>NC_141694.1:151132489-153649989 GCF_964263255.1 Lissotriton vulgaris
AGAGAACTGTGTCCTTTGAGCCAGGTAAACTCGAAAAGTACACCACCAATCCAAACACCCAATGCATGTTTGAAAACGTCAGGGCAAGCAGAAGGACATAGGCTATATAAATTTAAAAAAATAAACGTTATTTAGAAAATGTATATTAACAAAAAAAATTAGTCCCTCCAAAGTAGCGCCGGCCGCGACGTGCGTGCTCACGTCAGGAGCACTGGGAGGAGCGGCGTCCGAGGAGCGGCGGACATGGCGTGGGGGAGGAGCGGTGACCTGAGGAGCAGCGGACAGGCCAGCGGCGGTGCGAGCAGCGGAGAGGCGGACATGGCGCGGGGGAGGAGCGGCGGCGGACAGGCGGTGAGGAGCTGTAAACTGAGGAGCGGCGGATCAGGTAAGCCTCCGGGGACAATGTCGGGGCAGGTGGGTGTCGGGCCGCGGTGAGGAGCAGAGGCGAGGAGCTGCGGATCAGGTAAGCCTCCGGGGACAATGTCGGGGCAGGCGGGTGTCGGGCTAGGCGGGGGATGGGGATCGGCTGAGGAAAGTTCACAAGATGCACAGATACTCCTGCTACCATTTGGGATTACTGCAACACGCTTTAGTATGTCGGCCCAGGCGGGGGACGAGATGTTGGGATGCACTGATACTCCTGCTACCATTTGGGGTTACTGCAACACGCTTTAATAATGAATAGATGCATGTGTGTCTTTATGGAGTACAGAGGCGAAAGTCAGAGTCTCGGGGGCATAACAATCACCACCTCATCTGTCTTCGCATTCACTGTCAGAATCTACTTGGTAGTAGACCCCACTACGAAGACAGGTGAATGCACCTTACACTGGGGCAGCCGGGGGTCGGGCAGGCGGGGGACGGGGCGGGCGGGGGCACGGGCTGCTGGACAATGTCGGGGCAGGCGGGGGTAGGGGAAGCCTGAATGCTCCCGGACAAGGTTGGGATGGGCTGCTAGTGTGTGTATATATATATATATTTGCGTGGTAAAGGTAATGTGTGGTAAAAGCTGTTTCCCCTTTGCAAGCTGTGGTGGGCATTCATATTTCCATTATGCAGCACATGCCCACAAAAAAATATCTACTAAATCCCCATTACAAGTCGATCTTATTTCGCTGCACTGACCCCCACTGACTCGTATCCAGCCCTGTGTGCTTAAAAGAAGACGGAACTCTTACCCAACTCAATAACACTAATTGTATTGACTTCAAAAAAGATAAGTCTGAGATGGACCCATAAAATTTCAAACATCCTGTAACCTGCAGGTACCACATATGGATATGCAGTGAGTATGCAGTGCTCTCAGCCATCTCACCATCTCCATTTAGATAGTATAGCTATCATAAATCATGAGTACAGTAATAAAGTAATGCCTCTTCTGATTCAAAATATATATTATCCCTGTATAATTTATTCAGTGTCAGTGTTGCTGTTCTGTTTATCTCTTCATTGTATTCATTTGGAGACATTGCCTTTGTTAGATGTTCTGGCATTACCCTAGGCTGTCATTCTGATATTATTGGTTATGCTATTGTGTACTACTGAATATTTCATAGCTCTCCTTCTGTAGGACAGACTGGCAGTCTCAATATTTGTGTAGTGGGCCTTCCAGAGGGCGAGGAGGGCCGAAATCTGGAGTAGTATGTCGAGTTCTGGCTACAAGATCTCCTGCCCCAGGGGGCACTGTCACAGCAGTTTGTCATAGAGAGGGTGCAAACAGATCCGGCGCAGAAGCCCAGGACAGGAGCCAGACCCCGCCCGTTGCTCTTTAAACTCCTTAGTTATCAGGACAGGGACGTGGTGCTATGAGAGAGGCGGACATCTGCGGTCTGGGGACTAGCTGGCGGCCGAGCTCCGGAGGGAAGCTGCGGGCCGGGTGTGTAGCAATGCCCAGGAAGGGGAAGCACGCCCTGTGCCCCCGGAGGTAACAACTGAACTCACGGCCTGAGGCTATGGCGTAGGACCGCTGGAGGCGAGCTGGGACTCGGGCCCTGAGCCGGCCCTGTAAAGTACAAGGGCCCCGGAGTGTCTGCCCAGGCGACGGGCCCTCGAGGCCCGTGATGATCTGAAGGCCTGTGGGGTCTGGCACAGCCAGTGGGCAGTACAGCGATGAGTGGGGCCCGAACGCGACGCAGGCCTGGGACAACAGTGAAGTGCCTGATCTGCACCTCAGAAAGACTGCCGTGGACATTGTTGAGAGCAGCGGGCGCAGACAGGTAGATCCCGTGAAGCGCCGACTTGCGCACACCACGAGCAGGACACAAAGAGTGGCGACAGCGGTTGTCCCCCCGCTAGCAAGTAAGTGGGGAGATACACTGCGCCTGGCAAGACAGTTCAGGAGCAGCCACCCAGTGTAGAGGGAACTGAGAGTCGGCGTGCCTGGAGTGCCCAGAGGCGTGGGAGGCTGCAGAGGGAACGATGGGGAATGTCCGTCACCAGGGCCTGAGGTGCTGCGAGCTGGAGAATTAAGGCGCAAGCGCCATTTTGGGGGAAGCGCCATTTTGTGAGTGTCTACAACAAGATTGGTGCGCCCCTGACACGAGAGTCACACATAACATAGGGGAGGCCCCTAGTGATAGGAAGTGCCATAGGGAGACTGTGCCCAGGGACCCAGTGAACTCACGGTGAGCGCCTGTCAGGCGTGTCTGGTGGAATCGAGCCAAGTCTACCCTGGACCCATCGGACACCATCGGGAAACACCACGGGCGGCCGTATTGAACGGTGTACCAGAGAGGTACAGGCAGCGGTGTGACGCCTTGGGCAAGTGCGGAGGAGTAAGGGAATCCCTGCTCTGTAGAGGAGAAACAGACTACATGATAAGACCCCCGGTGCCTGTGGCTGGCGCAGAGTGGCTGGCTTCCCCGACTCTAGGGACAGGAAGTCTGATTGCTACAGATCTGACCGCAGGCTTCAGGTCGTCACTTGCAGAGAGGGTCCTCCCACTGACAGTTCCGTTACCGGATTGGCACGACAATAGGGAGAGGCCCGGGTTTCGGTGGCCTGTAGCTGATCGCGCCCGCTCGAATTGTCGCCTGCTTGCGGATGCCTTTGGCGCAGCAACTAGCGATGGGCCGGCTGTGGGACATGTCGCAACATGGGCAGTCGCGGGCGGAAAACCTAGACCCTTCGCAAGGGCGCCAAAGTGGAAGCATGGAACTGCAGGCCGCGGCCCCCGCGGCCAAACTGGACACTGTGCTCGCATTGGTGGAAAGGATCGGCACCACCTTGGAGCAGACCAAGGAGTCCTTAGAGACGTGGATTGACAAGGTCACGTCGGATTTCACCCTGCTTCACACAGATCACCGTAAGCTAGCCAAGAGGATTGCAACACATAGCCAAACACTCCAGGAGCTTCAGCCTGTTGTCCAGACCCATACTGTAGCGCTACAAGACATGATCGACCGGGTCCACGCGCTTGAAGACCGGATAGAAGATGTGGAAGGGCACTCTCTGCGCAATAATATTCGTGTGGTGGGCCTTCCGGAGGGCGAAGGGGGCCGAAACCTAGAACAGTATGTCGAGTTCTGGCTACATGATCTCCTTCCCCAGGGGGCACTGTCACAGCAGTTTGTCATAGAGAGGGCGCACAGAGTGCCGGGCGCAGAAGCCCAGGCCGGGAGCCAGACCCCGCCCGTTCCTCTTTAAACTCCTCAATTATCGGGACAGGGACGTGGTGCTACGTGAAACCAGGAAATACAGCGACCTGAATGTGGGAAACAGTTGAGTAATGTTCTTCCCGGATTACACAGCAACTGTGCAGAGACGAAGGAGCAACTACATGGTGGTGAAGCGTCAGCTCAGGGAGCTGGAGTTGCCTTCCTCCTTGCTGTTCCCATCCCGGCTAAGAGTGGTCACGAAGGAGGGAACTCGTTTCTTCGACTCCCCGTCGGAAGTGTGGGACTGGCTGGAGGGGTCGGGACAGTGGACAGGAACAAGACCTCCAGGCTCGGATGCCGGCGGCCGACCGGAGAGGAGATCGAGACGGCATAGACGGCGGGGGCACACCAAACTGTGAGGCCGGGCCCAGTTGCGCCCAGCCCGGAGAAAATCAGGATGGAACGCCAGGAGGCTCTCGAGGCGGTGGCAACCCTTGGGACAGTGCATAGCAGTGACCGCATGGAGACCTACATGCGCAGTGCACCGGGAATCAGTGGCTCGTTCTCTTCATTCACCGTGATCTCGGATGACTCGAATTTGTCTGTGGTGACCACCCCAGACTGCTTACCAAATTATGTGATATCACGACGCTGTGTTGCATCTGAACATGGTTAACAAACATGCATAAGCTGAGAACTGCTTTGTCTTTTATATGCCTGCAGTCATGCTGTTGCACTGTGTTGTACACCGGAGATGGCCTCGCACCCGCCCCTGCAAGCTGTGCAGGGGCGGGTACATGGCGCAGGTACTACAGTTGCAGGCTCCCTACCACTGTGGCTCGCACAGTACCTGCGCGTTAGACTAGATCACGACACGTTGCGCACCTCCCGCAAGTACAGGAGGCATGAGAATGGGGAATAGTGCAGACAAGTCACCGTCACCACACGCACCCCACCAGGCACTGCACTGGAATAGCTTACCATCACCTGTATTCTTCGAGGTTTGAACAAATGCCCCTTCGGGGATACGCCCCATTAGTTACATTGTTTGCAGTTATCTTGTTTGAATTGCAGCACATCGATATGCTCCCCTCGGACCACGGCCCAGACCCCCGGTGCGGTCCCTTTGCCCCGCGCTGCGATGGACTACCTGGATTCATGATGACACATACTAACATCGTGACCTGGAACATACGTGGTATGCACACACCTTCGAAGCGTTACTCCATCTTCTCCTACCTGCAGCGACACTCAGTGGGGGTTGCCCTCGTGCAGGAAACCCACATGACCCAGATAAGGCTTGACAAGCTTCGCAGGCGTTGGAGAGGGCAAATATATGGTACTGTCTTCTCAGCGCACGCGCGGAGTACACTGATCTGGGTGCTGGCGGGCACTCCCTTCATTTGTGAAGAAGTGAAGGTGGATCGAGAGGGCGGGTATACACTTGTGCGGGGGAAATTGAATGGTCAGGAGATGTTACCGAGATCGTTGTACGCCCCTAAGTGGGCCAGCCGTCCTTTCTCGCGCAGCTGACCCAGGTCCTCCACCCGTATGCTGGGCTCCCTTAGTTGCTAGGCGGGGACTTTAATGTGGTACTGGATGTCCAGCTGGACAGGTCCTCCCCTCCCACCCCCTCCGTGCCACAGCAGGGGTGTCCAATGCGCAGGAGCTCAGGGATTGGCTTCACTGGGCACTACAGGACTTGTTGCCCATACTCCACCCAACTGACGGAATTTACTCCTATTACTCATGATGAACGCCTCCTCAGCACCCGACATCGCCATACCGAACGGATACAAGATCACCCGGAGGGACCATGTCAATCAGACCGGAGGAGGCATCGCCATCATCCACAGGAACACCATCCGCATCACGACCAGCTCCGACAACACCCTCATAACCGCCGAACACCTGCACTTCCAGATCCACACCGACCCCAAGACCACCCTCAGAGGCACCCTCATCTACAGACCCCCGGGACCACGCACACAATTCAGCGAGGACATCGCCGACTTCATCAGCCCGCACGCCCTCCCATCCGCTGACTACATCCTCCTCGGGGACCTCAACTTCCACCTGGAGAACAACAACGGCCGCAACACCACCACCCTGCTAGACAACCTCGCCAACCTCGGACTCAAGCAGCTGGTGACCAACCCCACCCACTACGACGGCCACACGCTTGACCTCGTCTTCACCTCCAGCAAGGACATCTCCTTCAGCCACACCACCGGACTGCACTGAACGGACCACAGCTGCGTCCACTTCAGCTTCAGAAAGAACACGATCCACCACCACCAGCAACAGGTTGCACGCAGATGCTGGAACAAGATCACCGCCGACCAGCTCGCCGCATCCCTGAGCCAGGACCCTCCCGCCAGCTCAGCGAACCTCAGTCATGCCGCCAACAACCTCACGATGTGGATCAGCAACTGCGCAGACGACCTCGCCCCACTGAGGACCCTGCCCAACAGACCCGGCAGTAAGAAAGCACCATGGTTCACCGACGAACTCAAGAGATCCAAGAAGAACTGCCGAGCCCTCGAGAGAGCCTGGGGCACAGACCCGACACCAGACAACATGACCACCCTCAAGCTCACCACTCGAAAACACCACCAACTGATCCACACCACCATGAAAACAGCATTCAAGGAACGACTGGACAAGAACGCCCACAACAGCAAGGAACTCTTCAACATCGTCAAAGAGCTCTCCAACCCCAGCACCGGAAACAAGGACATCACCCCATCGCAAGACCTCTGCAACTCCCTCGCCTCGTACTTCCACAACAAGATTGCAGACATACACAACAGCTTCAGCACACAGCCAACGCACCCCACGTTCATACCAGCGACCCCCACCACCACCCTCCGCGACTGGACCCCGATCAACACCGAAGAAACAATAGGCACGATAAACTCCATCCACTCCGGATCTCCATCCGACCCCTGCCCCCGCCACGTCTTCAACAAGGCCGACTCCGTCATTGCTCCCCATCTACGGGACATCATCAACGCCTCCTTCAGCACCTCAACCTTCCCGGAGAGCTGGAAGCATGCCGAACTCAGCGCCCTCCTGAAGAAACCTTCAGCGGACCCCACCGACCTCAAAAACTACCGCCCCATCTCGCTCCTCCCGTTTCCTGCCAAAGTCATCGAGAAGACCGTCAACAAGCAGCTGGCCGCCTTCCTCGAGACGAATGGATCCCTCGACCCCTCGCCGTCTGGCTTCCGGGCCAACCACAGTGCCAAGACCGCCCTCATCGCAGCCACTGACGACATCCGAGCCCTGCTCGACAACGGAGAAACAGCGGCCCTCATCCTCCTGGACCTCTCCGCGGCATTCAACACTGTCTGCCACCGCACCCTAGTGCAGCGCCTCAGCAACGTCAGAATCCAAGGGAAGGCACTAGAGTGGATCATCTCCTTCCTCGCCGGAAGGACACAGAGAGTCCGCCTCCCACCGTTCAGATCAGAGGCCACCGAAGTCATCTGCGGCGTTCCTCAAGGTTCCTCGCTCAGCCCCACCCTCTTCAACGTCTACGTGAGCCCCCTTGCGGCCATCGCATGCCAACACAACCTCAACATCATCTCCTACGCCGACGACACCCAGCTGATCCTCTCCCTCACCAACGACCCCGCCACCGCCAAAGCCAAACTACACGAAGGGATGAAAGACGTAGCCAAGTGGATGAAGAACAGCTGCTTGAAACTGAACTCAGACAAGACGGAAGTCCTCATCCTGGGATCATCGCCCTCCGCCTGGGACAACTCCTGGTGGTCCCCTGCCCTGGGCACCGCACCCAAACCAACGGACCACGCACGCAACCTGGGCTTCATCCTGGACTCCTCCCTCTCGATGACCAGACAAGTCAACGCCGTCTCATCCTCGTGCTTCAACATCCTACGCATGCTCCGGAAGATCTTCCGGTGGATCCCCACCGAAACCAGGAAGACGGTCACCGAGGCCCTCGTCACCAGCCGACTGGACTACGGCAACTCCCTCTATGCCGGAACCACCGCAAAACTCCAGAAAAGACTCCAGCGGATCCAGAACGCCTCAGCACGACTCATCCTGGACATCCCCAGACACAGCCACATCTCCGGACACCTGAGAGACCTGCACTGGCTCCCCGTCAACAAGAGAATCACGTTCCGACTCCTCACCCATGCACACAAAGCTCTACACAACCAAGGCCCAAGATACCTCAACGACCGCCTCAACTTCTACGCTCCCACCCGCCAGCTTCGATCGACCAGCCACGCGCTTGCCGCTGTCCCCCGCATCCGAAGAGCCACTACGGGAGGAAGATCCTTCTCCTACCTGGCCGCCAAGTCGTGGCACTCCCTCCCCATCCACCTCGGCCTCACCCAAGACCACCTCGCCTTCAGGAAGCAACTCAAGACCTGGCTGTTCGAGCAGTAGCGGACCCCCCCCCCTCCCCAAGCGCCTTGAGACCCTCCGGGTGAGTAACGCGCTATACAAATGCATTGATTGACTGATTGATTGAGTAGTCCATGACTTGCATGTCCGGTTGGACAGGATAGTGGGGAGGATGCACTCCGATCATAACCCCCTGTGGTTTCAGTTCAGCTGGGAGGCAGATCGCCCGCCTGTGCCTATGTGGCGGCTCCAGCCTAGCTCGCTAGAGGACTAAGAGTTTTGCTCGTCCCTGGGCACCACTGTTCTCACATACTTTGATATCAATGAAGGGACGGCCAGCAATGCAATGGTAGAGTCGGACTACCACAAAGTGGCCATCAGGGGGCATTGCTTGGGGGCCATGTGGAATATACGCAGGGCGCTCTGTCTCCCTTGCGCGCTGTAGCGATTTCCTACCCACGGGCCAACATCCTGACCCATCATTGTAATATTCCTAGGGTAATCCCCTGCTTTAGAGCGCAAAAGGGCTTCCGGGACTACAACTACCAGCAGGCATGAGACGAGCCGGGGGAAGCACAGGGCGGTCCTGATAAAATCACCTCCTCCAGAATGGGAAGGTGCTTGACAATCTTCTCTCCGATTTGGAATGGCGGATGGTGTGTCCCCGCCGGATTCCAGCGCGAAGACTACTGCCTTGGTTCTGGTTAATCCTTATTCCTGCTCGTGTTTCTGGTGAATTCAGCCCTCCGGAGTGTGTCCCATCGTTTTCCAGGTATCACGGAAAGAGCGTGGGCTCGCCTCTTCATCTACATAGATTCTTTACTTTGTTTGTGAACAGCGGTAGCTCTAAACGCGTTGAGGCGCGTTTACTCGTTACGTGACTCAGTGGTGTGGAATTTGCGTGTTTATGCGTCTGCAATAGAAAGACGCATTCCCGTCGAATTTCAGAACGGCAGTCTCTCTGTTTGTTGTGGACTGCGACGCGCTTTTCTTTTCCTTGCCTCGCACAAAGGGATTGCCTACTTCAGAAGACAGAGGAAGTATGCGGTATTGACTGCTCGTAGTTCCCCGCTCTATGGCTAGTCTCCAGTAGTCTACACCGTACTTTGCCTGGCACTGTATATTTATCAAGCATAATTTTGTTATTCTTTTTTCCACTGTAGGCAGTAGTTCCAGCAGTTCTAGTTCTAGTTCATCGTGTTGTGAGGATAACAACACCAGCTACATGGGTCTTCCTTGGAGCATTGGATACTTTTGTCTAGTACCTTTTCATTTATTTTACCACTCCAGCTTTGATACATACATTTACCCTGCTCTGATTAATGCCTACTTCTGTGGGGGAATCTTTCTACCATAGAAAGTCAAGGCATGTTTTTCTATTTTTGATTCTTAGCTGTATGTATTCTGGTGAATAGGAAAGGGAGGCAATGCTAGTATTATGTTTTAAACATAAGATGAGTATCCTTCATTCCTGTTGTCTTGTCTTCCTGTCCTGCAGAGTATCACATCCCTCCTGTTGCTGTGCAGTCTCCAAGACCAGACCTTGAAGGGACCACAGAAATTACAGCTAGTATATTGTTTTATCAATCAATCAATCAATCAATCAGTGACACTTATAAAGCGCGCTACATACCCGTGGGGTCTCAAGGCGCTGGGGGGGGGGGGGAGCCGCTACTGCTCGAACAGCCAGGTCTTCAGCTTCTTCCTGAAGGAGAGGTGGTCTTGGGTCAGGCGCAGGTCGGTCGGGAGGGAGTTCCAGGTCTTGGCGGCCAGGTGGGAGAAGGACCTTCCTCCTGTAGTCGCTCTTCGGATGCGGGGGACGGCGGCGAGGGCGTGGTTGGCTGATCGGAGGTGGCGTTTGGGAGCGTAGAAGTTGACTCGGCTGTTGAGGTAGCTCGGGCCTTGGTCGTGTAGGGCTTTGTGTGCGTGGGTGAGGAGGCGGAAGGTGATTCTTTTGTTGACGGGGAGCCAGTGAAGGTCTCGCAGATGTCCGGAGATGTGGCTGGTTCGTGGGATGTCGAGGATGAGTCTGGCTGAGGCGTTCTGGATCCGCTGGAGTCTCTTCTGGAGCTTGGCGGTGGTCCCGGCGTAGAGGGCGTTGCCGTAGTCCAGTCGGCTGGTGACGAGGGCCTGGGTGACGGTCTTCCTGGTCTCGGTGGGGATCCACCAGAAGATCTTCCGTAGCATGCGTAGGATGTTGAAGCATGCCGAGGAGACGTTGTTGACTTGCCTGGTCATGGAGAGGGAGGAGTCCAGGATGAAGCCCAGGTTGCGTGCATGGTCTGTCGGTTTGGGTGCGGTGCCCAGGGCGGGAGGCCACCAGGAGTCGTCCCAGGCGGAGGGAGAGGGGCCCAGGATGAGGACCTCCGTCTTGTCCGAGTTCAGTTTCAGGCGGCTGGTCGTCATCCACTCGGCTACCTCTTTCATCCCTTCGTGCAGGTTGGCTCTGGCGGCGGCGGGGTCGTTGGTCAGGGAGAGGATCAGCTGGGTGTCGTCGGCGTAGGAGATTATGCTGAGGTTGTGTTTGCGTACGATGGCCGCGAGGGGGCTCATGTAGACGTTGAAGAGGGTGGGGCTCAGAGATGATCCTTGGGGGACGCCGCAGATGACTTCGGTGGCCTCTGACTTGTACGGTGGTAGGCGGACTCTCTGTGTTCTCCCGTCGAGGAAGGAGGTGATCCACTCCAGCGCCTTGTCCTGGATTCCGACGTTGCTGAGGCGCTGCACTAGGGTGCGGTGGCAGACCGTGTCGAATGCCGCGGAGAGGTCTAGGAGGATGAGGGCCGCTGTTTCTCCATTGTCCATCAGGGCTCGGATGTCGTCGGTGGCGGCGATGAGGGCGGTCTCGGTGCTGTGGTTGGCTCGGAAGCCGGACTGTGAGGGGTCGAGGGATCCGTTCGTCTCGAGGAAAGCGGCCATCTGCTTGTTGACGGTCTTCTCGATGACTTTGGCTGGAAACGGGAGGAGCGAGATGGGGCGGTAGTTCTTGAGGTCGGTGGGGTCCGCTGTTGGTTTCTTGAGTAGGGCGCTGAGTTCGGCGTGTTTCCAGCTCTCGGGGAAGATGGTGGTGTCGAGGGATGTGTTGATGATGTCTCGCAGGTGGGGTGCGATGACAGCGTCGGCTTTGTTGAAGACGTGGTGAGGGCAGGGGTCGGTCGGTGATCCGGAGTGGATGGAGTTCATCGTGCGGATGGTGTCTTCGGTGCTGATCGGGGTCCAGGCGTGGAGGGTGGTGGTGGGGGGTGGTTGTTCGGTCATGGTGTGCGTTGGTTGGTTGTTGAAGCTGTTGTGTATGTCCGCGATCTTGTTGTGGAAGTATGAAGCCAGGGAGTTGCAGAGGTCTTGCGATGGGGTGATGTCGTTGTTTCCTGCGCTGGGGTTGGAAAGCTCTTTGACGATGTTGAAGAGTTCCTTGCAGTTGTGTGCGTTGTTGTCCAACCGGTCCTTGAATGCTGTTTTCTTGGCGGCGCGGATCAGCTGGTGGTGTTTCCGGGTGGCAAGTTTGAAGGAGGTCCTGTTGTCCGGTGTCGGTTCCCTTCTCCAGACTTTCTCGAGGGCTCGGCAGTTCTTCTTGGAGCTCTTGAGTTCGTCGGTGAACCATGGGGCTTTCTTGCTGCCGGGTCTGCTGGGCGGGGTCCTCAGTGGGGCGAGTTCGTCCGCGCAGTTGCTGATCCACTTCGTGAGGTTGTCGGCGGCCTGGCTGGGGTTCGCTGAGCTGGCAGGAGGGTGCTGGCTCAGGGAGGTGGCGAGCTGGTCTGCTGTGATCTTGTTCCAGCTTCTGCAGGCGGTCTGTTGCTGGTGGTGGTGGGTCGTTGTTTTCTTGAAGGTGAAGTGGACGCACTTCCCCTTTCCCATGGGCACATTTTCACGCAGCAGGATTTCCTTCCTCTGCTGAAGATTGTGTTAAAGGGAATTTGGAAGATATATGTCTGTCCTTCGTCTCTGCTGGCCACAAAGAGAAAGGTTAGTGGCGTTTCATATATTCTTGCGCTAGTGACGATCGCAACACGCGCCTAGATGCTGAGCTACTGCACTATGAGCGGGAAGGAGAGGGGGCCAGGCATTCACACCGGCTGGTGGACCTCCGCGCCCAACAGGCGGAGCTTTTGGAGCGGCTGAGATGCCACAATTATGCGGCGTACACGGCCAGAACGCACGCCAGGGCAGAAAGAGCAGGCCGCCTACTGGCTTGGTTGATAAGGCAGGAGGGGCGCTGTGCCCCCACAGGAGCACTTCGCACAGCTGGCGGAACGCTGGTGTATACGCAGCACGAAATCCATCGAGCCCTAACAGATCATTATAAGCAGCTATACAGGGCCAAGGAAATTGGCCCCAGGCATCTCCTAGAGAGGTTCTTGGACTCTATCCAACTGCCCACTGCCTCCGAGGAGCAGAAGGAGGTGCTTAAAGCGCCTCTCTCATTAGAGGAAATTGGGGAGAAAACCCCAGGACCGGACGGCCTACCCGCTGAGTACTATAAAGCTTATCGTGAATACCTGGCGCCTTTACTTCATGGGCTATACAAAGCAGCGGTAGAGGAAGGATCATTGCCCCCTTCAGTGCTGGAGACGTTCCTGGTCTCCCTGCCAAAGCCCAACAGAGACCCTACGGCTTTAGGATCATATAGACCCCTGGCGATGCTTAATGTGGATTATAAAATCCTCGCAAAAGTGCTGGCGGAACGGTTGGCGCCGGTGGTTCCCCACTTAGTCCATGCTGACCAGAATGGGTTTGTCCCTGCGAGGTCCACGTTGTTGAATCTCAGGAGGTAATTTAGGGTGGCAGCCGAGGCAATGCAGGAGTGGCTCAGGGCGGGATGTCTCATCCTGGACGTGGAGAAGGCTTTTGATTGCCTAGAATGGGGCTACCTGTTGGTGCTGCTGCTGCGCTATGGGTTAGACATGGGGTTCCTTCATATGGTCGACCTACTATACAAAAATCCCACAATCCGAGTGCGACTAGGCCCCTACATCTCTGAAGCCGTACCGGTGGGCCGGGGCACCTGACAGGGGTGACCCCTGTACCCGTTGCTGTTCGTGCTGGCAATAGAGCCCCTGGCCGTAAGCTATATGGGTGACTATCGGTGATAGTATACCGTTGGGAGACGCGTTTCATCAGGTGTCACTCTACGCTGGCGACCTGCTGGTGTTTGTGAGGGACGTGGGGCACATACCCGGGCAGCTGACCCAGCTGCTGCATACCTTTGCCACTGTCTCGGGGCTCCGAGTGAATGCGGGTAAATCCTGCCTTTATGCTTTTAGAGCGGGAAGAACAGACCCGGGATATTGTCTCGAGGGTACACGAGTCCAGTGGAAAGAGGATACCTTCAGATACCTGGGGATACAGATCTACCGCCACCCAACTGACCTGTTTAATGGGAACCCGGGGAGGGCAGTCACGGCACTTAAATCACAGGTACGCTTCTGGAACACACTCCCACTGATGACCTCGGGTAGGGTGGTGCTCGCCAAAATGGTCCTGCTTCCCCGCCTCCTGTACTACTTTGTCAATCTGCCATTGTTCATTCCGGCCTCCTTTTTTAACATGTTCAATAAGATGTTACAGGACTTTATCTGGGGCATAGGCTGGCGCTGGCTAAGCTATACCTGCCGACAGACCGGGGAGGCCTGGCTGCTCCTTGTTTCGAACACTACTACCTTGCCGCTCAGTTGCAATGGGTTGCTCGCTGGCTGACGGATAGAGGCAGGGACGATACAGCCATAATACTGCCGCCATACTCACTAGAGCAAATACCTAGACTTGTCCACCCTATTGCTGCGGTTTTGAGGCCAACGCCGCTCCTCCTGGCAGTGGCATACAAGTGCTACCAGAGGGCTCTATGTCTCACCCGTAACACTGTCCCTTATGCGCCGGCTATTCCTGGAGGGCTTGCCCAGTGGTGGAGGGGTGCTTACGGCTTCTGTGCTCGCGGAATAGTGGGAGGCTGATATTCATACACTCGGAGATGGGATGGGGAGGTCATACCATACGAGACCCTGGTGACCGAGGAAAGGCTCCCACCTAGGGGGTTTTTTGCGCACCGTTCAGCGATAGCAAAACTGACTGCCAGGTGGGGGGACGTGACTACGGAGCCTAGCCAGCATTTAACCATGCAGTACCTGCACGTCATGGGGAGGGGCAGGCACCTGGTTCGCTGGTTTGCGGCATCGATGAGGGAGCACGTGGCTGTTAGTTTAGACCCACTCCGATGCAAATGGGAACTAGATCTGGGGCAGTCACTGCTGGACAAGGAATGGGAAAGGGTACTCAAAAGACCCGTGCGCATCCCCAGAAACATGCGATTCCGCCGAATCCAGCTCTTCATTGTTCACAGGGCTTACCTCACTCCTGAGCTGATTAACAAGTATTTTCACCGTAATGATGCGCTCTGCCCTAGGTGTAGCAAACTGGGGGTGGGGTTTCCTGCATATGCTGTGGAGCTGTCCTGGGTTGGGCACTTACTGGCGGGCAATTAGTGGGCTGTTGCAGGGTTGCAGAGGTCGCATCATACCCTTCGACTGGCCCGAGTACATCTTGCATCATTTCAAGAGGTCCCCCAAGGACAAGGTGAAGTCCCGGTTCTTGGATCTGGGGCTAGTGGTGGCAAAACGCCTCCTTACAAGGAGATGAAAGGCACAGGACCCGCCACATACACGGGCATGGAGTTCCTCAATTCAGGTATGGGCTAGGGCAGAGGGGACCGCCATTCGAAGGGAGGAAACACTGGGGCTACGGAGGGAACCTATATTGGCTCAACAGTCAGACAAGGAGGGGCACACCAGCTGCACGGAGGGTGCGGGAGATGATCACATGTCACAGCTTAATCTGCTGCTGGTATAATCTGGTGACACTTTACCCCTGCTTTACCATGACACGAAGGCAACCACACCAGCGTGGCCATAGATGAGAAGCGCACACACGACCCAGGGGGGCGGAAAGTGGGGATAGGGGGAAAGGGAGAGGGAGTTAAAATGTGCATACGGTTTCTGCTGCCACTGCTATTGTTTCTTGTTTCATATATATATGTCATCTGTTTGCATGCTCAAGATGTAAGGTCCGCACTGGAGCGCATAGGCTACTGAGAGGTTAGCACACCGGTTTCTGATGGTAGCCTCAGAGACTGCATCAGGACTGGCGAAACGTAGTTAAGTTAGCTTTTGGGTGAGCACCTTTTGTTCCATTCACAGTAAAATTTGAGCGCATGTAAAGTATTGTGGCCATGCACTAATGCATTGATAAATACCCTGTGCATGACTGAACTTTTATATGAGATGCCATGCCTGGTATGTCAAAGTGTAATCTTAAAACAATAAAAACATATTTGACAAAAAAAAAGAATTTCAGTTATGAAACCATTGTTGTGTAATGGTATATGGGTAATTCTCCAGTTGGTATAAAAACCAGGGCAGCAACACCATTTTGAAAATTTCAGATGTTCCAGTTAGGGATAAAAAGTTACAAGTCCATACCACTGCCACATCGGGGGGCACAAAAATACCCACCCAAGGCAATCCGCAATCCAGATGCCCAATCAAGGTCTTTGGGTCAGCTACTCGCAGAGGACACTGTGAATTTGGATGCATTAAGGTAAAGGCCAGAGGTTTCACCAAAAATATGCATGATTTGTTGACCTCAAAGCCCCAAAGCTGCTGGGGCAGTCAGGAAAAAGAGGATATCATTGGCGTATAATGCTATTCTATCAGAGAGCCCCTTTGCCCTCTCATAACCATATACCTATGCATCCATCCCCAAACACACAGTCAAGGGCTCCATAACAAGAGCAAACACCAAAGGAGACTGGGTATCCCTGCCTCATCCCCCCCTGAACTGGGGCCGAATCTGATCTGGCACCGGCCACCTGCACCGTCGCTATCAAAATACTGTATAACAGTCTAAGATAGGAAAGAAATCTAGGGCAAACATTTAAACGGTGAAAGAGTGGGCACAAATATACCCAACTCACTGAGTCGAAGGCCTTATTGATACTGGCAAGAATAATTGAAGCTGGTTACACCAACCTGTCAGCTAAAGCCAATTGTTAGACCTGGCACCTTGGCGTGGGTCTCCCCTCTATTTTTATGATGTTGCCTCATGTGTTTTTGCTGGTTATAGATCATTTGGGCACTGTGCCACTGCTGTCCAGTGCCACACTGCAAGTGCCCCCTATGGTAAATTGATGTATGGATTAGTGATTCCACGATTGGCTGGTTTGGTTTACTTGTCAGAAACTAGTAGAGTGCACTGAGTGTGTCCAGGTCTTGTAAACCAAATGCTGCTGGTGGGCTTGCAGCACTGGTTGTGTCACCCACAGAAGCAGCCTGTAAAAGTGTGTCTCAGGTCTGCCATTGCAGAGCCTGTGTGCAGTCTGGTACTGCCATGCAGACTGGGCAAGTGCACCCACTTGCCTGTCCCTAAACATTCCCTTGTATGCATATTAGTTACCCCTATGGTATGCCAAAGGGCAGGGTGCATTGTAGGTAAAAGGTAGGACAGGCCCTGGTGTGTGGCTTGTCCTAATAGTGAATTACTGCCATTTTCGTTTTTCACTATTGCAAGGCTAACTGTTCCCCATAGGCCAGAATGGGCAATTGATTATTACATCTTATATTTCTAACTGACTCAGGGAACTAGGTAGAAATTTGAGTTTAGTATGCCTGAACTCACATCTTTTAGTGAGGTTGGTTTTAGCATTCTGTGTTTGAAAATACCACTTTTAGAAAGTAGGTATTTTCTTGTCTAACCATCCAAGACTGCCTCTGCTAGGTTGTTTATTCCTTGTCTGGAGTTTGAGTGACAGGGGCTGGGGGATTCCAGGAGACCGGGTGAGTCAGCACAGGGCTGAATAGAGAGATTTGCATGCAGATTCAAGGGGAAAGTTGCACCTAGGACCTGAATAGGGCTGTACCTTCCCTCCACAATGCTGGCTCCACCTCCTGTGGTGTGTCTGTTGTCCCAGGCCTGCACTGTGAAAGGAAGGAAAAAAGGAGTCTTGTCAACAAAGTGCTCCTGGACTGACCAGAACTGGTTATGACTAGGCAAAGGCCTCTCTGCCTTCAGAGAACAAAGAGAAAATTAGTATAAAAGGGGGGACCCAGACCCCAGAACTTTAGATCACTTTTGGGAAACAGGAAGAAACCTTTGCTGAGGAGAGGAACCAGAGAGACTGAGCATGAGAGATTGGCCTGCAGTGGTTGCCTGACTGCCAAAGAGAGGAGAATGGACTTTTGTGCTACTTTAATTCAACTTGTGAAGTATCTCAAAGGGCTTGAGATAGATCTTGTCACCTGCTGAAGTCTCAGGGACAACAGACTTCACCCACCAGCTCCCCAAGAGTTCTTTGGAAGTGCCTGCAGTTGTGCTGGACTTTCTGAGGTACTGCATGTCGCAAGGAGCTGGAAGCACAACTCACGTAGGAGAAGCGTGTCGCAGAACTCCTGCTGTCGCTTCACTACACGAAAGCGCCTCGCATCGCTGGAGAAGAGGATCGGCATCGCACCAGATGCTGCCACATCATCGGAGAAGCGTTTCACAGCCGCTGTTTTCGCATCGCTGGGAAAGCGTGTCGCCACTGCAGCTGTCGCATCTTTGCCAAAGCGCCACGCATCACCGGAGAAGAGGAACGACCTCGCATCAGATGCCGCTGCCTCATCGGGAAGCGTGTCGCAGGGCCTGTCGCAGCTCAGAAGAATCGTCGAGTCGCTGCACGGGCGTCGGGCATGCACCCATCGTGTTGCATCAAATAGAAGACACCATTTTGTTCATTGCACCGGATCTTCATTGCATCACAGCATTGCGAGCCATATCGCCACGGAAACGCAGTAAGAAACCGACCCATCACATCCCCACACCGAGAAGAACCGACGCATCCCCATGCATCAGTAGGGACCGGACGCATCACCGTTCTTGCGTGTAAGGAACCTGTGCATCACCTTCCCTGCAACACTTTCATTGTATAGCGTTACGCATCCTAAGGTACATTGACTCAAAGTGTCGCATTTTACATCTTAAGAGAACTAAGCTAATTCTACCATTTTGAAAGTACAGTACTGTGGATTTTTGTTGTGTGTGGTCTTGTGTTAAGTCTATATAAAAATACTTATTTTTATACTACAACTTGTGTGGTGTCCATCTGTAGTGTTGTCACTGGGTTACTGTATGTGTTCACAAATGCTTTACACACTGCCTCTGAGATAAGCCTGTCTGCTCATGCCAAGCTACCAAGGGGTTGAGCAGGGGTTATTTTAGGAGTGTGAGCAGGGGTTATTTTAGGAGTGTACCCCCTTACCCTGACTAGACGCAAGTGTCCCTATTTGGTCAAAGGTACCTACTTCTGCCAACTAGAGACCGCCAAGTCTAACACCAATGCATTATATAATTGTAAAATATTGTGCCCGAAAGCACTACAAGGCATAAATTCAACTTGGTCGGGATGAACCAAGTCAGGAATGAAGCCTACTAACCTGTTTGCCAGCACTATTGCTAGGATCTTCACCTCCAAATATAAGAGGGAAATTGGGCAATAGGATAAATGTTGATCTACTGGCCATCCAGGGGAACACCACTATCTCCATGTGTCGTCAGTCAGAAGGAATAATAGCTCCATCAACGACGAAATGGATCACCCCCAACATGTGCTCCTGGAGTGAAGGCCTTGAAGAACTCACACAGTAACCCATTAAGCCCTTGGGATTTTCCAGGATGCATCACTTCCAGGGCCAACGAAAGCTCCTACCTGGTGAGTGCACCATCCAATAAGTCACACTCTACAGAGGAGAGGGTTCTAAAGGGAATCACAGTCACACATTCTTCTATCTGTTCCCATGAAAGGCCTCCCTTTGAGGCTATACATCCTCGAAGTGGGCAGCAAAATTGCAGGCCACTACCCTGGGATCCGTGAGCAAAGTGCCCAAATGATCTCGTACGAGAGGAATGGGGGGAGAATGACAAGAACTTTGACACAATCTATGGAAGTTTGCTCGACTTGTCTCCCAAGTGGTATATGCGGCTCTGTGCCACCTGCCAAGACTGTCTGGCCTCCCCTAATAGGGTCTGTTGGTATTGGCGTTGTAGGAGAACCAATTGTCTACACGCTGTCTGCCCATTTTCCATGCAACTCTGCGTATCTAAGTCCGCTATCTGGGCTCCAAGATCCACCAAGTTCTGTGCCCAATGCCACCGCTCCCCTGCAGATTGGCTAATATCTAATATCAGCTAATATGGGCTTCATAGCCTTCCACAGCATCACCAGGAATGTTAACAAACCAATGTTATTTGCAAGATATTCCTCTATGGATTGGCTTGGGGAACATGTCGCCTGCTAGCTGAGAGGTGCTCGCGTCAGGAGAACTCTCCCTACTCCATGGAACAGACAGCAATGGTACCTGGTATGGACTAAGTTTAGCACAGTAAGCCTTGGGAAACCTTTCTGCAACTTCGAATACAGAGAGATCGTACACTGGCTGAATGTGCATCAAGCCCTCCACTCAGTCTCCCAGTTTCTCGCGGCCGCTCGACCAGCTCCACCTTCCGTGCTGGTACGGAGCCACCCTGGAGTTGAGGCGCGGTCGCAGAGTGGTGGCCCGCGGTCTCCTCAAGGTTGGCAGCGCCAGCATCAGCCGGTTCTTTGAGACAGCTGCTGCTGGTTGTGCTGGGGAGAGAGTGAGATCTACCCCGGAGGAAATCTTAACAGTATCCGCTCCAGGCGTTTTTCTTTCCCCTACCGCTTCAAGCAGCGTTTTTGGCGGTAGGAGTGTGGCATCCTCCGCGCAAGAGGCGGAATCCTTGGTTTCTTTAGAAACTCTAAGTGAGAAACACAAGTAAATAGGTGGCAAAGTGGTCTCTCACAGTTTAAACAGCCCGGGGATAGTCGCAAACAAGCGAGGAGGGAAAAAAGGAGTAAAACGTGGGCAGAGCGAGTTTGACCAGAGGAAAACGAACACTAAAGGCAAAGACAGTGAGATATTGGAGCCAAAATCAGAAGGGAGTCAGGACTTGGAGAACATGAGGGACAAGAACATTATCTCCCCTAACGAAGGTACAGCCTTTCAAAACTATCAGTTCAAGGGAAGGAGCATAAAAGGAGGGAGGAACAAGACTGTCTCCTCGTATAATAAAGTAAAAGTTACCCCCTCACTACGGTCCTTCTTTAGGTTGCAACTTGAGGTCTTGATTGTCACAAAGCAGGGGGGAGGATGCCAGAGGTGACTCTGAAACGTACTCCACGAGCTCTGTAGTTGGGGTCTCTCGAGTTAATATAGAGTCTAAGGGGGCCCCTCCCATCCAGAATTTTACACATATACCCATTGTAGTCTCTGAGAAGCTGCCTATATCGCAGTTAGGGGAGGGAACCAGAGTTAGTTGCTCAGAATCAAGGTATTTCCGTCAACCATTCTTCAATGGCCTCGATCGAAGCCTTGTTCACTTCATTAAAAGAGGATATAAAACAGGGCTTTGCAGTTTCTGCAGACAATCAAAGTGCGATAAGGATTGCATGCAAAACCCTAGAGAGGAAGGTTGAGTTCCTAAATTCCATGACCGAGTCCCTAGAGAGCTCTGTTGAGGAACTTGAGACTGATCTGGGGACAACAGAGATAAAAATACAAAGCCTACAAAGAGGCAAAGCTGCTTTGCTGGACAGAATGGAGCTGTTGGAAAACAGCTCTCGCAGAAACAACCTGCTGGTTATGAATATTCCAGAAGGAGCAGACATTAAGACCTTTATGAATGCTTTGCTCAAGGAGGCCCTATCAGTGTGAAGAGTCAACAGAGTTCTTAGAAAGAGACATTCAAAGGATTCAAAGGCAAAGCCCAGGATGATACTCATTAGTTTTCTCACTTATTCTGTTAAAGAAAAAATCCTGAATCTAGCTCTGAAAGCAAAGTCGTTAAGGAGCAGGGACTTCTCCATTGAGGTTCGTTCGGACCTTTCTAAAGCCACTCTAGAAAGGCAGAGGGAACTTGGCAGAAGAATGGATAACTTTAAGAAGGTCGGTGCAGTAGTACAACTTAAATTCCCGGCCTTCTTGAAATGTATGCATAATAACAAGATGCATAACATTAGGTCAGCCCAAGAAGCAGACTAACTGCTTGATACAATCAGCAAGGAGGTCCCATAAGCCTCTGGAGACACCCCTATTTCTTTGCTTTGAGAATGGGTCAGGCTAGAGAAGCTGAGTATGAGTGAATTCGGTCCCCTCTGTCTCTTGTCTTTCCCTATTGCCCTCTCCCTGCTATGTCAATGGTTCAGCAAAATTTGGAAAAGGAAAAGGGGTAAAAAATAAAAAATATGTTGCGTATAGTATCTTTTGAATTTTCTTCTTTTTAGGGTTTAGTAAAGGTATAGATCAGGTGTAGCCTAAAACAAAAAAGAGGTAAAAGAGTAGAAATTAAAAAAAATTAAAAATTCTATAGAAAAAGGAAAAAATAGGGTAACATATAGCCACAAAAGAAATAGTGGGGGGATAAGTTCATGGACGCAATATCTGGTCAACACTGGACCAGAGTAATGGGAGAAGGGTTCCCTAAAGGGGGGGGTTTAAAGTGGGGGAGTGGGTGGGGGGAAGGGGAGCACAGGGGGATACAAAATTAAAAAAACGAATTTATCTTAATTATAAAGAGCAGAAAGAATGGGAAAGCTGGAAGTTGTCTGTTCTTGTTTTTGGTCAGCCAGGTCTGAACATGCTAACTCGAACTCTAGAATAGCATGACAAAACTCTAGAATAGCATGACAAAACTCCAGATACTGTCCTGGAATGTCAATTGTCTGCACATGAGGGCACTAAGAGCTAGAATCCTACAATAATTGAGAGATTCACCAGTGCAGGTCATTGTCATCTAGGAGACTCACCTTCTCAAGACAGAGACAAAAGAACTGCTAAAAACTCAGAAATGGGTGGACACTTTCATATGCACCGACCAGACGGCTAATATTAGGTATTTTTAAAAAGCAAGCTAGAGCTCAGATTTTACAATACAGGGAATATCTAAGTGGTAGGTGGCTGATATTGAAGATCACCTTAATGGGCACCCTCATTACCTTAGTTGGATATTATGGCCCTAACCAGGATGATCCTTGCATATTTGACATGTTGCCAGCAGGACTGCATAAAAGAGGAACGTTTTGGCTTGGCCAGTTACCCTTTCCTCTAGCCCAAAAATTATTAGTTGGAGGGAGATGTTCAATGTCATATTCAGCATAGATTCCAACGAGGTTTTTACTTCCACCCAAAAAAGTGTAATGGCGGGACAGTCCTTAAACATATATATGTCTGATGCTTCCAAAAGGTTGCATTTATTGCACTTCTTTCCTGGCTGGAATTTTGAGAGCCTGAGAGGGGAAAGGAAGGCACGATGGACTGTGAACAAATGATTGCGTCTCAGCCAAGCTGGTTTTACTGACTTATACAATAGAGTGAAGGATCTTATCCATATGTCCTCACATTCCATATCTATTTCCTCTCCCCAAAGCTCATCTGGCAGAGTAAATTCGCCTTCTACTTCCTCAACTATATTCCAGTACCAAGTAGCCACCTCTTTACCACCTTCTAACCTTTCTACCAACTGTTGTTCTAGATTACTGGGCATCCCCATCCAGACTCCCTTCCTAGCCTTGGCTCGGCCCCAAATGTCCAGCTGAATATATTTGAATCTAGATATGGTTGGGCCCACCCTATTCCGTAGCCCTTCCCACTCTAGTATCTTCCCTTCAACCAATATCTCCCCCCATCTAGAGATACCTGCCTCTTTTAAGGGGGTTGCAAGACTATCCTGCAAGCATAGTGGCTGCCCCGGGGAGTCCCACAATGGGGTAAAGTTAGAAAAATATGAAAGCCTTATCTTCTTCCTTATCTGCATCCAAGAGATTGCAGCCGACTGTACAGTCTTTAATCTAACTTTTTTTTTTAAATTCTGGTCCCCATATTTAAATAGAAATCCATCAGGAGGGAGTTCTGCCCCTAGTAACATGGCCTTATAGATTACTCCCATGGATGAACCCGAGGGTGTTTTCAGTAGCATCCTGGAGTATGTCAACTGAAATGCCCATGCATAAAACAACAAATCTGGCAGCGCAAGCCCTCCCTTCTCCCTCCTCCTCCTCAGCTTCTTCCAGGCCAACCTAGATACCTTGTAATTCCAGACAAAATAATTAATCTCCCGCTGGAATTTATCCAGCCTTTTATGGTCAAATGTTAATGGGATGGTACTAGAAATAAACGTATACTTTGGCAAAATAGACATCTTGACCTGATTAGTTCTTCCAAGTAAAGAATGTAAATGTAAATGTAGGATACTTGTAAAGCGCACAGCTGCCCCATCACCGGGGCGTCCCGGCGCTGTATAACGCTGTGGAACCCTTCCTGGCTCTCCCTGTGAGATGCCCCTCCCGGGCACCCCCAAGGTGAAGCCAGGCATCCCAGTGTTGTATGGGCCGTTGTAGTGATTAAGCAAGCTATTGCCCAGAGTTGCAGCATGGGACCCCATGATTAGAGTAGGCGCCGAGGCGAGAATTATCGAGTCCGCAGACAATGAGCCCAAGACCCTGTCGCGACGGGAATTGAACACTGGTCCCGGGCCAGACCTCTGCATCAGGGTGTGCCGCTCTAACCATTGAGCCACACTTCTCCGGTGGGAGAAAGGCCCAGGATCTTAAAAGCTTCAGACGCTCCTTAGAAACACGCTCTAAGTTAGTCTGGACGATATTCCCGATGTCTTAGGTAATCCATTTTCCCAAGTATCTCATAGAAGCGGTCGTAGTTAAGTGAGAATTAGGGGTATTCCACAACATGATTTCCGTTTTAGTGGCTTTGATTTCGTAGCCCGAAATCATCCCGAATTCCTCTGCCCTCTTAACTACTATAGGGAATGATCTATCCGGGTCCGACGTATAAATAAGAATGTCGTCTGCAAAAAGGGCCACCCGCTTCTCCCACCCCCTAAAAACAAATGAGGGAATATCTTGATCTTCTCTAAGAATTTGTGCAAACACCTCTATATACATATTAAACAAGAAGGGGTAGAGCAGGCAGCCCTGCCTGGTACCTCTAGTAATTGTAAAGGGTTCAGTCAAGGTCCCATTTACCAACAGTCTGGCCCTTGGGTTCCTGTAAAGGAGATCGACCACTCGACGAATGAGCTCTCCTAACCTAAATTTCTTCATTACCGCAGCCAGATAGGACCAATTGACCCTATCAAAGGCCTTGGTGGCGTCCAAGGTGAGTGTAGCCAGTGGGAGCTCGAAGGTGGTGGCGATGTCGATTGCTCCCACCAAGTCATGGGTGTAGTCTGCCAGCTGGCGTCCTTTTATAAACCCTTTCTGATCCTGGTGAATTATCAAACCGATTTCGCCGCCCAGTCTAGATGCTATGATAGACGTAAAGATCTTATAGTCGTTATTTAGGAGCGAATTCGGACGATAAGAGCCGCAATCCGTCCGATCTTTACCAGGCTTGGGGATCAGAACGATCGTTGCGTCACTCCATGACTCGGGGGGGGGGGAAGGGGGGGGAACTCACCTCTCAAAAAGATGCTATTAAAGAGGGCCATCTTTGCTGGAATTATGATTGAGCTTAGGACCCGATACAGTTCTCCGGGAAGACCATCCGGGCCCGCCGCTTTTCCTTGCTTTATATGACCAATTGCCTCTTCCGCCTCCTCTTCTGATATTTCTTTCTCCAAATGCCCCCTCTGTACTGTTGATAGAGTTGGTAAGGGAACCTTATCTAACTACTCCTCCCTGGCCTCTGAGTCATTGCTGATTTCCTCCTTATAAATAGTTTGAAAAAATTTGTGGAAAGCCTCCCCTATCTCCTTGTTCGAGGTTCTAAAAGCCGTATCTCTTTTTAGTTTAATTTCTCTGATATGTTTCTTAGCCTGATCAGATTTTATTTTCCAGGCCAAGATCTTCCATTCAGCTTCCCCAAATTCGAAGTTCGAGATCTTACTCACTTCCCATCTTTTGGCCACCCTTTCCTGTAGTATTTTCTCCAGCTGATTTCTCAGCTCAACCTGCTTTCCTAAATCTTCTGCTGAGGCTATGGCAGGGCCAGACTTTTGCTCTAAGAGGAGGAGCTCTTGCTCAAGGTTCTTGGTCGACTCCCTGTAAACCCACCGTCTGTGAGTGGCTCTATTTGTTATACACCCCCTCAAGTATGCTTTCAGGGTGTCCCATACTGGTGCTATGGATGCGGATCCATCATTTACCTCCAAAAAGGACTTCACCTGCTCTAACAGGAACCCTTTCTCTTCCTCCTCTAGTAAAATTGTGCGGTCCAAAGACCAAGAGGGAATTACTATCTGTTTATCTTTTTTTAAACTAAACATGATAGCTGAATGGTCAGACAGGTGTGGGGAAGATAATCCAGCTCCCTCAACGAGTCCTTCAATGAATAACTAAAAAAAGCATAGTCAATCCATGACTTATGCTTATATATAAGGTTTTGATAGGAGACTCCCAGCCTATTTCCAGACCTTTCCCTCCAAACATCCGCGAGCCCCAGCAACACCATTATAGCCACCAGGGCTTGCCTTGATTTAGATAGCGTATGGGCTCTTGATTTAGGCGACTTATCTAATTTGGGATTAATTACTATATTAAAGTCCCCAACCCATATAATGGGGTCCTGGGAATCGATGAGATGGTTATGAATTGCTTTTAGATAAGAGGGATCATCTTGGTTGGGTCCATAGTATCCCACTTTAATATATGTCATCTCCTATACTAGGGTTTTTACTATGAGCAAGGGGCAAGTGGTTCACTTGAAGCTCTCTTAACAGCTATGAGGGAAGAAATAAGGAGTGATTTTGCGGTTTCAAAAGCAAACCAGAACGATATCAGATCTGCGTGTGAAACCCTCGAGAAGAAGGTAGATGGACTGTTCGAGAGAACGGAGGAGTTGGAGGGATCGGTGGGGGGATTAAAAGCAAATTTGTAGGTAGCAGAAACCAAGATTCAAACTTTACGCAAGGAAGGGGATGTTTTGAAAGAGAAGGTTGAATCTTTGGAGAATTATTCAAGGAGGAACAATCTTCGGCTTCTGAAAGTCCCGGAGGGGAAAGAGGATGGAGACATCAGAAACTTTGTGGCCACGTTATTGAAGGATTCCCTAAACTTAGACGAGGCAACCGAGCTATTGGTTAACGACATTCAGAGGGTACATAGAGACCCCTTTCGCCTCAACCCAGGCAGAACCAAACCAAGGAAGATACTCGTGAACATTCTCACAGATACTTTGAAAGAAAACATTTTGAATTTGGCATTGAAGTTTAAATCACTTAAGGCTCCAGACTTTTCTTTTGAAGTCAGATCAGATCTTTTTAAATCTACCCTAGATCGTCAATGGGAGCTGGGGCAGAGAATGGATAAGTTTAGGGCGGCTGGGGCCACGGTCCAGATGAGGTTCCCTGCTTTTTTGAGGGTACTGTACAATAATAAAATGTACAATATCCGTTCACCCCTCGAGGCAGATGAGTTACTTGGGAAGTTGGAAGTTAGTTAGCTACCTCGACCCCCGCTCAGGATAGTATCTAGCAACTCCTCTTCTGTTTCTGTGAACAATAATGTAATTTATTAAATCTAAAGAGAAGCTAAAGAGAAAGAATAGGATAGAATAAAAAAGTTGAAAAAGGGGGGGGAAAAAAAAATATATATATATATATATTCACTGAAAAAAACATTGGTTATAGACCATATATAGTTAGGGATTAGCATTTTCAAAACCTTAATTTACTCGCACAAAACCATAGAAATTCGCATATATAGTTAGTTGCAATAAATATATATTGCGCACCCGCAATCCACTGCTGATGATGTCACATATTACATCATTCATGACATGGTCAGTGACATCACTGATGACATCACTGATGACATCTCAAATGACTTCACTGATGACATCTCAAATGACATCACTGATGACATCACTGATGACAACATCCAGTGACTTTATGTTTCTGTAAAGTTAAAATATGTCTTACATATTGAAGAATGAGTGGATGTATAAGTGTCTGGATGAAGGATTTAGTAGGTGCATGACTGACTGTATGAGAGAATGATTAAATGTGTCTCACTGAGTGCATGGGTTAGTGACTAAACTGTCTTAATTTGTGCATCATTATATCTGTTTTTCTGTAAACTGCTGCATGTGTTGATCAGTAGCTATATGAGTAACGATATGGGTTATTGATTGGTTGCCTAAGTATTTGTATGGGAGAGTGAGTGTGTGTGTGGGGGTGGCTGGGAGGTGTGTGACTCTGTGCATAGATGTGTGAGCAGTTGATTCACTAGATGTATGAGTTCAAAAGTGCATGTGGAAACAGCTGTATGGGCGGTTGACTGTCTGCATGAGTGTATTGGTGAGTGATTGGCTTTCTCAGTGCTACATGTCAAAGTAAGTACATATGTAAAACACAGTACATGTAAGAGTTGACATATATAAATAACTGTGCATAAGAGCCAGTGAATGTGTGAGTGGCTGTATGGATCATTGTGAACTTGTATCAGTGATTGTATAAGAGAGTAAATATGTGTTAGTATATGTTTGATTAAGTAAGGTGTGTATAACTGTATAGTTGAGGAAATGGAGGTGTGATTGATTCTTTGCATGACTGACTAGGTGTGTGAGTAACTCCATGGATGAGTGACAGTCTGTGAGTGTCTGTTTACACTGATTGTATCTAAGGTTATATTAGAGTCTGAAGAGGTTCATCGTATTATCACATGAATGATATCATCAGTGATGTGATCAGTAATGTCAAATGAGATGTTATCAGTGATTTCATCAGTGATGTCATTTGAGATGTCATCAGTGATGTCATCAGTGATGTCATTTGAGATGTCATCAGTGATGTCATTTGAGATGTCATCAGTGATGCCATCAGTGATGTCACTGACCATGTCATGAATGATGTAATATGTGACATCATCAGCAGTGGATTGCGGGTGCGCGATATATAGTTATTGCAACTAACTATATATGCGAATTTCTATGGTTTTGTGCGAGTAAATTAAGGTTTTGAAAATGCTAATCCCTAACTATATATGGTCTATAACCAATAGTTTTTTCAGTAAATTTTCAAGGTTTTGTAAATGCAAATTCCTAACTATAAATGGTCTATAACAGGGGTCTCCAACCTTTTCTGTAGTGGGTGCTACTTTCTGGTCTGTGAAAATTGTTGTGAGCTACTAAAGACCAAGTAACTCGCGCATTTGTTCGAGAGACGCCCTACGCCCAGTTTCATTGACTTTAAGCCAAATTTCTTCTGAGCCCTTAGTGTTGTTTAAAACAAAAGGGGCCACACTCCATCTTTTGAAGTGACAGACAGCCGCAGGTTGTGCTACCTGAAGTAAAAGCTTGTCTTGCTTGGATGCATTCCTGGAAAGTATAACGAGCTATGTGGGATACAAGCCTAAGACCTCCTTTTGTGAACCTCAATCAACTTGTTCATACACTGCAAAAGTTAAACCTGAAAATATATTCCTTACCAAATGTGATTTTTTAAACAAATCATTTTAAATATCATTTCCTTCAATTTATTATGAATGTGGATGACGTGTGAGAGTCTGCTACAGACTTTTTGCAGAGAAATATTGTGTTAATGTTCATGCAATATCCATTAAAAGTTTTTTTTGATCCAAACAGAATATCATATATTAGAAATGGGAAAGCAGCACAGAGACTATTTGCAGTATTGTTAGTGAGCTGCTGCTGTGTCATCATAGCTGCCAAGGTTATACATTGCCATGTCTGACATTTTCATAATTTCAGTATAATTATGAGTGACATTTCAACGACTATGAGTGACACTTTCTCACGAGCAAAATCAATCATTGAAGACGAAGGAAAATATCAATATCAGAATTTACACCAGCCCTGCTAAGTACAATGCATCAAGAGTTGGACTAATGCACACAGCTGCCAAGTCTTTAGCATGCATACCAGTTACATTTTTATGTTTATACTACTTATTATCACTTCTCCAAAGCGCCTGTATTTGGTCTTACTATCGAAAACACACATTCCTATCTTTGAATATGGGACATCAACACATGCATGATTTAAATGAGCGTGCCTGTGCTCTGGCAATGACCTTGCCACAGAGGCTATGAAAGAGTTTAAACGAGATCTTAAATTCGTAGCGGTTCTGAAGAGTGGAACAATTACATTCTTTCTGGGAGTTAGCGAGTACCCATGTGAGATGGTTAACTTAAATGTTAAATTCTCAAGTAATGGACAAGTTATTTTACTAGAGGTCCTGCACTCTGGCTGGTTATTACAAATCAATGCGGAGGGAAGAGCTTTTCTTTATCGTGTGCCTTTGGTAAAGAAAACTGAAACTTGGCAACGCACTGCTGTCCTGATTTACATCCCAGAGCTGGAAAGCGGGAAAAAAAGATATTATCAGTCTTTCAACAGCCCATGGCATACCAGCGGCTAAGGGGCACATCGCAGCTCCAGTCTAGAAAAAAATGCATTATGCCGGTGTTTCCTGGCCACGTCAGTGCTTACCGTGTTGGAACAATCTGCTGCTGAAATATGTTCCAATCAAGGCAGAAAAAGGCAGGTGGAGGGGCTCGTAGCAGTTCAATACTGATTGCGCCACCTGCATGGTAGCAGACTTTCCGGAGCACAATCAAGACTGCGGTGCAAAGCTATGAAAGGCAGGTGGCGTGGACCCCAGCTCCACAACAGCGTCATCATCTTTTGTCCTGCCCCGCCCCAGCTAAGCTCAGTTAGACCAATCTGAGCAGCTGGTTTTGGTGATGGCAGGAAAGGCTTTGAAAATAGGCCTAAGAAGAACAAACGACAAGAATAGGCTACAAACTTGAGACGCAATGCCCGAGCTACTCATGGGGGTTCGGCGAGCTACCGGTAGCTCGCGATCGACCGGTTGGAGACCCCTGGTCTATAACCTATGGTTTTTTCAGTGAATTTCATTGGTTTTTTAAAAGCTAATATCTATAGCTGTAAAATATATTCTTTATTACATGACGTATCACGTAGCCACGTGAGATGCCTCATGACGCGTCACATAAACGTGACGTATCGTCTCTGCAGCGCAAACAAAACTCGTAACGTAAGCGCGCCAGAGCACGCTTACAGATATATATATTTTTTTTAACCTTAATTAGACAAAATCCACACGTGCACATATCTTAAGGCCTTGCAAAGGCACATCAAACAAACAGTCCCTACAATTTTGCCAAGTTTGGTGGAAATCTATTCCTTTAAATTTTATTTTACTGTTTCTCTTGGTTTTCCCCTTGTTACGCTTACCGGAACGCTACCCGGTACGCAAACCGGACGCTCCAAAAACACAAGATATCGGACTCCCGTTACGCTACCGTTTAGCTACCCGGTTGGCGTACCAGAAGGGCCTCTACCGCGAAAAATCGCAATTTTTTTTTCTTTTTTCCTTTTGCCCTGCGGGGCACTTTAATATCCCCCTCATCAATCCTAGGGGGTCAGGAGGGGTCTACCTTTCCTTCATTTCCCCCTTCGTTTTGGCCTCCTCTTGTCTCTCGATCCTACCGAGAGACAAGATGGCGGCCACTCCGGACTGTTTATAATGTTGACAGACACCGGAGAGCCAATCAGCTTCGCAAAGCTCCGTTACGCGAAAAGTACGCGAACCGGTGCGCTATCCGGGACGCTGTCACAGATATATCTGTTTTTTTAAACGTTAATTTCTCAAAATCCACTGGAGTACATATATTGAGACCCAGCAAAGGCACATCGGGCTAACAGTCCCTACAATTTTGCCAAGTTTCGTGCAAATCCATTCAGCCGTTCGAGCTAAAAGTGAGGCCAAACGCCCTATGGAAAAATGAATGGGAAAAACGCGTTTTGGGACCCCCCTTTTTTCTCGGCCCCCCCCTCCTTGACAGAACCCCCCCAAATTTTCAGGGGCTGCTCAGAAACAAAATATGCCATTTTCCTGAAAATTTCAGCCGATTCCGTCCGCAAACGCCAAAGTTATTAGACATAGAATTTTCAAAAGTTACATATAGAAAATATCCTAACTATATATACCTACTGGCGACCGCCAGTAGGTAATATATATATATATATATATATATATATATATATATATATATATATATATATATACACACACATACATACATAAATAACTGATAGAACTGGAGTTTCTAGGTAATGGCACAAGAAGCGTTCACTTCTGGGGGTTCTATATGGCAAGTTTGCTACTGTTGATTGAGGTGGTTAATTGGCACTCAGGGAAATACTACATAAGAGGGGTGGGATGGAAGGGGTAGAGGGAAGACGCAAAGATGGCCGTTCATCGGGCCATTGAGAATAAGGGAGGGTTTTCCAGAGAGAGGGGGGTTCAGGGGGGAGGGGGGGGGGGGGGTAAACATGATAAAATTCCTCAGGAGTCTGTCCTCCTAACTGGTAACTTAGCGATGGGTTGCTGTAGTCCATACTACCAGAAGGGCCTTGGGCAGCGGATGTCTTTTGAAATTCGGGGTTTCCAAGGTAGGAGACTGGGGGGGAGGGGGGGTCGAGAAGAGGAAACCAGGATGACCTCCTTAACGTTTTTATCCTGGAATGTCCCTGGCCTGCGTGTACGGAGTAGAAGGAATAGGATATTACAATACCTGAGAGACTCTCCCGCGCAGGTCATAGTCATTCAGGAGTCTCATCTACTTAAAGCAGAGGTTCATGACATGCTAAAGAATCAGAGGTGGGTTGGCAAGGTTATCTGTACTGACCAAAATGCAAATATTAGAGGGATCCTGATGATTTTCAAAAAACAAGCTAATGCTCAAATTCTTGACTTCGTTGTTCTTTTTCGATCAAGGCTTGCTCTCGCTTCATTCGTTCACGCACTTCTTTCTCCCACAATCGTACATAGTCAAACATATCTTGCCTAGTCTTTCGCTTAAACATAGATTGTTCCACATACTGAATCTTTCGTAAATCAAATGACCCATGCATAGGCCAACGCAACTCAGGATTCTTACTAGTATATTTATTCCATAACGTACTGTACATTATAGAAGAAATACCATATTTAATATACATATCCCTATTAGGCGTCCCCTCCAGGGGGGCCGGTTGTGTCTTATCGAGTCTCATACTCGATGAGACACAAAAGAAATACATTCTATGAAGTGTGCTAGAAACAGGCATGCCAAAAATAGTTCAATATATGCAGTATTTTACGCAAAGTACCACTTAAATCACGTTGGGCCGTTCAAATCTTATACAAAGCACTCGTTCGGGCATCCGAGTCGCCCATGAGCCCCACTGGTTGGGCAACAATTTGTCGTGGTGACCCTCAGCAAGACCTACCAGTGCTAGGGGTTCACCCTTCTCTGCACAAGTCATCAGATCAATAGAATAGAAATTGGCACGGAAACTGAAATATAAAAGTACTTTATTAACCTCAAGTGGTGGAACTACTTTCACACAACACCCTTCAGTAGTGTCTGAAGTAGCACACTCAACAGAAGGAACAAGGTCCTTTTATACCCACACAGGGGCCCCGAAGAAGGCGGTACAAGTACAGAAGAGAAGGTTTACATACATAAAAGGTCATACAGAAATGCACAGTCAACAATAGGGAGGAACTAGCAGTTTGCTGACTCCGGTAAGAATAACCTGACAGTTACAGACTAAGACATATGTGAACAGTTAGTGTCTTCTGCACAAGTGCGGAGTAGTAGGACCTAAATATAGTCTGTCTATAAGCAGAGTACAAGAGTAAGCGACAGCAAGGAAGGACAGAGCACATGGCAGACAAGATGGCTGCCGAACACAATATGGCTTCAGCTAAATGCTAACACCGATCACTGCCAAATTACAACAAAGGAGGCAATGTGCTCTGCACCCAGTCTCAAAGCTACAGATTACTCAAGTTCATAGCGCAGACTGATGCCTCTGAACATAGGATAAGTCATTCAGGAGTCTCATCTACTTAAAGCAGAGGTTCACGACATGCTAAAGAATCAGAGGTACTTGTACCGCCTTCTTCGGAGCCCCTGTGTGGGTATAAAAGGACCATGTTCCTTCTGTTCAGTGTGCTACTTCAGACACTACCGAAGGGTGTTGTGTGAAAGTAGTTCCACCACTTGAGGTTAATAAAGTACTTTTATATTCAGTTTCCGTGCCAACTTCTATTCTATTGGTCAGATTACTCAAGTTCATAGCGCAGACTGATGCCTCTGAACATAGGATAAGAGCGGTCCTATCCTATACAAATGATGATGGCCATGACCAGCCTGTTGCTTTCATTAGCAGGAGGTTACTCCCCAGGGAACAGCTCTGGAGTGCCATTGAGAGAGAAGTCTTTACTGTGGTTTGGTCCCTGGCGAAGCTGAGACCATACCTGTTTGGTACTCACTTCCTTGTACAAACTGACCACATTCCTCTTAGATGGCTGATGCAAATGAAAGGTGAAAACTCCAACCTGTTGAGGTTGGTCCACCTGCCTACAGGGAATGGACTTTACAGTGAAACACAGACCTGGGACTGACCATGCCAATGCAGATGGTATTTCCAGGTTTTTCCACTTAGGCAAGGAAGACTCTCTTGGGAAAGGTTAATCTCATCCTCTTTCATTGGCGGGGGTGTGTGGGAAAGTGCCCCTTTTGACATGGTTACCCCGATTTTATGCCTGGTATTTAATGTAACTGTGACTGAAGAGCACTGGGTTCTGCTACCCAGGTCTTCAGTGCCAGTGTTCTTTCCTAAAAACAAGGTAACTGTGCAGTTGTTCCACAGTTGGCAAGACTTTACCACCCCTGTAAGTCCCTAGTAACAGTACCCCTGGTACCTGGCTGGGGCATAGGGACTAAAGAGGGTCCCTAAGAGCTCCAACATGTACTGTGCCCCCTTAAGGAAACCACCACCAAACTCATGCAGACTGTCATTGCAAGCTGCATGAAATGGTGCAAACAAAAGTGAAAACATGACAGGGCACACACCCCTGTGTGCCTTGCACACTGACACTGCATGCAATATTTGATAGTCAGTTCAGTTCAGTAAATCTTTATTTCGACGATTAAAAACCATCATAAAAATACATTACACAATACATTACACAATAAAAATTCATTAAATTACATTTCTGAACTTTTAGCAAATTAAAAACTGCAGGGAGGAAAGGATACAATTCATAAGGAGAGATAATTATTATCTACAAGGTTGGTTAATTTCTTGTGTATCTCAGTCTTACAGCTACTTTTAAAAAGATAAAAATAGAGCATAAAGTGGGTGTGTCACTGGCTTTCTGTAAGAAAAGCAGTGCAGCTCTTGCATGACGAAATTTCTGTTTCCTAAGGATGTCAACCAAAAACGCCTAGGATTTCGGTAAAATGGACATAAAAGTACAAAATGAAGGGTGTCCTGCGGAGACCTATTGTCGCAGCTGCAGGCACCCTTCTGCTCAATCGTTACAGTAAAACCAGAGGGATATGCTAAAATGTTAGGTAACAGATTGAGCCTAAAACTGCACATTAAAAATCTATCATGCTGGCTATACATCAGAAACAGATAGGGTTCCATACCCGCCCCATTTCTCACTAAACTATGAGCTGCTATTGAACTCTTTAATGAGCCAAGACCACATCTAACAGTTTCAAATTTCTCTAGAAGCAGCTTTTTGACACTTAATTTACAGCTGATAGAGATCGAAGAAGGGTCACTAAAAAGATGATTCTGGTCTATATACTCTAAAGAGTGTTTAGCATATTTTAACCAGGGAATTTGTAGCCCTTTATCCCTTTGCAAACAGTCTGTAACAATTTCCCTGCTCAGTGATGCCTCTGGGTTGGTCCAAATTTTGATCCAGGCTATAATTGGCCTCAGCTTAACATAGTCTGAGATATATGGCGTCTCAAGTTCTGCATGAGCAATTTCGGCAGAGATAGAGTGTGGGATTTTCAGGATTCTTCTGAGAAATTTGTCTTCCTCTACTTGTAGTTTTTTACAGTACCTGAAGCCCCACACCTCCGCACCATACAGGGCCTTTGTCATACTAATTGATCCATACAGAGTCATTACTTGTTCGGGGCACCATCGTCCCAGCCTGCGAGCAAAGCCTAATATTGCACCATTTGAAGAAACCAGCTTGGACAATGTTCCTCGATCAGTTGACTGAATTGAATTTCACCATCAAACAGAAGGCCCAGATAGGGAAAAGTGTTTACTATGTCCAAAGTAAGTGTCCCTATTTTAAATACGAACTTTTTTGAAGGTTTTTTGCCGGCCACCATAACAAAGGATTTCTTCAGATTAACAGATAGATCCAAGTCGGCCATGAACTTGACAAATCCATCCACCAGTTGTTGTAGACACCTCGGTGTTCGGGCAAGCAGGACCGCGTAGTCCGCGTACAATAGTACTGGGATTTGACTCGGTCCTACTGTGGGGCAGTCCACAGCTAGGGAGATGAGGGCACTCTCTAAGGCGTTGATATAGAGTGAAAAAAGGAAAGGGGTGAGAATGCACCCTTGCCTTACTCCTCCTGAGCACAAAAAGGGTCCGTGCGGCCCCCCTCTGGGCTAAAACGGACCCTGGCGGTGGTGTTCCAGTGCAGCTCTTTTAAGATGTTTATCAACCCCACATCTATACCTATCTTGTGCATCATGGCCCACAGTTTATTCCTATTCACATTGTCAAAGGTCGCAGCCAGGTCCATGAATCCCATGTAAATCGTACCCTTGCTGGCTTTTGTATATTTGGCGGTTAGCAGGTACAGATTCAGGCACTGGTCGCTGGTTGATTTTTTTGGCTCTAAACCCGTACTGTATATCAACTATAGTTCGGTGTTCCTCTGTCCACTCCATAAGCCAATTCAGAATCACTCGACCTAGTATTTTGGCTGAGACGTCAATGAGCGAAATCGGCCTATAACATTTTGGATCATCCCTACTCCCTTTCTTAATAATGGGTACGATCAATACAGTGGACCAGGAGCGTGGTAGACCTGATTTAATAGCCGCGTTTAGGACCCTGGTTAGGATTAGGGCCCAGAGGTCTATATTACTTCTATCAGACCCCCCAGGATAAAGCGGCATAGATTAACAAATTTAGCGGCACAAATATGGAAATTTAGCGGCACAAATATGGAAATTTAGCGGCATTTTTGCGGCACTTTATTTTACTTGTAATCATTTATTTTCAGCCTTAAATCATTGTAAACTGACTTAGTAGAGTATTTAACTTTGAAACAGGCTTTATAAACAGTCCAAGGGAGTTTTTGTTGCTATATCCTCCTTTGTGATAACATTCTGGAGCATAGGCTCAGTCAAGCACAATAGCACAGGGAGACCTCAGAGACACCCCTGACCATGGAGACGTCAGAGACCCCACTGACCATGAAGACGTCAGATACCCCAGACCATGGAGACGTCATCTCCTCACCCTCTGTTCCAACAACAATGCTGTTCAAGGAAAGAGTTGAAAGCACTACTGGCCCACTCTGTAAAGTGGCGCTAATGTGTTTGCGTGTGACAGAAAAAACTCTGGTCACTTTGCAACCACTATGTCTAGTTGCATGTAGTTACTTTCCATATATATTTTTTTTATTTATTCACCGCTTCCATCCTGAGGCTGCAGCTCGAACATAAAATGCCAGAGAAAGACATTTCCAACAAAATGTTTATTTCGTTTTTGGATCCATTTCACATGTGAACGAATGAAAGAAAGGAAAGAGAGGCAAGAACCGCTTCACTGTTTTCCTTCAGCAAGCTTGGATGAGGGAGCACTTGGGGCTGACCCCCGAAGTCATGGTTTCCTTCAGCAAGTTTGGACAACGGGAGAGGAAAGGGAGCTTAATGGCGGCTGGGTGGGTGAAGCCCCCGCACCTCCCAGAACTTTTAAGTATTTCAGCTTCCAGGAGGAGGAAGCTTTGTCATTTCGCAGAAACATTATTCTGCCTATTTGAAAGCTAACGTGTCCCGTGTCCCGTGTCCCGAGCCCTGCACTCACACTGCCTGGCTTTTTCCGAGACTCGCTAATTCTTCTTTTTCTTCCAAAACGTATTATGGCTGTACGGCACCACCTAGTGACGTGTGCGCGTACAGCCAATAAGATGTCACCATCATTTCTGCAGCCTGCTGGAGACCTTTTTCGCGGCCAAAAAGGTAAATATCGCGGTCATCGCGCTCTTCAGCCAATTTCGCGATTATTTTGCGAATCGCGAAATCGCGAAATGCTGGAGGGTCTGTTCTATATAGGTCTGGTGGGGTGCTATCTGGCCCTGGAGCTTTATTCGGGGTCAAACCTTGGATCGCCTTAATTATCTCCTCTACTGCGAAGTCTATTTCAGCGCTCTGGGGACCCTCCCATCCCCCTTCATAGATTGCTACCTTCAAGTTGTTATAGAGCCCCTCAAAGTGAGCAACCCATTGCTCTGGCAGAATATTGGTGCTAATCACCGGGGCGGAATTATCTTGGAAACAGGGCCTAATTACAATTCTCCAAAATTCTGCAAAGTCCCTGTTTTCTCCCGCCTCTCTCAAATCAGCCCATACTTCTGCTTGTAGGGTGGTCTTCCTCTCCTTTACTTTGGTTTTATAGACCAGTCTACAGTTAGCCACTTCTGCCATATCCCTTGGGTTAGCTTTAAGACATGCTTTTAAGTTCCTTAGTGCCTTGGAGCAACTTTTATCGAACCACCTTGGTTGCTTAAGACCCTTACTTGGGCCTCTTGCTTCCAATAGTTTATCGACTAATGTTATCAGGGATCCAAATATTGCAACTAACTCTGGTCATTCTATTAGGGGGTCCAGACAGTCTTCAACCTGTTTTCCTCCTTTTTGGATTAGTGTTTTATAAAACTCCTGAGGATTTATTTTTGTCCACCTTAGTCGCCTCCCCTGATCTGTGGGCTACAGGCTAATGTCCCCATGGTTGTGCTTACCCCCCCACCAGTTTATGTAATTTCCATAACTAAGGGGTTATGATCACTAAAGGTGCTCCATTCCGTTCTAACCTTTGGTATTCTATTTTTGGCAAAGGTGGATATCATTATGTAGTCTATAGTGGTGGAGCAACCTCTTCCTTTAAACGTAGGGACATATGTGCCCTCTACCTCCGGGACTATCAGGTCAATGGTGTGGGCTAATGAGTGGGTTTCTACCAATTTAGTTAGTGCTGTACCCTCATGGCTATGTTCAAAGTACGGACCATCTTTAAATGGGCAGGTGTCCCAATCTGTTGATATAGGGCAGAGGTTTGGACAGAGGTGGCAATTGAGGTCACCCATTAATGGTGTAATTGGTCCCCCCCCTTTCCTCTGTTCCACCTCTTGTGTGAGTCTTTATTCTATCTCGCATAGGGTGGCATTGTTCCCATTCATTGGCCCTGGGTTATAGACGTTGAACAGCTGTAACCTCAACCCTCTGCTTTGAAACGTTACTGCTTGAAGGGTGTGTGACGTCCAGGTTGGTACTGACCAACTACCTTCTAGGGTTAGGTCGACATATAGTGCCAACTCTCCTCTCGCTCTTCCTGCTCTACTTTCTTGTACGGGCACAAAGAAGGATTTATAGCCCTCTATTTGGAAGGGGGAGGGGTTAACTGCCCACGTCTCCTGAAAAACTAGCATATGAAAACCCTGGAGTTGATTCCTCCACTCTGTGTTTTCAAATTTTCCGGCTAGGCCCGCAATATTCCACGACATGATATTCAGCTTTCCTCCTCGCTCATCCCCATCTTTTGTGCCCTGCTCACTTAACTCACTTAGCCTCGTATTAGCTCTCCTCTCTAGCCTGGCCCTCTCTTTTTCTTTAGCTTGGCTGTGTAGGTGTTCTACGGGTTTCATCATTTGTTCACTACCTTGAGCTACAGCCTCGCTCACAGCCTTTGTCCCCCTTCCATCCTTCTCCTCGCAGTTTATCCCTAGTCATTCATTCTCATCCAGGGACTGCAAGGGACTAAATCTGTTTGTCCACTGTAATCCACCCTGATATGGTAAGGGCTGCATGCCATACTCAATGGGCCTTGCCCAGTGTCCGTCTGTAAATCTGCCCCTTCTAATCTGTTGGAAGTTTGGCGGATATGTAACAGGTTTCCTAGGATAGAAGTATCCTAGTGGCATGGTCCTTATCGTACTGGTTGTATTTCTATTGTAATGATCCAGTATGTAATCCACTAGGTTCGGGTTCCTGAAATTAGCAATAATACAGTTCCCTTCTATATCTTTCCTTCTACTCCCGACCCAGTTTGCCCTCCTAACGTGTAAAATGTCTCCCCCTTCCCCCCCTTGCAGAGTCCTGTGAATATTTAGCCAGTTGATGATCTTGTTTTTGAGTTCCATATGCGATTCTCTTTGCCCCCGTCTGAGCTCAGGAACCCCAGCAAAGATGACAACAAAGAGGCTTGCTTCTGGGGGTACGTTTACACGTGGTAGGGGTCCTTGCGAACTATCATTTTGCTCCCTGCTAAATTGGGAGGTATCTATTTGTTTGGGGATAGGATTTATCTCTATCTGCATTTGTGTTGCATGTCCCTGACCTTCTGTTTTGTTTCTATCCACGCTTCCATGTGATTGCATTCTTCTATCCCCCCCTCTTTTACACCTTTGGGCACTGCATGGACCTGCGCAATGGTACATTGTTCATTGCTAACACAGTTGTTAGGTACTGGGGGTTGTTGAGCTGGTAAGCCGACTACTGGCAATGCCTTATCTAGTTGGTTGGGAATTAATGTTTCTCTAGCCTTACCCTGTCTCTGCAATTCGTTGGCTATTTTATCTAGTTTGCTAACTAGCGGTTTGATTTGACTGGCTATAAAAGCCTCCAAATGCTTTTGCAGGTCTAGGATTACAGAATCAAGCCACCCCGGAGGGATTGAGGGAAATTTAGGTTCTATTATTGAGACCTCATCCTCTGTATCTTTTAGCTTGTTCCCCTTAATGAGCTTTTTCCAGGACTTTATTTGTGTGTTCTTGTTTCTACGCTTTTTACTTCTACACCTAGGTGTTTTATTTACCCCTCTACTTGTGAGTTAATCATCTTCTAGAAACTAGCTGGGCACAAGGGACAGCATCGATTGAGTTATCCCGCCTGCCTTCATCTAATGTGTCACTAGGGTTCAAATCCCCAATTTGTGTGGGGGTCAAGGGCAAAGATGTTGGGGTCATGGATATACCGGAGCGCGCGCGGATATGCCGGGGACATAGAGCTCTCCGCGCGCTCTATGTCCCCGGCAACCTTCCTTAACATTAGATCAATGACTGTTGGAGTGGCTTTATGGGCTACTACATCACTTGTCTCTATCCCTGGGTTTTTGGAATTGAGGGGGGTTCCTAGTTTGCTCTTGGTGGAGCGGGTTTTAGGTTTAGTAGCCATAATTTACTAGCCGTAGTTTGCACTATTACCCCCTTTCTACCAGTGAGCTAGATCCAGTGGTGTTATGATTGACCTAAAAGGTTAGATCAGTTTACTCTGATGTTTCAGTGTCAATGCCTCCTACAGTGTAGTATGCTTCTGTCAATATTGTTCAATGCCCCAATCCTCCAATAGGTAGCTTTTTCAATCAAGAAGCAAAAATCACAAAAGTACCTTAGGGCAGGTCCAAGAGGGGTGGCCCGTCCCGTCCCTGGTCGTCCCCGGACGGCCACAGACGGCCCGCCCTCTGCCCGGGCTCAGCCCGGCGACCACCCGCGCGCGTCCCGAGTCGTGGGAAGAGGGCGTTGTGTTTATGCTCCACCGGGCGCCGACTGCAGGTGTGCGGCGTCCGCTGGAAAGCCTCTTGGGGATTGTAGTCCCCCCCCCCTCTCGGCGGCCGTGACGCTGATGTGATGGTGTCACTGGCGGCAGAGGGGGACCCTGGGCCGATGTCGGGAGCCCGCTAAGGAAGACCAAAAGGAGCCGCCGGTATCTGGAGCCAAAGGGTAGCCTGGCGCTGCTGAGTAAGTCCTGTCACGTTTTCAATTGTTTCCCGCTCTGCCAGGAACAGGGTGTTGTTTTTATGCGCCTCCGGGCGCCGACTGCAGGTGTGCGGCATCGGCCGCAAAGCCTCTTGGGGATTGTAGTCCCCCCACCCTCTCGGCGGCCGTGATGCTGATGTGATGGTGTCACTGGCGGCAGAGAGGGACCCTGGGCCGATGTCAGGAGCCCGCTAAGGAAGACCAAAAGGAGCCGCCGGTATCTGGAGCCAAAGGGTAGCCTGGCGCTGCTGAGTAAGTCCTGTCAAGTTTTCAATCTCAATTTATTTGACAGTCACCCCTACAGTAGGTCTTACAGCTCTAAGGCAGGGTACATTATATTACACATAAGGCTATATCTGCTGAGGAGATATGCCCTTGTGCTGTCTAGTCCAATTGCTAGATAGTACAAGTGAACAGGGAAGCCATCTTGAGTGTGGGCACTGGTCATTACGTGTTCCCATTCTACATGATGTCTTTTGGTATCAAACACCTCATCTTAATAAACCTGTACTGATGCCAGTAAAAGATTTATTACAACATGCACACAGAGGGCACCTTAGCGGTGCCCCCTGTAAACCTACCAACCTCTAGTGTGCTGGCTTACTGGTGTGGACCAGTATGCCACCACAGATGCGTTTCCAGCCCCCTGGAGGTGAGAGCAAGCGCTCTCTGAAGTCGGAAACAAAGCCTGCGCTGGCCGGAGGTGTTGTCACCTCCTCCAAGCAGGCTGGCTAGTAATCCGCATATCAGGGCAGGAGGCTTCAAAGGCCTCTGCCGCCTTACGACGTGATCCTAGCTTCCACCATACAGGGTAAATGGCACCTCTATCCAAGGCCTATTTGGCACCAGGACAGATGGGGAAGTTAGCTAGCCAGAAGGCGTGTTAGCTATCAGGCTTGTTAAACCCCCGAGGTGGGATACCTGAAGTGAACACAAAAAGTAGAATTCCACCATCTTGGTTTTTGGAGAAATTAGATATACGGGGTCACAGTTATGCCCACTCCCCACAAGAAGTAGTCATAGGTACCCCAAAAGTAATTAGCCCATTGGCTACTATCTTGCACTCCCCTTACAGCCCCCTAAATTGAGTATTTAGGTGGCACCACTGACACAAGAAACTCTTGATTCGACAGACACAAGAAGTAGAGGACAAAGAAGAGCGAAGAAGAGAGAACTGAGGACCAGCTGCAGACTTTTTGGTGCCAACCCCTGCCTACCTGCACCTGTCCCGACAATCTTGACAAACCGACTCGTCCTGATGTTGTGCATCTACCAAGAACCCTAGTGGGCTGCCAGCACCTCACAAATTGCCAGCTATCTCCCTTGGAGTAGAGGAGCTACTCTCCTGCAGCCTGCAGGCACCAGCCAGCAAAGTTAGTCTACTGTTCTGCGGCTTCGCGGTTCCACTGAAGACTGAAAAGACGTGAAGTGTAGAGGAGAACATAGATGATAGGGTGAAAGAAAGGCCATGCAAAATTCCATTTCTAACTGCCTTGTTACCTGTGGCTTTGCGACTAGTTTCTCAGAATTGTCATAGGGTGGGTGAGCCCGAACACTACTGGGGAGCTGGGCCAGACTGTCCTATAAGGAAATCAGGCAGTGCCCAGTGGGTTTGTCTGATAGATTAGTAAGCCGATTTGTTAACAGTTTGGTGGCCGGTTTTATGGCCAGGTGGGGCCGGTTTTTACTGTTGATTTCCCCGATATTGCCACAAACATTGCCTGCAGCAAATGCATACAGTCCCTCATACCATGCAAAATATCCAAGCAGCATGTCTTTACAGGTTCAAAACTGGCCTAATTTCCGAAATGTGGGCCACTTTTTTGTTTTTTGTTTTGCTAACGGGGGCCACTTTTATTTTGATGCCCAGGCCTATATTTGCTCCCAGTCCAACCCTGCTGGGAAGGGTTACATTTCCTTAGCACGCCATGAAAGTATTGGGATATTTTGTGAATGTACTTTCAGATCCATTTGCTGTCAGCAAATACATATGTAAATTGTATTTAAAAATACACTACATGCCCCCCCCCCTTGATTTCAGAATGTTAGGAAGGGCGCCTTTTCACACCTCAGTACCTTTTAAGATAGTCTGAATTGCTCATTGCAATTAGCACAACTTTAAAAGATCACCACCCAGCACTGAGTGATGCACTCGCTGCAAACTAATCCACTTCTGTTATTTTTGCCTAGCACTGAAGGCACTGGCCACTTCCGTTGCAGTGGGATTTTACCGGTGTTGAAGTAGGTAGTAGAAGTGGTAGTGAGCAGCAGCCTCCCAAGAGAATCTTTGGGGGTCTGACACTTATTTATATTTAGAAATTAATCATTGTTGAGAAACATACACATTTGGTCAAGATCAAAGGCTTGGTTAGCACTCATGTTTCCCGATTCAGCAGGAAATGTTTTAATTGGGGTGAGTGGGCAGCACAGGTCAAGTTCAGGACATGTTGTGCAGCTAAATCCCACCCATCTACACAACAATTACGCTGGAGTATGGCGTAGGAGTCCAAGGCAGGAGAAATAGGTGGACATGACATTTTGACCGGCTGTCTTGGGCTGGCCAGTCATGCACACTTTGCATGTTCTCCACCGGCTGTATTGTACAGCCTGGGTGGAGAGCATGCCCAGGCTCCCAGTCCCTGTCTGAGCGTCGAACCATGGCGCTCAGAACAATCATGACGCTGCCTGCTGGTCGGTAAGTGGTCTTTTTAACTTCCCGCCCCACTACTGCTGCCGTTACTGAAGTTCATTTACTGTAGGATTAGAGAATTCATATGTACTGTGTGTCTTAACTGTATTAAATCAACATTTATTGTTTAGGTGATTGAATAAGCATTCCTCACACTATTGCCATGATCCACATTTTAAACGACAATGGATTTATGAAATGTGTGTACTGTTTCACCTTAGCATTTGAATGTAATTGTTAGTCACATTTAAAGACATATATATACTCAGTTATTTTACCTTTATGAACTCCAATGTACATCTAATGTACTGACAGATTTATTAATTTGTGTTTAAATGTGCACACATATAATAAATGTGTACTTTTGATTTAAAGCTTTAAGTTGTCCTGACCAGGCCTATGTTTCTTCTTGCATAAAATGCTGTTTTCCATTCTCTGCCTGCATGTCTCTTTCCTTGCAGGTATGGTCACATGGTTTGTTAGTTTGAGAATAGATACAACACTGTACTAGTGATGGCGAGAGAGAGCCTGTTAAAAGGGCCTTGACAAGGAACATGGAGAGCCAGAGCGTTACCTGAAAGGGCCCATTCTGCGCTTTTGCAAACCATTGCAGGTAACAAAGAACAGTACTGTTCCCATAATTGGCCTGGAATATTTGGTGAATGTTGCAGCTTACACCGTGAGAATGGAAAGCACAATGAAGTCCCTTATTATACTGATCGAGGGGTAGTACTCTGGAGATTTTGGTGGAAATAACTAGTGTTCACACTGTCAGAGTTCAGGTGACTTTACCATGGACTTTGAGAGGTTTAGACCTCTATGCTTATTCCTTTTGATTCTTTGCTGAGTGAAGCTTAGACTAACACTTATTCCCCTGACCCAAGAAGACTCTTGACCAAACGTCTGAAATGCTGACACCTTCCTATGCCTTCCCGCACGTCCCTATGTTTCTGCTTTTCCTTGATTTTTTGATATCCTGTTAAGTTAAGTCTAAGGAAGACGGTTCAATAACCTAAGATTTCAAACTTCAATCATGTACAGATGAGTATATCAGAAACTCTTCTCTGAGCATCAAATCTTGCTATTGATCTTTTGTATGGCTGTAACTGAACTTCTTGTCTGCCTATATTGGTACACCTAAAGTACTTCACGAGGTTGGGTTTTCTGGTTGTTATTCTGTATCTTTACAATATGGTAGTAAGATTTGCTAATCTTAACCTCACTGCTAACTTGTAATAAACTTTTTTAACTATAGTCATTAAATCCTGATCCTTATTGTATAGCCAAATGGGTTGCCCTGTTAATTGAAATTGATTGGTTGAATGCTAACTCCCTTTACCTTTCAGTCTGGGAAGAAAAGGTCCACTGGATAACCAATGGTAAGAGGGTTGGCACAGAGCGCTGCGCCATAAGCAGCCTTGCTAGATCAGTATTTGCAATTAGCCATTTTATGGTGAAATGGTAATTACCCACTGGTCGCTGGTTTTTTTAATATATGATAAGTGTTCTTTATTGCACATTAGACATTTTTCCAGTACAACTGGGCAGTGGCGTAGATAGGCACTTTGCCACCTGTGGCGATGATTTCTGCGTTTGCCGCCCCTGCAGCAAACTCATGTAAGAGTCGGGGGTAGCCGCCGCCCCCCAAAACTCGTGACGCCAGGGGCAGACCGCACCCCCCGCCCTCCCCATGCTACGCCACTACAACTGGGAGGAAATGTGGCCAAGGGCTAGAGCTACTGTTGAAATTGTGGACCCAGGTTCGAGCCTTGGCTGAAACGCATGTGCTTGAGGGCAAACTTCCAAATCTACACAGTGCCTAGAATGTGTAATGTAATCTGGTAAGATGCACTAATGCACCTGGGCCATGTTCACGCTATATAAAACTGCAACAAATAAAATGCAGCCGGTTTCCACGCAAATAAACATGATCCCTTGGAGTATGCGCGATGGCTGGAATCACAGCTTTAAGTGGGACGGGTCTCACCGTTGCTGAGCACCAGCAGTTTTTTAAAGGAGGCCTCAAAACGGGTCTGTATCTGGCTCTGTCTTGTGCCCTGGCACAGGCGGTCCGTTTTTTTCACGACTGCAGTGACAGCAGTCACAGCAGTCACATTATGTGCAAATGCTCACACTGCTCACTTCTCACTAGTGTAGAAGTTACGGCATGACGTCATGACAGGTAAGCGTTCTAGGGGAAGGGAAATCTAAAGAGTCATTTTCTTTCTGGATTTTCCTTCTCCTTTTGACTTGTTGTAGGGATGATGTTACTTGTTGTGTCATATCTGGATGCAATGACAGAAACAGCAAAATACAAGTCAGGAGGCACACCATTGTAAAAACAGATTTTTTGCTTACGTGTTTTAAGCCACGCACTTAATTACATTGGCCGTGCCTCTTTATGAGACCCCCCAGTTTTTTCATCCCACGTAAAGCCTTGGGTGGAATTGGCACCAAATGCCGGGCTTATGTAGCACGTCCTCCTAATTATAGACACTTGAGAGTTCTTTCGTTAATTCCTTTTAAATGAAAAGATCAGGTTGGACCAGCGCTGCTTTCAGTACAACCGTTGACAGGCCAAGCGCCATGTAAATATTACACCACACCCGAACATTCCCTAGCAATCTTCACGGCCAAGCGAGGTAGCAAACATCAGACAGTTCTGATCATTTGAGAGAAGTATGCCAGTGATTTATTGTAACCGGATAATATAGACTCAAATTCCCTCAACAGTTGAAAATATATATTTGAAACGAACGATCATAATAAAACGAAATGAAAAGCACACTCAGGAAATCACTTTATAGAACGTTATTCCTAATACTAGAACGTATTTCAGCCAGAATTTACAATTTACTAAAGATGACCTAACTAGAGTTTTATTTTAACTGAATAACAATGTACTTCCAGTTTATCACAGAGAAATATGTTCCCCAAGTCGCTTTCGCCAGCTTTGTATATCCGCAAATGACGTTTTGCAGCAGCTTAATCGCCTTTGTAGGGGAATGAGGGGTTACAGCATGCAGGGGCATACACGGGGACAAAGCACAACAATACACTCTTTGGTTGGTAACTTGGACCGGAAGCCCCGAGCGACCTTCGTCCTTTTATTTATAGCCTTCTGGCCACGCATAGCCAGAAGGTGCAACAATGTGTGTGTGTGTTTCCGGGTCTCCCCCAAGACCTGTGAAACACTAGAACGTTACATCCCTTCCCAACTTGGTATTTTGTCCTGAACCTTTGACGCAGTCAACGCGCAAATTTGGCCAGTCTTTGGTTTGGCCTGGGATTCGGCCGGAGATTGTGATGACCTTGACCCCAGGTTGTTGAGGTGGCCTGTGGTCTCATCCCTGGAGATTGTAGGGTGGTGACAGCGCCTCCATTGGTACTATGATCACCAGCATCCTCCGGCTGGCTAACTACTTCAGGGTTTAACCTGTCATCAGACACCACGGTTTCAGGCAGAGATGGGATGCGTTTGAACTACGACATATTTCTGGTCACCTCTTCCCCGTCTCTTTGTGCCGTCACTGCAGTGCCTTTCGTTGCTTTGATGGTCCATGGCTCAGCTTCATATGGGGTACGGAATTTTCCACCAGGCCTCCGCGTTCGTATTAACACAGCGTCTCCCGGGACTAGTTCTCTTTCTCTTGCTCGCCTCCTTCGGCTGGCCCGTTCATTGGTCTTCCTCCGTCGCTCTTGAGTGGCTGCCGGCACATACGGTTCGGGCACCCAGTCGTCAGCCATAGGCAGTAGGTCTCGCCTTGGTCCCGCGAACATTAGCGACCAAGGGGATCTTTGCGTGGTGCTATGTGGGGTGCTCCGGTATTCCCTCAGGAAGTGCTGGAGTGCTGTCTCCGGGTCTGTCCCTACGGCTATTCTCAATGTCTTGTTAACAGTTCTCATAAATCTTTCCGCTTCGCCATTAGCCTGGGGCCATTGAGGCGTAACTCGATGGTGTCTTACCCCAAGGTTCTGCCGAAAATCTTTGAATTCACTACCTTGAAAAGGTGGCCCATTATCTGTTTTGATCACTTGGGGAATTCCAAACAATGCAAAGATCTTGCTGAGTATCGGCTGTACATTGGCGAAACTGGTAGACTGTGCCACCTCGACCACTGGGTATTTTGTGTAACTATCACCACTACTGTCACTGCCATCTGGAAAGCTGCCGAAATCCAGACTAAGCCAGGCCCATGGTGCCGGAGCTGGTTCCTCCGTGATGACGGGCGCAGGTGCATCCGGTGAACTTGTGAGCTGGCTTGCCCGGCAATTTCGTACAACACTTTCGACTTTTTCCTCCATGTTGGGAAACCACACTTTCTCCCTCATTCGGGCCTTCATCCTTCGCGTTCCTTGATGACCTTCATGGGCTAGCAAAGTCGCCTGGTCCTGTAGGGTGGTGGGGATCACTACTCGCGATCCTCGAAGTATGAGTCCATTATTTACTCTGCTGAGCTCCTTGGGCACTTTCCAGAACTGTGATAAACGTGTGCGATCTGTCTCATTCCAACCACTAACATTGCGCAAAAAGTTCTCCCCTGAGCTAGCCTCTATGGCTTCCTTAACTCTTGTTAGTACTGTGTCACTGTCATACTGTACTGGGCCACGATGACATCGGCCTCTAGCGCCTGAGGGCACGACAGTTGAGACACCATATCCACAAACTCTTCAGTCAGTATTTCTTGGTCTATTGCCACATTGGTATCCACGGGGATGTCTCAACAGGAAATCTGCGGGGTTCTTTGCCCCCGGTCTGTAGACTAAGTTCATTTGATAGTGTTGGATCTGGATGGCCCATCTCTCAATCCGAGGCGGTGAATGTGGGGCTGTCCCTTTGAACAACGGTATCAGCGGTTGATGATCTGTGATCATCCAAAATGGATGTCCTGTTATGTACAAGTGGAAATGATTGCAGGCCCATTTCACTGCCAGCGCCTCTCTGTCAATTTGTGAATACCTGGCCTCCGTTGCCGTCAGAGCCTTGCTTGCAAACGCTAGCGGAACTCACACTCCTGGTTCTGCTTCCTGTGTCAGGAGCGCGCCCAGACCCACCGGGCTGGCATCACTAGTATCTCTGTCTGTCTAGCTGTATCAAAATACGCCATTGTTGTACTATCCTGTAGCGCTGATTTTACCTTGTCAAATGCTTCTGATTCCATCTTCGACCATCGCCAGGGATTTTCCTTTTTTGTCAGATTCCTCAATGGTTCTGCTATGGTAGCTAACTGAGGGATGAAACGGGCGCAGTATTGTGCCATGCCCATGAAACTTCTCACCTCCGACGCTGTCGTTGGGGCTGTAGCACACTTGATAGCAGACGACTTTCGTGGATCTACCCTGACTCCCTCCGAGTCAAAGACGTATCCAAATAACTCTATTGATTGCTTAAAGAACTGACACTTCTCTTTGTGTAGCGTGACTCCAAACTCCGCCAATCTCCGCAGCGTGGCCTTCAACCTCCGATGGTGTTCTTCGCTAGTCTTGGCATGTATGAGTATGTCATCGCTGACGTTTAAAACTCCCAGTAGCCCCGACAGGATCTCCTTGATTGCGTTCTGAAAGATTTCTGCGGCTGACGTTATACCAAAATTGAATCTCTTATACCTTCTTAGGCCTAGATGCGTTGAGAACGTCGTGATGTATCGACTTTCCTCCGCCAGCTTCAACTGATGGTAGCCCCCATTTAGATCGAGCTTGGAGAACCACTGGGCTCTATTCAGGTCTGTTAATATATCATCCACCGTGGGCGTGAGGTGTCTCTCCCTTTTTATTGCTTTGTTGGGCATCTTCATGTCAATGCATATCCATATTTGGCCTGGCTGTCGGGGTTTCTCTGCAATCACCATCAGCGACACCCATGGCGTCGGCCCAGTTACCTTCTCTATTACGCCTTGCTCCTCCAACTTCCTCAGCTCCTGCTCAACTGCCGAGCGAAGATGGAACGGGATTCTCCGATGTCTCAACGCTATGGGTTGTATCGCCTTGTCGATGTGTAATTTGACTGGTGGCCTTTTGATAGTTCCTAGCCCTTGAAACAACGATGGAAACATCTGAAGGATTTCTTCTGTGTGTAGTGCTTTGACTGCATTAGCGAACGCAAATAACTTGAGATCTTCCGCTGTGTGACTTCCTACTAGCAAGTCCGCCTCCTTATCAATCACGTGAAACGTGGTTGTCAGCTCTTGTTCCTCTGCTTTTACTCATACATTCATTTTTCCTCGCACCGGTAGCGGTGTCTTACTGCCATATGTTAGAATCCTAGCCTTCAATGGTACCAGCTGTGGTCTCGGTTTCAGCGCCTTATAGTGCTGAATACCCATCACATTAATCGTGGCTCCCGTGTCTATGACTCGTGTGACTGTCGATCCGTCGATTTGAATCTGGCACTTCGGCTGAGGTCTCCTCCTTCTCTTGAGCTCCTTCACAAACGAGATGTAGTAGCACTCCTCTTCATCCTCGTTTGATGAGTCATCCAGCCGCTGCGGGTAGCGGGGTTGTGTTCTGGTTCCTTTCGAGTGGAGTGCCTCCTCCAGGGCAAGTTGTCTGACAGCTTTGGTTGGTGGCTTTTTTCCTGTGTTTCCGTGTCCTCGGAAACCCCCTCTCGCACCACCTCTGCAGACACTGGCAAAGTGATTTAGTCCTCTGCACTAGGCGCACGCCTTGCCACGTGCTGGGCAGCCATCTTGGTTGTGTTCCTCATACCCGCAGGAACCACATGGCTTGCGACGCGGCGTCCTGGTCGGCCATCTTCCTCCTCCTCCTCCTCGGACGCTGTTCCGCACTGCATCTATCCTCTCTGTTTTTACAGTGACCTCAGTGTTTGCTGTGGGGTTTATGGCAGCCTCCATCGCTGTGGCTCGTGCATCGGATAATTCGTCTGACCTGGCCAACATTAATATTTCGTCCAGTGTTATTCGGGGTTGTCTCAGTATCAGTGTCCTGAGATGTTTATTCTTGCATCCTTGAATTAATTGCGCTGTCACCTCCTTCATTTGGTCATCATCTGGACACGTGCTTATTAGTTCTCTTAATCGCGCATGGAAAGCGTCCATTGTTTCTCCTTCGCGCTGCCTTGACTGTCTGAACTTGAAACGTTCATAATGGGGATTCAACTGTGGATCAAAGTGTGCGTTTAGTGCTTGTACAGCAGCATCATAGTCCGTCGCTACTCCAGTGTTTGGCAGATGTGTGAACAACTTATACAACTCATCCCCTCCAAAATGCAGAAGCAGGGATCTTTTCACCTCATTGTCCTTTTCTCTAGTTGCCGTAAAATAGTTGTTCAATCGACTCAGCCACACCGTCCATCTTTGTGCCGCCGTTCCTGGGTCAATCAGCGCACTAAACGGCAGTATAGGGTTAGTTTGTGAGTGTGGCGACTGCTGGACTACTGGTCCCACTGCCTGCTGTCCTGCCGGCCCTGCCACCTGCGCTGGGGCCACTGCCGCTGGGGTTACTGCCTGCTGCGCCCCTCCTTGTGCTGCATTGTCTACCATTGTTGCTGCCGCTATTTAACGCCTTTCTTCCACACCTCACTTGTCAACACTACTTCTGGTTGAGCTCTGCCCTTTGAGTTCTGGTATACTGTTTCTACCTCCAATGTCTTTCTCACTGTGTCTCTATGCTGATGCTTCTCATTGATCACATGTGCCACTGCTTTTTGTTTTCCTTGGCTTATGGTATAGTCAAATACAAATTATTCGTTTGCTGGTGCCAGTGCTTATTTCTTACTCTGCCGCTTTGTCTCCCCTGGCTTGCTGCCTGCTCTCTGTCCTGGGGGGCACCTCCCTGCACCTTCGTAGGAGCTGCCGATGCACACAGAGGCCTCTTCACGCGTCTCCGACGCTGGGGCTGGCCTCAGGCTCACTGCGCATGCGCGCATCACGTGGCTTTCCGGCCGGGCCTCTGCTACACTCGGCCCGCTCTTCGCCGCGTCTCCCTCCGTCTTGGGGCTCTGCTCACCGGTCCCTCACGCAGCCCTTCTCATGCTGCTTACCGGGATTGCTGGCCCCACGACGTCCACGGGTGACGGTCTCCTTCCGTTCCTGGCCCACGTGCAGACCGGCGACCACGCTTCACAGCGGCACCGGTAAGGCTCCTTCCCTCTCACTCTTCGGGTTCGTACGATGACCGCTCTCATCCTACTCTTGTCGCCAGTGTAGGGGAGTGAGGGGTTACAGCATGCAGGGGCATACACGGGGATAAAGCACGACAATACACTCTTTGGGTGGTAACTTGGACCGGAAGCCCCGAGCGACCTCCGTCCTTTTATTTATAGCGCCACGCCTGGCCAGAAGGTGCAACAATGTGTGTGTGTGTTTCTGGGTCTCCCCCAAGACCCGTGAAACACTAGAACGTTACAGCCTTCACAGAAGCGGCTCAACATTGTAAAAAGGCCGGAGTTGCGTAACATTAATCCCTCTTTAACTCGCGTTACTCTTCGCCTAACAAACACCGCCCGAGCAGGGTCAGACTGAAGCAGTAGATCACGATGTCGAAATGTGTCATGTCATGGGATACACAATTAATTGAGCTACTAAACGCAAATGAGGCTGTAAAAAAAAATCTGACACGTGTACTGTAGCTTGTCTTACCTGCCAAGAAGAGACCGGCAGAAACGCAAGATACAAACAGAAAAAAAAGTGAAAATTAAACGAATGCCTTGACAGAGGAGAGTGAGTGGGTGAAAGGAAGGAAAATATGTATTCAGGAATATTGGATCAAATAAGGAAATTAACAGGGGAGGGATATAATGAGAAAGAAGAGAAACAAGCATTTGCAATGAAATAGGTCTCGTATTTACGAGAGTTTGAGCTATTGTATTGTACATATTTTAAGCCATACCCTTAACTCCATAGGTTGCACTTTTTGGAAAGGATCTATATCTATGCGCCATTGGCCATGTTGTTTGAGAGCTCAACCCTCCTCCTTTTAATCCCACGTAAAGCCCTGGATAAATAGGTGAGGTGTTTGGGGAACCAATAGTGAATTGGCACCAGCATTGGCAGGATATGGCTGAGGCACATTGGTATGCCTTAAGACTAAAAAAGCCATCGCTATTTCTGGTCAGGGTCAAAGGCAGATGAAGTATGTGTCCCAGAGCTAGTAATGGAACAGGAGGCACTGATGCCGGTTATGTCTGCATAAGATGCATCGGTGTGGGCGGCTTGGATGCTGGATGGCTAGCAGGTGCTGATGCTGGTTGTGACTGAGGTGCATCGGTGTGGTTCAGGCACATTTGGTGTGGTGACACACCGGGCTCCATCACTGGATTAGCAAGTGTGGTTGCTGCTGTTGGTGCACTGGTGTGGTTTTTCCTGGTTCAAGGGCTACAGCAGGTGCCGCTGCAGTTTTGCTTTAGATGCATTGTTATGTTTGGCCCAAACACTAAATACCACGCGCTGCTGCAGGTAAGAGCGGAGGTGTATGTTAAAGTATGTAGCTGCTGACGATTAGTGGGCAGTCAACCCACATAGGAGAAATTTCATGCCACCAGCCTTTTCACCGCCTCCATCATAAAGGTTTAGCCTACTCTTCAGTTGTTTACATGTCATCTTGCAGACTTCAGTCCTCTTTATAAGCAGTTGCTGACAATAAAAACAAGAATGCTTTGAAAGTGAAAGCACCCGGGCTGCTTCAAAAGTGAAAGTGCATGTTCATTGAACATAAAAAACCAGAAGCAGCCGCCATTGTCCCGGGCTGCTTTAAAAGTGCGCTGAACATAAAAAACAAAAAGCCTCCGCAATTGTCCCAGGCTGCTTTAAAAGTGAAAGTGCACATGGTGCACTGAACATAAAAAACATGAAGCAGCCACCATTATGAAAGCAGCGTCCACAAGTAGTGCAAGCAGCGTCCTGCCAGTGGTGCAAGCAAAGCTGGTGCTGTTGCAGGAAAGCATGTCGCATCTGCAGTAGGAGAAACTCATTAAGGAAAATAGTGCTCACAGACTCGTAATAAAACATACTGTGCAACAACAGAAGAAAAAAAAAGGGCCAGTCCTTATGGGAGGTTTTAAATGAAGACAAGGCGGTACTAACAAGCTTATTAATTAATCAGAACCCAGCACTTACAAAGGACAATAACACAAGCTGATAAAAAAACCTTCAAGTCCATACCTGAATACAGCATGCCTCGTAGAGCAGCGCATGCACTGCTTAGGCTTGACCTGGGGGAAAAACAAGCATTGGCAAATCCAATAGGTCTCACCTTTATGGCCTATATTGACTCGGCCAATGCCTTTTCTTCTTGCCGTACAGCATCAGTGCCAATGCTGCACAGCATGAAAAAAAATTTTTTTTTTTAAAGGAACATTGACATGGTCGCTGCTGCATCACTTTGTAGACACTTGCATGCATGTTGGTTGAAAGCACGCACGTGCCTACGAAATGATGCAACAAAGCGGGCCATGTAATTATAGTTTTTTCCAACATTTTAACAGGGGAGTGAGTCTGAGATGGGGTAAGTGACGCAGCACAGAGGGTGGTGAGAAGTACCATGGTATGAGAGGGCAGCACTGTTGGACCTGGCCCTTTTTCCAGATTTTTGCTTTCCTCTACCTTCCTTTTCTGAACCGTTTTTTTTGGCTTTTAGTGCTCTGCAACTGTTCCCTGCTAACCAGAGGTAAAGTGTGTGTGCTCTCTCCCTAAATCATGGTAAAATTGCCCTGCACCTGACTCACACTTATAAATTAGCAATACATCCCTAGTAAATGGCACTACATGTACCCAGGGCCTGTAAATTAAATGCTACTGGACTGCAGCACTCATTGTGACACCCACTAAAAAGCCTTTTAAAACATGTTTCAGGCCTGCCACTGAAGCCTGCAGTGCAGTTTTAAGCTGCCATTTCAACCTGGCAAAATAAAGCTTTTACCAGGCCTAAACATTCATCTTTAATACTTATTAGTCACCCCTAGGGTAGACCCTAACCACTCATAGGACAGGGTGCATGATATTTAAAAAGTAAGGGTTTAGGTTTTACATGTCCTAGCAGGGAAAACTCCTAATGTTGTTTCTAGGTCGATCGAGGCATGCTGTACTCCCTCTGAGGACATAGACCACGTTTTCCATTTGTCGCTTAGTGTGCCTTTTCTAACTTGATTCATTTTATTGGTTAAATGCTCCTCTTTGTCCTGCCTTTGGGTGTGTTTTCTCTTTAGTGGCGACTGCCCCTGTTACAAGTGTCCTTACACTTGGATTTATTTATCATTTGTCCAGCGCATGCTTTTATTTTTCCCTGAATGGTCCAGTGTCATTCTTTGGTTACCAGTGGCCATTCTTGGTCTCTTTACACAGATTTATGATCTACTCATCTCTGGACCCATTGTGTGTTTGCCTGCCTTTGCTCTCGCCCCCTTCCGTTGTCTGTGTTTACCACCTCCCTTCTCCTCCTCTCCCTTTTCTGGGTCCATAGTTTTTTGTTTATTCATCTTTTTTTTCATAGGTGAAACAATAGGAGATGCGCCAACATCCACGCTGATGGATAACAGCTGCAGGAGGTCTCACGCGCTCCTCTTCTCATTATGCTGTTGCAGCCTTATTTCCTCCAGCAGCCTCACTCTGCTCCTATTTACTCACTGCACAGACCTGTCATTCTTTCTTCTGTTTTGTTTTATGCTTCCTCCCTCTGCCTTAGTTTCGTTCTTACTCCGCCCTTTCTGTTTATTTAACTCCATTCACTCCCATTCCAGTGGAGAGGTGTGGTACAGCGGCTAGGGCAGCTGACTTCGGAGCACCGGGTTCATGGTTTGATCCCTCGCTCTGGTGGCAACTCAGCTCAGCACCATGTGACTCTGGGCAATAGCTCACTTAATTTCCATGACAGCCCCCAGCGCCTTGAGACCCGTAAGGGCGAGTAGTTTGCGCTTTACAAATACGGATTTACAATTTTACATTTCACTTTTAGTTTCTGTAAAATTCCTTCCTGTCCTATTTCCTCAGTGCAGAGGTCTCCACTTCCTTGGTCGTTTTACATTTCAACTTCGGGTTTTTTCATTCACACCCTCTGCTTGATTCATCTTGGTGTTATAAAATAAACTGGAAATACTGGGGTTAATTACGACCCTTGGGGAACACAATACATAATATCACAGAACTGAATTACAGAAAAACGAACTAACAGTTCTGCACATTAGCGAGACCTTAGCTTCGTGGTCCATTGAGGGTAGCGCTGGGTGGGTTTGAAACTGCTCACATTTCCAAGTAGAATTAATGGGGGCGGCAGCAGGTTGTCAGTCAATCCCAGCTTGCGCAGTTCCCTGGGAAAAAGAAAAACAACTCAATGGAAGTGCAACATTCCTGCTTTGGTTTGGAGTGCGCTCTTAGGGTGAGTCAGTAATTCAAGCCCTGTTGAAAGCACTGCACTAGGAGTTATCTATTGCCACTTTGGCATTTTGCTATCTTGCCAGAAGTGTGCCTTTTAGAATGGAAGTAGCTTATCATGATTGTAGGAATATGAATTTGTTGAACTGCAGTGTGTGTGCTCTCTGAGGCTGAATACTTGCATTGTGAGGCTTATTACTCGTTTAAATTGCAGGTAAAGCTTCCTGAGAAAAAATGCCGGTATTGTGTTGAGATGAGACAGTAAGACTATAAACATTTATTGGGTGATAGCCTATCCCTCCAAAACTGCCTTTAGCGCATTTACCATTAGGCTTAACGCTAAGCTGGTAAAGTTTTATTTGGTACGCATGGAAACAGAAACCAGATTCAGTGTGACTTAGCAATCATTACAATGAAAACGCCCATATTTCCTGTCATGACACAGCTAGATCTATGTTTAAATGAATATCACCATTTCAGGTTAGTATTGTTTCCTTTTAAGATCAGATAAAAATTCACAATGAATGAATTTGATGACCACCTGAGACCAAAAGAAAAGCGAGATAAAAAAATATTAGAAGATAATGCAAACTTGGTGGTGCTGCAGCAGGTAAGGAAAACAAGTAGACTGGATGCACTTTGAGTCACTTTATTTACACTTCAGTAAATAAACAGTTTATGATCAGTGGTGGCTGGTGGATTTTGAAAGTGATGGGGTGAAAAATTGTATCGTAGTATAACGAGCGAGCAAGCAAAGCGAGTGAGCCTGAACTGCAGAAGGAGGGTGCGGGGGGTTCTCCCCCCACAAGAAACATTTGCAAATAAATGATTCAAATGGTGGTTTTACACCATATATTTACTGCAAATTGTTGCAAAAAAGGGATCCAAATATAGCATTTTAAAGCACAAGTAAATATAAAAAAGCAACATGAAACACACATGAAAAGAAACCTGAAATGCACGGGAGGCCCCTCGGTCAATCACAACACAGGATGACCCCAGAGCTTCACGAGGGGGAACTTCCAACTGGGTCTAAGGATATACTGGATGTCCTGGATACCTGGGGGAAAGAGGGGACATTCCTGTGGCTACTGTAACTAGTCCCTTTTCTTTGTCCAAAAAAAGCAGGACTCTCACACTGTCCCATTTAAAGTGGGAGCTGTGCATCCAGGTCCGGTTTTAAAAAGTGCATTCTGGAACTTGTAGTGTTGTTCTACATAGTGCACTACAAACCATGTGATGTAAGGCAAAGAACACCTAAGAAACGGACAACATGCTCAAGCCCAACATAGGACAAATTAAAAATCCACATCAATGGCAAAGCCCAGTCCCACATGTCATATGAACACAGAAATAAACTGTGGCAGTGTGTTAGTTCGGGGGGACTTTGAGGCCCTGCCGTGGCGGTGTCAGTTGAGGTGGCTATGAGGCCCTGCCGTGGTGGTGTTGGTTCAAGATGCCTTGAGGCCTTGCCGGCGCACACTGATAGCACAGACAGAGCTTTTGGCCAGTGAACATTTGCTAATGGTGAAAACATGCCCAGGAAGCCTCCCAGTCCCAGCACATTTTTCCTCATTCCACAGTAAATAATTGTTCCTGTCATCATGGGATGTTCAGGGGCAGGTTGAGATTCAGGAGAAGGCTGCTGTCAAATCGCATGGGATCTGGAGGCTGGGTCCTGGGAGGAAGTGGGGGGCTGTAGTTGTGCGTAATTGGAGTCCCTGGGTTACTAGAACTTCTGCAAAAAGAAACGACAAGACATTTGTGGAATAAAGACTTTACCCCTTTATGACCCCAGCCACCTCACCAGCCTCTGCAGGTGCAGCTCCAATATCTACTGCCCTGTCCTCTCTTGCCCTTCCGTGTAAAGCTGTCTCAGCCCTCTCCCCCTCTCCCCGCCCCAGTTAAAGCTCTTTGACCCCTTCTTCTAACCCCACACCACCCCAGAACTCTCCTGCCAGGGGCTGCCACTGCAGAGAGCTGCTAGTTGCATTTCTCCAATACCAGAACCCTGATGCCCTAGTGCAATGTTGCTTTGCCTTGGTGGAATTGAAGCTCCTCTCTAGTGGCTCCCACACTTACGTCCTGTACCCTGGGACCTGATGACACCCTGCCTGTGATATTTTCATGATCTATGTGGAAACGCGGCAAATCCTGTATCAGCTCAGCCACTTTCCAGTTAAGTTGAGGGGATGACAGGTCTTGTGTGCATGTGAGAATATGTGTGAGAAAGCATGCTTGTATTTGTGCATGTGAGCTTGTCTGTGTGATCCCACAGCTGCGTGTGCAGAATGATTGTTGGGGGCCTTGGCACACGGAGGCATAATAATGGCCATATCATAGTGTAGTAGTTCAGAACTTACTGACTTGGGCAACCCGGCCCTTCATCCAGTATACTGACTGACACGGATCCCAGACTAGGAGTCATAAAGAGAATTAGGACAGTACATGTTGTCAATCAATCAATCAAGACATTTGTATAGCGCGCTACTCACCCGGAAGGGTCTCAAGGCGCTGGGGGAGAGGGGTCCGTTACTGCTCGAAAAGCCAGGTCTTGAGTTGCCTCCTGAAGGAGAGGTGGTCCTGGGTTAGCCGAAGGTGGATGGGGAGGGAGTTCCATGTCTTGGCTGCCAGGTAGGAGAAGGATCTTCCTCCGGCTGTGGCTCTGCGGATGCGTGGGACGGCGGCGAGGATGAGGCTGGTCGACCGTAACTGGGGGGTCAGTGTGTAGAAGGTCAGGCGGTTGTTGAGGTATTTATATTTTCAAGTCATGGAGAGCCTTGTGTGCGTGGGTCAGGAGTCTGAACGTGATCCTCTTGCTGATGGGTAGCCAGTGCAGGTCTCTCAGGTGGCCGGAGATGTGGCTGTGTCGGGGGATGTCCAGGACGAGTCGTGCGGAGGCGTTCTGGATGGGTTGCAGTCTTTTCTGAAGTTTGGCTGTGGTTCCGGCGTAGAGGGTGTTTCCGTAGTCCAGTTGGCTGGTGACGAGTGCCTGGGTAACCGTCTTCCGGGTTTCGGTGGGGATCCATCGGAAGATCTTTCGGAGCATTCGCAGGGTGTTGAAGCACGATGATGAGACGGCGTTGACTTGTCTGGTCATCGAGAGGGAGGAGTCCAGGATGAAGCCAAGGTTACGTGCGTGGTTCATTGGCTTGGGAGTGGTGCCCAGGGCAGGGGGCCACCAGGAGTCGTCCCAGGCGGAGGGCGATGATCCCAGGATGAGGACTTGCGTCCTGCGGCAGTTCTTCTTGGAGTTCTTGAGTTCGTCGGTGAACCAAGAGGCTTTCTTGCTGCCGTGTCTGCTGGGAGGGGTCTTCAGAGGTGCGAGGTCGTCTGCGCTATTGGTGATCCACTGTGTGAGGTTGCTGGCAGCTTCGTTGGGGTCCGTTGTGCTGGTGGGGGGGTTCTGGCTGAGGGAGGTGGTGAGCTGGTCGGCGGTGATCTTGTTCCAGTTCCTGCGAGGGACCTGTTGCGGGTGGTGGTGGGTCGTGGTTCTTCTGAAGCTGAAGTGGACGCAGCTGTGGTCAGTCCAATGTAGTCCGGTGGAGTGGCTGAAGGAGATGTGCTTGCTGGAGGAAAAGACTGGGTCAAGCGTGTGGCCGGGTAGTGTGTGGGGGTGTTCACCAGTTGCTTGAGACCGAGGTTAGCGAAGTTGTCCAGCAGGGTGGTGGTGTTGCTGTCCTTGTTGTTCTCCAGGTGGAAGTTGAGGTCCCCTAGGAGGATATAGTCAGTGGAGGGGAGGGCGTGCGGGCTGATGAAGTCTGTGATGTCTTCGCTGAATTGCGTGCGTGATCCCGGGGGTCTGTAGATGAGGGTGCCGCTGAGTGTGGTCTTGGGGTCGGTGTGTATCTGGAAGTGGAGGTGTTCGGCGGCGGTGAAGTGTCGTCGGAGCTGGTCGTGATGCGGATGGTGTTCTTGTGTATGATGGCGATGCCTCCTCCAGTCTGGTAGACGCGGTCCTTCTGGGTGATCTTGTATCCGTCCGGGACGGCGATGGTGATGTCGGGCGCTGAGGAGGCGTTCATCCAGGTTTCCGTGAGGAAGGCGACGTCTGGTGATGTTGTGTCAAGCAGGTTCCAGAGTTAGACGGCATGTCTGTGGACGGAGCGGGTGTTGAGCAGGATGCACTTGAGGTGGTTGCAGCTGGTGCTCGGCTTGGCGGGTGCGGTGCAGGTCCGGAGGCAGGTGAATATGGAGGCTTGGCAGGTGAAGGGTCCGTGGGTGCGTTTCGGGGTGGCTTGGTGGCAGGCGGGGGTTCGGCCGGCGTTGAGTGCATTGAGGGTGGCGGTGTCGTAGGTCCGTCGTGCGGTCTGGCGTTGGTGGGGGCCCGGGGTCCTGGTGCTGGGCGCGGTCCAGGCGCGGACGGGCGTAGACGGGCTTGCCTTTGGCGCGCCTTCGGCACGGTCTCCATTTAAGGCGAAGTGGGAGGGAGGAGCAGCTGGGAGGCGGGAGCGGGGAGGACACAGAAAGAAAAGGGGGCAGGGCCGCAATGTCACAGCGGCGGGAAGTGGGGAGCGGAGGGGGGGTCACACCAGGGGAGCTAACGTACAGAAGAAAACAGATACAGTGCAAAAACAAAAGTAAACAAATCAGAGGCACAGGAGGGCAAAAAACGGAATAACGAGCAGCAGCGAGGGGGCACAGACTCGCCTACAGCTGGAGGGCCGTGCGGCGTGGGGGTGTCCTCAGGTCAGGTCACCCCGTCCACCCGTACACAGCATAGTTCCCATCAACACAGTCATGCTAGATTCATACACAAAGTACACTGAATCTAGAGGAAATTTCACTCATTACAACATACACTTACAATGCTCATAACAGCCACTAGCCCATGAATCAAACAATACACAAAATCCGTCGGCAACCTTGCGCATGTGCCTCTGTCACTGGTATAGTGTGGCAAGCTCTAAAGATGGTACTGTTGAATTTAGATTTGCAAACAGCGAGAAAGGGCTGCAGTGGAGATAAGCACCCTCACTAGAGAGCTAGCGTGACTCAGAATCCTTCTGCACATGAGGACTTTGAACAGATAACCAGGAAGAATCTGGCTATTAAATGCCCCTCACAGGCCCACAGTCTTTATTCTGAGAGTAAGATGAGCTGCTAGGATCAATTTTATGAGGTCTAAATCTAGTACTGTGTCTTTGTGTGCTGAGCATTGCTAGGCCCCGCTGCGCAGAGAGACCGAGCCGGAGGAGCTACCTCACCCTGCACAAGCCCAAAACACACATGTTCCCTGAAATGTGTATACACATGTGCTCACACAGTGTTACACACACACACTCCACAACAACCATATTTTGTCCAGAAAAGAAGCTTATGGAACACTTTATTTTTATAAACCAATCCTCAACTACAAAATTAACTACAATAAACAGAACACAACTGTCTCCTCAGCTATTTACCACTGTTTCATGAACGCAGCACCAGTTTCAATGCACTCTTCCTGTCGTCTACTAAGCTTGATTGTAAAACCCCTCTAAACTTTTCAACGATCATTTTCAAATGTTGCCTTTTTTATCTGCACAATGCACACTCAATCGGGTGCCTTAAGAAGCTGTCTGTAATGTAATTTGATGAACTGCGGGGTGATGGGAATTTGTTTGGAGCATACAGCTTTCTGATGGCTGGTGCAAGCGTTTGACTGACATTATCTGAGCATTGTATAATTCCACGCTGTGACCTAACCTCATCTTAGTGAGAGAAAACAAAAATGATGCCACAGTGGTCTGCAGTAGTTGTTACTATGGCCACAGTAGCCTTGAAACCCATGCTTACATTTGTGAAAATATAACTAGAAAGAGTTGCGTTCTAAGTGCGATTGACTGTGTTTCAAGTTTACCAGGCCCATGCGTGAGGAGCTCCTGCACTCCAGGTTTTTTGTTTTGCATTTTGGAACTTGTAGTTCTTGTTTATCCCCCTATAAAATCAGAACTACAAGTCCCAGAATGCAAACTGAACATATAGGATAGATGAGCTACTCCTGCATGGCTCTATTATACTTGATAGCTCTGTCCTGGCTGAAATAAAGAACAACTGAAAGTCACCCTCACGCCCCCAGTTGACAGATATATAAAGGATATAATTCAAGTCAATGTGGTTTAAGGTATGGTGACGTTTAACTGGATTGAATTGCCTTTTTTTATAAACTGAATCCTTTATTATTTTTTTATATTTAGCTGGGGTGTTTTTGGATTACTCATTTTCTTGCCGTGCTGTAACATGTTTTATTTTTAATTCCTGATTATTGTTACTGTGTCTTGTGTGGCCGATACAACATCTGCCATTTTTCACTCCAATTGCAATCATTCTGTTTTTCGTTTTTTGATTGTAATGGCTGAGACGCAAGCCTTTCAACTTATGGGTGCTTCTGGGCATGTTATATGACACAGCCCAGATTGTGTGATGACATTTGTATGATTTCCACTGCCTTTAGACAGTCTTTGATTACCCATCTTTACCTCAGGAGATTTTTTTATTACCATTATTTGAGAGCATAGCAAAATAGCTTCTAATACACCCTTTGTATCTAATCGAGTAGACATGACAAATACTATATTTAATAGTGGATTGTTGGATGGTGGGGCCGATAATCAGGGAGGATGATAATTGACGCTTTTGGGGGCATAGAGGGGCTGTAACAAATTGAAGTCCTTAAGTCCAGTATATGAAACAGATTAGGTTTATTGAAGATAAGATTCAGGTCAGGTAGATAAAATAGAATAAAGTAGATCCACTAATAGAAACCCCACCAGGAGCAGATGGACTCCAGCTCAGCCTCAGATGTAACTGTCCCTGCTTTCAAGAATACACAATTGGCACACTATCTGGCAGATGCATCAAAGTAAATACCGGAAGCAAATGGGCAGATTCTCAGAATCTGCACCTTTGCTCCCGGTATTTTTGCATTTGGGATGCATCATCCCAAATGCAAAAATCGCAATTTAAGGAATCTCTAAATTGAGATTCCTTAAATTGCGATTGCATTTAAGGAATCTCAAATTGAGATTCCTTAAATGCAATGCATGAAAGTAAAAAAAAATAGCGAATTCACTAATAGGGGGAGCAAATTACCATGAAGTTGGACTTCATGGTAATTTGCTAAAACTTTGAAAAAAGCACTTTTGTGCATTTTTCAAAGTTTCATGTTGCGCACACACATGCCCTTAGAGCATGTGTGTGTGCAACATATGTGCATAGTTCAATTTCAGGGGTGCAACAGGGTGTCATTTTGACACCCTTGCACTCTTGAAATTGCATGAGCAATTTGCGAATTCCTACTGGCACTCGCTAATTGCTCATGCAATCTCCAATACATTCCTAAGGGCCTGTACGCCCATAGGAATGAATGGGACAGCATTCCTTAATTGCGACTAGCAATTTGCGAGTAGCAATTAAGGAATTTTAAGCAATCGCTATTTTAATAGCGAATCCTACATGCATAGGCTTTTGCTATTCCTAAATAGCGATTCCTTAAAAATTGCTATTTAGGAATAGCAAAAGGCTACGTTGATGCATCTGCCAGTATGTGACATCATAGATGCCTGCTGAGCAAGTAATGACAAACACTAAAGAAGGACTGAGAAGAAATGAAAGCAGGATGCAACACGGGCTCTCTTCTGTCTTTTTATCAGGATAACATTATTAGCCTGAGTGGTTTGGTGTTTGGAGAGGTTATGATATAATTTGAAGTAGAGCCTCCAGGGTTTTCTGTCGGACAAGTCAATACGGTGGAGAAATGGGAGGTCACTGGCCCCTCAGAAATACAAAGCGCCCTTCCCCTTGTACTAATTAGACACAAATATATCGGGTCTCAAAGAAATAGAGTGTAAAATATATATCGAGTTCGTGCATAATGGCAGATTGGGGGGAACCTGATAAACATGATTTAAGGCGCGTGATTTACTTATAAAATAAGTTGGTTGAACTAAGTCAAACCAGTATTAAGTGGAACAAAAACTTCAGGGATTTTCGAATGATGCCTGTTCCCAAGGGTCTGTAAGAAACTATTTATCTTAAAGAATGAGACGCCGATTGATAATTGTCAGGGTCCAAATTGGCAGCACGTATTTTTTAATTCTATAAATGAGTAATTTATAGAATTAAAATGAGATGATCCTAGGGTGTCATAAAGGGCACTTGCAATGCTCAGAGTGTGCTGCGCTCTAAAACTCTTGCAGTGCACGAGGGAAATGTCTGGAAACAGCAGAACAAAAGTACTACAATTAGTACGATGGCAGTAACTTTCCATTCCGCTGAGAGTAATTTAACCGATTTAGCCTTGAACCTTTTTGGAAATTACATACTGAAAAAATAACATTTACATCACGAATCTAAGGGGCCCAGTCTTTCTTTTCAGAGCCCCTGACGGTCATTCTCATTGCTCATGTTACAGCTTAGCTCCAGTTTCGAAAGCCTGAATTGTCGACTCCTTAACGGAAATCTGTTCCTGTTAACTTAACAGGAACATACTTCCTTCCTAAATAAAGATCTTGCTCCCTGAGGGGCTCCCCAGGGAGGCTTCTTGCACATATTTATTTAACTTCGATAAATACAATACAAAAGTGCCCCAGCGCGCTTTCCTAACATTTGTCATCTAGCAGTGGTGACTGGTGACATTTGAAAGTGGTGAGGGCGTAAAACAATTGTCGTACTTTACTGCCGCGAGCGAGCTTGAACAATCATTCTCTTAGGGAAGGATCTGTGCCCATAGAATGGAAAAAAGCAGTGGTGAACCCAATCCGAAAGAACGCAGTAATTCCATGGACCGACCTCTTCAACCTCCGACCCATCTCCCTCCTACCCCTTCTCAGCAAGATGACCGAGAGACACGTAAACACTCACTTGTTCAAATACATCGAGGCAGCGGAGGGCCTAGACCCCTCTCAATCTGGATTTAGGCCCAATCACAGCACAGAATCTGCCCTCCTTTCAGTGACTGATAACATCAAGATGTCACTGGATGGAGGAAACTCAATGATTCTAGTGCTGTTGGACTTATCCGCTGCCTTCGACACTGTGTCCCATGAGATACTTCTCGATCGTCTGAGGGAGAGGGGAATAGAAGGGGTGGCTCTTTCTTGGCTGGAAAGATTTCTTTCGGATCGCCAACAAGAGGTAAGATTGGGCTCCCACCATTCTATCTCAAGGGAGCTCACCAAGGGAGTGCCACAGGGCTCTTGCCTAAGCCCCACACTCTCCAACGTGTATGTGGCCCGCTTGGCGGATATTGTAAGATCTTATGGGTTCACCCCTGTGTCGTACGCTGACGACACTCAGCTTTTGTTCCCCTTTAAAACCTTAACGCCCGCAATAAAAAAATCTTTTGCGGACGGAATGAGGGCAATATCTCACTGGATGGCCACTAATCGCCTCCAGTGCAATGTAGGCAAGACTGAGGTAATGCTGTTCGGGGAGGCCACACTTTTGTGGTCCCCGGATTGGTGGCCTTTGGATTTAGGACCAACTCCAAGCCCCAAACAGATCGTCAAAAATCTCGGTGTGCGCTTAGACAAAACACTCCTGTTTAAAGAGCACACAAATCAAGTAGCAGGTTCCTGCTTCCAGGTCATTGGTCTGCTACGACGAGTCTTCCCATTCCTATCAGATTCTTATAGGAAGACTCTCGTCCTGGCCTTGGTTATAAGTAGGCTGGACTACTGTAATGGCCTGCTGGTCTCGGCAAATGAGGAACAACTACAGAGGCTACAGGTGGTCCAGAACACTGCTGCGAGACTAGTTCTCAACGCCCAGCCAAGGTCTGCCTCACTCCCCCTCTTGACAAAACTCCACTGGTTGCCAATTAGACAGCTTGTAAAATTTTAAATCTGCTGCATAATTCATAGATGTCTGTTTGGCAATGGACCTAAATATCTAAAAGAAATATTTAAACCCTACAAACCCAGTCGAACCCGGCGCTCCAGCAGTCAGCAACAACTCCAGGTTCCTAGGATAAAAAAAGCTAGGCAGGGAGGGCGAGCCCTCTCCTACAAAGGCCCCATCCTCTGTAACTCATTGCCCCCTGCTCTCAAAAATTACAACCAACTTTCAATCCTTCAAGAAGTCACTGAAAACTTTTTTATTTGTCGCCTGTTAGGTTTTTCCCCCTTCATCTCACTGTCTAGTTACGAGTTTCTGGCTCTTTGGTAATGCGTAAGCGCGGAGATACCCTTTCGGGGGTTGACTTCCAGCGCTATACAAGAATATAAATAAAATAATAATAATAACCATTGACCTTGTATTGAACCCCTATCTCCCAGCACTGCAAGCCCCTGCGTAACGCCCCTGCTGCCTCAAGGCCCAGTTTAAGGTATTCCTATGCTCCTGAGAAGTGCGGGCAATCATCTGGCTTGTCAGCAAGGCTCTGTTTCAAGTTTGCCATGCAAACCCTTCAAGCCATTACGGCGCTACACAACCTGTGCATCTATTTTGACAAAATGAAGCACACCGTAGCATATCATCACGTAAGGAAAAGCCACACAGTATAATAAGATTTGTAACATAAAGCAATTAAGGAATCGCAAATTCCGAAAATTAAGAAATCCTAAAAAAATGTAGGATTTCTTGATGCATAGGATTTTGCAATTCCTAAATTGTGATTCCTTAATTTTCGCAATTTAGGAAATGCAAATTCCTACAATGATGCATGTGCCCCATTGTCATTTACAGCCCCAAAAGCTCTAACTACAGAAAATGCGAGACTGATTGCATTGCAAATGCTTGTTACTGCTGTCAGGCTATTCCATCCCATAGACTAACACTGGGTTACCTTATTACACTAAATAAGTGCTAATTTTAGTTTGGGACCAGATAGAGAGCTGTTTCCACTTAAATGAATTGTAAATTAATGTAAACCCCTCTTTAATGGTAAAGTCATATTTTTAGTTATAATTAGGGCTCCCGGTTTTATAGTATTTTTTTTTTTTAACATTTCTGTCTTTATTTATCCATATTTATTATTTGGCCATTTTATCTGTATTTATCCATATTTATTTTGTGTTTTGCATATAAATGAAGTTGAAAACTGTACATTTCCATATTTATTTAACTGATAGATGTGCACTCATACTGTGATGTCTGTTGTGTTTTAGCTATTTAAGCTGCCAAATATTACATAACCATACATCCACTGGTAAATACTAGCATTATACCATAAATATATGTTGACAAATGCTGTTATTTAAATAAATTTCATCCTGTTTTTTAATTTCCCATGCTGTCCAAATGCTCAGCTGCTGGCCTATAATTCATCAAAGACAGCATGGAGAGTCATTTAAAAGGAGCACGATTTTCTGTATTTATCCACTTTTAAAAATAAATGCAGACATAAAACACATTGGCCCCCATTAGGATGGTGGGTGGACTTTGCCCGCCCGCCATTACCATGCAAAACGGGACTGCCCGCCATAGGAGTGGTGATCCCGCCTTGGCAATTAGGATGCGCCCGCCACACTGGCGGGCGCATCCTGTATTTTTACCATTCAGCACCGCCCGCCGTAATGGTAAAAATGCACGTTGTGCATTTCAAAGCACAACATGACAGGCACCGCTTTGAAATGCGGGGGGTACCATAGGTACCCCCATGTGCACTCCCCCACCCTCTCCGGAGTCACTGGGGGCCTGCAATGGGCCCCCGCAGGGATTCTCCGCATGCGCCGCCACAGAAAGCCATTCACATTTGCCCATCATAATATCTGATAGACACCGCCACCATATTATACCTTTTCTGCCCTGGTCGCCTTGCGACCGGGGGGAAAAGTGGCAGACGGTAACACCGTCTGGCGCGGTCCCCCCCCACCATCCTAATATGGCGGGGGGTCTTTAGAGCAAGCGTGGCGGGATCGCCCCCGCCAGGCCATCGGTGGCTACCACCAGCCTGGCGAGGGCGATCCGCCCGCCATCCTAATGGGTCCCATTGTTTTCTGCCTGTATTTATCTGTAAAAATCTGTAAAAACGGATAACAGGGATTCTTAGTTTCTGCCTGCGTCCAGGGTCACATGACTATGAATGGCTCTGCTACTTTGGGCTGTGTATTGCTTCCATACATTGAAACAAAAGAGGTCTAAGTGTGGATTGAGTGGGTCTTCCTAACAGGATTGCTGGAAAGGAGTGTACCCTGCCCTGATTCTTCTTTTAAGGACCCTGCCTGCAGCACACACAAATGAACCTAACACCAGGCCTGGCCTTGACTTTGTCACTCTAGACAGGTTGGAGACAAAAACAAGGAAAGGGGAAGAACAGACCAGAACCAGTTTTGGAGGCTGGCCAATAAATTCCCTACACAAACGTTAGCACCAGGTATAAATGTTGTATCTTTAGAACCTTTTATTAGAACAGTCTTGGACCTGTAGGAGATACATCAGAAGGACTGCCCTGCTGTCTGAAGATGTTTAGACCGGATTGCCTTGAACCCAGGCTCTCCAGAAGTGACTTCAAGGATCAGGTGGCTGACCTTCTGTTTGAGCTACAGGGACACAACAAGCTTCCAGAGGCCTCCCTGCAAAAGGCCAGCTAACCAGCACCAACTAAACATACCTGGACCAGCCTAAGCCCTACTTATGGCCTCAGCTTGAGTGAGTCCGGATGCCCAAAAGGTGCCCCCCAGTGCCGGATTCTTGGCTTGCATCAGAGTGTCCTCCTCCTGGAGAAAAGGTGAGAATACAAACTTTTGAGCTCCTTGTGACAGCGAAGTGGCCTCATCGAGAAATGACGTCTCACAATGACCGCCAACACAAAGCTTTAGTGGAACCTACATTTCGCGTCAACTGCGGCAGTCCGTGCTGACCACCGCCGAGAATCTCCAGCGACTACCTGCTCTTCGAACTACAACAGCGAACATCCACTATGCTTGACCTACTCCTCGCAGCCCTCACCAGCGCAAACAGTACCCTTCGCGCAGACTTGTGAAGGTACCTCTGCAGCGGGCCAACCTGGTCCTTTTATCCGAACCAAGCTCCATTGTGGTTGGCCTGAACCTGTGACTTTACTTTGGTCCAGGTCAACCAGATAACCATGAGTGGCAATGTGCGCTTTTTGGCGCTATTTTTAGCTAAAACATTTTAAAAGTTATATCTCCAGTTCTACTGCTCTACGTTTTGTCATTTTCATGTCTTTTTATTTATTACATTTTACTCCATTTTTCCAAATTTGTTTACCATTTTTCTTGTGTTGTTTTTTCACTATATTACTGTTTATGTGCTGCATAAATGTTTTACACATCGCCTTCAAGTTAAATTTGACTGCTTTTGTGCCAGGCTACCACAGGATTAAGCGCAGTTATTTAGTGGCTTTTGTGGTTCAACCTAACAAGGATTGTGTTTATTATTTGAATGGAACTTTCAAGGCCTCAACTAATAACCCAATTTCTTACAAACATGAACACAAGGGGGATGAACCATAAACAAGAAGGAGAGAAACATGTGAGGTGACCGACGGCACTGTAAGAGTGAGCCAAATGAGCAGGGATGTGGGACGAAAGCCTGCAGGTGAGAGAGAGAGAGACAGAGACAGAACGCAGAATGGAAGGGAAGTGCATAAGGAAGACAGTTGGATTAAACATGCTGTCTCATGAGGTACTTAATCAAAAAGCAAAAAGTAGTTCCCTAAAAGTGAAGAGTGAAGGAACACAAGTAACGAGTCTCTCCTCCAAGGGAGAGACAAACACAATATGGACAAGGCAAGCCATTGAAAAAAAAGCAAGCAAATAGGAGTGAAAATAAAGCCAAACAATGGTAAGCAATAGGTAGATTTTAAATCCATTGTAAGTGACAATAGAACTTTCCTTTGCAACCTGACAGCTTTGCTCTCTGGCAGGCTTGACCTAAAAAATAGGTCCTTTTTAGCATTTGGCCTGCACAGCGTTTGCGCTTTGCTTGTGAATTCTATTGTATTTAATGTATCTTAAGAGGCTTACACCCAACCCTTACTCAATACTCATTTGTTGCTGTGCTTGCCACTTACTTTTCCTACGCTTCCATTGGATGATGCATACTATTTCCTGTTCTTTCCTCGTGAGTTTCTCTTATCCGTTTCCCATGGCCCACGTACTCCTTTTCATCCACTTAGTAGGTTTGTCCGTGCAATGTTTACTGTCTATCTTTTTTATTTCTCTGACGCCTTTTAACCAGCAGGGAGAGGCCTTGCCTCCCAGAGTGAAGCAGTCTTCTCTCCTCCCCGGCTTTCCAAGAGTTAGGGGTTCATGGTTGCTTGTTTACACTTTATATATCAAGAAACAGTGGTTCTTGTGGAAACATTGGTCGGGTACATGGATGATTTAAAGTAAGGCGCAATGGCAATATGTTTGGGTCAAGTGGATGTCAGACAAAGAGGTAGCCGAGAACACCATTCTTATTCTTGAAAGTGTATAGCAATTATTTGAGAAAAACAATTTATGTACAAAACGATATGTGCGTAGTGTCCCCAGTGTAAAATTGGAACCAAAAAAAGAAAATGCAGTGACATTTGTGACAGTCACAGTGTGGTTTACATTATTTTTCGACAAACGATCATTAATATTTTCAACAATTTCTTCCAGCACTGTAGACAATAATTAGTGCTAGTATAATGATTCGTTCTCTTCAGTGTTGACGGCGTTTCGACCCTTCAAAACAATATAGGGTCTTTTCAGGACCTAATGATATAGGGACATCTGGAGCAAAAACAATATGTGCGCACAGCCACGTGGATTCCGTGAAAACACCGGTCAGGTGAAAGAGAAGAAAAAGATACTCACACTGGACCTAGCCGGGTACTCAGTGTGAGGAAAGCAGGAGGGCTGGCGCTAACGGATGATGCAGGGCAGGCGTGGTAGCAGATGGCACTACAGGAAGTGATTCGCTGAAGAATGTCTTTGCACTAAAGGCGAAGGAACAGATTCTTTGTTAATGTGGGCAATTACTGGATACATCCTGGCCGGGTATGTCCTGTGAAATGAATCTATATTCGACGCGAGCAGCCGATACGCGTCCTTCCTGTAGTTGCTGCCATTGTCATTGTACCTGGCATCATAAGGTATCGGAGCGCTTTGCATGAGCACGAGCTGCATTGCATACGGACACACCGCGCCGTGGCAGCAAAGGGCTTGTCATTACATACGGATATGGCGTACACACCAAGCGGTGGCAGTGAAGGGCTTTTAATTACATACGGACACAGCGTACATACTGCGCAGTGCCAGCGAAGGGCTTGTTAAAACTGCATGTGAAAACATTATTGTTAGACCCGGCCTCGTGGCGTGGTCCTCCCTCACCCGTAGCAACACCCTTATTTATTTTTATTTTATTTATTTTTGCTATTTTTATTGCGCGACAAATACCCGGAGGTGTCTCGGCGCATGTGTGAACTAGCAGGACCACAGTAATAGGATTCACTGGTCAAACAACCATGTCTTTACGAGCCTGCGGAAGCTCATCAAGTTGGGTGCATTTTTGATATTTAGTGGAAGAAGGTTCCAAAGTTTTGGTACAGCCACTAAAAAGCGACGGTCTCCCCAGGTTGCCGTTCTGGTGCGCGGTACAGGTAGAAGGCAAGTGTTGGCAGATCTCAGCAGTCTTTTGGGGGTGTAGACCTGGAGTGCCTCAGTCAAGAATTTAGGTCCAATGCCATGCACTGCCTTATAGGCAATGCAGAGGGCCTTGAACTTAATGCGGCTCTCTACTCTAAGCCAATGGAGCTGGCGGATAGCAGGAGTGGTAGGTTGGCGGCGAGGGATGTTTAGAAGAATTCTGGCAGCCGCGTTCTGTACTGACTGTAGCTTCAGCAGCACCTGTTTCTGGGTGTTAAGGAAGAGGGCATTTCCGTAATCGATTTTAGAGCTTTACACCACAACAGACCCCTGAGTCCCCCGGCATAGCCAACCCTTCCCTCCATGTTACCCATAACCATCCCCGGACTTCCCCGTCCATGCCTCCATCTTCCCGGCCCAAAGGCCCTGTGTGCCCACTTCCCGGCACCTAAGATTGCCGCCCGAGCCAGCGCAGCCAAGGCCGAGAGGCGCCACCCTGGCTGGAGGACAGAGCGCTCCCCTTGAGTGAGAGAGGGAGGAGCAGTATCTTTCACACCTCCAACCTCTCCTTGAGAAGTGGGTTTCAATCGCCCCTTCGGCCACCCGGAAGGCTGGCTCCATGCCTGCTGTGTGTCTGAGACTCCTCCCGAACCTGACATGAATGGATCAAAGGGCCGCGTGGCAGGAAGCCCCACGAGCGGCCCCCAGGTGCTAAGACCCCTGCAGACCAGAACTCCCGAGATCAAAGAGGAGCAGTCCTATAACTGGGGATGCTCCGGGACTATCGAGAGATTCGATTCTGGAATGACGAGAGCCCTGCTGACGTGGTCGCGGCTCGCTTGGCAGACAAGGACTTCTGCTGGAACCACCTGAGCCCTGCTGAGTGACTCGCGGCTCCCTTGCAACCTGGAAACACCTGAGCCCTGCTGAGTGACTCGCGGCTCCCCTGAAGATCGTAAGACCTCCGACATCTTGCTTGAGCCCTGCTGAGTGACTCCCGGCTCCCCTGAAAATCGTAAGACCTCCGACATCTTGCTTGAGCCCTGCTGAGTGACTCGCGGCTCTCTGACTCTCCGGGTCCGGCTGGACCCCAAAGATCGCCTCGTATCCCCCGGCTCGAGGATTGAGAGCTGTGCGCCGGATACGCACCGATATTGACACTGATCCCGAAAGACTGTCCCGCTACCCCTACCCTAACCGAGACTCTTTGAACCTTACTCTATTTGTAACCACCTGCCATTGCCGATCATAAATATCCCTTGTATCACGAGATAAAGAAACGTTCTTAAGAAGCTACGGTGTATTGTCTCCTTGTCGTGTGGTGCGTGTGCAGTGTGTACGATCCTAGGTTCGAGACTCTCCCCCTGAGAAGTCTCCCGCCAGTGCTCGTCTTGGTTACTAGGGAGGTGGGTCCCAGGGTGGTCAGGTGCACCTCCTGCCCTCCCCTGAGGTCACCGTCTAACATTGGTGGCAAGCGACGGGATACGAGCCGCAATCTAGAGATCGTACAGTACACGACTAACGCACTACCGAGCAAAGACGACAGAAGAAACCACCATGAGTATCGTTGAAGTTGACGCAAGTATGGCATTCAAAGTAGAACAACTGGAGGAGTACACGCACAAAGAACTAAAGGAATTCTGCAAAGAACTGGGAATCGCTACCACGGGCGTCAACACAAAGGAAGACATGCAGAAAGCATTGAAAGCTTGGGTGGAGTCCGGAGCCCGCCGCACAGAAGGAGCGGCGGCGCAGCCAGACCGACCGGGACTCCCCCAGACAGAAAGCAGCAGCAGCCCGGTACGAAGCATCGTACCAGATGGGGGTCTATCCCCGGAAGCGCTCGCAGATCGAGAAAGAAGTCGCCACCATGAGTTCGAGATGGCAAAACTAAAGATAGAAGGCGAAATAAAATTGGCAGAAAAGAAACTTGCGGTCGAGCAAATGAAAGTACAAGGGGAATTAGAGGAGAAGAAACTCCAGCGGGAGCATGAAGGGAGGAGACTTCAGCTGGAGCACGAGCGAAGCTTGAAGGAGCTCGAGCTCAAGGCGAGTAACGAAGAGAACCGGCCCCCGGGGAACCGAGAGACCGTCCCCTCAGCAGGACCGAAGGTCCACATCCCCAAGGATGTGGTCAAAGAGTATTATAAAAATGACGACATCCAGCAATGGTTCAAGGCCTATGAAGTTGCCATGACCTCCCACCGAGTCCCACAGAAAGATTGGGGGGCCGGATTGTGGGGTTGATTCCTGAGCGAGGGGAGAGACACCCTGCTCGATCTACCGTCCTCCGTTTAGACTTCCTACAGCCACATGAAGGAGGCCCTCCTGACTAGATACGGCCTCACCCCAGAAATGTACCGCCAGCGGTTCCGGGACTGCAAAAAGATTCCTGGCACCACCTGGGTAGAGTACGTAAACTTTTTTAGCAGAGCATTCGAAGGATGGGTCAAGGGCAGCAAAGTGACCACCATGGAAGAACTAACTGAGCTCATGCTGTGGGAACATTTGTCCACGAATTGTTTTGTGGAACTACGCCAGTATCTGCTCGACAGCAAGCTCGCAGATCCGAGGAAGCTGGCCGTCGAGGCGGATCGCTGGGTGAACACCCGGGTCTCCCGGGGCCTATAGGGGACTACCCCTGCACCAGTCAAGGACCACCCCGCCAGAGAGGAGGGGGAAACCAAGGAGGACCCAGGTACGCCCAGTCTGGTCCCCAGCGTAGCCCCCGAGAAACACACAGCCGAATTTCCCTGCACCTCCACCAGCTACTGCCAGTTCCCCGGGTAGACAGCACCGAGTGACCATCACATGTTATAGATGTCAAAAGCCCAGGCACTAAGCCAGTGATCCCCAGTGTCCCATGGCCCCACGTATCCCTACCACCACTCCCCCGGCTAGGCAGATAGCGAATGTAGCTCTAGGGGAGGAGTTTGAGGACACTGAGGAATGGGAACCTGCTGCCATGGCCCTAGTATCCCTGGGAGATAGAGAGATGGTCCCCGGGAACGCCCTGCCTACCAACACCAAGAAGTACTGCCAGTTAGTAACAGTGAATGGCCACCGGGTGGAGGCCCTCTGTGACACCGGAGCCAGAATCACGGGTGTTCTTAGCCATTTAGTACGAGAAAACCAGATCCTCCCCAATGTCCTGTGCCCTATGATTTCAGCAGATAACACTAAGAGCTTGTGTAAGGTAGCCCTGATACCATTTGAATGGGAAGGAGTAGCAGGTAAATTAAAAGTAGCAGTACGGACCTCCCAACCTGTTGATTGCCTCCTGGGGAACGAACTTGAAAGTTCTCCATGGAAGCAGGTCGAGCGCCGAACCCACCTCGGGATGATGGGTCTTCCCGAGTGGGTGTGCTCCACCACCCGATCTATGGCAGCCCGACTGCCCCCCGACAGGGAAGTCGAGGACGAGATCGCCAGCCTCCCCACTGTGGACGGCGACAGGGCCGATCCAGCCGAGAACCCCGACCTCCCCCCACGAGGAGAAGATGTCGCTGACAACGAATCCATACACCCCGACCCCGCATAGATCACCGAGCTGGGTGATCTGCCCGAATTGGCGTAGTGGCGCCACGAGGGGGGCCCCTCCCGAGAGGAGTTCTCCCGGGAGCAAGCTACCTGTCCTTCCCTGGTCGGACCCCGGCAACAGGCCGAAGCCCAGGCAGCGGGCGACCAATCTGGAACACATTGGCTGTACTGGGAGAATGACCTCCTTTACAGCGAACAGAAGTCAGCGGAGCTAGGGTCAGCCCTACCGCGACTTCCTCCTGGGCCCATGATGTACCCCTAGCAGGCCACTTGGGCCAAGACAAGACGTATAGCCGCCTGGTCACGCACTTCTACTGGCCCAAAATGAAAGCGAACGTAGAGGCCCACTGCAAGTCCTGTCCCACGTGCCAGGCTAGTGGAAAAAGCGGAGGAAAGCGCAAGGGTCCCCTCCAACCATTCCCCGTCGTCAGTACCCCCTTTGAGCAGGTCGGAATTGACATTGTGGGGCCGCTGGACCCCAAGACCTCTCAAGGTCACCGCTTCATCCTAGTCCTAGTGGACCATGCCACTCGATATCCGGAAGCCATCCCCCTACGCACCGTCACGGCTCCCGTGGTGGGCTGGGCGCTGATGGGAATCTTTTCCCGTGTAGGATTTCCCCGAGAAGTCGTGAGCGACCGCGCGACGAACTTTATCTCCTGGTACATGACATCCCTTTGGCAGCAATGTTGAGTGTCCTATCGGTTCACCACTCCATACCACCCCCAAGGAAATGGCCTAGTAGAGCGGTTTAACCGGACTCTAAAGGGGATGATCATGGGCCTAGAGGAGCCCCTCTGGCGTAAGTGGGACGTCCTGCTCCCCTGCCTCTTGTTCGCCTACCGGGAAGCCCCCCAGAATTCCTTGGGGTTCAGCCCGTTTGAATTACTGTACGTACACCCTGTCCGGGGGCCCCTCAGCCTGGTCAGAGAAGGTTGGGAGACGGAACCCCGAGACCCTCCTCAGGAGGTGTTCCGGTACATTCTGACCCTCCGAAACCAGACTAGGAAGTTCCGAGAGCTGGCCGAGGCCAACCTAGAGGCGAGCCAGGAAGAAATGAAGCGCTGGTCCGACCAGAATGCCACTCTGGTCGAGTTCCAGCCGGGCCAGCAGGTATGGGTCATGGCCCCAGTAAAACCTTGCGCCCTCCAAGATAAGTGGACGGGGCCCTTCAAGGTGATCGAGCGGAAAAGCCAAGTCACGTACTTGGTGGACGTCCAGTCCCCCCGAAACCCCCTGCGGGTCCTGCACGTGAACCGCCTCAAGCCTCACTTTGTGCGGACAGAGTTGAGCCTGCTGCTGGCCACAGATGACGGGGCAGAAGAGGAAACGGAACCTCTCCCTGACCTCCTGTGCACCAGAGAAAGATGGCTCCGTGGAAGGAGTGAACCTCGCTTCCTCCCTCACTCTCCAGCAACGCGAAGACTGCCGCCAGCTTTTGGGGCAGTTCTCTGACCTGTTTTCTCTCATCCCCAAGGTCACCGACGGGTGTGTCCACGACGTGGACACCGGAGACAGCCCGCCAGTGCAACACCGAGCCTACCGAGTCCCGATCGAGTCCGGTCCTGCATCCAGGCCGAGGTCTCGAAGATGTTGTTTTTGGGGGTGGTCGAACCCTCAGACAGCCCCTGGGCCAGCCCAGTGGTGCTGGTCCCGAAAGCCGCTGCCCCTGGTGTCGCACCTGAACTGAGGTTCTGCGTAGACTACCGGGGGCTCAATGCAGTCACCCGAGCCGACGCTCACCCCATTCCCCGCGCAGACAAGCTCATTGACCGGTTAGGGTCTGCTCATTTTCTCAGCACCTTTGACTTGACCTGCGGATATTGGCAAATTGCGCTCACAGAGGGAGCCAAGGAGCGGTCCGCCTTCTCCACCCCGGATGGGCCATATCGCTTAAGCGACTGGTAAATAGAGTCCTGGCCGGGCTGGAAGAGTTCATATCTGGACGATATCGCGGTTTTCAGTTCAGAATGGAGCGAGCACCTCCGGCACCTCTGGAGAGTGTTGATGGCCCTGCGCCAGGCAGGCCTCACAGTGAAAGCCAGCAAATGCCAAATCGGGCAAGGCTCTGTGGTTTACCTGGGGCACCAGGTTGGAAGTGGGCATGTCGCCCCTCTGCAGCCTAAGATTGACGCCATCCAAGCCGGGGAACCACCCACCACCCAAACGGAGGCCCGAGCCTTTCTGGACCTCACCGATTACTACCAGAGGTTCATCCGAGGGTACGGCAGCCTCGTAGGTCCCTGTAGTAAGTCACTCAGAGGCTTCTGGTGAGTAACAGCAGGTTTATTGCTGGAGCATAACAGAAGGTATCTTCAACGCTAGCTGGCCAGGCACAAACTGTCTCATCCCAGAACCTTAGGATGAGTCAGGGCCACCTACATTCTAGAATAAATGACATGGGGCTAATGCAAGAGAAAACATGGAAACAAAGGTAGGAATAATATACAACACATCTCTCATTGAAAACAAAACAAAATATAAACCTATACAAAAGAAGCAGAGTAAAAGAAAATAACAAAACAAAAAAACATGCTAGAAACATAACAAGTCAAAATAGAAATAATAATAGTAACACATCTCCTCTCCCTAAGGCAAAAAAAAAACCATAGCACTTCACATTAATCGCAGCAGTAATCGTTAAGATATAAAGGTGGTCTACGGTACCTTTGAGACCTGGAAGTGATCTGGGAAGAAACAGCACAAGGAGAAACAGAAGTCTGGTTAGACATACCATTGCAGAGTTGAGAATCAGGAGCATCTCCCCCACCATCGCTTCTCCCTGGAATAGGAACAGAATTTGAAGTGCTAGGAACATGGGAAGGAATGAACATGTACCCATTACAACCATCCCTACAGCCAAATTGATTCTCCCCAGGAACAGAACGAGTGACCAAAGAGTCAGTACAAGAACTGCCCTTCTGGTAAAGAGCCACCCGTCTTAAGTTCCACATCTCCCCATTTGAAAGAGCCACATAGTGGGGAAAAGCCTTACTTACAGTAAAAGGACCCCTAAATTTGGACAACCCACCGGAAACTCTACCAGACTTCACCTTTACAAGGTCCCCCTTAGAAAACTTAGAAGAAACACTCTTCACCACTTCTGCAACTGCACTATGTTCGGAAGAACTTGAAGAGGAAGCATCCACAGAACTGGCTAACTCAGAATTAAGCACCATTTTTTAAGCCAGGAAGGAGTTAACTTGGTACTAGGAACCCTGCCCCTCATCAACTCAAAGGGAGACTTGACCTGGACACCATGAAGAGTGGTACAGTAGGCATAAACCATCTCTTGAACAAGACCACTGACAGGTGAACACTTAGAAAGAGCCAACTGAATTGTCCCTTTCACCAATCTATTGATGCGTTCACACAAGCCATTTCCCTGGGGATTATAGAGAGAGGTTCTATGATGGGAAATACCACAGTCAGACAAGAAGGAACACATATTGTGTGAAACTAGTTGCGTACCATTGTCAGTAATGATAACACTAGGAAAACCTTCCAAAAAAATAAAGATTTTAGATGTTTTATGGTAGTGTCAGTGATGATGTCCTTCAAAAACTCAACGGAAAGCCACTTGGTAAAGCAATCAACAATGACAACAGCAAACCGCTGAGAAACCGGCAACTCCTCCATTGGCCCTATAAAATCCAAACAAATGGTGTGCCAAGGGACCTCAGGAAATTGCAACTTTCCTACACTAGAACCAACAGCAAGTTTTAATCTTTTCTCCCCCACCTTACAGGTAGGACAATCTTCAACCCAAGAGGATACCATTGAATCCATCCCAGGCTGCCAAAAGTTCAACTTGAGTCTTTGCTGAGTTAAGGTTTGGCCAAGATGACCCTCATGCGCAATGGAAATAAGCTTAACTCTTAAATACACAGGAGAAAAAAATGTGTTGCCCCGCATTACAACGTTATCCTCACACACAGAAAGATCATCAATAACCTTTAAAAAGGGATGAACAGAAACATGCACACAACTCTCCCGTCGAGAGCCCAATTTTATCATCTGGATAACCTCTTGCATAACATTGTCCTTAAGCATAGCTTCTACCCAATCCTGACGAGAAAAGGAACTCTCACTAAGATAGAGCACATCATTAATCCAGGCAATGTTTTCCTCTGTACCCTCAAGGCTAAAATCACCATTGGACAGGATATTACAAGGTACAGGAAGTCTGGACAGGCCATCGGCTTGGAAATTCTTCCACCCCTGAATATGAGAAATATCAAAGTGGTATTCTTGTAGCTTTGAAGCTAACCTTGCCAATCTGGGTGAACTACAAGTTGCGCCACCAGGAGAAAGGATTCTGATGAGAGGTTTGTTATCAGTCTTAAGATTGAAACAGGTACCTCACAAATACATACGGAAATGGTGAGCCCCCCAAGCTGCCGCTAACGCTTCCTTCTCAATGACAGAATAATTCTGTTCACACGAAGAAAGTGTCCTTGATGCAAAAGCAATAGGCCTCTCCCCTTCCCTATGGCTTTGTAGGAGAACCGCACCAAGGCCAGTTACACTTGCATCAACCAACAAAGTGGATGTTTTGTTAGTATCAAATGGAGCAAGAACCTTAGCACTGCAAATAGCCTGTTTGATACTATTAAAACACTGTTCAAGCTCAGGTCCCCATACAAATGTACACCCTTTTTTCAACAAAGCTCTGAGGGGTAAGGTTTTTTATGAAAATTTCTCCACAAACTTCGAATAATATTCAATCAAACCCATGAATGAACGTAATTGATCCTTATCACCAGGACAAGGGGCAGAGTGAATTGCTTCGAGGAGATCCCTCTTTGGTTTTACACCATTAGCTGATATTTCATGACCCAAGTATTCAATGTTTTGGATCAGGAAAGAACACTTTTCCCTTCGCAAGGTAAGGCCAGTGTCCAAAATCCTATGCAAAACATTCTTAAGAACATGATTATGATCAGCCACAGAATCACCAAAGAATAAAATGTCATCCTGGAAGAACACTACTTTCTTTAACCCCTTGAAAATCTCAGTAACCAACCGTTGAAACACACTCGCTGCCGAGACTAATCCAAACGGAAGGCGAGTGAACTGAAAAATTCCTTCCGGAGTAATAAAGGAAGTGAGGTGCTTTGAGGTCTCATGTAGCTTGACCTGATGATAAGCACTCTTCAGGTCAAGCTTACAGAAAAATGTGGCTCCCTGCAGAGTAGATACCATCTCATTGATGTTAGGCAAAGGAAATGTGTCAGCCACAACACACTTATTCAGTGCCCTGAGGTCAACACAGAACCTCAATTTGACATCAGGTTTCTTCGAAATGACCACCGGAGAAACCCATGCCAAGGCCTCCGTTTGTTCTATCACTCCACTTTGAAGCATCTCATCAATTAACAATTTCACATCATCACAAATAGAGATAGGAACCCTTCTCACCCGATGTTGCACAGGTAAGCTATTCTTTTTGAGCCAAATGAGGTGGGAATAACCTTTAAGCTCCCCAAGCTCATTCTTAAATACAGAACTGAATTCGTTCAGAATGCTTTCGATAGAATCATCTTCAACAACCATAATCTGATTTTTCGCTCTGAGATTGATAATAATGTAGAGGTCATAATGATGTACCCATCCCAGAATAAGAGGGCCATCAACAGAGACATACACCTTACCAAACGTAGACCTTTTCTCAAAAACAATTTTAGACTCAAAATAACCAAGAATTTCAATCCTTTGGCCATTAAAACCTTTAGGAGAAATATCACTCTTTTCTAAAATTGTCCCTTCCCGGAAGATATCAAAGGTAGATTTTGGAATGATGGTATAACGCGACCCCGTGTCCACCATCAGCGACACTTCATGAGAGTCAATCTTGAAAATTGCCTTTGGTCTGTTCTGTCTAGGATCCTCATAAACCACGTCGACATCATCCACTACCAAACGTCTTTCTGCTTCAGTTCTACTGTCACATTCGGAGTCATCCACAATAGCAATTCTCTGCTTGCCCTTAGATTTGCACATCTTTGAAAAGTGTCCAACTCTGCCACACTTAAGACATTCCTTGTTTGCAGCAAAGCAGAACCTTGCCTCAGAAGAATGAGTATTGCTTCCACATCTATTACAAAATTTATTTGAAGAAAAAGTTTTTTTAACTGGAGCCTTGGATTTGTTCCTGACTACAGCAACACTCTCTCCTCCATAGTGCTCACACTCTGTAGCACTTTTCTTCTCGGAAACTACTGAGACTTCTTGTTGTGGAGACATCTTGTGAGAATCTAGAACTTTCATACATTTGTTAGATTCTTCGATTACTTTCGCTAGATCAATTGCATCTTTTAATGAAGGATTCTTTGCCGCCCAAAGTCTCTCCTGAATTTTTTTACTAGAGCATTGAACAATCAGCTGATCCCTTATGAGCTCATCATTCATGGCACCAAACTTACACTTAATAGACAACTCTCTCAAGCGAGCTACAAAGTCATCAATCGACTGAGTCCTTTTGTCGCTGTGTGCAAAATTTATAACGGTTCATGACAAGATTCTCCTCCTTGGAGAATCTAACTTCGAGCCTTGCAACAGCTTCCTTAAACTCGTCAGGCATTTCCTGACCATAAGCCCTTAAAGCTGTTGGCAAAAACCTGAAAACTTTGCCCTTCTTTGCCAAGGGTACTTAAAAGAATATGAAAACATAAAGTAGCAACAGGTCAAAAATGAGTGCAACTATCTAGAGAAACTGTGTAGTCTCAACAGGGTACAATCACGAAATCCAGAAAGAGTAATTCGTGGTGAAAAAATTGTGTTCCCATCAGATACCCATCCTGTACCGCCCTACATCATTTGGGATCCTTCACCCGAAGGAAGTGGTAAACATCCACTATGGATTAGGTAGATTGTAACCTAACCTAGTCAAAGGGTACACAAATGTGATGGAAAAAATGATGGTATCAGGGGGTAATCCGACTAGCAGTGCAACAAATAATGATAAAGTGACTGTGCTGTGTGCAAAAGTGAATAAGTTGGGATTGGGTTGTGGAAGTGGAAAAGCAATTTTAATGAGATCCTATCCACACCCAAGGATAAAAACAGTGCAAAGTAGTGTATAACAAATGACTACTAAGATGGATTGTAGGTCGACATGTTTCTGCAGTTGGTATGGGGCCAAGGGATCCCCTCCTGCTTCATCAGGACCTTAACAAGATGCTACTGCTAATATGTGAAAAGAAGTGAGAAAAAAATAGACAAAATTCATATCACCTGGAAGGCGCCCATGCAGATGATCCAGATGGTCACACAGTAACATTGGACGAACAAACACAGGGAAAGTACACAGTTAATGGCGATAGTCTATGGAATACACATTTCTTGTGATTAATTACATTTGCCAGTGACTTACTGGTCAATGGTTTCTTATTAGTCAACCAACTTATATGAGTAAACATGTTTACATCGAGAACAACGGATATCAATATATCCACTCACCCAATTTATGGGGAAATCGCTCTCCACCTCACCCGGCTACAGCTCAGGTAAACATGGAGCACCGCTCTATTGGAAGAGAAAAAGAAAGAGCAGATAAAGGAAGAACTGGGAAGCTGCAATAGTCACACAATGTTTCAAGAGTTTTTTACAATAAAATGTAAAGGCATGTGCTTGCTTATTAGCGTTTGGCCGATTTCAGATTTTATTCAAATGTGTGTGCTAAACCATATTTGTTTCAATGGTTATGCATGGCATGCTGCGATAGTCATAGGCGCAGGCCAGCCAGTGGCACACACCGAGCGTTTGATATTGTTGCGCGCCAGCTTATTATTACACGCAAGCCTATGCTAATGAAAGAAAGACATTATTTCCCTCTCATAGCAGTCGCATGGTTTCGCCGAGAGCGCCAGTTGGAATACGACCAGATTGTCATGTCGTTTCAGTTTAGATACCGCGCTCTGCATGTAACTTAGTTTATGAAAAAATGCTACAGAAGCATTTCGAATCATTCTGGACAAAAAATGGATTCGACAGAGCCAGGGCGCCGAGTTGGAAACCGGGCCGTTTATCAAGCGTGTCATTCCAGTTTGAATATCGCGCTCCACATATAGCTTTCCAGTCTAAGCTTCGGTATCAGAGAAGAAGCTCGAAAAGCTTTTTTAAATTACTGCGAGACAAAGTGCTTTACACAGAGCCCTGCTTGAAGCTCTATGTCGAAGGAAACATTTACATCATGTTTGCCCCCGGCCCGCTTACCTGTCCGTCGGTACTCCGGACATCCGTCTTGGCTGTCTTTGTGGGAGGTACCTGGACGGACAGGAAGCGGCCATATGAACACTCTGGTAAGCGTACTGCGAAATCACGTGGTCTTCCAAGAACGTGTTCATCAAGAAACGTGAAGACGTACGGGGCTGATGGGAAATGTAGTGTCTGAGGGTTTTCGTGCATTTTGGCAAAGTAAATAAATGCGTCAGTAGACAGAATGCCATCATGATTAGATCGTTTCATTTATCGGTGATCTATCGTAATACTGGTAAAATTGTGACCATTCCTTGTGTAAAAAAACTTAGTTGTGTCATTTGCGGAATTTCAACTTGAAGTCTCGTGGAAACCTCTATTATTATTTCAATATGGCTTGGAACAAGCAAGTGGATCCAGTGCTATGTTGATAACCGGAAAATACTGTTTTTAGATTGGGTTTTCTTGTCTGGAATAGGCCTAGTTTGACAAATAGTCATACATATTGGCTCAAAATATCCTTAGAGTATAGAACCCGATAAAAGGCTGAAAACAGATATATGGCATTGTCTCCACAACAAGAAGGTTAATTCAAATGCTTGAAACCCATCAAAAATGTTATTATGATGCAATCGGACTTCTCATTACAAATCTGGTCAATGGTAATCATAAGTAAGTCAATGCACATTTGACTGAGTGGTATCGAAGACACTGATTACATGATGCAAGGTCACATCCAGTTTCATTCTAGCATTTCTCTCATGAACGGGAGATTATTAGTAGGGCTGCAAGGACTTTGTGTTGGGACGGGATTACAGTGACATCCACGGGATATCTTCATTCAATCCCGTTTTGCCAGTCTGCAGTTTGTACACCCATCTTTGTTCTCTTTTATGAAGGAATGTTCTGATGTCTGAGATATGTTTAGGAATCACTGGTTGTTCCAATACAGTCCAGCGTAGATCCGTCGGTGAATGGTGGGCTGATAGGAAGTGGTTGGTAAGTCTTGTTGCTTGTTTGTTGCAACGTATCGAGCTCTTATGTTCCGATATTCTTATCTTTAATTTCCTAGTGGTCATACCCACATATCTCTTTTCACATGGGCAACTGATTAAATATATTAGGTTCACACTATTGCAGTTTGTGAACCTGCGTTGCTCCCATGCTCGTTCAGTGCCAATGTCAATGATAGTAGACTTTGAAGTTTGGGGACATGCCGCGCATTGCCCACAAGGATGATGGCCAATGACTGCAGGCATATCCCATAAGGTGCCTACAGCTCTAGAAATTTCTACTCTTGGTCTCGTGTGGACTAACTTGTCCTTCAAATTTTGTCCCCTTTTGAAAGCAAAAAAAGGGGGAGGCAATGTGTCCTTGCCTGTGTTGAGAATGCCCCAGTGTTTTTTAACAATTTTGGTAATATGATTAGAGAGCATGCTGAATGTTGTAACGCATGTCATGCGTTCCGTCTTCTGTTTGGGAGGCAGAATTTCTAATAAGCTAGCTCTGTTGTTGTTAGCCGCTCGTTTTTTGGACTGGTAGATCAATTTTTTAGGATAGTCTCTATTTGACAGATCTTGTGCTAAACCTTTAGCATGCATCTCAAATGAGGATCGAGTGGTGCAGTTCCTTTGTATGCGCAAAAACTGCCCATAGGGCAAATTATCGCGCAAGGACTTCGGATGGCAGCTATGGTAATTAAGCAATGAGTTACGTGCCATTGGTTTCCGGTAAAGCTCCGAAATCAGTCCATTGGGCGTGCTCACGATAAGCCGATCCAGGAAGGCCAATCTGTGGGTGTCGTATTCCATAGTGAACTTTAGGAACCGATTTCTCTGATTGAGCCATTCATGGAACTCCTTTAACTGGATCTCATCTCCTCGCCACACAACGAAAATATCGTCTATGTAGCGTTTCCATGCTCGCAGACACCTAAGATGGGGGTTGGTGTCTGCGAGCACGTGCTCCTGTTCGAATTGGTGCACATACAGATTAGCGAGACTAGGGGCAAAAACGCTGCCCATGCTAGTCCCGCTAATCTGCAAGTAAAGGGAATCTTCAAAAGCGAAGAAATTCTCTGTCATTGCCAGAGTGGCTAGTGTCATGATGAGTCTGACAGGTGTTATAGAATTCAAATCTCTGGCAAGCAACAATTCCTCTATGACCTCTAATGTCTCTGTTTGTGGTATCGAGGTATACAAGCTCTCAACATCAAATGACAGTAAGATGTCAGTTTGAGTATCAAACTCGATGTTGGGTAGTAGCCTCAAGACGTCTTTAGTGTCCTTTAAAAACGTCGGCATTTCTCGCACCATAGGTTGTAAGAAAACATCGACAAAAGTCGATAAAGATTCCAGAAGTGAACCTATCCCTGATATTATGGGACGACCTGGGGGGGGCGTTGGGTCTTGTGAATTTTTGGTAGTTGATAGAAATAAGGTGTTATAGGGTTTGATGTGTGAAGGTATTGTCCTTCCTTTGGGGTTATCCATCCTTCTGCGAGTGCTTCTTCGACAATATGTCCTATAATGCTCGTTAATCTCCCTGTGGGATCTTCTGATAGTTTTTTGTAGGATCTTGTGTCATTAAGTTGGCGCAGGCACTCGGTACGGTATGTTTCCACATCTAAGATAACTACTGCGCAACAATATCAAACGCTCGGTGTGTGCCACTGGCTGGCTTGCGCCTATGACTATCGCAGCATGCCATGCATAACCATTGAAACAAATATGGTTTAGCACACACATTTGAATAAAATCTGAAATCGGCCAAACGCTAATAAGCAAGCACATGCCTTTACATTTTATTGTAAAAAACTCTTGAAACATTGTGTGACTATTGCAGCTTCCCAGTTCTTCCTTTATCTGCTCTTTCTTTTTCTCTTCCAATAGAGCGGTGCTCCATTTTTACCTGAGCTGTAGCCAGGTGAGGTGGAGAGCGATTTCCCCATAAATTGGGTGAGTGGATATATTGATATCCGTTGTTCTCGATGTAAACATGTTTACTCATATAAGTTGGTTGACTAATAAGAAACCATTGACCAGTAAGTCACTGGCAAATGTAATTAATCACAAGAAATGTGTATTCCATAGACTATCGCCATTAACTGTGTACTTTCCCTGTGTTTGTTCGTCCAATGTTACTGTGTGACCATCTGGATCATCTGCATGGGCGCCTTCCAGGTGATATGAATTTTGTCTATTTTTTTCTCACTTCTTTTCACATATTAGCAGTAGCATCTTGTTAAGGTCCTGATGAAGCATGAGGGGATCCCTTGACCCCATACCAACTGCAGAAACATGTCGACCTACAATCCATCTTAGTAGTCATTTGTTATACACTACTTTGCACTGTTTTTATCCTTGGGTGTGGATAGGATCTCATTAAAATTGCTTTTCCACTTCCACAACCCAATCTTAACTTATTCACTTTTGCACACAGCACAGTCACTTTATCATTATTTGTTGCACTGCTAGTTGGATTACCCCCTAATACCATCATTTTTTCCATCACATTTGTGTACCCTTTGACTAGGTTAGGTTACAATCTACCTAATCCATAGTGGATGTTTACCACTTCCTTCGGGTGAAGGATCCCAAATGATGTAGGGTGGTACAGGATGGGTATCTGATGGGAACACAATTTTTTCAACACGAATTACTCTTTCTGGATTTCGTGATTGTACCCTGTTGAGACTACACAGTTTCTCTAGATAGTTGCACTCATTTTTGACCCGTTGCTACTTTATGTTTACATGTAGTTGCACGTCGGGGGTGGTAGCAATGCTTGGTCAATAAATATTCCCTTTTGACCCCCCTTTGTTTAAACAAATACTTAAAAGAATAGCCTTTTTCCTCTTTGCGGAAAACTCTTGCCCATCTAATGCCTCAAGATAATTGTCAAACATTATGAACCAGTCCTCCTAAGGTATTTCTGGAATCCCTGGTTCAGGTAGGAATTGTGGTGGTAAATTAACTACTATTTGCGTGCCATATTTATACTGTTTACAAAACGAAAAAAACACTTGAAAGCACAAAAAATGTTGAGGCAGATTAATGACAAAAGAAGTTTCAAGGCTTCTTAAATAAATTTAAGGCCAACAATACATACCTCAAAACCCCTTCATGAGTGACATGTCGATTCTGTGAAGTAACCTGATAGGAAATGTCTCTGGTAAATATAATAACGAGTGGCACTGAGGAACAAACCAAAACGAGGCTTGGAGCGCCAAATTTACACTTCCAAAAACGAGCAAACAAAAAAACGCTGATTTCCTACACTCAAAATGGCCCCCACAAAGAGTATTGTCAAAACGAGGCTTGGAACGCTTGATTTCTCTGTTAAAATGGCCGACACAAGAAATTTTCTAAAATGAGGCTTGAAACGCCGAATTGTACAATTAAAATGGCCGCCACAGAGAGAATGATCCAAAACGAGGCTTGAAGTGTCAGGAACCAGCGTGATCTTGCGTTGATTATCACGTCCGCTACAAGAGGTGGTGATGACGTAGGAGCACAACAACAACAACAGTTGCCAAGGCGCTCGCGCTGCAGTGCTCGCGCTACTCACAGTTTGAAAGTCCAAGGAAACTTGCTTAAAATGAAGAACGATGTACTCAGCGGCATACGAGGGAAGGCACACTGCACCCGATGGGTTCTTTTGAAGAACCTTTGCTGTCAGGATCGCTATCACCACATGACTTCACCAGGACTAAGAAAAATCATCTAGGAATCGTCAGAAGCCACCAGACTACAACTGACCAGCTGCAAACGTCGCCAAAATTGTAGTAAGTCACTCAGAGGCTTCTGGTGAGTAACAGCAGGTTTATTGCTGGAGCATAACAGAAGGTATCCTCAACGCTAGCTGGCCAGGCACAAACTGTCTCATCCCAGAACCTTAGGATGAGTCAGGGCCACCTACATTCTAGAATAAATGACATAGGGCTAATGCAAGAGAAAACATGGAAACAAAGGTAGGAATAATATACAACAGTCCCCTCACAGAACTAACGTCCAAAAAGCAGCCCCAGAAAGTTCAGTGGACCCCTGCCTGCCAAGAGGCGTTCGACGCCCTCAAGAGAGCCATGTGTACTGCCCCCGTGCTACGAGCCCCTGACTACTCAAAAGAGTTTGTGGTACAAACTGATGCTTCGGAACACGGCATTGGGGCCGTACTATCCCAACAGAATGAGGAAGGTCTAGACCAGCCTGTAGCCTTCATTAGCCGGAGGCTACTCCCCAGAGAGCAGAGGTGGAGCACCATCGAACGAGAAGCGTTCGCCGTAGTCTGGGCCCTAAAGAAGTTACGGCCCTACTTGTTTGGGACCCATTTCCGAGTCCAGACGGATCATCGACCATTGCAGTGGTTGATGCAGATGAGGGGCGAGAACCCCAAACTGCTGCGATTGTCGATCTCCCTCCAGGGGATGGATTTCACTGTAGAGCATCGCCCTGGTACCAACCACGCCAACGCGGACGGCCTCTCCAGGTTCTTCCGCCTCAGCAAAGAGAACCCCCAAGAGGATGGGTAGTTCTCCCCGACTTTCAGCTGGGGGGGACGCATGTTAGACCCGGCCTCGTGGCGTGGTCCTCCCTGACCCGTAGCAACACCCTTCCGAGCTTTACACCACAACAGACCCCTGAGTCCCCCGGCCTAGCCAACCCTTCCCTCCATGTTACCCATAACCGTCCCCGGACTTCCCCGTCCATGCCTCCATCTTCCCGGCCCGAAGGCCCTGTGTGCCCACTTCCCGGCACCTAAGATGGCCGCCCGAGCCAGCGCGGCCTAGGCCGAGAGGCGCCACCCTGGCTGGAGGACAGAGCGCTCCACTTGAGTGAGAGAGGGAGGAGCAGTATCTTTCACACCTCCAACCTCTCCTCGAGAAGTGGGTTTCGATCGCCCCTCCGGCCACCCGGAGGGCTGGCTCCACGCCTGCTGTGTGTCTGGGACTCCTCCCGAACCTGACATGAATGGATCAAAGGGCCGCGTGGCAGGAAGCCCCAACAAGCGGCCCCCAGGTGCTAAGACCCCTGCAGACCAGAACTCCGGAGATCAAAGAGGAGCAGTCCTATAACTGGGGATGCTCCGGGACTATCGAGAGATTCGATTCTGGAACGATGAGAGCCCTGCTGACGTGGTCGTGGCTCGCTTGGCAGAGAAGGACTTCTGCTGGAACCACCTGAGCCCTGCTGAGTGACTTGCGGCTCCCTTGCAACCTGGAAACACCTGAGCCCTGCTGAGTGACTCGCGGCTCCCCTGAAAATCGTAAGACCTCCGACATCTTGCTTGAGCCCTGCTGAGTGACTCGTGGCTCCCCCGAAGATCGTAAGACCTCCGACATCTTGCATGAGCCCTGCTGAGTGGCTCGCGGCTCCCTGATTCTCCGGGTCTGGCTGGACTCCAAAGATCGCCTCGTATCCCCCGGCTCGAGGATTGAGAGCTGTGCGCCGGATACGCACCGATATTGACACTGATCCCGAAAGACTGTCCCGCTACCCCTACCCTAACCGAGACTCTTTGAACCTTACTCTATTTGTAACCACCTGCTGTTTCCTATCATAAAGATCCCTTGAATCACGAGATAAAGAAACGTTCGCTGCATTGTCTCCTTGTCGTGTGGTGCGTGTGCAGTGTGTACGATCCTAGGTTCGAGACTCTCCCCCTGAGAAGTCTCCCGCCAGCGCTCATCTTGGTAACTAGGGAGGTGGGTCCCAGGGTGGTCAGGTACACCTCCTGCCCTCCCCTGAGGTCGCCTTCTAACAATTATGTTGAAAGTATATGTGTTTTTATTAGCATTTCCTCAAAATAAGAAAAACAAAAAGATCCTTCCGCGCAGCGTGAAGTCATATTATGACGTCAACTGAGCCAATTGCTTCCTTACATTCGCTATGACTGGTCATATGTAGAGGAAAAGAACAAGATCACAGGCGCTGTTTTGGAATGCATAGTGGGAATTCATTTCAATTTTGCATTCCAAAGGAATGTCAGCCATCTTCATGCTGTCCGTTGTCATGACATAAGACTCCCATCAGCTTTGGACTGCATGGCTATATTTTATTGGCAATTTTGCAAAATAGGAAACTGGTTCAAGTCATGGCATTCGCTCAACATTCTGTGATTCGGGGCAAAAGCACTAAATCTCCCCTGCCTAAACATCTGACCTTGTGTGTTATCATCGGGCGCATATAAAGCGATATATATGACTAGCAAATATTTAATTTTCCAAATGCTACTGAAAAGGCTGATGGATACAGCCGCATTATAACAAAAAGGGGGAACAGGGGTTGGACAATTTTTAACGGGGTCCAGTGTACATGTCCTATAACATAGTAAACAACAAAAATAGTACAGAGTTCCCCAGAAGGATTTAACTAAATAAACTCATTAAGACCTCTCTCTTAAAATGTGTGATAGAGCAGGGAAAGTGGGAGTCCCTTATCGGAATCAAGGATGCCTCACACAAGTCAAAGGCTGGATGACAACTGTCACCCCACCCGATGATTGTTCAGTGTCATCATTGGCTATCCTGCTCCTTCGGCAGGCTGGCGATGCAATGCCCGTCGGGCAGCACGAAAGTGCTGCACTTTAGCGGAGATCTTTTATTCCTTTAGCCAATGAGTGCATGTGTGTGAGGGACCTAGGGAGTGCAATAAGTGAGCGTGAGTGAAGATAAGTTAAAAAAGGTCAGTAGAGTCCAATAGGGGAACCTTTAATAGCATGGCTCACTGCCTTATTAAAAAAACCGTGAAAAGTTGAGGGGTATTAAGGCGTGACGGTAAGGGTAATCAGGCCTTATTCAACCCTCAGTCCGGGTATGGTCAACATGTTTCTTGCCTCTAAGGCAATTCATCAGGACCAATTGCTCATAAGATTGCTCATGAATTCCTCCAAAAAATAAGGAATCAAGTATACGACCTGTAATGTGTCGCAGAATCAACCCTTCATTGAGGCCCTCCCTGGAACCGCAGTCCCTGGTCGGATTTCAAACCGGCTGACCTGGTGGGGCCAGTGCTATGAGGTAAGGTACCTTGTTAGCTGCTGGCAAGGCGTGTATCACCTACCCCGCCCACATCGGTACTGCCGCAGGATCGCCGGTAGATCCTGCGGCAGTACCGATGTGGGCGGGGTAGGTGATACACGCCTTGCCAGCAGCTAACAAGGTACCTTACCTCATAGCACTGGCCCCACCAGGTCAGCCGGTTTGAAATCCGACCAGGGACTGCGGTCCCAGGGAGGGCCTCAATGAAGGGTTAATTCTGCGACACATTACAGGTCGTATACTTGATTCCTTATTTTTTGGAGGAATTCATGAGCAATCTTATGAGCAATTGGTCCTGATGAATTGCCTTAGAGGCAAGAAACATGTTGACCATACCCGGACTGAGGGTTGAATAAGGCCTGATTACCCTTACCGTCACGCCTTAATACCCCTCAACTTTTCACGTTTTTTTTAATAAGGCAGTGAGCCATGCTATTAAAAGTTCACCTATTGGACTCTACTGACCTTTTTTAACTTATCTTCACTCACGCTCACTTATTGCACTCCCTAGGTCCCTCACACACATGCACTCATTGGCTAAAGGAATAAAAGATCTCCACTAAAGTGCAGCACTTTCGTGCTGCCCGACGGGCATTGCATCGCCAGCCTGCCGAAGGAGCAGGATAGCCAATGATGACACTGAACAATCATCGGGTGGGGTGACAGTTGTCATCCAGCCTTTGACTTGTGTGAGGCATCCTTGATTCCGATAAGGGACTCCCACTTTCCCTGCTCTATCACACATTTTAAGAGAGAGGTCTTAATGAGTTTATTTAGTTAAATCCTTCTGGGGAACTCTGTACTATTTTTGTTGTTTACTAGGATACAGCCGCATGACATGCAGTGGTGGTCACTGCTTTCGGGTGATGTGTGTCTTGTTTTTACTTCAAGTGGAACAGTTTGTTTAATTCAACACATGCACCCGTACTTACCTTCCCCTCTTGTCCGCATCCTTCTCCCACACTCCTTTGTGTTTGTGTTTAACTCACAGGACATCCCTCGCACAAATATGCTGTACTAACACATCTTGGTGGAAGGTATGTGGGTCCATCACTCAGCAGGGAGAGAATCAGTGGCTGCCTCGGGTTTGCATGCACTCAGTTACTCCCAGCATTTAGAGCAAGGGAAACAAGCTTTATTTACATGAAGTGGGAGTAATATTGCTCTAATATGCCCTATTTTCTGAAATAAGAAAACATTTGTGCACAATTCTCTGTTAATTGGAATTTACCCTGTTGTTTTTGAAAATAATTAAAGTTAATCTTTTGTTGAGCAGAAGCGCACAAAAGGCAGGCAGTATAATATGGTCTCATTATTCAGTGCCAGAAAACACAAGCAAACTGAACAAGCATTAGCATAGCGAAGAGGTCTCGCCTTTGGGACCTTATAACTGTTTAGTTATGCAGCATAACAACATCAACTGTTGCATGGCTAAACACTTATAAGGTCCCAAAGGCGAGACTTATTGGCCATGCCAATGCTTGTTCTGGCATGCTGTAATCCTGCCAACAGACCAGCTTTGCATTTAATAATAAGATTTGCCAACTTAAACAGGAGTCTCCCCAGGCGATCAAATAATGGAACACATGTTAATACTTGCACGTAAACTTGCAGATGCATTTCTTTGAACAAAATTCTGACAGTATCACATTTTTCTATGCATGCTGATGCTGTGCACTATTTTGATTTTTAAGATGGAAAGGTAGTATATGCCCAGCAGCCACTGAACATATCTCAATACAAGAGAGTATTATATGCCTCGGCCTGAACAGGAAACGTAAACTGTAAAAACATTCAAAGACCTACATTAAAAAAACCAGGACAACTCGTTTAGCCAATGTTCAATGTTCGTTCGACAAATGGAGAAGGTTGCAAACCACCTCTGCAGCTTCAGAAGGAGCAGGTTTGTTATTTTCTTGTGGAGATACAGAAATGCCATCTCTTGCGCATTCCTTGCTTTTACTTGCACGCTTCACCACTGTGCTTGCACTGACAGAGGTACAGGTTGATGACTGCAGAGCTGGCGCAAGGTTTGGTCAAACAAATCTTTAGAACTGTGTCACATCTATAATACACAAACATTACTTTATATGACATATCTGAATAGGACTCAGTAGTTCAGCATCTTTACGTGTGACAAAAAACCTAACCCATTCTACTTTAGTGATAATGCATATGGAGTTAGAAAGCATTCACCCACTTCAGCAAATACTTATTAATTCAAAGTGCTGGGTATCCACTACAGGTCCAGAAGGTTTGGACCGATGATTAGAAATTTCCACTCTATATAAGTTTACATTAAAAGAATATAAAAACAGCGCTTATTTACGTGGAGAGGATTTCCTGAAAACAACTGGAATAATTTGGCTCCCCTGGACAGCCAACTTTGGCTTCATAGAAGACCAAATAAAACCTATCGCGCTGGGTCATCGCTTGTAAGGGGTCAGTATATGCAATGATGTGATAATGTGCAAATAACTGGGACACAGACACGCGCTGCGGAGGGTTGGTCGGGCCGGAAGTCCCGAGCGACCTCCGCCCATTTATTTATAGCCTTCTGGCCACGCCTGGCCAGAAGGTGCTCCGAGGCCGGAGCTACGAACAACTAGAACGCCACATTCCTTCCCAAATTGGTTCTTTGAAACAAATTAGTCTAGCACATAAAGTCTGCAAGTCTTTGACTGGGCCTAGGGTTTGGCCTGAGGCTGTACTGCCTTCTTCCTCTTACCGGAGTGTTACCGGAGTGTTCTCAGGGCATGCTCTCGCGGATGGCGTCAGTGGCTCTGTGGCCATGGTGGGCTGGGCGGATGCCGGACTGCTCAAAGGAGCGCCTGTTGGTTCACTGCTGTTGTCTGGCCTTTCCGGTGACCCCACCTGACGCTCTGTGTTGGTAGATGTTGAAGGAATTCGTTTGAACCACGACACGTTTCTTGTTACTTCTTCACCTTAGCGTCGGGCTGTTACTGCCGTGCCTCTGCTTGTTCTGACAATCCATGGTTCAGTCTCATATGGTGTTCTGAACTTTCCCCCTGGCCTACGGGCCCGAATGAGCACATGATCCCCAGGAGCCAGTAGTCGGTCTTGAGCACCTCTTCTCTTGCTTGCTTGGTCATTGGTCCTTTTCCGCCGGGTTTGAGTTCCTTCCGGATGGTATGGCTCAGATCTCCACTCTTCCGCCATGGGTAGCAGATCACGTCTGGGTCCTGTAAACATGAGAGCCCACGGCGATCTTTGTGTGGTGCTGTGGGGAGTGCTTCTGTATTCTCGTAAAAAGCTTTGAAGAGCATTTTCGGGGTTAGTGCCCTCCACTGTGGAGATTCTTAACACCTTATTTATTGTCCTCATGAATCTCTCCACTTCACCATTGGCTTGAGGCCACTGTGGCGTTATGCGGCGATGGTGAATTCCTAGTCTTTGCATGAACTCTTTGAACTCATTCCCCTGGAAGGGAGGCCCATTGTCTGTTTTCAGTTGTCGAGGAATCCCAAATAGTGCAAAGGTTTTGCTCAATATTGGTTGTATGTTCGTGAAGCTTGTAGACTGGGCTACTTCTACTACTGGATACTTCGTGTAGCTGTCCACTAGTACTACCGTGACTCTTCCGTCCGAGAAGCTGCCAAAGTCTAGGCTTACCCAGGACCATGGTGCTGGCGCATGTTCCTCTGTGATAATTGGTGCGGGAGCTTCAGCTCTTCCTGTTAGCTGACACGCTCGACAATTCTTTACCATGGTGTCCACAGCATCCTCCAAGTTTGGGAACCATACTTTCTCCCGCATTCGGGCCTTCATCCTCCTGGTGCCTTGGTGGCCTTCATGTGCCAACGCTGTCGCTTGTTCTTGTAGAGATTTTGGGATTATTACTCGTGACCCTCTCAGGATGAGACCATTCTCAGCGATGCTGATTTCATTGTGTATCTTCCAGAATTGATTTAACCGTGCACGGTCATCTTCACTCCAACTGTGCACGTCTCGCAGGAAGCCTTCCCACACACCTGTGTGTACAGCGTTCTCCACTCTCTTCAGGACGGCATCGTCGGTATATTGGGCTATTATTTTATCAGCTGACATTGCTTGGGGGCATGACCCTTGTGATATTATGTTGACAAATTCTTCAGTCTGTCTTTCGGGTTCTCCATCTGGTGCTTCTTCCTTGGCTGGATGTCGAGATAAGAAGTCTGCCGGGTTCTTTGCTCCTGGTCTATACACAAGGTCCATTTGGTACTGTTGGATTTGGATCGCCCATCTTTCAATCCGCGGTGGCTGGTGAGGTGCTGTCCCTTTGAACAATGGGATGAGGGGTTGGTGATCAGTTACCATTCTGAAGGGGTGTCCGGCCCACCCCCAAAAGTGTGCGCACACAAAATAATAGTATCCTTTGTTTATAAATACCAGTTCAATTCTGATAAACAATTTCTAGCCACAGCAATACAAGTTTAAATGTTGAGGCAATTTGAACCCGAGCAGAAGCAGTTAGTCTGCATCTTGAGGTAAACACACAGGCTCACCTCAGATAATAATTATTAAAACTATAGTACAGGACATAGATTGTGTATGATGGCATACACTTCATTTAGGAGTCTGCGAAGTGGGATCAAATCGGGAGGTGAGAAAGTGCAATTAAGCTGTAACATTCCTTCTTGGGAGCCCTTCAGTTCAAAACTACGGGTCGCATCAGAGGCCTACTAGCATAGAGCCACCACTACTGTCCCTTCTTGGTAAAAGCGGACATTCACATCCCACACTAAAAGCATACCAGAAACTACCATCAGAGTACTTACCTAGTAAGGCTTGGCATTTTACATGCCAATGCCAAATTCTTGTGCTCTCTCCTGTCTTGGCAATACCTGGCATTTCAGCCCATTGCAAGCCACCGAAACTTCAGCAGCAGTGACCCGTGTATTAAAAAGTGGACAAGATTCAAGCGCAAGGATTCTTTCAGTACAAACTCTACAGTGTACAGACAATATAGAAAACAGACAGGAATGCAGGATAGTTTGAGCATAGAGAAACAAAAAGAAGCACAAGCATGCGCTGCAACAGGAGGAGGGGAGAGAGGAGGGGGCCTGCACGATTCACTTGCGGAATCGAGCGGCTGGCGCCCCGATAATTGATAACGTATGGCGCCGTGCGCTCCCACAAGTGAATCACCACACGTGCACGCATTGCCATTGAAGGCAATGGAATGCCAACTGCGCAGACGAGCTCGCCCCGCTACACAACCCCAACAGACAACGCCCCAGGAAAGCTGCCTGGTTCACCACCGTTCTCCAAGAAGCCAGACGCACCTGCAGATGCCTGGAGAAGAATTGTAGAAACACCAAGACAACTAAAAACCACACCACCTACAAGGACGCCATGACAGACTACCACAACCTGATCAGAGCCACCGAGAGGAACTTCATCCACAACAAAATCCTGGCCAACTCCACCAATGCCAAGGAACTTTTCAGTGTCATTCAAGAATTCACCAACCCACGTAGCAAAGCCACAGACATCACCCCATCCTAAGACCTCTGCGACAAGCTTGGAACCTATTTCTACCTCAAGATCAAAAACCTCTATGACAACTTCATCGACCATCCACCAGGCGCCACAAATGGCTCACCGCCCCCCAGAAACACCAGCCAGCCCACCATCTCCAACTGGACACCGATTACGGTAGAAGACACCGCCTCGAGCATGAAAAGCATCCACTCGTGGGGGCTCCCACCAACCCCTGCCCCCTCACATCTACCACAGAGCCACGTCCGCCATCGCACCCGAACCACAACGCACCATCACCACCACCTTCAAAACAGGCACTTTCCCAGACGACTGGAAGCGCGCAGAATTCATACCCTGCTCAAGAAGCCCACAGCTGACCCCCACCGACCTCAAGAACTTTCGGCCAATCTCGCTCCTCCCCTTCGCAGCCACAGTTGCAGAGAAAACAGTCAACAGGAAACTGACACGATACATCGAAGAGAACGCCGTCCTCAACCCGTCCCAATACAATTTCCGAAGCAACCACAGCACAGAGAACGCCCTCCTGGACCAAGGTCATTCCACAGCCCTCATCCTACTCAACCTATCGGCTGCCTTCGACACTGTCTCCCACCACACACCAGTCACCAGACTACATGACGCAGGCATACAAGGAACAGCCCGGGACTGGATCTGATCATTCCTCACCAGAAGAAGCCAAAGGATCAGACTCCCATCCTTCCTCTGCGACCCCACAAAAATCACCTGCAGAGTCCCACAGGGTTCATCACTGAGCCCCACCCTCGTCAACATCTACATTGCCCCCCTCGTAGCCAACGTCCGACAGCATGGCCTCAACATTGTATCCTACGCCAATGACACCCAGCTCATCCTCTCCCTCACGAAAGACCCCACCACTGCCAAACTCAACTTCCAGAAAGGAATGCAAGACATCGCAGTCTGGATGACCAACAGCTGCCTGAAGCTCAACGCCAAGAAGACAGACGTCCTCGTCCTCGGTACCACCCCTTCTGCATGGAACAGCACCTGGTGGCCGACCGCCCTTGGAAGCCCACCTACTCCCTCAGACCACCCCAAGAACCTCGGAATCATACTTGACTCATCACTCACCATGAACCGGCAGGTCAACGTCGTCACCTCCAGCTGCTTCAACACCCTCTGCAAGACCTTCAAGTGGATCCCCCCTGAGTCAAGGAAGACGGTCACCCACGTACTCATCACCAGTAGACTGGACTTTGGAAATGCACTGTACGACAGAATCAACAAGTCCCTACTCCGCCAACTCCAGACAATACAAAACACCTCCGCCAGACTGTCCTCGGCATCCCCGACATGAACACACCAGCCAACACCTATGAAGTCTCTACTGGCTCCCCGTGAAGAAAAGAATCACTTTCAAAATCTTCACTCACCGCTACAAATGCCTACACAACAACGGACCCAAATACCTCAACAACAAAATCAACTTCCACGTACCCAAAAGAAACCTCTGATCTTCCAACCTCGCACTGGCCGAACCCACGCGCATCCACAGAGTCAGAGCAGGTGGAAGATCCTTCTATCACATCACAGCCAAGACCTGGAACCGGCTACCGGCAGACATCAGTTGCGCCCCCTTACTGAACACCTTCAGGAAGACCATCAAGACCTGGCTCTTTGGCTAAAGAGATCTGCGGACACCCCTCAGCACCTTGAGTAGCGCTTTTACAATTCCTTGATTGACCTAAAAGCGGTGGGCTCTAAACAAAACACATATTCTTTAATGTATAGCACCCTAAAGTCACCCAGGCAACCAGGCACCCAGCAGCACTTTATACAGCTTCCATGTACACCAGAAACAAATAGTTATAGGGGTACAGCTTCATAAATTATTCTTCTTTTGAAGGTTTTCGCACCAACATGTAGATGGACATATGCATGCATACATAGACATACTGACGCATGTAGACAGATGTGCATACACACAAAAAGACATACTACTTCATACAAAGAGAAACCGCTACATACGAGACAGACACATTTCTTTTGTCTAAATCTTTTTATTATATTTTCTTTTAGTTCAAGGAAACATTAATCAGTACATTAATTGCATTTATCCTTCACATGCACTAGATCACATTCAGTATTCTAAATAGGGAAGAACATCTAACGTTCCTGGCAAAAAAAATACTAATAGTACATACAATAGGAAAAGCTATCAATACTGTACATGTAAAGTGTTAAACTGTAGTGAAAACTACACCAAAACCAGAACTTTGTGCTTCCTCAGTAAGTGAGAAAACATTAATTGAAAAATAAAATTAATTAAATAAAAACATATCACGGTGCTGCTATGTAACCTGTTTTTCAACATATGTGCTTTTATATAGTGCCAACATCACCCAAAGGTACAGGTGTACTTTATATTACCACCAGTTACTGCAGAATATAATGCCTTTCTCAATAAACAAGTCATAACGCTTTTTTGGAGCCTCTTTAACTCAGTTACCTAACTGCTCACCAAGCAAAAACTTACAAACAAAAACATTATAAATCACATATGCTAAACCTAATGCATTTGCCAATGCTTGTTATTTCCAAGTAACACTATACAACCAGAAAGCTTCAAGCACAGAAGTAACCATCCGCCACATTCCAATTCCATATTCAACATTAGAATCCCCGTTCTTGTGCCAAAGGCTCCAAAACAACTACCTAACACTATGCCACCAAAGGATTTGGCTGCTAAACATCCTAACAAACATCAAGTAAAAATATGATAACAGTTTTTAGGATAGGATAGGACTTTATAAGGCGCCCTAAAACCCGAGGGTGCCAAGGCGCTGATCGGACGTGAAAAGGAAAGGAGAATGAGAGGTTACTGACTAAACTGAGAAAAGCTTATCTATAGATTTGTTTTTTTCAGTAATTTAGATTTAGGGCCTGAATACGAGTTTTGGCTGTGCAGGAGCGGGTGGCACGCCATTGCCAACCTCCCACACTACCAAAACTCACTGCCACCTGCCCACCAGATATCAAGTATTTTTGTGGTCTGGAGGGTAGTGATCCTGTGGCGATGCAGTTTAAAGGCTCAGTGAGCCTTAAACTGCACCCCACGGGACTGCCAGTGCACGTACCTGCACAGGAAGGAATGCACCATGTTGTGCATTCCTTCCGTGCAGTAACTGAGGGTACAAAAATAGAGGGGGGCACATGTGCACCCCGTGCACGCCATTGCCACTCTCCCACACTGCCAAACACCGCCATCTGCCTGCCAGATTACAAATATTTTTGTGGTCTGGTGGGCGGTGGCATCCGTGGCGGTGTAGTTTAAAGGCTCACAATAAGCCTTAAACTGCACACCGACAGGACTGCCAGTGAATGTTTTTGCATTCCTTCCCGTGCAGTAACTGAAGGTACAGGGGCAAGAGGGGACCCTTTAGGGCCCCCTTTCTTTCCTTTCTGCCAGCAGTTTCATGGAAGAAGAACCTCCATTAAACAGCTGATGGTGAGAAAAGTTGTAATATGCTCGGAGGTGTCTCAGGGCACCACCAGGCATATTGTGCCCCTCAGACCGCCGGTATTTAAATAGTAAACATCCTGGACTTACTCAAGGTGCTCTGAGATCTGGCACTCACTCAAAAAAATGTCCTACGCAAACAAATGATGGACGGAATGCTGAATCAATCATACTTTCACCCCCAGTCAAGAGATCTGTGGAGACAGTGGAGTGGTGTGGCTCACTGGTTAGAGGCGGCAGACCCGGGAGCAGAGGACCAGGGTTCAAATCCCGACGTGGCAGGGTCGTGGACCAGGGTCAGCGGACTCGATAATTCTCATCTCAGTGCCTACTCTAATCAGAGATCACACTCGGCAACTCTGGGCATTAGTTTGCCTCATCTCCACAACGGCCCCCCACATACGCCGGGGATGCCTGGTTTCACCTTGGAGATACCCAGTAGGGACCATCTCACAGGGAAAGCCAGGACGGGTTCCCCAGCGGTCTATTGTGCAGAGATACTCCTTCGGGAGTCGATTCTAGCGCGTTGGAAACCCGCAAAATTAAATTAAATCTGGGTTAAATCCATTGTTCTTTTGCTTACCATGCCGGCCATGACATTCGGTCCATCACTTGTTCTTTTTGCATGTGTCACCCCGTGTGGGACGAGTGTGCCCAGACATGGGTCCGAGCTCTCCATGCCACTGGAGGCAAGCTGGCCTGGCTGATGAAAGGTGAAACCCCAAAACCAGTCCAAGGATGCTTGTTTTCCAGTCAAGGGAGAATCTGGCCTGGCAGTTTGGGATGGTCTGATTCCACGGGGAACAGAGTGTAGGAGAGTAGGGTCTGCTATCCTATGGTCACCCCAAATTTTTGCTTTTTGCTTCACTGGTTTATGACTTAATGTGGCTGTGGGCCTGCTAATCAGACCCACAGCCTGCTGTTCTCTCTCTAAATTACTGCCAATGCACTTTAGGTGCATTACGAATTGGAACTGGTTCACCTTATTGGCCCCTGTAACAGTGTACCCTAGGTACCCAGGGCATAGGTGTTTCCAAGGCCTACCGGGGGCTGCAGCATGTATTGTGCCACCCCTGGCCTGGCCTGGCCTCCATATTTGACACAACTGGCTGATCACTCAGCTGGGGTAAGTTGGTGTAATCACCCCTTACTTAGGTACAGTATGCCTGTGCCTAACCCTAAACTGGACACATATGTTCCTATCAGCCACTCCTATGGAAGGCCTCATCAATCCTGGAGGCAGAGTGATTGGAAATATGTGAGATGGTGCTCTAGCATGAGCTGAGCCTGTCTGCAGCTGTCGGGAACCACTCCCTAAGCTGTTCCAGGATATTGCCATACCATATACTCTTAAGTGCATTATAATCCTCGCGGTTAAATGCTATCTTTGGTTTGGCTTTATCAAAACATGTCGAGTAAGGTGTCATACGAATTGGAATACTATCCCCTCGACAGTTCTGTCGACGGGGATAGCATTCCACCCTTCTAGAGGGACACGACATGTGTGTAGCCTTAACCCCGGTTAAAGTTAACCAGAGCCTCAGCATCACAAAATGGATGCTGCCACCACAGACACGAGTCTGGCCTCCTGCTGCTGACCGAAACTCGGCAGATGGTGGCCTGGACAAAGGGTTTCCTGCCTTGGGAGGTGCGAGCACCACCCCAGACAGGGTTTTGTGTATTGGGTAGGACAGGGCTGAATAGAATCAGACATGCCCGGGGCGCACAAGGTGTCCCCGTGCATAGGCCAGTCCAAACCGGTCCTGGGACTTTCCAGACCCAGGCCTGGCGAGGAGCTGGACAAAGGAAAGGGGATGTAACCGCCCCCCTTCCTGGTTCCTCCCAGAGGAGGGACCTAGTAGGTGATCCACCCCTCAGATTGGGAATAAGAGTGGGAGCAGTGCCATTGCACAGCAGATCATCCTGAATCAACTTTAAACAAAGAAGAAGACTGGACTTCGACATTCTGCTGCTCAGAATGTCGTAAATATAATTTACCTAGTCATTTTTCTATACATTAATATCAATAAGGATAGCTCATAAAATGAGAGGCAGAGTCCGTGGTGTCCGAGTTCAAAAGGGCTTTAATTCAATGGCTCGAGCCAGGGGAGAATCGGGTTCCATCACCACTAAGGTTCAGGAAGGGATATCTAATGTTTTATCAACATCACACATTATATATAGTAAAACCATACAATTGCAATGAATACAGTAGGCGTAACAAGTGAAGAGAGAGAGATAAGAACATATGGGCGTAAAAGAAGGCGTGTAAGGAGGCGTACACGTAGGTGTGCACTTGGTGAGTCATAAAAAGTGTCACAGGTGGGTGGATTCATAGAGAGGTCTGCAGGGTTAGCAGAAACCTTTACCCAACATGTGCGCGCAACTGGCCATGACGTGAAAATTACGTGTAACTGGAGAGAGCTGGGGGTTGACTTTAGCACTAGCAGAGGAGCCTGGAGTCTGGGAAGTCAGAGCGACCTGTACCTTGGCATATCTGATATCATATGTTTGGAGGATGTATTGTCTGAAGTAAAGGTCTCTCGAGTAAAGGCTGTACATCACTAAACGCTAGTGTGTGCATATATTTCTTTGTGCATTACGTGGGGGCATGGGCCTACTATGGCAACGGGTTCAGTAAATCACTTGCATGGAGACAGGAAGGCTAGGCCCTATGCTCTGCAGGCGGAAATATGTTTACCTATTTCACTAGACTGGAATGTGTTTTTTGCGGAGGCTGAACAGATATCTGTAGGCAAAATACCGTCTTGGCAGGCAGGCCAGGCCAGGCCGGGCACCGCTCGGCTGGGCAGGGAGTAAGGTAGAGGTCAGGGATGCATACCTAAACTGCAGCTTTCAGAGACAGAAGAGGCTCGGAGCCTGAATTTAGGGCCTGGCTCGACTGGGCCACAAAAAACGTGGGCATCTCGATGTTAAAACGTGTACCATGTAAATGCATTGGCAACGTAGGCCTTAAGGCTGAATTATCGTTTCGTTCATGGAGGGCCTGGTAGTTGACATGTTAACGTTGGATGCAAATGCAAATGCGTCTTCATTTCGGCAGCAGAGGGAAAGTGCATGGATGTCATGCACATATACTACACGTTGGGGTACACGTAGGGGATACATAGATCATATAAAATTCCATTTTCATCATTCCCTCCTTGTCCCCTACGTTCCCTTCAGGATATATCTATCTTCATGAGACCATCTATTTGTTCATATAGCATCATTTGCTCGTCCCTTTTTATTCGAGTACGGGAACGTGAACGTGGACCGGGAATACAGGCAGTGGCGCACAAGCCGCAAATCGCTAGACCACATTGCAGACAGAGACAGCAACTGAATACTATGAGCAGTATTATTCCTAGGAATGACAATACTTTCCATCCCCAGGCTGATATCACACTCCAGAGCCAGCCGGACCAAGTCCAGGTGCCTGGATTCTGATGTATCTGATGAGCTATTTTATGGAGCCTTGTTATTGCTGCATACACTGATGGTGCGTTATTAGGAATAAACACACAACAACTGGAGCCGATCACTCTACAAGCCCCGCCCCTATCAGCCAGGATGACGTCAAGAACAAGGCGGTTCTGAAGAACAACAAGTCTCATAGCAGACTGCTCTTCTGTTAAGTTTCCTAAGGCAAAAGTAGTCTTATTCACTACTGCTTCAAGCGTTCTTGTTAATCTGCGTATTACCTTACTATTTTGCACGGGACCTATGAACCAAAAATATCCTTTAACATAATCTTTGTACTGGTCCCAGGCGGACTCAGAGTAGTCGATAACTGAGGGAAGGTCTCTCCTGTGTCTCGCATGTATGAGATGGGAATCTCGATGATAATTGGATGGGGCTAGAAAAACAGGTGGCAGTAGGAACGCAATGTAACACGTTCCACCCCAGTCCAAGGGCAGACGTACATAAGCTGTCTGACCACAAATGAAATAGGAATGACGGGAAGCTTTGAAAGTAGACTTTCCTTTATCCCTGAATTCGACCACAGTATTACAATCACTGTGTCCTAAGTGTACTGAACCATTTTTTCTGACGCATAATTCACCTTTCACTGGTAAGACTGTTATAAACGGTGAACCTGTGTTGGTTTCGGACTGGACATTCAAAATCATGAGGTTGAGGGAAAAATTACCTAATTCATACACTTCATTTTCTAGATCGGTCCCTGTCCTTTGGGGGAGACCGTCTTTGTCTGGGAAACATGCTTTATTCATAACTGTGTTCAGGTCTCCCCATATCCAATTGCTCTGGGAAACTGTGGACTTACTGTCTAGTGATGACATTAAAGCAAACCAGGCTCCGCACTAACCATTGTGTGAGAACGGATAAGGAAAGAGGGGCAATGCTCCCTTCATTTTCTGGTAGGGTGGGAGTCGGCCACATACCCAGCAATCTGTTACATTGCTAGTCTGGTGGGAATGGTGTAACATACGAATAAAAGTGTTGTTGCGCAGTGCTAGTCGATATGACAGTTCGTGAGGTGGCAGGTCACTGAACGAGTGCTCTACAGTGTCATTGAAAGAAGAATGTACATGTGAACCAAGAGGAGGAAAGAAAACATGTAGCGTCAAGCTTATACATATAATCGATATACTTAGAAAAAACATAATAATCAGTGTAACTATGCATCTGCTACGTAAGGATTTGCAGTATTTTTCTTTCATCTTTTTCTGTCTATCTCTCTGGCTATTTGGGTCTACGATCTGGTACATATCAGGAACCTGTCTAACCGCTTCACCCGAGGGGGACTTAAACAATTAAACGCTGTCTGACTTACTAGACCGTAGCTTGGAACGATACTCCTGTTGCGGAGTTTTTTCTAACAAAGGGAGTTTAGTGTCAGTATCAGAAATGTTCCCAGAAACTTTCGCAAAACAGTCTTTGGAATCTTTTCCCGAGCCAAGTTCATGAAATCGTTTCACGTGGTGGGCATGGATCCAGCCCTTTCGTCCTTCCACTTTAATAGCCGTCCTCGTTGTTAGTAACACAAGCTTCGGTGACTTCCAACGCGGCTCCAGGGGGCTTGACCGGTCGAAATTCCTCATGAGCACAAGATCACCAGGGACAATGACGTGATCCTTAACCTGGGTGTTGTCTGGGAAAGCGGCGGCAACCTGTGAACGACAAGAGAGTAGTGCAGACATCAAGGAAGCCAGGTAATCTGTCAGCATATTACTGTCAACATCTGTGATTTTTCTAGGCATAGGCGTACCCCACATGTTTGGCGGTCTACCGAAAACAACCTCATATGGAGATAGTCCGGTTCTGGAATGGGCTACCATACGCATGTAAAAGAGGGCAACCGGCAGGGCTACCATCCAATCCACGCCCTTTTCTGCACAGACCTTTGCTAGTCGTGTTTTTAGAGTCTGATTATGTCTCTCGACGAGGCCTGCTGCCTCGGGGTGTCGTACGCAATGGAACTTCCACTGGTACCCTAACAGGAGAGATACTTGTTTCATGAGTTCAGAGGAGAATGGCTGTCCATTATCTGAGTACACGACACGGGGCAAGCCGTATCGCGGAAAGAATTCACGAACCAACTGCTTAGCAGTGGTTACAGCAGTATAATCTGAGACTGGGTACGCTTCTGTCCATCTAGATAGGGCACATACAACTGCAAGGACATATTTGAATCCTCGACATCGGTCCATCTGAATATAATCCATCTGGAGGACTTCAAAAGGGTGGTCAGGAGGATGAAATCCACCTTGTTCGACGGGAATGCCTTTGCCTGGATTGAACTGACAACAGATCATACAGGTACGTACTTTCTGTTTCGCTGCTGCACGTAAATGTTTGTTGAACCAGATATTCTGTATGCTGTCTAACATAGCTTTTTCTCCTAAGTGTGCTGGACTATGTGCTGTATTAATGATAACCTGAACCATGGAGTCGGGGAGAAACCATGTGGCCTTTCCCTTCGTCATCCATCCCTGATCTGTCTGGACCCCTCCTTGTTCAGTCCATTTCTTGATTTCGTCTGGAGTGGCATGTGTCTGTATGTCGAGTACATCTTGTGTGGGATCCCTGACTGTCATGCAAGTTGTCGGTGATGGTACTTCAGTCTTTGTCGTGTCAGTTGGACTGTCGGGTTGAGTCTGTGCTGTAAGTTTGGCTGTTCGATCTGCCAGGTCGTTACCCTGGGAAATAGTGTCAGTGACTTTCGTATGCGCTTTGCACTTCATGATGGCTATGGCTGTAGGCAAGTGTATCGCATCTAACAGAGCTTGAATGAGGGGACCGTGCTGTATTTTGGCACCGTGGGAGGTCAGAAAACCTCTCTCTTGCCAGAGGACTCCAAAGTCGTGTACGACTCTGAATGCATACTGTGAGTCTGTGTATATGTTTACTTTCAGGTTCTTGGCTCGTTTACAGGCTTGGGTCAGAGCAATGAGCTCTGCTGCTTGGGCAGACAAGGTGTCAATACGTTGTGATTCTATAACTTCAGTATCAGTGGTCACTGCATATGCGGCCACTAACTCTCCTGTACTTTTTCTCATGCAAGAACCTTCCACATATAGTGTCAGGTCTGGATCGGGTAATGCGAGGTCTGTCAAGTCTTGTCTTGGCTTCGTCACTGTGTTAATGACTTCCACACAGTCATGTGGTGCAGGATCTGATGTACTTGAGGGTAAAAGTGTAGCAGGGTTTAATATGTTACAACGTCTGATCTCTATGTGTGGCTGAAATAGTGTCAATTCATATCCTGTCAGTCTTGCTATAGTCAGGTGGTGTGTCTGTGTCCTATTTAAGAGAACTTCCACTGAGTGTGGAACCTGTACTTCCAGGGGATGTCCGAACACTATGGAATCGCTTTGTCTGATTGCTAGAGCTGTTGCTGCAACTGATTTCAGGCACGCAGGCAGAGCCTGGGCCACTGGATCCAATGTACTAGAAAAATAAGCACAAGGCTTGTGTTTTCCTGCCTGGTCTTGTGTGAGTACAGATAATGCTGTGCCATCGTGTTCAGTAACAAAAAGTGTAAAAGGTTTGCTGTAACATGGAGTCGCCAAAACTGGTGCTTGACATAGAGCGTTCTTCAGCTCATCAAAAGCAAGGGTATGTTCCTGAGTCCAAGGGAGGACAGTCGAAGTCGCTGCCTCCTGTGTTGTCAACTGTATGAGTGGTTTGGCTAGAAATGCATATTGGGGAATCCATTGTCTGCAGTAAGAGGTGAGGCCAATGAAGGCCCGTACTTCCTTTTGTGTCCTGGGCTGTGGGAGATGTGCAATTAACTGAATACGGTCTGGTGTCAGCTGTCTACCCCTCTTGGACAGCAAGTGACCTAGGTATACAACTTGCTGGACACAGAATTGTAACTTCGAAGGGGACACCTTGTGCCCCTTTTCTGCCAGGAAGTATAAGACTGTCAGTGATGCACGTTCGCAGTCTCGTTCTGTCCGCGCTGTGATCAAAAGATCATCAACGTATTGGAGCAGTGCAGTGTCAGTAGGCATGTGAATACTGTCTAGCTGTCTTTTCAGTGCTTGACTGTAAATACTAGGGCTTTCCGTGAACCCTTGAAGAGCTCTTGCAAATTTAAAGCTTTGGCCATTTAAACAGAATCCGAAAAGGTATTGGCTTTCCGGATGGATGGGGACACTAAAGAAGGCGTTCTTGAGATCTATTACAGTAAAGAACGTCGCTTCGGAATCAATGGCAATCAATAGGGAAGAAATGTCTGGGACCACTGGGTACTGGGGTATTATGCATTTGTTTAATTCTCGGAGGTCAATCACCAGTCTGTAGACCGGTGGTGCATTTGGGTCAGTCCGTTTGAGAATCGGAATGATAGGGGAATTGCATACATTGGAATCAGTTTCTACAACCACTCCTTGTGCAATGAGTTCGTCAACAATTTTCAGTAAGGCTACTACAGCCTCAGGTGGTAACTTGTATTGTCGGATTCGTGGCAGTACGACTCCTCGCTTGAGTGTGACACGGTATGGTGTAATGTGCATGTAACCTACATCAGTCGGACCTTTCGCCCATAAATGCTGTGGTACATTCTGAAGTCTTGGATCAAAATCTCTCAACACATAATGTCCTTTAAAATCACGTAAAAACAATCTCACTCCTTCTGGAGAACAACAAATCACTGCTCCTAGTTCCTTCAATGTTTTTATACCAAGCAAGTTTTCTGGACATGATTTCGTAAGCAACAAGTCTGTAGTACGGGACAATGGACCAACTCCTAGGAAAACTGGCTTTGACACTTCGTTAACAATAGGCTTTCCTGAAAATCCCAGGGAAATATTCTGTGAGCCTGACAGGGGTGCCCCTGGAACCTCGTCGTGACTGATGGTAGTTCTGCTCGCCCCTGTATCAATCAGAAATTTTCTGTCCTTTCCTAATACATGACTATGCACATAGGGACCCTCTTGATCTACAGGAACCTCAATAAGGGGCAAGCCGACCTCCCTCTCTAGGCTGTTTCACGAATACTGTTGATAGTCTGGGTAGTCTGACTGCGCATACTGGTACATTTGTTGTGTGACATGTTGTGTGGCAGCTATGGGTTGGGGTACGGCTACTGTCTGTTGCGCGTTCTGTGGAGTTTGCGTGTTCTGCGGGACGTGGTCCTGTCTAGGAGGACGCGGTCTTTCTTTCGTCTTGCCTGTAGCTATATTATGTTTCAGGACAGTGCATTCATTTATATAGTGACCTGGCTGCTTGCAGTAGTTGCAATTTCCTTTTACAGGTGCCGCGCCCTTTCTCTGACCATCGGCGGCCGGAACTGATTGAGCTACTAGTACTTTCATTTTCGTGTCTTTCATGCGTCTCTTTTCGTGTTCCTGTTCTTCTCTAATTCTGTTCTGGTGATACTGCAGCATTTGTAACATTTGGGAAGGGCTATTAGCTTGCCAGGTACTTTCGACCTTTAATACTCTATTTTTAATCTGGGGTAAGGAATTCTCTACTAGTTTGGTCACAAAAAGATGTGGGTACGATTCACTACTTGTCTTCAGGCCGCTATTAATAATAAAACATTTCTCAAATCTAGAATAAAAATTACTAGTGTCTTCATCTTGTTTCTGTTTACAGGCTGAAATGGCATCCCAATCTTCCTTTTTAGTAGTCAATAATCTTGGCAAAACCTGAATCAATAGCTCGGGTAATTCTTTAACTTTATCCCCAAGACCAGTACCAGGGGTTCGTGTATTATCCTCGTTTTCTAATTCTGTCCAATTAATCTTTTTCTCTCCCACCTCCCACTCTTTTTCTTTGAGTTTTTCATAAATACCTGCTGGTAACAGTACTTTCAACATCTTAATGATGTCAGCATATGTATACTCCCCCATGCGGAGCATATCCTTTAATTCACGGTGAAACCCTGCTGGGTCTTTATCATGACAGGGCAGTAATTTTTTCATTTCCAATAATTCCATTTTTGTTAAGGGTGTATAAACAAATACTCGTTGAAGCGCACCCTCGTCAGTTCTAACGGGATGAACCTCTCGTAAGGGATTCTGTCTGTCTATGTAAAAGGTTTTTCTTTCTCGATGTGGAACAGGAACAAAATATGGGGTCAGGAAAGTCATGTACTTATGTCGTTGATCTAGTATGACATTAATTAATTCGGTACCTAGACCTCTCCATCTGGCTAGGAGTAAATCGTCCAATAATTTATACAGGGGACCTGGATCAGAATGCTTATTCTCGTACAATGTGATGAGATGTTGAATCATGTACATCCCAGCTAAACGCTGTTCTTCCGGAGGAAGACTCAAAAATGTTTGCGCTACTATGTCATCCTTATATATGTTAGAATTGCCAGCCCATTGAACTGCTGACCGGGCTAGTTCCTGTTCATGCATGGTACTAAGTTCGCTACTCCCTACTCGTCTTTTTAATGCTTGGTCCGTGGCTTGGAATATGTGTTCAAGGGAATACTGTTCTGGTATGGGAGAAAGAGAACGTTTCTTGTATTCTAGTTGTATGGGTCTATCAAAAGGTCTCGCCCTACCTACGTAATGTATTTTACTCGGATCCTCAAGTGCTAAATCATCGTCCTCTGAGGCTTCATCGTCTTCTCTCTCAGCTTCTTTCTCATGTATATCAAGAATTTCTTTACGAATTTTCCTGAACATGTTTTCTACACTACTCTGTTTATCATGTTTACCAGCAGCTATATTGTCACTCCAGTTTGTCAGGACTTTAGTTACTTCTTTACCTGGCTGGTCTCGCTCTCTGATCAAACAATTAATCAAAAATTGTAGGAGCATACGTTGAAGCTCCACTTTTCTATGTACCATGGCCTCGTGAATACTTTCTGGTCCCTCCCCCGTTCTGATGAAGTGGTAGATTTTGTCTAAATGTCCTTTCATGTCTGGTAAAATAAGCAAATAATCTGCAACACGTCTTAAACGTATTGAATATATAAGCATAGCACCGTCTCCTGGTACGGGATCATATATACAATCGGTAAGGTACTGTCTAAGGGATTGAAAAGTAGCTGCTTTAGGCGTGTGTTGTAGTGCTAACTCTCGTAGTGATGATCGTTTTAACGGAGGTGGTGTGGAGGGGCCCCCTCCCGCTGCTCCTAGACTGGAATCGCCATGGCTTGAATCGGCTTTTACTGGCTGCGCTGGCGCTGGTAATGCAGGTTGATCCTGTACTACAGGTGCTGGGAGAAAAGGATTCGGGGGGGGGTTGGTAGCAGGAGGAACAATGGGGGAATTCGTATTATCAACTGGATTGGGAGGAGGATTGGTAGGAGGTACACGTACGTTTACATACTCTGGAGCAGCGTCATCTAAATAAGAGGAAAAGAAAATGTCCGCTGCGGTCTGTTTATGCTTACGGTTTTTAGTCGGGATCAGTGGTGGCGGCAAGTTACTGGGTACTTCCGGGGCCACCTTAGGTAGACCCTCGCCTAGAAGGGGGTACATGCCTTTAATAAGGGCATTTCTTTGTCGGTCTAGTTGTTCTGTTCTAACTCGCTCACCTTCTTCTAATAGTTCTTTTTCCTTAGCTTTTTCTGATGCTTCTCTACTTCTTTCTGCTTTCTGTATTTCTTTCTCTGTTCTCCTATGCGCTTCTTTACGCCATAATTCTATGGCGTCTTTCTGGGATTGTCTGGCTTTCTTTTTCCACAGTGCTTCTTCTACTCTCATGATGCACTCAGCATCCCATGTCCCTGAGACAGGCCATCTATATTTCTCTTCCAGATCCTTGGTATAATCCACCCATAAATCTAAGTACAGTATGGCATCTAAGCCATGTTTGTAGTACATAAAATGTCCGGGAGTGTCCCTAGGCGGGACGGGAACTGCCTCTTCGAGAATCCCTTTCCTGGTTCCTATCTGACGTAATTTCGAAAACAGCGGCATGTTTGTACTAGTTTGAACGAAAACACAATAAGCACAATAATAGACTGCAAACAATCATTCATACCACGACATTAAAACATTACAGAAATTACCTGGTACATAGAATAACACAATTCTGAAATAATCGGAAATACAATACTATACTGGATGCACTGCTAGAACAGTACAGTCATACCGGTCCCATAAAGAGACACGTCATACCGCATCCACCTAAATGGACACGTCTATACCGGATCTGTGTACCCAGACCCGTCTTGACCGGGCTCAAATAAATGAACCCGTCTAGATGCGTTCCCAACAATGGTACTCACCGGGAAGCAAAACTGAAGGCCTCGGAAACTCGACACTGGACTGGACTGGACTGCTACGACTTCTTACTGCTGCGCATGCGCCTCGGAACAGGTGGGCCTCGGGATACCTCGGACCTTGCTCTCTCGGCTTCGGCTCTGGTCGGGACAGTCCGCATTCCTCACCGCCTCGTGTGGATGCCTGGCCGCAGTCTCCGTCTCCTCCGTGGGCCTGAGGGAGTTAGCAGGAAAACCCGCGAATGTGCACAGAAGGGGGTCCGTCACGGCTGTAGAAGGGGTCAGGGGGCTGCGTTACATCGCCGGCGCGTGGGGAAGGGGACTAGTCCCTATTCGGGCGCCAGAATGTCGTAAATATAATTTACCTAGTCATTTTTCTATACATTAATATCAATAAGGATAGCTCATAAATGAGAGGCAGAGTCCGTGGTGTCCGAGTTCAAAAGGGCTTTAATTCAATGGCTCGAGCCAGGGGAGAATCGGGTTCCATCACCACTAAGGTTCAGGAAGGGATATCTAATGTTTTATTAACATCACACATTATATATAGTAAAACCATACAATTGCAATGAATACAGTAGGCGTAACAAGTGAAGAGAGAGAGATAAGAACATATGGGCGTAAAAGAAGGCGTGTAAGGAAGCGTACACGTAGGTGTGCACTTGGTGAGTCATAAAAAGTGTCACAGGTGGGTGGATGCATAGAGAGGTCTGCAGGGTTAGCAGAAACCTTTACCCTACATGTGCGCGCAGCTGGCCATGACGTGAAAATGACGTGTAACTGGAGAGAGCTGGGGGTTGACTTTAGCACTAGTAGAGGAGCCTGGAGTCTGGGAAGTCAGAGCGACCTGTACCTTGGCATATCTGATATCATATGTTTGGAGGATGTATTGTCTGAAGTACAGGTCTCTCGAGTAAAGGCTGTACATCACTAAACGCTAGTGTGTGCATATATTTCTTTGTGCATTACGTGGGGGCATGGGCCTACTATGGCAACGGGTTCAGTAAATCACTTGCATGGAGACAGGAAGGCTAGGCCCTATGCTCTGCAGACGGAAATATGTTTACCTATTTCACTAGACTGGAATGTGTTTTTTGCGGAGGCTGAACAGATAACTGTAGGCAAAATACCGTCTTGGCAGGCAGGCCAGGCCAGGCCAGGCCGGGCACCGCTCGGCTGGGCAGGGAGTAAGGTAGAGGTCAGGGATGCATACCTAAACTGCAGCTTTCAGAGACAGAAGAGGCTGGGAGCCTGAATTCAGGGCCTGGCTCGACTGGGCCACAAAAAACGTGGGCATCTCGATGTTAAAACGTGTACCATGTAAATGCATTGGCAACGTAGGCCTTAAGGCTGAATTATCGTTTCGTTCATGGAGGGCCTGGTAGTTGGCATGTTAACGTTGGACGCGAATGCAAATGCGTCTTCATTTCGGCAGCAGAGGGAAAGTGCATGGATGTCATGCACATATACTACACGTTGGGGTACACGTAGGGGATACATAGATCATATAAAATTCCATTTTCCTCAAGAAGACTGAAGAGAATCTCCCTTGTGGCCTAGGAGTGGCCACCCTGTGAACACAGGCACCAACCAGCAACTCGACGTCTGCTTTGCCGCCGCCTCCCGCCAGAGCCCAAGCCCAGAGCCCGACAAGACCCAGACTCCCAGACCTCTCAGAGCCCGATCCACAGTCCCTGCAAAGAAGGGACCCGTGGAGGCACCGAGTGACGTGGGACCGGACATCTTGGAAGACACTCGAAAAGCTGACTGCGCAGCATCTGAGGCATCCTCGACATTGTGCTTTGGGGACTGAGAACCCCCACCACCGAGCAGCCCTTGCACCGAGATCAGCCCCCCAGCATCTCCACGATCTGCGTGGGGCCCTTTTGCATTGTGCCGCTCGACGCGCCATCCCGGCCACTAGCCACGTGGTCAGCGGCCATCTTGGCGACGAAACCGACAAACTACACTGCGGGTCTGGTTGCTCCAGACTTGCCCAAGCTCCTGTGAAAAGGAGCACGCGCTCTGACCTTGCTGGTCCGAGTGTTAAGCATCTTTCGATTCCTGCGTGGCTTGCATTAGCCAAGGCCTGTTTGCTCCGATCAGGTCGCCGACACCGCCAACAGCGAGAAGCCTGCGTGGGACAGCTCGTGACCGACTCCTGGACGTCCTCGACCCCCGGTGTCCACGTGGCTGCAGAGAGAAGCTACACGACAACGCCTGTTTGCACCCGACATCGCCTGGTTCCAATCTGGTTCCACGGTAGTCACTGGCTAGTGACTTTGAACATTGTCCCCTCTGCTTTCAGGTCTTCACATCCTCAGATCCACCCTTGGATCCACCGGAACTCTTCACCTCGAGCCGCCTGCAGCATCTTCAGCTCCAAGCACCATCGACCAGCGTGACGAAACCCGACACTACTTCGACCCTGTGCACCCGCTTCCTGTGGGTGAGGTAACTCAGCTCCGCCGGTGTTCCTACACTGGTACACATCTCAAGGGCCTGTGTCTTAAGTTTCAGCGTTCTAGGTCACTCGGAAGGTTCCGAACTATCTAACTTTGTACTTTTTACGCACCATAGACTTTACATTGGAAAGTGCGTGCACTTTAGACACTGCACCCGAGTCCCGCGGACCTTTCCCGACTTAATCATTGATAGTCTCGAATGGCTCCAGCGATTCCCAAGGCCCTAGGCCTGTTCCCATTCCGATTGGTATCTCTTATACCACTTTCTTAGTATATGGTTTAGGTGGCCCCTAGGGCTCATCCATATTGTGCAACTTTTGTGTATTTTAAACTGTCTTGTGATTTAACGCTTGTGCTTCTGTGCTCATAAAGAGTCCAGGGGATTTTATAGTTAATAAATCAATATATATTTTCAATATATATCTGTGTGGCGTCCCTTTCATTTGGTATTCAAGGGGGTTGTGTATGGTATTACAGCTGGCTTCACATGCCTTTCAGAGTTTAGCCTAAGACTGCTTTGTCCACGTTACCACTAGGATAACTGGTCTACAAGGTTGAATTACAACCAATCATCATAAGGGTTGCTTGGCATGGTACAAAGTGATCACTAGAATTAGTGATCATTATATACCAGGCCAACTTCTCACATTGGTGAGCAGCGGATTGGGATCTGACTTTGCTGTTGTTTTACCATTACAATCTTTGAGATTATCATTTGAAAGATCATACAGGTACCTGCTAGGTACATATAAAACAAGACTAGTATACTTAAGTTCTACTGAACTTAGTTGTTGTAGAGCAAAGGGAGTAGCACACCCTGACTACAACTACTAGATAGGTTTAGTAGGTAAACACCAGTGTAGGTAGATTGCAACACATCCACCCACACTAGAGCAATGTCTGGAGCAGAGGGTTCCACTGGGAACATCCCTGTTGAGAGTGACCCTCCAAGGGCACCATCCAAATTTGCTATTTTTTCCTTTGAGGAATTAAGACAGCTTTGTGTCTTAAGGGGTCTGAGGACAGGGCCTTCCCCTACCACAGACCACCTTAGAGAGATCTTGGATCAGTCTGAGACTCTAAAGACCTCTAAGGCAGACCCCACAGGGGATGCTGAAGGAGGCCATCCTTCAAAGGATGACACTGTAGACACCCCTGTCCCTATCATCCTGGTAGATGAGGAAGCCCCCATCACTGGAGCTCCTCAGGTAGATGAGGAGGAAGAGGAAGAGGAAGAAGAGACAGAAGGGGGGAACAGTGAGTCGGATGATGACAGAAATAGTCAGGTGCTGGTCAGTAGACTGAACCAGGCTAACTTAAGCCTATTTGGGACTGAATCTGGTAACAACCCATTCAGACCCCCAGGTGGACTTAACCAGAAGCCTAGGAGGAGAAGGACTCACTCAGGTGACTCTAACAACTCCCATGCTTCTAGAGGTTCTCATGGTCACTCCAGAAGGGAGATGACTAGCCCTCAGAGAAGGGAACATGAGGCCAAAATGAGAGAGGCTGAATTGAGGATCCAGAGACAAGAGTTAGAGGTTGCCCTGGCCCAAGAGAAACTTGCTAGAGCAAGACAGCCTAGAGAGAGTGGGGTAATAGAACCCACTGGTGGCAGCAATATCCACAAGGATAAAGACAGGTCTTTTGATAATAGAAACCTGAGTAAGATTGTGCCCCCCTACAAAGCTGGGGATGACATCCATAAATGGATTACTGCAATGGAGAGAGCCTGCAGAGTACAGCAGATCCCTCAAGAGCAGTGGGCAGCAATCTTGTGGCTCTCCTTTGAAGGTAGAGGCAGAGACAGACTCCTCACAGTTAGTGATGGGGATTCTAGAAACTACCTGGTCCTGAAGAGTGCTCTGATTGATGGGTTAGGCTTAACCACTGAACAGTACAGGTTAATGTTCAGAGATACGCAGAAGACACAGACTCAGGACTGGTCTGAATTTGTTGAGTGTGCCACTAAGGCTCTGGAGGGATGGTTGCTGGGAAGCAAGGTTACAGGCTATGAAGGATTGTATAATTTGCTGATGAGAGAACAAATTTTAAATAATTGTCAGAACCAGCAGTTGCATCAACATTTGGTTGACTCAGATTTGACCTCTCCCCAAGAATTGGGAAATAGGGCAGATAAATGGGTAAGAACCAGAGTTAAGCAAAAGAACCAGAACCAGGGTGGTGACCAGAAGAAAACAGACCAGAAGGGTGGGGAGCAGAAAGCTAAAGACCAGAAGTCTTCAACAGGGCCCCAAAATGATACAGAGGGTGGGTCCCAAACTTCCAAGAAGAAGAAGAAAGAAGGTCAGAAGAAACCCTGGTGTAAAACTTGTAAAAACACCTCTCACTGGACAAGTGAGTGTAAAAAGGGTGGAGCCCCCAGCACTGCAGCCCCTAAGGCAACTGCACCCACTAGTACAGCTAGCAGTGCTGGTCCACAAACCAAGGGGGTAGTGGGTATCACTTTGGGAACTGAAGGAGATTCTGACCTAGTCAGAACCCTTACACAGGCTGTTCTGATTTGTGAAGGGGACATAGATTTGACCCCTGACATAAGTCCCAGTAACCTGGGCAAATACAGACAGACACCTTTGATTAATTACAAAGTGGCTCAAGCTTACAGGGACACATGTGCCAGTGTCACTATGGTGACACCTAACTTTGTGGACCCTGGACAATACATGCCAGGTGATAATTACCTGGTGACCAATGCCAGCAATGTCACTACTACACATAGTGTGGCACTTGTTAACTTTTCCTGGGGAGGGGTAACTGGCCTAAAAAGAGTTGTGGTTAGTGCTGATCTCCCAGTTGAATGCTTGTTGGGCAATGACCTGGAGAACTCTCTATGGTCAGAAGTTGAGTACAGGACTCATGCAGAGATGTTAGGGATATCATCACATGTCCTTGCTGTGACCAGGTCACAGGCAAAAAAATGCCTCTCTGAACCTCAGGTCTTGGATCCTGGAACAATGGACCAAGCACCTTCCAAGAAGAAGAACAGGAGGGTTAAGGCTGTGCCTTCCCAACTGCCTGCTAGTGAGGATCAAGCTTCACAGGAAGCTGGTCTTGAGACCCCTGAAGGAACTGTCTCTGAAGAACTTGAACCTGATCAGGTTGAGTTTCTGGGGACAGGGGGACCTTCTAGGGCAGACTTGGGGCAGGCTCAGTTAACCTGTCCTTCTCTTGAACCCCTCAGACAGCAGGCTGCTGCTGAGGCTGCTGGGAATGCTCAAGGTGCCCATAAAGTTTATTAGGATGAAGGACTCCTTTACACAGAGGGTAGAGACCCCAAGCCTGGTGCAACCAGGAGGTTGGTTATACCTCTGCAATTTAGGGGTTTCCTTCTCACCTTAGCCCATGATATTCCTCTAGCAGGACACTTAGGCCAGAATAAGACCTGGGACAGGCTTGTCCCTCACTTTCACTGGCCCCACATGTCTGAAGACACCAAGGAGTTTTGTCGCTCCTGTGAAACCTGCCAAGCCAGTGGTAAAGCAGGTGGAACAAAAAAGGCCCCCCTGATACCACTACCTGTGGTGGGGGTTCCCTTTGAAAGAGTGGGGATTGATATTGTAGGTCCAATGGATCCCCCTACAGCATCTGGGCACAGATTCATACTGGTGGTAGTGGCTCATGCCACCAGGTACCCAGAGGCAATTCCACTTAGGACCACAACAGCTCCTGTTGTGGCCAGGGCCTTACTTGGAGTTTTCTCCAGAGTGGGGTTTCCTAAGGAGGTAATATCTGATAGAGGTGCCAACTTCATGTCAGGATATTTTACAGCTATGTGGAAGGAATGTGGTGTCAACTACAAGTTCACCACTCCTTATCATCCACAATGTAATGGGCTTGTTGAGAGATTAAACAAGACCCTAAAGGGCATGATTAAAGGATTACCTGAAAAGCTCAGGCGGAGATGGGACATCCTACTGCCCTGCCTTTTGTTTGCTTACAGAGAGGTACCTCAAAAGGGGGTTGGCTTCAGCCCCTTTGAATTGTTGTTTGGGCACCCTGTAAGAGGACCCCTGTGTCTGGTGAAGGAAGGATGGGAGTTACCTCTCAAAAAGCCTAAGCAAGACATAGTGGACTATGTACTTGGTCTCCGCTCCAGGATGGCAGAGTACATGGAAAAGGCATCCAAAAACCTTGAGGCTAGCCAAGAATTACAGAAAGCTTGGCATGACCAAAAGGCTGTCCTTGTTGAGTTTCAGCCTGGACAGAAGGTATGGGTGTTGGAGCCAGTGGCCCCAGCAGCACTCCAAGACAAATGGTCTGGACCCCATACAATTCCGGAGAAGAAGGGAGAGGTTACCTACTTGGTGGACCTAGGAACTCCCAGGAGCCCCCACAGGGTGCTCCATGTCAACAGATTGAAGGCATATGTCAACAGGGAAGACATGGGCTTGCTCATGGCTACAGATGAGGGACAGGAGGAAGAGAGTGACCCTCTCCCAGACCTGCTCACTCAGAACCCTGAGGATGGCTCAGTTGATGGTGTGGCCTTAGGTGGCAGCCTCACTGAACATCAGCAACATGACTGCAGACAAGTTCTACAGGCATACAGGCATATGTTCTCATTGACACCCAGTCAGACTAACTGGTGTACCCATGTGGTGGACACTGGTGACAGTCTTCCTGTAAAGAGCAAGATTTACAGGCAACCTGACCACGTCAGGGACTGTATAAAGACTGAGGTGCAAAGGATGCTGGAATTAGGTGTTATTGAGCCTTCAGAGAACCCCTGGGCTAGCCCAGTGGTTCTGGTCCCCAAACCTCACACCAAAGATGGCAAGAGAGAGATAAGGTTCTGTGTGGATTACAGAGGACTCAGTGCTGTCACCAGGACCGATGCACACCCTATTCCAAGGGCAGATGAGCTCATTGACAAGTTGGCTTCTGCCAAATATTTGAGCACATTTGACTTGACAGCTGGCTACTGGCAAATCAGGTTAGCTGAGGAGTCTAAAGCCAAGACAGCATTTTCTACCCCTAGTGGGCATTATCAATTTGTGGTGATGCCCTTTGGTTTGAAAAATGCACCTGCCACCTTCCAAAGGTTGGTGAATCAAGTCCTCACTGGGTTGGATGACTTTTGTGCAGCTTATCTGGATGATATTGCTGTATTTAGCTCCACCTGGGAGGATCACCTGGTCCACCTGAAGGAAGTGCTTGAGGCTCTGCAAAAGGCAGGCCTCACTATCAAGGCAACAAAGTGCCAGATAGGGCAGAGCAAGGTTGTATACCTGGTCCACCTTGTAGGTGGAGGCCAAGTTCAACCACTGGAGAGTAGGATCCAGACCATAAAGGACTGGTCCCCTCCAACTACCCAGACTCAGGTCGGAGCTTTCTTGGGCCTGACTGGGTACTACAGGAAGTTTGTTAAGAACTATGGGTCCATTGTGACTCCTCTTAATGATCTGACATCTAAGAAGATGCCCAAAAAGGTTCAGTGGACAGAAAACTGTCAAAAGGCATTTGATGACCTGAAGAAGGCCATGTGCTCTGCACCTATCCTGAAGAGTCCTGACTACTCAAGAGAGTTCATTGTCCAAACAGATGCTTCTGAGTTGGGAGTGGGAGCAGTGTTTTCACAGCTTAATGTAGATGGCCAGGACCAGCCCATTGCTTTTATTAGCAGAAGGCTGACCCCCAGAGAGAAACGTTGGTCAGCTATTGAGAGGGAGGCCTTTGCTGTGGGTTGGGCCCTGAAGAAGTTGAGACCATACTTATTTGGCACTCACTTCAAGATTCAGACCGACCATAAGCCCCTCTTATGGCTTAATCAGATGAAGGGTGAAAACCCCAAACTACTCAGGTGGTCCATTTCCCTACAGGGGATGGACTTTACAGTGGAGCACCGCCCAGGGACTGACCATGGCAACGCAGATGGTCTCTCCAGGTACTTCCACTTAGAACATGAAGACACAACTGGTCAAGGTTAGTCTAATGTCCCTGCGTTTGGGGGGGGGGGTTGTGTAGGAGAGTAGGGTCTGCTATCCTATGGTCACCCCAAATTTTTGCTTTTTGCTTCACTGGTTTATGACTTAATGTGGCTGTGGGCCTGCTAATCAGACCCACAGCCTGCTGTTCTCTCTCTAAATTACTGCCAATGCACTTTAGGTGCATTACAAATTGGAACTGGTTCACCTTATTGGCCCCTGTAACAGTGTACCCTAGGTACCCAGGGCATAGGTGTTTCCAAGGCCTACCAGGGGCTGCAGCATGTATTGTGCCACCCCTGGCCTGGCCTCCATATTTGACACAACTGGCTGATCACTCAGCTGGGGTAAGTTGGTGTAATCACCCCTTACTTAGGTACAGTATGCCTGTGCCTAACCCTAAACTGGACACATATGTTCCTATCAGCCACTCCTATGGAAGGCCTCATCAATCCTGGAGGCAGAGTGCTTGGAAATATGTGAGATGTTGCTCTAGCATGAGCTGAGCCTGTCTGCAGCTGTCGGGAACCACTCCCTAAGCTGTTCCGGGATATTGCCATACCATATACTCTTAAGTGCATTATAATCCTCGCGGTTAAATGCTATCTTTGGTTTGGCTTTATCAAAACATGTCGAGTAAGGTGTCATACGAATTGGAATACTATCCCCTCGACATTTCTGTCGACGGGGATAGCATTCCACCCTTCTAGAGGGACACAACATGTGTGTAGCCTTAACCCCGCTTAAAGTTAACCAGAGCCTCAGCATCACAAAATGGATGCTGCCACCACACAGACACGAGTCTGGCCTCCTGCTGCTGACCGAAACTCGGCAGATGGTGGCCTGGACAAAGGGTTTCCTGCCTTGGGAGGTGCGAGCACCACCCCAGACAGGGTTTTGTGTATTGGGTAGGACATGGCTGAATAGAATCAGACATGCCCGGGGCACACAAGGTGTCCCCGTGCATAGGCCAGTCCAAACCGGTCCTGGAACTTTCCAGACCCAGGCCTGGCGAGGAGCTGGACAAAGGAAAGGGGGTGTAACCGCCCCCCTTCCTGGTTCCTCCCAGGGGAGGGACCTAGTAGGTGATCCACCCCTCAGATTGGGAATAAGAGTGGGAGCAGTGCCATTGCACAGCAGATCATCCTGAATCAACTTTAAACAAAGAAGAAGACTGGACTTCGACATTCTTCTGCTCAGAAGACTGAAGAGAATCTCCCTTGTGGCCTAGGAGTGGCCACCCTGTGAACACAGGCACCAACCAGCAACTCGACGTCTGCTTTGCCGCCGCCTCCCGCCGGAGCCCGAGCCCAGAGCCCGACAAGACCCAGACTCCCAGACCTCTCAGAGCCCGATCCACAGTCCCTGCAAAGAAGGGACCCGTGGAGGCACCGAGTGACGTGGGACCGGACATCTTGGAAGACACTCGAAAAGCTGACTGCGCAGCATCTGAGACATCATCGACGTTGTGCTTTGGGGACTGAGAACCCCCACCACCGAGCAGCCCTTGCACCGAGATCAGCCCCCCAGCATCTCCACGATCTGCGTGGGGGCCTTTTGCATTGTGCCGCTCGACGCGCCATCCCGGCCACTAGCCACGTGGTCAGCGGCCATCTTGGCGACGAAACCGACAAACTACACTGCGGGTCTGGTTGCTCCAGACTTGCCCAAGCTCCTGTGAAAAGGAGCACGCGCTCTGACCTTGCTGGTCCGAGTGTTAAGCATCTTTCGATTCCTGCGTGGCTTGCATTAGCCAAGGCCTGTTTGCTCCGATCAGGTCGCCGACACCGCCAACAGCGAGAAGCCTGCGTGGGACAGCTCGTGACCGACTCCTGGACGTCCTCGACCCCCGGTGTCCACGTGGCTGCAGAGAGAAGCTACATGACAACGCCTGTTTGCACCCGACATCGCCTGGTTCCAATCTGGTTCCACGGTAGTCACTGGCTAGTGACTTTGAACATTGTCCCCTCTGCTTTCAGGTCTTCACATCCTCAGATCCACCCTTGGATCCACCGGAACTCTTCACCTCGAGCCGCCTGCAGCATCTTCAGCTCCAAGCACCATCGACCAGCGTGCCGAAACCCGACACTACTTCGACCCTGTGCACCCGCTTCCTGTAGGTGAGGTAACTCAGCTCCGCCGGTGTTCCTACACTGGTACACATCTCAAGGGCCTGTGTCTTAAGTTTCAGCGTTCTAGGTCACTCGGAAGGTTCCGAACTATCTAACTTTGTACTTTTTACGCACCATAGACTTTACATTGGAAAGTGCGTGCACTTTAGACACTGCACCCGAGTCCCGCGGGCCTTTCCCGACTTAATCATTGATAGTCTCGAATAGCTCCAGCGATTCCTAAGGCCCTAGGCCTGTTCCCATTCCGATTGGTATCTCTTATACCACTTTCTTAGTATATGGTTTAGGCGGCCCCTAGGGCTCATCCATATTGTGCAACTTTTGTGTATTTTAAACTGTCTTGTGATTTAACGCTTGTGCTTCTGTGCTCATAAAGAGTCCAAGGGATTTTATAGTTAATAAATCAATATATATTTTCAATATATATCTGTGTGGCGTCCCTTTCATTTGGTATTCAAGGGGGTTGTGTATGGTATTACAGCTGGCTTCACATGCCTTTCAGAGTTTAGCCTAAGACTGCTTTGTCCACGTTACCACTAGGATAACTGGTCTACAAGGTTGAATTACAACCAATCATCATAAGGGTTGCTTGGCATGGTACAAAGTAATCACTAGAATTAGTGAGCATTATATACCAGGCCAACTTCTCACACAGAGTGCCTATGGCTGGGTTTAAACTAGAATGGCATGGGGAGCAAATAAATGATGGACTTAGGCCCAGATCTCTGTACTGGGGTGAATGTTTGACATTGTTCAACATTCTGTCCATCACATGTTCTCTTTGCACTCACTCAAAATAAGGCACAGTGAGGTACAGTAATTTAAGACCTCCCTGGAGACACAGTGGCAGGAATACCGGCTGAGGGGCTGCTTGCTGGGTGGAGAGACCTGAAGTGAACGGTGGGGAGAGAGGAATTGCTGAGACCCCCCGGTGGGGAGCCCCCGCATGAGCTGCGGCCCTGAGTAGGTCTGAACTAGACCCCTGATCTCAATAAAGAATGCCTGACCCCAAGATGCCGCCGGCTGCATAATGTTGTGACTGAAAGGCAAGTAAGCTGGAGAGATTGACACGTGGGAAGGACATGGCCTTGGAGGTACTCGAGCGGGGGAGGCAATCCACTTATACTCTCTTATACCTCTGGGTACTCTGAGACCCTGGATTCTGGTGGAGGCAAGGAGGCTTTAACGGCGGCCTACCCCATTCCGGGTAGCAGCATCACTATTTGACCCTAAGGCACCAGGGCCCCCCTACCACTAGGATCCTGCTCAAATGCCCAACACTCACTATTGCTGCTTGGAATGGGGTAGGATCTGTGGACTTGGAAACTGGCCCTTCCACCTCTCCTCTCACCACTCTTGACCTGGGGCGAGCTGAAGGATGAGGCAGACGGCGCTTCCCAGCAACACCGTGACCAGTGCTCTAGATGGAATTATGACGATGCCCCCTGGGCGGAAACTATAACTGTCTGTACCTACAGAGGTCCCCAAGCAACCTTGGCCGATGCCCGGTGGAACTGTCCTATGCAGCTATAGAGGAGTTTGGGTCTGGTTCACCCCTCGGCTGTCACCTACCCAGTCGGAAAGAGGACATTGTTTTTCCTTGCCTACCCGTTGTTTCCTACCTGCATTCCTAACCCCTGTTTACCATCCCCCCTACCTTTCACTCCCATAAGACGTGTATACGTGCTAATAACTCACATCATTGTGTAATCTCATGTTTTTCTCCTATGTATATACTTGGCTATTTAATTTTGTAACCTGTAACTTGCTGATCCGCATGTAAAGCGCTCTGATAGCTTCGGGTCTAGCCAAGGCTATATAAAACTTTGCAACTAAATAAATAAATTGAGTAAAATCACACAATTTGGTTAAGCGAGGTAACTGGTATTAGAAACCTGATTTCTTTGTTCTAGACAGTGCAGTTCCGTCACATGATAAACATCTCCTGCTCTGTCACTCAAATGTTGTGTGAACTAAATTAGTTCTACACTATTTTAAAAAATGAAGTGTCACATTTTTATTCAGTCTCACACATTATATATGTATAAGGCAAAAATATATATTTTTTTATGTTAGTATCACTTTGTTTCCCTGAGTTAACAAACCATGAAGAGTGAGCAAATCAACACCTCAATGATAGAAATTAAATTTACTAGCTAAACAAGGAAAATACTAACATCTTGCTGAGATTTTTATCCTGTTACTAGTCTGCAGTGAGATACGTGCAAATTGCCCTTCTGCCTGGCTGCAAGACTGATGATGTGAAAACGTGTGTACCTTTTTCAAATTCGATAAAAATGTCATGAAATTACGCTGAAAGAGTGGTTTACAGGTATGAAAAAATTGTTTTTTGATTGAGCGGGTGAAAACCCTTCTTAAACAACAATTAGAATCCTTATAAGGGCGGACCACGAAAGTCACTAAATTAACTTGTGCTTAACCCTCTGGTAGCTTGGCACAAAAATAGTCAGGCTTAACTTAGGGGCAATGTGTAAGGTATTTATGCAGCACAAAAACAGTAAGAAATTTAAAACACCACACAAGAAAACTTCTACACCAATTTAGAAAAATAGAGTAAAATGTAATACATAGATTATGACTAAAACAACAAAACCCCAATCAGTAGAACCAGAGCTAAGACGTTTTTAGTGCAATCTGGCACCTAGTTTAGTTTTTAGAGTTTTATATAGCGCGAACTAGACCAGATACATCGGGTGTCAGAGCGCTTTACACGAGCACCAGTTTTGTTACAGATGGACACATTCACTTTTGTTAGGCACAGAGAGATTAAGTGATTTGCCCAGAATCACAGGATGTTGAGCGTTGTTGCCGAGGCTCAAACCCGGTTCCCCAGCTTCGGGGTCGACCACTCTAGCCGTAAGGCTACATCCTCTCCCCAAAAAAGATCAAAGAGCCAACCACAGACAGCTAATCGAGCGAGCCCAGGACAAAGTTGAAAGTTGTCGGGGATCACAATGGAGCGCGATTCAGAACAAGCAGTAGATTGGGCCCAGCATATGCTTACCTTCACACTTACATTTAAAAGAATACTTCTGACAAGATAATGTTTAGCGGGACAAGCCTGCCTGAGGAGAAGGCGGCATCGACCCACTGGACGAAGCCACAGTGAACGCTTCTACAGTCTGACATGGACTCTTTTTTTGAAAGTCAAGAATCTCTAGTGGGATGAAGCTGCAGGTTGTATCTGACAAGGGCTTCAGTAGGGTGGATACCCTTCCATAGAAGATACGCTGAACAGAATTTGCTGCTGCAGAGAATGTAATGGGAGCTACTATGAAGTCTGGTCAACCTGCGATGCACCTTGGGCGGAATTGCGAGCAGGTAGGTCCTGGTCTCCTCTCAGATCTCAGAGCACTTTTTGACAGAAATGTTTGTAAGGCTCATGTTTGGGGTTTTGGTTGGTTGTGGACATTTTGCACTACTTACAAGGGTCTAGGGCTGGGTGCCACCACTTGTGGGGTCAGGGCTCACTTCAGGCTGGATCAAGGTGGCCAGGAGGCCAACAAACTAGCCCTGGGGGTCACTCTGGTGTTTCTGGGTTCAAGTAAAAAAAAGCAAGCCTCAAGCAGGAGGGCAGTCATCTGAGGGCACAGTGTAGGCTTCAGACAGCAGGGCAGACCTCTTGGAGCAGCAGGGCAATACTCAGAAGTACATAGAAGGCCTCAGGCAGCAGTATAGTCCACTGAGAGTCCTCCACAGGTCCAGAACTAAAGAGTACGTCTGGGGGTCCAATTGTTATACCTGGTGCCAGTTTTGAAGTGAAAGAAACTGCTGGGGTTATCCCCCACAGATAGTTCTGGAATTGCCTGCCCCCCTGTCCAGGCTCCCAAAAGGATAGTGTGAAAATCTTTATGTGCGAGCGCTGGGGCAGCTCCCTGAAATGTAAGTGGAGCCATGCACAGCTCTGGCCCTCCCATTATGCCTGGATGGCACATATTGCCAACATCTAGCACCAGTTTGTGTTACTGTCTGGGGGAATACATAAAGGCTAACTACACCTAGTCATATGACCCAGGATTCATGCTGCAGGCAGCAAATGGTTAGGAAAAGAAAATGTCGTTCTAAAAGTATAGCTTGAGGCACTCATCTCGTGCGCCATCTGTCGCACTGCGTGGTAATATTATTATTATTAAAACAGTTTGGTATAGCGCGTGGTTACCCTGGAGCATCCCAGCGCTTCACCAAACAGAGTAACAATAAAGACAGAATAGAGGCACAGGAGTTTAGCAGAAGAGGAACGTTTTCAGTTGTTTACGAAAACGTAAGAGACATGGCTCCGAGCGTAAACCTAGGGGGAGTGAGTTCCAAAGGGTTGCAACATTTACGGAGAATCTCCTCCCTCCTGACCGGGCCTTTTTGACCCTGGGGACCACAATAAGATGTTGTTGGTCAGAGCGTAAAGTTCTACTGTCTTTATACGGGGTCACCATCTTTTGAAGGGCGGGAGGGCCTTTGCCTTGCAAGATTTTGTGCGCAAGGCAGAGGGATTTAAATTTCACCCTTTCTCGCACTGGCAACCAGTGTAGCGCCTTTAGTGCTGGTTTGGCCGATCGTGACATGGGGATGTTATGAAGCATTCGTGCCGCCGCATTCTGAACTTGTTGAAGTTTGTTCAGAGTGATCTCAGGGGCACCCAGGTAGATTGTATTACTGAAATCTAATCTGGATATGATCAGTCCCTGGATTAAGAGCTTCCGAGATAGAAAAGGAATCAGAGGCAGCACTTTACGCACCGATCGGAGGAGGCCAAAACAGACACCAGCTAGTTTGGAGGCCTGGGTTCTAAAGGAGAGATCTTGCTCCAACCAAATACCCAGGCTCTTGATCTCGACCTTGGGTTTGGGAGGGGATCCCAGGCAGCTGGGTCAAGCCGAGCAGGGGAGTGAGGGATTTTTCAATCCCATCAGCATTATCTCCGTTTTTGAACCATTCAGCTTTAGTGCTGAATGGAATGGTAGGGAACTTTTCCACGTCATTAGTCCATGTATTCATCTTTAAACAATTTTTTTATTGGAAACCAGTTTTAGTCCACGTCTTCTTAAGCTTAATAAATCACTGCTGAGATGTCATCATGCCACTCCTTGAATTTTATTTTCAAATCTTCTGATGAATACTGCGTGCCCATCTAGGCTTTTCACAGCAACACGTAATCCAAACAGTGAAACGTACAACAGAGTAGGCTCATCGCTTCTTGCCCAATGCATTTCAAGTCTAATATAAGAGGCGGATTCTCCATGGGGGCGTTTGGGCGCCGCCCCACTGCTTTCTCGCTGTGCGAGAAGGCAGAAACAAATAGTAGAGAACTACCATTTGTTTCTGCCTTCTCGCACGGCGAGAAAGCAGAAGTTCCTGCTCGAGACAGTGGGAGGGGTTACTCGAGGGCAGGGGCGAGTGGTTTTCCCCACTGTTGTTAATACTGTCTGTTTGGCAGCCTGAGAGGCTGTCCAAACAGACCGTATTAACTGTATTAATAACAGCGGAGAAAGCCGCTCACCCCTGCCCTCGGGTAACCCCTCCCACTCTCCCTGTTCTCTGTATGCTGCAGCATACAGAGAAATGACGTGGTGTTGGGGCAGCCGGCCGAACCAATCACAGCGCTGTGCTGGAGCCGGAGGGGATGGAGGCTGCCTGGCTTCCTGCGTGACCAGTCTGATGACGAATTCAAGAACTGAACGGCGGCGGGAGTCGGAGCTGACTTGAAGGCGGGAAGCCGAAGGTTAAGGTAAGTAGTTACGTTTATTGACTTATGACTGTTGTTTTATTATGGATTGAAATGTCTTCCGACCTTTCCACATGAAGCGGGAGGCCCCTCTCCGTTTCCTGCCCTAGTGCCCTTTGATGCTCACTTTCCCTCCGTGTCCCTTCGACATTCTGTGGAGAGAGAGAGAGGTGTTGGTGGCCAGGTGTGGATTAGGGCGTTATGCAGAGGGTTAGACATTGTCTGGCGTGCAGACTCTCTGATAAGTGTTTGGCAACCACGAGGAATCCAAGGCGAGAAGTGGGGCTTCGCGTCCGGGTCTGGGGGCGACCATGCAGAGATGTAATCTGCGCTTTCCATGTTTTTTCTTCTCTCACATAAATCTGTGGTTGCATTGGTGGCTCGCTTATCCAGGTGGCTGGGGGTGATTACTGACGCGTTTTAATGGAAGGAAATCCATGTGAAATGTAGCTGGATAGGGGCGCGCAGTTCACCTCTGTGGAGATGCACGCGTGCTTGAGTGGCCATGCTCAAGAGGCGCGCCCTGCTCCATCCACACGTGAGTGGCATTGCAGAGAGGGCGACCAGCCTGGTACGAGAGTGTGCAAGGTTATCAGCGGTGAGAGGAACGGTGTGGATGACACAGTAAGATCTGAGATATGGTCTTACACGAACACCCCCCCGGCGACCCCACCCCCAGCACTCCGGGTGCGTTGCCTTTCCGAGAGTTGCGTGAGTGCGATACCCATGACGCACTGCTGCAGGAGTGCCTGAATGACTTGGGAGTAAAGTACGAGAAGGACGTGCATTCGGTGACATCACGAGTGACGGAGGGCCGCAGAAGGAGCCAGGGTGGTGGTGCGATGTCTGTGTTACGAGCTCTACATTGAAGGAAGGGGGGAGGGTCACACCACAGAGCCCTGTAAAGCTGTGACAGCTGTGGGCCTCTGCCTTCAAGCGGTTTACATCCCCACAGAACATGAGCAGCGAAGGGGCCATGCAAAGAAGGGGCAGAGGGTGGCGACCACTCTTCTAGGCTGTTCCACGGCGCATGTATGCCAGACACATTCAAGGATTACATATTGTGCAGATGGTTCCTTTTGTCGAGTCAAACCGACATTCTCTGTGCCTCTTGAATGACTTTGTGTTCGTGCTGCACTAAATAGGCCCTGCTGGAATGTGTCACTGTTACCGGGCAGTGGTTGCCTATCAGATGCCAATATGCTTAGCTTTTCCCACCCTGGACTCAGAGGTCACGCGATTGAAACTGAGCTCCGGTGGATGCTTCTGTTGGGAGGCCGGGAGCTGAGCTTAGTGACTTGGGTTGTGGTGCGGGGGCCAGCACTGAACCAGTATTGCATCGGGCTTGTCTGCAACGTCCCTGAGCCATGCAGTGGGAATAGATACTGTCATCACGCCCCGCCACTTTCAAATGTCACCAGCCGCGACTGAATATAACTCTTCATCAGGGGTCACTACAATAAATCAAAAACAACTGAACTGACTGTTCACAACTGACCCAAACTAATACCTAACAAACTAGCACTCCCATGACTAAATGCCACTCCTGCGGTTTGTCTTAAACCCATCAGACTCTCACACCCACCCAAATCCGTGAGAAAATTAATCGTGCAACTCTTATTTTTAAACTTAAACCCACTTCATGCAATCTATACTACTATAATAAAGGAAAAACTTTGCACCTTTGAGGTGGGTAAACTCGGGAACCACAGCACCAATCCACACACCCGATACATCATTGTAATCGTCAGGGTGTGCAGATGGATATAGGCTATATAAATTTAAAAAAAGATACGTTATTTAAAAAATTTACGATAATTAGTCTCTTGCAAGTAGTGCCGGCCGTACCTGCGTGGTGACATCAGGAGCGCGGGGAGGAGCGGCGTGCAGGAGCGGAAGAGGAGGAGCGGACATGGCGCGGGGGAGGAGCAGTGACAAACGGTGGAATGGCGGTGAGGACCGGCGGAAAGGCGGGAGGAGCGGTAAGCGGCGAGGAGCGGCATAGCGGTGAAATGAGGAGCGCAGGGGAGGAGCGGCGGCTGAGGTAAAGCTCTGGGCAGGCGGGGGTCAGGGCGGTCGGGGTAGGTGGGGGACGGGGCGGGCAGGGGCCCGAGCTGCTTGACAATGTCAGGGCGGGTGAGGGGCCGGGCTGCTGCACAATGTGGGGGCGGGCGGGGGTCCTGGAAGCCTGATTGCTCCCGGACAAGGTTGGGACGGGCTGCTAGTAATACATATATTCAACAAAACCCGACAAACAAAAAATGCCCAAGAACTACAAATTCCTGTAAAAATCCTTCCCCTCTCTAAACTAGTACTCCCCATGTAACTCCAGCCTCCAACCGAACAGAATACCATCTTCACCCACGTCCTAAAAAGCAAAGTGATTTACCATAATGCAACCGATGCCGGCAGCTTAACCTCTTCGTTCACCTCTCTCAGTAATATTAATAGTAATATATTCACGCTACTGTGCGTTCCCGTTTATTATGAACAACATCGCACCTCCATGTAACCAATCATTCTCAATCCTCACACCTCACAATCCACACAGGAAATAAGTGTTTCTGGTGAATGTTTAGTACACAGTATTCTTTATTCAGAAATGTAAACTGTGAGTTAGAGAAAAAAAATTATATTCATGACTGTTTGTGGGGCATCATAATCTAATACTCAATACTTTTAGAGCAGTTGTGCATCACCTTGTACCATGGCTTTAGTTTAGTTGCAAAGTTTTATATAGCACTTGCTAGACCCGAAGGTATCAGAGCGCCTTACATGAGGTTCCGCGAGTTACAGGTTACATAATTACATAGCCAAGTATATACATAGGAGAAAAACATGAGTTTACACAATAATGTGAGTTATTAGCACATATACACATCTTATGTGGGGAGCGAAAGGTAGGGGAGAATGGTAAACCGGGGTAAGGAATGCAGGTAGGAAACACAATTGGGAGGCGAGGAAAAACAATGTCCGATGTCTGGCTGGGTAAGTGACGTCCGAGGGGTGAACCAGAGCCAAACTCCTCTATAGCTGCATAGGACAGCTCCACCGGGCATTGGCCAAGGTTGCTCAGGCACCTCTGTAGGTACAGACAGTTATGGTTTCCGCCCAGGGGGCATCGTCATATTTCCATCAAGAGCACCGGTCACGGTGTTGCTGGGAAGCGCCGTCCACCTCATCCTCCAGCTCGCCCCCAGGTTAAGAGTGGTGAGAGGAGAGGTGGAAGGGACAGTTCCCAAGTCTGAAAATCTTACCCCATTCCAAGCAGCAATAGTGAGTGTTGGGCATTTGAGCAGGATCCTACTTCTGGCAATGTTTCTACCTTTGATGATGAGGATGACAAATTAACCCCAGAAATGAGAAAAAGATTTTATTACATTGCTTAGGTGCTGGTGGTCTCACAGTATACAACCACATCAATAAGAAAGTCCGGGCTAGTGGGCAAGAGGATCTGTACGTCGATGCATTGCAAGACTTGGACAGTTATTACAAACCCACAGTATGCGTCGCAGTGGATCGCTTCAAATTCTTTCACCGTAAACAAGGGAAGGATGAATCCATAGAGGATTACGTGTCTGTGCTCAAAATAAATGTTTGCACTAACATGTGTTTTGGGAATTAACACAATGAGTTTATAAGGGACCAGATTGTCATGCTTGCCGCTAATTCCAATATTCAAGACTCATTATTGGCCAAAGTTGAACAACCACTGCAAGATGTGATAGATGTTGTCAAAAGGGCAGAGTTGACTGAAAGATGCACAAAAGCAGTACTCTCAGAAAATAAGGTGAATCGGGAAGACTCTGGAGTAGTGACCAAAATAAGTGGTGCTAAGTTGGCATACCAGATACCTTTCAAGAATAAAAACAAAGAGGTTTCTGAGACTGAACTGAAAAACAGTGTTAAAAGTTCTCCTCAAAGGAAGTGTTATAGGAATGGAAGCAACAGACATTTAGCCAATGACTGGGAATGTCCGCACGCACACAGAAGTGTGGAAAGTGTGGGATTATTGGGCATTTCCTGAAGGTTTGCCAGAGAAAACAGAGTGGTAGAGTTAAAATGATTGAACAGAAGGAGGAAAGCAGCTCCGGTTTGTCCGATGAATCTGACTTTAATATGTGTGTGTTTAATTTTCTTGAGGCGCATACGTACGGTGAGTGTGTTGGTGAGAAGGGGAAGAGAAAGAAACCCATGTGCATGATAGCTAAAGGGGGTGTGAGTATTTCAATTGTTGCTGATTCAGGCTCCCCAAATCCTATTGTCAACAAGGATGTGTGGGCTGAGAAATTCGTGCGTGTGCTTGTCAAGATTTAGACCTACCCGATATCACTTTAAAAACATTCACAGGAGAACCCATTGAGTTGGTTGGTTATAGGAAACTGACATTTTTATTTAAAAACAGAGAAACCACGAGCAAATTGTATCTCTCTACCACTTGCCCTTCTTTGTAGGGCTGGAAAGATCAAGGTAAATTAAGCAGAACATTTAATCCCAACAGTCCTGAACCAGTTTTGTTGACGCAACCAGAAAAATATTTTAGGTTGGTCATTTCAAGAAGGTTTCGCAAAGTGTTTAGTGGTACCATTGGAAAATTAAAAGGGTTCCAACTCAAGATCCAACTCAAATCTAATGCCATACTGTGTACACATAAGATTAGACATATTCCATGCTCCTTAAGAGAGGAAGTGAATGCACAACTGGATGTCTTACAAAATGCGGGAGTCATCGAACCTACAGAATTTTCCGAATGGGTCGCGCCCTTGGTCGTGGACAGAAAGGCCGATGGTAAGTTGAGATTATGCATAGACTTACACAACCTCAATTGGAGCATCCTGGTAGATCAATATCCTCTCCCTAAGGTAAATGAGATGCTCGCACTCACTAAAGACATGAAATGGTTCTCTACTATTAAGCTTACTGCTGCTTATCAACAGGTTTCCTTCCATCTAGACAGTAGAAGCCATACCACATTCATTTCACCATTTGGATGCTATAGGTTTTGAAAAGTGACCTTTGGGCTAGCCTTGGCAGTGGCCAAAGATTAATGCATGACATTTTCAAGGGGTTTGAAAATGTACTCATCTTCCAAGATTATATTTTAGTGATGGGCAAGAACAAGGAAGAACATGACCAGAAAATATTTCATGTCCTAAACGCATTGCAAAATAGAGGTATGACTGCGGAATAAAGTAAATGCAAATTTGCCATGAGGCAAGTTACATTTCTGGATCATGAAATCATGCAGAATGGTATCGAACCAAAAAAAGAGTTGCTGAATGTAATCAGAGATGCACATGTACCAAAGAACAAATAAGAGTTGAGAGCGTTCCTGGGGATAGTGGAATTTTATTCCAAGTTCGTAAGAAACTTTTCTTCCAAAACGTTTGACATTAGACAACTGTTGAAGTTGATAAGCAAGTTTGAATAGTCCCCTTGCTGTCAAAAAACATTCGACTCACTTAAGGGAGAAATCTGCAGTGCTCCCCCGTGCAAGGTTTCGATCCTGAACTAGCAAGTGTGGTCACTTCTGATGCTAGCGGGAGAGGTATTGGAACTGTCCTTACGCAGAAAAACGAACAGGGCAGAGAGGTCACCATTGCTTTTGCTTCGCGCTCATTAACCCCTACTGAGGAAAGATACTCAGTAATAGAGCGTGAAGCACTAGCATGTGTATGAGTGTGAGGAATTGTGTGCATTGTGAAAATTCTGACAAGTCACCCTGAGGCCTCCCTTGCAGCCATTGTCATGTCCAGGTATGTCCTGGGAAAAATTTGGCATTGATATAATGTGACCCATATGGGATCAAGGAGAACAAGTGTATGTGGTGGTTCTCATCGATCACTTTTTTAAGTGGCCAGAGATAGACATACTTCCCAAGACAGACACAAGCAGTAATATCAAATTCCTAGACAGAGTTTTCACTAGGGAGGGATTACCTGAATACATCTTAAGTGACAAAGGTACACAGTTCACCTCTGAAGCTTTTCAAAAATACCTGGAAAGGAATGGCATTACACGTAAGACAACCTCTGTGTATCACCCAGCTGGGAATGGAACTGTGGAACAGTTTAACCGTGGTGTTATAGGTATTATACAGTTAGCAAACAACAATGGATTAATCTGGAGAAAATAATTTAACAAAATGATATGGGCATACAGGATCACTCCATTCGAATTGATGAGAGGAAGAACTCCCATGTCCAAGGACAATGTTGGTTGGATTTAAACAGCTAGGAGAGTAGAGTGATCTCCCGAAACTGGGAGGAAGAATGTATTAAAAGAACAGAGTGATTGCAAGAAGCGGTATGACTCCAAACATAAAAGCAAACCGCTAAGTCTACGCATGCAAAGTAATGTCTGTTTCCCACTCACCAAGCTCGGGTTCAGCATGCAGCAAGAGACAAGAAACAAGTTTTCGACTGGATGCATGATGAAGAGTTAGTACCAGACAGAGGGCCTCGCCTGCCAAGCTCCCTGCCACAGGAGCCAGGGGTGATTTCCAACCACTGACACTTACCTATCCCTCATTGGTTGCTAATTTGCCCTGTGTGGTCATTGTGGTCTTCATCCCTGGTTCTTACTTTGCCACATAAACCAGACAACTTCAAAGTTATCTTCAAATATCCCTGGTGCCCATGGCAATGGTGTCACACAGGTTTAAGGGAATAAGTGTGTGGTGTCCATCATTAGACACTGCACCATATTGTGAAGTGCCAACTTACAGGTGCCCGGACCCTGTTATCCACCTGTGACCCTTGATACTTCTACCAGTAATGATGACCAACTACCAGCTAGTGTGTCACATGTTTAGTTATAATCCTATCTGTTCGATTTGCTGGGACCCATCTGTGTCCATGCCAACGTTGTGTCACCCACTTCAGCCCTATAATGCCCTAGCCCGTCTCTCAAAGACACCTTCAGCCTGATACCCAGCGCTCCCCGTCTAAGTTTCTAACCTTTCTCTCCCTTGCAGGCTCCAGCTTATGTGAGCGGCTATCCCTGTCCTGGTGAGGCATATCAAAGGCCAATTCCCACCTTAGGAACTAACCTGCCCTGAGAAAAGAGACATAGAAAAGGGTGTCCCTGTGTCTTTGACGTTTAAAAAAGGGGGAAACACATGCACGCACAATACTTGACCCTTTTTGGGCAGTCAGACCGCCAGAACAACCTTCTTCAATAAATGTAGCCAAATTATGTTGACCCTACGTTCTCCTCAGGTTATTACACCGCAACCCACAATTTAACGGGCAGCTACCACCACTGCCTAGCTCCCTGGCACTCGCGCAGGTGTTATTGTCTGTCTTGAATAGACTTAAGCATCCATCACTTGGTACGGGCTTGCCCTTAATGTAATCACCTTGGATGTGCAAGCCCCTGCCTGGCCGCAAGCTTAGCTAAGTCCCTGCGGAAATCCCCTGCCTTTGTAGGCCGACCAAGCTACTTCCCTTGGCATCCCGTCCCTACAACACAAGGCTTACCTCTTCGGCATGTCACTAATTGTCTCCATCATGCGTCTAAGGCTAGTTGGGACCTTCTTAGTCAATCTCCCTTCTAGTACACCATGCCGAGTAACAGTTAATGTTTGTCTCTTGACCAGTCACCCCGATTGGGCACTTGTTGGACCCAAGGCGGCTATTAACAAATGTATATATCAAGTTGAAAACTAGGGACACTACAACTTTCTCACTGTGTACTTCCCGGCGTGGAGATACTGCCTACAATCTCCCCACCTTAGGTCCTGAAAAACGACTAAATAAATCTGACTCCAGCCGAGCGATTACTAGTGCACCTAGCCAAGGGCCCTCCACTGCAAGTGAACCCCAACAGTTTGTTTTACGACTGTGGTTAATACCCGCCCACAACTGGACCCCCCAAGTGAAACCCGGCCAAATCAATCGCAGGCCCTCCTGCTAAGACACAACCCTGTCTGGCCGTAACGTGCCAAAGTATCTAAATCTTCTGGGCACCAGGATTTACAACAAACCAATAAAACCAAAGGCAACAGTCACCAATGATTTGGCTTACCCCGTGGCTGTTGTAGCGGTCTTCTCTAAAAGCCAGACAGTGCTATTTAGTGACACTTGAGGGACGGGCCCCTGGACAGGCCTTCTCCCTTGCTGTGTGCAATCCCCCTAGTGTGGCACAAGTACTGACCTTCAGATAACTTCTGGCAAAGACCCCTGGGCACCCCTTTAAAAATGACCCTACCGGTATTCTGCCAATCTACCCGTGTGGTTATCCCTCCTGTCATCTATGAGTTGAGGCCAGTAGCTGAAAAAGGTAAATGGGCACAACTGAGCCGAAGTGTAAGGATGTCATGGCAATTGCACAACCGCTACACCTAACACTGTATCTACTTCTCCCCTACGAGAAGTCTGAACCGAGTTGCCACCTTGCCCCCCAAGAGCACTTCACCAGGAACAGCATTCAGGCTCCTGGTTCAAAGCACGCCCTGGCAATTCCTGCTTCCGTTTCCACCTGTCCTTCTTAGAGTGGTGCCCGTGTACTTGATCCGATTGTCCTGTAATTAGAAAAAAGGTTACACCCCAATCCTGGACGTGCTGACCCAGAACCCCACACACTGGCCCCAATGTGTTCTTCCCCTGTACCTGCCCCAAGCCCTGGCAGGCCTTTCTACTAGGCATTGTTTGACCATTATGGGAAGAAACCCGCGCGTTTCTGGAAGAGAGGACAAATCCATGAAAACAGCCCCTAATCAGCAATGACCGGTAAGCCTACTGCTACCTCGATCACCAGGATCAGAGTCCCTTACTTGCGCCCCGTTGCTGTAAAAAGAACCCATTCCATTATTGCACAAGGGGTGCAGGAACCATCCAGCCACACCCTTGTAAAAGAAAACATTCCAATTTTGTCACAGGGGATGAAAATTTGCCCCACACTCTGCCACCGCATACAGAGGGAGACTCCCAATAATTGCCTAATACATCCCTACTTGCCCAGACTCATCAGTTGTTTTAACGGAGGAAAGATCCCATTGTTGCACAGGACTACCTGCTCTCCTCCTACATGCCAGCTGACTACCAATGTATGTTTTCCATCAAGCGTATCCTGCGTGCCCCATAATCGGGCAGTAATGACTCCTGGTGAGAACCTGTGTGTCCCTTACCCTAGTAAGTAGCAAAGCTCTCGCACACATAACATGGTATATTGCAGTGTAACAGATCAGTTAGTGAAAGTTCATAACAATAAGTTGACAGAAGCCGGATCTTGTGTGTATTCCAAGGATGCTGTACTTTAATAAATCCAACCAGCCGACACGTGTTTCGTCGTGTGAGAACAACTCACCACGACTCTTCAGGGCTTGTGGCACGAACTGTTTAAACTCCAATAAGGATAGAAAAATTCGCCCGTCTTTTGAATCCTGTAAAATAAGGGAGACACCAATATTGTTGTCTATCTGTGTATTACGATCGCCAAACCCGTATTTTTATATCACGGTGTCTCTTCACCCTTTAGGTCAGTTAGTGCCTTTCGTTAACACTTTATACGAGTGCATATAAAGCTCGTCACCGGGAGGGGATCCACAATCTCATTCAGGTCCTGCGAGTATGGCAGTACTTGAAGAAAGTATCAGACTTGCGGCATCCCTCCTCCTAGATTCCCGGTCGCCGTTTACCTGTCCACAGTGTGCTAAGACCCTTCTACCTGTTGATAGTTCGGGCAGCCCCCATGAGAGAGGGCGGTTCTCCAGCGCGGTTCCTGCATATGAGACATAAAACAACCATTAGAAGCTCCGCCCCCCTCATATAACATTATGAATTCTTTACAATAAGACTGGGGCAACCGCCCCCTTGCTACCAGGCCAAGCCTGTCTGTCAGTTACGAGAACTAATTATTCCAATTACATTGTCGTAGGAGATGGGCGGGGCAAACAATTGTGTACCTATAGCGCCTGAGGCAGTAGTGTAGAGAAGTGTCTTGCTACTAAGTCCAGAGTTAAAATGCTAAGCTGAGAATGGCCATAGCACTTAGGAGAGTGTGCTTAGAATCACCTCATGCCTCGTCCCCTTACCATTCTACCCAGGACACCTCCTCATCCTCGACAGTCATCCTCGATCTACAAACTGTCCTCACAGTACTCCTCCTTAAAAGGCACTTCCAAATTCCATGTATGCCCTCTCTCTTATCTGAAGGAAGACCTTTAGTTATAGTCTGTTCTAATCTCCTTGATTAAGGAGGTGTCTTCCTAGTGTGTTCTTGTGTTTGAGTGAGTGCCATTCATTGCAGCATACCTTCTGCCTGTGTTAGGTACTCTTATGTAACATGCGCACGTCACTTAACTCTTGTAACACACTGTGTGCTACCTCTAAATTAGTTCTGCATGTTTGTCAGTAACGAGAACTAGTAATCCATATTACATTCCCGGAAGGAGATGGGTGGGGCAAACACTTGCGCAGCGACAGAGGCAGTAGTGTAGTGCCGTGTCTTGAAACTAAGTCAATATTCAGATGCAAAGTCTGATGATGACCATTGCACTATGGTGTGGTGATGAGAAACACATCTAACTCGTACCATACCATGCTACCTAAGAACACCTCCTCGTCCCAGGCCTTCAAACTGACCTAAAAGTTCTCATCCTTAAGAGACACTTCCATATTCCATACATAGCCCCCAATAGTATCTCAAGGAAGACCTCGTAAAAGCACGGTCTATTCTCAGTGACAATGGAAGTGTTTTCCTAGAGTGTTCCTGAGGTTTGAGAGAGGCCTGTATTGCAGTATTATCCTTCTACCTGTTTTTGGTACTTTATGTAACCTGCACACTTTGCTTGTATCTGTAAAACACTGTTTGCTATCTCTTACATCGTGTTTGCGTCCGGTACTCGCACAAGGGCCACAATTGCTTACGTGATGTTTGCTCTTGTGTTTAACTGTCTGAATGAAACAATGAAAGCGACAAACGATTACAGATATTCTACCTGTAATAGAAAGCGGGCTAGAGAACCAAAGATGAGAGCCCCAATGGAAACAGGGTGTGCTGCTCCCGTGTTCGGCTTATGACCCTGAAGGGGGGGGCGGTGAGCGACCTCCGAGCGTGGGCGCCATTTTAAATAATCTAGACCCCATGTGCTGTGTCTTGCAAAATACAGAGCGTGGCCAGATCGCCAAAGCCAATTCCAGAAAAGCCTACGAAAGCCCCGGCCGACTGCAAACCCAAGCAATACTATAGACGCATGTCGTCAACCCCCTAGACCCATACATAACACAGCATAACCGGCACCACGCTGCACATCCGAGCGTACCGCCTAAAATAGTACTCCTCCTCGTGCCCCACTGATAGCCTCCTGTATCTGTATGGTGTGCTTACATCGGGAGAAGGCTGCAATACTCTCTGAGCCTGAGTCCACCTGCAAGGAAGCCCAAAGGAAAGGAACGTGGGCAAAACAAACTCTGATACCCGTATTATTCAAGGGCCACTGCGCTGGTCAAAACCAGCAGCGCCTCCGGACTAGCGAGCCCCGGACCTGAACGACCAGCGCCCACAAAGACCGGCTCGGCAACTACCTAAACTCACACTATCCACATGAAAAACGGAACACATTGTTTCTGTGGATTGTAAGATTCCACAACACTCAGTACCGTACAAAGATTCCCTTTCCGTGGTTCAGCACTCTCAAATCCTCTTTACGAACAACGCGTAATCCTCTTCACTATAGAGTGTCTCGTTATTCTGAAAAGTAACCTTTCGATTACATACCCGAAAATTGGCAGAGGAAGCAATATATAAACTCTCCCAGTCTGCGACATAATTATCAGCTTTCATTCAAAAGCTCTAGAAAACAATCCAGTTTTATTTAGATATTCCAAAAATACTGCATTTACTTAGACTGAAAATGGTTGTGTAGTCTAAACTTCCCTTCCAGCATACGAAGGATGCCAATACTCAAGCCAGCGGAGACCTAATACCCGGGCCTCATTGGAACTTGCGGTGCGAAATGGGCGATATGGTGACCCCGCGCAGCCCCTAAATGTGCATTTCCACATACAAAGCTATAACTATCAGCATTCTTTACTCGTTACGGGGTGGGCAAGAACCATGCCCTAAACCTTCAAAGCTAGCCCGCCTATCTCTTGAGCTAACGCCGCCCGCTCAACACCCATGGAAGCACCCCAGCTGCTCGCAGCCAACTGCTGCAAGCATCTGTTGCGAGCATGGTCCCCTCTCGCTGGGCCCCGTCTGTGTTGCAGAGCCGCACGAGTGAGGCTGTCCCTGAAAGACTCTGCACACAGAAAGCAGGGACACTCTACCACAAAGTGCCAACCTTCGATTTTCTATGGTAAAGTAACACTAAACCCTAAATTGCGGCGTCACTGGCAGACTGTGCCCCTCCCCTTGGCATTCCAGCCAAATCGAAATCCCGCTCCACTCTGGGAAGTGGGACGATGCCGCATATCGGGAGTCGGACGGGCCATCCCCTTAACCAACACAGCTGGGGATCACCACCCACATGCGCCCGCAAAACCTACAGAGCCCAAGCCATCTAACACCGGGAGCAAGGCCAGAGCTCCCGGACCCGACTAATAGCAAATAAGACAGCAGCGTACCCCGGCCTTGCGACGAACAGAAACTCCCGGGGGGAGGGAGCAGGACTCCGCGCAAAGCGCTCCACCCCCAAAACCTGTGTTGATTACCCCTGCCCCCAAGCCGCTTTGAGGCGAGCCAGCTTCTGCCTGCACGCGACGCCGGTCGCAGGGATCGTTAGTAACATTAGGACTGCCATGGGACCGGCCAACGAGCCGTGGGTTTAATCTCCTAGGGGACAACTCGCCCGGCAACCACAACACCACAGCGAAACGTCAGAAAGGGCGGGGGCGGAGGTGATCGACGATCAAACTCCGGGCCAGAGCCACAAATTGGCGAGGGAATAACTAACCTCTGTCCCAACGGCAGCATGGTTCACAAACCACCCCACAAGACGACGTGTCCCCTATACAGCGGCTGCGCGTGACCAGCGCGACGCCCGCCCAGGCCTCTGGATGGAGCTACCAGAGGGCACCCAAACGGCGACAGGGTGAGGGAACAAAGAGGCAGCCAGGTGGGCGGGGGAGGAATTTATACCTCTCCCCCGACCCCCAACCCGGCCGGAAGTGATGCGCAGGACCCGGACAGGGGTCGCGGGACACTGGGCTGCCCCGTGTGCCATCTTGTGGCACTAAGGGGGCTGCCCTCTCATGAGTGTCCCCTCCGGGGACGTGTCGGTCAGCCCGCAGAGTCACGCCCATAAGCAGGGATACACTGCTGCAACCTTGTTTGTGAAGTGTCTCCCAGTTGGCGGGGGTGTCACCTCCCACTGTGATCTTCCTGCAGGCCAAGGGTGACAGCAAACGACAGGAAGCGTGGCGGTGGTAGGCTGAAATGGGGTGGCGAACGGTGCACACCCTCATCGCCAGTGTGGTGTTGGCCTACGAGCTAGTGATGAGGCATGAGGCGCAGAGCCCACACACAACAAGACGGCCACTCACCTTGCTGGTATGGGCCGGAAGTCTCGAGCGACCTCCGCCCGTGTATTTATGCTCTCTGGCCACACCTGGCCAAAGAGTGATACTGTAGTGTCCTGTGGGACACGTTCTAGTGTTTTCACAGTTTCCTGTTTGCCAGCCACTCCCTCGAGGGCTGGGCACACTGCACCCCCTCACCCATCCATCACGGATGTTACGAGTCATGTGACCCCGCAAATAAAAGGGCCCGGGTGCACGTGCTCGTGGCCAGTTTACTGTACCAAACAGCCCAGTGCCTGCGTCCCTTATTGCCGTCATGTGGGCCTGAGGCCCAACACTATATTGGCGACGAGGCGGGTAGCCAACCCTGTGTGCCCGCCGCTCCACCGTCCCGCCCTGGCGGGGTTGGGGGGAAGAAATAGGCATCGCCGCCCGCAGCTGCAGTGAGGGTCAAGCTCCACTCACGACACAGCCCTCCACCTGCGGGTAAAAAGGCACGGTGACTGGTTGCCCCCGGCCTCTTTCAGGTCCGACGTTCAGTGGAGCAGACAAGCACCGCCAAGAACAGCAGCTGCCAGCGGAACCGTGAGTCTCCTAGCCGTGCATGGGACTTGGTCGCTGCTGCCTTCAGGCACTACCGCCGATACTAGGGGCTCAGCGACTCACCACCCAGCAGCCGTGAGTAGCCCCACTAACCCGGAACCGGACAGAGCTCTGGCGGTGGCGACATTACAGTTTGCTGCGCCCAAGGGTAGAACAGGAGGGGACGATTCCAGCAATCACCCGGGAGAATGCCGACACCCCCGCAGTGCTCGCAATGCGCCTGCCGCCGCGCACAGAGACAGCCTCCTGCAGTCCCGAGGGGCGACAATAAATAAACATTCATGTGCCCGCCTGCTCCCCCTTACTGCACAGTCAAGGCGCCAGGGGACCCCTGCATGCTGACGGCTGCACAGCGGAAGATGCCACCCGAAAGCCCGCAGGGCGTGTGAAGAGCCCCGAGCTTGCATCGGAAGGACGAGGTGACCAGGTACCCACCTGCGCCTCGTGTGTCAGCTCGCAGCAGAAGGAAGGCGGCCAGGGGGGAGTATGCAAACTAATGGAAAGCGGCAGCGCGATCACAACACACAAGTACAAACGGAATGAAAATGTACTGAAGAGGTTTGCTCACCGAAGCCTGCACGAGTAGCCCCTGCCCAGGGCCAAACTCCGCCGTCTGCAAACACTACACGACTAATTGAGTCCCCTCTCCCGGCATTGGCAGTTCAAGCACATAGAGAGGCCTGCATCGCCACGAAAGCTGCCGTGTCATCCGGATTTGACGCTAGCGCCACCTAGTGAGCCCCAGCATAGACCGCACCCTCGAGCTCACGACGCAAGTATTAAAGGCAAGCTGCTCCGTCTGTCTGCTGAGCACTGCATGTGCATCAAAAAGAGACGGAGTGAACGGCAAGTAGTCCCGCCTCATGGTGCTCACGTCCTGTTCAGAGAAGCACAAGTAGCCCATTGAACTGCACCATTTAAGTGTCTAACATTAAGCAGCCCCAACGCGCTTAAGTTTTCAAATGGACAGGCAACCTGTATACAATGCCAGCCGAGTCAGGTACGGCCCTCAGTAATAGAAAGACAGGCTATGCACTAATCCTTGCCCGGACCGGAGTTGCGCCGCATGCCCCTGCCTGCACCGACGGCTCAAATTGAACGCCATTCCAGTGAAGAGAGTCCTGGCCGCGAGGTACCTGCAGCGCCATCTAGCTGACTCGAACAGTGCAGCATCAGCCACATGAAGTGGTAAGGGGCAGTGAACAAAAGTGATCGTCTCTGAGCGAGCCTCCACGCAGCCCACCACCAAAAGGAAGGTACCACAGCCGGACACGTGGCGGCAGCGCCACCTGGTGGTCAAAGGGGTCACACGACACTAGCTGCATACCTGCACCACGCAAGCCAGCAAGACAATGGAGGCACCCTGTGCACGCCAGCCGGCACACAGCACTGAACGCACCCTGTGACCCCAGAAGACGACTCTGCCTCTAACCACAGTGCAACTAACTAGTAGGGGTAAATGAACAGCATATCAGCACTGTGTGACACAAGCCCTGTGCATCTGGGAAGTAGGCCACACCCGGCGAGGACACATCTGAAGACAGCAAAGTCTACAGGCGGCCATAACACCCAGTCACTGGCAGAGAATGCTGAAGAGCCTTAGCACTGCCCCAGGGCCACTACGGTGATCAGCAGAAGAATGGCCACAACAGGTCAGGGGAGAAGAGCACCAAATCCACACCCAACAAAGGGAAACCAGAAGGCCAGGACCACCCCAGCATAGGAACACACCAAGAAGAAAAGGACAGTCACAACAGCCAGGACCCAGCAAGGGGAAGCAGTACACCAAGCAGGGCATTGGATCACCAGCAGAACTAGGAGGTCCCTGAACAATGGCCGGAGGGGCCAGTCAGTCTGCACAGCGCCAACGCAGTAAGCACGCAAGACAGAAGAAGGCTATGAGAGACTCAACCAAGACTGAAGGAGGGTGCACTATGCACCACAATGGGCTGCCCAGACTCTCCAAAATGGGAAAAGAGCCATTGCACGTCACCAAAGGCCCAAGGAGCCAGACGTTTCTCCAGCACAACCAAGGGCCAAGCGACACAAGCAGCAACCCCAGAAACAGCCGCCACCAACAGAGGCGGAACGCCAGGGGCGTCTCAAAACAGCGATCGCCACCGCAAGCACAAGAGACTGGTGCAGAACAGCACCACCTGTGGCCACTCAACGCCACCACCGACAACGCTGACATTGTGTCATCTACTCTCCCCGGAGTACAGGCACCCCAGGTGCCAGGAAAGCATCCAGGAAGAAGCCCAACCACGCAAAGCCAGAAGCGCGCAGGAGGTCGCACCTCCGAACCTGACTGCACAGTCAGCACCCAGGAAACCTCTCCACACAGAAGCACTGCTGAACGCAGGTAAGAGAGCACCCAAGTCTCCACCGCCACAGCGAAGCCCTACAGCAGGCCGAAGACCACCAACAGTGTCCTCCCTCGCACTGCCTCCAGATGGAGTCGGCAGTGACCCATGACAGGCAAGAGAGGAGTCGCACCCCCCACGTGGCAGGCCGCCACAGCACCATGTGCTCCAACGAACAGCGACACAAGACCGGACATCACGTCGCCCAGCAAGCAAGAAACAGGTCACCAAGTGACTAGTCCAGACAAGCATGCCAGAGCAAAGACAGAAGTCAGTGCCACGACTGCGCCGCCTCAAGGTCCAAACGCAATGCCCTCGAAAAAGAGAAGAAGAGTGACAGCCCTGTCACCCCGAAGACCGGATGAGCACAGGTGGGCTGAACAAGCCAACAAAGGGAGAAGACCGAGGACTCACAGCCAGCCAAGAAGCACACCCTGACACGCCAGACAGCCACCAAGGCGGACCGATGTCCCTGGATACAGCCTCACGGATGAACCAAACATAAGCCGCAGCAAGCGCAGTCCACGCCTCATCACAACGCTTCCCCAGGCGACGGACCGATGTCCCAGGATACAGCCTCACGGATGAACCAAACTTAAGCCGCAGCAAGCGCCGTCCACGTCTCATCCCAACGCTTCCCCAGGCGACCGTCCATCTCCGAGCGTCGGCAATCTGAGTCAGTCGGCACCCCTGCTCCTGTCCGCAGATGCCATGGGCGAAGATCGGCACTGAGCGCCCCCCCTCTCACCGCCTCAAGATGGAGTCGGCAGTGGCCCCACCACAGCCAAGAGAGGCACCGTACACTCTGTTTCAAGCCGCCAACTAAGATCAACATCAGCAAAGCGGAGGCACATGGCTGCAGAGTCCCTCCGGACATCCAACTCTCCCAGCAAGTCACCACCACCTGTCATCCCAAGGCACCACATGGCTAGTAACCGCAATCAAGCCAGCCGTCATCACCTGCGTCAAACATCACCACTCCCAGAAGATCGGCGGACTGGAGTCCTGCACCGTCGCCACACCAGCAGACAAAAGAAACCAGAGGCCACCTGTGAACCTGGCATACACCGAAACCGAAGCAGCGAAAGCAAGTCTTGTCCACGACTCATGCACCCGTGGGAGTTGGGCGTTCAACTAAGTAACGGCTCCTCAGCGGCCCTGCAGCTGCCACCAGCTGGCACACAAGCAGCCCTTAGCGCAGCCCTCCTACAGTCCCGCAGCAACCCCGACAACGGGCCTCCTCTGGCGGGAGAGCGAGCAGAGACTCTGCCCCACCAACAGGTTTCTGGTCACAGCCCAGCCGGTCAACAAAGACAGTCGGCCCAGCCACACCTCTGTGAACTCTCTTGTAGGACTCCATCCATCCTTGTGACGCAGCCTACTACAATGAACTGTTTAAAACCCACCACGGACCATCACGGATGTCAGCACAGTGGGAACCAGGCAAGGCAGCAAGACACATCGCCATCAACGAGCGGTCGGCATCCAGAGGGCATCCCCCAGCCAGCAGTCGTGTCCTGAGGCCCTTAGGTTAAACTACGGGTGCCCACCGAGAAGGTTCTTCTGAAAGCCGAGTCACCAATCCAGGTCTGCCGTCGTCCTGCCACCTGACTCTAGAGACTGATGGACCCTGTGGTAACTAGTTAACTGTTTCTTTTATCCCCACAGGCTGGACTAGCATCTTGTTTGTTCCTCAATAAAGTTGGGGAGGAATGTAGTGTCCTGCGGGACACGTTCTAGTGTTTTCACAGTTTCCTGTTTGCCAGCCACTCCCTCGAGGGCTGGGCACACTGCACCCCCTCACCCATCCATCACGGATATTACGAGTCACGTGACCCCGCAAATAAAAGGGCCCGGGTGCACGTGCTCATGGCCAGTTTACTGTACCATACAGCCCAGTGTCCGTGTCCCTTATTGCTGTTGTTCTGAGAACCATTGTATCCCCGTGAGTGGCTGCCCCCCCTACGTCACGGGCGGAGAAGGGCAGAGAGCGGCCGCGGGGTCCTTGTGCCAACATCGTTCAGAGCCTCGAGCCGCCAGCAGCCCGAGGCGGTGTACGAGGCTGGAACACTTCAAAATTCATTTTATTTAATGCCAATTAAATCACCATCTATCTGATGGAGATTTAATTACAGAAGGAAAGGGAGAGGGGTGTGAGAAGAAGTCCGAAGTGACGCCGATCAGATGGACATAGCAAGGAAAGGCTAAAGAATTGAGGACACTTACTGGGGATACGCTGAGAGCTGTCAGAAATGTATTGTGTTAAACATGTACATTTTTAATAAATATGTACCAGCTTTAATGCGGGGCAATACCGGCCTGCAGGTGGGGTGTACGGAGACGGGCTGTGTATAGAGGTCGGCACAAGGACCCCGCGGGCGCTCTCTGCCCGAGACGCGAGCCATGTTCAAATAGAGCATGCGCAATGGTGATGTCACGGAATGATGGTGGGCGTGGTACCACGTCATCAGCCGTAATATGCGCATGCGTGCGCATGCGCAAAACAGGGGGGGGGGGGGGCATGCGCAAAACAGGGGGGGGCACTGCCTCACGGGGGGGCAGCGGATTATGGAACACCGTCATGTGGGCCTGAGGCCCAACACCACAGATACAAAGTGTGGGTCCGGGTCATAATGCGGGTCCCGCCTGCGCGGTACTCAGGTTGTTACATCGCTCCTTCTTCTCTCAACCCTTTTCCTCTTCCCCTTTTCCTCTGGCCTCTCTTAGCTAATAAAAGCATTCACGTATAGCTCCTTCCTTTCCATTATTGGGAAGGAGATGTGTTATGTAGGAAATTACACTTTGCTCTTTCCATAGGTTTGTGACCTTCTGGCACCAATCCCCCACACCCTCGTGCATGTACATTGCGATGCAATCAGCTGACATTCTAGAATGCCAGCTGATTCTAGTGTCAGTTATTGCCAGTTGCAGAGCCGACGCGTTATGCTTCCAGCGTTGTCCTCTCATACTGGTGTGCTGTATATGTACTGCTGTACTTTATTTCTTCAATAAAGCCCTCATACCGTTACCGGAGTCCCCGTTCTTTACACCTTCGTGTTAATTTCTTTCCGTAGTTAGATCATTTTATTGTCTCGTATTAAGGTCATCGTTTATTTTCCTCGTTTACTTAACATTTATTTGCATTTATTACTCTCCCGTAAGGCTGTCCTCGCTGGTTATCAGTAATGATGGCACAGAGACGCTTACTGAGGAGCGCTAGCCAGCCAAATGGTGAGGTGAATTTCTAACAGTAGCGCTCCTCCGAGTGCGGCTGCTTCTGTCGGGCCCTGCAGAGGAAGCCCTGAGGTGCCCATATCCTTGAGTAGGCGGGGCAACCGATAACCATCCAAGCAGTCCCTTAGGACGACAGCCGTCGTGCAGTGGATACACTATTTCTCTGAATATCAAGTATTACACAACACCGGTTCCGTTTCACGGGTCCGCGAGCAGACACCGATTAACCTGCGCTGTTGTGAATGATAAACCGGCTTTGAGTCCTGACGTGCCCAGCTCCACTTTCGGTTCATTTAACGCTATCCAATCAGCCTGTACAACAATCGTGCCGTAACATCGGGCGAGTCTTGCGATTGGTTGGCAGCCTGATCCGAGGGGCGGGTAACCAATAGCTCGTGTCAGCCCACCCTGAGGCCAGGTGCGCCATTGGTTGACGCCGATGAACGTTTGCGCTGCTTTTTAAGATGTCGCTCCGGGAGTTGGGTGATCGGGAGGCTTTGGGTCGGGGAGGGGGACATCGCCGAAGCCTCCGCCGGTCGAAACAGCAACAGCGCCGAGGAAAGGGAGGAGTGACAGCTGTCGCGATGGACATCCTTAAGTCGCTGGGGCATCCGGACGAGATATACAAGTTGCTTAAGTTCAAGATGGGGGGATGCTCCACTATAATGCCTAGGCTGGACTATGTAAGTACACTCATATGTATACACACCTGCGTCTTACACCCTCGCTGACATGATGCTTCCATGTCGTTTACCACAGGGCAGGTCACACGTTCATAAGGTGAAGCCAAGTGTCACATTTTTTTAGCCAGCTCCTGACTATTTTACAGGCATTCTTTGCTTTCTGCGACATATAGCTCAGTTTCACACATTATAAATATGGATTTACGTGTCTCTAAAAACAGAATGGGCAAAAGGCGCACACATAATTTGGGCCGATGTATGTGTTGTCATTGCATAGTATGAAGATGCACAGGACTCAGATTGTTTCTCCAGCAAGGTTATCGGTCAGACAGGTAGCGTACTACACGGGGCCGTATTTTTCTTTCAGTTTTCAGCCTAATTCTAAAATCGAAGTAACTAGAGGCTCACAAATATTGAGAACACTACACAACCTAACACTTAATCTCCTGGCAAGCATCTTTTGAACACCGTGGAGCCAACCCCATCTCTATGGAAACTCCAAGTATAAACTGAGGCACACAGAAAAGGCTTCCCCAGATTACCACACACCTCCAACTCTCACAAATAATCCAGATCATAGCATTTAGTCCATGAGACAGTTTACAATAACACATTCCAGACCTGAAGACTGCCACAAAATCGTAAACAAATTAGGGACAACAATTCCCCCGCCAGATAAAAACTCACCGCTGCCCTTCCTCCTTTTGGACCACTTTGAACAAAACCTGTTGTGAAAACTAAGTACAAAGCCCTAGTCGCAGAGCTTTAATCTGGTTCACTAAAACTGCCCCGAAACACTGACACATTGGCAGAGTACTTCCAGACAATTCCTCGAATCCACCTTGACTCTAACATAAACCTTCAAACCATTGCTCTGGCCCACTTTGAAACCTTGGCAGCAACATTACATGCCTACTGGGACCGACCAGCAAGATCTGAAAGTTCAACCTCGATCCGCCAGTATACTCAGTACGGGTTCATCTTCACTCTCCAGTAGCATTAGTACAGATACATTTTAACCCTCAGCACTGGTAGTACTGCTCTACTTTAAGCGACATTCAACCCAATAGGTAATCCTTCACTCTCCTGCACCTTTGTATTGTTTCAACCCGACCCAGAAGACACTAATCATACTGTCTGTTAGATGGCCAACAAAGAAATGAGTACAGAAAAAGAAACGTAGGCCCTGATTACGAGTGGGCTGGTAAATTCAGAACCTTGCGTAAACCTCTGTTTTACACATGGGTTGAAATGAAAAATTTGGCTGCATTTAACACATCCTATACTTACCGTACCATGCATATTTTGGTGCATTAAACACAAAATCCGCATGTTATTCCACAAACTTGTGATGGGTGTTATTTATTTCATGCAATATTTTATGTACCCTGTGGTATCTCTATTTATTATGTGTGATAAATAACCTACCAACTTTTAATCACGGCTTTAGAATTTACAGACTTCTGTGTCTGCACGTTCCAGATAACATGCAAATGTTGCTTAATTTGTAAAAATGTAAGTGCTAGTGCCCTCTTCAGAAGGCCACTTGAACTTGCACCGCTCATTGCCACTGCCAGTTACAATAATAACACCGCTACTAACCGTCACACTCCTACAAATGGGATAATTTCAGATCCCAAAGCTGTAAGTCTGGCTTTGGCTTCTATTAGTCATTTTTAATGTGCATTGAATTAGTAAACAGCTGTTCTTATGCTTGCCTTCAAATGAAACCAATAACACCACCATGTGGCAGTTAGTCATAAGTGCTGGTGCCGAGTACTAGAAACCACCGGCTCAAATTAAGCACTGCATGCAGCAAGGGATATACCCAGGGCCACTAGAAATATGTGACTTTGCGGCCACCGCGTTTTGTTTACATATTTATTGATTTGCCACATGATCCATCATATGCTGCGTAATCTGCAGATTTTAACAAAAAAAAATGTTTCTAGCTCAAATGGTTCAAATGTTACTAAAAGCGCAGCTCAGGGTTTTGGGGGTTCACTCTTGAATTCTCCTTCTTGTATGTACTGCTTAGCTAACGTATCTAGTACAAATGGTGCTGCATGTGCTGTCAACACATGCATTCTCAAACTAGTAGTTTATACGGTTTGCATTTCTTTTGGGTTTTCAGATCTCCCCATAGGAAAGGACACTGACGTCCCTAAATGCTTTGGGCATGAAATTGAACATGATCACAACAATGTATATAATGTAATGTTTTGAAGTTCTATTTATGCTAAACCGTGTTTGCATAGGACTTATCATTTTGAGTGAATTGGTAGAGAATTGATACAGAAAATGTGAATACATTCTGAAATATTATCAAGAATATGAATGAATAGCAAGTATTCAAGTGGAATAAATAGTAGAGAATATAAAATTATAAGTTAAGAAAATTTTCGTTTTTTGAATGTGAATAGTGCGCAGCGCATCCAAGTCTGTGAACTTGTTATAAACTACTAAAAGCGCAGCAACATTAGCTGCAGCACAGTGGAAGGCCCTTTGCAAAGGTTGGCTTGTCTCCTTTCTGTTTCTTATTTTTATATTTGGGTGTTAAACCAGTACTAATAAGGTGCAACCAATGCCCTAACAGTGTTAACGTGTATAAAATACTAGGTAATAACGTAATACTATGATAAATGTGTCACATTATGCCGCATAGTTTGCCTTTTCTTGCAGCATAATTTACTTAACCCTGACTCATAATTTAGCCCTCCCCTCTCGCATAATTCCAGTGGCCCTGTATATACCCAGACAAACATAAGCATGATCACGGTAACTAGAACGAAAGCTAAACACTTGACATTGAATTTAAATTAACTACTCATGTGGTATTGAAACAAACATCATGAAGGATCAGCTAATTAACACGGCTTAAAACAAAGTGGTCTGGTTACAAATTAGAGATGCAGGACCCTCCAAAAGATAAATATGTTGTAATCTTGGTTTTAAAGGATGCCGTGCAAGACGGTGTGGGTGGGATAATTCAAACCGTAGCTGGGAGCTTGGGGGTGGAAAGGTTTGTACATTTTTAAAAGGCCTGAGTGGGAGCGTTAAGGGAACAAGTGAAACAAGCATTGGCATAGCCAATAGGTCTCGCTTTTGGGACCTTATAAGTATTTAGTTATGCAGCACAATATCCTTAGTGCAACAACATCAACTGTTGCATGGCTAAACGCTTATAAGGTCCCAAAGGCGAGACCTTTTGGCTATGTCTATGCTTGTTTTTATTAGTTGACTCAAAGGTCTGTTGATATCGGTACACAGACGGGGAAAAATAGAGAAATGTTAAGTTGTGTGAGCTATTGACAGTGATTTCACAAATTGTTTTTGCGGTGCAGGGGTCTCCTGTAATAGTTTTGCATTTGAAGGATTTGCTTTCTGCTCCTCATAGCGAGAATCATGAGTTGTTCTGCATGTGCACACTAGACACATACCATTTATCTGCCGCTCTAAAAACACGATCTTTACCGCCCCTGAGCCCTGACACTATTTGAGGCTTGTATCCATTGGGAAAGGTCTTCGGAAGCACAATTAAATGTGGTTGGACTTATACCTCCACATCTGTTTCTTTCATGTTGGGTCTCTTGCCAATTTTTTTCTTTTCCGCAGCCTGGTCTTGGCCCCTCAACAACTCTGTTGTTTACATATGTATTGTGCAAAATGCTTCGTGTGACTGGTGTCAATCCTAGGCAGTAGGAAAAAGAAGGATGCTGGCACTTTAGACATATGAACTGCCCCCACCCTCTTCCTATTATTCCCTCTCTTTCTGTCTTACTCCTAACTTACTGAAAACCGTGACTTGAAGAAACGATTCACAACCTCTCTTTCCTTCTTTCATTTAGTTGCTTACCTGGGAAATGAATCCAAAAAAGAACAAGTGCGCTCCTCGCGCTAAAGGGGGGAAAAAAAAGATGAGGAGAGGAGGAGGCAGCAGGGGTAGGGGAGAGAGGAGGGGGCCTGCGCCTGTTTCCCTTGCTGGAGGGAGCAGGAACCATATGTTTGTAATTAACACATGGTTTGAAAGCTCGCTCCCCCAAGGGAATCTCCAAACGTTCACACGTTGCCTTCGAAGCAATGCAATGCATGCACGTTTTTGGCAGCAAAGCTGAAGCGATTGCTAAAGCCTTTTCCTATGCAACGCATGTGCGCTGCGTTGGCGAGACCTAAAAACTGAGGGCTGGTGGAGGAGGTTGTAATTCAGAAGGTACGAAGATTTGAGGGGGCAACAGCACACAAGAGAGGGTAAAAAAATGCACTCCATTGGAGTGCTGAAACGAAAGAAAAAAGTAGTTCTCTGAATGTATGGAATGATCAAAGACATCAAATTGAAACTAAAGAAGGTATTCTTGAGGGGGGATAAACGTAAGAAGAAGGAGGAATGCTGTCAAATATGAAGCAAGTAGGGGCGTGGCTTGGCGGGCGAAGATGGCGGTCGCAGCCTTGTAGAGCTCCCGCCGGCCCGGACTTAATTCGATCATTTATCCTGACCCCCGAGCCCACTGTTGGTACCCAGTGATTGCTTTCGATCTAGTGAAGTCTCCTGTCTACCTTGGTGTGTCGATCCTGCATTTCTTCCCTTCCTGCGATCGGAGGGAGGCGGCGGCGGAGTGCGGCCTGGTGGCCGGCCGGAGACCGGGGTCCTCGAGTTTCGCGACGCCTGGTGGCAGTTGCGACCTAGCGGGTGCGGGTGGCATCCGCTACGCCGCCCCTGGCTCATTTCTTCGGCCGCGATCGTCTGGAGATCGGGACGGTGCCAACAGCTCCTACCCATCAGCTCACCCCCTGAATGACCAACGAGCGGTGGCGGTGAGGCGTGGCCCCGCGACAGTCTGGAGACGGGGTTCCTTGTGCCCCGAGGCGGCCGGGGACGGACTGGTGGACGGTAGTGGCATCCGATCTGCCTCTCCTGGCCCGGCCCGCTGGATACGGCTGCCCACAGACCACGGACCCACAGATTCTTCCTTTTGTACCTTGGACGGCTGCTTGTGGGGACGAGTGCGGGTGCGGCCTGTCCCGCCGGGGTGACGCCGGGACCTCGATTTTCGCGACACCCTCTCTGGGGCCTCATCTGGGCCGTCCCGCTCAGGACTTGCGACAGTGCCCGAAGGTTCGAGGGTGGTGTCCGCCCTGCCCGGCGCTTGCCATGACCAGGGACAGAGGAGGTGGCCCGCCTAAACATGGCCCCATCGATAAATTCACCGGGCCGAGTGGTGGCGCCGGGGCGGCCGGTGGCAGCGGCGGCCCCGGGCCGGACAATGCAGCTATACTGGCGGCCATCACCCAATCCCGAGGCATGCTCGATGCCAAGATTGGAGCGGTTGGGGCGGATGTCACGCTCCTGCGCCAGGACCTCCGCAATGCGGTGGAGCGGATCGCTGGGGCTGAGACCCGTATCACGGAGACTGAGGCGGACATTAGTGGCCTAAAGCAGCGACTGGCGGAGGTGGAGAGCGTCCAAAAGACACTGGCGGCCCGCGTGGAAGATGCAGAAGGGCGCGCGCGGCGCAACAACCTCCGCTTCATTGGCTTTCCGGAGCGGTGCGAGAAGGACAACATGGAGCGGTTCCTAACCGGGTGGCTGGAGAGCTGGCTCCCCGAAGGGGCACTGTCTACGTGCTTCGTGATTGAGAGGGCCCACAGGGCTCTGACCCAGCGGCCACCGGAGGGTGAGCGCCCACGGCCAGTTATCGCTCGCCTGCTGAACTTTCATGACCGGGATGTTATCCTGCGGGAGGCGAGGAACAAGGGCTCGCTCGCCTTCGAGAATCATACTATCATGATTTTCCCGGACTACACGAAGATGGTGCAGCAACAGAGGCAATCCTTCATGGACGCTAAGGCTAAGCTTAGGGGCCTCAAGCTCCAATACTCGCTCCTGTATCCGGCTCGCCTGCGAGTAATATATCAGTCTCGGACCCATTTCTTCGATTCGCCGGAGGAGGTGTTCCGCTGGACCGATGAGGCGGTGCGACTCCGGCCCCATGCCCAGCCGGGGCTGGACCCGGGCAGGTCCCAGGGATCGTCGCCGGAGCGGACGGATCGCCCGAACAGGAAGGGCCGCCATCGGAGGTCTCGCTCCAAGAAAAGATCGGCTTCCGCCTGTGCATCGCAATCGGGTGGTGCCAGGGACTCGGAATACTCCGACGCGGGCAGCTGAACATTGCTGGGCCTACACGCACTTTGTATGCTGCATACTGAACTGCTCTGCTTTGGCTGGTGAGACTGTTTCATTCTGTCCTTGATGTGCCAGTCGGTTCCCATGTGAAGACTTCAGTTATTGCCGTGGGGATGCAGTGGGGCTCGGAGGGTACCATTTGCGGGCCTCAGACCCTCACGGGTGTGAGTGTTGTTGGGGGGGTGGTGTGTGTGTGTCATTGTGGGGTTGTGGGGATCCATTGGTATGGCGGGCCCTGGGTCCTCTGTTTTGGACCCGGGTCTCTCCATGCCGCGACAGATACTTCAATGTTTTCTGAGGTATTGGGGTGGTGGGTGTGGGGCGTGGGGGGGTGTTCTGGTGTTGCACTTGTTGGGGGGGTTCTGGGTTGGGAAGGGGGCGCTGAGTTTGCGGGCTGGGGGGGTGGGTCCACACATGCCTGAGGCTTTGATTCTTGTCGATTTGCGGGTTGCACCAGGGTGGGAGGGAGGGCCGGATTCTGGACTGTATATTGACAATGGCTGATACTGCACTTATGTCTCCTTCAAAGACCCTGCGGGTGGTGACATGGAATGTGGGGGGTATCCTGGATAAGATCAAGCGTGGGGCTGTGCTGCGGTGGGGGAAGAGGGAGATGGTGGATGTACTCCTGCTCCAGGAAACTCACATGCTGGGCTCCAAGGCCCTTAGCCTTCAGAGGTTCGGTTATCAACAGGTCTATCATGCTGGCTTTACGAGGGGATCACGGGGGGTGGCCATATTGATACATCGTAGGGTGGCCTATGTCCATGAGAAGCAATGGATTGATCCTCAGGGCAGGTTTGTCTTTGTTAAAGGCCTACTGGGTTCCGAGCCGGTGGTCTTTGGAAGTGTCTACGCCCCTCCCCCCCTGCAATGGGCATTGTCTGAGCGGCTGTTTGCGTTGTGGGACGAAATCCCCGAGGTCCTGACCGTGGTGGGGGGTGATTGGAATGAGGTCATGGATGTGGGCCTGGACCGCCTGAGGCGAGCGCATGTAGTGTCTGACCCCCTCCCCCCCCCCCGCGGCTGCTCCCACCCGATTGTGTGCGACTGTGCGTAGTCTGGGCTGGATTGATGTGTGGCGGCATTTTCATCCCGCAGTGCAGGCCTTCACGTATGTATCGGCGGTGCATGGGTCCTTCTCGAGACTCGATTATCTGTTTGTACCGGGTGCCTGTCTGAGCCGTGTCAGGGACGCCACGATACTCCCCAGGGGCCTCTCGGATCATTCCCCTGTCCTAGCCACCGTGACCCTCCCCTCTAAACGGCAACCCTTTCGCTGGCGTATGTCCGCCTGGCAGCTGCAGCGGCCGGAGTACGTGACGCATTTACGCGAAGAGATCGATCACTTCTGGCGCGAGAACTTGGTGGGGGGTGTCGATGCCATTGTTGTGTGGGAGGCGCTGAAGCCTACGATCCGGGGCATTGATATAGCTTGGTGTGCGGCCGCTCGGCGGGAGCGTCGGGAGGCCATTGTGACTGCCGCGGCCCGCGTGGAGGAGCTGGAGCAGCGTGGTCGACTCGGGGGTGATGAGGGCGTCGTACGACAGCTCCTGCAAGCCCAGCAGACGTATTCCTCGGTCCTGTATGAGGAGGCCCGACAGGCGTGGCTCGCCACGCGCAGCAGGGTGTATCAGTGGGGCGATAAGTCCTGCACCATGTTACATAGGCTTTGCCAGGCGACTTTCCAGCCCCTTGAGCTGCCCGGCCTTACGGCGGAGGACGGCTCGGTCATGACCGACCCGGGTCGGTTGGCGGCTAGCTTTGCCCGCTACTACGAGGCACAATACGCTCCTCGTGGCCCCTTGGTGGAGGGCGAGATTGCCTCATACTTGGACGACCTACTCCCGCAGGCAGTCTCGGAGGAGACTAGAACGGCCTTGGAGGCCCCGCTTACGTCCGAGGAACTTGGGGAGGCCCTTGGCCAGTTGAATACTGGGAAGGCGCCCGGCCCGAGCGGTTATCCTGCCGAATTTTATAAAAAGTTCCATGTTCAGCTGGGACCCCACTTTCGCAACGCCCTGGAGGCAGCGCGGACTAGAGGCGAGCTGCCACCTGACTGGCGTCATGCCGAGATTGTAGTCTTTTTGAAGCCAGGCAGGGCGCCGGACCGGCACGACTCTTACAGGCCGATCTCCCTCCTCAACATCGAGGCCAAGATTTTGGCGAAAGCCCTGGCGAACCGCCTTCTGCCCCACATCGCCGACCTGGTCCACCCTGACCAGGCCGGGTTCATGCCGCGCAGGGCCACCCGGCATAATATCCGGCGGGCGCAGGCAGCGATCGACGCCATGGGTGCTAGGGATGAACAGGCCGCACTCCTCCTTGCGGACATGGACCGGGCCTTTGATTCGGTGAGTTGGGCGTATTTGTTCACCTTGTTGGCCCGCCTCAATCTATGGCCTGTCTTCTTGTCCTATATCCGTCTCCTCTACACCAATGTTACGGCGTCGGTCCGTGTAGCCGGTGCGGTCTCAGGGCGCTTCCAAATCGGACGTGGTACTCGGCAGGGCTGCCCGCTGTCCCCCTATCTGTTCGCCCTGGCCATGGAGCCCCTGGCGTCGCGGATACGAATGGATGCCCGTATGCGTGGCTTTGTCTGGAACGATACCCTAACAGATAGGATTGCACTCTATGCAGACGACGTCCTCCTGTTCCTTACCGATCTGCGGCGCTCGGGCCCTCGAGTTTTGGAGATCATGCGGGGGTTTGGCGAAGTCTCGGGGCTCCACCTTAATCTGTCTAAATCGACCCTGTGGATTCTACATGGCGGAGTGGTTGCCGACCCTTGGGCCGCCGACCTGCGCGTGGCGACGGACGGCCTGAAGTATCTGGGTGTCTTCCTCTCGACCTCGCGAGCCGTGGCCTGGACACGCAGTGTCTTGCCGGTGTGGGAACGGGTCCAGACTGATGTCAAAACATGGTCCAGGATGCCCCTTACAATCTTTGGGAGGTCGGCCATCTTTAAGATGGTGGCGCTGCCGAGGCTGTTGTACCAACTCCAACACTTCCCGCACCCTATTGGCATGGAGTGGTTCCGCCAGGTGAACTCTGTGCTGAGCCGCTTCCTGTGGGATGGCGGTGCAGCCAGGGTGGCCCTGAGGACGTGCTTTCTGTCCACATACTGTGGTGGTTTGGCCACATCCGACCTCCTCTCCTACTACCAGGCGTCACATCTACTTGTCCTTAATGACTGGTGGTACGGGGATAGGAGTGACCCGGCCTATGCCCTGGAGAGACATCTCATGGGAGATCGTACGCTCCACACCATTCTTTATTCGGCCCGTATACGCCGTGGGTTGCCGTCGGTAACTAAAGTGGTCTTTGCAGTGTGGCGGCAGTCTCTGCGCCGCATGGGTTGGTGGGGCAAATTAACGGCTGAAACGCCGCTGTGGCACAACGGCATGCTCCCGGAACTGGCGGCCCTGGCCGGGTTCGAGGGTTGGGAGGCTATTGGAATTACACAACTGGGCCAGGTCGTATCAGGCGCCACCCTCAAGTCCTTTGAGGAACTCCGTGTGGAGTTCCAGATGCCTCAGTCCCAGTTCTTCCGCTACCTACAGCTGAGGCATGCCCTCGCCCCGAGCATTGCCGGCCTCGACTCCCTGCCGGAGTTCAGTCCGATTGAGGCGAAAGTGTTTATGGGAGACTTGGGAGACAAGAAGGTCTCTAGGATCTATCAGTCACTTGTTACTCACTGCTCATCCACTCTCAGCTCCCTTCGGGAGGCGTGGGAGGTAGACGTGGGCGCCCTGGACGAGGATGATTGGAGGGAGGCGCTGGAGTCCCCGCGCGGCACCGCTATTGCGGTTCGGTTCCGCCTGATACAATTCAAATACCTGCATCGTGCCTATTATACACGTGAACGTCTGTGGAAGGCTGGTTTGATTGCGTCATCGGAGTGCCTGCGCTGTGGGGAGGTGCCTGGCTCCCTGCTGCATACGGTGTGGTCGTGTGGTCGCCTGGCTGGATTCTGGAGGGGCGTATGGAGTTGCCTGGCTGAGGTCCTGGGCTGGGATCTTCCTCGAACCCACCGGCTAGGCCTGCTGCACATTATGGAAGGGGTTGGGGGCAACATGGATAAGCGTCATCTGTTGCTCCTGGGCCTGGTGGTTGCTAAGCGTGACCTGGCTCGGGCCTGGAAATCTGTGAGGGCCCCCCCCCCTGTCTGCATGGAAGGCTGGGCTGGACTACTTTATGGGTCTTGAAAAACCGGTCTTTGAGGCGCGGGGCTGCCCACGCAAACATTTCAAGATCTGGAAGCGGTGGGCCGACTACCGTGTCCTGTCCTTGGAACCCCCGGCGGAGCAGGAGGAGGACATTTGATCGCAGTGACTCTTCTGGCCCACATGGCAAAACCCTGGTTGCATTATACCTGCTTCTTCTCTGTGTATCGTCTTTGTGTTGCTTCTGTACATGTGTGGCGGGGGGGGGGTGTTGGGTACGGGTGGGGGTGTAGTTGGGGTTGGGGTGGGCTGTTAGGGCATTTTTAAAGCTGAGCTTCATTGACACTTGCTTCATGGAATACTATGTATGTTACTATTACATTGATACTGTTGTGGGGATCTTGGTGTGTGAAGATACCACATTCTTGATACTCTTTTGCTCAATAAAATTGGTTGTGGAAATATGAAGCAAGTACATTATATTAACCAAAAGCAAGCCAATAGTAATAATAGGCTGACACAAATCCCAGTGCAAGTATTTATATTTTCCGTAGTAATCTTCATTAACAGTCAGCTAAAATTGTCTGTAGGCAAGACTCAAAAGTTATTGCGACCACAAGCACCACTATTCACATGACATTACAGAGTACTCCGAAATGGTTTACAATCTCTACAACAATGTAACGAGACAGAACACACTTGCTATTTTCACTACTACTTTATTTCCAGTTTCAGGCATATAAAAAGGCTGGATTTAATGGGCAGGGTGTGACATGCTAAAAGCTTGATTGCCTGATCCTCGAATCGTTTTTCCCTATGCAGAAGGCCACAGCTATTGGAAATCACCCAAGCAGCATGTTTTATTGTGAGCTCATGCACTTGTCTGCATTCTGGCCCTTTTGCTGTGCGCCATGCCATCCCCAGGATTTCATCAAAGCCTTGCTGCCATATGAGTCAGTGAATAACTCTAACTGCCGCAAGATCACCCAAGGCAGCTGCTGGATCAGTCTTCCTGAAAAAAGTGATCAACGTTTGCAGAGCTTCTAGTGTCCTAACATAGTGATGCTTCTTGCATAAACCTGTTATGGGTCTTATTACCCTCTTCACAAATGCCTTGCAGAGCAGAATCTTACCTACCGTGCAAAGTTGACTTTGCCTAGCAAATCCTCGATTTCTCTTAGCATAGCCGATGATTTAAAATAAACAGTAGCTGAAACAATAGTATTCAGATATGCAAGAGTTTACAATAGCATAGAATAAAGAAAAACATGTGTCAATAATAGCCATAAAGAAGGAGCAGTACATAGTTGCACAGCATTCTAAGCAAGGAAACAAGAAAGTTTGTGGGGTAAATAAAGCATGGGGGCATGATAATGACAATTCAGTCCAGGCTGGTAGAGTCCAACATGAACAAGTAGTCTTGTGGTGGTTGCCATATATCTTTAGGTCTCGAAGTAATTGGCTGTAAAGTTGCATAGTCTTCACTGGTTTTATCACAAAAATCATAATCCTCAGCCTTGCAGAGTCAGGGCCGGTTTTGCTACCCCAGCGTAGCGCAATCTCGCATTTAGCAAGCAGCAGAGCAATAGTAGTGAATCAGCGCACCACGTTGGGGACATCATCAACATTCCCCAGGAATGGGGAGGGAGTAGATTAGTCAATGGAATTGGTATGTTGAGGAAGAGGGATCGGAAATGGGGGAAGACTACCATCTTTATGATTGTCACGCGACCCGCCAGCAATAGAGGGAGTTTTATCTACCGATCCAGCTGTGTGGACAGTCGGTCACTAGCTGAGCTGTAATTGAAGTGGATCATATGTTCTTTGTCCTTTTGAAGAGTGGTGCTCAAGTATCTGGTGGAATCCTCACACCAGGATAGGGGGATTCAGGAGGTTCAAATACAAGTAATAGCAGTGTGCACAAGTATAATTTTGTCATCAGTGTCTCGATTCTCTAACTTTTCGTGAGCCCACGGCTTAGAAGTCACAGTTCATGCAACTAATGATCAACAAAGAGTGAAAAGGAGAATATTATTGTAACTTTATTGTTTATGGTTTGTCACGGCTCGCCAAATGAGACCCCAAGAGCGCGTAATTGAATGCTCCAATCAAGTTTTATTTCAAGCAATAAAAAAGACAATTAGGGGCGGGATCCGGAATTCTTGAAAGGTATCCTTCAGGATCTGCCTTCCCTCAGGCCGTTCCAGTGTATACACTCTCCGGGTAGCTCAAAAGAAAGAAACAAGCACTACCGTTAGTGCAATAGTCGTGGTCAGCAACCAAACGGGGAAAAGGGAGTGAGGGACACAACACCGCCTTTAGAACACAGTGTGGAATGGGGCAATCCGTCACCAGGAGGGGGGGGAAGGAATTTAGTGGAGTATTCTCCCAGCCGGTCAATAGATTTCACAGAGTCGCGTGGTGTGATGTACCTCCGACTCAGCTGATACCGGTGCACCCACCCGACACCCGGTCTCCACAAGCGATCACGCAACTGTTTAAGTCACGACCCTCCTGGGCCGTGGCGGGGCACTGCGTCCTCCTCCTCACAATCGCTGGTTCCCTTCTGCAGGCAACCGTCCCTCTCGCCGCTCCTCCGTCGTGTCAGTCGTTCTCCGGCGTCTTCATGGGCTTGGCTGTAAGCGTCTTCTTCCTTCTGGTATTGGACACACCCTTCTGCGTCGTCCCGGCAGATATCGCTCACGGCGTAGAGCTCGTCCGGCCTCCTGGGGGTGTGTCCTTCATTCTCAGGCAGTTTCTTAAAGGGCTAGCTGCAGGGTTGCACCCGCTCCTCACTGTCCACAGTACTCTGTGGCTGTAGGGGAGAAAAGAGACCACTATGTGGAAGTGTCGCTATTCCTGGGTCTGGGGACCTCGGCATCTGACATGGTTGTTTTCACAAACCTTTACAATATTTTTAATCAGGTAAATCGCACATATAGTTTATAAAAATAAAAAAAATATTCATTAATCTTCAATAAATAGTAATAATTCCAGAAGGTTAACATATTATTGCGTCATGTATGATTCAATTGTAAATACAATAACATTTATAAATCCATCACATCCAGATAGATTGATCAGGGAGTCTTGTTCATCTGTTCCAAGTCCCCTTTATTGAATTCTTAATTACAGGTGTACATCAGCCTAGCTAATGCGTTTCGTCCAACGAGTGGGAACCGGATCTAAATGTTTGTCATAATTTAAGCACCTTAGATGGATATCATCATGACAATGGGAGATGAAGAAGACTCCCTGATCAATATATCTGGATGTGATGGATTTATGAGATTTATTGTATTTACAATTTAATCATACATAATCCAATAATATTCTCCTTTTCACTCTTTGTTGGGATTCAGGAAGTACAGGCTTTGTGATGGCAATTGGGGGGGGGGGTGTGAGTTCTGATTTGGCAAAAATTATGTCAAGGCCAGAGATACAGAGGATGATCTTTCTAATAAGCAGTGTGAGATTGACTGTGGGTGACGAACAATAAGGAGTATGTTATTCACATGGAGCAACAATAATAATCGGCCTGGACGGAACTGCAGACCCAGATGAAGGTGCTCTCCTGCAGGTGGCCCACTAACTGGTCCAAGAACATGATAATGAGAAGAAGTGAACGAGGGCCTCCTTGGCGGGTCCCCCTGGACATTGGGAAGTGGCCAGTAATCGAGCCATTGACCTGGAGTTGAGGCCGAGGGTTAGAATAGAGTAGCTTAATTGAGGCAGGAGACCTAATTTATCGAGTGTCGCCCTAAGGAATGGCCATTTTAGAGAATAAAATGCTTTTTCGGTGTCTAGAGTGCAACGGCTGCTGGGTCCTCCAGGGAGATTCTGTTCAAGACTGCAAAAATGGTCTGCAGGTTTCGGGAGATCTGTGAAGAATTAAACCTATTTGTATGGACGAGATGATCTGTTCCATGAAAAGGAATAGCATGGTTGCAATTACTTTGGGCATGATTTTATTATCCATGTTGACTAAAGAGAGGATGTGATAAGAGGTGCATACGTGAGTGTCGTTACCTGGTTTTAATAATAAGGTGATGACCGCTTCCTGCAGTGTGGGGGTGGTGAAGAATACCCCTCTTGAGGGCTTCCGCATATAATTAGTGCAGATGCTGTACAAGCAGATGTTTATACGCTTTGAAAAGTGCGCTTGAGAGTCCATAGGGGTCTGAGGCCTTGGATCCATTAAGAGCATCTATGGCCTGCATGATTTCCTCACAGGAAATAGGCGCACTTTAGAACTGAGACCTCACTAAGCCACACCAATGCGACTTTAGCAAGTTAACAAGCAATCGCTGCTATATCACCTGGTGTGTGAGAGGAGTAGAGGTGTTCATTATAGCGCAGTAACTCACACGTGATACCTTCATTGTCGGAGATCAATCCGACCTCAGCTGCCTGTAGAGTAGGAATATACCTGTTCGGCCTATTAGGGTGCATTAGACATGCTAGTGTGCGACCGCAGAGTTTCTCCTCGCCATAGTGCTGGGCCGTCGCCTATTCACCTAAGTAGGCTGTATCCCTATTTGGACAGATCTTGGAACTCTTTTAACAAGACAGAGGGGTGATGAATTTGAAGTCTTCAGTGTGATTGACAGTCTACACGATCTAAGGTATGTAACTCCGACTCAATACAGGTAAGGCGTATGCAAATATCTCATAGAACGCCTACATGTTTCGAAATACAGATTTCACGTATATATGGCTTGAAGGCTTACCATATAGTAGCCTGTGTGGTCATCGAACTGGTATTAAGGGTAAATACGGTCCTGGAGTTATTAGCGGAAGACCTCATCATGCAGAGCATTACAAGGGAAGCGCCAACTGCACTTCCGCCCATTCCCATAAGGCATTTCCAGTACCAGCCATACCGGCGCATTGCTCGAAAGCATGAGTGGAAGGTGGGCAACATCGGTTGCCCACTGGGTTGCATTCACAGAGTTGAGCCAAGTCCACACCCATAAGGGAGCAGAATAGAAAACCTATTCAGAAGAGGTGGGGTGTTTTCAGCTATATTTTAAACTGTACCCTTGTGCTCCCTCAGCTTGTCCTGTGGTAACCTGCACAGAGTATGTAGTTCAAACCCTAGGGATGTCTAGCTGGTCACCGGCTCCACTGTCTTGTCTTCTGCCAGTCAACACCCAGTATCTCTGCTAGCTGCAGAAGGATGCTAGTAACTCTTCCTCACCCTGTGCCTGCTGCCACAACAAACGCAGTCCTTCAAGTAGTGTAATTTACCTCCCCCAATGTGTTACCTCTGTCGTGCCCATCCAAGACAGTGCTAAATGTCTCGGAGTATGAGCATGACATGTAGCAACCCATGGGAAAGCACATATGGTAGTGCTGACCTAAAAAACTGCAATCCCAAAAGGTGGAAGCTGGGGTGCAAACTGATATTCCACTTGGCCTACAGTATAGGTTCTAGAGGGTGGGCATCCTAGTGCATAAATCTATCCAACTTTCTGTGATAAACACATGGTCTGATACACATAGAAAATATGCAGGCAGCACTATCAGGGAAATGGGAAGGCGAGACACTCAACATTATCTCTAATGATATCCCCCCAGGCTACACGGGAAGGCATTTCAAGAAGTATGGGCCCTCTTGTTTCGCCTCCTAGAGGGCAAGCTGCTGATGGTTGGAGGCTACAATCCTTCCCTCTGCGATATCATGAACAGCTGACTGGACAGTCCCGTTGGCTGACTTTCTGGCAGACCTGGGACTCAAGGATATATGGCACGCCCATAACCTGACTGAACGCCAATACACGTTCCTTTCAGGAGCCCATGGAAACTTCTCAATTCAGCTATTTCTTCACCCTGTCATTCCAATTCCCACACTTTTGAGAGGTCCGTCACCTGGCTAGGGGGATCTCCGACCATTTTCCTGTTTGAACGACTTATGGGCAGCCTGACCGAAGTAACAACATCTGCATCTGCCCCTGGTACCTAAAAGTATCACACATACGCACTGGACTCTGTGAAGACATGGAACTATTCTTTGATGAAAACAATGTCTCTGTAGTATATCTGCGGACTCTCTGAGAGGCATAAAGGGTCAGGGCCTCTCACTGATAGTGGGGCATAAGAAGGAAAAACGAGTCTGCCTGGAGGCGTTGAATTACGAATTTCAGGGACTGTAGGCAGGACTTACAGATACGAACCAAGGAGGCTTACACCACCAATTTATTTTAAAACAACGGGAGTACTGAGGTACTGCTGCATAGGCCGCTAAATCTGCTCACTGAGAAATCCAACACCGCCTCAATGAGGTAGGTGATAGAGTGGAGAAACTCCTAGCCTGGCTTGACACAAAGGAGAGAGCTAACAGATGGGTGCTGAAACTCCAGACTATCGGAAGGAGGAGCTCATGAAAGGTAGGCTGGAAATAGCACAAATCTTGGCGATATGGTATACACAGTTGTACTCCCTGGTGCACACAGCATCAGTGGAAGTCCATTGAGCTGCTTTTTGATATCCTGCTCCCAAGTCTCTCACTGACTGATGGAGAGCTACTGTAACAATAAATCATTATAAGCGAGATAGCCCGGGCAATGCGCGACCTGACCTGTACAAACTCGCAGGCTCTAAAGCCTTCCCCTTGCGAATGTTTTTGGAAAGCTGTGAATTGGTCTCTCGCCGGTGGATCAGTGACTGGTGTTTATAGTTTCCATACATCAAGAAGGCAAACCTGAAGACTGAGCTTCTTGTAGACCAATCTCCTTGCTAAAGGCAGAAGTTAAGATTCTGGCAAAAATACTGGCATCTTGTTTGGTCCAAGTGGTCCAAACTTTGGTTTATCCAGATCAATCTGGATTTGTACTGGGGACAAGTACCTTTCTCAATCTGTGTCTTCTGCACTGGGTTCTTGGCTGCGTGCCTGAATTGGGTGAAGACGCACTTATTGCATTTGATACAATTTAATGGCCATACATGTTTGAAGTACGGACGAGGATGGGCTTCGTCCCACGCTTCGTACCGTGATTGTGGCTGCTCTAAACATCCTCTGGCCCAAGTGACTGTAAATGGTGGCACATCTCCAGTGTTCCAGCTCGGACCCTAACTGGGCTGCCCACTTTCCCTATTGACATTCGCCTTAGTCCTGGACCCCCTAGCCATCTGGATTAAGTATGATTCCCTTGATCAGGGGTTTGAGGTAGTTGGCGAACTGGAAGGACAGCATATCCTTGTATGCCAGATAGATCCTTCTATTCATTTCAGACCCTGTCCACATACTCCATAGGAACCTCCATATATTGTTTTGTCTGTATTCTGACTACACCATCAGCTGGAACAAATCTTTATTTTACCTCCTCCCTGGTCAAGCCCCACTCCTCCCTAGGGACTTGGAGGCTCAGATTGTCGAAGACTGGTTTAGTTACCTGGAGATCTATGTCGCCACAGATCCAGACGTCTTCTAGGCATGCAACTTCCCCACTGGCGTGCCGGAGGCGGGATGTCTTACACTGGAGAGCCCTGCCCTCGTCACTGCTTGGAAGAGCCGCTCTATTTAAAATAATGGCATTACCTCACTTTCTCTATGCCCTCCAAAATACACCGTACCCAGTCCCAGCGTTCTACATTCAAAACATCAATTGTACAACTGGTACACTGCTCTGGGATGGTGGGCTCCCACTTTATAGCCACCAAGAAACGAACTTGAGGAAAGTAGGACAGTGGGATAGCCCTGCCTGATATACAGAAATACTACTGGGTGGCGCAGCTCACTGTCATTAATCAGTGGGTCTACTACTCGCTAGAAGAGCCAGTATATCGCATGGATAGGCACTTCATGTTGCCAGGAGGATACCTCTGGGCCATCTATGGCGAGGTCACGGGACGTCTCATTACCGAGCCGAACTGCGACTACACTTGTTCTCTTTCATATTGCGCTATGTGCTGTGAGTGTGAGACGACGAGGAAAGTTAACCCAGGCCTCACCTGTATGGGACATAGCCCAACTAGATACTGGGGACTCAAAGTCTCTTTGAATGGGATCTAATTGGCCTGCCTAAGGTGGGAGACCTTTGGCCACAGGTTGGGGTGACTCCATTTGCGGACTTACTGACTGAATACCAACTGTCCCCCAACAACACCTACTGCTATTTGCAGGTCCGGCATGCACAACAGATGGCACCGGCAAAATGAAGGGCTCTCCCCAAATCGTACCCACTGGAGGACAGACTATTGACTGATCATATGCCCAGACGAGCAAAATCCCTCACTTACCATAAGCTAATAAAAAAATTCTCCTTATACCCTGACAAGGCTACAAAAGCACTGGGAGAGAGACCTGGGGTTGGGCTGGAGGACGATGAATGGCCTGAAACCTTGGCTTCCCCCGTGAGGTGGCTACAGGTCTAGGTACCATCTGATCCAACTAAAATTCCCGCATAGATGTTACTATGCAAGCACAACTATGATGCAGTTGGGGAGATTATCAACAACATCATGTTATAGAAACTGTGGCCAAGTAGGTATGTTTCTCCATATGACCTGGAGCAGTTGGATAATTCAGTAATACTGGCTATCCGTGACTGTATGTATGAATACTGCACGCAGGAATGACATGGGGGCAGCTGCGAAGTGATGCTTATTAAATGTTTGAAATGAGACTGACCTTCCCCTAATAGATCAGATATGGACGACCCAGGATTTTGTGGTGGCTAAATGTAATATCACACAACTATGGAGGTCGGACCTGGCACCACAATAAGCTGATTGAAAAAAAGACATGGGCTTGGATGGCGTGGAAGACGGAAGCCTAAGTCCGGAGCCTCCACCACCCCGAGTAAAATAACGGCGACTGCAGCGGCGGAACAGCCCCTGGCAAAGATACAAACAAAGGAGAAGGTGTCTGAAGCTGAGAGGCACGCAGAGGCCCAACCGAACACACCGAGGAGGCAACAGGAAGCTAAGGAACGAAGTAAGAAAAATAGAGAGGAGGAGGAGGGCAAAATGGTGGCGAGTTGAAGGGTGGCAGCTGGCCACTAACTACCCGGCAGGAACGCAGTAAGCGAGCGAGCTCCAAGGCCTGGAGCCAAGCAGCGGGTCCGGACAGCAGAAGCGAGAGGCAGAGGCGAGCCGGTCAGACGGGAGCGTTTTGGTCATCTTCACGAACGAAAACGAAACTGAAAGCCTCCGACGCGGCCATCTTAAGAGGGCCGACAGCACAGAGGGATCGCAGGCAAGCGGGGGTGAGGCGGGCGAGGCGAAGAGGCGGATGAGCAGCAACCGCACACTGGCACACCTACAACCCTCGCAAAACCCCACGAACAGCACCACAACGAGGAACCAACGGCGCAAGTAAGCCCCGAGCGGAGCAGCAGGCGAGCGGCACTAACGGCAGCAGAAACGGACGGGGGCAAATACGCGATAAGCGCCGAGCAGCAGCCAGCCGTCAGCGCAGGAGCTCACGACCCACACAGAGCGTGGAAGCCCGCGGCCTTAGCGCTACCCAACCTACTCAGATCGAGCCCCACTCTCACCCGTGGAAAAGGAACCGGATCTCCCCAGGAAGTAGCCATCTTGGTGGAGGACAGCATAGAAGTAACCAACATGCGGCAGAGCCGAGTAGAAGCACAAGCAGAGGACCAAGCCCTACCCGGACACGCACAAATAACCAAACAGCCAAAGAGGAGGCAAATTGATCTCGCTGTCTCACACACCGGGCACAAGGAATAGACCGGAACTGGAGCGGCCATCTTGGTGAGAGCACGATCGAGACGGAATCAAGCAGGAGAGCAGGGGCCTAAGACTCACGGGACATGGGGGAGCACTAATTGGTACTGTCGGACTGTAGACACATCAAGCGGAAAGGGAGAAGGACCCCTTTTCGCACCAAAAGTAACCACCGGTACAAGGGCGGCCATCTTAGGAGGGGAAACAAAACGACATCAAACAAATCTGCCACGACCCAAGCCACGCACCTTGGGGGAACAGCCTAAGACCACACATGCTCAAGCAGTTGCGGCGGAATGCGAGCGGGGGCACAACAAGAGACCTAGGCACCCACACAGAGACATTCCCGGTACCAGAAGGGAAGGCCAACTTGGCGAGGGAAACGGACGAACACGAGCGAGAAGGACAAGATCCTACACAGGATCCTACACACAAACAAGCAGAACCAATCCCGCAAACAAACCAAGAAAATAAAAAGTACCACAACTGACCGGAGAGGCAACCACCTTGGAGGAAAGACAAAGGAACAACCCTAGAAAACATTGGGCACCCTGAAGGACCAACCAAAGGGAAGCAAAATCAGGCTCCAAGGAACCTACGCAAGGCAGACGAGCCCTCTGAGCTGGCGGGGCGAATACAAGAACTAGGACGGTCAAGTGGCCAAGCAGATTCCGTGAGGAACCCGCACCCACACAGAGGGGCACCACCACAAAAGTAGTGAAAGGGGACCCCACCAAGCAACAAAAAGAAGGAAGACTCCACACCTACCTGGTCAGAAGGGGCTTTGACACAATGGCGGGACGCGACAAGAAGAATGCCAATGACACCAAAAAAGTCAGGAAGGATTACCCCGACTCCCCAAACAAGCTCAAAAACGGCCAACATAACGAAATAACGCTGGACACTCTCCTTAAAAAAATCAATGAAGGTAACGAACTTGCCAAGGCTACGAAAAAGACAATTGACAATATTCAGATGGAGCTGGCAGCCATAAGGGCAGACCAAAGCAAAACAAACAGTAGAATCGACGCAGCAGAGAAAAGGATCAGCGACCTAGAAAACGTAACTAGCGTAACTCACAAAGACATAGGCATAGTAATAAGGACAATAAACAACCTGCAAAAAATGATGGCAGAGCAAGACGATAAGAGCAGGAAGGGGAACATAAGGCTCCTAGGTGTGCCAGAAGGAGAAGACGACCCCCAAGGCTCATGCGCAGCCCTACTAGAGGACCTCCTGCCCAAACTGACTGGTCTGAAGTTCAATAGACTATTCGAAGTAGATAAATCCTACAGGGTACCAGCAACAAAGCCGCCACAAGGCAGAGGCCCAAGACCAATCATCTGCAAGCCGCTGCGTCAAACCACACTGAAGCAATTTTCGCCTTCGCCAGGAAGGGACAAACCTTGCGAGTGAACGGGCAAAAGATCATCATCACACAGGACTTCTCCAAGCTCACAGTTGAGACCAGAAAAGGTTTTCTAGCCCTGAGAGATAAGCTGCGGAAGGACAACATCACCTTCAGTTTTGCCGGTCCGGCAAGGATGAAGATAACAGACAGACGTGGCACCCTAATTTTCGATGAGCCCAACGAACTTAGGAGATATCTGAGAGGTCCAGAACCAGAGAAAATGGAGGCACAAAACCCAGGAGCAAAACCGAGAGCCTCCTCAGACACAGCAGAAGGTGGAGCGGAGGAACGTTGACCCAACAAAAAGAGAACCCAAAAGGAATAATGAAACCGAGAAATAACTGGAGACACCCGGCGCCCAGAGACTATGTTCAAGAGACTATAACCATTTCTACCTCAGACCCACGTACATTATTCTCGCAGGGAAGGGGAGCGAACTGTCCTACTTGAATGACAATCTACCTCAGAAGCACCGGGGCGACGATGGAAACACAGGATGGTGCACCTATATCCTGTTAACCTTAACCTTGTTGTATATAAAACTGTTACGTCCCAACTAACAAGCCAAATAATAAGCAGCAGGACATAACTGCGACAAAGGGCTAGTGGACAAAGACTCGGGGGGGGGGGGGGGTAGGGGGAGGGAGGGCCCTTGCTGTCGCACGTCCACAGTTCTAAATGCGGGAGTAGGGGAGGGGAAGGGAGGGAGAGGTAGCTATTCATAGTACAGAAGTATGCTTTTCTTTTTCTCTATGTCTTTACAATCTCTATGTCCCCATCCACACCCATCCATCACCCAGGGGAGGTAACCTCAACCAGAACACACAGGGCAGCACCGCTTAGCAGAAGAGCAGGATTTAGCACACTCCAGGATCTGCAGCAGATAGGGAGGGAAGCAAGTCTAGCAGAACTCGAAAAGAGAAGTGAACACGATAAACCACCATGACGACACCAACACAGACCAACATATGCTCAAACCTTAAAGTTGTATCCCTCAATGTGAACGGCCTCAACCACCCCATCAAGCACAGGAAAACCTTAGACTGCCTAGCGACACTAAAAGGTGATGTGTACGTCCTACAGGAAACCAGGCTCTCAGAAGAGGACGCAAATCGCCTCAAAGCGAGATGGATAGGCGAGGTCTTCTGCTCACCAGCCATACACAAAAGGGGTTATCACCATAGTCAGTAAGAAAGCCAAAATGACACTAGAAAACAGCTGCACAGACGGAGATGGCAGACTACTACTGACAAGCTTAAAGAGAGTGGAAGAAACCAATTCACGTGGCCAACGTATATGGCCCGAGCGCAGATGATAAAGACTTCTGGCACAGCGTACGATCCAAACTAGCGGAACTACCTCAAGGATACCTTCTCCTACAAGCAGGAGACACGAATCAGGTCCTAGATCAGCCCATAGACAGGCACCCATACAGACCTAGTCACGACTCCCAAAACCAGAACATCCTCAAAGACATACGCACCAAGCTCCACCTTAAAGACCCGTGGAGGCTACAACACCCAGACGCGCGGGAATACACTTTTTACTCACACCCACACAACTCCTACAGCAGGATCGACTACATCCTGATGTCAGCCACACACACCTGATTGACCAAATGGACATTGCCCCTATCACCATTTCAGACCATGCACACATATCACTCTCCATGAGCGGTAGACACAATGACACTCCAAGCCGCAGATGGAGGCTCAATAACGACATCCTACAACACCCAGGTAACCTAATCGAAATCAAGGAGGCCATAAAGGAATACCTGGAACTCAATGACAACGACGAGGTGAATAAAGGCACCATCTGGGATGCCCTAAAAGCCACACTCCTTGGCAAACTTCTTAACATCAAAGCAAGGATGAACAAGGATAGAAACAAGAAGATAGCCGAACTAGAGGAACAGATCAGTAACCTAGAAAAAGGGCACCGTGCAAACCTCACTGACAAGAATACACCGACAACACTAACAAGGAGGAAGTACGAGCTCAACAACATTCTGAGCGAAAGAGCGGGCACGTGCATCAACAAATTCAGAGCAATAAACCTCTGCTCCGCCAACAAAGAAGGGAAAGAGCTAGCGTCATACTTGAAAGCCAAACAGAGGCAACACGCGATCGCGGCGATAACGGACAAAACCAACACAGGGCTCGACAAATCCACTCGACCGCTCTCATTTGCGAGGTAAATTTTATGAGGTCGAGCTATTTTTAGGTCCTACTCGCCCTTTCTGGCGAGTAGGAAAGCATACTAACTTTTGTCCTCCTTTGAAAATGGAGCAAATGTGACAAGACAAGATTTAAAGACCTTTTTATTGTTCACAAAGCAAATGAGCAATAAAGATGCCTTTAAATCTTGTTATCTTGTCACATTTGTTCCGCTTTCAGAGACGGAGGTCAAGTAGGTTACTGTCAGGTCGAGGAGTTTTTTTTATAGTACTAGACCTGCAGGACTAGTACCATTTTTCAGATTTCCCGAGCCCTGCAACAAATCGCAAACAACCAACAAAAGGATCCTAGAAGTCTTCAAACAATTCTATCAGAAGCTGCACAGCTCCAACAAGATCCTAGCGGCAGATGGGGGGCGGGGGGGCGGAACTGCTGAGCAAACTTACCTTACCAACACTAACAACGTCCCAGAAAGAAACACTAGAAGGAAACATCACAGATGCAGAGATAGACACAGCAATAACGACACTCAAATCAAACAAGGCATCAGGGCCCGACGGGTACACGGCGGCGTTCTACAAGGCCTTCCTAGAGGAACTAAAACCGACCATGTCGGAGGTCTTCACCCAATGCATCCGCGAAGGGCGTATGACTGACTCCATGGCGGAAGCCAATATCATCGTGATCCCCAAAGAAGGGAAGGACCTCCAATACCCGCAAAGCTACCGCCCAATATCACTAATCAATGTAGACTGCAAAATTTACGCAAAAATCCTTGCAAACAGACTAAACCTGGTCCTGCCTCACCTCATCCACAACTCACAAGTAGGATACCTTAAAAATAGACTGTCCCAGGACAACACAAGACTACTATGCCACCGCATCAACCAAACAACGCACAGCGCAGACCAGGCGGTGATGATAGCGTTGGACGCGGAGAAGGCCTTCGACAGGGTCTCCTGGCCCTTCCTTGACCTATGTATGGAGAAATTCGGCCTAGGCACCAAATACAGGGGCATGGTCATGGCACTGTATAACAAGCCGAGAGCCAGGGTTGGAGTCAACGGCGGAACATCAGAACCACTAACTCTGGAAAGAGGAACAAGGCAGGGCTGCCCTCTGTCTTCGGGCCTCTTCCTACTAGCGCTAGAACCATTGCTAACAATGATAAGGGTGAACCCAGACATAGCAGGAGTCCAAGTCAAGAGCAAAACAGTGAAACTGGCAGCGTACGCAGATGATGTGCTAATCACGACGAAAAAAACCAACCACATCCATCGCTGCACTGATGAACTCCATAGAAGAGTACGCAAGAGCCTCAGGATACAAACTAAAGAAGGACAAGTCGGAGTGTAAACCGATGCACGTGCACACAACAAAAGCGGTACTGGGCAATTCAGGTCTAGCCTGGCAGACAAAACCCCTTAAATACCTGGGCCTCCTCTTCGGCAGAGACCTCAAAGCAACGCTGGAGCACAACGAAGAAGCTACCTTAAAGAAAATAAAGGAAAGACTGGACCTATGGTCCCCCAAGTACATCAGTTGGTGGGGTAGAGTTGAGACAATAAAAATGATGGAGACGCCGATCATCAACTACACGCTCAGCATGCTGCCCCTAACAATGACATACTACTTCCACAAGAGACTTGACAAACTGCTGAACAAGTTCATATGGAAACGCAAGAAACCAAGAATCAGCCTACAGAAACTGAGGCTCAACAAAGACCTGGGCGGTCTGAACATTATGAACTTTAACATTTTTCAAACCGCATGCCTAGCTAAGCAGGGAATCTTCTGGATCACCAACATGCAGGACTACGAACCTGAGTGGCTAAAACTGGAAAGGAATATTTTTACGGGGGCTCAACCCAATAGCAATGCTCACAGCAAACAAACACCCTGCAAGGCACGACCCCATCATCAGACATACCAAAGCAGCCCTGATAAGAGTAGATGAGCAAATGAGACAAGGGATTAGTGGAACCAATTGGGAATCAATCTGGTTTAACACAAAAATACAATACAAAGGGAAGACGTTGTGCAATGAAGCCTGGATCGACATGGGCATCACCACACCAGCGCAGCTGGAAAAGAACCACACCCCACTCATGTTCCAGAACCTCAAACAGGCGCACAATCTACCTGACATAGAGCTCTACACTTTCCTCAAAATCAGAACAGCCATTACCAAAGCGAATCTATCCAAAGAGAAACCCACCCTCATACAATACATGAGCAACCTCAACAAGACAGGACACCACACTGTGCAGATCTACAAACTCCTGAGCCCCCAAACATCCACACTGAACGCAAAAACAACAAACTACTGGGAAACACAAGTTCAAAAAGACCTTTATTCGAATTTGATAAAATTCATAAAAGTACCGAACACACCAAAGCACATATATACATATAATACAAAACAGTTAAATAAATAGAATTCCATAGTAACAAGACAGTTCATACAATGGTTAAGCAATAGATTTCATTATCTTATAAAGTTTTAGCAGTAGTATCTTTATGACTGATTCTGATTTCAAGGACTTTCCATAGTCTTACGTGCACGTATGGCTAGTCTTAAAAAAGTGCTAGTGCGAAATGTCAGTTCATCAGTGTCCAAGGTGAGCAACAACATATAGGATTCCTGAAGTGTAAGAGGTCTGAATTTTCTAAAATAAGGGGTTAAAAGCCATTTGGTATATCTCACATAAAATTTACAGAAAAACAGAAAGTGCAAATCATCTTGAGTGCTTATACCGTCACAAGGGCAGGGGGTAAGATCTGTATGATGTTGATACCCCAGAGGAAAAGACAGCAAAAATTTCACAGTTCCTGCCCTTAGACGAAACAGTAGAGATCGCTCCCAATTTGACATAGGGAGTGAGAGGTAGGGTGGCATGATTTGCATACAAAGACCATTACCAATGTATTTCTTGACCCCTAATTTCTGTGATTCAATTCCGAGCCGTTCATTGCGGTAAAGTGCATAAAGTGCTTTTTGGACCTCAAATTTATCCTTTAATTCGATAGCCCTTGGCTCAGTAAACAAAATGCCTCTACCAATTTCATTAAATGTTTTAAAAACTTCTTTAAACCAGGGGATCTGCATGCCATTTTCACAATTAAGGCAGTCCTTAATGATGTTTTGCGTAAGGACAGCAGCCTCATTCCTCCAGATTCTGATCCAGAAGAGTGCTGGTCTTGCTTTAATGAAGTCATTTATGAAGGGGAGGTTGAGTTCGTTATGGCAGATAAAATTAGAAGAGGAGATCGGTGCTCCCAGCAATTTTCTGCAAAAACGATTTTCCTCTCTTTGAATGCTAATGCTGCTGGCCGATCCCCAAACTTCGGCTCCATACGTGGCAACAGGGGAACACTGTAGTTTAAAAATTTTAAACGATGGCTTTTGTGGCGCCGATTTTCTTTGGGCGGGGGAGACTCAGGACAGAATTGTTGGCTTTCGAGAACTTGCTCGTGGCGTGGGCCACATGCCCGCTCCACGAGCCGTTCGCAGCGAAAACCAACCCCAGATAGGGGAACTTATGGACAGATTCTAGTTTATCTGTTCCAATTCGAATTGTGCTGAGTTTCCTTTTGCCCGGCCCACAGGACATAATAAAAGACTTTTTAAAATTAACTTTCAGATCCAGTCCCTCCATAAAATTTACAAAACTATGTACAAGCAGACGTAGAGCGTTAGGTGTACGTGCCATAAGGACAGCGTCGTCTGCATATAAAAGCACGGGTAGGGGGTTACCTAAAATAGTTGGGACATCAGGGGTAGCTTTCTTTAAACAGTTGGACAGACCATTGATATAAATGATAAACAGCAGGGGTGCTAAAACGCACCCCTGTCTCACCCCCCTCCCTATCTTAATGGCTCCCGATACCTCTCCGCCCATCCCAATACGTACCCGTGCCTTCAGGTCAGTATGGAGATAGGCTAAGAATCTAACAAGAGTGGCATCAAGACCATTGGACAGGAGAGTTAACCAAAGCTTAGATCTATTCACAAGATCGAATGCGGACGAAAGATCCATAAAAGCTAGGTAGGCGGGGGATGAGCGAGCAATGCAGTATTTGTCGATTATCAGTTTTAAATTTAAGCATTGCTCAACTGTTCCTACCCCGCTCCTGAACCCCATCTGGCAGGGATCTAAAAAGTCAGAATCAGACGCCCATTCCAGTACCCTGTTATAAATTATTCGTCCTAGTATTTTTAGAGTATTATCCAGGAGGGAAATGGGACGATAATTTACTGGGTCTGATCTGTCTCCCTTTTTGTAAATAGGAACGATGATACTAGTAGCCCAGGTGGCAGGCATGGCTACATGTGGGAGACTGTTAAAGATGTTTAAGAGTATTGGCGTCCAAAGAGCAGCATTAAATTTAATAATATCAATAGGGAGGCCGTCAGGCCCGGGCGCCTTGTTACCTAGGCTCTCTTTAATGGCTTTCCTGACTTCTGGGTCCGAGATCTCTAAGCCTTCTGTTTGGTCCATGTTGGGGAGAGGTTGCTCATCAGAGGGGGCGGCGTAAATATTAGAAAAATGGGTCTCCCAGGCTGCACTGGTTATATTGCAGCTAGTTTGTGTAAGCTCTTTGCCCATTTCCCTCGTTCTCCTGGCAGCCGACCAAAATGGGGCGCTGCCACCCAGATTGGCGCTAATGACCGGCTTATCCCAGTGGTCGGAGAGCAAATTTGCCTTCCTTTTCGATATTTTGTCTTTGTAGTTTTTCCTGGCAGCTCGAACTACATCTTTACATCTGGGTTTAGCAGAGAGGGCCTTTCTTAACTCTCTATTGGCCACGGAGCAAGATGTATCAAACCACCGTGGCTCTTTGTGTTCAATAGGGAGTGGAACTGACAGGAGAATTTTTATATTTGAGCATAAAGCTTCAAAGTCTGTAATCAGTTTTTCATTGTTTGTGCTTGGGGAGGAGAGGCATTTCAGTAAATCGGGATGTGCCTCCTGAATCGTGTCTATAATGGCCCCACAGTCGATTCCCCTCCATTTAAGGCGAAGGCCGTCAATTGAGGGTGTAATATCCCTTGCCCCATTTAAATTCATAAAAATCGGACTGGGTGCGAAATTAAAAATAGCTAACAATGGATTGTGATCACTGAAAGACGTTTGCACCACAGAAGATTTGATTAAACAGTCCGTTAACAGAGGTGATGCAAATATGTAATCGATAATTGAACCGTTATCCCTGCCCTTAAACGTGGGGGCGTAGGGAAAATTCATATCATACCCTACACTCATTACATCAACAAGATTAAAATCAGAAAGTATGCTGATCAGTTCCAAACCCCTGCGGTCATTACAGTGATCAAAATTAGTAGATCCATAATTCTCTATAAGTTTCACATTAAAATCACCCCCGATCAGAATGCTAGTCTTAGTGTCTACTGACAGGGAACAATCAATCATGTTTAAAACCTTAGATAATGCAACAAAGTTTTTGTTCGGTACACCATAAAAATCATTATTATAAAAATTAATTAAATAAATTGTGGTCTTTGATTTCAATTTATATACCAAAATTTGAATATTGGGATTGGCAAGGTTATCTAGCTTCAGATCACTAATTGTACCGCCTGCCAAAATTCTGATCCCCATAAAGAGACCACCCACTGCTCGGCCAAAGCTAGGTTTTACTGATGTCAGGCTGAAGCAGTGGTAGCCTTCAATATACAGGTTATCGGCAGCCCAAGTTTCTTGGAACATAAGTATGTCTATACCCCACTCATGTTCCAGAACCTCAAACAGGCGCACAATCTACCTGACATAGAGCTCTACACTTTCCTCAAAATCAGAACAGCCATTACCAAAGCGAATCTATCCAAAGAGAAACCCACCCTCATACAATACATGAGCAACCTCAACAAGACAGGACACCACACTGTGCAGATCTACAAACTCCTGAGCCCCCAAACATCCACACTGAACGCAAAAACAACAAACTACTGGGAAACACGATACACTAGACACTTCAGTGAGGAAGAAAAGGGCAGACTATGGAGGTCAGCCACAATAAAGAAAGTCACACCACAACTCGCACAGACAAAATACTGGCTCTTACACAGAGCCTTTTGGACCCCTGCAAAACTTGGGAAGGCAGGCATAAGAGACAGTGACATGTGCTGGAATTGTCACAAGGAAACAGGGAACCTAGAACACATGATATTCGAATGCTCCAAGGTCAGAACATTCTGGACAAAAGTAAGCAACCTCATCAACACTGTCATAGGAAGAACCATGCCACCAGGCTTCATAGGTCTAGCCACAGCATTCATGGCCCCAGACTTAGGAAGCAAGGAAGAGAGAGACTTCGTGGACATCCTACTCACTGCAGCAGTCAAAACCATATTAACGAATTGGAAAGACACTGCTAAGGCAACATTCAAAAGCTGGCTAAACTGGGTCCCCTTCCTCAGAGGAGCAGACAACATCACGGGGAAATTCTCGCAAACCACAATGCTAAGAATGAGATGTGGGCGGCCCTAGACGCACACCTGGGGTCAGACAAACCCCTGTGAACCACACCACCACTAGGCAGCCGAACTACGGAAGTAGCGGGCAACTATAATGTAATGCGTATTAAACCCATCCCCCGCCTCCCCCCCCGCCCCCCAATCTCTTTTCCTCCTTTCTCTTTCTTCTTCACCGCCACCGGGGGGCTTACAGATCCAACAGCACAACCAACATACAATGTATATGTTCAGAGTAACGATAAAACGACCTGCTGTAAAACACCCCCTTCTTTTGTTTGCATTACTACTGTACTATATTGAAAATCTTCGAAATAAAACCTTTTGAAATCAAAAAAAAAGACATGGACATGGACTGGTGCATGTTATCTGAAAGAGTAATCTGTGAGGGGAAGGGGATGCCCAAAGAAATGATTACAGTTAGTGAAACGACCACGGGGAGGGGTGCTTTGTCACCCTATAGAAAGTACTGATTTTGATGTAAAGTTTTGAACATTGGAGCTCATCTGAGGCCCTGTAACATATCTGATCGGGGGGGGGGGTTCTGATTTGTAGGATAATGTTATTGTGCTGCAGTGTATTCTATTCCCTTTTCTTTTGGTCGATTTCTTTGTTTGCCTTTCTTTCAATAAAATCTTTTTAAAATAAAATGAAAAAGGTGGAGGCTATCTGGGCGAACAGGGAACAGTCAGAAGGATGCCTATGTTAGCTGTAAGAGCACCCTTTACAGCTGCTCATACAAGTTAATTCACCTCATCAGAAGCCACCTAGTTCTTTTCCCAGTTGATCCAGTCGTTGACATATCCCTCTCAGGGATGAGATAGAGGATGGACTAGTCTAGACTGTGACTTATCTTTCTTAGTGTCTAGCCCCAGCGGTGAGACTATAAAGTTGGCAAATGGGGCTTGAGTTAAAGGGCCTTCGATCTAGCTCAGACTAAGTTCATTGTCCATTATCCAAAATGGGCTGACCCAAAAAAGTCAAAGACCTGGGTGTTTTACACTATTGAAATTGAAAATTGCGACCAATTATAGTATCGCAAAAAACTGGGGCAAGGAGAAAATGCTTACCCTATAGTGGTGGCGGACGAAGTGGAAAATCTTCACTCTTTGTCCCAAGATTAATGAATAATCCTATCCTAAAGACCACCCTATCCTAAAGACCACCCTATTATGTTTTTAGGATTATTCATTAATCTTGGGGCAAAGAGTGAAGATTTTCCACTTGGTCTGCCACCACTATAGGGTAAGCATTTTCTCCTTGCCCCAGTTTTTTGCGATACTATAATTGGTCGCAATTTTAGTGCAACAGCTAGACGTAAATATTTACTTAATTTCAGGGCCCACACTACTCCTCTGGTTGCCCAATGTATTAGTCCTGATGAAGACTCGCATGGCCACGGTCCAACTTCCCTTTAGGCCCTAAGACGTGTCGAAACGTCCACGCTCCTTTCTTTTATCACCTGGATTGTGTAACACATTTTCTGGTGCAACAGAATTTTGGAAGCAATGTCTCCATTTAATGAAAATTGTGTATAGAATTTATATCACAGGCCAGGTCACTACAAGACGGTGAATTGTGTTAACCGGTGAATTGTGAATATAAAATTGTAAATATTTCTATGTCTTCCTTTACTCCCCTTTTCTACTAAGCACCTGACATTTCTTTATCTTATGCACGCTCTCTTTGGGCAACCTAAAACTCTCTTACATAGAGATAGTTATAAATGCAATGAATTAAAATTGCCCCATAATTTGTAATTATTGCTGTTGCATTTTTGTCCTTCTTTTCGTAAATGTTGTAACACATTGAATGTATAGGGTTGATCTGTGAGGCATATCCCTTAACTAAGTGGAAATATTGAATATGTATTGATTAATTCAATTCAAGTGAAAGTAATGGTTGAAGACCATTGTATTTCAATAGAGTAAGTTCATTGTCCAGCTTTTCGCTAACCACTGTTGTATGCTTGGCAACTGATTTCAGGTTTTTGCTTCTTCTTTTTACTGCAGAAACTGTGTAAATAATTTGGTACCCGCCTTTCTAAATGTGACATCAGTAAGTGGGCATCCTCATTCCAATGGCACCATACACTGGGTTGCTAGCATTATGGCTGATGGTAACAATTTCTGTCCCTGCCATTTCCAGTTCTTGTCACAGGCACCTCAAGTGCTGCGCCTTGTCTTCACTGCATTTGGGGTTGTGTGCTTTCTAGCTAGCCGCTAAGTCTTGGTGATTCCATGATGTATTCTTTATGATCTGCTATTAGTTTATGCTGCTGTCTTGTGATTTGTGAATCACAATTAAAAGTAAATCCAGCATCCCGCGCACTGTCTCGTTCCCTCTATAAATTGTAAATATTCAGTCTAAAACTGCCAAATAAAGGACTCCTAGATATTAAATTGTGCACCGGCATTCTGAAAGATTTCTTTCAACTTTTTACTCTCAAATCAGTAAATGGTTCGAGCATGCGAGACAGTTAGGCAAGAGTTGTCAGCGGGATTATGTTTGCACCTCAGTGGTGATCCATCTATCCATCTTTCATTTTATTCACAGCCTATTATCTATCCATCTTTGTTCTTTCATGCTCCCTTCTTTCATTTGTTTCTTTCCCCCAGCTCTTTCATACTTTTGTTTTGGACCGGCATTATGTTTGGCGACCATTGTCTCTAATCAAAGTTAAAGAAGTGGCAAACTACATTTTAAGGGTTTTATGGTTACCACATATCCACTCAAGCAGCTAAACTGGGGGGTTCATGCTCTCCTGATATCACCTCGGATTCCAATTCCAAGGAGATAATTTATCTTTTTTGTCACGTGGGACTCCTAATTCTCTCGAGAAGTACTGGCCTTGTGCGTGTTATTCAAGGGAGGGCTGCCTGCTTGAAAATCAGTTCATTTTTGATTATTTTCATCGCGAGCGCCACGATTTTCCCAATCTGTTGCAAGACTCAATTATTTTGTGTAGGTTTTTGTCTCAACTGTCAACAAATGGAGACATTTCTGTTGAAACCAGCTCTCCCTTGAGAGAAAGCTATTGTGATTGGCTTATGTGTAAAGGGAAGACCAACTTAACCAAGATAAAAGTAACCCAATAACCTGTCCGTATGTACAGCCTAATGTTTACTCTTTGTGTTGCGTGTGCTAGCAGAAAGAACTCCGAACTAATGGGCACTCGGTGTTTGCTGTAGAAAACACCCATAAATAATTATAAGCATTATTGATTGAGCTGGTGAGCTGAGCTGCAGTTGGGTAACTTGGTATTCCCAATGCCTTGGAACCGGTGACCGTTGTATGCAACAGGGTCTCACCTACCCACCGGGTACCATTATTCGTTTTTGGGAAACTGTTCCCCTGTAACATGCTGTTTACATCTGATACTGAAATATACTCGAGTCTTTTCTATAGGAGATGTAGTATTGGTCTCTATTCTACAGAGTGGTGTGTGCCCTGCCTCCTATGTTCTCAAAAGCTGCTCTACATAAAAGTACAGGAGGTGTAACACCCCGTTTGCCTCCTGCCAGGTGTCTGTCATATTCTAAGTGAACCCCCCCCCCCCCCTCCCCTCTATGCCCTCTTCCCCACCCCCGCTCTTTTGTTATCACCTAAATAGGCTTTCGGGGTTGGGGTGGGGTATTGGGGTTTGTTGCGAGTGGGAGAAAGGCCTGTTTTTATTTTTTTTTGCAGCTCCATATAGCACGAATCGGACCCGAAGGTATCGGAGCATTAATTACATTACGCTAGGTCGCATTCATTTTTTTTTAGGGATGGGGAGATTAAGCGGTGTGCCAGGCTGTTGAGCCGAGGCCGGGACTGAGATGTGGCTCCCCAGTTTGTGTCCAACTCTGACCTTAACGTCACCCCCTCTCCCATGCTTCTCCAATGAACGTCTCTAAACAAGCCTGTGGTGACCTGTAAACGTTCTTGATTCCTCTATAAATGCTTTCACACGTAAGTAAAGGAAGGAGGTTTCCAGTCCTATGGTTATATATTCTAGACAGGATTGGAAGGTTTTGGAAGCCGAGCATGTCCAGAGCAACACTGCGCAAAGCTGGGATAAAGGTGTCTTGAATTGTGACTAGCTATCTTCAATTGATACGGATAGTGCTGGGAGGTTACCAGGTAACTACATCACCTGGAGGCACTTATTTCAGTCTTGGGCTTCTTAAAAAAACAAAACTCGGGCGTTCTGGGAGTTGTAGTAGTTTAGCACTGAATACGGCACTGCCTTGTTTCAGCAGATTCGATTCTCGCTGTCAAGTGTTTTGTTGCCGCTGCCTTTGGCGTGTTATGATAGCGCACCAGTACACCGGGGGTTAAGGAGTTCCATCGGCTGCCTCCAGGCGGCAGTCCGCTGTCTACTCCCAGCTTTAGGGGCGGAGAAGGTGCTTGTTGTTGGTTTGCAAGAGGGCGTGCGTCGAGATAGTGTGTTTGCATGTGTATTGCCTGTCGATCACTCCCGCCTGTGCAGAGGGGGTCCCGGCTGTTTGCGCGACCCCCACGCCTCGGGGGCCATGGAGAGCCCCCAGCCCGAGAGCCAGTGTCCCTTCAATCTGTGTGCTTGAGGCCTGAAGAAGGCTGCCATTGTTGGGCTCATGGCCAGCGCCAACTGTAAAGTGGCAGCGTCGCTCTTCAAGCGCTCCCTCGCCCTGTCCCCGGCCCAGAAGGCCAGCAGCCAGCGGCCCCTGCTGGGCCTGCCCCGGCTGCAGGAGCGGGGCCTGAGGGAGAGCAGGGTCGTGCAGAAGTGCGTGTCTATGCAGGCAGCCGCAGCCTCCCGCATTCACCCTGTGACTTTCCTCTCCCAGGACTCCATGAGCGACAGCCTGAAAGTTTGTTACAAGTACCTGAACGAGACGAGCAGGAGCTTTGCAGCGGTGATCCAGGCGCTTGACGGCGAGCTGCGGTGAGTACTGTACTGCTGCCTACTCTGTCCAAGAGCTTTCATTTAAAATGCGGGTGTCTGTGCGAGTTATACGTACTTGTTTGGGTTTGTGAGGTGCAGCTCTTGTTTAACCGTTGCTGCAGTACTTTGTGGTATTGTTGTGGAACATTGAATCACACTAAGTAGCAAGTTACTCATATCCAGGCATGACTAGAAACAAAAGTATATGTTGGTTTTGAAAAGTACATTTATTTTGTTGCAATATATATATTTTTTTATATCTACATAGATATTTATGTCACTGTTTAGGACTTTAAACGCAACTTATTTCAATATTCTTATTTTAAAATGTTATAAACCGTAAACATGACCCATGGGTTTCAGAACGCTGTACATAAATAAACATGTACAGACATTAAATATCGGGTTTTGCAAGTGAATGCGTTCCAAAATTATCTACGTAAGAAATCCGCATCTGGGAGAAGATTTTCAACCCCCGTGATCCCATATGCGAGATGTAGATAGATAACAGATGCACGAATGTTGAGTAAGCATAGTTTCCTTTGGGGAGGATGGTGGCGTGGGCAAGCAACTACATTGTGCAATCTATGTTTTAACCAGCAGGGTAATTTGTATCTAATCTGCATTTATTTATTGCAGTCCTAAGGTATTTGTTAGCGATTTGAGTTCGCCAATCCACATCCGGGACATTCATACCTAGCATTTGGAAAATAATTATTGATCCGTTCAGGAGTGAAGTGAATTAATTGGACCCTAGCATTTCTAGATATTTAGGAAGCTCTTGTAAGGATTCTTTCCCCTGTGATCTCCAATATTCTGCCCAGATCTCCCTCCCATTTGGCCCAGAGTTCCGATAGTGATACCCTTAGCTTTTGCACAAGTAATCTGTGGATCTGCGACGCAGCTTTATCTGAAAAGGAATAAACATAATGCATGTCATCACTGAACTGGTATGAGAACAATATTTCTGTTAGTAAATTATTGAAATGTATAAGCTCTTCGGTTGTACACGACAAGTGTGTATGTATGTACGTTTAGAATACAGGTTAAACGTGAAATAATAGATGTAAACATGGGGTGAAATAATGGTTGCAAAGGAGTACATATCTCATTAAATAGAGCTCAGGTACCCTAAACAAATGCTACCAGGGAATAAGAGAGTGAGTTAAGCTACTGTATGAAGCGGACAAAGTTTCGAGGGAGGGTGGTCAGGTAGTGAAACTTTTAAAATCCTTAAGATAAGGGGAGCTGGTTGTTGGGCGTGTTCCAGGACATCAGATCAAGTAACTCAAATGATCAGAGCACAGCGTTGATCAGATGGAGGTTAATGACGGTAATAGGAGGATTGTAAATGTAGATGGGGCACCAGAGGCGTGCCATCACTGACTGAGTTATTGATTTCTACTCTTGAAGACGAGCTTGCTGACGTCATTAGACGGGGTGAGCCATGTAGTGCTAATGTACCGTCTCGCCAGCCTGTGACTAAAGGACAGACCCGAGTTAGTTCAGTCCTTTGTGTAGGATCCTTTCCATGCGGACGTGTGTTCTTTAACCCTATCGAATTAAACATTTCCTAGTAAGCATGATGGAAAGTTTCAATTCTATTAAAGATGCAGAGGTGAGGATTATGCTGTAACTTTCTTTATCCCTTACAGCCAGCAGTGTTCAACTTTAACTTTTTTAACAAAAAACTAGCACTCCTACACTTTACACAGTCCACCAATCAGTATCCTCTGCTATCCCCGAGGTTGTGTGCTTCCTGTGGCAACTCCTCTTTCTTGACTCCAACCAGAACTAGCATTGAAAATGCAATAGGTCTCGCCTTTGATTAAGTTAAAGCTATTTGCTTTGTTAATGGTATTGTATAGCAAAGCAAATGGCCTTAACTTAATGAAAGGAGCTATTGGATTTTTAATGCTTGTTTAAACCGGACGCAATGAAAGTTGATTAATAATATTTTTTATAAAACAGACTATTAAAAAAAAAAACTGTGACAGCTGGGGTATTGCAGATATAAAGTGCAAATGATACCAACGCAAAGTCACAAAATCATCTTCAATTCATCCTGCCCATAAAATATCACAGGTTACTCAAAGGTGTGTTAAATTAGATCTATTTTCAAAATCCACTGAAATGGAGCAATGCAGGAGGTGAAGTCTCCCAAGTCCACACACTAACACCAATGGTTCGCCCTCCTCCGCAGGCGTTCTAAGCGGAACACAGGCTCGCGCCTGCTAACAGTACCATGTACGCATGCGCGAAAGCATGCTCAAAAACAATTACCGAATGGTGTTTTTCCTCACAACGTGAGACAGTTTTGTAAACCTTATTTTGTATATTCATTAAAGCTACAAAGGCATATCAGAAAACTTTTTCTGTTTTTATACAATAGTATAGCACAGAATAGATATTTATAATTGCACCAACGTTACTAAAAGAGGAGTTTCCTATCGCATGTATGCCTGAGGGGTCCACCATTTGCCTACTACTACCACTATATTGTTTATTACTGGCAAGTAAATATGAGCTATGCCATTAAGATGGCGGGGGCTTAATTAGGCACAGGAGAATTTCACGTATGCTAGCGAAATCCCACACAATTCCCTGCATTTCGATTGTTACGCGAAATGCTTGAAAGTTCGTTCACGTAAAAATTCTATTGCAGACCATTCACTTAAAATATCGTGTTTAAAGAAGAACTCCTTGTGCAAACGAAAGATACCGGAGTCTCAGCCGCTGATTAGGCTGTGGGCACCGGCTCAGTTTATAAACTCTACGCAACATGGTGGCCGGGGAGGGAGATACATGGTTGTCATTGAGTACAGGGCCATCACATGCAGAGGAGGTTATGTACGAGAGACCATGAGGGTGAGAGGGCTGCAACAAAACTGCCAGTACCGAACAGAAATCCGGGCTACAACCCCCTTGCGGACAGACACTGCTCCAGGGCACAAGTCCTGAAAAAACAAGTGGAGGGACGTTGTCACCGGAAGTGACGTCACGAAAGGTGCCGAGCTCCTCGTCCCAGAGAGGCCAAAGAGTGAAGTCCACCTGTTTGGCAGGGGGGGCGGCGTCCTACGGTAAAATAAGTGGGGGGACGCCGTCCACCCGCGTGGTACCCCGACTCGAGCCTTCCACTGCTGTATAAAGAAGATGCACATAAACTGCAAGTCTCACAAAAAACATATGGTCCTGCTATTTGATGGAGCCTCACACCTTGTAAAATAAGCATAAGGACTGTGGAGTGAACGGAGTAAGTCAACGTAGAGCGCAAGTAAGAACAGCGGCGTCTCAGTGCGGGTGCGCCTACCATATAGCCAACTAAGTGGAAGCTGAGGGAAAAAGAAAGGGCATGCCCGCTTTCATGCAAGACACAGGCAATAGTTAAAAAAAGAAGCATTGGAAATGCATAAAGTCTTGGATTTATTTGAGTTAGAGCTAATGGCATTGTAAATGGCAATGTCTTTTTGCCTTGTGTTATGGAGTGTATGCATGTGGTGTGTAGTGGAATTATATGGGTTGGATTGGAATTGTAGCAATGGTGGCATGCTGAGCTTTAGATGAATATGTTTAAAAGTAAAGTGCAAACACAAGACGGTGGACGGTGGAGGGGGACCTAGGGGAAAATTTAAAGACCAGGCTCTGGGTACTATCCCCAAGAAAACCAATAAACAACAAAGGTACCAGAGGGTCTCAGGTAAACGTGCCCATAAACACAAGAAAACCAAGCAAGAACTCACCCTTACAACCAGGTTATGTCCCAGAGAGCTCTCCGTGGATGAGGAAAAATACCCATCAGTCACCATTCGGATCCGCCCTTCATCATTTGGGATTTTATCCGTACCACCCGTCAGAGAATACTGATACTCTCCTAGGAGGTCAACCCGGTGGTAGGGGGTATCCTCACTAGAGTTGAGAGATGACAGTGTGATATACCACTTGATGTAAGTGAGTGGTAGAAGAAGATGGGACTGGGGTGTGCAGTGCTATAGAAGGTGTAAAGAAAAAAAACCAAAATGAGTGGGTTTAAAATTGGTTAAGAATAAGCACCAAACAAGGATTTATTTCAATTGTGCTTACCATACCAATGTTAAAAACAGTGCGCCCGCTGACTGTCTAATTATGTGGACAGCCTCGGGACAAAAGATGGTCGACTAGTTTCAGCATTTGGAGGACTGGTTTTGTCAATGCTTTCTTCAGGACCAAAAATCTACAATATGAAAGCTACTACACCACGTGAACAAAGTCTCGCCCTAGAAACACAAAACAAGTGCAAGCAGTCACCTGTATGTTCTGGGTATCCTTACTGTCTGTGCAAGGCACTTAACATGTAAGGTCAGATGGCCTCACCCCACCTGGCAGTGGCTCAGGGGAAAATGAAGCACCGCTCTAACCGTCGGTACTCCTGGCCGGCGTCCTGGCCATCTGGGGAGGCCAGGACGCCGGCCAGGAGTACCGACGGTTAGAGCGGTGCTTCATTTTCCCCTGAGCCACTGCCAGGTGGGGTGAGGCCATCTGACCTTACACGTGGTGTAGTAGCTTTCATACTGTCATCTCTCAACTCTAGTGAGGATACCCCCTACCACCGGGTTGACCTCCTAGGAGAGTATCAGTATTCTCTGACGGGTGGTACGGATAAAATCCCAAATGATGAAGGGCGGATCCGAATGGTGACTGATGGGTATTTTTCCTCATCCACGGAGAGCTCTCTGTGACATAACCTGGTTGTAAGGGTGAGTTCTTGCTTGGTTTTCTTGTGTTTATGGGCACGTTTACCTGAGACCCTCTGGTACCTTTGTTGTTTAAAAGTAAAGTGCACCATACTGCGATTGCTACAATAGTTAATTGTGGACGCGTTAACAATTGATGTGTGCACTAATGGCTGGTGGTGTGTGTGCCTGTAGAAATTGTGCGCTGGTGGTGTGTGTGCCTGGTGGAAGTGTGCACTGACGGAAGTGTGCACTGACGGCTGGTGGTGTGTGTACCTGGTGGAAGCGTGCACTGACGGCTGTTGGTGTGTGTGCCTGGTGAAAGCATGCACTGACGGCTGGTGTTGTGTGTGTGCTTGCTGAAAGTGTGCACTGATGGCTGGTGGTGTGTGTGTGTGTGTGTTTTGTAAAATCGTGCACTGACAGCTGATGGTGTTTGTGCCCGGTGAAAGCGTGTACTGATGGCTGGTGGTGTGTGTGTGTGTGTGTGTGGTGGGTAGAGTGTGGTGGTGAGAGGGTGTGTGTTTGTGCCCGGTGAAAGCGTGCACTGATGGCTGGTGGTGTGTGTGTGTGTGTGTGTGTGTGTGCGGTGGACTTAGTTTGAGTTTTCGTACCCTGCACACTCACACACTGCCCCTACACACTCCCACGTCCTGGTGGACGTATCAATGAGATAAGAACTTTCCTAAAATGCAAAACACTTCTGTAGCACGAAGGAGCGGTGACCTCACGCACAGAGATTATAAAGGGGGGGATATGTTTTTATTTAATGGCAGCTCCCAGTGATGTCGACTGCAAACTCTGATATACCACTGTAATTCCATCAAAATACGCCACAAGCTCACATGTCCTTCTATTACTGTGGTCCAGTTTTAAAAATACTTTACAATAAGACCATCCCATGCATGCAATAACTGTTTCTGCATTTTTAAGTAGTTTATTTTTATGTTAATATGGAGGCTGCTGGGGAGTTTTAGATTGCTACATTTCTATGAAATGCACTGCATCTGTGTTAGTCACCCAAAAACAATTTGGGGGGAAAAGTTATGGTAAGCTATGACATCCTCATGCGGGCCTTAAATCAAATCGTTAAAGAGTAAGACCCACACAAAAAAGGTGCCCGGGAATTCGGAAAAGCGAGCTGATGTCTACAAATTTCAATAATGAGATGGGATATGGGTGATGCTGCAGTGGCAGCTGCGTGGGGTACCGTGCCAGCGGTCTGACCCATTTTATAACCAAAACAGTGCACAAGCAAAAGTCAGGGTGCCGAGTGTGCTTTATGCTGCGCGCCCTTTCCCATCTCATAGGACTGTATTTATGAGCTGCAAAGAGAAGGGCCTAGTGCTCTGACTTACAGAGGTGCAGTTCTGCAGTGTCTTATCTGTAGTAGAGGTCGCCTGATGATCTTTGAAGCAGACTCCTGATAGCAGCCCCTGCGCAGAGGCAGACTGTCAGGTTCAGGAACACCAAAAGTGCTCCTCCTGTTATCCATTGGAAGCGACCTCTCCAGTGACCTACAGTCTATGGCTGTACGCATAGTAACAGAAAGGCGTCATGCTGCTGTTTTGTGTAACCCCTGGGTGTGGGCTACCGCCCGCCCCTCCCCCATGATGTGGAATAATGTACCTGTGAGAGCGAATGAATGGTAAATGTAGTTTAATAAATGTCTTGGGTTCTACTCATTTATTTAAAGGTGGGTAAGGTGGGGCGGGGTTTTTTTTTTCGTCATAAGACTTGGACCCAGAAGAAGAAAATGCAGAAAGGAGAGAAAGAAGCTCAAAAAGAGTCTAGTAGTGTTATTGTTCTCTTAAGGAATCCTCCTAAATGAACACAAATGGCTTTAAAAGACCAATACAGTGGCCTAGAGGAGGTTTATAGTTGAGCTCCCTAATATTTCAAATATCCTATACTGGCCTTTTTGTTTAAAGTCCATAACACCCAGAATGAACATCTGTTACTGCTACTCCTACGGTATTTTAGTTCCAAGAAAAGTTAAACAACCCGTTGAATTTTCTTTCAAGACAAAAGACTAATCTCACAGATTGTGCATGCAAATGCCCTTTATATTATGTATGATAATGCATTTATTAGCGCTATCTGCCCCACTCTGGAGTGCCGTAGCGCTTTACCAGAGGGGTTGCACTCTATGGGGGTGTGCTTGGTTGGGAAAGTGTTGTTGGTGCTGTGAGCCTACGTTTCAAGCAGTTGGTTTGTGTAATTTATGAGAATGCCCAGAGCTATGTCTTATTGCCTCGTGGGTTTGAAAGCTTAGCCGTGTGATGGAGGAATTAAAAGTAAGAGGTGGGGTGCGGTCAGGTTATCTTAGCTGGCTGTTGTAATTTGATTAGCAAATCCAGTAATAGTTTCCTAGTGGTTAGTGAAGATTTTCAATCCTTCACTTGTGCTAGTGCTCAATTCAAGATTACAGCATGGTTTAGAGTCCCGTCTTAAACTTTTTGAGCAATTATTTAACCCTATATGAGAAAATTAGAAGAATACATTTCTCAGTGCAAATTATCTTAACACTGTGTGGCCACATATGTTTTGGATTAGACACTAGCAAAGACCAATTTATTTCAACTCTAAATGGGCTACAGTGAAAGCTAGAGCCCAATGGATTTTACTTGAGAGAGAGAGGATCTAAAGAAGCACTTAGATGATTGCGTCAGCAATAGCTTTGAAAGGAAACAAACTACAGCCAATAAGAAATGGGGTTCATTCAAGCTTCAGCGGAGACCAGTCTTGTAATTGAATGCCTGACTGCCTGAGGTTTAACTTTCTTCTGAATGTTGATTGTAATAGAGTTTAAGAAAGTTGTGTAATGTATATTTAAGGATATTTTAGCATGTTACAAAGTAAAACGTGAAATGTTGCCCATGCTGACGTCAAGGTCCTGTCCGCCATTTATTTGGCATCGTTATGAGGTCTGAATACACGTAGGGTCGATTCTGTGTCTACAATTAATTTATCTGTGAATCAAATTCTCTGCGTCTTGGGTGAGACTGTATGAAACGTCTTGTATCTAAGTGTATTCTTGTAAAAATTAATGAATTTTGTTTTACCTCAAATGTGCAGATCTTCACCATTTCCCCATAATGTAGCATTTCTTGCAGGAGAATGGATCAAGTCATACATGTCTCAACGAAGTCTGACTTCAAATAATGATGCAGCTTGGAGATTGCTACCTACCACATATACACAATGGGACGATTCACAAAGGGCCTCCACCCTCGTGGCAGAGGCCCTGCAGTCGTGGGGCAGTCTCCTCATTTGGGTGGAATCTCTGCAATAAGAATACTCCTATTTTACAGAAGACACTTGTACAGCCCCTCCTGTAATACTGGTGAACATGTAACACCAGCGCTATCTCAAGTCCACAGTTTCTCATTTGCAGGGGGGTGAATCTCTTTGCCTCTCCACCTGTGCCATAAAATGGACTCTGCAAAGAAGCCATCAGGAGGCTACAAAAGGTGGCGCAGCACTGTCCGTGCACCCCCTAAAGGCAGCCCTCTGTAGGGAACTCAAGATGTCCTATGGGTCCTCCAGACATCTACCAGAAAGCAGACTTCAGTTTACTAAGCACTCTTAATTTATTTAATATTATTTGCCCTATGCGACCTGGGCTCTGCAGGAGGGAAGGGCCATCAATGATGCAGAGTACCAGCTTCCAGAACTTTTTTGTCAGGTGGTGGTGATGGTGGGGGGCTCGGCATGTAAAAAGTTTTAGATGGGGGGCTCAGCCGGCAAAAGTTTGAAGACCTCCGTAAAATCTAGGCGACCTCAACTTAAACTGGAAAGATGAGAACATCACTCTAATCAAAACCCTAAATGATCTCCTAAACAACCTTAATCTCACCCAACACTGCATAGAGAAAACCCACATCAAAGGCTCTATCCTCAACGCCATTATCGCTCTTGCAGATACAGTCTCCATCGACCACACTTTGCCTGTGGACTGGTCGGGTCACCATATCATCCTGTTCCACCTAAACCAAAGGATTCAAGCCCAACCCTGCACTCGGGACCCGCTGGGTGGGAAATCTAAGTCAAATTCTAAGTCAAATTCCACTTGCAGACCTGGAGGAGAGGGTAGGCTCCCTCCTCCCCATCCACACGGGTGAACACTCAGTAACAGAGCTCACTTCTCAGTACAACAACACTATGACCTCCATCATGGACTAAATAGCCCCCATGAAAAGAGCCAGGAACGTTCCTTGAAGATCATGGTTCAATACAGACTTAAACTCAGAAAGAAGAGAACTAAGAGCGGCAGAGACTGTGGCAAAACAACCCATCCACAATCCTACAATCTAAACTCAATGTCCTTTTGCAACGCCCTTGACAAAGCAAAGAACAGACCTAAGGAACTATTCAGCCACATCAGGCAACAAACCCCCAAACCCCCTATGACACAAGTTATGGCCGCCAAAGACCAGTGTGACAACTCTGCCAATTTCTTCAATGACACAATCTTCAAGATAGAACTTTTCTCTGAAGTCAAAGCAGTCCCCATAACATTAGATCACCCACCGAGTTAGAAGATATCACACCCAAGCATCCGCCTAACCTCTGGAAATCCTTCAACCCCATCTCCGCAGCAGAGGTCATCAAAATGATCTCCAGCACCAAACTCTCAGCACACGTCATGGATCCCTTACCTGACCAATTGGCTAAAGAGCTCAAACTATGCCTAGCCCCGCACTGGACTAAGATTATAAACAGCTCCTTGAGTACTGGAGTCATGCCCGACTGTCTCAAAATCGACCAAGTCACTACTCTACTAAAAACACCTGGCTCTGACACAAACTATCTGAACAACTTCAGCCCAGTCTCTAACCTCCCTCTCCTAGAGAAAATTCTCGAAAGATGTGTTCTCCTCCAACTCACTCAAGACCTAGACAGCACCAACCTTCTTGATCCTCCTCAATCGGGGTTCAGAAAATGTTACAGTACAGAGTCAGCGATCCTAAATGTAATAGACGATATGCACAAATCTCTGGATAAAGGCCAATGCTGCCTACTCCTACTCATGGATCTATCGGCAGCCTTCGGCACAGCTGACCACAAACTACTCATCAAAGCACTTCAAGAAAGGGCGAGAGCAGAGGAGGTGGTTCTACAGTGGTTCACCTCCTTCCTACAGAACCACACCCAAAGTATAAAAGTCAAGAACATCTTGTCTGACCCACTACCCGTATGTAGGGGTGTCCACCAAGGATCAGTACTCTCCACACAACTTTTCAATATCTATATGGAGCCCCTTCTCTCCATACAAAAAAAAACAACATTCCCTTTCACCTCTATGCAGACGATACCCAACTTTATCTGGAAAACTCCTCCATCTTGAGCTGTCCCCGTTACCTGCGGCTGCTACGACTTGCAGATACCCCACTCCCAGAGCCTACGACACACTCACATAGGCGCAGAGGCCCAGCACGTGCTAAACCAGGACAAGACAGAAATCCACCTTATCTCCAACAAAGAGGAGAATCCCCAAATCTCAGAATGGATAAAAGCTATTGAGGCTCTCAACTACACCTCACCCTAGCTGATTCTGCAAAATCGTTGGGAATCAATCTGGACCCCAAACTAGACATGAACAAACACATCAAAAAGACCGCAAGGAGCGCCTTCCTCAACCGTAAACTAAACAAAATAAAACCCTTCATCCCTCCGGGTGACCTCAAACAAGCTACACAATCCCTGGTACTACGGGATTGCAACCCTCACAGGAGCAGCAAAATCCCATCTTGCTCCACTCGGATCAACTCTGAACTCTGCAGCCAGATCTGTCACTGTATTAAAGAAATATGATCACATCTCGCCTGCACTCAGAGAGCTTAAATGGCTCCCTGTTGAATTGCGTGCCAACTTCAGAACTGCTTGCCTCACGCACAGAGTGTTGCACACAGGGAAACCCACATACCTGGCTGCTAAACTCCAGAAGGCTGGTCAATCAAGAACCCTAAGAAGTACAAACACTCTACTCCTTATCCCCCCGAAATCTCGCAGACAAAAAAAAACGCATCAAGATCCTTCGCAGGAAGTGCGCCAAAAATATGGAACTCCCTTCCAGTCCATAACCCCTCCTACATAAAATTGAAAAGGCACCTCAACCGATCTCTCCCAAACGGATAGCTACAAACAAGTCACCGAAGACTAACCTTAGTAGCACATGGACACTTTGTCATCAATGACCTCTACCTCACTGTCCGCATGTCTACCTCCCGCCCCCCCCCCCCCTTACTGGTCGAACCCCTCCGTGAGTCACTGGGCTCTCTACGACTTCCTAAGCGAGGCGTCATAGTTCCCTGTACATTCTACAGCAATAACTTACTTTACGAGTGACATTTTGCACTCCATGTCGATATTATGCGCGGGGTCCTGAGACCTTGTATATTCTTATTTGCTTAATGTATCCTGTGAGTGATTCATGCTGTAAAGCGCTCCAATACCTTCAGTCTGCCTAGCGCTATATAAGACTCATAAATAAATGGATGTTGAAAAGCTTGGGGTAGATGATAGAGCCTTGAGGGACCCTGGTTTTGTGGAATACGATTTTGACGAGAAAGGTGGGGTATGGATGACATTAGTTCTATTTCGAAGGTAGGAAGCGATCCAGTCTAGGGCAGTCCCTTCTATGCCGGCTTCATAGAGTCTTTGTTTGTATCAGAGTGTCATGGTCAACCGTGTCAAAGGCAGACAATAGGTCCAAGAGGAGTAGCGCAACAACTCAGTTGCTGTCAACTGTGTTCTTAGGTCATCCCAGATGGCAAGGAGGGCAGATTCTGTGCCTCTTCCCGGACAGAATCCCGTTTGTATGTCTGAAAGTATGGCATTCTCTTCAATGAATTGTGACATCTGGGCAAATGCTGCTCTTTCTGTCAGTTTGCCCAGTAAAGGTCCATTTGTAATGGGCCTGTAGTTGTCTCAGGGTCAGCTGGTCCAAGTTTGTTTTCTTCAGTAAAGGGCGTATGTATGACTTTTCTGAGTTCTTCTGGAAATATTCTGTGTGGTTTTTGTTTTTGTAACTTAAGTAGTTTCCCATACTCTGCTTTTAGCCCCCGCTTAGTGTGTCACAACCCTCATTTACTGTTTGCAGGAGCGGCTATGTTGCAAAATAGGTTTTACCCCATTCCAAAATGGCTGCCCTTGCATGTACAGGCACGGGTAGCCACCTTTTTAGTGTTTTTGTAAAACTTGAAAAAAATTAAAGACCGTTGTTTCCACATGAGCACCCCAACACACACAAAGGCACCTACCTGCATGTGTGTATAAAACAAAGTTTTGCAAGAACATTGAAAAAGGAAACACCATAATGGACAATGCCAATGGGCTGGCAGCCAAAGCTAGACCTTATGGGTCAGCAGGCTTAGCAAATTATTTTTGCAAATTGTAATTGGCTTGAGCATCATATGTTAATAAGCGGTTGTGCACTCCTGTTCTTGTTTTTTGCAGTCTAGTGTTTATCTCACCTGCAAAGCTATCCAGTTGCAGGGCCAACCTGACAGTTACTCTGACATGTGCCATAATTAGGTCTGGCGTTGTGTTAAACTTTTTTTTATATTTTTTTTATAAAAAATCTATACATATAGGGAGGGGCTCTTATCAAGCCCTCTTCACCCATTGTTCATTTGTCATTTACATATTTCCTCTGCCCACTTCAGCATGGGGCAATGATCAGCCCATTTCAGCCACTATCCAACGTCCTTGTAAATGACTACAGTCTGTTCTAGCACAAAGAGCATATCTGCACACAAAATAGTTCTCTTCGGTGTCACAAACTGGTGTGACAATTTTTTGGGGAGAAATATTTTTTTTCATAGAAGTATTTGCAGGGCCATGCAGATCCCTCAACAATAAAGTTTTTAAGAAAACAGGAGAAATCAATCATTGGTAACCAACACCAGACCTGTTTGCTTTACTAGTACTTGTTGTAGGGTATAGGTTGCCCCTAGGTAGTTCTAGTTAAGACCACATTTCTAAAGGAAAAATATTTTCTGTTTGACTAATACTTTAGAGCCGCTTGATGAATGGTCACTAAACTTTCCAAAGAAAAAGTTCACACACCTCATCTCCTGCCCAGAAAGTTTCGGGGTGCCCTATTAAGTGGGGCCTGAGAAAAAGGAGGGGGGCCCAAGAAGTGTTTTCCCCTATATAATTTTCAATTGGAAAATTGGACCTGCTACAATCAAAATGGCTTCACTGAATTTGGTATAAAGCTGTTGTCCAAAAAGCATGCCTTTTGTGATGTGGGGTAAATCCGTTCAGTAGTTTTTGAGAAATACAGATTCAATGTATTTTGCATATATCACACCAAAGTGGATCCAACCGATCTAAAGTGGAAATCTCATTTGCTGCAACCACGTAAACAAAAAAGGCAGATATTTTGGTCCACTGTCCTAAAATTAAAAACCAAAGATGGCCAGCGATCAACAGTATTAAATGGTGCGAAGAAAGCAACCGCACCGTATGCTGCCACTATGTAGCTGAATTTGATGGTTGTCAAGGCAGGACCAAGCACTCACTCTGTTCCCTCTCCCAGTGCAAGTCTGGGAAAGATTGAGCTCACCAGGCCATTTTTTTTTTAGAAATCCCTGTGGGCATCCAGGTTTCTCTCACACCGTGATTCTCCTGCTGGTTTCCCTAACTGTAGCTCATCTAAAGAAGGGTCATGTGAGATTTCACTCTTAGTGAAAAATATGACCTCTTATTAGCAAGCTACTCAGAATTTGAGGTATAGTGTAGCTGTGTTATCCACTTCCTTAATTTCCTTTGCTGTTTCTATTTTTCTCGCCGAAGTTCTCCAATGTTGCGTTAGAGATGTCACTTTCAAGATTAAGAAGAAAACCTGGGTCACAGGAGAAGAAAGAGGCTAAAACCCACAAGGCACCTAGTCAAAAATTGTTGGATAAGTGGCTACCATTGGGGTTCCTGAGTAAGTGACATAAAGGGAGAGGATGTGGCCTAACTGTAGAGCGGCCGGTCTTGAAGCTGAGGAACCAGGTTCGAGTCTGGCGGCAGGCTCAAACATGCTTATAAAAAATGAACGTGTCTGTCTGTAATAGCACTGGTGCTCCCGTAAAGCGGCCATGATACCTTCGGTTCGAGTTTGTGATATATAAAACTGCAACAACAACAAAAATCTCTTTGATATGCGCTCTTGGATTTGTGAACGATTTGAGTGCCTTGACCAGTGACACAGTCAGAGGCTTGAAGAAGGAGGGAAATACATGTGAAGGAATGTACAGACAACAGTGACAGGAAGATGGAGGTCTTTCTGTTCTCAAGTCCATGTGTTAAACATCTTTTTTAGAGATGTACTCCGTCAAAGAAATTAAGCGTTTTCAATTGATTCATGCTAATGTTGGTAGATACATTAGGTCTTTTATCCCAGACATTAAGACCACCAATTAGCACTGTGCGTTTGGTAATGACATTGCATTTGTCCAGTCCTGAATGGATTTCTTAATGGAAGACTGCTTTATAGAGAGGTAGAGGACGTAATAATACATAATAGTGAAGAAAATGTTGAACACCTTGGTGCATTGAGCACCAAATAATTACAATAATGGAATAGTTCTAAAATTGATTGGGGGCATCTGGTAGCTGAGTGATTCTTAAATGAGTAATATTGTTTTACCAATTGCATTTACGAACTTGTGTAATTTTGAACTGAGAAAAGTGGCTGTAGTTCCTACTTGGGTCGCCTTTCTGTATTGGTAGTAAGGTCAAGCAGACCAGGCATAGTCTAGGTTTGATTATAGGGATGAAAATCATTTACACTATGGCACAATGAAATAACACTCAAAAGTCCATATCATGCCGGGGCGATGCGTAGGTCTTTATTTATTGCATAGAGCATGGATACTAAAAGTACAGACCAAGAGCTGCTTGCAACCCCACCCAGTGAACAGCAGCAATTTGTTGCTGTTTATATGACCGGGCGCTAGCATTGTGATAGCTGTTCAATGGGTACGCCTTTATTTCCAAGTTAGCTTAAGGAAAGGAAAAGAAGCACAGAAGGTGTTCTGATCCACTTCTCTTTAAGAACATTCGTACAATGTGCTTCAAACATGAAAAAATATGATGCACCTTTTGAAGTTTGAAGAGCTTATTTTATTAACATGCGGAAGTGTTTCACCTTAGTATATCAGAATATATCACTGCGGTAGGAAAGTAGGCCTTTTGACATGGATACCCCCACTTTTTGACTGGTATCTGATGTGATTTGGACTGGAAGTGCCCTAGGTTTCTGCTAACCAGATCCCCAGTGTCAGAGCTCTTTCCTGAAACTGTACAATTGTTAGTCCAATAGACAAAACCTTTAGTCCTTGGTACCTTGGGCCTGAGGTACTAAAGAGGGTCCATAAAGGCAGCAGCACACATTGTGCCACTCTGAGACCACTCACCAAGCTCATGCCGGGCTGTTATCGCAGGCTGCGTGTCTTGGTGTAGACAAAAGTGAAACAATTACATGTTGCACATCCCTGTGTACCGTGTCCCCTAACACTTCATGTAATATTTGTAAGTCACCCCTACAGCAGGCTTGACATCCATAAGGCAGGGAGCTGAATGTTACCTGTGAGGGCATACCTGCATGAGCAGATAGGCCCCAGTGCTGGTCAGTCCTATTACTTCCAATACTAGTGACCAGGGAAGCCATTTTAAGACGTGTGCTAGACACTGGTGGAAACGAGTTCCCCAGCTACATGATTGCTTCATTGAAGCATAGCATACAACCAAATTTGCTTTGTACATACAAAAGTATATAATAAGTACATATAGCGAAGAAAAATACAGTACAAAGAAAAAGAGAAAAAAAGTAATAGAATAGATACATCATAGATATAACAGCTTAACTCAACAGTTAGTGACCTCATTAATCAGTACATCTCTATATACAATCCTATTATCCTAAGTCTCATCCTTCCATATAGTTATTGGTTCCCATATTTTTAGTCCCAGTTTCCTCCCTTTCTTTCCCTTTCTAGCGTAGATTGCTTTTTCCAAATTATATACATTCAGAATCCTGGCCAACCATTGTTGATATGTCGGTGGTATTGGATCGAGCCAGGCTGAAGCAATACATAATCTTAATATCGCCATGGCCACAAAATTGAAATCGCATTCTTCCCCTTGAGTACCATCCGGATTTACACCCAACAATATTAAAGAGGGGGTTAAGTTATTTGATATTCTCAATGCCCTATGCATAAAAGTCTCTATTTCATTCAATATTGTACATAATTGTGGGCATGTTGCAAATACATGTACAATATCTGCCTGTAAACTTCCACATCTTGCGCAATTGATGCCCGTTGTAGCTCCCCATTGTGCAATTTTTGCCGGAGTGTAATATAACCGATATAGTGTCTTGTAATGTTGCGCCTGTAATGCTGCAGAGCACAAAACATTCTGACCCAACTCTAGTGACAAATTAATACAATCTGTTTCAGCCTCTAATTTAGTTGCCCAAATTCCCCCCCCCCCATTTCGCCATATCATCTTGTTTTGATTCTATTAGTTCATAATAAAACCTTTTTAATACTGCAACAAGTTCCTTCCTGCACCAACTCCAATATATTATTTTTCTCGAATCCAGCAGTCCCCCCTCTTTTATTTACCCAAAAAACGTCTTACTTGAAGGTATTTAAAAATATGCCTTGTTTCTATCCCATATTTTGCCTGAATCTCTGAGAACTGCATCAGACACTGGGATCCCATCAAATCACCAATTTTAATAATTCCTTTTTTTTACCCAAATCGTGAATACTGAATCAGAAAAGATATCATTAGGAAAGGTTGAGTTATTCTTCATTCTTGTGTATCTGTTATTTTTGCCCCGGCCATATCTCTTGCTAAAGGCCTTCCAAATGTTATATGCTGCCATCAGGGTCTTAAAACGAGTCCTCTTATAATAGGCTGAGTCAAAATGTCTAAGGAGCACGTTATTGACATCTCCACCCAACATATATTGCCAGGGTTCCTAATTCATCCTCCCCCCTCCATCTCTGCACCACCAATTAGCCCCACCATATATTGTAGGGCAGCAGCCCAATAATAGAGTTTCAGATCAGGTAATGCCCACCCTCCTTGTTCTCTTGGGAGTACCATAAAACGTAATTCTCTTCTGGTCTTTCCTTTAGACCATATAAACCTTTTAATCATGAATTCTAGCTTTTTAAACCAGAAGTTGTCAAACATCAATGGGATTGCCCTAAATATATACAAAAACCTTGGTAACACTAGCATCTTGATAATATTTGTTATACCAACTATTGAGAGGTGGAGGTTATGTAACCTATCTAGATCCCTTCCAACCTTAACTATGATAGGGGCTATATTCAATTCCACTACCGTGTCCAGTTCTGAGGTAATTGTAATGCCAAGATAAATGCCTGTTAGTACCACCCTATGATCCTGACATACTACATTGTTATTCTTAATTATTTGCGTTTTATTGGTATTCAGGGAGTAGCCTGAAACCCTTCCAAAACTTTTTGCCTCCAGTTCCACATATCGAATAGCCTCCGTGGGTGATGATGTAAGAACTGCCACATCATCGGCGTACGCAAGTATCTTGCACTCCCCCCTGTGCGTAATCAATGGAGCTATGTCTTCATTACTTTCCATCCTCCGAATCAAAGGATCCAAATACATAGCAAACAACAGAGGGGAGCACGGGCACCCCTGCCTTGTTCCCCTCTTAATTTGAATCTCCCTAGTTAGCCCTGAATTTACCCTGACAGCTGCTACCGGGTTCCTATAAAGTGTTTTTATAGCATTAACAAATCCCTCCCCAAATCCCACTCTTTTTAAAACACACCATAGTCCCAGGAGACCCGATCAAAAGCCTTCTCGGCATCTAAAAACAACGCCGCCATCGGGCCCCCCGAGACTTCCATGGTGTCTAATAAAGTAATAAGCTTACGAGGTATGGTGGGTCGTTCCCCGTCCTGGTATGAATCCATGCTGATTGGTGGTAACTAAAGGTGTTATCACATTTGCAAACCTTACTGCTAGTGCCTTTGAATAAACCTTTGTATCAATTTTCATGAGTGTGCTAGGTCTATAGGATCCGGGGTCTTTTGGTGGTTTCCCTTTCTTTAATATAACCACAATTTCTGCACCTGACCAAGAGCCTGGTACAGATACCCCTGTCTGTGCTTGTTGCACGGTTTTCACCATGTCATTTCCCAATACTTTCCAGAATACCTTAAAAAAACTCTATCGGTATTTGATCCGGTCCTGCTGCCTTTCCAAAGGGGAGACTAATAAGGGCCGCTTTAATCTCCTGAGAATCTAATGGTGTATCTAATCTCTGTCGTTCTTCCTCTTCTAACGTCACTCTTGTAATGTTCTCTAGATAGAGTGCAATTTCCCCAGGATCCTTTCCTTGCTGCTCTTCATACAATTTCATATAAAGTTACAGAAATAAAAAAAAACTGTCTAAAGACTTCTCTGATCTCCTGCGTATCTGTTACCTCAATCCCTGAACTATCTTTAATCGCCCTTATCTCTCCTATCGCTGTTTTTTGCCTTGCTCGTACTGCTAATGTTCGTCCCACCCTTTCACTAGCTTCATAGCATTTCTCTCTATTTGCCACATATATTTTTGGCGCCTTGATTGCTAGATCTTCCTCTGCCTCCATCCTTATCTTTGCTAATTTAATAAGTGAAGCCTCCAATGAATTACCTGCTACTATACATTCAATTAACTCCTCCTCGGTAAGAGCATTTGTGATTTTAATACTCGGTTTCTCTGTTGCTCCTGTTTCCGTTTATTCACACTATAGCTGAGAGTCTCCCCCCTTACCCCTGCCTTAAAACTATCCCATACAATACCCTCTGATGTGCTGCCTCTATTTATTGCCAAATATTCCTCAATCCATAGCATCATGTGTTGAATATATGTCTCATCCTCCAAGAGCGCTCTTTCAAATGTCCACCTTGTACCCCCCCTAGTACTCGACGTGGCTGTATAGTTTAATATTAGTGGATTGTGATCAGACAATAGGCGTGGCATCCTCTCAATCTGAGATTTAGATAAACAGTTACTCGAAATCAAAACATAATCTAATCTTGCACTCGCCATGTGCGGGGCGGAATATTATGTGAATCCCTTCTCTTGCGGTTTTAAAGTATCCCATAGATCTATTAGGGCATTATTCCTAGTCATAGAGCAAATTGATCGGAAAACTCTTCTCTTCCTGCCTTTATATAGTGTATGATATCCTGACCCTAATCCTAATCCCCCTGCACCATTGATGTTAAAGTCACCTCCAAGTATGATGCAAGGTGCCCATGTAGCCAGCTCAACATCCAGGAATTCTAAAATTTCAGGGTCATCCCCTGTGGAACCATAGATAGAACCTAAAGTTATCCATTCCTCCCCAACCATACTCTACCAAAGCCCATCTCCCCCAAGCACCCTCCAGTTTCTTCCTCGTAGTGGTGTCCCTACGCCTTGCTAGTATTGCCACCCCCCTATTTCTAGACCCTTGTCTCGAGAAAGCTAAGATTACGAAACCCAGTTGCTCCAAGAGATGTATTTCAGATGCCATAATATGTGTTTCTTGTAAAAGTAAAGAGTCAACTCTCGTATTTTTTAACAAAAGAAAGACCTTCTGTCTCTTCTGCCTATCATTCAGGCCACATATATTCCATGTCATTATTCGTACAGCAAATAAAAAACGTCAAACACCTGTCCAATCTATTTTAACCATTTCGACTCAAATATTTCTTTCATCAGATATAGCCTCCACAATTGCTTATTGTTTTTTTTTTATTTCTTTGCATTTTTGTATAAAGTGTTTCCATGCTGTGCCCCTTACCCCCAAAAGGTCTCCACCCCCTGCCCTGAGAGCCCCCCCGACGATCCCAACCCCCCTACTGGCAAATAGGTCCATGAGACCTATATGTGGCGACTGTGACCCCCCAGGAGTGCCGCGCTCTCTCACTCATCCCCCTACCGCTCCCAGAAAACACCCCCTACACTGACCTTCTCCATGTTCTTCTTGTGTTTTACCCTCAGATTCTTAGTTATGATAATCTCATAGGCCTCTTTTCAAATTCTACTATTAAGTTTTCCGACTTCCATGAGAGCTCAAAGCCTCTGTACCATCCTGAGCTCTATTTTCTTTCAACCATACCAAATATTCTTGGGCCTTGATCTCTGAGTAGAAAACTTTGAATTGTCCATTTTTGACTACCTTTAGTCTACTAGGGAACATCAAATATGCCTCACATCCAAGTTTTGAAATGGAGTTATTAACTCCCACATCCTCCATCTCCTCTCAACTGTTGTGTGGCAGAAGTCAGGCCTAGCAAAGAATTCCACATCTTTATATCTACATTTAGCTGGGGTTTTGCCTTTGCCATGATTTCTTCCCTTAATAAGTAATTTCCAACATATATGAGTATTGCTCTAGGTTTAGCAGACATATTGCCCTTGCTCTGTTCAAATGGGAATCTGTGTGCGCGCTGTATTTCACTTTCCCAGTTCCAATCTGTTCTATCCGGCAATGCACCTCTGAGCAATTCAATTACGTATACCCTCACGTCCTGGCCCTCCTTCCCCTCTGCCACACCCAGTAATCTTATATTATTTCTTCGCTGCCTATTCCCAAAATCCTCGAGTTTACACAAAACATCTGATGTCGTTTTTTCTTGATCCTGTTTGAAGTCTTGCCACTTATTAACTTCATCTTCCAAATTACCGGTTCTTTCCTCCACTTCAGTGACGCTTCCCACTAGTTCTGTGTATAGTTTATTAACCTTCCTGAGGGAACCTTGTATCTTCTTACACTCCTGTCTCGCTCTACGGCTCTCCTCTAGCCTCCACTTGAATCTGTTTTAACATTGAGTACATTGTTTCAAATCCAAGCAAATCTTGGCCTTGACCTGGAGTCTGCCTCTGTGACATATCTTGGATTGGTACAGAACCCGCTGCCTCTTGATACAGTTGTGATGTCGCAGAATAATCACAATCCAGTCTTTTTGCAACCTGTACTTGTAGAGGACTTTCACCGCTTCTAGATCTATTCCGTCTCTTTCTCACAAGGGTCTTTGATTTACGTCTGGAGGGGCGTTTATGAACTGTATCTTCCCTCAGATCTGAGCTATCTGAAATATCAGAGTCTAATCCAGAAGGGAGTGATTCCGCTTCTATATCAGTATCAGTGTCTTTTGAGGCATTAGTGGACTCTGAGCTTGAACCTGCTTCAGTCCCTCCCACAGCCCCTTCCTCCTCATCACCGCCCTCGTTGAGCGAGTAAAAACAATAATCACTGGGTGAACCGGGGTTTAAGCCAGAGTGCAGAGTAACACCCATAGGGTTAGAATCCGAGTCTAGTACCATTTTGTCAGCCTGTGACACTGTTGATATGGGCATTATCTCCCCACCTCCGTCTTGCTCCTCTATACCCATGGTATTTTCTATACAGTTTATATCCTCCGTATTCGCTTGTGTTGTTGCTCCTACTCCCTCCATATGCTCTGATAACAATTCCACATTAGACAGGGCCTCCCCTTCCTCCTGAGTTACCTGCAGTGTCTGCTTTTGTTTTATCTCCATATTCGCCGAGATCTGAAATGCAGCAGGTACGCTATCTGAGCCCTGAATCTCATTCCTCTCATTCCCCGGCACAGCACATACCCTATCTGGCCGTTCTGAATCATTCTGCACATCCTGGAGCGGAGCCTGTCCTGACCGCTGCCCCGTCGGCTGAATCTGCGAGGTCTGTCCTGGCTGATGCTCCGTCTCTAATCCCGCCCCCTGCACGCCCTGTGGGCTCACAGTCATCATACCTGTCTGCTCCGTAGCGCCATCAGCGGTCGCTCCCACTCGCTCCTCTTCGAGCCCTGCCTGCCCAGAGAAAGTGCAGCTCCATAGCGCCTGGTATCGTTTGTGCTCAGTGCTCCTGTATAGCGCCTGGTATTGTTTCATCTGATTAATTAATTTATTAATTTGTGCTCAGTGCTCCTGCATAGTGGTAACATTATTTATTATTTATTCAATAGCGCGTGTACTGTATTTAGGCAATTTGAAGGTCGACTGTGCCCCTGCTTTGGATCGCGCTACCCTACCGCCATTTTGCTGTTGTTGTTGGTGTTAACCTGTCCTCGTGTCTCCTCCCCGCTCCCCAGCTGACCCTCCCACACACTAGCATCGCTCTGCAGGCCCCGTCCTCCCCTGCCTCTGTGACCGTCTGGTTCTCGCACTCAGCGGTCACTCCCACTCGCTCCTCTTCGAGCCCTGCCTGTCCAGAGAAAGTGCAGCTCCATAGCGCCTGGTATCGTTTGTGCTCCGTGCTCCTGCATAGCGCCTGGTATCGTTTGTGCTCAGTGCTCCTGTATAGCGCCTGGTATCGTTTCATCTGATTAATTAATTTATCAATTTGTGCTCAGTGCTCCTGCATAGTGGTAACATTATTTATTATTTATTCAATAGCGCGTGTACTGTATTTAGGCAATTTGAAGGTCGACTGTGCCCCTGCTTTGGATCACGCTACCCTACCGCCATTTTGCTGTTGTTGTTGGTGTTTACCTGTCCCCGTGTCTCCTCCCCGCTCCCGCCTCCCAGCTGACCCTCCCACGCTCCGCCCCCCCAATACCCATTTATGGACAGATGGACTTACGTGCAGCGTTCACGCGCTGCGGCAGCGCCGAAGGTGCGCCAAAGGTAAGCCTGTCTACGTCCGTCCGCGCCAAGCCCGCGCCCAGCGCCAGACCCCCTGGCCCCCGTCCCACCCACCCCACCCGCATTACATACGACGCCTCCACCCTCTTAGCCCTAAATCCCGGTCGACTCCCCAACTGCGCCCAAGCCGCTCCTGGACACACTCATGGACCCTTCACATGCAACTCCTGCAAGTATGACGGCACCAAGACCAACTCTTCATCCACTAACACCAAACCGAGATCTGACACCAACCACCTAAAATGCATCCTGCTCAACACCCGCTCGTTCCACAGACACGCCATCGACCTTTGGAATCTACTAGACACCATCTCTCCGGACATCGCTTTCCTAACAGAAACATGGATGAACGCCTCCTCAGCCCCAGACATCACCATTGCCATCCCGGAAGGCTACAAGATCATCCGAAAAGACCGCACCCACCAAACAGGAGGAGGGATCGCTATCGTCCATAAGAATTCCATCCGCATCTCAACCAGCTCAGACGTCAACCTCGCTAGCGCCGAACACCTTCACTTCCAGATCAACACCGACCCCAAGACCACACTCAGAGACACCCTCCTCTACAGGCCACCAGGACCCCGCGCACAATTCAGTGAAGACATCACTGACTTTATCACCCCACACGCCCTCCCCTCCGAGAACTACATTCTATTGGGAGACCTCAATTTTCACCTGGAAAAGAGCAACGACAGCAACACCACCACCCTTCTGGACAATCTCGCCAACCTCGGACTGAAACAACTTGTTAATACCCCCACTCACTACGCAGGTCACACACTCGACCCTATCTTCACTTCCAGCAAACATATCTCCTTCAGTCACACCACAGTTCTCCATTGGACGGACCACAGCTGCGTTCACTTTGTCTACAAAAAGACCATAACCCACAACCATCCTCAACCTACTCTGCGAAGAAATTGGAACAAAATCACCATCGACCAGATCTCCTCATCGCTTCTTCAAAATCCCCCTCCCCACTCTTCGAACCCCAACCAAGCAGCCATTAACCTCACTCAATGGCTAACCAACAGCGCCGACAACCTAGCACCTTTGAAAAAACGTCAAATCAAACTAGGCAGCAAAAACGCCCCCTGGTTCAACGATGATCTTAAGAAATCCAAGAAACTCTGTCGCTCCCTTGGGAAGGCCTGGAAAAAAGACCCAAACACCAGCACCAGGGACGCCTTTAAAAACGCCACGCGGATACACCACCAACTGATCCGGACTGCCAAGAAAGCCGCATTCAAAGACCGACTTGACAACAATGCCCACAACAGCAAGGAATTATTCAACATCGTCAAAGAGTTTACCAACCCTACTGCCAACTCCAACGACATCACTCCCTCTCAAACCCTTTGCGACTCCCTAGCTTCGTTCTTCCACGACAAAATCGCTGACATCCACAACAGCTTCGACAACCAACCCGGAGACCAACCCACTCAACCTTCTGTCGTACCTTCACCCCCCTTGAACATCCTTAATGACTGGAACCCAATCTCTACTGAGGACACCATCCGCCTGATGAACTCCATCCACTCAGGATCCCCCACAGACCCATGCCCTCACCACATCTTCAACAAAGCAGATTCCATCATAGCACCACACCTCCGAGACGTCATCAACTGCTCCCTCAACTCCGCCACCTTCCCGGATATCTGGAAACATGCCGAACTCCGCGCCCTTCTGAAAAAACCCACAGCTGACCCCACCGAACTAAAAAACTACCGCCCCATCTCGCTCCTTCCATTCCCGGCCAAAGTCATTGAGAAAGCGGTCAACAACCAGCTCGCCGCCTTCCTCGAAACCAACAAATCCCTCGACTCCTCACAGTCCGGCTTCCGAGCCAAACACAGCACTGAGACCGCACTCATCGCAGCAACAGACGACATTCGAACTCTACTGGACAATGGAGACAGTCGCCCACATCCTCCTCGACCTCTCAGCAGCCTTCGACACAGTCTGTCATAGCACCCTGTTACAACGCCTCAGTAACATCGGAATCCAAGGGAAAGCACTGGAATGGATCACCTCGTTCCTTGCCGGCAGAACTCAGAGAGTCCGCCTCCCACCATTCAAGTCATAGGCCACTGAAGTCATTTGCGGCGTGCCACAAGGATCTTCACTCAGCCCCACCCTCTTCAACGTATACATGAGCCCCCTCGCGGCCATCGCACGCCAACACAACCTCAACATCATCTCCTACGCTGATGACACTCAAATGATCCTCTCACTCACCAAAGAACCTAACACCGCCAAAACCAACCTTCATGAAGGAATGAAAGAAGTAGCCGAGTGGATGAAGCACAGCCGTCTGAAACTGAATTCAGACAAAACAGAAGTCCTTACCTCCCCCTCCGCCTGGGACGACTCTTGGTGGCCAGAGGTCCTTGGAAAAGCACCCATCCCGACGGACCACGCACGGAACCTGGGCGTCATCCTGGACTCCTCACTCTCGATGACCAGACAAGTCAACGCCGTTTCATAATCTTGCTTCAACATTCTTCGCATGCTCAAAAAAACATTTCGCTGGATCCCCACCGAAACTAGAAAAACGGTCACCCACGCTCTGGTTACAAGCCGCCTGGACTACGGAAACACCCTATACACCGGTACCACCGCAAAACTTCAGAAAAAACTCCAACGCATCCAGAACGCATCAGCCAGACTCATACTAGACATCCCGCGTAAAGACCACATTTCTGGTCACCTGAAAAACCTCCACTGGCTCCCCGTCAATAAGAGGATAACATTCCGCCTCCTAACCCACGCACACAAAGCACTTTACGAACTTGGACCCGAATGCCTCAACACATGACTTTCCTTCTACACCCCCTCCCGCCAGCTACGCTCTTCCAACCAAGCCCTTGCTGCTGTACCTCGAGTCAACAAAACCACCATGGGAGGAAGATCCTTCTCCTACCTGGCGGCTAAAACCTGGAACTCACTTCCCATTCACCTTCGCCTCACTCAGAACCACCTTGCATTCAGAAAGCAACTTAAAACCTGGATTTTCGACATGTAATTCCCCACCCTTCTTCAAGCGCCTTGAGACCCTCTGGGTATGTAGCGCGCTATATAAATTATTTGACTTGACTTGACTCCTGCAAATTCGTTGGGGGATGTAGCCCAGGAACCGTTAGCAGCGGGGTCTGGGCGATCACCTTACCCGCCGATTCAGCTAATTTGGCGTTTACCGTCACTTTGGCGTTCAAGCGTATTGCAGCTGCCTCGGGAGAGAACGCCTCCAACACCGTAGGCTGCCTTAATCCTGCCTGTTCAAGCGTCTTTGTACCAGTATTATTTCTCCTATTTGCAATTATTTTATCTTTTAGTTTCTCCTTTTTCTCCTTTTGGTTTGCTGCTGCACTGTTGCTGATTGCTTTAATCGGCTCCGTATCCCGGTCCTCCATTTTCCGTAAGTTTGTTTTTGCCTGAAGGTTTGCCGCTGGGGCGTCAGGGTCACTACAAACTGCTTTCTCCTTGTCCTCCTTTGTGTTTCTTTGCTGTTTTGGAGCCATTATGCACCTCCTCAAGCGATACCAATAGCAATGGCTCGTATCAACTATTCTTTCAAAAACTCTACGAGTACGATTCAAGCTCCCTTTTATATTATCCTTTAAAGTCAGGACCGACCACAATGTCTCAAAGGGGGAGCCCAAACCGCTCGCAGGTGCGCTCACTGTGGATAACTTCTTCTGGTATCTACCTTAAAGAGTCATTGCATTTCATGGGGGGTTTTCAGAGGGGAATCTTATCGTCCTTTTACCATCACCTAGAAGAGTGGCGTGATCCGTTCAAGCCGCAGCCTCTGGAGTGAGGAGAGAGCACTTCTTCCCCCTACAGCCTGTCAGCAGCCATCTTGCCTGACTCCCCCTCTCTTGCCTGACTTCCCCCTCAGTGGATTTACCAATACATGCACACAGAGGGCAAGATGCCCCCTGAAAACCTACCGACCTCTGGTGTGCTCGCTGACTGGTTTCTGCCAGCCTGCCACCGAGACGCTGTTCTGACTTCCTAGAGTGAGAGCCTTTTGCTCTCAGAGGACCCAGAATAAAAGCCTGTCTGGGAAGAGGGTGTCACAGCCCCTCCTACAGGAAGACCTGCTGATTAGTCTTCATAGGGTGGCAAGCTTCAAAACGTTGCTGTCTTTGAAATGCTAATCTGGAAAGGTACTACCTCTACCCAGAGCCTGTAAATTAAATGCTGCTAGCGGGCAGCAGCACTTATTGTGCCACCCACTACAGTAGCAATGTAAAACATGTCCCTGGCCTGCTATTGTAGCCTGTGTGTGCAGTTTGTATACTGCCATTTTGTCCCAGCAAAATAAACTGTTTTCCAGGTTTAAGCCTTCCTTTTTTAATACATATGTTACCCCTGTGGTAGGCCGTAAGGGGTCATAGGGCAGGTTGCATATATTTAAAAGGTAGGACATGTAAGTTTAAGTTTCACATGTCCTGGCAGTGAAATACTCCTAAAGTAGTTTTTCACTGCTGTAAGTCTATCTCTCCCATATATTTAATGCGGAGTTACCTTATTTCAGTTAATACATGATAATTTCAGATTGGGAGCTGATAGAGATATGCTGGTTACACTCAAATTTATTATACATTAAAATATTCTTTAATGATACCACATTTCAGGTTACAATTTAGTAAGTTGGCATTCTGTTGTTCCAACCAGCTGTACCTTTCTTCCCGTGTCATGAGTCACATGACTGTGAATGGCTTTGCTATTCTGGGTTGTGCATCTCTTCCAGTCATTGAGACAAAGGAACCCTAGATGTGAGGAGAGAGGGTCTTCCTGACAGGATGGCTGGGGAGGACCTGCCCTGTCTATATTTCAAAGGCGCTACTTAATAGCACCCACAAAAGAATCTGACACCAGATCTGCCCTGCTTTTTGTCACCCTTGACAATTTTGAGCCAGGACTAAGGGAATAAGAAAACTGACCAGAACTAGTTTTGCGGTCGTGCAAGGACATTTCCCCACACAAGGTTAGCACAGCCATACAAATGGGACCTTATGCACCTACCATCAGAACACTCCTGGATTTGTGGAAGATTCAGAAGGGCAGCCTTGCTATCTGAAGAACGAAGATTGGCCCTGCTTGCCTTGAATCCCAGTTACCTAGAGTGACTCCGAGGGTAGTTGACTGACCTGAGCAAGCTACCAGGATACAGAAAGATTCCAGATGTCTCCTGGACCTGCCCAGCACTAATTGGACCTAACTGAGCCCTGCTTCTGGCCTCTGATGGAGGGAGTCCCGATCCCCAAAAGGAGCACGCCAGTTCCTGAAACCTTCATCGGGGAGAGCTCCTCCTGATGAAAAGGTAAAGAAACGGAAGCTTGGGCTTTTGCAACTGCATATAGCCACAATGACCACCAACGTAAGTTCCAGTGCGACCTGCTCTTTGTGACACTTGCAACTGTCCTCTGCGATCAACCAACACGTAGTTACAGTGAAGACTAGCTCCGTTTGCTACAGCAACGGCCCTTCAGGATGCTCAACCTACTCTTCACAGCAAAAGCCTCCTCCTTGTGGTCTCCACCAGCACGGTCAACGCCCTTCACGCCTGACTTGAAAAGGTAACTCTTCAGTTGGACTAACCTGGTCCTTTTATCTGACCTGCGCTCCATTGCTTTTGGCCTGAACTTGTGACTTACCTCTTTGTGAATTCTAAGTGCTATTTTCCCATAAAACCTTTAAATTCAATATCTACAGTTCAACTGAATGGATTTTTGTTGTTCTAGTATCATTTTATTCATTAAAATGTGCTCTATTTTTCCAAATTGATTTGAATTTTTTTTGTATTTTCACTTTACTGTGTGCGCATAAATACTTTACACATGGCCTCTAAGTTAAGCCTGACGGCTTTGGGCCAAGCTGCCAGAGGCTTAAGCACAGGTTAATTTAATGACTTTTTGTGGTTCATACTGGCGAGGAATGTGGTTGTTACTTGGGATTGATCCAGCTTTTCTGGTTTCACATTGTGCAGTTCAGACACTAGATCTTTCCCTTTCATGTTTCACATCAAATGTTAATGCTTTGACTTTAATTCTTGGTGCATGATGTCAGAGCACGAGCGAAAAAGAGGCCACATGAATGCTTGGTTCGTTTTGGGCTCAAGGATTCAAGAAAACCTAAAGTTGAGCCAGGCATTTAACTTGAGCCATCTGTGCCTCACCTGCCTGTATGACATAATGGTAATTAAGGGGACAAAGGTAAGGAAAAGATGTTTTGACCTCGACTCACTGTCTACACCATGCACATTCTTTTCTTCCCCTACGCCCACCTTACATACACCCCCACCCCCTTCCACCCTGATGGCATCAATTGGGCCCTTTGTCATGCTACAAACAAAACATTTTGGTATCTGGGAAAATGTTTGTGAGTACCCATGGTATGTAGTAATGAGGCAGTACAAAAAGTAACAAAGCAATCCGGAATGGCACTGAACCTTCTGCTTCGAAATAAATTGCATTGTGAGGTATTATACCTCTAGGCACCGTCGGTGCTGTAACATTGAGCTCTTTAGCTCAAATCCACTATAGAGAAATAATTGCATTTAATTTCAAGCAGTTAACTCCAGGCCATTATCCCAGGTTTTTGAGCTTCCTAGCCTTCTTGATCACTGTAAATGAGAATTTACGTTGCTCTGCAGTCAAGCAAATGTGTTTAGTGTATTGGTTTCTCCATGTAATGTTCTCCTTTAAACTCTTTTAGGCATATGAATCAGGTAAATACATTTTTGTCTGTTCTAACTATGGCTCTTTTTACCACAGCCATGCTGTCTGTATATTCTACCTGGTGCTTCGAGCACTGGACACCGTAGAAGATGACATGACTATTAGCTTGGAAGCCAAGATCCCATTGTTGCATGACTTCCACACTTATCTGTATGAGCCTGAGTGGAGATACACGGAAAGCAAGGAAAAAGACAGACAAGTACTGGAAGACTTTCCTACGGTAGGAAAACAATCATCTTATCTTTTTCTGTTTCAGAATTCATGTCTTTTTTTGTGTATTTTATTGAGTTGAACCAGCTTGTCTAGGGGAAAATGAAATGTTACTTGGAAAGCTGTTGAGCCAAGATGTTTGTTTTGCCCAGCCCGTCCCATTCTCTCAGTCTTCTGACCAGGAATATTCTTCTTCAGAAGGAAATCTCTCAACTTCCCAATTGTTATCTGTTGCTGGTGCAAATCTGCTGCCAGAAACCGTTCTGACCACCAAGGAGACTTTGTAAAGATGGGGTGGACATAGCTGGTCTTCCAGAGCCTTTGGGGAAGACCATTAGCCACCTGGGAGGACCCACAATAGATTGGGGAGTAATCTCCCCTCAAACGTGACTGGACTGGGGTCAGGGTATGTTGGGGATTCTAACAAACTTGTAAGGCTTTGAAAGTGCACCCGCTACTTTTCAAATCCCTGCCAGTTCCTGCCAAGAGCTACAGCCTCTATTGTCTCAGAAGCATGTAGATTTATTCCTTTACCCCAAAGTTTATCTTCTCATCTCAATTCCAAGAAAGTGTTGGCTCTCTTTCCAGGGCCAGGAAGCGAAAACAATCTTGAGAATGATCAATTCTGAATAATTCATTCCGGGATTACCTCAATTGGGCATGCAAGGTTATTTATTCCCTTTTTGTCAAAGTGGATGCAGACGTGTGCAAAACTGATACTTTCTGCATCTGTTTGAGTATCAATTCATGTGTACCCAACATGTTAATTCAGAACTTGCTTTGGGTTTATCTTTTCATTAATCTGGGAATGACACACCGAAGGTTATCCTGAATATAGAAACCTCACTGGGAGGATATTTTCTTCTGCCAGTGCACTCCAGTTTTGTATTTTGTGATGTATCTCAAATTCCTCATTGCTTCATGATGTGTGTTGTGCTCCCTGTTTCAGATCTCTTTGGAGTTTCGTAATCTGGATAAGGAATTCCAAGTTGTGATTGCAGACATTTGTCACAAGATGGGAGTTGGAATGGCTGAGTTTTTGGAGAAAAAGGTGGAATCTCTACAAGAGTGGGATAAGGTAAGAAAATGTGCAACCGTTTTAGAGAGACTGTAATATGAGGCTGAAGGTAGGCCCTGCTTATTCTAATCAGACGTGTTTCTAGATAAGTAATGGAAAGTTTGGCGCCTAAGCCATGGTTATTTTCACCTTGTATCACTGCTTTGGCTCTGTATTCAGTTGTATATTTGTTTAACTACAGCAAAGTGCCTGAATGGTTTGTTGTGAGAATGGGTGAATTGTATACAATGTGCATCATAAAAGGATACAAGTTATTGCATGTGTACTGATTAACATGTGGTAATTACTTTTAATGCTTTATGAGCAGCAATGCTATAATTTGACTACAGATAGGGACCAACCAAATGCATTGTTGTTTGTTGAAAATCTGTTATGAACAATACCAATACTTCCAGTGGGCTCTTGGTCAGACCATTGTATACCATTAGTTGACTTTCCTATCGAGCAATCTCATTTGCTTGCCTCTTATTCGGTGTCTTTCTTTCTTCCTCTGTGCTTGTGTGCCTCCCCCTTAAATCCTTTTGATAGGTGACTTGTATTCTTCCACTGCTTACTTTAAGGCAACTATTTTTTTCGTTTTTCTTTTCCAGAACTCTTTGAGGGTGCATGTATTTTCTTGCCCTTGTGTGCGATCTCCCCTCGAAATATTCTCGTCCTTTACATGTTACCTACCCTTCGCTGTTTTTTTTTCCTTTAGCGCTGCCTCCCTCAAGCTCCTTCATTGCTCCCCCCACTTACCTTTGCTTCCTTACTCTTACCTTTGCTTCCTTACTCTTACCTTTGCTTCCTGACTCTTACCTTTGCTTCCTGACTCTTACCTTTGCTTCCTGACTCTTACCTCTAGGGTTGCCTTTGAACTCCCTTCTCTGTTGTGCCTCCACCTCTCAGTCGATTTAAAAAAAATAAAAAATAAAAACATATATTTCATTGTTCGAGGCATATGAGTTGCAGATTGCACACTGTGCATAGATCGCCACCTAGTGTTGGGCCCGGATGTTTGCAGTTTGTTGTTGTCCTGAAAAGTTCTTTGGAAGTCACGAGATAGGTGACTCCTCCTTAGGACCACATTGCGCATGGGCATCGGCTCCATCTCCAGATAGTTTTTTTTCGCCCATCGGGCTCGGATGTGTTTCCTGCGCTCCGGTTTGGAACCGATTTTCCTTCAGCGATCAATCCTCACCCAGTTCGATGGTATTGTTTTGATCGCGCTACATCGGCGCAATTCTCTACCACTTCGAAGTCTTCGATTCCGGTCGTCGACGAAGGCCTTTGGGCCTACCTAGACTTTACTTTCTGGCTCATGGAAAGGACGCCATTCAAGAAGTGTTCTCAATGTGGGTCGAAGTTTCTCCACACCGACCTTCATGAGGTGTGCAACCTTTGCCTTTCACCGGAGATCGAGGCCAAAGACTGTTCCGCTTGTGCCTCATTCCGCTCCAAGAAGACGATCCGGGACCGACTAGCTCGAAGAACAAGGGCTCGCTCGTCCGCATCGATTCCCGGACGACATCTTGTGAAGAGGACGTTGACCTGCCAGAACACCAGCATGCCGAAGAGAGTATCGGATCCTCAGATGCCGAAGACTCCGACATCACTCCAGCTCAACGGGTCGTAAGTAAGACCGTCTACCCCCAACCCTTCCTTGACACCCTCAAAAAAGGCTTCGGTCACACCCTCACCTTCGGGCCCGGGTTCACACCGAGACACTGCTTCCCACGCCCCGCCTTCGGGCCCGGCAAAGAAGCCCACTACGCCTTCAGGTGGCTTGGGCTCAAGCCAGCCTATTCCCGGTGCCAATCCTATACGACACCGAGCTATCTTCCTCCACTACGCCGACCGTTGCTTCGACACCTAAGCACACAGCGCCGAAGACTGGCAGCGGCTCATCGATGCCGAAACCGCACTTGGAGCGGAGTAAAAAACCGCCCAAAGTGTCAGATTCACACAAGTCAGAGCCGAAAAAACTGGTTCTGGTAAAAAAAATTCAAAAGGGCACACTCCTAAGCCAAAAGACCCGACACCAGCTACCGACTCTGTGCCGAAAAAACCCACGGAGCCGAAAACTTTGACGCCAAAGGATTTGTCCTACTCAGAAGAACTTTTTACACCGTATCCCAATCAGAAAACTCTAGTAAAGGATCCTAAAACCGGACAATTGACTCTCTGCTCCAAGAAGAGACCACTTGAGGCGCCAGCACCTCCTCCCCGTCCAAAGAAGAGAGACATTGCAACCTCTCCATTAAGGGTCCCTTCTCCACCACCTCCCCATACTGTTGTTCCTCCTACACCTCCTCTACCACATCATTCACCTACACCATCTACTAATCCAGATGATGATGTAGACACAGATTCTGATGACATAGGTGGGGGTGCACACGACCCAGCAGGGACCAATAGTCCCCCTCAGTCACCTAATCCATGGGATGATTACTACACCCCTGATTTACCTTACGTCCCACGTTGCTGGCAAGATATGACAGGGCACATTACGATGAACTAGAGTCCATAATGCAGCACCTACCAGACAAATACAAAAACAGGGCTAATGAACTTATACAGGAAGGTAAAAATATCACTAATACTTCCATTCATTGTGCTCTAGACGCTGCAGATACCGCTTCAAGGGCAATCAATACCCGCACCCTACTACGTAGACATGCCTGGCTACGTATTTTAGGTTTTAAACCTGAGGTACAAAACTCCATCCTTAATCAGCCATTTGATGAGACACATTTATTTGGCCCAAATGTTGACGTGCCTTTTAGAGAAAATGAAAAAAGGCACCGATACAGCAAAATCTATGGGAGCCTTGCAGCAGCAAGCTCCCAGACGTTACTTTCGTCGCTCATCATTCAGAGGCAACACAAGAGGCTACTCCTCAAAGTCCCTCCACTTCCTACAAAACCCCTGGTCAATCCACATTCACTAAGGGCTACCAGAGAGGGGGTTACAGGGGTAACAAAAACAAAGGCAGAGGCAAAAAAAAACAACTCCCACTCTACCCCTACCCAATGACTTTTCTCCCCTTCCCCCCCAACATTCCACTCCTGTGGGGGGAAGACTTCCAACAATTCCTGCCTGCCTGGATCAACATCACATCAGACCTGTGGGTGTGACAAATTATTCAATCAGGTTACTATCTAGAACTAACATCTACCCCCCCCCCCCCCCCCAAACATACCACCCAAAAAGCATCCAATGTCACAGGAACATCTATCACTGTTAAAGCAAGAAGTAGTATCTCTGCTAGAAAAGAAGTTCAATAGAACCAGTTCCTCTGCACCAACAAGTCCTTCCGCTCCTGCTGCAAAACTACTTCCTAGCTACTCTAGATCTCAAGGACGCACACTTCCACATTCACAAGGCTCACAGGAAGTATCTCAGATTTGTAAAAATGGGCAGCACTATCAATTCAAAGTACTCCCATTCGGAGTCACGACAGCACCAAGAGTGTTCACCAAGTGCTTAGCAGTAGTGGCAGCGCATCTACGAAGACAGCACATCCATGTCTTCCCGTTCCTCGATTACTGGCTCATAAAAGCCAGCTCATACAATCAATGCGTGGAACACACTCATGCCACCATCCAACTGCTCCACAACTTGGAGTTCACAATAAACCACACCAAGTCTCATCTACAGCCATCCAAAGTACAACAGTACCTCGGTGCCACAATAAACACCGCAACAGCGCTGTCTTATCCCACTCCAGCAAGGATAGCCAGCATGCAAATTCTTCTAACAAAGTTTCAGCTACAACACTGTCTCCCAGCACGAGTGTTCATGCAACTCATAGGGATGATGGCCTCTTGCATCTTCATAGTACCCCATGCAAGACTTCAAATGCATCCGCTGCAAGAGTGCTTATCACATCAATGGAACCAGGCTCAAGGTCACTGAACAGACCTAGTTTTGGTAGACGGTCGGACTCTTCGTTCTCTGCAATGGTGGAACACCAAAAACCTTTCCAAGGGACGACCGTTCCTAGAGCCAGGTCCTCAGATAATCTTGACTGTGGACGCATCGCTCTCCGACTGGGGAGCCCACCTACTGCAACACACCATGCAAGGCAGGTGGACACCGCAACAAAAATTACTCCACATCAATCATCTGGAGTTACTAGCAATATTCCTAGCACTAAAAGCTTTCCAGAAGCAAGTAGCAAACAAAGCTGTGTTAGTCCGCACAGACAACATGACAGCAATGTACTACATACAGAAGCAGGGAGGCACACCCTCCCTGCAACTCTCTCAACTAGCACAGGACATATGGAGGTGGGCTACACCTCAAAACATATTCCTCCTAGCCCAGCATGTGCCGGGAGTACAAAATACTATAGCGGATCTATTAAGTCGTCAAACACAACAGACACACGAGTGGGAACTTCACATGCAAGTTATTCAGCCATTCTTTCAGATGTAGGGACAACCTCAAATAGACCTATTTGCCACCCACGAAAACGCAAAATGCCCAAGCTTCGCCGCCAGATATCCACACCCACTGTCAAAAGGCAATGCAATATGGATGAATTGGTCGAACAGATTTGCGTACGCTTTTTCACCTCTACCACTCATGCCACTGCTAGTATGCAACTACAGCAGCATTCTCTGACCCTCATCCTAGTTGCTTCAACGTGGGCCAGACAACAGTGGTACACCACACTGCTACAACTGTCTGTAGTACCGCACCAAAAACTGCACTTGTCTCCACACCTCTTAACACAGAACCTGGGAGAGATCAGACCCCTGGACCCAGCTCCGCTCAACCTTGCGATCTGGCTCCTGAAGTACTAGAATTTGGATATCTGAACCTTCCTCCAGACGGCATGAATGTCATTAAAGAAGCTAGACGTCCAACCACTAGGGCATGTTACGCAGCCAAGTGGAAACGATTTGTGATATATTGTCACAACAACAATATTGATCCCCTCGATGTGTCTATTCAACACATCATAGGATACTTACTGCATCTCCAAAGAAGTAACTTTGCCTATACGTCTATTGGACTACATCTTGCTGCAATAGCAGCATATCTGCAAAACAGACATCTATCCCTGTTCAGAGTGCCTGCCATTAAAGCCTTTATGAAAGGCCTTAAAAGAATAATTCCTCCCAGAATATCACCTTCGCCTGTGTAGAATTTAAACATTCTCACACGGTTAATGAGAGACCTCCCTTTGAACCCTCACACAGATGTGAATTACAATTTTTAACATGGAAAGTTGCTTTCTTAGTAGCTATTACTTCTCTGCGGAGAGTTAGTGAACTACAAGCACTAACCATCCAAGAACCCTTCTTGCAAATGCATCAAAATAAGGTAGTTCTCAGGGGTGTGGAATTTTCCAAATAATCTAGTTGTCCAAGGGACAAAATGCCACTGAGATTTACATGTCCTGTAAAATCCACTTGTCCCACCTACTCCCGCCCCACATCAAACATAAGGGCTCCGGCTGACCGAGAAATATTAATATATTTTTGCTTTATTAAAATCAGTAAAGCTGTGCAATAATAATGCTAAAGGAAAACTTGACAAGCGATATTATCCCTTTTATCCAAACATATAGAAATTGAATAGAAATACAACAATAAATGATTATGCATGGCAGGATGCTCTAATATTAGCAATACGTCAACAGTTATGATAGATGTGGCTTTTTATGTCCGCACACATGCTTTGTGCCTCCTTTTGTAAGCCAGAGATCAATAGCTCTGCTGGGGTCATAATCCTCAAAGTTGGGTCTTTCTACCTTAAGAAGCATTAGGTCTTGGAGAACATCTTGATTTAACAGTGTTCTTAGTGGGTTCTTAATGATATTCATGGCAGAAAACACACGTTCAGCTTCTGCTGTAGATACACTGAATGTGAACATCATCTCCACAAGCTTTAATATATTAGTCAACGAGTAAGGTTTTGTTGCTAGCAGGGTGGAATATGCAGGCAATACAGGAATACCTTTGGTCTGAAAGCTTTTCATATGGGTTTTAAGTCCACAAAACTCCTCTACAATTGCCAACCTCTCGTCTGTGGTGAAAAGTACCTCAAAATGTTGTACAATTGCCTCAATTTCAGAGAGCTCATATGTATAGAGCTCCTCTCTACTTTCTGGCCACAGTGTATAATCGAATGCCTGAAAACCTTGAACCGGCATGCAATTAAAATTTTCAAACCTCTTATCAATGTACTTAACCATACTGTCAATGAGCTCACTGTCACTTTGGATTGTTGCTGCTGGTGGGCAGTGTCCTGATAACTTTATTTCCCAGCCATCAGTAGAAATGTGTCCAAACGTCTTTTCTTCCGGGTGGTACAGTTTTTTAAACTGCTCCATATATTCACCCAGCTCACTCTTTAGGCCTACTAGGGTCAATGCACACTTCTCTACAGCAGGTGGAACATTCAATAAAAGCAGCTCATTAGACTGAAATAATTCTGAAAGCTGAAATACTGGCTTCAGAACATCTCTCAGACTGTAAAGGTTTTTTATAAATGTAAAACTAGTAACAACTGAGAGGTACTTTTTTGCCTTAGCAGCTGAATCATCACTACCAGCTGCGACCTGTCCCAAGTGTAGAACCACTGTCTGCAGGTTTTGTTGCATGGCTGCCAAAGCCCTGGTTTTGCTGGATACCCATCTAACCTGTTTAATTAATATCAGTGAAATGAGCAAAGTGTTCATCAATTATTCTTGAAATTTCTTTGGCATTTCTTCGCCTCTTAGGACTATACCAATAGAATTTGAAAATCCATTTCAAAGTTTGCTCAAACTGACAAATAGAGGGATGGGATTTTACAGCATCTAGAATCCCAAGCTGAAGCTTGTGAGCTACACAGTGGAATGGGAGAAGAAAAGGAATGTCTTTCTTCAGGAGTGCTGCAACCCCTCCCTTAGATCCCATCATAACTGCAGCACCATCGAAATTGACAGTGATTAGTGATGGACCCGCATGTTCTGTAGACCTCATATCTACTAAATCCAAAGATAACCTTTTGATTCCTTTAACTATACCGTCCAGAACTCCTGGAGCATGTGCACGTTCAAGTGGAACAAGATCTGCAAATAGAGTGTAGGGTTTTCCACCATTGACTACTCTGACCAGTACAGTTTCCTGTTCAGTGATGGCACTATCTGTGCTTCCGTCAGCAATAATGCAGATGAAGTGAGAATTTGAAACAATTTTTTGGATGTCCTGTCGAAGTATATCCGCCTCACATCTAATGAACTCTGAGGCTTTTTCACGGTTTGCATAATTTTCTCCTATATCCACACCTGCTTTCTTCATAGCCCTACATAGGGTGTCCATGTCTGAGAGTGGCTTTCCTTGTTTTGCAATTAGATAAGCATTGTTAAACAAGATGGTCAGTTTCTTTCTTTCTGTTTCCTTCAGTTTTTGCAGTGCTTGCATGATGAGGGGCTGCTCTGTAGGGACACTGGATTTTGAGGTACTGGCTGTAGGAGTCTGACATTGCAAAGTGGTTTCTTTCATTTCCTGGCGGTGCCGTGAAACACATGTCATATGTGCCTTACTAGTTTCATGAGCTCTGATTGGTTCAATGCGCAACTGGTCACATCCACTTAAGAATGCATTCCTACTGGAACCCGAATAGCTGACTGCTATAGTAGGATATTTTTGGCAAATAGTGCACTACATTTTTGGTCCTTCCCCCTCCGGACTTTCCTTCAGGGCTAGCCATGGCCAGGATTCCACCCAGTGTGACTGAAAAACTCGTTTTCTTTTTTCAGTGTCATACTTTTTGTTCTTAGTTATGTTAGGATTCTGTGCAGTGGTACAAGGCCCAACTTCAGTTGGTTTTTTCTGGTTTCCTTCTCCTGGACTATCTTTATCACTGTCTTTATGTTTTTTGAATCCAAAGCTGAATAGACTTTGTTGAGACATATTTGCCTGTCAACTGGACAAAGTAATCCAGTATGAGACTATACTTAATGCAGTTTTAAACTCACTGTCCAGAAATGTTGAGCTTTTTATAGCAACAGACTTTTCACAGACAGGAAATTACACTAAATCTTGAATGATGCAGGTTTCCCCCTACACTTGTCCAAACTCTTCGAGAACCAAGGGTTGTGGCTGCCTGCTGCAATGAACCTCTATGCTGCCGCTACACTGGTTGGCACTCTAGACCTAGAAGCCAAGAAAATATGTAACACTAAGAACAAGGATTTGAGCTTTGGAAAAGTACACGCTTACATAAAGGTGATTCAAATCTACCATCCATGTTACCAATAAAAAAAAGAAGAAAAACATTAGAAATCGTGTGTAACTGACTGCTCGAGAAAGATGATTGATGGATAAAATAAAGGAAATGATGAACAGAAAGGAAAAAATTGAAAGGTAAAAGAAAATAAGGCAAAAAGAAAGGAAAGAAAAATAAAGAATGAAGGAAGGTAATAAAGAAAGGAAAGGAAAAAGGGAAGATAAACAGGAAAGGCAGAAAAGAAAGAAGGAAAAAAGAAGGAAGACAAAAAGGCAAGAAAGAAAATGGAAAAAGGGTACTTAGTATAAAGAAATATTGGATACTAAAAACCAAGTTACATACCCCACCTTTATTTCAATAAAACTACAGCAAATTAAACACCATAAAATGTGTTTTTCCCTTGGCAAAGTTGCAAATAACCACTGGTGAAAGAGTCCGGGAATGCCATGAAAGAACAGCAGTCCAAATTTACAACAGCGTTGGAAGGAGATAGAACTGATAAAGCTGAAATATGCCATGGGCTCACTTCAAATGTGTCCTACGATCACATCTGGGAACACTGGTACTAAAGGAAACTCCTTGAGTGTGGATGTGCACCTTGTGAAAGAGAAAAATGCACTGCAGCTACTCAAAGTGACTTTAACCAGAGGATTAAGTAATGATGCTGACCCACTTCCCCATGCTGTATGCAGTAGTGGGCTGAAGCAAAATGGGAATGACACAACAGACCAATGGGTGAATAGAGGTGGCGGAAAACACCATTAAGTAATATCATACATATTTTAGTAAAATCAAAAGGTCTTGGCTAAAGCCAGACCTAAAAGTGATGACGCAATCACACATCACACCACTTACATATGCATGCTTGATGATCATGTACATTTATCAGAAAGCTGCACGAGCAGAACGACTTCAGTGCCATTTATTTTTATATACTGCTTGATCAGAGAAGGATCTTGCTTTTCTGACCTATTGGTTTTGCCAGTGCTTTTTGCCCTTGCTGTGCAGAATTTTATATTATTAGTACACTGAGGCGGTTACTGTGTTCTATGGAAAACAACGTTCACTTTTCGAAATAAATGTCTTTTTCACCCACATTCAGAACTGGGTCTGAAGTCATGCCATGGCGTTTTGGGTCTGAACAAACAATGAGAATGGTGCAATTTACGCGTCGTGCCTCTGTTCCAGACTGACAGGACCCTCCTCAAGAAAATCATCATAGTGAGTCCCGCAAATGCAATGCCACCTTTGCGCCTCCCTCTAGGGTACCTTACCCATTATCCAGTAATGCCAGTGTCCTTTTACAATTTTTTAGCAAGCGTGGCAGCTCAGGAATGATAAATTGCAGTGCTAACGCTGAGGCGCCGCCACAGCTTAAAGAAATGTGCACAATGGGCCAAATTAAGCTTGAAAAATAGAAGGCACTGGTCAATGGAGTATTTTCTCACACAAATAGGAAAAATATCACCTATTTGTGAGGGAAACTGCCCAATCTGGCATCTGTCACACGTCTGGTGTGAAAGGGAGTCTGAATCTGCTCTGCCCACCAATGGAAAGGTGCGCTGTAGGCACTACTCCAATAGCCTGCGCTTCCTGCACCCTCAAGGGTCTCTCAGTACACACAGTCCGTCACAGCAGGCGCAGCAGTTCTATTCTATTCAGAGTGATCTGCTCGAAAAAATAACCTTTTTGAACACTCTAGCAATGCTTTAAAAAACATTTTTTATCACTGTATTAAGAACATTACTTACAAGAGGTGAGATTTACAAAGACTGTCCACGATTCTGAGAAGTTCCACAAAAGCGAAGGCCCTAACACCTGAAAATGGAGATGAAAGGATTTAAAAAATGAAAGCATTCCAACCCCCTCAAAAGTCCATGCAAAGGATGGGAAAGTTAAAACCTCTCCCCTTCCAGTAACATCTGATAGCGACTTTGACACTTCACAAATAGGTGGTGTCCCACCTCATTGAGAACACCCCTCACACAGCTGCATGAGCCAGTCAGGAGAAATGGTATGTCTGTATGGCAGGCGCGCGGTGCAACGCTGATTGGGATCAAAGGACTTTAGACTCCACTCCCTCACCCTCCCTCGTGTGTGTCAGCCTGCTGGGCTGAGACAGCTTAGCACACACGCAGCTGCAACCAAGTACTTCACAGGTCTTTCAAAGACCATTCGCTTGTTAACAAAGCTTTTTATTGTGTTTTCACCCCTTCTTAGAGCCCCTGCATCGCCACTCTGCCTATAGTTGGAAATTACCGGCCCGTCCCCCCCCCCCCCCCCCCCCCCCCCTACCCCAAATGGGCCTCAGTCTAGTTGCGTCTCTGCTGTCTGGCTTATTGACTTTAACAAACATTAATCCACTATGCAGATGTTCAAGTGCGCTATACAAATATGTATTACTATTTACATGTTTTAAACATTTTACCAGTACCTAACCTTCGGTGCTCAGTGTAGTCATGGTATCTCGCTGTATATATCGGTGAAAAAACAACAGCTTGCAAAATGCAACCCCAAGTTACACACACACTAACTTTGGTCAGGCCCAGTAGATAAAAACTTGAAAACATGAAACCCGTTTTAATACAAGAGTGCTTAAGCATGTTACGTTTGAATATTCCTGCGTAACACTCACTTTTTTACAGTTTTTCTTCAGGCCATACAGCACCCTCTCTTGCCAGATATCGGCTGTATACATTCAAACACCAACTTTCCGGTTTGATTGTTTTGTCCATGTTGTGGCTATGCGGGCAGTATCTGCTCCATTACTTCCTTTTGAGGAAGAAGGAATTCAGTCTGGGAACTTCACTTCAGATTCGAGGATGAGGTCACCCCCGCTGATTAGCGGCTTTGGGTGGCAGGAGGCCTTTGCCTGGGATTGTTTCAATTATGTCGTCCTTGAAAACGGTCGGATGTCCAGGGTCGCGGCATTAACGGTACACCCACAGAACGCCCCTCTCAGGGTGATTTTTGCTGGGTAGATAATGTCCGAGCCTTCCCTCCGACTACTAGATGGGGTTTATCTTTTCAGAACAAAGACTAGATCGGAGAGGATGCTTGTGGGCGTTTCATCTCCTTCATTAGGGAAGGTAATCTTCGTGCCCTTTCTTGATTTCTAAGGTTACGATTTCGTCCTTCGGAGTGGGCAGTTCTGCCGTCTGGATTCAAGTGCTTATCAGAAAATCTTAATTTTACTGCTGCAGCCGGTGTAGATTTAATCAGGATACCTTTAAGCGCAGGCACTACTGGAGAGTCTTGATATTTTGCTGACGTTATTACGACCTTGCCCGCAGAAAACCCGTTACTGAACACACCGACCCCCATCCCAAAGCTGGCAAATGAGTCATCAACCTCCATGTGTTTTTTATGCTCCGTGCACTGTAGAACGCATCAAAAGAATTTCGGCCTCTGAAGAACTCTGAAAACATGAGGATCTCAGTGTAATTGAATGACGGGTCCACCGAGCCCGCGACCCACGCCCTTCATATTTATCTACACTGTACTTGTCGAAGAACTCGTTTTTTGGGGTCACTAACCCCTTCTGAAGCCTCTGCAATCACCATTAAGCTTTCCTCAGAGGCTGGCTCCTTATTTTTGTCAGGGTTGTGACTCAGCGCGCCTGCTTGCAATACGCTTTTTTGACGTTCTCTTATGAGGCGCCACGGTGGGCCAGGTCTAGGCTTTTGAAGTAATTAATCTTTTTACCAATAGTAATGTTGCTAAAAAAAATCGCACCTCTGTCACAATTTCACACAATCGAGTACAGATTAGTTTAATGCGAGCATCCAACCTCATACTTTCAAATACGAGCAATGCTGAAGCGGGCAAAACTGCTTAATTTACCTGACTGCGAGCCCCGCGACGGCTACGGACTTCTGTGCATAGGCTGAGTGACGTTTCACCCCCCCCCCCCCCCCAGCCAATCACTGGCTAGAGCCCTGTGATGGACTGCTAGCCAATCAGATGCCTCCATAGACTATCTGCACGCTTCGGATTGGCTGTGAGCCCCAGAGTGCCCACAGCCTGTTGTATTAACGCGATTTATTGTCTACATGTCCGTCGGACATAATAGACAATAAATCTTCTTGCCCATCAATAAAAAGAACATGGTTCGGGCGACATGATTCTCCCACCCCTGCAGTTCTACATACTAATCCAAAATTCCTGCCCAAAGTCATTTCTCCATTCAATCTCAATCAATCTGTGGAACTGTCCGTTTTTTTTCTCGCAGCCACAGTCAGTAGCAGAAAGAGCTCTTCACACATTAGATGTCAAAAGAGCATTGCTATACTACATAGAAAGGACACAACCTTTTCGTAAGACAAAACAACTTTTTGTGCCTTTCTCACCAACACACCAGGGTAATCCCATTTCAAAATCTGGGATAGCTAGATGGATAGTCAAACTCATACAGATTTGTTACCACAAAGCTAAACGTACATTATCTGTTCCTCCTAAAGCCCACTCTACAAGAAAAATAGGGGCTTCAATGGCATTTTTAGGGAACATTCCCCTAGATGACATCTGCAGAGCAGCTACATGGTCGACACTGCACACATTCACAAAACACTATCGTGTAGATGTGCAAACAAAACAACAAGCTAATGTGGGCAAGGCTGTTCTCAAAACATTATTCCAAACTACTGCAACTGATAGGGGTGGTCGCCGCTAAGAGTGGGTACTGCTATACAATCTGTGCACAGTGTGCAATCTGCAGCTCATATGCCTCGAACGGAAAATGCTACTTACCAGAATGCATCTGTTCTTGGCATGTAGAGCTGCAGAGTTGCATACGCCCACCTGCCTCCCCGGCTACCCTTGTCTGTTCCAGTATTATCTTAATTAGATACAAATTACATAGGCATCCTTTCTTTTCTTGCAAAGCTCCATCATTTCCCTAATGGCAAAAAACAATCTGGGGATGGAGCCGATGCCCATGCACAATGTGGTCCTAAGGATGAGTCCCCCATCTCGTGACTTCCAAAGAACTTTTCAGGACAACAACACACTGCAAACATCCGGGTCCAACACTAGGTGGCGATCTATTCACATTGTGCAACACTGCAGCTCTACATGCCAAGAACAGATGCATACTGGTAAGTAGCATTTTCCTTTTATTTTTTGAAGTATCGACGTCTCCAGTTTGCTTCAGCCCAACTCCTTGTTTAATTAATGCTCTTTTGCATATATGTTTTTTAAATTTATGACTTCAAGATTAGCATCCACCGTTTTAGAAAGCAAATTGGTTAAAGAAAATGGCTGCCTTTATATGACAGCGACATGCTCGTGTGTTGTGACACACACACTTGTATATGTTATTGTGATGAGACAACTTTATTTTTAGCGATGTGAAAAATTTGTTGCGAAAGGCGTTGGCAAAGCAAAAATATCAGGTAACGCCATTGAAAGAAAAGTGCTAGTTTTTCTCAGAATCTCCCTAAGTCAGTGGCAGTAAACCCACGTTTCTTATTGTGCTTATATGCTCAAACTACACTTGCAGATAAAGCACGCTCAAACAGAACTTAATCTGGCTTTGCTTGTTTCTGTGCAGAGAGGATCACAGGGTAGGCTGCTCATCTTGGTAAGGGCGATTGTGTGATGCCTCTACTTTCTTGTATTGCCGATGGCGAGCTTAGTGCTATAGGCACACACCAGCAGGTTTTATCAAGCTGAAATTGCGATTCACATATTTACATGACTAGAGAATCATCTGGATTTCATTAAAGACTCGGAGGCTAACATTATGCATACAACTTTAAATGCAGATCCCAGCAGCCGCATCACAATACAAAGTTCCAAATGGAACAAAGGCAACAGCTAAATGCCAGGAGCCAACAACAAACAGCCTCTTTTAAATGAGGACATCAAAGAAGATAAAGTTCAAAGTTCAAATGCTTGAGGTGGTGAAGAATCAAACTTCGGAACATAGGAGAAGGAAAAACAGCATAACTTGAAACTTGACTGGAGAAGGCCGAAAAGGAAGAAGTCCAGGCAGGACGTAGTCTTGAAAAAAGGCGCAGTCAAGATCAGGCATTATCTGAAAAAGATAAAGGAATTAGTCTAAAAAAACTCTATAGACACTATTCAAAACATGTCATGAGAAAAAAATCAAATTCAAACATTACAATAAATTGTACATGGTAACAATATCTATTGGAATGCCTCCGGAGGAGGGAGGGAGGCATAATGTTAGCCTCCGAGTCTTTAATGAAATCCAGATTCTATAGTCATGTAAATATGAAAATCACAATTTCATTACAAGACCGGAGGCTACATTATGCATGTTGGAAGCTTCCTAAAACGGCATCAGACATGTGTTGGATGGGTTTGCAATAGTGACGAGCGAAGGTACCTGCATTGGACCAATCGGCAGCTTTCAAGATGTCATCCAACTTACCTCCTGACCAAAGTGATTTGCTAGCCATAGCACCTCTAAGAGAATGAGCCTGAAATTTACTCAAGTCAACTCCAGCTAGGTTCATAACCATTTTAATCCATCTAGCAATAGAAGAGGAACTAATACCTTTATGAGTTTTAATAAATGAAACAAGCAATTGATTAACACAAACTGGACGGAGTCCAGACATTCTAAGGTAATATTCCTTTATGCACTCAACGACACAGAGTTTAGGATGCAGATCGAATTGTGGGTAAAATATGGAGTCAGACATGTTTTTAGTACGACTGAATATCAAATTTGACACCAAAAACATTGTATGAACGATAGGAAATATCAAGAGAACGGATATCTGAGGATCTCCTGCAAGACACTAGGCATAAAAGAGTAGCCAGTTTAATAGAAAGATTCTTCCTGTTGAGGAGAGAATTAGGCCAATTACTAAAGAGACGAAGAATCAAATTAACATCCCAAAGTATATCATACTTGGGTCTAGGGGGTCTTTTAAGACGATTCTGTAGTAGGGGATCTCTGTGTATAGTCATAATCTAGTGAATAGTCCCGCCCATGTACGTGGACCCCGGAGCAGTCAAAAATAATCTCTTAAGGTGCCGAACAAATGCAGAACTGCACAGACACTTAAGAGAGAATGTAAAGACAGATAATGCAGCCTATAAACAGGCTACACTGTCCAGTACTTCAACTAGAAATTCCACCAAAAATCCACAAACCGCAAAGTCTGTCCAGATTTCCCTTGCTTCAGCAGCAAAAACCCTCGGGAATGATAGAGAGGAAGACATGGACAGACAAGCCCCATAGGCTGCCATTATGTGGCTCAAAACAGGATACTGTGCCTTTAAGAGAACTTTCCAGAACTTCACAGTATCCCAGAATGCACTGCAGGTCCCTTTTACTTTCAGTTCTTTTTTCCGGCTCCTGCAAGCAGGACCCTGGAGCATTGAGCTCTCCCTTTTTAAGCGTTTTTGATGATTTTACACTACTTTTTTCAAAGTTAAGTGCTTTATAGTACTTTGGTGCCTTTCTCTTTGGTTCTTGCACTCTGTTTTTTGTCGAATATGCCTGCATTATTCGATAAATGCCTGGAGTGCTCCAGGAAGAAGGCCAAATCAGATCCCCATGAGGTGTGTATCCTCTGCCTTCCATCTTCCCATGTCCCAGAGAAGCCTTGACAGAGTGTGTGATCTGTCAAGGCTTCTCTGGCCGGACCCTGAAGGACAGAACAAAGATCAGACTTCAGGGCCTCGAAGAAAGAAGAATGAAGGCACAAGGTGGGTCTGGAGAGGCTTCATCTGCCCATGCTGAGGTCTCTGGGGGGCTCCCCAGGGGCAGGAAGGCCAGCAAACGTCACCATTCTCCGCCTGGGTCGATTGCACCCACTACGGCGTCGAGAGGGATGACTACGGTCTGTTCTCCATCGTCTGAGTCGAAACGACGTCGACGCTCAGCGTCGAAGGATGTTAAAAGACCATCGAAGTCCCCGGTGACTATTTCATCGGCGTCGAGCTATCGACGTCGACAGGCCAGGCGTCGGCGCTCGCCGTCGAGGCGACACCGCCGTTCGTCGTCGGCGAAGAGGAGACTATCATCGTCGAGGAGATCCTCTGCGTCGAGGAGTGGATCGTCATCGAGGCGCAGGTCACCGTCGAGGCGCAGGTCGCCGTCGAGGCACAGAAGATCGCCGTCGAGGCGCAGAAGGTCACCGTCGAGGCGAAGGCGTTCGACTCCGAGGAGGAGACGCTCGACGTCACGGGGCCGACGCTCGCCGTCTGGTCGCCGTTCTTCGACGTCGAAGAGAGGTGGAGGAGGCCTGCCGCCATGGGAGGTTCGCCAACGTCCCAGGCTGGTTAAGAAGGCGGTTCACCGGGCTCGGTGTATTCCGAGGTGTATACCCCGTCGGGGAAGGTGACTACACCTCTATTGCCGAGGGGTCCCCCTCCGAGGAATCCTACTCCTCCTCCGTTACCTCCACCGCAACCTGGACCTCGGTTGCCAGAGAAGCCGCCTCCGATTCCCCCGAGGTCGACTTCATTGCCTATTCTTCCGACACCTTCCAAAGGGACACCTAAGCCGAAGGCCCCGGCCAAGCCCAAGCCCAAGTCACCTGCTCCAGTGGAACCGGTTGATCGCCCTAGGCCGAGGAGGTCACTATCACGCTCCGGACGGAGAGGAAGATCAAGGAGTCGACGCAGATCCTCCACCAGATCAAGGCATCGCCATAGGAGAAGGGGAACTAGGTCCCGAACGGTCTCCTCTAGGACCCGCTCCTACTCACCGACTTTGTCGGGCTCCCCAGGGACCAGAGTGTCTCCAGTGGACGACATTAGTACATTCCAGGAGGTTCTCCTGAGGGGGGCTGCAAAACTGGGTATCACGGTGACGGCTCCGTGATTTTTGTCCGTGATTTTCGAAGCGCTTCACAAGAGGCCCTTGTCTCGCCCTCTCCTACCACTGGTACCTGGACTGGTGGAACCTACGGAGGAGCGGTTCCTTACACCGGCGGTAGTGAAGGCTGCTCCCTCCTGGGTTCTGAAGAAGTACAGGGTCCCGGATTCGGACCCGGCCTTTCTGAGGATAGATCCGGTCCCTGACTCCGTTATAGTGAAGGCGGCCAGGAAGTTACACTCTACCTCCCCGTCCTCCACTGTCCCTCCAGATAAAGAAAGTCGGTGGATCGACTCGGCTGGAAGGAAGGCCCGTGGGACTGCGTCCACGGCTATGAAGGCGTCCAGCGATGCGGCGCTGCTAGGCCGCGATGACCGAGCTCTGTGGGACTCCCTGCAACAGTTCGTGGAACTTCTGCCAAGAGACAAGAGGGAGAACTTCCAAGAGATCCTCAAGGAAGGTATGCTGGTGTCAAACTAAGTCATCAGCGCAGCGGCGGATGTCTCCCTGTTGTCTGCCCATGGTTACTGTCATGGGATCAATCAGAGACGCCATGCTTGGCTCAGGCTCACGTCACTCAAGCCGGAGGCCCAGCAGCGGGTGGCCAATCTGCCCTTTTCGGGGGAGACCTTATTCGGAAAACATGCAGATGACGAGATGGCCGGATGGAGGCGGAGACCCTTGCGGCTGTGGGCTTGGAGAAGCCGAAAGAAAAGAAGTCCTACCGCCCGTTCCAAAGACGGTTCGGTGAACAGGGTAGAGGACGAGGGCAGTCTTCGGGACAGCAGCAGCAACAACAGCAGCAGTTCCGGAAACCCTTCCAGAAGCGCCAGAAGGGTAGAGGGAGACAGCACTCCACTACAGCGAACAAGGGCCGGCCGGGTCGTGACCCTGAGCTGTTACTTCCCCTTCATCCGTTACCCGCTCCGGTGGGGGGAAGCGTGCAATATTTTCTGGCAGAGTGGAGAAAAATTACTCTGGACAAGTGGGTGCTGAATATTGTTTGCAATGGATACAGTCTTCGGTTCATCAGCCCGCCTCCAGCGATCCCTCTGGTCGGCTCACAGTATAAATTGTGCGAGCTCCAGGCGGAGGCCGATATCCTGTTAAGGAAAAGGGCGATAGAAGACGTACCTCTGTCTCAAAGAGGAAGAGGTCTGTACTCCCGGTTCTTCCTGGTTCGCAAGAAGGACAAGAACGAGTTCAGGCCCATTCTGGACTTGCGGCAGGCAAACAAGTGGATTCGCACAGAAAAGTTTTGCATGCTGTTGTTGCAACTGAGGATAAATCTGATGCAACAGGGAGACTGGCTTTGTGCAATAGACCTACAGGATGCGTACTTCCATGTGCCCATTGCACACAAACACAGGAAGTTTCTGCGATTTCAAGTCGGCACCAATCATTATCAATACACAGTACTGCCATTCGGGCTGAAATCTGCGCCCAGAACATTCTCGAAGTGTATGGCAGTGGTAGCGGCACACCTAAGAAAGAACAAGGTGTTTGTCTACCCGTACCTGGACGATTGGTGATCAAGGCCTCCTCCTTCTCGGAAGTTCAAGCACACTTCCGGAAGACGTGCATTCTATTGAACAAGCTGGGGTTGCACATCAACATGTCCAAGTCTGTCCTGATCCCGGTCCAGTGCATTCAGTACATGGGAGCCACCATCAATACGCTGTCAGCAAGCGTGTCTCCTTCAGAGGAGCGACGGCGATCGATCCTTCGGAAGGCTCAGGCTCTTATGACCGCTCCATCTATAACAGTGAGGACGGTATCTTCTCTACTGGGGTCGATGGCCTCTTGTATCTTCCTGACTCCTCATGCACGACTACACATGAGACCTCTGCAGGAGTGCTTCGAGGACCAGTGGAACCAGAGGAAAGGATCTTGGGACGACAACGAACGACTGTCTCTGCATGCTCTTCAGTCTCTGAAGAGGTGGTGTTCAGCGGAGAATCTCCTCAGAGGGGTTCCCTTCCACAAGGACATTCCTACTCACACTATCGTGACGGATGCCTCTCTCCACGGCTGGGGAGCGCATTCGGGAGACTTACAGATTCAAGGAACGTGGTCTCCGATGGAGTCCACGTATCACATCAATTTCCTGGAACTCACATCAATTTCCTGGAACTCAGAGCTGTTCACTTGGCACTGAAGACCTTTCATCTGTCCTTCCAGACCAACTCTCTGCTTGTACAGACGGACAATATGACCACGATGTATTACCTCAACAAGCAGGGGGGCTCGAGATCGCGCACCCTGTCTCGGGAGGGGCAGACGATCTGGCACTGGCTTCTGGCCAGAGGATTGACAATAACGGCTACCCATCTGTCAGGTGTGCAGAATGTTCAGGCAGACGCACTGAGCAGACTGATTCAGGAAAACCACGAATGGGTCATAAACGACGAAGTACTAAGAGAAGTCTTCGAAAGGTGGGGAACTCCAGACGTAGATCTGTTAGCCACCGCCGAAAACAGCAAATGCCGAGACTTCGCCTCCAGGTACTACCAGCAAGGGACGCTGGGGAATGTGCTATGGATCAACTGGTCGAACAGCTTTCTGTACGCTTTTCCACCCATTCCCCTGATTCCAGGGGTGCTCATCAAGCTGTCCCAGTCCAGGGCACGGATGATCCTGATTGCCCTGGAATGGCCCAGGCAGTGGTGGTTCACGGACCTGCTTCACCGGTCTCTCCTTCCGCACATACGGCTGCCGTGCAGGCCGGACCTTCTCACGAAGTTCGGGGGGCAGATGTTGCACCCCAACCTCTCGTCTTTGAGTTTGGCGGCATGGCTCCTGAGAGAGTGCAATATGGCCATTTAAATCTGCCCGAGGATTGCATGGACATACTGAAGGAGTCTAAGCGACCTTCCACTCGGACATCCTATGCTTACAAGTGGAAGAGGTTCTGTATCTGGTGTGAGTCCAAGAGTTATGACCCGACGACGTGCAAGGAAGATGTCATCCTTCCTTACCTTCTACATTTGGCGCGGTCTGGCCTTAATGTTCATTCCATTAAAGTTCATCTTGCTGCCTTGACTGCCTACAGGAAAAGCTCTTCCCAGACTTCCTTCTTCCAGATCCCTGTGATCAAAGACTTCTTGGAAGGCTTGAAGAAAGTGTTCCCTCCTGTCAGGCTTCCTTCGCCTTCATGGCAATTGAATGTGGTGCTGTCTAGATTGATGAAGGAGCCTTTTGAACCTATTCATAAGGCTTTGTTGCAGCACCTGTCCGGGAAGGCGGCGTTCCTCGTGGCCATTACATCGGCCCGCTGGGTGAGTGAAATTCAGGCGTTGTGTTGCCAGGAACCTTATACTGTATTTCATGCTGCTAAGGTTGTTATGCGTACTCACCCTAAATTTCTTCCCAAGGTTATTTCTGATTATCATGTCAACCGGACTATAACGTTGCCTACGTTTTTTCAGAATCCTTCACCTCCAGCGGAAAGGTCCTTACATTCCCTGGATGTTAGGAGGGTGTTAACATTTTATCTGGATAAGACCAAAGATATTCGTAGGTCAGACCAATTGTTCATCAATTATGGATCGGTCAGGACGGGTCTTGCTACCTCTAAGCAGTCCATCTCTAGGTGGATTGTGTCCTGCATACAACTGTGTTACCAGAAAGCTAATAAGACCTTAGGAGGTAAACCTAAGGCTCACTCCACCAGGGGCAAAGCTGCCTCGACGGCTTTGCTCTGTAATGTTCCTATTGCAGAAATCTGCAAGGCCGCTACTTGGAAGTCGGTCCATACCTTTGCTAAGCATTACTGTCTGGACACGGATGGCCGGGCAGACGCTCAGGTTGGGCAGGCTTCGCTGCGAAATCTGTTCGCACGATAGTGGTGTTATTTCTCTTTATTCCACCGCCGCTTTGGTGTGGGGATGGGCTTGCCATTCTATTCACTAGATTATGACTATACACAGAGATCCCCTACTACTGAAGGAGTAGTTTGTCCGGTAACTCCAGTTCTGTAGTAAGGGTATCTCTGTTATAGTCATAAGCGCCCGCCCTTCTCCCCGGTGGAGAGAGATATTCATGTAGGGAATGCTACAGGTCTGGCGTGTTACGCCTTCAAAAAGAACTGAAAGTAAAAGGGACCTGCAGTGCATTCTGGGATACTGTGAAGTTCTGGAAAGTTCTCTTAAAGGCACAGTATCCTGTTTTGAGCCACATAATGGCAGCCTATGGAGCTTGTCTGTCCATGTCTTCCTCTATCATTCCAGAGGGTTTTTGCTGCTGAAGCAAGGGAAATCTGGACAGACTTTGCTGTTTGTGGATTTTTGGTGGAATTTCTAGTTGAAGTACTGGACAGTGTAGCCTGTTTATAGGCTGCATTATCTGTCTTTAAATTCTCTCTTAAGTGTCTGTGCAGTTCTGCATTTGTTCGACACCTTAAGAGATTATTTTTGATTGCTCCACGCACATGGGCGGGACTATTCACTAGATTATGACTATACACAGAGATACCCCTACTACAGAACTGGAGTTACAGGACAGAAACTACTCCATACTCTTCATAACCCTACAAATAATGACATTTTTTCCAATGGTTTTACCATTAACGAGGGTATGTCCTGCAGAAATTGCCGACCTAAAGCAATTAATGGATCTATAACTAAGTCCCTTTTCGAATTGTTCAACTAGAAAATTAGTCATGTCAACGATGGGGGCCTCCAAGGGATCCAGGTCCCTTTCCAAGCACCAACAAACGCAATGTTTCCAGATTCTATTGTATCTGTAATGTGTGCCTGGTGCCCAAGACTCCCTGAGGAGAATTAAAGCCGCGTCCGAAAGTCCTGAGATTTCGTTAGATCTCCTGACACCTTCCAGGCAAGAAGGGATAAAGTCTGATTGAGAATAAGAGGATGTATCCGACCGTCTGAATCTGTGAGAAGATCTCCCAGAGGAGGGATCAAGAAAGGAATACTGCAAGTTAGTTCCAGAGCTGTTGGAAACCACGCTTGGGAGGGCCAGAAGGGAGTTATCAAAATGAGGAGACACTGTTCCTGTCTCACCTTCTGAAGCACTCTCAATCGCAAAGAGGGGAAAGGCATATCCCCGGACATCCCTCTAAGGCTGGAGGAAGGAGTTTAATGCCCGAGCACCTGGGTCAGGCATCCAGCTGAAATATTCTGGAAGTTGGGAGGTGAGTCTGCTTGCAAAAAGATCCACCTGCAGAGGGCCCCAAATCTGATTCAAGGTCCTGAAGACAGAAGAGTTCAGCTTCCAATCGCTGAAATCCACAAGGAACCTGAAGTTCCAATCCGCGGACGAGTTCGTAGCGCCCGGAAGGTATTCTGCCTTTAGAGCAATCTTGTGCTCTAGACTAAACATCCATTGTTTCTTTGCTAAATCCGAGAGGTCTGCAGACCTCGTGCCTCCTAGGCGATTGATATAAGCTACCGCCGACATGTTGTCCATCTTTAAAAGGACAGACCTCCCTTGAAGCGAATTTTTGAAGCTCCTAAGAGCATAAAGTCCGGCCGTCAACTCCAGATAGTTTATGTGGTGGAGAGACTCTTCCTGAGACCAAGGTCCTCCAGTGTTTATGTTCGAGAGGCAAGCACTGGCGTCCGATTGTAGAACAAATTCCGGGGATGAGCCAAAAATGGCCTTCCCATTCCATGTCTCCAGGTTGTTCAGCCACCAAATCAATTCTGAACGTGAGTCTGAGTCCAGAGAAATCTGACCTCCGTACCAAAGACCTGACCTCAGAGCTCTCGCTTTGACCCTCCTGAAGAGCCCGATAATTGAGTGGCCCTGGAAAGATTGCTTGAATTGAAGACTAAAGGAGCCCTAGCATCCTGGCCAAGTCCCTGAGGGAGAGAGTCGGTCTGCTTGGAGCATGTTTTATTTGCTTCTTTATTTTCGAGATCTTTTTCGAAGGAAGAAGACAACGGGTGGTGTTGACTGTGAAACCTAGAAATTCTAAGGATTTAGATTTATTTATTTATTTATTTATTAATGGGCTTGTAACGCGCCGGCATCACACCCGAAGGTGTATCTCCGCGCGGTGCTGTGAAGAAACAGGTCGGGCAGCGCTCCTACTAGAATAGAGTGGTCTTTAGGCATTTCCTGAAAGCTAGATGACTCGGGCATTCTCTGAGGGAAAGGGGAAGACTGTTCCACAGACGCGGGCCCATAATGGAAAGGGCGCGACCTCCCTGTCTAGTCTTGTTGTGTCTAGGAACCTGAAGTAATTGCTGATTGCTGGACCTAAGATTGCGGGAAGGGCGGTGGTATACAAATTTCTCGGCCAGATAGTGTGGACCGAGGTTGTGGAGACTCTTGTGCACCACACAGCAAATCTTAAATTCCACCCGTTTCCAGATGGGAAGCCAGTGGAGGGCCTTGAGGAGGGGCAAGGATGGAGTTCTAGGGGGGGCATTGGTCACCAGGCGGGCAGCAGTGTTCTGAACCACCTGAAGTTTATTAAGCACTCCTTCATTGGCTGCTAAGAATAGGCCATTACAATAGTCCAGGCGACTCAGAACGAGGGCCTGGACCAAGGTCTTTCTAGTATTGTCTGGTAGAAGGGGGAACACCTTCCGAAGGAGGCTAATGATGTGGAAGCAGGATCCCGCCGTGGTGCTGGCATGATGGGCAAGGGTGAGGTCATGATCTAGACGGACCCCCAGGTTTTTCACCACCTGTTTCGGAGAAGGGGCCTGACCCAGACTTGAGGGCCACCAATCAGGGGTCCACAGGATTTTTGCCTCTCCGAATAGCATGACTTCAGACTTTCCCACATTACACTGGAGAAAGTTTTTGGCCATCCAGCTGGCGATCGCAGACATGCCGTTGGAGAAAGCTTGTCTTATCTCAAGGGTAAAGTTTTTAAAAGTAAACAGCAGCTGCGTGTCGTCAGCGTAAGAGATGGGCATAAACCCGAAAGACCTCATAATGTTAGCCAAAGAGGAGACATATACGTTAAACAACGTAGGGCTGAGACAGGAGCCCTGCGGGACTCCTCTGGTGATACTGGCCGAGGGGGAGCTGAAGGAGCCCATATTCACCTTCTGGGTACGCTCGGAGAGAAAGCTGGTGAACCACGCCAAGGCAGATCTATCAATACCAATCTCCTTTAATCTGGTAAGGAGGATGGCGTGGGATATGGTGTCGAATGCTGCGGACAAGTCCAGCAGCACCAACACCACTGACATCCCTCTGTCAAGGGACAAGCGTATAGCATCCGTGACCGAAAGAAGAGCCGTCTCGGTGCTATGCCTCGGCCTGAACCCCGACTTAGAGTGGTCCAGACTGCCGGTCTGCTCAATGAAGCTGGAAAGATGGTGATTCACATGCTTCTCCATCAATTTGCTGATGAACGGCAAGAGGGAGATTGGCCTCAGATTAGTCATATCTGACCAGGGGATGGAGGTGTTTTTCCTGATAGGCTTGACCATGGCCTCTTTCCACTCCCGGGGGACCAGTCCCTCGGAGAGGGAGCGATTGATCACCGTCTGAATGGAGGGACTGAGGACACTCCCAATGAGGTGCATGACACGGGCAGGTACAGGGTCCACTGGGTCCAGATGGAATCAGGTAAGATTTCTCCTGTTCACGATGAAACCTAGAATTCTAAGAGTTCCATCGTAAATTCCAGGTCTCGAATTAAGTGTGATTTTTCTTGTGCCATAATTAGAATATCGTCTAGGTAGATAATTAGACGAACGCCCCTTGATCTTAGGTGGGAGACAACGGCTCTCATCACCTTTGTGAAGCACCATGGTGCGGAAGAGAGACCAAATGGTAGAGCTTGAAACTGGTACAGGTGACCCTTCCATAGAAATTGGAGGAAACGTTGATGAACCTTGGCCATGGGGATGGTAAAATAGGCGTCCTTAAGGTCCAGTGTGGCCAACCAGTCCCCCTCCAGGAGTAGATCTCTCAGGAGGTGAATACCCTTCATTTTGAAATGTCTGTAAGAAATTAATCTGTTTACTTGTCGAAGGTTTATAACCGGCCTCCAACCCTTGTCTTTCTTTTCGACCAAAAAAAGGTTGCTCACAAAACCTATGAGTTCCATAGGAACCTCCAAAATCGCACCTTTTTTGAATCATTGAAGAGATTTCGTCTTCTATTATAGCTTGTTGTTCCGGGCACATGGGAATACTTTTTGGGAGAGAAAGCTGAACAGGTTCTTGATCGAAATCTGTTGTAAACCCATCAGTGTTTAGAACCCAAGTATCTTGAGTAATGGATTCCCAATTTTTCAGGAAATACCTCAGTCTCCCGCACACCTTTGAGGGGAAAGAAAGGGAAGGTAGAGGGGAAACACTCACCTGAGGGGTTACTCTGGATGTTTGATCCACGTGCTCTGAATCCTCTGCCACGCTGTCCTCTGCCACGCTGTCCTCTGCCCCTTTGAGGGTAGAACTGCGGACTTGTGTATTGGTATTGCTGGTAGCCTCTGCCACCTCCGCGTGATCTAAAATTGGGCCTCTGGGAGTAACCGCCGGAAGGTTGGCCTCGTCTTCCGGCCCTTCCAAAAAGATTATTTCCAGTATTAAAAACTTTGCTCATGTTTTGTTGCGCTCTGTCTAAGGCAGTAAATGTCGAAACATACTTGCCAAGAGATTTAATTAAATCTTCGCCAAACAGAAGCCCTATTATTAGTAGGTTCCTTATCAGCAAGATCGGCGAGTTTAAGGTTAGTACGAGTAAGGACCACTCTACGCCTTTCAGCATTAATGCTTGCATTGGTATTCCCCAAAAGAATAATAGCCCTTTGGCTCCAACCTCTTATTAGTTCAGTATCGAGGTGAGTCCCCTCCAACTGGGACTCCTCTGCAGAGTCGAGGATTCTCGTGAGAGGGCCAAGGACATCGAGAAGACAATCCTGACATGTTTTAAAGGATTTCTCCATACCCTTCCTGGGGTCACGCCCCAATTTAAAAAGAAATTTGATCAAATCGGGATCAAGATTGGGGGTGTAACAAGTCTTATCACGGACAGAGGGCCTTGTACATTCTGCTCTCAAAATGTTACGAGTTTCTCTCTCAAAGGGATATCTAATCCATTTTCTAACAAATTTGGAAATATGTTCCTGAGGACACCACTCTGAGCTCCGTGGGTGTCTCAAATTTTTAGGCGAGAGCATCTCCTCACCCAAGGGGTTGCAAATCACGTCCTTAGTGGAGGAATTTGTATTCTCTAGACCCTTGCCAAAATCATGGTCTTGGTCATTAAGATCAAGTACATATTTGTCTAAAAACTCAGATTCATCTGAGGTACGATCATCATCATAGTGAGCATTTCTAAAATGCGTGTCGCTTCGGGCACCATTATTCTTTGTGCCGCCAAGGGCACCCAAGTCGCTTGAGGTGCGAAGACCTCCCTCGCTCCTTGAGGTACTAGGACCTCTACTATTTAACGAGGTGCTAAGACCTCCCATGCTCAAACCAACGTTATTGCTCTTCTTTAGCCTCTTACCAGAGACTGTGTCATCTTGTTGTGTAGGACGTTCGGAACTCATGACACTAGAAAGTCCTTCTTTTAGACAAGACCTCATCTCTAATTGGAGCAATTTCTTAAATTTGTCACTGGTGAGATCTTGAGAAGGTGCAGAAGCCTCCTCTGAACCAGAGCTGGACATGGTGTTTATATCAAGAGACACAGCCAATGAGTGAGAAACCTAATCAGTAATATCCTAAGAGGGAAGTAATCTCTTAGATTCAGGCAATCAGGGATATTTCAAATAAACGAGCTCTTAAGAAAGCTCAAATATGATAATCCAAACATTTATATCCCAAAAAACCACTCGCTCGTAAATTAGCCAACTGTCACTCGGCGGTAAATACCAGCGTGTGATGACATTGAGGGGTTGTTATGGAAACGCCCTTCTAGCCTACGCCGATGCGATTGTGTCAAGGAAATGCCCTTAGCAACCTGACGACGCTGCGTCGCCGTTGCCTAGGGTCATTCCTTCAATGCGGCCGAGTCTCTCGCTGTGAGCGTGAGGGGAAAGCCGACCAAGAAATAAGGAAAAGTAAAGAAAAAACTATACTTACTTGATAAACGCCAGAATGAAGACGTGCCAGGTACGGACAAAAGGGGGACAAGTATTTAAATATTTCGACGATTCGAGCGAGTCGATCGAGAAAGTTACAAGCTTAAGATAGAAATCTTAAATCATTCAACCAAACTGCGTGTAAGCGCGGATGGGGGGGGGGGGGGTTATTGCAATTAGGGAATCTCCATATATTGGAGATCGGTAGTGGAAAGGGTGTTTAGGATTACGGGGGAAGGGAACTACCACACCATAAGCACACAGTCATAGCAATATAACCCCAGTATATTACATATAAAACCTCTAAAAAACGAGAAAACAGAGATAATCAAAGAGAAGTATAAGGTTAAACTTATCTGCTTGGGAGGCGCATTTAAAAGAGGCTGTTTGTTGTTGGCTCATGGCATTTAGCTGTTGCCTTTGTTGCATTTGGAACTTTGTATTGTGATGCGGCTGCTGGGATCTGCATTTAAAGTTGTATGCATAATGTAGCCTCCGGTCTTGTAATGAAATTACCATATTTCTGTAGTACAGTTTTTCCTGAAAAGGAGATTTAAGACTTTTCCAACGTAAACCTAATGATATTAACCACCACGTTTTCCTTGCAGTATTGTCACTATGTGGCTGGACTTGTAGGAATTGGCCTTTCCCGTCTGTTTTCTGCTTCAGAACTGGAAGACCCCATTGTTGGTCAGGACACACAGCTCTCCAATTCCATGGGCCTTTTCCTGCAGAAAACCAACATCATTCGGGATTACCTGGAGGACGAACTTGATGGTCGAGAGTTCTGGCCCAGAGAGGTAAAAGAACCCATAAGTTATCCCAACTCTGTAGAGTCTCAGTCCATTATATAAGTTTCAGATATAGACTGGTGGTAGTGTTCAAAGTGAGCAAGGTCACTAATCAGTGGATGGGGCCCTGCAGGTCAAGAGGAAAGAGGTTTTTTGAAAGCATCCTTGTAATTTGCTCCAGTTGCCCTTTTTCTGAGAAATCTAGACCTGCGACTTGCTACAGTTATGTTATATGTAAATGTATAGCACACAACTCGCCCCGGAGCGTATTTTGTCGCTTAAAATTGATTTTGGCAGATTAGCTTGCTACTTTCTGGTGTAGATTTAGATATTGTTTCTTGCAGTGTACACAAGTCCTTGGATAACTTACCTGTTCTAAAAGATGTGTGAAGCTTTGGCTCTCCTATTTATTGTTATTGGCTACAACTTCATAAATTAAGGGAAAGTGGTAAAACAAATGGTGAAGTTAATGTTGAGTTTGTGCATTATATAATTTAGATAGATTTAAGTATTTTTGAAATGTTGCTTTAATCTTCAAATAAAGTGATTTAACAGTTGCATTGTTCTGATTACAATCTCCTTAGTGTTCACTTAGAATATGTTACAATTCTGTACACTGAGATATAATTTGAGTTCTACACAAAGACCACCAATATTAGGCTGTTACATGTACTTTGAATTTGGAAATAAAACCTGATTCTCCCATACCAAAATAACCGCACCCATTTTGCTAAAACGTATTCAATTAATTAATATTTGTTTTGTTTTCCAAGTGCTATGTCTTGCTCATAATGAGCTTTGAGCAACAAGGAGTGTGTTTTATAAAGCACATAGCAGCGTGTTAGTCCCTATTTTGTTTCATTTCTTGTTAAGTCTATTGCTACTACTGTCTTTTTACTGCCTGCACTCCCCCTGAAATGTTTCTTCCTTCAAGGTAGGATTGTAAGAACTTGAGCTGCTCTGTCTAAGGAAAGTTTACTTAAAAAATTAGGCTTGGTGATCAAATAAATAATTGAGATTTCTGCAGTTTTTCAAGAACTTGCTTTTTAATCTTCTTGTACTTTAGAAAGAAATAGTGGTCATGTTTGCTGTTTCAACAAGACTATCCCTAGTAATGGTTTATAGGGCCACCTTCCCACCCTCGCCAATAGTAATGGTTTATAGGGCCACCTTCCCATCCTCGCCAATTCTGTAGTTAATATTTCCTGGCGACTTTTTTTTTTAACTCTAGGTGTGGAGCAGATATGCTAAAAAACTGTCAGACCTGGCAAAACCAGAAAACCTAGACTCAGCAGTGCATTGCATGAATGACCTGATTACCAACGCCCTCCACCATGTGCCAGACGTCCTCACATACCTTTCTCGATTGAAAAATCAAAGTGTCTTCAACTTTTGCGCTATTCCACAAGTAAGTCAACATTTTCGAAATTCACACATTTCTTTGATTATTCTGTATATTAACAGTATTGTGAGTAACTTTTCTTCCCTTTTAAATGACACCTCATCCACTGCATATAAATTAAACTTGGTATTTAGGAGAATGTGTATGAATATTGTGTTGTGTGCGTTGTCTCTTATGTGGGAACAAAAAAAGTTCGAAGCATGTGGCTGCTGAATTCATAACTGTGCATAGATCGCCGCCTAGTGTTGGGTCCGGATGATTGCACATTGTTGTCCTGGAAGAGTTTTCGAAGTATCACAAGATAGGTGTCTCCTCCCTTGGACTACAGTGCGCATGGGCATCCTCTCCATCTTTTTTTCCGACATTGGGTTCGGATGCATTTTCCTGTACTCCAAGTTCGGAATCGAAGTAAACTTATCTAAAGGCCAAAAGGCCTTCGGTTTCATCGGTATTGTTTTCGATCGGTACCGAAAAGCTTTCTTCACAATCTACTTGCACTCGGGTCGTCGAATCGGGCCGGTTGGCCTTCTCGACGCCATGTAGACCGACGGTCGATGGAACGAAGTCCATTCAATTACTGCCTGCAGTGCAACTCAAAGTTTCTGAATACAGATAAGCATCCTGTATGCAACAAATGTTTATCGCCAGATCATAATGAAAGCGATTGCCTAGCTTGTGCCCAGTTCCGGTCCAAGAAAACGATCCGGAATCGGCGGGCGGCAAGGCAAGAGATGCAGAGGTCGGCACCGGAGCACGAGAATATCTTCGACGACGAGGAAGAACTAGATGACGTCGAAGATTCGGATCAAGACTCCGAGCACGACTCTGACTATTATATCGACGAGGAAGAACAAATCGTCGAGGTCAAGGAGTACGACCAAGACATCGTAGCTGTCGAAGACTACTCCGATGACAACGGGGGCGAACCGTGAGTACACCGCCCCACACAGGCACTACGCCATTTTCAGAGACTCCGGTCGAGGCATCGCCAGCAGGCCTTAGCCAAGATCTAAACACTGATTCTATAGCCCTGCAATACAGCCCGGCTAAGAATATACAAAAAGAGCCTTCTGAGACACGTCATCCAAGATCGGTTCAACCGAAACCAAAAGTCATCGACACAACAGTCTTCGGACCGAACGCCGTCGAACCGAAGGTGATAAACACAAAGGGCGCCGAGCCGAAAGCCAGCGTTCCATATAAACTTTCGAAGCCAAGGCCCATCGACTCGAACAAATCCAGTTCGACATCCGAAAAGGGACAAAAGATTGTCTACGAAGCCAAAAGGGCTAAGCCCAAAACTGTTGTCGAACCGAAAGCGAAACCTAAAGTAGACAAACCAAAAACAGTCGAGCCGAAGCCCATCGATCCGAAGAAGAGCATCGAGCCGAAGCCACAGGCTCCGAGGACACCTCTACAGCCGAACAAGCCGAAAAGCCCGATAAAGGTTATCGAACCAACAAAACCAATCGGCCCAAAAACAGTGGTGCAACCTGTGAAATTCGTTGCACCGACAAAACCGATAGGGCAGACACTGCCCATAAAGCCTCATAAGCTGATCCAGGCACCAAAACTGGTCGAACCGAAAAAAGGCATCGAACTGAAAAAGGTCAAACCAAAAACATTGGCGCCAAGGCGAAAGACTGTGGAAGAGGAGATCATCCATCCAGACCCCTCTACAGAAGATCAGTCTAAACTATATATTGACCAAATACTGGAAAAGTGACTGTTTACAAAAGGAAGAATACCAGCCCCTGCTGAAGACTTTTCTACTATTCCACTCAAAAAGAAAAGAGACTGTGCAACCTCTCCTATTCTTTTCGAGCCTATCTCTCCAGCTGTGCCTACTACTCCACATGCACCATACTCCCCTACACGCTCTGACTACGAGCCAGATGTAGATCAGGACACAGATGGTAATTTTGGAAGTCCACAAAACCCAGATGTAGACCCCAACTCACAATCATTGGGGGAGATGACCCAGACCCTGATGAGACTCAACCCATTATAGACACACCTGCATACCCAGCTAGACCATTACCTACAGAAGACACAGTGGCATTCAACTCATTAATAGATAGAGCAGTGCTCTACCATAATGTAGAAATGCATGCAGATCCTATAGAGGAAGACTTTCTGTTTGATACGCTTGCAACATCAGAAAAAAGTGTGTTAGACGGACCGGGAGGGTCGGCCGAGGATAAGGGGAGAGGTCTCCGGGGAGAGCCGTCTCCAGCGATCGTACAGACAAGTAACTTCCCCCCCACAGACGGACACCACACAAGGTTGAAGTTCAACGAGACTTTATAGGCAATTCTTTAAGTTTACGATGGAATGGTACAAGGAGGTCTGGACTCAGGGGTCCCCTCGATTCTAGTCTCTGGTTTGGGAAAAGGGTAGCGGGACAGTCTTGTTACCAAAAAGATGAAAAATAGCTCTCAATCCTCGAGCTCGGCGTTCTAGATGATCGGGCCGCGGCGGAGCCAGCAGGTCCCGAGATGGATGAAGAAAACGACGGTCCGCGGCGGAGCCTGCAGGTCCCGATGAAGATGATGGTTACAAACGGTCCGCGGCCACGCCAGCAGGTCCCGACGACGATGAAGGATATGAAGGTTACGAAGGTTGCGGCAGCACCAGCAGGCCAGACGATGGTGCACAAGACAGAGCTATGGCAGCGCCAGTAGTCCGTCAAGGATGAGTTCTTCTTTGCGTCTCTCGACTCCAAGATACAACTGCCTTCCTGCTCTGGAGCTGCCCCAGTTATAGGGCTGGTGTGCTTTGATGTCCGGACCCTCGCACTTGGAGGTCGGGAGGTCCGGGATGAGGGAGTCCAGACACCCAGCAGGGGGGTGGAGCCGGCGCCCGGGGAGGCGATGGGCGAGCGGCACTTGGCGGGGGAGAGCCATCGACACCTCTTTCTCCCATTGACTTGCCAAGTAGCCCGCTCACCTCCTGGGTGGATGGTGGTGCCGGGATGTCTGAGGTCGGACCAGGCCCAGGGTTGAGGTCGATCGGGGGCCAGGCGGCCTCGTGGTGGATGGTCCAAGATGGCGCCCCAGGATGGGCGCGAGGGCCGGCAGTGGATTTGACCCACGAGGTTGACATGCTCGAGGGCAGGGGTCTCTGAGGGGGCAGAGGACGTGCAATGGGGGTGTGTGGTACTTGTGGGCCTGGGCTCGGGCCTGGTTGAGCCGGGGGAGAGCGGCCCTTCATGTGGCCTGTCCAACATGCGTCCCCCCCAGCTGAAGGCGGGGAGAGTTACCCATCTTCTTGGGGACTCTCCTCGTCGAGGCGGAAGAATCGGGACAGGCCATCCGCGTTGGCGTGATCTGGCCCAGGCCGGTGTTCAACTGTGAAGTCCATACCCTGCAGGGAGATGGACCAGCGTAGTAACTTCGGGTTTTCCCCCCGCATCTGCATCAGCCACTGCAGGGGTCGGTGGTCGGTCTGCACCCGAAAGTGGGTACCAAAAAGGTAGGGCCGGAGTTTCTTGAGGGCCCAGACCACAGCGAAGGCCTCCCTCTCTATGGTGCTCCAGCGTTGTTCCCGTGGTAGGAGTCGCCGGCTGATGAAGGCCACTGGCTGATCAAGGCCTTCGGTGTTCAATTGCGACAGGACCGCCCCAATGCCGTGGTCGGAGGCATCCGTCTGGACGACGAACTCCCGGCTGTAGTCGGGGGCCTGGAGCACAGGGGCGGAACACATGGCGGCTTTCAATTGTTCAAATGCAGCTTGACACTCGGGGGTCCAGTTGACTTTCTTGGGCTGGTTCTTTGACGTGAGTTCTGTGAGGGGCCCCACCATCGTACCATAGTCTTTCACGAACCTTCGGTAATAGCCCGTGAGGCCCAGGAAGGCTCGTACTTCGGTCTGGGTGATGGGGGGCTGCCAGGATTGGATGGCGGCAATTTTTAGCTGCAGAGGGGCCACCAGGCCGCTTCCCACCTGGTGCCCGAGGTAGGTTACAGACCCTTGCCCAATTTGACACTTGCTGGCCTTGATCGTGAGGCCAGCTCGCTGAAGGGCTTGCAGCACTGTTCGGAGGTGGTGGAGGTGTTCGGACCAATGGTGGCTGTATACAGCGATGTCGTCTAGGTAGGCGGCGCTGAATTCTTCGAGCCCCGCCAGGACCTGATTGACGAGCCGTTGGAATGTTGCTGGGGCATTCTTCATGCCGAAGGGCATGACGGTGAAATGGTAATGGCCATCGGGGGTGGAAAAGGCAGAGCGTTCTTGCGCCCGGGGTGTGAGGCCGATTTGCCAGTAGCCCGCCGTCAGGTCGAAGATACTGAGGTAGCGGGCAGCTCCCATGCGGTCGATTAGTTCATCTGCCCGGGGGATGGGATGCGCGTCTGTTCTGGTGACCGCATTCAAGCCCCGGTAGTCAACGCAGAACCGGAGTTCTGGTGTGGTGCCGGGGGCAGCTGCTTTGGGGACCAGTACTACAGGGCTGGCCCAGGGGCTGTCTGAGGGCTCGATGACCCCGAGCGCGAGCATCTTGGCTACTTCTTCCTGGATGCAGGCCCGTACCCGATCTGGCACGCGGTAGGCCCGGTGGCGGATAGGGGGGCTGTCCCCCGTGTCCACATCGTGCACACACCAGGAAGTGACACCTGGGGTGAGGGAGAACAGGTTGGCGAACTGTGACAGGAGGACTCGACACTCCTGGTGTTGCTCTCTGGTGAGGGCCTCCGAGAGTCGGACCCCATCCACGGAGCCGTCTTGCTCCCGAGTCCGTAGGAGGTCAGGGAGGGGCTCGGAGTCTTCTTCAGCCCCATTGTCTGTGGCCATCAGGAGGCTGAGTTCTGTACGCACAAAGTGGGGCTTCAGTCTGTTAGCGTGGAGGACCCAGAGGGGGTTCCGGGGCGATTCCATGTCGATGAGATAGGTGGCAGGGCCCTTGCGCTCGACTACTTTGAAGGGCCCCGTCCATTTGTCTTGCAGGGCGCATGGCTCGGTGGGGGACATCACCCATACCTGTTGGCCAGGTTCAAATTCAATGGAAGAGGCATTCCGGTCATACCACTTTTTCATGTCCTCTTGGCTGGCCTCTAGGTTAGCTTTCGCCAGCTCCCTGAACCGCCGGGTCTGGTTGCGGAGGGTTAGGAGGTACCGGAAGACATCTGGAGGGTTCTTTAGCGGGGGCATCTCCCAGCCTTCCTTGACTAGGCTGAGTGGTCCCCGCACTGGGTGTCCGTATAGCAGTTCAAACGGGCTGAAGCCCAGGGACTTCTGAGGGACCTCCCGATAGGCGAAGAGGAGGCACGGTAGCAGCACATCCCACTGGCGGCGGAGGGGTTCTTCCAACCCCCCGATCATCCCTTTTAGCGTGCGGTTGAACCGCTCAACGAGTCCGTTCCCTTGAGGGTGATAGGGGGTCGTGAATCGGTAGGTAACCCCGCACTGTTGCCAGAGAGATTTCATATATTTAGAAATAAAGTTTGTGCCTCTGTCGCTAACGACTTCTCGGGGGAAGCCCACCCGGGAGAAGATCCCCATTAGAGCCCGGCCGACTACCGGGGCTGTCACAGTCCGCAGGGGAACAGCCTCAGGGTAGCGGGTGGCGTGGTCCACTAGCACCAAGATGAATCGATGGCCTTGTTTGGTACGCGGGTCCAGGGGTCCCACGATGTCTATCCCGACCCTCTCGAACGGGGTGGTGACCACGGGAAAAGGTTGCAGGGGGGCCTTTAGTTTGCGGCCGCTCTTTCCACTGGCTTGGCATGTGGGGCAAGATCGGCAGTGCTGGTGTACATCGTTTCTCATTTTGGGCCAGAAGAAGTGGGTCACTAGGCGACTGTAGGTTTTATCTTGTCCCAGGTGTCCGGCTAGGGGGACATCGTGGGCCAGGTTTAGCAGAAAGTCTCTAAAACGGAGCGGCACCACTAGTACTCGGCTGGCCCCCAGCTCTGCGATTCTTTGCTCACTGTACAGCAGATCATTGTCCCAGTAGACCCAGTGAGTTCCGGAGGTGTCCCCTGCGCTTTGGGCGAGCGCTTGCTGGCGGAGTCCCTCGAGGGAGGGACAGGTCTTCTGTTCCTGGCGAAATTGCTCTTGCGTGGGCCCCCCCTCTTGAGGCCACTGGTCGAGGTTAGCGAGGTCGGAAGGTTGAGCTGGTTCGGGGGGGACGTCATGGTCGGTGGTTTCGGCTGGGGCGACCGGAGGCGGTGGCGCCGGCCATTCGGGTTCTTCTGGGCGGTGGTTGGCACGGGCGGCCATGGACCGGGTGGTGACACACGCCCAGTCTGGGACGCCTAACATCCCCAGGTGTTCTCTTCGTTCTACGGCTGCCCACGGAGAGCTTTCAAGGTCATTCCCCAGGAGGCAGTCTACGGGGGCATCGTCTCGGACTGTTACCTTCAACATGCCGGAGACCCCTCCCCATTCGAAAGGGACGCAGGCCATCCGACACAGACTTTCTGAGTTATCGGCTGAACGTACCGGGCAGAGAATGTTCGGTAGATATTGTTCTGGGGTCACCAGGTGACAGCGGACGGCTGTTACACTGGCCCCGGTGTCACGAAGGGCTTCGGCCCGGCGTCCATTGATGCTCACCCATTGGCTGTACTTCTGGGTGTTAGCGGGTAGGGGGACCCGCGGGACCATGTCTCTCCCCCCTAAGCAGGCTAGGGCCATGGCGGCTGGCTCCCATTCTTGATGCTCTTGTTCATATTCCTCTTGTTCCTCTATGATCTGTTCCTCCCCCAGGGCAGCAGCAGCTACCTGGCGGGGCCTTGGGCTCTGGTACTGGGGGCAGTTTGGGTCGTTCGCATAGTGGCCGACTCGTTGGCATCGATGGCACGTAACATTGGCTCGGTATCCCGGTCGCGCCGGGGTGCTGCCCCGGTTGGCCGGGGGGGTGGTGCTGGTAGCGGGGGCGACCGGGGCGTTGTCTCTTCCTCGTCCTTGGCCCCCTCCTCCCCCTCGGGGACGGTGCTGACCATTGTTGTTCCGGTTCTGTTCGTAGGACCCATTCCGGCCCACTCTGGTGATCTCCCACCGGTCAGCTTCGGCTGCGAGCTGCCGGGGATCCGTTAACTTGCTGTCGAGGAGGTGCTGGCGGAGTTCAATGAAGCAATTGTTCGACAGATGCTCCCATACCATAAGATTAAACAGTTGTTCGTAGGTTGTGACGTTGCTTCCTTTGATCCAGCCCTCGAAGGCTCGGCTAAAGTAGTTTACATAGTCCACCCAAGTTGTACCCGGGATGCGGGTGCAGTCTCGGAACCTCTGACGGTACATTTCGGGTGTGAGGCCATAGCGGGTGAGGAGTGCAGCTTTCATATGGTCATAGGAGGTCATCTGGTGGTCCGGGAGCTGTAGCAGGGCATCGCGGCCCTCATTGAGGAATCTCCCCCATAGACCGGCTCCCCAATCGCTTCTATCGATCCGGTGTGCAGTCATAGCGATTTCATAGGCCTTAAACCATTGCTGGATGTCGTCCTCTCGGAAGTATTCTCGGACGACATCCTTGGGGATGTGTACCTTTTTCTCTGTTGCCCCTGGGGAGTGGGGTTGCTCGGGCACCCCTACTCCTTTATTCTGCTTGCGTAGGTTGATCTCAGCTAGGTTCCGCTCGTGTTCGTACGCTAGTTTCTTTTCCTCGAGCTCCCTTTGTCTCTGTTTCTCCTCTCTTTCTTCTCGGAGACGCAGGTGCTCTAAGTTGATTTTTTGTTCGGCCAACTTAAGCTCAATGTCCATTTTGAGTCGGGCCATTTCCAGCTCGTGTAGTCGGGTTTTTTCTCTTTCCTGGATCTCGTCTTGCGAGAGACCCGTTCTTTGCTCTTCAGGGGCCGTGGTGGTTTTTGCTGCGGTGCTCTGATCGGGGGTTCCGGCGGCCCCGGTTTCTGCCCAAGACTCTAGGGCATGCTTAAAATCGTCTTTGGTACTTAGTCCGGTGGTAGCGATACCTAGTTCGATGCAGAATTGTTTTAGTTCACGATGGCTGTACTCATCCAATTTCTCCATCTGGAACTTCTCGGTTGATCCGCTTTCTTTAGTTGTCATTGTGATTTCGTCGTGGGGTGAGCTACTCTCTGTACGTTTATGCGGTGATTCGGATCGCGCCGCTGGCCACCAATGTTAGACGGACCGGGAGGGTCGGCCGAGGATAAGGGGAGAGGTCTCCGGGGAGAGCCGTCTCCAGCGATCGTACAGACAAGTAACTTCCCCCCCACAGACGGACACCACACAAGGTTGAAGTTCAACGAGACTTTATAGGCAATTCTTTAAGTTTACGATGGAATGGTACAAGGAGGTCTGGACTCAGGGGTCCCCTCGATTCTAGTCTCTGGTTTGGGAAAAGGGTAGCGGGACAGTCTTGTTACCAAAAAGATGAAAAATAGCTCTCAATCCTCGAGCTCGGCGTTCTAGATGATCGGGCCGCGGCGGAGCCAGCAGGTCCCGAGATGGATGAAGAAAACGACGGTCCGCGGCGGAGCCTGCAGGTCCCGATGAAGATGATGGTTACAAATGGTCCGCGGCCACGCCAGCAGGTCCCGACGACGATGAAGGATATGAAGGTTACGAAGGTTGCGGCAGCACCAGCAGGCCAGACGATGGTGCACAAGACAGAGCTATGGCAGCGCCAGTAGTCCGTCAAGGATGAGTTCTTCTTTGCGTCTCTCGACTCCAAGATACAACTGCCTTCCTGCTCTGGAGCTGCCCCAGTTATAGGGCTGGTGTGCTTTGATGTCCGGACCCTCGCACTTGGAGGTCGGGAGGTCCGGGATGAGGGAGTCCAGACACCCAGCAGGGGGGTGGAGCCGGCGCCCGGGGAGGCGATGGGCGAGCGGCACTTGGCGGGGGAGAGCCATCGACACCTCTTTCTCCCATTGACTTGCCAAGTAGCCCGCTCACCTCCTGGGTGGATGGTGGTGCCGGGATGTCTGAGGTCGGACCAGGCCCAGGGTTGAGGTCGATCGGGGGCCAGGCGGCCTCGTGGTGGATGGTCCAAGATGGCGCCCCAGGATGGGCGCGAGGGCCGGCAGTGGATTTGACCCACGAGGTTGACATGCTCGAGGGCAGGGGTCTCTGAGGGGGCAGAGGACGTGCAATGGGGGTGTGTGGTACTTGTGGGCCTGGGCTCGGGCCTGGTTGAGCCGGGGGAGAGCGGCCCTTCATGTGGCCTGTCCAACAAAGTGTCAAAACACTTCCCATGTTAAAAGGGATCCTAAAGCACGCAAATGACATATTCAAAGACACTGCTAGGGCACGTGTCATCAACCCTAGAATTTAAAAAAAAGTATAGGGCTGCACCATTAGACCCTACTTACATCAGGGGACAACTGCCTTTAGACTCATTGGTAGTCTCCAATGCACGTAAGCGTGCTAATTCTCAAACTACTGGAGAGGCTCCTCCTCCAGATAAGGAGTCAAAGATTTTAGAAGCATCAGGCAAGAGAGAGCTGCTCAAGCAGCAAACTCATGGAGAATTGCCAATACACAATCCTTGTTGGCTAGATACGACAGAGCGCATTATGACAGCTTAGAAGCACTTCTCCAACACTTACCTGAGCCCTTCAAAGAGCAGGCCGATGAACTTGTACAGGCGGGAAAGTTAATTACCAATGCCTCCATTAACCCCTTCGATGCTTGTGACGGAACCATTCCGTCATCAGTCACGGTTGGGCTGTGTTGATGACGGAATGGTTCCGTCACAACCACACCCATTTAGATTGGGGCCAGCACAGGAGGATCAACACAAGCGTACTGCTTAGGAGACATGCATGGCTTCGCATATCTGGATTTAAGACTGAGGTCCAGACCACAATTCTCAACCAGCCAATCAATCCTGATTTTTTTATTTGGTCCAGCAGTTGACTCAATTCTGGACAAACTGAAAAAAGACACCGAGACTGCAAAGTCAATGGAGGCTCTTCAGTCACAACAACACAGAGACTCCTTTCGTCGCTCAAACTACAGAGGAGGACCGCGAGGTAATACATCGCAGCAATCCTCCACATACAAAAGTAATATGCAATCCACATACAATAAAAACACAAATCGTGGTGGATAACGAGGAAATAATAACAAAGGCAGAGGGCGTGGAGGCAATACCAATAGAGCCTCCACTAATACCAAACAGTGATTTCTTGGCACTACCCCCAGACCATACAACACCAGTCGGGGGAAGACTACAGCAGTTCCTACCAGTCTGGCTAAACATCACTACAGACAAGTGGGTCAGGCAAATTATCCAACATAGCTATTGCCTAGAACTCACATCCACACCACCCAACATACCACCGGTACACCGTCCAATGTCAAAGGACCATAAAACATTATTGCAGCAAGAGGTCATCAGTATGCTGCAAAAGGGGGCCATAGAACCGGTCCCATTAAAAAATCAAGGAACAGGAGTATACTCACTATACATCCTCATTCCCAAAAAGGGACCAATATTGGACCTCAGGCCCCTCAACCAGTACATTTTGTCAGAGCATTTTCACATGCTCACTCTGCAACAAGTCTTACTACTGCTGCGGCAGGGAGACTTCCTAGCAACTCTAGACCTCAAAGACGCATACTTTCATATACCAATACACCCTGCTCACAGAGTATCTCAGGTTTACAATTCAAGGACAACACTACCAGTTCAAAGTCCTACCATTCAGTGTAACAACAGCTCCACGGGTGTTCACAAAATGCCTAGCAACAGTGGCGGCGCATCTCAGGAGACAACACATTCATGTGTACCCATATCTGGACGATTGGCTAATACAAGCGCCATCGGCCCAGCAATGTGCCAGCCACATGTCTAAGACCATTCATTTCCTGCACAATCTAGGTTTCTCGCTGAACTACCCAAAGTCACACTTACAACCCTCAAACGTACAACAGTACTTGGGAGCTACAAAAGATACACTTGCAGCAAAGGCATATCCAAACACAGCACGTATCAACGGAATGCAAACGTTAATCCAAAGGTTCAAACCACAACACTCCTCTCCAGCTCGAGTGTTCATGCAACTAATAGGCATGATGGCCTCCTGCATATTCATAGTCCCTCATGCCAGACTACACATGCGTCTGCTACAGGAGTGCCTAGCAAGGCAGTGGAACCAGGCTCAGGGACAATTAAAAGACCTAGTGTTGGTGACCAGTCGGGCATACAATTCTCTGCATTGGTGGAATCCACAAAACCTTCGCAAAGGACGACTGTTCCAGGAGCCTGTGCCACAAATGGTGATGACAGCGGACGCATCCCTAATAGGCTGGGAGCCCATGTCCTGCATTACACAGTCCAGGGTCTTTGGACTACACAACAAAAGAAGATGCACATCAACCTCCTAGAGTTGATGGCGGTCTTTCTAGCACTAAAAGCGTTCAAAAAACACTTATGCAACAAGACTGTGTTGATCCGGACGGACAACATGACAGCTATGTATTATATTCAAAAACAGGGAGGAACACATTCCCCACAACTGTTGCATCTAGCTCAAAGTGTGTGGAAATGGGCTCTTCAAAGGAACATGTTTCTCATGGCAGAACACCTCCCAGGCAAGAACAATCAAATAGCCGACCTGCTCAGCAGGCAGTCAACAGATGCACGAATGGGAGATTCACCCCAATGTGCTCCAACCATTCTTCCGGCAGTGGGGACAACCGGAGATAGATCTGTTTGCCACAAGCGAAAACGCAAAATGCCAGTACTTTGCCGCCAGGTTCTCATATCCGCAGTCGCAAGGCAATGCGATATCGATTAACTGGTCAGGCAAATTTGCGTACGCTTTTCCCCCAGCTCCATTAATACCGCTAATGGCACGCAAAATGTGCCAACACTCACTGACGCTAATCCTAGTTGCTCCCACATGGGCGCGGCAACCATGTGCTTGCTCCCCTGCCCACTCGCTGTGCTTGCTCCCCTGCCCCCTCGCTGTGCTTGCTCCCCTGCCCCCTCGCTGTGCTTGCTCCCCTGCCCCCTCGCTGTGCTTGCTCCCCTGCCCCCTCGCTGTGCTTGCTCCCCTGCCCCCTCGCTGTGCTTGCTCCCCTGCCCCCTGGCTGTGCTTGCTCCCCTGCCCCCTGGCTGTGCTTGCTCCCCTGCCCCCTGGCTGTGCTTGCTCCCCTGCCCCCTGGCTGTGCTTGCTCCCCTGCCCCCTGGCTGTGCTTGCTTCCCTGCCCCCTGGCTGTGCTTGCTTCCCTGCCCCCTGGCTGTGCTTGCTCCCCTGCCCCCTGGCTGTGCTTGCTCCCTTGCCCCCTGGCTGTGCTTGCTCCCCTGCCCCCTGGCTGTGCTTGCTCCCCTGCCCCCTGGCTGTGCTTGCTCCCCTGCCCCCTGGCTGTGCTTGCTCCCCTGCCCCCTGGCTGTGCTTGCTCCCCTGCCCCCTGGCTGTGCTTGCTCTCCTGCCCCCTGGCTCTGCTTGCTCTCCTGCCCCCTTGGCTGTGCTTGCTCTACTGCCCCTTGGCTGTGCTTGCTCTACTGCCCCTTGGCTGTGCTTGCTCTACTGCCCCTTGGCTGTGCTTGCTCTACTGCCCCTTGGCTGTGCTTGCTGTGTGTGTGGCTCTCTGTGTGTGCGGCCCTCTGCGTGTGCGGCCCTCTGCGTGTGCGGCCCTCTGCGTGTGCGGCCCTCTGCGTGTGCGGCCCTCTGCGTGTGCGGCCCTCTGTGTGTGCGGCCCTCTGTGTGTGCGGCTCTCTGTGTGTGCGGCTCTCTGTGTGTGCGGCTCTCTGTGTGTGCGGCTCTCTGTGTGTGCGGCTCTCTGTGTGTGCGGCTCTCTGTGTGTGCGGCTCTCTGTGTGTGCGGCTCTCTGTGTGTGCGGCTCTCTGTGTGTGCGGCTCTCTGTGTGTGTGTGGCTTGGGTGGCTCTGTCTGTGTGGCTTGGGTGGCTCTGTCTGTGTGGCTTGGGTGGCTCTGTCTGTGTGGCTTGGGTGGCTCTGTCTGTGTGGCTTGGGTGGCTCTGTCTGTGTGGCTTGGGTGGCTCTGTCTGTCTTTGTGTGTCTGTGGGTGGGTGGCTCTGTCTGTCTTTGTGTGTCTGTGGGTGGGTGGCTCTGTCTGTCTTTGTGTGTCTGTGGGTGGGTGGCTCTGTCTGTCTTTGTGTGTCTGTGGGTGTGGTGGCTCTGTCTGTCTTTGTGTGTGTGTGTGTGGTGGCTCTGTCTGTGTGTGTGTGTGTGTGGTGGCTCTGTGTGTGTGGGGGTGGGTGGCTCTGTCTGTGTGGCTCTGTCTGTGTGTGTGTGCGGGTGGCTCTGTCTGTGTGTGGGTGGCTCTATGCGAATGACTGTGTGGGTGGCTCTATGCGAATGACTGTGTGGGTGGCTCTGTGTGTGTGTGTGTGTGTGTGTGTGTGTGTGTGTGGGTGGCTCTGTATGTGTATGTGTGTGTGTGTGTGTGGGTGACCTTGTGTGGGTGGCTCTGTGTGGGTGCAAATGCAATAGGTCTCGCATTTGCCAGCGATTAAGCTATTGGCATTGTAAATGACAATGCCATTTATTTATGTTTTAAAAACATAAATAAAAATGTCATGAGCAATGCCAATAGCTCTAACTTTAACCATGACAAGACCATTGCATTGTAAATGCTTGTTTTATTTTCTTATCCTCTGCCTTAGTGGTCACGCAGCATTAAGATGCTGTCTAAAGAATCTTACTAACGTAGGTAGACCTGCCCTTTCTGGGTATTTTTTTCTTTTTCACTGTTTTATATAGCGCAAATTTGACCCAGTATCCGTTATCAGATCGCTTTACATAGCACCAATTGTGTTTAATGAGGACTCATTCATTTTTGTTAGGCACGGGGAGATTAAATGAGTTGCCCAGAATCACAGGATGTTCAGCGTCATTGCTGACACTCAAACCTGGTTCCCCAAATTCGAGGTTGACCGCCCTAGACGTTAGGCTAACTGCTCTCCCTCTCTTTTTCATTTATGACAGATATAGTCTTAATTATTTATGTATGCTTTCTGCTTGATGTTATGCTGATATTTAAGCTTGCTTTAGTGTGTCTTTGTCTCAAAGCGCTGAAGGATGGCAGAAGCACAAATAACATAGTTGTTTGTAGTACATGTATTGTAACAAAGGCGATTGATAGGGGAAGTTAATTGTTGAGCTAGATAGATGCCTGGAGTAGATGGGTTGCTCCTAACACTAGGCACACCACGATTGACTCAAACAAATGATTGAAGATATGGCTCACTATATAGTTAGATACTGATGGGTGGCTACGTGTCCTCTGTTCTTAGTTTAAAAGGTTTACTATAACGCACAGATGGAGTTGATTAGATGCTTGCATCTCTGTTAAAGCCATTTTTTACGGTTTGCACTTGTGTCCAGATTTCACTTTGTGTCTATTACCTTGGTATATTTTACTACTTTTCACTCTGTAGCACTAAGTACAGAAAAACATGTACTGGCATGCTTTCTGGAATTCTTTAAGAATTTTTTTTAGTGTACATTCTGGTATTTTAGAAAAGCTCCATAAATCAGAGCATCGTTTGGGAACAGTGCGGAAATTGAGCAGTGAAAAGAACTTCATTTGCTCAGAATGGAGGCTACAGAAGAATTTATTTAGCAAGAGGAAATGTTGGTCTACAAGTAAAAAACGGTGTGATATACAGCAAAACATGTAGGTATATTGTAAAACCTGCAACATTGCACTCTTGTGAGGCCTCTCATTTGGATCCTGATTTAGTCGGAGGTTATGTATGTGTGCTGCCATTTGCTACTGGTGACCTAGTGCAAGGATTGGATGCTTAAACTTCTGTGATAGCCTTGTTTGGCTAAATCCAGTGTACTGGTGATGCACCACCTGGTAGTCGCCTTGCTTTTTCATGGAAGCAATATTAAAAGGATCTGGCAACGAAGTAGGAGAAAAAAAGCTGCAAGGCATAAAAAAACCTCCCCTGTAGATTGTGGAGTGAAGACTGAAGAACCAAAGATTACTGGGTCAAAAAAGACCAGCACTGGATCCGCTAGGCGGCTAGAGCTACAACATGGCATTAACTAATTACAAAATTCTGACATTGTTTAGACACAAAGCTTTAACTGTCTGCAAGCGGTGTGGCTCGAGGCACCCCAGTATTCATTTAAAAGCATTTGGCTGAACTCTGACTTTGACCTCTGCAATCGGCTGTCCCTGTGCCACTGGTGGTACAGTTTTGGTACTCACTTGCCCCTTGCTCCTTGCTGACATTTGGTCCTGAAGACTGGGATTGTAAGTGTATTACTTACATGTTTAACTGCGATATTGTTTTCCCCATAGGATAGCTTAAACTGTGCTGTAAAGTTTTTAAGTGTCGATTTTTTTAAAGTGAAAAGTATTTTTATTGAAACATTTACTTACCATATTGCTAAGATCTTGGTCTTAAAATAATATACAAAGTATGTTTTTCTAAAATTGCTCTGGATCTCCTTCTTGAGTTGTGTGTCCGTTATCAATGATGTCAATAAATGTCTTCTACTCCTTTGTGTTAGGCCTAAGGCTGCTTCCCACCCTACCACTAATGGACCCCTTTGGGTTTTACGTTGAGCTCTGTACCCATTTGGAGAAAACCTGGACTCTGTGCACAGTATAACCATCTAGTGGCAATACCATATACAGAGCCAGCTTCCTACACTGGGATTAACGTCTGTTTTTAGATTTCGCCTATTATCATTCGCTTGCGAATGTAATAGGCGAAAATTCAAGTGCTCCATTGACTCGTCAAACCACTGCAGTTTTTCCACAGTGCATGTGAGTCACGTGACCACAAAAGCGGATCACGTGACCACACAAGCACGCGCATCTCCCTAATCCGCCTGCCACACTTCTCCCCTCGCTCGCATTCCCGCCCCCCCACCAGGCTCTCCCGCCCCCATCCGGCTTCCCTCCGCGCATCTCCCTAATCCGCCTGGCACACTTCTCCTCCCCTCGCTCGCATTCCCGCCCCCCCACTAGGCTCTCCCGCCCCCATCCGGCTTCCCTCCGGCCATTTGCCAGCATATCAACACTCTTACAAACACTACAGTACGTGATGCACACAGAGTTTACTGTGCTCACCCTTTTAGCCGGCGTTCATCAGTCTCGGTGGTAGCCCCGCAGTTAGTGGACTTTTATTTTTGTTTTCGCAGTACTATTCAACATTGGCAAGCAAGTATTATTTTTAGGTCTCGCGACCTATCGATGTGCTCAAGCGCATCGAGCGGAGCGAGAATTCATGTGGCGAAAACATCTTCAAACCAAAGGGCTTTCAGCCCCACGGTTTTCATGAAGTTCACGTGAACATGCACGCGCATTGCATGCAAGCCCAGCCTCTCCCGCCCCCATCCGGCATCCGGCTTCTCCTCCCCTAGCAGCACTCCTCCCACACCAGCAACTCCCCCCTCCCACACCAGCACCTCCCCTCTCTCTCCACGCAATCACAGCCTCCCCCTCCCACACCAGCACCTCCCCCTCCCACACCAGCACCTCCCCTCTCTCTCCACGCAATCACAGCCTCCCCCTCCCACACCAGCACCTCCCCCCTCCCACACCAGCACCTCCCCTCTCTCTCCACGCAATCACAGCCTCCCCCTCCCACACCAGCACCTCCCCCCTCTCTCCACGCAATCACAGCCTCCCCCTCCCACACCAGCACCTCCCCCCTCCCACACCAGCACCTCCCCTCTCTCTCTCCACGCTATGGTCGCCTCCCTTGCCATGACTCAAATCTGTAAATGCGTGTTGGAGGAAATGTTATCTTATTTAGAACACCTAGAACTGATCTCGAGGCAGCAACATTCATTACAGCTGACACACCCGGCACTTGCTAAAGCCATGCCCTTCCTCGTTGACACCATTACTTATGCTGCTTGTCACTGGTTTCGTATGCGGATTGTATCTCCCTGTATTATTTTTTTATCTCAGAAGCGTGTTTTGATTCTGTTGCATGTGTTACAGAATGTCAGCACCGCCTTGAGCCAGTGCAACAAAAGCACTCTTTCATTATTCCTCCACAGTGTTGGCCGTTTCCTGTTAAGCTTGATCTGTTTCATATCTGCATCCGTAGTGATTTCTGGTGTGTGTGCTCACTTTACAGTCAGTTCCACCAAGCTCTGACCTTAATGCAAGATCGTACAGTCATGTTCATTAAGCAGCATCCCCTTCTCACCTACCATTTTCAGAGGGGGTGTTAATCCCTTCTGTAATTCTACCCTGGTCTGTTTTTGTTACAACATTCAATTTTGCGATTGAATTATTGACGTCTTCCCCCAGGCATCGCATGCAAGCCCAGCCAGATTCACCACGTGCCGGGGTCGAGCAGATTAAAAAATCACTGCACTGTGCCTGGATATCTTTTAAAGGGTCTTAAAGCGCTGTCGGGCACGCTCAATGCTGCAGACAACCAGTTTGTTCATCTTTACAGATTTCATTCGTGTGGTATTAATATTAACATTCGTGTGGTCTTTCTCTATGCGCCTGAAGACTAATATTTATCAGACACTAAACCTTTCATCTGATTTCAAATGGATACCACGCTTTTTAATGTATATCCTTAATTTCCATTAGCCTTTTTAATTTTTTTCCCTTCATTTCTCCCTCCGTTTTTTTATTATACGCCACTCACACATGCAACGCCACTCACGCATGCAACGCCACTCACGCATGCAACGCCACTCACGCATGCAACGCCACTCACGCATGCAACGCCACTCACGCATGCAACGCCACTCACGCATGCAACGCCACTCACGCATGCAACGCCACTCACACATGCAACGCCACTCACGCATGCAACGCCACTCACACATGCAACGCCACTCCACCATGCAACGCCACTCCACCATGCAACGCCACTCCACCATGCAACGCCACTCCACCATGCAACGCCACTCCACCATGCAACGCCACTCCACCATGCAACGCCACTCAACCACGCAACGCCACTCGCACACGCAACGCCACTCGCACACGCAACGCCACTCGCACACGCAACGCCACTCGCACACGCAACGCCACTCGCACACGCAACGCCACTCGCACACGCAACGCCACTCGCACACGCAACGCCACTCGCACACGCAACGCCACTCGCACACGCAACGCCACTCGCACACGCAACGCCACTCGCACACGCAACGCCACTCGCACACGCAACGCCACTCGCAACGCCACTCGCAACGCCACTCGCAACGCCACTCGCACACGCAACGCCACTCGCACACGCAACGCCACTCGCACACGCAACGCCACTCGCACACGCAACGCCACTCGCACACGCAACGCCACTCGCACACGCAACGCCACTCGCACACGCAACGCCACTCGCACACGCAACGCCACTCGCACACGCAACGCCACTCGCACACGCAACGCCACTCGCACACACAACGCCACTCGCACATGACACGGAACTCACACATGCAACAACAATAACAAATGCTACGGCACTCACACAGGCAACGCCACTCACACAGGCAACGCCACTCACACAGGCAACGCCACTCACACAGGCAACGCCACTCACACACGCAACGCCACTCACACACGCAACGCCACTCACACACGCAACGCCAATTACACACGCAAGGCCACTTGCACACGCAACGCCACTTGCACACGCAACGCCACTCGCACACGCAACGCCACTCGCACACGCAACGCCACTCGCACACGCAACGCCACTCGCACACGCAACGCCACTCGCACACGCAACGCCACTCGCACATGCAACGCCACTCGCACACGCAACGCCACTCGCACATGCAACGCCACTCGCACATGCAACGCCACTCGCACATGCAACGCCACTCGCACATGCAACGCCACTCGCACACGCAACGCCACTCGCACACGCAACGCCACTCGCACACGCAACGCCACTCGCACACGCAACGCCACTCGCACACGCAACGCCACTCGCACACGCAACGCCACTCGCACACGCAACGCCACTCGCACACGCAACGCCACTCGCACACGCAACGCCACTCGCACACGCAACGCCACTCGCACACGCAACGCCACTCGCACACGCAACGCCACTCGCACACGCAACGCCACTCGCAACGCCACTCGCACACGCAACGCCACTCGCAACGCCACTCGCACACGCAACGCCGCTCGCACACGCAACGCCACTCGCAACGCCACTCGCACACGCAACGCCACTCGCACACGCAACGCCACTCGCACACGCAACGCCACTCGCAACGCCACTCGCACACGCAACGCCACTCGCACACGCAACGCCACTCGCACACGCAACGCCACTCGCAACGCCACTCGCACACGCAACGCCACTCGCACACGCAACGCCACTCGCACACGCAACGCCACTCGCAACGCCACTCGCACACGCAACGCCACTCGCACACGCAACGCCACTCGCACACGCAACGCCACTCGCACATGACACGGAACTCACACATGCAACAACAATAACAAATGCTACGGCACTCACACAGGCAACGCCACTCACACAGGCAACGCCACTCACACAGGCAACGCCACTCACACAGGCAACGCCACTCACACAGGCAACGCCACTCACACAGGCAACGCCACTCACACAGGCAACGCCACTCACACACGCAACGCCACTCACACACGCAACGCCAATTACACACGCAACGCCACTCACACACGCAACGCCACTCACGTTCCCAATAGGTATCGCCGTAGGAAAGTTGGAGCCATTACTATTGCAAATAACAATGCCTTTTATTTTTTTATCATTTTTAAAACATAAAGGGCTTTGTCATTTACAAAACCAATAGCTCCAACTTTGCTAATGCGAGACCTATTGGCAACGCCAGTGCTTGTTCTTTTTGCTGCAGTCATATCAAAACGTATTGATAGAGCCAAAAACAGATTCGGTAACACTAAAATGAAAGGCCTCGCAAATGTTTGTCTTTGTTTCTGCAACCTAAGCACTGGATAGCCTGAGAAAACACACGCACTCAAAGCACCTGAGACTTACTCACTTTTCAGAGTCTTTCCCAATCATACTTCGAAGTGCTATCCACATTGAACGCTATGCAGCCACATAGCAGTCCAGTTGCTATGGCGGGGCCCTCATGTAGACGCAATATGTCAGTAAAATAATCGGCTTATACTGAGCTGACCCTCCAGACACGGGTCCTGTCAAAACGAAGGCTCGAGCTGCATTGCCGTCGGCCCCTACGTTATTGCAAGTATGTATCGGGTTTAAGTCAGGGCTGGGAGGGGGGCCAATGAGGGACGTGATTAGGACATTATAGGCCCCCTCTCCAGGCAGGGTCACATCATAATCACGCACTGACCTCAAACGGATTTTAAAACCAGGAAGCTGAACTCTTTTAAAAAAAAAAAAAAAAAAAAAAAAAAAAGTAGCCTCGGAGTTTTTCAAAATTACTCATCATTCCATTTTTTACGTCTCAACGCGTCAGCCTCTATTTAACATTGTATTAGCATCTCTTTAAGAAATTACAGCTGTATTAACAAGCACTGCCGTTGCCAATAGGTTTCGCATTTGGAAAGTTGGAGCTATTGGTTTTGTAAATGACATTTTATATTTATATATTGTTATTGACAATGCCAATAACGATATATAAATATAAAATGTCATTTAAAAAACCGATAGCTCCAACTTTCCAAATGCGAAACCTATTGGCAACGCCAGTGCTTGTTATCATTTGTACATGTTAATTCCTACTTCCATACATTTGTTTCTCATGAAACCAAGACTTGACTTGGGCTGTTCAGTTTTAATCTTGGTCTTCTTGTTTTATCATAGCCAATAAAAAGTTCCCGTTATTTCCAGTTCCATACGAGCAGACTGCCTTTAAAAAATAAATAAAAGGGGACATAGCCTATGGAAATTGAAGTGAAAGGGATTCGTTTAGAGAAGTGGTAGAAAAAACAGTGCTACAGTGTGAGTGATAAAGGTTTTGAAAGAGCGTGGGTGCTGCCATTTATAAAACACAGAGCTGAAAGAACAAAGTCCAATTAATACTCAAAGGAAAGATGGTTTATCTTAATTAAAAATTAACAACTGAAACCGGTACAGTAGATATTTGTTTCGCACACTTTGACATGTTGAAAATCAGTCGCAGTTCTTGATGGAGATCTGTAGAAGTGAAGAGGTGGGGCAGATCAAATTCAAAATCATAATTCTTTAGATTGGATTTATCAAATTACTTCAATGTCATGGCCATTAATGTTAGTATTTAGGAGAGCAGAAGCAATCACGTTTTTAACTACATTTTATGAAAAGGAAAAGAGAGGTTGTGTAAGGGTAGATAGACGATAGTACTGAAGTAAAGAGGACAATTATTTGTGTTGGGAGTAAAGGGGGATGGTAGATTATACACAGACGTCTGGTTCAAAGATTGAAGGAAGTTATTTGGGGGCTGCTTCGATGTCTACAAGGTGCAACATAAACTGATGTCCAGAAAGATGAGATGTGGTGAGTTGGAATAAATGTTTTAATGTAAAGTAGCATGTCTTTGCATGATTTATTAAATACAGGGAGGGACTTGATGGTGAGAGAATGTTAATAACTTTAAAAGAAAAAAAACATGTTGGCGTGAGGCAGTAAGTTAAACCAAAATGTAGAATCCCATAAGAGCACTAATCACTATTCATAATTTCATTGCAGATATGTCTTTGAAGGGTAGGAGAGTGGGAACCTAGGAAGAGCAGGGGCTTGAGCCACCATTTAAAGGCAGCAATGTTTGCATCCTGTGGTAAATGGGGAGTGTAATGGGGCAGGAGCTTCCTGAAATGAGTGATGTAAAATGCTCAACTTAAAACTTCTGGCTTGGGGTGCTGTTAGTTCATTCTATTTAGAAAATGGTGGTTGTCTTGCTGACTTGTGACAAATGATTATCAAAGTTGGCGGCACGCTGATTTCAATATTCATATATTTCAGAAAAAAGGTTAACCAGTCAAAACATTTCGGAATTTGTGGTACATTTTATTTTGTTTTCTTTCAAGCATAGCTATTTTGGCTGCTTAATGTTTTGTCCCAGGTGGCAGAGTAAAAAAAATCTGATCAAATAGAGAGATGGGACAGACAACTAAAATGACATGATGGTATGAAGAAGAGTTCTAGGACCTTTATGTGTTTAGCTTTGAATTAACTAGGCTGAGGAATGATACAGGATCGTTCTATATTATGCGAGTGCTTCGTAAAAAAAAAAAAAACTGAAAATGTATCAAAAGAAATATAGTTCTAGCAGAGGTCTATGTGTAAAACTAGAACACATATTTTAGAATAAGACTATAAAATACACTTCAAACCACTGTGGATCAAGTGAAGTGTGTGACCATTCCAGTATCCTAGCTGCAGATTTAACATGGCTATCAAGTATGACCACTCAAAATTACTAAGATTGCACTTTCTAATAGAGACTCTTAACTGCTGGTTCCTCACCTTTTTAAAATCCCAAGGTGTTAGATTGGATCGGAAATGTTTGCATAGCAATTCCCTCCTGCGTCAGCAGGTGGCCCCATGCAAGATTTTGGTACCTTGTGCAAACATATTTATTTATTTAGAGGGTTTTATCGAGTGCGAACAAGATCCTTGCGGATATCAGAGCGCTTTACAATGATCAAGGTTGATTATACATAATGAATAGCATGACACAATATACATGCAGTAATACGGGGGAAAGAACAGGCATGGGATAAATATAAGAATACACTCGAAGAAGTCGTAAAGTACTGAAACATGGGATCATAGTAAAATAAAAAACACAGAAAAGTCGTCAAAGAGCATAACAGGCACGTCTCGGTTGAAAAAGGTTCAAGGCAGAGTGGTCAAGTAAATTTTGCCATGGGGATCGCTTTTACTTCCTTTTTTGAACGATACGGTAGAAGAGATCAGTCTGGTTTCAGAGGGAAGAGTATTCCAAATCCTAGGCGCCATCCCAGAGAAGGATCCCTTATGTTTTTTTTTTTATTATTGAATCTTTGAGGTTTCAGTAGTAGGTTATCTGCTTCCCTAGAGGACCTTGAGTCACCAGAGATTGTCAATTTCTGTGCGAGGTAAATGGGTGCCTTGTGGTGTAAGGCCTTATGAGTCATGCAATCTATTTTTAGATGAATTCTTGCTTCAAACGGGAGCCAGTTCAAGGATTTTAGGTCAGGGGAGATGTGGGAAATTCTTTTCGAGCCAGTGATGAGTCTTGCTGCAGAGTTTATAGAGGCTCTAAAGGGGGCTGTAGTCTCTTTTGGGAGGCCGCATAAAGAGACACTACCATAATCCATACAGGGGATAACTAGCGCTTGTACAGCCTGTTTAAAGTCGTTGACTGGCAAGAATGGCTTCAGCTTCCTTAGAATGTTTAACTGGAAGTTTGCTCCCTTTGTAGCGTTGCTAACGTGTTTCTGCATATTGCTGTCCAGAGTTATCCCCAAGGATTTTGCTGGGTCCACAATAGTTGGTTGAATGTTGAGTGCAGTGAGATGATTTTCTGCCAACCATGTTTGGGTGTTCATGAGTGTGGCGTTAAGCTGTTTAATGTCTTTTAAGGTATTAATCTTTAGATACAGTTGTGTATCATCAGCGTACATATGATAGTGCAGGTTAGCCGCTTGTAGAATTTCGGTGAGCGGCTCCATGAACAAGTTAAACAATGTCGGGCATAGCGAGGATCCTTGCGAGACGCCCAGCCTTGCTGGTACTGGGTTGGAAAGAGTGTTGTTGATCTTGAATTGTTGTGTTCGGTTATGTAGAAAGGAGGTAAACCAGTTTAGCACTGATCCTGAAAGACACATCCTAAGTCTGAGCAGATCAAGCAAACTCTCGTGTTTGACCGTATCAAAAGCTGAAGCTAGCTCCAGCAGGATCAGTAGGCATGATCAGTTCTGGTCCAGGATTTGAAGCGCATCATCAATAATGTGAGTCATGGCTGATTCTATGCTGTGCCCTGCTCTGAAGTCTCATTGGTAGTTGTTAAGGAGGTCAAAGTGAACAATATGTTTCGTTAGTTGGTGGTGCACACATTTTTCGAGCAGTTTGGCCAGGGTAGGGATATTGGATATAGGACAGTAGTTGTTAAGATCCGTGGGGTCAGCTGTTGGTTTCTTTAGGATGGGTGAGACCTGACCGACTTTGAGGGTGTCCGGAATGCAGCCTTGTTGGAGTGAACTGTTGATGATTTTGGTCCATAGCGGAAGCAGCCATGGGGTAATGTCTTTAACGGCGTTAGCGGGGAGCGGATCGATGAGGTGGTTGGAAGGTTTCAAGGCATTTAGAATCTTACCCAAAGCCTCTTCCGAATAGGTGTCAAAGGACGACCAGGTGGCTTCATTCTTAAGGTCACACTTTGAAGGGATTTGGTGTGTCGTAGTTGGTGGCGACGGGGGGGGGGGGGTTGGGGGGGTGAGGAGGGGTGAATGTGGCGCCATCTTCGACACCTTGTTCCACACCACGGTTGCCTCATCCTGTTCAGTCGCCAACGCAGATTTGATTATCCAATTATATTATCGGATTTTGAGGCCTATGCTTCTCCTAACACTAGGGTTTTTGCTCCGTCTGAGCCTGATATTTCTTGGGAAAATTGTCTGATGGAATATCAGCCTTACACTCAGAGTTATCAGGACACAAATGTATTTGATACTTAACCTGAAATTAAACAGGGTGGCATATTAGAGGATGTAGTCCCCCCCCCTCCCTCCCCAATAAGGTGGCCACTGGCTCTACTTGCTAATCCCCTAAAAGTCTCCTAAATTTAGTATATAGGTGGCTACCCCAGACATTGCCCTCAGCTCTATGAGACCTTTGAAGCAAGAAGGCAATGACTGCCTTGGCCCCAGCCCTACCTTTTGTGCTGGAGTGTAATTTAAAAAAACTAAAGTAGGTGTATCCTATGTATTTATTTATTTATTATTATTATTATTATTATTATTATTCTTATGGTTAAAGAAGGGAGAAATTAGGAAAGGAGAATATTATGTACCTACATTTCTAAATGTCGACATATTACAAGCCCTACCCTTATTGGCTTTTCTTCAGGACCTCTGGAACTAGTTCCCTGGTACGACTCCTGCTAATTTGTAGTGGACGCAGACTTTTTGCATGCCAAAGAAAAATGTGTGTGTATATATGTATATATATATTTACCACCTAATAGGCGTTAACGGTCTTTTATTTGGTGCGTCTCAGAGGACCGCTTACTGCATGCGGTCGCCTTAATCAGAGCCATCTTTGATACAGTGCTTTTCCAAGCTATCCCTTCGCCTCAATGAGTCAAGAGGCTCTGAGGCTTCCGGGGCTCTTGCATCCTGCTTGTGGGCCACATCAGGTGGCACATGCTAGAGCTGCTGTGGGTTCTGATGTCTCAGTGGGCCCAGCGCCAAGGAAATCTGTCAGATTCCATCCAGGTGTTGGTGGAGACTGCAAACAATCTGCAGTGTTGGTGGCTCAGAGGCAATAGGACTGAAGACAGATCACTCTACATACCCCACCCAGAGTTAACGATCGTGACAGATGCATTGTTACTGGATTGGGGAGGTCATCCAGGAGAGGTGGAAATCAGAGGACTCCTGTCTTGGTATGGTCCACACAAGACTGAGCGGCAAGAAGTAGTAAAATCCCACACAGTGCCCCATGCTGACGCTGAAGGGAATTGTATGCAACAGTTTCTGAATCAGACTAGCGTCTGGGGATATTCAGAAGGTGAGGAATATGCAGTTAAGATAGCTCGAGTTTCTATCAGAAAAGGAATTACCGGAGGTAAATAAAGTATGTTTTACCCATAAGCATTAGTAAATAACGTACCTCTCCCATATTGGGGTGTTTGCTCATTAAGTCTAGTTTGACATGCCACAACTATGTTTTCTGACCTGTTTCTACAGCTGGAAATGACAGCTCTTTACTTCTCAAGTAGTGGACTTGGTACGTTTTTTTTTTAACACTCTGGTTTGCATCTCCTACTGTCTCTTCCCATTAGTAGCTGAATAACTTATGCTGTCTCATTCGTGCACAGGTAATGGCTATCGCCACTTTAGCTGCATGTTACAATAACCAGCTGGTGTTCAGAGGTGTGGTGAAGATTCGAAAGGGACAAGCTGTGACCATGATGATGGATGCCACAAACATTCAAGCTGTGAAAGCTTTAATGTATCAGTATGTGGAAGAGGTGAGGACGGCGGTTGTTTTGATTACAGACAAAAATGAAAAAAGAAATGGTACAATGCAGTATTTTCTGTTTAAATTTGAAAGGAATTTCCTAACAAAAACCCTGTTGGAGACAACGGGAACTTTGAGTATCATGTACATTTAAGTGTAAATTTGTGTACCATGGAACTAAATCTGGAATCTTACTAAATGTCACTCTGTAGAACACAACTATCAATTTTTTTCGCCGTTGTGCAAATAATTGAACCTAAAAAAATGTATTTAAATAATTGTTTGTTTTTACTTACTCCTCCCAGAGCTATTATTCTTTGATCTTTTTCTGAAGCTTAGAAACTGAATTTTGACACTGTTTAGCGGTCACAATGAACCTGCACAAGCAATTGTTTGAAACACACTATGACAAGTTCTGTTGGTAGTCTTTAACGAAAAACTATTTTTTCTGCAGCTGATGTTTCTGCAACAGGGATTTTAACTAAATGGGTTATTTGTGCAAAACCTTTAAAAACAGTTTGAGGCCTGCATGAAAGCACAAAATTAGGGTGTGTTACAATGCCATATCTTTATCAAGGATTGGCAAAGCAAGTTCATCTGGCCTGGGCATGGTGGTGGTTTGAACTATATTTTTTATTTTTATTGCAAGCTTATAAAGCAAAAATTTAAAAAGAAGAAAGCGAACATGCCATCTTCTAAATGTGGCAACCATATGCTTGCAATAACATTTTAAATGAAAATACAGTGAATATTTATTTGAACAGTATGAGTGCTCTCGGTCCGATAGGCGTACTTGGAACAGGTGTACAGATGTATTCACCAATTTTATGTTTAATGCACACAGGAAAAAAGATTCTTGTTGGGCACAAAGAAAGGGGAATATTAGCTTTGAATTACTGCAACATAAAGACATTAAGAATACTAGATGATAAAAAAATGGAAATAAATGACAATGGAAAAAGCACTGGGAAAGTATAGAGGCCCACCAGCTCTGTACTTAAATGCATGTTTTTTAAGTAGTTATGTGTTCTAATCGTTATTATCAATATATTATGATCGCATCCACTGTGCATTGTCCCTTGTCCCTTATCCCACCCGATGTCCCCTTCCCGGTTTCCCCCTAAACCTTTACTGGGTAGTTAGTACATTCAGTTTAGGTTTTGAAGATTGGATTTTGAAGTAACTGAAGCCTTCTGGAGTGGCTGACCGTGTTGTTATTGAAAAGGCCTATACTATAATAAAAATCCTTTTCCTGCTTACTGTGTTGGCTAGTTTATAATACAGGCGATGAGGATGGAAAAAGACTCAGTTGGGGGCAGCCAACAACCTCTACCCCTGTTATGTACTTACCCACTCTAATATGTCATGGGAAGAAAAACATACGCTACAGACTGAAGGCTATCAAGTGGTTGACTTTCCCTGTGGGTGGCGGTTAAGTGCTGCTTGGTGAAGAACAAAAGTTACTTACCTGTAAACTGTGGTTCTCCAGTATTGGTGTCTTTCATAGATTCACATGCTTGAACAATTCCCAGTCGTCGAAGTGTGAGTCCCATGGTACATAAAATAGTAGGAAGAAATATATATATATATATATATATATATATAATATATATATATATATATATATAATATATATATATATATATATATATATCCACAGCTACCAAACACCAGCCAGTTGCACTCATGAGCGGGTGCACACAGAACGGGGGTGTGCCCGTTGCAAAATCACGGCTCCAAAATCCACGGACAATGTATCCAAAGGAAAGTAGCACACGCAGGGGGTAGTTCCACAGCAAGTTTATTAACAGGGAACTAAGCAGCAACAACGGGTTTCGCCATAGGGCTTTGTCAATATATATATATATATATATATGAAACAAAACTCGTTCCGGCACAAGCCTGTGCCACCAATTATTCCGATCAATCGGCAAAAGAAAGAACGAGGAGCTGAACCCAACTTCAGTGCTTACAACAGGGTGTTTATTGAAGTATGTTGCTGAGCCTGTCCGCCATTACGCGTTTCGACTGTTCCTACAGTCTTGATCACATGGTAAGGTCACATTACCTAGCATTGGATTTATATAATCAACACAAAGGGCGGACTAAAATTATCACGCCTCCTTTTCAAATTCTGTGAGCTTTTTACAAGAAAACAAACAAAGGACTATAAATTAAAAGCCCAAAGTATGTACATTTAAGAACCAATCGAACTCATAGTGAGTATATACATTTACAAAACTATAATACATTTTGCAAAGTACCACATATATACATATTTACAATAAATAAATATATCTATTGTGCTTACCATGAACTAGTATTTAAAGTTCATAGAACAATTCTCACAGTTTTTCTACTGAAAAAAGCTAAAAAAAGATTGAATTTACCCCACAGTGAGGTTATTCTAAAGTGCTTGGTGCTAATTCATGATATTTGAATTATGATGAAATACTAGAATCCAATGCAAAAAGGTAAAGAGCAGCAATCACTACATAGTGCAAATAATGAGATAAAGTGTAAGTGCTATTTTTCAGTGCAAAATATCAAGTAATTAAAAGCATTCAACATTGACCCAAAAACATATTCTATGCACAAAAACTTATAGTAGGAGCCCCTACTAAAGCTGGAAATAGAAATCCAAAACCTGAAATGTATACCAAGTGAATTGAAATTATCCGAAAATTACAAGTGATAGGATCTGGAACTATGGAGAACTATTTAGTCACATTTGATGAGAACAATTTATTGGTGACTATAAGAATCCCATAAACATTATGTATGTGTGATTCTCGGTTAGTATTTATATAGATGTTATTATAAATGGGTATGTAGATCATAAACAGGTATACAAATCCTCGCTTGCGTTGAGCCCCGCTGGAGTACGACTGTCTAATTCAAGAATATATCTTGTCTCCAGGACCCTAAGAAGTGCATCCCTATTGCCACCCCTTTTCAGTGGCAATACACTATCTATGACATAGTATGTTAAATGTCTAGGGTCACTGTCATGGGTGCTCTCGAAATGGCGAGCTACGGGATAAGATTGGTCCCTCGTGCTAATAGCTCTTATGTGCTGCAAGATCCGCCTGTGAGCCGGCAGGCGGGTAGTACCCACATACCGCAGCTCACAGGGGCATTGCAACACATAAACTGCAAATTCTGTCTTGCAGGTAAGCTGTTTGTTAATTAGCTGAGGTTCAGTTTTGAAAGGAGTCATGTATTGTTTCTTACTACAACCATATTTGCAGGCCTTACAGACCGAACATTTTTTGAAACCTTTGCTTAATGCCATAAAGGTCTTAGATGATGGTTGATCTAAATGATTTTTTACCAGTCTGTCGGCCATAGATATAGATTTTCTGAAAGAAAATTCGGGTTTTCTGCCAACTAGTTCCCCAATTACCGGATCCCCGGTTATTAGGTTCCAATTGCGGCTGAAAATCTTGCGAATTTCCTTATGTTGTTTATTGTAAGAAACTATGACCCTGGATGACTCTGATTTGTTTCGGGTGCAGGAAACATCCATTTTAGGTCTAAGAACCAGTGCCTGTGCTCTCGTCGTGTTGTTTGAACGAGTAATGGCCTTATCCACTGTTTTCAAAGAATAAACCTTAGCCAGGAAGCGAGACTTACTGGCCTCCTGGGCTTTCAAACATTCATCATCTGTACTACAGATTCTTCTAATGCGCAACATCTCCCCGAAAGGGATGCTGCGTATTAGGTGGGGGGGATGTTGGCTAGCTGCATGAAGAATAGTGTTGCCGGCAGTCGGCTTCCTATATAACCTGGTTGCTATTGTGTCAGACTTAATATACACCTCCAAGTCTAGAAAATATACTGAGGAAGCATTGATGGTTGAAGTAAATTATAGATTCAAATCATTTATGTTGAGCTGATTAACAAATGACTCAGCCTCCAATTGAGACCCCTGCCAAATCAAAAATAAGTCCTCAATATAGCGAAGGTACAGGGGAACATGTTTTTCCATTGAGGATCGATGTTTTCCCCAGAGCACCTGTTCCTCCCACCAGCCCATATGCAAGCACGCTAGGCTGGGGGAGAAACAGGCACCCATTGCTACTCCCTGTACCTGTTGGTAAACTTGGTTATTGAACAGAAAGTAGTTCTGTTCCAAACATATCTTGATCATAGTGATGAGCATATTATTGTGTGGAATATATATATATATATATATATATATATATATATATATATGCTCACTTTAGTAACATATCCATGTCCTTATAATAGTCCACAATCCAGCCAATCAGGCTGTAGCACCCTCTAGAACCTTCTGCTCAGAAGCTCAAGCCCTAAGATTTTCGTAGCACAGGAGTGCATAAGGAGAAGAGAGCCTCTGAGGGGAGGAAGGGTGGGTCGCATGTGAATCTATGAAAGACACCAATACTGGAGAACCACAGTTTACAGGTAAGTGACTTTTGTTCTTTTCCAGTATTAGGGTGTCTTTCATAGATTCAAATGCTTGAATAAGAATAGAAAGCAGTAAGCCGTAATAATAAGTCATAAAAGGCAATAATGAAAAAGCAATACATAAATACACATTTGTAACATTGCATGATTTGCACAAGAAAACCTTTTATGACCGGAGGCGGGAAGCAACAGAGGCTCACCTTTATTTGAAGAGATTTTGCAGCACCGCTTGACCCACAGCAGTGTCCGTAGCGGTAGCTGTCTCCAGACAGTAGTGCCTCGTGAATGTGTGCCTCCTGGACCACGTTGCCGCCCTGCAGATCTGATGTAGAGTTACTCCAGCAAACAGGGCAGTAGAGGATGCTACTGCTCTCGTCTAGTGTGCTCACACTGGAGCAGAAAGAGGCTTGCCAGCCCGTTGATGGCAGAAGGAGATAGCAGAAGAAATCCAACGAGTGATGGTCTGTTTAGTGACCGGATGTCCTTTGCGCACACGCCCATAGGCCACAAAGAGCTTGTCTGACCTTCGAAAGGCAGCAGTGCGTTGGATGTAGAATTTGAGGCATCATTTGAAGTCTAGGGAATGAAGAGCACGCTCAGCGGGAGACTGATGGTTAGGGAAAAAAGTTTTGAGTATTACAGGTTTGTTAAGGTGGAAGTCTGATGGAACCTTTGGTATAAACTTAGGTTCTCTTACAGGGGATCCTCATCAATAGTAATAAGCATTAGAATATTCCCGCCCATGCGCGGGACCCCGAAAACACTATACATATATATATATATATATATATATATATATAGAGCCACACTCGAGACAAGGTGAAGGTTACCAGCCTTTATTTCAGGTGCAAATGGATGCGCGGGCCAGTGCAATAAGCAGTCCTTTCAAAGCCTGACGCGTTTCGGGGCCATCCCTTCTTCAAAGGCATACATGAAAAGTTCGCGCTATAGGTAGGCAACAACTTCCTTTATGTAATGTCACGCCCATTATTCACGTCAATGTAGTTATGGGAGTTGTAGTGCCAGCAATTCCTTAGTCAATTTCAATGCGCTTGTACCTGCCGCAGATAAGACCCGGCATGGGTCCCGGTCGTTGCATCCATTTCAAATCCTGCCACCTTGCTCCAAATTCGAAAACGATGAATCCGATTCCGTGGCCCCCTGGGTATCATGGGGTGGTGCAGGCTCGGCGGCGTGAGCAACCGCCTATAAGTTTTCAAACACACGGTATCCCAAAGCGAGCCACACTCGAGACAAGGTAAAGGTTACCAGCCTTTATTTCAGGTGCAAATGGATGCGCGGGCCAGTGCAATAAGCAGTCCTTTCAAAGCCTGACGCGTTTCGGGGCCATCCCTTCTTCAAAGGCATACATGAAAAGTTCGCGCTATAGGTAGGCAACAACTTATATATATATATATATATATATCCAAATTATTCCCAGCTTGCAAAGAATCATCCACACTCACGGGGCTGATTTCCAAAGGTTGTTTTATTTTTAAACAGACAGATGCGTTCGCGTTTCGGCACACAGCCTTTCTCGATGTCAGTAGCCACTACACATCGGCATGTATTTAAAACATTAACCCCGCAATAAAGGAAGGACTATAGCATACTGACATTAACCAGCGCCATCTTGGAGTAGTATATGTTATCATGAGTATGATCAATCTTATGCATGTTATTTATTTTCACATACATTTTGTATACTCCATTACCCAAGTACAATCGACTGCGTGAGACAAAAGCAATTTATCATCCCACGATTTTAAACTTCTAATTTTTATGTTTCAAATTACTTGGTTTCTGAACAGAATTGTGCCGTGTATCGGCTATTATCCTCCCTTTTATGTTATTCAGGTCTGTGTTCAAACAATTCAACCATTAACATACCATCTTTTTTGTATAAACATTTCTATACACTTTTTCTCTCCTTTCATTACATGTTCAACATAGCAAGCAATTGTTTACCAATATTCATATTACATTGCCTAGTTTTTCTCTTGTTTAATTTTTCTCTTATCAAATTCATAGAGCCCATCAAGGCACATCTCTTGACTTGAAATTCGAATTCAAAATCAAAGATTAATATCAAATCCAAAAAGATAACATTATTTCATCCAAATTTGCATCAAAACACTGTTTTTTATATATACATATAGAGCTGTCACAGTCACTGCATCCCTAGCAGTATCATCGTTTTGTCATTATCAAGTACTTATGTTCCAGTATGTACCATGAGATCCTCCCCACTGTTCATACCTCATGGGGTTTTGGTATGGAGGTCAATAATGTACCTCGATTCCAGTCTTCGAAGTTTTTTTAATCGATCCCCACCTCTGACACTGTCAGGAACTTGGTCAAGTCCTAAACAAATTAACTGATTCTGATCGCTTTTGTGTTTCTCAGCAAAATGTCTTGCGACCGGATATGCTTGGTCCACCTGGTCTATTGCCCTCGTGTGTGTGTGTGTGTGTGTGTATATATATATATATATATATATATATATAATATACAGTCTAGAGGTGCAATGGAAAGGGAAAAAGGGTACTGCACATAGCACTTTAAAAATGGTCTAGACTCCAGGGACTCTATGGTCTAGTGGAAGGCTAGGAGTAGCCGAAACGCGTAGGCCGTCCAATTTTCTGCACGGTATCTTTGCACATGGTGTGTGAATAAAAAATCAGTTTGAAAAGACTTACCTATTGCTGTGCCGTGACTCCGCCGTGAAGGATGTAGAGGCGAGAGATTCTTAAGGTGTGTATATATATATATATATATATATATATATATATATATATATATATATATATATAAAGCAATAGCAGGCAAATACACAATAGAGCTGAATTATGCTGTAAAGAATTTCCGTCATACATGAAACATATGCATTAGAAACATGAAAAACAACATCAAAGATTGTTTTGAAACTGTTTTAATGCTGAAAAAGCAGTAGAAATTCTCATTATATCCTGAAAGCATAGAAAGCGTCCAGGCTGCATTGCAAACACACACTCTAAAAAGACTGAAAAGCTAACCTGTAGCTGCATGCTACAAAAAACTGACACCGTGCCTTTAAGGCACTCATGACCCCCAGTATCCCATCATGCCTCAGGGGTGACAGTTGGGTCAGTTGTTCTTTCCGGCTCCTTCAGGAAGGATCCTAGTTACACAGCTCCACTCTTTTTCTGACAGAAAATTCACTCAGTTTTCAACTTTTTTTGACCTTACTTTGACGTTTTTCATCTAGTCAAGTAGGTTTTCTCTTATGGGTTGGCTTTTTCATCTTAAAATGCCAAATGCCCTTCTTGTGGCAAGAAGAGATGTGCTTACCTGAAGACCATGACCCAAGGACCTGCCCTCAGAAAGAATCTCTGTCTTCGATAACTTTAAAAGACAGAGAGAGGATTTGTGTTCTATGGCCTAGCCCATAGGTCTTCTAGAGGGAGGTCCCCAGCCAAGAAGAGCTCCAAGAGGTCCAGAGAACTTCCAAAGGGCGAGCCTTCTCGTCCTGCAGCTTCAGCGTCGAGCTCGGCGCTGAAAAAGGAGCAACCGATTGGTCATTCTTCAAAAAAACGTGTATCACCGTCAACCGCGGGCTCGCCGTCAAGAAGAACAGGTATGTCGTCGTCGAGGCGTCCAGACCTTCCGCCATCGTCAACTCGGTGACGATCGGCGTCGAGAGATAAGACCCCTCCGCCGTCGTCAACCAGGCAACGACCGGCGTCGAAGTGTGACTCCTCCGCTGACGTCAACCGGGCGATGTTAAGCGTCTAGGGGTAAGGAACCTCCGCCTTTGTCGTCGTCACGACGTTCGGCGTCGAGAGCTGGCTCACCTCCGTCGTAGCAGGTTAAGCGACTGACGTCGAGAGCCGCAAGTCCTCCGCTGTCGACAGCCAGGCGTCGATCGGCATCAAGGAGGAGATCTTCATCGACGTCGCTACGGCGTCTAGGGCGACCAATACCCCTCCGTCGACGTCACGTAGACATTCAATGTCAAGAGGGGAAGCTCCGTCGTCGACCACACAACGCTGCTCGATGTCGAGAGGCCATCATTCATCACACCGTTCGCCGTCGAGGCATACGACGTCGAGGTTGCTTGATCCACCAACGCGAGAGAGTCGGCATCTAAGGAAAGGACCTCGTCGACGGCAGAGCAGCGCCGGTCGAGAGGTCATCATCGCTCGGAGTCGAGGCATGCGCCTTCGGAGCATTCGACGTTGAGGCACCATGAACGGTCCAGATCGAGGTCGAGACAACGTGAGCGAGCTGAACGCTCGGCTACAAGATCCAGGGATGGTTCAGTGATCCTAGTGACTGAATCAGCCTCCCGCCACTCTTCGGGCTCTTCTCAGTCAAGAACCAGGAGTCCTGCCTGCATATCTAGAAGTCCTGCCCGCAGACCTCCCACTGAGGGTGTGCAGTTGTCTCCCAGATGGAATAGGCCTTTGCACAATTGGCGAGACTCAAAAGCCACGAGACGGCTGCAGGAATATGTCAGCCCAGTGCACAGATCTCCACTGCAAAGATTGGTTGAGGAAGTGGATAGACACAGCCCTCCCAGACGCATGTGGAAAAAGGTAGGGCTAGGACCTTTCTCAAGATTTGCCCGGCGCTAACCGCCCTTGTACCATTCAAGTTTACCAAGCAATGAGGCAGGCGCCGGAGACCAGAAGGCAGGAAACAGAAGTTTATTCCGACGGAGCAGAACACATCAGATCAGACAACAAGGTATCGTCTCGAGGTGCTCTAACAGCCTCTCGGAGGCCTGGCCTCTTATACACTGGTTTATGGCATGTGACCTTTCTTTATTACAATCAGAACATTGTAGCATAAAGGAAAAGACATCCCCGTAATCCTCGTGTCAATCCCACCCCCATATACCTTCACAATAGAGGTCCTCAACCTGCTGATAAGAGGGGGGGGGGGGTCATCACGCAGCGAAGTGTTCCGTCGAGTCTTAGGATGTGTGCGCTTGATCATGTCACAGGGGGTGGGGAGGCCTGGGTCAATAGAGGGTCCTTTGAAGGAGAGCGACCTCATACAATAAGGGGCAGTAAATGATATCTGCCGGCTTAGGCGATGGCCTCGGACCTGTGTGGACAGCTGGACACGGGGGAAGGGGTCATCAAAGGAGTGGTATTCATGCCGTGTGGACAATCGAGCGCAGTGGGAAGGTTTATCAACAGAGGGTCATTCATGGGAAGAGAGGAGGTGTTGGTCAGGCGCTGGCGTGACTCCCAAGGACAGGGTCATGCAGAAGGGTCATGCTCATGAGGGGGAGGGAGGGGGAGCCAGGGTGCGCGGAGGATGCTTGCTGGGTCGAGGGGCGCGCTGGCGATTGATCGTGGGCAGGGAGACCATGATATCTAAAATGGCTGCCGTGCACGTAGTACATAGGTGACAAGCTGGCGCAGATGATGTTCAGATCGCAAACTAAAATTCCACAGTCCTCCCTTTTAACATGTCTCGCCAACTTGTCAGTTTGGATTTATCCCCATAAGGCCACGTATTTCTACTTCATAGAGGGGGCTCATGTGCTCATTTCGGAAGTCCAAAGTCTTTGGGCACATACAGTTAGAAACAAGGCCGCACAAAGGTGGCAGACATTGGATACCTAGGCAACACCCACATAATATCACAACAGGTATCAGCACGAAGGAAAACAACCTCCAACCCCAGTTCTTCAAAGCGTCCCAAAACCAGCTCCCAAGCGACCATCCTTCCTGTTCTTGGTGAACCTCTGAGGAAAGTCTGTGGAGGTGTTCAATGGCTTTGTAGACTGAAGGTGAGTTGTCTGGCACGTAGGTGCAGCAGCTGGATCCGATGATGCGGCATGCTCCTCCTCGGTCGGCTAGGACCACGTCTAGGACAAGACGATTTTGAAGGGTCACAAGGCGGACCGCCTGAAGCTCCGCAGTGTTGTTGGCGAGGATGCCAGCCGTGATGTTGATCGTTGTTTCTACTGCCTGGGTCAGGTGTCGGATAGCACGGCTGTTTGCCATTGGGCCCCACAGAGGAACAAGACCCTTTGCTGCATCCAGGAACTGTGCTCCGGTGGAGTCGGCTTGTCCTAGGTCGTCTGCACGCCTCTGCCGGTGATGGTTGGCAGGGGCTACATATGTGGGTGGGAGAACGAAGGCAATGTAACAGATACCCTTCCAACCCCTCGGGAGCCAGGTGTAAGCTTTGGTGCCACACACAAAGTACATGTTCGGAGAAGCAACAAAGGAAGGGGGGTCAGCTGAATCCAATGTTCTGGTGATTCGGCAGGCGCTGTGACCCACCAGCTGCGTTCCATGGCCTTCGAGACACACGAGACCTGTGACATTGATAACAGACAGGGCCACAGTCAGAGTGGCGGTAGTTTGTTTTTGCAGATGAGTGAAGGTGGTTCTAGCTGGATTGTGGAGCACCTGTACTTCGACTCGTTCTTTGGCTGGAATGTCTTTGAGGAAGGTAGCGCCTGCGAGCGCAGGACACAGGGCAGCAGGGGTCTTTCCTGTTTTGTTCAGCCAGAACCCAGTGGCTGTCCGGCTGGAGGTGGCGTTGTCCTTGTGGCTCTCTTGCATGAGGATCAACCAGGCGAGGCAAGAGCCGTGAACTGAGAAGGGTGAAGGGATGAAGGGGATGAAGTGTCCAGTGGCATGCGGGAGCAACCCGCAGATCCAACAGTTCGTAGCATTCGCAGCAAGGTTGTGTTGGTGCAACAGTTGCACGAAGGAATTGTTCCAGAATTCCCTGCGCCTTTCTCGGAGCTGAGGCGACAGAGAGATTAGGTGATGCTCTTTCAGGGGTGTTGGCTGTGCAGTAGGTAGCAATGCCTCATGAGCCGGTGTGCTTTCCTCCAGAATCCAGAAGGAGGTCATGAGGAGGAGGCAGAAGAGGAAGACAATGAAGAGTGCGATTGTCTTTGATTTGTGCAAGTTGTCAGTCTTTGGATTTCTATACTGAGTATTTCCTGTTGCTTCCATCATCTTCATATCTGGCGCTTCCATCATCTTCTTATCTGGCGCTTCCATCACCTTCAAGGGGCTCGGTAGTGGGCAGAACCACAGACTTCGTTTAGCTTCTCTCCCGGTAACCCTTGATTGTGTTTAGGTCACCGTTCTGAGATTTAACTTAGTCCGTGGCCTACTTAGCCGAAACTCCCTCCTTTCGACGCAGGAAATACCCTTCTCTGGATGGCACAGTGGGATCAGAGAATTTTGCAAGTTCGAGTGCCTCAGTATCGGGGTAACAGTCCAATATCGGTCGGTCTTTGCTCAGGAGCTCTTCTTGGGCGCTGACGTTTTCTGTCGTGGCCAGGTTTGCAGAGACCTTCCGGCAATGATGCGCGTGCAGCCAGTGCTTCTTCCCCTCTACTCGGAGTGCCGTTCGGGTGGTGATCAGCGCTTGCCAGGGGCCCGTCCACCGAGGTTCCAGACTCTTGGTTCGCTGGAAATTTCGTATCAACACGAAATCTCCCGGTTGGATGTCATGGCCGGGGCCCCTGGAAGCATCGGGGATGGCCTGCTGCACCTGTTGATGAATGACAGACAACGTTTTAGTTAACTTGCACAAATAATCAGACAGTAGGACGTCCGGGACGTCATGAATGGAGGTCGGTTTGGGAGCAGTCCAGAGATTCATCGGTCGCCCAAACACGACCTCGTAGGGGGTCAAATGGTGCTTGGTGGGAGTGGAGCGCATCGATAACAAAGCCAGTGGGAGGGCATCCGGCCAGTTAAGTCCAGTGGTGGCCACTATTTTTGCCAGTTTCAGCTTCAGTGTGGCATTATGGCGTTCCACTAGACCGGCGGATTGGGGGTGGAAGACCGCATGAAACCGTTGCTTCACCCCCAACCCCTTTAGGATTAGTTGGATAACCTCAGCTATGAAGTGGGGGCCATTGTCGCTCCATAAAATTCGACAAAGGCCATAGCGAGGGAAGAATTCCTTCAGTAGTACTTTGGCAGTAGTCATGGCAGTGTTGTCACGGGTTGGATAGGCCTCCACCCATTTGCTGAAGGCACATACGATGACTAGTACATACTTCAGGTTTTGGCATCTCTCTAGTTGGATGTAGTCCATCTGAAGGACCTCAAAGGGGTGATTGGGGGTCCCAAACCCTCCCCGGGGTACTACAGTTCCTTTCCCGGGGTTGTGTTGCAGACAGATAAGGCACTGCTGAACTAGGCGTCTGGCTGAGTCAGGGATTTTGTCGTTGTGCCAGACTTTGGAAATGAGTTCGATCATGGGTGCAGATCCTATGTGTGCGGGGGAATGTGCCATCGTCAGTATGGGGATCAGATATGAGTCGGGCAGCAACCATTTGTTTGCATCCTTCGTTCGCCAGCAGCCCTCCTCATCCTTCAAACCCACCCTTGCCCACTTAGTCAGCTCGTGAGGGGTGCTGGCCGACTGTATGTCTCTGATCATTATCCTTGTGTCACTCCATGTTTCTGCTTGTGACCTGGTCATGTACATGCGTGTCACCGTCCTATTCTCAGCTGTGGTTCGTGCAGTGATGTCGGCCAATGCATTCCCTTGTCCGACTAAGTCTGTCACCCTTTTGTGTGCCTGACATTTGATCACCGCTAATCGTTTGGGGAGGAGAACTGCTTCAATCAGAGCGGAGACTAGATCTCCGTGGAGGATCGGGGTGCCGTGGGACGTCAGGAATCCCCTCTCCCTCCACAGGAGCCCAAAATGGTGGACCACTCCGAAGGCATACTGGCTGTCCGTATATACGTTCGTGGTGGTCCCTGCGGCTATGATGCATGCTCGGGTGAGGGCTATCAGCTCTGCTGCCTGGGCAGATCGTTGTGTGATGCAGGCTGTCTCAACTACTGTTCGGGCTGTCGTTACTGCATAGGCAGCTGAAGTGGTGCCATCTGGGAGTTTGATGCATGAGCCGTCTACCCATAGCTCTCCATCGGGGTCAGGGAAAGCAGTGTCTCGGAGGTCAACCCTACTCCTAGTTTGTTCGTCCGTGAGGGTCACACAGTCGTGGATGGGAGGAATGTCGGGGTCATTTTCAGGCAGGGGTAACAGTGTGGCAGGATTCAAAGTCGTGCATCTCTTTAGTGTGATGTGGGGTGCAAGCAGAGTCAACTCGTACCCTGTCAGTCGTGCGCTAGTCAGGTGTTGGGTCTTGGTCTGGTTCAAGAGGGTGTCGACTGCATGGGGTACTAGCACTGTGAGGGAGTTGGAAAGTACGATTCCCTCGCTCTGACGGATAGAGACAGCAGCGGCAGCTACTGCTCGAAGGCAGGCAGGCAAAGCTCTGGCTACAGGATCAAGAGTGGCGGAGAAGTAGGCACAAGGGCGTTGCTTAGGGCCAATTGATTGCGTTAGGACAGACAATGCACACCCCTCCCTTTCGTGGGTGAAGAGGGAGAAGGGTTTGGAGTAATCCGGGGTTCCTAGGACAGGCGCTGAGCAGAGTGCATCCCGTAATTCCTTAAAGGAGGCTTGACACTCAGTGGTCCAAGTAAGCGGGGAGGGGGCATCTTTGGTCAGCAGGGCAAGTAATGGTTTCACAATGAGGCTGTAATTAGGCAACCACTGTCTGCAAAAAGAGGTTAGGCCAACCAAAGAGCGGACCTGCTTTTGTGTTTTTGGGATGGGGGTGTCTAGGATGGTTTGGATTCGGTCGGGTGTAAGTTTCCTCCCTTCCTTGGACAGGAGATGGCCTAGGTAAGTCACTTGTGGCTGGCAGAACTGTAACTTCTTTTTGGAGACTTTATGGCCATTTTCTGCAAGAAAGTGTAGGAGTTGGATAGTGGCTGTCGCGGCAAGCGGGGTGGTGTCGGCCGCCAAAAGGATATCGTCAACATATTGGATCAACACCACTCCATCTGGTAGTTGGAAGGCATCCAGCTGTCTTTTGAGGGCCTGGCTGTAAATGCTGGGACTTTCAGTGTACCCCTGGGGAGCTCTACAGAATCGGTATGAGCGGGATTTTAAAGTGAAGCCGAAGAGATAACGGCTGTCTGGATGGATGGGGATAGAGAAAAACGCGTTCTTAAGGTCGATAACAGTGAAGGTGGTGGCAGTGGACGGGATGAGGGTCAAAATGGTAGTGATATCAGAGACTACAGGATATTGGGGTACAACCACTTTGTTAATCTCTCGTAAGTCGATGATGAAGCGGTACGCTTTCTCATCTCCTTCACCTTGCTTCTTAACAATAGGTAGGATTGGGCTGTTGCAGACGTTGCTAACCACCTCTTCAACCACTCCTGCATCTACCAGAGACTGAATGATCGCTACCAGTGCCTTCTCACCCTCTGGCGATATCCGATATTGCGGAAGTTTCGGGAGCATAGCGTCCTGTCGTACAGTTATGTGAATAGGATCAATCATCATTCGCCCCACATCAGAGTCATTGTTGGCCCATAGGTACGGAGGCAGGGTGTCAAGCAAGGACATGTCAGCGTCAGTTATGGAGCACATGTGTCGTGGGGGACGGGATCTGGGCAAGTCTGGGTTGTCGTACAGGATGACTCGTATTCCATCTGGGGAACACCTAATGGTAGCTCGAAAATGTTTCAGCAAGTCAATGCCCATAATGGCGTCAGGGGAGTTGGAGGAAAGCAGAAATGTCGCGTCAGTGGTGTTGTTTTCTAGGTCAAAAGCAATAGGTACGGACAGGGGGTTAGTGGAGGGCGTTCCATCGAAACCTATCGACGTTATGTGTGAGCCAGACAAGGGTGCCCTTGGAATCAGTCGTTTCGATAACACACTACGTGTCGCCCCAGTGTCTACCAAGAATGGAGACTCTGTACCCAGGACCTTAGCGGTGACATAAGGACCTTGCTGGTCAACACAGAGCTCGACTGGATCCCTCCCTTGCCCCTGGCAGTCCTATGCAAAGTCGGGGGCATTTTCACCTTCGGACAGCTGATATTGGTTCTGTCGGGGACGGTCAAATGTGTTCAGTCTCCCTGATCTGTCATTGCTGGTGTCGTTGGTGCTCCCTCGTCCTTGTACTCTATTTCTCGGACCACCTGCCACATCCCTGGAGTCCCTATTTCTATTCACTTCTAGCAAAACCGGACACTGGGATTTCCAATGGCCGAACCCTTTGCAGAAGGCGCATTGGTCATTGCTAGTGTCTCTACGTCCAGTGTGGGATGTTGGGGTGTGATCTTTAGGGGGTAGATCTCTGGGGGTGGTTGATTGGTAGTTCCCCCTTTGGTGTTCCCGTCCTACCGCTATCCCCTGTATCTGGGCTATCATTACCCTTTCCTTTAAATCTTTCTTCTTTTTCTCGGACGCCCTATCATTCTCATTCTTTTGGTGCTCGTAATACTGAGCCATCTGAAGGATAGCTGCGGGTTTGGAGGCCCCCCAACTACTCTCGCTCGTCTGTAGCTTTTGGGAGACTTCTTGTGTTAGGCCCTTTACGTAATTTTGTACAAACAGGTGCTGTCCGGTTGCGGTGGTCATGTCTTGGCCACTGTAGTCGGAGAACACTGTCTCGAATCGGGAGAAGTATTCTGACACATCTTCCTGGGGTTTCTGTCGACAGGCCGTGACTATCGACCAGTCTACCTTTCTTTCCGGGACCAGTGTTTTTAACTTCTGAACTAGTTTGTCTGGGAGTTCCAGTATGTCCTTCACTGGTTTCCTTCCGGGCTCTCGCTGTCTATCTAGTTTACCGAGTTGGTCCCAGGTATGTCCAAACAGGTCCGTGTGGTCAGCCTTCCGGATTTGCTTCCACACGTCAGCTGGCAGACATAACCCAAAGAACAAGTCAATGTCTGCTAAAGTCATTATTGTCGAACCCAAGGCTGTGCCTAATTCGGTATAAAATGCTGTCGGGTTCTTTCTTAAATCGGGCAGGGTTTGTTTGAAGGTCAGGATATCCTGTCGGTCCCCTGGTTGGTAAACCCAATTGTACACAACCCTTCCCTTTGCATTTTCATTATTAATATCATCGCTCGTTCCCTGGCCCCGCGGCGGGATCCAGTAAGGAGCCGCTTCTCTGATAGGCATCATAGTATTGGCTACTTCTACCGAGGTTGTTTCAGGGACCGTAACCTTGGCTTCTGGTTTCTGTTCCGTGAGGTGGCGGAAGACCTCAAGCATTTGCATGAAGAGCTCCGTCGCCTCGCGTTCAGTCCCATCTCCAACATCAATTTTCCTATACAGTGTTGTTAGTTTAGCGGGGCCCTTACTTTGATACCTATCTTCATACGCGTTCAGGGTGTAGTAGCTGAATCGCAAGATGAAATGCCGTCTGTGGCTGTCGGCATGTGAATTATATACGCTCATGGTATAATCTTCGCTCTCCCTTCGTTCTACTAATGTCTTTGCTATTTTGTCGATCCCATCCCGCTCATCTTTGCTCAACCTACTTAGTCTGGCCGGTGATTGTTTGCTAGCCTCGGGATCGTCTGACGAAGTTGTTAATGTGGCTGGTGCGGAGGCCGTGAGGGCCGGTGCACTAGCGCTAGGGTCACTTTCACTCACACTCGGGGCTTGCAGGCTTTGTTGGCTGGGGGCATGTAGATGATTGGGGGACCTAGCAGTAACTCATCGTTTGCCCGTTGTTTGGAGGGCAATTCAGGGTAGAGTGCAGAGGGGGTCCTAACAGGACATTGGCCTGTTGACCCTGATTCTTGGTTTTGTGTAGCTTCTTTTCTTTCTTTTATTTCCTCTTCTAGTTGCTTTGCGGCTAGGTGGGCTGCCTTTCGTAATTCTTTCCCTATTTTTGCTTCTTCTCTTTTCTTTCGTTGTTCCGTTTCTTTGCGCCACATGCCGATACTGTCGAGCATAGTGGGCGTGGTCTTATTCTTCTGGAGCGCTATTTCTAATGTTCTTATTTTATTTTCATTAAAGGAACCTATCAGTGGCCACTGACTTTCAGGGTTCTTTTTCGTATATTTATGCCATAGTTTAGTGTAAGCTATAGCGACTAGTCCATACTTAGTGAACATGTCCTTATTAGGGGTGCCCTCCAGTGGAGCTGGATGGTTCATCTCTAATAAGCGGTCCAAGCTAAACAGGCTACCAACCAGTGGGGAGAAGATAGGCATGACGGATTACAACGGGGACAAAAGTCTGCACTACCTATCTTATCACGGCGGGCAAAGACTAGACAGAATATTTCTATTCTCCGTTGTTTGCCGGCGGTGAATACCTCAAACGAACCAATACCGAATAATCGGTCAATCAAAACAATTCAGTGGGGAGAATAAGTGGGCACGAAAAGTTATCGTTACCTACTCTTTCTCTCCCTGCAAAGAGAGACCTTGTTCTTCCCTGTTTGCAGAAAAAGAATCTCCAGACAATAATCCACGAACGACAGTTCGGGAAACAGTGGGGGAGGAAGATAGGCACGACGGATTACAACGGGGACAAAAGTCTGCGTTACCTATCCTTCACTGTTTGCAAAGAGAGAGCCTGTTGTTTTTCTCCGTTTGCAGACAGCGAATCTCCAGAGGTTTCAACAAAGCGTAATACTAGTATTATCCAAACAAAAACAATCTTTTCTCAATTCGTCGTGTTTACACGACCTTACCCGGACCGCATGGACGGTTTCCTATCCTCTGGATCCAGCGCCCGATCGTCCTCTCTCCTTCGTGATGTTCGTGGCACTCCTGATGGTTCCCAGTCAGGACCGTAGATCACTCGAGAGAGGTCTGTTCAGAACTAGTGAAGGTCGGATGATCGGCTGTCAGACGAGGGTCTATCGGACAAGAGCTCTTCCCGATCGTTGCAGTCGTTCACTCTGTCATCGGGACCTCTCCCACTGGATCCACGTGTCGCTGATGAGCCCTACGTTGGGCGCCAAATGTGGAAAAAGGTAGGGCTAGGACCTTTCTCAAGATTTGCCCGGCGCTAACCGCCCTTGTACCATTCAAGTTTACCAAGCAATGAGGCAGGCGCCGGAGACCAGAAGGCAGGAAACAGAAGTTTATTCCGACGGAGCAGAACACATCAGATCAGACAACAAGGTATCGTCTCGAGGTGCTCTAACAGCCTCTCGGAGGCCTGGCCTCTTATACACTGGTTTATGGCATGTGACCTTTCTTTATTACAATCAGAACATTGTAGCATAAAGGAAAAGACATCCCCGTAATCCTCGTGTCAATCCCACCCCCATATACCTTCACAATAGAGGTCCTCAACCTGCTGATAAGAGGGGGGGGGGGTCATCACGCAGCTAAGTGTTCCGTCGAGTCTTAGGATGTGTGCGCTTGATCATGTCACAGGGGGTGGGGAGGCCTGGGTCAATAGAGGGTCCTTTGAAGGAGAGCGACCTCATACAATAAGGGGCAGTAAATGATATCTGCCGGCTTAGGCGATGGCCTCGGACCTGTGTGGACAGCTGGACACGGGGGAAGGGGTCATCAAAGGAGTGGTATTCATGCCGTGTGGACAATCGAGCGCAGTGGGAAGGTTTATCAACAGAGGGTCATTCATGGGAAGAGAGGAGGTGTAGGTCAGGCGCTGGCGTGACTCCCAAGGACAGGGTCATGCAGAAGGGTCATGCTCATGAGGGGGAGGGAGGGGGAGCCAGGGTGCGCGGAGGATGCTTGCTGGGTCAGAGGGGCGCGCTGGCGATTGATCGTGGGCAGGGAGACCATGATATCTAAAATGGCTGCCGTGCACGTAGTACATAGGTGACAAGCTGGCGCAGATGATGTTCAGATCGCAAACTAAAATTCCACACGCAGAGAAAGATCGCCGGTGAGACAAGCTGCATCTCGTTCCCCTGCACGAGAAGAACGTTCAGGGAGATCTCGCAAGAGGAGACTCAATTGTTCCCCAGACAGGAGGTACCAGCCAGAAGATCTCGAGAAAGAAGAGCTCGAACACCAGCTACTTCTTCTACCTCTTCTACCCGTTCTTCCGTACAGGATTACTCCCCCACTTTGGTTGATAGCCCTATCTCTAGGGTTTCCCCGGTGGACGATCTCAACACCTACCATGATGTCCTACAGAGGGGTGCACTGAAATTGAACATTGAGAAGTCTGTGCCACAGGTCTCTACGACCGTGATCTTTGAGACTCTTCACCAAAAGTCGAGGTCTCGTCCAGTGCTACAGTTGGTCCCAGGTATAATGCATCCTGTCAATGATGTGTTCCTGGCTCCAGCATCAGTAAAAGCGGTGCTGGCCCGCATCCAGAAGAAGTATAAGGCCACACCCTCTGATCCTATCTTTGTGAAAACGGACCCTCCCACCGACTCAGTAGTTGTGGCGGCGGCACGAAAAACCCACTCAGTCTCTCCCTCGTCCTCAACTCCTCCTGACAAGGACAGCAAGTTGCAAGACTCGTGGGGCCTCAAGGTCTGCAGTTCTGCCGCTTCGACCCTCAAGGTTTCTAGCGCGGCTGCGCTTTTGGGCAAGTACAATAGAGCCTTATGGGACTCAATGGAGCGTTTTAAATCGAAATTGCCTAAGGAGGACCAGCAAGACATCGAGGAGACCCTGACGGAAGGAAGCCTGGTGGTTTAATTAGATAATTAGCACTGCTGCAGATGGAGCAATACTGGCGGGACATACCTATGCCAAAAGATATGCCCCATTTACCAGCACATCTCTCTTTGGCCAACACACGGATGACGAAATGAGTCGGATGAAAGCCGAGCGCGACACCGTCAAAGCAGTCGGCCTAGAAAAAAAGAAAGAATTTAAACGCCGCTTCAAAACCAACAAAGGCAGAGGGGCTCAACAGAGGGTTCAAACCCCTCAGTGGTCCCAGAACAAATCCCAGGGCAAGACCCAGTTTCGGGGTGGTAAAGCCAACCGAGGTAGAGGAGGTCACCAGCAGGACCCCGTACACAATTTTGCGAAGACATCGCTGACCTTGTCAGCCCACACGCCCTCCCTTCCGAGGACTACATTCTCCTAGGAGACCTCATCTTTCACCTGGAGAATAACAACGACAACAACACCACCCTGCTTGATAACCTTGCCAATCTCGGACTCAAACAGCTGGTGAACACCCCCACCCACTACGCCGGACACACGCTCGACACAATCTTCTCCTCCAGCAAACACATCTCCTTTAATCACACCGCAGGACTCCACTGGACGGACCATAGCTGCATCCACTTCCACCGCAACAGGTTCCCCGCAGAAACTGGAACAAAATTACCCTCGACCAGCTCACCACATAACTGAACCAAAACCCTCCGATCTACGGACCCAAATCAAGCAGCCTTTAATCTCGCACAATGGATCACCCACTCCGCTGACGAACTAGCACCCCTGAAAAACCGTCCCAACAGACCAGAAAGCAAAAGAGCCTCCTGGTTCAATGACGACCTCAAGAACTCCAAAAAGAACTGCCGCACCCTCGAGAAAACCTGGAGAAAAAACCCAACCGCAGACAACATAACCACCTTCAAGAACGCCACCCGCAAGCACCACCAGCTGATCCGCACCACTAAGAAGTCAGCATTTAAAGACCGACTAGACAACAACGCCCACAACAGCAAAGAACTCTTCAGCATCGTCAATGAGCTCAACAATCCCAGCGCCGGCAGCAACAACATCATCCCTCTCAAGATTTATGCGACTCACTAGCCTCGTTCTCCCACAGCAATATCGCAGACATAGATAACGGCTTCAGCGACCTGTCCTTTCCCCCTACCTTTGAACTGAAGCCCCCTACCACCACCCTCCGCGCCTGGACCCCAATCAGCACCGAAGAAACCATCCGCATGATGGACTCCATCCATTCCGGATCTCCAACCGACCCATGTCCCCACCACATCTTCAATAAGGCCGACTCCGTCATCGCACCCCAACTCCGAGATATCATCAGCTGCTCCTTCAACAACGCTACCTTCCCGGAAAGCAGGAAGCATGCCGAGCTCAGCGCCCTCCTGAAGAAACCTACAGCAGACCCCACCGAACTTAAGAACTACCGCCCCATCTCGCTCCTCCCGTTCCCCGCCAAAGTCATTGAGAAAACTGTCAACAGCCAGCTCGCCGCCTTACTTGAGTCTAACGGCTCCCTTGACCCCTCACAGTCCGGATTCCGAGCTAACCACAGCTTCGAGACCACCCTCATCGCAGCTACAGACTACATCCGGACACTGCTCGACAATGGGGAAACAGTGGCCCTCATCCTCCTGGATCTTTCCGCAGCGTTCGACACGGTATGCCACCGCACCCTAGTACATCGCCTCAGGAAGGTCGGATTACAATATAAGGCATTGGACTGGATCATCTCGTTCCTCGCCGGACCAACCCAAAGAGTCCGTCTCCCCCCTTTCAAATCAGAGGCCACCGAAGTCATCTTCGGCGTACCACAAGGATCTTCGCTCAGCTCCACCCTCTTCAACATCTACATGAGCCCCCTCGCATCCATCGCACGCCAACACAACTTAAACATCATCTCCTACGCTGACGACACTCAACTGATCCTCTCCCTCACCAAAGACTCAACCACCGCCAAAACCAACCTACACGAAGGGATGAAAGACGTAGCCCAATGGATGAAGAACAGCCGCCTAAAACTGAACTCTGACAAGACGGAAGTCCTCATCCTAGGAACATCCCCCTCTGCCTGGGACGACTCATGGTGGCCCCCGGCCCTAGGCAGCGCACCCAAACCAACGGACCATGCTCGCAACTTAGGATTCATCCTAGACTCCTCCCGCCTCCAGAACGCCTCCGCCCGACTCATCCTGGACATACCTCGACACAACCACATATCAGAACACCTGAGAGACCTGCACTGGCTCCCTATCAGCAAGAGAATCACATTCCGTCTCCTCACTCAGGCACTCCACAACCTAGGACCCAGCTACCTCAACAATCGCCTATCCTTTTACACCCCCACCCGCCAACTACGTTCGTCCAACCTAGCCCTCGCTGTGATCCCAGCATCCGAAAAGCCACCATGGGAGGAAGATCCTTCTCTTAGCTGGCGGCCAAGACCTGGAATTCCCTCCCCTCTCACCTCAGTCTTACCCAGAACCACCTCTCCTTCAGGAAGCAACTCAAGACCTGGTTATTCGATCAGTAACGATCCCCTTTCCCTTAAGCGCCTTGAGACCCTCTGGTGAGTAGCGCGCTATACAAATTTCTGACTTGACTACTACGACGAGAGGAGGAAAGCAATGAGCACTGGCTTCCTCTAGCGCCATTGTCCACTCCAGTGGGAGGAAGTCTTTCAAAACATCTGGCAGAGTGGGGCAGCATCCTGAACGATCGGTGGGTGCTGAATTCACTGCGCAATGGATATGTTCTTTGTTTCCGTGCGCCTCAACAGGACATTCACCCAAAGAAATCTCGTCCGCACCAACTCTATCTTCTCCGAAAAGAGGTGAAGGCTCTTCTCCAAAAACGAGCTATAGAAGAGGTGCCTCCCTCTCAAAGGGTAAAAGGAGTCTACTCCAGATACTTTCTTGTCCCCAAAAAGGATCAGGAAAACAAGTTCGGGCCCATCCTCGATCTTTAATGTTCTGAGCAAGAACATAGTCAAGGAGAAGTTCTGCATGCTTGCTCTTCACCAAATATGTCCACATCTGCAAGTAGGAGATTGGATGTGTTCGATGGACTTGCAAGATGCCTACTTCCACATTCCAATTGCCATGCGACATCGGAAGTTTTTAAGGTTTCTGGTGGGCAGCAAACACTACCAGTACAGGGTCCTGCCTTTCGGGTTAAAGTCAGCGCCAAGAGTCTTCACCAAATGCATGGCAGTGGTGGCAGCCTTCCTGCACAAAAAAGGACTTTTCGTCTATCCCTACCTAGACGACTGGCTCCTAAAAGGCCCATCTCCTCAACAGGTAGAGAACAACTTTCACCTTTGCCTGCTACAATTGCACAGGCTCGGCCTCCACGTCAACATGGAGAAATCAGTACATCTACCAATCCAATCCAAACACTACCTTGGCTCCGTTCTGGATACAGAATTGGGAAAAGCGTATCCTTCGGAGGAGAGACTATTTTCTATGCAGCAGAAGTGACGAGTTCTGCTACAGTCCCAGAATCCAACAGCATGTCAAGTAGCGTCTCTGCTGGGTTCCATGGCGTCCTGCATCTTCCTGATTCCTCACACCAGGCTGAGAATGCGACCTTTGCAGCAGGCACTGGAGGATCAATGGGATCAGTCGGCAGGGCTCTGGGAGGACCGGATCTTTCTTTCCCAGGTGACGAAGACCTCCATCAAATGGTGGACTCACCCTCTCAACCTTCTGGTGGGAGTGCCTTTTCACCAACCTCTCCTGACACAGTCTATAGTCACAGACCTGTCTCTCCAAGGCTGGGGAGCACACATGGGGTGTCTGCAGATTCAAGGAAGGTGGTCAGCAAAGAACAGACCTACCATATCAACATGCTGGAGCTTCGAGCAGTCCATCTGGCTCTGAAGTCCTTCCTTCCTGCTCTCGAATCACACTCAGTTCTGTTTCAAACGGACAAAACGACGACCATGTTCTACCTGAACAAGGTCGACGCACTCAGCAGGCACTTCGAAGATCAGCCAGACTGGGTGCTGCACGACGAGGTGGTGGCAGACCTCTTCCATCGCTGGGGTCGTCCAGAAATAAATCTGTTCGCGGACGACGAAAACTCAAAATGCCACGCCTTCGCGTCCAGATTCCACCGTCCAGGGACAAGGGGGAATGCCCTTTTGATGGACTGGTCAGGGACATTTGCTCATGCATTTCCTCCTCTGCCCCTGATCCCGAAGGTGGTGTCCAAACTCATCAGATCCAGCATGACCATGATCCTGGAAGCCCCAGACTGGCCTCGGCAGTGGTGGTACCCGGACCTTCTACAGTTGTCTGTGCTTCCACCCAGGAGACTGCCCTGCAGGCCGGACCTGCTGACCAAGATGGGGGGGAGGATTCTGCATCCCAACCTTCTCTCACTGCACTTAACAGCATGGCTCCTGAGGCCCTACAATTCGGACATTTAAATTTGCCACCTGATTGTATGCACATTTTAAAGGAAGCGAAACGACCCTCCACAAGAACTTGTTATGCTTTTAAGTGGAAGAGGTTTTTTAGGTCTCGCACTGCGAACCGATCGCGAAGCGATAGACGCTGCGAGACTCTATTGCAATCATTTCTGCTTCCAAGAAGTCAAGGGAGACAGGAGACAAGTGATGTGCATGTGCGCGCAAACGGATCAGGTCACGCGCGCTTCCTTTCTCCCATGGCTCCTCGGAAGCAGACACGCACACACACACACACAGACAGACCACCCCCCCGCCGCGCATACACGCACACACACACACGCACACACACACACGCACACACACACACACACACACACACATAGAGAACCCCCCCCGCAGCCGCGCATACACACACATAGAGAACCCCCCCCCCACCCGCCGTGCGCGCGCACACCACACACACACACACACACACATATAGAACCCCCTGGCGCTTATACACACACATCTCCTACCTCGGCTCGGCGTGTCTTCTCATCACAGCTTGCGCAGGGACAGCCAACCTGCACTCGCACGTTGGCGTCTCCTGCGCTACAACCGTGGTTTCGGTTTCGCGGCCTAACCTAGTTTAAATGAGCTTTCACTTTTGTTTGTGACCCTCACGTGCAGGGCAGCCGCCAGCCCTGAGGGACCATCACGTCTTGGCGAGCAGTCTATCATTGTTTATTTGCTAGTTCTGGCTCGATGTGAGAGGGAGCTCGCCTTTTTCTACAGCCTCTCGGTGCTGTCTCGTCAGCCTGCAAGGCCCTGCAATGATGAAACCTGTTGGAATTTGAAGCGGCGCAGCTGGTGTCTTGTCTTTGTAACTAGCGATATCTCAAGTCTTGCAGATTGTGAAAGAGCTGGTGTCACCGTTATGGTACCGAGCGGCCGTGGGGAATGAAGGTAGTCGCAGCGCTAGCCTTCAGCTGAGCAAGAAGTTCCGTTCGATGCAGTTCGGCGAGGCATTATCACTGGTAGTTATTAAACTTTACCCAGTGCCTCGAGGTTCCAGGCGGTGCATATAGACACTTCATTTTCCGTGTCCGCTTTGACTTTTGTTAGAATGTGTGTTACATCCTCATGGAAGTGGTGCCAGTGACTGGCAGTCTTAAGAAGACTATTGACGGACCAGTGAATAATGGTCCTTTTATATAACTCCACTGCCAGTGTTCAGCACTGCAAGGTGCCCGGGGCTTAATTTCTGTGGTGGTTAATTGGATGGGCACTAACACTTCGCTTTGGAGCCCGGGTCTTTTTTTTTCATGATCGGACTTTGACCCCCAGCTAGAGTGAGAAAGGTAAGACAGGATGAGTAAAAAACATAAAGGAAAACCGTGAAGAAGGAAGAAAACAGGGATGAAAACAAAGGCACAAGAGAGAGTTAAATGGCAAGTGAAGGGGGGCAATATGTGGCATCAAGATCAGGCAGCCTTGGTGTTCGGAGGTCCCTGCTTATGGGCTCATGATAAAAACCCTGCATTCCTGCGCCACTTCTTTATTTATTGACTGATCGATTACTAATTAGGATGAACCTGCCACTGTTAGTCTTTTGCCATAACTTCACTGTCAGTGTGCAGCACTGCAGGGACCGGCACTATTTAACGCTTCCTGAGCTCCGTGTTCTGGTCGTCTCTGCGAGAATCCTGTCTACTCTGTGAGTTGACATGTGCTGTCTGTAAAAGAAGTACTTCTTCTAACCAAGTGTTGCATGCAGCTATGTCTTTGCCTGGGTAGGTGTGTGTGTGTGTAGTTAATCCTTATTCGATATTACAACGCGTAGTGACCTTCATTAATATTGTTTTAGTAAATGAACGAGCGAGTCTTTGAAGTAGTGATTGGATGAGTGAAATAATAGCGGATGGAGTTTATGATCGACTTGTGGGAGTCAAAGAACAGTCGCACGAATACCTGAATGGCCTGAAAGTGAATTTTAACCCAATTTGCATTTGCATAGCCAATAGGTCTCGCCTGTTGGACCTTATAAGTATTTAGTTATGCATCAGGTCCCAAAGGCGAGACCTATTGGCTATGCCAGTGCTTTTTTTTTTTTATAAAGGTGCAATATACATGTGCGTGTCTATCTGTCTATCTATCTAACTAATCGAGCAAGAGAGAGGGCAAGGTATCTAGGTTAGGTGCGATTCTTGATCTCAAGTAAACTAAGTAAACCACTGTACACCCGCACATAGAGTCCTCAAGAAGGGTCATTGAGTCAAGCTGGCAATGAAATCTGCTGCGACCTGCAGGTCACAGGCTACAATTCTAGCAAGGCCAACTGAACCTTCCTTTTTTCGAGGTTGGGAAATTGAGTGCAGTTTTAAGATCTTCTTTTTTATTGATATTCTTGCATTTATGAAATGGTTACATCCCAACTTCAAAGGTAATATGCAGTTTCTAAAAAGTCCCTTCTTTCGGCTCTGAGTATTCTTAAGTTGAGTAATAGCACCTGTTAATTACAGGAATGGACAGGCTGCAAAACTGCATTATAAAATGTATATAAAAGAGGAAGTAGATACACACAGCAATGCATGTCTCTGCATGCAGGATGTCACAGCAGATGCCGTTTGTGTTTGGTGAATGGGGTCTTTGTCAGCAAGGCCATCGCGGCCACACCATTGTAAAGATTTGCACTCCACTCCTCCACCCTCTTCCATAAGTAAATGATGCAGCAATGTGCATGTAGTTATATCTGTAGATTTTGTTTATGTTCAACATCTCATACATACGTGCACGCATCCCTTCAGTGTATGTCCTAACATCACAGTGTGCATATCTGCAAGACACAAATCGACTTTTTAAGTCTCACAGACCTAGCGCTGGGTGTTTGCTCTTTGACTCAATATATCTAAAGCGCCCTTTCTGTTGGTATAGATGATGAGGTTCACTTCATTTTGTAAGCTATTAGTATTGTAAATAACAATGCCTTGTATTTATGTTTTAAACCGCAAAACATCAAAGGCATTGTCATTTACAATGCCAATAGCTCAAAATTGTGTGAATGCGAGACCTATTGCATTGCAAATGCTTGTTCTTTGGTGCAGAGAATGTCACTTTGATCCCTCATCAGCACAGGAGGATGTGATTCTGCCTTACCTGTTGTACCTAGCAAGATCTGTCTTAAATATGCCTCGATCAGGGTGCACCTCTCGGCCATTACGGCTTATAGGAAGTCTCCTACTCCGCCATCCTTCTTCCAGATGGAGGTGGTCAAGGACTTCTTACAGGGATTGAAGAAAGTGTACCCCACTGTTAGAAACCCTTCTCCTCCGTGGGAATTAAACCTAGTATTGTCTAAGTTGATGGGCCCCCCCTTTGAACCCATCCACAGAGCTTCCTTGCAACACCTATCGTGGAAGGCCGCTTTTCTAGTTGCAATTACATCAGCGCGCAGAGTAAGTGAAATACAAGCGCTGTGTACGAAAGAACCCTACACTGTTTTCCACCACAACAGAGTAGTCTTAAGGGCACATCCATCTTTTTTTTACCTAAGGTTGTCTCTGATTTTCATTTAAATCGGTCTATTTCTCTTCCTTCTTTTTTTCCAAACCATATGACCCCGGCTGAGCGGTCTCTGCACTCTTTAGATCTCAAAAGAGTCCTTACATTTTATTTGGAAAAGACCAAAGAGAGTAGGAAGACGGACCAATTGTTTATCAACTATGGTCCACTGAGAACGGGCTTTCCCCGCTGCCAAGAGATCCATATCCAGATGGATTGTCTCCTGTATTAAAGTAGCTTATCAGCTTGCAGGCAAGCCCTTACTTTTGTCACCTAAAGCACACTCTACTAGGGGGAAAGCGGCCACAGTAGCTTTCCTGCATGATGTCCCTATGTCAGAGATTTGCAAGGCTGCAACCTGGAGATCAGTTCATACCTTTACAAGGCATTACTGTCTAGAATCTGATTTCAGGGCTGATACTCGAGTAGGGCAATCCTCTTTGAAGAATCTTTTTGGGTAGCCTGCGGCCTGTACGAGCTTAGTTGTTTCTAGGCTTAGTATTGTTATTACTGTATTGTTACTCCTTTGCCCGCAGGGAGATGAGGCTCGCTATTCTATTCTAATGCTTATGACTATTGATGAGGATCCCATGGAAGAGAAGGATTAGTTACTTACCTGTAATCCTAGTTCTCTTCCAGGAGTATCCTCATAAAAGTCATAAGCAACCCTCCCGCCTCCCCGGGCAAAGGATCTTTATTAACTTGGAGATATTGTTAACCTATTTGTTTCCATGGTTTTTCAGTCTCCGAAAAGAACAACTGACCCAACTGTCACCCCTGAGGCATGATGGGATACTGGGGGTCATGAGTGCCTTAAAGGCACGGTGTCAGTTTTTTGTATAATGCAGCTACAGGTTAGCTTTTCAGTCTTTGCAATGCAGCCTGGGAGCTTTCTATGCTTTCAGGATATAATGAGATTTTCTACTGCTTTTTCAGCATTAAAACAGTTTCAAAACAATCTTTGATGTTGTTTTTCATGTTTCTAATGCATATGGTTCATGTATGGTGGAAATTCTTTACAGCATAATTCAGTTCTATTGTGTATTTGGCTGCTATTGCTTGGTTATATATATATATATATATATATGTGGAGCACATATAATATAGTGTTTCCGGGGTCCCGCGCATGGGTGGGAATATTCTAATGCTTATGACTTTTATGAGGATACCCCTGGAAGAGAACTAGGATTACAGGTAAGTAACTAATCCATTTGTACGTAGTACAACAGCGTCCTTTGAAAACTGAAGAAAAGGAGGCTGAATGGTAAAAGCTTGTATGTCGCTCACTCGCCTGGAGGACGTGAGTGCGAGGAGGAGGGAGACCTTGGGAATTTCAAATCCGCTGAGTGGATTGGTTCGAATTGAGACTTGAGAAGCTGGGCCATGACAAGATTCAGGCACCAAGAAGGTGGAGGACGCCGGATAGGTGGAAACGTCCGGAACAAACCTTTAAAGAAGTGGCGGATGATCCGAGAGGAGTACAGAGATGTGGAACCATCATGGTCAAAGCAGGAAAGTGCAGCCAGGAAAACTTTGAGAGTGAAATGTGAAAGTCCCGACTTCCACAAAAGGAGGAAGAAAGCCAAGATTTGCTCAGGGGTGGCGAGCATAGGATCAATGTTTTCTGAGTGGCAGCAAACACAAAACCGCTTCCATTTCAATTTATAGGTTTTGATGGTGGAAGTAGCCCGTGCGTGAGCAAGGACCTCTCTGCAGTCAGGAGCAATGTTCAGATGGGCAAACTCGTGGTTCTCAGGTTCCAAGCGTGAAGCTGGAGAGAGGCCGGGTCTGGATGTCAGATCTGTCCGTGGTTCATGGTGAGAAGGTGAGGCAGGGGACGAAGAGGGATCGGATCCCACTGGGTAAAAAAGAAGATCTGTGAACCATGGTCGACGCGGCCACCTGGGCGCAATTAACAAGATTTGACATGGTTGTGCTCTCATTCTGTGCAGGAGGCGAAGGTATAAGAGGGATCGGCGGAAAAGCGTATACAAATTATCTCGACCAGTTGATCGAGAATGCATTTCCGCTCGACCCTTTGTGGCGATGCCAACTTGCGTAGCGTAGGCATTTACGATTGAGTGGAGTCTCAAATAGATCCAGTTCCGGCTGGCCCCACAGGCGAAAGACATACTTCAGAGTTGGCTGATGGAGTTCCCACTCGTGGTTGTCCGTGGCAGCTCTGCTGAGAGAGTCTGCAAGGGCGTCAGAGATGCCCGGTACGTGAACTGCAGTCAAATGGACTCGATGTTGTATTGCCCTTTCCCGGATCTGCTGTGCCTGTCTGGAGAGCAGAAGAGATTTCGTACCCCCTTGCTTGTTGAGGTAGTGCATACTGGTGGTGTTATCCGTACGCACCAACAGTGACTCTCCTTCCACCAGGAGACAGAAGGATTTCATGGCGAGAAAAATGGTCAAGAGTTCCAGGCGATTGATGTTCCTCTTGCGTTGGTCTGCAGTCCACTTGCCGTTGACTGGCAACCCTTCGAGGTGTGCGCCCCAACCCTCTAAGGAAGCGTCTGTTGTAAGGGTAAGCGTGGGGGCTGTGTCCTGAAACATACGCCATGTTGCAGTGTTGGGAGGGTGAACCCACCATTCTAACGCTCTCCGAATGCGAGGAGTCATTGAGACCTTGTCGTTAAACGACCCTGAGACTTGCCGCCATTGATTGTCCAATTCTCCTTGGATTACTCTCATGTGTAACCTGCAATGGGGGATCAGTGGTATGCAAGACGAGGTCATGCCCAGAAAGGATTTTAATAGTCTGACAGAAATGGACTTTCTTGAGCGTAGAAGAGCCACCAATTTGGCAATGCGAGCTTGGCACTCCAGCGAAACAAACACCTTTGCCATATGTGTGTCTATTAATGCTCCCAGAAAGACTCTTTGTTGTGCCAGAAGGACATGCGATTTCTCGTAGTTGATGGAAAGACCCAAATTCTTGAAGACTGACAGGCAAGTCTGTGTGTGTTGTGCTGCGAGAAAGGTCGGGGCCTTTATCAGGCAGTCGTCTAAATATGGGTAAATTTGTATGCCCTGTAGGCGTAGATAAGCCGCTACCGGAGCCATGATCTTTGTGAAGACCCTCGGAGCGGAACGAAGGCCAAAAGGCAGAACCTTGAATTGGAAGTGCTTTGTTCCTACTTTGAAACTGAGGTACTTTCTGAGTCTTTGATGGATTGGCACATGAAAGTCGGCATCTTGGAGGTCGATTGTGGAGAGGAACTCCTCGGGGTTCAGGAACTGTAAGATTTCCGACAAAGTCAACATTCGAAATGTTTGGGACTTGATGAACGTGTTGAGGGCTCGGAGATCTAAGATCGGGCTCCACTCTCCTGATTTCTTCTTGATAAGAAAAAAGCGGGAATAAAAGCCCGTCCCTTGTTGTAATCGAGGAACCACTTTGACTGCTTCTTTATGAATCATAACTGCAACTTGTGCAAACAGTTCCTTCAAGTGTGCTGGAGGGGGACCAGATGGAGGGCAGTTGGGAGGAAACTTGAGAAATTATAGAGCGTGGCTTCATGAAATCACATCCAAGACCCAGCGATCTGATGTTATTTTAGACCAATTGTAAAAGTGTTGGGAGATTCGACATTCAATTTTCGGAACAGGATAAGACTTGGTTATTTGAAAGTCATTGTTTTTTGGAGGAGGTACCCCCTCTGTAGGTGGATTTTCTCCTATATGGTCTGGAATCAGTCTGTCTAGTCTGACTCTCGTTGGAGTAACTCTGTCTGTTCTCACCATAGGAGCGGTACTAGGAGCAGCCACAAAAATTAGGACGTTCTCCCTGCCACGTGCTCCACAAAATGTCTCTTCCGGTATTTGAGAGATCCCAGGGCGCGAGCAGTGTCCGTATCCTTTTTGATGGACTCCAAGGCATCGTCCATATGCTCGCCGAAGAGGGACTCTCCATCGAAGGGCAAATCGAGTACTTTTGCTTGCACCTCAGGCCGAAAGGCCGTAGCCTTAAGACAGCCCTGCCTTCTTAAGACTGCAGCACCTGCCAGTTGTCTGAAACCCGTAGAGGAAATATCGATTGCAGTCTATAATCTCTGATTACATTTTCTCACCCTTTTGCAGGATCTTATGTGACTCTGCCCTGGAGGATCCTGGAATCAAGTCGACCAAAGTTGCGATCTCCGACCACATTTGTCGGTCGTATCGGCCGAGGATGGCCAAAGAATTTGCCGTCCTGACTAGTCGCAGCCATCGTGGTGAACTTTTTGCCTATGGTATCCAGGCGTCAACCTTCCTGGTCCGGCGGGACGTTGGAGGAGAAGCTGGATTACGCGATCTCTTTTGGGCAGCCTGTGTAATTAGAGTCTGGCTTTGGTTGAGACACAAGGCAGGCAGGCGAATCTTCTGGTGCCTTATATTTTTTGTCTAGGCTTGGAAGTACGGCCGGAACTGAATTAGGCTGTTCCAAGAGTTTGAGTCCTTCCTTCCAAATGAAATCAATAATAGGAATGGCATGCACCAGTTTCAAAGGTTGATCTTTAAAATCATAAAGAAAACAGTCCTCTTGTCCATTATTATTATTATTAACGAATTTTGTACCGCGCACGGTTACCCAGAGGCATCCCAGCGCTTATAGAGAATCAGAGCAAGCTGCCTGTGTGGAGCAGAACAGATCTGGAATTATTCTGGAAATAGATAAGTTTTCAGATGTTTCCGGAACCTGAGCAGGTTTGGTTCAGAGCGTAGTGAGAGTGGGAGGGAGTTCCAGGCGTGTGCAGTATGGATAGAAAAGCTCCTGCCACCTGAACGGGCTCTCCTAATTCTCTTTATCTGAAGGAGGTGTTTATTATCGGAGCGTAAGGCTCTAGTGGGCTTATAGGGCCGAATCATGTCCTTCAGAATAGCAGGTCCTTTCCCCTGAATGCTCTTGTGAGCAATACAGAGGGCCTTGAAGGTCACTCTCTCTTTGACCGGGAGCCAATGGAGTGCCTTTAGAGCGGGCCTGGCTGATTGCCTGGCCGATTGCCTGGCCGGAACGTTCCGCAGCAGCCTGGCTGCCGCGTTCTGCACTTGTTGCAGGATTTTGAACGTTGATTCCGGTGCTCCGAGAGAGTGCATTACTGTAGTCCAGGCGTGAGATGATTAGACCTTGGACTAACAGCTTCCGGGAGAGTTCAGGTAAGAGGGGGAGAACCTTACGGGCCGATCGGAGCAGTCCATAACACACGCCAGCGATCTTCTTGGCGTGTGTCCTAAAGGACAGATCAGGCTCCAGCCAGACCCATCAACCATAAGCAAGTGGAAGCGCTTCGGTGCTCTCGCCATCAAAAGGTGAAAACCCCCAATGTCCACTGGAGGAGAAGCCAGAGGAGAGGCAGGAGTAGGCGATGGAGTCTGAGCCTGGTAATTGTCCCAATCTGCTAGGACAGCGTCATCATCTTGATCTATATCGTTATGATTGTCATCATCATTACCAGGGTCTTGAGGAACTGGCGATCAGGCCTGTGCAACCTGAGGTGACTCCTGTTTGGAAGGAGGTGGTGGAGAGGCCTGCGAAGAAGGTGGGAAACAATGATTGTAATCCTCCAGCATATATTGAAGGTAAATGATCAAAGGCATTGGCAACTGAGCCATAGGAACATCATGGTCATCACGTGGGTCATCTGGAACTGAAATGTGCGAGTCCCGTTCATCATCATCATATTCTTGATATTTGATATGTAGCTCAGACTGGCTACTTGCAGCACGAAAGATGTCATCTGCATATGAGTAATCCCCTGCAGACTCAAATAGTTGAGCAGTTGGACCTGACCCATGTTGGACAGGGCTCAAAACAAGTGGAGCAGGACGTTTTATAGCTGTCCACTGTGAAGGTGGTCGCAGTCGCCAGAGAATATTGCGCCGTCGACGGTACTGACGACGAGCCCGTCGCCGAAGTCTTCATCGAGGGCTTCGTCGATGATGTCCCAGGTGTCGACGAAGAGGCGGTTGCCATTGACTAAGCCGAGGCCGTCGCTGACGCAGGCGTCGACGAAGATGTCGCAGTCGTCGACGAAGTCTCCAGCGTTGGAGGAGCCATCGACTATGAAGCAGTCGTCAACGAGGTACTCGACGTAGACGAGACCACCATCGACGAAACAGGTAGCGTCGATGAAGTCTTCGTTGACGAATGACGCTTAGGATGGTTCGTCTGCTAGACTGATTTCTTCGCCATCGACGAAATCTTAACAATAGACGAAATAGGCTGGACCTCCTTGACCATCATCGACGATGTAGACGTCGTCCGAGTGCTGGTCGACGTCGTAGTAGGTATAACGTCGACGGATCTTGTCGTCGTCGACTGGCGCGTCTACGAACTGGCACTCGTTTTGGAGGACGAGGGCACAGAGTGGATCTGCGACGCCAGAGAACTAGGTCCCGCAGGCGTAGAGGCCGGCAGATCCCATGGGGAGACGAACTTCGGAGTGTCCACAAGCTTCTTCTTTTTGAGAAAAGGAGAAGGAATCTCAGTCTCAGACCCACGCTTCAGAGAGGTCTTAGAATGGCAGGAAGATACACTCTCTATATCAGACACTGGTCGAAGTAGTTTTAAGTATTTATTTTAAGCGCTTCCTGCAGCCAGTTTGACCAACGCGTTTCAGCGTTTCCGCCTTCGTCAGTGTCAATCTAAAACTTTACTCATTTTGGTTTAAATAAAAAACAATTGCTGAATTCATCAACATAGAAAGGTTTGTGCACTATTTACAAGTGAAAACATGAAATGGAAAATTGAGCCCTGAATGGCCCATTCAGGGCTCAATAATTTGAATAATGGAAAATCAACATGCGAGCGACACATGTATAGTGATCATAAAACTATATTAGCAGCGTGTCTAAGTCGATAGAGATGTTATCTACAATAAATTAGATAGTTTGGAAAATTGCTTCCAATAGGATTGTTTCAATTCATTGTGTATAGAATGAAACTGCATTACAAATTGTAACTATTTGTATCCACTTAGAAATGGGCGCCGCATTTTCCATTTCATGTTTTCACTTGTAAATAGTGCATGAACCTTTCTATGTTGATGAATTCAGCAATTGTTTTTTATTTAAACCAAAATGAGTAAAGTTTCAGATTGACACTGACTAAGGCGGAAACGCGTTTGTCAAACTGGCTGCAGGAAGCGCTTAAAATAAATACTTAAAACTACTTCGACCCCAAGGATGGCTTTGTTGTGTGCACTCGAAAAAGCGGTTTGGTAGAATTTCGAACCAGTGTTGGGAGTGTAACAGCGTGTTTCACCACGTGCCGAGAAAGCACCCGTAACGAGTGGAGCAACGACGGGGGGAAAACGTGTTGTGGAATATATATATATATATATATTTGTTTCCTACTATTTTTTGTACCATGGGACTCGCACTTCGACGACAGGGAATTATTAACCCCTTCCATGCTGGTGACGAACCCCAGCCGTCATGCACTACGGTGCTCGTGTGCTGATGACGGCTGGGGTTCGTCATGGCCCGCCCGTGTTCTGCCGGCGGCCGCACACGGGGAAAATCGCGGCCGCACGGAAGGGGTTAATGCATGTGAATCTATGAAAGACACCCTAAAACTGGAAAATGAAGCATACAGACACTGTGGGGAGCTGCAAACCTCTTACCTTATGTGAGGTACATGAGGAGTAAGCACTGACCTTGTTGCGGGCTGTGGGACTCCATTGGGCTTCCTAGTCTACAGGCACAACCGGTACAGTTGAGAACTATAAGTTCTCTTCCAGGGGATCCTCATCAAAGTCATAAGCATTAGAATATTCCCGCCCATGCGCGGGACCCCGGAAACAATATATTATATGTGCCCCACATATACATATACATATATATATAAAAATATATATATAAAATTAAGCAATTGCAGCCAAATAAAACAGTAGAGCTGGAATATGCTGTGGAGAATTTCCACCCTACATGTGTATTAGCATTAGAAACATGAGAAACAACACCAATGCTTGTTTAGAAACTGTTTTAATGCTTAGAAAGCAGTAGAAATTCTTATAACACACTGTAAGCATATACAGCTCCCAGGCTGCATTGCAAATACCCAGTCTAAAAAGACTGAAAAGCTAACCCTGTAGCTGCATGTACCAAAACTGACGCTGTGCCTTTAAGGCACCTCTGCCCCTAGCTTCCCATCATGCCTCAGGGGTTACAGTTAGGTCAGTTGTTCTTTCCGGCTCCTTCAGGAAGGACCCTGGATACACAGCTCCACATTTTTTCTGCCTTTTTCAGTCCGAAAAGCTTCAAAAGAACAATTTTTTGATTTACTTTGACTTTTAACATCAGGGTCAAGTAAATAACTGCTTAGCAGTCGAATTTTTGTGAGGTTTTCCTGTCAGGATGCCCTCATTATTTGATGATTGCCCTTCTTGTGGCCACAAGAAGGCAAAAACGGACTCTCATGAGGTCTGTATTTTATGCTTGCCAGAGGATCATGATCCAAAAGACTGTTCTCATTGTCAAAATCTGTCTGACAGGACTTTAAAAGACAGAGAGAGGAACAGGCTCTATGGTCTGGCCCAGAAATCCATATGAGGAAGATCTACAGAGAGGAAGAGTTCGAAGAGACCCAGAACTCCCTCCAAAGGCAAGTCAGAGCGTCCATCAACCTCAGCGCCGGGCTCGGCGCTGAAAAAACGACATCTGATGGACAGTTCGAAAGAAAAAGCTCCGTCTACGTCGGGACCGGCGTCGAGGAGGAAATCGTCGTCTAAAAGAGGTTCACCGACGTCGAAGAAAGCTCCGCCGTCGTCAACTAGGCGACGATCGGCGTCGAGAGAAGCCACGAGATCTCCGTCGACGAGAAGATCGGCGTCAAGACGTAAGTCAACTCCGCCGCCGTCAACCAGGCGACGGTCGGCGTCGAGAGACAGAACACGCTCGCCGTCGTCTCAACGTCGACAGGCTTCGAAGAGTGTGACACCTCCGCCGACGTCTCCACGGAGGCGCTCGGCGTCGAGGAGCAAGAGCCCCCTCGGACGATCGTCGTCGAGGAAGGGATCATCGTCGAAGGCGTGTCGGCGCTCGACGTCGAGGATGTCCGATCCTCCGCCGTCACCACATGCCAGGTCGACATCAAGGGCATCGTCGACGACAGGACACCGTCGATTGCCATCTCCGTCGCCGACAGACCAACGTCGGTCGACGTCGAGACCTCCGTCGACGGCAGGGCAACGCGTTCGACGCCGAAACCTCAGTCGACGGCAGGGCAACGCCGTTCGACGTCAAGACATGCGTCGACGGCAGGGCAACACCGTTCGACGTCGAGACCTCCGTCGAAGGCTGGGCGACGCCGTTCGACGTCGAGGGAGAAGACTCCGTCATCGGCTCGACATCACAGGTCGACGTCGAGAGAACACAGGTCGTCATCGAGGCGTTCGACGTCGAAGGTTATCACTCCGTCGACGCCGCAGAGGCGTTCAACGTCAAGGGAAAGACTTTTAAGACGTCTTCCAACACCGGTGAGACGAAAATCCCCTTCAGTGCCTTCAACTATTTTGGTGACTCAATCGGCTTCTCACCATTCCTCCTCAGGTACCTCTAGCTCATCGAGGTCCTCTTCCAGAAGTAGAAGTCCGCTGCCCCAGCGAAAGATAACGCTTTCGCCAAGATGGAATGCTCCGTTGAGCAAGTGGAAGGATTCTGGAGCGACGGAGAGGCTGCAAAGATACGTAAGCCCACTCCACAGGTCACCTCTTCAGAGACTGATAGAAGAGGCAGACAGACAGAGTCCTATCAGGCACAGATCACGCTCTCGGGAGAGGAGAGCGGAAAGGTCGCATACCCCCAGGGTCTCCCGATCACCACGGAGGGAGCATCCCAGGTCTCGAACACCGAGAAGGGAGGTACGAACTGAGAGGTCGAGATCTCCACGAAGGGAGCATCGGAGAGAATCACGTTCTCCTCGAAGGGAAGAGCGACCGAGAAGATCGCCAGTGAGGAAGGAAAAATCTCACCATAGGAGAAGGAGAACACCATCATCCTCCTCCTCATCTTCTTCGAGATCTTCTAAAGGGGATTACTCCCCAACGCTGGCAGACAGCCCTCGCTCCAGAGCTTCCCCGCTTGACGACGTCAACACATACCTGGACGTTTTACAAAGGGGCGCTCACAAACTTCAAATAGAAATGGCTGTTCCAGAAGTTTCCACTACGGTGATTTTTGAGACCCTTCGTCACAAATCATATTCACGGCCTTTGCTCCCATTGGTTCCAGGGATAATGGACCCAATCAAAGAGGTTTTCCTCACGCCAGCGGCGATCAGGGCGGTACCGGCACGTATCCAGAAAAAGTATAGGCCGGCCGACTCAGATCCAATCTTTGTTAAAGGAGAGCCTGCGGCGGACTCAGTTATCGTAGCCTCAGCGAAGAAGAATCACACAATCGCTCCTTCTTCTTCAGTTCCTCCTGACAAGGACAGCAAGACCCAAGATTCTTGGGGACGCAGAGTGTGCAGCACAGCAGCTTCATCCCTGAAAGTCTCTAGTGCATCAGCACTTCTCGGCAGGTACGATAGAGCGCTGTGGGACTCCATGGAACGATTCAAAGAGAAATTGCCCAAGGAGGACCAGAAAGACTTTGAGGAGACAGTGACGGAGGGCTGTTTGGTGGCGAACCAAATGATTAGTTCTTCTGCAGACAACGCCCTTCTAGCAGGACATGCCTACTCACATGGGGTATGTGCGAGGAGATCTTCTTGGTTGCGGTTAACTGGTCTCAAACCAGATGCCCAGCAACGCATCCTCAATCTGCCCTTCTCAGGATCTTCACTCTTTGGGGAACATGCCGATCAGGAAATGACCCGCATGAAAACCGAATTGGACACAGTGAAGGCGGTTGGTCTGGAGAAGAAGAAAGAGCCGTTCAAGGGACGCTTCAAGACCAACAAGAACCGGGGAGGCCAACAGAGGGTTCAAACCCCTCAATGGTCCCAGAACAAGCCACAAGGGAAGACACAATACAGAGGAGGAAAATCGGGCAGAGGCGGACATCATCAGTCCTCTACCACGCCTAGAGGAGGCAAAGCCTGAGCAGTGGCTTCCTCTGGCGCCGTTACCCACTCCAGTGGGAGGAAGTGCTTCGCAACACCTGGCAGAGTGGGTCAGCATCACAAAAGATCAGTGGGTGCTGAATATACTGCGCAATGGATATGCGCTACGTTTCCGGAAGAGACCACAACCGATTCCTCCAAAAAAGACTCGCTCGTACCATCTAAACCTCCTCAAAAGGGAGGTGAGCGTCCTCTTAAAGAAAAACGCAATCGAAGAGGTACCCCCACCCCAAAGGGGGAGAGGAGTGTACTCAAGGCACTTTCTAGTCCCCAAAAGAGACCAAGAGGACAAGTTCAGACCGATTTTGGATCTTCGAACCCTCAACAAGGTGGTGGTCAAAGAGAAGTTTCGCATGCTGGCACTTCATCAGATATGTCCTCATCTAAAAATTGGAGATTGGATGTGTTCAGTGGATTTACAGGACGCGTACTTCCACATTCCTATAACACCAGGTCATCGGAAGTACTTAAGGTTTCTGGTAGGGAACAAGCATTACCAGTACAAAGTACTTCCGTTCGGACTAAAAGCCGCACCAAGGGTGTTCACCAAGTGCATGGCAGTGGTAGCGGCATGTCTACACAAGAAAGGTCTTTTTGTGTACCCATATCTAGACGACTGGCTCCTGAAGAGTCCGTCCCCTCGTCAAGCCACCAAAGACTGTCATCTGTGTCTTCAACAACTACACAGGCTTGGGCTCCACGTGAACACAGAAAAGTCAGTCCTGCATCCCACACAAACTATCCACTATCTGGGAGCAGTTCTAGACACAAATTTAGGAAGAGCGTTTCCTTCGCAGGAGAGACTATCTTCCATGGGGCAGAAATGCAGAAAGTTACTTCAGTTTCCTCGTCCAAAGGTGCGAGAAGTAGCTTCTCTACTGGGCTCCATGGCGTCCTGCATCTTCCTAATTCAAACGCCAGGTTGAGGATGCGACCTCTACAAGAGTCTGTGGAAGATCAGTGGGACCAAGCGACTGGAGATTGGGAGGATCGAATCATCCTATCTCAAGCAGCACTGACCTCAATACAGTGGTGGACTCGCCCTCGGAATGTCTTGCAGGGAGTCCCTTTTCAGCAACCTCTTCCTTCGCTGTCTGTGGTAACGGACGCATCTCTGGAAGGTTGGGGTGCTCACATGGGTCATCTTCAGATCCAGGGTCGCTGGTCGACCAACCTTCAGACATACCACATCAACATGCTGGAACTTCGAGCAGTTCATCTGGCGCTCAAAGCGTTCCTTCCAGCAATCACAACGGACAAAATCCTGGTTCAGACGGACAACACTACAACTATGTTCTATCTGAACAAGCAGGGAGGAACTCGGTCTCGCCCTCTGTCTCAGGAGGCCCAGACAATCTGGCACTGACTTCTGGCTCGGGGACTGTCGGTGGTGGCAGTACACCTTCCAGGCGAGCTAAACACAAAAGCGGACGCACTCAGCAGGCACTTCGAAGATCAGCCAGACTGGGTGCTAAACGACGAAGTAGTCGAAGAACTCTTCCGTTGCTGGGGCCGTCCAGACATAGATTTATTCGCGGACGACGAAAACGCCAAATGCCACGCCTTCGCATCCAGGTTCCACCGGCCAGGGACACAAGGGAACGCTCTGCTGCTGGAGTGGACAGGAATGTTCGCCTATGCGTTTCCTCCTCTGGCACTGATTCCGAAGGTGGTGGCCAAGCTCATCAGATCGAGCATGGACATGATCCTAGTTGCTCCGGATTGGCCGCGACAATGGTGGTATCCAGACCTATTACATCTGTCGCTGTGTCCACACAGACGTCTGCCGTGCAGGCCAGACCTGTTGAGCAAAATGAACGGGAGGATCCTGCATCCCAACCTCCCGTCGCTGAACCTGACTGCATGGCTCCTGAGGTCTTGCAATACGGACACTTAAAGCTGCCTCCAGAATGTATGAGTATTTTAAGAGAGGCAAAGAGACCTTCCACAAGGGCATCTTATGCGTTCAAGTGGAAAAGATTTTTCATTTGGTGTAAGGACCATGGCTTTGATCCCACCAAAGGACAAGAAGAGGTAGTCCTCCCATACCTCCTTTACTTAGCGACATCAGGGTTGAAATACGCTTCTATTAGGGTTCACCTACCTGCCATAGTAGCGTACAGAAAATCACCTACACAAACATCGTTTTTTCAGGTCCCAGTGGTTAAGGATTTCCTTCAGGGATTGAAGAAGGTATATCCCCCTGTGAGAAATCCTTCTCCTCCCTGGGAGTTGAACCTGGTTCTCTCCAGGCTGATGTCTACACCGTTTGAGCCTATACACAAGGCCTCCTTGCAGCATCTCACTTGGAAGGCGGCCTTCTTGGTGGCAATAACCTCTGCTCGCAGGGTTAGCGAGATTCAAGCACTCTGCACCAAGGAACCTTGCACTGTGTTTCACCACAACAGAGTGGTAATGAGGGCTCATCCATCTTTCCTTCCAAAAGTGGTATCGGATTTTCATATAAACCAAGCGATTACCCTTCCTTCGTTCTTTCCTAACCCATCGACCCCAGCTGAGAGGTCGTTGCACTCGTTAGATCTTAAACGGGTGCTAAAGTTTTACCTAGAAAGAACGAAGGGCACCAGAAAGACAGACCAACTCTTTGTCAATTATGGTTCAATGAGGACCGGGTTTGCAGCAGCCAAAAGGTCCATCTCCAGATGGATTGTCTCATGTATCAAACTAGCATACCAGCTGGCTGGCAAACCTTTGTTACAATCACCCAAAGCTCATTCCACTAGAGGGAAGGCAGCCACGATAGCATTTTTACATGACATTCCCATGTCAGAAATTTGCAAGGCTGCGACATGGAAATCAGTCCATACCTTTACAAGGCATTATTGCCTAGAGTCTGATTCCAGAGCGGATTCTCAAGTAGGGCAAGCCTCCTTGAGAAACCTATTTGGGTAGAATGAGGCCTATTTTTGGGCCTACGACTATGAATGTTACCTGTTGATTCCTTTGCCCGCAGGGATGAGGTGAGGCTCGCTACTCTATTCTAATGCTTATGACTATTGATGAGGATCCCCTGGAAGAGAAGGATTAGTTACTTACCTGTAATCCTAGTTCTCTTCCAGGGGTATCCTCATCAAAGTCATAAGCAACCCTCCCGCCTCCCCGGGCAAAGGACTTTGTTTATTAAGTAGGAGATGTTTTAACCTGTTATTAGCATGGTTTGGTTTTCAGTCTCCGAAAAGAACTGACCTAACTGTAACCCCTGAGGCATGATGGGAAGCTAGGGGCAGAGGTGCCTTAAAGGCACAGCGTCAGTTTTGGTACATGCAGCTACAGGGTTAGCTTTTCAGTCTTTTTAGACTGGGTATTTGCAATGCAGCCTGGGAGCTGTATATGCTTACAGTGTGTTATAAGAATTTCTACTGCTTTCTAAGCATTAAAACAGTTTCTAAACAAGCATTGGTGTTGTTTCTCATGTTTCTAATGCTAATACACATGTATGGTGGAAATTCTCCACAGCATATTCCAGCTCTACTGTTTTATTTGGCTGCAATTGCTTAATTTTATATATATATTTTTATATATATATGTATATGTGTATGTGGGGCACATATAATATATTGTTTCCGGGGTCCCGCGCATGGGCGGGAATATTCTAATGCTTATGACTTTGATGAGGATACCCCTGGAAGAGAACTAGGATTACAGGTAAGTAACTAATCCCCACTCACCTTGGGGCGAGATATGGAAGAAATTAGTGTTGACGGCTCCACTGTAGTCTCTATCAAGATCATGGGCTGCTGCGTCCCTGTGACTGCATTTTAGGCTCAAAGTGGGCTCTGGAAGCTTCCTCAGCGAGCGTGGAGTGCTAATGTGATTGTATGGCAACATCCGCACGACATGAAAGTCGTGGTCGCACAATCCTCACCTTCGTGTGTTCTGGCCTCTGGAGGATGTTCTTGGTACTGCTCTGCGGCACTCACGGGCTCTGTGGCCTGCAGGAGTGAAGTGCCGTGGCCGATTGAGCTGGCATGGCGGCCGGGCAGGCTGCACAGAAATGATTGCGAAGTAGGAAACAGCCCAATCTTGCCGCCTATGAAGAGTTGCTTCTATTATTCCAGCTCCTAAAAGAACAGTGTGTCCAGGTGAAGGACTGGGTTCTTTAAGACCCAGCGGTGCCAGGGCACAACACCTGAAACCTTCGTGGGTAACCTGCTCCGGCGTACAAGTCACAGAGACACGGGACACTTCCTTTGACGTCAAAGATTCAAGGTTTATTTGCTGCAGGGAACACAGAGATCACGACAAGTACACAGCGTGCAACTTGGGGAGACTGCTTCAAATTGGTTCTGTGGATCGCTCCTTTTATACAGTTTTTACCCATAGGATTACATTGAGCACAAAAGTTTACAACCCGGTTCCCACAATTATCCCCCAGAGGGGTCGCTTTGGTCACTTTGAAACACACAAGGTCCGGAACATAAGTGCGAAAACATTTGGCGGTTCCCAACTGTAAAAACCATCTTCCCACCATTAGTGAATTCCAATCAGCAGTAAAATAGATCGAAATAGGAACGAAGACAGGTGCAGAGGAAGACGGAGACAGTGGGGAGATCGGAAAGGGTGTAAAAGGGGAGGTATCGGGAAACACGAGATACAGGCATCAAAGGGACGTGCCTAATGAGATGCACGGCTGAGGTAATAAGTCCGTGCGGCAAGATGAGCCTCGAGCGGCGCCATCTGCCTTACAGTAGCAACCCCCTCGTCATAAAGACACTTTCAAAGAACATGTGTCTTCCGCAAATATCTTGGGAGTCCCAGGGTCGCGAAGCGGACAGCGTCCGTTCGCTGGCTACTTGAGGGCAAGAGACAAAATGGATGCCGTATCTAAGATGGAACCCGTGGGTACAGATGAAAAACCCACATAACAAACGAACGGTTTAAGTTAGCACAGCGAAACTGCGCACACTTACTAAACTCGTCATTTGCGGTTCATAGATACCAGACTCGACCATATTCGTGCGAGTCGAAAACACCACTTACAATTGTCACGGAACCTCAGACGCTCCTTTTGCCCTCATGTAGGCAAGCACTAGTCGGAATCATATTCGATATTCATCAGACCATCGAAATGTTGCTGTAGCATAGCTCTGTCCAACCGAGTCCCCTTGGTAACAGATGGTTGTCTCATACACGTTGTAGCACAGAGGCCACATAAGGCAGGACCACACTGCACACAAAGGCAACAAGTGAACAGGAACACTACCACAACTCCGATGATCATCAGAATTTTCCAACCCCAAGTCGACATCAGGCCCCAAAACCATCCAAGTAGCGTCCAATCCCCTACATCCACGTGTATGGATTCGGAGATCTTATGCAACCTCGAGATGGCTTGATAGACAGTAGGAGCATTATCTGGAATGAAAATGCAGCAGCTCGAATGGATCACCTTACATACCCCACCGCGATCTGCTAAAATGACATCTAAAACCATACGGTTTTGTAACGTCATAAGTCTCTCCGCCTGAAGTTCTGTGGTGATATTACCAAGGGCACTGGCAGTAATATTAGCTGTCGATTCTACCACTCGAGTCAACTGTCTCAGGTTCCTACTATTAACCATAGGTCCCCAAAACGGGAGGAAACCCTTGAAAAAGTCTCCTGCCTCTTGACCGGCAGTATCCTCTTCACTAATTACGCCTCGCACAACTCTAGTCTTATGATAATCGGCATCTACAGTGAACGTCGGAGGCAACAGATTTGCAATGAAACATGAGCCCATGAAGTCAGCGGGCAACCATGTGTATGCACGATCATAACAGATAAAGTATGTACCCTTGGCAGCCAGAAACACAGGGGACGAGAACATTGGCAGAATGTAATTTTCAGTGCAAGCACTTGCTCCAAGTCGGGCTTGCGATCTTCGGCCACGACCCATAAGACAGAAATTACCAGTGTGGGGTACGACCCATATTGGAGGCGAGCTTTTAAGCTGCTTTTCACTAGTGAACACACTATATTCACCTCTACTTAGGACCTTATAGGCTTGTACCTCTTCTTCAGGGATGAGCGAAGGATCATAGATCTCACTATCTAAATCCTCTATGGCTATCGATAAAGGCTTCTGATACGAGGTAGGACCAGAGTAGGGGGAACGCGGTTCTCGAATGGGGTGGAAACCCAGTGCGCTTCGAAACATTGTTTGAAATGCTCGAGCTGACCCTTGGGAACTATACGGCAGCACCAGATATGGAATTCCCTTATCCGTAGTATGTGGCATCAACCCACACACCCAACAATTAGTAGTGTTAACCACTAACTGATGCTGATGGAGGAGCTGGATAAAGGAATTGTTGCGGAATTCTACACGTCTAGCCTGCTCGTGTTCCGGTAACATGTGAAAGGAATGGGGAGAAACAGTCGAGGTAAGATTAGGGTAAGGAGTAGGAGTAGGTGTAGCAGGTAAGAAATAAGACATCGTGTAATACACCCCACCCGCCAGTAGTGCAGAAGCAGTCAAAAACATTACAAACAATTGAAACATGAAACATTTAGTACGACTAAGTTGCTGCAGCTTGAATCTATAGACTTGAGCTCCCTCCAAATCATTCAGCTTCGAGAATGCCATTCCCTACGACCGTCCGCAACGTTTCTTGACGCACTTCGTTCTGTGCAGCAATAGTCAATCCCCAGGAGTTCCTAGGAACCGACGGCCTTTAACCTAGCGTCAAGACCTACTGTCCAGAAGGAAGTACGCGCGCGGCCCTACGGCCTTCAATACACAATATGTATATACAAGCACAAAGTCTCTCAGCTGTGGAAGTAAAAAGATTGCAAGGAAGGAAACTCAATGTATATATATATATACACAATTCACAGTGATACGAATGTTCAAAACTGATCACGGGAAACGAGGATAATGCAGTTGTCAGTTTCAGCAAAACAAGGAAAATTTTATTTGTCCTTAGTGCGAGATCGCAGAGAATATCGGTGTTTCCCGGGACGTGCCTGCTCGTCGAACAAAGGATCCGTTGAAGAGACAGCGTCCTGCTGATCAGTTGATGGTCTTGAGTCTTTTGCTGACAATTTTTCAACAGTGGCTTTCTGCTGCGCTGAGGATTCTCCAACAGGCTGTGCGTCGCTGAAAGGTACAAACGCCGGCAATGTTTCTGTTTCTGTTGACGCAATGCCTTTCCTTACCCACGGGTCTGCCGACAAAGGGATAGGGACTCGCTTGGTGTGCGTAGCATGCACCCAATTTTTACGCCCCTCAAGACGGACGGCAGTCCTCGTGGCCAGGAGCACCTGGTAAGGTCCAGTAAATCTTGGGTCCAGATTATTCTTGCGTGAAAAGTTGCGAGTTACCACCCAGTCTCCGGGCTGGAGCTGGTGGCCTGGACCCTCCGTCTGCGTCGGCAATGCGTCGTAAACCTGTTGGTGAATTAACCTCAGTTTAGCAGTCAAGTCATGTAAATAGTCAATCAGCATTGGATACTCAAGATCAGAAAACATTCCTGGCCTAGGAACCCCCCACACATTCGCAGGGCGGCCGAACACTATTTCATAGGGACTAAGCCCTACTCGGGAGTGTACAGTCGCCCTAGTTGACAGTAATGCTAAGGGTAAAGCGTCAGGCCACGAAAGACCAGTCGTAGCCTGAATCTTTGCTAACTTTAGTTTAAGGGTGCCGTTATACCCCTCAACTAATCCAGCTGACTGGGGATGATTGGCGCTGTGGAATTTCTGATTAATTCCAAGGCCCTTACATACACTCTTCATCACACTTCCAACAAACTCACTTCCGTTATCTGACCACACGACTCTAGGCATTCCATACCGAGGAAAATATTCCTTCAGTAGGATTTTCGCAGTAGACAAAGCAGTATTGTCTTTAAGAGGATAGGCCTCGATCCATCGGGAGAATGCGCAAACCACAACTAAAACGTATTTCAGGTTATTGCATCGCTCCATATGGATGAAGTCCAATTGAATCACCTCAAAGGGATACGAAGGAGGAGCAAAACTGCCAGGGGGAGTTGGGGTTCCTTTGCCAGGATTGTACATTATACACACCATACAATTCTTCACCAGACGTTCAGCACATTTCGTAATACCATCATTCTTCCACACAGCAGCCAGCAACTTACAAATACCTTTCGCGCTAATATGTGCTAACCCATGTGCCATTGTCACAACAGCCAGCACATACGCATCAGGCAACATCCATCTTTTCTGATCCGACAAATCAATCCAACAACCATTCGCATCCAACTTTCCCGTACTTTCTTTCCACTTCGTCTTTTCAATCTCAGTGGCCTCATTCTGAATTGTTTTCACGCTCTCAATAGTGTCTTCACACATACTCGATTCTGTAGGCCACCTAACCAAACTCGTCACATACATTCGAGTGCTAAGGTTCCGGGCAGTCTCCTTAGCAGTCTCATCCGCAAACGCATTACCACGACCAACATCATCCGTCACTTTACGATGCGCACTACACTTAACAATCGCAACTTGTGTAGGCAAAGTCAATGCATCCAAAAGATCGTTCACAAGCTGGCCATGCTGTATCTTCGTACCGTGCGATGTCAAAAAACCACGCTCTCTCCACAATCGTCCAAAACTATGCGCTACACCAAAAGCGTATTGACTATCAGTGTACACATTCACACGTTTCCCTTTCGCCAACACACATGCTCTGGTAAGAGCAATCAACTCCGCAGCTTGGGCAGAATTCTGATTCAACCTTGCAGTTTCAACAACAGTGTTCAACGTTACAACAGCATAAGCAGTAGTCACATCGCCATTCGGCAACTTAAAACATGACCCATCCACATACAGAGTGCCATCCGGATCTTCCAATGGGGTGTTTTTAAGGTCCACTCGACCTTTCGTTTCCTCTTCAGTCCTCAAGTAGCAGTCATGTTCTGCTACTTCATCTGACTCTGCACTAATTGGTAACAAAGTTGCCGGATTTAGGACATTACAACGTTTTATCTGAATATGGCTTGCCAAGAGCGTCAATTCGTACCCAGACAACCTCGCACTCGTCAAATGCTGAGTTTTCGTTCGATTCAAAAGAGTATCGACTGCATGCGGAACCATCACCGTAAGCATATTATCCATGACCAATCCTGCTGATTGTCGGATGGAGACCGCAGCTGCCGCAGTTGCTCTCAAACAACTCGGCAATGCTCTAGCTACTGGGTCTAAGGTCGAGGAAAAATATGCACATGGACGCTGCTTACCACCAAAAGGTTGCGTTAAGACACTCAAAGCACAACCTTCTCTCTCGTGAACATATAACGTGAACGGCTTACCGTAGTCAGGGGTACCTAACACAGGAGCCGAACACAATGAATCACGTAGTTCAGAAAAACTTTTCTGACATTCTTCCGTCCATGGTAAAGGAGTTGAAACATCCTTACACGTAAGAGCCACCAATGGTTTCGCTAGCAATGAAAAATTAGGAATCCATTGCCTGCAGTACGACGTGATACCTAGAAAGGCACGCACATCTCTTTGGGTTTGCGGCACAGCCATTCGCGCAATCGCTGCAATTCTCTCTGGGGTCAATCTCCTTCCCTCCTTTGACAATAAGTGACCTAGATAGGTTACTTCTTGACAACAATATTGGAGTTTAGAAGGTGACACCTTGTGATTTAATTCACAGAGATGTTGCAGCAACGACACCGTAGCAATTTTGCAAATGTCCTGAGTATCAGCAGCCACCAATAAGTCATCGACGTATTGGATTAAAGCCGCACCAACTGGCAACCTAAACGCATCCAGTTGACTCTTCAAGGCTTGGCTGTAAATAGATGGACTTTCACAGTAGCCCTGAGGAGCGCGTTTGAACCGGAAGCTACGTCCACCGAGAGAGAAACCGAAAAGGTCCCTGCTCTCTTCGGCAATCGGGATGCTGAAAAACGCATTTTTCAAGTCAATCACCGAAAACCACGATGCAGTAGCTGGAATCAGAGTCAGTAGCGCCGTGATGTCAGGCACAACAGGAAATTGAGGAACCACAATTTTATTTACCTCCCGTAAATCGATAACAAAACGATAAACAGGCGGTTTTGTAGGATCTGTACGTTTAAGAATGGGCAGTACAGGGCTATTGCACACGTTCCCCCGAGTCTCTTCAATAACATCTTTCTCGATCAGATCATAGATGATCGCCAACAGTGCTCGTTCACCATCAAGGGAGATACGATATTGGGGAATACGTGGCAATCGCACATTGGATTTCAACTGAACAACATAAGGGGAGATATTAAGCAGGCCCACGTCATTTGGACCTGTTGCCCACAAAGACGCAGGAAGAGAACTCAATTCCGGTGGGAGCTTATCGAGGGACAAATACATGGGAGAGACAACCCTCTCTCCTAACGTAAGCTTTACACCCGCAGGAGAACAGTACAAAGTTGCATACAAACGTTTAAGCAAATCCAGGCCCAAAAGATTCTCACCACAACCAGTAGTCAAAATCAACGGAGCTTGGAGCTCACGTGGCCCAATTTGAAGGGGCAAAGGGCGTGAAACTGGATTGCTAACAGGGGCGCCAGAGAATCCAACGGAAACATTTGTTAAGCCAGACAAAGGTGCGCCAGGGAGTTTCGAATGCATGATAGAACTTTTCGCTGCACCAGTGTCCAACAGAAAAGGCTCAACGACGCCCGATGTAGCAACTGCGACGTAAGGCCCTCTCTGATCAACCGGAACTGATACCACTCCCTCTCCTTGTCTATGGCTGTCCTAGTAATTACTGTCGTCAGTTCCCTGATCGACGTAATAATCGTCTACATTATACTGCGCAGATCGTCCTTGCGATGATCCACGTTGATCGAAACAGTTATTAGAATTTGATGAGGTGTCTAAACGATCATTCTGAGCACCACGACCTCTACCACGTGATGCGTGCTGTGAACCACCACGGCCTCCTTTAGACGAGTTACCACTAGTACGTTCATTCAAAGCAGGACAATTGAATTTAATGTGTCCTTCCTGTCTACAATAAGCACATTGATTGTACCCTAACGAGGATCTTTGGAAGGAGGAATCATTACGGGTTTGAGATCTGTTCGATTGCGACTGTGATCTATTCTGTTGGGGCGCATTCTGATTAGAACGCGGCGGATACGCTTGTTGCAACAACACTTTAGTTTTCAGCTCTTTCGTCTTTTTGTCAGCGCGGTCATTCTCCTCTTTCTCCCTATTCTCATAATATTGTGCCGTAGCCAATATCTGAGCTGAGGTAGAAACGGCCCATGCACTCTCCGAATTCTTTAATTTATTGCTCAAATCGGGCAATAAGTTCGACACAAATTTATCCACAAACAACCTTTGTCCACCCTCAGTACCCATATCCTGTCCACTGTGGTCAATGAATGCTTCCTCAAACCTCGTAAAGAAGTCCGAGACACTCTCGTCTTTCTTTTGTTTGCAAGCTGATAACTTGTCCCAGTTTACCCTCATAGCTGGCATAAGAGTCTTCATCAATGTAATGATTCGCTGGGGAAGAGCAGCAATCAACTGCTCAGGCTTTGCACCACCAACTTGCAACCCATCCGCCGCTATAAGGGCCGCCCAATCACCGCCTAATTCATTTGCGTGATCTTGGTGACGAATCTTAGCCCATACCGGTTGCGGCACGACATTACCAAACAACATATCGATATCAGCAAGATTCATTATCGTAGCATCTACGAGCTGCGACAATTCTTTGTAATACCCTGCAGGATTCTTGCGAGGGTCAGGCAAAGACTGCTTCACCTGTAACACTTCCGATCTTTTCCATGGGAGATGTATCCATACTCTCTGGAAATGCGGCGGAACAATAGGAATAGCAGTAGCATCGCCTGGCATCCACACTGGTGGAACTTCCCGCATAGGGTATTGGCCAGACTCGTCTTGTTTTTCAATATCCTCAACAAACAGTGCATGAGGAATGGGAGCGGGACGAAGAGATAGCAACCGCTCAATAGCACGTCGGACATTAGTATCTACTATCAGTCCAGTTGCGAACTGAAGCCGAAGTTCAGACAGGGCGGTCAGCACCTCGTCAGGCGCATCAGCCGCTATCTGATCATATAGGAACTTGCACATTTCGTCAAACACATATCTCTGAGTTGGTATGTTGAATTGACTAAACGTTTCGAGGACAACACGGGGTGGATTTCTAAGAGGGTTTACCATCCAACCCATTGCCATATTATATAGCGCAACGCGTTCTCTGTTTCCAGGAAGCTGACTACGTCTCTGAGGACCATCGGAACCAGCAGACCCGTGAACAGGTCCGAGTGACTGAAAGAAGCTAGCCGCAAGGGGAGAATTGCGACTACGAGTAGAGGGAGAAGAATAAGACACAGGGCTAACAAGAGAAGGAGTAGAAACAGTAGCAACAGCAGGAGTTAACAAAACAGGAGCAGTAGCAGGAACAGAAGTATGTGGAAGCGGAGGAGCAGTAGGAATAGAAACAGACAAAGGAACAGGAACAGTCGGAGGAACGGGTGCAGGTTGAGGAACAGGCGGAGGAACAATAGGTGGAAGAATAGGTACGGCAGGGACCACAGGAGCTGCGGTACCCTGTACGTACGGAGGTGGCGACTTCATAAGATAGGACATTAAAGGATCCTCAACTGCCTCTTCCTTCTTATCCGACTCCGTAGGCAAAGCAGGATAACATTTATCTATGGACATACGCTGTAGTCTTTCAAACACTTCCTTATCCTTATCCTCCTTATCACGCTGGAACTGCTCAGCTTTCTTCACTATGGTAGCAACATTATCTCGCTGACTACGTTTATTCTGTCTGATCTCTTTCTGTCGGGCTTCTTTGCGCCACAACCGAAAGGCATCAAACATGGCCGGCCTTGATTTACGTTCGAACAACTTTATTTCTAGATTATCTAAGATCGACGCCTCGAAGCTACCGTGAGGTGGCCAACGAAGGTCGCCGTCTTTCTTTGTATATTTAATCCAATAATCGTTAAAGGTAATCGGGCCTAGCCCGTGTTTGCTATACAAGTCATAAGTAGGAGTTCCAACCGGAGGTATCGGACACGAGTCCTCCAGTCGGGAATCCGCACCACAAGATCTAAAACAACTGAACAAAGTACTGCGACCAGGCATCTTGCACACTAGCCGAGTTTCACAAACTTCAAGGGTTACGGGATTTACCAAGTCCCAGCAAAGAACAAAACCCTCGGTTTTTGGCGGCTGCAGTCGTCAAACAACACAACAAAGTACGCTAGCAAAGTGTCACCGACAAAAACACTCACACAGCGTATACAACAAAAACACTCGCTAAAGTGTCAACAACCAAGAACTCTGGGAGCGACCCACAAATACTTAACTCAAAGATCGATGGCGTCACCAGGAAGGCCCGTCAATCGTCTCGCTATACCAAGGTCTACGCCAGGCGCCAAAACAGGTCTACAGTCAGGGCAGCAGTCCGTCGCAGCCGTCAGGAGGCGGGAATCTTCGCGGGAAAAGTCTTCGGGCCACTTATTTCGACAACAGGATCGATGAAGCGGAGTGCACCTTCCCTCGGAGATTTCACACGAAGTTCCTCACGATCGTCGGGCTTGGACCGGTACCACTGATGCAGCCCCACGTTGGGCGCCAACTGAAGGACTGGGTTCTTTAAGACCCAGCGGTGCCAGGGCACAACACCTGAAACCTTCGTGGGTAACCTGCTCCGGCGTACAAGTCACAGAGACACGGGACACTTCCTTTGACGTCAAAGATTCAAGGTTTATTTGCTGCAGGGAACACAGAGATCACGACAAGTACACAGCGTGCAACTTGGGGAGACTGCTTCAAATTGGTTCTGTGGATCGCTCCTTTTATACAGTTTTTACCCATAGGATTACATTGAGCACAAAAGTTTACAACCCGGTTCCCACAATTATCCCCCAGAGGGGTCGCTTTGGTCACTTTGAAACACACAAGGTCCGGAACATAAGTGCGAAAACATTTGGCGGTTCCCAACTGTAAAAACCATCTTCCCACCATTAGTGAATTCCAATCAGCAGTAAAATAGATCGAAATAGGAACGAAGACAGGTGCAGAGGAAGACGGAGACAGTGGGGAGATCGGAAAGGGTGTAAAAGGGGAGGTATCGGGAAACACGAGATACAGGCATCAAAGGGACGTGCCTAATGAGATGCACGGCTGAGGTAATAAGTCCGTGCGGCAAGATGAGCCTCGAGCGGCGCCATCTGCCTTACAGTAGCAACCCCCTCGTCATAAAGACACTTTCAAAGAACATGTGTCTTCCGCAAATATCTTGGGAGTCCCAGGGTCGCGAAGCGGACAGCGTCCGTTCGCTGGCTACTTGAGGGCAAGAGACAAAATGGATGCCGTATCTAAGATGGAACCCGTGGGTACAGATGAAAAACCTTCATAACAAACGAACGGTTTAAGTTAGCACAGCGAAACTGCGCACACTTACTAAACTCGTCATTTGCGGTTCATAGATACCAGACTCGACCATATTCGTGCGAGTCGAAAACACCACTTACAATTGTCACGGAACCTCACAGGGGCAAGACTTAGCTAAATAAGTCGTCTCTATGGCTGGCTTTAGCTCTGCCTTCAGCTTTTGGAGGAGAAATTAAACCAGACTTGTTCTCTCAGTATCCCCTGCAGTAAACCATATATGTATTTGGAATGGGAGATCTTAAATATGTAATCTGGTCACCTTCAGTAGTGTTGTACAGTGGAAACCGTCTTATACCAGAGATCCTTTCTGTCAGCAACTTGTATCAGCCATGGCCATTAAGATTGTAGGAAGATAGCTCTATATATATACTATACCAAAGTAAGGTATAGTGTGTACAGAGATCAATGGATCCCCAGAGGTATAGCTGAGGTTAAAGTAGATAACACCTCACTCTCTTTTGTTGTAGTGTGGTTGAGCAGTGCGGCTTATCAGGAGGGTAGTGTTAAGCATTTGTTGTACACACTCAAGCAAGAAATGATGTCAAACACTCTAGGACTGAATTCAGACCAGTGGTTTGTATAAAAAGTTCTTTTATTTCTAGAACCAAGATTCATTTGGTAGCATGTAATTTAAACTCTTCATAAAATGTTACTTTTAGCAAGACAGTGAAAACTGGGTTTACAGGAACAGTCTGATTACTTTTTACAGTTGAGAAAACAGTTAAAAAAGGTAGGTTAGTACTTTCGATTACAGTTCTGGTTTGGTATTGCACATACTCCCATCAACGTTTATAAAACCCAGAACCCTTGTAAACCGGTTAATTCTTGTGCAAGCAATAGATTACGGTTTGTGCAGTGCAGGACAGTTCAACACTTTGAAGAATGTTTAGAGAAAAACCCTCCATTCAGTGCTATGAGAGAATTTTAAGTTACAGTTGAGTAAATCGTTTTTGGGATTGGAGTTTTGGTGGATAGAACCAAGGTTCCCCATGGTTCAGGTTGGCATTCAAGGGGCACCACCAGCTGCACTAGGGCGGCAGGGTGCCAATGTTAGCCGATAAGGCTTGGGGGCACCATGGTTGGCTACTGCTCACGGGCAGGCCACTCAAAGGAGCCAAGCTCTTAGGGTTGGGATCAGGGCATAGGGAGTCCCAGGTTAGCACCAATTTCACACCACCGGTGGCGCAGGGGCAGCCAGGACCAGGGTAAATGGGTGTCTTGAGCCCATTGAAATTCACTGTAGAAAGTTGGTCGTCAAAAAGGACTGCAGGCTGGAGCTGGAAGGCTGGACGAAGGGAACCAGCGACTCAAGTATGAAGTTGAAGAGTTACTGGACACCAGGATCCTGTCGGTTGTGCACCTTCGGTCACAGGAGCTACGGATGCGGGGTGTCCTTTCGTATTGTGTTCTTCTCACCTCTTGTGGTTGTGGAGGACCCTTCGGATGGTGGCTACAGGTGTCGAGGTGAAAGTCGGTGGAGGTCGTCTAACTCTGGATCGCCAGGGTGATGTCTCTGGGGTGTTGGGTCACTGGAACTAAGTCCGGGGGCCTCTGGTGTAGCATGGTAAAAACTCCTGGATCCGGTCGGATCTGGAGTCCTGACTTCGTTTGGTGTCGGGCAAACCTGGTGTCCACGTTTGATAGGAGTTCTTTGTGAAGGCTGGAAAGGTCTGTGGGGGTTCTTGAAGGCTGCTGGGTGCAGGACAAGCCGGGTTTAGTTCACAGGTGTCCAAAGCAAGAGACAGGCCGGTAGGGTTGGGGCCAAAGCAGTTGTCGCCCTCCTCCTCCTCCTCCTCCTCCTCCTCCCCCTCCTCATCCTCCTCAGCACAGCTCTTCGGTCCTTCTTGTCATGTTGAAAATAAAGAGGCAAGGTTCAGGGGTGCCCCAAAATTCTATATTTAGTGGCGTTACAGAGGTGTGCAGGTTGGGTCCAATAGGTCCCTTCCCTAGGGTGTCTACTTCCTCCTGTAGTATGCCACCCTCCAGTGAACGGGGGCATAATCCTTTTTCTGATTAGAGGATGCCCCCCATTCACAAGATGGTTGGAACTGAGATGTGGGCTCCACCTCCCCTCACCCGAGGGGTGGGGTTAACAAAGGTGGGCACATCTCTTCTCCTGGCTAGGATTTTGCACTGGTTCTCGCACCCAAAATAGGGGTCAGAACCATTGTGATCCAGTTGCTGATAGCAGCAAAAGGATGGGGGGGTAGCTAACGTAGGCGGTAGGTGTTTGAAGTTCCTGCTTCAAGGTCCTTGCCCATCTTGGGGGTGGAGGTGTTATATACTAAATTGCGGCCCTAACATAGGTGCTCTGTTTCAGAGGCACAAATCCTTCGTGCCACAGAGACAGGCATGCCCTTTCACCCAGTTAAGGCCCTTTCACCTAGATTAGCCCTCCCTTTACAATAACGAGCAACAGTGGGTTGTCCCTTATCTGACGTGTGGTCCATCCTAAATAAGTCCTCTCCATGTCCAACAGTGACTAACCTACGTCAAATTCTTGGAAACAGGCCCTTTCTCCAAGAACACACGTTCTTAAAAACAGACCCTTTCTCCAAGTACTCATCTTCCTCTGACCAACTTTACGTCAATCCAAGGCACCTATCCGGTATAAATATACCTCCCTTTGCTCAAGCAAGAGAGAGGAGACCGAGACTTCCATGCCGACAGTCTGATATCTGAGACGCTGCAACCTGCGTCATGCCACAGCTCCAGCTGGCAGAAGTCCCTCACCCACCCTGGAGGGTCCAGCTCGAGAATCAGGATGAAGTCCCACTAAGGTAATGGGGTCAGACTAAATCCTAGGGGGATTCTTGGCTCTCTAAGACCTACACACATGGTTAGGCATCATAGGGGTATAGGCTTTATCTTAATGCATTCTGTATTTCATGTATACGTTCATTACTATTGCAAAACGGTAGAACTACACAATGCATTTTTATTTAACTTCACTGCTGGCCATAATTCTCTGCTACTGTCCAACAGTTGTCGCAGCACATATAACCAGTACTAGAATAACAACTGTGCAATACATTTTATTGTAAACACACCCGACTGTTTCTTCTATGTACTCCTCTGAGATGAGTGACTGAATGAAAAGTAGTATATTGTTTCCACGATCCTGAGGGATCAGGGTTTTATGTTATGTGGTTGCCAGAAGCTATTCCCTTCTTGTCTTCAAGAGGTTTCTAGTGGCCTCTGAGCTAGCTCGTATACAGTAATTAAGTTTAATATACATAATAGGGGCATACTGACCTCAGTCCTATGCCAAGCCTATCGTGTATGTTATTCCAATGCGCAGAACCTATCAGGGAAATAAGAACTACACTACAGAGGCATGACACCTCTGCCCAGGATGTGCTTTATTCCCAGAAACCTGTCTGGTGGTGGCAGATGGCTGGGAGCCAGTCAGAAAACACACCAGAGTTGGTCGTTTTTCAGGGAGCATCTGTAAGATGCCCTCCATGTGCATTTGCCATTAACTCCAACACTGGCATCAGTAAAGGTTTAATGCAAACTTCCCAGGCTTCAGAAAAGCCATCATGGAGCTGTGGAGTTCGTTTTGACAAACCCCCAGCCCATGTACTCAAAATGGCTTCACAGCACTTGGTTTTCTGTGAATGGCACAGGCACTGTAGGGGCAGAGTGCTCCTGCAGCCATGGCCCTCACCTAAACATGGTGCACCCTGCCTTTAGGGCTGCAAGGCATGCTAGAAGGGTGACCTACTCATACCACAGGCAGGGTTTGATGGGCATGACACACAGCGATGTGTGCCATGTTGACTCGGTCAAGCAATCAATCAGTCAGGGAATTTTAAGCACTCTACTCACCCGTGAGGGTCTCCATGCACACGGTGGGGAGGGGGGGGGGGGGGCGGGGGGGGGGCGGGTTTGGTCACTAGATCTGTTTAGCCAAAGAGCAAGGTCTTGAGGATCTTCCTGAAGGTGTTCAGGGAGGAGGCACATCTGAAGTTTGCCTGTAGCTCGTTTCAGCACTTGGCTGCAATGTGAGAGAAGGATCTTCCGCCTGCTTGTGCTCAGTGGATGCCCCGGGTTTCGTTCGGCCAGTGCTAGGTTGGAAGATCGGAGGTTTCTTTTGGGTACGTGGAAGTTGTTTCGGTCGTTAAGGTATTTGGGTCTGTTGTTGAGTAGGAATTTCTAGGCGTGAGTGAGGATTTTGAAAGTGACTCTTTTCTCCATGGGGAGCCAGTGGAGAATTTGTAGGTGTTGACTGATGTGTTTGTGTCGGGGATGCTGAGGAAGAGTCTGGCGGTGGTGTACTGTATTGTCTGGAGTTTGCAGAGTAGGGACTTCTTGATGCCGGCGTTGAGTGCGTTTCCATAGTCCAGTCTGCTGGTGATGAGTGCTTTTGAGACTCTTCCTTGACTCAGGGGGGATCCACTTGAAGGTCTTGGTGGAGGATGCAGAGGGTGTTGAAGCAGCAGGAGGTGACTGCATTGACCTTTCGGTTCATGGTGAGTGATGAGTCCAGTACGATGCCGAGGTTCTTGGCGTGGTCTGTCGGGGTTGCTCAGCAGGGCAAGCTCATCTACGCAGTCGGAGATCCAAGTGTTGAGTTCTCTGGCTGCGTTGTTTGCGTCAGGTGCCCAGGTGTGGTTTTCAAGGGTGAGGGTGGAGTTAAGTTGCTCGTTTGTAACCTTGCTCGAGTTTCTTCGTGGGGGACGTGGGGCTGGTTTGGGTGCCTTGGGTTTGTTGATGGCAAAGTGTACGTAGTGGTAATCGATCCATGGCGGCTGCGTTGTAAGGCTGAATTGGATGCTGTTTCTTGCCATGAAAATGGGGTCGAGGGTGTGTCCTGCTCTGTGGGTCGGTGTTTTGCCGAGTTGTTTAAGTCTTATGCTGGTGAGGTTGTCTCGAAGGATAGTGGAGTTGGGGTCACTGGGGTCACAGGTGGAAGTTCAGGTCTCCAATGAGTATGTAGTTTGTTGAGGCGATGGCGTGGGGTGCGATGAAGTCTGTGATGGTGGTGGCAAAGGGTGTTTGGGGGCCGGGGGGGATCTGTAGACGAGGGTTCCTCGGAGTGTGGCTTTGGCGTGTGGTTTGGATCTGGAAGTGCAGGTGTTCGGCGGAGGGGGTGGTTTCGCTGGAAGTGGTGAGGCGGCGGGTGGTCTTGTGGGCGATGGCGAGGACCCCTCCTGGGTGGTTTGAGTGGTCTTCCCTCTGGATCTTGTATTCATCTGGGATGGCAGTGCTGTTGTCGTGGGCGGAGGATGCGTTGGTTGTGGTCTCTGTGAAGAAGGCAATGTCGGGCTGCAGCGGCGAAAGGAACAGGTAGGCACGAGAAAATAAAAACAGTGGTGGAATTAGAGCAAAACCCAGATGAGCAAAATAACAGTGGCACAACAGGGAAAAATTAAGGAAAAAAAACAGCTGAGAGGTTATGGTGGTCACAGGCAGTCTGGTCCCAGTTGGAGCGGGCAGCACCAAAACACCCACTCTGCATTGGAAGGTTGGGGGTGTTAAGGTGAGAGGTCCTTTAGGGTGGCATAATACATTCTGCAGCCCTCCAAGACCTTCTCTGGTCTCTAGGCCCTTGACACCAGAGGTACCTTTTATGAGGGACTTGCAGGTGGCTCAAGGTGTGCCAATTGTGGGTACAAGGTGTGCTGTTTTAGGAAAGAAAATAGGTCCTGGGCCTGGTTAGTAGGATCCCAGCCCACACATAGTCAAGTTGGCATCTGACAAAAATGTAGGTGGTAACAATGCAAAAAGGGGCACTTTCCTACAACGGATATGATTGTCAACGAGTAAACACTAATTAATTATTTTGATCTGGTCACCTTAAGTGTCTTTACAGGGAAAAATCTAACACCGGAGATCTCCTCAGTCCTGATTGTGTATCATCTGTGTTACATAGACTAAATAGTCAGAAGTTTCATATTGATTTATTGTCTCTGATATGGCTGCAGAAAGCATGACCCAATCCCACAATTCTTGAATGGTGTAGATTGCCCGTTTTTTTCCTTGAAAGGAGTAGGTGAAGTTGTTTGAATCCTATTTGATAGCAATATTAGAGGAAAATTTGCCACGCTAAGAAAACAATATATCCTATTGCACAATTTAGGATTTCAAGGTAGAAAAGTTTTTGAGAACTTAACAGATCCTGAATTGAATGGAGAGGAAGATGAAGAAGCACAAGTAAATATACCAATTGACCTATCACAAATTCGAAGGGCACGTTGGACATTGAGTTAATGTGGTCCTGAAAAGGCACACATTTTTCAGTAGGGTGAAGAGCAAGAATGGAAAAAGTGACAAGTTCTATTGCGTATCTTCTGGGCAAAAAGCGTAAAACTTGCGGTAGATTGCGGTAGAAATTAAGCCCTATAGGACATTCGATTTGGTTAACGTGGTTAAGGAACATCAGATTCAGGAGGAAACTTGTAAAAACAAATGATATTCAAGGTACCAACAAGAAGAAAACCAAACACTGACATGGAGAATTCTAAGAGCAAGTGTTGCTGATGGGGCAACAACAATCACCTAGCGAACAAGCCCAATTGTCCAGCTCACTCCAGTTTGTGTAGAAAGTGTAGCATAAGGGTCCATTTTGCTAGGGTTCGTAGAAATTCTAAATTGGAGCCTAAGCAAGTACATATTGTAGAAAGTGTGGATGATAACATAACATTTTATTGCAGATGGGTACAAAGCAAGGGAAAGAATACATTGCTAACTAGGGCTCCACATTTGTTGGGATAGAGGCATTAAAAGGAACTTGAAACTAAAATAGATCTTCATAATGATTTGCAAGTTCTGGCGGTAGCAAGGCTAAGAAGTGTGCAGGGAATTCCCTGAATTGTTTCCAGCACATGAGCATACTAATGGATAAATCTGTGGTGCATAAGGCGAGACCCGTTCCTCACTTAATACATGAGCCCTTGAAGGAAAAAATCAATAAACTGGTCTTTTAAGGGATTATAGAGCCTATTGAGAATTCATTATGGCTTGCCCCAATAGTTGTAACTAATCGGTTGGAAGAGAAATGTGGTTATGTGTGACTTGATATCTAATTGCCAACTTATGGGTTGACAGATTCCCCCTACCCAGAATAAATGAAGTGATCAGTTTGATTTGGACAGCTAGCTGTTTTAGTGTCCTCAACCTCTTATCCATCTACCACCGTTTAGAACTCCATCCGGATTCTAAATCCATCACTTCCTTCATTACCCCTTGCTGTGCTTTCAGATTTTTTAGGAAGCCGTTTGGCCTAATATCTGTGCCTGCAGTATTTCAAAGAATGTTACAGATCCTAGAACGCATAGGGAACATATTATGCTTTCGGGATGACATCCTGGTGTATGGGGCATCCGAGGGAGAAAAATGATTCCTTGAGAAAAGTGTTTAATGCTGTTAAAGAAGTATGCTTAGCAATCAAATTGAAAAATGGCAAATAGTTGTGGGATCAGTGGATTATTTAGGTTACACCATCTCCAAGGATGTCCATGAACCCAAGATTGATCTTATAGTAGCAGTCAAAGAAGCACCACCAACTGTGTCCCTGGAGGAATTGGAGTCCTTCCTGGGTTTAGTTGAACACATGGCGAAGTTTGTAGAAAGCTTTGCAGACCATACTTCACCTCTTGAGAAATTTACTCCAAAAAGAGTTTGATTAGGATCAAAACTGTCAAAAATACTTTCACTTGTTAAGCAGGTCATCCTCTTTTGGAAGCTTTGTTGCAAAGCGTAAACTTATCCTCACTAATGACACTAGTAGTAAAGAAATTGGGACCACTCAAGTGCAAATAGTGGATGGAAAGGGAGATTGTAGCCTTCGCATTCAGGGCCCTGAAAGAGTGCAATTATTCCACTATAGAAAGAGAGACCATGGTGTGGTATTGTGCCATATTACATTTTAATTTCTTCTTATGGGGACTGCCTTGCACATAACTCACTGACCACAAACCCCTCACATTCATCTTCTCCTCAAAAGGGAAGGTTCACACTTCCCCTCGCATAGCCAAATGGGCTTAGAGGGATATAATTTCAAAATGGAATACGTGCCACGTAACCAAATTGTGGCTGCTGGCTGCCTATCCAGGCTCCCATGGAAGGGGGAAGAGCAATTCTAAAGAACTGTGTGTTATTGGTCACCATTCTGGGTATGTCATCAGAGGAGTGAGTGGGAGACAATGAAGTTGGTAAAAGGCGACAAAATAATACCAGTCTCCCCAACCCCCCACAAGCTATGGGTTAGGATTGCTGAATTAACCCAAAGGGGCATTTGGAGAGGAGCATCACCAAGGCCAGAGCAAAGTACGGGGTCCCTGGTATTGAAAATGTTTGCTACTCTCTCTGTTTGTCCTATAAAAGAGAAAGACTGTAAGACATATGCACGATGCCAGGAGCTATGCGCCACACCGTCTGGCCTAGATAATAGCCTTTTACACTGTCTGTGCTAGAAAATAAAATGCATCAAGTATTGATTCCAGCATATACCAGGGTACTTTGTGATGCCGTTAATTAATCCACAGGGCTGCAAATAATTTTGTGATGCTGCTAGAATTCGTCTCTAAGAAAGTTGCTCATTTTATATACTCCTGTTTCAAACCTAACCGAGAATTCAGTGGTTCTCTTAAGTGATAGCTTTGAAACCATTTAAGGAGTGGACTCAGGAGAGTGTTATTTCTGTCTTGACACGAGGCACAGGGAAGGGTGAAAGGAAGAAACATTTAGACCAGATCAAAGGAGGAAGTTGGGGCCACAGTACCCCTCTGAACTTCGCACTTTTCTTTCCCAGATTTTAACCATACCTGCTGAGACATTTATTAAAGTAACCGTTTCTACCAGCCAGGTATTTTTAACGGAAACCCCCCAATTCCTTTTTTCTTACACATAATCGATATTATTCAGTGCTCCCATATAGCACATTGGTTGCAGCACGTCCCATAGCGCAGCGGAAAGGGAAGGAACCCAATGATGAAGCGGGCCACCAAGAGGGACCCCTTGTGGCCTGTTTTAAATACTCTCAGGTGCGAGTCAATTAAATGTTGCATGTCTCTTCTAGGCAGCTGAGTGTAGTCGGAAGGCAGTTCTACACACGTCTGTTCAGCATACCAGTTAAAATTAATATATGGCCAGGGAGCTCCTGTTTCCAGAAACGTTGAGGTCCTTGAACAAAAGCAGCCTTTTATAGGTCTGGCCTTTGAGTCTACTTTAGTTGTAGCATCAACACAGTTTTTAAATCATACATAATATGCATCAACAGAGGGGTTTCTAGTCAGTGTGCATCATCCATTGGTCTGTTAAATTGTCATTTAAGTTTAGTTTCACCATACCACAGCAAAATGCATGTGGCAATAGGTCAGCCCCCTATTTTCATAGGATCCCTTCACTTAGAATGACTGAACAAAGCATGTGTGCATTACTCACGTTTGTCTGAAGATGGTTCTTTTCTCCGCAATGACAAAGGTGTTAGTTGATGTACTTTTTTTTTCTTTTCACTTTATAGTGCAGAAGAAATAATTATCTGGTATTTAGTCGTTAAGTGACATTGTAGCTGCTTGAGATTTAAATAATTGTTGAAGTGGCTATTCTGAAATTCCTCACAAATAATAAAATGCACGTCCCAACTGAGAGACTTTCCACTTGAAAAACATCACTAGTAAAACTGCTGCATCAGTGATTGTTATTAATACATATTTTTGGGTCAAGTCTATAACATTGTGCATGCGCTGTTCTGGCGAAGGCTTCATGTAGGGGCTTTCAAAAACTAACCTAAGAATCGCACACGCTTGTGCGTGTGTTTTTTGTTTTGGCCCACGCTATTGTCCTTTCCGTACGTCTTTTTAACACAGACAGCATGCAATTGGCCATAGGTGGGTGCATTGCTCCTCCCATGGCCTATTGGTGTCGGTTACCCGCATGGCCACCATGTGTTTTGAATGATCATGCACTGTTGCATGCGTGATAATTGAAAACGCATATCTCGGTGTGGCGACCGCACGCGCATACCAGCAGCTCCCGCATCTCGTTTCGTCCTTGTGTTCCCCACTCCTCCCCTTTCTAGTCATTGGTCGTTTCTAAGGTAGTTTATTCACGTTGCTTCGAAACGTCTGCCAGAGGGCAAAAAAACATAAATGACATTCACAGGTAAAGCATTCCTTGTCTACTCTCAGCACCAGCATAAGATATAGGTAAAGAGGTGGGGTTGGCGTGGAGGAGGCATAGCCTCCTCCACGCCATACAGTATCGGAATCAGTATTTGCTGTGGGTGGAGGCGTGCGGGGAACTGGGCGGGAAGGACCTACCTCGGGCCTTCTTTGAGGATCTGTGAGCAAGCGAGGTGGAAAAAAGGACTAACCGCAATGCGAATCTCGAGGCTTACGGGCGTACTAGAAAGAAGATTGCGCCAGGACGCCCCTTTGCTGGGGCAGCTGTGCGCTGTATAAATAATGTTAACATAACATAGCATACTATACGACATGCAAAAATGATATAAAAATTAAGCTGTTTCCTAGATTAGGTTATAAATGGAATTCGATTTATTCGCATTACTATTTTACCAGATCAAATTCACATTTAAACACACGTTAATGATCATTCTATAACATAAGGACATTACATAAAATGCAATTTGAAGCATTTATTTTTATGAAATTAACGCACTTTGATCTCTTTTCACCTCTGTGGAAATACAAAAAATAAACACTACTCTAGTTCCAAGGTGGCCGCCCCATTTACAGCAGCACAAGGAAGCGCCGTCGGCTTGGTTTCCTGCTGCTTTCTGTCTCTACAGGTCAGGTCCTGGACAGGAGAAATAAAGTTCCATTTGTAACTCTTGCAGCTACCTCAAAATATGCTTCTGGTTGTGCTCTCACCTGCGCTGCCACAATGTTGCTCTGCGGAGCCTGTGTCACATGGACAAGGTGGCTACAGTGGGCTCGCAGCCCGTCCCTCCCGCTGAGCAGTACAAGGTAGGCCAGTCACCGGCGTGGGAGGTCACGGTCACAAGTGGCTGACCAGAAAATAAGATTAATTTGGTGTGAGCCTGATTTTAAAAAAATAAAGCTGCGTTAGGAGCTGACAGCGCTCATGTTATGTTAACTTGGCATCCAAATAACATCCATATTTCTGTAAACATTTAATGTATATTGACATGCCTGACTATGTAGGACCAGGGCTTTAAGTGGGATGAAGAAACTGGGGAGGTCTCAATGGGGCGTGGCCGGTGTAATTAAGGCCGTGTTTTCAATTATCGTGCACAGTTATTATGCGTGCACAGTAATTGAAAACAAATCGCTCGCTTTGGCGTGCACACCACTCGCAGGCTTGTTTTGAGAGGCCTTCTCAATTGGATCAAGAGGATGTGGGGAGGGAGGCGGCGTTTCTACAGGCCCAGTTTGCCTAGCCCCTTGAATGTGGCACTTGCTCAGATGATCGTGCTGTTGTATTCTTCTTTCTACTTAAATTGATGCTCTGTGGCAGTAAATCCCCCAGGGGCGGCGGGGCTTTGTCTGAGTGTGCACTGGGTACACGGTGGTTATAGTGACACGAGTAGAACCTTTCCCTTCTCTTCCAGGGGATACCCCGAAGCATATAACAATATATGGAGTGTCTCGACATCGATGGGGGTCTAGACGACGATACATGCTTCGACGTCGATAGACCCGCATCTTGGCCATACCTCGGATCAGAAGCAGGACGCTTCGACGTCGAGGTCTTTCTCGACGACGGAGACTTACGCCGTCTCGACGTCGGAGACTGTTCAGGCCTTTCGTTTGACGGTGGCTGTGACACCGACTGCGAACAATCTGGAATCTTCCTTTTTCTCGACGTTATAGAGGCAGACTGTAGAAGGTGTTGATGCTTCTGATGAGAGGAGGGCTCTTGATCCCCAAGGCCACTTTCTGGATGTGCTTTACCTCTCTCCATCACCGCCTGATGCCGAATCCTCTATCACGGAGTGTTCTTGAGGAAAACCTTTGGCAGTGATAACAGGCGTCTACCTTATGAGAAGAAGGAAGACCGGCGATACACACTGAGTGTGGATCTGACCTAGCCATCTTTTTTCCACAAGATGGACAATTTCTGAAGAGAGCTGGCATTTTGACAGAAAAAGATGACCAGTTTCTGTCAGAAGAAAGAAGGTAAAACTTCTTCCAGCACAGGAGAAATGCTAAACAGCAAGAAAAATAACAATTTCTGACTAAAAAGTCAAAAAACTGTCGAGCTCAAGCTCCAGGATCCTCACAGAAGGAGAAAACAAAACTGACCTAACTGTCACCTGTGGTGCATGCTGGGAGCATAGGGCTCTCTGAGGTTCTTAAAGGCAAAGTACTTAGATTCTTGTAAGTCTTAAAGACTAGGTGCCATTTTTCTTTTCTCTCAGGACAGTAATTCCTATGCAACCTATGTGCCAAACTGCCTTTAAATACTTGTGTTTTTATCCTTGTTCTGGAAAAAAAAGAAATTCTTGTATGAAGCCATTCGGGTATATGATCTCTATTACATTTCAATATCTTTCTTCTCCCCTTCCATGTCTTCCTGCTTCTCACTTTACCATTTGCTCCACCTCTACTGCACCTCACCTTCCTAGTGCTAATTCCCCGTCCACTCTTTCTTCTCCTTACCCACTCTCTCGCCCATTCATTTCCTACCTCTACAATTAAATTCTCCCCTCTCCTTTCTTTCACCCCTCCCGCCCCATTCATTTCCTATCCTCGTTCCCTTCTCTCTTACGCTCCCATCAATGGCTCTCTTCCCTGCGTTCCTCGGCTCTGATCTCCTCCACACTTTCCTCATCTCCTTCCTCTACTGCTCCCTCCGTGTAACCTTTCCCCGTTTTTTCTCACCACTCATTTGTCACCCCACTCTCCTCGCCCCTCCCCTACAGCCCCATCTCCCACCCTGCCGTCTCCAACAATCCATGTTTCCGTTCCTCTTTCTCTCCCCCTTCGACCCGAGCCGCCTCTGCCTCTTCATTTATCTCATCCCTACGGCTCCTTTCAACCTCGACCCCACCCCCTCCACTGCCATCTCCTGCGGTAACAGCAATCAATGCCATTTATCACCCACCACACCAAGCCTTCCATCTATGCATCCCTCCGACCACCTCACCCTACATCCTCGTCCATCCATTCATTCATTTGTCTCTTACTTTGTCCCCACTCCACCTCCACCCACTGTTCTCTCAAGGTTTCTCCTTTCCGACGCCTCTACTTCTAAATGTAATGAAAGTCACTGCGTGCACTTTGATAGAACTGAGATGGCGGGCTCTTTTAAAACGTGTGAAGTTCGTTATGCTAAAGTGTGGATTGAGAAGGAATGTCAGGCGGCGTGGTTTTGAGTTCAGGATTCTGCGAAACCTCGTATTCTACATGGCTTTTGATGTAGGCTGTGGGATACATAAATCACAGGGTACACACTGGCGCATGCGTTTGAGAGCCGGTCCAGCAACGTTGGGCAGGCACATGTGTCCCGGTGTTTATAGTATGTGGAGGAAGGAAGCCCGTGGCCTGGTGTGTTCCTGAAGGTAAAGACAGGGCGTGCCTTCTCAAAGACAGGGCTACAACTTTTTAGGTCTCGACCTGATCCAGCATATGCGCTGATCTGCCGAGACATTTAGTAGGCTGCTCGGGAGAGTGCTACTTTCCCGGCGACCAGCTTACCATCACGCGCGCGACATGCACAGCATCTTTGTTGTTGCACGCGCACAACTCGCGTTTTTTAAATTATTATTATTTCTTTTTGGCCCGGCCAATGCTTGTTTCACTCTGGAGCCGAACCACAATACACCGATTTGGTGTTTGAACTGTCACGCATTATGAGTGATGTCATTTTAGCTAGTTATATGTGGTTCCACATTGGGCAAAAAGGTTATTTTCCAGCCACCATGTGACACTTAACACTGGCCATTTAGGGGTATGCAAACGTTGACGTTCTGGATGTGTTGAGCTACATTGCGGAGTGCCACACTGCCTGTACATTCATGCCAGTCCTTCCTCTCTGTTCATGCTCATCTCAGACTCGACCTCTCCTGTAATATAGAGCAGAGGTAGCAGCTCGCAGTGTCTTTAAAGCGTTGCCCACTCTTATTGCTTCACGCACACACAACTCCCGGCCGGGTCGCGCAGCCAATGCTTGTCTCAAAGGTAGCCACACGCGCGATCTTTCACTTCAGCACTCGCGCGCTTACAAATCCCGCTCGCAGTGTCTTGGAAGTGTCGCCCACTCTTGTTGATGCAAGCTTCCTCCACTTTGTGTTTGAAGCTATCAAGCTCTCCGGAAGCGAGCATTGCCTTTTGTTTGATTAAATTTCATTCTTCTTTGCTGTCTCCTAATTGGCCATCGCTGGCCACACATCACTTCTGCTCATCTCCATGGAACCAAACATTGGTTGATTCAACCTAATCCATGCCCTTCTGCTGCTCCTGATGCGATTTGGGTACTATTTCTCCCCTCACTCTTTTCAAACATCCTGCCTCTCTGGTACGCCCTCCCTCCTCCCCCACACCTCCCTCGTGTTATTTTCCATCCACCCCCCTCTTGTTGTCACTGCTGCCAGCACAAAGCGTACCCTACACACTGCTGATCTTCCACAGTAACTTAGTTTGTTTTACACAGTGAAGAACAGAAGTTACTTACCTGTAAACTGTGGTTCTCCAGTATTAGTGTCTTTCATAGATTCACATGCTTGAATCTTCCCCTTCGTCTAAGTGGGAGTCCCACGGTAAATAACATAGCAATGTAGCCATAGCACAAGCATATATACATAGAGAAAGCAAAAACCATAGAGTTTTCCTAGATGGACAACATATCACTTCTATGATATGTCTTAGTCATTATGTTTTGGTCCAAAATTCCAGCCAATCAGGCGTCAGCACCCTCTTAGAATGTTCTCCTCCGTGGCTCAGGCCCTCAGATTTTCGTAGCACTGAGTAATATAGAGTCAGGAGATAGAGCGAGAGAGAGAGCCTCTGAGGGGAGGAGGGTGGGTCACATGTGAATCTATGAAAGACACCAATACTGGAGAACCACAGTTTACAGGTAAGTAATTTCTGTTCTTCTCCAGTATTGGGATGTCTTTCATGGATTCACAAGCTTTAGTATAAAAGTAGTGAACAGTAAACTTAGAATAGTATAAGGTACTGATCAATCATCTTAATAATGATACTATAATGATAGTCATAATATGTACAGTACAAAAGACTGAAGTACATAACAGAGAAGAAATTTCCTTGTATATAGGAGGAGGGAAGCAACCGAGGCTCATCTTATTTAAAAAGATTTCGAAGTACTGCTTGTCCCACAGTTGAATCAGCGTTGTCCGCAGCATCTAGACAGTATTGCTTCGTAAAAGTGTGCCTGCTGGACCATGTTGCAGCTCTGCAAATAAGATGAAGAGGTACACCAGCAAAAAGCGCTGTAGACGTGGAAACTTTTCTAGTAGAATGGGCTCTGACAGATGCAGGAAGTGGCTTTCCTGCTTGCTGATGGCAAAAGGCAATAGCAGAAGAAATCTAGCGTGCAATTGTCTGTTTGGTGACTGGATGTCCTTTCCGCATCATCCCATAGGCCACAAAAAGCTCATCCGATTTAAGTATGGTCGCTGTCTTTTGAAGATAGAATTTTAGACACCTTTTAATATCCAAGGAGTGGAGTGCTCTTTCTGCTGATGTCTGAGGATTAGGAAAAAATGACTTTAAAACAACTGGTTCGTTGAGGTGGAAGTCTGACGGCAACTTAGGGATGAAAACTGGATTGGTGCGTAATAAGACTGAGTCCTTAGTAAACTGCAGAAAAGGTGGTTTAGTAGTAAACGCCTGAATGTCACTGACTCAACGTGAGGAAGTGAGAGCCAGAAGTAGAGAAGTTTTCCATGTAATGTATTTAAGATCAGCTTTATGAATTGGCTCAAAAGGGTGTCTCATTAGTTTTGCCAAGACAATGTTTAGACGCCAAGGAGGAGGTGGTCTACGAATTGGTGGGAACATCCGAAAAAGACCTTTAAAAATTTGCTGAATGACTCGAAGAGTAAAGAGAGTTGGAGCCATCCTGACGGAATTGTGAGATTGCTGCTAGAAAAACCTTTAAGATGGCGAACGAGAGGCCTGACTTTGCCAATTGCAAAAAGAAAGGTAAAAGTTGCTCTGGAGTGGAATGTATAGGGTGCACCTGGGCCCCACTGCACCATAGACCGAATCTTTTCCATTTGAGTTTGTATGTCTTCACAGATGAAGGTGCTCTTGCTTTTGCTAGGGCCTCTCTAAAATACTAAGGAATGTCCAAATTCTGAAATTCATAGTGCTCCGGTTCCAAGCCGCTACGCGTAGAGATGCTGGGTCGGGATGGCAAACTTGGCCCTGATCCATGGTTGAGATTCGGAAGAGGGCGAAGGATGATCGGATAGCACTGGGACAGAAGCAGGAGTTCCGTGAACCACACTTGTCTCGGCCATCTGGGAGCAATTAGAATAATATGACAGGGTTCTTTCCTAATTTTTCGAAGAACTCTGGGAACCAGAGGTATTGGTGGAAAAGCGAAGGCGTATATTGCCGATCAATTCATCAAAAAGGCATTTCCGCATGACTCTGGTTTGGAAGCCAACCTGCGTAGGACAGGCATTTGCGGTTCAGATGTGTTGCAAATAGATCCAGATTCGGGTCACCCCATACCGAAAAATGTGATCTAGTGTGGGTTGATGTAACTCCCATTCGTGGTTGGTCGTATAAGACCTGCTCAGAGAATCCGCGAGATCGTTTGATGTTCCCGGAACATGCACAGCTGAAAGGACGACCTGATGCTGAATAGCCCACTCCCAAATCTGTTGAGCCTGACTAGATAGTAGGATGAATCTTGTGCCTCCCTGCTTGTTTATGTAGTGCATGCACGTTGTGTTGTCCATTCGAACCAACACCGATGCTCCCTGTATGATGTACGCCTTTAGTACCAAGAAAATGGCCAGTAACTCGAGTAGATTGATGTGCCAGGACTTTTGCTGAAAGTTCCACTTTCCTTTTACTCTTAATCCTTGAACATGAGCACCCCAGCCCTCTAGAGATGCATCTGTTGTGAGAGTGTAGCTTGGGGTGTCCACTAGGAATGGACGGCCTGACGAGGCGTTCCTTTCGAGAGTCCACCACTTGAGACCTTTTTTCATTCGAGGCGTGATGCTGACTATATTGTTGAAGGTTCCTGAAACTTGAGCCCATTGTTTGTCCAACTCCTCCTGAATAGGTCTCATTTTTAGCCGACAGTGAGGGACGCAAGAGGATAACATCCCTAGGAAAGATTTCAACTGTCGGGCAGAAGCAGATTTTTTTAACAGGAGGGAGGATGCCAGTTTTTGGAGACGCAGACTACTTTCTTCCGACACAAAGGCATTGGCTAGCCTGGTGTCCAGAATGGCTCCCAAGAATATTCTGTTTTGAGCAGGGAGAAATTGAGATTTTTCCATGTTGAATGTGAGGCCCAGTGACTGAAAGAGGGACTTGCAGATTTGAGTGTGTTTGGAAGCCTGCTCGAACAGTCGTCTAGGTACGGAAAAATTTGTACTCCTTGCAGGCGAAGGAAAGCTGCCACCGGTGCGAGAACCTTGGTGAACACACTGGGAGCAGAACGAAGCCCAAATGGGAGAACTTTGAATTGAAACTCTTTCCCGGCTACCCTGAATCAGAGACATTTTCTGTGCCTTTGAAGAATTGGAAGATGAAGGTTCGCATCTTGGAGATCCAATGTTGTCCTATATTCTCCTTGAGAGAGTAACGGGAGTACCTCCTGCAGGGATAACATGCGAAACGTTTGTTTTTTGATGTATTTGTTTAGGGCACTTAGATCCAGAATAGGACGCCACTCTCCCGATTTTTTTTTTCTTCTTTTTCTGACTGAGGAAAAACCTTGAATAAAAACCTCTGCCTCTCTGGAGTTTTGATACCATTTCGATTGCACCTTTTCTTAGTAGAACTGAGAGTTGGTTTAAAAGTTCTTTGAGATGAGCAGGAGGAGAACCTCTTGGTGGAGAATTGGGAGGAATTTTTAGGAATTCTAATGCATGTCCCATGCGTACAATATCCAAGACCCACTGGTCTGTAGTAATTTGTGACCATGTTGACAGTGAGACATTCGACCTCAACCCGTGGACACTCGGTGGGGCTAGAAAAGGTTGAAGATAGACGTCCTGGTTTCTTGGAAGAATCCTTCCCTCTGTAAGAGGATTTTCCTCTGTAGTGTCTGTAGGATGAAGAGTGTTGTTGCCTGTACGATTGTTGAGTCTGGGAGGAGTATCACTTTTGAACTTGTTTGTATTGATTGGAAGAGCCTCGAAAAGAGGACGAGGAACCACGACCCCTTGCGCCTCGAAAAGTTTGCCTTTATTGTTTGGAGGGCATCATCTATATGTTGGCCAAACAAAGATTCCCCGTCATAAAGCATATGTAATATTTTTGTTTGAACTTCCTGACGGAAAGATGTTGCTTTGAGCCAGCCCTGCCTTCTGAGAACCGCAGCACCAGCCAAAAGGCTGAAGCCAGTATAAGACATCTCGATGCAACAGTCAATCATCTCAGAAGAAATCTTTTCTCCTTCTTGCAGAATCTTTAATGCTTCTGCTTTCGAAGACTCTGGTATTAATTGCACTAAAGCAGAAATATCCGACCACATTTGTCGGTCGTACCTGGCAAGTATGGCCATTGAGTTGGCTGCATGAACTGTTGTTGCTGCCATCGTTGAGAATTTCTTACCTATGGCATTGAGGCGCCTACATTCACAGTCAGGCAAGGAGGATATTGGAGACGAAGGGTTTCTTGATCGTTGTGCCGCCTGTGTAATTATGGAATCGGGTTTAGTCTGAGAAATCAAGCATGCAGAGATATTCTCAGGTGCCTTATACTTCTTATCCAGTCTCGGTAGTACGGCTGGAATAGAATTAGGATTTTGCATAATTTTTAATCCTTCTTGCCAAATAAAATCAATAATTGGAATAGAGCGGACTTGTTTTTGGGGCTGCTCTTTAAAGTCCTATAAGAAGCACTCTTCTTCGGTTACTGTCATGGGAAGTTGAAATCTTTTAGCTGCTCTTTCCATGAGCGCATGAAAACAGCCAATGTCAACTGGCGGGGAATCTATAGGAGCTGGAGTAGGGGATGGCGTTTGAATTTGATAGTTGTTCCATTCTGAAAGTATGGCTCTATCATCCAGCTCACCCTTCTCTCTCTCGCCATCATCATCATCATTGTCATCATCTTTGTCTTCAATTAAAGCTTTAGGGGTCTGTTGTTAAGACCTCGTTGCCGAATCGGAAGGTGCCACCAATGGGTCCTGGGCAGCTTGACTAGGAGGTTGAGGTGCTGGAGAGGCCTGTACCGATCTCGGGGATACAGCGATTATAATCATCCAGCATATACTATAGATTAGAGATAAGAGTCGGAGGAATCTGTGTCATGGGAGGTTCAGGCTCAGGGTGTCTCACACAAGTAGAGTAATCTGCATCCACTTCCTCTTCCTCTAGGTCTTCTTCATCTGAGTACTGACATTTTATTAGTAATTCCGAAGGACTTAGAGCTGCCCTGAATCAACCGTCATAATCAGAATCTTCATCTGAAGAAAATAATACTGCTGGAGGCTGAGAAGGTGTTTGAATCGGCATTAAATCTTCTAAAGATGAATGGCGCCGTTAAAGAAGAGAACTTGATGACTTCAGAGGAACTAAAGCCACCGTTGACGAAGCCACCGCCGACGAGACCACCGCCGACGAGGCCACAGCCGTCGAAGCCACCGCCGACGAGGCCACCGCCGACGAGGCCGTCGTCGACGAAGTTGCCGCCGACGACAAGGTAAGCGTCGACGGAGCCTTTTTCTTCTGCTTGGATGGTATCGTTGACGATGTCAAAGGTATAGTAGACGAGATAGGCCTCACCTTCACTGATACCACCGTTGACGGCGAAGAGGCCGACGACAGGATCAAGGCCGTCCTGTTAGATGATGATGTCGGCGTAGACTCGACGACGGGAGCTCTCGTCGACAGGGGAAGTGATGATGTACTCGTCGACGAGGATAGCAGTTTCTGTGGTAAAAACTACGTAGATGGAGTCTAAGACACCTGAGAGTCAGATCTTGAGGGCGTAACAGGAGTAGGAAGATTCTGAGGGGGAGAACTCACCCCTTTTGAAGTGGAAGGCTGGTCCTTATGATGTTTTTTCACCATTTTAGGTTTAGGAGAGGTCTTCTGATGTTCACTGGCTCTCTTCAAAGATTAAGAAGTTTTGATGGAAGACCCACACTCAACATCAGAGACAGGATTATCTGAAGTCTTCAACTTCTGTAGCCACAGAAGGAGACGCCTTCTCTATCCTTCAAGGTCTTCTGTGAGGAGGATCTACATATTTTGCAATCCTTAACTTGGTGTTCAGGATACAGACAATAATTACATTTTTTATATGAGTGTTCAGAATGAAGTCTCTGCTCTCCACGGGTACCACAAGGCCTGAAGAGGGACTTTTTGGTGGTAGACATTCCAAAAAGTAAGTTCCTGAGATATTTGAGAAGAAAAACTGAGCAGAACTCAGGGAGACTCCCTTCGCACGACGTGCGGTAGAAAATCTGAGGGCCTGAGCCTCTGAGGCGAACATTCTAAGAGGGTGCTGACGCCTGATTGCCTGGAATTTGGACCAAAACATAATGACTAAGACATATCGTAGAAGTGATATGTTGTCAATCTAGGAAAACTCTATGGTTTTTGCTTTCTCTATGTATATATGCTTGTGCTATGGCTACATTGCTATGTTATTTAAAGTGGGACTCTCACTTCGACGACTGGGAATATTCAAGCATGTGAATCTATGAAAGACACCCCAATACTGGAGAAACTGCAGTTCGTGAATCATTATACGTATTCGCACAGTGCCGTAAACAGACTATTTTATTAATGGAAACGGATTTATAACCCTGTCCCTGTCTTGACTTCTGTCCTTTAGGAATCGGTGTTTACAACTGAAATTATTGTGTCCGGTATGTGTTTTTACTGCAGCAACCCGACTTTTCTATTACTGAGCATACGTATCGCTCTTCTAATGCACCTCAGTCATATCCCGCTGCACTAACTGCTGAGACCCATATGTAGCTTTCGCAATGCACTCAATTCCTGAAGCACTTCTTCAGTTCCATTACCGGAGCGCACACAGCACAACCAGTAACTCCCATTCACAATCTGCAACTTCCCTGCTAATCCCGGACTGGCAGTACACTGTTCTGCCAATGCAGCCCAGTCGTATCCTGCTACTTAAACTATGCGTGTTCAGGACATTGTCATCCAGTGAAAGATGTGCCATTGCACCTCAATCTTCCTACAGTATCCACTGCTGTCCATTCAACGGGAACAACCAGCAGTTCAGCCAGTGCACCTTGATCATAACAAGAATCGCCTGCAACCATTCAATCATGGAGTCAACCACATTGACCTCTGCTAAAGCACCACAATCATAACCTGCAGCTTCCACTTCCGAGACCCTGCCACAGATCCAGCAATGCACCTCACCCCTGACCTGCAGAATCTCTGCTAATTAGGTACAGGAGCTTACAAACAGCCCTGCAAATTCTCCCCGTTAACACCATCCAGAACCAATTGCTGTTCCATTACTGAGACCAAGAAACAGCTCAGGGAATGCATCCCAGCTCTGACACTAATCCTGGTTTTCCAGTACTGGGTCATTAGATTTGCCAGTGCCCCTCAATCAAGCATTGCAAGCCTGACTGAGCCCATGTCCCATGCCTGGCATTTCACCTTTGGAAGGAGGCTACCAAACTTTACCAGGACCTATGAGCAGCTTCCCATTGCTTTTTTCCTGCCCATCCCCACATCCGGTCAGTTTCTATGCCCTAGTTGAATGTTACTGGCTGGTAGCGAAGCTTTGTGGATACTAATGCATAACACCCGGGGCGTACCATTGGAGCCAAGAAGGACCAATTCACCTGCTATATTTTGCTACCCCAGCAGCAGTCATTAGGTCGAACCCTCACAGACAGCGCAACTGTCTAGTTTGCTACAAACATCTTGAGGACATTCAAAAAGCTTCCATCGGAATGTATTCCACCCATTGTTCATCATTGACTTGGTAAGTCACATTTGCTTGCTTTCTGTTTGCTGCCTTTATTAATTTTAGGCTGTCCAGCTTGAGTTAGTTCAACTCGTAGAGCATAGCCTGTTTACCAGGGCTCCTTGTATTCTTTCACAAAAGTGTCCATGAGTGCTTACTTTCTGTAAACAAGCCTTTACATTTTGTTCTCAACTAGTCACATTTGCTGTGCATCCAAAGACCGAGGTCAAAGGCCAGGCTTGGTCTTCCGAAGGAGCTTGGTGCTTATTTTTCTTTATCGTACCTCAAAGTATTTGGTTTTTTTATTATGAGCTGCTAGTTGGAGACACCTGCACTAGGCTACTTGAGATGGCGGCGGTCTGGCTGTGCCTCTACGCATTCGCTTCCCTGCTTCATTTGCTATTTGAACATGCAGAAAGTGCAGGCGAGCCGCTTGCGCACCGAAAGCGCACCAAGGGCTAGCCCATCTGTGCCCATCAGAGTCCAGGAAGTGACCAGCGGCAGCCACCATACACATTTTACAAGAGATCCAAGGGTGAGAATGTTATTCAAGAGCTGATTTACTTTCCCCACACACACAACTCCCCACATACATACACACACCCACACACACATCCACACACACATCCACACACACACCCACACACACACCCACATACACACACATCCACACACACACCCACACACACACCCACATACACACACACATCCCCACACACACAACCCCCCCACACACACAACCCCCCTCACACAACCCCCCTCACACAACCCCACGCACTCAACCCCCCACGCACTCAACCCCCCACGCACTCAACCCCCCACGCACTCAACCCCCCACGCACTCAACCCCCCACGCACTCAACCCCCCACGCACTCAACCCCCCCACACACACACACCCCCACACACCCCCCCACACACAACCCCCCACGCACTCAACCCCCCACACACAACCCCCCACACACAACCCCACACACACACACGCTACCCTCACACACGCTACCCTCACACACGCTACCCCTCACACACACACCCACACGCACACACCCCCGCACGCACACACACAACCCCCCCACACACACAACCCCCCCACACACACCCACCCACACAACCCCAACACACAACCCCCACACACAACCACCCACACACTCAACCACACGCACAACCCCCCACACACCTCACACACAACCCCACACACAACCCCCCCACACACAACTCCACACACCCCCACCCCCCACACACCTCCCACACACCCACACCCCCCACCCACCCACACACACCACCCCCCACACACACCACCCCCCACACACACACCCCAAGCACACCACCTCCCCACACACACCACCTCCCCACACACACCAACCCCCACACACACACCAACCCCCACACACACACCAACCCCCAACCCACACACACCAACCCCCAACCCACACACACCACCACACACACACACACACCACCCCGGCACACCACCCCCACACACCACACCCCCGTAACCCCCCTCACACACAACCCCCCCACACACACAACCCCCCACACAACTAACCGCACGCACACCACACGCACCCACACGCACACCACACGCTCAACCACAAACACACACAGACTCAACCACAAAACCACACACACCCCCCCACACACACCCCCCCCACACACACAACCCCCCACACACACACAACCCCCCACACACACACAACCCCACACACACACTCAACCCCACACACACACTCAACCCCACACACACACTCAACCCCACACACACACTCAACCCCACACACACACTCAACCCCACACACACACTCAACCCCACACACACACTCAACCCCACACACACACTCAACCCCACACACACACTCAACCCCACACACACTCAACCCCACACACACACTCAACCCCACACACACACACTCAACCCCACACACACACACTCCACCCCACACACACACACTCAACCCCACACACACACACACTCAACCCCACACACACACTCAACCCCACACACACACACACTCAACCCCACACACACACACTCAACCCCACACACACACACAACCCCACACACACACACAACCCCACACACACACTCAACCCCACACACACACACTCAACCCCACACACACACACACTCAACCCCACACACACACTCAACCCCACACACACACTCAACCCCACACACACACTCAACCCCACACACACACTCAACCCCACACACTCAACCCCACACACTCAACCCCACACACACTCAACCCCACACACACTCAACCCCACACACACTCAACCCCACACACACTCAACCCCACACACACACTCATACCCCCCCACACACACTCAACCCCCCACACACTCAACCCCCCCCCACACTCAACCCCCCCCCCACACTCAACCCCCCCCCACACTCAACCCCCCCCCCCACACTCAACCCCCCCCACACTCAACCCCCCCCCACACTCAACCCCCCCCCACACTCAACCCCCCCCCACACTCAACCCCCCCCCCACACTCAACCCCCCACACACACTCAACCCCCCACACACACTCAACCCCCCCACACACACTCAACCCCCCCACACACACTCAACCCCCCCACACACACTCAACCCCCCCCACACACTCAACCCCACACACACACACACAACCCCACACACACACACACAACCCCACACACACACACACACACTCAACCCCACACACACACTCAACCCCACACACACACTCAACCCCACACACACACTCAACCCCACACACACACTCAACCCCACACACACACTCAACCCCACACACACACTCAACCCCACACACACACTCAACCCCACACACACTCAACCCCACACACACTCAACCCCACACACACACTCAACCCCACACACACACTCAACCCCACACACACACACTCAACCCCCCACACAAAACCCCCCACACACACACCACCACTCCCACACACACCACTACCCCCAGACACACACACCGCCACCCCCACACACAACCCTCACACACACAAAACTCCCCACACACATCTATCGCCCTCCCTCCTATCTCTCTATCGCCCTCCCTCCTATCTCTCTATCGCCCTCCCTCCTATCTCTCTATCGCCCTCCCTCTTATCTATCTATCGCCCTCCCTCTTATCTATCTATCGCCCTCCCTCTTATCTATCTATCGCCCTCCCTCTTATCTATCTATCGCCCTCCCTCTTATCTATCTATCGCCCTCCCTCTTATCTATCGCATCACCGCAGCATCACTCGGGGGCACCACAACATCACTATGCACTACCACAGCATCACTTGTCGCCACCACAACATCACTCAGCGCTACCACAGCATCAATCTGTGCAACCATTCAACAACAACTGGTTCAAATAAGTTCTCTCAATGTTTCAAGTTTTATTACAAATGTCACAAAAATGTTAATATTTCAATTCTGTTCTTGGATTTTCGTCACAATAAAATACACTGAACATAATCTTCACAAAAGTAATTTACAAAGGTTTAAGCTATTGCCATTATAAATTGCAATCACTTTTATTTAGGTATTAATTATTTAAAAAAATTCAAAACCATTGTTATTTGTAATATCAATACATCTAAGTCACGTAAATACAACACATTGCAGTACAAATGCTATAGGTGTCACATTTGCGAAAGTTAAAACTATTGGCATTGTAAATGACAAAGCTATTAATTTCGCTATTTTCATAACCCACACATAAATAAAAAAATTGTCATTTACAGTAACAGCTCAAACTTTCCTAATGCGAGACCTATTGCATTGCAAATGCTTGTTGAAATTGCTCGGGAGGCGTCACTATGTCACTTTGCCTCGCATCGACCCCGGGTGAGCCTGTTCCCATAGTGCAAGTGATGGTGCACGTGGCAACTCTATTTTGATGAGACTGTGTGTGGTAGTCTGGTCTATTACTTATGTGGAGCAAAAATAGCAGCAACTCCTAAGGGCAGTTGCTTGTTTATTATTAGCTTGACCAGTATTTTAAGTTCCCTGTCGGTACAAAAGTTTGTAAAATTGCTAAAACCATTTTTCCCCTAATCAGTACATTGTAAATATAAAAAGAAAGGACTATAAAATATGTTCTACAACTGCCTTAATGATCCCAGACTGCTGATAAAAGTAAACGATTACAGTAAACAAATGTTAAACATGCATTTGCAATGCAATAGGTATCGCAATTGCGAGATTTTGAGCTGCTGGCACTGCATATGCCACACCACTTTTTTCAACTCAACAACAAAATTACACAACACACCACAAACATCCAATCCACACAACAGAATTCCGCATCATACCACATAATTCAACAGCACACAGCATAATTAAAATCCACAAAATACCACTCCACCACACAAAATGCAATCTCACATAATTGCAATCTGATACACAATCCCACTCCATATAATTACAGTACACTCAATACCACATAATTCCTATCCACATATTTCTATTCCACACCATGCCACATATTTTCACTACACAAATCCACTCCACACACCATTCCACAACTAATAATTCCAAAGGCACATAAATCCACTCCACACCACATACATTCGCTCCAATCCAAAACACATGGGTAAAAGACATTCTTATTTACAATACCTCTAACTCTCACAAATGCGAGACCAATTTGCATTGCAAATGCTTGTTTTATTTATAGTATTTTTTGTAAGCCTAACTCATGAGGTGGCATGTTTAATTTATTTAGTTTTTGTGGCATATGCTTGCATAAAAGAAATAACTATTGAACCAACTTGCCAAGTCCAGACCTTGTTGCTTTGCCAAATCTTCTTTATATGAGGGAATAAGTGATCCTCTTCCTAGGGGTTGGTATCAACACTATATCTGCAGGGCAAAATCCATTTGGGAAACCTTACCTTGTCACTTAAGATTTACTAGCAACTTGTAATAAAAAATTGTTGTTTGCAAACGCAACCATTCTCGTTCGGTTCTTTGAAAATTACCCCTGTGTTTAATTCAATTTTTCTTTTATTACCCCCACCAGATCCATCAGAAGATTCCCACTACAGATCCTTCTTGCAGCAAGACTCGGCAGATTATAATCTCTATCAGGACTCAGAGTTTGCCTAATGGAACACTTGTGTCGCGGAATCACTACTCCCCTATTTACCTGTCGTGTGCAATGCTCTTGGCAGCGCTGAGCTGGCAGTATCTCACTAAGGTGTCTCAAGCATCTGACGAGTTTGTACAGGCAACTGAGAACTGAGACCATACAAGGACTCGTGCATGGAAACACTTTAATATTACGACTACTGGTGTTCTTCTGCAGATAATATGGCAACCAGAAAAAGTTTGTGGAGTAGTCAATCAGTTTGCTTGATGCCAGTTGGATTGGACTTCATCATCATTCCCTTTGAAATGACATTAGAACTGAACCAAAACAATTTTGACACTTTACAACAATCTTCCTCCAGTATGACGAAAAATCTGGAATTTCAAAGAAAATGTTTGAAAGAAAGCAGTCTAAGGGGAATTGTTTCTTTTGAAAAAATGCAGTCGGAGTGTAGATATTTTTTTACTACTGATGTTGAACACATTTTCATTCATGTCTTAGGAAGATGGCTCGCAATTTGTATTCTGTCAGCAGTATGGTATCTGTAATATCCAGCTCAAATCTCCATTATCTGCAAAACATTTGAGCTCTATACATGACAATGAAAACTACTGCCACTTTCCAGGGTTTTAAGTTGTGAAGCTCCTATTTCTGTAGCTGTATGTGATGCAGCTTGTAAATAAGTGTGTACATTTGTTTCCTAAAGCAATGTATACATTTTGCAAGACCTGATTTAAGTTCAAAAGGGTTCTAGTGCAACTTTCAAAAGATTGTCCGTATTGAAACTGTTAGCAGAACAAAGTGGAGAACCTAAGCATGTTTTATAAATATTGACTGTTCCATCTAGTTCCTTCCATTTCGAATACGTAGGAACGGCATTACATTATGGTTAACACTATAAATGCCCATTAGCTACATCCAGTGAGGATGGAACGGAATAATTCCAATGTACTCCGGCTCCCATGTTATACGATTTTACTGCTCAGTTCCTGTGTCCACAGAAGCTGCTGTTTCGCAAATGCCACTGTTCACTGTTAATTTTCCAACAAGACTGTGCACAGTTGTTGGCATTTAACTCTGAGAGGGTAGGCGACTTGCATCTGCACCCTATTCCTTCGACAACTTTATGCACTTAAATACTGGGAGCCCTGATAAATCACAGAAACTCACTATGCTAGGGCCTGTAGGTTATCTTGGACATGTACATCTGCTGTGGAACAGAATTATTGACCCTCTCTCTAGAAATCATCAGAGAAAGTCTTAAAACAGGTCAGCCCAATTTATGAAGCTATGTGTACGCCTGGGTATTTAGGTAGGAAAATGCCTTCATTTACTAGTGTAAATTTTGATTTGTGATGGGCCGAATCGTTCATGGTGAACACATTTCACTCATAAATGCAGTTTAACGCACCAAAGGTTGTGCCAGAATAGAATCCACAGAGCAGTGACTTTGTGGGTGTTCTAGCTTGGGTCCTCCTGAGAAGTCGGTGAGCACCCTCAGAGTCACAGGCTTTACTGATGACGTTTGCTGGTGGTTTCTCTCCCTGGGAGGTGAGCGGTACAAGCGTTTCAAGCACTCGTCCTTATTTATATTTGCATCTTGATAGTTCAACATACTGTGCTTGTGCATGACAATATTCCAAGATCCTTGTAGGTCATCATTGTGCCCACATTTATAAGGCTCAATTACTTATAAACACTTGTCTTACTGTTTACCTTGTTTTGAAAACATTTAATGAAATTGTTAAATGAAATGGCACGAACTATGCCACTACCTTAGAAGGGTTAGTCCAAGTAATTTGCAATTTCGAGCTACAGATGCTCATTAAATGAAGGGCAATTTGTCATGCAGGGGTATTTGGTATAGGTCTTTTTTTTTATTCTGTTTCCATTATGTTCTGTTTCTGTGCTATGGAATGACAACTGCTTTTGTATCTATTGATGCAGTCTTGAATTGTTTTGGGAGTAACATACTATCTGCTTTAGATAGTTGTATGTGAAATTTGTGGATCATGCTCTTAAAGTGTCTGCTTTTTCTTGAAGCTCTGAAGTCTCTGTGCAACAATAGTAACAATATCTGCAATCCTTTATGGGGTTGACGGCACATCATGTGCCCCGTTATAACATGCTTATCAACTCAAATATACACTAAAACCAAATTAGTCGGTCTGAAGGCTATGTAAGGGCCTATTTAAGGGGCCTCGAACAACTATTTTTTTTAACCATTATTTAAATATGTATAATTAAACTGTATGGAGTTTGCCATATCTCTGTATAAGTCACTAACCTTGTTAGAAGTGGGCATTGGGTTTGTCATGACCTGCAGCATGTTTGCCATCACAAGTTTTAATTCTACGAGTCCATACACTAGTAGGGCATTTAGCTCTTTTCAAAACACTATTGGTTATAATTAAATCTCCGCCCAGATCCAGGTTGTATGTCTAGGATATTGTATGTGCAACTGGTTCGACCTGGTTCTTTAAGCAAACTCACAACTCCCAAGTACATGATATCTGGCTCAGTGCACATCCCCAAAGGTCTTCTTCTTTGCACCTGTGATCCCACGTCATGATTGTTGCTTTACTGTAATTGTTCACAGCGAGACTTTCACATCGAGTACTTGTTTCCATTGGGGCTGCTCTATTCATCCTGACAAACATCGACCCTACCGTTCTTATGTTTGGCATGTATGCTTCATCTAGGGCTTGTGTTCAGTAATTGGCTTCAAAAGTTGCGTTTTCTCCTTGACTGAGATAGTTTTTGCTGTTTCATCCTTGTTCTGCATAGCCATATTTGTCTAGGGAGTTCACGCGCAGAGACCTGCCATGTTGAGTCGTCAGTATGATGTATGTACAGTGTTGATTTTTCATCAGCCTCTTTTGACGGAGCAGTGTTCCATTTTAATATGTATAGTTTAATTTCTTCGAATACAGAAAATATCTTTTTAAGGTAATTTAATGGAAATGGATTCTTGGTCTGTAGAGCCCATTGTTTTATTTTCCGAATTCTTGTGTTGTTTAAGTTGACGGAAAAAAGCTGTGATAAAGTTAATACATTTGTGTTGTAACTGGTTTGAGAGTTTGATAAAAAAGAAGTAAGGTGAAAAAAATCTACATTTATATAAGGAAGTGATTTTAGATTTCCTTTGTACTTGTATGTCATGTACAGAAATGTTGCATTTTTAGATAGCTTTAGATATCAAACTCAAAACCGCGCCCCAGTAAGCAATTTGTACATCTCATTTGTATTTGAGTGGTCTGATTGCTCAGTATTTTTGCATTGTTATACAATGTATAAAAGTTTTATTGAATAAAACTGTAATGAATATTAAGGGACTACTGATTCCATAATTTCTTATTTGTGGGTTGGGGAGTTCTTTTTCATTGCACTTGTAATGAGTGTAGAATTACTGGAGTTGTCCTCATGGATTCGTTAGAACCCATACGAGGGGAATGATTCATATGCTAATCGGTGTTGCAAATGCCTGTGCCTTTCTTGACACTGGCCACCACCTCGTACCTCAGGACACAGTAGCTGTCATGAACAGTCTCATTCACAAAGGTATTGGTGCATGTAAGTTTCAGTCAATGCATAAGCAACTTCTTTAGGCGTGGAGCCAACTATTCCAATTCACAAAAGTGTGTTTCCTGTGAGTAAATGATTGTTCAAAACGTGTGGCTGTAGACACCCATACGCTGCAAACTTCCACAATCTAGTGTTGGGTCCGGATGTGTGCAAGTCTTTTTTTTCTTTGAAGAAGTCTTTTGAGTCATGAAACAAAGTGACTCCTCTTCCTATTGATGATGCGCATGGACATTGACTCTATTGTAAGATTGTTTTATTTCCACCCTCGGGTACAGATGGTTTTTTTGGCGCTCCAGTTTGACACTGTCTCCTTTTTTTTCGGTCTGCTGTTTATTTCCTCCCTCGTCTGTATTGTTTCAGTTGCGTTTTCCATCCTTGCGTTTTGAAATTCAAACTTGCACTCGTCAATTTGACGTGATCCCACGCGGTTTTCAGGCCTATACTTTATTTCAGTCTGCTTCGACAGAGCATGTGATGCTAATGGAACTAATTCCATTTTGATTCTGCTCCAGCTGCCACAAAAAGTACCCGAGAACCGACCTTCATCAGGTTTGCTACTTATGTCTGTCTCCGGACCATCGGAAAGCAGACTGTGAAGCGTGTTCATCCTTTCATTCAAAAAAGATATTACGGGACTGCTGGGCACGTCTCATATAAATGCAGTGCTAAGAGATCAAAGACGCACCAGACACCTCTGGTCAAGATGCCGAACAGGAAGAGCTTCATGAGCCTCTACAGTAGAGAAAGAGGCCTTTTCCATCCATGACTCCAAATCAGTCCCATGTTCCGATCTCTACTCAAGACTTCAGATAAACGATCTTCCTCTGGGCCAGTGTACAGTGAGTACCCCAGCTCCTGTTCCACCTTCCTAAAAATATTTGGTTTTGACCGTTTTTCCAGCTACTGAACCACCAGTGCCTGCAGGTCTTGGTAGGCACTCGTCTGCTACGGACGTCCCACCCTCCGGTTCCGCTCTAAAAACCAAACCAAAACAGATGGCTCCCGCACTGACCCGATTGCACTCTTTACAGTCTCGACCAACCGCTTCTTCGGCTTGAAGCACTCCCTTCCACCACCTTCATCTCTGAACCCCTCAGATACGAAAAAGAAAACTGTTTCGGCACCAAAACCTTCAGCATCCAGGTTGCTTCTAGAACCAATCCTCCAGAAAATGATGTAGCAGCTCGATCCAAAGCAGCGAAAGCTACCCATAAAACCTCGAACTGGATGTATTTTTGCTCAGCCTGTGCACGTGGTGTCCAAATTATCTAAGCATCTGCTTTCCTTTGCGGAGGCCCTAGATGTATCAGTCCTGCTAAAAAGGACATTGCAACGAGCCCTGTGCATCCTCTTCTTTCTCCACCACATCATTCACAGGGTGAACCAGAAGACTTCACACCACAAGGGTCTCCACAGTGTACTACAGATTATCGGGGGAGGAGACGATTCATATCCACAGATCCTTGGGATAATTATAATGTTGATCCCCAGGGCGATACAGACCCAAATTTCTACCTGGCGCAAACATCACCCCTGATAATGCTGAATCTTCCAAGACCTCATCACTGGGACAGCAACCTATCACCAGGTTACCCTACACAAAGACTTTATTGAGGATGTTTCCCTTTTTAAAGCTTTATCCAATGCACATAGAGCAGGTCAGTACCTGCCGATGCTTAAAGATGTGCTTCGACATGCTGTCGATATTTTCAAGGACCCAGTGCGCGCTCGCATAACCACACCCATGGTTCATAAAGTATCAACCTGCACCCTTAGACCTTATTTACATCAAGGGTCATCTTTCCCCAGACTCATTAGTTGTATCTAATGGCTGTAAAAGGGCCAATTCTCGATCCTCAGCAGATGCTCCTCCGCCGGAATCCAAACTTATTGATGCTTCAGGGAAGCCGGTAGCAGCTCAATCCTCCAATGGTTGGCAGATCGCGAACACTCCAGCCTTGTTAGAAAGATACAACAGGACACATTGGGATGAAATGGAGAACTCCTTCAACATCTCCCTGAGGAATATAAAACAAGCATTAAAAATGCAATAGGTCTCGCCTTTGATTACGTTAGCCATTTTCTTTGCTATACAATACCATTAGCAAAGCAAATGGCTTTAACTCAATCAAAGGCGAGACCTATTGCATTTTCAAGTAGTACAGAGTGTACACCTTTTACCTTGATGAGAGGAGGATCATAAGGTACTAAGCTGTGGATTGCATTGATGTGTCACAGAGAAGAGAGTGCAAAATTGGAGAAAGTGTGTGGAAGAACTCAGGAGAGTCAAGTGAAACTTAAAAGCTGTTATGAAGGAAGGAGAAGAAGGTTGCTGTGAAGTTAAAGGTGAGTGACTAGGTTCCTTGGATGAAATGAGTTGAGCTGAATGGAAAGAAACACTTCAGAATTCAAGACTGTGAACAATACAACGATCAGATGGTCTAGGTGCCGCGCTGTGAACTATGCATCAATTGTATTATTTTTTAGTGATGAAGGGGTGTGTGGGTTCGAGCGGTACAGTGTGAGGAGTGTGCATGACGTGTGCGTGCATTAATGGGATCTGAAAGAAACCGGTTAGTGTTAGATTCCTTACCTTAGAATATCCCCAGGCGTCAGCCTGGATCCGGAAAGTTTTGCATAGCAGTACCCTTGCACGTCGGTAGGCCTCACCTGCGGCTCCGCGTCAGTCGGCGTCGTTGGCGCTGGGATGACGTCCCCGGAGTACTTAGACGCCGCCCTCGCGCGCTGACGTCAATTCTTTTTTCCGCGCCAGCAAGCGCAGATCCAGAAAAAGCAGTACTTCTTAGTCACTTTCTGACTAACTTTTTCGATCCTTTTTGGGTCCCTTTTTTGAGTCGGAAGACTCTCGGTGCCGGTAGGGATGGCCGGGTTCAAGCCCTGTGCTGACTGTAACCGTCTGTCGGTTACCGACCCCCACCATCAGTGCCTGTATTGCCTTGGGGCTGACCACGATGACAAGTCGTGCCCCGACTGCCGGGCCTTGACGTCGAAGGCTAGGCGGGAGCGGACCCGTAAGCGCCTCGAGCTCCGGCAGTCGGCCCGCGCCGTTCACGGTCCAGGTCGAGGAGTAGGTCGAAGGACCGGTCGCGGGGCCACAGTCATCGCAGCTCGGCGAGTCTACACCATTCGTCGAGCTCCAAGTCCTCCGGTAAGAGGCACAAGAAGTCGAAGAGACGACATCGCTCTTCCAACCCCGCGACGCTCGCACGATGCGGCCGGGGTTCAGGCGACACCGCCCACGCGGCTCCTGACTGGGAGCCCAAGAAGGGCCGGGTGTCGCCCCCGACGTCGTCTCCTGTCCCTCCCTCAGTCCGGATCCGGCGTCGGACCGGCGTCACTCGACGCAGAGAGAAGAGCAATTCTTTCATGATCCGGCCCCATCCTTTGCACCTGACTATCAGGAGATGGGAGACAAGGAGGATTGGGAAGGGTCTGAGGACCCTCTGGCACGAGAGTGCCAGTCGAATTGGACTGGGCAGTGGATCTAGGGGAGGCCAGTGGTTTGGACTCTTCGCCCGACACTGGCTTTGTCTCCCCTCCTACCGTGGTTACGGAGGAGGGGGCTGCTTACAGCGTGGGGCTGACTAGGGTGGCCAAGGCCTTGGCTCTTGAGCTCCCCGTAGCGGCCGTGAGGGCTAACCTCCTCACTGAGGTCCTTAAACCGCAGGCAAGCTCTTCAGAGCCTCTACTGCCGTTTAATGAGGCCCTTACTGACGTTCTGTTGGGCACTTGGTCCAGGCCCGCTACAGGTCCCCCTGTAGATCGGAACGTGGCCAGGCGCTACCGCCCGCCCCCGGGCGACCCTAGCTTCCTGTCCACCCACCGCACCCCCGAGAGCCTGGTCATCCAGGCATCTTAACTCCACGACCGCATTCCCGACTGCTCCACCTGATAGAGAATCCCAAAGGTATGAGCATTTCGGTAAGAAGCTGTTCCCTCACTTAGTCCGGGGTTGCGGTCGGTCAACACCGCTTGCCTTTTGGCCGTTATACCCACTCTCTGTGGGACACGGTCGCGAACGTGCTGCCAGCTTGCCCGGAGGAGGCCCGGGTAAAACTCGCTCAAGCCCTTGCTGAAGGATGGGATGCAGCACAGTACTCTATCCGATGTGGGCTGGATACCACAGACTCGCTGGGCAGGGCGATTTCCACAACTGTGGCGGTTCGCCGCCACGCCTGGCTGAGGTCCGCCAACTTTTCGGCTGATGTCCAGAATTCCCTCATGGGCATGCCGTTTGATGGCCGTCGCCTCTTTGGCGACAAGGCAGAGAGTGCGCTTGAGCGTTTCAAGGACTCCAGGGCTACGGCCAAGTCCTTGGGCCTGTCGAGCCAGCGCCAGCAAACTTCTGCCTTTCGCCCCTTTTATGGCCAAGGAATGGGCGCCCCCTCACGTCCTGCCAGCCACGGGCTGCAGACTAACATCCAGCGCGGCGCCGGACGTGGTAACCGCCGTGGCGGTGCCAGGGTACAGCGGTGAGGCCAGTCCACATCCACCCCTGCAGTATCCGCCTCAAAGCCGTCCTAGTCGGCGCTTTCAGGCCCATTTGACGCCAGTTGGGGGCAGGGTTCGCCATCACCTCCACTGGCGCACCATCACATTGGACAGGTGGGTCCTGCAAATCGTCCGAAGGGGCTACTCCCTCCCCTTGAGGCGACCCCCTCCAGCCATGCCACCGCAGTACCACTGCGTGTCTGGGATCAATTGCAACTTTTGCAAGAGGATGTTACGGCCCTCTTGGCCAAGCGGGCCATTGAGCGCGTTCCTGGGCCAGAAGTAGGGTGTGGTTGTTACTCCCACTATTTTCTGGTTCCCAAGAAGGGCAAAGGGGGCCTACGCCTTATCTTCGACCTGCAGAACGTCAACAGCTTCCTCCGGAAGGAGAAGTTCAAGATTCTGACTTTGGCTCAGGTCTTAGCTGCCCTAGATCCAGAAGACTGGATGGTAGCGTTGGACTTGCAGGACGCATATTTTCACATCCCCGTCCTGCCGGCCCACCGGCGTTACCTGCGGTTCACGGTGAGCCACGAGCACTTTCAGTTTACCGTGCTCCCCTTCGGCCTTAGCAGGGCCCCTAGGGTGTTCACGAAAGTGATGGCGGTGATCGCAGCTCGTCTGCGCAGATTAGGGGTGTCAGTCTTCCCCTATCTCAACGACTGGTTGTTGAAGGTGGGCTTGCCCCAGACAGTTGTCAGCCACCTCCAGATACGGCCGACCTCCTGCACCTGCTGGAGTTCTCCATCAATGTGCCAAAGTCACACCTGTGTCCCTCTCAGAAGCTCCTCTTCAATGGAGCGGTTCTGGATTCGCGCAGTTTCGGGTCTAACCTCCCGAACAGCGGGTTCGGGATTTTCAGGCCCTGATTCTGACATTTCAGCCTTTATGCAGTCTGTCAGGTTGACGCTGCGGCTTCTGGGGCTGATGGCCTCCTGCATCCTTCTGGTGCATCACACCAGATGGCGGATGCGGGCTCTGCAGTGGGACCTGAAGTTTCAGTGGGCCCAGCATCAGGGCAACCTGTCCAACCACGTCCTGATCTCGGAGGGCACTGTGAGACATTTGCAGTGGTGGCTCACGGACCTCGATTGGGTCAGTGGCAGATCCCTCTCCCTACCCCAACCGGAGCACGTAGTAGTGACGGATGCATCCCTCCTGGGCTGGGGGGCCACAAGGGAGAGACGGAGATCAGAGGCCTCTGCCCTCCGGTGGAGTCCCGGCTCCATATCAACCTTCTGGAGCTGCGGGCGATCCGACTTGCAACTGAAGGCATACCTTCCCTCTGTCCGGGGAAGTGTAGTGCAGGTGTTCACAGACAACACCACCGCCATGTGGTACTGCAACAAACAGGGCGGGGTGGGGTCGTGGACCCTTTGCCAGGAGGCTCTGCGCCTCTGGCAGTTGCTGGAACGCCAAGGTGTCACTCTGGTGGGTCAACACCTGGCAGGTTCCCTGAACGCCAGGTCGGACGAACTCAGCCGCCGGTGCATGATGGATCACGAATGGCGTCTGAACTCGGACGTGGCGCAAGGTCTCTTTCAGCAATGGGGAGAGCCTTGGTTAGATCTATTCGCCACCGAAGATGTCATCAGTTCTGCGCGTTGGAATTTCCAAGGCGGCATTCGCTCAGACGCTTTTCGTCGCGAGTGGAGCTGCGGTCTGTTGTACACCTTTCTGCCTATACCACTTCTGCCCAGAGTGCTGAAGAAGATCGGGCGCGACCGGGCCCAAGTCATCCTTGTTTCTCTGGACTGGGCACAAAAATACTGGTATCCTGAGCTACTCAGCATGTCAGTTGATCCCTCTGCCTCTTCAGGAGAACCTTCTGTTGCAGCAGCAGGGGACGGTCCTCCACCAGAATCTGTCCAGTTTCCACCTACATGCGTGGAGATTGAGCGGCAACAGTTGAGGCCATTTGACTTGCCTCCTGGAATCTGTGATGTCATTCTGGCAGCCAGGCGTCCCTCCACAAAATCGGTATACGCCTGGAGGTGGAACAAATTTGTGGCATGGTGCACAGCAAAGGCTGTGGATCCCCTTTCTGCCCTCCTTTCAGAGGTTCTCCTCTTTCTTCTTTCTCTTGCCCAGCAGGGCTCTGCTCTGGGCACTATCAAAGGCTACCTCTCTGCCATTTCAGCCTTCTTAAGGCTTCCTGATCAGCCTTCTCTTTTCAAGTCCCCTGTTGTAAATAGATTCTTGAAGGGCATCACTCACATGTTTCCTCCTGTTACTTTCGTGATGCCTCATTGGGACTGTAACCTTGTTCTGACTTATTTGTTGTGCGCTCCTTTCGAGCCACTTCACAATTGCCCTCTTAGTCTTCTAACTCTTAAGACTGCATTCCTGGTTGCCATCACCTCTGCCAGGAGAGTAAGTGAGCTCCAGGCTCTATCTTCTCAACCTCCTTTCCTCTCGGTCCATCCGGACGAAGCTGTCTTGAGAACGCGTCCCTCTTTCCTGCCCAAAGTAGTCACAGCCTTCCACATCGGGCAGTCCATCACCTTGCCCACCTTCTTTCTGCCTCCGCATCCCTCGAAAGAGGAAGAGAGGCTCCACCTTCTGGTCCCAAAACGTGCGCTCTCATTCTATCTGGACCGCACACCCCAGTTCCGGTTGGACGACCAGCTCTTTGCTGGCTACATGGGCGCTAAGAAGGGACAGGCGGTGCAAACAGACCATTTCTCAATGGGTCGTTTTGTGCATCAAGACTTGTTCTTCACTCGCTAAAAAGGAGCCTCCTGTGGGGCTGCGCGCCCATTTCACTCTGGCCACGGAGGCTACTGCTGCCCTGGGCCGGAAATTCCCCTTGCAGGACATCTGTCCGGCAGTTACGTGGGCCTCGCTGCACACGTTTGCTAGACACTACTGCCTGGACAGGGAGCTGGCTATTTCGGCCGTTCTGTTCTCCAGGACTTTCTGGTGTGATCATTGGTTCGCAGACCCACCACCAGGGTTGGTATTGCTGGGGTATCTATTCTAAGGTAAGGAATCCAACACTAACCTGTTTCTTTCAGATGCACAAGTTACTTACCTTCAGTAACGATCTATCTGTAAGAAACCGTAGTCAGTGTTAGATTCCTTACCGCCCCACCCATCCTCCGGGCTGCGAACTGATGCCTAGGGTTAAGGTACATCCCTTTGAGGGCCCTAGTTTTTTGGCACCAGTGTCTGTTTTTATCATGGCTCTGCGTTCCTGGCGCGGAAAAGCTGTGTATAAGAACTGATGTCAGCACGCGAGGGCGGCGTCAAAGTACTCCGGCGACGTCATCCCGGCGCCAACGACGGATGCAGAGCCGTAGACCACGCCTACCGACGCGCAGAGGGTACTGCTACGCAAAACTTTCCGGATCCAGTCTGACGCCTGGGGATATTCTAAGTTAAGGAATCTAACACTAACTACTGTTTCTTACAGCTATATCGTTACCGAAGGTAAGTAACTTGTGCATCTATAGTACTGAATGCCGTGGTGCCACTGAAGAGTCGCAGAATGCTAATTCGCAATTAGTTAGTATCACTAGGGATTCGATTTTCTGGCAGTTGCTGTAGACGATGGGGTTGCCTCCCACCTCAACTGAGTTGCCAAATTTGCAATAAAACTATCTTTGTGCCTCTCTCACCAAGGAAATACTAGGAGAGGCCATCCGGCTCTCCTCATCCCAGGGTTAGGCGAGGGCCCCCTACTCTCCTTGCCACGGTAAAAGCAGCCACTCTCCCCAGGCTCTTTCACCCGCGTGGTAGCCAAACCCAGGAGAGAGCACTAGAGCAACTCCCACCAAACTGATGCCCTGTCCTCCCAAGCCATGGTGGGAGTGACAGTCCTGAACACCCCTAATGGAGGCACAGAAGTGCAGCTGCACAAAGCCTGGGGTTGCCATGTAGAACACAAGGCCCGGCAGGTTAACCTGCTCACCTGGGACATAGGTGCCCTCGCCATCAGTTGAGTTACAGAGAGTCTAGAGTTCCACAGTGGAAACAGGTGGAAAAGTGTCTGGGGGGTGACACGGGAAGCAACGCGAGGGGAGGATGCCGAAAGAATGTTGAATATTTATTCAACAACTAGCTGCTTTTAAATTAGAAATGAGTGCACACGTAATACATCTATAACTATAAAGAGATCGCTGTGAAAGTTACTCAAGCGGACATATGACGTCTATGACTATGCTTTGCCGCTTACAAGCACGGCCGTGTATACCCATACTGTGCGAGGGGTGAATGAGGGGCTCGCGGCATCCCAAGTCAACTGCCCAACAAGTTGAGACAGTTGGGGTGCTTTTCCTTCCTCGAATTGGGATCCATGACCCCCTGCTACAACACTGCTTTTTCTACACCTGCTACAACCCTAAAATCTGCAGAACCCTAAGACATCACAAAAGAATATGCAGAATCTACTGTCACCTGGTCGAAAGCACACAAAGTCGAAGTAGCTCAGCAGGATGGTAAACAGAGGTCTCTGCTGTAGACCAATTTAAAGTGCTGTTCCGCGTTCCTAGAAAAAAGTCTTGAGCAGAACTCACCTAAAAGTGAACATGTAGTGGGAAGTTTTTTTTAGGAAAAAAATGTGTTTAAAACATTAGCATAATTATGTTAAAGCGTGAAAAATCTCTTAATGAACAAGAAAAGTTCTACTAAAAATAAGTAAAAAGTTGGCAAACTTCATTTAACACCTTGACTGCTGCAGCAATTCTCCTTGGATGCTGAACTCCTTGAATTCCCATTGTTCATGACGAGCTCAGCTCGTCATAAGCACACGAGCAGTGTACTGCATGATGAGCTGAGCTCGTCATGAGCATGGAAGGGGTTAAATAGTGAGCCGATTTCTCCTCGAGCGTGGACTGAGAAAGTCTTAAAATATGAACATATGGGCAGAAGGTGCTTTTCAATGCACGGTCTTAAGAGTCAGGAACTTGCCAGCAAAATTCGTGGCTCACTCACACAGCAAGGGCCAAGATACCCTCTGTGGAGACAAGCTAGGCTCTACAAATACTACTTGATTGATTGCTTTGCAGCGATTTGTTCTATGGACTCCATTTAGGAGGGCTATGCTAAGGATTGTAAGTAACTATCCTGTTCCATCTCTGGTGCCCACAGGGCAGCAATAAATGCACTCCAAGCCGGCTGCCTCGGTGAAGAGGTGCGACACCTGCGGTTAGGTAGATCCACCTGTCAGCAGTGCGGTGACCTGCGAGTACGCTGGCTCTGGTAAGCATTTCAGTGTGGAGGTGAGACGATACGATGATACTTGTTCCAGCTCTCCAAAATGCGCTTCTGTCAGTTGTGGCTCGTGTATTTAGGCAGGCCTACATCACCACGTGCCACAGGATGCTGGAGTTAACCATGGTGGTGGCTAATGTAGAGCAACCCACTCCTCCTGTGTGTAGTGGTGACTGCGTGGCTTTGGGAGAGGAGTTACTTCAGTGGTGTCTGGTGCTGAGGGGAGAGTTGGCAGTGCTGAGTGCTAGAGTGGTGATAGACTAAACTCGTCTTTGGGCCCTTTGGGAAGCTGAGATGATGACAGAGCTTTCTCTGTGGCGGTCGCTGCACTCCATGCATGTGCGCCCCGCATTGGTTAGGGGAGCTGGGCACTAGCCTGCTGCCATCCTGCTGACCTCTGGACCAGACATGGCACAGCTGCTTGGGGTGCGCCGCAGGCGGAAACGTGCACCAGGTGCCTCTGGGGAGATTCCCAAAACATAGCTATGTCTGGCAATACGCGCTCCTTCTCCACTTGCCAAGGGAAGGGGGAGTTCTGGTAAAAGACAACCTACTCTGCACAGACAGAAGTTAGCCGACAGCCAGCGGCACCGATCAGTCGGCTGGCCCAGAGATAACAGACCCGCACTGGTCGGTGCCATCCAGCAGCAGTGAGCCATGCACGTACCGGATACTCTTCTGCTCCTTTTAGCGTCATATTGCTTTTTGAGGCTCACTGGCTTCTCACCGCTCCCTGCTGCTTCCCGGGTTCGGCATGTGCACCGGGCCTCAGGTCGCCCCCTCGCTGGTGCTCTGGAGGTGCACTGCCGCCGTGCCTGGAAGGAGATCTGTGATGATGCGAGCTGCAACTTGGTAGCGTCAGAGGTGGAGCGGGGGTTATTTATCAATAGATGCCTGCTACCCTGGACCAGCCGGACGGGGAAGGGGCTGAGGCATTGGGGAGTCGGGTTGACTCCCCACACACACTTTGTGTTCCATCGTTTTGCATCTTCTACCCTGCGTCTTCCCCTGTCCAGCAGGAGGGGTGCAGTGAGGCAGCGAGGCTGTGGGGAGAAGGAGGGAGAGTGGGCAGGGGCAGCAGGAGGGAAGAAGGAACACCGAGGTGGGGGTGGGCAGCTAGAGCAGCCTGTCCTCCCTGTGCGCTCTGTGCCTGCTTCAAAGTGAAAGAGGATTTCTTGTCTTTATGGGGCCATGTGTTTAAACACATGGCCCCATAAAGATAAGAAACCGTTTACAACAGAAGGAAAGCAGGCGAGCCAGTCCAAGTGGGCTTGCAGAAAAAGCCAAAGGGAAACCACCTAAAACACTTCTTTTCAATGGGAACCAGTGTTTAACATAAACGCTGACGCTACCCAGTGAAAATGAGGGGCACCCCTTGAGTCCCCTTCTCCAAACTTAGCTGGTTACTATAAGTCTCCAGGCGAGGAACACATGCGCACTCCAACGCCAGCCGAGACCTAAAAAGGGGGCATGAGATTGTAAATGAGGGAAAATTGATCCCTAATAATTCCATTAAATGTGTCTTGGACACAGCAGCCTCGGGAGTCAACACAAGTGTTTTGTTGAGTAGATATGCTTGGCTACGTATGTCTGGCTTTCAAGCCAAAGGTTCAATAGACCTAATTAAATCTACCTTTTGATAAAGGTTATCTATTTGGTCCCCAGGTGGATCAAGCAATAGAAAAACAAAGGACACTAAAGTAACTAAATGAACGTGGGCACTACAAACCCCTGCTTTGCGTGGCTCCTTTCGGCGTTCCTTCTACAAACAGTGCACCAAAACATCACCACGTGCTGCCTCTACCTCCTCCTATAGGCAACAACGAACCTCCCCTCAAGGGTGTACTACAGGGGCACATATAGAGTGACTAATTCTGAAGGTAGAGGTTGGGGTGCCTCAACACCCTCTGCCCCTTCCACCTCCAAGCAGTAAGACTCTGCTTATTCCCCCTGACAACTACAACATTTCTTCCCCGCATGGCAAATCATAACGTCAGATCAGTGGGTATTAGACATTCTCCAACATGGTTATTGTCTGGAGCTCATAACTACACCTCCAAACATTCCACCTCGCAGACAGTCTCTCCATAGAGCATTAAAACCTACTCAATTGGGAAGTGGAGGCTCTTTTAGTCAAAGGAGCCATAGACCCCGTCCCTCTTCAACATCAAGGTACAGGAGTGTACTCCCTATACTTTCATTCCCAAAAAAACTGCTTACGATGGCCTATCTTAGATCTCAGGCCCTTAAATCATTACATACTATCAGAACACTTCCATATAGTCACTCTTCACGACATGGTCCCACTGCTTTAGCAAGGCGACTTTGTCAGCACTAGACTTAAAGGAAGCTTACTTCCACGTTCCGATCCACACCTCAAATACCTCATATTTGTTACAGCTGAAAAGCATAATCTGTTCATTCGGAGTCACTACCACACCCCGGGTGTTCACCAAAAGTCTAGCAGTAGTAGCAGCACATCTGCACAGGCAACATTCCTGTCTTCCCATATCTGGACTACTGGTTCTTCAAGGCCGGTCCACTCTGTATCAACAACAACAAAAACAGGTGGGGGACACCCTTTACAGTTGTCAGGCATTTTGGCATTTGGGAATACGTCACAACATCCTTCTGCTGGTGGAACACCTCCCAGTGATGGACAACCACTTTGCCGACCTCAGCAGGATGCAGCAACAAGTCCACGAGTGGGAACTCCACACACAAGTCCTTCTCTCATACTTTCACAAGTGGGGTTTTTGACAGATAGACATGTTCCCAACTGCAGACACTGCAAAATGCCCAGATTTCGCCTACAGGTTCGATCAAACCTACTACTACCGTGTGTTTCTAGCTTGTTGGGTTGAATCTTGTCCCTTATTCTGCATAGATCTAGATGGAGGTATTTTGCTTTCTCGGGGGCTACCTCTTGTGATAAGTAAAGTCTGTGTTCGCCTATGCATGCGGAATCAACAAACCGATTTAACATGATCTGGCTGATGTTTGGGACCCAATTGCAGTCATGTGTTGGTACCATGTGTTGTGCAAAAGGGCACTGTATACTGCATTTGGGATGCTAGTGTTCGGATTAGTGAAATTCAAGGTGACATGGGCGAGATCCCTACGCAAGCGATGTGATAACATTTGAATAGACTCCATTTTACTCTGCAGTTAATAATATTAGTATCGTTCATAGTAGACAGATCATGCATAACAATGCAATCACACTTAATTTTTAATTTGACATTTCAGATCTTGGTATAAATCCACAAGGAGGCACCTGTAGTCCTCCAGTGGCTGTGGTTTCCCTTATGAGGTCAAACAAAAAGTTTGCGATGTTAGTTCAAATTTTCGACTGTACACTTCTTGTCCTGGCTGGGGTGTTTTATATGGCAGCTGGGTGATGGTGCACTAGAAGATTCTGTGGTTACCTGTTTGGATAAGAACTCAGTTAATTTGTTAACTCAAGCATTACATATGCGCCTTAATCAGTGGTTTTCGGAGTTCCTGTATTTTCCCCTAGGTGTGTGTTCTCCACACTGCACTTGTTGCGATTTTTTTATAGAGGCACCAAAAGGTGGCCTTTGTCTGGTATCTTTTGGGTGAATAACGGTGATTTTTTTTCAGATAGATTAAGCCATTCTATGCACCGTTAAGCCCCACTCCGTTCTTAACTGGATGCTTAGATTAGTGCAAAATATATTCATGGGTTGGTCCCATAAGCTTAGTGATAGATAGCATCATGCTCCATGGGCGTTACTAGGTTTGTAGGAATGGATCTCGCCTGGTGTGTGCATGGAGACGCCGTTGGTGTGAGTTGCATCTTTCAGCCTACATGTGTGCGGGAATATGTGATGAGGGGGTGTGTCGCTAGTGAATGTTGGTGGTTGCAATGTGCTACAAGATCACGTGTGTATGTATCTCTGTTCCCAGGATGTGGCGTGACCCTTCCTTGTTACATCCGGTATCTCGACGCCTTAGGGATTTTCCCTTAAGTCTCGCATGATCTACTGCCTCATTTGTTATGTGGGGGTCAGAGACGAATCCATGGCCCCATTTTACCCCTACCTCTGCTGTCTTATGGTATCCAAGGTCGGGCCGACTGCTTTCCCTAGATGATGCATGCAAGATTTCGAGTATTTGTTAGTCGCTATGCTGGTTATGGTGCTGCAGGGGTCATTGGGGATCCCCCTTTCCAGACACCGCCCACTACCTTCCTCGGACCACACCCTCCTTCCTCTCCACGCACATGAGCCTGCTATCCCTAGCTTGTGGCTAAGATCTATTAATTAACTGGTATGGTTTTGTCACTTTTTTGTAAGGGTATGTAGCACAGTGGCCAGACTTCGGAAATCCTAAAACTGGAAACAGGTTTGGAAATACAAAATTTGCAAAACCTGTGGCCTTGACCAAAAACATTTGCCAAAGTCTGCTGGGTGATAATGAAGAACCGGGACTGCCTCAGAAATGCCGGGATGCCTGGTCACACTGGCGACCTAACCCCAACTGGAGGTTTCGACTTGACATCATGCTGATGACTTGCAGCTTGTTGACACTTCGTGCATGCGCTTTGGAGTTTTTGGGGGTTCTACCACCCCCATTGCATGGGAATCCTGGCTCCCGTCTCCAAGAACAGTTTCATTTTAGAACTGAAAGGGGGCCTCCATTGGGCAGAGGCTTCTAGGTCTTTGGAGGCATTGTTGGGACTACACTCCGTGAAGGAAACGATGGTCCTGGGCTGGATGCCCAAGAATGGGGACCTGTTGACTTGGTCATAAGAACCCGTCCTAATGGTTTTGGACCGAAGGACCTGGTTGGCTCATTTTTAATTACATTATCTGAGTGCCGCCCTGCTGTCGCTTCAGACTGCCCTCCCCCTGGTGCGTGACCAGCCATTCCCGCCCTGTAGGTTCAGCAGCAGAGTGTGTCCTTGGCTCCCAGAGGCACCCTAGGTAACCTGGCTATTCCACGCTTACGTTGGGTTGCCATTGATGTCGAACTGGATACCCAGTCGACACGGCTCTTAGTCGTTTTGAAACTCTGGACGCAAGTAAAAATTGTAATTCCCATTTGGCTTTTTTTTTTGTTTGGTACAGTTCTATGGGGATGTGGGAGCTAGTTATTCTTATGCTGGGGGTTTATCTTACTGCACATTTTTGCTCAGTCCCCATACAGTTGACCCTCCCTGCTGGGGTTGTGACCCGGCCCTGTTGGGCTAATTTCCATGACAGTGGTTGCTGCTACCACGTTTGTCCAATTACCTGATCACTGCTCTGGGAGTGCGGTGGATGGCAGACCTCTGTGCGGCTGAGTGTAGGGTGCATTCTGAATCCCCTGTGTTTTGTTTTGTGGATGGACATTCGTGAACGGGATTTGTGGTGGCTGGCCCTGTTCATTGATCTCTAATCATGGTATACCTTTAACCAGCATTTGTCTGTCATGTGGCCCATCTGTAGCAATAGTAGCACTTCGTAGGGTCTGGTTGCTGCCAACCTCCCTGGCCTCTACCACCATAGCTGGGTTGGAACCCTCTGGGGTTTTGCGTTGGAGCTCCCCTTGAGACAGGTGCCATTTGCCCGGTTACAGCCAACGCAGCCCTGTTGATGGTGGTGTTTTTCAATTCTTGTTGGACCAATTTAGCGGTCTCTCTCTGAGATTGCTCCAGCCTTGGGATCGTCCTTGTGGGTCGCTGTATGGGGGAGTATGTGTGTCCGCCCAACTGTTCCAAAAGCAGCCTTCTTCCCCCTACGATTGATGGGGACATTTCCTTGTTAAAGGTTTTTACCCCCAGAATGCGCAGCACACTTTACTATATCTACGTGTTTAGGTAAAGTAATAAGTAGCTCAAAGAGGTCTTTAGGCATTGCAGGTGTACCACATGTCATCTGATAGCCATGTCTTTTCCACCTTCCTAGGCTCTGGGGCACAGTGGTGGTGGCGTAGGCTGTGTTCCAGTAACTCATGATCTGCAACGTTGCCAAGGGCGCATGGGTTCTAGCAGTTACTGCCACTGTCCCTGTATGTCTTACCTCTGTTTCCTAATTTATCACTGGAGACCCACCTGAAGCGTGTGTAGCACAGTCACGACTCTTCCCCTCCACTATTTCATTGGCTATCAAGGCTTCTGCCCTTTTAATAGCTTCAAGCGAGGAATGATGTGAGTGATCCACTGCCTAGTGAATCTGCAAAGATCCAAGAGTTTTGTGTGCTCTTTAAGACTGCCTAAATTAAGGCAATCTGGTCAGTATGCCATGTCCTCAATGGTCTGCCTGTGCTGTGGGTGCTTTTTAATGACATGGGTCTTTGGAAAGCAATCTCAGGGGATGAGCAGGCCATAGTCCCATTGCCGCAAAACGGGATGGTCTTGTTTAGCTTGGCCAGCAAATCTTGTCCGAATAGATTAGTTGGAGATGAGGAACAATATAGGAGCTGTCCTCTTACGCGACTACCTCCAATGCCCAGTTCTAGGGGTTTCGTGCAGTCACGGTATTCTTAGTGTCTTTTGATAAAGGGACTAACCCCTTCCTTAGGTATGACTGTGTGGCCCGTGTCTATTAAGAAGTTGTATGGTGCATTGTTTACGAGTACCGCAACTATGGGTTCCTCTTCTGGTTGGTCCATAGTTGACAGTACGAGGTGTGTGTGATTGTGCTCCTTTTCTTTCAGTTCTCGCTTTTCCTCCTCAGCTAATTGGGCAAACGCTGTAGCCCCACCCTCATCATCAGTTCCCGGGGGAGTGGAATTTCCTTACTCACCCCCACTTGCTGAATCGCTATCCAGACCACCACAAACCTCCCTGTCACTCGTGTATGTTTCCCTGAACCAGTGGGAGTGTTTGGTCTGTTTGTGGTTAAGGTCCTATTGTTAAAAATGGGGTTTCCGGTTGGCTAAGGCTTGCGCCAAAGTCAGGCAGAAACCACCACTCTAGTCCGGGCAAGGGAGTTACACGCCAAGGGTAACCCCTGCTCACCCTCTAGGTAACGTAACGTGAAGCGAGCAGCAAGGCTAATCCCGGAGGCAATGTAGGTTAAGTGTTTGCACTCGAACCCAGCAACAACACCCAAGGCCCACCACAAAGGAAACTCCACACAAGGTTATATATAAAAATAGCCTTTGTATTATACCAAACACATTAGATAAAAACACTTACTTTACAATGTGCCAACAGGCACGGGCAGAATTTACAGGTGATTATATGTACAGGACAGGGCCACGTGGACCACTGTCAGGACTAAGCACTTTTAGAACTAGGATACTTGTAGGAATTCGCACTTAGAACATAGAACAATAATAACTGTAACACAAAATAGAAAATAGAGCACACAACCAGTAACCACTGGTGAGAGGTAAGTACCACCTACGCAACCCTAACCACCTTAAGAGAATTTCACGCAGGGAACCAGGACCTCACTAGCAACACCTTTACTAGGAAGAACAACCACCTAAGTATCACCATACATTTAGGGGTACAGGTATAAAAGCATAACACATGATTCATAGAAACACATTCAGAGGTGCAGGTAAGAACAATTGCGCAGAAAACACATAGGCCACAACCTGTGTCCAAAATGTCAGGTGGGGGGGGGCCTAAACGGAGCAGCTGCCCACTAAGTGCTGGGCAGCTGTGGAGGCAATGGGACCAACACAGTGGAGCCTCGTGGGCTCTGAAGCAAATGTGGCCCCAAAGTTGGAGTCCCCCCCCCCCCTATGGGGACTCGAAATCAATAAATGTCCCCTGAGCCTCTCGTGGGCTCTTCTGAAGAATGCCCCAGGTCATTGGAGACCCTCGTGGGGGACTCTGAAATAAACAAATGTGCCCTGAGCCTCTCGTGGGCTCTAAATAACAAAATGCCCCCGAGCCTCGCAGGCTCCAAATAACCAAATGCCCCATAGCCTCGCAGGCTCTATTCCAGCACCGGCAAAGGGCAGGAGGGGGGCAAGTACCAGCAGGAGGGGAGGGGCGGACACCGGCAATGTGCTCCGATGCCCTCCTCTTTGAAAATAAGCCCCGGGGTCCCACTCACCGGTCTCTGGGGCGGACACAGCGCTCTCCTCCTGCTCCGGGCTCCCTCTCACCCAGTCCCTCTCCTGGGGGCTGGGTTTCCAGCAGGCGGGGCTTTCTCACTCGTGGGAGCCCCGCCGAGGCCAGGACGGCTGCTGCAGGCTGCGGGGCTCACCGGTGATTTTTAGCTGGGGGGCAGGAGCGCGGGGTAGGCTCCCGCCGCTTCCTGCTTCTTCCTTCCGCTTCCGGGTCCCAGGCGGCGCAGCCTCACCTCGGGTAAGCTCCCCTGGTTCAAGGTGCCGGCTGCCTGGGTGGCCAATCACTGCGCGGCCCTTCAGACGATCCTCCGGGGCCTTAAAACCAATCACAGCGCGGCCCGGGAGCCGAGCCTCCAGGCCCGGGTCGCGCTAGCCAATGGCGGCGCGGCCCTCTCGAGGAGGCCGCGAGCAGGGGCAGTGAAACGAAAGGGGGCACAGATGAGAGGTAGGCTCCCTCGAATTCAATAATAAAATTGGGTGAGCTCCCGAATGTTTAGCAACGAAAAGAACAACAAAGGATCAGGGGGCAAGAAGCGGCAGGCAAAGCGGGGTGGGCACCCGCGCCGCAAATTACACCACGGAGGGGGGATCCCCACGCCGGGGTATCCCCTGAGGCCGGCTGGGAATCACGCAGAGCTGCCTGCAGAGCGCCCCCAGGCGCTACAACAATGAGGTAGGGGCACAGTGCTCCCCAGCGCTAGGATGCCCCAGAGTCCAGCACAAGTCCTTCAGGAGGTGGGGGGCAAGGCTGTGCCCAGGATCCAGCTCACAGGGCCCTCCAGGCAGGGAGGCAGTCCCCAGTGGCGGTCCTCCTGGCGCCCAGCAGCAGCAGCCCCTCTCAAGAAAAGGATCCAGGAAGAGAACCTTTTGCAAGGAGACACAACCCCTTTTTATACAGTAAATCCCTTTGTCCTTAGGTGCAGGGGGGAGAAACCAGTCACAGCTGGTTTTGGAGCACTGCGATGTGCTCAGCCCCTCTCACTATTCACTAGTCAGGCTAGGGTCATTAGACGCACCACAGGGGGCAGAACCACATTGTGTGGGGAAAGCCCAGCCCTATTCAGGCCCCAAGTGCACTCCTCCCTCACATCAGCATGCTAATCTCTCCACTCACCACCGGAGCAGACCCATCCTGACTCCTGGAGCCAGGCTCACTAGCCAGCTCCAGCCAATCACAAACCAGCACCTTCACTGCACAAGCACACCAACGACTAGAAGTGGCACTTCCACACTAGACACAATCACGCCGCATACATCATTGCGCAGCATTTAATCACACGAGTCCGCACATACTAAACTCGACCCTGCACTCCCCACTCATCAGGAACTAAAATGGACACACATTCCCCATGCATTCCTATGGGAGGGCAGGTCAACCTCACTACACGCACGCACTTTACCCTGGGACACAGTGGTAAAGTGCGCAGAAACCAAAAATCACTAACACCAATTCACATTCATAAGCAAAAAGTTTAGGGTGGAACCTGCCAGAAGGGCCAAGTCCAACACCTATGTATTGGCCACGGTAGACGTGGGGTGGGGTCGAGCTTTTGGGGACCTGTCCAAGGAACTTGGGCTGCGCTGAAGCGTCTGGGCTTGCTGGCCTTATTAGTTCCTTGTTCTGGGGCCTAACTGTCTTTCGGTGGGGGGCCAGTCTGCTCCTACTTTTGGTGGATTGGAATATCCTAATGTGGGGGGGGAGCTGGTGTGAGCACCTCCATTCCTGCATATGGTGGAGATGCCGCTGACGCTTTGCTAGCTATTGACATTGTAGGGCTGTAGCACTGGGCCTCTACAAAGATGGCCCAGTTCTAGGAATGCCACACTCTCTTTTGACTTGTATATTTAGTTTTTATGTGTATTTTAGTATGTTCAGTTATGCTGGTGCCAATTGTTCCCTCCTGAGGTCAGGGAAGAGTGTGTATTCGTGTGTGCGTGCATTCTTGGCAAAACGTATTATGTTTCTTCACCTGTGTGAGGAATAATACTCAAATCTGTTGGGAGTATTTGTTTACTCTAATTAGGGTACAACTGTACGTGATGCACTCTGACAATTATACGTACTATGAGCTCAGGGATATTCACAGATGCATCAAACAATTCATGTTAAACAATTCAATAAACACAGATAACAGTGCATATGAAGGTTTGCAACATAGTTGAAAAATGAAATATTAAAAACAGTATCTGCACTATAGGAACTTTTGTGCCAAATACAGTTTGCAATAAATAACAGTTCCCTCATATGAAGTATTTGAAACATAGGAAAATAAAATGCGTTAGGACCGTATCTGCATATCAACTCTTGTACAAAATACAGTTTGCAATAAATAACTGCACCATAACATCACATGTACGCTACACCAGTTCAACAAACTGTGACAGAAAAAAGTGATTGCTGTGTCAAAAATGTCTTAGCCGCTCCAGGCGCATGTTATCCTGTAAACAGGGGAAACTGTGTGTGGCACACAGTAGACTGATAGTCTGCCAGTTCGTTTCCAGGACAAAGGTAATAGTGACAGATGTAGGAAAAAGAATAACTCAAGAACCACAGGCCCTTTTTGGCCACACACACACACAAGTTAAACCTAGTTTCCTAGGTCCAATTATTTTCCATAGAGTCCGAATCAAACCTGGGAGCCAAGAGTACTGTATGTGTCCCGCCCTGCGGAAAAAACGTACCATCTGTGTTATGCTCAGAGGTCCAAGTGACTAACACGTCTCATTCAAGTTCAAAATCTTTATTCAGGAAGACCTCACTCCTTTCAGATACCAAAAGTGTTAAAAAAAAAAAACTGTAGCACTGAAAAAACCTTTTAGACTAAAAAATGAGGTTGAGGTGACAACTCCGCCCATTCAGGATAGCTTTATCACAAAAACAGCGTCTTTGGAGTTATCAAGGACTATACAATAAATATTCACCTTTCCTAGCATGCTGACTATTGAAAATAGGTGACTTGTGCTGGATTGCCTCCTAGGCCACCTTACGACTACTTAGCAAGGACATATAAAATAGGTAAAATGCCATATTGTGTCAGTTGCAAGGCACTCTGATGATCTTTTTTAGGTCGAGCATAGGCAGCGCTTGCGCTGTCGCTTAGCGACTGACCTGTAGTGTATGCTTTAGCAGTTGAACTCCTCCCATTGCTGCCAGATGTTTTTTTTTTTTACTCTGTGACTGTCCTTTACAAGAACTTGTTTACTCCAGTATTGGAACTTTCATAGATTGCCATTGCTTGTATCATTCCCCGTCGTCGGAATGGGAGCCTCGGTAATAATATATATATATATATACCTAGGTAAATACACCCTAATAGGTGTAAAAAAGGTAAAAAATTAGGCCTAGGCCTCATTATCTTTTGTAGCCTATTGGTGTCATTATGTAAAAAGACCCAAAGTCACCTTAGCAACCAATCAGATCAGCCTCACCCTGTAGAACCTTCCTGAGAAAGCTCAGAGCCTCAGATTTTCTACCGCTTCGTTGGTGACAGGGAGTCTACTTAGAGCTCTGCTCTAACTTCAACTTGAGGTACTGTTTAAACAGTTTTTCTTGAAGGATTTCTTTCAGCTTTGTCATGGCTGATAAGGAAAAGAAGAGCCTTTTCAGGTCTTGTGCCACTTGTGGCAAAAAACGACTTTATACAGAAGATCAACATAAGGACTGTATTTACTGTCTATACCCAGACCATAAGGTTGATGGGTGTAGTATATGCAGGAGAATGTCTGTTAAAACCCTCCGTGATCGTGAAGGACGGCTGCTTTGTGGCTTAGGAAGTTGGAAAGGAGGGATGAAGTGGTTTCTGGTGATGAGGAAGATGCCAGATCATCATCTTCAAAGACTTCATTGAAGAGGGGCGGATCGTCTGTGGACATTTCAACTGAACCCCCCTTAAAGGCTATGCGTGGGACCTCTGATAGGTCTGGCAAGCCAGGGCCTATCGAATCTCCTCACGTGAGTGTAAAGGAGAGGGAAAGGCAGGCACTGCAGGTGCAAAGGGCTAAACTGGATGAGAGCTCGGCTGGGCCTTCCCACCAGGTTAAAGTAGCCAAGTCCGTCAAAAAACCGACTGTAGAGGCCTCTACAGGGGTCAAGAAGGACTCTAAAGCATCTGAGGTGATTTTTTCTCCTCAGTCGTCGACGAGCCATCCAGCGACGACGAGGACGACGACGAGAGTGTCGACGAGGACCTCGATGTCGATTCCGTCGACGAAGACTGGATCGACGACGGCGTCGTCGACGATAACCACGTCGACGGTTACCACCACGTCGACGAAGACCATCCCGTCGACGATGACTATTCCGTCGACGGTGGCAATCTCGATGGCGACGATCCCGTCGACGACGACGAGCCCGTCAACGATGACAGTTCCGTCGACGATCCCGTCGACGATGGTGAGCCCGTCGACGATGACAGCTCCGTCGACGATGATGAGTCCGTCGACGATGACGGTTCCGGTGAAGGGACTCTCGTCGACGGTCCCGTCGACGACGATTCAGAATAAGGAAACGGTGGAGTTGTTTTCAACGCCGTTGACGACAGGAGCGCCAGAAAACAGCAGAAGGAGGAGGATAACCCCAGATATGACTTCTCCAAGGAAAGTACCTTCACTACCTCCACCCCTTTTGTTGGATGAAGATGATTACTCAGAAGAGGAGAATGAGATGTATGGGGATGCTTACAGTCCATCTCAATTACCATGATTCGGATTTGGATGAGGAGTATTATTATCGAAAGGAACAGCGGCCAGAAAGACAAGTTGCATACCAGGAAACCCAACCACAGCAGGGCATGGTAACAATGCCTGAGTCTTTTGACAGACTTAAGGGCAATGCTGGAGGAGTATAGGAGCAGACAAGGGTCGCAACCTGTGGAAGGTCAAGCACAGGTTCAACCGCAGGTGGTGGCAGCACAGTCAGTACGGCCTGCACAGGAAGAACATGAGAGGGAATATCCTCGGCAAGTCCAAGTGGATACCTCGGATGAAGATGAAACGGGGCAGAACCAAGATCAAGACCAGGATAGTGAATGGAACCAATATATAGCTCCGGATCCGGCTTCACCAGTGCCAGACCCGGTCGACTCGCCTCCGGCTGATGTAGGAGGTTTCTTCAGTTTGATGGAAAGAGCCACAGCGCGCTTTAAGTTAGCGATGCCTACAACATCTACGGATTGTTTCTTGTACGATTTTAAAGAGGCATACCGTAAGGCCGTGCGCTCGATTCCCATTGTAGAGCACATATGGGAGGAAGGGAAGAAAGTGATGCAGACCCCAGCGACGGTCATTCCAACTCTTCCGCGCTTGGAGAAAAAATATAAAGCTCCTGATGACAGTCCCGCCTGTTTGATTGGACAACCTAGACCAGACTCGGTCATATCGCAAGCGGCACAGAAGAAATCGCGGAATCCTTCGGCCACCCTCACGACTCCGCCAGACAAGGAGGGTAGAAGGTTGGACAACGCTGGGAAGCGTTTTTCGTCGATGGCTAGCTTGTTGGTCAGAGCAGCGAATGCCTTGGCGATCCTAGCAAGGTACGACCGCCAGATGTGGAGTGATGTGGCACACTATGTGGATCTGCTAGCGGATGACCAGAAAGCGGAAGCACAGAAACTTCTGGAAGAAGGACAACGTTCCTCTTCAGAGATGATTGACTGCGCGATGGACATCGCCACCATCTCTTTCCGTGCTCTGGGCAGTGCAGCGGTTCTTCGGCGACAAGGGTGGCTGCGAGCTACATACTTCCGGCCAGAGGTCCAGAATAGGATTTTGGACTTTCCCTTTGACGGGGACATGTTATTTGGGAAACATGTCGATGAGACCCTACAGGGTATAAAGAAGGACACAGAGACAGCAAGGGCTCTGGGGAACCTGCAATATAGGAAGACACCGTTCCGTGGAGCACGAGGAAGAGGCTTCACTTCACCTAGAGGAGGTTATCAGCAACAGCGATATTCACAGCAGTCGCAGTCGTACAGGCCTCAGTACGGCAATCAATACTCTCAGCGGCAGTCGCAATCCCAGTCTTTCTCTCGCCAGAACGCTCGTGGACGACAGGGGCGTCAGGGCAAGGACGCTGGCAAGCGTCAATAGCGGCCTCCTGACTCTGCCAACTGTTCCTCCGCTTCTGGGATCTCCAGTGGGCGGCAGGATATCACAACATCTGAGCAGCTGGGAAGAGATTACATCGGATCAGTGGGTATTAAACATCATCCGAAATGGGCATACTCTAGAATTCCAGGAATTTCCACCTACAAGAGCTCCCCACGCCACTACTTCGAAACATCTGAACCTTCTTCAAGAGGAAGCTCAACAAATGCTTCAAAAAGGGGCGATCCAACGTGTTCCCCTATCACAAAGGGGAGAAGGTTTCTATTCAAGATTTTTTCTGATCCGCAAAACAAAGCAAAAGTGGCGTCCTATCCTGGACTTGAGGGAGCTCAACACCTATCTCACGAAACTGTCGTTTCGGATGATTTCACTCCAGGACATATTGCGCCTCTGTCTTGAACCCAGGCGACTACATGGCAACATTAGACCTGGAAGATGCCTATTTTCATATCCCGATCCATCCAGCTCACAGACGTTTCCTTCGCTTTACAGTAGGCAAGAGTCACTTTCAGTTCATGGTGCTCCCATTTGGATTAAAGTCCGCTCCTCGGATATTCACAAAGGTGCTGGCACCGGTAGCAGCATTTCTGAGGAGACAGTCGCTGGAAGTATTCCCGTACTTAGACGACTGGCTGCTGAAGGCCCCAAGCTTACAAGAGGCATCGAAGGCAGTGAGCACATGCTTGAACCTCTTTATTCATCTGGGTTTACAACTCAACAAGGAAAAATCAGTTCTTCAGCCGGCAGGTACGGTGAAGTTCTTGGGAGCGATACTCGATACTCAGGTGTGCAAAGCCTTCCCATCGGAAGAGAGACAGATGGAACTCATATCGTCAGCCACTCGTTTGCAAAAGAGAAGTTGGATGACAGTCAGGATGTACAAATCTCTTCTAGGGTCGATTTCATCCTGTATTCAATTGATTCCGCATTGCAGACTGCGAATGCGCCCCCTGCAGGAGGAACTGGACCTTCAGTGGAGACAAGTGGAAGGTTCGTTCGACGACAGGGTGACGGTTACCCAGCGGATGAAACGGTCGGTTTCATGGTGGATGAAAAGATCTCACCTCACTGTGGGACTCAGTTTCAAGGCTGCACGGGCTCCTCACGTCATTACCACGGACGCTTCTCTTCAAGGTTAGGGAGCAGTCATGCAAGACCTCCAGGTCAGTGGTCACTGGACTCCGGAAGAACGTCGTCTACATATCAACGTTCTGGAGCTAAGAGCTATTCGATTGGCAATGTTGGCTTTCCTCCCAAGGATTACAAACTCAGCAATCCTGGTGCGGACGGACAACACCACCGCAATGCATTACGTCAACAAGCAGGGAGGCACAAGATCGCCACTGCTTTCACAGGAAGCCCAAATACTGTGGGAATGGGCGATATCGCAGAACATCACACTCGTAGCAGAACACCTTCCAGGAGTATGCAACACGAAGGCGGATACGCTAAGCCGCCTGAGAGCAGTCTCGCACGAGTGGGAATTGGAGAACGCAGTGATCAAGGACATCTTCTTCCGTTGGGGGACCCCAGCGATCGACCTGTTTGCAACACCAGGAAACAAGAAATGCCGGTGTTACGCAAGCAGGGAACACCATCGAGGGTCACTGGGGAATGCCCTTTCGATGTCCTGGTCAGGCGCGTTTGTTTACGCCTTTCCGCCATTTCCCCTGATTCCTCGAGTCCTCAAGAAACTCAAGATGGACAGGTGCAGGATGATACTAATAGCGCCTGCCTGGGCTCGCCAGTTTTGGTACACGGAGTTGCTTCTTCTATCAGAGACACAACCCATTCATCTGCAACCCAAACAGACACTTCTATCGATGTACGACGGCCAGGTTCTTCACCCGAACCCGAGCTCGCTTCAGCTGACGGCTTGGCTCCTGAATACAGAGAGTTTAAGGATTTAAACATCCCAGAGGAATGCAGGACCATCTTGGCACAGGCACGAGCCCCTAGCACTAATAAGACATATAGAGCGAAATGGAAGAGGTTCCATTTGTGGTGTCAGAGGGAAAAAGTACATCCTTTCTCGTCAGCTCCGCATCAACTCTTACCATACATTCTATCGTTAGCACAAGCAGGTCTGGCTCATGCTTCTATCAAGGTCCACTTGGCAGCTATTTCCAGGTATAGGAGGACAAGATCGGGCCCCTCTCTATTGTCAGCAAGAGTAATAAAACAATTCCTGAAAAGACTGTTTAGAGTTTTTCCGCCAGTTAGGCCCCCACCTCCGGTATGGCACTTGAATGTGGTCCTGGCTCAGCTGATGAGACCGCCATTTGAGCCAGTACATAAAGCGGACCTGAAGTTCCTATCATGGAAAGTGGCGCTTCTTTTGGCACTCACCTCTGCAAGGAGAGTAGGAGAACTTCAGGCTTTAACCATCAAAGAACCTTTCTTGCAGTTCAAGAATGATACATTGATCCTACGGATGAACCCCAAGTTCATTCCGAAGGTACCGACAGACTTTCATCTTAATGAACCAGTGGTTTTGAAGTCTTTTTTTCCTCGACCTTCAACCCAGGCTGAGAGGACACTTCATTCTCTGGACGTTCAGAGATGTTTGAAATTCTATCTACAACGCACAGCTGGATTTCGAAAAACACCCCAACTGTTTGTGGCTTTCGGAGCCCCAAGGAAAGGATTCCCTTTGTCAAAACAAGGGTTATCTAGATGGATAACAAGTGCGATCCGGTTCTGCCACCAGGCGGCAGGCAAACCTTTACAAGGACAGGTGAAAGCACATTCCACAAGGTCGATCTCAGCATCAACAGCGCTGTTTGCTGGAGTATCCATAAGGGATATTTGCAGAGCAGCCACCTGGAGCAGTACACACTCCTTCACGAGACATTACTGCCTGGAGGCGGCTGCAAAGGAGGATTCGGCTGTAGGACAGGCAGTCCTGAGAAATCTCTTCCAATAAGAGGTGAGCTTTCCTCTCTTCCCTCCTCCTGTTTTTTCAAACATTTCGTTTCTTATGCTTTGTTACTGCTTTATGGTTGTTATAATCTGTGATGTCATTAGTTTATAATGATTCTGTAACGGTGCACGAAATGTTTGAGGTATGCTAACTGCTATCTACTCTGATACAAGCAATGGGAATCTATGAAAGTTCCAATACTGGAGTAAGAAACAAGTTACTTACCTGTAACTTTAGTTCTCCAGTATTGGTAACTTTCATAGATTCCCATGCGCCCACCCGCCTCCCCTGGGAAAGCTCACTTTAGGGCTAGGTGATTATGTGGCAAAGCAACGGCTACGAAAATCTGAGGCTCTGAGCTTTCTCAGGAAGGTTCTACAGGGTGAGGCTGATCTGATTGGTTGCTAAGGTGACTTTGGGTCTTTTTACATAAGGACACCAATAGGCTACAAAAGATAATGAGGCCTAGGCCTAATTTTTTACCTTTTTTACACCTATTAGGGTGTATTTACCTAGGTATATATATATATATATATATATATATATATATATATATATATTATTACCGAGGCTCCCATTCCGACGACGGGGAATGATACAAGCAATGGGAATCTATGAAAGTTACCAATACTGGAGAACTAAAGTTACAGGTAAGTAACTTGTTTCTTGCCAATGGGTAATCCCCCCCTTAATGTCCCTCCTTTTCGTTTCCATTTTGGCCGGATGCAGCACTGCCTAACTACTATATTGTTACACCATGGGTGTTTATGTCTTCGTTTGAGGACTTCTTTTCTTGTCATTGTATTACCGTATCTCCGCGCCATACATGCTTTATGTACGATTCGCTTTCCATTTTTACAAACTGATGTAAAAAACAAGCAAGCCTCTTTCTTACTGGATTTGTTCTTAAGTTGATAAATGACAAGGAATTCAGTGCATTGATTTTGAGGAAAACGGGGCAGCTCTTTAAAACTGTAGTCTAGTGGCGATCACTTTAATGTCCTGGGCGTAGTCTGTGTGACGTTCAGGTGACGTCTCTATCGAAGACGGCTGGCTGGCTACTGGCACAGAGAAGAGACACCATTGCTGTTTGTCAAGTGTTACTCAGGGCTGTTGTGGGCTTCACAGATGTTTCTCTCCTTCCTCTCCCTCGATTGGGTTAATGCGTTTTTGTGTTCTCTTGTTGGCCAGTCAATAAATAAAGTGGTGTCTGACACCCCCGGGTAAAGTTTGCTCTGTATAAAAAACACATAAATAATAAATAAATACATTTGAGTGGTGGGGATTAACTGTGGCGGCGACCTCGTGCTCATTACTGGCTGCAGGAATTTCTATTGCATGCACCCCTGTAGATGCTCGTGACAGCGTATCAATTTATAATCGTCCCAAGTTTCTTTTTAAGCTGCGTGCCATAGTTTTAAGGTTTTTTAAATATTGTTTTCGGCTTTTTGGATTTCACGGACCAACTGCTCTTTTTCTGTGTCTTACTTTTATGTCTGCTCATGTTCACGTATCTGGTCCCTTCCTCTCCAGACTTCCAAACGGCAGAAATAGGTATCTTTAATTTTTCACAGCCAGGATTTACAACTAGGTACTGTCGCTTCATAATGGTACATTATATTTGTGGTTCCATAGCATAGTTGTAAGTTTGTAAAATTGCCCTCCAAGTTAAACATATATTCAGCACGGCCTTCTATATACCATATAATTCGCCCAAATGTGTATCACTCATCTGAAATGCCATGCAGGTTTGTCATTTGCAGGGCCACTGGAATTATGCTATTCTGCGTCGATGTTTGCACAGTTATGTACTTGCCGCATTTGCCACGTAATCCATCATCTGCTGCACATACTGCAGATTTGAAGAAAAACTAGCATTTACAATGCAATAGGTCTCGCATTATTAAAGTTTGAGCTATTGGCATTGTAAATGACAATGCCTTTTATTCATTTGCATCGGTGCGTAAACAAGCGCTTAGTACTTGTAGTCCATGCTTATGAGAAGCAAGGCTGGCAGCCTTGATCATCGTAAGCAAGGACTATACGTTCAAAGTGCGTGTTTATGCACCGATTGCAGGTTTTAAAAATGAATAAAAGGCATTGTCATTTACACTGCCAATAGCTCAAACTTTAATAATGCGAGACCTATTGCATTGTAAATGCTTGTTTACACTTCTCCCTAGTTTACCGTTTGCCAAATGCTTTAACCTCTTCGCTGCTAGGCCTTTTCCCCCACCTGTGCTAAGCCAGGGTAGTTCGCGCTTAGGCCCCTGTAACTTTTTGACCACATAAGGTATCCACACCAAATTTGTGCCCTTTTCTTCCAACATCACAGGTTTCTAATGCTACCGAGCGTTTGTGGAATCCCCTAGAGGGGACCCAGAAATTAGCCTAAATACAGCAACATTTCTGGTTTTTGGGGAGAAAAATGGGAAAAAGTGTTTTTTCTCTGCAAATGATATCAACAAAGGGGATGTGGGGGTGAAATCACCATTTTCCGAGCTTTCAGGAACTGATGGACTTTTGTCAGAGAACCAATATTTGTTTACAGTGCTGTACGAAGCTTCTCTTGGCACGGCTGTCCCGGTCAGTCGTCTCGTCTCCCAGCCTCGTCGTTGACTGCAGGGCTCTCTACTGTCCGGTTCCGCCGTCGATCGCACTCGGGTCTGGGGCCGTTGTTCTCCACTTGGTAAGTTGAGGCACTTGTCGCCGAGGTCTTCGACCTCACCTTCTTCTGTTGTCAGGGGCTCTGGTTCCCGGAACTTTCCGGACGACGTGCGCTCCTAACGGTTGCCCCCCTTTCCGGGTGTGGAGGTGACTCGGGCCCAAATGGAGGCCTATGCTATGGCCTTGCAGGCCTCCCTTGTGTCCTCTCCCGTTCCTGGGGCATCCTCGAGACCTCCGTTTCTTGTGGGGTCTCAGACGGACGCGCCGTCGGGTTCGCCGCACCGCCAAGTGAGCCCTTGCCTCCTAGGAATGTTAGAGATGTGATGTCAGGGCGCGGCCCGGCTGGGTCCCCTCTACGCGGTTTTGTTAGGGCGCGGCCCACCTGGGTCCCCCTCTTCGACCCACTGCGCCTCTGCCGCGCTGTATAGCCCTGGGGGCTCCCTGTGGCGCAGCAGGTGGTTGCTCGTGCTCATAGCCCTGACTTGAGCACACCCCAGCCTTCCGGTCAGGCAGCCTCCTCGGCTCCGCCTCCGCTCCTTTCTCCTGAATCTGAGCCCGCTCTGGATGAGGCGGTGCCGGAAGATTGCCAGGTCGGCCCCGGCGACCTCTTCTTCTTCAGAGGGTGAGCTTGTCATAGTTTCGGCACAGGATGGTGCAGACTCTATGCCGGAGTTTGCCTAGTCGGCGTCTGACGAGGAACAATTGGCACCAACACATGTCATTTTGACGCCGAGTTCTGGATTCTTCTATAGAGGTCTCTGGAGAGGGTTTGGCACCTCCCTCCCACCCGGCGTCAACGGAGCTAGTGCTACCAGTGCCCCCCTTGGAATTTGTGGAGCCTCCTCAGGAGCCCCGTCAGGATCCTCATTCTTCCATGGGGCTCCTTCCGTGGGTCATTGGGCGCACCCTCAGTGTCTTGGGAGGATCAGCCTGCAACACTACCGCACTTATGAGCTGTTTTCCCCTCCGCGGAGGGCTACTGAGGCTGGTGCGGCTTTTTTTAGCGTGGTCTCTTCAGACACCTGCATTTTAAATATGCAAACCCCCTTGTCGGTGGACCCCTTGCTGGAGGTGCTCCACCGTGAGTCCGGCAATGTGGAGCCACTTTTGCCTTTTGAGGCTTCCCTTTATGATGCCCTCTTGGGTACCCTGGTCTGACCTGCTTCAGGTGATCCGGTGGCACGTTCACTTTTGCACCACCACCGCCCAGCTCCACATGATCCGGTCTGTCTTTGCTTAATGCCACCTCCGAAGGTGCTCGCGCTGATCTTCATCACTCCATTCGGGATGGCCGCGATTTGGCCAAATTCATAATCCATTCAGCCTTAGATACTGCCGATCGTTTGGGTCGAGCCATGGCGAGTTCTGTGGCCTTAAGACATCACGCTAGGTTGTGAGATAGTGTCTTCCCTGAAAATATCCAGGAACGTCTGGTTAATTTACCCTCTGATGGGGTTTTGCTCTTTAATGCTAACGCCGAGTCGGCTGTTCACCGGCTGCTGGCGGTCTTTCGCCCTCCCTCTTAGGTCTTGTTAAGCCTGCCTTCTGTAGTACTTTTTCATTTCGCATCGTTTAGATGCACCCTGTGTTTAACATAAGCAGTAAACCTTACGTCTTATTTTTCATGTAGTCAAGGGTGTTTATCCTTTCATTAGCCTCTCTTGGATGCGTTTTGCTTTCAGTGCCTGTTGGCCTTCTGTAGCCGTGTTCCACAGGTTGCTGTGTCCTCTGCTTGTGGTTTTCAGCCGGGGGCTCAGCTCAGTAATGTCATTACGACTTGGACCTCTGTTCATGGGTTCAGTTTGTTGCTGCATTTTTTGGCTTGGCTTATTGCCCTAAGAGGTGTCCCCAGTTGTCCGGGGTATACGTACTTGTACGCTATTATATAGCCTTGCTTATCTCACCTGGGCCTGGAGATCATGTGGACTCCATGCACCGATTGAAGGTCCGTTGTACGGTGTTCTATATTTTTCCTTGGTGTCATCTGCTTTCACCATGGTTATCCACCTCTTTGGAGGTTTAATGGTTTCCTCTTTGCAAATGTCTCCTACCTGCCTTTAATGTGCTAGGTATGGTTCGGCATATTCATTATGTCTACATACTGGTTGCGTTGGTTTCCTCTTCCTACGTCACCACCTCTTGTCGTGGTTGCGAAGCTTGGACCAATATCTCCATGTGTGGGGGAGCCTTTTTAGGTGGTTGCAAGTTGCCATTGGTTTCTTCTTGCTTCCTCTTCCTGGAGTGATTTTCTAATTGTCATTTGCGCCCTTTTTTGTGTTTGACGCTACCTGTCTCTTTTGGAGTGTTGGTCTTGGATTCTGAGACTCTTTCCACCATTTGTTGACTTGTTTTTTTTGGCCTCTCTCTTCGGATTTGCCTACTCTTGTTAAAGCTACGCCTGTGGGACAATTCTTCTGATGGCAGTGGTCATTGATTACTGTCTGTGAGTCTATATTGTGGTTGGTCCTCTCTTTGGCTTCATGCTGCCCGGTCGGGCTGCCAGTTCCTGTGTAAGCCACTTTAAGGTTTCTATTGCCGTTTGCTGGCTGCATATTCTACCTGCTTCAGCGGATTGGGGGTTGATGCTATTGCCCCTCTTTACCCTTTTGGGGTTGGGTGTGCGCTTGGCGTGCTTTCTTGTCCTGCTGGCTGTTTCCAATGCATTCCTCAGGTTGTGGATTGCCTTTGGGCTCTGCCACCGGCACTTTCGGCTTCCTTTTGTAACCTAGTCTGTTGGGCGCTTGTTGCATCTCTTCAAGTTCTTTACACGCTTGGGTTAATGCACTTTTGTGCACCATTTAGCAGAGAGTGATCCTTCTCTCTCTCTCTCTCTTCTGAGGATCATACCGTTCTACCTGTCATTTCTATACTGATATGGTGTGTCACCATTCTGGCATGTTGCCGGGTATCTTCTATCCTGTGACTTCTGCTCTTCGAGCTGCTGGGGTTGCTGTTCACTTTCTGCTGCAGTTCTTCCCCTTTATCCATCACCCTGTTGCCGGATCACATGCCTGGTGCTTTCTGTTGTCCTGTCGCAGACCCGCCTCCCTTTGGGGTATGGCTATGGTATCTATTCTAAATTAAGGAATCTGTGGCTAGATGTCTCTATCAGATGTACGAGTTACATTCAGTAACCATGTATCTGGTAGAGACGTAGTCTAGCCGCAGACTCCTTAACGCCCACCCATTCAACACGTTCTGCGAGGACCTTTTTCTGGTGGTGTTCTCCACTGGCCTCTTCAGTTGCCATTGGGTTTTATCTTCAGGGGGTTCAGGTTGTTGCACTACCCTGGGTGCTTTCAAGTCAAGTCACTAGTTTATTGTATATGATTACTTAAAATCGTTGCAATTTGCAATATAAAATATTTCAGCAAATACAACTGCGCAATTTCAATAAAATACAAACCACATTAATACTGCACATAAGATGTTACTAACGATTTAAACAGAATTTCAAGTTCATGCTATTCCGATTTTTCCAGGTGCTCGGGTAACTGCTTTGTTCAAAGATGAATTAAACTAGTTCTGTCAGCTCAAATGTGCCTATAAAAGATGCTACACTTTACAATAAAATTAGCTTGACTACTTTTATCAGTTGAGTCCGCTTATTGCCAGTGCTGAGATGAAGCCCATGTCGACCTCATTCATGCTTTTTTGTCTTCTTCTAAATCAGCTTGCCTTAAACGTTTCTTTACTTTTACCAAAAATTTTACACTCAGCTGACGGACTTCTTTTCTGTTATATGGAACCTTTGGTTCACAGGAAGGTTTGTTTTCCTCTCCAGTCCCCTTCCCTTCAGTCTGCTTTACTGCCTCGGGGTCCTGGTCTCCTTGTGGTCATCCTCTTTGAGGGTTGGTTGTGCTCTGTTTCCTACCTCTGTTTTTAGAGGGGAAACACCAGTCTCCTCTTTCTTTCCTACAGTGGACTGTTGTTCTTTCTGTGTTCCGTTCTTACTGGACAACACAGTTCCACATGGCACTGTCAGTCTATTTCTGTCTGTTGTAATGTTCTTCCCTTGTTGCACTCGGGAGGGGGCTTCCGCTTTGCCTGCGGGGCTCTTTCTCACAGCCTCCACTTATATGTGTAGGCGGTGTCTATTCTGCCTTTAGTATGGTGTCTTCCACCACCCCACCTCCTTCTTCATTCACATAATTTTCATTCCTCGCACACTGTTCCTATACTTTCACAGTTTTTAGTTGGTGGCTCCGCGTTGTGCCGCGGAAAATTTTCTTAGAAGAAAACTGACGTCAGCATCCCGGGAGGGACTTCTATGATTTCGCTGACATCACGTACCAGGACGACATCAGGGCGGAGTCGCATGGCACCGTACCCCAGCGTGCAGAGGTACTGCTGCAAAAGAATTCCGGATCCAGTCTCATGCCTGGGGATATTCTAAATTAAGGGGTCTGCGGCTAGACAACATCTCTACCAGATACATTGCTACCGAAGGTTAGTAACTCATACATCACTACAGGAAAGACCTGGGACATGTAGCTTTGTTCCTCCCCCCTGTAAGCGTAAGTGGAGTAGACTGGGCTGGCGTATGCCAGTCCAGCGTAGGGGTGTGAACAATGAGCCCGGGGCTCGGGCGTGGTTCAGTTCTGGGCTGGACAAGAAAGTAACAATGCGTGTGTCTCTGTTGTAGTGTCGGCACCACCCTCACCGCAATCGGCAATGTTGCACCCTGTGACTCAAATCCCACAACATGGGCAACATGGACTTAAGGGGTAATCACTGACCCTACTTACATCCATACTTGAATGATCATAGACATGACACATCTGAGTTTGAATGTTTTATTCACATTCTGTTTAGTGTTGAGGCTGGAGCACTACTGGGCCATGACAACCCCACTTTACATTGTTGCCCCGTGGAGGGCCAGCCAGAGTCCTTCAGGGAATGACAAGTTCATTGGAAGAGTTCAGTTCGCAGTCTGAATGCTGTGTCATTGGTAACCAAACAAAATATGGCAGTCCATGTCGAGGTCCAAGGTGAGCGTTACAGAGTGTATCGCGGGACAGTGGAAGGTGATGATGCAGAGGGCAGAAACAGGCCTTATGGCAGAGATGAATGCTACAGCTTCCTTCTTACCACTAAGGCACAATCATCCGCATCTTCGTCCTCTGATGTATCATGTACCTCACATATGGGTGGTATTGTTTTGTCTTCATCACTGTGTTTCTGAAAGAAACAGGTTAGTATTAGATTCCTTACCTTAGAATATCCCTAGGCGTCAGACTGGATCCGGAAACTTTTGCGTAGCAGTACCCTTGCGCGTCGGTAGGCGTCGTCTGCGGCTCCGCGTCCGTCGTCATCATCGTTGGCGCTGGGATGACGTCGCCGGGGTACTTAGACGACGCCCTTGCGCGCTGACTTCAGTTCTTCTTTTTTCCGCGCCAGCAAGCGCCGATCCGGAAAAAGTAGTACCCTTAGTCAATTTTTTACTAACTTTTTCGATCATTTTTGATCATCTTTCGAAGTCACTTGACTCAGACGGTGCCGGTAAAGTTGCCCGGTTCAAACCCTGCGTTGATTGCAGCCGACTGATGTCGGTTACCGACCCCCATCGCCGATGCCTTCACTGTCTGGGCCCGACCACGACAACAAGTCCTGCTCCGACTGCCGGGCCCTGATGTCCAAAGCTAGACTGGAGCGGTCCGGCAAGCGACTCGAGCTCCGGCAGTCGGCCCGCGCCGCTCAAGGTCCTGGTCCGGAAGGAGGTCGAGGGACCGGTAGCAGGGCCGGAGTCACCACAGCTCCGGGAGTCGTCATCAGTCCTCGGGCTCGAAGTCCTAAGGTAAGAGGCACAAGAAGTCGAAGAGGCGACATCGCTCTTCTGACTCCCCCCGACGCTTGCGCGATGCGGCCGGTGGTTTGGTCTACACCACCCATGCGGCTCCGCCGGAGCCGTAGTCGTCGCGGCCTGCTCCATACCCGTCGGTCCCTGGGCAGAACGCGACGCCAGAGGAGATCGAGGCCTTCCTCATGGCCATGAGGTTGCTCACTCACTCCGGTTCCGGATCCGGGTCGTCGCCAGTCGACCTTACGACCTCGCCGGTGCTGGCCCCCAGGGTGTCGCCTCCGGCGCCGTCCCAGGACGACGTCATCCTCGGTCCTACCCTCGATTCGGGTATTCAACGCCGCTAGGAGATTTTTACTTCTACGACCCGGCCCCATCCTTTGACCCTGAGTATCAGGAGATGGGTGCCGAGGAGCATTGTGAGTGCGAATCTTCTCAGGACTGGGCAGGTGAGCTAGGGGAGGCTAGTGGTCTGGACACTTCGCCAGACCCTGGTTTTGTCTCTCCTCCTACCGTGGCTACGGAGGAGGGGGCTGCCTATAGTGTGGTGCTGACGCGGGCTGCCAAAGCCTTGGGCCTTGAGCTCCCCGTCGCGGCCGCGAGGACTAACGTCCTCACTGAGGTCCTTATCCCACAGGCAAGCTCCGCTGAGCCTCTGCTGCTGTTTAATGAGGCCTTGTTGGACGTTCTTCTGGGCACTTGTTCCAAGCCCGCTACAGGTCCGCCTGTAGATAGGAACGTGGCCAGGCACCACCGCCCGGCTCCGGGCGACCCTTGCTTCCTGTTCACCCACCCCACCTCTGAGAGCATAGTCATCCAGGCCTCTAACTCCCAGACCGCATTCCCGACGGCTCCCCCGATCGGGAATCCAAGCGGTACGAACAGTATGGTAAAAAGATGTTCTCTTCCAGGGGATCCTCATTAATAGTCCTAAGCACAGAATATTCTCGCCCATGTGCGGTACCCCGGAAATAATATAAAAATATATATGTGAAAAAACATATATCTCACTCCACATATATGTACGTATATATATTATTTTTTTTTCACACCAATGCAGCCCCAAAAATGAGGCTAAACAATGTTTTTTTTTTTTTTTGTATTTTTTTGTAAGACCTTTATTCACAGCGACAGATGATTACACAGCCGGTAGCCTACAACCCTGGGGCCGGCTGCAATGGAATGAACGTGCGTTTTCACTGTTAGGTTTACACAGCCATGTAGCCGACAACAACTGTCCGGCGGCGTAGAGCACATAAATAAGGCCTTGTTTTTTGAACAAATTTTGTTGGTGTACTAGAACATACACATGAAATTTCAACAATGAACCCCAACAATGAGACCTTCACTTGTCAGTCGTCTACAGCAATCAGTACAGCATAATCTGATCGTAACCCCGTTCCTGAACATCTCCCCCTGCGACCCCCATCAGCAGCAATACCTTCCGCCCACTTCATGTATAATAGATGCTATCACTCCGTGTCACTCTCCAATGTGGCTAAATAGTCAGTTAAGTATATCCAAAAGTCTTTCGGCCTAGATCGTGGTGGTAGGTTTTCCTCGTATGTTAGTAGTTTGTCCCTACAGCTGGACATGTCTCGTATCTAGTGAAGTGTGGTGGGTACCTGAGGAGCGTGCCAGCACTTCGATACCTGCCGCTTGGCCAACAGCAATGCGATCGCACAAAATTTACGTTTAGATGATTTGAGCTGTGGTATAATGCCCAACAAGCAACATCGGATTGTGCAACCCACTTCCACCCCCACCATGTGCGATAGCTTAGTGGTAACCTCCACCCAATAATCCTGTATTTTAGGGCAACCCCAGGCCAGATGCACAAAATCAGCGCCCTCCACACCACACCTCTTACAGTTGGTGTCTTCACTCATGCGGTATCTCCCCATTCGCGCTGGTGTGTAATATGCCTGATGTATGTATTTGTAGTGTATGATTTTCAGATTACCGTTAGGACTCAAGATCTGTGTAAGCGCGCACGTCTGTTCCCATTCTTTCTCTGACAGTGGTTCATCTAACACCAAGTCCCATCGAGCCTTGGCCTTGTTCGTGGTCTGTGGGTTCTCAGCCTGCGCGATGGAGTATAGTCTCGACGTCAGGTGGGACAGATTCTGTGTGGTAATGATGAGTTGTAGAGTGTCTAGTGTTTCTGGTTCGTCAGGAAAGGTGGGATATAAGTCCATCATGGCTCTCTTCAGCCTGCAATGCGTGAAATAAAACAGCTGCGACTTGTTGTGGATGTATTGTAGGTCCGTAATCGTTACAAAACTACCCTCGTGAAACAAATCTCCCATCTGCGCTATGCCCACCTGTTGCAATAGCGACATTCCCACCTTCTCACATGTGACAGACAGTGCTGAGTGGTCATGTAATGGCATGCTGCGCGCATAGAGCGGGGTTTTGTGCGCTAATCTTCCGAGTTCGTGCCACGCCCTAACGGTGGTGTCGACCGTGTTTATATCTCGTGCGTGCAGTGGTGGGCGTTTGTGCGACAGTATAGCCGTGAGAGGGATTGGACTCGGATCACCCTCCTCGATCGCCGTGTGGGTTAAATATGGCACCGTATGAAACCAGTAAGCCGCATATTGTGCCTGTGCGCATAAGTAGTACAGTTTAAAATCTGGTACCCCAAATACCCCTTTAGTATACGGTAGTGTCAATGTCTGGAGATTAATTCGCGCCTGTTTCCCTGCCCAGATGAGTAGTAGTATCAGTGACTTGATTCTACGGAAGATTTCACCCGGGGGGGTAATGGGGATATTATTGAATAAATACAGCAGTTTGGGCAATATGTTCATCTTAACAATGGCTATGCGGTCCGCTAGGGATAACGGGAGCTGAATCCATCGCTTCACCTTGTCTTCTAGTGTGGAAATCGCGACGCCATAATTGGCGCGGAGCACCACGTCTGGGTCTCTGTGAAAAAGTATGCCTAAATACCGCACCGGATCGGTCTGCCATTCAAGGGGGTAGTCAATATTAAAGGGAGTCGTGGTGTCCGTGAGGGGTATGATGGAGGATTTTGACCAATTAATCGTTAGCCCCGAGTGTCCGCCAAATTTGATATATTCCCTCAACAGCGGGTTCAAGTGTTCGTGTGGGTCTCGAACGTAAAGCACCATGATGTGTAGTGTCCTAGCAGGGAATTGCAGGGCGGATGACTTGTAATTCTGGCGTATAATGCAGGCCAGTGGTTCCAACGCCAGGGCGAATATCAGTGGGGAGAGCGGGCATCCCTGCCTGGTTCCGCGCTCTACCGCAAAGCTGTCGGACAAGTATCAATTCACCCGGACTCTGGCTCTGGGCTTGGTGTATATTAAAGACATCCATTGGACAAACCTTTTCGGGAAGCCCATGCGGTGTAATACCGCAATCAAGTATTTCCATTCGATTGAATCGAACGCTTTGGCCGCGTCTAGCAGTACCGCAACCGCCTTCTTTTCAGGCTGGAGATAATGGGCAAGGGCGAACAACGCACGGGTATTATGTGACGTGGAATGGATCGGAACAAAAGCCACCTGGTCAGGCAGTACCAAGTTGGTCATCAGTGGCGTTAGTCTCATAGCCATTATCTTTGCTAGGATTTTTGAATCAACATTTATCAATGATAGCGGCCTATAAGAGTCGCATCGGGTCGGGTCCTTGGACGGTTTCAGCAGAGGTATAATTACCGCTTCACCGAGGGTCGGGGGAAGCTTGCCCTTGTCGAATGCTGCCCCGTACATTTCCGTCAATCTGGGGGCAAGGATATCAATATATTGTTTATAAAATTCGTTCGTGAACCCATCAGGGCCCGGCGCCTTCCCATTCGGGAGTGTCTTAATCACTTCCGTGACTTCCTCCATCGTGATGGGTGCCGCTAAGTATTCCCTTTGCCGGTCAGAGAGCCACGCTATGGCCACCTCTCTAAAGTATTCGTGAATGTCTTCTGTTGAAGCTATTTGCTCTGAGGCGTATAACTTACTATACTCTGTGACAAAACTTTTCAAGATATCCGACGGTTGTGTCAGTATGATATCGTTCTCATCTTTGATGCCTAAGACCATATTATGTTTTTTACCCTCGCAAATTTTTGCTGCCAGCAGCCCGCCCGGTCTGCCTCCCTCTCCGAACGCCCTAGCATTGTGTTTTTTACCCATATATTTGATCTCGTCATCAACTAGCTTTTGATGTTCCGTGTGTAATGTGCGGAGCCGTCCCAGTATGTCAATGTGCGGAGTGGTTTCATATTCTCTCTCTAAGGCCCTCAGTTGTGCGTCGCACCTTTTAATCTGTTGTCTAATATCCCGAAGTATGCCGATTGTGGCACCCATACACACCCCTCGGATCGTTGCCTTAAAGGCTTCCCACAATAAGCATGGGTCGTCCACTGTACCGTCATTCAGTAGAAAATAATCTTTGATCGCAGCATGTATGGTGTCAGCGTATAGTGCGTCAGTCAAAGCTCGCGAGTTGAATCTCCACTGAAATGGAGGTGGGGTATGATCTGGGATGGCTAGCTTCAGTAAAATCAGATTGTGGTCCGGTAGTGTTCTAGGTAGGACCTGTATTGCAGTGGACCAATGTACAATATCATCTGTGCCCAACCAGTAATCAATACGGGACCAACTATTGTGGCATGCAGAAATGTGTGTCGCCCCATGGTCTGTGGGATGCTTGTGCCTCCAAATGTCCGTCAGTCTCAAGTCCGTCAGCATATGTTGGAGTTTAGTTCTAGCGTTTTTGTGCGATTCGTTGGACTGAGCTGAGCGGTCGATGCCATCAGCTTAGGTTACATTCCAATCCCCTCCGCATAGTATCTTAGTGTGCGTGAAGTGTTGTAAGTGTCCCCACAACTCCTGAAAGAATTCTGGAGAGTCCACATTAGGTCCATACACATTAGGCAAAGTCAAAGCCTTGCCCCGAAGAGACCCCAACACAATAACATATCTGCCTCCGGGGTCCTGCACCACCCGTATCACTTTGAAATTCAACCCTTTTCGGAACAACAACATTACCCCTCTAGAGTATGACGAATATGTTGCAACATGGATAGACTCTGCCCATTTAGTGCCTATGGATGGATGAGTGTTAGGAGCTATATGCGTTTCTTGTAAGAACGCAATATCTATGTAGTGCCTGTTTAAGTATGCAAAGACGCGCCTGATTTTCTTGGGCTGTGTCAGGCCTCGCATATTCCACTTCAGAAGCTTTACGTGTGTATCAGTCTGTTGACTTGATCTCTGAGTCATCGGTACGGTGGAAGTGTCTGGCAATGCTGCGCTTCAGTACAATACCAAGGGTTCCCTGAGAGATGACTTAGTGTAGATACTTGCATGTAAATGCTGTCTGGAGTTACATCAAAGAGTTGGTAATCAACATTCAACTGCAAAGGTCTCATAACATTCTTAATCAACAGTCCCCATCCCCCCCCACCCACTCCAGCAACCCAAACATGCTGAAGCCATACACCCCCCCCACAAGCCCTCGGCAACAGCTCAGGGCGAAACATAGCTATCGAACTTTTGTGGGGAACTCCCTCTCGGAGGTCCGCTGGGGACACAACTCGCCATCCAACCCAATGGATGTGGACGGTCTACATTATGCCAATACAATTAGACACATCATTGCTCAATGCCCCCGGCCCTTCACAGCCCTTGTTTAGCAATAACACCAGTGACCGCTAGGCGGTGCGACGCAGTCCCCCCCTCCCGGGTCCCATAGGCTCAATGGCGTGCTGACCAAGCCACCCCCAGCGCATGGCCAGTGAATCACCCGTTTGATCATTGATCGTGTCCATCAACGCCCAGTACCCGCCTCCATGTAGCAGATCGATCCACGACCCCACCCTCCACAGCCCAATCAAAGAACAACAAAGTGTGTAGGTCGCAAATAGCAGTGTGGTCGTTGTGGTCGCCACCAGAGCAGCGTGTTGTCTTACAGAGTCATTCGCCACGCCTGGCAGCAATAATGAGGTCTGTCCCCAGTAGTGGAGCGCACATCCTGTAAACAGTGCCTATTTGTGTGATGGGAACATTATCAAAGTGCTCCAGAGAAGCATCCATGTATCTTTGTCAGTCGATGCGCCCACCATGTGGCTCCTCAGCCCCCACAACAGTTACACCCCGACCCAGGCCCTCTGCTGGACGCTGGTGCGGGTTCTACCCCATGTCTATCCAGCCCTTCCAATAATCAATGTGCACCAAATGCTCAATGTGACAATATAACTCACCACCAGAAGGAGTGCAAAGCACGCTGTTTATCTCTGGTAGTTAGAGTCAGTAGGCCTGGGACATGCGGCCTACAGCAAATGAATGAGCTCACATGGTGGAAAGGTGTTATATACTCACACATAGTCTCTCACAGACGAAGACACCTCACGTTTAGTCCGAGTCCGCCCTCTGATCTTCGCGTTCATTCGCTTTTTTCCGTGCAGTGACCTGTTTCACAAACTCCTGCGCAGCTTTCGGGTTCGCCAATATCACTGGTTTCCCCTCCCATTGCACTCGAAGTCTAGCCGGATAGAGCATAGAATACGTGATCTGGAGATCCCTGAGCTTGGCTTTCACCGCCGTATATTCTCTTTGTGCCTGTTGGACTGCCACAGTGTGGTCCGGATAGAATTCCAGCTTATTACCTTGATGAGTGATTGGTCCCTTTTCCCTCGCCAATCTCAGGATGGCGTCCCTGTCTCGATAATTCAGCACCCTTGCCACAATTGGTCTCGGTGACGCTCCCGGCGGTGGCCTGGGCGCCAAAGATCTGTGCGCCCGCTCAATTACAAAAATGTGCGAGAAAGCGTTGTCTCCAAACACATCCTTGCAAAGTTTCTCAATATATTGCTCCATTTTTCCGGTGTTGGTAGATTCCGGCAGCCCCGCTATGTGCACGTTATTGCGCCTAGAGCGCGATTCCAATTCCTCCTCCTTTGCTCTGATAACCTCCAACACCTTCTCCATGGCGTGCATTTAGTGGTGGTTGCGCGGGATTCATCTTCGACCGCCGAGATCCTCGTCTCCGCAGTTTCCAGCCTTTCTCCGTGCTTTTCCACCTTGGCCGCCATACCATCCATCCTGCACGTTAGGTTATCTAATTTGCCGTTGATATCTTGTAAGTTGGATTGAATGGCCAGGAGTGTCTTTTCCATATTGCTGCTAGCAGCCGGTTCGCTAGGGATACCGCTCATGTCAGGTGACCCTGTGTCTGCAGGTTTTGGCGTTTTCTTCGTCTCAAAAGATATCTTTTGTTGTTGTTTCTCCAGCCTCACCATGGTAGATGTAGGCGGTGTGGACAGAGCCCTGTGCCGTGGTGTGGATCTCGTCTTCCTGGTTACCGCCGCCGTGTTGGTGCCTCGCACAGTGCCCTCGCCAAGAAGATAGTTAATCTGTGGGTTTCAAGCGTGCTCTGGCCCCACCCTTCCGCTCCCAGATCGTTATGCACCTGAGTTAAATAGGCCCTGCGCTCAGATATCCATGTGCGCCAATGGCAGCCACCTCAGCACCGGCAAGTCGCGTTATGACCCGGAGAGGCGCGCTGTCTGGTGTGTCGACGTCGTGCCAGCAGTTCTACGCTTATGTATGCTATGTTGTCTCACCCAAGTACACCCCTTCGTTGAAGGGCTCTCAGCGTGCACCGGCACGTTAACCAGCTCGGTAGACACCCGCATGCGACAGGATCCGTGTCCGGCTTACTGCAGGCATGGAACGTCACGTCTGAGAGAGGCGCGTTGTCCGCAGTGTTCGTGCTGTGGCAAAGGTCTACTGCGCTGTTATGTGTTGCAGGCGCCTTCAGCTTTTCCCACCAGTGTAGCCCCAACGGTGAACATCCCGGGGGTACACGAAGCGAGGTGGGAAGCGCCCGGTTTAGAAGCGCAGGTCAGACGCGTCTGGCCGGGACCGGAGCCTTTCCTCTGCACGCCGCCATCTTGCCGAACCGTGGGGAGTCTCAGTAGTGCGTGCGCTCCTAAGCCCGCTTTTCACAGGCTGCCAGTGTTAATATAGGCACGTCGCTGGGCAGATATGCTTTGTGACCTCCACCATCTTACCCCGGTCGGCTTCGGCTTCTGGGTCTCCGCAGTCTACAGCGACGGCAAGAGGAGAGGCGCGGGTGCCATCTTGTCCACTCCCGTCCCGAGCCGCCAGTTTCCGGGAATAATTTCAGCAGGCGTTGGGTATCAGGCCACAGATCTCAGCACATCGTGTGCTCGTTGTCTTCGCACACCCAGCGGTCCGTTTTCATCCGTTTTTCGTGGGCATGAGAACGGCCTGAGGGCGCCACAAATGTAGCCGTCCGGCGGAGCTGTGATGTTAACCAGCCATTCCGCTGTGCGCCCCCTAGCGCCTCTCAAATGAGGCTAAACAATGTAATCACATGCACATGTACTGCAATTAGTAAGGAAACAAAAAACACATTAGGTCAAAATAGCCCTTGAACTTTGTGTTTTAATGAGTAAAACCACTCATAAATCCTGAAAATTGCTCATAAATAGACATTGTTAGCCACAGGCGGAATTAAAAAGCAATAACATAGAAAATGAAAGCATTTTCAACAAAAACTGGCACCGTGCCTTTAAGGCAGCCATGACCCCAGGCTTCCCATCATGCCTCAGGGGTGACAGTTAGGTCAGTTGTTCTTTCTGGCTCCTTCTGTCAGGACCCTGGTTTAACAGCTCCCACCTTTTTTGACTTTCTTTCAAAAATATTTGGTGATTTATACTAAATTTTGTATTCACTTGACTTTTTTTGCCTTAGAGAGATAGTCCTACCTTTTTTGGGCTCAAAGAATGTTAATTTTTTGTCAAAATGCCTTCGCTTTTTGACTCCTGCCCTTCCTGTGGGAAGAAGAAGGCTAGGTCTGATACAGATCCTGTGTGTATCCTCTGTCTACCTGACTCTCATTCCGCAGAATCTTGTGAACACTGCAAGTCCTTGTCAAGAAGAACTATCAAGGACAGAGAAAGGACCAGAATTTATGGACTTTCTGAGAGAGAGGTAGGTCTCCAAAGAGACTGAAAAAGCCGAGGGCGCAATCAACGTCGAAAGATGTTCCGACCTGCTCTCCTCCGGCGTCTGGATCGGCGTCGAAGGTTCCACCGACGACGACGAGTCAACTCCCCTCTACAGTAAAGACTTCAGCGTCGAGAGTCAAGGTAACTCCGCTGCCGTCAACCGGGCGACGTGCAGCGTCGAGAGAAAGGTCGACGTTGGAGCATAGGAGCTCGACTTTGAAACTTCCGTCGTTGAAGCCCCAGATCCAGTCTTCGACGTCGAAGCCTCCGTTGACGCCCAGACACCGGCTTTCGACGTTGAGGCATTCTCCGTCGGCATCCCATCATCGACGCTCGACGTCGAGGCATCCTCTTTCGGCGTCCCCACCAAGGCGCTCAACGTCGAGGCACCCTCCGTTGTCGCCAGGCCATCGGCCATCGACGTTGAGGCACCCTCTGTCGGCGTCTCACCATCGACGCTCGACGTCGAGGCATACACCGGCGTCGACAGGACATCGACGTTCAACGTCGCCATCGCAGGTCGGCGTCCAGTAATCGGCGCTCAATGTCGAGAAGGCCCTCGTCGACGTCACCTCGCCACGTCGAGGCATGGAACTCCAGCGAAGTCCCCACAAGTTCACCAGTCCACTGACAGTGGTGGCGCAGCATACCAAGACGTCGAGCCGGCCAGCTCCGTCTTTGAGTCAGGAGCCTACACTCAGGCAACTTCAACTGCGGAAGGTGACCAAGGCCCTCCAGTGAGCATCAGTCACGCTGCCAAGAGGAAGAGAACGCCAGAACACAGTGTGTCTCGCAGTCGCACAATTATTATTATTATTATTATTAAATCGGTTTTGTACAGCGCACGGTTACCCTAGAGCATCCCAGTGCTTTGCCAACAGAGAATATCAGAAATAGCAAAGACAGAAAAGGTTAGCAGAAGAGGAAAGTTTTAAGTTGTTTTCGAAGCCTGTCTTCCTCGTCGGACTCATCTTCCGGTCCTGATGTGATCATCTATACATCGGGCAGTGAGGGATCAAGGCATACTCCTACACCGCCTATTCATAGGCAAAAGGATCTAACACCTCCTGCATCCTCTCCAGTGAGAGACACCACACAGAAATCGCCTACCATCAGACTGTCACAGCGATAGTATAGGCCACTACATCACTGGGCTACAGACAAGGAGGTAGTGTTTCGAATGCAGCAACCGATCTCTAGGCCTAGAGAAAGGTCACCGGTGAGGCCCAGAGAAAGATCCCCGGCTCACCATAGGGAAAGATCACAATCCAGGGTGCGAACCCCCAGACGTAGATCAAGATCTAGGAGCAGAAGGAGAGAACGAAGATCTCCTACTACCTCTTCTTCTCCGACGCGGTCCCATAGAGACTACTCACCCACGTTGACAGACTCCCCTCCATCAAGGGTATCTCCGATCGACGATATCTTCACTTTTCAGGACATACTGGGTAGAGGAGCTCTGAAGCTGGGAGTTCCCCTCACAACTCCACAGGTCAAGACCTCCGTGATTTTTGAAACGCTGCATCACAGGTCTACACCCAAACCCCTTTTACCGTTGGTGCCTGGAATTATTGAACCAGTGATGGAGGTATTCCTCACCCCAGCAACGATCAAAGCGGCTCCGGCGAGGATCCTTAAAAAATACAGATCCCCAGAGGGTCGTCTCTTCCTCCACTGTTCCTCCAGACAAGGACAGCAAGACACAAGACTCGTGGGGGAGACGAGTCTGTAGTACGCCAGCATCTTTTCTCAAAGTTTCCAACGCGGAAGCCCTGTTGGGGCGTTACGATAGGTCCCTGTGGGATTCTCTGCAACGTTTTGTGGAGAAACTTCCTCAAGATGACCATAAGGACTTTGAGGAAATCCTTCTGGAAGGCAGTCAAGTCTCCAACCAGGTTATAAGTGCTGCAGCGGACGAGGCTACCCTGGCGGCGCATGGATATGCCCATGGAATATCGGCAAGACGATCATCCTGGTTGCGCCTTACGGCTTTAAAACCAGAAGCGCAGGCGTGCATCTTGAACTTGCCTTTTTCAGGGACTTCGTTGTTTGGGGCCAGCACGGACGAGGAGATGCAGAGCATGAAGACAGAGCTGGACACTCTCAAAGCGGTAGGGCTTGAGAAGAAAAAGGAGTTTAAAAAGAAATGTCGCTCCTACAACAAGGGCCATTCAAAACAGCGGGTTCAAACCCCTCACTGGCAGAAGAGTCAAGACCAGCAAGGACAGCAAAAGTCCCAGTATCGAGGAAAGCATAATTCCCGAGGAGGAGGGAATCAATGCCAGGACAACAATAACGGCAAAGCCCAGTCAAAGCAATGAGTCTTTCCTTCCCCGGGAGCCTTGGACCACTCCAGTGGGGGGAAGCCTTGCGGGTCATTTGAAAGAGTGGCAAAGCATCACAAAAGACAGAGGGGTGTTGTCTACACTTCAGAATGGATACTGTCTTCGTTTCAGTCATCTGCCTCCACCTGTTCCCCCGATGGCAACATCAAATCACCAGTTACACCTTCTAAAGAAAGAAGTAGCCACTCTCCTCGAGAAGTCAGCCATCGAGAGAGTGCCAGCGTCTCAAAGGGGAAAAGGAGTGTACTCCCGATATTTTCTGGTCAGATAAAAGGGTCAAAAGGCAGAATACAGACCCATTCTGGACTTGCGAACACTCAATCTGCATGTCAAAAAGGAAAGGTTTTGCATGTTAGCGCTCCACCAAACATATCCACATCTCAGGAGGGTAGATTGGATGTGTTCGCTGGACCTTCAAGATGCCTATTTTCATGTTCCAATACACCCCAGTCACAGAAGATTTCTTCGGTTCCGGGTGGGGACCTCCCACTATCAGTTCAAAGTCCTGCCGTTTGGGTTGAAGTCGGCTCCCCGGGTGTTCACGAAGTGTGTTACAGTGGTAGCAGCCGCTCTACGCTGCAGGGGGGTCTTCGTATATCCATACCTGGACGATTGGCTGTTGAAAGGTCCTTCCGCAGTCAGCGCAAGAAGTCAATTCCAGACTTGCTTCTAGGTCTACATGTCAACTTCGGAACATCAGTCTCTCAACCCACCCAGAAGATTCACTCCCTAGGAGCTCTGCTAGACTCTGAGGTAGGAAAAGTGTTTCCTTCGGAGGAGAGACAGTTTTTGATGACCAACAAATGTCAACTGGTGCTTCGCAACAAGGCTCACAAGATTGCCTCCGTGCTAGGGTCGATGGCATCATGCATCTCTTCTTGGTCCCGAATCCCAGGCTTCAAATGCGTCCTCTTCAGCAGGATCTGGAGGACAAGTGGCACCAACAATCGGCTCGCTGGGACGATTACATCACTCTCTCAGGCGCAGCTCGAGCTTTCATTCCTTGGTGGACCAAAAAGCAAAATATGCCGGTGGGAGTTCTGTTCCATCAACCTCCCCCTGTGCAGGCATTGATCACGGACGCTTCCCTTCTAGGCTGGGAATTCACATGGGTCAACTGCAGGTGCAAGGTCTGTGGTCTCCCAAAGAAAGTACCTACCACATCAACATGCTGGAGTTGAGAGCAGTCCACCTAGTTCTCAAAGCGTTCCTTTCCTCGATTCAAGAAGCTTCAGTACTAGTACAGACGGACAACACCACCACCATGTACTACTTGAACAAACAGGGGGGAACACGGTAACGAACTCTGTCATTGGAAGCACAACGGATCTGACATTGGCTTCTAGCTCGCAAGTTGTCCATCACAGCAGTCCACCTCCCAGGAGAGCAGAATGTGAGGGCGAACGCTTTAAGCGGTCATTTCGACAACAGGGACGACTGGGTCGTCCACGACGCAGTCGTAGAAGAACTTTCTCCATCCTGGGGTCGCCCCACCATAGAACTGTTCGCGGACGACCAAAACACCAAATGCCGAGACTTCGCCTCAAGGTTCTTCCGGCCAGGATCGAGAGGGAATGCTCTTTTGATCGACTGGTCCAGGAAGTTTGTGTACGCTTTTCCAACCCTTCCGTTGATACCGAAGGTGGTGAGCAAACTGACGCACTCGTGTACAACGATGATCCTCAAAGCCCCAGACTGGCCGAGGCAATGGTGGTTCACTGACCTGCTTCACCTGTCAGTGACTCCTCAAAAGAGGCTACCATGCAGGCCGGACCTGTTGTCCAAGATGAACGGGAGAATTCACCATCCCAATCTTCCGTCATTGAGCTTGGCAGCATGGCTCCTGAGGTCATACAATACGGCCATCTAGGGCTGCCAGAGGACTGCATGCTCATCCTGAAAGAGGCAAGACGTCCCTCCACAAGACATTCTTATGCATGCAAGTGGAAGCGATTTTATATGTGGTGTATACAGAATGGTCATAATCCTGTGCAATGTCAGGAAGAAGCAGTTCTTCCTTATCTGTTACATCTGGCTAAAGCAGGTTTAAAGTTTAATTCCTTCAAGGTGCACCTAGCTGCTATAACAGCTTACAGGCGATCACCTTCTCAAACCTCTTTTTCCCAGTTACCATCGGTCAAGGACTTCCTGCAAGGGTTGAAAAAAGTGTACCCTCCAGTGCGTCCCTCTTCTCCTCCCTGGGAGTTGAACCTGGTGCTATCGAAGCTAATGGGTCCTCCTTTTGAACCCATTCATAAAGCTACTTTACAACATCTTTCCTGGAAAGCAACTTTTTTGGTAGCAATCACGTCAGCTCGCAGGGTGAGCGAGATTCAAGCTCTCTGTTCCTCTGAACCCTATACAGTGTTCCATTGAATAGAGTGGTGCTGCGGACGCATCCATCCTTTCTTCCTAAAGTGGTGTCAGATTTTCATGTAAATCAGACCATTTCTCTGCCCACTTTCTTTCCTAATCCCTCTACTCCAGCTGAGAGGGCTCTGCATTCTTTAGACCTGAAAAGAGTTTTAAAATTCTACATGGATAGGTCTAAAGTTATTCGTCACTCTGATCGTCTCTTTGTTAACTATGGATCGATCAGGACAGGTCATGCTGCCTCTAAACGTTCTATTTCAAGATGGATCATTTCTTGTATTAAGCTTGCTTACCAGCTAGCGCAGAAACCCCTGGGGTTTTATCCCAAAGCGCAGGGAGAGCTGCGACTGCGGCTTTTCCCAATATTGTGCCCATGTCTGAGATCTGTAAGGCGGCTACTTGAAAGTCCGTCCATACATTTACCAGACATTACTGTCTCGATTCTGACACGAGAGCAGATACCAAGGTAGGCCAGGCCTCCTTGAGGAATCTGTTTAACAGCTAGTCTTGGGCTGTTATGGTTGGTCTTTTTAAGTTGGGTCACGTACTTCTCATTTACCTGCAGGTGGTTGATGGGCTTGCTATTCTATTCAGTGCCTATGACTATTGATGAGGATCCCCTAGAAGAGAAGGATAAGTTACTTACCTGTAATCCTAGTTCTTTTCCAGTGCACTTGAGCCCTTTAAGGACTCCAGGGCCTCTCGGCCCCGTGCCAGCAAACTGCTGCCTTTCGCTCCTTTCGTGGCCAAGGAAGGGGTGCCCCCACGCTTCCTGCCAGCCACGGGCCGCAGACTAACATCCAGTGCGGTGGCGGACATGGTAACCGCCGTGGCGGCGGTCGGGGACAACGGCGAGGTCAGTCCACACCTACCCCTGCAGCATCCGCCTCAAAACCCCCCTAGTCCGAGCTTTCAGGCCCATGTGACGCCAGTGGGGGGCAGGGTTCGCCATCACCTCCTCCACTGGCGCACTGTCACATCGGACAGGTGGGTGCTGCAAATCGTCCGAAGGGGCTACTCCCTCCCCTTCGAGGCGACCCCTCCAGCCATGCCACCGCAGTACCACCGCGTGTCTGGGGATCACTTGAGTCTTCTGCGAGAGGAAGTTACAGCCCTCTTGGCCAAGGGGGAATTCGAGCACGTTTCTGGCCCATAAGTAGGGTGTGGTTGTTACTCTCACTACTTTCTGGTTCCCAAGAAGGGCAAAGGGGGCCTACGCCCTATCTTGGACCTGTGGAACGTCAATGACTTCCTCCGAAAGGAGAAGTTCACGATGCTGACACTGTCTCAGGTCTTAGATGCCCTGGACCCGGGAGACTGGATGGTAGCGTTGGACTTGCAGGATGCTTATTTCTATATCCCCGTCCTGACGGCCCACCGGCGTTACCTGCGGTTCACGGTAGGCCACGAGCACTTTCAGTTTACCGTGCTCCCCTTCAGCTTTACCAGCTCCCCACGCGTGTTCATGAAGGTGATGGCGGTGGTCGCAGCTCATCTGCGCAGGTTAGGAGTTTCAGTCTTCCCCTACCTCGACGACTGTTTGTTGAAGGCGGGCTCGCCCTCACAGTCGTCAGCCACCTCCAGACTATGGCCGACCTCCTGCACCTGCGGGGGTTCTCTATCAATGTGCCAAAGTCACACCAGTGTCCCTCTCAGAAGCTCCTCTTCATTGGAGCGGTTCTCGACTCGGCGCGGTTTCGGGTTTATCCTCCCGAACAGCAGGTTCGGGATATTCAGGCTCAGATTCCGATCTTTCAGCCTTTATCCTGAGTCTCGGTCAGGTTGACGCTGCGGCTTCTGGGGCTGATGGCCTCATGCATCCTTCTGGTGCTTCACGCCCGGTGGCCAATGTGGGCTCTGCAGTGGGACCTGAAGTTTCAGTGGGCCCAGCATCAGAACAACCTGTCCGACCACGTCCTAATCTCGGAGGGCACTGCGAGACAGTTGCAGTGGTGGCTCACGGACCCCGATTGGGTCAGCGGCAGATCCCTCTCCCTATCCCAATCGGAGCATGTCGTTTAGACGGACGCGGCCCTCCAAGTTTGGGGTGGCCACATGGGAGAGGCGGAGATCAGAGGCCTCTGGTCTCTGGCGGAGTCCCGGCTCCATATCAACCTTCTGGAGCTGCGGGCGATTCGTCTTGCACTGAAGGCATTCCTCCCCTCTGTCCAGGGGAGTGTAGTGCAGGTGTTCATAGACAACTCCACCGCCATGTGGCACTCCAACAAACAGGGCGGGTGGGGTCGTGGACCCTCTGCCAGGAGGCTCTGTGCCTCTGGCAGTGGCTGGAACATCAGGGCGTAACCCTGGCGGTTCAACACCTGGCAGGTTCACTGAACGCCAGGGCAGACGAACTCAGCTGCCGGTGCATGATGGATCACGAATGGCGTCTGAACTCGGACGTGGCGCAAGGTCTCTTTCTGCAGTGGGGAGAACCTTGGTTAGATCTATTCGCCACCGAAGAGAACGTGCAATGTCATCAGTTCTGCGCGTTGGAATTTCCAAGGCGGCACTCGCTCGGCGACTCTTTTCGTCGCAAGTGGAGTTGCGGTCTGTTATTCGCCTTTCCGCCTATACCACTTCTGCCCAGAGTGCTTAAGAAGATCAAGCGCGACTGGGCCCAAGTCATCCTTGTGGCTGCTGACTGGGCACGAAGGTACTGGTATCCCGAGCTACTCAGCATGTCTCTCAATCCCCTGATTCGTCTGCGTCTTCAGGAGGACCTTCTGTCGCAGCAGCAGGGGATGGTCCTCCACCCGAACCTGTCCAGTCTTCGGCTCCATGCGTGGAGATTGAGCGGGGACAGTTGAGGCCATTTGACTTGCCTCCTGAAGTCTGCAATGTAATTCTGGCAGCCAGGCGTCCCTCCACGAAGTCGGTATACGCCTGCAGGTGGAACAAATTTGTGGCATGGTGCACAGCAAAGGCTGTGGATCCTCTTTCTGCACCCCTTTCTGAGGTTCTCCTCTTTCTTCTTTCTCTTGCCCAGCAGGGCTCTGCTCTGGGCACTATCAAGGGCTATCTTTCTGCCCTTTCCGCCTTCTTAAGGCTACCTGATCAGCCTTCTTTGTTCAAGTCCCCAATTGTAAATAGGTTCTTGAAGGGCATCACTCATATGTTTCCCCCTGTTCCTTTCGTGATGCCTCAGTGGGACTTGAACCTGGTTCAGACTTACCTGATGTGCGCTCCCTTTGAGCCACTTCATAACAGTCCTCTTCGTCTTCTTACCCTTAAGACTGCTTTCCTGGTTGCCATCACCTCTGCCAGGAGAGTGAGTGAACTCCAGGCTCTCTTATCTAAGCCTCCCTTCCTTTCCGTCCATCCGGGCAAAGTTGTGTTTCGGACGCAACCCTCTTTTCTGCCCAAGGTAGTCACGGCCTTCCACATCGGGCAGTCCATCACCTTGCCCACCTTCTTTCCGTGAGGTAATATAAATTTTATGGTCATGTTGTGTTCCCTAGCGAGTACCCCACCGACTCCATGTACGAGTTAAAAGTGCATGTAACTTCCCTCCTGTACCAGCTATGAAGACGCAAATACATTTGCGTCCAACGTTAACTTGTCCTCTTTCAGACCCACCATGAATGGGTTTGATGGTCCGTTCCTAAGTATGCTATGCCAACGTCTTTTTGAAGTGTACTCCTACGTTTTTCAGCCTGGCTGAAAGTAGGCCCTGAATCTCTGCCACCGAGCCTCTTTTCTGGCTTCTGACTGCGAGGGCCTCTGCCCAAGCAGCCCCCGTACCCGTGAACTCTGACTTACTTCTAGCGCGGCCCTCCGTGCTCAGCTCAGCCTGCTGCCTGCCAAGATTGACTATAATCTTCGAGTTATCTGTTTTCCTCCCCGAAGATACATTCCAGCCTGCTAGCTTCAGTAAACATCCTTCCTCAGCTACAGGGCTAAAGGGCCGACCTGTCTTTATGCAAGTAATTCATAGCCTCTGTTGCCATGCTTCCATGGAAGGCCCCATGCCCCCACGCTTCTCATACAGACACTCAGGCGCTTATACACGCACTCACAGCAAGTATAGAATAGCTTCTGCTCTAGAGACCTTTCTGCCCAGATAGCTTAGTTCCTAAACATCAGATATCAGATATGATAGAAGCACAAGTTGATCTGACATGCCAGACTTCTGTCTCTTTCCGCCAGTGTAAATGTCAAGTCCCCTGCACCCCGTCTATCACACGTCATGCAGCTGCGCGCGCATCCAAGCTTCCGATTTCTGCTGACATTGCAACATTCTGTTAGCACCACCCCTTGGTGCCACCCACTTGCGTCACCTATCAGTGACGTTTCTAGCACACACCCTAGTTCACGCCTAGTTTACGCCTCTTGATGATGTACTAGCACCACGTGTATACTGTTATCTTGTCTTCTCTCAGCTGTTACGCCTCTTACATTGAACATTATGATGTAAATCAAGTATATAAGCTATGTATTGTCAATAAACGACGGCGCGCTCATCTATCCCTTCTGACATCCTGTGTGGTGGTCAGAACATGATATCCTGATTCCTTTATGAGGAATAAAACCCTTAGAAACTCTTACACCACGGACTCTGTTTTCCTTCATTTCGATTGAGTTATTATTGATTAAGTACTTATCTGCATAGAAATTAAGAGAGTAAATTAATTATTTACATCATTTTGGCGCCCGAACAGGGACCCCTCCCCCACCTCACGCGCCGGAAGGTGCGTTGCAATCCGTGTCCCCTGCCATCAGTTAGACGGACCACACGTGTACTGGCAGGATTTCCTGCATCCCCCTCTGACACACGGAGGTGACGAAGACTGCGATCAGTGCCCAGACGAGGCGGTGAGGAGTGCGGAGGATCCCGACCAGAGCCCAGCCGAAGGAAGCAAGGTCCGAGGTGTGAAGAGGCCCACCAGTTTTCCGAAGTTTTCCGAAGTTTTCCGAAGTTTTCCGAAGTTTTCCGAAGTTTTCCGAAGTTCCGAGTCGAGTCCAGTCGAGTTTTCCGAGGCCTTCTGTTTTCCGTGCTTCCCGGTGAGTACCATTGCTGGGTCGTATCTAGACGGGTTTGGGTACGCAAGTCCGGTCTGCACTGTTTTTAGGCAGTGTATCTGTACTGTTTAGCAGTATATAAAGTATTCCGAATTTCTGCACTGTTACAGCAGTGTATCTGTATCGTTGAGCGGTACATTCAGAGTAGGGGGGAAGTTAGCTATGTCTTTAAATGTTTCATGTGATTAATGTCGTGGTATGAATGTGATTGTTTTTGTGCATTATTGTGTTTTTTTTGTTTAAATAGTTACAGGCGAAATTAAGTGTTAAGGATCAAGCATTTCAGTATCAAGTAGGCACAATGCCGTTTTTTAACAAATTAAAGCAGATAGGAACTAGGAAAGGGATGTTAGAGGAAGAGATTCCAATCCCCCCTAGGGACACTCCAGGTAATTTCATGTATAATAAGCATGGCATAGACGCCATCTTGTATCTAGAGTTATGGACAGATTATACCAAGCACCTAGAGGAAAGATACCGATGGCCAGTTAACGGAACATGGGATGCCGAGTGCATCATAAAGGTAGAAGAAATATTACGGAAAAAGAAAGCTAGACAATCTCAGAAAGACGCCATAGAATTTTGGCGTAAGGAATCACGTAAGCGTGCTGATAGAGCACTCCGTAGAGAAGACAGGCTTAAAGAATCAGAAAAGGCCCAAGAAAACGAATTAGTTACTGAGGGAATTCGAGTAAAAGTAGAACAAATAGATCGTATCCAAAATGGCAAAGTGAACAACATGTATCTTTTGGCCGATGGTACCCCTGACGCCATTTCAGAAATACCGAAAAATTTGCCGTCACCATTAGTTCCAACTAAAGTAATGCATAAGACTACTAAAGACATATTCCTAAATTCATATCTCGAAGATGTAGCGCCAGCTTACACCAATCTGCCTGTTCGTGCCCTGCCTACTGACAGGGCCGGGGGTGGTACTGCCCCCCAAGATCACTCTCAGCCGACACCGAAAAAGACTAGTTCCGTTCCGCCAGCTCCGCCACTTCCCTCACCTAAAACTGATCTGCCGAAACCACTTCAATCAGATCCTACTAAAAGACAAATTCAGATACTGACTACACACAGAGATAATGCCCAAGTTTCCGCTTCAGGAGGTGCGACCGCGGGTCTCCAGACCCCGCCACCGACTCACAGATTAAATCTCAGAGGTATGCAGAGTCCTCTTACGCACAGATCCCCCCGTTCTTCTAATTCATCCCGTCTTGATGCACTAAAAGAAAATATGTCAGTTTGTAGATATGATCCAGAACCTGGACAGGACGACTTAATGATATTAGCGTCTTTACGGTTAAGATCTGCTACTGATAGTTTGTTATGTTATGCAGGAATGAAGGAGCGCCTAGATAGAATATATGAGTTCGTTCAAACGGGAAAGGACCCCGACAGTATTAAGGATGCCCTGGAGAAACAGAAAGTTAACATGCAAGCACTGATACTACGATTTTCCATAAATTGTCTAATAAGAGAACGAGACAGGCCCGGAACAGATCAGAGTGAATTAGATGCATTGAACAAGTGGGGTCAAAATATAGCTGATGGAAAACATGACAGACAAAATTGCATAGAGGCCATGTATAAAAAGATTAGGAAAGCAGTGATAGCAGTACACGAGAAAGAGAAAGAAAAGGTTCCCTCCGAGGAGGAAGAAGAATCTGAAGAACTAGAACCGACTACAAGCACTATAGCATATGTAGGTAAGGGAACTTATCTTAGGAAGGGTATCCGTCCAGAAAGCAAGAGAGTTTTCTTCTCTGCCTTAACGAATCCGAATTCTGCTGAGCATCAGTTCCAGGAAACTGATAAACGGCTTCGAGATCGAGTGGGGTACCATGTACTCAATTCTATGGATGAACAAGAATTAGCCCGATCAGCGGTATCATGGGCCGAAAATGCAGACATATATAATGATGACACCGTAGCACAGACATTTCTGAACCTCTCCCCCGACGAACAGAAATTAGCAGGGGTATATATGATTCAGCACCTTCTCATTAAGTACAGAAAACATTATTCCGATCCAGGTCCCTTACATGAGACACTAGAAGCACTACTGATGGATAGATGGAGAGGCCTAAGCACTAAATTAGTTCAAATAATTCTAGAACAACGACGCAGATATGATACCTTTGTAAGTCCTGAATATGTCCCCGCCCCACCTCCAGAAAGGAAAATGTACCATATGCAGTGCGGGGGTGGTATTGAAAGTCAGAACCCCTTACGAGAAGTACACCCTGTTATGGGTGAGGACAAGGTTTTGAAACGCGTGTATGTGCACACGCCTCTGACTAAATTAGAACTGTTAGAAATGAAGAAATTAGTACCATGCCATGATAAAGACCCTGCAGGTTTCCATAGAGAGCTTAAAGACATGTTATTAATGGGGGACTACACATATGATGATATCATGAAAATGTTGAAAGTATTATTGCCTACGGGTATATTCGAGAAATTAAAGGAAAAGGAATGGGAGGTGGGAGACACAAAGATTGCCTGGGCAGAAATAGAAGACGAAGAGAAAAAACGGGTTCCAGGGTTAGGCCTTGGGGACAAAACTAAAGCATTACCAGGTTTGATAGTACAGGTCCTGCCCAGATTATTGACAACTAGAAAGGAGGATTGGGATGCAATCTCGTCCTGTAAACAGAAACATGATGAAGATACTAGCGACTTTTATTCAAGATTCGAGAAATGTTTTATTATCAATAGTGGCCTCCAGCCAAGTAGCGAGTCGTACCCACATCTTTTTGTATCAAAGTTAGTCGAGAATTCCCTACCGTTAGTTAAAAATAGAGTGTATAAAGTCGAGAGTACATGGCAAGCAAATACGCCATCCCAGATGTTACAAATGTTACAATATCACCAGAATAGAATTAGGGAAGAACAAGATCAGGAACAGAAGCGCATGAAAGACACGAAAATGAAAATGTTAGTAGCCCAGACGGTCCCATCCGACAGTCACAGGAAAGGTACGACCCAGACAAGTCACGCTGCAGCTCCTGTTAAAGGGACATGCAATTATTGCAAGCAGCCAGGTCACTACGTACACGAATGTGCAGTTCTGAAACATAACATAGCGACAGGTAAAACTAAAGAGAGACCGCATCCGCCTAGACAAGACCATAACCAGCATCAGTCTACACAGAATACACAGCCCATGCATGCATCTGCACAGACAGCACAGACCGTAGCAGTACCACAGCCACAGCCCATTGCTGCAACTCAGCAAGTCTCACAACAGATGTACCAGTATGCCCAGTCTGCTTACCCCGAATATTCCCGATATACATGAAACAGCCTAGAGAGGGAAGGTGGCTTGCCTCTTATCGAGATTCCTGTAGATCAAGAAGGTCCTTATGTACACAGTCAAGTATTGGGGAAAGATAGAAAGTTTTTAATTGACACAGGGGCAAGTCGCACTACAATAAGTCATGACGAAGTTCCAGGGGCACCCCTCTCAGGCTCACAAAATGTTTCCCTTGGTTTTTCAGGACAACCTATTGTAAATGAAGTATCAGAACCAGTTCCCCTGGCTGTGGGTCCATTATCACGCGTTACAGACCTGTTACTAACAAAATCATGTCCGGAAAATCTGTTAGGAATTAAAACACTGAAGGCTCTAGGACATGGGTACTCACAAACTTTCTCTCGGGGGCCAAATTTACAGTGTGGTTTGTGTCCGAGGGCCGCACCGGTGGGGGCGGGGTCAGTGGGAAAGGGGCGGGGCTAGAGCAACAAAAAAACTGTGACCATAATGTTGATCACAGGTCCCTGCAGCGGGCTCCTTCGTCCACTGAGCCACCAAGCCCGGCATAGACACACATCTCTCTCCCTCTCCCTCTCTCCCCCTCTCTCTCCCTCTCTCACCCTCTCTCTCCCTCTCTGACCCTCTCTCCCTCCCTCTCCCTCGCCCTCTCCCTCTCTCTGACTCTCTGTCTCCCTCTGACTCTCTCTCTCTCTCCATCTCTCTCTCTCTCCATCTCTCCCTCTGTCTCACTCACTCTGACTCTCTCACTCAGTCTTACTCACTCTCTCTGTCTCCCTCCCTCTCTCTCCCTCTCACTCTCCCCCCTCTCCCTCTCCCTCCCCCTTTCTCTCTCCCTCTCTCTGTCTCCCTCTGACTCTGTCTCCCTCTGACTCTCTCTCTTTCCATCTCTCTCCATCTCTCCCTCTATCTCACTCACTCTGACTCTCTCACTTTCTCCCTCCCTCTCTGTCTCCCTTCCTCTCTCTGTCTCCCTCACTCCCTCTGTCTCCCTCACTCCCTCTGTCTCCCTCTCTCTGTCTCCCTCCCCCTCTCTGTCTCCCTCCCTCCCACTGTCTCTCTCCCTCCCTCTGTCTCCCTCCCTCCCTCTGTCTCCCTCCCTCCGTCTGCCTCCCTTTCCCTCCCTCCCTCGCTTTCCATCCCTCGCTCTCCCTCACTCTCCCTCCCTCCCTCCCCATCCCTTCCCCTCCCTCTCGCTCTCCCTCGCTCTCCCTCCCTCACTTTCCCTCTCCCTCTCTTTCCCTCCCTCTCTCTGTCTCCCTCCCTCTCTCTCCCTCCCTCTCTCTGTCTCCCTGCCTCCCTCTGTCTCCGTCTGCCTCCCTTTCCCTCCCTCCCTCACCATCCCTCCCTCGCTCCCTTTCCCTCCCTCACTTTCCCTCTCCCTCTCTTTCCCTCTCTCTAGCTCTCCCTCCCCCTGTCTCCGTCTCCCGATTAAGAAGGGAGACTCCTGATTTTTAAAGCCAAAAAGTGCTTTATTTTGGCTGGCTCCCGCCCGAAATGTGGAAACGGTAATCCCAAATTACAATACACCAGATATTGATGCAGCCCACTGCTACTATAACATACTGCCATGGAACGCAAAGCATCAGTACATCAAAACTGCTCTGCTTACATGTACATTTTGCACGAGGCCAAATGCCAAAAGAAATTAACAGCAATTGAGGTACTGCTGCTATACATACTTACAAGTGTCAGTTCCAGTGTGTCCCTTATGCTGGTGGTTTAACGGTGTTTGGGAGTAGACAGCCAAGAAGACACTCTCTTTGAGCACTGCAGCACTGCTGTAAATCCGTCGTCCTGGACCCGAAACTTCGTATCATTTTCAAAGGGACTGGCCCGAGAAGGGAGGGGTCAATCTGCGTGACTCTCCGAGGGTCTGAGAGGAGCTGTGCTGCTCTCCAGGTGCTGAAATTGCCTTCCACAGTGCAATTGTGTGTCCCCTTGGCCCCCACATGGAAGGCAGGTGAATATTACAGCTCTATCTGGCGAGGCTGCCTGAGTCACGTAATCCGCCAGGGAGGGAAAGGCTGCTGAGAGGCAAGCGATCGGTGCAGGGCCTGCAGGAATTTCCAAAACTAAGTGAGAGTGAGTGTGACCTGTAGGGCCACAAACCATGGACCAAAATACGGGCCCACTTCTGTCTGTTTCCAGATGGAAGGTAGTCTGTAGTAGTGTAGATTGACACACACACACACACCAAGTTTCCTGCTAGCATTGCTCAAAGGGGATCCTGCGTATAAAACTGTCAACCCGTGCTCAGGGGAAATGCCTTTCCAGGGCATGCATATTGGAAGTCATGCAGCAGATCTTCTAATTGCTACAAGCCACAATGAGCACCGAAGCGCACTTCCTACCTTTGTTCTGCCGGGAGTCTGTGCGCTATGCAGGAGCCGGATATTGCGCTAATCACAGGCACGTGACTCGGGCGTGATCTGTAATTAAAAGGAGGCCGTAACTCCTTAAGTGACGTTTCGTGTGATGTTGTAGTGCCTGAACCAAGGGGGTATTGTATTCTTTGTTTTGTGCATGAATGTGCAAGCCCTCTAAAACGCATTGCGCAAAATATGTTTTCCTGGAAGTGTTTTGATAAACGTGGGATATGGTTGGTTGGTTCGTTAGGACTATCTGTTACATTCTATCTGAGGATAGCCTGACAGCATGAATAAAGCTGTAGTACCGGCCCTGAAAAATAAGTGCCGGTGCTCACGGAAAGCTCCGGCACAAATTAGGCCCATGTAGCACTATTCCCTCCCTCGCTTTCCCTCCCTCCCTCCCTCTGTCTCCTTCATTTTTTTTATTTAAAAAAAAAAGGCTGTCTGCAACCAGAGGTGACTCAGAGACTCTGCTGCCTGTGTGGGCCGGGCGATTGCCGCCGTAGTCAGAGTGGGGCTGCAGGGGCGCTGTGAGGTGAAAATAGCCTCATTAACATGTTAATGGTCACCATTAACATGTTAATGAGGCTATTTTCACCTCACAGCGCCCCTGCAGCCCCACTCTGACTACGGCGGCAATCGCCCGGCCCACACAGGCAGCAGAGTCTCTGAGTCACCTCTGGTTGCAGACAGCCTTTTTAAAAAAAATAATAAAACTCGGGTAGGTGTCTGAAAGGTCCGCGGGCCGCCAGAGAAGGCTTGCCGGGCCGCCAGCGGCCCGCGGGCCGTACTATGAGTACCCCTGCTCTAGGAGCTATAATATGCTGCTCCCCGGAGGGGGTTAGACTCTTTCTGCGGGATTTCAAGGGTCATTACGTCCTTCGTGAGTTTGACGTCAGATTGAAAAATGTACCTGATTACTTGTGGGCAAAAGGCCCAACTGATGTAGGATGTATGCACATTACACCATACCGCGTTACCCTCAAGGCAGGTGTTGTATTACCCAGAATCAGACAATACAAGTTACCACCCGATGCTGTAGCGGCTTTACTGAAAATCATTGAAGAGCTCATTGCCCAAGGAGTGGTCGTCGAGACCGACTCCAATATCTGTAACTCACCCATCATTCCGATTCTTAAACGTACTGATCCCAATGCACCGCCAGTATATCGGCTGGTGATTGATCTTCGAGAATTGAATAAATGCATTATCCCACAGTATCCTGTGGTCCCCGATATATCATCTCTCCTGACTGCTATTGATTCAGAAGCAACGTTCTTTACTGTAATTGATCTCAAGAACGCCTTCTTCAGCGTGCCTATTGATCCAGAGAGCCAATATCTCTTCGGATTCTGTTTAAATGGACGCAGTTTCAAATTTTCGCGCGCACCTCAAGGATTCACAGAAAGCCCCAGCATCTATAGTCAAGCACTGAAAAGACAACTAGATTGTATTCAAATGCCAGTTAACACCGCTTTACTACAATACGTCGATGATCTGCTGATCACCGCACGAAGTGAGCCCGAATGTGAAAAAGCATCACTGACAGTTTTACATTTCCTGGCCGACAAGGGACACAAGGTGTCTCCTTCGAAGCTACAATTCTGTGTTCAGCAAGTTGTGTACTTGGGTCACTTGCTGTCCAAAGTGGGGAGACAGCTCACTCCCGATCGCATTCAGTTAATTGTGAACATGCCGCAACCCAAGACACAAAAGGAAGTGCGGGCCTTCATAGGCCTCACCTCGTACTGCAGACAATGGATTCCCCAGTATGCTTTTCTAGCTAAACCACTCATCCAGTTAACGACACAGGAGGCAGCGACTTCGACTGTCCTCCCTTGGACTCAGGAACACACACAAGCTTTTGAAGAATTAAAGAAAGTTTTATGCCAAGCACCAGTTTTAGCGACACCATGTTACAGCAAACCGTTTACACTTTTTGTTACAGAACGTGATGGCACAGCGTTGTCTGTCCTCACTCAAGACCAAGCAGGTTCACATAAGCCTTGTGCTTATTTTTCTAGTACATTGGATTCAGTAGCTCAAGCACTCCCTGCGTGCTTAAAGTCAGTAGCAGCAACAGCGTTAGCAATAAGACAAAGTGATTCAATTGTTTTAGGTCATCAGTTAACAGTTCAAGTACCACATTCTGTAGAGGTTTTGTTAAACAGAACCCAGACTCAACACTTAACTATAGCACGACTGACAGGTTATGAATTAACACTATTCCAGCCACACATAGAAATCAGACGTTGCAGCATCCTGAACCCAGCAACACTGTTACCTACAGTTATGACAGATCCAGCTCCGCATGATTGTATAGAAATAATTAATGCAGTAACTAAGCCTAGACGAGACTTAACAGATGTCCCATTGACAAATCCAGACCTGACACTTTATGTGGATGGTTCATGCATGAGAACAAGTACAGGAGAATTAGTGGCCGCGTACGCCGTGACCACTGAAACTGAAATTAAAGAAACACATCGTATTGACACACTGTCTGCTCAAGCGGCAGAGCTCATCGCTCTGACTCGAGCCTGTATTCTAGCCAAGAACAGAAATGTTAACATATACACAGATTCCCGCTATGCCTTCGGAGTTGTACACGACTTCGGAGTCCTCTGGCAAGAACGAGGTTTTCTTACTTCCCATGGGGCCAAGATCCAACATGGCCCCCTCATTCAAGCACTGTTAGAAGCAATACATTTGCCCTCGGGCATATCAGTCATGAAGTGTAAGGCACATACTAAAGTCACAGATTCTGTTTCCCAGGGTAACGACCTGGCAGACCAGACAGCAAAACATACAGCACTGACTCACACCCAGACTACTGATGTGACAAAGACAATAGTCCAGACCCAGTGTATGGCAGTTAGAGATCCCGCCCTAGATGTAATTGATATCCAGACACATGCTACTCCAGAGGAGATAAAGAAATGGACTGAACTAGGAGGGATTCAGACAGATCAAGGTTGGGTGACGAAGGGAAAATCTATATGGTTTCTCCCCGACTCAATGGTTCAAGTCATGATAAATACAGCACATAGTCCTGCCCATCTTGGAGAGAAAGCCATGTTAGACAGTTTACAGAATCTCTGGTACAACAAACACTTACGAGCAGCAGCAAAACAGAAAGTGCGTACTTGCATGATCTGTTGTCAGTTCAATCCAGGTAAAAGTGTCCCTGTTGAGCAAGGTGGATTTCATCCTCCCGATCACCCTTTTGAAGTCCTCCAGATGGATTATATCCAGATGAATAGCTGTAGAGGATTTAAGTATGTCCTTGTAATTGTTTGTGCTCTGTCCCGCTGGACCGAAGCATACCCAGTCCCAGACTACACTGCTCCGACCACTGCCAGACAGTTGGTTCGTGAATTCTTCCCACGGTACGGTTTGCCCCGTGTCGTGTATTCAGATAACGGACAGCCGTTCTCGTCCGAGCTGATGAGACAAGTTTCCCTCTTGCTAGGATATCAGTGGAGGTTCCACTGTGTCCGACATCCCGAAGCAGCTGGCCTTGTAGAAAGGCATAATCAGACACTAAAAATCCGTCTTGCCAAGATCTGTCAGGAAAAAGGGGTCGACTGGATAGTCGCCCTGCCCGTGGCACTATTCTACATGAGAATGGTCGCCCACTCGAGATCAGGGCTATCCCCGTACGAAGTGGTCTTTGGCAGACCGCCGAATATGTGGGGGACGCCCGTTCCGAAAAAGATCACTGATATTGATTGTAACATGTTGACAGATTACCTTGCCTCCTTGATGTCTGCACTCCAATCATGTCGTTCACAGGTTGCCGCAGCCTTCCCTGACAACACCGATGTAAAGGCGCATGAGGTCCGTCCAGGGGACCTGGTACTCGTCCGGAATTTCGACCGGAAAAGTCCGCTGGAGCCCCGCTGGAAGTCTCCAAAGACCGTTCTGCTTACCACCAGGACCGCCGTGAAAATCGAGGGGAGAAAGGGGTGGGTCCACACGAGTCACATCAAACTATGCAATGAACTAAAAAACGGACTGAAACAGGACTCTGACTCGTCCACCCCCACCAAAGACTGTGTTGAAGCACAAGACGTTACTGTGCCTAAAAGAGAAAAGACTCCTCAAGAACTTTACCGTATGAAGCTTCGATCTAGCAAGTCAGACAGTTTAATTGTTTAAGTCCTCCCCTAGGTGAATCGGTTAAATAGTTTCTGACATGTATCCCCTAGATCGAGTTAGAGAGAGAGAGGAAAAGAGAAGAACATATTGCAAATCACTTCGTAGTCACTGCATAGTGACACTAATAATCATGTTTATTCTGAGTATTCTAATTATTATTGCCAGCATTCTGCTTCCTATGTACTGGCCTATTTTCAGGCGTGAACAATCTGCTTACAATGTCTCTGCTGAACACACTTTTAGTGAACTTCCCGCACATGAACTCTCTTACAGACTTGCGCTGCGCAACAATACATTCATTAGTATGTTACACCATTCCCATCAGACAAATAATGCTACAGACTGTTGGATATGTGGCCGACTCCCTCCCTACCAGAATTACAAGGGAGCTCTGCCTCTCTTTCCGTACCCATTCACTCACAATGGCTCCTGTGGAGCATGGTTTAAAATAATTAATTCTTTAGATCCTGATATTGCTGTTTTCGATGGGGGCTGGGTTTGGGGAAACTTGAACTTAGTCCTGCTCAACGTCTGTTATCCTGATAAAGAGGGACTTCCCACTCGAATAGGAACTGATCTAGAAAATGAAGTATATGGATTAGGTAATTACACAATTAGCCTTATGATCCTCACTGTTGAATCTGAAACTGCTCCAGTTCTGCCCCATATGTTAGTACTACCAGTCACAGGTGAATTATGTGTTAGCAAGAAAGGTTCAGTACACGTAGGTCATAGTAAATGCACTACTGTGGTCGAGTTCAGTGACCATGGTAAATCGTCCTTTAAAGCTATCAGTCATTCCTACTTTGTTTGTGGTCATACCGCATACATACGTTTGCCTCCAGATTGGGATGGTACCTGTTACATTGCCTTCCTCCTGCCACCTGTTTTTCTAGCTCCCCCTGATTACCATAGAAATACGAATCTAGCACCGAATAGACCCAAAAGAGATATTCCCCTTGTCGACTACACAGAAACGGCATGGGAACAGTACACTGATTTCAATAAAGGATTCTTTTTCTTCCTAGGGCCTGTCCAAAACAGTAAATTAATACGCAGATTAACGAGAACACTCGAAGCAGTAGTGAACGAAACTGCCTCCGCTCTAGGTAACTTAACAGAGGAGCAGTCTGCTATACGGACTGTTGTCCTTCAAAATCGCCTTGTGATTGACGTCATCTTGGCAGATAGAGGTGGAGCCTGTAAGGTCATCGGGTCAAGTTGCTGTGTTTTCATTCCACAAAACGCACCATCTGTCTATCAAGCTATCACCCGTTTACATAAAATTGCAAATCAGATACATCAGAATCCAGGCACCTGGACTTGGTCCGGTTGGTTCTGGACTACGTTAACAGCTTGGGGATGGAAGATCTTATCCTTCCTAGGCATTGGCCTTGTTATAGTATTCAGTTGTTGCCTGTGCCTGCAGTGTGGGCCAGCGATATGTGGACTGTGTGCCACATCCTGCATTGAGCATTCCAGTTGCCTCTCAAACAGTCAAAGAAAGAAAGACGAACATATAATGTTACAAGAACAAACTGATCGATTTATGAGGATCGATATATCATGAAGGGTCCGTAGGGAACAAGGAGGGAATGAGGTAATATAAATTTTATGGTCATGTTGTGTTCCCTAGCGAGTACCCCACCGACTCCATGTACGAGTTAAAAGTGCATGTAACTTCCCTCCTGTACCAGCTATGAAGACGCAAATACATTTGCGTCCAACGTTAACTTGTCCTCTTTCAGACCCACCATGAATGGGTTTGATGGTCCGTTCCTAAGTATGCTATGCCAACGTCTTTTTGAAGTGTACTCCTACGTTTTTCAGCCTGGCTGAAAGTAGGCCCTGAATCTCTGCCACCGAGCCTCTTTTCTGGCTTCTGACTGCGAGGGCCTCTGCCCAAGCAGCCCCCGTACCCGTGAACTCTGACTTACTTCTAGCGCGGCCCTCCGTGCTCAGCTCAGCCTGCTGCCTGCCAAGATTGACTATAATCTTCGAGTTATCTGTTTTCCTCCCCGAAGATACATTCCAGCCTGCTAGCTTCAGTAAACATCCTTCCTCAGCTACAGGGCTAAAGGGCCGACCTGTCTTTATGCAAGTAATTCATAGCCTCTGTTGCCATGCTTCCATGGAAGGCCCCATGCCCCCACGCTTCTCATACAGACACTCAGGCGCTTATACACGCACTCACAGCAAGTATAGAATAGCTTCTGCTCTAGAGACCTTTCTGCCCAGATAGCTTAGTTCCTAAACATCAGATATCAGATATGATAGAAGCACAAGTTGATCTGACATGCCAGACTTCTGTCTCTTTCCGCCAGTGTAAATGTCAAGTCCCCTGCACCCCGTCTATCACACGTCATGCAGCTGCGCGCGCATCCAAGCTTCCGATTTCTGCTGACATTGCAACATTCTGTTAGCACCACCCCTTGGTGCCACCCACTTGCGTCACCTATCAGTGACGTTTCTAGCACACACCCTAGTTCACGCCTAGTTTACGCCTCTTGATGATGTACTAGCACCACGTGTATACTGTTATCTTGTCTTCTCTCAGCTGTTACGCCTCTTACATTGAACATTATGATGTAAATCAAGTATATAAGCTATGTATTGTCAATAAACGACGGCGCGCTCATCTATCCCTTCTGACATCCTGTGTGGTGGTCAGAACATGATATCCTGATTCCTTTATGAGGAATAAAACCCTTAGAAACTCTTACACCACGGACTCTGTTTTCCTTCATTTCGATTGAGTTATTATTGATTAAGTACTTATCTGCATAGAAATTAAGAGAGTAAATTAATTATTTACATCATCCGCACCCCTCAAAAGAGGAAGAGCGGCTCCACCGTCTGGACCCAAAACTATTTGGATCGCACACACGCCAGTTCCGGGTGGATGACCAACTCTTTGTTGGTTGCGTGGGCGCTAAGAAGGGACGGGCGGTGCACAAATTAACCATCTCTCGGTGGGTCGTCTTGTGCATCAAGGCATGCTATTCTTTGGCTAAAAAGAAGCCTCCTGTTGGGCTGAGGGCCCATTCCACTTGGGCCACGGTGGCTCTACTGCCCTGGGCCGGGGAGTCCCCTTGCAGGACATCTGTCAGGCAGCTACGTCGGCCTCGTTGCACACGTTTGCAAGACGCTACTGCCTGGACAGCCAAGTCCGGAGAGATGGCTTCTTTGGCCGTTCCGTTCTCCAGGACTTTCTGGTGTGATCATTGGTTCGCAGACCCACCACCGGGGTTGGTATTGCTGGGGTATCTATTCTAAGGTAAGGAATCTAATACTAACCTGTTTCTTTCAGATGCACAAGTTACTTACCTTCGGTAACGATATATCTGTAAGAAACAGAAGTTAGTATTAGATTCCTTACTGCAACACCCATCCTCCCCATTCTGCGAACCGATATCTAGGGTTAAGGTCATCCCCTTTCCGGGCCCTAATTTCGTGGTACCAGTGTTGGTTTTTATCATGGCTCTGCGTTTCTGGCGCAGAAAAGCTGTGTATAAGAACTGACGTCAGCGCGCGAGGGCCGCGTCTAAGTACTCCGGCGACGTCATCCCGGCGCCAACGACACAGACGACGGACGCAGAGTCGCAGACGATGCCTACCGACGCGCAAGGGTACTGCTACACAAAAGTTTCCGGATCCAGTCTGACGCCTGGGGATATTCTAAGGTAAGGAATCTAATACTAGCTACTTTTTCCTACAGATTTATCGTTACCGAAGGTAAGTACCTTGTGCAGCAGTGACCGGAGGTGGATTGTCTGCAGCACTGTGTCACTGACACTTCAGGGGGCAGAGATGTGGATGGAATAGTAGCAGCAGCAGCATTCATCAGCCCCAGGCCTTGTGGCATCGATGCCATGATGAGGGTCTGCAGGGTATGGAAGAACCCAGCCACCTCTCGCTGGTATGCAGCCATGGCAGCCATTCTTTCCACCTGCGTCTGCTCCATGTTCTCCATGATCCTCCGCCTGTGTCCCAACACCCGGCTGCCATCTCTCTGACTTGACAGTTCTTGTCTCAAAGTCAAGACTCCAGTGATGTCAGCCATGGATCGTTGGAGAGCATGGAGCGGACTGTGGGTATCTGTTAGGGACTGTGAGTAGTCCCTGATGTGACTTCAACACCCACGTATGGCATCTAGTTTGGCTGCCATGAAGTTGAACCACACCTGCACCTGATCAGCAATCTTCTCCTGGCACCCCAGCACACGGCGTTGGAAGGCCATGTGTTGTTCGTGGGAGTCCTGGGAGACAGCCGGGGTGGTGGGTGCTTCCTGCTGTGTTGTCTGTACAGGAGATGAGGTCTCCTCGATGCAGCTGGGCTGCCCTGCTCCTGGAGATGGGGTGCCGAAGCTATCCATGAGCTCTTGGAGGGCTTAGTTGTCGAAGGTGTGGAGGTCCTCTTCGTCATCAGTGAAGAGATGTTTGGTCTGCTCAGCAGGAGGTGTTGATTTTCCCTCTGCAGTGTGAAGGGGAGATGCAGTTTATCATTGTGTTCACATGTATGTTGACGCATTGTACATGTTTACATACAGACTGCATGAGCTTCGACAACCTACCCGGAGACCAACCCTCCCAACCTTCTGCCGTACCCTCACCCCCCTCGAACATCCTCAACGACTGGAACCCTATCTCCACCGAGGACACCATCCGCCTGATGAACTCCATTCACTCTGGATCCCCTACAGACCCATGCCCTCACCATATCTTCAACAAAGCAGACTCCATCATAGCACCACACCTCCGGGACATCATCAACTGCTCCCTCAACTCCGCCACCTTCCCGGAAAGCTGGAAACACGCCGAACTCAGCGCCCTTCTGAAAAAACCCACAGCTGACCCCACCGATTTCAAAAACTACCGCCCCATCTCTCTCCTACCATTCCCGGCCAAAGTCATCGAGAAAGCTGTCAACAACCAGCTCGCCGCCTTCCTCGAAATCAACAAATCCCTCGACTCCTCACAGTCCGGCTTCCGAGCCAAACACAGCACTGAGACCGCCCTCATCGCAGCAACAGACGACATTCGAACTTTACTGGACAATGGAGACACAGTCGCCCTCATCCTCCTTGACCTCTCCGCAGCCTTCGACACAGTCTGTCATAGCACCCTCCTACAACGCCTCAGAAACATCGGAATCCAAGGAAAAGCACTGGAATGGATCACCTCGTTCCTTACCGGAAGAACTCAGAGAGTCCGCCTTCCACCATTCAAGTCAGAGGCCACTGAAGTCACCTGCGGCGTACCACAAAGATCTTCACTCAGCCCCACCCTCTTCAACGTATTGATGAGCCCGCTCGCGACCATCGCACGCCAACACAACCTCAACATCATCTCCTACGCTGATGACACACAGCTGATCCTCTCCCTCACCAAAGACCCAAACACCGCCAAAACCAACCTACATGAAGGAATGAAAGAAGTTGCCGAGTGGATGAAGCACAGCCGTCTGAAACTGAACTCAGACAAAACAGAAGTCCTTATCTTAGGTACCTCCCCCTCCGCCTGGGATGACTCTTGGTGGCCTGAGGCCCTTGGAAAAGCACCCATCCCGACGGACCACGCACGGAACCTGGGCGTCATCCTGGACCCCTCACTCTCGATGAACAGACAAGTCAACGCCGTTTCATCGTCCTGCTTCAACATTCTTCGCATGCTCAAAAAAACATTTCGCTGGATCCCCACCGAAACTAGAAAAACGGTCACCCACGCACTGGTCACGAGCCGCCTGGACTACGGTAACACCCTATACGCCGGTACCACCGCAAAACTTCAGAAAAAACTCCAACGCATCCAGAACGCATCAGCCAGACTCATACTAGACATCCCGCGTAAAGACCACATTTCTAGCCACCTGAAAGACCTCCACTGGCTCCCCGTCAATAAGAGGATAACATTCTGCCTCCTGACCCACGCACACAAAGCACTTTACGAACTTGGTCCCGAATGCCTCAACACTCGACTTTCCTTCTACACCCCCTCCCGCCAACTACGCTCCTCCAACCAAGCCCTTGCCACTGTACCTCGCATCAACAAAACAACCATGGGAGGAAGATCCTTCTCCTACCTGGCAGCTAAAACCTGGAACTCACTTCCCACTCACCTTCGCCTCACTCAGAACCACCTAGCATTCAGAAAGCAGCTTAAAACTTGGATTTTCGACAAATAATTCCCCACCCCTCTTCAAGCGCCTTGAGACCCTCTGGGTATGTAGCACGCTATATAAATTATTTGACTTGACTGACTTGACTTGACAATGTACATTGTGACTGTTTGGGAGGAGCTGCCTATTTGATGCGGACTGTGGACATTTCGAAAACATCACAGATGTGTGTTTATACTTGTACATTATCATCTCACATTTCCCTGTGATACCAAATGTGATTGGCCAGTTTCTACACACAAGCGGCACCAGTTGTGTCCTCTGTTCTGTTGTGAACATGTTGCAGCACATCATGCTCTGAATGTTATGTGTGTGTGTGTGTGCAGCATTTTGGTAGAGTCGCCCCTACACCTCAGATTTTGCTGACCCTTACCCCTTTCAGGCAGTGTGCCTTTGACTTCTGTGCTGATACAGTGCTGAGAAGTTGCATACTTGGGTAAATTGGGCTCTTGGTGGGAGTTGGGACTTAGGGGCATGGTTTGTCTGCTAATGTGTTGTTGACGTCAGGGGTTGTTTGTGCACCTGGATGTGTTAGAGTGTGACCTGCTCATTTAAGGATGTGGTCCACCCTCAGCGCACCTCAGTGTCATGGCGTGCAACATGTCATGATATATTGAGTGCAGCCATGCTATTCATAGTGCAGGGTCACTTGCATTGTCAGTGTGGCTCCCAGACACGCTGCTTTGCTTGGATTGGCACATGTGCATGGGTTGGTTGTGAAATTAGTGATGTGTGGGAAGGGCCCCCTCTGAGCACATAGTCACCAGGGGCATACTTGCTGTTTCTAGGTGTGCTCCAGTGTGCCAAGGGGATCTGGGACATGATCCAGAGTCATTGTTGGTGTGCACTGTCCTATACTTAATTGTGATCGTGTGCCATTGTGCTCATCTCCCCGTCCCCCCAGTCCCTGGTTGTTACTCACCCTGTTGTGTCAGGTCATGTTGAGCAGTGTCTTGTCCCCCAACTCCTGCCACCGCCTCCACACTAATGACTGTGGACACCATTTCCTCCATCTCATCCAGCTCCTCCTGTGGCGCTGGACTCCCACCTCCAGTCTGCATTGCTGCCTTCTGGTTGTTGCCAAGTTTCTGCTTGGTTTTGCGCTTCACATCATTCCAGCGCCTCTTGATCTCTTCCATTGTCCTCCTCAGCACTTCGACTGCATTCACCTTGTCCACGAAGGACTGCCATATTCCTTTTTTAGTTGCCAATGTCCCAGTGGAGGTGACGAACAGTAGTTGATGGTGTTCTATCACCACCGTTATCAGGATCCTATTTTCCTGCGGACTGAAATGCATCTTCCTCTTCTTCTCATTGCCCTTCCCTGACCGCGAGGTTCCAAACTGATCCTCCGTGGGGCTTGTGGGGTTCGGGTTGTCCTCTGTACTTGCTCCGGCTACCTCCATTGTGCTTCACAGTTGTTTTGGTTTTGTTTGTGGGGTTTTTTCCTGCTTTTATAGTGATTTTTCCCACCTGACATGTGTAACTTGCAGGCCTGGTGCAGGTTATCGACGATTTTTTCATTGCGGTTGGGCCCATCTCCACTCCCGTTTGGCTTTAGATTTTTATCACCATCCCGGTAATTTTATTGCGGACATTTGACACGTTATCCGTAAACTATCGCATGTTACCGCCGTGTTGTGAATACGACGTTAACACAGAGTTATTCTCCCGCGATAGACGGCGATATGAAAAGTTGCGTTAGCCTATTTTGGCGATGATTATCGCACGTTCTTGAGAATATACCCCTCTGTTGCTTATTCACCCCCTCACACAGGAAAGCCCATGTCTAAGAAAAGCATATATAGATGGATATTTTAATCCATTCGGAAATGTTATCCCAATGGCTGATATTTGTAAGACAGCTACATGGTCTACACCACACACTTTCACCAAACATTATTGTGTGGATGTTTTAGCACACCAACAAGCCAATGTTGGGCAGGCAGTGCTGTGTACTGTATTTCAAACAACTGCAACACCCACAGGCTAGCCACTGGTTTTAGAGAGGGACTACTGTACAGTCTATGCCTAACATGTGTATCTACAGCCACACATGCCTTGAATGGAATATATTGCTTAACCTATAAGCATCTGTTCATGGCATGTGGTGCTGTACATTTAAATGCACCCACCATCCTCCCAGGACACCTGTGGCCATTGCAGGTCCTTTACACTATTTCATTTGCATTGTCATCCCTTTACTGATACATACTTTCACTCCATTCTCACCCGCCTGTTGGAAAACAAGGGAGTTGATGCCCATGCGCATTATCACCAGGAGGAGGAGTCACTTTGCCTTGTGACTCGAAGACTTCTTCAACGAAAAACAACTTGCATGCATCCGGACCCAACAATAGATGGCGGAAATATGCTGAGCATGTGAATCTACATTACTACATGCCATGAACAGATGCTTACGGGATAAGTAGCATATTCTTTACTCTCACAGATTTCCATGGGAGAAATTTTTCTCCCAATAGGGGGTGAGTGGACATTTCAGTGCGAGAATGCCTTAGAACGTTATTTCTACCCATAAACCTACACATTCACTGTTATTCACAAACTCCTGTTCGAGTCCGGCTCACTTTGCAAACTATCAGCTTTACTCCTGAATAGGGGAGGAATACCTTATTTTTCAGGGAGGAATTGGAACAGCAACCCCCAAACTGGTGGGGGTATTGGAGAAAAGGGGTACCCCCGACTGAAAAAAAAAACAGGAGCATTTACACTAATTTTTGTTTTTGCGTGCAAAGATGTGTGCCTATTTTTGTTATAAAACCTAATTTCACCAAACGTTTCTAATATTATGCCTGGAAAGCTTATAACATGGAAAGATTAGAGAATTCCAAACAATTGGAATTCTTCACCCGTGCAAGTCATAATCCTGCACATGCAAACTTCAGAAGGTTTGTAGCACCATTGAGTTTTTTGCACCTAAAATAACTCTTTGATAAAGATTTATGTCCTAGTTTAACTGTAAAATATATGGCCTGCTCAATCTCTCCAGGGCTTTAGATGTCAGCTTACCCTTCATGTGACTGTAGAGGCCGAAGGGACAATGGCTCCGCGTGCCTCTTGTATAAGGGCTTTGTGGATGTGCACTTCTGTCTGTTGTTGTCTAGTAATATTTCAATAACGCCCTCCTGGTCAGTATGCAGCACCATGTGTGGCTGACAGAACTATACTGGGTGTTTCTTGATCATTGAAGCATCCCTTGTGGTCCCTAGAGGTGTTCTAGGTGTTTCTTGATCCTTGCAGCCCCCCTTGTGGCCCCTAGAGGTGTTCTAGGTGTTTCTTGATCCTTGCAGCACCCTTTCTGGCCCCTAGAGGTGTTCTAGGTGTTTCTTGATCCATGGAACACCCCTTGTGGCCCTTAGAGTTATTCTAGGTGTTTCTTGATCCTTGCAGCACCCCTTGTGCCCCCTAGAGGTGTTCCTTGCAGCACCCCTTGTGGCCCCTAGAGGTGTTCTAGGTGTTTCTTGATCCTTGCAGTACCTCTTGTTGCCTCTAGAGGTGACTGTCAAAGAAAGGAGAAAGGAACTTTGTGCTACTTTCCTCAACTTGTAAAGGATCTCCAAGGGCTTGGAAATGCTGAAGTCTCAGGAATAACAGACTTCACCAACCAGCTCCCCTGAGCTCCTTTGAAGTGCCTGCTGTTGTGCTGGGCCTTCTGAGGGACTGCGTGTCGCAAGGAGTTGGAAGCACTAATCACGAAGAAGAAGCGCAATGCCGCCGCAGTCATCGCATCACTGAAGAAGGGTGTTGCCGCTGTTGCATCGCCGTGCAGAAGCGCCTTTCCGGAGAAGAGTGTCGCCATCACAGCAGACGCTGTCGCATCACCGGAGAAGCGTGTCGCCACCGCTGCTGTCGCATCTCATCACTGAAGCACCTTGCATCACCGGAGAAGAGTATCGCCGTTGCAGCAAACGCCGCCGTATCACTGGAGAAGCATGTCGCAGGGCCTGTCGCGGCTCAGAAGATACATTGAGTTGCCACACAACCGTCAGGCATGCACGCATCGTTGTCGCATCAAGAAGAAGACGCCATTTTGTTTCATTGCACTGGATCTTCATCGCATCAAGGCGTTGCGGGCCGCATCGCCACGGATCGCAGTAATAAACGTACGCATTACCTTCCCATGCAGAGAAAGACCGACGCATCACCGTCCCCTACGCATCAGTAGGGAACCGACGCATCACCGTTCTTGTGTGTAAGGAAGCGACGCATCACCTTCCCTGCAATACTTTCACTGTATAGCGTTACGCATCCAAAGGTACATTGAACTTAAAGTGTCACATTTACCATCTAAAGAGAACTAAGCAAATTCTACCATTTTAAAGTGCAGTATTGTGGATTTTTGTTGTTTTTTAGTCTTGTGTTAAGTCTATATAAAAATACTTATTTTTATAGTACAACTTGTGTGGTGTCCAGAGGGCGAACGTTGCCATTGATAAATACAGAGCAGCATAGCAAGGTGCAATGCAAAATTATGAGAAACAACCAACTAATTACGTGTCAAAACCGACTATGGGTGAAAAGAGAAGAAAACGCAGGGACAGACAGTGGGGAGGGGTGACTGGCCATTATCTCTTGGTATTCAAGTGAGACTGGTCTCATGGGTTCATTCTATTAATGTTTCCTGTGTTGTTCGCCATTGCTCAAGGTAGGGGATTGGGAAGGCTCCTCAGTCTTTGCGCTGGACCACATGTAGAGCTGGGGCGGGCCCCCTATGTCTCTGGGTCTGGTTTGGTTTTAGGAGGTCCCAATATGCTACCAGTTGCTCCTGACAGAAAGCCGCATCCTGGAGCCACTCCTCTCTCTGTGGAGTTTAGCCTCCCCCCCAATTCATCGCAATGTGCCGCTATGAAAGCAAGAGAAGCATGGCTGCAGGTAATTTGGCCTTTCGTTGGCAGGTCTTTCATGTAGCCGAGCAGTACCACCAAAGGGGAATCTCTTAAATTCCGTGTCAAGCATCTGCTCTATTGCGTCAAAAGTATCCATCCAAAACTTCTGGATTATGAGGCTTTCCCAAGGCCAAGTTTAGAAAGTTGGCCGTGGAGAACAGCATCGCTGGCAGTTCACCTCATCAATAAGACTCGCTTTGTGAAACCATATCGGTGTTCTATATAATCTATTGAGAAATTTTAAGTGAATGAGACGAAGCCAATAGTTCAGGGAGAGAGCCCGGGCCTGCGCGCAGCAGAAGGTCAATTGTTCTAGCGTGATTGTGAGGCCTAGTGAGGCTTCCCACTCTTGTCTGGCTCGCGGGGTGCATATAGGTGCTGTACACTGCATATCTGTGTTTAGACTCATGATCAGCTTGCCCGGTGAACCGTTTCCCAAGAAGCGCTCAAGAGTCTGGACTATGAGTGCACGGATGGGAAGGAGGGCGTAAAAGCGCACATGGAAGCTCGCAGCTGGTAGTAAGTCATCTATTCCAGTATAGTCAAAATAACCCCCTCTCGCACTTGTCGCAGCTCAATAAAGTTACCCTCTGGGAGTGCATCCCCCGTTTTGGTGTGCTGGAACTTTCTTAAGCGAGCACAGGGCCCTCATCTTCCAGGAATGACAGCGCAGGGTGTCTAACCAGGGTTACTGAGGGGAGCATACATTACTTCCAGCCGCGCTCTGCGACGCAGCTTGTGCACGCCCATACTGTGCTTCCAACTGTGTCCGCACCAATGCGAGGGCAAGCCTGAGTCCTGTACATAGCTAGATGCAGAGAGAGCGGGCCGCTTGATCAGTGTGTGCCATAAATTGCGTGTGGTATACCCAATGAAAGCTGAACTGCACTGGGGCACAGCAGTAATATAAATCAAAGTCGGTCCACCAAGTCTGCCCTGTTCAAAAGGCAGAGTGAGAGTTTCCCCAGGAGATTCTGGGATGCATGCCCGCCCATGCCAGAGTGATCATATTGGAGCGCAGTCTTCTCCTGAAGTAAGTAGTGAGAGGGAGCGGGAAGCTTGTGAAGAGATAAAGGATAGTCCAACTCATTATGTGCTGCTCAAGCCAGTCCATAGAGCGGTCATAATTGGATCGCCACAGCTCCTCAGGGTTGCGGCTGATCCAGATGCTCAGGTACTTCACCAGGCTTCTGGACCATTGTAGCTGATTTGGTTTGTGGCCTCCGGCAGCGGAAAAATCGTCGATTTTGCCCAGTTTATCAATATCCCAGAGAGCCCACCAAACCTAATAAACTCTCTGAATCAGGGGTCAAGGTTGTTCTCAGGATTTTTCACATATAGCTTGACATCATCCTCATACCGTGAGACAAGAATCACCTGTTGCCTTTATCGAGCCGTAAGTGGCTCCATGGCCACTGCAAAAAGTTAGGGCGGCAGGAGGGCACCCTTGGCGTTTGTCTCGTGAGACTGGGAAAGGAGGGGATACAGGGGTGTAACAAACACCCCCGCAGCACCCGCAGTGAGGAGGGCCACCAGTATTCAGTAGGTGAGAGCTGTGAGAGTGACAGGCTCTCTCTGCAGTGTGCAGCCTGCTCTGAGCTCCTCGCCTGACCCAGGACTGAAGAGAAACAAAGTAGCAAGTTACAGTCAGAGCCCGGCCAGACAAGGGATGGGGGTGGGCACCCTCAGACTGAGCAATTGCTCTGCCCAGTTTGCATGAGAGAGGCCAAGCAGAGGTGAGGGACTCCGTACAAGTGCAGCTGCTGGCTCCTCTCAAGGCCTGGGTGTAATTCAGAGCCACCCTGTCAGTGGCGGCTCCCCCATTGGTGCGTGGGGGCGTAGCCCCACTGCTTTCTCGCAGTGCGAGAAGGCAGAAACATGAATGGCAATAACTACCATTTTATGTTTCTGCCTTCTCGCACATGAGAAAGCGGAAGTGCCTGGTTCGGGGTGGGCGGCCCTACTCGAGGACAGGGGGGGGGAGGGAGTGGCTCGCTCACTGTTGTGGGTCCTGACTGTTTGGTCCGCTCTGGGGCCGACCAAACAGTCAATACCCACAACAGTGCACAAGCCACTCCCCCCCACTGCCCTTTTCTTTACATAATGAAAATAGCCCGGGTGGGGCGCGATCCGCTGCACCTCACCAATCCAGCGTTGTGATTGGCGGAGGGAGGCTGCCTTTTCTTGATGGCGAGGGCTGCAGGTCGGAATTGGAAAACGGTGGACAGCGGGAGTCGGACTCGGGACCCATCCAGAAGGCAGACAGTAAGTTTTATTTTATATTTTTTTCTTAATTTGGCTTGCTTGATCACTCAGTGCACCTATTTATACCCACCACTGTGTTGTATTTGCATCGTTATAAAGGGCATGTCACAGCATGAGCTTGAGTTTTCCACCCTTAAGCGTGCCAAGATGGTTGTATTGCGTATGCTAAAATAAAGTGTGTGTACCGTAACTTTGTGAAAACACTGGCTTAGAGCAGGGTAGCTCTGTTAGCCTGGGTGCATGTCTCCTTAAATCAGCATGGCGGAAGCATCCTACCTATGTATTCTGTGTGGACACCCTGAGACTGGGAGAGCTCAGCATTTCATCCTTGCTAAACCTAGGTACCCTAGAAGTGAGGGACCCCTCCACAAACCCAAGACATTCAATGGAGGATAGAAAGTGGCATTTTATTCCGAGCAGGTCAGTGACATCCATGAGGTGATCATACAAAAAGAGGCAGTTTCTTATAAGTTCAAGTTCATGTTTATTTGTTTGATTAATTAAAATCTTACAAAACAAATACATTTTAAAATATCTTTAAGTAATCAGTAGTTTAAAAACGTCATGCACAAGATTATGCTCATATTTCATTAAAACGAAATCTAATTAAAACTTTCCTTAAGATTTTTCATGATCACAGTTTCTTATAATGAAAATGAATACACTTGCATTTAAGAATTTTATTATAAATCCTTGTCTGGCTTGCCTTGTTGGACTAAACCATTTCTTAGGGGGTGTAAAATACTGCCAATACTCATGTAACCCTGATGCCCATCTTTAAGCTTCAATTCTTTTAAGGATAAAATGCGTTTATCGGGGTTTTAAGCACCTGCTGGAAAGGCATGCATTTCCATGGTGCTGTAAGCCTGTATATGAAAAAGGCAGCAGCGTCCTACCGGCAGAGAATTGAGTTTTTCTTCATCAGATTTGCTTGAGAGAGCAGAGCAGTTCAAGGAAAGATGCTAGATTAATTCGGTCCCGACCATATACTCAAAGCTGTTCCTAACAGGGGCCCAGGGGCCCGCTAAATATGTTTGGCCCAGGGTACCCAAAATCCTTAAGATGTCCCAGTTTGCTTACTCTTGCAACTCTTGCCCCCTTAGGTTGTTCAGGCTCGCTCGCTGCGGTGCACTCCCACACACATTTTACGCCCTACCAATTTCAAATGTCACCAGCCGCCACTGCACCCTGCACCCTCCTAGAAGTGAGGAGCTGGCAATAGCACCTATGGCAGAGGCCCATGTATCCTGATGGTGGCTGTGGTATTAGCTGAGGCCTGCGGGCCGGGGAGGCCGAGGGCTCATTTAGCTGCAGTAAGCATCAGCTGCATTGGGGCCAATTCACGCTTGCCAAGGCTTCAAAAAGTGTTTTCCCCTCCAACCTCACCTGCCACTCCTGACCTTCCCTCACCCTTGTTCCACTTATTGTTTGGATAACTCGCCGTCAACCAAACTACAGCCCTCTTCCCTCCTCCTGCCCACACTGTGGAGAAGTCATCCCTCTGCCCGGTCTGCATGAGAGAGGCCAAGCAGAGGTGAGAGGCACCACACCAGTGCTGCTGCCTGCTCCTTTTAGGGCCTTGGAGTAATTCAGAGCAATCCTGTGCCCTCCTGTGAGCAAGGAGCTTGTGCTAGGACTTCTGGCAGAGACCGGTGCATCTTGCTGGTGGCTTTGGTGTTTGAGCGGTGGCCTGCGGGGCTGGGGAGGCTAAGGGGGTGGATTAGAAGACCGCTACTAAGCTAAGAAGAGAGATTCAGAGGGACACCAGCCGCAACTTAAATACAGGCCTGTGGCATGGCAGCCCCTGAGGCCTAGCAACCTTTAGCCAGGAAAAGTGGTCCGCAGTGAGCCAAGTGACAAGCACCCCTAATGGACACGAAGCCCTGAGCCTTTTAGGCAGTGTCAAACGCCAGTAAAGAACCACAAACCTGGGCTCAGCAGGGTGTGAAAAAAAGCTGATCCTGTTTTGGAATGCTTGAAAGCAGCTTCACAAGTTTACGTAAACTTGAGCCAGTAGACTTAGCTTCTTTGGTTTGACTTCTGCAGTTCGGTAGTTCCACCTGCAGTACTGGAAATGCAGACATTATTTACTTGCCATCAGAGAAAGCTTTCGCAACTTGGTTAACATCCAGCTCAGCCCTTTCGCAGCTCAAGGAGGCGCAATGGTGATAGAGGTCTCACGCATTACCAAGGGCAACAATCTTGCTTCTTATCGACCTCAAGTGCATATAAGCCCCTTTGACTTCTTCCTCCATGATCATACTCGCACTGTGGAGAGTTGGATCCATTTTTCTCTACCTGTCTGAAAGGCCATTACATCGGATCACTGGGTGTTGCAGATATTTTTCAAAGGTTACACATTCTGTCACTGGTGCCCTCCAACCTCCAAAATGCCCCACCTGCTTTCATACTGTATGTACACCATGCCACCTTTCTTCTGCAGGAGCATTAATCCTTTTTGGCAAACGGGGCCATAGAGGGGTTCACAGAGGTGGAAACAGGCAAGGGGTGTTACTGCTACTCCTACTATTTGTTGGACCCCAAAAAGGGTGAAGCGCTTCATCCTCCTAAAGCCTTCTTGTTTGAGAAAAGATTGAAAATGCTGACTTCAACCCAGATCCTCTCTGCCATGTATCTGGGGGAGTGAATGGAGTCTTTGGTACTGCAGGACACATGAATATGTGTCAGTCATGCAGTCTCATAGACGCTACGTTCAGTTCATGGGGTTTTGAAAGCATTTGCAGTACAGAGTTATGTCATTACACATCACCTTTGCCCTCTGAGTGCCTGTGAAGCTGATGACTGTTACAGTGCTGCATTTTTGCAGACCTCCAAATAGGTCATCCAGCAGGTTGTGAGGTACTAGTAAGGAATCACAGGCCCTGAACACTGCAGGGTCAACCATTGGCCTGGGCACTTCTGAAAGCCAAAATAAGCAAACAGATCAGCCAATGGAGTCAAGTAAATGTATTAACTAGAACTCATTTAAAAGTGCTTTCTGTTTATATTTGCTGTTTGAAGTATGTACAAAGGGCTCGCTAACAATACCAGCTTTGGGTGATCTTACTTTATTTTTGTACCGGCTGTAGCGTCCAGCTACAATAAACACACACACTTATGGTTGCCTTATAACTGGAACTTTATTTAACATGTCTTATCCCTACCCTGTCCCTACACTAACTAACCCTTTCCTGTGTCCACTCCTCCTCTTCCTATGGCCCCCTAGCTCCTCCCACTCCCAACTACTGGTGTGCTAACTTCACAACATCTCCCCCTTTTGTGACAAAACAAACGAGACATACTGACTTCTCAGTCCATCTCCTCGATCAGTCTCTTGGGTGGACGAACGTCACGATGAGGTCGTGGCGACTTGGCTCTCGGACTATTAGTACTCAGTGTCTCAGTGATCGGAGCAATGTTCTCCTGATCATTGGAATGCAGTTCTTCCACTCTGGGATTGTCCATTTCACTCGTCATGGTTCTTGAGGTATCTGGTGGCAATTTCTTAAAGTGCGAGATGTTTCTCGTGACTCGCCGCTGCTCGGACTCCGCGGTTACCATAGTTCCTTTTCTTCTTGCGACCACCAATGGTTCGTCTTTGAAGGGACAGTCGGTCTTTTTCTGCGTCTCTTGCTTGACGATAACATGGTCCCCTTCATGTAATGATAATGACCTCGCTCTTCTCCGGTGGTCTGCGTAAGCCTTCATTTTTCCTTTGTTGCGTTCATCAGTGACTCTTATTTCACGCGGATCTTTCACAGATGATGATGCTTCCAAGGCTCCATCCCACGTTGGAATGCGATTCCTCATGGACGTCCCAGCATAAGAGTCGCCGGGCATTGGCCAGTCGTTGCGTGAGGAGTTGTCCGATAGGCTCGAAGTACTTCATTGAGTGCTGTTTGCAGGTCCCTCCCTTCCGTGGTAGCATGTTGGAAAGTCTTTTTGAGTGTGGCCATGAATCTCTCAATTGTCCCATTTGCCTGTGGCCAGAGGGGTGTAATCCTGCGATGGAGAAAGTCTAGGTGTCTCGCAAAAGCTGCAAAGTCATTTCCGTTGAACGGAGGCCCATTATCTGATTTAACTATTTTGGGAACCCCCCACGTTGCAAAGACCTCATCGAGTACTTTGAGAGTACTGGCAGTGTTAGTGGACGGCACAAAGTAGGCAATGGGGTATCTGGAATACTCGTCGATGATGGCCAGTACATATTTGCCCGATGACAGGGGTCCATAAAAGTCTATGGCGATTTCTTGCCACACACCACTGGGTAGGGTGGTCATCTGTAATGGTGCCGGAGGATCGCTCTTGCTGGTGAGTTGACAGAGATGACAATCCTTCAGGGTGGCTTCGACCAGGTGATCGAGGAATGGAAACCACACTCATTCCCTTAGTGCTCTTTTGGTTGACACGATTCCCCGATGCCCTTCATGTGCCAGAGCAATCACTCCTTGTCTCAGTTTGGTGGGAATTACAATCCTCTGATCTCGCAACAGTATGCCATCAGTTGTGACCGACAGCTCTCCACTCACGTGCCGGAAGGCTTGCATTTCACGTTGGGTCGAGGGGTCGGCAGTATCATCCTGAGAATCATATCTCCATCGATTGTTGCGGACTCTGTGGATGACTTTCTGCATGATGGCGTCCTGTGCTGTACTTTCTCGAATGGTCTCCATGGGTATGGCTGGTGGTAGGGCTTGATCTGTTACAAAATGAATGTACTCTTCTGCGATGGAGGACTGGGAAGCTGACGATGGAAGGGGGTGCCGGGACATGTAGTCCGCTGGATTTTCAGACTTCCCTGGTTTGTGAATTATGGTGAACGTATATTCCTGTAATCGTAGGCCCCACCTTTCAATCCTCGGGGGCATCTTAGATCTTGGATTTCCATAGATAGTGATGAGAGCCTGATGGTCTGTAATTAAAGTGAAATGTTTGCCATAAATGAAAACATGAATGTGAGAAGGTGGCCTGATATGCAGTGCTCACTATTCTAGTGAACACTATGTATCAGTCCAGCAACCCTTATTGATGATTGGTTGTAAGTCAACCTTATAGACCAGCTATCCTAGTAGCGTGGATACGAGCAGTCTAAGGCTAAAGACTCGAGAGGGCGTGTTAAGCCAGCTGTTTACCACACATATACCCCTTGAATACCCAGTGAAAGGACACCACACAAGTGTTATGAAAATAAACAGTTATTTATTAAGAATCACAACAGCCCTGTACTCTTTATGAGGACAGGGTACTAAGCACAAACCAAAACTCTTACAAAAATACTTAAGTTAGCACAGTATATACAAATGCACGAGGGGCACGGAAAACCATATACTTGAAAAGTGGAATGCGAAATTACTAGCAGGTAAGTACAGTACTAATAGACTTTGGAATCGCTAGGACTTGTCTATAGAATCGTTAGATTACTTCTAGGAGACCCAGGGGACTCGGGTGCAGTGTGTGCACTCTCACGCGAGATGCGGGACAAAGTCTATGGTAGCTAGATTTCACAGAGTTAGTGTTCTCGGGCGAACCCGACCTGGTAGGAGGAAAACGAAAGTGGATTCTGACCCTTGGATAGTGAGGCTATGCTGGGGCACCAAAATGCCGAAGTTACCTAGCCCAGGGGCTGCAGCTGCATAGGACTCAAAGGACGTCGGGAATCCTCGTAGACGGACCAGGAGCCTGGAAGAAAGAAGTTGCTGGCAGGCGACCAGTGAAGAAAGTTCGGTGGATCCAAGCCTGGATCGATGGAAGATGACACCTGAAAGCAGAGGGGACCAAGTTCGAGACTACTAGCCAGTAGTCAGTGGGCACCAGGAGGGCACCGGATGGTAGCCACCTCGACAAGGTGAGTGGGTGACGCTGTGACCGCAGGTCTCACGGACCAGGAGGCGTTGTCGGCGACCAGGATGGAGGAGCGATCTGTCCCACGGTGGATGAAGCTGTCGGCGTCGCTGGACCCAGGATTGGGCAACAAAGCCTTGGCAAATTCAAGCCCACGCGGTGGACCTAAAATGGCGTCTGGAGTGGACCAGGAGGGTCCGGGGTGCCTCTCTTGAAGAAGGAAGCAAGGGCCAGTCTGGAGCAACCAGACCAGCAGCAGTGATGTCGTCGGGCGTCGTGAAGAAGGCCACAAGCCAGCCGGCTAGTAGCCACACAGCGCGGTGAGCACGCAAAAGCAGAAGGGCCCCACGCAGATCGTGGAGATGCTGGAGGGCTGATCTTCGGTGCTGGAGCTGCTCAGGGTTGGGGCTTCTCGGACCCCAAAGCACTCACCAGTGGAAGACTCGGTGGGCTTGTTACAAAGAAGTCGTGCAGTCTTGGCGATCGTCGGTCCCTCGAGGTCTCGTCGCACTCACGGTTCTCAGCTTTGCTGTAGAGGTGAGTAGAGGTCAGAGGTGCCAGGGAAGCCGGGTCTCGTCGAGCTGGGTCGTCGGATTCGTGATGAAGGACTTGCAGCAGACCGCAGTGTTCTTAGGATGGTGCCCGCTTGATGCAGGGTGACTACTCCTTAGCCACAAGGGAGAATCTTGAAGAAGGAAATCTTGAAGTCCTTTCGCAGAAAGTCGTGTCTTGATTCCAAAGATGATCTAATTTGAACAGGGGGCCCGCTCCCATCTTATACTAAAGAAGGGGGCTGACCCGGTGACTAGGTCCTGCCTATCGGTGGGACTAGGAGGGGGGTGGTTACACCCCTCTGCCATGCCGGACTTTCCCCAGGCCAGGGGCTGGTGTGCCCCTGGAACTGGTTCAGACCGGCCTATGCGTAGTGAGCACCGGGGTGCCACTCAGCAGTCACCTTCCTGAAAAGCCCTGCCTACCCAGGATACACAAAACCATGTCTGGGACGGTGCTAGCACCGCCCCGGACAGGAAACCCTTTGTCCAAGCCTCCCTCGCTGGAAGGACTCCCAGCAGCAGGAGGTCAGACTCGTGTCTGTGGTGGCAGCATCCATTTTGTGGAGCTGAGGCTTCAGTTAACTTTAACCGGGGTTCACAGTTACATACATGTCGTGTCCCTCTAGAAGGGTGGAATGCTAACCCCGTCGCCAGAATTGGCGAGGGGTTAGTATTCCAATTCGTATGACACCTTACTCGACATGTTTTGATAAAGCAATACCAAAGTTAGCATTTAACCGCGAGGATTTATTTATTTTTAGCATTTGTTAAGCGCGAACAATTGCCCGCAGGCGTCTCGGCGCTGATAATGCACTTAAGAGTATATGGTATGCGATATCATGGAACAGCTATTAGGACTTGGTTCCGCAAGCTGCAGACAGGCTCAGCTCATGCCAGAGCACCATCTCACACGATTCCAAGCACTCTGCCTTCAGGATTGTCAAGGCCTGCCATAGGAGTGACTGATAGGAATCTGTGTGTCCATTTTAGGGTTAGGTATAGGTATACTACACCTACAGCAAAGGGTGATTACACGACTTTGCCCCAGCTGTCATGCAGCCAGTTGTGTCAAATTTAGGAGGCCAGCCAGGGTGGCATAATACATGCTTCAGTCCCTGGCAGCCCTGGGTACACCCATGCCCTGAGTTACAGGGTCCGATAGGGTGGCCCAGTACCAATTAGAAATGTACCTAGGGTACATGGAATCCATTTTAAAGAGAGAGCAGTAGGCCTGGGGTCCTGATTGGCAGGGCCCCAGGTCGACTATGTCAAAAACCAGCTAAAACACAGGGCAAAAAGTTGGGGGCAACCATAGTCAGGAGGTACCTTCCTACACAACCCCCCCCCCCAAACGAAAGGAGATAAGGCTATCCTTGTCCAGGTAAGCCTCTATTACCTAAGTGGCCATATAAGGAAGGACCAGCTCTGGCTTGGTTTCCCCCTGTGTCATGGTCCACTAGGCAACCCCTCACCCTAAGGGTATCTGAGGGTCTCCACCATAGGGAATCTCCGCCTTTGGAGTGTCTTGGGAAAGAAGAAGGCTGATGCTGGGATGGAGTACTGAAGTGAGGCTCCTCTACCTTTGAGCTCAACTTCCTCCAATCACCATCCATCATGTGTGCCTTTCTTTCTTTAGCTGAGATGCACTGAGCTCTCAGGGTCAGCCTCTGGCTACCTAAAGCTGGAGGCTGAGTCCCTCTGTTTGGCTTACGGGAGGGACAGGTCAGGTCTGGGGTTTTTAGGCCCCATGTTTGGCTGTGCCCAACAGTGTCCAGCTGTGGGAGGTCCCTACCTACTTTTAAGGGGGATCCCTCAGGGGTCTGTTTTATTTTCACTTGGCTAGGTTTACCAGCTTCAGTGATCCTAATCTGCTGATTAAGGGGTTCTTTTGGACAGGGGGCCCTTTGGGGTCCACCACTGGCCTCCCTGATCTCTTCAGCCCTGGGCTGACTGAGGCAGGGTAGAGAGGTGCAGGTTACCTGCTCCAGACTGGGTCCCACCTGGGAAGGGTCCACTGCCATCAGGGGCTCTGCCAGGCTAGGCCTGACTACCTCTGGGGCAGTTCCTTCAACAGGGGTAGAGTCAGTTCCCTGAGGAGGCTGGCTCTCACCTAGTGTCTGGGAGGGGGAAGACTCTTCTTCCTCCTCAATGCTCTCTGTTTGAGTGGAGTGATCCATTGTTTCAGGCTTCACAACCTCACTATCTGTTTGAGTAGAGGCTGAGACCATTTCAACCTTGCCAACCTTTTCAGGAGGGCACTCAGTTTATGTTTGGGCTGTGACTGTCACAGCCCTCCTATCCTGTTCTGGAAAGTCTGTCTGAGCCTGGGCAGTGGCTACCACTGCCCTTCCAACCTTTTCAGGGAGGAATGGTGCTTGGACTGGGGCTGTAGCTATTACTGCCCCACTAACCTGTCTGGATAGGCCTATCATTCTGGAGTGAGTTTCTTGCCCCACCTCAGCCCATGTTGAGAGTTCCAGGTCATTCCCCAGTAAGCAATCTACAGGTAGGTTATCTGTCACTGCCACTCTCATGGGCCCTGTGACATTACCCCAGCTGAGCTTGATTACTGCCATGGGATGCCTTTTCTTCACTCCATGAATATCTGTCACCTGATAAGTAAAACCAGGGGTCAGTTGAGCAGAGGGGACCAGATGGTCAATCACCATGGTGATGCTGGCCCCTGTGTCTCTGAATGCCTCAACTTTCTGACCATTCACTAAGACCTCTTGTCTATACTTTCCCAAAAGGTGGGGTCCAGTAGTGAAGTTGGCAAACCCCATGCCAGTCTCACAGACAAGAGTGTGGCCAGGGAACCTGGCTAGGCCATAGTCCTCCTGTTGGCCCAGAGTAATGCCCACCACATTCTTGGGGGCACTCCCACCACCTGGGGGATTACCACTAGTGGTAACAGGAGGTTTAGGAGTATTACCTGGGGGTATATTTCCCTTATTACCATTTTTAGGGCAACTGGCATCACTTTTGTAATGACCCACCTGTTTACAGGTATGGCAATAAGGTTTCTTCTGTTCTGAAGGAGTGTTCTGGGACCCACCACCCTTGTTGGAGTTTTGGGGCCCTTGGGAAGCCTTCTCTGTGGATTTATCCCCACCCTTCTCTTGAGGCTTGGTTGATTCCTTTTTCTGGTCACCACCCTGGTTTTTAGGCCTAACCCTGGTTCTGACCCATTTGTCTGCCCTCTTACCCAGTTCCTGTGGAGAGGTCAGATCAGAGTCTACCAGGTGCTGGTGTAATAACTGGTTCTGACAATTATTTAAGATTTGTTCTCTCATCATCAAATTGTACAATCCTTTATAATCAGTAACCTTACTGCCCAGCAACCAGCCCTCAAAAGCCTTAGTGGCACAATCTACAAAGTCAGTCCAATCTTGAGACTGAGTTTTCTGGGTGTCTCTGAACAGCATCCTGTATTGTTCAATGGTTAAACCAAACCCATCAACCAGTGTATTCTTCAAGATTTGGTAATTGTTAGCATCCTCAACTCTAGTAGTGAGGAGCTTATCTCTACCTTTACCATCAAAGGAGAGCCACAAGATAGCTGCCCACTGACTTTGGGGAACACCCTGCACAGTGCAGGCTCTCTCCAAAGCAGTAATCCATTTGTGGATGTCATCCCCTTCTTTAAAGGGGGGCACTATCTTATTCAGGTGCTTTGTATCAAAACTCCTTTCCCTATTGCTAGGTTTATTGCTGCCACCAGTGGGCTGTAGCCCACATAATTCTTGCTCTCTAGCAAGGGCAAGTCTTTCTTTGGCCAGGGCAAGTTCTTCCCTTTCAATCCTCAGTTTGACTGCCCTTTCTTCAGCTTCATACACTCTCCTCTTAGGGGAAGACATCCCTCTGTGAGAAGAGTTGAGAGAGCCATTGGTTCGAAGGGATCTGTTAGAGCCTCTTGATAGAGACCTAACTCGTCCATTCCCAATGTTAAGCTGACCTGAGAGTGGGCCCAGGAGTCCCCTGGTACCAAGCTCATGTCTGCTTAAGTTGGACCTGGTTAGTCTATTGACTTCTACCTGTCCCTTATCTGCCTCATCCCCTGACAACTGGTCCTCCTCTTCATCCTCAGCATCATCTGCTTCCTGGAGGGGATGGTCCTGGCTATCAAAGGGTCCCTGTAAGGAGGGCAAACTCCCCTCTGGATTAGAAGGGTCTGGGTTACCAGCCCTACTGGCATCATAAGCCTCTAAGAGACCAATCAGAAAGGAGTTTGTGGGGTTAGAACCCTGTTTTAGCTTCCTGAGGGTACACACTTGTCTCATCTCATGGAAGCTAAGAGCAGCATATTTTGAAGTAAGGACCTGTGGAGGGTCCACTGACACAAGGGGATACTCAGAGTTTCCTCCTTTGTCTGACATGCTGATTCTAGTGTGGTGTAAGTGATGCACCTACCTACACTATGTGTTTACCTACTGATCCCTTGCTAAGAGTTGCAGCCAAGGTGTGCTAAGCCTTGAGGAGCTGCAACAGCTGGTTCAGTAGAACTCAGAGTATTCTAAGCTTAGTTATATGTACTAACAGTACTTATGTGATCTTTCAACAAGATATTCTTAGGATACGTGTGGTAAAACAACAGCAAGCTCAAATCCCAACCGCTGCTCACCAATGTGAGAAGGTGGCCTGATATGCAGTGCTCACTATTCTAGTGAACACTATGTATCAGTCCAGCAACCCTTATTGATGATTGGTTGTAAGTCAACCTTATAGACCAGCTATCCTAGTAGCGTGGATACGAGCAGTCTAAGGCTAAAGACTCGAGAGGGCGTGTTAAGCCAGCTGTTTACCACACATATACCCCTTGAATACCCAGTGAAAGGACACCACACAAGTGTTATGAAAATAAACAGTTATTTATTAAGAATCACAACAGCCCTGTACTCTTTATGAGGACAGGGTACTAAGCACAAACCAAAACTCTTACAAAAATACTTAAGTTAGCACAGTATATACAAATGCCCGAGGGGCACGGAAAACCATATACTTGAAAAGTGGAATGCGAAATTACTAGCAGGTAAGTACAGTACTAATAGGCTTTGGAATCGCTAGGACTTTACTATAGAATCGTTAGATTACTTCTAGGAGACCCAGGGGACTCGGGTGCAGTGTGTGCACTCTCACGCGAGATGCGGGCCAAAGTCTATGGTAGCTAGATTTCACAGAGTTAGTGTTCTCGGGCGAACCCGACCTGGTAGGAGGAAAACGAAAGTGGATTCTGACCCTTGGATAGTGAGGCTATGCTGGGGCACCGAAATGCCGAAGTTACCTAGCCCAGGGGCTGCAGCTGCATAGGACTCAAAGGACGTTGGGAATCCTCGTAGACGGACCAGGAGCCTGGAAGAAAGAAGTTGCTGGCAGGCGACCAGTGAAGAAAGTTCGGTGGATCCAAGCCTGGCTCGATGGAAGATGACACCTGAAAGCAGAGGGGACCAAGTTCGAGACTACTAGCCAGTAGTCAGTGGGCACCAGGAGGGCACCGGATGGTAGCCACCTCGACAAGGTGAGTGGGTGACGCTGTGACCGCAGGTCTCACGGACCAGGAGGCGTAGTCGGCGACCAGGATGGAGGAGCGATCTGTCCCACGGTGGATGAAGCTGTCGGCGTCGCTGGACCCAGGATTGGGCAACAAAGCCTTGGCAAATTCAAGCCCACGCGGTGGACCTAAAATGGCGTCTGGAGTGGACCAGGAGGGTCCGGGGTGCCTCTCTTGAAGAAGGAAGCAAGGGCCAGTCTGGAGCAACCAGACCAGCAGCAGTGATGTCGTCGGGCGTCGTGAAGAAGGCCACAAGCCAGCCGGCTAGTAGCCACACAGCGCGGTGAGCACGCAAAAGCAGAAGGGCCCCACGCAGATCGTGGAGATGCTGGAGGGCTGATCTTCGGTGCTGGAGCTGCTCAGGGTTGGGGCTTCTCGGACCCCAAAGCACTCACCAGTGGAAGACTCGGTGGGCTTGTTACAAAGAAGTCGTGCAGTCTTGGCGATCGTCGGTCCCTCGAGGTCTCGTCGCACTCACGGTTCTCAGCTTTGCTGTAGAGGTGAGTAGAGGTCAGAGGTGCCAGGGAAGCCGGGTCTCGTCGAGCTGGGTCGTCGGATTCGTGATGAAGGACTTGCAGCAGACCGCAGTGTTCTTAGGATGGTGCCCGCTTGATGCAGGGTGACTACTCCTTAGCCACAAGGGAGAATCTTGAAGAAGGAAATCTTGAAGTCCTTTCGCAGAAAGTCGTGTCTTGATTCCAAAGATGATCTAATTTGAACAGGGGGCCCGCTCCCATCTTATACTAAAGAAGGGGGCTGACCCGGTGACTAGGTCCTGCCTATGGGTGGGACTAGGAGGGGGGTGGTTACACCCCTCTGCCATGCCGGACTTTCCCCAGGCATGGGGCTGGTGTGCCCCTGGAACTGGTTCAGACCGGCCTATGCGTAGTGAGCACCGGGGTGCCACTCAGCAGTCACCTTCCTGAAAAGCCCTGCCTACCCAGGATACACAAAACCATGTCTGGGACGGTGCTAGCACCGCCCCGGACAGGAAACCCTTTGTCCAAGCCTCCCTCGCTGGAAGGACTCCCAGCAGCAGGAGGTCACACTCGTGTCTGTGGTGGCAGCATCCATTTTGTGGAGCTGAGGCTTCAGTTAACTTTAACCGGGGTTCACAGTTACATACATGTCGTGTCCCTCTAGAAGGGTGGAATGCTAACCCCGTCGCCAGAATTGGAGAGGGGTTAGTATTCCAATTCGTATGACACCTTACTCGACATGTTTTGATAAAGCAATACCACAGTTAGCATTTAACCGCGAGGATTATAATGCACTTAAGAGTATATGGTATGCGATATCATGGAACAGCTATTAGGACTTGGTTCCGCAAGCTGCAGACAGGCTCAGCTCATGCCAGAGCACCATCTCACACGATTCCAAGCACTCTGCCTTCAGGATTGTCAAGGCCTGCCATAGGAGTGACTGATAGGAATCTGTGTGTCCATTTTAGGGTTAGGTATAGGTATACTACACCTACAGCAAAGGGTGATTACACAACTTTGCCCCAGCTGTCATGCAGCCAGTTGTGTCAAATTTAGGAGGCCAGCCAGGGTGGCATAATACATGCTTCAGTCCCTGGCAGCCCTGGGTACACCCATGCCCTGAGTTACAGGGTCTGATAGGGTGGCCCAGTACCAATTGGAAATGTACCTAGGGTACATGGAATCCATTTTAAAGAGAGAGCAGTAGGCCTGGGGTCCTGATTGGCAGGGCCCCAGGTCGACTATGTCAAAAACCAGCTAAAACACAGGGCAAAAAGTTGGGGGCAACCATAGTCAGGAGGTACCTTCCTACAATGAAAATGTTCACATGCCCACACTACAGCTAGGCTCTCCTTTTCGGGCTGGGAGTATGCCCGTTCTGGGTCAGTCAGACTGCGACTTGCGTAGGCAATGATGCGGCGTTGATCCGAATCACATCTTGGTGGTCGCTGACCTTGAAAAGGATTTCGACCAGGTGAAGCCGTTCAGCGGTTGGTAGGCTCAGAAGACAGTCTGCTTCGGGGCCCTTGATAACATGGATGACCGCTGATATAGTTGTGTTGTCGTGTGTCAGGGTCGTTGAGAACTTCCCCAGGCAGGGGAGTGGCTTCTTGGCCATCCACGTGAAAACCCTCACCGGTGCAAATGTCAGAGGAGGTCGTTGACTCATTCTTTCGTATTCGGTAACTGGAATGTAGTTTAGGGATGCACCAGAGTCTAACACAAACTTTGTGTCGTGATTTCCAACTTTGATATCCAGCCGAGGGTATCTCTTAAGCTGGTCTGGATCTGCTGCTAAATTCAGATATTCAATGGTGTATGCCGAGTCTCGGGACGACGGTCTGGATTCTCTGGACGGTGACCTTCGCTCCCACCTGGACCGACGTGACTCTCTTTTGGAATGTGATGATCCAGAGGACTGTTCCGTCTGATCCTGGACAGCTCGCGCGTGGTGCCTTCGAGTGTCGGACCGAGACATTCTTGGGGCTCTGCTTCGTGTGTCAGACCGAGTTGTCCCTGTGGGACCACTTCGTTTTTCTTTATTGTACTCCCCGCACATTACTTCGCAGTGGTTAGTGCGACCACACTTCCGACATCTCTGGCCCATGGCCGGGCAGCTGTCCACATGAGGGTAATCATACCCACATCGGTAGCATTTTCTCACTCTTTCCGATCTTTTCTCCTTCTTCCATGGTTCTCGTCGTTGATATCTTGATTGCTCTTGACGGGACGACGTGTGCGATCTCCATTGCTTGTCACTTGAGCTTCTCTGACTGTCACTTTTGGCGTGCACACGTCGCACCTGTTCATGACTCCCTTTGTGTTCCGTTTCCATGACGGCTGCATACTTCTCCGCCTGATCATAAGCTTGTGTCATTTCCTCTATTTCATCCAGTCCATGTGCTTTTCTCAGCAGGCGCTTCCTGAGTTGATCCGAATAACATCCATCTATTATTTGAGATTTGATGGCGTCATCGGTAGAGAAATTATCAAATTCACAGTATTTGGCCAGCCTCCGCAGACGCATCATGAAGGCACTCATGGGCTCATCCTTCCCTTGCCGAGCGGAGTGGAATGAGTGGCGCTCATAATCTACATTTCGCTTGTGAAGAAACTTTTTTATTCAAAACCTCACATGCTTTAACATAGGAAGGTCTTTGAGTATTTTGACTATCTCTCGCCCCGCCAGGTTGCGCAGAACAATCAACTTCTTTTTTTCGTCTACGATATCCGAGCCTGCAGTGTAGTCTTCAAACTCTTCCAGCCACTCTTGCCATTTGGGACCCATGCTCCCTCCCGTTGTTACCTTGAGAGGTGCGGGTGCCCGTAGAAGCGACCCACTTGATGGAGGCTGAGCATTCTCTTCGTCGGACATTTTGCAGCAATCTCACTTGACTTCACCAATGCTTGTTTCCTTGCCAGCGCTTGTTTGTTTCTGTCGCCAATGCTTGTTTGGTTAGCCAATGCTTGTTTACTTGACCAATGCTTGTTTTATCTTCATTCGCCAATGCTTGTTTCATTTGCCAATGCTTGTTTCTTTCAGTCGCCAATGCTTGTTATATTTGCCAATGCTTGTTTCTTTCAGTCGCCAATGCTTGTTTCTTTCACGATGCCTGACTTCAAAATGGCCGCTCTATGATAACCAAGGGGTCTGTCCTGACGAGCGCCTGACTCAAAGATGGCCGCCGTCAATGTAGTCACACGAGGTTTCTCTCTCGCTGGATTCAGGCACTCCAGACTCACCGGCCAGCAGTTGCAGGGCAGCGCGCTCCAGGAATCACTCTTCCTTGGCCACCACAGCGACCAGGTAAGGTTGGGGTGGGCTCCCGCCTTGCTCAGCACTTTTCCGCTTTTCTCGGCCGAACGCGTGCCAAAACCCACGCATCAGGCGTGAGGTCGGCACTTTCACCGGTGCAGGCTCCAGTTTTGGCGCGCTTAATCGCGCTGGGCAGCGATTTCTTCGGGGCAGCGCCCCTTTCACCAGGGCACCTCTTGACTTGCTGTGGGGCACTGGACAGGGTCGGAGTGGGCTCCCGACTCCTGTTTTGCATCGGCTGGGTGACACACCCCCGGCGGGAATCGCGCTGAGGCGGTTCTTCAACCGAGCGTTCCAGCGCTCCCAGGTCACGGTGTACTTGCGGATTCTAGCGTCCTTTGGGGCCGCGGTCATTCGTTCTTGACCCTCCTCGGCCGGCCTCAGCTTCTCCAGGCAGCGGAGCTCGTCTCTCGACGCTGCAGGGGACAGGGTGTCTCTAGGTGGTCTCGTGGGCTGCAGTTAGCGATATCCAAACCTCGTCGCCAGTTGTAGCGTCCAGCTACAATAAACACACACACTTATGGTTGCCTTATAACTGGAACTTTATTTAACATGTCTTATCCCTACCCTGTCCCTACACTAACTAACCCTTTCCTGTGTCCACTCCTCCTCTTCCTCTGGCCCCCTAGCTCCTCCCACTCCCAACTACTGGTGTGCTAACTTCACAACACCGGCTTGTACATTAAAATACAGGTGGAAATGCCTAATATATGTGGCAATGCCTAATATATACAAAACATAAAAGTATGAGCTTATTAGGCTTCTAGTCTGTGAAGTTGAATGTGGGAGGTTTCTCGGAAAAATGTGTGAGTTGCTAAGCCTTTAGTAGCTCACAACAATTACAAGAAGTAGCTCTCACTACAGGAAACGTTGGAGAATCATGTTCCAAAGTGTATTGCTCATCTGAGAAGGGACAAGGCAGCACGGAGCTGACTGGGGCAGGAAAAGGTTTGCATATCCAGGAACAGGATCTGCTGCGACCCATTTGAAGGTAAACAATCAATTGCAATGCCATTTGTCTCGCATTTGTGAGAGTTAGAGCTATTGATGTTGTAAAGGGCTATGGGGCACATATCTCATTGGAAATTGCGGTCGCCTTTGCGACCGCAATTTTTGCATTTGAGATTCATCATCCCAAATGCCAAAATCGCTATTTAAGTAATCACTAAATTTGCGATTACTTAAATTGTGATTGCATTTAGGGAATCGCAAATTGCGATTCCCTAAATGCTATGCAACAAAAAAAATTTGATTTCTCATTTAAGACATGCAAATTACTATCAACTTAAAGTTGATGGTAATTTGCGATTACTTTGAAAAATGCACAAAAGTGCATTTTTCAAAGTTCTATGTTGCACACATACATGCCCTTAGGGCATGTGTGTGTGCATGTTTTAAAATTTGAATTTCAGGGGTGCATCAGGGTGTCCTTTTGGCACCCTTGTACGCTTGAAATTGCATGCGCAATTTGTGATTACCTATTTGGTACTCACAAATTGCACATGTAATTTCCATTGATTCTTATTGGCCTCTAGGCAACGAATGGGAAGCAATTCCTTATTTGCGATTCTCTATTTGCGAGTCGCAAATAAGGAAAGTGTAGGAATCGCAAATTATTTTGAGATTCCTACATGCCTAGGTAATTGCGGTTCCTAAATTGTGATTTCTTAAAAATCGCAATTTAGGAATCGCAATTCCTAACTTTGATGCATGTGGCTCAATGTATTTTACCTATGCGTTTTCTGTTTGGAGTGGAGTGAATGTGTGTGGTGTCAAGTGGACATATGTGGTTTGGATTGGAATTGTTAGTTGTGGAATTGTGTTGTGTGGATTAGATCTGTGTAGTGAAATAATGTGGCATAGTGTGCAGTGTAATTATCTGGATAGTAATTATGTGGTATTGAGTGTACTGGAATTATGTGGAGTGGGTTTGTGTGTCTTGGAGTGAGATTATCTGGAATGGTATTTTGTGTTGTGGAGTGGTATGTAGTGGAGTATACTTATTTGAAGTGCTGTTAAATATTGTAGCATGATGTGAAATTTTGTGGTGTAGATTGGGGGTATGTGGTGTGTTGTGTAATTGTATTGTTGGTTTGAATTATGCAGTTTATTGTTGAATTATGTGGTGTAAATGGAAATGTGTAGAGTTGAATTGTGTGACGTAGAAGGATGCGCTGTTAAGTGAAAATTATGTTGAGTGGTATTATGAGGCATGGTGTGAAGTGTAGTTATGTGGAATGTTGCCTCTGTGGCTGAGTGGTATTATGTGGAGTGTAATTATGTTGTGTTATGAATTTTCAACAAAGCTTTATTTCGATATAAAATATCTTGAAAGCATTCTTACAATTAAAACACATTTCATGATAAATAGAATTAGGTTAAAAAATTATATTAACAATCAATTTTTACAATGGAATAATAAAAATGTATTAAACTATAGCAGCTTTGATAAATTTTTAAAATTGGAACTCATACAAATTTATCATATAGCTTTCAATCTGACTATGCCCATCTAAGAAATGTTGCCAACCCGCAGACTAGGGTAGTATTTGCATCTGCTCGAAGGATTCTGAGAGCAATAGAATGATTCCTGGTCTCCAGCTGATGACAAACTGGTTTAAGCCACTTCAGTCTGGGTTTGGTGTAGGCCGGACACACAAAAAAAAGTGTGGAATGGTTTCAATTACACCTACACAGTGTGGGCAATCAGGAGACGTTTGGTGGGGAGGCTTCAATTTACTTGTGCGTTCATGAAGAGGAATAGTACCCATTCTAAACTGAATAAAAAGAGCCCTATCTCTCGGTTTCTGAATGAAATCCAGATAGGGCTCCAAACGAGGTACTTGCTTGTGCTGGCGGAACTCGTCAGTCAGCCTGCCTAGGTTTGGATCTCTATGCTCCTGGCTATCAATCCATGCCCAGAATGCTTTCTTAGTTTCTGCTTTGGACAGCGAGACCCCTGACTCACATACAGTTTTAAGGCCAGTATCCAAGAGGAGCTTTTTTACGTTTATAAGCCAACCAATCTTATGTGATCCCTGGAGGTTCATTACTTCTCTTAGGATGTTAGCATATCTAGATAGCTCGGGGGTGCGCCAAAGCCGAGCCCGGTAAAGAAGGGGGCGCAAGGTGATTAAATCCTTAATTGAGCGATGACCCAAATCACTCAGGAGTGGCTTAGTTGGGGTTCCCCTGGGGAGCGAGGAAAGCTCTCTGAAGAACTTATTTTCTGCTATGACTAACACATCTACACAACCGAAGCCCCAAAGTTCGGCTCCATATAGTGCACAGCCTACGGCCTTCGCAGTGTAGATCTCCAAGGCAGGGGCGATAGGCCTAGAGGTTGAGGCAAGATGTTCCCTTCCTATCACCCCCACTACCCGCTTCAAGCTTAAAGCCGTTTTGTCAATGTGCGGTTGCCATTTCAATTTGTCGGAGATTCTAATCCCCAGATAGTCAAAAACTTTGACACGCTCTAGGGGTACCCCATCAAGACCGAGGGTAGATTTGGCCGATCTGCTAGGATTCAAATAAAGGAGCTTCGTTTCAGAGGTATTAATTACCAAGACCCTCATTTTACAAAAGAGGCAAAACCGATCTAACAACTTCTGTAAACCTGCGGGGGTTTTCGATACTAACAGTGTGTCGTCCGCAAAAAGTAAGCTGTCTAACAAAAAGGAAACAACCCCATTCACAAATAGCGTGAATAGGGTTGGAGCCAGTACGCATCCCTGGCGGACACCTCTATTCACAGGGATTTTGCCTGTATTTTGTTCCTGCGAACCCCATCTAACACGGGCATAGTTGCCATCATGCATACGGGCCAGGAGGTTCAAGATGTAGGAGGGGAACCCCATCTCCTGCAGGACCAGCCATAGGCGGTCTCGGGGGACCAAGTCAAAGGCAGTCTTTAGATCAATAAATGCAAGATAAAGACAGCCTTTGCCAATGGTTACCACCTTCCAATGCAGAAGTACCAGCCTGAACGCCTGGTCAATGGTACTAGTGCATGCCCTAAAGCCTCCCTGAAATTGGGAAATGATGTTGTTCTCCTCTGCCCAGGAGAGGATCCTCTCCAGGAGGACCCTACCAACCAGCTTCTGTCCAGCATCAATAAGACTTATTGGGCGAAAGTTGGCAGGGTCCCCCCTGGGCCCTTTCTTGTAGATAGGAATTACTTCTGCTCCTTTCCAGGAGTTTGGGACTGGGGATCCTTCCAGCAGAGCATTAATAAGCAATACGAAATATGTTGTCCATTGCTCGTCATTAGCTCGAAATAAGTCACCCGGTATACCATCTTGACCTGGGGCCTTCGCTGGTACGATCTTATTTATAGCGGCCATCACCTCTTTTTTCCCTATGGGGTCAAAAGAGTCCAGAGGGATCGGAGTAGATACCTTAAAGCAACTTAAGGGCCCACATCTCTCCATGTCCCCATCTCCTACATAGAGTCTTCTGAAATATCAAACCACTCCCCATCGGTAATGTGGTTAGGGATTTGGTCCCGGTCACGGCCGTTGGAGCGTCTTACCAGGGCCCAGAAAAGCTTGCCGTTCTTGGACTGGCTCGCTGTCTTTAGGATATTCCAATGGGATTCCTCCCATGGCCTTTTCGCCTCTGTGATAGCTCGCCTATACTGTATTCTTGCCAACCGTACCTCAGCAGTGTTATGAGTTTTAATGGCAAGTATCAATTTGTTTTTTTTCCTCCTACAATCCTTGTCAAACCACTTCTCTACTAGCGTACAACTCGCAGAACGTTTTTTAAGGGACGGAGCCTCCAGAAAGAGAGAGCCGATCGAGTCAATTGTATCAACATAAATTGACTCCACCACAGGGGGCCCAACCTCGTTCGTGCAAGCTGCAGACAGCTTAAGAGTCTGATCTTTTAGAATCTCCCCTAGCGCCAGGACGCTCCTTAGCTGGAGCATCTGTGCGCCAAATAAAAACGCATAACATAACATAACATAACGTACTTAGTTTCTGTTCATTCAAGATGAATTTTGGCCATTTAAGAAACCTTTTGCAATTAGATGGTATAACTGCCTTTGTTGTCATCCTGGGTCCAGTGCTAGGATAAGGCTCCTTCTTTTGCCACAATTCTAATATTGACAGGGATAACGGGTTATGATCACTGTCAATAGAAGGTATAATAATCAATCACTCACATATTTCCATAGCCTTTTGTCAACCAATATATAATCAATTCTAGTCGGGCAAGAGACCCTGTTGTATGTGTTTGCTCCCATAACATCAGAGGGCGTACGCCCATTAACAGCTCATAGCCCAAATTCCAGCGTTAGGGCGTTTAGTTGAATAACCACCGGCGACCATTTCTTCACCGGCTAAATCGACAAGGATGGGATGCCCCATCTAGCATCTTGATCAAAAGTTCCCAAGGTATCATCTGCCGCCAAAGGTTCGAATGTACAATTTAGGTCACCGGCGATCAGGGTAAAGGAGTCAGGAGGGCAAGATAGAAGCCCTTCAAACACAATGGAGATAGGATAGGATAGGATGTGGATTTATAGAGCGCGAATTGATACCCGGAGGCGTCCAAGCGCTGAGAATACCAGGTCCCACCAGGGCAAAAGAAACACAGAGGGAGGGTGGGAAGTTTAGGCTGGAAGAAATAGGAAGGTTTTTAATTGTTTGCGGAAGGTCGTGAGATTAGAGTTGGATCTTAAGTGCAATGGGAGGGCGTTCCAAGCCCTCGCCACATTGTAAGAGAAAGACCTACCTCCAGATCTGGATCTCCTTACTCTCGGAGTGACTGCTAGGAAGGACTGGTTAGATCTTAGATTCCTGTTGGGCCTGTAATGGTGGATTAGGTCCTGTGTAATCCTGGGGCCAGAGTTCCAGAAGGACTGGTGGGCTATGCACATGGCTTTGAACAAAACCCTTTGGCGCACCGGTAGCCAGTGGAGAGTGACTAGCCCGAACCTAACTGACTGTCTGCGAGGGATGTCAAGTAACAGACGTGCGGCGCAGTTCTGCACAATCTGCAGCCTCCTCAAGGTGGATTCTGGGGCTCCGAGGTAGAGGACGTTATTAAAGTCGAGACGGGATTGAATCAGGCCTTGTACCGCTGCTTGCTTGGCTTCCATAGGAAGGAGGGGGAGAATTTTCTTAAGCATCCTCATGATGCCGAAGCAGGTGGCCGAAAGTTTGGTGGCTTGTACGTCAAAGGAGAGAGATCTGTCCATCCATATTCCCAGGCTTTTAATGCTGTTTTTGGGGATAGGTGGAGGGCCCATGCTGGGTGGCGAAAGGGTGGGCGGGAGGCTGGGGACCGAGTTGCCGAGGACCATAAGCTCGGTTTTGTCTCCATTTAATTTTAAGGATGATTGGGACATCCAGGATTTTACCTCCTCTAGTGGGTCAGTGCGCTATATATGGCGAAAGTGGGCATGGCTACGAGGGGGGCGTGTCCCTCGCTTCCTCGTGGCCGATGGCGGCTGAGGAGGCACTCCCTCTGAGCGCTGGCTCCGCTCTGAGGAAGCAGGTGAATACAAGTAAAAACAATTAAAAGCAGTTTTTCTAATGTGCAAATAGCAAGTTTAGCAGCGTTTTTCCTCTCTCGGCTGTGCCTCAGGAGGGAAGTGGTATACAGCGAGCTAGTGGGTCACTGCGCTATATATGGCGAAAGTTGGCGTGGCTACGAGGGGGGCGTGTCCCTCGCTTCCTCGTGGCCGATGGCGGCTGAGGAGGCACTCCCTCTGAGCGCTGGCTCCGCTCTGAGGAAGCAGGTGAATACAAGTAAAAACAATTAAAAGCAGTTTTTCTAATGTGCAAATAGCAAGTTTAGCAGCGTTTTTCCTCTCTCGGCTGTGCCTCAGGAGGGAAGTGGTATACAGCGAGCTAGTGGGTCAGTGCGCTATATATGGCGAAAGTGGGCGTGGCTACGAGGGGGGCGTGGTGGGGGGCGAGGGGGGCGAGATGTTTGAAGATTTTGCCCCCCCTTGGGTACCTCTAGCATAGATGTTAAAGAGTTCTAAGGTAATATTGCCCTCAGTGCCCTTAATTGATAATCTCATCAGATCTAGTGTTGGACAAGGATGGTGTATTATCTTACAACTAAGCGCAGCCTTAACCCAGACCATGAGCCCTCCTGATGGCCGTCCGCATCCAGAGGAAATAGCTGGTATATGGAAGCAGGAGTAACCAGACTTATGCAATGGCTCAAGGCTCCATGTTTCCTGGAATAGACACAAGTCATACTCATCAATAAAAGTATTCCAATCTGGTAGAGATAGCTTATTACGTAGACCCGCTATATTCCATGAAAGTATTTTAAGGTTCCCAGTAGAACCACAGCAAGGGGTCAGGTCCATTGGGATAGGTCGGGTCCCTGCCCAGTCTCTACGTTCTTCCCCAAAGTTGTTCGGACAGAAGTTGGCAATTGAGGACCTAGGCACTTAGCTAGTCCAGAAGGGCTAATAATACAGCTACTAGTTGGGGGGATGGTGTTTATAGGTACCCCTTCATGAGCCTGAAGTCAGTCAACAGCCTCCAGGCTGCTGATCCGATTTTGGATAGGGGTTTGGCTCGGGGATGGTAAAGACTCAAGCCAACCCCCATGGGGCAATCCCCTCCCATACCGCTGTACTAATGTCCACCCAACTGTTACAGTTGTGAAATAGTCGGGGGGATAGAAATAGGACAGTGGAAAAGATTGTAAGGAAACTCCAGGACTATGGTGTTTCCAATTACAGATATACTCCACAGTCCTCGGGTCTTTAAAATTAACAAGGACACAGCCCCCCCTGATATCCTTAGCCAAATGTCCCACCCAGGACACCCTCTGTACCATGGGTATTTTACTCGATATGTGCGTTGGTAGTGGTCTATATTTATTTAACTAATCGGCAACTTTATTTCTTAAGGCCGTAAAGGATTCTTGATCAGGCTTACTCAGTACAGGAACCCCTGCTAGAACCACCAGGTACGGGCTTACTTCCGGGGGCAAATCGATGTTAATTGCCCCCCGGAAGCCTGGGCTATAGAGACCCCATCTCCCTCTTTCAACTGAGCTGGTTTGCACTGGCTGGGTTTCTTAGCTGCTACTATTGCAGGTGCCTTAAGTAGGGGAGCAGCTAAAGCCTGAGGAGCTGAAGTCGGGTCTATAGAATCTTTCAAATCTATGGCAACATTCCCTCCCCGGGGATCATTTAATGGTACAACGACCCTGGGTGTAGTTACCTTCTTTACAGAATCAACAATTCTCTGCGAGTCAAGCACGATCTTACTTAATTGTTGTTCAATCTTAGTTAATCTATCTTCTATTGGACGAAGAAGGAGTCTAGTTAGGTCACCCATTTTACCCAGAAGGGGATCCTCCTTCACCACACTTCCCCCTAAATTCGTTCCCCCAACCTCGGCCTGGGGTGCCGTTCTCAAGAGTAATGGGTCTTCTACTGGAACTGCTATAGTTACTGGCGGAGTCGCACCAGCCTTCTCCCTTGCGATGGTTATTACTCCAGTGTTTTTGGACAACTTCCCTTTCTTTCCGCCAACAATATTAGCCTGCCCTTGCTTGTGTTTAGGAATAGCCCCTTGGCATCTCTCTCTTAGCTGCCTAGTATTATGCTCCTTGACTGGACTTGCCACAGAGGGTAGCTTGTGGGGAGTCAGCAATAATGATTCAGAGACCGTAGACTGATCCCCTGAAGAGGGGTGGTCCAGGTCGCGTGATGCCAAATTGGTATTAGGGGATTCAGTGATCGTGGGTGCACCAATACCACTACACTGACCATGATGTTCGGGAGTCCGTGCATTGGCGATATACCCTATAGATGACCTTCTGGCAATTGCTAAGTCCTGTGAGACCCGTCTCTCCATCAACGTGATCCCCTGATCTATCACAGAATTCACCCTAAAAATAAAATTGTCCATTGTTCCGGTAAGTTTTACATTGTCCACCTTACTTCTACCCTCCTTCGTGGCCATAATAATGCAGGTATAACAATAGTGCAAATATAGTACTCACAAAGAAGTCCCTAAAAGTACGGAAGGAAATGGGGGTGGCCCGTCCCGTCCTTGATCGGTCTTGAACGGGCTTAAACGGGCCCACCCTTGGCCCGGGCTGCGCCCACTCGCGTACCGGGAACAATGAGTGTTCAAATAATAAAGGGGGCGTTGGCGTTAGCTCCGGTTCAGGTGACTCTCACCGTGAGGCTCCTGGTCCCTGGAGTCCTCGCGTTTGCCCCAGACGCTGTTGTGGGCTGACTGCAGACTTCAGCGACCCCCCGAACTGCAGGCACACACAGGGAGGCTCCAAAATCCACTTCACGAGCGGCACCCGGGAAGCGGGGGCCGCAAGGCGTTGTCAGGTAGAAGGGGGTGTGGCCATTAGCTCCGGCTCAGGTGACTCTCACCGCGAGGCTCCTGGTCCCTGGAGTCCTCGCGTTTGCCCCAGACGCTGTTGTGGGCTGACTGCAGACTTCAGCGACCCCCCGAACTGTAGGCACACACAGGGAGGCTCCAAAATCCACTTCACGAGCGGCTCCCGCGAAGCTGGGGCCGTGAGGCGTTGTCAGGTAGAAGGGGGTGTGGCCGTTAGCTCCGGCTCAGGTGACTCTCACCACGAGGCTCCTGGTCCCTGGAGTCCTCGCGTTTGCCCCAGACGCTGTTGTGGGCTGACTGCAGACTTCAGCGACCCCCCGAACTGCAGGCACACATAGGGAGGCTCCAAAATCCCTTAACGAGAGTTATGAATTGTGGAATTGTGTGATGTGTGTAATTATGTTGCATGGTGTGGTGTGTAATTGTGCGCAGTGAATTATGCAGCATGTTTCAGGGGTAATTATGTGTTTTGGACTTGAGTGTAAATATGCTGTGTGAAGTATAATTATGTAGGTTGAAGTGGAATTATGTGTATTTGAGTTGTGTTGTACGGAGTGTAATTATGTGGTTTGGAGTGGTATTAAGCTGTGTGGAATGTTATTATGTGATGTGGAATTATGTGGTGTGGAAATATGTGTTTTAAAATTTTTAGGATTGTAATTATGTTGTATGGAATGTTGTAGGGTTAAATTGGTTATAGTTGAATTGTGCAGCATAGAATTATGAGATGTTCAAATGTGCTGTGTGTTGGAGAATTAGGTGGCATGGATTTGGACAAGCTATGCATACTAAAGCTTTTCTGTCAAGGGGTATAAAGTTGACGATTGTCTATTTTTTTTCTTTGTAAAAATAATATGGGCTGTTTCTTTCCCTTCCGGTACATTTCTGAACAATTTGTTAAGCTAAATTGCATTGCTGCTCTGTGCGCGCATGCAGAGAAGAATGAGTGTCTGGCAGACATGCAAAAAATCATCCTACAGCTCAGTATTAACTTCCACACTTCTAAGCAGCAATTCCAGTCCTAGAATGAGTTACCTGTTTGCTACACACCGACAGTTAGTAAAACAAGTAAGTGCTTTGCCAGCCTGTGTAAGTAGCAAAGGTTTTAAAGGGACTTGTTTTCGTGCAAGCTATTGCTTTTCACAGTTCACAGAAAGGGTAAAAAATATCTCCAGAAAATAATAGGGTTGACAGGATGGTGACAAAGCAGAATACTGTGACTGTGGGCTGCAAGTGCTTGATATGCTATTTGCATAAGGAAATACTATATAATTTTTCATTATCCTCCATTAGTTATTAGTAAGAAAGGGGGAAGAGAAGCGTTCACTGACAGCATTCGGTTAGTCTTAGAGAAACAAAGAATGCTGTGGTCTGTGGTAGATGCCTCCAAGAAGGCATAGTTATATGTATAAGGAACTGCCAATGAAAGGAAGTGGAAATGCGCGTTGGATGTTGCCGATATTGATGGCTACTGTGCGGTTGCAGACTTTGCTGGGCTAACATTGGGTGGGGAAATGCTACGTTGTCACTATAGGCTTAATTACATGAATCGTGCATTCTCTCTGGTGTTTGTCCGAGGTGTACATGCTGACTGGTGCTACTTATGGGATCAGGTTTACCTTTGACAGGAGGTATGGTTTAGTGGGGTACAAAGTGTAAATTAATGTTGGCTTGAGGAAACAAAAATCGGACCCTTTGTACATTTAATATTATTGTGTGCATCATGCAGAGGATGAAAAGTAGCAGGAACGGCTTTGATGCACTAGAGGCTAGCAGGAAGAACTGTTTTGGGGTGGTCAGTTGAAGAGATTGTTTAACATGTTTTAAACTACCACAGTGACATTGGGAAGGGCAGCAGCTGAAAGGCTCTCTTTACTGGTAGGCAGTGGTTAGATGGGGGGGATCGGCCATCAGTTTTTCTGTCAGTGGTGGACAGGGGAGCAGTGGACGGCGTTCACGGGTTCGCAGTGACATCCGAGGGATGGTTTTAAAGGCGGGTGGAAAAGCATACCTGGGTTTCTAAGGGGTGAGAGTAGAGTGTAATGGATGCATTAGTAGCAGACGCACGGTCAGTGGTCTGTGTTTGGAGGTGGTTAACTAAGCGGGCTTCAGTTGATGTTGGATCATCAAGTAGGAGGATGTGTTTGGTGGCCGGCTGGAGGCAGTGTTATGTAACTTTGCTAGAGGGCGCAGCAGCAGTATTTACTGATGTATGTAAATCTCCCGATGAGAGGGAGTATGTGACCAATGGAGGAACCAGAATCCTTTTTTTTAGGGCTGGGGTGATCCCCTGCAGTATGGCGGGTCGCTGGCCTGAGAGCTTTTGACTGGCACAGGGAATGGGGGCCCCCTCCATGTACTGTGCAGGGGGGCCCCCTCAAGTTTCGTTACGCCACTGAGGGGATATCACACCGTTAACACTGGTCCGTACAGTATGGAGGAAGTATAAGAGAGCAATGAGCTTGAACTCAGGGATGAGCCCAAGGAGAGCGAACAGGTAAAGCTACTCAAGTAAATCGAATGCCTTGGTGGCATCCAGGAAAATCGCAGCTGCGGGTACACTTCCTCCATTGTGGCAAATAGTGTTCGCAGGTTATGGGCCGTGGCTTTACCCTGAACAAATTCACATTGGTTCGGTCGCAGCACCAAAAGCAGCAGAGGTAGGAGTCGCACTGCTATGAGCCTATCGAGTATCTTCTTGTCCATGTTGATCATGGACAGCGGCCGATGTGAATCACATTTCAGGGGGTCTTTATCAGGTTTAAGAATTGTTATTATAAGGTCTTCCCGTAACGATGGGGGAAGCCCGTCTCAATCCAGGGAGTTTTTGTACATATCAATGAGATGTGGAGCAAGCAGTGTAGCATATTCTTTGTAAAAAGCTGTAGTTAGACCATCAATACCTGGGGCTTACCCGGGTAATGAACGTATAGTTCCGATTACCTCTTCCTTGACGAACGTTTTTTCTCGGTAGGCTCTGTGTCCCTCCCCAACCATAGCAGTTGCAAAGTGTCAAAGAACTCCGTCAGCTCAAGGGGAGCTTGTTTCTGCTGGGTCCTATAGAAGAACGAGTAAAAGGAAACCATTTCAGACTGTACAGCTGATTGGCCCACTGCCAGTTTATCAGAATGTAGTCACCGACCCACAGTTTCCTGAGGAGTCCTGCCAGTGTCCTTCCAGCTCCATCTCCCTCCCATATCGATGAGCTCTTATCTCCTTACTGAGGAATTGAGATTCACGCATGGTGGCTTCCTGAAAATTGTCAAATTTACCCCTAATCTGGCGCAACAGCGGCCTGTTTTTACTGACAGAAAACTCTTGTTCTAGGGCCAGTATCTCTTTTTCCAAACAATTAAGGTCCCTTGTAACGATCGGAGCACCCCGCTTGTTTAGCAATGCATTCTCCCCATATGACTGTTTAAACTCCCATAGAGTTGAGGAAGAACTCACAGATCCCACTACGTGTGCAAAGCATTCGGATATGGCCTGTCTAATGGTTTCTCAGAACACCTGATCCCGTAGCGCCCCAGGGGGAAGCCTCCAACTAAACACTTGAGTAGGGTACTTCGGGATGTCCAGCGTGAGCATCACTGGGGAGTGGTCCAAGAGGGTGGGGGCAGTAGTACCACATCCGCAGCTCAAGCTACTACATCACGGGACACTAACCACTAACTAATAGTCAATTCATGACCAGGAGAGGCCTGCAGTTGACAAACATGTGCCTTACGTTCTGCTAGGAATCCTACGCCGCCATACGGCTACCAGATCACCGTCGGTTATTATGGTCAGCAATGGTGTTTGCCGCTTTAGTGTCGGGAAGCGAGAGTCACCCGTTCTGTCTTTACAAGCGTCCATTACATTACAGTCCCCACCCCATATTTGGCCCAGCCCAAGAAATTCAACTAGCCTGAGCCTCCAGATCTCTGAGAAAAAACTGGGGTAATCGGTATTAAGACCGAATATTGAGATTAGTCTACCTGCTTGCCCCCCAATGTCCCTGCCATCATCAATGTATCTACCTGATTTGTCACAAATGCAGGCCCTTCCGTGTGAGAATGGCCACCCAAGCGTAATGGAATAGCATGCTACATGTTTTTTGCCCACCCACCCAGCTCTCAGTCGCTTGCGAGTGCAGCTCTTGCAAAAAGCAAATTGTGCACCGTGGCTATCCAACTGTGCCGCCACCATTCTCGCCTTGTGCATGTCATTCAGGCTTCGAACATTCCAGGTAATACACTAAACTCTAGTCATGATGCCTTCCCGAACTCTGTGCCTGTGGGTGACCCAACTGTGAGGAAAGTATTGCTGAGACTGATCGGGGACAGAAAAAGGAAGGAAAGGGGGGGAAGATGGCAAGCTGCGCATTTAACATCACACAACACCCACCAAACAACCCACCACCCACCACACACTTCAGCTCCCCAAACAAGCTGAGCATTAATCCCCTCTCCCAACCCCCTAACGTACTCCAACTCCCCAAACAAGCTGAGCATTAATCCCCTCTCCCAACCCCCCAACGTAGATCTTGGGTTCACATGACTTGGGAATCATCCCTAGGGGAGAGCTGTCTAGGAGCCCGGCGATCCAGCCAAGAGTAGTGGGCGGTATGGTACGTTTTCAAAGTGGGACGTCCCCGTTTTAGCCCTTGCCAGCACCAGTTGCAACTGTACTGCTAGAAGTTATGGATCCGCAGCCTGGGCGTAGTTAGTCATTGGCACTGATGCTCCCTCCTTCCTTTACATCTTTTCCTAGGTGTGGTGTCTTCTTTTTTTTATTCTCTTTTTATTAAACAGTGATAGTACAGTGGACATCCACAGGCCACATAATAATCAACGCCAATGGCAAAAAGGCATAGAACCATGTTTCAATAAACAGCTGCAATATATAGCATGGGGGAAGATCAATGTCCAATTCTGCACATATTTCACCACGTGATACATTCAATTTAGCCCATTTGTGATCCCATTTTGAGGGATTTCCCCTATGTTTAAATATATCCTTGTCTGTGATCATTGCATTGTCCATATCATTAGCCCATTTTTGGTATTTAGGAAGGTTCCCGGTCCCCCACACCTGAGCAATGTTCCTCTTAGCTAAAACAAATCCCAATGAAGCCCATGTGCGGTCAGTGTGTGTCAAGTCAGTAGCCGCCCACATATTCAATAAACAAAGTCACGGGGAGTGAGTAATATTCTTCCCAACAACCCTCGCAAGTGTTGTGAAGATTTTCACCCAGTATGGTTGAAGGAGTGGACACTCCCAAACCGTGTGGAAAAAGGTACCCTCAATTGTGCACGCTCTAAGGCACCCAGGATCCTGCCGACATGCCATCTTAACGAGTGTATGTGCTGCTAAATAGACTCTGTGTAGGATTTTGAGTTGAAGCAGCTGTAGTCGCATTGGAATTGCAAATTCTTTAGGGGAGGAGAGGGTTTCCTGCCAATTGCCATCTTCTAAATACCCAAGGTCCGGTTCCCACAGCTGTCGGAGGTGCACTAATGGGGCGGGCTTGGTATTTATTAATTTGCGCTATGTAAGTGATATCGCCTTGCATGTCAAGGGGTCTGTTAAGAGTAGGTCCTCTAGCGGGGATGCCTCGGGCAGAGCCTCGCCACTAGCCACAACGGAGGTTTGTAAGTAACAGAGCGTTGCTGAGCCTGCCAGTTGGTATTCTGCTTCTAGCTCACAGAATGGGACCATCTTGTTACGCTTCCATAGGTCACCAACAGAAGAGATGCCGATCAAGTCCCATTTATCAAAACAAGGACATCTGCTCAAAATGCTGAGTTGTTCAGATTCACACATGGAGTAATTAGTGTCAGTTTCTTGTGCCACCCGAGCATTTTTGTCACCCGATGCCAGAGTGCCACTGTCTGGGCTGTGGGACCAGTGAGGCATTGGCGTGTTGGATTGGAGTACAGGGCACCTCGAACGCCCCCCCCCGAGACATTATCCATTTGTCTGTGAGGTATGCCGGCTCTGACGGAGGGGCAAAGACCCACTGATTGACCACCGCAAGTTGGGAGGCCCAATAGTATTGTTTTAAGCCGGCAACGCAATTCCGTCGTCAAACCATTCCCTGGTCAATTTGTGTGTTGCAATGCATGGATTCTTCCCATCCCATAAGAGAGTTCTGACCTTGCTTTTGGCGCTAACAAAATAGGCATCTGGGACCTTGCAGGGGGTATTTTGCAGCGCGTATAAGAATCGAGGCATCACCAGCAATTTAAACAATACCGCCCTACTGAGCAGAGTAGGAGGCAGTGACCGCCAGTGGAGAAAGTCATTGTGAAGTCTTAAGGTTTATGTTATAAAATAGGCCAGGGTCATGTGTAACGTAAATACCGAAGTAGCGGAACCACTTGGTAGCCACCGCGATATTGGTGCCCTTGGGCATCCGTGGTACTGAACTGAGAGGCATGAAAAGAACAGATTTTGTCCAGTTGATTGTGTATCCCGAGTGGGCACAGAATATAGCACAAATGTGGAGGATCCTGTGAATCGATGTTAATGGAGCTGCTAAATATAGAAGGATATCATCAGCATAGAGGGAGATTCTATCTTCATGCTGATCCGTCCAATTCAGCCCCCTGATCATGGGCTTCTCCCTAACCCAGGTGGCAAGAGGCACCAATAGAAGGGGCGATAGGGGGTCCCCGACTCTAGACGGAATTGCCGGGAGGTATGTTGGTAAACGACCACTTGAGCCGTAGCTCCTGTGTACAATAGTTTGACCCATTTTATAAAGTGCGAGCTGAACCCCAGATGTTCGAGGAGAGCAAATATGTAAGACCACTCAATGGTATTGAACGCCATTTTTGCGTCGAGGGACAGAAAAGCTGCATCTTCTTGGATAGTATGAATTCTCGCCATCACCCCATGTAGTCGTCTGAGATTGAGGGCTGTGTTACGACCTGGCATAAAGCCCGATTGGTCTGGGTGCACGAGTTTTCATATAACAGGAATCAAACGAATAGCCAAAACCTTAGCGAGGATATTTACTTTGGCGGTTAAGAGAAAAATTGGACGATAAGAGTCACAATTGGTCACTGAATTACCATGGTTATGGATGACTACCACTGAGCCCAACATCAAATCTTGGGGTAGGGCCCGGTTTGGTAGCTCTCTAAATATAGGGAACAAAGAATGGGTATTATCTTGGAGGTCACTCATTATTTAACAGTTCAATTGGGAGCACGTTAGGGCCCATGGCTTTACTAGACTCAATACCACGTACGGCAGTCGCTATTTCTGTGGTAAATGAAAGATGCAGAGTCCGCTTAGTAAGTTAAGATCCTTTATTGCAGGTTCCTGCCAGGTTAGATAGACAGGTTAAGATTGTAAGGAAAACCCCACCAGGAGCCAGCTGTTAGCAGCTCAGCCTGAGATGACCAACTGCCACAGTAAGTAATAGAAAGGCACAGTGAGCTAGAGGGACACCCTGGCATTCTATGATGTCACAGATAACATAGTACAGTCTAGCCAGAGAAGAACAGTGGAGAGGACATTTACTACACATCCTCTTCCCTTATGGAGTAAGAGCAGAATAAAGGATTAATCGGCAACAATACCTCAAATGCAACAATCAGCAGGGAAGTACACAAATAAGAAGAACCAAAAGTAATAGTGTACAACATGAGATGACGTTAGCATGAGGTATCATTAGCAAAGAACAAAGAAAACAACATTATGACATAATATGCCACATCCCCCTCCCTTAACGAAACAGCAAGGTTTCGAAAAAAAACAAGACCAACAGCTAAGTTAGCTGCTGACACTCATAACCTCCCCACACATGGGTACACCCCAGGGTAAACACCCTAGAAACAAGAATGAGTGTAGACTGGGAGAGACACAATAGGGGTAAGACTCACTTAAGATAACCCAAGAGAGCAAAACCCCTTAGACAAGAATTCACCAAAGAAAAAAAAAAACTACCCCTGATAAAGATGTGCTGACACTAAACGTATGATAGATTCACAGCTCAAAATCTTACCAAAATGAAGCCCTGGCCAGTAGCTGCAAGAATGTAGACTTCGAAAGGAAAATAGTGCACAAACCATCTCCACCAAAAGCAGGGGGTCAGCGCATAATATGGAGAATGGACTACCCACAGACACTGAACCTCCCCTGAAAAGGGTACACCGCAGGACAGCAATCCTGAGAATAAAAATGGGCGTTGACTACCCAAAAACGCACAACCTCCCCTGAAAAGGGTACACCGCGGGGTAAGCAAAATAACCCTGGGAAATGGGGCATGGACTACCCATAAACACTCAACCAGAAAGGGTACACCGCAGGACAGTAATCCTGGGAATAGACATGGGGCATGGACTACCCGCAAACACCCAACTTCCCCTGAAAAGGGTACACCGCAGGATGAAGACAATAACCCTGGGACAAACTATGGGGCATGGACTACCCACAAACACCAACTTCCCTAGAAAAGGGTACACCGCAGGATAAAGACAATAACCCTGGGACAAACGATGGGGCATGGACTACCCACAAACACCAACTTCCCTAGAAAAGGGTACACTGCAGGATAAAGACAATAACCCTGGGACAAACGATGGGGCATGGACTACCCACAAACACCAACTTGCCCAAAAAAGTGTACACCGCAGGATAAAGACAATAACCCTGGGACAAACGATGGGGCATGGACTACCCGTAAGCACTCAACCTCAAAGGGTACATGGCAGGGTAGTAATCCTGGGAATAAACAAGGGGCATGGACTACCCGCAAACAGACACACAAACTCCTCTAAATAGGGTACAGACATAACATCCCCCTAAAGGCAAAATGGAGGAATGACAACAGACATGCATATACCCAATACGCCCTACATAGGTACACAATAAGGTCCTAGAACATCCTAGAAAAAAAAAGGCACAGGCTAAACACACAGCACACAACCTCCCTCAGATAGTGTGAACCTGTTAAACACAAAATACACCCCTGCAGAGACAATTTAACATAACAAAAATTATTAAAATGACATGAGCTCCGGTGAGCGACCTCTCACCCGGGGTCTTGTACTCTGCTCCCTGCAGACGCCGTGGACTTCCATCAGACAAGAAGAATGTGATCAAGAGCAAAAGAAAAGACCCTTCCACTCCATTGCTCTGGTCCCGCAATTGACCGTGAAACAAAAATGTTCCAGGTGCTGATCAAAGAATGAGAATGCTCGTGTTTCATCAATGGTCGGCTCGACAGCATGAAGGCATAAAGAAATCGTCATTATCCACGTTTGCGGCACACTGCCGACACAAAACATGACCACCTCAGAGTGCGTGTTAAGTTGAAACCACACTGAGAGACGCTGATCTTGAGGAAGGTGGCGGCACGCTGTTACGCCACCGCCGGATGGTTCACGGCCAAGGCGTGCTGAACGAAGACAACAGAGAGAAGGCGTGACGTCACTGAAGACCTTTGCTAACTCCTAGAGTAATTCTAAGCACGTCATCAGAAGGACGGCAGAAGAGAAGGAGGAAAGATCGCTGCTGGCCAATCGTCAACCAAGAGACATCGGCAACCAGGACGGTGAGTAGACGAGCATGGAAAGCCACAGAAAGCTGAGGCCGTCCAGACTTTACACACAGCTAAAAGTATGCGCGCGCTGTGGCATGAATGCGGATATTTGAAAAGTACAGCTCGCGCTGAATCTTAAGATCAAACCGCTACGCCGCACGGAATTCCAACATGCGCCATACCTTAGTGTAATTTTCCAGGCCACGCAGTCACAGCCAGAGTGACAGCCCAGTGTCTGTTGCTCAGGTTATTCCAACACGTTGCACAATACTAGAAACAGGCTTCTCACATGACACCAGACCTTGAATGCACTCACCCACAATAGTGCAGCGCCCTTTCCTCCAAAGAGTAAGGCACAGTTCAGAGTCTCCACCAGTAAGCAGCCGTTTGAATGAGCTGGCAAAAATAATTGCGCCGGTCCCCGAATGCGCTCACCTAGACTAGCGCTGCCAAGCCAGTTAAGTAGATGTGGCGATTCACACTAGACCGATGCCTTTCCTCAAATTGTAGGACACAACAGTGATGCCCAAACGCACGCTTCTCCAACTAAAAGAGTTTCCAGATGATAGCAGACACAGCCAAAACAACAAACGCCAGGTTGTAGGCTGACAATACAGGAACAGATACCAAGTAAAGACACACGCCCAGGGTGTAGGCTGTCCAGGTGGAACAAGACACTGGTGGGGTCAGCTGGGCGTTACCTTTTGTCTTATGTATAATTTTAAAAACGTCTTTAGTTCCTTTCTTTAGTTCCTTTTCTTGAAGTAGCTTTCTTAGTGCACAGGTAGATTCATCCTCTTCAAAACGTCGCCAAGTTGTGGTAAAGGAAAGATGCAGAGTCCGCTTAGTAAGTTAAGATCTTTTATTGCAGGTTCCTTCCAGGTTAGATAGACAGGTTAAGATTGTAAGGAAAGCCCCACCAGGAGCCACCTGTTAGCAGCTCAGCCTGAGATGACCAACTACCACAGTAAGTAATAGAAAGGCACAGTGAGCTAGAGGGACACCCTGGCATTCTATGATGTCACAGATAACATAGTACAGTCTAGGCAGAGAAGAACAGTGGAGAGGACATTTACTACAATTTCCTCGTAGGTTAGGTCGCCCTCTAGGGTTTCACAGTCTTGCGGAGCAAGAGTAAATACCGGAATAGTGGCCAGAAGGTCTTTAGAGGCCTGTAGGGCAGTACAGGTGGTGGAGGAGTAAATGGAAGCGAAATGGGAGGCAAGGGCCTCTACAATTTTCTGAAGATCCGTCACTAATGTTCCTGTATCCATTTCGAGAAGGGGCACCCATCTCTGTGCGGTTTCTCGCCTCTCCAACCATACAAGTTATATCCCGGTATTGTCCCCAACTCATAAATGTTATGTCAACTAGCTTTCTGTTTTGACTTAGCTGTCTCTGTCGCTGACTGTCAGTTGTCCTGTTGTTTGACACTTAAAGTATGGGTAAGCTGTTCATCATCGCTGGTCACTACCTCTTCCTACAGATCGTGAATCTCACATTCCAGAGACTCCAGACGTGCCCTCAACTCCTCCTTATGCCCTGCCATCAGTGATAGTGCCTGACCTTTGATGACAGCCCCAAAGGCCCCCCACAAAACCCGATTGGACTGGACTGTGTTTGTGTTTTCAGCGAAGTAGTGATCCACTTCTTTCAGGAGGGCCTTTCGGACATGCAGATTTTTCAGTTATGGACAGGGTGAGATGGCCATAATCCTGGGGTAGAGTTAATTGAGCCAGGACAGGAGATTGATCAGAAATACTGCGTGCTAGGGATTTAGCCTCAGTAAAATTCGAGAGATCATCGGTGTGTGTGAACAAGTAATCGATCCGGGACTGGCTACCATGGGTGCCAGAGTGGAATGTAAATTTCTGCATCAGGGGATGAAAATGGCACCAAAGGTCAACAAGGCCAAAGGCCAAGAGAAAGTCCATCAGGGGTGAGCTCTCACGTGGATCCTGCCGAGGGGGACGTTGGTCAACCCGGCCATCTACAGTCAGGTTGAAGTCGCCCTCCAACACCAGGATACCATCTGGAAGGTCAGGAAGAAGTTTACCCAGGTCAGCCAGCATGGTGCTTTTCAGCGCCGGGTGCACATAAATCGAGAGCACGTAAAGGGGTTTCCCCTCCCATGTCCCTGCAATCGCTGTAAATCTTCCCAGGCAGTCAATCCATGTGTTGTGTATCATGCATGGGCATTGTTTGTGGATAAGAATGCCGGTATCGCTTGAACTGGATGTAAAACCCGAATGTACCACCAGTTTGCAGCCCCACCGATGGAGTGCCTTGCAGGTATTGCCAATTAGATGTGTCTACAGCAATGTCAGGGGCATGTCTCTTGAGATATTGGAGTAGAACCCCTCGCCCATTGATGTTCCATGTGATAATGCAGAGTGATCTCTTCACATCACTGTCCGACATGGTGTATCTATGTAAAATGGGGCGTTATGCGCCCTTGTCCCAAGTGTATAGAGCAAATACTGACACAGGAACTCCTCCAACCCTGAGTGTAAGTGCATGGATCACATTTCTGTCCCACTGCTTTCACAAATAAATAACAGGAAAAACTAAATAAACAGATCCTCCCACCCCCAAAAATCCCCCCCACAACCCACCTCCCTGCCTCCCTGCATGACAGGCACTCAACCTCCTGCCACCCCAAACTTGCAGAGTGCGTATCGCCCACTCTTAAAATAGTTGGGAACGTGATTCACCCCCACTCCCTGGAGCATTGATTCGTACTTATGCATTTACCACGAACATGGTACCTCAAGCGTTAACTGGGCCAGGACAAATTACATTCACAACAGAGCAACGACACCCCAAAACAGGTGGCAGTTACATCCTTTGATCAGACAACCATGATGGCAGGTAACCACAGAGTTCCACTACGGATAGTTCTATGGTAAGCAGGTCTGTGTCTGCGGAGGCCCCATGGCGTTGACAATGTTGACTGGAAATCACTGGTTCGCTACTTTAGTCAGCCTGTGTTGCTCTGCGGCACTATTCATCGCAGCATTGCCATCCGGTGGGGACCCATGTTGGCAGTCCGGCCAACATTGTTCCCAGTCTCACATTTTGCGTTGTTGTTTCGTTTACCAACCGTGCTCCAACCACCAAGCCAGTCCCAAGCGTCTTCGGGACTGGAGAAAAAATAAGTTGTCCCTTCGGATTCAATGCGCAATTGCGCCCGAAAAAGCAATCCATGTTTTATTTCTTGGTCACGTAGGGCGCGTTTCACCTCCAGGAATCTACGGCGTTGCCTCTGCACTCTCAACGTGAAATCTGGGAAGCAGGTAATATTACTATTGTCAATGGTGAATGGTGGGGCCGCTCTCGCTGTGTGAAGTATTATGTCTCTGTCTCAAAAATTGAACTCTCTTGCCAGCATAGGCCTAGGTGGTGCTCAGGGTTTGGATCTTCCACCCGGCACCCTGTGTGCCCTTTCAATGGAGAAGTACTTGGACAGACCCTTAGGTTGGAGATGCTGCAACAGACACTAAGTTTTCCATGAACAAGTCCACCGCTTGCCCCTCATGGTGTTCCGGCACTCCTAAAATACGGACATTATTGAAGTGCATTCATCCTTCATAGTCATCGAGTTGGCGTTCCAACATGTCCTGGTTGACTTGAAGATCCACAACTTGGCGCTTAAGGAGATCAGTATCCGTTGTCAAACCTTTAGCGGTTGATTCCACCTGGGTGATGCGCTCGCCATTTTCTGCATGTCTGCCCTAATAAGGGAGACCTCAGAGGCAACAGTGTCAATCCAGCTCTCCAGGGAAATGCGTACTGTCATTATGGCCACTAAAATGTCCTGCAGTGTGGGGTCTGGCTGGTCCCCATCGATTTTGGGTTGGCCTGTGCCTCCTCCTGCCCTTTTTGCCTGGCATATTTATCCAGCTTGGCCTGGAGCTCACTACGACCGCTACAGCCGATCACCATGATGTACGCTAGATGCAGCAGAGGAGAGGCTGGGCCTCGCTGACTACTCGCCGCCTGCACGAGGGACAGAGCCCAATCCTGCCTGTTGGGTTTCACCAGCTGAGCCTGTATCAAGGAAGACGCACATCAGGCCTTGTCTAATCTGCAAAATGGGGGGAGTAGCCAAGGCATAGTGCAACTTTCTCTGGTGACCACTGTGGACGGCCCTTATCAATGAGGCGCGACCACTATAATGGCGATGGTAATATTCAAGGACTGTGGAATGGTGCAGCCCCCTACAACAGCAAGCAGGCTGTGTTTCTTTTGCCCAGTACAGGTGTCCCTCAGCGAACCATCAGGACTATTCTCCAGCTTTCTCCCACTTCCCAACTGCAACAAGATCACGGCCACAAGTGGGTACTCATAGTCGGAGCTCACGAAAAAAGTATCCTGGCACACCAAGGGCTGCTGCTGCTCTGCAGCTCGTGTCGCCCCCCCCCCTCCCTCCCCGGGACACTCCGCCTCTGCAAGAGAGCTCGGAGCATCTAACAGACGCTGGCGGCACTGAATGGTATAAGGGGGCCCAGGGGATATTCCGGAGCTTGGCTTCAGTGGGTGTCACAAACTCTCAGGGGCGATCCCGATACACTGTGTTACAGTTGCGGCCGCTTCAGAAAGTACCGGCCCGGCTAATCTTCTGCAGCCGCGGTGTCATTGTTGTAAGCGGCTGATGACCAGCCAGATGCGTAGAGTCAGTGGCGGGCGGTTCTCAGGGGTCATGGAGTCGAAGTCCCACTGGGACAGACGAGGGCAATCCTGGGTACTGTGCGGCCTCCTCGGTCGGCGCTTGTAGGTCTGTCTCTGTCAGCACTACTGTTGCACTCGGGCAGGCAAGCGAAGGCCCCTGGGGCGCGCTTTCCACCCGATCATCGTACTTCAGGGGTCGCAAGGGTTGAGGACCACCTGGGGTGATAGGGCTTGGCAGCCAGTGGTTTGCGACCCAACAAAGAGATGGTAATTTAGGGGTTCGTGCTGCAGCCGTGGCACAGTGTGTCCAGGCAGTAGGAGGCCTGCAGGGCACGCCTCACGTCTTCAGTGACTGCGGCCCGGATCAGAATGAATATCACCTCCGGCAGTGGTCGAACTGGGACCACGATCGGTGCAGCAGCACACCACCTCACGAGGATTGACTGGCCCTCTTTGCAGCGCTTTTCACTCAGGGCAAATGATCAAATTACGGTTATTACGGGAGTGGTGCAACAGAGCTGCGCTACCATGCGGCCATTTCCCCTGGCAATTGGCCACGCCCCCGGCGTGGTGTCTTTTTGGTGATCCAAAGATCCTTCACAAACCTGGCTCCACTTTTCATATCAGTAAAGAAGTTTTTCTGGCGTGAAACGCTCGCAGTTTTGTAGGGTACAACAAGGAATATCTAACATCCAGTTGTTGCAGAGAGTGTTTAACCGGCTGAAATTCTCTTCTGGCCGCCAGTACTGCTAAAGTGGAGTCCGGGTAGTAGGACACCGGATTCCCCTGGTACACTACGTTCTGTTGGATTCTTGCCAGCCGTATCACGTGTCCCTGCCCTGGTAATTCAAGAGGTGCGCTATGATTGACCTGGATGGTGCGCCTGAAGGGAGCAGGGGGCCCAATGATCAGTGCGCTCATTCCACAATGCATACCGGTGAAGTGATTAATCAAAGAGAGCTTGCAGCATTTCCTCCACATAGTCAACCACTCGCGTCATTGCGGTGGACTCCAGCACTCGTACAATACGCAAATTGTTGCAGCAGGATCTGGCCTCCAAATCTTTGTTATTGTTCTTTATCACCTCTATTACCTGTTCCATGCTGTGAATTTTTTTCCGAGTGGCCCCACTCATTCTCCAGCGCAGAGGTGCGTTGTTCAACTTGTTCAGGGCGTTCTTTGTGGTTCGTGACTTTTTCTTTGAGACGGTCAAATCTGTCCGCAAGGAAATCGATTTTGTTGTCGATGGTGGTGAGAGATTGTTTGAGGTCTCGGAACATTTCTTGGATATCCAGTTTGGTTGGTGCTTCGCCACCAATGTCTGAGTCCGGCTGGCCATCCTCCACAGCAGGGGGGCCCTGGGAGGGCCTGCACTGCTCGAAGACCAGTTTCACCTGTTTGATGCCAGCTTTCTCCATTCTGCAGATGCGCCCCCGAGCCCAACCGGGTCACAGTCTTGCCTTTGAAGGGGCCTCCAATCTCCAGTCAGGGTCGTCAGCTTGTCTCCCAGACAGCCCGAGCAAAGGGACTGTTGGACTGGGCCGAGCTCCATGCTGCACACCCACATACTAGGGGTGCCTCAACCCTTTATTGCTTCACGGGGGGACAGCACTATCACCACATCCCCTGGAGTGTGCTGGATTCACTTTGATTCCTGATGGGGACACATTCCTCTCACACCCACACCCCGCTCACAGCCAGCCAATAGGGCGACTATCCACCTGAAGTCATGGACACAGAGCCCAGCGGAGCGAGGCAGGGATTATCACCCGCTAGGTGGTAACTCTCCCGCAGAGCCGCTTCATCCTCCCCACCTTAGGGGCCACACCGCACACCAGGATGGGGCGGCCGAGGGTGATATTTACTAGTGTTGTAATCAAATCTAGGCCCTTAGTGTAATTTTCCAGATTCATGCCCTTATATAGGTATACTTTATCATATCTTTATATAGGCATAGAAATCACTACCCTATTTGGTCTAAACCATACAGCCCAAATACGGCATGGCTACTTCCTCTAGGTTCCGAGAATTAACAACGATTTCTTGGAAAAACCCGCCTTCAGCAGCTAGGAACTTCCCCCTGCTTGAATATTAAGTTCTCCAAGAACTTCTGGCGTTTTCAAAGAATTTAGCTTTTGAGTGACGATATTAAGTCCAAACATGCATCAAACTTGGCACCTTCAAAGTATAAATATGCCCAGGTTTGCCCAGTCAAACACACAGTGGTTTGGAGCAGATCGACTATCTACTTGCCCGACACCCTGCAGCACCAAGTGCTGAAGAAAGCCGACCCTCCAGCTGACGCACTGAGAGAGACGCTGTCTTTTCTCTTGCCGAGAAATCCAGCTCCATTGTTTCCGGCTTACCCTTGCGGGTATCTTGGAAATCGAGTACTGAGAGAGAGATACAAGACCTCCTTCATTCTAACACCAAGGTACGGAGCTGATTAGACCTCTTAGAGAATTCTTGGAATAGATTCCTGGCAGAGAACTACTAAACTTAGACTACTCCTCACTTATTTCTTCCCTCGTACTAGACTCAGGTTAGGTACACCGGGGTAGGCATATTTTAGAAGCACCAGTTGAGTACTTTTAGTCATTATTTATTACTGTATGTATTTTATACCTTTTATGCACTTTATGGCTTAGAAACCATATCATACTTTTACAGTACTACTTTATAATACTGTTTGTATTATATGCATTGTACTTTATAACCTGTATTACGATTGTAGCAGTTCATTTCCAATGCTTGAGAAAGAAGACTGTTCAATAAATACTTTTTATTGAAAACGCCTGTCTCTCTATTTCTCTGCATCTCTGGTGAAACGAAGCATGCACGATTGACTGAGTAAAATAGTTATCTATTGTTTCCGCGACTCTAGAGATACGTTTCTTATCCTGGGGAAACAAAGTTGTCATGTTTATGCGGTTGTCAGAAACTAATTCCTTCTTGTGAATTTGAGAAAGTTTTTAGTGACCTCTGAGTTAGCTGGCATTCACTATTAAGTTTAATATATTCGGTAGAGACCTAGAAGACCTCAGTCCTACGTCTAAACTACAGTATATATTATTCCAATGCGCAGAGCCTATTGGGAATATAGGAACTACACTACATTGCGCCCAACATTTGGTAAGGCGATATTTTAATGCTAGATACTAGAGTAACTCAGTCATGCTTTTCACACAGACCCCTTTTTCCTGTAAAATACTCCAATAGACGTCTGGAGTGGGTAAAAGGTTAATATCCGCGAAAACTGAGTAGGACAAAAATCCTATGTATTCGTTTTTGGTTTATTCAACGTTGAAGGATACAGTATTCCAAAATATTGTGCACCTAATCTTTGTTTCCTTGAAACTTGTTCTGCAAACTGTTCAGTCAGTAAAATAATAATGTCTGACGACGAGGTAGCTGCACCAGCAGCTCAAGCTGTCTTTGATGACACAAACCACCTACAAAATGACCCGGATGAGATAATCATCCCCGCAAATGTAAGGAAAACCATAACTATAAAACATATAGAAAATGGGGTATCATCAAGAGGTGGTCAAGTAATCTTTGTTATAGAGGCACATGAATATCGGCAGACAGAGGTATTCTATTCATGGATTATGTTTCCTGCAGCAAATGCAGTAACACACAAGTTCCATTACTACAAGTTAGAGGAACCTCCAGCGGAATACGTTCTTTTGAGGACGTTGAAATTCCATTAACTTACCAGGAGCATCAGCTCTGGTTTAAAGGCGCCCTACAACATCAAAATCACATTACCAGGCTCGGTCCACTAGGTAGACCAGGAGCTACATGGCCGGTACTAGCGAGAACTGTTAGCTCAGCTGAAACAGTTAATTAAAATACACAGACAATTGGTTCAATATGTCATGTAGACTTGAACAGTCCAACCAACTATAAGAATTCCACAGCACACCCCTCACCAGGGGAACACAAACAAAATTACGCCACAGACTATACAATCAGTCATTGGTAAATGACCTGCAAAGGGGGAACACATTCCGTTCTGGTTAGCTCATAAAATTACTCAGAGAGAGGCAGTATTCCCTGATAGTACACCTCATGATAAACACAGAATTCTGACAATCTGTTTACCAATGGGGATCGCACCACATTTGGAGGACTGTGACACTTGGGGTACAGTTTTTGCTTCAATCTACACAAAAACACATGGTGTACCGTCTATGGCGGTAATACCAGACGTTCTGAGGCAGATTCAAAATGAATAAGGCCCAGAACCGGCCTTTAATCTAGGTATGAAATTACTGAAAGATTTCAAACAGGTCTCAGCTATATTATTAGCTAACATTAAAGGTGAAGCAGCATCCGTGGCAATCCGACAAACGTTGAAAGAAACAGATATAACAGATCAACCTTTTGAGCTTGCTAGAATTATTGAAAAATCTTATGAAGTAATAGGAAGAGATAGTTTGGGTGGGAAACCAGTAAAACCTGAATTAACAGAAAATCCTGAAAAGGTGTTTATTAAAAATAATCTCACTACTCCTAAAAAGAAGTGGGAAAACACTAAACAGACTCTTCCTAGAGAGAAACGTTCTCAGTCCAGAGGAAGATCTCCCCAAAGGGGAGGTAGGTCTCCCCAAGGGGAGCCCTCTGAAAAAAGGTATAACCTTAGGAATAGAGATAATTTGAAAAAACCTGACAGATATCAAGATAATGATACACGTCCCTCTCGATCTTTTCAGACTTCCTCGCAGAAATCGGAAAGAAGAGGACGGTCAGAACACAAGGAGGAACGCGTCAAGTACAAAGACAAAGAACCCGTTCACCAAAGTAAAAAAGCTCAATTTCCGAAAAAGAAGGTAGCAAGCGTAAAAATCGGACATGCCGAGGATCTTGAGGACACAACTCAAGAACGGGGAGTGGGCTCAAACAATGCTAGACAGCGCAGCAGAAGTCACCATAGTTCGCAAGATCCTGAAGGGTCATCTGGAGACAGTGGACTTGAATGAATGCATTCAGGTTGAAACTGCCGACACCAGGGTTAGTGTACCCCACAAGTTATATGAAGTAACTCTCCGGATGGAAGGGGACATAACTAGGAAAATAAGAGCACTCTTTTGGGAAAAGCTCTCTAAGGGCTATGACATACCTCTAGCTGAACAAGACTGGCCACCTGAATTTGTCAGGGAGTGCCCACATGGCGAAGAGATAATTATGCCAGCCTTCTCAAATCACATTCCAATTCATAAAAAATACACTTATGCCAGAAAATGGGCAGTAGCTCAGGCTCCAGCATTATATAAAAATCATGTGGGATGGGATGAGGATTCTCCTCACCATAAAATCCAGTTACAAAATCAACCTGCTGCACAAAGGCAGTACCCAATTAAGCAAGAAGCTAAAAAACAAGTCAGGGAGATTTTAAATCAACTTGAATACCAAGGGGTGATTGAAACATGCACCTCATCAATGAACAATCCTTTGTTTCCTGTCTCCAAACCAGACAATTCATATTGTCTAGTATTGGATTAGAGACACTTAAACTCTTTTTGCAAAACTTTTGCAGTACAAAATGCACATAGTGCAGCACTGATAAATAACATTGTGCGCAAAAAATATAAAACCACACTAGACATTTCAAATGGGTTTTTCTGTCAAAACATTGGACCCGAAAGCAGGCATCTGACCGCTTTCTCAATTATGGGGACGCAGGGACAATTTTGCCGTCCCCCCCAAGGATTCAAGAATAGTCCAGGGTTATTTTCAGCCGGGGTAACAGAGTTACTACAAACGTACAATGATGAGGCATTATCTTATGTCGATGACATCTATCTTACAGATGACGACTTGGACAGACACTTGGAAAGAGTGAACACCATAATACTTGGGTTCGCCTCTGAAGGGTATAAATTCAATTTTAAGAAATCACGAATTGCCCACCTCAATGTCCTATTTCTAGGATACGAGTTATCAAGTGAAGGCAAAAGCATGGCAGCAAACTTTCTAGAAAAATGTGCGCTGCTCCAAACTCCAAGAACGCTGAAAAACTTACAGTCCATTTTAGGTTTCCTGAATTTTGGAAGAACTTACGTTCTAAATTACGACGAAAGGGTTACGCCTCTCTACGAACTAATCAAACCTGATTTCAAACCAACTAATTGGACTCAAGCACACACAGAAATGCTGCGCTCAGTCCAAACAGACATGTTAGCAAAAACACAATTACAGACACGCGAAAACATTTGCAATCTTGTGATCCTAATCATCCCAGGGAGATGCGGTTTCACATACCTGACCTTTAATGAGGGAGAAACGGTACCAATAGCATACAAATCACACTTGTACAAACAAGCTGAAATGAAGTTCACTTCTACTGAGAAAATTCTGACAGCGGTTCAAACTTCAGTAGCAAAAGAGAGAGCTCTCGCGCAGGGTAGACGCATAATGATCGTTACACCTGCACCTGCCTTAGAGGCAGTGACAAAAGCAAGTATCCCAAATGCTAAAGCTTTACATCCAAGATGGATACAATGGGTTAACTATGTTGCTGCAACAGACGTTGAATATGTTTTTAACCCCAGCTTGAAGACACAAGAATTTCTCCAATACGGACATGAATGTCCTCTGCCGACCGAAATTCTGCCTCTTGAACATTATAGATGTATAATATATACAGACAGATGAGCACAACCTGCAATTGGGGGTAAACAAGCCTTTAGTGCTGCGTGAGCGATTGTTAAAGGTCGCTGGCGCGAAGGCAAATTCAGACCTATGGTCACAAAAACTCAATCACTCAGAGACTGTACAGCTCAGCGAGCTGAACTACAGGCTTTCAAGATGGCGCTAGAAAATACCGATCGCGAATTTTCCCACACTCATAGTGTGCGATTCTTATTACTGCGTACAATCTTACAATGATTACTTGCAGAACTGGGTTCAGAATGGCTTCAAAGTCGCTAAAGGTGGCACAATCAAGCATAAAATGCTTTGTGAACCGAAAGAACTACAAAAGACTCACGTGATCCATATGCTGAGTCATCAGCGTGATGGCATTCACGTTGCAGGGAATTATTTGGCTGATGATACCGTAGCGGCAATCACCTGGTCAAAAACAAAAATAGACAGCGATATAATGCAAGCTGTCACTGCTTCAGTCAAAGACAGTGGTAAGACACTCCCGAAAGGCTTTCCAGTAAAGTACTCATATATAACTGATGCGAATAATGTTCCTTTTGCTCGAATCCATGGAGTGGGGGATAGGGCAATCCCAAACATGGAACATAGGTTAAGACTAATTGTAGCAGCACATGAAGGGCTCGCATCTACACACGCGGGAGTTTCCGCCGCAGTGTCATTATTAAAACAGAGATACAGGTGGCCGCGCATGAGGAAACAAACTAGAAACTATGTTCTAGAATGTGAAATCTGCCAGAAAACAAACGTTTCTACAGTGAAACCTCCTGCACAGACGCCCCTTCTGATTTCAGATTAACCACTAGCCTGTGTTTACCTGGACTACTGTGGTCCCTTAACAAGGGATGGCAACTATAAATATATTATGGTCGCAGTGGATTCCTGCACAAGATTTATTTGGTTATGGCCCCAGCGCTCGGCTGACGCCAGAACTGTAATTAAGGATTTGCGAGTCTGTATCAGCACATAGGCAATCGGCACGCTACATTCTGACCAGGGTCCTGCGTTTAGCTCTCGAGCTTACAAGGAGGCTATGGTTAGCTTGGGTGTTGCATTGCGGTATTCTAGTCCCTTCCATCCTGAGGGTAATGCGGTAGTGGAAAGAAAAAACTGTGACATAAAGCAATCCATAACAGCTCGGGTATTAGGTTTGGGTGATGGGTGGGTCAAATATTTAAAAAGTGTCCAACAATCTGCCTAGAAATTCTCTGGGGGGAATCACTCCTTATGAATTACTGTTTGGTACTAGAATGATAATCGAAGACCTCGATTGTCAAACTTCAGTGGTGGAACAAAAACCCTTTGATGTCAAAGATCGTTTGGCTGTTTTACAGGACTTAAATGAAACAGGAAGAAGTCTGAGTAACACAACACAAAAGCCAACAGCCACTGAAGAAAAACCATCTGTCCCAGCAAGACCTGTCTGGATTCCAAAGATTGGGGATCTAGTCAGAGAAAAGATAGCAGTGAAGAAGGAATTTGGGCATTCTTACAGAAAAGCAGTACCTGTCTTAGTGATCCAAGGAACAAGATCAGTAGTACTACCGTCCCTTGCTGGTAAAAAGGAGAACCGAGTCGTGTCCATTGACCTGGTCAAACCACAACATGTGGCCGATAATTAGTAGTAAGCCCAGTGGACTCCCAAGAAGTAGCAGAAGACCAAATCTTGCTGTCAGGACTGATCAGGCGGGCCCTTGTAACACTCATAACACTCCCATCTTTAGGATTAGTAAAGGCTACACAGTTCTGCATTACCCTTGGGGGTGAACACAAAGACGTGCCAAGGCTTTTACTAATGACCTTCAGACACAATTAGTGTCTTCTTAAATTCCTCCACGATATACGCTTCTGCATGCAGTTAGCGTTCTAGTCTTTTTCCTCAGTAGATGGTGATTATGTGGAGCGTGAGCGCTTTGATTGCTGCACACTTCAACCGTCGCGCTGGGCGGAGAAGCAGCCTTATCTTCAGCCTGCGTCCTAAATAAATTCCTGAATTTCCTTTGAGTTTCCAGTTTACTCAGACACCTTTTCGGGACTTCGCTCGCATTCCTGTACTTTCATGTGAGGAAGGGTACGAGTTCAACTGTCAAGTAGCAACGTCAAATACTCTCTCTCTCTCTCTCTAAGCCAGTAGAGTGTTAGAGAGTTCCGGGGTAAGAATTTTCTTTATATTCCCCTGAGAGTGAATATTTTTTCATTATCATCGAGCAAGCTTGCGAGGTTAATTCCTTTTTGCTCAGCTGCAGTTTGTGTATTTTACGGCGAGTTCTACAAGACTCCAAATACTTACCTGCGCACAAGAGACTATTTGAATAAGCCTCTGCTTCACTCTGCAGATAGTGTGCCAGCATTTGGATTTACATGTGCAGCATAGACTCTAGTATATTCTCACTTGTTCAGTCATTTTTGGTACCAGCGTTCTCATCTCTGAATATAGAGAAAGACAGCCTCAGTTCATCTACGTAGATATAACTATATATATATTTGTACTTACCGCCAAATTATAATTTGGAACCATCTTCAAGTCTCAGCAATCTGTTATAGGAGAAGAAGAGAGTTCTGTTCAATTGATATTAATTCATTTAGTCATTCATACTTCTGACAAGTTCTGGTGCCAGTACAGAGAGAGGGAAATTCCCGCACACATTCAGGTACTAAAGGTGTAGTGGGGAGGTTCAGTGTATGGGTGAAGTTATTAGGATATAATTAACCTTTGCCTTTCCTTTCCAGAAAGTCTAACCTAGAAAAGAAGAAAGCGGAAGACTTCATTGTGGGCAGTCTCTCTTGTTTGTTGTCCCATTCCCCTTTCCCCCGTATCTCAGCGTCCAGCTTAGACTGGGTTCTGGGGTGTAGGGGAGTTGGGAACTAGCATCACAATTCACCTTGGGTTAACTGTTCCTGCGGAGCCGCAATTTCAGGTACTGCTTCTTGACAGATTGAAGTGCCTTCTATTGTTCCCCCTGGGCAGTATGGCTGAAGGATTTGAAGTTAAGACTTTAGCTACTATTTTAGAGGGGTTCCAAAAGCAGTTAAGTGAAACGCAAGATGAGGTTAGAAAGTCAAATCAAGAGGCCAGTTATCTGCGTCAAAGGATAGATGAACTCACGGCCAGTCCCAGCCCTAATTTTGGGGGACAAAAAACTCAAACCTTCTCCCCTTCTTCATCAGAATTGACTACCCAAGTAGTTCATGCTATGTCCCCTACAATCCCTTTGGCCCCCCCAGAAAGGTTCCAGGGAGATCCTCATAAGGCGCAGGTATTCATTACGCAGTGTTCTCTGCATTATCTGTGTAAGCCCATAATCTTTAAGGAAGACCAGTCCAAAGTGGCGTTTATGCTGTCTTATCTGAGTGGAGATGCTGCGGCGTGGGCCATGCCTTTGAATTCCTCGAATGATCCAATTTTATATAATTTTGCGGATTTTAAAGCTGAGTTCTTGCGTATATTTGATCGAAGAGCAGTCTCACAATCCACTGATTATGAATTACTTGATTTGAAACAATGGAACAGAGAGCTGGTTGCATACTTAGCTGAGTCTAATAAATTGATTGTGGAAACCAACTGGCCTGAATCAAAGAGGGCAGCTATTTTTTACAGAGGTCTGAAGGATGAACTCAAAGATGGGTTGGCTCAAATTCCTAAAAGACCCACTGAGGTATCAGAATGAATCGATTTGGTCCTTCAAATTGACCAGCGTCAATCTGAAAGGAAAAGTGAATGACGGAAGGATATTCTCCCAATACCACCAAGATTTGATCGCATTCAAACTGATGTAGTGAAAAGTAATGATGGAACCCACAATGAATAGCCCATGCAAATTAGCACAGTTCGATGTCCTTTGAGCAAGGAGGAAAGAGAGAAGCGTCGTTTGGGCAAATTGTGTATGTATTGTGGAGGCTTGGGTCATTTTGAGAAAGAATGTCCAAAGAAGCCCAAAATAAATCAATGGGTAAAAGACAGGCTCCACCAGTAGACAGAGTTGCTCTGGTGGGAGCTGCTCAGGAGACAAGTCCAGACACTCAATTATTAGCAAATACCTTCAGTCCTGGGCCCCTCATTTAATTATTACCAGTCAGATTTATTTTGGTCAGAATCGCAAGGAGGAGGTGGACGTCATGATTGATTCTGGGGCGACTGGACATTTTTGTGATATACAATTTGCAAAGGCTTTAGGAATACAATTTGTCCAGAAAGAGAAACCGGAACCTGTAATTGCTGTGGAGGGGACTACCCTTTCATCTGGACCCATTACCTATGACACAGAAGAAGTTATTTAGGTGGGTCCTGAAGAACATCGCAGTTACTTAAGCTTCAATTTAATTGATGTGCGGGAGTTCCAATTGATTTTGGGGTTGCCTTGGCTCACAGAGCATAATCCAAAGATTGATTGGGCCAAGAGGTCTATGGAGTTGAATTCCAGGTATTGTTTGGAGAATTGTTTTCATCAAGTCCAAAGAGAGAGACAAGTAACCCCATCTTCTTGTTTGGCAGATCAGCCTCGGATGGTCTGTACCATTGAAGTTGCCATTATACCAGATGAATACCAAGATTTGGAATAAGTGTTTAACGAAAGAGAAGCCCAGAAACTTCCCCCTCATCGAGACTACGATTGTCAGATTGAATTGGAATCTGGAGCGTCATTGCCATGTAGTCGGATTTATGCACTCTCAGAATCTGAGAATGATCACTTGAAAGAGTATCTGGATCAACATTTGGCAAATGGATTTATTCGTCCCTCCCAGTCTCCAGTCTCCTCTCCCCTCTTTTTTATCCTGAAGAAAGATGGGAGTTTGAGAATGTGTATTGATTATCGTGCGTTGAATCTAGTCACCAAGAAGAATCGGTATCCCTTAAAGCTTATTTCGGAACTCTTGGATCAAGTCAAAGACGCTCAGATATATACAAAATTGGATCTGAGAGGTGCTTATCACCTGGTACGAATGGCAAATGGTGACAAATGGAAAACGGCTTTCCGCACGAGATTTGATCTATTTGAATATCAGGTCATGCCTATTGGGTTATGCAATGCCCCGGCAGCCTTTCAACATTTCGTAAATGATGTTCTACGAGAATTTCTGGATCGCTTTGCCATTGTTTATATCGATGATATTATGATTTTTTCCATGGATTTGGAAGAACATGTTTGTCATGTACGACAGGTTCTGGAGCGCTTACAAGAAAATCATCTTTTTGTCAAACTTGAAAAATGTGTGTTTCATTCAACTAGAGTAGAATTTTTGGGATACATACTCTCCCCAGAAGGAGTTTCTATGGATGACTCCAAAGTCAAAGCTATAAAGGATTGGCCGGCACCAAGAACAGTCAAGGAGATACAAAGTTTTTTGGGCTTTGCAAATTTTTATAGGCGTTTCATTCAAAATTTTTCTGAAAAGGTGAGCACCATCACGCGGTTAATAAAAAAGAATGAGAAATTTATCTGGGGTGTGTAAATGGAAGAAGCCTTTCAAAATTTGAAGAAGATGTTCATTACTGCACCTATTGTTCAGCATCCAGATTTAAATGAGCCACTTTTTGTGGAAGCCGATGCTTCCAATCTTGCAATTGGAGGAATCCTGTCCCAGAGACATAAGAACACAGGTGAACTCCATCCGGTGGCTTTTCATTCCCAAAAACTCTCTCCTGCCGAGGTAAACTATTCCATTGCAGACAAGGAACTTTTGGCTGTAAAAGAAGCGTTTCAGGAGTGGAGACACTACTTGTTTGGGGCCAAACAGGTCATTACAGTCTTTACCGATCATCGGAATTTGCAGTTTTTGAAGTCGGCCCGGACACTTACCCCTAGACAACTTAGGTGGTCACTCTTTTTTGCTGATTATGATTTTGTTTTAACCTACAAACCGGGTTCCGCTAACAGTAAGGCTGATGCTCTTTCGCGGATGGGTGTTGGTGAAGGACAGGAAGCGTCTGTGCAAGGACACATTATCCCTGTAGACAAGATTGTGGGAACCACGTTATTCCAAGAATTGGAAGACAAGATCAGAAGAGAGTTCAAGAAAGAAAATGTAGAACTTTTGGAATCAAAAGACCAAATCTAGAAATCAAAGAAGGAGCCCCATATCTTCAAGGAAAGCTTTTTGTGCCTACTGAAGATGTGAGAAAAAAGGTTGCCTTAAATTCCTCCCGATATACGCTTCTGTGGAGTGCGAGTGCTTTGATTGCTGCGCACTTCAACCGTCACGCTGGGCTGAGAAGCAGCCTTTTCTTCAGCCTGCATCCTAAATACATTCCTGAATTTCCTGTGAGCTTCCACTTTACTCCGACACCTTTTCGGGACTTCGCTCACATTCCTGTACTTTCTTGCGAGGAAGAGTCCGAGTTCAACTGTCAGGTAGCAACGTCAAATACTCTCTCTCTCTCTCAAAGCCAGTAGAGTGTTAGAGAGTTCCGGGGTAAGAATTTTCTTTATATTCCCCTGAGAGTGAATATTTTTTCATTATCGTCGAGCAAGCTTGCAAGGTTAATTCCTTTTTGCTCAGCTGCAGTTTGTATATTTTACGGCGAGTTCTACAAGACTCTGAATACTTACCTGCGCACAAGAGACTATTTGAATAAGCCTCTGCTTCACTCTGTAGATAGTGCGCCAGCATTTGGATTTACATGTGCAGCATAGACTCTAGTATATTCTCACTTGTTCAGTCATTTTTGGTACCAGCGTTCTCAGCTCTGAATATAAAGAAAGACAGCCTCAGTTCATCTATGTAGATATAAATGTATATATATTTGTACTTACTGCCAAATTCTAATTTGGAACCATCTTCAAGTCTCAGCAATCTGTTATAGGAGAAGAAGAGAGTTCTGTTCAATTGATATTAATTAATTTAGTCATTCATACTTCTGGTGCCAGTACAGAGAGAGGGAAATTCCCTCACACATTCAGGTACTACAGGTTTAGTGGGGAGGTACAGTGTATGGGTGAAGTCATTAGGATAGAATTAACCTTTGCCTTTCCTTTCCAGAAAGTCTAACCTAGAAAAGAAGAAAGCGGAAGACTTCATTGTGGGCAGTCTCTCTTGTTTGTTGTCCCATTCCCCTTTCCCCCGTATCTCAGCGTCCAGCTTAGACTGTGTTCTGGGGTGTAGGGGAGTTGGGAACTAGCATCACAATTCACCTTGGCTGTACTGTTCCTGCGGAGCCGCAATTTTAGGTACTGCTTCTTGACACTTGCTACTATCCAAGAGGTTCAGACTGAAAGACTTATCGCGTTTGATAAACCTGCAGTAAGAAAATAAGGACTATGTAACAATGCCATGGAACTCGTGCCTCTTGAGATCCAAATAACAGTTAGTCAAAAAACACCCGTCTACAATTATGTAGCCTCTGACTATACCAATATGACAAAGGAAGACGCAACTCCAAAGATTAATAACAATCCTGATGCAATTCCAACAATTGACAGAACTGCCGCTGGCTATTTTATCAACTTTGATACATTCTCTGAGGATCCCAGTGAACCCGAAGAAAGGCCAGCAAAGAAAACTCTCAAAGAAAAAACAACAGAACTGTTTCATCAACTGGAGAAAATATATCGGTTTTCACCATGGATTGAATTTTGGATTGGTTTGGGTGTATTTTTTCTCCTACTCTGGCTGATATTAGTTTTAAGCTTGGGATAAATGATAGATGGAAAATACAGTACAATGGACACAGCAAGTCAGAAAATCAGCTTGGTCCTAAAACCTCACAAATCATCCCATCGTAAAAAAAGAGACCTGTCGTCAGTGAACATCACAGCAGTTCCTATACCTGGTGGTATAGCATGGGATAGAACTGACTATGACATCTATGGCCCGGTGGATCTGCTAAAGATTCCACTCCAGTTCAAGGTTTCTTTAGGTGACTTTGTATCACCCAGCACATTCTCTGATGATTGGGACTTTGAGACTATTAATAATATGATGTCAGATTTAGAAATGTCTGCAAAATTTACTGAACATGACTATTTAGAAGGGTCATCAGATTATGAACAAATGTATTATTTCAACCACTATGGTCACCACTATTTGCACAAATCTACAAGTCCTAGGAATGTTTTTACTTATAATCAATGGGAACATTGTCCCACACCACCAAAAGGCAGCTCAAAAACATTTCATGAAAAGTTTTCGTACTTCTCAGGGTTTAATGTTACAAATCCAGACGGGTTTTATTTTAAAAATGTAAATAAGACAGGAATGAAAACAATGTTGACCAACACTAAACAAATTTATTGGGCAAACTTTTATGCTCAGCTGTCTACATTAGGTTTCGACTTTTGGAAAGACAACATTGAGACAAAAACTGTCTGGGGCACGAAAGAATGGCAGGTACAAGGTTTAGAGGCCTTGCCAGAGCCTGCATTATACCAGAACAAATAATGTTTTTAAACGATACTGTTCAACAGACTTCTTGTCTTGGCCTGGCTAAGATAAAAGATTTAAATAAACCGTCTTTACCTAAACCCACTTCTGAGAGTAATGTCACTACAGAAAAGAGGTAGACGTACCATATATTTTAACACAAAACAGAACTAATCCTGATTGGAAAAAATGGTTACCAATAACTGTCATGATAGATTCCTGAACAAAACACAGGGGTTAAAACTGAACAGGCCAGATCCAAGATACTCCTAAAGACAACATTCAGGGATAGTAACAACATATAGTGTAGGAAAACTATGCCTTGAGTGGCTAAAAACATCCACACTTCCGGAAATCAAACAGCACTTATCTTTACTTAAAGAAAGCAATGATTTGCAAGATTTCTTAATGGGGCCTCGCAAACCACAGCAAAAACATTTCACATACGCCGGTATATACGCTGCGTGCAACGAAGCTTGGAAAATAATGCAAATGGAAACTGCAGAAAGGATACAAGAAATTGATCGTATTAATTTAGAGAAACCTCTCTCTGTAATGGACAACGGGTTGACGACTCTCTCCTCCAGATTATATTCTTTGGACAGCATTGTATCCTCTGCAATTGACATAATGGAACAGGACTTGCTGGTGTTACAACATGGCCAGTCTCAATTACGTTCTATAATGCAGTTAGGCTGGACGTTGCAAAATCTTCATTCAGGCTACGTGCCATGGCGTCTAATCAACACAACGTCATTGTTTGCTGTAGTTAACCTTACAGATAAACAAATCTCTTTGGCACAAAGAGGAGCAGACTATACGGTGCTGAGCATTGAAAAACTGGGAAGATTACCATTGACAGTTTCTGAGAAGCCTGTCATTGAATGGATAATTCATGGCACCATCATGATACCAGTGACGATTTTCCAATTTCAGTATTGTCTACAGCATATGCAAGCGGGCCTATATGAAAGGTTGGGAAAGAATACATTAAGTCAACATGGACTTTACTTTACACACACAAATGTTGGAACAAGGGAAAAGAGGTATTCCTTAGTGGAAAAAATTGTAAAAACTCACTAAGTGGTACACTTTTGTGCAAAGGTATTATTTACACGGAGCCTGCGACGCTTCTACAAATAACCTCTCTTGCCACCTGCACGGTACTCCCTCCACCGTGATAGAGCCCATTTTCAGGCAACTATCCAATGGCAGTTACGTTATGTTGAATGATTACTGCTGCTGTGGCATGATGCCAGAAAAACGTTATCTTGTTAGTGTGTCGTCCATGGTCACTTGTTGTATGCAAGTATTGCATCCAACTCACAAGACAGACAGAGGGACGGCATTATGGCCTTCACTGAATATCTCTTCTATACGAATTGATACTTTAGGCAGAATAAAAGCCATTCTTTTGCAAAAATCTGTGCCACTGACCTCGTCTAGAGAAACGTATGATCTGCAAGTTGCGAGGACATCTGCAGAGATACATGCATTATTATCAACAAACTGCCCAGTACATTTCGTAGAAATGTTAAGTCAAATCTTAAACATGTCTGATACCAGTGGCATCGCACTTCATAGCTGCATGATTATATGAGTGCCAATAGAGAAGACACTCTCTCACCAGGTTCTAGTTCTGAGAGCAAATGGCCTATCAATCGGAAAGTCAAATATCGTTATCCCAAATAGAGAAACCACAACCAAAGTCAGAGGCAGGCAAACTACGTAAACACAAGTTTGGGGGTACTAAATCAGGGAACGCAGTATCGCGCTTAACGCGGAAGTTCCTGTTCGTAATGAATATTGCTTTTAGCGAGACGGAAATGGGAGCGCATAACAAACAAGCGTATGGTATCATTATGAGCATAATGCTTGGCCCCTCACTACGTGTAAACGCTCACCTCTCCGTCGGTACTCCGGGCGTACTCAGGGCCGTCTCGGGGAGGTGCCGCTGCAGAGGTGAGCGCCATCTTTGTATTCCATTGTTGTGACATCACTACGCTCAGCGTGACCCGGGGTACATGACCCCTGCACCTGTTGGGAATTGTAGTACTCGTCCTAAATTGATCCATGAAACTTGTGAATCGGTGTCATAATGCTAGCTTCAGAATGTATTCAATTGTAATGGCATCACTGCGCTCGCCGTGACCCGGGGCACATAATCCCTGAGCCTGTTGGCCATCAATCATCCTAGATTGATCCATGACGCTTATAAATCTGTGTTATTATGTTAGCTTCAGAATGTTTTAGCTACGAAGTATATTTAAGGCATAACGGGACATTATTAAGCTGGCCCGAAGGATGTTTAAGCTCCGTAGGAAAGGTGTTATATACTAATTATCCAACTAGTTATTCCTCCGATCATATGAAAAAGAGCTTTTTGCTTTATAGTTTTGAATATGATCAGCAATATCTATCCCAAAGAGATGGTAAAATATCCTGGATATCCAGTGATCTGTCCACAAGTAATCAAAGAGGAAACATCTATACCAGTCAGGGTGTGTATATTGTCTTGGGATTTTTCATTTTATTGCCCTGCCTATATGATGTAGTTGGTGGATTTTCTAATGCACTGATACCAGCACTGAAGTCAATGCAGAAGGAAAACTCCCTCTGTATCTCGTCTCATTTACATTACATTGTACACTGATCCAGAACTACACATACAAATGTGTCTCTAATCAAAAAAGACATCCAGGGGATGTCTTCGTTCAAACCTGCCTTATCAGTATTGAGTCTGTAGACCCATTTTTGTTCCTTACTGAACAGATATTTACTGGTGTCTACAACATGGGCAGGAATAACCGGTTGCTCAATAACTGTCCACGTAAAATCGGAGGGCCCATGACCAATTGCCAGAAAATGGTTGGTTAACCGGGTCGCTTGCTTCTTGCACTGAATGGTGCTTTTGTGTTCTGATATGTTCTGATATGCGAACCTAGATGGATCAATCTAGGATGAGTACTATATTTCCCAACAGGCTCAGGGATTATATGCCCCAGGTCACGGTGAGCACAGTGATGCCATTACAATTGAATACATTCTGAAGCTAGCATAATGACACCGATTCACAAGTTTCATGGATGAATTTAGGATGAGTACTACAATTCCCAACAGGCGCAGGGGTCATGTGCCCCGGGTCACGGTGAGCGTAGTGATGTCATGACAATGGAATACAAAGATGGAGCTCACCTCTGCTGCGGCACCTCCCCGAGACGGCCCAGAGGACGCCCGGAGTACCGACGGAGAGATGAGCGTTTACACGTAGTGAGGGGCCAAACATTATGCTCATAATGATACCATACGCTTGTTTGTTGTGCGCTCCCATGTCCGTCTCGCTAAAAGCAATATTCATTACGAACAGGAACTTCTGCTTTAAGCGCGATACTGCGTTCCCTGATATAGTACCCGCGAACTTGTGTTTACGTAGTTTGCCTGCCTCTGACTTTGGTTGTGGTTTCTCTATATGGGATAAAGATATTTGGCCTTACGATTAATAGGCCATTTGCTCTCAGAACTAGACCCTGGCGAGAGAGTGTCTTCTCTATTGGCACTCATATAATCATGCGGCTATGAATTTCGATCTAAAGCTCTTTAATGCAATTGAAATCACTGATAGACTACCCGCTCACATATTAGGGGCGTAAACAGAGGATCAGTTATCCATCTACTAACTTCTGCCGTGATCAGATAACACTAATACATGCCATTTAATTACCGTGTTTTGTTGTAACCTTGACATTAGCAACATAATATGACCAACACTGTGTGTGATATGTTTATATGTACCATCTCCTTTTGTCATTCATAGCGTGGTGCTCCACCTACCTGAGCTGCAGCCAGGTGAGGCGAAGCGTGTGCCTCCTCCCTAAAAGGTAAGCAGGGGTCTGACCTATATAGGAACCTCAGATGCATACAAATGTGGCATAAGTGGGGATATGTAATCTGCATACCTGCATTTTGGTCGTACTAAATGATGTAACTGACCTCAATTTGTATGTTTTGTGTGTTGTCTGGGTTTGTTGTCTTTACTCTTTTTTAGTAGGAAGGACCAGTGCCTGTCAAGGGACATTTTGTTCACTTGCAAGACACTTAAAGTACAACCTTTTTTTACAAACATACCTCCTGTGGGAGGTTTAAGCAGTAGCGAGATGTGGTCCTTATGAAAGCAGCAGGACACCTTGGTGGGTCCGCAGTCTGCAGAAACATGTCGACCGTTTAAGATCTATAATGGTAGTTATTTGCTTTTCTACTATATCTCAGCACTAATTTTTTATGTTGGAAACATAGGAGATACCTAATAAAGTTTCTTCTCTCCTAGTTCTCCAAATTTATATTCCCTCACTATTTTTCACACTAATATCTGTTTCTCTCATGCACTGCTTTTTTCAGTTTTCACGGTTATCTGCCTTACACAGCTAAAACACATTAGGGCAACCACTTTTTCCCAAATCAAGTGGTTGCATGATTGCACTCCTCAGTGTGAGTCCCAAATGATGATAAGGGCGGAGCCGATCGATAACTGATGGGTACTTTTACAAATGTGGAGGTATCCTGTGGCACTAAATTCACTTTGGTCCTCTATGTCTTTTTTGAGTTAAGTCTCAGGCATTGTTCAATAGACAGCATTCTTAGACTCACAGTCACCCTTTAGTGTGTATACTGTTAGAGTGGGGAACGTGGCTGTGTTGTGGTCTTTATCTCTCCCTTGGACCCTTTCCTTATCTGTTGTGTTATTATCTTGTCCTCATATAACCATTGCCATGATATGTTATGTTATGAAATGGTCTCGATCTTTCTTTCTGTATTTAAGAGCCATTTTCATACATGTAATTTCATGATTCATTCAGTTTGCATATTTAGATACCATACTATATGCTTAGAATGTCATCACTTCCTCACAAAGCGTACTGTAAAAATTTACAATATTTTCTCATGTACTACCATTTCGAAGTGCATTTTTTGTATTTTGGGGTGGGATTGTAAACACTAGCTTTAGATATGTTCAGTGCTTATTAGGTTAGTTTAATTAAACTTAAGATCGTGGAGTGGGTGTTGTAATCGAATCTAGGCCCCTAGTGTAATTTCCCGATTCATGCCTTATATAGGTATACTTTATCATATCCTTATATAGGCATAGAAATTACTACCCTATTTAGTCTAAGCCATACAGCCCAAATACGGCATGGCTACTTCCACTAGGTTCCGAGAATTAACAACGATTTCTTGGAAAACCCGCCTTCAGCAGCTAGGAACTTCCCCCTGCTTGAATATTAAGTTTTCCAAGAACTCCTGGCGTTTTCCAAGAATTTAGCCTTTGAGTGACGATATTAAGTCCAAACATGCGTCAAACTCGGCACCTTCAAAGTATAAATATGCCCAGGCTTGCCCAGTCAAACACACGGTGGTTTGGAGCAGATCAACTATCTACTTGCCCGACGCCCTGCAGCAGCAAGTGCCGAAGGAAGCTGACCCTCCAGCTGACGCACTGAGAGAGACGTTGTCTTTTGTCTTGCAGAGAAATCCAGCTCCAGTGTTTTCGACTTACCCTTGCGGGTATCTGGGAAATCGAGTCCTGAGAGAGAGAGATACAAGACCTCCTTCATTCTAACACCAAGGTACGGAGCTGATTAGACCTCTTAGAGAATTTTTGGAATAGATTCCTGGCAGAGAACTACTAAACTTAGACAACTCCTCACTTACTTCTTCCCTCGTACTAGACTTAGGTTAGGTATACCGGGGTAGGCGTATTTTAGAAGCACCAGTTGAGTACTTTTAGTCATTATTTATTACTGTATGTATTTTATACGTTTTATGCACTTTATGGCTTAGAAACCATATCATGCTTTTACAGTACTACTTTATAATACTGTTTGTATTATATGCATTGTACTTTATAACCTGTATTACGATTGTAGCAGTTCATTTCCAATGCTTGAGAAAGAAGACTATTCAATAAATACTTTTTATTGAAAACGCCCGTCTCTCTATTTCTCTGCATCTCTGGTGAAACTAAGCATGCACGATTGACTGAGTAAAATAGTTATCTATTGTATCCGCGACTCTAGGGGAAACAAAGTTGTAATGTTTATGCGGTTGTCAGAAACTAATCCCTTTTTGTGAATCCGAGAACGTTTCTAGTGACCTCTGAGCTAGCTGGCATTCACTATTAAGTTTAATATATTAGGTAGAGACCTAGTAGACCTCAGTCCTACGTCTAAACTACAGTATATATTATTTCAATGCGCAGAGCCTATTGGGAATATAGGAACTACACTACACTAGTGGCTCTAGCAGTCACTTAATCACATGCGTGGGTTTGGCGCTATGTTTATAGGGGTCTGGATGTTAGTGCTCTGGCCTCAGTATGCTGGTAACTGCTCCCTTGTCCTCTTCTCAGTTCACTCTATGGCCATTCTTTGGGTTCCTTACATTTTCAGGGCACCGCCCTGCGTCCCCGTGGCAAAGGTAAGCACTGTGTCTCTCTAAGGCAAGCTGGGAAGGGGAGAGACGACCTCTGTCTGGGCTGCTGATATCTCAGTCCTCCATGGCCTACTGCATGCAGACTGTTCCTTATGTTTCGGACAGGGCTCCAATGCACCACCTTGCAGACTAGGCCTCCCGACTCACTGGAGGCTTCGTCAGTGCTGCAGCGTCTCAGGCAGTTCACGCAGGCAGGCCAGCTAGACCAAAGCAGAGGCAGGAGCTCGAGAGCGGCCGCCCGCAGCTTCCCGCGCTCCCACTGCAGTCGCACCCGGCTCAGGCTTACCGACTTTAAGGGGCCTTTCTTTCATCCTCAGCAATGGCAGCGGGCGCTTCCCTGCTCCGCACACCTCTGGCCGGATGGTTCTCGATTTCTCAGCCGCACTGTGGTTTTCTTCATGCGTTTAGTATTTATTGAACAGTCTTCTTTCTGCAGGAGGGGGCCACTCATGGAACTGAGCTCAGGGTAGGTGCAGGGCTTGTGCCTCTTCTCAGACAGAAAGCGCTGCCACGCTGCACCTCTTAGCTAGGCCGCACCGCCGTCCAGCCAGGTCGCAACTCTTTGGCCCTTCGCAGGCCTCAAAACAAGCATCGATTAGGTAGTAGGTCTCTGCAGGGTTCCCTACATACACTTACAGGCGATGATGCTGACAACGGATGGTGGATACATTGCAGATTTTCTGCCCCACCAGCAGAGCCTCACCAGATAGCGGCCATTTTACTTACAATGTCATGTGTGCCCCTGAAAGTTCAAACTACAGCAGCTAAATAAACAAAATGATCACTGCTGTGTATGGACGGCAAGCACTTTATTGTGTGGAAGCACACAACTTCTGCCTAATCAAAACAAACTCCTGGTTTCCGACATGTGGGTGAAGCCAAAGCAAGGGCTTTATCGCCACTTTAGCGGCACTTTTTGCAGATGAAGCGGCGATTTTTGTTATCGTCCAATTACCAAGCTGTCGCTAACAGCAGTTAGCAACAGCTTCCAGGCGATAGGGACCGGTTTGCGGCCCGCTTTGCATGTCAGCGATATTTATCGCTACTGACATGCAAAGTGGGCATAACCAAATTGGTAGCGACTGAAAGCAGTCGCTAACACAGCCATCGCCTATTAGCAATACCCACGACGCGATAAAAAAAGTGCGCTAACTGCGATTAGCTCCAGGATTTTACACCTGGTAAAAACCTGACGTATATTCAAAAACAACAGAAGAGTGACTGTTTATAAACATACTGAACGAAACACACAAAGGTTTTGAGAAGGAATCTCACTCTCCAACCTGGTTGGAGACATGCTTCATCATTGGGTCCCCACCGGATCAGCCGAATGCCGTTCCGGTGTGCTACGACGCCTGCAGTTGCAGTTGAGCAGGTTGTGATTTAGTGCAAGTGAAGTGGTGCAAATTTAAAAAGTAACCAAATGTGCTAATACAAGCTGAAACATGTTCATGTCGACCAATTTTTAGATTCTATTGGATCTTCCAGGCCCATGGTTCAGTTGGTATTGATCCGTCATCTGGTTTTATTAGTACCCATCTTACCCTAAATAAAGCGTTTTTCAGGGCACATTTGGTATGTTTATAAACAGTCACTCTTCTGTTGTTTTTGAACATAACTCCTTGGGGGACTAAGAGTGCCTTTTTCCCTCTCTCTCTTGTTGTAATAAAAAACCTGACTTAGCCATAACAGTCAATGGGAGGTGGATTCGATGGCTGAGTCCCCACCTGCCTATTAGCGAAATTTTTCCTTAGCGGTAAGATTTATATCACTGGAAATTTCACGTTTTGATGGGATTCGCCACTATTGCTGGATTTTTTATAGCTGTGGAGATAAACGTTGGTAATACTGCGTTATCTCTGCGATAAAATCAAACGATAGGAGGTGATAAAAAAAAGCGCGCTAAGCGCGGTTTGCGATAATTTTCGCAAGTTCTTGCTAATATGCCCCTAAGTGTGATACAAATGTGTCTCGGCTCTGGTGATTTATTACGGTGGAGAGTTCCTGGGAGAATGCTTTCTATTCATACACTGGAGTCAGCACTGTGAGTTTGTCCCAAGTTCCTACAATGAGTCATCGTCCTACGAGTTAGAGGGTAAAATTGTTGGACAGCTGAGGATTCAAATCCCCGCCCTCACTCCATCTCTCCCTATTTCATCCTTCTCACTCCATAATTTTCTTCTGTTACTTCTTCTTCCTTTTATTTGACACTTTGATATTACTTGCCTGTATACATTTTTACATGACAGACCATTCATAATATCACATCCTCTGAAATGTATACATTGTCACTATTCTTTAACTAATATTGACCTTAATTGACCTTAATGCACAAATAAGCTTCAGTTTAAGAAACCAAAAACTGATTTTGACAGTTAATATCTTACTTTGAAGATAAGATCGATATATAGCTCTCTTATTGACAGGAGTATGTACACCCTGGAGAACCTATTCATTTCATTTTCCTTTCTTCGTTTATGTGCCGTTTATCCACAATATAATATTGACTTTTAAGAAGAATCATCCTTGTGATTTGCTGCAGGAGGCCCAAGTAAATTCCAGAATTAGTAGTTTCGAGTTTTATAAGGCATCTCCTCCGTTTGCATTTGAAATTGAATTGAAATTGCATTTACATAACACTTACTACTCCTGACGAGGCGTTGAAGCGCTTCAGGGCGAGTTGAACCTAACACGGGAGCCCAAAGTTATTGGTCTGTTCACTGGTTATTGGAATTAGTTTTGCATGCTAAAGGAAACCATTCTATGCATAAGTTTCTTTGTCGTACATTGGGTGTGATCATTAGAGGGGGTTATGTGAGGAGCAATTGATTATAAAAAGTTTAAAGACAGGCTTGAGAGTTAAGAATAGTTAATATATAGAAAAGGCATATGACGTAAGAAGAGGTAGATTTAAAAATAAGGCAGGGAGCTAGTAAAATTGAGGTAATGCTGGATTTTAAGGAATGTAGGAGGTAGGTTTTCTATGGCAGCATGCAATCTGTGGATGTAAACCTGTGCAAAGAAACAGTTTTGAATTCTGTAGTAAAGAAAAATGGCGTTTTAAAGACAAGGCAGATACTCACCTCAGGGCAAAAGCAAGACCAGTGTTTTCTGAGGCCCCTTATTGAGCAACTGTGTGACATTGAATATCCCAGTACCCATAATTACAATTTGACAATACCGTCCGCACCCCACTGTATGCAATGCAAGCAATACTTTTAAACCTAAAATCTACTACAGCAGTATATTCAATACCATAATGTATTGTTACTGTTTATGCAAATCATTTTACACCATATATAACACCCACCAATGTAAAATATAGCACGGCAGCTGTTAACACTTTGCAATATTCAAAATTCAATCCATGTTTAGGTGACTTATTCAATACCACGTTCGGAAGATGCTGTCTCCTGCGTCCATCTAAAAAGCACCCTACAGAACGGGCACCATTTTCCAGCAGAATGGATGTGTCTGATGTTACCTTTGCCTCCAGCATCCACCTTGCCTCCAAGTGGATCACACCCTGCCTTATACAGGGTGGTGGGTCATTTTGTCAAATGCTGGCTTGCTTTTTGTGTCCTGACTAAAACATTAAAGAAAAACCTGCTGCCCTGAAAACCAAAAACAATTGCTTTCTGTGTATAATACATCGAAAGCGTAATAGATCAGCGTAGTTTTGAGATGCAATGAGTCTATCATATTTTGCAATGCAAGCACTACAGAGGGTGTGGAATGATAACCAGATAGTCAATGGCATGAAGTGGGAGAATAATACTCCTTTGGGTGGAGCCAATTGCCAATCCATGTATATTTAAAAAAGAGGCAACAATAGCTGTGCTGCTAAGCCAGAATTAAAAAGTAAGTTGATCAGAGAGATTCACCAAAAACCCAGATTCCATAGCTATCTGAGGAAAACAACAAGGGCCCAATTTAGAGTTTGGATGACAGGTTGATCGGTCACAAACATGGCAGATATGCCATCGGTCTTTTTACAAGTGCAAAAGATCCTTTGGCACCTATAAACATGCAGTGCGGGGAGCTAGACAAAAGAAGTTCTGTATTATTTCAAGTGATTTATGCACTTAACACTATAGCATACAAAGTCATATAATGTATTGAAATATATACATCTCTTTAGTAGACTAATCATACCATGCGAGGCCTTTTCCTATAATCTTCAGGCAGTTAGTAGTCATAGGGCAGTATTCTGAAAGAAAGAGGTACTGTCATTTACGACTGGTGTTCCAGGTACACAGTACTGTTACAGTCCAGCTGGAGAGCGGGTAGTTTTGAAACTTGACTCTCTCAGGGTAGTGAAAACGAGCAGAAGTTAAAGGTTATGGAACCTCTGATTTATTATGAGAGTAAATACCTCTGAATCGTATTAATGTACAGTGAGTCCTTTATTTAGATTAAATAAGGGATGGAGTGAACAGGTAAGTAAATAGTCCATACAAAAAAAAAGAAAAACACAAGGTGCTTGTAGGCTGACCATTCATAAAGGTAGCGAGAGCCAGCATAAAAGGTTTAACTCCAAAAATATGAAGCTCAGACACTTCTCACCAACACAACCAGGACTCTACTGGAGCAGCGTAGGTGTAGCTCCACCCGTACACACCACAACTACACAATATAGATTTGCTCTTAGCACCATATACTCTGTGTGTTCTAACGTTATTAATGTAAAGTGATGCACTCAAATGTATTGCTTAATCGTATTCTTTGTAGAAATTAGAGAATCATAAATGTGTGCATATTGATGTTTAGCCTAATCATGAAGAAATGAAGTTTCCATACATATTTACACATATGATTCAAGTTATGTTGCATTTATTTGAAAGTGTGTTCCATCATTTGCTAAAGTTTCATTTATTACCCTGCCGTTTTTGAAGTAGTATGTGCACTTGTAGCGATGTACCGAAGTGACCTTTAATGCTTGTTTAACTTGACCATAGTAGGCCTGAATTTCAAAATGTATTTTCTGCTTCATTGCCTGTTCTCTCCTCTGTAGGTGTAGCCAGTCCCAAGGCTTCACGAGCTAGAGAAAGGAGTTCTGTGTATTAAAGATAGAAATGCCTGAGAAGAAAATCTTGGCAGAAGTGTGGAGAAGCTAACGCGTTGAAGCTGCAACAAATAAGGTGCTCAAGTTATGGGAGTGCCCAGATATTGCGAGATGGAAGAAAACGCCAATGTTTCTAAATTATTCAATTATTCACCACCATTGGTCTGAGGAAATGTGACATGATGATCAGATGATGATAATGTAGCCCTCTCCATGCAAAAACACATCACTGCCGCTCCCAGGGGTGCTAACCATCAGTTGCATCTTCTTAGAAAACTCAGGGGCATATCATCAACAACGGGCGATAAATATCGCCAAACGCGTCTAGCTCTTTTCTCAATATTGCTGGATCACATCGCCTGTTTAGCGGCATATTTGCAACTATTTGCCAACAAGCGAATGTGAATCCGGTGATATACAACGATTCCCATCAATATCGCCTGAAAACCAGCGATATCTGAACTGCGCTCTTGAAAATGTTTATGATAGGGAGAAGTGGATGTAACCTTACAATCCACCTCACATTATGCATGTAGCTTAGCCGACAATTTTGCAGACGTTAGTATCCGGCGATGTCCGAGGTTAACGCAGATTTTTCCATCGCTACGCTTTGTCTTGGCCGGCTTGTTAATACCGCGATGTGCGGTTAGTGAGCATTTTCATGTTGTTTCCTGTAGGTACGCCTAATGATGCGAAGAAAGGCGATACCAAAACGGCTGCTATCATGCGCTACTGCATGTTAGCGCCGCCTAGTTAATAGGGCGAGGTAATTTTTGCTGCTTTTTTTACTTTTAAAGCCAAAAACGCGGCAAAATGCCCCTTGATAATATGCCTGTAGGAAGGTGGATACCTGACTATGGTTGCCCCCAACTTTTTGCCTGGTGTTTTGCTGGTTTTCCGACTTAGTTGACCTGGGACCCTGCTATTCAGGACCCCTGGCCCACTGCTCTCTCTCTGTAAAATGGATTCCATGTACCTTAGGTACATATCTAATTGGATACTGAGTCCCCTTATCAGTCCCTGTACAGTGTACCTTAGGTACCCAGGGCATAGGTGTACCCAGGCCTACCAGGGGCTGCAGCATGTATTATGCCACCCCTGGCTGGCCATCCAAATCTGACACAACTGGCTGCACGACAGCTGGGGCAAGGTGGTGTAGTCACCATTTGCTTTAAATATAGTATTCCTATATCTAACCCTAAAATGGACACATGTATTCCTATCAGTCACTCCTATGGCAGACCTTATCAATCCTGAAGGTAGAGTGCTTGGAATTATGTGAGATGGTGCTCTGGCATGAGCTGAGCCCGTTTGCAGCTTGCGGAACCAAGTCCTAATAGCTGTTCCATGATAACGCCTACCATATACTCTTAAGTGCCTTATAATCCTCGCGGTTATTTGCCAACTTTGGCATCGCTTTATCAAAACATGTCGAGTAAGGGGTCATACAAATTGGAATACTAACCCCTCGCCGATTCTGGCGACGGGGTTAGCATTCCACCCTTCTGGAGGGACACAACATGTATGTTACTGTGAACCCCGGTTAAAGATTAACACAGCCTCAGCTCCACAAAATGGATGCTGCCACCACAGACACGAGTCTGACCTCCTGCTGCTGGGAGTCCTTCCAGCGAGGAGAGCTTGGACAAAGGGTTTCCTGTCAGGGGCGGTGCTAGCACCATCCCAGATAGGGTTTTGTGTGTCCCAGGTAGGCAGGGCTGAGAGGAAGGTGACTGCAAGTGGCACCCCGGTGCTCACTGTCCATATGCCGGCTCAAACCAGTTCCAGGGGCACACCAGCCCCTGAGCTGGGGAGAGACTGGACAAAGGAGAGGGGTGTAACCACCCCCCTCTTGGTCCCACCCATGGGCAGGACCTAGTCGCGTGCCAGCCCCTTTTCTTAGGATAAAGGTAGGAACAGGCCCCCTTCCCAAATTAGATAATTCTGAATCTTGACTACTTTCCACGAAAGAACTCTTGAACATTTCTGAAGACTCTCCCTTGTGGCTAAGGAGTAGCCACCCTGCACCAGCGGGCACCATCTAAGCGCTTGCGGTTTGCTGTAAGTCCATCCTCCGGATCAAGACTGCCCAGCTCGACGAGACCCGGATTCCCTGCCATCTCTGACCTCTACCTGCATCATCAGCCCAGCTGAGATTCGTGGGTGTGACGAGACCTGAAGGGACCGGCCATCTTCAAAACTGCACAACGCTTATCCAGCACGACCGCCGAGGGATCCTCGAGTGAGTACTTTGTGGTTTGAGAAGCCCTAACCCTGAGCAGCTCCAGCACCGAAGTCCAGCCCCCCAGCATCCACGAGATCTGTGTGGGGCCCTTCTGCTCTTTGCTGCTCACCGCGTTGTCCGGTCACTTGCCCGTTGGCTAGTGGCCCTCCTGACGACGAACCACGATGACTAAATCGCTGGTCTGGTTGCTCCAGACTGGCCCTTGCTCCCTTCCAAGAGAGGAGCACCCCGGACCCTCCTGGTCCACTCTAGACGCCATCTTGACCTCCAGACGCCATCTTGACTCCACCGTGTGGGCTTGACTTTGCCAAGGTTTGTTGCCCAAATCCTGGGTCTAGCATCGCCGATAGCAGACACCTTCGTGGGACAGCTCGCTCCTCCATCCTGGTCGCCGACAACGCCTTCTGGTCCGAGAGACAGCAGAGCCCAGCGTCGCCCACTCACCTGGTCGAGGTGACTTCATCCGGTGCCATCCCAGTGCCCACCTAATCACTGGCTAGTGATTAAGAACTGAGTCCCCTCTGCTTTCAGGTCATCACCATCATCGATCCAGGCTTGGATCCCTCCGAATATCTTCACTGGTCGCCTGCCAGCAACTTCTTCTTTCAGGCTCCATAGACTTCAACGAGGATTCCCGACGTCTTTTGAACCCTATGCAGCCGCAGCCCCTGGGCTAGGTAACCTGAGCATTTCGGTGCTCCAACGTAGGTTCACTATCCAAGTGTCCAGATCCTTTGTCGTTTTCAGTCTATCTAGTTGGATTCGTCCGATAACTGTAACTTTACGGAAACTAGCATCCATAGACTTTGTCCCGCATCCAGCGTGAGAGTGCACACTCTGCACCCGATCTCCCTAGGCCTCCTGCTCCTAACCTTAGGGTTCAGTAGTGTAGTCCTAGCGATCCTGAAGCCTCTGGATCTTGTTACTTATCTGCTAGTATTTCGCATTCCACTTTTAGTGTATATAGTTTTTCGTGCCCCTCGGGCATTTGTGTAAATTGTGCAACTTAAAGTATTTTCTTAAGAGTTTTGTATTGTGCTTAGCTCCCTGACTCATAAAGAGTTCAGGGTAGACTTATTATAAATAAATATCCTTTTATTTTCATAACAACTTGTGTGGTGTCCTTTCACTTGGTGTTTAAGGGGTATATGTGATGGTATAACAGCTGGCTTAACAGGCCCTCTGGAGTTTAGCCTAAAGACTGCTCTTGTCCATGCTACTAGGATAGCTGGTCTATAAGGTTGACTTACAACCAATCATCAATAAGGGTCGTTTGGAATTATACAAAGTGATCACTAGAATAGTGAGCACTATATATCAGGCCAACTTCTCACATTGGTGAGCAGCGGTTGGGATTTGAGCTTGCTGTTGTTTTACCACACGTATCCTAAGAATATAATTTGAAAGATCACATAAGTACCAAGGTACATATAACTTAGCTTAGAATACTCTGAGTTCTACTGAACCAGCTGTTGTAGTGTAACAGGGCCTAGCACACCCTGACTACAACTCTCGCAAGGGATCAGTAGGCAAACAAATAGTGTAGGTAGGTGCATCACTTACACCACACTAGAAGCATGTCTAACCACGGAGAGTCTGCAGAGACTCCCCTTGTGGTTGAGGACCCTCCACAGGTCCCTTCCAGATATGCAGCCCTTAGCTTCCAGGAGATGAGACAAGTGTGTACCTCCAGGAAACTAAAACAGGGTTCTAACCCTACCATTCCCTTTCTGATAGGTCTCTTAGAGACTTATGATGCAAGGAGGGCTTCTAACACAGGCCCTTCTAATCCAGATGGGAACATGCCACCCTTAGAGGGAACCCTTGGGGACCCTAACCTCAACCTCAATAGAGGAGGAGGAAGAGGAACAGGAGTTGTCAGGGGATGAGGCAGACAAAGGTCAGGTAGAAGTCAGTAGACTCACCAGGACCAACTTTAGCAGGCATGAGAATGGAACTGGGGGACCCCCAGGCCCACTCTCAGGCAGGCTTAACATTGGGAGTGGACGAGTTAGGTCTCTTTCCAGAGGCTCTAACAGATCCATTCGTACCAATGGCTCTCAGGCATCTTCTCACAGAGCAATGACATCCCCTCAGAGAAGAGAGCATGAAGCTAAAATGAGGGAAGTCAATCTGAGGGTTGAGAGGGAAGAACTTGCCCTTGCCAAGGAAAGACTTGCCTTTGCTAGAGAGCAGAAATTGAGTGGGGCAGACCCCACTGGTGGCAGCATTTTACCTAGAGAAAAGGACAGGAGTTTAGACACTAGACACCTGAGTAAGATAGTGCCCCCCTTTAAACAAGGGGATGACATCCACAAATGGATGACTGCTTTGGAGAGGGCCTGCACTGTCCAGTGCGTCCCCCCAAGTCAGTGGGCAGCTATACTGTGGCTCTCCTTTGAAGGCAAAGGTAGAGATAAGCTCCTCACTACTAGAGCTGAGGATGCTAACAATTACCAAGTCCTGAAGAACATACTGATTGATGGGTTTGGCTTAACAACTGAGCAGTACAGGTTGCTGTTCAGAGACACCCAGAAAACTCAGTCCCAGGATTGGGCTGACTTTGTTGATTGTGCCACTAAGGCTTTTGAAGGCTGGCTACTGGGAAGTAAGGTTACTGATTTCAAAGGATTGTATAATCTAATTATGAGAGAGCAAGTCGTAAATACTTGTCAGAACCAGTTATTACACCAGCACCTGGTAGACTCTGATCTGACCTCTCCACAAGAATTGGGTAAGAGGGCAGACAAATAGGTCAGAACCAGGATTAGGCCTAAGAACCAGGGTGGTGACCAAAAGAAGGAATCAACCAAGCCTCAAGAGAAGGGTGGGAATACATCTTCTGATCAAACCCCAGGGCCCCAAAATTCCTCTGAAAAGGGTGGGTCCCAAAATCCTTCCAATACCCAAAAGAAACCTTATTGTCATACCTGCAAACAGGTAGGCCATTACAAAACTGATAGCAGTTGCCCAAGGGCCAACAACAATAAGGAGAACATACCCCCAAGTAAAACTTCCCAGCCTCCTGTTACTACTAGTAGTAATCCCCCAGGTGGTGGGAGTGCCCCCAAGAATCTGGGTGCATTTACTTTGGGAGTTCCTGGGGACTCTGGCCTAACTAGATCCCCTGACTTAGATACTCTTGTCTGTGAGACTGGCATGGAGTTTGCCAACTTCACAGCTTGTCCCAACACTTTGGGCAAGTACAGACAGGAGCCCCTCATCAATGGTTCAAAAGTTGAGGCCTACAGAGACACAGGGGCTAGCATCACCATGGTGACTGAGAGCCTAGTCCCCTCAAGTCAACTTATACCTGGTGCCACATACCAGGTAACCAACATTGATGGAGTGCAGAGAGATCATCCCATAGCAGTGATCAATCTCAGCTGGGGAGGTGTCACTGGCCACAAGAGAGTGGCAGTGTCACCAAACTTGCCTGTAGATTGCCTACTGGGGAATGATTTAGAGATCTCAGCCTGGGCTGAGGTAGAGCAAGAAACCCATTTTAAAACGGTAAACCTCCATGGTAAGGTTAGTGGGGCAGTGATAGCCACAGCCCCAGTCCAAGATGTTCTCCCTGAACAGGTCAGGAGGGCTGTGCCAGTCACAGCCCTATCTCAGAAAGATGCCTTCCCTGAACAGGCTGGCAAGGCTGTGATGGTCACAGCCCATACCCAAACTGAGTCCCTTCCTGAAAAGGTTGGTGGAGTTGTGATGGCCACAGCTCAAACTCAGACAGATAATAGTGTTGTGAAGCCTGAAACTATGGATCACTCCACTCAGACAGAGAGCGTTGAGGAGGAAGATAAATCTCCCTCCCACCAGACTTTAGGAAAGGATCAGCCTCCTCAGGGAACTGATCTGACCCCTTGTGAAGGAACTGCCCCAGAGGTAGTCAGGCCTAGCCTGGCAGATCCCCTGATGTCAGTGGACCCTTCCAAGGTGGGACCCAGTCTGGAGCAGGTAACCTGCCCCTCTCCACCCTGCCCCAGTCAACCCAGGGCTGCAGAGGTCAGGGAGGCCAGTGGTGGACCCCAAAGGCCCCCCTGTCCAAAAGAACTCCCCAATCAACAGATTAAGGGCACTGAAGCTAGTAGTCCTAGCCAAGTGAAAATAAAACAAACTCCTGAGGGATCCCCCTTAAACTTAGTTAGAGAACTCCCACAGATGGACACTGTTGGGCACAGCCAAACCTGGGACCTAAAAGCCCCAAACCTGACCTGTCCCTCCAGTAAGCCAAACAGAGGGACCCAGCCTCCAGCTTTAGGTAGCCAGAGGTTGACCCTGAGAGCTCACAACAACTCAGTCCTGGAAAGAAAGGCATATATGGTGGATAGTGATTGGAGGAGGTTGAGCCCAACATTAGTGGAGTCTCACTTCAGTACTCCATCCCAGCACCAGCCTTTTACTTTGCCAAAACACACCACAGGTAGAGATTCCCTATGGTGGAGACCCTCAGATACCCTTAGGGTGAGGGATTGCTTAGTGGACCATGATATAGGGGGTAACCATGCCAGTGCATATACCACCTCATATGGCCACTCAGGCAATATAGGCTTACCTGGTCAAGGATAGCCTTATCTCCTTTCATTTGGGGGGAGGGGGGGTTATGTAGGAAGGTGGATACCTGACTATGGTTGCCCCCAACTTTTTGCCTGGTGTTTTGCTGGTTTTCCGACTTAGTTGACCTGGGACCCTGCTATTCAGGACCCCAGGCCCACTGCTCTCTCTGTAAAATGGATTCCATGTACCTTAGGTACATATCTAATTGGATACTGAGTCCCCTTATCAGTCCCTGTACAGTGTACCTTAGGTACCCAGGGCATAGGTGTACCCAGGGCCTACCAGGGGCTGCAGCATGTATTATGCCACCCCTGGCTGGCCGTCCAAATCTGACACAACTGGCTGCACGACAGCTGGTGCAAGGTGGTGTAATCATCCTTTGCTTTAGATATAGTATTCCTATATCTAACCCTAAAATGGACACATGTATTCCTATCAGTCACTCCTATGGCAGGCCTTATCAATCCTGAAGGCAGAGTGCTTGGAATTATGTGAGATGGTGCTCTGGCATGAGCTAAGCCCGTTTGCAGCTTGCGGAACCAAGTCCTAATAGCTGTTCCATGATAACGCGTACCATATACTCTTAAGTGCCTTATAATCCTCGCGGTTATTTGTCAACTTTGGTATCGCTTTATCAAAACATGTTGAGTAAGGTGTCATACGAATTGGAATACTAACCCCTCGCCAATTCTGGTGACGGGGTTAGCATTCCACCCTTCTAGAGGGACACGACATGTATGTAACTGTGAACCCCGGTTAAAGCTTAACACAGCCTCAGCTCCACAAAATGGATGCTGCCACCACAGACACGAGTCTGACCTCCTGCTGCTCAGAGTCTTTCCAGCGAGGAGAGCTTGGACAAAGGGTTTCCTGTCAGGGGCGGTGCTAGCACCATCCCAGACAGGGTTTTGTGTGTCCCAGGTAGGCAGGGCTGAGAGGAAGGTGACTGCAAGTGGCACCCCGGTGCTCACTGTCCATATGCCGGCTCAAACCAGTTCCAGGGGCACACCAGCCCCTGAGCTGGGGAGAGACTGGACAAAGGAGAGGGGTGTAACCACCCCCCTCCTGGTCCCACCCATGGGCAGGACCTCGTCGCGTGCCAGCCCCTTTTCTTAGGATAAAGGTAGGAACAGGCCCCTTCCCAAATTAGATAATTCTGAATCTTGACTACTTTCCACGAAAGAACTCTTGAACATTTCTGAAGACTCTCCCTTGTGGCTAAGGAGTAGCCACCCTGCACCCGCGGGCACCATCTAAGCGCTTGCGGTTTGCTGTAAGTCCATCCTCCGGATCAAGACTGCCCAGCTCGACGAGACCCGGATTCCCTGCCATCTCTGACCTCTACCTGCATCATCAGCCCAGCTGAGATTCGTGGGTGTGACGAGACCTGAAGGGACCGGCCATCTTCAAAACTGCACGACGCTTATCCTGCACGACCGCCGAGGGATCCTCGAGTGAGTGCTTTGTGGTTTGAGAAGCCCTAACCCTGAGCAGCTCCAGCACCGAAATCCAGCCCCCCAGCATCCACGAGATCTGCGTGGGGCCCTTCTGCTCTTTGCTGCTCACCGCTTTGTCCGGTCACTTGCCCGTTGGCTAGTGGCCCTCCTGACGACGAACCACAATGACTACATCGCTGGTCTGGTTGCTCCAGACTGGCCCTTGCTCCCTTCCAAGAGAGGAGCACCCCGGACCCTCCTGGTCCACTCCAGACGCCATCTTGACTCCACCGCGTGGGCTTGACTATGCCAAGGTTTGTTGCCCAAATCCTGGGTCCAGCATCGCCTACAGCAGACACCTTCGTGGGACAGCTTGCTCCTCCATCCTGGTTGCGGACAACGCCTCCTGGTCCGAGAGACAGCAGAGCCCAGCGTCGCCCACTCACCTGGTCGAGGTGACTTCATCCGGTGCCATCCTGGTGCCCACCTAATCACTGGCTAGTGATTAAGAACTGAGTCCCCTCTGCTTTCAGGTCATCACCATCATCGATCCAGGCTTTGATCCCTCCGAATATCTTCACTGGTCGCCTGCCAGCAACTTCTTCTTTCAGGCTCCATAGACTTCAACGAGGATTCCCGACGTCTTTTGAACCCTATGCAGCCGCAGCCCCTGGGCTAGGTAACCTGAGCATTTCGGTGCTCCAACGTAGGTTCACTATCCAAGTGTCCAGATCCTTTGTCGTTTTCAGTCTATCTAGTCGGATTCGTCTGATAACTGTAACTTTACGAAAACTAGCATCCATAGACTTTGTCCCGCATCCCGCGTGAGAGTGCACACTCTGCACCCGATCTCCCTAGGCCTCCTGCTCCTAACCTTAGGGTTCAGTAGTGTAGTCCTAGCGATCCTGAAGCCTCTGGATCTTGTTACTTACCTGCTAGTATTTCGCATTCCACTTTTAGTGTATATGGTTTTTCGTGCCCCTCGGGCATTTGTGTAAATTGTGCAACTTAAAGTATTTTCTTAAGAGTTTTGTATTGTGCTTAGCTCCCTGACTCATAAAGAGTTCAGGGTAGACTTGTTATAAATAAATATCCTTTTATTTTCATAACAACTTGTGTGGTGTCCTTTCACTTGGTGTTCAAGGGGTATATGTGATGGTATAACAGCTGGCTTAACACACCCTCTAGAGTTTAGCCTAAAGACTGCTCTTGTCCATGCTACTAGGATAGCTGGTCAATAAGGTTGACTTACAACCAATCATCAATAAGGGTCGTTTGGAATGATACAAAGTGATCACTAGAATAGTGAGCACTATATATCAGGCCAACTTCTCACAATGCCCCATAAACCTTTCCTCTCCCTGGCAGACCTCAAAACAGGGCATTCCAGCTCTTGTACTACCAAAACTAGACTACAATAAGTCTACCTTTGCAGGCCTCCCGAAAACATCATTTTTCACTAATGAGGGCCTCACTGAATGCAGCAGTTTAGGCTCATCACAGGATTAAAAAAGAGAGATCACCCCGGACTTTCAGTCTCTGAACTGGCTACCCTATGATGCTAGGATCCAACTCAAAATTGTATGTATAACTCATAAAGCGTAGCATCACAATTCCCCTGCCTAAATGGCCCAGAAACTGACCATCTCTGATGAAAACCGATCTTCCAGACGGTCAGGCTCCCTAGTACTAAAACTGCAAAAATTTAAGAAACCCCTCCATAAAATCGAGCCTTCTGTGGGCTGATCCCAGAATCTGCAACGCTTTCCCTCCCAAGATCAGAAGCAACACTTGCACATCCCTCTTCAAGAAAGAAGTAAAAATATTATAATCCAACAAATTCACCAGCCACTTAGGAATAACCACCTCTCTTTTTGATCGGCTTCCCCATACCTGCTCCCGAGTCTTGCATTGTTGACTCCCCTACATAGCTCCTTCATCTACACTACATTCCTCCACCTTTGGACTAAGCTCAGACTGGGAAGTATGTTAGACTATGTCTTCTTATCTCTCATCTACCCATCTGTGCATGCAAATATTGTTCTCCATGGTATGTTATGTTAGTAGAATATTTGAAGCACTACTGTTACTCTAAGGTGTCCTGGCGCTAAGCATTGCCTAGTAGGTTCCTTGTAGTAGGAAGAGAAAATTCCAAAAACAACCAGGTTTTCAACCCTTTCCTACAGGTAAGAAGTTCAGTGGCATTCCTAGGAGTAAAAAGGTAAATTGTTCCAATTTTTTGCGGCACTTGTAATAAAACTCCTGCCGCCCCAACTAGCTTTTTTAACTGGGGGAACAATCACTTGTCTAGCTTCCATAGAATTATATATGTCATGTATAATTGATCAGGCTGTAGTATATTATTATTTGTCTGTTTTGTATGATTGAAATGTCTGATGATTATGGCTCTGAAATGTTGCACTAACCATGCTTCAGTGGGGAGGACGATTGCGTGCTTGGCGTAGTCTTAGAGGTAGACCAGAGTGGTCCATTCGTAGAAGATGAGATGAATGGTCACCTCATATCATTTCTGATTGATACTGGTGCTCCCTGTTTCACTGTTAGATCAGCAGAAGCACCAGACCTAAAGGAGTCCAAACTGTAGGAGTTGTGAACAAACAAATGACCAGCCCAGTGACAGAAGAGGTACCTGTTAAAATAGGGTACTTTGAGGAAAACCACCAGTTTGGGGAGTGTGAATTAGGTCCTGTAAATCTGCTAGGACGAGACCTGTTGCGCAAACTGAATTGTACTATATATTGCACACCACAAGGTACAGAGTTCCAGACTCATGATAAGGATGTTGCCTTTACATTGGCAAACCATGGTCCACATATTGGATTGTTCCCCATGGTGAAAAATGATGATTTGCCCCATACCTAAGAGATACTAGAAAACCAGAAGTCTGGGAATTCTCAGGAAAAGACATAGGACTCATCAAATGAGTTCAACCTGTCTGCATTAATGTAAAGCCAAATGCTGAGTACCCAAAAACTCCGCAATTTAATTTGACCACTGAAACTATTGCTGGGATTACACCAATAATTGAGATCATGATGCAACAAGACATTTTGAAGGAGAAAATGGGAAGGCCATGTTTCTCACCCATTGTAGGCTTGCAGAAGCCAAGCTGCAAGTATGGCATAGTGCAAGACCTGAGAAGGACTAACCGCATAGTAATTCCCTGTTGTACAGTGGCACCGAATCCAGCAATGATTATATTCCAAATTCCATGTGAGGCTGGGTTGTTCACTGTTGCTGATTTGTGCCAGACTTTCTTCTCCATACCTTTGCATGAGGGCAGTCCGTTCCTTTTTGCATTTCGGCTGCAGGACCTTGCTTTGGCATGGTGCCTAGTCCCACAAGGGTACATGAAGAGTCCTTCAATCTCAACCAGATCCTTAAAAAGAATCAAGAGTCCCTAGTTATGCCCTTTAATTCAGTTCTAGTCCTGTACATTGACAACCTGTGCAAACTAGACACTGTTGCACTGTTGAAACATTTGGCTTCTAATGGGCATAAAGTATCCCCAAAAAAAATTGCAGTATTGTCAGAAAGACGTCCTGTACGTTGGACATAACATGGAGGAGGGAGCCAGGAAGGTGTCACAAGATAGAATTAGGGCAATCATGAAAATAAATCAAGAACTATTGAGAAAGAAATCTGGCTACTTTTGGGAATGGTGAGCTACTGTCGTCCATGGATCCCCAACTTTTACTGAGTGGCCAAGCCTCTACAGAGGCTTATACACAACTATGTGTCTGATCCTTTACCTTGAGATGACTACTGTTTGCGTGCCTTCTTATAGCTGAGAGATAACCTCTATTGTGCCCCGGCACTTGGAATGCCTGATTAAACACAGCGTTTTTGCTCTTTTGCAGTGAGAGACGACTGCACTTCCTCAGTGCCTACACAGTTATATTGCAGTAGTCAAAGACCCATTCCCTACTTCTCTGCTACCCTTCATCCCTTAGCTGTAGCACTGCCTGGATGCCTTAAGGCCGTAGCTGCTATAAGTGTCACCATTGAGCGTTGTGAAAGCATTGTGATCGGTCCCCCTTTAACTTTTTTCATTCACCATTCTATGGGGATACTATTAAAGTGTACTCATACTCATCATCTTAAAGACATAGAAAAGTACATTGTGCGTGTGTGAAAAACGAGCCCTGACTGTCACACATTTGACGATCTTCGCGACAGTACGTTCAAGAGATTAGTCCCACTAAGTGACCTTCCACTGGCGTCCTATTCTGTGCATGGACACATTAAATGAGTGTTCTACTTGATCAGAAGATGTGTAAATGTTTTGGAACATACATATGATGCATGAATTTGGTTGGAAAGATATTGATGGAGTAATAAAACCTACATAATGTCTAAATTCTCTACCCAAAGAACTTACACGTACATGTACTTGCAAAACCTGTGCTACAAAAAGATGTCCCTGTCGATTTGCTCTTCTCAAATGTTCCACATTCTACAAATGTACCACGAGCGATTGCTGAAACAAATAAATAAAGTGAACTATGGAAGTGTGTCTACAACAGGAGTGATAAACATAATTTTTTTCCCATATTCAGATCACAAAAATTGTTTGGTGTATACATAAAAAGATTAAAACCCATTATTTGTTTAATTTCTATATATGTCTCTTCCTCTATTATAGTCTTTTTTTTTTTTTTTTTTTTTTTTTTTGGTAGACCTTTATTGCACATTTTGAATAAACACAGCGGAGTGCCTACAACCCCCTGGTAGGGCCGGCCGCCATCAGTGCATCATACAGTCACATTGGATCTCAGTTACATACATCATTAGTACAAATGCAGCCCCTGACTGAGCTCCTGTAGGCACCATATATGTTCCAATTGTGGTGGTCAGAGCATACGATGATGTAGCCGTATAGCCCTCATGTAATCTCGGTCTCATTTTCTGATTTGTAGAACAAAGTCAACAGACTAACACTCCCAACACCCCCCCAACCCTGCCCACTCCTGTTCTTAGCGAGCCTTACTATGTGACATACACAACGCTCAAGTTTTAGTCGTTGCAGGAAACTTCCTAGGGTGGAAGGCCATCTCGGGTAACCTATCGCATTTCGCACAGCGTACACTTGGATCGCGGTTGGGCATTAGAAGGCAATCCGGCCTGGGCAATCTATCACAGCTAATGTCCAGTATACATGAAGCACAACAGCACTAGCAAACCGCACAGCGCAGCCTCCCTCTTCGCTTTCGAACCACATTCAATCCGATGCAAGATCATGTTCCAGTAGGTCAGCAATCGTATTCCTTTCACTATCTGAATCTTCCAGAGACATTACATACAGCGTAAATGGAGCCCATATGTCTCGCGGGCGAGACCTCTCCGGCAGACCCTCATAATAACAGAGCAGTTGGTCTCTGCAGTAAGCCATATCCTTCAACCATAGTTGCACGTCTGGTGCCCTCCTTCCCCCCCATCCCATAGCAACTCTTCTTTTGGCTAATTGGAGCGCCAGCACCACTAGTCTTCGCGATTGTGGTGCCACCCCAGAGACTATTCCCAACAGGCAGAGCCGCACATCAAGTGGAACCTCAACTGCAGTCATAACCGTCAGACCCTCTGTTACCGCCTTCCAAAAGTCATACACTCGCGGGCAGCCCCAGGCAAGATGTATAAAGTCAGCATCATCCGCACCACATCTCACGCAACTCGCAGTAGTACGAAGCCCATACCTCACTAGTTGAATCGGTGTGTAGTACCACTGATGCAGAAACTTATAATGTAAGAGCCGGAAGTTCCCATTTATCACGTATCCCCCCGTCATGTTGCAACACTCATTCCATTCGTCATCAGTAAGAGGGTCAGGAAGACTACCATCCCACCGCGCTCTTGCTAGTTCCGCCCCCCCTCCCTCATCCTCCTGCGCTGCCTTGTACAGTCTAGAGACCAATTTAGCCCTGTCCTTAGCCGTATAAAGTAACTGCAATGCACCGAGAGTTGGAGGCTCCGCCGGGTATGTTGGATACAAATCCTTTATCGCAGCCCGCAGCCGGGCATAAATAAAAGTAGGCATGCACGTGTTAGTCGATCCAGCCGTCATAGCCTGCAAAGAGAGAAACGACGCCCCGGGAAACAGGTCCCCCATGGTTTGTAGTCCGGCTTCTCTCAGAACTTGCAACCCTCCTATCTCGCCGGTCACAGAAATATCAGAGTGGTAGAGTAGCGGCATAGCCGGTGCATATAACGGCAGGCGGGCCGCTCTTCGACCAAGGCGCTCCCAAGCTGTCGCTGTAATCCGCACTGTGTCTACCTCTCCCTTCTCAAAAACCGAATGTTCGTTTACTACCATGGCCCTCAGCGGATACGGCAGAACCGCACTCGCCTCAAGTGCCACATGTGGGGTGTACGGTGGAGCATTCAACCAATAACTTGCAAAATGCGCCTGCGCGCAGAGGTAATACAGCCTCATGTCCGGCAGAGCGAACCCTCCCAGCGCATACGGTTTGGTCAGCACCTCCCAAGTCACTCTTGGTTTCTTGCCAGCCCATGTGAGAGTTATCAGGAGCGATCTGACCCTTGCAAAGAAATGCGACTTCAACAGGATAGGGATATTAATGAAAAGGTAGAGAAATTTCGGCAACACCACCATCTTAATTAAGGAAACTCGGTCCGCTAGAGTCAACGGGAGTCGAGTCCAGCGCGCTACTTGGTCTTCTAGTGTAGATACAGCAACACCATAGTTAGCCCGGATAACCTCCTGGCAGTCCCTGTGCACCCAGACCCCCAGATACCGAACCGACTCCGTTGCCCACTCCAGGGGGAACTCCAACTGTATCCGGCGGGTCGCCTCCGTGAGAGGCATGATCACAGATTTGTCCCAATTTATAGTGAGGCCAGAGTGTCGACCAAACTTAATGAATTCACGTAGGATGTTCTCCAGGTGGAGAGCCGGATCCCTCACATACAGGACCATGTCATCCGCGTACATTGACACCGCCAGAGCACGGAGCGGGAATTTCAATGCAGCCTCAGCATAACGTTGACGCAGAACACAGGCTAGAGGTTCCATCATGATGGCAAACAGCAACGGAGACAGAGGGCACCCCTGTCTCGTTCCCCTCTGTATCGGGAACGATGAAGATACGTGGCCATTGACTCTGACTCTTGCCGTGGGTGCAGTATATAAGAGGGCGACCAGTGACGTGAAAAAGAACGGTACCCCCATCCGGTGCAGGACCGCCAACATGTATTTCCATGCCACCGAATCGAAGGCCTTGGCCGCGTCCAGCATGACTGCGGCTGCAGGCAGTTCAGGTTTAAGCAGGTGCAGTACAGCAAATAGTGTCCTTAAATTATGTGTAGTGGATCTGAGTGGGATGAAACCTGATTGGTCCGGTAATACCATGACAGGCAGCAGCAACCGTAAGCGTGTTGCCAGGACTTTTGCAATGATCTTCACATCAGTGTTCATAAGTGAAAGGGGGCGATATGAGTCACATTTGTTAGGCGGTTTCCCCGGTTTGGGTAGTGCCACCAGCAGTGCCTCCCTCATGGTTGCCGGCAATCGCCCACAGTCAAACGCCTCCTCCAATACCTGAGCCAGCTGCGGGATCAGTAAATCTGCATATGTTTTATAGAATTCGGATGGTAAGCCATCCGTACCAGCCGCTTTACCGCTAGGAAGGGCCGCTATCGCATCCCTGAATTCGGCCTCAGTTACGTGATGCATAAGGAATTCTTGCTGCCCCCTAGATAGCCACACCAAGGCTACATCTTCCAAATATCTATTCACTTCTTCCTCATCTGCTGTATCCCTATGCGCATAGAGTTGCTCATAATGTTTGGAGAAGCAGGTCAGTATACCCTCTGTGCTAGTAATCACATTCCCCTGATCCACAATGTCCTGTACTGTGCAGTGTCGTGCCCATGGCTCCCTGATCCGATCCGCCAGTCCCTTGCCTGGTCTGCCCCCTTCGCCATAATACCTAGCTGTGGCTTCCTTGGAGAGGAATTTAACCTCCTGCTCAGCCAGATCGTTATATTCGTCCACTTTCTTTCGTATGTCAGCAAGAACCGTGCCATTCACTCCCTCCTCCAGTCTCCGCTCCAGTATCAGTAACTCTCTTTCTAACCTGGCCATGGAGCCCCTAATGGACGAGAGCACCCCAGACCTCAGCCCAATGCACGCACCCCTCACCGTCACCTTGAAGGCCTCCCAGACCGTACCCATGTTGTCTACAGATCCCACGTTGTTAGTAAAGAACTCCTCGATTATCTGCCTCAGTCTCTCAGACAACACCTGATCCGTCAACACCCCAGAGGAAAGCCGCCAGGTGAAAGGAGTGGGGACCTGAGATGGGAGCTGCAGCACCAGTGTGACGGGCGCATGATCAGAGATGGTACGAGGCAGATGGTCAACACCCACCACCCAACCACTGACATCTCTCGTCATTAGCCAGTAGTCTAATCGCGACCATGTATCATGTGCTGAGGTGTAGCAGGTGCCCTCCCGCTTAGTCGGGTTACGTAGTCTCCACACATCCAGCAGTCGCAACCCATCCATGCCCTCGCACACCGCTTCCACTGCCTTCTTACGCACAGGAGCTCTATCTTGCTTCCTATCTAGGTCTGAATCCAGAGTGACGTTCCAGTCCCCCCCACAGATGATAGCCGAAGGTGCAAGTGAATATAGCTTGTTCCAGAGAGTCACATAAAATTCAGGGTCATCCACATTTGGTCCATAAACATTGAGCAGGGTTATCAGCGTGCCACACAATTTACCCTGTACTATTATGTATCTACCATGCAGGTCAACATCTTCATGTACAATGTCAAAGGGAACATTCCTCTTGATCAGTATCATCACCCCTCTAGCATAGGAAGAGTAGTTCGTAGCCAGCCTCACCCCCGCCCATCGTTTGCCCACCTGTTCGGCCGCCCTACCCTGAAGGTGCGTTTCCTGAAGGAGTGCAACCTGCACACCATGTCTATTCAGAAAGGCAAGCATTTGTCTAGTTTTTTGCGGCCTATTGAGTCCCCGCACATTCCAAGTAATGCATTTAATCTTACCCCCCCTCTCCATAACACCAGTCCCGCAATCCACCCCTAATGCAGTAGTCTTTCCCCGGCTTACATCTCAGAGGCCCATCCTCAGCGTCCATCAGCACATAAAGTACGTAATACCCCCCACTACGAAGGCCTATCCAGTACCAGAAGTTCCAGGCATAGTCGAACAGCAACATAGGTCTCGCTTCCTTGAACAGGTAAGAAAACAGTCCCCCAACACCTCCCAGTAACTCAACCCCCAACCCACCACCCACTTCAGCGTGCCCCAAATGCCAAAGCAATCCCTCTGTCCCCCCAACCCCAAACCCCAACAATATCAACAACTGCTTGTGGGGATCTCCCGTCATGGGGGGCGTAGTGGCACTCCACTCACGCCAGGTGTTGACGAGAGCGTAGACCCAACATTTAGAAGTACATCCCCATACCCACAATCCTATTTCGTGAATAAAAAAGGAACATATAATCGAGTAAACTCCAGCACATTTTTAGATTTGCTCCAGCTCGGGCCCTCAGCAGATAGGCCAGAGCTAATAGGCAAACGGGCACTGCACGCGCACCGCCGTACCAAGTAATCCACAGTGTCCCCATCAGTTAGCATGCTCCGTAGCCTACAACATACTCAGTCACCGAGCAGGGCAAAGCAGATCCCACTGGACCCCGAGCCCCAGCAGCAATAACAGCCCAAACTACTATGGAGGCGGCATATCGCAGTGATCAGCAGCAAGCCCCCCGCCACAGGCAATTGCACATCTACAGCTCAGGCGGCTTCTTCCTGCCCGCCATCGTTGTCTTCCCTTCGGTCCCTCTGCCCTTTAGCACTTCGCTTCAATTGTTTGGCGTAGTCCATGGCTGACTTTGGGGAGGAAAAGATCTTATTGTCCGCAGGGGGCCCAATCCGCAGGCGTGCCGGATACAGCATGGCATATGCTACGTCCTCAGATCGCAGCAACTGCTTCACCGCGGCAAATTCTTTCCGAGCCGTCTGCACCGCCATGGTGAAGTCAGGGTAAAACTCAAGTTTGTTCCCTTGGTATTCTATAACCCCTTTCTCCCTCGCAAGCCGAAGAACGGTATCTCGGTCCCTATAGTTTAGTATCCTGGCTACTATCGGGCGCGGTGGTGCTCCAGGCGGAGGCCGCTTGGCTAGAGAGCGATGGGCCCGCTCCACTATAAAGAGTTTGGACAGGTGATCAGCCCCGAATATATCAATAATCATACGTTCCATGAAGTCTTCCATTCGACCCACATTTGTGGATTCCGGCAGGCCCGTGACCCTTACATTGTTCCTTCTGGACCTCCCTTCTAACTCCTCGTTCTTGGCCTGTATGACCGCCAACACCCTCTCCATGCTGAACACCTTAGAGGAGACCGTGGCCAGACCATCTTCCGTGGCAGAGACTCTCTGCTCCACCTCCCCCATGCGCTCGTTTTGGCGGTCGAATTGCGTCGCCATTTGATCGAGGCGGTGGTTGACAGACTCCATGGTACCTTCGATCGATTGCAAGGTCTTTTGCATGGCTACCAGGGTGGTTTCCAAGTTTGGGGCGCCCCCTACAGCCCCCCCCTGATCCGGGTCAGCAGGTGCGTGGGAAGATGTGTGCGCCGTCTTTTTGTTCGCTTCAAATGTTATTTTCGGTTGAGTCCTGTCGGGTCTGCCCATGGTGGCGGGTAGTTCAGCCCAGGAAGAGATGCCAAGCAGAGCCGCGGCTACCTCAGGTTATGCTCACAGGCCAGGCCCAGTACACTGCCCAGTGCTAATTCCAGCCGCTTTTCGTGCACCACAGCCTGGCGCCGGCAGGCCAACTGCCCTTCGGTAGAGGAAGCCAAAGCGCACCTCGTTACAATGTCAGGCCCCTCTCAGCCACATGCGTTACAGCCAGCACAGTGCCTAATGGGGCGTAGCACAGCTCTACTGCCGCATGCACAGTTCGTGCAGACTGGGACTTCGTTATACAAGAGTTCCCTTTAAGGCCAAGGTCTCCCGGTCCGTTGGTAGTCCCTTGAAAATGGCGGTTGCCGCTCAAGTCTCCAGCCTCTCAGCGCAGCTCAGGGCCCCAGCCGTTCCGCTGTATATGGGACGCTCCACCGTTGCAGCCCAGGGCGATGAGGACCCCCCACTGGGTCACAGCTCCGCCATCTCCGCGTATCGCAGCACATCCGCCCTTCCCCCGCCAGCCCTAGCTCGCGCGGCGCGGCCTAACCATGCCCGGCGCCACCTCCGCAGCCCCGGGCTTGCGTAGTGCCCCGCCCCACTCACCGGAGCCAGCAGGTCGATCTCAGTCCGCTCCGCTGCCACGTCGGTGCTTCTCCGCTGTTGTGCTGCGCCACCGACTCTCCTCCGCGGTCCGCCGACTCCACACCTCCGGGACGGCTCACTCAGGAGGCAACAGCGTTCTCAGGTCAGACGGCAGCAGAGCGTCTCCTCCACGAGGTCGCCAGACCTCACCAGCGTGAACGCGGTTCAGAGCGTCCCGATCCTCAGGGGCTCACCAAGTCGCCTCAGGCGCCGGAAAAAAGCATCGCATCCGACCCCCGCTGGTAGTGGGGTTCACTCGGCGTCTTTTGCAGGGTGCAGGCACGAGAAATGGTAGGATAAATTAGCAAATGTTATCAGGTCTCGACAGAGCCTCACGTAAGTGCGGCCATCTTGTCCGGCGCCCTCTAGCGCCCCCTCTATTATAGTCTTTATTTTGGAAAATGATGGAAGGGTTGCTCTGAGAAGTTATTTTCTGTCTCTCTAAGACTACATGAACCCCGTAACCTATGTTTTGACATCAAAATGAAGTATATAGGTCTCATGGTTCCTGAAATATTACATCATCGCTTAAACAGCCACAATGTTTAAAAATTTTGTCCCAAAAAATTTGGCAGAGATTAGCAATGTCTACCCAAGCTAAATTACTTCTCTAATAATCCAAGAAAACAAAACAAAAATAAAAATCTCTGGACAATTTGTTTACAGAGAGATAGCAGGGGGCCAGGATTATTAATGGGAATAAGTTTGGTTCTAGTCAGACATTTCTTTTGACAGCTTGTGTGCAGCTTCATCTGCCACTGGTTCATTGGTAGCATCCAAACAACACAATTGGAAGAGTTTGTGAAGAGTGGATGACTCTCAAAAGTCTCTACCAAGTGATCTGCCATTTAACAACAACACATTGTTTGGTCCTCAACTGGAGGATTTGATGAACAAGTCAGCTGAGGACTGCAAGTTGCAAGGCCCATTCCAATCTCCAGGTAGAGGTCAAGGTTATCTCTGAGATTTCGGTCATCTTCTGCAAGGGGAACCAGTCAGCACTTTCATGGCAGGGTACATGGCCAGGGCACTTTTGAAATTCAACAAAGGTAAAGAACTCAATTGTACTGAATGTCAGATGTAAATTGACACCGGTGGGGCTCCCAGGGGCATTTCCATGAAGTAGACTTAAAATAGGTTCAATTAATAGTACAATTACAGTCACTTGTTCTCTTTGTAGTAATGATGATTCCTCCTTTAATTTCAGTAAAATCCTTTTGTTCCAAATGGGTCCTTTTCAGCTCGTCGCCAGTGTGAAATTCAATAAAGGTAAAGCACTCAGTTGTAGCTGAATCCAAGTTGAAGGTTTATTCTTGAAAATAAGTTACAAATGTAGAATTGGGATAATCAGCATAGTAAGCATATTAAGCCCCACCGGGAGCAGTATCCCTCCTGCTCAGCCTACATACAGCAACTGACAAATACACTTAAACATACACTGAGGGAACATTCCGTGACATCGCTGAGACTGGCTGAACAGCAGAGAACAGAAAACAGAGAAAGGACAAAGCAGTGAAGAAAGCAGGACACCACAGCACTCCCCTCACAGATAAACACAGCAGCACTTGTTTCCAGTGGCGGTTTTACCATTTGGGCGGTGGGCGTTGCCCCACTAATAATTATTGTGCAATTCATTTATTGAGCGTTAAATTAAAATACAAGTTGTTAGTTGACACCTTTTAATTTAAAGCTGCGCTCCATCGCACTGCGGCACCACGTCATCACATCACTGGCCTGCACTGACTCACTGTTGCTGCGGGGCTCTGGCACAGTGCGCACTGCGCATGTGGGGTTTGACCGGCTGCCTTTCTTCAGCTAGGAACCCTGTGGCCTTTGAAAAGCAAGCACCGCTGAGTACGGGGTTTGATGACTGCCACAGACCCCAATGATGCCAAAATGAGCAGCGTTTTTTTCATGCTCACTCCAATCCTGACGCTGCTCTCTTCAGAGAGCAGCTCTCCTCTGAAGAGAGCAGCGTCAGGATTGGCTGCTTCTGCAGTATGTAGTGCTTGTGCGGTTGCCAGTCTAGTCTTGCACTGCAGGGCTGGAAGCGTCCACGTGGGGCAATGCCCAATCACTGTAATGGCTTAGTGTTAAGCCATTCGGTGATTGGACATTCTGCGCAGTTGCAGGGCAAATCGGGCGGGCCCACGACCAGTCAGTCACCCTTCCTACTCCGTCCTCCATTCTGCACGTGTCGTGCAGTTTACTCGAGTGAGATCGTTCGAGAGTCGAGACAGACAGTGAGTTACTTGACTGTGTGCGTCGAGGGAAACCAGCACTGGCGCAAAGTATATACTGCAGTCACAGCGGGTTGTTGCCCGGCTGGGGTGAGAGCACTTTTGTTTTATATTATACAACTACGTGCACCTCTGCTATCTTCGTGAAAGAAATGGCGTGCCTTGACCCAGGGGCGTAGGAGACACTAAAATTCTGGGGGGGGACAGGGACAACCTTGTGGGCTTTTCATTGACGCTATACAAATCACCGCCCGTTAAACAAATACAGTTGAATAGTTTTGAAGTGAAATATTGAGAAAAGCAGGCATGTAGTCACAGTTTGCATGTATGCTTTATTGTTATTTACATTCACATAGTAATCAGACCAAATGTTAAAAAAAATGTATATGAATCTTGCATCTTCATGCACCAAGCAAAAAAGGTCACTGACTTCGGGCGAGGGTGTCATGTTTGTAAGTGCATTATGGTTTGAAAAGTACCTGCTGCTGCATTCCTGATCTCCAGCAATTTTCAGGCAACAATAAAAATGTGATGATAACTTCGGTGATTAATGATCTTTATTGAGAGAGGTCTGACTACTGGAAGTTTTGACTCATGGTAAGGTAGCCACAATGTGTTAATATGCCTGCTGCAAAGAACGTGAACCAGGTAGATCACAAAATGCATATAATGTAAATAGGTCAGTGAGTTACTGCTTTTGTCTGAGAGATTCCTTTGCTATTTGCAGTTTATAAGTTAAAATCCTAACATTGAACAGTGAGCTATGAACCGTCATCAAAGAGCTGCATGAAAACTGCAAGGTATAGATTAGAACGTTATGATTTTACCCAGTCTTTCATTATCCTAAGGTTGGAAAATGGGTTCATTAGGATGGAAATCAATTCTGATTATTAAAGAGAACCCCCAACCATGGTGTTATGTTTTAAATGCTGAGTTTGTGCTTCTCTAGTGTTGCAAAGCCATCTGTGCCCTGGGCACTCCCTAACTTTTTGCTGACTTGTACTGGTGGTACCGGACTCTGACTGACCCTGGCCTCTGACTAACCAGGCCCAGGGCCAGTGCTATGTTGAAAGAGACACTTACAAATACATTAAAAACACCTACATACACTAGGGTGCACTATGGGTAGGGTACCTCCATGATTGACATGATCTCACCTATACAGCCCTAGTACATAATAGGGCATGGGAATTGAAACTACCTTTAAGTCCCTAGTATATATTAGGGCATAGTGGTTTAGAGGCCATCATCCCTTCCTGCACTTGCATGTGTGCACTGCAGTAGCCTGAAGTCAGTTTAAAAGCAGGCCCGTGTTGGAGGACTGCTTTTAAAATGCAAATTGTGCCTAATCTTGACTTTTGGGTTTGGGGTACTTACAAATTGATAACCTAAAATGTTGGGGCATATTAGGTATCCCCAGGAGTTCCCCTAGATGTCCCAGGGGTTAGAGGTCAGGTATCCACAAGGAGGACCCTTATAAAATGAGTGTTATATGCCCTGGGATCTTTATATAGTCAATGGTATTGGAAAATTTGGTCAGTTAATTTTTCCATTGCAGATCCCCAGCCCATAGGTTAACATTGCAAGAGGTTATTAATTAATAACTAGACAAATGAAAGCCATACAACTAGTATTAAAGGACTCAGAAGAATGTTAATGATAAATGCAACAATGTGGTATTGTTGAATTTATTCTAAAATGTACAGACAAGAAGTTATAAGACTTTCTTGTCTGCAAGCCACAATTCAGCCCTCTAGTGCCCTGCCTTGATTTGTCAGAGGTAAGTGGATTGGACTGGCTGTTTAAAGAGGTGATAAATGACCCCTATAATTAGGAGGCCTGTCTGGGATAAGAGGTTGCTGGGCATAGGAAGGCCAGAGCCAGGGGGAGGGGTGGTAAACAATGCTCTTCAAGAGAAGGAGACAAACTGGAAAAATCACTTTCATTCACACCTCTTCCACAGCCGGATGGGGGGGATTAAGGAGGAATTCCAAGATGTAAGGTGAGTGGACCTAGGCAGATGAAGCCGACCTGTAGGCTAGTTTAGTTCATTCTGCTCCCTCTGCTGGAAAACTAGCCATGATGAATTTTAGAGAAATTGTGCTCTATTTGGGAAAATAATGCCACACTTTAGAGGATGTGGTCATACCCTGGTGCATTGCCCTGCACCTCATTGGACAGGAGGGTCCTCCTTCTTGACCCAGAGAACCTGGAATAAGTATCTGAAAGGGACAAAGCCTCTCTGATGATGCTGCTTCAAACTTGGGAGAAAAGGGTCCCTGCTGAGGAGTTGGATTTGAACCAACCAGGCCCTGGACTGAAGATTGTGCCTGTTGTACAGTCTGGAATTACAGTCCTAAAGACTACCTTGCTTCAAAAGGACCAAAGAGTGGACTCCCTGCAAGCTGAAGGTTAACAGAGCACACCTGGGCCACCAAGAATCCCTAGCCTGGAGAACTACCAGTGAATTTGAAGGGGTTTTGTCCAAGTGGATTGTGGTAACTGAGGTCCATTTCAAGGACCACCTAGGAGATTCCAGACACTTGGAGTAAGTTTTGGAAACTTTGAGACCCTTTGGAAAACTTCAGGAAGAAGTTCCAGAGGTTTGGAGAAGTTTGGAGCAACTTTGGTAAAAAGCTCCTTAAGTGGACCGACTCACTCTGGCCAGCCAAGCCAACAATCATCAACCATGAGTTGGCCTGCCGCCCAGGTTCCTCCGCTTAAAAGCTCCAGGGGTCCGACTTCCAGAGTTTGATCGGGCATAGGCGGAAACCCAAGCTGGCGAACCCTCACAGAATCCGGCCTAGTGAAAAGCATTGAGGGACCTTGCAAGAAAAAGCTCTGCAAACATTTCTAATTCCGAACTTAGAAAAGGTGACCGAGGCCAACCATGAGAGCCAAGCCACCCACCATCAACTGTGTGCCAGCCTGCATCCCTTGCTCGTACCGCTGGAAAGCTCCGGAGGTTGGACTTCCATAAGTTTGACCGGGAGTTCGTTGCCAGGCAAGCCGGCGAACCCTCACCGAATCAGGGCTGGCTGAGAGCTTAGACAGACCCCATAAAGAAAAGCTCCAGAAAAGTTTCTAAGTCAGAAGGTAAAAACTTTTTCCAAGACCTACCGCAAGGAGTAGCCCCGCAGGGCTTCATCGTAAACGGCCTGAAACTTTGACTTTGAGCAGGTCCAGCTTGACCAGATCTACCAAAAGGGGAAATACGTTTCTATGTTATTAAAAAGTCATATTCCTGGTTCCCTACATTGGATTATTTTCATTTTAAAGAGAAAAATATTTAGTATTTTTATAAATTGGTGTTGGATTTTTATTGTAAGTTGTGTCTTAATTATTTACTAAATTTGTGTTTTTAAATGCTTTACAAACTTGCTCACAGCCAAGCTACTAAGGGTTGAGCATGAGAATAATTTTCGTAGACCAGTATGGAGCTATATATTGAGGTAGTGTCCTTATTGCCAGGGACAGATATACATTTGCCCCTACTATTAACCAACTTTCCAACATCCAGACCAAGCACTCTTAAACAATACTGTCTACAAGTATGGATGACATGTGACTCCTACACCCTGTAGTTTTATTTAACATTTCCTTTATACAGATTTACACACCTATGATTGACTGCCTCTCTGTAGTTTGCATGATGTAAAGTGCTGGCACCCTGCACTGGTATGAGTGGCGCTATATAACTAATTAAATGCATCTGAGAGAGTGGTTATGGAGACTTGAGCAGCACTATTAAAGGGTGGTAGTCAGGGAATATGTGGCGGAGCTGGGTTGTCGAATACCAAGGCTGTCTAACTGATTTCATCTCCTGCCTCCTTTATCCACCAACATACTCACCCTCCACATTATCTCACTCTTCCAGGTTCTTTCTCATCTTTGCTTTCTCCTTTTTCTCTGTTTTCCATACTTCCCTTCCTCCTTCTGCCAACAACTCTTGATATCTTTTCTTGTTCGGTTTTACAGTCTGATGGTTTAAATATTGTACCGGTCTCTAACAAAGAATACAGTTACGCTTCACCTGCAGACACCAACTTAAATTAAGCATCATTAACTTGCAACCCACAAAGGAAATGCCAGAGTGGCTATTCTGGCCCTTTCTGTATTGTAAATCCTTCCTGAAGAGCAGATACACCATTTTCTCTCCTTTCTGCAAGACACAAGAATCCTAGCCTTCTCCGTTCCCTATGGAAGGGAGAAGTGTGTGTGGTGACTGGTCTCTCCGACTGCCAGGGAACCGCCCGCCATTGTAATATGGAGGGCAGTAATGCAGTCATCAGTGGCGTGGGACTGTCAACGACGCGGTGATGTGGCAGTCCCACCACCATTATAATTAACCCCTAAGTTTAATGTGCATGCAAATCCAACATCACCAACCCCTAGTAAGTTGCACTACTAGTTTTGAAAAAGTCCAATGGAGGTACCAATGGACAAGGTGGACTGGCCTCAAGGGTCTTGTGACCACAGTGACAGAGTCACTGTCGCTCTAGTGTGTGCTTCTTTGCATGCCTGCTCGCAAGACTGGAGGTGAACTGCATGGATTGTGGTGGACCGGCCACCAGGGTTAACTCACACTTGCCACTGTTAGGGTCCACCTGCTGGTGCTAAGACACCAGGGCTTCCTAGGTCTATCGGGCATTCTAAGGTGTAGCATCGGAATGAGCTCTGTCAGGAGTGTGGTCTGGTGGACTGGTCATGAAGGCTGAAAATGGTTCTCCAGTTCCAAATTTGGCAGCTCTGGCCAGAGTACTGCATCCTCTCCCCCACTGAACACCATACTGCCCCACTGGGAGAAACTGGAACTGCCTTCAGCTACAACCCAATTGTGCTGAGACTCAATTCAAATTAAGCATTGGACAAGAGTAAAATGCTGCCTGAAAAAATTTAACAACACCCTGTAAAAAGCAAATACTGAATGCACGGATGAGCAAAGCATGTGAAATGCAAGCAGGAACAACATGGTTACCTTAACAGTTTTAAACTCCTTATTCAGAAATCAGTAAGTGATTTTGCCTGAAAAGTTCAGGACTTGACTACAGGATCAGGAAGGGGCCCATTTCAATGTCCATTGCTTATATCCTTACAAAATGTAAGCAGTTTGGTGTAAAAAAAAACAAATCCCTCAACACAGAGCTGCGGTACACATTTTATAGGCTAAAATAATTAAAACGCTTGAAAACGCTCACATTAAACGTTTTCCACTCCACCCCTCAATCAGGTATTGCAGTCCCTTTATGAATGGTGCACTTCCCCACCCTGGGAAAACAATGTTGTTCAAAGAAAGAAGATAAAAAGAAAGTAGCGCTTCAATCTGGCCTGTCTGCTGACCACTCTGTATTGCTTTATTTGGTTATTTAATGATTTTTCTTATGTTGATACTTTTTTTCTCTCCGTCCCGAGGTTGTACTTTGGAATAGAACCCTGTCAGAAAATGAGGACATTTCCAGCTAAAGTGTTCTGCTCGTTTTTTGATCCATTTCACGGGGGAACACATAAAGAAAAAGAGAGGCAAGGGGAGTATGTAACAGCTGTTTTTTGGAATCAGCACTTAAGGATAAGCGAAATAGAGACCGAAAGAGATGGAGGAATAACGAGAGAGAGAGAGGGGGGGAGGGGGAAGCTACCAGAGGCAGAGCAGGAGAAGCGGACACTGTCCTTGCCTTCTCTGGGCACTCCGGAAAAGTTTTTTTTCCTTCTCTGCCCTTCCCAGACTGGCCAAGCCTTACTGCAGAATAACAAAGGGCAGAGGGCGGGTGGCCTCTTTGACTGCCAGCATGTGAGGTCACAGGTCAAGTACAGGGCCATTAGGTAGCGCTTTCGCGCGCTAATGGCCCTTCGAATAACTGAAGGGAGAGGGGAAATTATTTTGTCCCCTCGTCCCCCCCACACCTTGCCCCTCGTGTCCCCCCACTCCAAAATCTGGGGAGGATATGTCCCCCGCGTCCCCCACACTTCCTACGCCCATGCCTTGACCTATGTTGATTTATGTGTGACATGAATAATCCGGCTAGAATGTGTTCCATTTCACAGATGTCATGATTCATGAAAGGTGGCGAGGCGATTACGTCTTTTTAGACTTTAACATTGAAGTTTGTTGAATAAGTTTAAATGCGCCGCCAATTTTGTCAGCTCTTGAGAAGTGGAGTGCACAGGATCACTCCATTGGTTGAGTGGGAAACCTTGTGTAAAACTACATGCTTATTGTCCCCCCTTTTTGTTAATTTTGCCACCATACCCATTCTGCATAATTTGTCAGGGTGGTGTGAGAACCGGCAGGTACAATGAACCTAGAAATCGAGCCCTGCTTGGGAGCCCCTAGATGTTATGTAACACTCTTGATGAATGGCCTGCATTGTAAACTACGATACCGGTTGTCAGCACGTGTATCAAAGTCAAAATTTGGCTCTTGAAACCGTCCATGGCTTAGTCACAGCGCAAAGGCTAGAGTAATTTTTTTTCCTTTTAAGCACAAAGGGAAAGCAATTTGCCCGAAATTACATGATTATGACTTATGAGCAAAGGCCACAATTTGAACTTGGTACATTCAAAAGTAGGTAGTACTGTGGGCTGTGGCGCTTATATGATGTGAAGAGAAAGCCTTTGGCGGTGCCCTAATGCTCAATTACTGTTTAAAAAGCTGATTTAGTGAGCTTTCGAAAGTTTAAAAGATGTCATAGTTGTCCGTGTTTACCTCACAATGCACTGTCTGCATTTCGAAATTGGCGCTTTAATAGAATAGATCCAATTGGAGTAGCTGTTGGACTTCTTTTTTCATTGCAGTCGCTTTGCTACAGATGCCAATGCAATTGTGCACCACGTCTCAACCAGGAATGCATGGGGTAAACACAGGAAGTCGAACTATTGAAAAGATATATATAATTATTTTTGCGGTTTTTATATAGTGTATATTTGACTCGAAAATACATGAGCAAGTAGTTACATTACTCATGGACACATTCACCTATTTAGATGATACAGGACTCACTTGTTAAATACAGCTAATAAAGCAGATTTGCACACCACAGTAACCTAACTGTTGAACATATTTAATACAGAAGGATATGGGGTATTTTGTTACGTGTTTAACTATTTCAAGTCTACAGATTCACAATTGCTTTATAAACCTTTGTGCACTCTCAATTTTGCCTTAAATGCTTTATTTGCCCATTCTTTTTTCAAAAACATATTGTGACGTAGCACTCATCCACAACTTTTCCGCCCTACCACTTTCAAATGTTACCAGCCGCCGCTGCTTGTTTCCAACGATCCGGCTGCCCCAATGACATGACTATCACAAGAAGGTGGGTGGAAGGATCCGGTATTTCCGTTAAGAGTGGCAACATGATGTGCCAGAAGCATGGGTCCTATAGTTGTTCACAAGGATTATCAAATTGGATTGAGATTGTACCAGACCCAGGTCAAGAAAAACAACTAGGTTGTTACTCCTTGATGTGATTGATGCAAAAAAAGGTATCAGGAAAATTCCATTCTGTCCCTTAAGAGAGCCGGACACATTGCATACCAGCAATCCTACCATTGGCATCTCCTGTAATGTTTCTGGGCTGCCTGGTCTTCCACGTTTAGGGTGACCAGACGTCACCGTTTTCCCAGGACAATCCCCATTTTTGGAGAAGTGTCCCCGTGTCCCGACACTTTTCTCCAAGTGACTCAAATGTCCCTGTTTTCAAACAGTGTCCGGGTTAAACACAGGAATGTCCCTGTTTTTTATTGTTCCGGTTGAGCATGCATGCGCATGCTCTCTTTGCACTGGTTACGGTGTGTGTCGTCACTGAGGTGAGCGCTGTAGCAGGAAGGCAAATCCTTTGAAGAGAGACATTTTCTCTCAGGATTTCCCTTCTCTTTTTACATGCAGCGCCACCTACGTCATCGTGCCAGAAATATTTGAACAATTCAAAACTGAATCTTCGCTAGAGGAGGACATAGTGATATTAAGGTGCAACCCCAGTTTATGAACTTTCTGAACTGTTGAGGCTGTGTGTTTGCTGCTGCCCCAAATGTCCCACCTAGAAATACACAAAACAGAAACTTTAAAGTATTTATGAATGTTAGGATGAGTGTCCGATAACACATGTGGTTATGACTTCCCCAACGTCCTTCTTAAGCTCCAACCATTAATTCCTACCAGTTCCAAGATCAGAACAGAAATCCTGTGTTCTCCATATCAAAGCTATGACTCCACCGTTTGACTGACCTTTCAGATCACAGTAAACTGTTTAGCTGGAAAGGACTTAAAGGAGCAGTTTTAACGCCTGTGGAAGAGGCGAGCAGCGCTGCTCGAGCTTTTTGCTCAGGTCTTCACACTATTGCGCTATGAGATGATACCAATGGCTAGAGTGCACTATACATACTCCAGTAAGGTAACATGACAACCCAGCAGTGACCATGCAAATGTGGGAGGACTGTGTGGTCGGAAAGCCTTTGCGACCCTTAAGACCCTAAGGCAGTAATACCTGGAGAGAAGTGTTTTTCTTACATTGATCCATGGCTGCCCTTTGGCAATTTAGCATTCTGCAGTTTACCTCCCATGCTTTTCTGTCATGAGCAACTAAACAACATAAGTGAGTTGTACTTCACGTGGTGCTGACGCGCTGCTATAGAAATGATCATTGATAAAGCTAGTAAATCTGACGTTTGCTAGCCTGTGATGTATTATTGATTTTTGGCAAGTATATGCTATAGTCCTTAAAAGTGTAAATGTAATAAAAAGTACTAATGTTGCTGCGTAAAGGAGAGGGTTGCCAATAAAATACCTCGGATTTGTTGTCTGTAATGCTGTTTCTCGGTATGTGGAGGGAGCTGTCATTGTAGCCGTTTTCTATGTCTACAACAGCTGTCAAATAGTCCTACTTTTATGTCGATGGTTACTGCAAACCGTTGTCCTACCTCTATGTCTATGACCTGTCCCCGTTTTTTAGGTCTCACGTGGTGTACTGCGTACAGGCGCAGTCGAGCTCGCAAGATTTTATGTTTTAGGGTGAGTTTCTCTAAAAAGGGTTAAGCCCCGCCCCTCTTCTCCATTGGCTGGCCTTATAAACAGTGGCCAGCTATTGGAGAAGAGGTCGCCATGACGTATTTCTTTCTCTTTAAGCCCCGTCCTTTCCAGACTGGCTTACTTGACTTCCTGCTGGCGTAAAAGCTTTCTTATCTTCTTTATGGGGCCAACCGATGGCCCCATAAAGAAGATAAGAAAGCTTTTACGCCAGCAGGAAGTCAAGTGAGAAAAGTGTACGTCATGGCGTCTGCGACGTAAATACTTGTTCGAATTGCAAGAGGTAAACAAATCTCTACAAAACAGGAAACTAAAGAATTTGCACAGTGTAGCTAAATTAATAATCTGCATCCTAATAATTTCTTGTGCATTTTAAATTAAAGTGTTGTCGTATTATTTTTGCCAACAGCAAAAAAAGTTATATTTCTTGTAGGATTTCTATTTTGACATCACTGTATATGCTTCCTTATACTCAGAAATCCCTTCAAACATGGCGACCCTACGTACACACTAGCAACAGCTAGTTTTGTCCGTCTTCTTGTTCTGTGCCGTCAAATCGTCAAATTGAGCCCATTCGCTTCGACAGCTCGCAGACTAGCTCGAGACTCGAACGACAATGAACTTGACCTTCATCTGATTCATGTATGTTCAATAAACATAAGCATGTGAGCAGTACCCCCTGCCAAAATAGCAAAGGTTAGGAACAAACAGCACAAAAGAAATGAAGAAGTGGCAGGAACATTTTTAAAACAGAGATGTGGTTTGGGATTAAATGTTAATGTTTTACAGAAAAGTGTCGGACCGACATCGTAAGACTCCATATAAGTTCATGGGCTGCACTATTGACAGTTACGTGAATGAAACTATATATTAAATTGTGTGGCATAGTACTCTGTCCCCTCACTCCCGCATTTTTTCCATGTGTGGCTCTGTGTGTGTGTGGCTCTGTGTGTGTGTGGCTCTGTGTGTGTGTGTGGCTCTGTGTGTGGCTGTGTGTGTGTGTGTGTGTGGCTCTGTGTGTGTAAGTGTCTGACCGACATCGTAAGACTCCATATAAGTTCATGGGCTGCACTATTGACAGTTACGTGAATGAGACTATATATTAAATTGTGTGGCACAGTACTCTGTCCCCCCCCCATTGTTTCCATGTGTGGCTCTGTGTGTGTCGCTCTGTGTGTGTGGCTCTGTGTGTGTGTGTGTGTGTGTGTTGCTCTGTGTGTGTGGGTGGGGGTGCAAATGCAATAGATCTCGCATTTGCGAGAGATTAAGCTATTTGCATTGTAAATGACAATGCCATTTATTTTTATGTTTTCAAAACCAACACATAAATAAAAATGTTGTCATTTACAATGCCAATAGCTCTAACTTTTGCAAAGGCGAGACCGTTGCATTGTAAATGCTTATTGTTTTGAGAATCTGGTCACCCTATCCAAGTTGCGTCCTGAATATCTAGATTCATTCCACATCTCAGAAGTTTTCAAGGTTCAGCTTTTGTGGAAACCATTTTCAGTTGTGTGCCTTGTTTTTTGAATTAAGACCAGCTCCGAATGTGTTAAGAAAGCCTTAGCTCCATTTGTCAGTAATCTGTATTGTTTTTGTGTGTGTTCGTTTTCCCCTACCTTGTTGACTGACTCATTTCAGCCTTTTCTTTCTCAAAGGTTCTACAGGCCGTCTAAATGGTTTGCATGATGATGTAATCCTACAGCTTCTTATTGAACAAGGACAATCTCCGCTTCTCCCAGTTCAGAAATGGCAGTTTATTGGAGCCTCTTCATGATAGATGCGGGAAGGGGATTTCTTCCTACAGTGAGACAAAAGAAACTGATGAATACAAAATTAGCCAATGAAAATAAGACTACATTAGTAAAAAACATCAATACCCATGAGGCTTTGAGCCACACCTCCTTTATCACATCCAATCACTGCATCATAAAGTATACAAAGTAGAGAGGCACCCAACTGGCTTCCTCTTTCTTTGCGCAAACTCAGTCCAAAAGTACGAACCAAAACCAAAGTCTTAAACTCTCAACAGAGAGATGAACAGTTCCTTATGAATTCTCAGCGGAGAATATAATCCACAGCACACAAAGTTATCCGCTTCTGTCAGGATGGCGATGCACTTCCATCCGGAGAAACCAGTCAGTTTTTGTTGGAATCATTTCCTAAAACAGTAACAAGGTTGAGAAAGGGAACCCATAACTTCACTTCTCATAGGGTGGGCAAATAACGTTGTAATAAACATAACTTCCAATCAACATAACAGTTGAAATAAAACTGTCCCAACGGGTGGGATGATCCTCGCCTCCGTGTCCTTAATAGAATCTAAAATTCTTGTTGTGATAGCTGGAAAATTTTGTATTCTATATCAGAACCGGAGACTTCTGATGATGCTGGTTCAAAGCTCATCAATCACAGCATCAGAAACAGGAGAAATAGGCTTAAAATAAAAAACTTTAAATATAGAATCTGAAGACCAGTCAGCCGCTTTAAGGATGTCTTCCAAACGAGATCCCAACATGTAGGCATTGGAGGCCATAGCTCCTCTCGCAGAATATGCACCATATACAGAAATATCAATACCTGCTTCTAACATCACCCATCTAACCACCTAGCCAAGGTGGCAGCAGAGACTGGTTTGAAGGGCTTCTGTACTGAAATTAACAACTGACCCAACGGATCAGACCTGTGTGCAATAGTACGCTCTTCATAACATTTCAAACATTGTAAGACGCATAACTTGTTATTATGAGGGAAAGAAGGATACTCCACTGCAGGTGACATAGTCTTTGTCCGTCTCGTGATCACAAAAGAGACACCCTGTGGAGAAAACATTCTACCAGCAAGATCTAAGGCCCGTACATCAGACACTCTCTGGCAGGAGATGAGGCACAACAACATGGTAAGTTTGGCAGAAAGTTGTTTCAAAGACAGATCAACATTATTTGGCCAAGATTCCAGACGGGAAATGACCTTGGAGACATCCCATAAAGTAGAGTATCTTGGGCAAGGTGGATAAGCCACCCGAACACCTTTAAGCAAGTTACAAACCAGGGGATGCATCCCCACAGGTTTACCATCCACATGATCATGAATGACCTGCCGAAATAGCGGAGCTAAAATTATTAACTGATCTGTAAGCAAGGCCTGACTGCACATTCCGAAAGAAAGTTTAAGATCTCAGTTACATCTGATCCCACGGGATCCACCTGCCGTTGAAGGCACCAACTCATCCATCTCTTCCAGGAAGCTGAATATCGCTTTCGGGTGGATGGAGCCCAAGCCTGTTGCATAACGCTGGCAGCCGCCTGTGAAATGCCTGCAATGCTCCCATGTCTCCCGAGAGCGTCCACACCATCAGCGTTAGCTGCTTCTGCAGGAACAACGGATGACATGCTCCCACTGGGTCCTGGAGAAGAGTCGGGAACACCTGAAGTTGAAAGGGGAGATCCACAGACAATTCCAATAGTGTGGGAAACCACGACTGGGTCTTCCACAAAGGTGTCACCAATACTATTGAAGCCGTCTGCCGACAGACAAAGGCCGCCACTCTCGGAATCAAGGCAAACGGAGGGAAGGCAAAGTTCCTCTGTTGCCCCTAATGGTGAAGGAACACGACCGTTCCCATTGCCATCGGATCCGGTCTCCAACTGAAGAACAGGGAAAGTTGGGCATTGAGGTGAGAGGCAAACAGGTCTATCTGGCATGGGCCTCACATATCCATGACTTGGGCAAACAGAGAGGGGTGAAGCCTCCAATCGCTGTGATCTCTGAGGAATCTGGAGTTCCAGTCCGCCACTTGATTGAGCTTCCTCAGAAGGTACTCTGCTACGACAGAAATCTTGTGGTCCAGGCAGAAATGCCAGAACTCCTTCACTATGCTGACTAGCATACAGGACCTCGTTCTCCCGAGACGATTGATATATCTCACTGCTGAGACATTGTCCATCCGAAGAAGGATGCAACAGTTGCTCTTCAGGGGTGAGATAGACCTGATGGCAAAGGACCCGGCCAGTAACTCTATGCAATTTATGTGTAATTTTAGTTCTTCTGCTGACCAGCGTCCTCCTGTGGTAAATTCTCCACAGGGAGCGCCCCAGTCCCATTGGCTGGCGTCAGATTCGACAACTACATCCGGGGCGGCGCCGAAGATCGCGCGCCCATTCCAGGCCGTCACGTGTTCCAACCACAAGTGAAGCTCCTACCGAGCCTCCAGGGATAAGGGAATCAGATGATCGTAGTGAAACTTCTTCTGAATGTAAAAGATCTTGAGCCTTTGAAGGGCCCTGTATTGCAAGGTACCCGGGAAAATGGCTTGGATCGACGAGGCTAGAAACCCCACAATTCTCACCAGAACTCTCATAGAAATCATTTGCTTTGACAAAGTGGATATGATCTCCATTTTTATGGACCTGATCTTGCTCACAGGAAGGAGGAGTTGGGCAGATACTGAGTCTATCAGGAATTCTATCTGTTGACTCTGGACCATCAATGACTTCTTGGTGTTGATGACAAAACCCAGATCCTGCAACAGGGACATAGTCCACCCCAGGTGTGTGAGGAGTAGAGTTTGATCCTGCGCCAGAATTAACATGTCGCTAAGTACACAATAAGGCGTGCCCCCATTTCCCGCAGACGGGAAACCACTGGTTTCAGGAGTTTGGTGAAGACCCACGGGGCTGAGGGAAGACCAAAGGGGAGAGTGCGATACCGGTGCCATTGCCCTTTCCTTTGAAACTGCAATAATTTTTGATGTGAGGGGCAAATTGGTACTGTAAGGTAGACATCCTTCAGGTCCAACCGGACCATCCAGTCCTTCTCCAGCAGTCTGCAATCGATAAAGATGGATACCCTCAATCTTGAAGTGTGGGTAGACTACATGAGGGTTGAAATCTCTCAAATTCAAGACTAGGCGTTGACCTCCGCCTTTCTTTTGAACAAAAAAGCCGTTGCTGCAAAATCCTTTGGGGATGAAGGGTCCCACGGCAATGGCCTGTTTGGCTAAAAGCTCTTCCAGTTCTAAGTCTATAAAATTTTGTTCTTGAAGCTAAAAAGGGAGAGGTCGAGGGGGAAACACCTGACGGGAACAATCCAACAGCTCTATCTGATAACCCCGGACGGTCTGAAGGACCCACACATCTGAGGTAAGAGTCATCCAACTGGCCACAAAATGTACCAACCTGGCCCCTAAGGAATCAATGGAAATACAGGACTTACCAGACAAATGTAAGTCGAAATTCTTATATCCACGGTCGACACCATGATTGAAGTGACCCCTGTAGCCACGTGATCTGGAGGGGTAGAAACCAGCCTGCTCGGGCTCCTAGGTGTAACCTCTGCCACGTCTGGGAGCGAATCCTCTCCGAGGACTAGGGTTCGTGTAGCAGCTGGTCGAGCGTCCTCTGACACGCCCGGCCCTAACAGAGACCTGATGGAGCGCACTCTTTAAAGAAGCCTGAGATTTATCGAGGGAGGCAATATCTTTCACAAATTTGTCGCAAAAAGTTGACCCTTTACCAACGGGCCCGGCTCAGACAAGGCCAACTCCACCAATTGTGGATCAATCCCGAGCAAAACCGACTTGCGGCGTTCTGAGGCCAAAGCGCAGTTTGCGTTTCCTAGCATGCAAATTGCCCTTTGAGCCCAGCCAGCCAGGACTTCGGGGTGGATAGCGGCCCCTGTCTCCTGAGCCTGGAGGTCCAACTCGAGAATTTTTGCTAAAGGGCCCGAAAGGTCCAGGACCTTATCCTGGCACGCCTGGAGCGCGCGATCAATCCCCATTTTAGGGTCTTTTTTATACTTTTTTAAGAAGGTGGTCATTGAGGTATCTATGTCTGGGGTGAGAGCCACCTTGTGAGCCAAGCCTGGTCGGGGACATACCGATTTCAGTCGAGCTCTAACCTCCTTATCAAAACCTTTACGTAGGTGGATCTGCATATACTCAGCCACTGCAGGTGGAGGGACCCAGTCAGAGGATCTAGGATGGACTATGTCTGAGAGATCGAACATAAATGGGGAAGACTGCACAGGAGAGGAAGCGTGCTTACGCTTTCTCGCACACTTGCGAGGTCTGGTCTCCTGGGAAGAATCTGTGTCTGTATCGGTATCTGTCGTGGTATCAGGGATGGAATAGGAGAAGACTGAGGTGAAGGGAAGGCAGGGGTGCCATCTTTGGCGGTTTCCTGCGATTTGTACAATTTAGAATATGTATGTGCGTGAGGCCATGAGGAGACCCGGGGCTGCGGGGGGCCCAGACCTTGTGGTGGGGGCAGGAGTGTTAGGAGGGTCTAGAAGTTCCAATGTCTTAGCTAGGGGCAACAGGGTGGAAGACAGGGCCTTATCTAGCTTGGCATCCAATTTTTGTTCAATAATGTCCTCCATGGACTCCTCCTCATAATATTCCTCGTTGCCCTGATCATCACACGCAGTAACTTCCTCCTGGTAGAAGTCACACTCTGCCATGCTCTTAATAGAATATGAATATTCCAATCAACAGTCCCCAGAGGGAAGCACAATTATCCGCCCAGTAATCAAGGGCGTCGGTTGGGAGTGATGCTGAGCTTAGGAGCCAGTAAAACAATGCTAAAGTCAAATCAAATCAAGATAGTCCCACTCTAGGACTAATGGAGGGACAAAAACCCATACTAAGTCAGTGTAGGGGCACCAACAATTAGTATTCCATCCAGAAGCCCTGGAAAGGCAAGGGTTAATGTCCCAGACAAGCGTGAGGTCTTTGTCCACAAAATCTCTGCCTTATCTGATGTCAAAACAGCCCGAACTGCCTCCTGGCGTGCTGCGTATCTCTCCCCTGTTCAGCCTGGGGCAGGGCGCTTTGTCTGGCAAAAGGGAAAGGCTGCACGAGCGAGCCCTGGAGACACACGCTGAGTGCCCACGAAGGCCCGGCGTGCGCCTCGCTCCCGGTGAGGGCGGGAGGGGGCAGTCCCTCCTGATCGCGAGCCGCGATCTAGACAGTCCATGCTGCCGGCAGCAACAATGGGGCACGGAGGGGACCTAAAGCCCAACACACGCTTGAAAAGCGGGAGCTAAGGCGAAAATGGAACAGGGCAGTAACGGGCCAGCGCTCGGAAGTCAGAGAGACGCTAGGTCGCGCAGCAGTCGCGCAGCAGTCGCGCGCTAAGCCACAATCAAAACATGTAAGAAGCATCACAATCAAGGAACCAATGTACCACAATGGCGGTTCCAGGAATCAAAGCATAAAGTATAAATCACAATTTCAAAATGTATAAGTAAACCAGAATAGCAGTGTAAAGTATACAAGGTAGAGAGGCACTTATCTGGGCTGCGAAGCAGCACAGAAAGAGGAAGCCAGTTGGGTGCCTCTCTACTTTGTATACTTTATGATGCAGTGATTGGCTGTGATAAAGGAGGAGTGGTTCAAAGCCTCATGGGTATTGATGTTTTTTTAATAATGTAGTTTTATTTTCATTGGCTGCTGTGTTTGCAGTAAAGAAATTGAGTAAGCATAACCAGAAGCCTCCGGTCCAGATATAGAATCAATTTAGACTGCTGCTCAGCCGCAAGGAGACTCCAGCATGACACTGGCTGGGAGTTCAGGGTGAAATGGCAGCCTCTGTCCCCAATTCCCTGGGTTCATTTGCATCTATGTCATCTCATGAATACCTTCTATCCCACTGGGATCCAGAATCAAAAGACTACATCATGGTTCTGATCTCTCCAGAGAGAGTGGTCAAGTTGCAATGGGGATGAACAGTGAACCCTTCCAGTCTCAACAAGGAGTTTTTGTTAGCTGCTCCTCTTACAATGACAACAGACGCTGGAGAAACTGTGAAGGGGTTTTATCCCCCACAAGCCAACGCGAGGTGACATCACGGAGCCTAGGAAGTGAGGCTCACTTGCCAAGCAAGCGCTCTGTATGTCCAAGTTGCCGATTTGAAGAGCGTTATTTTATTTAATCGGTATTATAATAATTTTAACCCAAGAAGCAACCCTACAATAATAAATGATTAGAAATTTGATTTATGTTTATGTTTAATAGTAATTCTGCAGTCAATATTAGTTGGGCAGGAGACTTAAATGTATCCATGTGCACACAAAGGACAACTACTGTTTGTGGTTTGGTTGATTTGGAAGGTCATGATAGCCTGCATTTTAAACATAACCTGGAATTTTGTAAAGCACCCCTAAGGGTCCCAAGGGGCTAAGTGCCGTCGGGGAGATTAAGCGAGCTATTGACCAGAGTCACATGGTGCTGGGCTCAGCTGCCGCTGGCACTGGGGATTGAATCGCTGTGATCCCCTTGCTCCTGAGTCAGCCGCCACCCCCCTTGTCGCCAAACATCATTGTTATGGTGTGGTGTAATATGTAAAAATGCTCTGTAGGTGTAGACAAGCACTCCCTTTTACTGTTCGATCTTTTAGTATACACTTATAACCATTTTATGTGTAGGAAAGTGAGCTGTCTCATGGGGGGGTGCCCCAACCCCCTCTTATAATATGCTCTGTCGAGGCCAGGGGACACCTGGTCTGTGAGACGCTCCCCTATTAGTCCCAAATGCTTCAAGTCCTTAATCAATTCCTTCCTACTATAGTTAAAAATCATCAAATGCGTAAACAAAACATTAGAAAAATCAATTTAGGCAAACAAGTTTTATACATGTATTTCTCAACAAAGGTTTTTCTGGATTTTACCAGATATGAGCAAGTTTAAATGTCAATCAGCATGTATATTGATAATACATAAACGTAAACGTATGGTTGTTATCACCAAATTGTTAATTCAACAAATTTTGCAAAACCCAATGCATTTCGGGTCATTTCGACCCTTCATCAGGGAAAAAAACAGTTCTCAATGCTGATTTATAACATCTATTTCAAATTTTCTTGTGAAGCATTCCAGCTCTCAATTCGTGGTTCATCAAAATGGCACTACAAATATTTTTTTATACAGTATAAGCTTATGTCGAGTATCAAATAGTACATATATCGAATCATAGGGTCTTGCACATGCGGGGTTCCCTGTGTGAGGACGATGTTAATTGATGTTTCCAACCAAGGTGAGACCCTTATAACCCATTAAAAAAATACAAGCGGTGGGCAACTTACGAAGAACGTGCTCTAAAGCTATCTGTGCTAGAAGAAAATAACATGTTCCTGTTAGACAAAGTCTCAATTAAATTGTACTGGTAATTGCGAGACTCTAATTATTTTAAAAAGGCTTACCAAAACCAATAAGTCGGTAATGCCAAGGTTTATTTGCCCTCCGCGATTGTGGCCGAGCGCTGCTTCTATAACTGAAAGCTAACAGATTTGGCGTCACAAGATTGCACTTGGGTATGTAAACAAGCTTATTTAAGCTTAGGATACAAGCACTCCCCCGAGCCATACACCGCTCACCTAAAGTGGCCGCTAAACGTGACCTTTGCCCCTGCCTGTAGGGCCGGTCGCTCGATACACCACGCTGCTCCCCCCCCCCCGTGAGTGCCAGGACCCCTCTCCTCCGTTGCTGCCTCGCTCCGGCCGAGCGCCGGTTTGCCGCGCTATTTCTGTAATTTGGGATTATTGTTGTCTCTGCTTGTGCCCCCGTTTCTCTTGTTTTTCTTGTCACCAGTATTGTATTCCTCAGCTTGTGCCCCGTATTTCTCGCCAGTTCTGTATTTTCTCTGCCTGTGCGCTATTTCTGTAATTTGGGATTATTGTTGTCTCTGCTTATGCCCCCGTTTTTTTCTTGTCACCAGTATTGTGTCTCTCTGCTTGTGCCCCGTATTTCTCGCCAGATTTGTATTTCCTCTGCCTGTGCCCCCGTGATTGTCCCGCCATCTCTTCCCCTCCACTCTCCCCGCCGCTGCTCCCCTGCGACCCCGCCCCCTTTTTCCTTGTGTTCCCGCCATTAGCCACCCCGCTCCCGCCTCCCAGCTGCTCCTCCCTCCCATTTCGCCATTTATGGAGGTTGCCGCACGGAAGCGCAGCGGACGTGCCGATTGTGCGCCAAAGGCGCGCCAAAGGCAAGCCCGCCTGCGCCCGTCCACGCCTGGCCCGCGCCCAGCACCAGACCCCCTGGCCCCCGCAGCTGCCAACCCACCCACCGGACTTACGACACCGCCACCCTCAACGCACTCAACAACGGCCGAATCCCCGGCTGCCACCGTGCCACCCCAGGACGCACCCACTGACCCTTCACCTGCCAATCCTGCAAGTTCTCTTGCCTCTGGACCTGCACCGCACCCGCCAAGCCGAGCACCAGCAGCAACCACCTGAAGTGCATCCTGCTCAACACCCGCTCCGTCCACAGACAGGCCGTGGAACTATGGAACCTGCTCGACTCCACATCACCAGATGTCGCATTCCTCACGGAAACATGGATGAACGCCTCCTCAGCGCCCGACATCGCCATCGCCATCCCGAATGGATACAAGATCACTGGGAGGGACCGCGTCAACCAGACCGGAGGAGGCATCGCCATCGTCCACAAGAACACCATCCGCATCACGACCAACTCCGACGACACCTTCACAGCCGCTGAACACCTGCACTTCCAGATACACACCGACCCCAAGACCACCCTCAGAGGCACCCTCATCTACAGACCCCCGGGACCATGCACACAATTCAGCAAAGACATCGGCGACTTCATCAGCCCGCACGCCCTCTCCTCAGCTGACTACATCCTCCTCGGGGACCTCAACTTCCACCTGGAGAACAACAACGACCGCAACACCACCACCCTGCTGGACAACCTCGCCAACCTCGGACTCAAGCAACTGGTGACCACCCCCACCCACTACGCCGGCCACACGCTTGACCCCGTCTTCTCCTCCAGCAAGGACATCTCCTTCAGCCACACCGCCGGACTCCACTGGACAGACCACAGCTGCGTCCACTTCAGCTTCAGTAGGACCACCACTCACCACCACCCGCAACAGGTTCCCCGCAGAAGCTGGAACAAGATCACCACCGACCAACTCACCACATCCCTGAGCCAGAACCCTCCCGCCAGCTCAAGGAACCCCAACCAAGCCGCCAACAACCTCACAAGATGGATCACCATCTGCGCAAGACGACCTCGCCCCACTGAAGAGCCCCCCCGTCAGACCCGGCAACAAGAAAGCATCCTGGTTCACCAACGAACTCAAGAGCTCCAAGAAGAACTGCCGGGCCCTCGAGAAAACCTGGCGCAGAGACCCGACTACAGACAACGTGACCACCCTCAAGCACGCCACCCGGAAATACCACCAGCTGATCCACACTTCAAGAAAACCGCATTCAAGGAACGACTGGACAACAATGACCACAACAGCAAGGAACTCTTCAACATCGTCAAAGAGCTCTCGAACCCCAGCGCCGAAAACAACGACATCACTCCCTCGCAAGACCTCTGCAAATCGCTCGCCTCATTCTTCCACAGCAAGATCGCAGACATACACAACAGTTTCAGCACACAGCCGACGCACCCTATGACCGTACCAACGACCCCCACCACCACCCTCTGAGCCTGGACCCGGTCAACACCGAAGACACCATCCGCACGATGAACTCCATCCACTCCGGATCACCAACCGACCCCTACCCTCACCACGTCTTCAACAAGGCCGACTCCGTCATCGCACCCCAACTCCGGGACATCATCAACACCTCCTTCGACACCGCCATCTTCCCAGAGAGCTGGAAGCACGCCAAACTCAGCGTCCTACTGAAGAAACCATCAGCGGACCCGACCGACCTCAAAAACTACCGCTCCATCTCGCTCCTTCCTTTTCCTGCCAAAGTCATCGAGAAGACCGTCAACAGACAGCTGGCCGCCTTCCTCGAGACAAATGGATCCCTCGACCACTCGCAGTCCAGCTTCCGGGCCAACCACAGCACCGAGACCGCCCTCATCGCAGCCACCGGCGACATCCGAGCCCTGCTCGACAACGGGGAAACAGCGGCCCTCATCCTCCTGGACCTCTCCGCAGCGTTCGACACGGTCTGCCACCGCACCCTAGTGCAGCGCCTGAACAACGTCGGAATCCAGGAGAAGGCACTGGAGTGGATCATCTCCTTCCTCGCCGGAAGAACCCAGAGAGTCCGCCTCCCCCCGTTCAGATCCGAGGCCACCGAAGTCATCTGCAGCGTACCACAAGGATCATCACTCAGCCCCACCCTCTTCAACGTCTACATGAGCCCCCTCGCAGCCATCGCACGCCAACACAACCTCAACATCATCTCCTATGCCGAGGACACCCAGCTGATCCTCTCCCTCACCAACGACCCCACAACCGCCAGAACCAACCTACATGAAGGGATGAAGGACGTAGCCGAGTGGATGAGGAACAGCCGCCTGAAACTGAACTCAGATAAGACGGAAGTCCTCATCCTGGGATCATCACCCTCCGCCTGGGACGACTCCTGGTGGCTCCCTGCCCTGGGCAACGCACCCAAACCAACGGACCACGCACTTAATATAAGGGTGGAAGGGGTTAGCTGGTGTCAAGATGTGCTGTTGTTCAAAAGTATGGACATACAATATGCCAAACTTGGGGCGAAAATGCTGCCCATACTGGTCCCCGAGGTCTGGAGGTACACAGTGTCCTCATATCTGAAGAAATTGTCCTTCATAGCTATCTTGGCTAAGGCCATTATGTACACGTCAATTCCCCAAGACGAAACTCTGGACACCATTTGGATCATATTAAGTCAAACTGCTTTGGATTCCATCACCTCAGTCTCTTTCATAATGGCCTTAGCCAAGATAGCTATGAACAACAGCACGTCTTGACACCAGCTAACCCCTTCTACCCTGGTGGTCTGGAGGGGGGATCGGGAGTCGATCCTTTTATTCCACCAGTGGCTGAATATGCAAAATCAATACCTGCGATTCACAGTGGAGATCGACAGAGAAAGGATTTCCTTCTTAGATCTCTCTATTTATGTCACCGAGTCTGGTCTGCAAAGTGAATTATTTCGCAAACCTATGGCCCGAAACTCCCTTTTACTGTATGGGAGTCAGCACCCTAAAGCCCTCAGAGACAATCTGCTCTACGGGGAGTTTCTCCTAGCTAGGCGTAACTGCTCAGAAAAGGAGACTTTTTCCAAACATGCAGTAGAATTGTGCCCCCAACTTACTGAAAGACAATACCCCAGAAAACTGATCAAACGTTCGCTCAAACGAGCAACAAATAATAACCGATTAGCTCTCCTTGATTCTCCGGTGGAGAAACCACTGTTAGAGCGTATCACCTTTGTTAGCACCTTTAATACCAGGTCTAACCAAATACAGCAGATAGTAAGACGACATTGGTGGCTCTTGAATGCTAGCAATGATAAAATTGAGCCCCCTTTGTTCGCCTTCAAAAGGTCGACTAGTCTACGTGATAGGTTGGTGCACACTCGTCCTAAAGACATACCGACCAGAGCTATTGGGACTTTGTGGGATCTCCCATTAGTGACAGGGCACCACCCCTGTGGGGCTTGCTCAGTTTGCCAACAGACAGCCCGTTCTCTACAAGTAGATATAGGTACAGACCGTCCATGGGTGCAAAAACAATTTACTAACTGTAATAGCACCCATGTTATTTACTAGCTTACCTGCCCGTGCAACAATAAATATGTTGGCATGACCACCCGCAAGGCACGAACTAGAATCCTTGAGCACAAAAGTGTATTCAGATGCAAGAAAACGGTGTCCAAATTATCTAAACATTTTGTAGAGTTCAATCACCAAGAGACAGAGTTCACATGGACCGTCCTAGAGAAACCACACATACCGTCCCACATAGGCGATGTTTCCAGGTTCCTTTTTTTGAAGGAACAAAAATGGGTTTATAAATTGTCGACAGACACCATGGGCCTCAATGATGAGATACCTTGGGTGGCCCTTAATTAATTTCTTATGGACTACCACTGTTGTAGGGCCCATTCACGAAGGACGACTGATGGACCATACCATAGAGGGTAGAATGCTACCCCTCGTATAACAGAGGAGAGTATTGAGATTCATTCCCCCTCTTGTGTAGTTTTCTTACTCCCGTGGAGGAGACCAGAACAAATCAGGGGTATTTGCTGGATGAAATGTTTTATACATGTGCCACTACAAACAATGCTGATTGTTATGATGGGATAACAAAGCTAACATGGGCACCCTTTGGGTTTATTTCAGTTCAGGATTTGTGTCACACACGCGAAACCCTTGAATGAGGAAATAGCTCAGACAGTTTATAATTAAGATTGCGTGTCTGACAGAAGCGCCTATCAATAAAGCACTGCTACTTTTGCACACGAACTGAACTACTAAGATGGCGGCAATGAAGTCACATTGTAGTTTTATAGCGCGATAAATATTGGTTATGTTAATTTCGATTGATATAGCGCCAAATCAGCGACAGGTCTCCTAGCGCTTGCTTTGGGAACCCGTCCTGGCTTTCCCTGCGAGATAACCCCTACTGGGCATCCCAAGGTGAAGACCAGGCATCCCATCGCAGTGGGGCCACAGTGGAGATTAAGCAAGCTATTGCCCAGAGTTGCTGAGTGTGAACCCATGATTCGAGTAGGCACCGAGGCGAGAATTATTGAGTCCATGGACATTTTGAGCTCAAGACCCTGCAGCGTCGGGAATTGAACCCTGGTCCCGGGTCTGACCTCTGCATCAGAGTCTGCCTCCTCTAACCAGTGAGCCACACTTCTCCATTGGTAGCCAGTATGTCAATATTTATCACTTGCTAGTGTGTTTAAATCATTCCATTTAGTTGGGACCTCCTTAGCCATAGGAGTTAAGAATAAAGCACTAGTTAATATATGACTTGGTTTTCCTGTCGCAAATCTTGTGCGATGAAGTGAAGGTCTAAAAATGCCAACGCTATAGACTATTTTAAATACATATAACGAGTGGCTTTGACCTATTGTTTTTTGGGGTTGACCGAGATGTTGCTTTTAGAATGAAAGCTTCGGCAGGCTGGATTGTATGCACACAAACTACAGTAGATGGACTGATGATGTCATCTTGTAGTTTGGACGCGAACTCTCGCGAGTGTATACTCGGGTATCTGACTAAGCCTGTTATTGAGTTAACCGGCGACCAAGCGATTGGGAGAAGTGTTTTTGAAGTTTTGCTTACAGTGGCTTTTAAGCTAAGGTGAGGAATACATCATGAACATTAAATAAGTTAGAGCACAGAATAAATGAATGCTCCTCCTCTATTTCGCTCCTCCCCTTTATATACAGACAAAGTAGAGTCCACGTTGCCTCCCTCTGAGCTCAGTTTCCTACAACGAGGCAACGACGGACAGGTTGGTGTTGGGCTGTTTTAAGTCTTTGGAGAGAGTTGAGCTCAGATCGTTAGGTCAGGTTGGGGTGACTCCTAAACTAATTGGTCGAGTGATACTCAGTTTGGAGTTTAACAAGAGAGTTACATATAGCCCTCTAATGATTACGTATGGCGAGTGAGAGATCGGGGACTTGCTCCGGGAATGGGACCTGTTTCTTTTATTAAAGACTTTTTGTAAAGCTCTGGGAGGTTTGAACATGTGAGGGGACAGACTAAGGAATAAGGGGATGAATAGGCTAGTATGGCCTATCGCTCCCTTTGATACCCCTCCCTTACCTCCCGCAGAGCGGGGCCTCCTTTATCCTGAGCAAGGTTCCAGGAGAGGTGAGGTATACTCCCTGTACAATTCAGGCGAGTAAGAGTAAGATAATTAGTTTGGTCACCTGATTGGGATCTTTGCAAGATCACATCTTATGATTAGGACTCACGTTGTACTCTGATTTCTTTTTTGAACAGATGTAAAGGACACTGATTGTTTCAGAGGAACATGAGATTTGGATTACACATATGTATCCTTTAATTGGTTTATTTATTTTTCACTTTTGGTATGCAGTAGCAAACGTTAAGGACTGTGGCCCTGAAGAAAGCCGCGGGATTTGTTTCCCTCTAGGCTGAAACATGTTGGCCCTATATATGCAGTTATATGGTTAGACTGCTTTCTTTGCACTGTTCTTGTTTTTATTGAGAAAGAGGTCAACTTCTATTAAAGTTTGTCTTATTGATCCTCTATCTTTTTTTTTTTTTTTTTTATAATTTTTGAAAACCTTTATTTGTGTAGATGGTGACATACAAATACGGGCCTACAACCCAGAGGCAGGCCACGGAACAAACTGGAAAGCACCAATAGCAATAAAAAGTACGGAGTGGTAACTCAATACTACACAATGCTGCGAGTCCATAATGCTAACTGAGCGTAACCCCCCGGTAAAGGATCACAGAAGGTTAATTTTTATATTAAAGAATAAAGGATTGGTCGTATAATAAGCGTCCTGGTACACATGACGGGGAACAGAACCAACAACATTATAATAGGGAATCCATAGATCAGTCATCAGAATAGTCCAAAGCGTTCAAGCCATAGATGCCCTTGCTATTCTTCTTCAGTCAGTGTCCACCCGCAACCTCATGTGCCCAAAGACAAGCAAAACATCACTCTCATGATAATCAAATCATCAATGAGACGGAGAAAGTTGCAATCACTATACATCCCAACCCGGAAAGTAAAAGAAAACGAAAATATTAGAAAAAAGGAAAGGAAAAGGGGACTCCACGTTACTGTACCCGCCCCACGGCGATAATGGCGATCAACAATCCAGACAGCAAACATTCTTAGGGGCGGGGCGCCTAAGTCAGGATAAGCAAAACCTGAAAGTACCATATCGTATAGGAATACCCAAACCTCCCCCCTCCGGGCACACATCCCGCGGGGATCACGCACAGTCATGGAGACCCAAAAAAAGGACACAAAAGAGCCATAGAAACAAAGAACTATCTAATAGACCCCCATCCACCCGCACCCCCTGCACCCCTGCAGAAGGCTATAGCCTACCCCTCCCAGCAGCGTGCCTGCCGCCCTAAGCATGAACCCGAAATATAGAATGAGATAATGTAGGGAAAGGGAAAGAAAACAGATAAAAAGGAGAAAAGAAAAGCCAGGGGGGAGGATACCATGTAACACGGCGCACGGCCCCCGCTCCCCACCCATACAAACATTCTAGTGCAGCCCAAAACAAAGCTGTCACGGTTTCAGGTAGCCATACATATTAAGGATTCGACATATTATCTCAATTTGGGGCAGTCCATAACTCCATGCATCGAACAGCAGACCTCCGGGTGAAAAAAAAAATGGGCTCACCCCAGTCCTTTTTTAGCCATCGCCTCGATGTATGGAAAGGTAGCGGGCATAAAACAAAGCGGTGAGAAAAGGCCATGGAGCAACCGCTGAACGGCCAACGGAAGCCACCCACGGGATCTCCTCCGCCGAAGGCAATGCAAAAGCTGTTCACGGCAGTCATGTAAATCAGTGTCAATGATCGCCAGCAAATCTTCCCGCATGCGATCCAAGACATCGCTGCCCCCGCCAAAGTGCGGGAAACAAACAGTAACCACCTCGGGCCCGTCCGCATCACTGAGGGACGGCTCGGGAGCAATGGCGATCACCAAATGTGTGCAAGACAATGGTCTTGCACACAAAAATCCCGGGCCAAGGTCACTTGCCAAATCTTCAGCGCCCGTAGGACGTCGCCAATCGTGGGTTCACACTCCCCAGTGCAGGCCCCATCACGGCACAGAGGTACAGCATCAACATCCCTGGGCGTTCCACAGCGTACAGCATCAGCCGCCATTTTGTGATTGCTGCGCCGTCTTTTCGAGACCGACTCCTGGGGTGGGCTCACAAGCAGGGCCCCCGCGGGATCCCCTTCAAGCATCCAAACAGCAGCCTCGGCGCAGAGATGAGGGCCACCAAAAGAAAGGGACCCGCCGGCGCCAACGCTCCGCCGGAGCCACTCTCCACCACCGAGCGATGGAAGTCGGAATGACCGGGCGAGGCAACAAGGGGGGGAGCCACCAATACGGCGTCCCCCACACACAACTTGCCGCACCTCACCTCTGGACCACCGGACGGTAGTCCCAGGCACGTTCAGTTGCCTCCGGCCTTTTTGCACAATGGCCTTCTCCGGCCGGCCTCCATCCTCCACCCGAGGCCGCCACCGACACCGTCTCGCCGGCTACTCGCTGAAGGCAAGGCCCCGGTCTCCACTCCACAGAGGCCGCACTTCCTGGGAGGACGCCGCTGTGGACCCACTGATCTCCGGAGCCACCAGGACGGGTGGTAAGTATCAGCAGACCTTCATCTATAAAATGTTGTCGTTTCTGGGCAGGATGGGCGGCAGGATAGATGAGTTTGGGCAGGGAGGCCGGCGGAGCCGAGCTACCGTGCGGCCATCACGATGTCGAGCTTGGCTCCTCCCTCCCTCTATCCTTTTTTAACTCAAAACACCTTATTGTTTTTGCACTGCACTTAATTCCATCACGATCATTGACTCATGGTCTTCACGGCGATTGAGGATGTGACCCAGATGAGTATGGGTTATGGACTAGTGTCGATGATCATGAGACATACCATCCCTATTCGGATGACCAAATGAGAATATTTGATCTACATTTGACTTTGATGGGAATCCAGTATTTCTCTGTATGGGTCTGATCAACAATTGCAGTGAGTCCTACTGTTTAGGTTGCCTTTTTGACACTTTGTGAGGGAGCAAGATTTATCTAGCCCCTTAAGCGCTAACTTACTTATATAGGAGTGTGCGCATCTCGGGAGTTTGGTTAGCTCCTATATAGACCCCCAATTTGTTTTTGTTATTTGATTTACTGTTTAGGGGACCTCATTCTGGGCAGGTCTTTAAAAATCTTCCCTCAGACCCTTCTTTTCTCCGTTAGTTATTTAACATTACTGCATTGCCCGCAGTCCCAACATTTTCGCATGCCTTTAAACGTTTTAATTTCAGGCTGTATTTGTTTCTTCAAAATTTCCCTCATGTTCTTTGATCGATTATGCGCAAATAAAGGGGATCCTTCGAACAAACCAGCAAAGTCTGGTTCTTGCAATATTATTTCCCATCTCTTGCGAACAATGTTTTTGATATTGCCAGCCTGTGTCGATTGTTTTAGAACAAACACCATGCGTTTGTTGATGAGTTTTGGAGCTTTTTCAAGTAATTCGGTTCTGGTCTTTACTGCAACTCTCTCTTTGGCAGACTGTAACGTGGATTCAGGATAACCACGTGCTTTGTATCGCATTAGTTGCTGTTACATCAGTTCAGTGCTTTTTGTGGTATCCGATGTGATTCTCTTAATCCGAATTAATTTGGAGAATGGTAGATGATCTTTCAAAGAACTCGGGTGCGCGCTGGAGTAGTGCAGCGCGTTATTGACATCAGTTGGTTTCCGATAGACTGTGGTTGCTAGCCCATCTGCTGTTTTGTATATTTCGATGTCCTAAAATTGTATTTTATGGGGATCGATCTTGTGTGTGAACTTGATCTGAGGATTTATGGCATTCAATTCCTGGATGCTCTTAATCAATGTTTGTTCATTGCCTTTCCACACAACGAGTATATCATCAATGAATTTCAATAGTAAGATAGTGTTATTTTGCCATACTGGATGGTGACAAATATGTTTTTCTTCGAAGTGTGCCATGAACGTGTGTGCATATGAGGGGGCACCGGGAAACCCCATCGAAGTTCTGGTGCGCTGAAGATAAAACTGATCCTTCCAACGAAAGTAGCTATGGTACAGAGAGAAGTGGAGTAATTCCAGTAAGAATACCCCCAACTCAGTCTCCGTATCAGATTGTAGTAGACGCCATTCTACCGCTTCCACGCCTTCATTGTGTGCAATAGATGTGTACAGTGCCACCACATCGATGGTACAGAAAATCGTGTAATCCGTGATCAAAAGGCTTCAAGTCCTTAATCAATTCCTATAGTAGGAAGGAATTGATTAAGGACTTGAAGCGTTTGGGGCTAATAGGGAAGCGTCTCACAGACCAGGTGTCCCCTGGCCTCGACAGAGCATATTATGAGAGGGGGTTGGGGCATTCCCCCATGAGACAGCTCACTTTCGCACACATAAAATGGTTATAAGTGTATACTAAAAGATCGGACAGTAAAAGGGAGTGCTTGTCTACACCTACAGAGCATTTTTACATTAGCCCAACCCAATAGCATAGCACCCATAGAAATGGCAACTTTCAAAGACATTGCAGATATTACGCTAAATCAGGCAGACACCAAAGCCTACACCACGGAAGAAGCTGATTCAATTTACTCACTGATCGAAGAGGTTCGAATTTTTGGTTCATCTACAGGCAATACTACTCAATTATTAAAACAACTGCAATACACCTTGAGAAAGGAAATCAATCAGAGGTTACATGCAACGACTTTGATAGAATATCATAAGGTGAAGAGAATACCTCGAGGTTTACGCATTGCGCTTAAACCAATGCTATTCAAATTCAATAAATCGTTCATGGTGAGATGAAATGCTATTTTAAACAAGTGTTCTTTAGATTTAATTATTTTGATAATTTAAGAACTGTCCCAAGTACTCGAAGACCTAGCACAGGATATAGCTAGGCAAAAGGAGGAGATTGATACCAGTATGGAACAAGAGGATTGGAACAAAATTTTGGAGGACATTAATACACAGTTGGAAACCCATGCTCGTGTGGTTCATGAACGTAAAATAAGGAAATTCCGTCGGGATACGATTGATTATAAGCTGGACGAGGTTTATACGTGGTCGGAAGCTTATTCTCAAAAGAGTTTTTTAAGAAAACCACCACCAATACTTCCTCTGAAGAGAGTATAGTACAGGATGAAGATCTCTCATTACAAAGACCTCCAGCAATACGAGCACTCACCGATGTAGGCACGAGGGGAGATGAGACGGCATCAGCATCTACAACCCAACTGCCTTTTTTAGAGGCAGGCCAGGATGCAAACCTTCCTCCAGACAGAACGGTTCCCGCAAAAGATCAATTACAAGGAGGGGAAAGAATTTAAAAAAAAACAGACACAGGGAGACCACAACGGAACCTCAAGAAGACAACCTAATAGTGAATATTTCGGACAGACAGTTGAATCGGGAGGAAATACATGTTTTAAACAGAGGAACATCATTTGTTCCCACATACTCTTCGCATGCCTTGGAAACAGAAATAGCGTTGTTCAAATTTACAAGGAAGTTACGTCTAAAATGGTTCTTCTCATCCATTGAGAGCACCACCACTCAAGATACACCAGAACCTTTTCGACCGAAGAGTAAATTCATGCCACCCATCTCACATAAAAGTATCGACAACTTTGAATCACTGGTGAAGAAAGATTTGGAAGCAGTTCAATACAAGAAACCAAAACACACTAACCTAACTCAAAAGGAGACACGTATCCTCATTGATTTACGACAGGACACCAGCATAACATTTCAGCCGGCGGATAAAGGGGGAGCCCTTGTAATGATGAACACCACATTCTACACACAAAGAGTGGATGAACACATACAGGACCTGTATACATATATTCCATTAGATTATGACCACACAATGGAATTTGGAAAAGCATTGGAGATTCTAGTTAATAAAGCTGAAGCTTCCGGACTGATAAACTCCAACACCAGGAAATATCTACTAATCACTAATCCACAGACACCACATATATACATGCTCCCCAAGATTCATAAGCATGCGACCAATCCACCATGTCGCCCCATTGTGGCAGGATGTGGGTCCATACATGAACCCGTGCAACAGTGGTACACTTATGTTAAGGACACGACTGACTGTCTACACAAGTTGGAGAGCATACGACATTTGATCACGGATTACACGATTTTCTGTACCATCGATGTGGTGGCACTGTACACATCTATTGCACACAATGAAGGCGTGGAAGCGGTAGAATGGTGTCTACTACAATCTGATACGGAGACTGAGTTGGGGGTATTCTTACTGGAATTACTCCACTTCTCTCTGTACCATAGCTACTTTCGTTGGAAGGATCCGTTTTATCTTCAGCGCACTGGAACTTCGATGGGGTTTCCTGGTGCCCCCTCATATGCCAACACGTTCATGGCACACTTCGAAGAAAAACATATAGGTCGCCATCCAGTATGGCAAAACAACACTATCTTACTATTGAAATTCATTGATGATATACTCATTGTGTGGAAAGGCAATGAACAAACATTGATTAAGAGCATCCAGGAATTGAATGCCATAAATCAAGTTCACACACAAGATCGATCCCCATAAAATACACAAGAACGATCCCCATAAAATACAATTTTTGGACATCGAAATATACAAAACAGCAGATGGGCTAGCAACCACAGTCTATCGGAAACCAACTGATGTCAACAACGAGCTGCACTACTCCAGCGCGCACCCGAGATCTTTCAAAGATCATCTACCATTCTCCCAATTAATTCGGATTAAGAGAATCACATCGGATACCACAAAAATCACTGAACTGATGGAACAGCAACTAATGCGATACAAAGCACGTGGTTATCCTGAATCCACGTTACAGTCTGCCAAAGAGAGAGTTGCAGTAAAGACCGGAACCGAATTACTTGAAAAAGCTCCATAACCCATCAACAAATGCATGGTGTTTGTTCTAAAACAATCGACACAGGCTGGCAAAAGCAAAAACATTGTTCGCAAGAGATGGGAAATAATATTGCAAGAACCAGACTTTGCTGGTTTGTTCAAAGGATCCCCTTTATTTGTGCATAATTGATCAAAGAACATGATGGAAATTTTGAAGAAACAAATACAGCTTAAAATGTAAATGTTTAAAGGCATGCGAAAATGTTGGAACTGCGGGCAATGCAGTAATATTATCATAGGAAAAACTTTTGCACACCCGAAAACAGGTCAATCTATTCCTCTGAAACACACTTCAGATTGCAATGCAGCAGGAGTTATATATGCCATCCACTGTCCTTGCGGTCTGGTATACATAGGTTGCACAGCTCGTAAAATTAAAACCTGCATTATAGAGCACAAAAGTTCCATTTGCAACAAACATCTCACATCCAGTTTGGCAGCACATTGAGTTAAAGCAGCACACACAATTCCCCAACTGAGATTCACGATTTTGGAAAAAGTAGATGAGGTAGCAGGCAAGGATCATCACATGATGTTATCTAGACGAGAGACAACATGGATAAAAAATGTGTCTACAATGAACTCGGGTGGTCTGAATGACCAGTATGAAATGTTATGCTTTTTATAGAGTTCTCATATATTGATGTTTTCAGTATTACAGTATGAATTGGGTCATCTACCATTCAATACCAGCAGGATGCTTGTACAGGGCTTGCACACGGGTTCATTCCCTGAACGGGACAGATTAAATAGATTTTGCTCTTTCACTCCACTGCGGTTCTTTTTTAGGCACCTAAAAACTTTTTGAAACAGACACCAACTCATACCAGTAATATATTTAGATTTTTTCATCAATACCGTTGCACTTATTTTTCATCATTTCACGACACTCTGCACTAGGTCTCAATGTGGCGATTCAGATTGCTCCCTCAAAACCTTCCTTCAGAGAGTTTTTGTTTCTGCAATTCACGTTCATTTTTTATACATCATATTTATTTTGCCCGCCATCTCCTCATGTATTATTCCCGTTTCGTTTCTTTATAAATATACCTATCGCGCAGGTTTTTAACCTGCATTGCGGATGGGATCACGGCTTAACATCCATTCAAGCAACTATGTGTTATGTTTACGGCACAATGCTAATAAAGTTGCGGGACTCGTTTGAGTCACGTGATCACTATCCGTGTCACGTGACCAATAAGAGGCGTATCCAACCTCGGTAAAACAACACCGGAGCTCCAAGCCTGCGAAACTTTGGGAAATCGACATCTTGGCAGGACGTTTAGCGGCCACATTAGGTGAGCGATGTATGGCTCGGGGGAGTGCTTGTATACTAAGCTTAAACAAGCTTGTTAACATACTCAAGTGCAATCTTGTGACGCCAAATCTGTTATCTTTTAGTTATAGAGTGGCGCTCGGCCACACATCCAGGAGGGAAAATAAACCTTGGCATTACCGACAGATTGGTTTTGGTAAGCCTTTTTAAAATAATTAGGGTCTCGCAATTACCAGTACAATTTAATCGGGACTTTGTCTAACAGGAACATGTTATTTTCTTCTAGCACAGATAGCTTTAGAGCACGTTCTTCGTAAGTGGACCACCGCTGCATTTTTTTAATGGGTTATAAGGGTCTCACCTTGGTTGGAAACATCAATTAACATTGTCCTCACACAGGGAACCCCGCATGTGCAAGACCCTATGATTCGATATATGTACTATTTGATACCCGACATAAGCTTATACTGTATAAAAAATAAATTGTAGTGCTATTTTGATGAACCACGAATTGAGAGCTGGAATGCTTCACAAGAAAATTTGAAATAGATGTTATAAATCAGCATTGAGAACTGTTTTTTTTACCCCTGATGAAGGGTCGAAATGACCCAAAATGCATTGGGTTTTGCAAAATTTGTTGAATTAACAATTTGGTGATAACAACCATACGTTTTTATGTATTCTCAATATACTTGCTGATTGACATTTAAACTTGCTCATATCTGGTAAAATCCAGAAAAACCTTTGTTGAGAAATACATGCATAAAACTTGTTTGCCTAAATTGATTTTTCTAATGTTTTGTTTACGCATTTGATGATTTTAACTATAGTAGGAAGGAATTGATTACGGACTTGAAGCCTTTGGGACTAATAGGGGAGCGTCTCACAGACCAGGTGTCCCCTGGCCTCGACAGAGCGTGGTGTAATATGTGGCAGGCATTGGAGATATTCTTGCGCTGGTGACAGCGCGAGGATGTCTCGCCCTTCATGTTATTGTTCAAACAATGTTTCACAATCAGATGCTGAACGCTGCGTGCCAGGATTCTGCCAACATTAATCAGTTGGCGGAGATCCTGGTGTGCAGCGGGAGCACCCGGTTGTGGGTGCTTTTTTCTCCAAAATAAATCTTCGTTTACCTACCGTCTGCTTCCTGGATTCATTCTTACTTAATTTGACGACTATTGGAAGAAAACCTGCAACCAGCACCCACCAGCCAATCCTCCATATCTCTTTATATTCGGCCCCTCGCTACTCATCTCACCTACGTGCCTCGCTCTGGAAGGGCTTCACTGCCCCACCGTTCAACAAGTTCCTGCACTTGCCGCAAAAGATTTTCGCCGCTCACCCTCGCCTGGGAGTGTTGCAGGGATTCTGTTCGTACACAGAAGTGTGCACAGAGACCCAGGACTTCAGTGAATTGTGGTGGACCAAAAAACTCACCTCAGTACCTAGAACCCCCTAACCGACTAGCATCAGTGTCTCATTAGCTCTTCGTCCTATAGCAAAGGTACCAATGATTAGACAACCCAGAACATGCGACTTAGGATACATTCAGGAATGGTGTGAATCAAGAACACTCTTTCATTTTATTCTCATACCAGTCCACAACATGGATAAAAAGAGACACGATAAAGTTTAAAATGTTTATTTAAACAACGTGCTCTAAGATGTGATCCAGCGGAGTTCTCCAACAACCCTCAATACTCATCCCACTTAACCAAGAAGCAACTTATTTCTACTCATCGGTGGGGCCCATAGCACCGCGAGTCACACATACACACACCATTGTACTCTTGAATCAGTGAAAAAGAAGGTGAGCTGCTGGTTAGTGGGGTACCTAAATTCTATACTTTATACATTATATACATTTCAAGATTTCGATATCATGCAATCTTTTTTAATAGGAATACAATTACATCAAGATACTCCGCTATTTGGTCGATGGACCAATTAGTAAAAGTGATTTTATGGCGATTAAGACCAGCTCAATCACAGCAATCCTAAACTTTAACATTTATTCTGTCATGACATTTATCTAAAATAAAATAAACAGACTCGAGTTTAAATTTAAAATAGTTTTATCTACTTCATTTGAGAAAGGAAATGTAGCAATTTATTTAGACAAGCACAATTTAAGCATTTTATTTAATACATGTTAAAGAAATAGAGATTAGAAAAACATATTACCCATCTGTCATAAGCAAATGACAGATTCGCACAGGTTCCCAAAGCTGTCTCTCTATTCTCCTCAATGCCTCCCTTCCAAAATAAAAACTCTGCAATCGATAATCTTCACTGCTCCATCAAAGTTAAAGTTAAAAATATTTCAAAGTTCCTGGTTTCTGTTCTTACAGTTTTGCTTTCTTACAAAGTCTACCATTCGTTGCCTTGGCATTATACCTCTGCTCTGGCATAAGTACCTCGCCTATTGTTCGATGTACAGAGAAGACATGTCTGTCTGTCTCGCATTGTGACTGGACCAGCTGGTTGAGAAACAAACAAGAGATACCTGGTCCAATTATTCGTCTACGTGTTGTGTCGTGCCTAAAAAAAGCCGTCAGACCAACATGTCAGCACAATGATAATACTGGGTTAGAAAAATTCCCATCAGCCCACCATTGTTGGCGGAGTGTCGTCATGTGGGATGTAGCCCATAAACCTGAATATCTCCCAACGCACCTAGTAATGGTGCGGAGATAGGTTTTGGAAGGTACTTTTCTGAACCACAGTATTTCCAGTATTTCCAAAGTAGGACCGATGGAGTGCAGTGCTCGTGAAAAAGGAAAAGAAAACAAGTGTGAGTAAAATTGGCTCCTGTGACATAAAATAGGTATATTAGCATATTGGATTGATCCTATACCTATTAATCCAATATGCTGCTAATATACCTATTTTTCCACATAGTGCAGATGCATAACACCATTCGGTCCTGAAGAAAGCTTGGACAAGTTGTCCTTACAAGCTGAAACATGTCGACCCCCATGCACTACGCCATGATATAGCTATTCTTTAAAACTATAGGCGTTGTTTTTACTCTTGACCCTGGACAATACTTAATAAACATATTTTTTGTCACAGGAGCCAATTTTACTCACAATTGTTTTCTTTTCCTTTTTCACGAGCACTGCACTCCATCGGTCCTACTTTGGAAATACTGTGGTTCAGAAAAGTACCTTCCAAAACCTATCTCCGCACCATTACCAGGTGCGTTGGGAGATATTCAGGTTTATGGGCTACATCCCACATGACTACACTCCGCCAACAATGGTGGGCTGATGGGAATTTTTCTAACCCAGTATTATCATTGTGCTGACATGTTGGTCTGACGGCTTTTTTTAGGCACGACACAACACGTAGACGAATAATTGGACCAGGTATCTCTTGTTTGTTTCTCACATTGATTAAGGGGTTTTGAGCTACCGTGGTCGTTAAAACTCCCCTTTGGACCCCCTCCACCTTCTTTTTTCACTGGACCAGCTGGTTGCCTGATTCTGCATTGGTTACTCCTCCGTCTGCGTCTCAGGAGGATTCTGGGAAAGACACCGTTTCTCAGTGTTCCAACACAAATACTGGTCTCCTTTGTGGTCCTGCTTCTGGGCCTGTTGAAATGACTGGTGTTGTCTCTCCCTCACCTGCCGATTTGGGTACCCAACAAAGGAGATTTCCTGCCAAGTTAAATGATTATGTTTTGTCTTGAGAATGTAACCAAATGTTTTTCCCTTCTTATTAGCGTATTTTTCCAAATGGTCTAAATTTGTCATTTTTCACAGGTTTATTCTTTTTCACTGTTGTAATATGTGGCATGGATTGGAGATATTCTCGCGCTGGTGACAGCGCGAGTAGGATGTCTCGCCCTTCATGGTATTGTTCTAACAATGTTTCACAATCGGATGCTGAATGATGCGTGCCTGAATTCTGCCAATGTTAATCAGTTGGCGGAGATCCTGGTGCGCATCGGGAGCGCCCAGTTGTGGGCGCTTTTCTCATCAAAATAAATCTTCGTTTACCTACCGTCCTGCTTCCTGGATTCCTTCTTACTTCATGCCGGTTCTCTTCTCAATCGATTATTGATAAAATATAATCTTGTTGTTGCTGCTGATGTGTGTCCAGTACCAGACAAAATCATAGACAAATACAGATGGGGGTTTTGCCACCACTATGGATTATATTTTTTTTCCCTGGAGCGGTCAACCTGGATCTAGGATTGTCATATTGTTACAAATTATTCAAGTGACCACATCCACTCTCTATTAAATTGAAAGTGACTTTAGATTACGCCATGGCTGATCCTGCTCAGGCAAATTCATGCTTTTCTAGTAATAGGGGCTGTTGTGATGAAATGGAGTAATCTGGATTCTAATTATCCACTTCGAGATTTGTTGCAGAATAGTGGGTGTTTTGTGGCACCTGTTTAGATTTTTAAAGCTGACCCCATTGAGATAATCAACTCTATTTTGTGCAGCTTAGAAAAAAATTGATGATCACCAATAAAGTTTCCAAGACTACAATCCCGTTATTGCCCAATTTCTTTGCTGGACTTTACCATTAAGATCTTAATTGGGGTCCCTTTCGCTAGGCTTGAATCATGGGCCGCACAGAATGCTCTCCTGAATGACGGGCAAAATGGTTCCGTTGAGGTTTAGGGTCGGTAGAACAGTTCCTAAATGTATATCTTTTAACTGCTAAATATACTAACGATAAAGGCATGCCTATCCATCTGGCATTTATGGACCCTACTATCGCTTTTGATTCTGTCAATCGCTGTCCATGGTGTCAGAGATGAGTGTGGTAAGTACAACTCCAACACTTCAACACTTCAGGTATGATTAAAACAAGGTTTATTTCTTCCTGAGGGAGAGCGCAGAGGCACGACTGGAGCAACTGTCAATGCTCCAACGGTTCACCACAGAACGTTGAGGCCTAGGCATCCTAACCCACGCGCTCACTAGCAACCTCGCAAGACAGGAAGGATGCCAGCATGACACATCTTCCCTTTTTATACATTGAAATAGAACAGAAGGCAAAAGAGTTTAGATGCCCAGGCCATACCAAATACACAAGAAAATATAAACAAGTGAAGGAAATATAAAAAATACAATCGCATGAGGAACAACTTCATGCCTTAAGGTAAGTACATTATAATGAAGATAATAAACATGTCATAGCAATAAAGGTGGAAGAACTCTAAACAAATCGCATAGAAAATAGTACCACCTAAGAAGATCAATCAACAATGTAATCATTATACTTGACAGCCAATTTGATCTGTCTTCCCTAGACGCGGAACTTTTGCTCCACCTTCCATATCTGAATCTCTCTGTGTACCCAGAGGCAAGAATGACTCACTTAAACCACTGGACACTCAGCATTCACCATGTGTACCATTCATTTGTGTATTATCTGTTGTTGGCACCGAGGGACTACCATAACTACAATCCATATTTGAATTGGTCCCCGTACTCGCATCTTCCTGGATGTTTATTTCTTTATTTTTTTGGTTTAAATTTCTTTATTGGCATTTTCAGCATTTTTTGAAATAAAACTGTCATCATATACAGTCACATTTCCAAACGTGTATATATATATATATATATATATATATATATATATATATATATATATATATATATATATATATATATATATATATATATATATATATATATTACGTAGGTAGTTATAGTTAGGATTTTTTTCAAGGTTAAATCTCAAAATTCTATTTGGAATAACTTTGGCTTTGGTTGACAAATCTGCCTGAAAATTTCCTCAAAATGGTCTGGCGGCGCCCCGGTCCTTCCCTGAAAGTTTGGGGGGGATTCGTCAAGCGGGGTCCGAGATAAAAGGGGGGTCCCAAAACGCGTTTCCCCCATGTTAATTTCCATAGGGCGGTCGATTTCACTTTTAGCTCGAACGGCTGAATGGATTTACACCAAACTTGGCAAAATTGTAGGGACTAGTAGCCCGATGTGCCTTTGCTATGTCTCAATATATGTGCTCCAGTGGATTTTGAGTAATTTAGGTTCAAAAAAATATATATATCTATAGGCGCGCCCCAGTACGCGCACCGGGGAGCGCACCGGGCGCGCCACGCGACTTGCGCGCAGAAAGCTGATTGGCTCTTGGGTGTCTGTAAACATTCTAAACAGTCTGGAGCGGCCGCCATCTTGTGTCTCGGTAAAATCGAGACACAAGAGGTGGCAAAAACAAAGGGGGGAATTGACCATAAGGGGGCAGGGTAGACCCCCTCCTGACCCCCTAGGTTTAATGTGAGGGCTAAAATAGGGTCCCGCGGGGCATTTAAAAAAAAAAAAAAAATTCGATTTGCGCGGGGGGAGCGCCCGGTACGCGCACCGGGAAGCGCCCCGGGGAGCGAAGTAAGGGGAAAATCCAGGACCATATTTATGAAGGCCTTGCGCCGCCAGTTTTGCACCGCCTGTGCGTCACTTTTTGTGACGCACCAGCGGTGTAAAAAAATGCGCCTTGTTGCGCTATATTTAAAAAGTGACCCATCTAGGTAGATTGGTCACTTTTTAAAACCCTGCGTGACATTATACCTGCGTCAGGTATAATGTATGCAGAGGGGGCGTTCCTCTGCAAAAAGCTTCGTAATAGCGACGCAGTGAAATCTCTGAGATTTCACTGCGTCACTTTTAGGATGCTGTTGCGTCAAAATCTTGCGCCTGCCTCACAGCAGGTGTAAGACTGATTCAAGACCTTTCACATGGTGCTTTCCCCATGTGAAAGGACGCATTACTGGAGTTGCGACACTTTTGTGACGCACTCCAGTAATGCGTCACTTTTGTGTTTACAGATACGTCAGAAATACTGACGTATCTGTAACTCCTTGCGACATGATGCGTCATACATTAAATATGACACATCTGGAATGTCGTAAGGAGTGAGCACAGAAAAGTGACGCATCGCACCAGCGGTGTAAAAAAATGCGCCTCGTTGCGCTATATTTAAAAAGTGACGCATCTAGGGAGATGGGTCACTTTTTAAAACCCTGCGCCACATTATACCTGCGTCAGGTATAATGTATGCAGAGGGGGCGTTCCCCCGCAAAAAGATTGGTAATCGCGACGCTGTGAAATCTATGAGATTTCACTGCGTCACTTTTAGGATGCTGTTGCGTCAAAATCTTGCGCCTGCCTCACAGCAGGTGTAAGACTGACGCAAGACCTTTCACATGGTACTTTCCCCATGTGAAAGGACGCATTACTGGAGTTGCGTCACTTTTGTGACGCACTCCAGCAATGCGTCACTTTTGTGTTTACAGATACGCCAGAAATACTGACGTATCTGTAACTCCTTGCGACATAATTCGTCATACATTAAATATGACACATCTGGAATGTCGTAAGGAGTGTGCACAGAAAAGTGACGCATCGCACCAGCGGTGTAAAAAATGCGCCTCGTTGCTCTATATTTTAAAAGTGACGCATTTAGGTAGATGGATCGCTTTTTAAAACCCTGCGCCACATTATACCTGCGTCAGGTATAATGTATGCAGAGGGGGCGTTCCCCCGCAAAAAGCTTGGTAATAGCGACGCAGTGAAATCTATGAGATTTCACTGCGTCACTTTTAGGATGCTGTTGCGTCAAAATCTTGTGCCTGCCTCACAGCAGGTGTAAAACTGACGCAAGACCTTTCACATGGTGCTTTCCCCATGTGAAAGGAGGTATTACTGGAGTTGCGTCACTTTAGTGACGCACTCCAGCAATGCGTCACTTTTGTGTTTACAGATATGTCAGAAATACTGACGTATCTGTAACTCCTTGCGACATGATGCGTCATACATTAAATATGACACATCTGGAATGTCGTAAGGAGTGCGCACAGAAAAGTGACGCATCGCACCAGCGGTGTAAAAAAATGCGCCTCGTTGCGCTATATTTAAAAAGTGACGCATCTAGGTAGATGGGTCACTTTTTAAAACCCTGCGCCACATTATACCTGCGTCAGGTATAATGTATGCAGACGGGGCGTTCCCCCGCAAAAAGCTTAGTAATGGTGACGCAGTGAAATCTATGAGATTTCACTGCGTCACTTTTAGGATGCTGTTGCATCAAAATCTTGCGCCTGCCTCACAGCAGGCGTAAGACTGACGCAAGACCTTTCAGATGGTGCTTTCCCCATGTGAAAGGACGCATTACTGGAGTTGCCTCACTTTTGTGACGCACTCCAGCCCCTCGTTGCGCTATATTTAAAAAGTGACGCATCTAGGTAGATGGGTCACTTTTTAAAACCCTGCGCCACATTATACCTGCGTCAGGTATAATGTATGCAGAGGGGGCGTTCCCCGGCAAAAAGCTTGGTAATAGCGACGCAGTGAAATCTATGAGATTTCACTGCGTCACTTTTAGGATGCTGTTGCGTCAAAATCTTGCGCCTGCCTCACAGCAGGTGTAAGACTGACGCAAGACCTTTCACATGTTGCTTTCCCCATGTGAAAGGACGCATTACTGGAGTTGCGTCACTTTTGTGACGCACTCCAGCAATGCGTCACTTTTGTGTTTACAGATATGTCAGAAATACTGACGTATCTGTAACTCCTTGCGACATAATTCATCATACATTAAATATAACACATCTGGAATGTCATAAGGAGTGCGCACAGAAAAGTGACCCTTTCTTGCGTCAATACGTCCCTTTTGCATACATTAAACCTGACGTAGGAATAATGTGGCACAGGGGTTTACAAAGTGACGTATTTACCTAGAAACGCCACTTTGTAAATATGAATAAATAAGGTGCATTTTTTATTGGACTGATGCGTCACAAAAAGTGATGCTTTGGTGGTGTTAAAGTGACGCATGGCTTCATAAATGAGGCCTTCTGCCTTCAACTCCAGCAATGCATATTTTCTTATCCTTCCACACCCCTGTTCCTTTTCAACATTTTCTTTGAATATCAACATTCCCCATATTACTCTTCTTCTCCTTACTTTCTTTCCTAACACTCACCTTCTTTCAGTCCTCCTACTTCACTTCCTTTCTCCTCTCATACCTTTCTGTTCTTTCTTACTCATTCTCCTTTCCATTATCAATGCACTCTATTTCACTTACTCTTTTTTCATTTTTTTTAGAATATAGCTCATTGATGAGAATTGGAGGTAGTTCTGAAAAGAACTTTTGGTTTTCTTCTTTTTTCTAAACAGGAACAAAACCAGGGAATGGAAACTGCTCAACAGGAGCAAAAAAAACAAAAAAAATTAGGGGTGGGAAGAGCAGCGATGGTTTTCTAATGCTCGAACCATGAACTGTACACTTTGTTCTCCAAAGGTAAGCAGTTGATTGCAGTATCTGCATCTGAGGGCACCATAGTTAAAAGCAGGTTGAATGTTCGGAACCAGCTTTTGTGTTCTCCCCCTCCCAGAAGAAGTTGCTCCTCCGGTTGATGTAGAGGCCCCATCACTGGGAACCTCTTGTGCCAGAGCCCTGACACTTTCCCGGGCAAAATTTTGGGGGTGCTTCCTCTCCACATGCCTGATCATTGTGAAGTTCCCAAAAGAGTACTTTTTTAAAGGGTTACCCCGTGACAGCTCTTCTTGGCAGATCCTGCACTCCACTTTTGGAGCATTCACCTTTTTTTGGCCAGGTGGGATTTTAAAAAATTTCCAAATTAAATGTTCCTTAACTTTTCGTTGAGGAGGCTCTTCATTGATGAATTCTGGTTCATCCTCACTGCTGGATTGTCTGGCAGCCATTGTAAAACCAACAAATATCCAGGAGCAAAAAGGCAGGTCTTGCAGTCACAAAAGTGAAAGAAGAAGTGAAGGAAATGGGTGGGGATTTCATTCTTTGTAAAAAAAACTGTTAGCAACCAATGAAAAGTGTTATTTTAAGGTCACAGGACCAGACGCGCTTACGCTGCGCGCTCCGGAGCGCTTCCGGGTGCGCACACGCGGTGCGAACGTAGGCGCTTCCGGGGCGCATACGTGGCACGAACGTAGGCGCTTCCGGGGCGTATACGCGGCGCGAACGTAGGCGCTTCCGAGGGCGCTTACGTTGCGCGCCGAAGTGACGTCATCATACTTTTACGGAAATGCATAATCATTTTCCTTATAAAAAAAAACCTGATTTTATTTGTATGGTACGAAATGTTTTGCATTATTATTAACTTTTCATTCATATTTTTTTTTCACGAACGAAAGTAGCGCTCTGGGTGCGCTTTCTGGTGAGCTTACCGGTGAGCTTACCGGAAAGCTTACCGGAGAGCTTACCGGAGCGCGCACCCAAAGCGCAAAAGAAAAAAATGATATAAAAAAAAAACTCAAAAATGAATACTTACACAAAATAGCAAAATGTAAAAAAAAAAGGTTAGAAACTCGATATAGATAGGAATTAGCAAAAAACCTATGAAATTCACTGAAAAAACCATAGGTTTCACACCAGTTATAGTTAGGAGTTAGCATTTAAAAAACCTATTAAATTCACTGAAAAAAACATAGGTTTCACACCAGTTATAGTTACCTGGAAATTTTACTGACATAAAACCATTGAAATTCCCACGTTATAGTTAGTTGGACTCACTATAACTTGCGCGCCTGCAATGCACTGCTGATGACGTCAGATATTACATCACTCATGACATCACTGATGACACCATCCTTGTGACAGAGTGACAGACCTCCTTTCAGTGTAATGTAAGCCTTGAAACACATATTCAAAAATAATATTTAACATTTTCAAAAAAGTGGAGATACCCATACCAGTTACAACAAACAATTCAGTAATTCCACCATCTATATACACATCCACTCATTCACAAACAGTTCTATATAGTCATTCATACATATACTCACTCGTTATATGTAGTTATACACCTATACATCCTGTTACACACTGACAGTCATCCAAAAGTTACTCACACACATATTCACACATGCAAAAAAACTAATGAACATTCATTTATTTGCATATACAGCTATACACACACTACCACTTTACTTCTAAGAATACTTACACATACTTACTCTCTTAAACAATCACTTATATAAACACATACTAATTTAAACAGGAACTCTCTTATAATCTCTCACTCTCACATATACTCAGTTTTATAAATCAATACTCACATATACTAGATTAAAACATATGTCGTTACTGAAAAAGACAATAGTGAGACAGTCGTTTACTCACTAACATACACATATACACACTCATACATCTATACAGTCCTGTACATATACTGTCTTCAAAACACATACAAACAGTGAGTCAGTCACCAACCCATACAGCCACTTATACACAAAGTGAAACACTGATACATACATTTCAATATATAAAAGTTACTTGCTAATATATGTATTCACTAAGATACACTTAATAAGGCAGTCAACCAATCAATTATTTTATTTTATTTTATTATTTATTTTCAGCGCCGAGACACCCCAGGGTATTTGTTGCGCTATAAAATTACGTAAATAAAACAAACATCCATTTACACACTTATTTAACCATTTATTCTTGCATCGTACTTTACAAATACATATAAAAAAAAATAATTTTTTTTAAGAAAGACAAACATTCACTGGATGGTGTCATCAGTGATGTCATGAGTGATGTCACAGACCATGTCATGAGTGATGTAATATGTGACGTCATCAGCAGTGCATTGCAGGCGCCCAAGTTATAGTGAGTCCAACTAACTATAACGTGGGCATTTCAGTGGTTTTATGTCAGTAAAATTTCCAGGTGACTATAACTGGTGTGAAACCTATGGTTTTTTCAGTGAATTTAATAGGTTTTTTAAATGCTAATTCCTAACTATAACTGGTGTGAAACCTATGGTTTTTTCAGTGAATATATATATATATATATATATATATATATATATATATATATATATATATATACATATATAGTGTACAATACAAAAAACACGGAACATTGCCCATTTCTCTGCAGAGTATTGCTGAGGATGACTTTGTATTCGCTAAGAACATGGTTTACATCTAGAATAAGTATGCATGTTGGAATTTCAGTGTGCCATTGCCCACATTGCTACAGCAGCTGAATTGACAATTTATGATCATTTCATATCTGGCTTCCGACACAGTGTATGAAGAATATACATATATTTTCCTATGCATCTGCAGCACAAGTACTAGTTCGCCGGTTTCAAGATCAAACACTACATTATTACATAAAGAAAATAACGCATCTGTCTCATAATACTTTACGAAATAAAACTCTGAGAATTACCAATAAAGCGTATTATCTAGAGCTATACAAACCACCCTGAAACGTAAACTAAAAATGACTAAGGGAGAAAATCAACAAAGAAAAGGGGGGGGGGAATAAGTTTGCCATCAACATAATACGAGGAGATAGTATTGGACCTATTTCACACAATACAAAGGAATAGTGCATGCAGCTAGGTGCAACTATCAACAACTAGAAAAAGGGACCCCTGTGCATAGCGAAACGACTGGGGAGTGAATACCTTTCCATTTATTTATTTATTATTTTTGAGCTATGGATATGGGGAACAGTTGTGTGGTGTGTTCACTAATCAGTGACCAAGGTGTCGTCTGCAACAAGGTGTCGTCTGCAACGACAGCGGTAGCGGCACGCAGTGTAGTGAGGAGTGCGTCCCAATCTTGCGCAATAGGGAATTTACAGAGCCCCGCTGTCTCTTTTCCACACTGTGCTTTCCGCCTACGCCCATGTCAGAAATGAACGCTGCCAATTAGGCATTGCTGGAAGATGCGTCTTTTCCAATTCTTAGTTATGAGGCGCTTTGCAGTAATTAAGCCTAGATCATGAAATCTCATGGCGACTTTGTTTTTTTTTAATCTAGCATAGAGTTCTAGGAGGCAGGCTTCCCATGACATTGGCAGCTGCATGTCTGTACAGGAGTTCAGAGTTGTTGGCAATGTGCACATGCAGAAGCGGCAGTGTTAAAATAGCTGTTTATCATGTCTGGTGAGAGGTATGCCCTTTGTATGATACATGTTTGTATGAGGTTTAATCTAGAGTTCCTCAGTATATTCCTGGCTCCTGCTAATATGGCGCCCCATTCCTTATCTGTCCAAGGTTGGCCTCTGTCCGTCTTCCATCATACGCGGACCGCTGCATCGGCTTCATTGTGTGTACAAGCAATGCCTCCACTAGCCAGTGTACTACATGCAATCCCGCCCCATAACATGCAGATATTGCAGCACTAGATGGGTCGGTGGTTCAGTTGCCAGGTCTCCCCATACAGTTGATAAAGCCTTCAAAAGAGAGGTATGTAAAAGGAACTGGCCTGCTGGCTGCCCAGCTCTTTTACTAACTCCTCAAATGTTAGCATTACCCCGTCTCTGTATAAATCACTGAGTGTTTAAGTCTGCCGCATGCCAAGTTGTCAATGCTACCTCCGATGTGCCCAAGCTTCCTCTGGGCTTTCCTAATAATGGTAAGATCGGGGCGTAAGGTTTGTCATGTGGGTGAGGTACAAGCACCGTTTGTAGCATTTATGGGCCAGACCTAGATATAATTGTACTGGCCTCGGGGGTCTAGCAATGGGGTGGAACAGATGGTAAATGTGGGAGTGCGTCCGGGCTGTTGCACTGTTGAGGTGTCCTCCAAATTTCTTCTGTCCAACCATTTCGTCACCCACTGTTGTAGGGCAGCTAAATAATATCACTCCATATAAGGGACGGCTAGTCCGCCCTGGCCAGTAGGGGCGTACATCTTCCATAAAGTAAATTGTGGTCTGCCCCTATTCCATATGAGGTCTCGAAACAATTGTTCCGGGTCCCAAAAGATCCTGGGCTGGACATAAAGAGGGAGATTTGAAAAATAATAGAGCAACTTGGTGAACCTTCAAACAGCTTTTCGCATTTCCGAAGCAGCACGCTGCTTATCTCGACACAGTAGCCGTATATATACAAATGGGATATCTAATAAAGATGGACAAGATGTGAAGTCTGTGCTTATTGGACACAGTCAGCACGCCCTGACGAAGTTCTTATGAACGAAACGCGTTGGCTGCCCGATGAAAATTGAATAAAGAAGATCAAAAAAAGCAAAACAATCACTGATGGACACTTTTCATTGATTCCATTAATATTTGTGGTATTGACATATGGTGGTGCAACCCACAGTGGGTAGAATTTTTGTTGTTTATCAGTAAACGATTGCCTCTTGGGGATAACAGGGGCAGTGGCGGTGCACACCACAAGACCTGACAGCTCACTAGCCGATATACAATTGGAACGGGTTGGCCTATGGCCAGTTGAGAGGTGCGGCACACACATTCTTGGGTGTGAAGAGTTGAGTTGTTCTAGTTTTGGGTTTTATATACAACTTGGGAAGTACTACCATTTTCAATAGAGTTATATTGCTCGGTACATTCAGTGGCAGTGTTTTCCAAAGTTGCACTTGGACTTGTATGGCTGAGAAAGCCCGCAACATATTACCCTCTAATAAATCGTCAAGCGACCGATATATAAAAATGCCAAGGTATCTAAAAGTGGTAGGATACCAAGTGAGAAGCGATCCATTCAGAACTATATCTTCCTCTACTATGCCAGCATTAAATGAATAGATCCCTGATTCAGCCTAATTGACCCTAAGACCTGATTTCTCCTTGAATGTCTGAAATATATCTGCGATGGATGCCGGGATCGCTGTGACATCCTGAAGATATAACATTAAGTTCTCTGCATACTGGGAAATTGCATATAGCCCATCCCCCAGCTGCATACCCCAGTTCTCGCCATCCCTTCTGAGATTTTATTTATTTATTTTAAGAGTTTTACATAGCGCTGGCCAGACCCAAGGGTATCGGAGCGCTTTACAATCAGGAAATCACACAGTAATTCAGTAGTATCAAGGAAAAACATACAGTAACTGGGTGGTATATATAGGATGTTCTCATCCCAAATCCATGAACCTGAAGAGCGGTCACAGCACCTCTTCCATGACAAGATTTTGTTGCATTTGGCCAGTTTGCTGAAATGCCAAACCTTGCCATCTTCTAATTCAGCAGAACAAGGGAAGACTTTCCTCATGGTCAATGGTTCTGAAAAATGGCTGCTCTCATTCCTAGTCAACCTATAAGATTTGACCCGCACTCACTCCCCTTCACATAAGGTTACAATTTTGGTACTCCTCTTTTTCTCAAAATGTTCCTCGTGCATGCTACGTGCTTTCTCAAGATTGGTTTTGACAACTTCTGGCGACCATTTGCACTGCAATTCTTGAGACATCCATGGCAAATTATCTCTGGTAAAGGGATCTCTACCCCTCAAAATTTTAAAAGGGCAGTACCATGTTACAGTAGGGGTGATGCGATACCCCCACACCAACTTATTATGTTACAGCTCCCAAGTCTTACCAGCATTTAAGGCCGCTTGAATACTGCCTATGAGAACTCTGTATAACCTCTCTACAGCACCATTGTAGTGTAGTTCCTATTTTCCCAATAGGCTCTGAGCATTGGAATAACATAAAAGATAGTTTAGACGTAGGACTGAGGTCGACTAGGTCTCTATTGAATATGTTAGACTTAATTAGGTTTGCCAGCTAGCTCAGAGGTCACTAGAAACTTTCTTGAATGAACAGGGAGGAGTTAACTTCCCTGATTAGACAAGAAGGGATTAGCTTCTGACAACCGCATAAACATGACAACTTTGCTCCCCCAGAATAAGGAGTATATCTCCAGAGTCGTGTGAAAACAATAGATAGCTATTTCACTCAGTCAATCGTGCATACTTAGTTTCACCAGAGTGCAGAGAAATAGAGAGACAGGCGTTTTCAATAAAAGGTGTCATTTATTGAGAAGTCTTCTTTCTCATGCAAGAGAAGTGACTTGCTACAATTGCAATACTTGTCATTAAGTAAAGTGCGCACAGTAAAAAGAGTATTATGAAATAATACTGTAAAAGCATTGATATGGTTTCTGAGCCATACGATACTTAAAATGTATAAAGTATATACAATTACATAAAAGTTGACTAAACGTACTCAACTGATGTTTCTAAATATGCCTACCCCAGTGTACCTAACCTAAGCCTAGTACGTGGGAAGGAGTAAAGGAGTTTTTAAGTTAAGTTAGTTTTGCCAAGAATCTGACTCAAGAATTCTCTAAGGGTCTAATCCGCTCCGTACCTTGGTTTTAGAATGAAGGAGGTCTTGTATCTCGCTCTCAGGACTCGATCTCCCAGTAACCCGCTAGGGTGACTGGAAACACTGGAGCTGGATTTTCTCGGCAGGAGAAAAAGACAGCGTCTTTCTCAGTGCGTCAAATGGGAGGGACGGCTTCCTTCGGCACTCGCATCAGCTGGGCTTCGGATAAGTAGATAGCCGCTCTGCTCCAAACCACTGTGTGTTGCTTAAGGCAAACGCTGGTATATTTATACCTGGAAGGTGCCGTGTTTGACGTAAGGTTGGACATAAGACGTCAATAAAAGATGTCACTAAGAACTGGCCGTTCTTTCGGACTCGTAGGATTTCTAGGACAAATCAAAACAAAAGCATGGGGAATTCCCAGGTTGCTGGAGGTTTGGTTTGTTGCAAGAACTCGTTGTACTTTCTAGGAGTCTAAGGAAGTAGCCTTGCCGTATTTGGAATGCTTTGGCTATGACTAAATATGGATATGATTCTTATGCCTTTATAAGGATATGATTTGTTATAACCATAGGGCATAAATGGGGAATATTTAATTAGGGTCCTAGATACGTTCACAACACCCACTCCATGTATAATGTCCATCATTACTAAATACTAAGCAATATATAAACATATAGGTATGCATGTGTTTTCCAGCCCACCCCAAAAATACGTCAAATGCATTTGAAATGGTATGGATACACGAAAATGAGTATTATACTGTACGCTTTCAAGCAATGGTATCATTCAGATAATGCAAATATAAATATCAGCTGAATAAATTGCGAAAATTACATTTATGAAATGGCTCTTAATACAGAAGAGAAGGTCGAGACCAGTTCATCACACATTTATACAAGATTGTACATGTGCTAGAGGCTGACTCAAAATATTGTCTCTAGAGTCTCTAAAAATAGAAGTTCTGTTCTCTAAGAATAGTTCTACTTTAAGCAGAGCAATGTGCCAAAAAAAGGAAAAAAGGTAAATATTTTGGAAATTGGGAAAAATAATTTTGCTTTCATGGGAAAAAATTGTTCCAAATGTTTTCAGTAGTGTTGGTATAAAAACTGAAGGTCGAATTCAGAGTTCAGGGAACGCTGTGTGCTCGCTGTTTCAAAAGTTATTCTCGTTGTTAGGAGAGAACATCAAATCAGATCGGCTGTTGAAAAATTCCTCTACCACAGTAGGTGAAAGTTCTACCAAGTTTTAAAAAACTGCTATACTGCATATGTGAGATGCATTGCTATCATCGATGTCAGGATCAGCAATGTTCACAGAAGGTTGTACCTGTGTGGTGCCGCTTTTATCTCGTACTTCACCGCCACCTAATCGTAATGGTGAAGTCTAAACGAATGCCGTCATCAGAATCGGTAGCCGCTGGGGACAACACGTTGCATGAGTCGTTACCGGACCGAGCAAAGTATCGATATCCATTGGTACTGCTGATGGTAGTGTAAGACAGACGTCCAACACGCATTCTTCTCCGCATAGCAGACATCGAAGCACAGGTAAGATGCAATCTTGCCAGATTGGTCTGAATGAAAGAAACCAGGTAGTATTCAGATCTCTTAGCCGGGCCAATCCGAGGACCTTAGTGATACGGTCTCGGTATCGTATTGCTAGGATCGTTTCTCCCATCGTAGCCTGAGTTTTGTCTGTGACTTGGCTTGCCATATCGAAGCAGAAGGAACAAAAATAAAATTCCTGCTACAAGTCCCAAAATAAGAGGCAGGCCGCCGAATAGCGAATGCACAAAATTCGGGAAGATGTCCAGAACTGTTTCAAAGGGTGCTAACAGTCCCGAAAAAATTGTCTTAAATACATGTGCGATGCCACTGGTATCTGACATGTTTAAAATTTGGCTTAACATTTCTACGAAATGCACGGGGCAATTTGTCGATAATAGGATATGTTCTCTGCCGCTGTCCTTGCAGCTTGCAGGTCATACGTCTCTTTGGACGAGGTTAAAGGCACAGTTGTCTGTAAAAGAATAGACTTCATTCTGCTTAAAGTATCAATTTGAATAGAAGAGATATTCACAGAAGGCCATAATGCTGCCTCCATGTCTGGATTGCTGTTTGGATACAATACTTGCATACAACAAATGACCCTGGAAGTAACGCTCACAAGATAGGGTTTTCCTGGCATCATGCCACAACAGCTGTGGTCACTTAATATAACGTAGCTACCGTTGGAAAGTTGTCTGAAAAAGGGCTCTATCTGTGTAGCCGGGGTGCCGTGCAGATGACATGAAAGGTTGTTTGATGAACATTCGCAGGCTCCATGCAAGTTTATACCTTGACATAGAAGTGTACCGCTCAGTGATGTTTTACAATTATTACCACTAAGAAATACCTCTTTCTTGCCCCCACTCCAACATCTATGTGTATAAGGTAAATTCCAGGTTGATTTGATGTATCCTTTACCCAACTTTTCATACAGGCCTGCTGGTATATACTTTTGGTAGTATTGAAACTGAAAAGTTGTTATCGGGATTGTAATGGTGCCATGTATTATCCATTCAATGACAGGTCTTTCTGACATTGTCAATGGTAATCTCTCAAGTTTTTTAATGCTCAGCACCGTATAGTCTGCTCCTTTTTGTGCCAACGAGATTTGTCTATCAGTAAGGTTAAAGATAGAAAATAATGACGTTATGTTGATTAGACGCCATGGCACGTGACCTGAACGGAGGTTTTGTAACGTCCAGCCTAGCTGTACAATAGAACGCATTTGGGACTGACCATGTTGTAACATTATCATATCCTGTTCTATTAAATCAATAGCAGATGATACAATGCTGTCCAGTGAATAGATTCTGGAGGACAGAGTCATTAACCCATTGTCCACTACAGAAAGTGTTTTTTCCAAATTAATACGTTCAATTTCTCGTATTTTTTCTGCAGTTTCAATTTGATTTAATTTCCAAGCTTCATTGTAAGCTGCATATATACTGGCATATATGAAACGTTTTTGACGCTGTTTGCGAGGTCCCAGTATGAAATCTCGCAAGTCAGCACCTTCTTTAAGTAAATTTAAGTGTTGCTTAACTTCTGGAAGTGTGGATCTTCGTAGCCAATCGAGGCATAACTTTCCTACACTGTATGTTGTAACTATCCCTGGATGTTGTCTTTGGGAATATCTTGGGTCCGGCCTATTCTGTTTGAAACCCTGTACTTTGTTCAGGAATCTATCTTGACAGTTATTAGTGTCTGGGGCCAGATCAACCATTTGTCCCAATCAGGAATTCTTCTGTTTTGTTTTAAAATATAGGCCACGTCTAACCCCTCATCTATAGTGGTGTTTCTATCAGGCATAGGCTTTGGTATAGACGGGTTGTTTAAATCTTTTATCTTGGCTAAACCAAGACAGGTTGTTTGCTGAATTGTGTCATTCAGGAACATTATTTGTTCTGGGATCATATGACTCCTTCTGCGAGTGGATCTCGGGTGCCCTTGATTCTTTGATCCCCATGAGGTGGGCTAAGTGTCGTCGAAATGAGCATAGTCCATGGTATGATAGCGCCTTGGCGTTACTCAAACGAGCTTGCAGACAGGCTGAGAGACTATGGAGGAAAGCGTACGACCCCGATTTGAAGGTCTGCTATCTTGCCAAAATTAAAGCATACCACAGGGCTGTGTGTAGAGCACAAGCAGCCTTTTATGCTCACGAGTTCCAGAATAACCCGAACCCCTCAAAACTGATTTTTAAGGTGTTAAAAGATCTGATGACGAAGAGGACAGTGGGGGCGGAAATCTGCTCGGATTCCCACTGCGAGGGCCTAGCCTCTTTTTTTCGGGAGAAAGTACAGGCCATCTATCGTTCTTTCCCGATGGGATCTCCAACACTAGAGCGGGTTAGCTGTACTTTGAGAGACAGTGAGTGTCTTACGACTCTGCCTTCCCTGTCTATGGAGGCCTTTGATTCTCTTAGCCTTAAAATCAAATCAGGATCTCCGGCAGATCCATTGAAACCGGCCCAGCTGATGAAGCTATCGCCGTCATGCCGCACTCCGGTGCTCTCTTTGATCAACCTATCGCTCTCCTCTGGGAGAGTCCCCGCCAGATGGAAGCAGGCTGTAGTCACGCCTATTCTGAAAAAGCCAACTCTGGACCCTCTCAAGCCTGATAACTACCGTCCTATCTCGTTGCTTCCTTGGGCCACGAAAGTCACGGAGGCCCATGTGAACACCATTCTGGTAGACCATCTAGCTAGGGCTAACATTCTTGACCCTACCCAGAATGGGTTCCGTGCGGGCCACAGTGCGGAGACGGCCCTACTCTCCATGGTCGAACACCTGCGTTCTGTGCTTGATGCGGGTCGAACGGCGGCACTGTTGCTATTAGATCTTAGTGCCTCGTTGGACACGGTCTCGCACAGGATTCTGCTTCAACGACTTGAGGAGGTGGGGGTTACAGGCTCCGCCCTGTGCTGGTTTTGATCTTTTCTTGCTGACAGGTTATTCCAGGTCGCGATCCCGCCCGGTAAGTCAAAAATCCATCCGCTAGTCCTGGGGGTCCCACAGGGGTCATCGCTGAGTCCCACTCTATTTAACCTTTATGTGAGGCCGCTGGCTGCGGTCGTCAAGCTGTGGGGCCTGACGATGGTCTCATATGCTGACGACACGCAGCTGGCGGTCACGCTGAGTGGGGACTCAGACACGGATGCCCTCAGGTTCTGTGATGGCTTACAGGCGGTGGCCAACTGAATGAATACCAACTGTCTCCAGTTGAATACCAAGAAGACTGAGATCATGGTAGTCGGCAAGCCGGCGGCACTGTGGGATGACAAGTGGTGGCCTTCTGAATTGGGTGTGACTCCGTCTCCAGTATCGGAGATAAAGAATCTGGGGGCATGGCTTGACCCGTCCCTCGGTTTCATCTGCCATACCAAGAAGGTGGCAGCTTCTTGCTATGGCATTATTAGAGGACTCAGGCCAATCCTTAAATTCTTTAATGCTTCCACCAGGCAGCTGGTGGTTCAAGCATCAGTGCTGTCTCGGCTGGATTATGCCAACTCACTTCTGGCTGGGACCAACCAATCCGAACTCTCTCGACTGCAGCGAGTTCAGAATGCTGCAGCCAGAGTAGTGATGGGTCTACCAAGGCGTAGTTCGGTCGCTAAATCTTTACACTCGCTTCACTGGCTTCCTATACACCAAAGGATTAAATTCAAGGTTTCATGCCTGGCGTTTAAAATTCTCAAGGGTACATCTCCCCAAATCTTGGAGAATTTTCTGACACCGTATGTCTCCTCGCGAGCCCTCAGGTTCTTAGGTCAAAATTTGGCTGTGGTTCCGCGTTTTAGACTTAGTAGAGCTGGTGGCCGCTCCTTTCGAGTCTTAGCGGCAAAGTGGTGGAATTCTCTCCCGGTGCATATTCGAGCTATGGACAATCTTCTTCAGTTCAGACGGGCCAACAAAACTATTTTATTTGTTTAGCCCCCTCGCTGTGTTCTATGGTCCCTCTAGTATTTTGCGGTGTTGTGTTGTGTTGACCTTGTCAAAGCGCCAGGATGCCCCTTTGCTGGGGCAGCTGTGTGCGATACAAATAAAAATAACATAACATAACATACAGGCTCTAAACACTGCTTCTAGACCTTGTACCTGCCATTCTTTTTTACCCCAGATGGTTTTTGTCTCAATGCTGTTTTTCCAAAATTCAAAACCAAATGTTGACATTTTTTTATAAAGTTTTTCAGAATAAATCAGTTTAGTATTTGTCAACATGTTTTTCATTCCTGTCTTATTTAACACTTTGAAATAGAATGTTTCAGGATCAGTGACATTAAACCCTGAGAAGTATGGGAATTTCTCATAAAATGTTTTTGAACTGCCTTTTGGCGGAGTTGGACAATGTTCCCATTGATTATAACTGAAAACATTTCTAAGATTTGCAGATTTATGCAGATAATGATGCCCAAAGTGATTGTAATAATACATTTCATCATTATTCGACGAACCCTGTAAATAATCATGTTCTGTAAATTTTGCTGACATTTCTAAATCTGACATCATATTATTAATATTTTCAAAGTCCCAATCATTAGAGAAAGTACTAGGGGATACAAAGTCACTTAAGGAGATCTTAAATTGGTGAATGATATTTCAAGAGCTCAACCGGGCCATAGATTTCATAATCAGTTTGTCCCATGCTATACCACCAGGTATATGCTTTGCTGTGATGTTGACTGATGATAGTTCTCTTTTTCCGATGTGTGAGGATCTGTGTGGTTTCAGGACCAAGTTGATGTTCTGACTTGCTGTGTCCATTGTACTATATTTTCCATCAATAAATCTACCCCAACTTAAAACCAAGATGAGTCATAGAAGGAGGAAAAGTACATTTAACACAATCCATAATTTAATCCATGGTGAAGGTAGATATGTTTCTCTGAGTTGATGATAGAGCTCTGTGATTTTATTTTTGAAAGTTTTTGTTGCTGGCTTGTCTCCATGTTCACTGGGATCATCGGAAAAGTCATCAAGGTTGATTAAGTAGCCAGATGCATTTTCGTCAATTGGTGGGATTGCTTCCGGATTTCCATTGATCTTTGCATTTTCTGTTGTTACAATTGTATAGTCCGAGGCTACATCGTTGTAGACTGGTGTTTCTTGATGAACTGTTGCAATTTGGGTTTCAAGAGGCACAAGTTCCATGGCTTTGTTGCATAGTCCTTTTTAGGTCTCGCCTGTCGATGCGCATGCGCATCGAGCAAGGCGAGAGTATTGGCACTTATCCGCTCTTTATCCACACTGCAAGGAATCGTGGCGATTCCTTGCAGTGCACGAGAAATTTAAGCTCAATGCGCATGCGCATTGAGCTTAAATGCGCGTGCACATGCCCCCAGCCGCCTACTCTCTCTCACAGCCTCCCCCAGCTCCGCCCCCTCACTACTTGATTGCACGGCCGCTAGGCCGTGCCTCCCCATCTCTCCTCCCCCCTCCTCCTCTCCTCCCCTGCCTGCCTGCCGCTAGCCTTGCCTACTCTCTCTCACAGCCTCCCCCAGCTCCGCCCCCTCACTACTTGATTGCACGGCCGCTAGGCCGTGCCTCCCCTACTCTCCTCCCCCCTCCTCCTCTCCTCCCCTGCCTGCCTGCCGCTAGGCCGTGCCTCCCCTACTCTCCTCCCCCCTCCTCCTCCTACTCTCCTCCCCTGCCTGCCTGCCTGCCGTGTCGCACCTCTCCCCTCTCCGCCCCCTCCCCTGCCATGCCCGTAGAATAATATATCCTGAGAAAACGTGCAATCAATCATTGTACCCTACAATACATAATTACGTCTACAGTATATCTTAAAACCAATAAGTAGTTTTAAAGCTAGTACAGTGTTTGCGCAAATACGCAAAACCAATGTAAACATGCAATCGGACAGCTAATCAACTCAAAGCAAATTAGTGCGTTTAGGCAGTACTAAGTGAAACATCCTGAGAGAAGGTGTAAACAATATTTTACCCCGACATTCACATGTTTACCAATATAATGTAAAATAAACTGAAACGCACGCCACCGCCGACTCCTATTCAGCTGAGAGTTCAAACGAGACCAAATTAATACCATTTTAACTGTATGCCGGCAAACTAGCACATTAATTTTAAATCGACAGATATCATCCATGCGGAATCAGTTCTTTTTAATGCTGACCGCCGTACACATTTCTGCCAATTAACGTCAATACTACAGCACCTCAACCCACGCCACCCCCCAAAAAATCTTCTGAATGGATCCCAGTGTCTGTATCAATCGGGCTACTATAACAATACTACCGTCAGCGGACAATAAAATTGTAATATAACAGTCATTTATTAAAATTATGAGAATCATCCGAAGTGGTCACTGCATTTGAATCTTGCCCTTCCTCGCTTCTTATTTCATTCAGTCTAAGAACATTCAGTCACACTGATCTGCAAATGTTCTTCGACTGGGGTTTTCATTACCCGTCCTAATTGAGCACTCAACCACCCACCTAGCATGGGCAGACACGTATATTTACTCTGTATTTCTGCGCATTTACTTAGGGGGCCACCACCTCTCCTCAACTTACACGACCGCCTGTGATTTCAGCTTAACAATTCCGTCGTGTGTTGATCTGTTTTAGTTTTAACGGATGTATAATTTTAGAACTTCCGGGTCGAATATCAACCGATTGAAAGGCTTTACAAGTGCGTGGCGGAGTCTAGGAATAGGCGGTACCACCAATGTGTAAGACGGCCTGTGATTTGAGTATTGTTGACACCTCAGCCAATCCTGATCCAGCCCACAGAATTCTAAAGCGATATTCGGCTGTGAGGGAGGCTTTGGCTGTCATATGCATGTACTCTTTTGACAGACGGCGCACACTTTTGGCTGCTGCTACCCCTGTTCCATGGGTTCAGGCTGGACAGGTGCCAGTCATACGGGTCACGGCCAGTGTGGCATTTCGCTAAGGGACATGCGGCATTTCTAACACGTAGTAAAAATAGGTATTCCGTTAGTTTTGTGACATTGGTTCTATTTGAACTCTGCTTCTAAGTTGATTACTCCCCTGACATGTCAGACCACGTGCCGTTACCCTCAACCCCTCACCCACCCTCAACCCCTCACCCTCAACCCCTCACCCTCAATCCCTCACCCTCACTCACCCACACTCACCCACACTCACCCACACTCACCCACACTCACCCACACTCACCCTCACTCACCCTCACTCACCTTCACCCTCACTCACCCCCACTCACCCTCACTCACCTTCACCCTCACTCACCCCCACTCACCCTCAACCCCTCAACCCCTCACCCTCCCTCACCCTCATTCACCCTCAACCCCTCACCCTCACTCACCCTCAACCCCTCACCCTCACTCACCCTCAACCCCTCACCCTCAATCCCTCACCCTCACCCACACTCACCCACACTCACCCACACTCACCCACACTCACCCCCACTCACACTCACCCCCACTCACCCTCACTCACACTCACACTCACCCACCCTCACTCACCCTCACTCACCCTCACCCTCACTCACCCTCACCCTCACTCACCCTCACTCACCCTCAACCTCATGCTAAAGATTTACAAAAAAACCCATTAACAATTCTAAAAGCACTAACTCTAATGCTGCGAGACCTATTGCATTTCTAATGCTTGTTTAATCACTGCAGGTTTTTCAAATGTGATTAGTCTTTCAGTTTGAACCTCTTGGATTGTAGCAAGATTTGGTCTTCTGCTATTTCTTGGGAGTCCACTGGGCCTACTACTTATTATTGGCCACATGGTTGTGGTTTCACCAGGTCGATTGATAAAACTCGGTTCTCCTTTTTACTAGCAAGTGGCGGTAGTACAACTGATCTTGTTCCGCTGACAGCTAAGACAGGTACTGCTTTTCTGTAAGAAGGCCCAAATTCCTTCTTCACCGCGATCTTTTCTCTGACCAGATCTCCAATCTTGGGAATCCTGACAGGTCTTACTGGGACAGGTGGTTTTTCTTCAGTGGTAGTTGGCTTTAGCTTTTCGTTACTCAGACTTTTTCTTGTTTCATTTAAGTCCTATAAAACAGCCAAAGGATCTTTGATATCAAAGGCTTTTGTTGCACCACTGATGTCTGACAATCCAAGTCCTGGATGATCATTCTAGTACCAAATAAAAGTTTGTACGGACTGATACCTCCTAGAGAATTTCTTGGCATGTTATTAAGACTACGTTGGACACTTATTAGATGTTTGACCCACCCGTCACCCTAACCTAATACCCTCACTGTTATAGATTGCTTTATGTCCCGGTTTTTTCTCTCCACTACCGCATTTCCCTCGGGATGGAATGGACTAGAATACCGCAATGCAATGCCCATGCTGGCCATGGCCTCCTTGTAAGCCCGAGAGCTAAACGCAGGACCCTGGTCAGAATGTAGCATGCCAATTGCGTATGAGCCGATAAAGACTTACAAATCTTTTATAACAGTTCTGGAGTCAGCCGAGCGCTGGGGCCACATCCAAATGAATCTTGTCTTAATATTTATGGGACCGCATTTGTCCGGTCGGACGTCTGCATGTAGATAGTGTAATGCTGTCTAATAGAGGTGTCTGGGCTGGTATCTGGTCCGGTTCACAACTGCGATCTTTATTGCAGTCCTGACAGTCCATTGCAAAGTTATAAACATGCACACTCAGTATTGTGATTGTAATTCTATTAGAGATTTCAGGATCTCTTGGTGCCTCAGACCCAATCCCATGTGTGCTTCTTGTGTCAAGAAGACTCTCTGGTTCGTGTTTGGAATGACTCTATCCCCCACTCCAGGGATTTGAGCAAACGGAACGGAGTTCGCATCAATTATGTATTTATTGCCGAGTGGATAGTTTAGAGGTAACGCCGCATAATTGCCTTCCATTGAAGCTTTTACTGCAAGCAGCGTTTCGCCTTCTATTTGTATTTTCGTACGCTTTTTGTAGCTACGGAAGCCGAGTGATCGGCTGCCACTGTGGCTCTGTCAGCCAATGAATTCCCTGAAACGTGAACGTCATCACATGAGTCTTTTGTAGTTCTTTCTGCAAAAGAACTACTTGTTCCCATAGTTTTTTATGCTTTATTGTGACACCTGTTTCATCTTTGTAACTGTTTTTAATCCAGGTCTGCATGGAATTGTTGAAGGACCGGACGCAGTAATGCGAATCGCACACTATTAGTGTCGGGAATTCGCGATTAGCATTTTCAAGCGCCATCTTTAAAGATCTTATTTCAGCTCGCTGAGCTGTACAGTTTCTGAGTGATTCTGTTTTAGTGACCATCGGTCTGAATTTACCTAAGCGCCAGCGACCTTTAACAACCGCGCACGCAGCATTGTAAATTTGTTTTTAAACAACGTAGTGTTGTGCAAATCTGTCTGTGTATATTACACAGGTGTATTGTTTGAGAGGCAGAATTTAGATCGGCAGAGGGCATTCATTTTTATATTCCAGATATTCTAGTTTTTTCATTTTCGGATCAAATGCGTGTGTCACGTCTTCTGTTGCAAGAGAAGTTTCCCATTTTATCCATTTTGGATCTAGAGCTTTAGCATTAAGATTGCCTGGTATTGTTACCGTCTCAAGGGCTTATACTACAGTTAAAACAGATATCCTCTTACCTTGGGGTAGGGCACTTTCTTTTGCTACAGTAGTTTGAACCGCAGTAGAACTGAATTTAATTTCAGCTTGTGTGTACAAATGTGATTTGTAAGCTATTGGTACCGTTTCTCCCTCATTAGAGGTCAGGTATGTGAATCCGCATCTTCCTGGGATGACTCGGATTACAAGGTTGCGTTCATTTGCACGTGTTTGCAGTTTTGTTTTAGTTAACATGTCTGTCTGTAATGATCTTAAAATTTCTGTGTGTTTTTTGAGTCCAATAAATTGGTTTAAAATCAGGTTTTATTAGTTCGTAGAGAGGTTTAACCCTCTCTGCATAATTTAGAAAGTATTTTCTTCAGAAATCCAGGAAACCTAGTATTGATTGTAAGTTCTTCAGCGTTTTTGGAGCTTGGAGTACTGCTCACTTCTCTAAGAAGTTGTCTGCTAGGCTTTTACCTTCACTTGATAATTCATATCCTAAAAATAGGACAGTAAGATGGGCAATTCGTGATTTTTTAAAGTTAAATTTGTACCCTTCAGCTGCGAACCCAAGTATTATGGTGTTCACTCTTTTCAAGTGAGTCTCCCGGTCATCGTCTGCAAGATAGATGTCATCGACATAGGATAATGCCTCGTCATCATACATTTGTAGTAACTCTGTTACCCTGGCTAAAAATAATCCTGGGCTGTTCTTGAATCCCTGTGGGAGACGACAAAATTGTTTTTTGGGTCCCCATGCTGGAGAAAGCGGTCAAATATCTGCTTTCAGGTGCTATGTTTTGACAGAAGAAACCATTTGAAATATCTAATGTCGTTTTATATTTCTTGCGCACAATGTTATTCATTAGTGCTGCACTGTGTGAGTTTTGTACTGCAAAATTTTTACAGCAGGAGTTTAGATGTCTGTAGTCCAAAACTAGACGATATGAATTGTCTGGCTTCAAGACAGGGAAAACAAAGGATTGTTCATTTGTGAGGTGCATGTTTCAATCACCCCCTGATATTCAAGTTGATTTAAAATTTCTTTTACTTATTTTTTAGCTTCTTGCTTAGCAGGATACTGCCTCTGTGCAGTAGGTTGATTTTTTAACTGGATTTTATGGTGAGGAGAATCCCATCCTACATGATTTTTATATAATTCAGGGGCTTGGGCCACTGCCCATTTTCTAGCAAGTGTGTATTTTTTATGAATTGGAATGTGATTCGAGAAGGCAGGCATAATCATTTCTTCGCCATGTGGGCACTCCCTGACAAACTCTGGTGGCCAGTCCTTTTCTGCTAAAAGGATATCATAGCCTATAGATAGATTCTCCCAAAAGAGACCTTTATTTTCCTAGCTTTATCTCCCTCTATACGTAATGTTATTTCAGATAGTTTATGGGGCACCCTCACGCTGGTGTCTGCAGTTTCCACTTGAATGTATTCATTTGTGTCCACTGTCTCCAGAATATTCATCAGGATCTTGTGAGCTATGCTCACTTCGGCTGTGCTGTCTAGCATTGTCTGGGCCCACTCTCCATTTTTCAGTTGTGTCCTCAGAATTCTCGGCATGTTTTATTTTAATACTGGCTACCTTCTTTCTGGGAATTTGTAATTTTTTACTTTGATGAGCAGCTTCCTTGTCTTTGGACTTGACGTGCTCTTCTTTATGTTCTGACCGTCCTCTTCTTTCCGATTTCTTGGAGGAAGTCTGAAAAGATCGAGAGGGACGTGTATCAATATCTTGATATCTGTCAGGTTTTTCTCAAAGTGTCCCTATTTCTAAGGTTGTATGTTTTTTCAGAGGGCTCCCTTTGGGGAGACTTGCCCCCCCGTTCTGGAGATTTATCTCTTCGTTGGGGAGACCTTCCTCTGGTCTGAAAATGTTTTTCTCTGGGAGTGGTTTGTTTATTACCCTCCCACTTCTTCTTTTGAGAATTGAGATGATTTTTAATAAAAGTTTTTTCAGGATTTTCAATTAGTTGGGGTTTTACTGGTTTACCACCCAAACTATCTCTGCCTAATTCTTCATAGGATTTTTCAATTTTTTTAGCAAGCTCAAAAGGTTGGTCTGCTATATCTGTCTCTTTTAATTTTTGGCGGATCGCCACACATGCTGCTTCTCCTTTTATGTTGGCTAATAATATAGCCGAGACCTGCTTAAAGTCTTTCAGTAATTTCATACCTAGAGTTTAAGCAGGTTCTGGACCGTATTTATTCTGAATCTGTCTTAGTACGTCTGGTATCACCGCCATAGACGGAACACCATGTGTTTTTGTGTAGATAGAAGCAAAGACTGTGCCCCAAGTGTTACAGTCCTCCACATGTGGTGCGATCCCCATTGGGAGACAGATAGTCAGAATTCTGTGTTTTTCGTGAAGGGTAGTATCAGGAAATACTGCCTCTATCTGAGTGATTTTTTGAGCTAACCAGAATGAAATCTGTTCCCGCTTTGCGGGTGTTTTACCAAGACATGATTGTATATTCTGTGGTGTAATTTTGTTTGTGTTCCCCTACTGAGCGGTGTTTTGTGGAATTTTAATTGCAGGTTGGACTGTTGAAGTCCGCATGACATATTGGATATTGGATATTGGAAGGGTATTTATAGAGCGCTAGCGTTCGCTCCGAAGGGAGCATCTTGGCGCTGTAAAAACCTGGGACCAGATCAGAGGAGGGGCGGTGAAGGGTTAGATGGCTGCTTTAGTCCAGTCGTCAGAGAGATTAAAAATCCACGTTTTAAGATGCTTCCTGAAAGGTTTCTCCTGCGTCTGAAGTCTAAGATGCCTTGGCATACTGTTCCAGGCTCTAATAGCCAGGGTGCTGAGAGTTTTTCCGCCTTTGGACTTCAGGTTGAATTTGGGGGGGGTCATGAGGTTTTCTTGAGAGGATCTGAGAATGCGACCCGGGATGTAATGAGGGAAGCGTTTCGCCAGGTAGACTGGGCCGGATTTGTGGAAGGCTCGGAAGGCTACAACGAGAATTTTGAAGAGTATTCTCTTGTGCAAGGGGAGCCAATGAAGGAATCTGAGGGCAGTGGAAATAGAGGATTTACGTGGGAGTTTTAAGACAAGACGCGCGGCAGTGTGCAAGACACTTTGCAGTTTCAGTCGGGTGGATTTCTTGGTCCCTGCCAAGAGGCCATTGCAGTAGTCCACTCGAGAGAGAATGAGGGCTACCGCAATGGTCTTTCTGGAATCGAGCGGGAGAAAGTCAAAGAACTTTCTCATGGATTTTATAATGCCAAAGCATTTACCTGCTACAGTTGTGGCATGGGAATCGAAAGAAAGATCGGAATCGAAGATGACTCCGAGGTTTCTGGCCGACGAAACTGTCTGGGGTGGGGCAGCAGAGTTATCAGGCCACCACAGAGCGGGACAGAAGGATGCGTTCTTTCCAATGGGCAGGATCTCGGTTTTGCTGGAGTTACAGCGAAGATGGTTGGTATCCATCCATTGAAAGACCGCTGTGAGGCAGCATTTAAGGTTAAGTTCGGCCGAGTTGGAATTGTCGTCGAGAGGGATGACAAGTTGAGTATCGTCGGCATAAGACGTGACAATTATGCCGAACGATTCTATGAGTGAGAGCAGGGGGATGAGGTATATGTTGAATAGAAGGGGACTTAGAATGGAGCCCTGGGGTACTCCACACGAGATCTTTTTTTCTTTGGATTGGAAAGGGCCCAGTGAGATGGTTTGAGACCTGTCACTGAGGAAGGAGCTGATCCAGGCTAGGGCTGAGTTGGTGATGCCAATGTCCATAAGTCTGTTGAGCAGTATGGAGTGGGAAATAGTGTCGAATGCCGCCGTGAGGTCAAGAAGGATCAGGATGGCCTTCTTCCTCTGATCTTGAAGGTTTTTAATAGTGTCGGTCAGCTCGATCAGGGCCAATTGTCTATGTATTTTAAAATCGTTTTTTTAACTGAACTAAAAGTTCTCTGTCTGACATTGTTTCAATGTCCGGATGTGGTGTGTAGCTGGCTAGAACGGGCCATGTGGCTGCTGGTTCACCTAGTGGATGGAGCCTGGAAATGTGATTTTGATGTTTTAGGGCGCCTTTAAACCAGAGCAGGTGCTCTTGGTATGTTAGTGGAATTTCAACTTCCTCGAAAGGAGAGTATTCCGCTGGATCTTCCGCTATTTTGTAGTAGTGGAACTCATGTGTTACAGCATGTGCTGCTGGAAAATTTATCCAGGAATAGAATACTTCTGTCTGCCGAAATTCATGTGCCTCTACCACAAATACGACTGTACCACCTCTTGATGTTACTCAATTTTCTATAAGTTTTATAGGTATGGTTTTTCTTATATTGACCGGTATGATTATTGCATCATGGTCATTTTCTGGGAGACTTGTGTCATCCGTTAAGAGTTGAGCTGCCAAAGCATCTCTTTCTCTTTCCTCTTCACTTTCTGTCATTTTACTGACTGAAAGTTTGCAGATCAAGTTTCAAGGAAACAAAGATTAGGTGCACAATATTTTGGAACACTGTATCCTTCAACGTTGACTATACCGTAAACTAATACATAGGAATCTCTTCCTACTAAGTTTCGGCAGATATTAACCTTTCACCCACTCCAGACGTCTATTGGAGTTTTTACGGGAAATAGGGGTCTGTGTGAAAAAGCACAACTGAGTTACTCTAGTATCTTGTGTTAGATTATCGCCTTACCAAACGTTGGGCGCCATGTAGTGTAGTTCCTATTTTCCCAATAGGCTCTGCGCATTGGAATAACATAAACAGTAGTTTAGATGTAGGACTGAGGTCGACTAGGTCTCTATTGAATATGTTAGACTTAATTAGGTTTGCCAGCTAGCTCAGATGTCACTAGAAACTTTCTCGAAAGAACAGGGAGCAGTTAACTTCCCTGATTAGACAAGAAGGGATTAGCTTCTGACAACCGCATAAACATGACAACTTTGCTCCCCCAGATTAAGGAGTATATCTCCAGAGTCGTGTGAAAACAATAGATAGCTATTTCACTCAGTCAATCGTGCATACTTAGTTTGACCAGAGTGCAGAGAAATAGAGAGACGGGCGTTTTCAATAAAAGGTGTTATTTATTGAGCAGTCTTCTTTCTCATGCAAGAGAAGTGAATTGCTACAATTGCAATACTTGTCATAAAGTAAAGTGCGTACAGTAAAAGGAGTATTATGAAATAATACTGTAAAAGCATTGATATGGTTTCTGAGCCATACGATACTTAAAATGTATAAAATATATACAATTACATACAATGTTAAAAGTTGACTAAACGTACTCAACTGATGTTTCTAAATATGCCTACCCCAGTGTACCCAACCTAAGCCTAGTACGTGGGAAGGAGCAAAGGAGTTTTTAAGTTAAGTTAGTTTTGCCAAGAATCTGACTCAAGAATTCTCTAAGGATCTAATCCGCTCCGTACCTTGGTTTTAGAATGAAGGAGGTCTTGTATCTCGCTCTCAGGACTCGATCTCCCAGTAACCCGCAAGGGTGACTGTAAACACTGGAGCTGGATTTTCTCGGCAGGTGAAAAAGACAGCGTCTTTCTCAGTGCGTCAAATGGGAGGGACGGCTTCCTTCGGCACTCGCATCAGCTGGGCTTTGGATAAGTAGATGGCAGCTCTGCTCCACACCACCGTGTGTTGCTTAAGGCAAAGGCTGGTATATTTATACCTGGAAGGTGCCATGTTTGACGTAAGGTTGGACATAAGACGTCAATAAAAGATGTCACTAAGAACTGGCCGTTCTTTCGGACTCGCAGGAGTTCTAGGACAAATCAAAACAAAAGAATGGGGAATCCCCAGGTTACTGGAGATTTGGTTTGTTGAAAGAACTCGTTGTACTTTCTAGGAGTCTAAGGAAGTAGCCTTGCCTTATTTAGACTGCATTGGCTATGACTAAATATGGATATGATTCTTATGCCTTTATAAGGATATGATTTGTTATAACCACATACGGGCATAAATCAAGAATATTTAATTAGGGTCCAAGATACGTTCACAACACCATTACAAGCAAGATGATACACAGGAGTCTTTTTCTCCTGGATGTCATTCCTTTTTAAGAAACTTGTACATTTTTCTGCTACAAATTGTGGTCAGTTCTCGCTCAAGAGTGTTTTGGGGATGCCTTCTCTCAAAAATACAGTTTCTAAAAGTTTTTCTACAGTAGCAGCATCAGAAGACTCACAGATCCTCAACTCCGGCCATTTAGAATACATGTGAAACAACACCAAGATGTATTTGGGTTCCCCCATGCTATCTAACACAGGACCCAAGATCTCAATAGCCAAATCCTCCCACGGACCAAAATGTATAGCTCTAGTGTGCAAGGGTGGTCTCAACACGACCAGGGACTTATCCGCATTGCTGCATTGTTCACATGTTCTGACACATTTTTCCATGGCCATGTCCATCCCGGGCCACCAATACGAATTCTTACGTCTATACTTTGACTCAACAATGCCTTGATGTCCCTCATGTGTTAACTCTAGTATTTTCTCCCACAGGCACTGGGGCAGAATGACTGTTATTCCTTAGAAGGAATCTGGAACCTGAAATAGATATTTCATCTCTGAGCTCCCAAAAACTCTTACATTATTTATCAATCATCTTCTTGTCTGGCCAACCTTGCAATGTGTAATCTTTAACCTTGCACAAGGTAGAATCCTTTCTGTAACCAGTTTCCCCGACTGCCACAGTATTTCTCCCAGTATTATGTTCTACACTTGCTATACTATAGTCAATCCATTCACCCACATCTTTACAATCTCCTTGTAAGTGTGACCTGCTGAAGTAGTCAGCTACCCTATTTTGTTTTCCTGGGATGCACTAAACATTATATGCGTAATCAAGTAATCAACGTGACATTCTAGCTATATGGGGATTAGCAATTCTTGATCCCTCAGCGATTAACACCTTCACCAGTGGCTTATGATCCATTCGTATAGTGAACTCCTTACCCCACACGAACAGAGTGTGCGGGTCACTGAATTCTTGAAGCATAGCATATAGGAATTCTCACATGGTGTGTGTATCACTGTGACACGCATAAATCATCAAAAGATTCACACCCCCTAGTGTGCGAGTCACTGAACACGCCTTGATGAAAAAATCCATCTCACACAAAGATGTGCACATCACCGTGACACGCACAGTCAGAGGAAAAACCAACCCGACTGCTGGCGCACTCGTACAACGTGCAGTCGGCTCTCCTCAGCACTGGAGTTGGACACAGCATGCCTGCGCAACTTCAATTCTTCCATTCAGGAAGAAGTTGAAAACGGTAGTTTGTAAAGAAGCATGGGGGTCCGACTAATCTCTGTCCCTGTGCTGGGAGGCTAGGTTCCGTTTGTCTCTCCTTCTACAGCGCTTAGAGACCTGCAGGTGATAATTGCGCAGTATAAATATAAATACCAATACCAATACCAATATCCGTACTTGGGAAAAAGGATTGGGTGTTGGAACCCACCTCCTTGGCAACTTCTCATAGCCAGGATCAGGTGCCGGCAAGTACGCACTCCACAACTCCTCCAAGTAAAACCATGTATCTGAAAAGCTCTCCCTCTTGCACACCGGTCGAACCTCAGCAAAACGTCCGGCCACCGACAAGATTTCTCACTGCCAGAACCTGAAGAACGGAAGGAAGTCTTCGAAACAGAAACGTGCCTCTTCACATCGCACAAAGGAACCAGGGTAACTGCACACCTGGCTTGCAGGTCCAATCGTCGCCAAATTGTGGTAAGTACGACTCATTTTAAACAAAAGGAGGGAGAGGGAGGCTAAAGCTAGGTTCTGCCTCCTGAAATTTAAAGTGTAACACTTAAATCCACGAAGTGGATCATGAGAACCTATCCAAGGAGAAAAATTATATCACGACAGCCTAGATTTTGGGCAATGTCATCTTGGAAAAGAAAATTATTTTCTTGAGTCCCCTCACTCACCCACGGTTGCTCTTAGGTGACAGGCTTCATCATTGGGGCCATCCCAAGTATCTACTGCATGGGGCGTGCTACGACTTGCGAGGGATACGTAGGAGCATCTTTTGTGAAGCTATGTGTAGTGCAGTGTGTGGTGTGGAGTGGTGGTGAGTAATAATTAAAAAATACCTAGCTAGTAAGCCAAACATTTTATTCTTGCCTCTAGTTGTTATCATAAAAAGGGTTGGATAAAGGAAAAATAACTGTTATGTGGTCACAGTCCCTAGTATACTGTTGACATGTTTCAATGTGTCCCCTACACCTTTTCGTCAGGACAACATGAGGGCCAGCCCCATGTATGCCATTCCTCTGATTCAGCCTATATATTAAGGCAATATCTTATAGACACACCTAATGTGTGTATCAGATTAATATACATACGGTTAGAGTTGTACCGATAGTATCTGCATAATAGGAAACAAAGAAGACATTTTAGGTTAGTACATAGTGCCTGCCCATAATGGGCCGGCAATGGAAGAGCATTTGTTAATTGATGTGCTCAGTGCCTGTGAAGTGAAAAAAGAAAGGCTGTGGTCCATGCTCCAGTGCTCCTATAACAAATGGGCTATCAACATTAGTGCGTGGTTTTCCATCTGTTCTTAGTGGTCCTGTTCATTAAGGATTTAAAACATACAAACATAACATACACTTATTTTTAGACTGCACTTACATACCAAACATACACGACATGCAATTTACTGTGTTCTCCCTGGGAATGTGGGAAAAATGAAACGTACTTTTTAATGAGCAATCTTAAGCCCCATGGTCAGCCTGGGTGGAGGGGCCTGTTGACTCTGTGGGTAGAAAACCATATGCCAGATATATCAATCGTTATATTCCTGGAGCAAAATTCATGGAAAGATTGTTCTGTCCTTTTATACAACTCGGTATACAGTGAGGGTCCATGGCAAATTCTCCGTATTAGTGCTCTATTTTGCATGCAAGGCTGACTGTTATTATAGCCTTATAGCCCGCCGTAGCAGGCTATACCGGCTATTAAAGGCCTGCTGAATCGTTAAAGGCCCGAGCCGAAGGCGAGGGACTTTAACGAGACAACGGGACATTAATTGCCGGTATAGCCCTGCTACGAAGGGCTATAAGGCTATTAGAACATTCTGCCACTAGAGGGCAGAATGTTCTAACAAATGAAACAAAGGGTTCTCGAAGATCGAGGGGATATAAATCCCCTCGAGCTTCGAGAAGCCTTTGTAGAATATTGGAATTTTACTCTGCGGTCCTTTACTGGCCCGTAGAAGCAGGGAGCACTCCATTGTCTGCAATGGAGCTCCCAACATTCCAATGTTCTAATATCTGTTACAATACAGGCTTTCTGTACGTGGAGATAACTATTGTTTCAAGAAGGATTCGAAGAAACAATGGCTAGTGTTCGTTTTTTTCTTGTGAAAAAGAGGTTGACATTCCGGTCCTGTGGGGAACCCGTTGGCGGGTATATGTAAAACTCGGTGTTAAAATGCCCGAGTAGTAGATGTTTTAGTTCAATATTAATTATTGCTTTAGTTCAATATTAATGAGTGAGGTGCAGTGATCTGTTTTTTGGCGGTAGAAATGCATTACTGTAAGAAGATTAAAATAAAACTCACCCCCCGTAAAAATACCGAGTCCTCGGTTTGTAAAAACCCAAATCGTAGCTGCCGCTTTTTTGCCCTGTGGTCTGGAGGAAAGAAGTGGGGCAAAGATCTTACTTGTCTTAGGCAGCTCTCCGGTAGTTGCACCTGCTGGTTCCCCGGCTTGACCGCATCTTGGCACGTCCAAGCCGGGGCTATCTTAACCGCATCGCTGCTGCAGTGATTTTTGCGCTGTGCGGCATTTTTTAAATTACCGAGATACATGACGAGCTCAGCTCGTCATCCGCACACGTCACCCGTGGCTGATGACGAGCTGAGCTCGTCATCAGCATCGAAGGGGATAAGTATTGTCTTCTCATCTCTGTGTGTTGAACTTCAAGCTAGATAGAGTGAGTGCGTGTAGCACATAAAATCGGCACGTTGTGGGCGCGATCTTGTTAGTGTCCCGGCCGTATTTTCGCTTCATTATACGTAGTCAGCGTCTTTATAACATCACAAAGAATTTAATATTGTTTTAAATCAAGCAGTGAACTTCTTGTTTCAAAAGAACATCCTCACATGGGGTAATTATCGTCCGGATCTGGCGATTGAATTTGCGATGTGGCAGGTTTTTTGGCGGCCATTTTGGCTAGGGCAGCCACATTTTTATTGGATATTCAGGGTTATTACATGTTGTGCCCCCAATACTAAATTAGATGAGGTGGCTACACTTATGTTGATTATTCATGTTTCTTGTGCTTGTTGCATAATCCATTCAAGTTGTTTTGTATTTCTTGTGACACTGATTGTTAGTAAATACAGGGTGTACATGGTGTGATTGATGGGCTAGAAAGGCCACTGGATTAAATGAGGTCACAGAGATACTTGATTGTGTATACATTACTTTTGACTTAGTTGTTTAATTGGAACCAAGGTCTTGTGTTAGAGCAATTATGTTTGTCAGGATGACCAAGGCATTATTAAGAATGGTCAGTGGGTGAAGGTAGGCTCACTGTATGTCCATGTTGGAAAACCACTAAAAGCAAGTGTTAGTATCGTCAAATGTATCACTCTGTTGTGTACATGCATGAGGGATGATACTAAATGTGTGGGTGGGGATGTAGCATCTTATCTCATGAATTGTCCCCACTGTATGTTTTGGTTCAGACCCATATTATCTGTCCCAAGTTTAAAAACCCATCTTTGTTCTTTCTCTAAAAGAGCTTGTTCTAGGTTGTCACAATGTTTCATATGTTCAAGGACCACTCATCATGTCGTTTGGGGTATGCTGTTTTTCATTGAAATGGGCTGCCATTTTTGTACTGGCCCGGTGGCATCGGATGTTGCTTCGATGTTCGCAGATCCTTGTGCTTATTTTCCTAGTGGTCATGGCTCCATAGTGTAAGTCACATGTGCATGTGATAAGGTAGACAACTCCTACTGTGTTGCAATTTGTAAATTTGCGCAGTTCCCAGGTTTTGCCTGTATTGAATACCACTTTCTCGGTTGTGCTTGTCAGATGGCATACGCTGCAGTTTCCACAGGGATGGTGTCCTGTTGGTAAGGTGCTGATTACTTGTTGATTATTTTTGTCATTCGGTTTTGGACCGGTGTGTACTAGTAGGTCCCTCAGATTTTTTGCTCGTCTGTGGGAGAACATTGGTGTTGGTATGCATAGTTTGCCACTGTTGACTATTTTCCAATGTTTTTTTACAAATGTTGCCACTTGTTCAGATGCAATGTTGAAAGTGGTTATGCATATTGGTTTGGTTTCTGTTTGTTCTTTTTCATAGGTCTCCAAAAGGGCATACCTGTGGTTGTTCCTTGCCCTTTTCTTTGCCTTCTTTATGGTTTTTGTCGGGTATTGGCTTACTTTCAGTTTGTCAGCTAGGTCTTTAGCTTGTGTATCATAATCTGCTGTGTCTCAGCAATTCCTCCTCAATCTTAAAAATTGGCCGAAGGGAGGTTTTCTTTGAGGTGAAGGGGTTGAAAACTATTATACAGTAATAGGCAATTTTTGGCAGTTTGTTTGAAGTGTGTGGTGGTTTTTAACATCCCGTCTCATGCGTGGATGTTGAGGTCTAGAAATACTGGTTCTGACCTGCTCATTGAGTGTTTGAATTTGAGGAATGGGTCTTGGTTGTTGCGCCACTCGATGAAGGTGTTGGCTTCCGTTTCATCTCCTTCCCAGATTATTAAGATATTATCAATGTATCTTTTCCATTCTAGAATGTTGTGGTGATATGGGTTCTGTTGTGATAGAATTGTTTGAGCCTCCAAGTGGTGGACGTAGAGTGCCGCCACACTTGGAGAAAAAGTGCTTCCCTACTCTTGCCATGTTGTTGTCTGAATAAGAGGTCCTCAAGTTGGAAGTAATTTTCAGTAAGAGCCCATTTACAACAATCAAGAACCACATGTTGTGGGGTGTGGTAGGGCCAGGTGGAGCTGTACAGCGTTTCTTCTAGAATATCCAGAGTTTCCTTGTGTGGTAGGCTCGTGTATAGGCTTTCTACCTACTATGATGTGCTCAGTCGGGTCAAAACTGAGATCCCTCAGTAGGCATAGTGCTGCCTTAGTATCTTTTAGATAAGTGTTGGTGGATTGTATTAGTGGACGTAGGAAAGCGTCAGCAAATTTTAAGAGTGGTTCTAAAATGGAATCAATCCCGAGACAATGGGTCTCCCAGGGGGATTTTGTAGAGATTTATGGATTTTTGGTATTGTATAAAAATAGGGTAGTTTTTTTTTGTTTTTTTGCTGATCATGATTCTCCTTCTTTTTGGTTATCCAATCGTGGGCAAGTGCTTGTTCCACCATACTAGTTATCCCAATTCTAAGTCTTTTGGTGGGGTCTATAGTTCCTCTCGTCCGAGAGTACGCTAAGACATTCTTGTCTGTATTTTTCTGTGTCCTGTAGAACGATGTCTACCCCTTTTTCCGCTGGTTTTATTGTGATGTTCCAGTTGTTAGCCAATGTTTTAATTGCCTCTTGTTCCTGTCTTGTGGTGCCTTAATATCTAGGCTGAATCAGAGGAGCTGGCCCTCATGTTGTCCTGAAGAAAAGGTGTAGGGGACACCTTGAAACATGTCAACAGGATACTAGGGACTGTGACCATATAACAGTTATTTTTCCTTTATCCAACCCCTTTTTATGATACCAACTAGAGTCAAGAATAAAATGTTTGGCTTACTAGCAAGGTATTTTTAATTACCACTCACCACCACACCACACACTGCACTACACATAGCTTCACAATAAGTGCTCCTATGTATCCCTCGCAAGTCGTAGCACACCCCAAGCAGTAGATGCTTGGGATGGCCCCAATAAGTTCAAGTTCTAGAATTTGTATAGCGCACTACTCACCCAGAGGGTCTCAAGGCGCTTGAGGGATGGTGGGCGCATTATTTATCGAATAGCCAGGTTTTTAGCTGCTTTCTGAAGGAGGGGTGGTTCTGAGTAAGGCGAAGGTGAGTGGGGAGAGAATTCCAGGTTTTGGCCGCTAAGTAGGAGAAGGATCTTTCTCCCATGGTGGCTCTGTGGATGCGCGGAATTGCAGCGAGGGCTTTGCTGGAAGATTGTAATTGACGGGTGGGTTTGTAGAAGGACAGTCGTATGTTGAGGCATTCGGGTCGTACAGGGCCTTGTGTGCGTGGGTGAGGAGACGGAACGTTATCCTCTTGTTGACGGGGAGCCAGTGGAGTTCCTTCAGGTGACCGGAAATGTGAGCTTGACGGGGGATGTCCAGTATTAGTCTGGCTGAGGCGTTTTGGATGCGTTGGAGTTTTTTCAGAAATTTGGCTGTGGTTCCGGCGTAGAGGGTATTTCCATAATCCAGTCGGCTGGTGACCAGTGCGTGGGTGACTGTCTTTCTTGTTTCGGTGGGGATCCAACGGAAGATTTTTTTGAGCATGTGTAGGATGTTGAAGCATGAAGATGAGACTGCATTGACTTGTCTGGTCATTGAGAGAGAGGAGTCTAGGATGAAGCCCAGGTTACGTGCGTGATCTGTAGGTATGGGTGCTGTACCCTGGGCCGGTGGCCACCATGAGTCGTCCCAGGCAGAGGGGGAAGATCCTAAGATGAGGACTTTTATTTTGTCGGAGTTTAGTTTTAAACGGCTGTTCTTCATCCATTCGGCTACTTCTTTCATTCCTTCGTGTAGATTGGTTTTGGCGATGCTTGGGTCTTTGGTGAGGGAGAAGATCAGCTGGGTGTCGTCTGCGTAGGAGATGATGTTGAGGTTGTGTTGTTGCGCGATGGATGCGAGGAGGCTCATGTAAACATTGAAGAGGGTGGGGCTGAGAGATGATCCTTGTGGTACGCCGCAGATGACTTCGGTGGCCTCTGATTTGAATGGGGGGAGGCAGACTCTCTGGGTTCTTCCGGCGAGGAACGAGATGATCCAGTCCAAAGCTTTTCCTTGTATTCCGACGTTGCTTAGGCGTTGTATGAGGGTGTTATGACAGACTGTGTCAAAGGCGGCAGAGAGGTCAAGTAGGATGAGGGCAACTGTTTCTCCGTGGTCCAGTAGCGTTCGGATGTCGTCTGTAGCTGCGATGAGGGCGGTTTCCGTGCTGTGTTTGGCTCAGAAGCCGGTCTGTGAGGGGTCGAGGGAATTGTTGGATTCGAGGAAGGCGGCCAGCTGATTATTGATGGCTTTCTCAATGACTTTGGCGGGGAATGGAAGGAGTGAGATGGGGCGGTAGTTCTTAAGTTCAGAGTGGTTTGCTGTGGGTTTCTTCAGAAGGGCGCTGAGTTCGGCATGTTTCCAGCTTTCCGGGAAGGTAGCAGAATTGAAGGAACAGTTGATGACATCGCGGAGATGAGGTGCGATGATGGAGTCTGCTTTGTTGAAGATGTGGTGGGGACATGGGTCGGTTGGAGAAGCTGAGTGGATGGAGTTCATCAGGTGGATGGTGTCTTCAGTAGTGATTGGGTTCCAGGCGCAAAGGTTGTGAGAGTGTTGTTTTGGTTCGGATGTGGGTGGAGTGGACTGTTCTTCGGACTGTTTTTCAAAGCTGTTATGTATGTCGGCGATTTTGTTGTGGAAGAAAGAGGATAGAGAGTCGCATAGGTCTTGGGAGGGAGTAATGTCGTTGGTGCCGGCGGTGGGGTTGGTGAATTCTTTGACGATGTTGAATAGTTCCTTGCTGTTGTGGGCGTTGTTGTCGAGTCGATCCTTGAAAGCTGATTTCTTGGTGGATTGGATCAATTGGTAGTGTTTGCGGGTGGCGTCCTTGAAGGTGGTCATGTTGTCAGTGGTAGGGTTTTTTCTCCAGGTTTTCTCGAGGGTGCGACATAACTTCTTGGCTTTTTTAAGGACATCGTTGAACCAGTGGGTCTTTTTGCTACCTTGTTTGATCTGGTGGTTTTTCAAGGGTGCTAGTTCGTCAGCGCTGTGGGTGATCCATTGTGTGAGTTTTGTGGCGGCTTGATTTGGGTCCGATGAAATGGCAGGAGTGTTTTGGTTAAGCGATGTGGTGAGTTGGTCGGTGGTGATTTTATTCCAGTTTCTTCGAGGAATAGATTGTGGGGGGTTGTGAGTCGTAGTCTTTTTGTAGCTGAAGTGGACGCAGCTGTGGTCCGTCCAATGAAGAGCTGAGGTGTGATCGAAGGAAATGTGTTTGCTGGAGGTGAAGATAGGGTCAAGCGTGTGTCCGGCTGAGTGGGTGGGGGAGTCAACAAGTTGTTTGAGTCCAAGATTGGCCGGAAGGGTGGTGGTGTTGCTGTCATTTTTCTTTTCCAGGTGGAAGTTGAGGTCTCCCAGTAGGATGTAGTTCTCGGAAGTGAGGGCATGTGGGCTGATGAAGTCAGTGATGTCTTCGTTGAATTGTGTGCGGGTTCCTGGTGGTCTGTAGATGAGGGTGCCTCTCAGTGTGGTCCTGGGATCGGTGTGGATCTGGAAGTGAAGGTGTTCGGCGGCCGAGAGGTTGTCGTCGGAGCTGGGCGTGATTCGGATGGTGTTCTTGTGGACGATGGCAATGCCTCCTCCTGTTTGGACGGTGCGGTCTTTTCGGATGACCTTGTAATTGTCCGGGATGGCTATGGCGATGTCAGGTGCTGATAAGGCGTTCATCCATGTTTCAGTAAGGAAGGCGACGTCCGGCGATGTAATGTCGAGTAGATTCCAGAGTTTAGTGGCGTGTCTGTGCACCGAGCGGGTGTTCAGCAGGATGCACTTCAGGTGGTTAGAATCGGAGCTGTGTTTGGGGGAACCGGATTTGGTGTGGGTTCTGATGCAGGCGAACTTGCAGGAGAGGCAGGCGAATGGTCCATGGGTGTATCCTGGGGTAGCTGTGCAGCATTGTGGTGTGCGGCCGGGGTTGAGGGCAAGGATGGAAGCGGCGTCGTACGTTATGCGGGTGGAGGGTGTTTTGCGAGGACCAGGGGGTCTGGCACTGGACGAGGTCCAGGTGCGGACAGGCGTAGACAGGCTTATCTTTGGCGCATCTTCGGCGCGCATAGGGCGCGACCGCTGCACGCAAAAGCATCTGTCATATATGTAAGTACGACTCAGACACTTCAGGTATGATTAACATAAGGTTTATGTCTTCCTGAGGGAGAGTGGCAGAGGCACAACCGGTTAAGCCAAGGAGCAACTGTCAATGTTCCAACGGTTCACCACAGAACGTTCAGGACTAGGCATTTTCCCCCACGCGCTCAGTACCAACAGCACGCGACCAGGAGAATGCCAACATGACATGGAGGACCCCTTGTTTGGACTATTGAAGGATTATGCATAAAGACACTATAGCAAGGGTTCGCTTTGGGCAAAACAGGGAACGTACAGAGCCTATGCATTTTGTTAGAGGGGTTCATCAAGGTTACAAATTAGCACACTTCTGGTTTACTCTTTAGAATAATGGGCTGGCAAGCTATATAGGTAAATTCGGAATGGATCTACTACTTGTAGATAGAGCCCTATTCCGGTGCTGCTGTATGCAATGACACAGTTATGCTCGTCAGAAAAGCAAGCAGTCTTCAGGATCTTCTGAACTATTTTAATAAATTATTTTAACCTTAAAATTAAACTCACAAAGACTTTTAGGATGATTTGTGGCGAAAAAATACTAAAACTCGCTGACATTTAATAGAGGCACAGCACTAATGCAGGTTAAAAATTTTACTTATTTAGGCATTCCTTTTAGTTCATCACTTACTAAGCCCCTTCGGATCAATGTTAGATAGATTGGTAAAGGCCATTTTTTAATTTGTACAGAAACTTGGCCATGAACCGGTGAGGAGAAATGCTTATCCTATTTAGAAGTAAATGCCTGTCCATCGCTACATATGCTGCTGGCCTTCTAGAATACTGATGAGCTGCAGAAAATAGAGAATGGATTTGCTAGAAGGCTTCTGATGGCTCCGCAAGATTGTTCTACTTATATGTGCCATGGTGAGCTAGGTCTATCATTTTTGGAGGACCAAGAAACTGATAACACAACAGATTAAATGGGATTGTCTAAATTTAGATAAGGCTCATCATATCCCATGGTTAGCATTTGTGGGGCGGACAGAGGCTTTTAATAACCCTGAACAAGCGATGTCACCAAGTAAGCAAATGGCAAAAGAACGTTACAGGGTGGGGTAACGCAGCTCCAAAAATTCTTTATAAACCACCTTTAAACCCACAGAACTACTTACAAATTCTTACAACTGGGCCCATCCTTTCAACCTAAACATTCGTACACACATTTATTCGGTTCTGAGGATTTAGTATTGGTTCAAAAGGGAGTTGGGGTGCTATAGTGGAGTGCCTGAACTGAACTTTATACATTATTTACAACTGCAGCTTTATTTCTAAATACTATGGTTTTCATTAAAGCAAAGAAAATAATATCACCCCATTATTCATAATTAATTTTGGATCTGCTAGTAAAAGTTGACTAAAGGAAATATTAAGTCCAGCTTAATTCTCCATTTATTTAATTTTTATTTTCGAAATTCCAATCTCCTAGCATGATTTCTAAGTTTAATAAAACTAGAAAATAATTCAGTTTTACAGTAAATCCTGAAAGAAAAATTACATTTCAATACCATTCATTTATTAGCATGACAGGTTTGAAGGAAATAAGACTGAAATATTATCCAAATGAAGAAGCGAACACATCAGTACAGAATGTAATAGTCCCAAATGAAAACCTCTATGTCTCTCTCTCTCTCTCCCTCTCTGGACTTCGCACCCATTCAAAAGTTAAAGTCGAGACAAATGTCAAAGTCCCTGCGCCTCAAGGAAAAATTGCGCAGACCGACAGCATCTTGGGGTGCAAAGATCCAATTGAAAAGCAAGCTACTTTCAATGTCCCAAACGTCCTTTTTTTATACCCTTTTCCACTAACTTATCTATCTAAATTCGTAACTCTTAAGTTCTAAAATGTCTGTGATTGGTCAATTTGAAGTCGGATGAGCATCATCTCATCGTTTTTTTATTATAATTTTTGCACAGTCATCATCACGTAGCTGCAACTGGGGTGTCATTGTCTAAAAGTTCAACTTCCTTCGAAGTGTCCTTTAAAATGATATTTGTCACTCCTTTCCCACAGGCAAACTATTGGCTTCGCTGTCACTTTGGCTTAGGCCCCATAAAAATGGCCACGCTGTCCTTCACCCACACTGTTCTGTCACAGGCAGCTTGCAACTCCGATCTGGCGCCTGCGCACTTCTGTTGCCATCTCGGAATTTCAATCAGACTCCATTTTTTCATTTGCTCACATAGGCCTCAATTTAGGAACTATCACAGAAACAAACACAAATAGATTAAATTTACGAAATGAAGCCCTTTCTGTTTACCTCCCCCTTCTAATGATAACCCAGTTAGTATTTACCTACCTTTAAGCGATATGTATGCATAATTTGACTTACCAAACTTCATGATTTATGCCACAAGTAAACAGACAAAAGCACATTCATGCATTTTCTTTTTAGATTATAACACATGCGTACATTTTATGACACAATATTCGACACATTAGTAAATTATTGCTTCTGCAAAAAACATGCAAATTAGTATCCCAGGTGTATTTGTGTATGCATTTTACTCTAGGTTGGTTAATTTAAAAAACCACACATTTAGTACTGGTTACTGTTATGGAGAAATAACTTTACAAGGGGTATACAACATTTTGTTTTCCACCTTGCTCCATCAAGGGTGAACCTTGAGCAGGCTAGTTTATCCCAGAAAGGTAATAAAACTACAGTTTACTACCATCTTGATTTCCTTACTAGGGGAAAGATGGAACCTCATCTGTGGAAGGCTATGAACCCCCAACATAGATTCTATTTAATGCGATTTAGGCTAATCATGGTCCACTGCTAGGTGGTGTTTCAAAGGTTTTTGAGCAGATGATATATGTACTTCTGACAATTATTGCGTACAAAGCAACTTGCACTTGATTATATTTTGCAATATATATTTTGAACCTAGAACCTATACTTTGCCTTTCTTAAGCGGGTTTAAGATAAGGAGGGCTAATCAAGCATTAAGAGCTTTGCAACAACTGTCTTCTGATAAGATATGTGAACATCATGAATTTTATTTAAAATGCTAAGGATAAGGAAATACCATGTCTCTCTAGTATGAAAAAGACCATCCTGCATACTTGTAATTGCATGCTTTTTAACGTCTCTTTTCAGATATAGCTTTATCTTTTTAATTATTTTTCTATTATATGCCAGATTTATTGGTTATTTCTTTTTAACTTGTATTGTATCTGTTTGACCTATTTCTGTTTGAATTAATGATTGGACTGTTATGGCTACTATTTTAAGCTGAATAAAGTTATTTTGACTGACCACAAATGCTAGCAGTTTGGGCGGCAACAATAAGATCAGTCAGTGTAAGGTCTATGGTCCAAGGAGGAACAGTCCAACTCTTCCAACTGGATGAAGCTGGCAGCAGTGTACAAAGCTCTTCCATCTTGTGCCCCTTATCTCAAGAACCAGGCAGTGAGAGTCTGCATGGACAATCCGGTGAGCAGGACATATGCAAACCATTTAGGAAGCACATGGTTCTTGCACTCTACCACCTAGCAGAACCCACATGGATCTGGGCAGAGGAGACAGTAATTTCTATAAAAGAAATTTACGTTCCAGGGAATGTGAATACCCAGGCACATAAATTGAGTGACTCCTTTCTGTTCTCTGTACTCAAAGGTCTTTGCCCCCCCACACCTCCAAGTTTTTCCAGACGATTCAGAGGAAGATGACAAGGCCTTTGTTATACCTTATTGGAATACTCCTTTTCTAAAGTTCTGTTCCCTTCTTCCACATCTGCAATCTTGGGTAGTGGTTAAGATGAGTTCCAGGGTGCCTGGAGATCTTCTGTTTGCTTCCCCTGTTTGCTCAACTGAGATCATGAGGCACGAGTGGAAGTACTCCTTGTGGCCCCTCACTGATCTCGCCTTTCTTGGTTTCCTCTTCTTTGCTAACTGGCAGTAGGAACACCTTGGATTTCCTACGCCTCTCCACACCCACTCTCCCCCCCGAGATACCCAGTTCTTACAGAGAAAACCCTCAGTTGCCTATCCCAAGTGGTTTAGACATTAAAAGACAAAGAATAGAAGTGTTTAGTTCTCCTGCAGGTAGCTCTTTCTACCCAGAATTTGAGAAAGCTCAGGATTTTCATGTTGTATGAGAGACACTGGCAGACAGTTCAACAATTGGTGTGTTTTGGGGGCGTGGTCAGCAGCATGGCTGGGTAAGACGTGAGCCTAGCCTGCTCCGGCTACCCGTTTTGATCCGACATACCTGACGCCGGCTGGGAGTCCTGTACCCGGCAGTGTGGTGGACTGTGGGGGCCCCTGCCCTTCCTGGAGTGTTGGGAGCACTGTTCTAGGACTACGGTGGTCCGTGGTGACGAGGGGCGATCCTTGAGTCCTGCGCCTGGCATCCAAGATGGCGCCGCCAGGGAGTGACTGATAGCCAGGACCTGCCGAGGCGGACGTGGTGCACCGGACCCCTGCCGTTGGTTTGCGGGGTCTGGCAGCGGTGCTGGCAAGGGACAGCGCTGCCACCGGGGACCGGAAGAGGTCTGGAGAGAGGACGTCCGTGGGCCGCTGCCTGTGGGCCTCCGGCACGGCCCGCACTGATATGGAGCTCAGCGGCTGGCTGGAGTAAGTGACGTGCAGCGAGGAGGGTGGCGCGGAGCCGCGGCGGAGGCAGGCCTGGGCCGCGGTGCCGGACCCCCCCAGCTGTGGCGCCACAGCAGTGAGCACCTAAACATATGTCTGGCACCAGCGAATTGTGGGGTGAGAGACGCCTGGAGTTGAGTGGCGGGAGGGGGTACCCCCCGCGGCTCCGGTACGAGAGGAGGCTGCTGTGTGCCTGGACTGCCGAGGAGCTGTAGCCCTGCCTGCTCCTCTTCTGTGCCCGCCCCCCCCCCACGCTTGAACATTGTGCTGCCCAGCTGGACCCCTTCCCCATAGAGAGAGGCACATAGAGGGGACTGGAAGGACAATAAGAGGCTAGTCCTGGCCGAGGCAAGGCCTGCTGGTGTGGCCCCGGGGAGCAAGGAGTGACGTGCGTATCTGCCGTGGGAGACTCGCCTGGTGACTGCGGTGAGGCAGAAGGTAGTACGGTACCTGCTACTGAAGAGGTAAGGGCGCGGGAGAGACCGGGGCCCGGTACGGAAGTGCGTAGAGGGACCTGCATTCTGATTAAGGGCGACCAGTGTGGCCCATACCCGCACTGCCCGGAGAGTGACTGGGGTCACTGCCCGCGCCCAAAATACCGGCGGTGGACACCTCTGGCGGTGGCGCCTGTAGAGACAGTGCTTGGTGGATCAATAGAGGGACTGGAACTGGGGCTCTTAATTTCCTAATGATAGCATTCTATAGTGCACGGCAGGAGACAGCGGCTGGCCCCTGGTACGCGGTGGGGCGGAGGGAACATGGCCAACCCGCGCACAGCCATGGGCAGGAAGACCTTAGACCCCAAGGCCCCTGGACATGGTACGTTGGCTCGATTTGCCACAGCCCCTCCTCCCACTGACGCTGACCATACCGGGGCGAGATCGGACACGGCCATGTTGATGGAGGCCATACAGGCATCCCGAGAGGCCCTACAGAAGCAGGTTGGAGAGGTGGGTGCGGATGTGGCACTCCTACGACAGGACCTTCGCAACCTAGCAGAAAGAGTGACGTCTCGGAGACTCGATAGGAGAGGCTGAAGATACCATAACAGACCTGAGGAAAGGTCTGGTGGGCCTACAGGCCTCTCATAAGCAGCTTCTCTGGAAGGTGGATGACGCCGAAAACAGGGCACGACCCAACAACCTGCGATTCGTGGGCTTTAGAGAAGGTCTCGAAGGGGCGAACATGGCAGAGTTCCTACATTCGTGGTTGCTCCGCACTTTCCCGAAGGACAAATTTTCAACGTGTTTTGTCATAGAACGGGCGCACAGAGCACTGCTGGCGACACCACGGGAGGGAGCAAGACGGCGGACGATCATTGCTCGCTTTCTCAGCTTTTTGGATAGGGACATGATCCTACGTGAGGCTAGGAAGCTTGGGGAGATCCGCCATGAAAATGCCCACATAATGATTTTCCCGGATTACAGCCAGGAGGTGCAGAAACGGAGGCGCTCCTTTGATTCGGTCAAGGCCAAGCTGCGAGACCTTCGAATCCAGTATATGCTGTTGTTTCCGGCGAAGCTGTAGGTGCTGTACAAAGAGAAAACTCATTTTTTTCAATCGCCAGAAGAGGAGTGGCAGTGGCTGGAGGAGCATTCCTCCCTATCACGATAACAGTCTGGGACCTGGAGGACATGGGCTGGGGACCGACCTGAGGAGGGGCCGCGGGGCTCACCTAAGCCGTAGCGGCTGCGACAGAAGCATGTTGGCCGTGGAGTGGAGGTTACCCCATACCCCAAATCAGGATCGGCGACGCAAGACAATCTCTGCAGACATTAATCCATCGCCAGGTTCCCGGTTCGCCTGTTTGACGGAATGGGCACAGTCGGAGGGGGAGGAGGAACTGGCGGCACCTCATCCGAGGGAGAAGAATCGGAGGAACAATCATTGAATCCCCTAGTGGCGGCAATACACGATATGGAACAGGACAGCGTGTCAGGGACCGGGCCTCGCGAGGGGACCCCCCCCCCCCGGACTCTAATTCGTGAAGATGGTACAGTAATGGCTGGTCGACTTTGGACTTGGTGGCCAGGAGCACGCAAGTTGGACACCCCCTCTTTTTCTGTATTTGCTTACTTTGTTTTTATTGATTTGTTCTTGCTTTCTCGTTTCTATTTATTTGGTCTCCGCCTTTACTGGTTGCTCCTCTAGAGGGTTGGAGTGAGTTAACTTGTTCTGAGGCTGAGGTGGGGTGGGCGACAGACCTTCACCTGAACAGCTGTATCTCCATCCCTAGGATGGCGATGGGTCTGGTGGGCGAAGGGAGGTGGGGAGGGTGTGGTTCTTGGGGGGGATGATCTTTGGGTGTTGGGGAGGGGGAACAGCTAGGGTTCACAGTTGGGGGGGTTCATTGTTATTGTTTTAGAGCATGTCACAGACGGAACTGCCACACATACCTGCACATTGGATGCCTGATGCTCACCGGCGCACAACTGACTGAGACTGATGCTGCCTAGCGTAGTGGGTGGCCCTGGGACTGAGGCACAGGATAATGGTACTGTCCAAATCCTTACATGGAATGTGAACGGCCTGGGCAATAAGATCAAACGGAGGTTGGTCCTGGCTTATGTAAAAAAGACTGCCCCAGACATAGTCCTGCTCCAGGAGACCCACCTACGTGGTGCGCGATGTAGGGTTTTGGCCCGGGGGCCCTATAGGGTGTTGGCACATGCGGGATACACTTCGGGATCCAGATGGGTAGCCATTTTGATTAGGAAATCCCCTCCCTTTGCGGTTACGAGAACGTGGACTGACCCCCAGGGTACTTACGTTGGCGTTACGGGCACTTGGAAACACCACCAAAAGGTCACAATAGTTTCTGTCTATGCACCTCCCAAGCTACAGGCCCGAACCCTAGCGGGAGTAACTGATATCCTTTTAAATACTCCAGACACACTACAAGTGATAGGAGGGCACTTTAATGACGTTATGTCCCCCCCCCCCCCCCGCCCCTTGGACAGATCGGGGTTGCGGGTGGCAACTCTGGAGTCTTCCCCTCTGAAGCAGTTCAGTGACATGACTGTACTGACAGATGTCTGGAGATGGCTCCATCCGGACGCTAGGACTTACTCTTACTTTTCAGGGGCCCACAAGGTGTACTCTAGATTGGACTACATCCTCCTTCCAAGTCATGCTCTTAGCACTGTGAATTGAGCAGAATACCAGGCCCGGGGAGTATCAGACCACTCACCACTGCTAGTGACAATAGGGACGAAGCGCAGATCACGGGGCAGGAATTGGCGATTGGCAGCATGGGACCTACAGGATAAGGATTTGTTGCGGGGGTTGCGGGCAGATGTGAAGGTGTATACTTTGCCGAAAACTTTAACAAAGTGCAGTCAAGGGTTACGCTCTGGAAAGCTTTTAAAACAGTCATGAGACAGGGCACAGAATAGAATCGCGGAGGAGAAGCGGAAGGTGCAGGGAGATCTGAATGGCCTTGCAACCCACATCTTGAAGTTGGAGCGCCCCCATGTGGCGGATGGGACGACATACTCACTTAGACACTACTAGACACACAGCAGCAATATAGGGCCCTGATGACTGACGAGGCCAAAACACAGGCACAGGCGACCCTGCATAGGTTGTATGATGTAGGGGATAAGTCTGGAAAACTTCTAGCATGGCTGAGTCGTAGAGAACAAGAGGCAAGGTGAGTGGAGCAGGTGACGGATGCCAAGGGCCGTACCAGAAAGACGGATGTCCAGATAGCGCAGGCATTCGCGGAGTATTATGAGGAGTTCTACAAGGCCAGAGACTTGGGCTCGGCGGTGGAGGTGGAACAGTATTTGGATAGCATTGAGACCCCTACCTTAGATGAGGAGGCCCAAAAGTGTCTGGAAGAAGAGAACAATCACGGAGGTTCGGGAGGCTATAGCTAGTCTCCGTCCAGGGAACTCTCCGGGCCCGAATGGATTTCCTGCAGAATTTTGTTTTTAAAACAGCCGATCTACTCTCCACTCACCTGCTGGCCTTGTACACCGATGAGGCTCAGGAGGGCTCGTTTCCGCCATATCTCTGTATGGCCACACTGGTGCCAATTTATAAACAGGGTAAACCGCCAGGGGAGTGTGCGTCATACCGACCCATTTCCCTGTTGAATGTGGAAGTTAAACTCCTGGCGACGATTCTCACGTTGCGTCTGCGACGGGTGATTTCAGATCTGGTACATCTGGATCAGACGGGTTTCTTACCGGACAGGGCGACTAGGCATAATTTACGGAGGACCCACAACTGGTTGATGGCGGTGTGCGATCGTAAGGAGCCGCACGTGTTTTTATCTCTCGACGCTGAAAAAGCGTTTGACTCAGTCCACTAGCCCTTCCTGGAGAGAGTGCTGATTAAGTTTGGCCTAGGCCCGGAGTATAGGACGTGGGTAAACCTTCTGTACACGGACCCGCGAGCAAGGGTTAAGATCAATGGGGTGCTGTCAAGGGACTTTCCCATAGGGAGGGGGACCCGGCAGGGGTGCCCCTTGTCCCAGCTTCTGTTTGCCCTCACTATATAGATAGCGGCATGTGCAATACGCCAGGACAGTGGGATAACGAGATTTAGAATGAATCAGAACGATGCGGCTGAGAAGAAGATTTCGCTTTATGCGGACAACATCCTTCTGTACGTCACCCAGCCAGAGGTTTCGGTCCCACGCCTGTTTGCCCTGCTGGATCGCTACGGAGCGCCATCAGGATACACAAGTGAATTGGCATAAGTCAGCATTATACAGTCAGCTAGAGGAGGCCGGAGGTCCTGCTGTGCCTGCCACGCTCCGGGTAGCGGACATGGGGTTTATGTACTTGTGGATCTACATGACTAGGGACCAGTTAACCTCGTATAAGAGAAATATCAAGCGGGTTCTTGCTAACTTCGCTGACTATGTGGACAGATGGAGGTCCCTCCCCCTCACGATTTTGGGGTCCGCGGCAATGTATAAGATAATGCTGACGCGATTTTTATACACGTTACAGAACGAGTACTTCCCCCACCCCCGCCAGGTTTTCAAAGAGATAAACCAGGGGTTGTGGGCACTGCTTTGGCTGGGGAAACAGCCCAGGGTAGCATTAGAGACCCTGCAGAGAAACCAATACAATGGGGGGATTTCCCTACCTAACGTTGAGGCAAATTATTGGGCGGACCATTTAGCGCCAATAAACGACTGGCTTCACGCCCCGGCAGACCACCCCACATACAGACTGGAGAGGACGACAGACGTGTTTACACTACCATTATGATGGCAGGGTAAAAGACGGGCTACTTTCGGCCACGCGTGTGACGGTGGAGATATGGGCAAGGGCGACTAAGCGGATTGGCTGGGCACATAAACCGTCGAGACAGACCCCGTTATGGCATTGTGCGTGGCTAAAGGAGCTACATAAACTGAAAGGGTTTCAGGGGTGGGATGCCATTGGGATTTCTGTCTTGGGTGACCTGATGAGACAGGGGGCCTTGAAGTGGAGTATGGGTTACATCGTACACAGTACCTGAAATATCCACAGGTGCGACACGCTTGGAGGGCGGAGGCGGTGCTTGCAGGGCCCTTACCAGAATATGCACCGCTGGAAGGGCACTTGCTGCAAGAGCACGTCCCTACTCAGGTAGTTTCCCTGACGTATAAAACCCTACTTAACAATATGCCGGACCGGCTAGTGAAGTTAAAGGACACCTGGGAGTCAAATCTGGGTGAGATGAACACGCTGGAGTGGAAGACTGCCCTGATGCACCCTAGAGAGGTTGCTATAAAGTCCCGACTTTGTCTCATACAATACAAAATCCTGCATAGTCTACTACGACAGGTATCGCTTGCATCAGATGGGGCGGGCTGACTACCCCATTTGCCTGCGCTGTGGTTTTGACCAGGGGAATTTTTTCTCACATCCTCTGGGAATGCCAGGTCATACAGGGATACTGGGCTGGGCTGAGGTATTGAAGGAGATCAGTGCCATTCTGGAGGCAGCCCTCCCAATCGAGCCTAAATTGGTACTACTGGGAATAGCACACGAGGTGGACCTAGCTCGCCCACTGGTGATTTTCCTGCTGTTGTCATTAGTGGTTGCCAAGAGAGACGTGGCCTGGGCATGGGGCGCACCTATCCCCCCCGAGACTGGATGAATGGAAGAGGGGTATGGACATTTACATGGCAGCCGAAAGAGTCACATATAAAGCCCGGGGTTGCCCCAAGAAGTTCAGTAGTGTGTGGAGGAAATGGAGACAATACTATGGTCTGGACGGGGGGGGCTCTGATGGGATAGGGGAAGACCTTGTGCCCCGACACTTGGGGGGGAGGGGGGGGGGGTGGAATATGATGTGCGACACACTGCTGGGGGGTAAATTATGTTTTTGTTAGATATCAACCGTCACCTAACCACTCACATTGAATCAGCGAACGCCCTTCATCCTTCCCAGTCAGGTTTTTCTCTACCGAGTCCACCCTTCTGGGAGTCACGGAGACAGTCAGACGCCAGGTAGATAGAGGGGAGACGGTGGCACTCTTCCTTTTGGATCTGAGTGCCGCTTTTGACACCGTCTCCCACACCATCCTTCTTTCTGCCTTGAAGTCTGTTGGGATATGTGGCTCCGCACTTGCTTGGATCTCCAATTTTCTTTCTGATCGCACTTTCCAGGTCTTCTCTCCCTCTTCGGTGTCCACTGTTCATAATCCCCCCTATGGTGTCCCCCAAGGTTCTATTCTCAGTCCTTTGTTCTTCAATCTTTATGTTAGACCCCTTGATTTTCTTGCCGAACAGTCTGGACTATCTATTTTTTCGTATGCTGACACTCAAATCATTTTCTCTCTTTCTTCTAATCAGCACTCCCCCTCTTCTTCTCTTCATTCTGGGCTTACTGACATCGCCAATTGGATGCTGACTAACAAACTGAAGCTGAATGGCGACAAAACAGAGCTGCTCCTGTTCGGGCCGGACTCCGCTCTCTGGGGCCCGCAACATTGGCCTCAGCAAATGGGACCATTGCCAGTCCCAGCAACAACAGCACGCAATCTCGGGGTCCTCTTTGACAATCAGCTATCCATGAGGCAACATGTGGTTAAAGTCTCAGCCACCTGTACTACCATCATCCGGTGGCTGAGCAAGATCACATGGATGCTTCCCCCAGACACCCAGAAGTCAGTGGTCCAGGCCTTAGTGACATCGCGGCTGGACTACGGTAATGTACTTCTTCTGGGTGCCTGCAAGGAGGTCACCCGTAAGCTTCAAGTGGTCCAGAACTCGGCTGCCCGTTTACTCTGCAATCTGCCTAGAACCACTTCAGTCTCCTCTTTCCTGCGCAGCCTGCATTGGCTGCGCATAGAATCTAGGTCCAAATTCAAAGCTCTATGCTTTATGCACCGTATCAAAGTTGGTAAATCCCCTCACTATCTATCCACTTTAGTCCATCAATATTGTCCCTCCCGCACTCTTAGATCCTCCACTCAATGCAGATTCTCTGTCCCCCGTTTCAAGCGTGCTAGAGTTGGTGGGCGCTCTTTTTCCTACTTGGTGCCCTCGCTCTGGAACTCGCTTCCCATCCCTCTGCGGTCTGAAACAGGTTATCTTAAGTTCCCCAAAGGAGTGAAAACCTGGCTGTTTTCTTTGTAACCTGTTCCTTGCACTTCTGTTTGCCCTCTTTTACTTCTGTCCTCCTTGCGCCGGGAAACCCACGGGTAGCTGCGCGCTTAATCAACTCATATATAATAATAATAATAATAATAATAATAATAATAATATGTTTTGTCCTGGGAAACGGTTGGGAAGGTGGGCGGGGGCGGAGCAGGGGATAGTAGGTACTCTTATATGACATGCTTGATATGTTCACACGGTCTTAAAAATGCAAATAAAAACATTTAAATGAAGAAAAAAAATTGGTGTGTTTTGAGAAGAGTAGCTGCTTCTTCTTGCAAGGGTTCTTGTAATATAGAATGTTTCAGATATGTATTTCTAATGCAGACAGGCCATTCTGTTACACATAGTCTGTCATTAACAAGTCTTTACATTGCGAAGCCAATGGACAGCGATCAGGACTGTAAGGGGAAAATCTATTAAAGCACTTGATTTTATTGGATCTTGAGAAGTTTTTTCCTCAAAAGAACTGTGGTGCTCACCCTGTTCCCTACTGGGATCTACCACTGGTTTTGTCTTTAGTCCAGAGTACCCCACCTGAACCATTACAAGTCAATTTCATTACAATGCTGGACTTCTGCAGCTTTTGTCCGCGTGGCTTTTTCCTCAGGGTACAAACTGGAGGAAATTGGGCCCACCTACCCATAGGACCCTTGATGAGACCTTTTCAGGACATGGTAGTTTTGAGACCTGGCCCCCTCCGTCCCAAAGTTTAATCTTCTTTCCAATTATTCCAAGATCTGGTGTTGCTTGTGTTTTGTCCTTCTAATGAACAAGAATCTCTTTTGCATTTTCTTATTGTTTATAGGGCTTTGTCTGGTACCGTACAGTAAACTTAACTTTTAATACGACAAAGGTCATCTCTCAGTAGATGGATGGGAATGATCATTTGTTTGGCCTATCAAAAATCAATTATTGGGGCGTGGTCTTGCCAGCGATGCAGTGAGACGTGTCTCCTGGGAGCTCCGGCAGTCCGCTACCATTATTTGCAATTAAAGCAGAGCTGGGGTGCTGCAACTGCCGTCCTAGGGGTGGACGTTGACCACTATGACCTGGGCCACGCGTAGAGAGGCGGAACTTTGCTCGGCAGCGATTTCCAGGGCAGAAGACAGAGGGGAGTCGGAGGCCCGGTTGCGTGGGCAGCCATTTTGTGAGACCTCTGGCGGAGCTCACTCTGTACTCTGCCGACTCCTCAGGCTCCCTGTAAACCAGGGTCGGTGGGCGAAGCTGCGTCTCCTAGACGTTTGGTGGCAGTTGAGGCGGTCAGACAAGTGGCATCTCTAGGGACCACGACGGCGGAGCCCACACCAGAGCGAGCGGGTGAAGACCGAGCGGCCTGGTGAGGCCTGCCCTGCAGCACTCGCCTGGAAGCGGAGGCTGCCACCCCTGGTGAAGATATTGATCGGGTAACCAGGGAGAACAGTAGAGAGACTACACAGTACCCGGCAGTGGTTTGAAACGTGGAGTGCGATGGGGGAGTGGCGGCCTTACAGAGCTGTTTGCCACCGTGCGAAGTCCCAGGTGTCGCTCCCCCCCCCCCCAGGCCTGGTGACTCCTCGGGACCCCTGCGCATAGGAGACCGAGCTAAGCAGCGGCTACGGGCATAGCGGAGTTATTGCCCTTGAGCGACTGGAGGTGGCTGAGGTGGACGGGCCGACGTCATCTAGAAGGTCGCATCGATAAGGCCCACACCGAAGCTGGCAGAGGGGACGTATGAGCAGCCTGGCAGAACCCACCCTGCAGCAGTCGCCTGGAGGATACTAGCGGCACGGATCCTGATGGGGCTGAATGCAGACTCTGCCTCTCGGGATTATCAGAGCCCGCAACAGGTACAGCACGGCTGAGACTGGGGGCTGCAGGTGAGCTGCAAGACGCGTGCTTCCCCCGCCCTTTTGGGACTCTCCCACTGGGCGGCCTGGAGACACTGATTCCTGCGTGCGCTGCTGCAACCAGGGAGCTTGTGCCATACGCAAAGCCTCTGCCCCCCGTGACACTACTTAGGGGGTTCAGAGGAACTCAGCAGACAGCGGCCACACACCGGTAGCCGGGCAATTGTGTGTGGGGGGGGATGGGGCATCTCGCTCAGGACGAACATACCGCCATTTTGTGACCGTTGAGCGGGGCAGCCTGGAGGCATTGGACTGAAGAGGCCTGAATTACACAAAACACTGATTGGAGAGGTGGAGGAAGACCGGGACAACTGCGCTACGGCAAGTGAGAGGCCGGGGGCACAGCTGGGTGGCACAGTGTCACGGCTGGTCAGAGTGTGTTCCTGGCTTTAGAGGGCTTCAAGACTGCTTGCCACAGGAGGGGTGTGTGGTGTATGTGGACTGTCTTGGAGTGGCGGGTGCCCCAGAAGCGGAAACTCGAACTCACTGGCCCGGTATTGAAGGCATTTCGGTGCCTAAACGACCTAACAGTAGGTCCTGTTGTAGAGCGGGCAGCCAGGTGATGGGCCTCAACAAGGTGTAACTCACGTCCTGGTGGTTTGTGGTCTGGGTGGAGGGCCTTACGTACTGGACCCCCCTGCTGCAATTTCGGATATTGCAGGATAGGAAATCTAGTGGCACAGCCTTGGGAAGTGGACCTTTAAGGGTACATTACAACGACCTCGCACGGGCCATGCTGCCGGATTGCCAACAGAACGCTAAGGGACTGGCGATGATGCGTTCCAGAGGGGGCAAGGCAGACCTGGCCGCGGCCCCCAAGGAACAACTCCGTGGTGGCAATGTGGGGCAAGGCGGGAACGTCGGCTCCTACTGAGGTGGCACCGCAGGCGACTCGACGCCGGTGACGTAGGCATTTATGACCTCAAGATGGAAATTGGCTCTCTGTGCTCAGAGGTCCACTCGTGTGTGCGAAAACTTAGAAAAGAGGTTACTGACTTAGGGGACTGGGTGGATGGGCTGGAAAAGACAGTGGATGCCAGCACGGAGGACCAGGAGCAACTGTGGCAATGCATGGCTGCACTAGAGGAGCAACACAGAGCTGCAAGTAAAGCAGTAAGATTTGGAGAACTGGCGCCGCCGGAACAACATCCGCATCCGGGGTCCCTCTTGGTGCGGAGGGTAAGGACATCATAACCTATGTGGCACAACTCCTCCACGAGGTCTGGGGGGGATGAGGACGCTTCTCCGCCGGCTTTGGATCAAGCCCACCGGGTATCCGCGCCCACGGGGAGGCCGGGACTCCTCCCAGACATTTTAACAAGGGTTCACTTTTTTACAGAAAAGGAGGCTATCCTCAGGGCGGCACATGCTAAGCCAGATCTCAGTTGCGATGGGCACAAGATCCAGATCTTTCAAGACTTCGCGCCCAACACCCTGTTACGACGCCGTGCTTGTAAGCCTGTGACCAAGAAGCTGCGGAGCATGGGCATCTCATACCAGTGGGGCAATCCATTTGCCCTCATTTTCCAATGGGAATCCAAGCGCAGAGTGTTACGGTCCTACACGGAGGCAGCACAGTTGCTTTGAATGCAGTCGTCGCCGCCAGCCAGCCCTTCCCGCCCACAGCGCCAGGAGTGGGTGCCTGCCAAACCATCTTGGACCACTCTTCCTCATCATCGACGTTCGCCGCCCATGGATGGGCAATCTGCCTCGCGGGCCAAGCAGGATATCATCGTGCATATACGATGCCTTGAACGGGATAGGGAAGAATACGCCTCACACACCTCGACACCATGAACACCCGCACTGGCTTATTAAGCATGCACTTGTTGAAATGTATTCTTCTACCTAGGTTTGCGGATCACTGCACCATCTTGATTTACGCCCCAGCTCCTTGCCTATGGGGTGGGGGACACCGAGGCTTTCCCGCTGGACGAACTAGAGGACGACTGCAACCCTATCCCCAATTTTTCCTGAGGGAGTGACATCTCTGGGCCTATCCGAACCCTTGGGTGTAGGATGCCCCGCAAAGGGAACAGAATAACATGGCCCGTTGGCCATTGTTGGTTTATTACTCTCCACTGTTATGCTTTTCTACCCGTCTCTCTTCTCTTTCTCTATTTCCTGGAATGTGGCGGGTCGGATAACTTTGTGGCGCAGGCGTGTGTCTCCAGGCAAGCCAGAAGCGACCCTGCGTGCCCCTTCCCTCATACTGCACGACTCCCTTCAGTGGATTAAAGGACTAGCTCGCGATAAGAACCAACAATGGCCCTTCCATGCCCTTTAAAGGTGCTTTCCCTTAATGTTAAGGGGCTTAATTTTCCGAACAAGCGGAGACAGGTGTGGCGATACCTCCTCCAGCATGACCCAGACATCATTTTCCTCGAAGAAGCGCATCTTTTAAAGGAAGATGTTCAGGGCATGGCTCATCCTAAATATCCACTCCAATTCTGTGCCACGTGGCCACTAAAATGGCTGGGGTGGCAATTCTATGCAGGAGTGGTGTCAGGCAGGGGGAGGTCAGGGCTCTACGTAGTCCAGATGGGCGCTTTGTTAAGTTGGGTGTTGGAATTGGGAAGCACAAATTTACGCTGTGTAATGTCTATGCACCAAACCAGATGCAGGACTCTTACCTCCGGGCACTCCTGCAGGACCATATCCCACAGGGTGACCCCTCACTGATCCTGGGGTTGACTTCAACCTAGTATTGGACCCTGGGGTAGACCGCAGTGGCAAGTCTTTGACCGGAATGGGGGCCATGTCCTCTACGCTTCGTGCACAAATAACGGACCTGGGCTTGACGGATGCATGGCGATACAATTTGCCGGAGGCAAGGGGTTTCTTGTTCTATTCGCATGTGCATCACTCATACTCGCGCATTGATTATCTATTTATCTCTCATGCCATGGTACGAGACATACTGGCAGTATCTATGTCCGCTATATTACTCTCTGATCATGCTCATGTCGAGCTTCTCTTGCAGGACCCGGCCGCTTGCCCCCCCCCATACTCCAAGGTGGCGCCTGCTGCAGAGTATCCTGCGGGACCCGGCAGACGTGGAAAGCATACAGGTTCCCATTGACTCTTACTTCGCGAGTAATGATACCCCGAGACACCCTTCCCCGTGGTGTGGGATGCTTTCAAGGCCACAATCCAAGGTCACATCACCTTGCTCTCGATTGCGCTGGTGCGTGAGACCAGACTGCTGGAAGATGACCAGACTGCTGGAAGATGACCTCTCTGCAGACCTCAAAGCAGCAGAAAAAACAAACCAGGCTCGTACTACGTTAGCATCCTGACGGCGGCTCGCAAACCTACGGGGGCAACTGCTCATTTTGTGCACTAATAAAGCGGAAAGATCCCTCAGACTTGAAGCAGCGGTACTATGAAGCAATTGGCAAGGCGTTTGAGGGTACGGGCAGGGAAAGCTCACATAGCTAATACTAAACTCCCAGACGGCTCACGAGTCACTTTAGAGCGGGCCAAATGTGAGGCCTTTAGGGCCTACTATGCTACACTTTATGCGGCTGAACCAACGCCCCCGGATCTGATTGAGGATGCCTTAAACCAGTGTGCTTGGAATCGTTGCATCCCCAACACGCTCTGGATCTGCAGGGGCCTCTCACCGCGGAGGAAATGACAGCAGCACTAAAGGACCTCCCTCTTCGAAGGACTGCGGATCCGGACGGCCTACCATTGGCCTTTTACCGCATGTTTCAGACGCAGCTCATACCTCACCTCTTGCGATTTTACAATTTTTTCTCGAACACTGATGGTCCGACACCCTCCATGGGCATGGCAGGAATAGCGCTCATACCCAAACCCGGGAAGGACCTAGCGCTATGTGCCTCATACCGCCCCATAGTGCTCTTGAACACTGATCTTAAAATTTATACCAAAATCCTTGCCAAACGTCTTGACCCCTACATGCCTGGTTTGGTGGAGCGTGTTCCAAGTCGGCTTCATCCGCAATTGTCAGGGGGCGGACAATGTACGTAGGCTTGCTCACTTAGTAGGAAAAGCGCACGCCTGGAACATACCAGCTTGCCTTCTATCGCTCGACCCAGGGAAGGCAGTTGATCTGGTAGATTGGGCTTTCCTTCGGCAGCACTGCAGAGGGTCGGGCTAGGTAAAATATGATTTCCCGGATCATGGCACCATATAAGTCCCCACAGGCCAGAGTCAGGGTTAATGGACAACTCACTGAGCCTTTCCATATTTACAGGGGTACCCGGCAGGTATGTCCTCTGTCGCCTCTGCGCTTTGCCCTTGTGGTGGAACCCCTAGCAGAGATGATCAGACGGAGGACGGACATACATGGCATCACTATGGGGGGGTCGGCAGAACAAGGTAGCCCTATTCGCAAACTACCTCATCCTTACACTCTCAAGTCCGCACATATCTCTTTCGGCTCTGCACTCCCGCTTACAGACTTTTAAACAGGCCTCAGGACTCAAAATACAGGAGGAGGAGATACCTACCTTGGAGAGACTCGTGCCGTATCAGTGGGCTACCGATCACATCCAATACCTAGGTCTTAAGCTAACTCCTTCCTTAGACAAATGGCCCCAAATTAACTGGCAGGACTGCAGGAGGGCAGTGCTGGAGAACTTGCAAATATGGAAGCCTCTGGCGATGTCATGGCTGGGCAGGCTCAACGCCATCAAAATGTCGGTCCTCCCTTAAATATTATACTTATTCCAATGCCTATCCACCCGGATCCCATATCATCAGATACAGGGCCTACAGCGCGATCTTACCACCTTCATATGGGGTCGGCGCAGGCAGAGATTTACACACAAGATCCTCATGCTGCCGCGGGATAGAGGAGGGTTAGCCTGTCCTAACCTTTTATGTATTAAATCTTTTATTGAGTACAGATAAGTATTATGCACCTCAGAAACATCATTTGGGCCGGAGCCGCACTGGGGAAGCCAAAGTCTCGAGCCCCATCGTCGCCCATCACTTGTCTAGCTGGGCACACAGTTCGTTAACACAGCAAGCCGCCTACAACCCAGTTGGGCCGGCCGCGTCAAAAGAGGTGCTAAAGAGGTGCAGGCTGTGTCGTACTAGTGCAAAAAAATTAGAACTGTAAACAACCCCCCCTACCCTGCCCACCCTTTCCCTCCCCTCTCCTTGTCCATTATCAGGGATATGCAGTAGGCCATGTCCGTCTTCTATTGGTCAGTGAGCGCTGCGCGTGTCGGGGCTGTGCGCTTGTGGGGGCGTATCTTGGGTTCCGGGAGTGGTGTTTCTGCGAGGCGCAGCAGACGCAGGTAGCCTACGCCATCTCTTCCTCTACTACCATCTAAACGCTGTCACTCACTCTTTTCTCTGTCTTCCTTCTCTTTGCTTTTCTCGCTTCCTTTTCTTCTGGGCCTCGTGCCCTTGTTACAGTATTAAAGTTTTTTTAAAGGGCCGTACGAAGCATTACAACTTGTTGCCGTTTAAGGTCTACCACGCCACCGGCCAGTCACGGGTTGTAGGCGACATGCTGTGTTTAAATTCCTGCACGATTACTCTTTTTTAATCATATACTGTGCAACCCTGAATAGGGTTGTGGGCATAAGGCAGTGTGCATCTGGCCCGTTCTGTTTTTATCTCAAAATAAAAAAGATTTGAAAAGTAAAAAAAAATATATATATTCATATTCCCACTTGGCTATGCTGCAAAGCAGTCACACTCCTAGTAGATATACTAGGAGCGTGACGGCTTTGCAGGCAGCTTTTAGAGGAGCTTTCCTAAAGCATATATGTGCAATAGCAGCTTGGCAATTCCCAAATACTTTCATTTCACACTACACATGGAGAATGGGAGCAATGGTGCCTTTTGGTTCATCAGTGTTGTCCACAGCACAATAAGTTTCTGTAATGTAATACATTTTCATAAGCAGTTTTATTTTGCTGCATTTTCTAAATCGATTTTTTACATGGCTTGGGTGTATGTTCAACCTGTGACGAGGAAGATGGGCAAGAAAAGGTAATCTTCATTACTTGGAGTCGCAGTCTTGCTCAACGCAGTCCTCCTTCCCCACCCTCTGATCCCTACAGCAATTTGTTGGAGTGGTAAGAACAACTGTGGTTTTAATGTAGAATGTTAATGCTTAGTTATTACAGGAAGTGCCTCCATTATGGACCCCTTCTTTATAGATCAAGACGTAGGTCATCACAACTTTACAATTAGAAGAGGCCCGTAGCAAGTTTTAGGGCTCGCCTGCTGATGCGCTTCTGCGCATCGCTGGCGAAGCTCTATTACGGCTTATCCAGTGTTGAACCACCACTGGCGATTCCACTGGCGATTCCTTCAAGTGCATGTGTTTTTTAGGTCATTGCGCAAGCGCAAGCCCTAAAAAGCGCGTGCACAATGCCACCAGCCGCCTGCCTGCCTGCCTGCCTCGCATTACCAGATCAAAGGCAGCCCAGCCCCCCTCCCACAAGCTTCTCAGCGTGTGCTCTGCCTCAGGCCGGCATTTCTCCTCCCCTCGGGCAAACAGATAGCCGCAATAACACCCTCCCTGCTCAGCTTTTTTCTCAATTTCTCCCCATCTACACTTCCCATTAGGAGCCCTTCCTCCCCTCAGATAATCTATCTCCATAAGAGATAAGCAGCTCTTCCACCAACTCAAACCCGTATTAGTGCACGATTAATGAACCAACAGCGCCACAAAGCCACCATTTGTTAAAGCAACAGACCTAGCGGCTCCTCACTATGCATGTTTTTACTTAGAAAATCAGCACAATGCAGCAGTGTGACATCAAGCCAGGTTCATCGACATCACTGCAAAAGTAAAGTTTTTATTCCCCATTTCCTCTTCAAGAAAGTGACTGCGCATCAGCCTCTACGCATCAGAAAGCGGAGCCCCCCCCACTGACCGGGCTGCGAGTCAAATGGCATGTTTCACAAATTATGGTTTTCGTGGTCTTATTCTGGAGTAGCCCTGTTGGCAAGAGAGGAAAGAGCAAGGCTCTGACAGTCAGTCCTCCTCTGCTTCATAGTATGCCGCGCCACTATAGTAAGTTGAACAAGGGATATTATTTGACAGAAAGAGGCAACCTGCATCTATTCACGGAAATACATTGAGCAGTCTACATTTTTATTTTTTAAAGCTACATACAATGCACCATAACTATTCTAGGTCTACAAATGGAAATACATAACAAGCAACATTTTTATTTATTTTTTAAGAGGTGCATACTTAAAAAAATGATTACAAAAATTAAACATCAACTAGTAATTAAAAAACCTAGCAATTAAGATATGCCACGTCAAATAATAACTTTTGTCGCCAATTAATTATCAGTGTCTGGAATGGATATGGTCACATGAAATCTACACGTTAGGTTAAAGAACATCGAAATCCTCAACAACAGGAATAACGTTGAGATGCAACCTCCTGTTAGGTTCTCTTACCACATAAGCTTGACAGCACTGCTCTTCCTCCTATTGGCGAGGGAAGATATGTATTTTTTACAAAAATCTACTTAGAAGTACATTTCCAACACACAACCGCCGAAAGTTGACTGTTGAAATATTGGTTAATCAATCATTGAAGGTTTGTATCATTCACATGAAAGCCACTTTCTCTTTCTATAACCATAGTGGAATCGTTTGTGCACTATACACAGGACCCCTATTTAGCTTCAGCAGTCGTATGTAAAGATGTGGAATCCTGTTGCTTACTCTACGAAGAGAATGCATTACTCTGGACGGCCAAGGTCCTTTGTTTAGAACTAATTTAGGAAGTGCAATAATTACAACTAAAATAAACGATCTGCTGAATTACTTGATGAACTCCAGAAGCATTTTGCCAATTACAGGAAGTGGGGAAAAAGCATAAAGAAACTTACCACGGGAATTGAACAAGGAGTTCCAAGTCCTTGACGTTTCAGAACACAATCGCATGACACTTGAAACAATGCCACTTGTAATGTTCTGGCTCTTCCATCATCTCAACCCCGTATTAGTGCACAATATACAGCTCGGGTGTAGCTACATCTGAAGGGATTTAACACGAATACAAAGTGTGAACTGATCACCTGGGACGCTGCACGTCACATTCGATGTACTGAAGGCGACCAGTACTGCTATAAACCATTCCGTTTTCGACGTTGAAAGGATGAAATGCGACGTCAGCCTGTCTGCATTGGGACTTCTGACATGGTATGCTTACGAGTGCTTGCAGTGAGGTCACAACAGTGGTTAAAAAAACTCACTCTGAAGCGTTGACATTTGGATCTTTAATAAGCAGATGTTGCTTTTATCATTGGCACTCTAATAGACGATAGCCTAAATAGACCCGGTTGGGACTTAAACTTTGGGGGGGGGGGGGGGGGGGAGGGGGGAAATGCGACCCCCATTAGCAGTAAGCAGCAACCTGAACTATTTGGCCGATTTACTTAAAAAACAATTACATGGCATGTAAATGCCACATTTGAGCTAGTATAAGGTCCTCTCCTGTAATGGCATTACAAAATATTTTTGCTTTCTCACTTAATGTGAGCGGGCTCTTTCAGCAATGCATCAGGCTGCCCTTCTAATTGTGACTGAGTTTACAGTGCAAAGATCATAGAAGACGGTTCTTGGTTTATTTTAAAATCTTCATTTGTCCAAATAGTTGTCTTTATAATGGACCATGACCATACCACAGTCATATTTTAACAAGCATTTACAATGCAACGGTCTCGCCTTTGAAAAAGTTAGAGCTATTGGCATTGTAAATAACTTTGTTTGTGTTGGTTTTGAAAACAGATAAATAAATGCCATTGTCATTTACAATGCCAATAGCTTAATCTCTCGCAAATGCCACACACAAACACACAAACCCACATCCATATATACCTACAGAGCCACACACATAGCCACACACAGTCACATACACACACCGCCACAGACACACTATCTATCCTACTACCGCCACCTCTCGACACACATGCATTCGAAACATGCACATGTTCATGTGCTTACTCGTACTTGCAATATTTTTTGTATTTTATATAGCTATATGAGTTTGTGCAGGTAGTAGCTTGATATCACATACCTATATCAGATATATAATGTGCACTTTCATGAAATATCGCTAACAGATACTTTTGTAAAGACATGCTGCATGTTATACCTAAAGTAACCCACAGCTGCCTATATTTGTGTGCGAGTTTGTGTGTAGTAACCACTCTTAGTGAGTGTTTTTACAAACGTGACTAAAGTTATATACACAAATGACATTTAAATACGGGAATAATGTTGCAGCATTATATACAAGGCGTAGTAGCCATGTGTGTGACAGTGTATAGTGGGACATGCACTTCACATACATATTTACGTACTCCGGATTACACGCAAGGCATGCTTTAAACATGCAATGTTGTAAAGTGTTAAAGTTGGTGTAATGAAGGCAACCCATGATGCACCCACCACACAGCTCCACCAATGCAGCCACCACACAGCTCCACCGATGCAGCCACCACACAGCTCCACCGATGCACCCACCGCACAGCTCCACCTACACAGCTCCACGATGCACCCACCACACAGCTCCACCGAGGCACCCACCACACAGCTCCACCGAGGCACCCACCACACCGCTCCACCGAGGCACCCACCACACAGCTCCACAGATGCACCCACCACACAGCTCCACAGATGCACCCACCACACAGCTCCACAGATGCACCCACCACACAGCTCCACAGATGCACCCACCACACAGCTCCACAGAAGCACCCACCACACAGCTCCACAGAAGCACCCACCACACAGCTCCACAGAAGCACCCACCACACAGCTCCGCCGAGGCACCCACCACACAGCTCCACTGATGCACCCACCACCCAGCTCCACCGATGCACCCGCCACACAGCTCCACCTACACAGCTCCACCGAGGCACCCACCACACAGCTCCACCGATGCACCCACCACACAGCTCCACCGATGCACCCACCACACAGCTCCACAGATGCACCCACCACACAGCTCCACCGATGCACCCACCACACAGCTCCACCGATGCACCCACCACACAGCTCCGCCGAGGCACCCACCACACAGTTCCGCCGAGGCACCCACCACACAGCTCCGCCGAGGCACCCACCACACAGCTCTGCCGAGGCACCCACCACACAGCTCCACAGATGCACCCACCACACAGCTCCACAGATGCACCCACCACACAGCTCCACAGATGCACCCACCACACAGCTCCACAGAAGCACCCACCACACAGCTCCACCGATGCACCCACCACACAGCTCCGCCGAGGCACCCACCACACAGCTCCGCCGAGGCACCCAGCACACAGCTCCGCCGAGGCACCCACCACGCAGCTCTGCCGAGGCACCCACCACACAGCTCCGCCGAGGCACCCACCACACAGCTCCGCCGAGGCACCCACCACACAGCTCCGCCGAGGCACCCACCACACAGCTCTGCCGAGGCACCCACCACACAGCTCTGCCGAGGCACCCACCACACAGCTCCACCGATGCACCCACCACACAGCTCCACTGATGCACCAACTAAGCTCCACCGATGCACCCACCACACAGCTCCACCAATGCACCCCCCACACAGCTCCACCAATGCACCCCCCACACAGCTCCACCAATGCACCCACCACACAGCTCCACTGATGCACCCACCACCCAGCTCCACCGATGCACCCACCACACAGCTCCACCTACACAGCTCCACCGAGGCACCCACCACACAGCTCCACCGAGGCACCCACCACCCAGCTCCATAGAGGCACCCACCACACAGCTCCACCGAGGCACCCACCACACAGCTCCACAGGTGCACCCACCACACAGCTCCGCCGATGCACCCACCACACAGCTCCGCCAAGGCACCCACCACACAGCTCCACCGATGAACCCACCACACAGCTCCACCGATGCTCCAACTAAGCTCCACCAATACACCCACCAAACAGCTCCACCAATGCACCCACTAAGCTACACCGATGCACACATCACTCAGCGCAACCACAGCATCACTCAGCGCAACCACAGCATCACTCAGCGCAACCACAGCATCACTCAGCACAACCACCGCATCACTCAGCACAACCACCGCATCACTCAGCGCAACCACAGCATCACTCAGCGCAACCACAGCATCATTCAGCGCAACCACAGCATCACTCAGCGCAACCACAGCATCACTCAGCGCAACCACAGCATCACTGGTTCAAATATGTTCTTTCAATGTTTCAAGCTGTTTTCAAGCTTTCACGCTTTATTACAAATCACAAAAAGATGTTAATGTTTCACTTCTGTTCTTGGATTTTTGTCACAATAAAAAACACTGAACATAATCTTCACCAAAGTTATTTACAAAAGTTTAAGCTATTGCCATTACAAATTAAAAACATTATTTAAGTATTAATTATTTAAAAAAATTAAAAGCCATTATTATTTGTAATATCAATACATTCACGTAAATACAAAACATGTTGCATTAAAAATGCTATAGGTGTCACATTTGCGAAAGTTATAACTATTGGCATTGTAAATGACAAAGCTATTAATTTAGCTATTTAAAAAAAAAACACAAATAAAAAAAATCATTTATAAGACCAATAGCTCAAACTTTCCTAATGCGAGCCCTATTGCATTTCCAATGCTTGTTTTTCTTCTTTTCTCTAGGTGTAGATCTGTGCCCAACAGAGCAGCAGATTCAAACCGTGAGGACTGCGACAAAGAAGATTAGGACTTGGCGTAACGGAGATTACTGCTAAGTAATCAGAGCATTTAAAAGGTATGTATGTATTTCTAAAACCATTTTTAGTGGTTTGGAAGCGCCAACAGAATTTTTATCAAGGAGACCAGGGCTATTTCCTGGCATTGAAACACAGGGTGAATAGTTTTAGGCCCAAGGGCAAATTTGCAGATCATGCAGTTAGGATTAACTTGGATACTTTTGGAAAGGCAGTGAACCCACAAGGCTAAAGGGCACAAAGAACTTTAAAAAATCCAGTCCTGAGGGGAGGAGCTTCGCGAGCAAGCAAGATGGCCGCGTAAGCTCGGAGCTCCGCGGACCCTCCGACCCTCTGCAAATATCCTGGAGGCTATCCTGTTCCACAGCTGTGGATTCCAATTGGTGAATGGTCGCAGACGCGGGAACCGCTTTCCGCTTCCAAATCCGACGTTTCTAGACAAAGTTACGTCGTGTTGAACTTTGTGCCGGGGATGCGCCATTGTCCCGTGGGCGGCTGGTGATCGTGACGACGCGAAGCATGATTGAAATGCGAAGCGACAACCTCCGATTTCAACTGGCGGAGTGTGCGTAGCTGCGGAGTCGCCTGTTGCTGGCTTGGCCTTTCGTGGTAGCTTCACCTCCTGCCTACGCAAGTGTCTACTTTGTTCTCGCTGTGTAGCCCTTTGTTCTCTTCGAACCCATCATGGCCGGCAGGGGTGACCCCGACAGGACGGTGAACCGGGGCAGCAGGAAGACGACTCAGTCGCAGACAAACAAGATCGACCGATATGCCCAGCAAAGGACCTCGCCTTCTGTGGTGGCTCAATCCAAAGACTCCTTACGTACGGGCTCGCCCGAAGGATCGGAGCCCACATTAAGAGACATCAATGGGGCCATTACAAGCATCAGGACTGAGATGCATAAACAGCACGAGGTCCTGGCACATAAGGTGGACACCCTGGCCATTGATCTCAACCTGATCAGGGCCGATTTGGGCAAAACTAATGATCGGATGAAATCCCTTGACATCAAGACCTCCAGCCTAATGACCGATGTCTCGGACCTGCAAGCGGAGGTCCGGACCCTAAGATCGGTTAATGACCAGTTCTCCAGAAGGTTGGAGGACTTCGAAGGGCGTGCTAGACGACAGAACGTCCGCATCATCGTAGTACCGGAGGGAGCGGAGGAAGCGGCTGTTGACCTCTTTGTGTAGGACTTGGTGAAGACCCATCTTGCACCAGCCGGACTCAGTCACTTTTTCTCAGTTGAACGGGCTCACAGAATACCTGGCGGCCCTCTGAAGACGGGTGTCGCACCAAGACCCATCATCGCTTGGCTCTTTAACTTTAGGGACCGTGATGTGATCCTTCAAGCTTCTAGGCGACATGGGCCACTCAAATTCCAGAATGCTGAAGTGAACTTCTACCCGGACTTCACCAGGGCCTTTCAGAGACAGCGTCAGAGCTTTGCGGGGGTGAAACGGCGCCTCAGAGACATGGGGCTCAAGTACTCCATGCTGTTCCCCGCTAAACTGCGGGTCGAGCGTGATGGCCGTGCCCGGTTCTTCGATATGCCTGAGCCTGCGAGTGACTGGCTGGACACTTTGCCACAACGCCGAGAAGAGCATGAGGAACACTCCGAAGGCGCTTCTGGGGGCCCTGATCTTCAAGAATAGTGCTTGTTGTGCTAGCTCAAGCGGTTGGTGTTCCCGTTGACTGTGACTGTTGATGCCAAAGTATTTGCACTTTTGTTTCTCCTATCTTTCCATGGAGGGTGGCAGGGGGGGACCGCGGGGATTCCTTACTCCTCTAGGGTCTTTCTTGTAGTTTAGTTTATGGGGCGACAGGCACACTGCTGGTTGGGGGGGCTTTTTAGTCTGCTGCAGGGGTGCAGGGTTGGGGGTGGTGGTGGTGGGAATGGTTACGTGTGCTTTCTTTGTTCTCTTCTTCTATCTTTCAGGCAATGGGTCGTATGTTCTGCTATGTTTCACTTGTTGAGGCTTTTCGGGGTTGGGTGGGACTTGGGACACGATGATGGGGGGTAGGAAATTGCAAGTTCTCAGTTGGAATGTCAATGGCTTGGGTGACCGTATTAAGAGAGGGGTGGTACTGCAGTTGCTTAAAAGACATATGCCGGATATTGTTCTCTTGCAGGAAACGCATTTGGTTGGAAACACATGTAGAGCGCTCAATCGTAAAGGGTTTAAAATGGTGGCCCATTCGGGGTTCTCTTCGGGATCTCGGGGGGCGGGTGTTCCGGTGCGTACGTCCCTTCCGTTTGAGATTGACTCTACTGTGATTGATGAGAGGGGGCGGTACGCCGCTGTTGCGGGGCGATGGGAGGGGCGTGCCCTGACATTAGTTTCAGTTTATGTTCCTCCGGGTTTGCAGACTAGCACCTTCCAGGATCTTGGTGGCGCCATTTTGAACCTGCCCATGGGGCTGTTGATTGTGGGGGGTGATTTCAACTCTGTTTGCTCCGGATCCTTGGACCGACATCCGCCTAGAGACCTCCGTAACACCCAACTGGTGTTGCCCACCTTTCTTGAGACGCTGGGGCTGGTCGATAGTTGGCGACTTCTGCACCCCATCCAAAGCCAATACTCCTTCCATTCTGGCGCTCACGGTAGCCTTTCCAGAATTGACTCCGTCCTTCCCCTGGCGGCTCACGCGCTGGCGGTCTCCGAGGCCCATTTTTTGGCGCGGGGCATTTCCGACCATTCCCTGCTGTGGGTCTCATTCGATTTTAATATCGTTATGTCGGAACGACCTGTGGTGGTCAACCCATGGTACTTCCGGAACCCCAAGACTCGTAGTCTCCTGGCCAAAGCCATCGACCTCTATTTTACGGAAAACGTGGGGTCGGTTATGTCGGCCACCACTCTGTGGGAAGCCTTTAAAACAGTCTTGAGGGGAGAGGCCTTTACTCTCATAGCGGAGGCCCGTAGAATCAGAGATGCCGACATGGTGCGTGTCGAGGAGGAGATCATGGAGCTGGACTCCCGGTTAGAGGCGGGTCCCGAGCCTGCCCTACTACACAGCCTCTCCCTTAAACAATCGGAGTACCGTGACCTCGCTACTGACGCTGCTCTCGTCCTGGGTAGGGAACAGTAGGGTCGGATTTACGACGTTGGCGACAAGGCCGGGAAGTTGCTGGCCTGGCTGGACAAGGAGAGGGCCAGCCGCGTCGTCCCTGAGATACTGGGAGAGGACGGAGTGGTGGTCACTGACCCGAGCGCCATTGCTGAGTCCTTTGCGGATTACTTTCGGGGTGTTTACGCCTCTGTCTCGGACCGGTCTGAGGCCGATTCGATTGCTTTCCTTTCTGACATCGATCTTCCGTGCTTGTCAGACGCGGATCGGGATGATCTGGACAGGGACGTTTCCGTGGATGAGGTCGCACTTGAGATTCGCTCTTTGAGGTCTGGCAAGGCGCCTGGTCCTAACGGTATTCCGGTTGAATTGTACAAGATTAAACCGGATGTGGTGTCCCCACATTTGCGCAATATGTTCCTGGAGGCACGGGAGAATGGCCTACTTCCCCCTGACCAGAGGTTGTCCACCATTGTGGTCATCCACAAGGAAGGGAAGCAGAGGGATTTGTGCCGGTCGTACCGTCCCATCTCTCTCTTAAACGCAGAGCCTAAGATTTTAGCCAAGATGCTCACCAATCGCTTGATTGGCGTTATCGGCGACTTAGTGCATCTGGACCAGTCGGGCTTTATTCCACACCGCAACACTGCTCTTAACTTGCGTCGACTTCACGGTGCCCTGGCTAGGGCCCACACACTTGAGGAGCCGGCTGTCCTGGCGTCCTTGGACGCCACAATGGCTTTTGACTCCCTCGAGTGGAGTTACCTGTGGGCAGTGTTGGCGAAGCTCGGTTTTGGCCCGGAATTTGTGGGATGGGTTACACTATTATATGCCGAACCGCTGGCTAACGTCGCCGTTAATGGCCGTGTTTCAGTGACTTTTGCTCTTCGCAGGGGCACCAGGCAGGGCTGTCCTTTGTCGCCTCTCCTGTTCGCACTCGTGCTTGAACCACTTGCGGCCCTGTTGCGGACTCATCCTGATCTGCATGGTATCAGGTGGCCCCTGGTTTCGAGGACAGAGTCTCTCTATACGCAGACGATATTCTGCTGTACCTCACCTCCCCATGCACATCCCTTATTGTAGCCTGTGATGTGCTGCGGCTTTTTGGTCGGTACTCTGGCCTTGTTATCAACTGGACCAAATCGCACCTGTACGTCCTGAAAGGGGGAACACCGCGCCTCCCTAGGGGCTGCGGCATCCAGGTGGCGAGCCAGGGCTTCAAGTACTTGGGGATTTATATCTCCAGTAATGCGAAGGCGCGCTATGAGCACAATTTGCTTCCCCCTCTTCTCCGCATTCGGCGGGACGTGGAGGGATGGCGTAAACTCCCGCTCTCTTTGCTTGGGCGCGCGGCATTGTTTAAAATGATGTCCTTGCCCAGGTTCCTTAATGCCCTGCAAAATACTCAGGATCCGGTCCCAGCCCGATACTTCCGGGAGATCGAGAGCCTGCAACGTGCCCTGCTCTGGGATGGCCGACCCCGCATCGCCATCACGAAGCTCACGCTTCCGTGGTACGATGGGGGGATAGAGTTATCCGACGTGCGAAGGTATTATTGGGCCTCCCAGCTAGCGGCTATCAACCACGGTCTGTACAGTCCGGAGAACAACCCTGGATACGCCATGGATAGATGGCTTCTGGGCGGCGGGAATTACTACAGGGCGCTCTACTCTAGGTCTCTTGACAGGCGGATGTCGGGTCCAACGAAAACCGCGGTCCATATTTAGAGGGCAATTACCAAGGCTCAGGGATGGAAAGGTAGACTGACTAAATTGACCCCATTGTACGATTCGGACATCCTGGGCACACTGTGGCATACCAAGGGTTTTGACAAGTGGGATCTGATAGGCATTTCCAGGGCGGAAGACATGTCGCGAGGCGAGATTAAGACTTTTGCCCAGCTGCAGGAGGAATTCCAATTGGGTGACGCGGAATTTTCCCGGTATGCCCAGTTACGGCATGCATTGCTGTCTGCTAAACCGGAGGAGGGGGCGATTCCTGACAGCTCCCCATTGGAGGATAGGGTGCTGGACGGCCACATGCCGGACAGCGCCATCTTACTGTCCTATAAAAAAACTTATAAATGTCCGTACCGACCTTCTCCTGGGTGTGAGGGACCAGTGGACGCGTGATGGGTTGGAAATCTATGATGAGGACTGGCAGAGTGCGGTATCCTCCCCTAAAGAGGTTGCCATCTCCTCCCGTCTCAGACTGGTGCAGCTTAAGATCCTGCACAGGGTTTATGTAACTGGTCCCCGACTCGTGCATATGGGCTACTCCGTGGATGGGCTTTGTCGTCGTGGCTGCGGTGCCCTTGCCACTTTTATGCACATCCTTTGGGAATGTCCCGCGATAGTTTCCTACTGGCGACGCGTGCACTCAATTATGAATGAGGTGACTGGGGTAGCGGTGCATGCGGAAGCCAGGAGATGCCTCCTTAACATCTGGGATCCGACAGACCACAACGTGGCCCAGACTCAATGGGTAACCCTTGGCAACATGGTGGCTAAACGTGACATCGCGCAGAAATGGGGAGCTACAGCAGCTCCTAAGGTGGTACAATGGAAAGCCAATATGGATTGGTGTATGTTTAGGGAGAAGACCGTGTATGTTGCCAGGGGTAAACCTAAAAAGTGGCAGAAATTGTGGGGGGCTTGGAATGCATACAGGGGGGACATCTGCATACCCCCGGAATCCGCTCCGCTGGAGGAACACCTGTCGCCGTAACCTGTGACACCAACTGCAATACTGTATATATGCTATCCTGTGTTTTCCTCCCTCCCCGCTCATAGTTTTTTTTTTCCGTTGGTCATATTTGTGCTCAATATACCCTCCCGACCCCCCCACAACGCCTCACTGTTTTTCATACTCCATTGCCTATGTCTTTGCGCCTGGTCTGGCGCTTCTCTTCATTTCTTACTTTCTCTGTGTTTTTCTTATAAAAAGTAAAATCAACCTTCATCGTTCTGCTGTACTAATTCTTGCACTATTGTTTTCCTGATTCAAAATGCTGCCTTGCCTCCGGGATGTCAGGCTGAATAGCTGTGTGCACTGTTTTCGAATAAAGGTTTTAAAAAATTTTTTTTTTAAATCCAGTCCTCAATTAGATCCTAGGCAACCTGATGCTGAGCCCCTGTACAGTCTGGCAAGCCTAGGCCATTTGGACACCTATTCTAGTTGAAAGGTCAAAGCGTCTAAGGCGTGAAACCATAATCAGGATGAGGCTAGTGGTTGGAAATGAAAGTTTAAGGAGCAGGTGGAAAAGGCAGTCACTGAACTTTAGTTTCTTGTGCAGTCCTCCTCGTCTCCTTTGAGCTTTCAGGAGGACTTCTGGGTACTCTGGTGAGATTCTACAGACTTCTGAAGCAGGCAAGGCATTTACATGCAAGACGGCATTCTGTTACACCAAGAGGTCTGCTATCAACCAAGATCTCTGCTCACAATTACATCAGTGATGTCAGCAACTATGCCAGCACATTTGTTTATTACGTTTGCAGAAATCTTTTATACACAATACAAAATAAACACAAAGAGGCTGCAATTGCTTGCGATTAATGGACATCCTCAGATGGTGATGATAGTGTGAGGTGTACCCCGCATGTAAGCTGCTACAATCCAGGCCTTGTGATAATGAAGTCAATATGGGAAGCCCTCTTGAGACATCCAGTTGAGGCCAATGTCTAGTACATCACGTCCTGAGAAACAAGATTGTCCCTGCGAGATCCAGAGTTCCTCTTCAGCAAGGGGGCCTTACATTAGGAGCTCTGCAGGCAGAGCCAAAACAAAAGGTACATGAACACTGGGGGCTTACTTGGGACAAAGCAAATAGACCATGACAGTGCAGCTGATGCCAAAAGCACCAGCTTTGTCGTTAAACAGCTGTGAGAAAGTGCCTCTTTTGACATGGTTATCCCATCACTTTCTGCCTGGAAAATGTTGTTTCGATTGAAAGTGCACAGGGTCCCTGCCAACCAGGTCCACTGTGCCAGAGCTCCTTCCCAAAAACGGTACCACAATTGGCAACTTAAATCACCCTACAAGTCCTGAGTAGATCGTACCTCTGCTACCTAGGGGACTGAAGACCAAGGCCATGCAACTGATACTGGAGCCTGCGTGCTGAAGCAAACAAAGTCGATCTGAAAGAAAGGCCCACCCCCATCCTCCAAGCTATCGTGTCCCTTTACCATCGAAATACACGCCTTTGATCATCCAGTTTCTAACTAGCTGCGGTCCTAAAAATCAACAAGATGAGAAGTGGTGGTCGATCCTTCCGCTTCACTTCCCCCAAGCTCTGGAACACTCTTCCCCTTCACTAACACTCAGAACCAAATCTCCTTCCCTTTCGTAAACTTCTAAAAACTTGTTTTTTTCAAAACCCCACCTATTAAGCTGTTGCGCCCACCACTCTCTCGGCTAGCACTGGGACGCCTTCCGGTAGCAATGCGCTTACAAATATCCATAACAATGTCAAGCAGCACTGCCTCCAGCAGGTCTTACAAGCCCCAAGGCTTTAGCATATATGCCCCTAAAATATTTAAGTTTATTCTTAATATTGTAAGTGCCAGGGAAGCCTTAGAGTGTACATGGGCTGTAAACTCAACAAATGTAGTTCCCCAGCACCACGATGGCTTCACTGAACTCAGGAGTGTTTGATACCAAACAACTCCTCTTAATGAACCCACCTTGATGCCAGTGTCATAGTTATTAAACATGTACCAAGAAGGCACCTCAGAAGTGCCCCCTAAAAAAACCTACCAACCCTGTTGAGGCCTAAGCCTGTCAGACATGTTCCAGACACCCTGGGGTGAGAGCCCTCGCTCTGAGGCCAGAAACAACACCCATTCTAGCTAGATGTCACACCCCCACTCCTCCCTCCCAGTGCTCAAGAGGAAGCTTCAAAGACCTTGCCGCCTTTGTAACGCAACCCCAGCCTCTGCTGCCAACAACAAATGGCAACAACCAGTTAAAACTACTACTTTTGGCAGCAGAACCGGCAGGAAAACTAAGTGAGAATAGGAGGTGCGCCCACCTTCGCCAACTCCACCCCTCAGGTGCTGGAGGAAAGTCCAAGCACATTTTTCAGTGCCCCCATCTTGAAGATGGTGGAACTAAGCCAATCAGGAATAGGACTATGCCACGTCCCCGCCACACAAGGGTGGCATAGTAATGAGTGTAGTTACCACTCCCTGAACTAATTATGTAGTGAAGTTTTGTTGTTTTAACTAAATCCAGTGTATTGCTTCTTGCAATAATAAGTTTACCTATATTATTAATTTGATGGTTCTAGGTCACTTAATAAACTTTCATAAGAACTAAAAGAAATATAATCCAGTAGGTGTCACTGTGTCTAGTTTAACCTAGTAAGGATTATGTTACTTATCCTGTAATCATCGGTTCTGGGCACATAGTGCTGTAGATTCACATGCTTTAAATACTCTTACCATCTAGTGTTGGGTCTAGATGTGTGCAAGTTTTTCTTTGAAGAAGTCTCTTGAGTCAGAAGGTAAAGTGACTTCTCCTTGTGGTGAGCATGGGCTTTAACTCCATTGTTACATTGTTTTCCTGGAGGTGGGTGGGAATGGAGTGTAAGCAAAGAGATGCATATGCAGAGAAACTGCAAAGGCCAAAGGTGTCCAGTGAGCGCATGTGCATCAACAGCAGTACATGCCAAGAACAGATGCTTACAAGGTAACTAACAATCTGTTTGAGGCATAGGTGACTGTAGATACACATGCTTTGCATAGACTAAAGCAGTGCATAACCAGTGGGTGTTGCAATTATTGTGAAAAGTGTACGTAGCACTGTCCGACCTACACTAGCTTGTTTGTGTTCTAGAACATCCACACAGTAATGCTTAGTGAAAGTGTGTGGTGTAGACCATGTAGCTGCTTCACATAGTGGGATATTGCCCATGGAAGCCCTTATTTTGAAAGTAGAGTGCGCTGTAGGGCGCATTGGTAAAGTCATTTTGTTTATGGTGTAACATGTTTGACTGCATTTAATTATCCACTTGGCAAAGCCAGATATGGGCTTTCCTTTGTGAGGGGGCCGAAAAAGCAACTACATTTTACAAAAGTCTTAACTTCTGTCAATGTAATACATCAGAGCTCTTTAAACTCCTAATGTATTAAGAACTCTCTCCGCAACAGCGTCTGGTTAAGGAAAGAATAGAGGTAATGCAACAGATTGGTTAAGGTGGAAAGCGGAGACCACCTTTGGAAGGAATTTGGGTTGGTGCGAAGAACCACCCTATCCCTGTGCAGCTGGAAGAAACTCTGCTAGGGTTAGTGCCTGGAGCTCACTGATGCGTCCAAGTGAAGTGACAGCAATCCAAAAAATGACCGAAGATAGTAAGGGGGGGGCAATTTATGTGTTGGTTCAAATGATGGCCCCCATAAGTCTTGTGAGAACAATATGAAGATTCCAAAGATAAGTGTTCCATTTTGGAGAGACATCCACTGCAGGCAGGTGCAATTGTATGGAATGGAACCCAAGGCCAGAGAGATGTAGAAGGTACCCATGCTTTGTATTGTAGCATTAAGTCAATTGATACGGTTATTATGACAGTAACAGAATCATCTTTTCCATTTAGCTGCATAGAATGCTCTAGTAGTAGGTCTACAAGCTTCTTTGAGAATGGTCCTACAGTCAGGTGTGAGATAGCAATAACCAAATTCTATGATCTCAAGAGCCAAATCACTATGTTGAGTTCCTTGGGATTCGGTTGTCTGAGGTCTCCATAGTTTTGAGTGAGAAGTTCCAGGTTGAAGGGAAGCTTCTCGTGGGGAAACAACTGACAGTTCGAGTAGTGTTGTGCCCCAGGGCTGTCAGGCCCATCTAGGCGCTACTAGAATGAGTGTGAGGGATGTTTGCCTGAGCTTCCGAACCAGAAAAGTAAGACAAGGCAGAAAAGCGTTAGCAAATATCCCTCACCAAAATTAATCCATAGAGCATTGCACTTGGGTAGTGGTTGCGAGAACCTGGAGGCGCAGTCTGGCCATTGTGTGTTTGTGACCAGATCTATTTGTGGAAACACTCACTTAAAGTAAGGAGTGGGTGGGGTTCCTGCTCATGGACTTTTTGCTGCATCCTGCTGAGGAGGTATGCAAAATTGTAGTCTATTTCCTAGAGGTGTTTTAACAGATTAATGTTGTGATATAGTGCCCAACGCTAAATGACCTGAGATAGAAATGGTAACTGTAGCAAATGTGTCTTTTAGTTAAAAAAATTAAAAAAAACACTGATTCCAGTGATGGATTTATTAATACTTGCACCCAGAGCGCACCTTAGAGGTGCCACCTGAAAGCTTCCCAGCCTCTAGTGTGCTGGCTGACTTAGGTTGACCAGCCTGCCACCACATACCTGCTTATGATTCTTCCCCCTCTTTCACCCCCCCCCCCCTTGCAGGTGACAGCCTACGGAGGGCAGAAACAATGTCTGCTCTGATCAGAGGTGGTGTCATCTCCTCCAAGCAGAATGGTCAAGTAATCTGCAAATCAAGGCAAGAGGCTTCAAATGCCTCTTCCACTTTTAATATGTACACACGATTTTCCGAGACAGGTGAAATTCCAACCCTCATTCCCTGGGAGCATTTGGGCCCTAGGAAAGGCTGGAAATTAGATATGTATGGAGTCATGGTGCACTACCAGGCCAGTCACACCTCTAAGGTAAGCTGCCTGATGTGCCCCCTTTTGGAATATGCCACCGTCTTGGTGATACCAGAATTAGGTAGTCTGGGACAGTGTTATGTCCACAGGAAGTGGTCCTATAAGGGGTGCAGTGAACCTCAAGGGCAAGTAGCCCAGTGGCTACCACCCTTCACTCCCCTTAATGCTCCTAAATCTAGTATTTAGGGGAACTCCTGGCACCAGGAAAAGCAGATTCTGATGTCTTAAATACACGGAAGGGCAAGAACTGAGGAGCAGAAACTGACTTGGCGCCAACCTTGCTGACCCCAGACAATTGCACCATAGAGGACTCTTCCTATAGCTGCTCTGCTTCCAAAAGCCTGCGATTACTGCTAGCAACCATCATCTCCCATGGAGTAGCAGAGCTACTTCCCTGCACCCTACAGGCACAGAAGAACCAGGACCTTGAAAACCTGCCCCCTGAAAGCACCACTGCACCCATGCCCCCAGCCCAAGTTGAAGTGGGTCAACAAGGTCCTGAGACTCACAAGAATCAAAAGCCCTACCTTGGGTTTGCCCAGACTGGACTGCCAGCTGCTGCCTGCAGCCTCTTTGTGCAGCCTCCGCCCCCGTAACTGAGAGGGTCTCCTGCAGCATAGACCAGAAGCCTAAAGACACCACTGCACCAGAGCCCCACAGCCGGAGCAGAGGACGACGACCAATGGTGCCCCGCTAGGCCTGAGCATCTCAAGGACCAAGCCCCCTGTGGGTTCATCCAGACTGCTTCCCAGTCCCAGCCTCTTTTTCCCAGGACCTCTTCCCACTGAAATCAACAGGAAACCAAGCCCTAAAATGCACATCTACACCTGGACGCTCCAGATCCTACCATAATGGCCTATTGATGCTGCCTTGGACCTTGCCCCATACTGATCTTAACTCCCGAAGTTGGCCCTGTAAGTTGTTGCCAAGTGCCCATATGTAGTATATGTTTCCCCCATAGAAGAACATTACTGCATTAGAGAAGTGTATTTACCAGTTTTCTTCAAGACTGCCATTTTAAATAGTACTTACCCAATAACAAAGTTCTTTGTGTCAAACATTATATAAAGATACAGCTTTTCTAGATTGGTGTCAATCTCCTTATTGAGCGTGCATCATTTATCGACAGTGTGTGTCGAACACTCGTTGATAAGCCTATGGCTGCTGGACCACACTACCACAAACAGAGCACCTTGGAATTGTTTTAAACAAGCCCCTGTCCACTCAGAATGGATACCTGGACTTCATATAATATACCAAAAAGGTATATTGTGTAGCAAGAGCTTGCTTCCCAACACCAATGTTGTCAATTGGCGAGTCCCATAGCTCATTGAAGTAAAAGAGCTTGAACTTCCAGAGTAATTTTTGGTTTTCCAGAGAGCCTGTGAGTGCTAGGTGGAATGTTTGGAGGTGTGGTGATTAACTCCCAACAATAACTATGTTGGACAATGCGCAACACCCATAGATCCGAGGTTATGGATTGCCAAATGGGGAGAAAGTGTTGCAATCGTTCGACAGGTGTGAAATGAACGGGGTGGGTAGGGGATAGTGTCACTGCTTTGTGGCAGGCGCAACACCACATGTGAAAGCGCCTTTGCCTCTACCTTTGGAGTTGTTGCCCCTCTAGTAGCCTTGTGGAGAGAAGTGGGGACTCTAGCCTCGGAATGAGGAAAAGGGCATGGGAAGATCTTTTTGAGCCCCACCCTATAGGAGGAGCAGCGCAAGGAGCAACAGGGACTTGGTGTTTGAAATGCACACATGGACTTTACAACTTTGGTGCCCTTTTTTATTTTCTCAAGAGCCTGGTCAACCTGTGGGCCAAAAAGGTGTTCCTTATCAAAGGGGACATTTAGCGGGCTTTGTTGGAATTCGATCTTAAAGCCAGATATGCACAGCCAGGCATGGTGGCGCAACAACACACTAGTGCTAATGCCACACCAGCAGTGTTTGCTAAGTCAAGGGTGTACTAAATACATGCATTAGAGATAAGTTTACCCTCATCTGCAAGCACCTGCCCTCTTTTTATGCTCTTCTGGGAGGTGTTGGAGGAGTTCCACCATTTCGGCCTAGTGGGTGAGATTATATTTGTCAATTATACCATGATATTAGCAATACGCCAGCGACTTGTGGACTGTGCTGCTACTTTCTTGCTAGAGGCACCAATAAGCTGACTCGCCTTATCAGGAGGTGGAGCGTCACTTCCAGCATGGGAATTCGGCCTCTAACGGGTGTGGGAAACAACCCGGGAGTAAAGTGGAATTTGCCCTTTGATATAAACAGGGTCAACGGGTAAAGAATAATATATATGTTTTTTAAATCACAGCAACCCTGGGAGTGATGGTACAGGTTCATGCAGTATCTTCAACAACAAAAAAATCTCATCAGTATGTCATAACATACCCTTGAGGATAGGGAGATATTGTGTTGCCCCATGTGCAGTTGAATGGGTTTCGAAGAGTAAGGAAAATGCTACTTACCAGTATGCAACTGTTCTTGGCATGTAGAGCTGCAGATTCTCACACTTCGCATTAGATCGATATCTGGTGTTTGGGTCGGGTGCTTTCACGTTATTGTTTTGTACGAAGTCTTTGTAGTCATGAGATAGGGGACTCCTCCCTTGGATGAAAGTGCACATGGGCATCGACTCCATCCTTAGAATGTTTTTCGCCATAATGGGAAATGATGGAGTTCGTAGAAAGAGAAAAGATGTCCATGTGTGTATATTTAAATAAGATCGAACTGGAACAGATACAGGTCTTGGGGAGGTGGGTGGGCGTGTGAGAATCTGCAGTTCTACATGCCAAGAACAGATGCATACTGGTAAGTAGCATTTTCCGTTTGAAGCGTATGAGCTGCAGAGCTTACACTTAGCATAGACTGTACAGCAGTATCTCCCCTAGAGGTGGTCACCAGTATCGGTTGCAGTAGTTTGAGTTTTAAGAACAGCTTGGCTCACAGAAGCTTGCTGTTTGGCTTGCACGTCAACACAATAGTGTTTAGTGAAGGTGTGTGTTGTAGACCATGTTGCTGTCTTACAGATGTCTTCTAGGCAGACCCCCCCCCAGTATATTGCGGCATAGATGTGCAAATTTAGCGGCACAAAAATGGAAATTTAGCGGCACTATTGCAGCACTTTATTTTACTCGTAATCATTCCTTTTCAGCCTTAAAATCAATGTAAACTGATTTAGAAAGGTATTCCACTGTGAAACTGGCAAGTTTTAAGTGTTTGCGGCTCTACAGAAGCACAGCTCCAATCTGCACCTCGTGAGAGGGAGCCCTATTTCTCCCTGGGGTTTTCTAGCACCCATGTATGCACCCCTGCCGGGGCACAGCTACCTCCTCGACCCGTCCATTTTGAAAAACAGTCATTTCTTAGTCCTGCTTTGCTGCTTGAGCGCTTTACTACAAAGTAATGCAGCAAATTAAGTGTGACAATTTAAGTGACACTTTGTGAGTGGACAAAGGCAAGGAAATTCATTAAAAAAAACTATCCTCTTTTCTGAAACCCTATGGTCTAAAAGGGACATTAAAATATAACCAGCAGTTTTGAAGCACTGCTGCTGGGTACATAGCAGCCAAGGTTTCAGATTGCTTATGTGTGACATTTTCATAAATTCAGTGTACATATGAGTGACATTCACTGACTATGACTGACATTTTCTCCTGAACAAAATCAAGCAATGAAGTCTAGGGAAACAGATAAATATCAGAAATTACCACCATTTGAGCAAATAGAAACCCTAAGAATGTATTGAAACTGCAGCAAAGTGCCAGAAATGGAAGGACACTAGCCAAGTGCCTTTGTAACCTGATTCACACACTTTGCAGAAGGCCTAACAATCCTCTGCCCTATTTTATCATGAAAAACGCTGATCTCGCAACAGCAGGAGCATTATTCAGCAGCGCCGAAGGGGTTAACTTCCAGAGTTTTTTCATTATTATTCCCTGGTATTTACTGGGCACACAAAGACCTCTGCAAAAACTCAACGCAAAATCTCCTAATGCACTTACATGTGCTTTTGATAGACCTGCTCAACATGTGTGAGGTCTGAAGATCTGATGTCACTTGTGGTATCACTTCCTGTGAAGTCATGGGCTGTATGATGCCACACATGTCACTTGCATACTGCCCAACTTAGTTGGTACCACACTTCTATTTTTTTTAGGACTTATGTCCTGGAGCAAGTAAACAAAAATGGACCCACAATTCAGAAAGAGAACTTGATCCATTATACGATCTAGCAAGCATGTAATGCACGGGAGGCACCGGGTCAGCCTGACATGCTTGGACGTCTTGCATACTCGAACTCTCAACCTCAAGCATGAAAGGCGGGGACTACTGCTGAGCTAGCTCCAACTATTCAAAAATCGCTCTCTTCTGAATAACCGATAGGAGATAACCATTTCTTTTCCGCTAGGCGGTCGCTATTGTAATGGTAATGAAACCATGCATTCCCTTATGTTCTTTTCCCGAGCTGACGTTTTCATAACACGACGCTGCTTATACGTCTACTCCTTTAAAACACTATTTGAGAGCAGTACTTGCAGTGAGCCAGCAAAATTAAATGTTAAAAGAAGCTTGTAAAGCCTGTCTTAACTCCGCTTTGCAGTTTATAAGTAAAGTACAGTGCGAACAAGCAGTGCTTCGATAATATTATTCTTTCCTCGTCTACCAGTTCAGAATTGCAAGCTAGATTCACCCAAAGCACAATTTTGTTTTTTAAATACCCCGGCGTTTCAGCCTCTCTTCGAGCCCCCCTCAACTGCAGTGCCCCAGCCCCGCCAGCTCCCACAGTTCCAGCCCCGGGCTCCGTCTGCTAGGACTGCCTGCTCCCGTAACAAGTTCCCGAAGTTTGCTGGGCTCGCCTGCATAACATAAAAAGCCTTACTTCGGAGCGTTCACCATTTTTAAAACTGTTCACTGTACAGTACTACCTACAGAGAAAAGCACATTCCCGGAGCTGAAGAATAAAGCACGCCGCTCTGAGACTTGTGTTTGATCTCAGGATAGCTAAAGGCTTGGATCTTGGCCAGGAGGAAGCAGGTATTGGACGGCGGCACGTAGTGACGTGTGCGCCCACAGCCAATGAAAGAGCATGGTTTGTTTTGCTGACACTTTTTTGTAAATATCGCGGCAATAATTGTAAATATAGCGGCCATCGCGGTAATCGGCTGATTTCGCGATTTTTCCGTGAATCACGAAATGCTGGAGGGTCTGTCTAGGGGAATGTTCCGAAAGAATGCCATAAAGGCCCCTAGTTTGCATGTAGAGTGCGCTCTAGGGGGAATGGTCAAAATGCATTTTGCTTTCTGGTAGCATATTTGGATACATTTCACTATCCACCTAGCAATCCCAGCTTTGGCGATTTGAATACCCTTATGCGGTGGGGAGAAGGCTACTAACCATTGTTTTGCGAAAGGATTTTGTTCTGTCAATATAATAAAGCACTGCTCTTAACATCTAGGGTGTGTAGAGCTCTCTGCTACGGATTCTGGGCTTGGAAAAAACACTGGTAACTCCACTGATTGGTTAAGATGAAATGGAGAGATGACTTTAGGAAGGAATTTTGGGTTTGTTTTGAGAACCACATTGTTACAATGTAATTGCAAGAAATGTTCTTGTATGGTTAAAGCCTGGATCTCACTCATCCTTCCAAGAGCAGTAATGGCAACAAGGAAAGCTACTTTCCATGTGAGGAACTGCAGTGCGCATTTGCGTAAAGGTTTAAATGGGGGTCCCATGAGCCTGGTAAGAACAATATTTAGATTCCACACTGGAGAGGGCGATAATCTAGGATGAAGGATTCTTCTTAGGCCTTCCATAAAGGATTTAATTGCAGGAACTCTAAACAGTGACAAGTGTTGTCCGTTTTGTAAACAGGCGGCAAGTGCTGCTAGATGTAAACGTATGGATGAATATGCTACAAAACACCTTTGCAAGTGCAATAGGTAGCAAATGATATTTTGGATGGAGGCATTCACTGGATCAATATGGTTATTGGTGCAGTAAATGGCAAATCTTTTCCATTTTGCAGCATAGCAAGCTCTAGTAGTTGGTCTTCTGGCTTCTTTAATGATGTTCATACAGTCTGGTGGTAGGTTAAGGTAACCGTACTCTAGGACTTCAGGAGCCAGATCGCCATATTCAGCTGATCTGGATGTCCGATTTCTCCATGGTTCTGTATTAGCAGTGATGGGGAGAGGCGTCTTTTTAGTGTGGAACTAGAGTTCCACCAGTGTTGTGAACCATGGCTGGCGTGCTTATGTGGGAGCTAGTTTGAGAGACTGTTGCCGGAGCTTGAGTACTAGTGGGATCAGTGGGCGTGGCGGAAAAGCGTACGCAAATCTGCCTGACCAGTTCATCCATATCGCATTGCCCTTGGACAATGGGTGTGGTAACCTGGGGGCGGAGGCTGGGCATTTTGCGTTCTTGTGTGTGTGGCGAACAGATCTATGTCTGGTTAGCCCCATATTTGGAAAAATGGTATAAGAACCTGGGTATGCACTTCCCATTCGTGAATTTGTTGTGTTTGTCAACTCAGATTCGCAATCTGATTGTGAACTCCTTGAAGGTGTTCGGCAAGCAGATATGTTGTGGGATGGCCGACCTCCAAATGTTCTGTGCGAGCTGAGACAGCTGCAGAGAATGTGCTCCTCCTTGTTTTTGTATGTAGTACATTGCTGTCATGTTGTCCATCTGGATCAGGACAGCTTTGTACATGTACTTGGAATGATTTTAAATCTAGAAATCATCACAGTAGTTCCAGGTGATTGATGTGGAGCACTTTTTGATGAGTGGTCGAGGAGAAACTCATCACTCACAGGATGGGGAGCCCATCTGTGGAACAGGTTCGAGGAACAGCCGCCCTTTGGACAAGTTTTGTGGGTTCCATCCCTGCAGAGAGCGATGTGCGCGCTTTCCACCAACACCAGATCTGCAAGTTGTCCTTGAGCCTGGTTCCACTGATGTGCAAGACATTCCTGTAAGGGGCGCATTTGAAGTCTTGCATAGGGTACAATAAAAAACACAAGATGCTATCATGCCTAGGAGTTGCATGAACACTCTGGCTGGGAGAGAGTGTTGGGCTTGAAATAGTTGGATGAGGATTTTAAGCTGGCTATCCTGGCTGGGCTGGACTATGCTAGAGCGGTGGAGGTGCTTATTGTGGCCCCCAGATATTGGTGTATATGAGAGGGCTGGAGATGTGATTGTGTAGCTGACCGTGAACCCCAAGTTGTGTAATGTTTGGATGATTTGATGAGTGTGTTGAACACATTGGTTGAATGACTTGGCTTTTTATTAGCCAGTCATCCAAATATAGGAAGACATGGATCTGTGAATGACTTGGCTTTTTATTAGCCAGTCATCCAAAGATGACTGGCTAATCTGGATCTGTTGTAGTCTCAGTGTGCTGCTACCAACGCAAATACAAAAACAGTTGATGGACAGAATGCCGAACAATGTCATACATTCACCCCCAGTCACTGATCTGGGTTTAAGCCATAGTTTTTTGCACTCCACACCACCCCAGTTCAGAAATGGCCATATGCAATTCAGCCATGACTGATTTGCATATGTCTGAACTGGGGTGGCTTGGTGAGCAAAATAACGATGGCTTAAACCCAGATCTGTGACTGGGGGTGAATGTTTTGCCATTGTGCAACATTCCATCCATCATCTTGTGTGTTTTGCTACCACCGCAATACATTTTGTTAAAACTCTGGGTGCAGAGGGGACTCCGAATGGAAGAACTTTGAACTGGTAGTGTTGTCCGTCCACTACAAACCTTCAATACTTTCAGAGCAGGATGTATGTGGATGTAGGCGTCTGAGATCTAGTGTGGTAAGGAAATCGCCTAGTTGCGGGACCACTTGTTGGAGTGATCATATGAAAATGATCTGAGTATATACATGTTGAGGGGTCTGAGGTAAGAGTATTGGTCTTAGAGTCCAGTCCTTATTGAGTATTAGGAAGTACAGCGAGTAAACCCCTGTTTCTTGATGTTGTAAGGGAACAGGATCTACTGTGTGCTTTTGAAGCAGTGAGAGAACCTCTTGTTTTAGGAGCAGGAGATCTGTGGACATTGGGCGCTGCTTGGGTGGGGGGGGGCTTGGGGTTTGGGTAACTAAGTTCCAGGCAGTAAGCAGACTGGATAATTTGTTTTACCCACCTGTCTGTTGTGATGGAATTCCAGGCAGTGAGGAACTGTGATAATCTTTCCCCGACCGGAGTGGAATGGTCTGGGGGGAGCGGAGGCAACTCACTGTTTTGTGGCAGGGGAGGTGAGAGTGTTACCTCGACCTCTTCCTTTGTTATTTCCTCTGTATCCACCTCTAAAATATCCTCTATTGGGGGATGTTTGTGTAGTGGCTTTAAAGGAAGAGGTGTCTGCGCCCATGGTTTTGGAGGCCCCATTATAGAAGGAGCAACGAAAGGAGCCACGTGTTTGTTGAGACTGTAATACTCCCATCGACTTAGCAGTCTCAGTCTCTTTATTTTTTCAAGGGCAGTGTCCAAAGCCGGGCGAAAAAGTTGTTCTTGGTTAAAGGGACGATTAAGGATGGTAGTCTGGACTTCTTGCTTAAAGCCTGAAATATGCAGCCAGGCATGTCACCCAAGCAGTACACTTGTATTAATGGATCTAGAGGCAGTGTCTGACGCGTCAAGTGCGCATTTAATTGACGCGTTTAAAATTAGCTTGCCCTCTTGGATAAGATCCTTTGCTTGGGTTTTATATTGATCAGGCAAATGTTGTAATAGGGTTTCTAGCTGGTCATAGTGAGCCCTGTCATATCTAGCCAGCAGGACTCGAGTGTTGGCTATGCGCCACTGATTAGCTGCCTGCGCAGCTACCCTTTTGCCCGAAGCGTCTAGCAATTTGGATTCTTTATCAGGGTGTGGCGCATCCCCAGAGGTTTGGGTGTTGGCGCTTTTTCTAGGGTTGAAAACTTTTAGAGAATCCAAAGGCAGCTGTCCCTTAATGTAAGCAGGATCTTTAGGGGGTGGTCTATATTTCTCATCTATTCTAGGGTTAAGAATCCTGGCACGAACGGGATCTTTGAACACTTCAGGGGCATGCTTAATGACTCCCTTGATTATTAGCAATATTTGCATTGTCTTTTGGGATTGTTCAAATGCATCTTAAAGGAAGTCCTCCTCTGCTGTGTCTTAGTGCATTGTGACACCGTGATAAGTGGCAGCCCTATTAACTGTCCAAAACTAATATTATAGTCTGGTGAGATGGTTTGGAGGGGTATGGCAGGGGGCTTGGGAGGTCCGGTAGATCTGGTGATACAGGGTACTCCCAATCATCATGTGGGTTATGTGAGTCCGTGAACGGGTCATCCCCCACCCCTAGGTCATAATCGTCCTCATCTGGAGGTGGTGTATGGGGTGGAGAAGTTTTAGACAGAAGTGGTGAAATAGATTTAGGGAGAGTAAGTGGGTTAGAAGGAAGAAGGGGAGAAGGATGTATAGGTGATGTGGCAGAGTCCTTCTTGACAGGCTTTGGGGGAGCAGGTGCTGTGTCTAACTTACTCTTTTTACATGTCACTGTAGTTACATGTCCTGTTTCTTGGTTTATATAAATCTTTTTCTGCTTCGGATCGACCGGTTCTGGATGAAAATGTTCCTGTTACTCGGAAACTGCCTTTGGTGCCGGTTTTTTCGGTTCAGAGCGGGACCTGGGTTGAATGTTAAAATCTTTAGCCTTAGGAGGCGTGTTAGAGTCCTTAGGCTTGTCTTTTGGTTCCGAGAATTTTGGTTTCGGAGCCGAAGCGGGATCTTTAGGCCTGGAAACGTTAGAGGACGGCTTATTTATGGACGTCGAAGTTTGAGGCCGAGTTGTCTTTGGAGGTGGAAAGCGTCGGAACCGCTTTCGGAGCAGAGTGTTCCTTTGGCTACAGTGCCGAAGGTGCCGGTGGGACGATTACATGAGATTTTCTTGGTCCCAAGCTACTGGAAGGCTCATCTTTTCTTTGGAGCTAGGTCCCGAGGCGGGGCTTCTGAAGCATGTTTTCGGTCTCGACTGGGGCCAGCAGGCGAAGTCTTGACCAGTGCCTTTGGTTTGGATTGTGGGTTTGGGGTAGGGGCAGTAGTACTCACTGTTGGACCAGGAGCGATGAGGTCGTCTGAGTCTTCTGCCTCGGACACGATTTCGAAATCTTCAGAATCTTCTTCCGGGACATCAGGACCTTTGTCGAAGATGTCCTCTAGTTTCGGAGCTGATCTCTGCGCCATGATGTGTTGTCAAGCTCTTCGATCTCGAATGGTCTTCTTCGAACGAAAGGATGTGCAGGCTGGACAGCTGGACTAGTCATGTTCAGGTGATCGGCACAGGTTACAGACCTTATGATGGTCACTGTGTGGGAACTTTGCTCCACACTGGGGGCATGTTTTTAATGGCATCCTTTCCATGAGCTGTAGGCCTTATTGCGTGGATAGGCCCTGCGGCCCGCGTAGACGACCAGACTCAAGCGGATGAAAGCCGCGTCGAAGATGAAGATGTTCGAAGTTAATCCTAAGAGTTTGTGGAAGTTTTGCACGTCGAAAAAGTTTGAAATAGAGATTTCAAACCGTAACGCAAAAGTTGCATCCGAACCCAATGGCGGAAAAAAACACAATCTAAGGATGGAGTCGATGGTCCATGTGCACTATCAAAGGGAGGAGTCGCCTATCTTGGGACTACAAAGACTTCATCCCAAACAACATGCAGCACCAGAGCCCAACAACAGATGGCGATCTAATGGCAAGTGTGAGATCTGCAGCGCGAACATTTCTATAGGCTCCTTATGGAGTAGCCCTGGATGATAGGCTTCTGATCAAAGGTGGTGTAATCAGGGGGAGATGGTCTAGAAAAGTACACCCTGGGATAAGTGTGCTGTGGCGGATCCGGAGCTGCATCTTCCTGCACGTTGAGACCCTCACAGGTGGGTAGCGCGCTTTATAAACCCCCGATTGATTGATATATGTCGTGAGCTGATCAGAGGGCTGTGGTCCAAAGGTATCATCCCTGCCCACCTGGGAATGATTGTGGGGACCCCGGATGATATCTAATGGTTCACCCTATAAGCGGGACTGGTAGGAAGGTGGAAGAATAAAGGGTGGTGGTGGAGGAGTGGGTGTAGAAAGGTGGAATTGACTGTTTGCACTGGCAGATCAATGGCGACTCCAAAGGATTGTTGGTGCTTGGAGCTAGGTGGCGTAGTCTTAGACAGACATCGCCTAGTGTGAGGCTGTATTTTTATTTGCATCTGGCGGACAAAGTTTCTCCTGCATCTTGTGAAGAATCGGTTCCACTGGAGTACCAGGGTCAGATCTTGGTGCTGGTCTTGAAATCGTCGAAGCAAGATGGATTTGTGTTTTGGCACTTAAGTGCCGAAGATGGAGCAGGTTGACTGGGCACCAAAGTGGTTAGCTTGGTCTTCAGTGCAGAGCCCTAGGGTGGGACATCTGAATCAGATTTTCAGAGCATATTATGGCCTGCTGGAACAGGAGCCTTATGTTCAGCCGGAGCCCAAATGTTTGTGGCAGGACAGGGACTCCGGTACTCACAATATGCTAATCTGGTGGCAGGACCTGCATCTCAAGGTCGATTTTTAATATGGAGTTGGAGCCAATTGATGGAAAAAGTTCCTTCGGCCACCGAGGCCTAGTGGAGTTACTCCTCGATATCCTTGTACCCGAAGATGTCGAGCGGGTCATTGATCTCCCTCCGCTGCATCTCTCTGCAATGTGCGCTTCGGTCTTGTAGAGTTTTCTTAGACTGAAACGATTGGCAGGCTTCGCAGTCCTCTTCCTTGTGGTCAGGAGACAAACACGCGTTGCACACCTGGTGAAAAGCTGGTCTGCAGGTACTTGGTGTGGCACCTCGGGTAGAAACGGAAAGGGGTCTATTCCGAAGCCAAATGGGATAGAAAGATAGGCCAGGAAGGGCTGCTGTTCTAGCAAGTCTATCCAGCAGGCAATAGTTTTCAGATTATTCAATAACAATACCGGTGAAGGCAAGTGTAAATCACAAACTGATGGGAGTCCGAAATGGCCTGGAACTGAGCACAAGCACACATGCCTGAACCAGACAGTGGAAAGAACACAACAGTCGATTCCCAGGTGTATCGTCATCAAGAGGAGTCACTTTACCTAGTAACTCGAAAGACTTCTTTGAAGAAAAACAAAAACGCACAGATCCTGACCAAACACTATATGGCAGGAATATGCAAAGCATATGTATCTACTGCCACACATGCCTAGAACATTTTCAAGTCACTAATATTGCTCTAGCACAGCCACATAGTTAATGTAGAGCCTGTAACAAACTGTGCCACACAAGATTGTATTGGTTAAAATGGTATAAGTGGATTGTACTTGTGTGTATATACTAAACCTGCATTTGTTCTAGCCAGCTCTAGTCATGAGAAGTTTGTCCCAAAGTCTGTAACCGAAAAAGGTACTATGTTGGAAAGAAAATAAAAAATAAATCACCAATGAACTTTCACTTTGATTAAAATGATTTCTTATGCTCAGTTGTAGAAGAGAAGTCGTCACTCAGATTGCTGAATCAACAATCTAACTGGGATCCTTTTAAGCAAATCAGAATAGATTTTTGTTGAAACTCAGATTTGCTGCTGCATGGGTGCAGGTAATCTCAGTCTGTGGTGCACTATGGCTTCAATAAAATTGGGCATGAAAAAATATAAAGAGGCACAATAAGGTTTTAATGTTTCTTTTTTAAGCAAAAGATCAGAACAGGGACATTGGGCTTCAGTGGTTTGCCAACGTAACACATGGATTTGAAAACAGGTTTATCAAAAGTAAAACCCAACTCATTCACACAAGATCATTCTATTGTCAGTTATGTACACACCACAGGAATAGAAAACAATTTTTATTTAGAATGGACCAAAAAGCTATAAAACATTTTAACATTTCTATGTGGAGTGGTTTGTTATGGAAAACTGGCATTGTACATAATGTGCCCCCAAGCCCCCCCCCCCCCCCCCCCAAAAAAAAACACCTTTCAAAATTATCCCTCAAGCTCAGTACGAATTCTTCAGTAAAAGACAACAATCTAAAAATTGTCACTATGCAATTTAAGGCAAGTCAAACTTTAGCACTATTGCCTTTGGCAATTAAAAACAAAACATGCCCAGAAGGCTAAAAACAAGCTGCAATTGCTTTAGCTCCTAGTCGACCAGGAGCAATCCAAACATTTGTAGTGATCATTCGATCACCCTCCTTTTCTAAGCAGCAGTGCATGTAATGGACCGATTGTGCCACGTTTAAAACTACTGTTCTTAAGGGTAACGTACTGAATCATGAAAGGGAGTCACAAAACAGGCCGATATTTGCATATACATGGTTTTCTAAAATCCGTAGATCAAGTGTGATTGCCAGAATAGATTCATTTCTATTGATGAGTGCAAGGTTGTGGAAGCCAGCTACCACACTTTAACCCAAAAAAGGTACCAAAAAAGAAATGGCAGTCTTCTCCTCTATAAGCAGCTTCAAACTAAAAATGGTACTGCTGTAATCAAAAGGAATGACCCACAAATATGGCAGCACCGTTGCAAGCTCTCAAGTCAACAAACCACCATGTTCCGATTATCTTGCCAATAGAAAAAGAGAATCAGTACATTTCATTTTTGGGTACTCCAGCCACAATCTCAGATTCTATTCCACAGTGGTCCTCTCCCCGGACAATCTTGAAATAACCTAAAGAATAAAAAGGAAAGTATTACAAAATGACAGCAGCTGAAATTTTGATAGCCAGTTTATAAGATAAGCAACTTTGCACGTGTCATTCGTCACTTTAATCTTTGCATAAGTCCTTCTCAGAACATAGCTGGAAAATGAAGGTAGTGAATGAATGGTTGAGTGCACATTATGTATGAAACTATATGTTTACAGAGTTGTTTACACTGTTCTGAGGCTTGTAGGGACGGCCGCTTTGGAAAAGAATACAAAGATGGCATGGTGATCCTGTCCAACATGGATGTTATTTATCATGCACAATAAATGCTGTTAAAGTTACCTAGTATGGATTGAGGAGGTCACAAGAGTTCATACAATCTTTATTATGCCATACAGGAAACCAAAAAGCCCAGATACAAAAAAATGACTGTCATGAGGAGGGAGAGAGGGTCTAAGAGGCTAGCTGCATTGTTAAGAGTGTATGTTAATAAATTAAAGCTACTTTATTGTGGATCTGCCCAATGCTAGTGTAGTTTAATGGTCTAATTAAGCTGAAGAAGGCACATCTCGCAGTATCCGAGGTTTACCTAGGGCAGCACTTTACTAATAATTTCCCCAGGCCTCCTGTTCCCTAATGTCTCACACCCATATCTAGTTAATCTGAGGAGCTCCCTCATGAACAGCACAAGGGTTTCTTTACACACGTGGAATATCTGAATAGCACAGTGATTCCCAATTACCTGGTAGCTTAATGCCAGACTTACGAGAGTAAGTGTTAATCCGACGCAACATTTTTGGGTGGGAGGAAATGTGGGCAGGGGCATTTCAGCCATCTCCTGGCTCAAGTAACTATGTGCAGTGTAGCTGCAAGTTACTTTAGAGTGCACAAAATACATAAATGAAATCTTGCTTTTTCAAAAGTAGGTAAGGAAATGCATCTTTTTGCATGATCACCCCTATGATGCTGTTGGTTTTTCAAAGCACTGAGGCCTGGTAACCGGATCGCAGTGCCAGTATTCCAAACCTTTACAAAATGTTTGTTGAATTGGCTACCCTCGATTGGAACAAGCAGACTTCCTTCTAAATCCCTAGTATATGTTAACGAGGGCATATAAGTTAATGCTGCCACCCAGTTCTGCATTCCTTAAATCAGTGGATTGTGCCACCCTGCATGTGGCAAGTACAATATTTCTTCCAGCCTGCCACTGCATCCTGGAAGAACAGTTTTAAAAAACTGCTAGTTTGACTTTGCCATTTAAACCTACTGCAAAACTCCCGCTTCCTTTAACAATATACACAAGTATCCCCTAAAGGCGGCCTATCAAGACCTAAGGAAGAGCTATATATTATTTAGTGGAACATATACTTTAATAGATCTTAAAAATTAAAGTTCCAAATTTACTGTGGAAAGGTTAGTAGCTCCATTGGCTAATATAGAGTTCCAGGCTGACATCTCAATCCTTCCATCTTCTGAAGGAGACTACTGAAACGAGTACTTCAAGGTATCAAAGTAATTGTGATATTCAAATCAACCAGGCCAAAGTTTGATGTCACTTAAGAAAGGGCAACTTTTCTAAAACTGCAACTCTGTTGTCCAGTTTACCCAGTGGCCTCAGTTGCTGGCTACCAGGGAGCCTTTTGCCCTCCGGAGGCATATTGTGAACAGCTAGGGTGCAGAATACAAACAAGTCACAGAAAGAGGTGATACCTCCCCACTGCAGGAAGCCAAACAAGGTATTGGCCCAATAGGCGAGCTCCAAAAGGGAAGCCACCTCTGGTGGGCAAATGGCAATCACACTTGTGTAAGGTTGCTACTTTGTTCAGGTAGACAGGTTGGCAGCTACAAAGTGCATAACAAAGGCAGATTAGTGCACCCCGGGACTGGTAGATTCCCACACATAGTGCCATAGGGTGGGAGAGATCATGGTAGTCCATTGACTAGTGCCTGCTTAATCTCTCCTCTCGCCGCCCCCCCCCCCCCCCCCCCCGGGCACTTTCTGGGCATAAATGGCCCCCTCATCACCCTGAACCTCAGATCACATCTTGACAGGAGTGAAGATCGAACTGCTGGCTGACCCCTCGATCTGGCAAGTAGCTGCACCAACTGCTGGACTGCACCTGCTTCCCCATTGGGCTAGCAAAGGCACTCTGCCTCTGGTGCCTGGCTCAAAGATAGGTTGCGCCCCATAGATACCTATGGACCCGCTGGGACAGGAGATCCGTGGTCATGGCTTGGCTTCTACTTAAAGAGGACTTGGAGGAACTCTGACCCCTGAGACCAGTCGCCCCACCTTAACCACGGACTAAGGAATAACCCCAGCAGGCCCCAGTCAACTGCACAGCACCCAGAGCATCTTGCAGCTTCCTGCATCTGGATCACTCCATTGAAGTCCATGGCAGTCTTGATGTAAAGTGGGGAACTGGAGTTGAGACTGCTTTGGTGAACAGATACCTGTCCAAATACTCCTTACTGGCTCCCCTTACCTTCTCCCGGATGGAACTGGTTCCCCAGTCTGGCCAAAGTAGCTGAACAAAACACTTTACAGTTACCACGGGTTGTTTCAAGGTAAGGCTTTTTAAACACCAGCATAAAATCGGTCCTTTGATGTGGAGCTGAAACTTGAAGGACAACAGTGGCAACCACCAACAAAGCCTAGACCTTCATCAAAACCTCTATGGCAGCAGACTTCCCAATTCCCAGCTCATGAAGAAATCCCGAAAAGACGCAGAGGATGGATAGGTCACTCTCCACAAGCCTGCATCAAAAAACCAGCAGGCAAGCGCTCACCTGAAACCCGCAAGAGAAAAGTAAAAAAGGAATGCTAAGAAACATGTGGCACCAAGGCTTCTAGGCTGACTGCAAGGTGATGGGTTACACCAGGAGTCAGAATGAAAAGCTCACACAGATAGCTGGAGAGTCCTGGTTGGTGGCCTATACCCCAAGAGGGGTAGTGGGTGTAAGCAAGTTATGCTCATTGGCTCATTGGACTAAAAAGCAAAGATTAAAGTTTTATTTAAAAATCTATATCTACGGACCCCTCCCCCCGTGGATATTGCTAATCTTGGTGTTTAAAAATTCATATAAAAATAATAAATTTTTATAAACTGGTGTCAGATTTCCTTTGCGTGAATAATTTGTTTGGCGCTTCTAAATACTTTATACTAGTCCCTTTAAGCCTTGCTACGCAAAGCCACAGCTAACCAGGGTTGAGCTAGAGGTTTTACAAACTAGCCTGACTGGACTAAAGACAGGTTCATGAGTATAACACGGTAAGGTCGTGCAACCATACCATATAATACACCACAATCCTCACACTAAAGTTTTTGGTATTAAATTGCACATTAGGGCATGACAATGACTCCTTGAGTTGTAGTGTCCGCCATAAGGTTTCACAAGACCGATTAATATTACTGAGTTCTACAGGAGGAGGAAATATTACCACTGGCAAACCTAGCTTTCCTCATCATAAAGGAAGTTCATTGAGACAACACAATTGTCCCACACAAGTGTAGGACCCAGGAGCATTTTTAAATGAGATAATGCTCTGAAAAATTTATTTAAATATGCCTATCAATGAGTTCTTTTCAGGGCCACTAAAATTATACAATTGTGTGGATGCCGGGATTTGATAGATTTGCTGCATTTGCCACAATGTATCATATGTTCTAATCTGTAGGGTTTAATTTAAAAAAAATAGCTTCTAGTTGAAACAGTTCAAATGTCACTAAAAATACAGCAACACAACTTGCTAGTCCCTTTGCAAAGTGGAACTGGTCCCAGGTGGGTGTGAGGGGGAGGCACAACACTTGAGGAGCACTTTTTCCTCTGTTAAATGGAAATCTTACACCTCACAATTGTCACAGGGGGAGGACATTCAAACTATTGCCTAGAATGGTAATCTAAGATTTCATGGATTAAAAAAACTGGCACAGTGTGATATTCACCATAAAAATATATTGGCTTTAACAAATGCTTTTCAAATGTTGGAAACGAATATGCTACTTGCCAGTATGCATCTGTTCTTGGCATGTAGGGCTGCTGACATTCATATCTGTGCATAGATCGCCGCCTAGTGTTAGGGCCGGATGATCGCACATTGTTGTCCTGGAAGAGTCTTCCACTAACTATCCAATAGCCATTTATACAAATTCATTCCAACAGGGTGGTGCTTCGCACTAACCCTAAATTTCTTCCTAAGGTAGTTTCACAGTTCCATATCAATCAGACTATTGAACTGCCTGTGTTCTTCCAAAATCCTGAGTCAGTGGCGGAGAGGATGCTCCACACACTAGACGTCAAGAGGGCTTAAATGCACTACATTGATGGGACCAAGGATTTTAGGAAAACTAAACAACTGTTTGTTGCCTTTTCGCCACAACAGAAAGGCAACCCCATTTCCAAAGCAGGTATAGCTAGGTGGATCGTTAAGTGCATTCAAATCTGCTATGAAAAAGCCAAGCTCACTTTAACGGTCCCCCCACGGGCCCACTCCAACCGAAAGTTGGGGGCCTCCATGGCTTTCCTTGGAAATATTCCTTTAGAAGACATGTAGAGCAGCCACATGGTCTACCACACACACATTTACAAAACACTACTGTGTAGATGTGCAGGCAGCTATAGGGTAGGCTGTTCTAAAAACACTTTTTCAGACTGCTGCAGCTAGCACAGGTGGCCGCCGCTAATGGAGGGACTGCTATGTATTCTATGCACAGATGAATTCAGCAGCTCACATGCCTCGAACCGAATATGCTACTTACCAGTATGCATCTGTTCTTGGCATGTAGGGCTGCTGACATTCATATTGCCCGCCCTCCTCCCCGGCGCCTGTAGCGGCTGCAGCACTCCAATTTACTCTTAGCATGGTCATCACTCACTGTGTTACACTCCATCTTTGCCGCAATGGCTAAAAACAATCTGGGGATGGAGTCGATGCCCATGCGCACTGTAGTCCAGGGGAGGAGCCACCTATCTTGTGATGCTTCGAAGACTCTTCCAGGACAACAATGTGCGATCATCCGGACCCAACACTAGGCGGCGATCTATGCACAGATATGAATTCAGCAGCCCACATGCCTCGAACCCGGGTTGCAGTGTTGCACCCCCCCCCCCCCCCCCATAAAGTTGACGTGGACATCACTTGTCCGAAGACTAGCAGCGACCACTGCAAGGAACTTAGTGAAAACTGAGGGTGGTAGTTACCCCGAAAGGTATAACTTTGAACTGAAAGTGCTGTCCACTTACCTTGGGTAGCGTCAGTGCACTGGGTGGATAGGAATGTGGAAATAAGCGTGCTCCAGATCTATGGGGTCATGAAGTCGCCTTGCTGCAACAGAGGGATGATGTACTGGAGCCTGACCATGTGGAAATACTCCAATTTGTACTTGAGAGGCCAGAGAGAGGATGGGCCAGAGAGACCCCACACTTGTTTTTGAGATTAGAAAATATAGGAGTACACCCCTTTGCCGTGTTGATGTAGTGGCACAGGCTCTATGGCCCCTCAGGCTCTATGGCCCCTCTGAGTCAGAGCTTGGACCTTTTATGTAGGAGGCACGAATGGTCTGCAGAGATGGAGTGTTTGCGGGGGAGGTATTTGGTGGCGAGGCAGCAAATTCTAGGCAGTAACCCACCTCCATAATGGAAAGTACCCATTGATCTCCGGTGATGTCTTGCTCAGGGGTCTGATCCTTCATTAAAATTCTTCATTTTAAATGGCCGTTCCCTCCCTAAACATTCAGTTACATTAACACTCCTTATAGAATACCTTACATCTGATGCTTTATTCCTGACGGAGACTTGGTTACAGGAGGAAGCTGACCCAGCCATCACTGATCTTACAATCAGGGTATCTAATACACAGAGTGAATCGTGAGACAGGAAGGTGGTGGTGGTGGTTTGGCCATTATTTTTAAAGACATCTTCTGTTGCCGGTCCTCTACTGAGGAGTTACCGGATTGTGAAAGCAGGTGTTTCGTTGGAATGCTCACCCACTAGCACCTTTTCTGGTCTGCTACTTTACCGGCCTCCAGGACCCATGGGACTTTTCCTTAGTACACTTCCGACCTTTGTTGCCAAAGCAGCACTGATCCCAGCCAACTTTACAGTACTAGGGGACCTTAACATCCATTTGGATGACCCTTTGAACCATCTAACCTCAGACTTGCCACCTAGCCTTTCAGCTCTCCAAATGATGCAAAAGGGCTTTGCCCCCATGCACAGTAAGTGTCATCTCCTTGACTCTGTGCTTAGTAACATTCAGAATCTCTCGGTAGGCACCCCATACCTCTCCTGTGGACTGATAATCTACTAGTTCCTCTGGTCTGGGAACCTACAGTCCTTTCTTCCACACAAAGCGCGGTTCCTCCGCTGGAAAGGAAATGGTCAAATCTTTCTACAAGTCAATGGTCCACAATATTAACCGCCACCACCCCCCACCATTAATTTAGACCTTGGAAAGGCCAACAGCAATTTCAACCTCTGAATACAAGAGTCACTAGATTCACTAATTCCAAAGAAACTTCTCCATGAGAAACCTAAACAAAAATTGCTACCATGGTTTTCCCTCAAACTAAGAGGACTCTAGCAGAATTGTAGGAAACTTGAAAGAAGTTGGCGAGAGAACCTAGCAGTTGAGAGAAAAATTATGTATAGAGAGGCAATTAAGAACTACAAGGCCGAAATAATTAAAAAAAAAAAAAAAAAAAAAAAATCGCACAATCCTCATTTTAAGAACACAAGATTAGTGCAGCCTCCAATTCCCGAAGGAGATATTCCGCATTGCCAAATCTATCACTACACCGCAAAAATCCCCCAATCCGGAGGATGCACAAGCCCGCTGCAACAGTCTGGCGAATATTTTTATCAAAAAATCCAGCTGATATCCCAGTCCTTCCTCCCTCGCCAGAGTGAGTCTGCATTCTCTCTCACACGGAGAGTCTTCATCCCGACCCACAGTGCTCTCTAGCGGAGTTCCCTCAGCTGGATAAGGGTTTGTTGAACACGCTCATCTCCAAGGTAACATCAGGCTCTCCTATGGACCCTGCTCCTCCTCGACATCTCCCCTCAGTGATTAATGCTATTTGCCCAGTAATTTTGAAAATCCTCAACGCATCTTTTACTTCGGGAAAGGTACCACCGGCCTGGAAATGTGCTCAGGTCAGAGCCTTGCCGAAAAAACCCAACTCAGACCTCTCTAATATGGCCAATTATCACCCCATTTCTCTCCTTCCCTGGCTGAGCAAGCTGGTGGAGAGACAAACTCTACCCTAGTCCACTATTTAGAGTCTAATAATTTACTCCATGACTCCCAGACAGGGTTCCGTCCTAAACTTGGGCAAGACGGCCCTCTTGACAGTAACACAAGAAGCAAGGAGACTTCGATCAGGGCGGCTCAGCAGCAATTATTTTGCTGGATCTCAGTACTGCTTTCGACACGGTAGATCATAACATTTTGTTTGAGCGATTAGGAAATCTTGGTGTGATGGACCTGGCACTCGCCTGGCTGCAGTCCTTTTTGAAGGAGCGATTTTTCCATGTTTCTGAGGGTACAGCCACCTCAACCAGATGGCCTCTTAGCTGTGGGGTGCCTCAGGGCTCCTCCGATCCCCATGCTTTTTAACATCTATATGGCACCTCTGGCTGAGATAGTGCCTCCATTTGGCATAAAAATCATTACCTACGCAGGTGACACCCAACTGGTGGTGGCATTAAACCACCCAGAGGGGTCATCATGCCCTCTGGGCACTTGCCTAGAGGCGGTAGCAGAGTGGATGGCACTATCTCACCTTAAGCTAAATAGGGACAAGACAGAACGAATGCTACTTGCCAAGTCTCGCTCACCTTCACCGGCCTTTGCCTGGCCGACCGGTCTTGGCACTATGCCTGCACCAAAGCATCAGAGCAGGAGCCTAGGCATATGGCTTGACAGTTTCCTCTGTTTTAATCATCAGGCCACTTTGCTCTCAGCCACCTGCTTCGGTCTAATGAGAATATTAAGGAAACTCCTTCCCAAATCCCCTTTCAGGCTCTGAGGATCTTGGTGCAAGCCCTTATCCTGTCCCGCCTAGTTTATGGCAACGGCCTGTACTTGGGCGACCCTCAGGCAACTATTCAAAAACTGTAGGTGATCCTAAACTGTGCGGCTCGCTTACTCCTTGAAATTCCTCGGAGGCTATCAGTGTCATCTGCACGGAGAGAACTTCATTGGTTGCCAATTCAGTCCAGGATCCGATTTAAAGCCATGTGTGTGGCCCACAGAGCCATATTGAAAACCGGACAGGTCATGATCCATCCTCTGGTCACTCCCTACCAACTTTGAGGAGTCTCCGCTCAAGCGCTGCCTTCCTCGCCACCACAAGGAAAGTACGGAGATCCAGGTGGGTTGACGCTCCTTTTCTTGGAATGCCTCCATTTTCTGGAATTCTCTGCCTCCTACTCTTCGGAAGGAATCCAATCTACAATCCTTCCGTAGACTCATCATTTGTCTATTACCCAATAACTTGCCACGCCAAATGTATGTCCGTCCTAAGCGTTACGAGGCCTCCGGGTAGAAATGCGCTTTATACATTTCTTTTCATTCATTCAGTAGGCGAGGTACCGAAACAGCCTTCCCTCAACAGGTGTTGTGTATTCGATGAGGGAGGGGATTTAAACAGTCACTGTTTGGCAGGCACAGTTCTACAGTGCTGCACCCCTTCAGCCCTTAGAATTTTCCCCTATATGCTCAGAGTAAACCCAGGAGGGTTGATGCTCGTGCTTGCTTTGGTAGGAGGTGGAAGCCTCCAGGTAGGTGGTTTTGGCTCAGCCGCGTAACTGGTAACTGAAAGGAACAGAGTGGTGATGGGGTTTGAAGAGCCCCCCCCCCGCCCCCCCCATCCCCCCCCTCTTCCTCCCATAGCTTTAGCTCTGTCCTGGATCTTTTCTAGGCCTCAAAGGACATGTTGATCAGATACTACTGGACCATTTGATTAAACCCAGAGACAGAACCACTGGAGGTGGGGTAAGACTCGCCAATAGCACACCAAATGGTTGCATTAGAATAGTCCTTACTTCAGCAACTAATTCCTGTACCCGCTGCCTATACTGCTCAGGAGGTATTGGATTAAGTCTCCCATCTCATCCCACTGGCCCCATCATCTGTAGATTAAGCCAGCTGAGTTGGCAATACACAGGGGAGTTGCCACTCTGTTCCCTGCTGCATCAATCTATTTACTTTCCTTATCCGACGGAGTGGCTTCCCCGGTTTCCTGTGCATTAGCCCTCTTGGGTTCGGTATATACCACTAGTGAGTTTGGTGGGAGCTGGCCTCTCCGGCATGGTAGGTGGAAAGATAGAAATTTTGATTAATATGAAAGGGGGAGTTTTTGAAGAAAACACAGATTAGTCCTGTGGGAAACCTCCTCATTTGAACCACGATGAAGGGCTCTTTTCTCTGTTAATGCTTACAATTCACTATACTGCACCAAAAAATTGCTACTAGAAATGCAGCTTTTCATGAGAGATTGCATCTGACAATTACTTAATGGCTCAAACCGAGGCCCACAAGCCCGGCAAGCACTACATTACCGGCCCATGTTGGAATTTGTGGCGTTATTGGAAAAATAACTCTGAACACCACCCATAAATGCTTGGAGTACTGCTATCCTAAATAAAGCTTTATACGGTCCATTTAGCATGGAAGCAGCTACCACTGTTAAATGAAACAAAAAGCATGTGCATGCTAATTCGGATTTCCATTTTGAAATCTCAGCCTTTTTTGGGGGGAGCTTTATATAGCACGAACTGAACCTTGAGGTATCGGAGTACTTAAATGAGCACCAGTTGCATTACAGACTGTCACATTCATTTTTGTTAGGCACAGGGAGATTATGGGATTTGCACAGGATATTGAGCTTTCCTGCCAAGACTAACCCGGTTCCCCATCTCAGAGGTGGTTAGGCCACACCTGCCTGCAGGCAGTGTCTGCAGCATCAAGTGCTTATTTTAGACTATTATTTGCAGTTATCTTTCATTCTTATATGTTTTGTTCTCTTTATATTGATCACAGACCTGTTGCAACAGGTCTATCTCCTCACACGGTTGACCACATGTATTTAGGTGACAATGCATTGGCAATTATTATTTATTATTATTATTATTATTATTTATTTTTATAAAGCGCATAGTCACCTGGAGGTATCCCAGCGCTAAAAAACCCTAATTCAGCAAACCTGAGGACCGGGAGCTGAGAGCAGAAGATAGGAAGGGTGAGGAATCAAAACAGGGGGGGGGGGGCATGAAAGCTAGGGAAAAAGATGTGTCTTTAGCAGCTTCCTGAAGCGCAGATATTGTGGTTCAAGACGTAAGTCATGAGGGAGTGAATTCCAAAGACGGGCAGCTTGTACCGAGAAGCGTCTTCCTCCTGATCGGGCTTTCCTGAATCTTGGGGTATTGATGAGGTTTTCTGCGTTAGAACGGAGGGATCTAGTGGTTATGTAAGGGGTGACAAAATTGCTGAGGACTGGGGGCCTTGGTTATGCAAAGTTTTGTGGACGAGGCACAAGGCCTTGAATTTGACTCTCTCCCTTATGGGGAGCCAATGGAGGAGTTTGAGAGCGGGTTTAGCAGATGATCTGGCCGGGGTGTTTGTGATAATCCGGGCAGCAGTGTTCTGAATTCTCTGCAGTTTATTAAGGGTCGCTTCGGGAGCGCCCAGATAAATCACGTTACTGTAATCTAGTCTCGATATTATGAGACCTTGGATTAGTAATTTTTGGGATTTAGGGGGAAGAAGGGGCAGGACTTTCCTCAAAGATTTTAGAAGACCAAAGCAGGTCCCTGCTACCTTCTTTGCTTGCGAAGTGAATGAGAGATCGGAATCGATCCATACACCCAGACTTCTCACCTCTGTTTTTGGGTCAGGGGGAGGACCTAGACAGGCTGGCCAGCTGTCCAGGGGGAGTGAGGTTCCTTTCGGGCCAAGTATAAGGAGTTTTTGTCCCATTTAGCTTTAGGGCTGATCTATTCATCCAACGATGGACCTGCGTAAGGCAGTTGAAGAGATCAGCTTTCTGTTGTTTGGGATGGGACAAAGACACCACTAATTGTGTGTCGTCAGCATAGCCGACGACGCTCACTCCGAATGGGGTGATAACCTCCTCCAATGTGGACATATAGATATTAAATAATGTGGGGCTCAGGGAAGAGCCCTGAGGCACACCACATTGGAGGGGCATTTCGGAGGAGCGGGCGTTCTTCTCCCAAATCTGATAGGACCGTTGGGCCAGGAAAGATGAAAGCCAAGATAAGGCTGTACCTTCCACTCCAACTCTTGCCAATCTTTCAATAAGGAGTTGGTGGTCAACGGTATCGAACGCCGCGCTAAGGTCGAGGAGGATCACTGCCACTGACCCTCCCCCATCCAGTAGCGCTCTGGCCTCCTCTACCGCTGCCAGGAGGGCGATGTCCGTGCCCTGCCCTGGTCGGAAGCCCGTCTGGGAACTTTTTAGTTTGTTATTGGCCTCTAGAAACTGCGAGAGTTTCCTGTTGACTAATTTTTCCGCGATCTTGCTGACTCCTGGGAGTAGGGAAATGGGCCTATAGTTCGCCAGGTTCTCAGGATCGAGAGAAGGTTTCTTCAGTAGGGCTTTTACAACAGCCTTCTTCCATCAATCCATCGTGCGTTGCCACCTTTATAGGCATTCACTATGGTTGTTGTTGTGGGCTCAGCAGATGCTGAAGCATTGGGGCCCTCTTCCTTTCGACAGTAAAATGAAGTCAGCTGGAGCATGAACCACAATATAAACTTGGTCTAGTGCAGCTGTTTTGAACTTTTCTACCATGTGGGTTGGTTAGTTTGATTATTATGGTCCCTAAAGAGTCCCCTTAGCCAGACTTAAACTTTGTGGCAACAGCAGAAATAGTCTCTTCTGTGAGGGAAGGAGTGTTTAAGGGGTAGAATGCTTCTGCCGGTTATTCCTTCAGCCTCCGCTTACAGACATCAGCTGCCACCTTAATCATAGCATGATACAGAGATCATCCAGTGGTGATGCCTGGAAAGGTATGACCCAAAGCCCTCTTTTGGAGAGTTTTGGACTGGATTCCTACCTTACGTCCTTCCCAGTTTGTAATTTCATGATGGGCTGTTCATATTGCTCACCCATTTCATAAAAGGATACCTGCTCCTCCTCTTACGGTTCAGGAGTTCAAGGGGAGGGAACAGGGTGTGGCTCTAGCTTAATTTATCTAGTCTTCCCTGCTCTGGCGTGGCAGGATTTTTTAAATCCTAAGGGATCAAATATATTTCTTCAGAGTCACCATTTCGGCTTTGCGAATACACTTTGTCTTCTCAACGTCAATCGCTTGCTGTTCAGCATTGGGATCAGACTTTCGCTTCACAGTTGCAAGGTATTTATCCTTCAACCCTTTACCCTTTCTTTGCCTATCTTGAACTCTTTTTGGAACGGAGTCCAAGTCTGAAGGTTTGGAGTCCTTGTGCTTTGAACTTGTGGGCTCTTGATTTGATCTTCTTTAAGACTACCGCAGCTTTGGCAGAGGATCATTATGGAGTCCGAAACGTTCGACTCAGTCCCACTGCAACCCTCTGGGCAGGTTTTTATCTGAAGACGTTTAGCAGAGCTCATGGAAATCTGTGCCAAAAAACTGCTAGTTTTGAGCCGAAAGGGTAACAGAACACCTGGAATTTCTGAGTCTCTTCCACTTCAAAAATCCACACTCAGCCCTAGGTCATTAACTAAGACTAATCGAATCTGCATCACTGCGCAAAGTGCCCACCTCGTTCTTTCCGGAACCTTAACTATTCTGGGAAGGAACTTCATACACCTTACACTCCTGAGACTTATGAGCCGCAGGCAGAGATTGCAAACCTTGTACTTTTGAGTTAGTGGTGGCATTTCAGACAAAACTTAAAAAGGGTTATTTTCCTTTCGTTCTAATCGAGGAGACAAGGGACATTTTCCCCCCCACATAGATCACTCCAACAAGATGAAAGCCAAAGTGAAAAACCTAAATTCTGTTTTTGATGGAATCCTTTCTCCTTAGAAGTTGGAATATTTAGGCTCCTGTTTGGTGTTCCGACAGTTAAACTATCACAAACCTAGAGCTGTGGTCTGTTCTTCAGAGCCTAGCATCAGAAAAGAATCTGGATATGGTCACCACGCACTGGGGCATTGCTGGTGTACACGGATGGCAGAAGGGGATGGCACTACCCACCTACTGGTCGGTGTCCAAGAAGAACACAAATAGAGATCTTTCCAGACCCAATTAATAGATGGCAGGACGTTAAGTAAAGACAGGATTCATGCAGAAAAAGTTGAATGATGTGGCCATCAATTTCTCTGACAATATGTAATGATTTAGTGACCGGAGGTCAAGGGTGGGCCGCAGAGTGCAGTCTTTGGGACGAAGTACAGCTGTGAACTCCGTTGGTGCAGGGGAACATGTTCCATAGCACCTTAGCGGAGCAGTGCTTGCACCTCTTCTTGCACTACTCTACGACCCAATTGTCCAAGGTTATTTCCTCCGAATGTGGACAGAAAACCCAGATTCTAACGGATACGGGTTGTGTGGATGAGGGAAAATGGTAGGCAAGTTATTACTTGGAGACAGAGGCACCTCTTAAATTCTCCTCTGGTATAGGACTTCTGGGTTTGGCCCTCCTAAATTGTTTGGTGCTATTGGAAGCCAAAATGCTGCATTGTTTAGGCAACTTTAGCATCCCTTCAAGCATGCTGGAGCCAATTTCGCAATACCATTTTTTGTTGTTTTTTTTAATCGTGGAGCCAACTTGTGGGCCAAAAAGTAAGTGTTCCCCATCAAAATGGACTGACTATATGCTGCTAGCTCTCTAGTGAAATCTTGACACGGAGGAGCAAAGAGTGACATTGATATTTATCTCCTCAGAGCAGTGCTTCCCAAACTTTAGAACCACGATCCAGTTACTTTAAAATTAAACCTTCACAACCTGCCAACCGTTAATGGTCATGAGGCCGCAATTTTTAATAAACCTAAAGCATTGTATGGTAGGGCTTTGTCCTTCGCAGACTGCAAAAAGGGGAGGATCACAAAGCCCAATTACCCGCTGACAAGGCAGGATTTTCCCCAAGAACACTCAATAGACAAATACAAAGCCACGGGAGGAGTCTAACCCAACAACGTATATACAACAAATCACCTCTGCGCAAGCTCTGTAGGCTTGACCGGAAAAGCATCTTTATAGCTTGTAACTTTTCCTACCTAAAGAAAATCTGCTCAGGACTTGGGAAACGCTGCTCTAGAGGCCATATCAACGAATCTAAGGCACAGCAATGTTGCAGTTAGATAGGATTTTCCTTTTCTGCACCTCCTCTACAATGTTTGTGGTAGGCTTCCAGGAGATGCTGATCTAATTGTTCCATCTCCTTTAAATGAGACCAGTCATCCTTTCCTCGAGAGCAGCTCACAGAAGTTGGCTATGTACCACTAGGTTGCTGCTTCCCTCATTAACTTATTTTCCAAAAGCATCAATCTTGTGGCTCTCATTTGGAGGTGGTGCATTTCCAGTCATGTGCTGCACTGTGTTTCAGGAAGAGTCACAAAATCAACACGAATTGGTAAGAGTCTTCAGAACAAGCAATCTACAGATGCAGGTTACAAACCAGAGGAATACTAAAGGACCCAAAACATTTAGAGTCAAAGTGGAATATAGTACAGAAGTAATCTGGAAGAAAAGATTAAAGAAACAGGCCGAGGTACTGGCCCTTGGAGCGTCCTACTTCTGGTCCTGAATGTAGTTTTGGGTGTGCCATAATGGCCATGATTGTGCTTTAGCATAAGCTCAAATTCTACTGACATGCTTGCTTACTTTATGATGCCTTATTGGAATATATCACATGTGTAGATAAGACAATGTACAAGTACTGACCTACACACTAATTTGTCCTAATTTGCCAGCCAATCTTAAAGAATACAAACTTGATTGTGCAGGGACAGCAAAGAGAGATACACCACAATGCAGGTCTCTTACCATTATCACCCCAGTCAGTGTTCCAAGAATTTGCGACCAACCAATACTTTGTCCCGTCTTCCACACCCCAGCCAAGAATTCGAATGGCATGGCCTCCAACCTCTTCTCCTGTGACATGGCGGTACACACCTAGGAGGAAAATAAAAATGAATGCTGTATTGTTCAATTCTGGCAACCAGCAGGAGTGTTTACTCTCTCACCGTTAGAAGCCATTACGTGTGGCAGGGTTACACTTTGGAAAGGTGGAAAGAGTATGTCTGGAGGGTACACCGTTACATTCTCCTCAAACTATTCTGTAAGACTAAGGAAAAACGTGCACCATGTACACTACACACATTTCTTCGTTCTTTTACTATACGTTAAGGCATGTATGCAGCCAAAATAATCCTTATTTTACATTTTCTTATCTACTCCATCTCTCTAGTAACCAAATTCTTATGTCGGCCAAGACTCCTCAAAAAAACATTTACTGGCAAGTTAGTAAGTAACAGGATCTATTGCACTTTGAGAAGCCTAAAAATAGATCTAAATTGTTTAGTTTTTAATATATACAATTTCTTTCAAAGCACGATAACTTTGTCACAAACTGATCTGATGCCAGGGTGACTAGCCCGATTGACACAACTGGATATGTTTTTGAATGCCACAAGCGCAAAGGGACAACAGTAAACCATCACAAAATACAGTCCAAGATAAGCCTTTAACCAACAGGTACAGGGTCACTTAGGCAAGCCCACGTGGAAGCCCTCTCAGAAGTAAAAACACTTTGGTGGGGGTGAACCTCTCAGTCTCTGAATTAGCGCCAACCGCGATTGACATACTGGATGAAAAAGTGAGGAGGGGGAGGGAGACAATAAGTTGGGGGTGAAGGTAAGTGGCGGCGGACGATGGGATGGACAAGAGTGTGTGGGGGAGGCTTCAAAGCGGCATTGCTGCTCACAGGGAGGAAGGCTAGTGGGTCAGTGTGATTCCGCAACAGAGAACCGGGGCAGCTGAGGGGAGCCCTATTTTTCTACACGAAGACACTCTACCTCCCTTTAAGCGGGGCAATATTCACCGCCTTGCTAAAACAGAGGAGGATATAGCCTGCACCCCCAACCTGGGGAAAGGAGGAGTTTGATTTTTGTAAATCCTCCCCCATCCTTGGGCAAGACAAAAGGGCAATGTGAATTATTTTGATAATTAAAAAAAAAATTACAGTTTTAGATGGGCTACGACAATGTGGAAAATATTCTGTTCAGTGATTTCAAATGCTGAATTGTGAGTAATACACAATCTGGCTGTACCTAGTGCAAATAGAGGTTTCCACTTCAAGGATGTGTTCCAGAAATGGGAACAGCTTTACAGTAACTCTAAAAAGATTCAATGTTGACATCATGAAGCTTCAAATCATTATATAAATGAAAGTCTATACTGGCTTCTAAGTAGCCTTAAGATTTGCGGATTAATCAACTGCAAAAATGTACTTTAATTGGAGTTTACAGGCACCCTAAACAAAAGGAGGGTTTCTTCTTTAGCTGCCTTGCCCTCCTCCTTCCCCTTCACAGTACAGGAGACAACTCCATACTTTTCAGCCTGAGGCAACTCAAGGATGCATTAATTGTGCAGGAACAGTAGTTTAACAAGAAGAATGGGAACTGTTGGGGTAAAGAGGAGAAATCTTTTAAACGTTGTTCCTGATTCATCCTGCCCGATCTCTGCTCACCCCTGCACAAGGACATCTCTTCCTACATAGTCACCTTACTCTCCCCATCCCCCATTTCTTTTTTATAATTAAAAGGTAGGGCACAGCAGCTGCACACTACTAGGAACCCGTTTGGAGATATGTGCACTGCATCCCTGTATTCTTTATGAATTTACTGTAAGTAAACGGATGGCTGCCTTCTTAGAAATGTAAATTAATAAAGTGTAACAAAAGGCATGTCCATCTTTCAATGGTTTTTGCCACAAACTATGGCAAAAATAAACGAGCACTGGCAAAGCCAACAGCTCTGCGCCCCAATGTTAAAGGCAAGAGCTCCTGGCTTGGTATGTGCTCCTTAAAGAACGCAAACAGTACACGAATATTAACTTAGAGAATGCACACCTGACAAATCAGATTTTTTTCTTAGATTTCCAAGTTAGCAGGAAAAAAGTTTCAAAAAAAGGCACATAAAGACAAAGGCTGTCATGTCCATGATTTGAAGACTTTCGTTGCCTGCAAGTATGCAACTCAACATTTTCAAACTGAAAAAAAATACATAAATAAAATAAGAACTTCCATTGTATATCTTGAGAACAAATAGTGCATGGAGTTAAGTTTCTCAGGACAAACCTGATTTATACAACAAGAAATCTTCATAAACTGAAAAGGCTGCCTCAACTGGCCCATTTTTGTAAATTTCAGCCATGATCTCCTGCTCACTGCTGGGAACGCTGTAAGACGTAGCACCTGAAGAAAGAAAAGCAGAAGTCTTTAGTGAGCAGAACCACTTGTTAATCAATAAATGACTAAACTTAGTAAGAAGTACTAACAACTCTTCAGACCCTTTCCTGTTTTAAACTCTTGAAGCCAAGGTCAGAGAACCATAAAGCAAATACTTTCAAATTAAACTAGCCTTCCAAACTTTTATTAATGCATCAAATATTTTAAAAAAGCAGTGAAGTATTTTCTAATGGTGAAGAGGTCACAGCCCTCCTCCTAGAGCCTCTATTCATAATGCAGTCTTCTCCATAGTTTACAATTCAAAACACTGCTTGCACCATCTTACCAGCAAGTCCCCAGCTCCGCCCTCAGTCCCGCCCTCTAAGTATACGAGCACTGAACATAGGGACAACAAAATACTCCCATTTATCAGGTCGAGGGGAAATAATGAATGAACAGGTACAGCATAACTTAATCTCGGTGCACCTAAAAACAATTAACCTGACCGTGTGTAATGTAAGTGAAGATTTTGTAAAAGCACCCCAATACCTTCATGTCAGTCGAGTTCGCACTCTATTAAAATGCCCCCCAAGATGACATTGTGTAATGTAACTAGCGCTCATGTGAATTGCTCCAACACATACGGGTTTGCTCGAGTATATATATATATATATATATATATATATATATATATATATATATATATATATATATATATATATATATATATATATATATATATATATATATATATTATTAAAAAAGGTCTCAGTCCCTGGGGAGCTGCTGTGAATGTGCTTTGAAATTAGAGATCTGAGAGGAAGAATAAGACAGTAAGAAGTAGCGGGGCAGGCATGCAGTGACATGAGCAGGTGCAATGCTGCTCCCCTTCGTCAGGTAGAGGGAAATGTTAAGGTACGTGGCCTTTCAAGGCTGTAAGCGGGCAACGCGCGGATTAAGCCAAACACACAAAACTGTGGTAAGTGCATGTTCAGATTTTTTTTTTTATAGTTCAGTCAGGAACTAAAACGGCACAAGTGGAAGCCTACAATTAGTGGGGGCCTGCTCCATGGGAGGGAACAAACAATGAAAAGGAGGGACAAATAGGAACAAATAACCTGTTGGAAGCAAGGATTTTCAAACACAAACAAATAAAATGGAAAGCAGTTCGCGGGCTGCAGGCCACAAAGTATGTAAAATATGTTTCAAGGAGCAAGTGCTGTCTAGGCTCGACCTAAAAATGCTTTTAGATCTAGTAGCGGTTTTGCCAAGTATTTCCTATGAGTTTTTAAAGCATCTGCTGCCATTTACAAATAATAATCTGAATTATAACAAATACATGAACAGCCATATCTAGCCAACAAAATGTTGTACAAACTACTAGATAAGCTTAATGAACTTCCACAAACCAGTTCTTCATCAAAAGGTATTGTAAAATCTCAGTCTAGCCTTGTTCTCCATGCTTCTTGCACTAGGGCTAAAAGTAATGCGTTCATTTAAATGAAAACTGCTGCTTTTAAAAACCTTTTTCTTAAATGTGTTCAGTTTTAAAATGCAATCATGAGGATGGTGGTCTGCTGTTCTTTGGAGGCCAAGCCACCATGCCGGTGATTGCGGACGATTAATATTAGGCATGCCAATCTGACCTCCTGCGATTCAGTATTTTCTGAACGGACCTGCGTACGTCGATCGGCAAATACTATATTATTAGTAAAAAAAAAAAAGTTGAATACCAATCACTTTTTGCAAATTAAATAATGGTACATCCGGCCCATAATTATTTACCTTGCTCACCTCATCCCAGTGAAATGGAAGGTTTGGTACCCATCTGCCCATGAACAAACTTAATGTCTTTGAATAGCATACAGCTGAATATTCTTGTATTTTTACATGTTTGTTCCACATACTGCTGCTTTATACAGCACTTTACATTTGTGACTAGCTTGAAGCTTTATGAATACCCCCAATCAAATAGAAAAATTACACTAACACCACTTGATACTCACCATAATGTTTGTCCTGTTTATACGAAGGGGTATAGCCTTCCTCGCATGTTTTCACACATTTGGGTGTGTCTCCTTCCTCTCCAGTGCATGAAGGACGTGAACCATTCACATGATGCTCACAGGGGGGAATGGTGTATGGTCTGCAGCCTGTATGTGACACATGAAAGTCTTGTTAAATCAAAGCCTTGGTATATTACATTTTTAGAATGATCTCCCACCAGTCAAAACAGAACAAATGGGCTTTGACGACTTGATCTAGTGTCTCTGCATACTACAATTAATTGGCTATCCACCCACCCCCTCAACCTCTCTCAGCACCATCCTCTTATTACTAATAAACATTAGCTTATTTAGACCAGCAAAGGCAATTGCTACAGACCTCATGAGCAGTCAAGGAGGAACAATTTAATTTGAAAAGTGGGTTACTTTTCCGGCATGGGACATTGGCGATAAAGTGGATTAATAAATTCATTCTGCATCAATACCGAAGTAAAGGAGTGTAAACGAAATAACATACTGAAGCAAGGGAATACTCTGGCAGCAGTTTCAGGGTCGGATGCAGCGTGTAAAGTTAGAGGTAGCCTTAAGGGAAGCTCAATCATTGACTAGAATAGAGGGGGAAAAGTATGGTTCTGTAAGCGAAGAGAGTTTGTGAACGCATCAGATGGAGTCACATCACAATTGAATCTGGTTTTAGGAGACTGGGGATGCCTCAAGCATTTTCTCAGCTTCTGCCTGGACGATGAGCAAAGAAATTTTGCATCAAGAAGGTTAAAAAAAAAAAATCAAAGTGGAAGACTGAGGCAGGTTATTTGCAGACTATTGGCTACAGATAGATCAGTTAGGTGATTGTGGTAGATGTTTAAGGTGCATACTGGGATAGCACACAATGGTTGGGAAGGTGCTAGTTGGGATTAGAGGTGAACTTTAGGGGTGGCAAGGGCTAGGAAACAAGGAAAATGGGCTACAAAGGGATGCCGCGAGCTTGAGGAATGAACCACAATTACAGATTTAGGGTGCATAAAGTGTCATGGTGGCAATGCAGTCAAGCACAGAAATGTCCAGATATAACAAAGCCTACAGGATTAGCGACAGGGAAAAATGCCTCAAATTCATAAAATCTTTAAAGGAAAAAGTCAGGCAAAATACTTTGCAGCCACCTGACCCCACAGGAGGGACATTGCTCATGAGTTGAAGCAAAATTATCCTCACATCAGCCATCCTCTCCATGCATGGCACCCTTCTACACCTGTACTGCTGTCACCGTGATGGAAAAGAAAAAACAAAAAAGGTATATCACAGGCAAGTAGCAGTGGAGAACACATCTACAGTGGCTCAACTGTTCCTTTATAGCTTCTTTAACCGAAGAGCACCAACAGATTAGGTCTAGTTTCCTTTGGATTTGGGGCGTGGTGGGAGGGAGGGGGGTGGGGGGGAAATGGCAGGAGGTTGGATCAGGATTGTTTGGGGGAAGTGTTCGATCCCATAGCTGCAGCAGGGGTTACTGGGCCGAATTGTGGCAGTGAGTTTCTAGAGTGGAGCCTACAATCCCTCTGCAATCTACACCAAGTACAACCCCTTCAATAACAGTTTAATCTCCCGTAGAGAAGGCGAGCAGTTAGGCTTCTCACATATGTGGAAGTTATAGGTGCCCACGAGCCAAATGTTTTTTACCCCTCCTTAGGATAGGGGATATCGTTTAAGTCTTTTTAAGGGTGCCTCATACCAGGGTGGACCTCCTGTGCATTCAAGAACTATAAGAAGCAAGCAAGTTTCAGCTTTCATCAGAGCCAAGCACAGCTAATGAGGCAGCATGCTCACCCAGCCCTTCCTGTAGAGGTTGTGGTGCCGTGACCTACATAGATGTAGTTACGGTCACGGCAGTATTCCGTACAGCGTGCGAGCTTGTGTGTGGTAGTCCCAGTAGGTTTCAGATCAAGGCTGACCGCATGTAGGTGCAGCCTGTTGCAGCCCCCGTCTGCAACAGTGCAATCAGGCAGTTGTAGCACCCATTCTGGGATGAAAAGAAGCAGAGGTGCTGCAGTTCATGAGCAGAACAAAGAGGAGATTAGGAGGCCCACAGGAACTAGGATTCTCTAGAATACACTTGGCCAGTATCAGTGTGCTTTTTCCTCCACGTTCAACAGCCACTGGGAATGTGCTGACATTACTCCTTCTGGAGCATCCTGCAAGGCTGGGCAGATTCCTTCACCTCTCAGCAAACAGTCAGACTTTAAGGCACTTTGGGGCAGGTCCACAGCTTCTTTAGAAGGAATGCCATACTTCAAGTGATGTCCCCTCACCTCTGGAAGACTGGCTGTCAGACACCAACCCTGTGTTGTTTGCAGAGCACAGCATCCCTTGGTCAAAAAGACCTTTAACGAGAACAAAGTGGGGTCGTTTGGGACACACTTTTAGGCACCACATGTAGACAGGGTATGTGGCTACACAGTCTCAAACTGCAGAATCAGAGTGGTTCTCATTTTAAGAGCCCTCTTCAGTCTGTTCTCTACACACAGCGCCTGTTTCACACAATGGCTCAGCACTCGTGGTGGCAGCCCCACAGTCGGAGGGGACTTCCACCCCAGGTGTGGAATCTCCGCAATGAGAGTTCATTGTGGAGATCCCACCCAAGGGGGGGGGGGAAGACTGCCTCACAACTGCGGGCCTCCGCCACGAATGCAGACACCTTTCGTGAAACAGGTCCACAGTATTGTGTGGAGTGACACTTCACACCAGACAGCATTGGGCCTGTCTCCATCCTGAGGCACCCACAACCGAGGCACAAGGGTATGAAGATTCTGAACCCAGCTGTCATCAGTCCAAATAAAAGTATAATCTGGGATAGACCACAATAAGTTGGGGGGGGGGGGGGGCTCGGTTACCTAGAGACTTCATCCGAAGTCACTCCTACCATACATATGACGACAGTGATCAGTTTCTTGCTAACAAAAGGTCTCGTGGAATTTCTAAAGGCTGCTCTGGCTCCTAGAAATTCTGTCTGGCGAGTAGGCCTCAGAGTGACTCCGATAAAAAGGTCTGATCCAATTATAGGTCTCCATTAACCATGGTATACGGCCACCACCACTATGCGCTATACCGATCCATGTCCTAGCATAGGTCAAAAACCTCTCAATCAGGGGAAGGCAAAGGCTTCTAGGGGCCTGCTTAGATGTGTGATGCCAGGACCCAAATAAAATGCCAGAAGCTATACAAGCGGTTGGGCACTCCGGGCATGGACATGCGCGCTATCATGCAAGGGACATTCCAGTCCCAACAAGGCTAAAAGATGTTCATGCAGAGTATGCAGATTTTGTTCAAAGTTTAGAATTGGTTTGCAATGTAGCAATAACTAGCAATGAAACATTCATCTGTCGACAGATGGCAGCCCTTTTGAATTTATGAGAATAGGTGCACACAAGTCATGCTGTATTAAGGGAGCCACGTTGCGGGCCAGGTTTATAAGCAATCATGGGTATAAATGATCTCATATTGGAGCATGCTTATCAAATGTGGAAGATGGAGAAAAGCAGAGCATTATGGGTTAAGAATTTTTCAAGGTAACAAGTATAGGACCAAAACTCGAAATTACAGTTTATAAACTCTTCATGACCAGATTTACAAATAAACACTCACCCACATGAGAGCTATACAGTCCACCGGATACAAGACCGTGTTTTGTCCAGTAATTCCAGGCACCAGCAGGATAGCCCCCATTACATCTGCACGAAATGGGTTGAAAACAAAATATTAAGGTATTGAACTAAGATTAAGAAACTGAGCTCATCTAAAAGCACAAATCAAGAGAATGGATGGTGTACAAAGTTGGAAAACTGCACAAAGGTACAACTGCCTTTACATACTGAACAAGGGCAGATCGGATGGTTCTTTGTGGAGAACTATACGTTCATGAAAACCACCACCATTCCAATTTTTTTTAATGAGTGATGAGAAATCTCTGCTTTCAGTGGGTGTATTGGAGTAACAGATATCAACCAATGTGGTTGGAGAAGATATAGGAGTCTGACCGATTCACATTTTCACCATATCCCCTGTCAAATAGATTTCATTCTTTGCTGAATTTAACAGACCTTGCATCATCTTAATCAATCTCATCTGCATGAAGTAATACAGGTGACTTGCACAAAGGCTTTACAATTGAGTGCAGGCACACAAAATCTACCTTTAAACCAACAAATGTGTATGTTCATGGACTTCAAGAATCTGGCCAACTACATCTAGAGCATTTCAAGATTTACAAATAAACCAAAGGCAAATGCAGCTAATGCTCAGTCACCACAGGGTGTAGGCAATAGGTTCATGCAAGTGAAGTCAATAACCCTACACATGCTTAACGAAGGACTGGAGCACATCTGTAGCAACCAGAAGGGCTAGAATGAAACACTTTCACCCAGGATTACAAAATTACAAAAAACTAGAAGGAAAACTAAAGACGGAGGACATGACCCTGGAACTTACAACATGAACTCCTTAAAAGAAGCTTATCATTTTGAGATTAAACAATCCTCTAGTTAACTAGCTGGAAACAGACAGTCAACCATATAGTAGTGTAATACAAGTATTGTAGGGTAATGCAGCTTTACGTTTTTCTAAAAGCTCACAGTTGGTGGTGCTTCAGTGGATGTACACTGGAGAAGGAAATCCATGGTGGAGAAGTAAGAAAACTCAGGTAATTACAGTTACACCTTTAGTTTTAATCTTGGTCATTGCAAGGTTAGTGTGAAGGAGTAGGTGTGTGCACTATTAGCAGCTGCCAGTCCCAGGTCACAGGTGTCTTACAATGAGGACCACAGGTACTTCTTGCTGAGTGGGGTTCAAGGCCCTGTAAAGGTGGCCAGTAATGCCTCAAATGTTTACTAGTCAGCAGCCCAACACATTGCGCCAACTTTCACACCAGAGAATCACTGGGTTTGCTTGCTGGGGGTGGAATCTTGGATAGATGTCCCGAATGAGACCGATAATCTGGGCGATTCTAAAAACCGAATGCTGCTGTCCTGAGTAGGTGCCACTATGTGCTGCTGTGCCTCTGCTTTTCAGCATCTGCCACCAATCCCAGCCAAGACACTTGCTCATCTGTGCCCAACAATCTGGTGCCCACACGCCTGCCTCGCCTAGCTTCTGTGGAGTTCCACCCTGAGGGTATCCCCACTGGGTCACCTCACCTTGCCCCAAGATGTACTACATACCCGCCCTGGAACCATTGACTGTCATAATGCCCCTGCCGTCCCAACTCGAAAGCATGGGTAGGGCTTTGGAGAACTATTTTGAGGTATTTGAGACTGCTGCGGACAGGAAACGGTCAATGCCCCTCCATCTCGGGGGTGCCAATGTCCACAAGATGTGAAGGACTGTTGTTGAAACGGGCCCCCGCACAACTACACCACCCTGAAGAATGCCATCACAGCACACTTTGAGCCGTAGGAGACTGACTAACAGCAGTTTCTCCTCCACCAAGCACGAAAACTACCTGATGAGTCCGTTGATGTGTTCTACTGCCACCTGAAGGAGCTTGCGAACATGTGTATGCTCCCGGATAACGATAACTAGGTGAGCCTAGTTCATTCAGGGTTGCGCTTCTTCCAAACTTCGAGAAGGGATCCTTCAGGAGTCCAATTTGTCCCTGAAAGATATCCTGACACTGGGGTGCTCCAAGGAACTTTGAAAAGCCTGTGCCACCCACATGGATTCAAACCAACCATGACCCGCCAAGAAAATGTATATGTTCTTAGAAGGATGCCTGAGCGCATTGCAGTAAGTAGAGGCAGGCTTAATAAGGCCTTATGCATGCGTAGGATGTTGAGACCTGCAGTTGGATGTATTTGACCGATGCCCGGTGGAGCTACTTGCTAGCTGTAGAGGAGACAGGCTGTGGATCCCCCCCTCGGCCATCACCTACCCAGCCGGACATTGGGCAGACGTTCCTTCGTCTCCGTCGTATTTCCCTCCTACCCCTTCACCCTATCCCTTTCCCCCTTTACATTCCCTTCTCCTTGCCTTCTATCCCTTTAATGTTTCTGTTGAGACCTAGCTATTTGACCGATGCCCGGTGGAGCTACCAGATAGCTGTAGAGGAGATGGGCTGCAGATTCCCCCTCAGCAGTCACCTACCCAGCCGGACCTTGGGCAGACTTTCCCTTCGTCTCTCCGTTGTATCTATACTCTACCCCTTTCTCTCCTACCCCCTTACCCTTCCCACTAGATTTTCCTGTTCCTGTATGCTCCTTAAATGTTTTTATTGGTATCATTGTTAATATGTAACTGATGTAATTTTGCTAATATGTGGAACCTTATGTAAAGCGCTCCGATACCTTCGGGTCTAGCCAGCGCTATATAAAACTCTTGAAATAAATAAGCCACTGAGAATGTCAAAGCCAGATCCCTGAAAGACAGTTCTGCATAGCTAGCAAAGTAAAGTACAGCAGAACAACATCCACTTAAGAGTGCAAATCCTTTTGCAGCTGCTGGAAGTTACATGGGAGTTCACTTATTTGTGGTAGACCAAAATCAACTTTTCTGTTGAACATAATGGGTAGTTTCTAGCTTCACTTCAAGAACCATGGACATCAATCTTGACAGTTTTAGGTAGCCCAGAAGGCTATATGCATGGTTTGCATATACCTTTGGTGGAGTTTGCAAAGGTGACATTGCCCATTTATAAAGTTAGAAATTGCACAACTGTGCATCCAGATTTGGGCCTCCTCAGAGCTAAGTGGCAAATTCTGTATTTACTGGTTAACTGCCGATTTACTTGTTTCCCCAACCCCTTGTCACCAATTTACAAAAAGGGTCCACCCTATTTTTGGTGTTTACACTATTCAGCGGCCTAAAAAGGAAGCATGAGAACCAAGGTCATCGTAGTTTGGTAAACTTTTGTCCAACTGGCATAGTTAGCAAAATTGCTATATGTATACCTTTGCAATACAATTGTGGCCATGAACTACTACAGCTGCAATCTCTATATATCTAACACCTAAGCTCGAGGTCTTTTCTACTGCCCACCTTTGCGAGGCAACTTGGTAAGCTTCAGGACTTTGTAAAGCTACATTGGTTTTTGGGAGGGAGTGGGCTGCTAAGCTAAAAAAAATAAAAAAAAAAAAAAAAGAATTCAGGTATACGCACCCCATTCCACATTCCAGACCACAGCAGGACAGCAGATCCTCTGCTGAAATTTCTGCATTTGCCTTTCCATTAGAATGGACACAGATTCGGTCTGAAATTGCTTCCACAGCTCCAAAAGCCTGCAAGAACAACATTGCACAACTTAAGAAAAAGTAAACAAGTAGAACAGAGAGCAATGTATGAATGTTACGTTTTAGTACTGAACAGAAATATTCAATTTCCGTGTTTGGCATTCTATGGCTCCTTCAGAGTTCATTTTTTTGTCCCCCCCGTAACCCTCCCCCCCAAAATTGAAGGAGTACGGAAAAAAAATGCAATAAAAACAAATAAATGGGTTGTGTCACAGCATTTACTTAGTGCTTCCAGTCATGTTCAGGGTGTGAAGGGTTTCAAATTGAATCAGGATATTGGGCACCCTTATGGGACAACATTTGCAAACTGTAAGTCAGGGTACATGACGTTTGGCAACATAGTCCAAACACGGTGCAGCCGCCTTGCTGAACTTAGGCATGAAGGGTTGTGGAATACTGCATAATTGCAAAGCAACTAGCTTTACTTTGTGGTGCGGTTTAATAGACAGAGTATAAAAGTTTCAGAGACCCCAATCCTCCTACTACAGATCCTGAGAACCAAAATACAGACCATAGCCACTCTGGGATGCTTATCCATCTACCAACATTTGCCGTTTGCAACCACAGACTTAAAGCCTCACCTGCCCACACCTACTTTCCTTAATTTGTGCAACAGAATGGTGGGTCAGATAAAGCAGTGCAGAGAACCTCTTACATTAGAATACCTCTTAGCTACTACAGCCACAGGAGAATCTTAACTTGCAAAGAGGGTGAAGAAATCGCCGTCACCATGCCCCTTTCAATTAGCCTCAGCATGCTGCAGATATTTAAAAACAATATTGGGATATAGCTTAATCGCATGGGTGTCTGCAAACAAAATAGTTTGTTTTTGTGTCCACAGTCTGTACAAGAGAAGACCACAGGTATCACCCTTTTTCAGGTTGTAGATAAAAGGGACAGGCACCCAAAATACTTCAGAGAACAGCTAATATCTTCTCAAGTGTACGTGGTAACTCAAACCCTTTCCCCTCAATTCCCCAGATCGAAGATCCTACCATCAGCCAGCAGCTCATTCAGGTTTATGAATCTAATTTAGCACAATTGTCATAAAAGGCATTAGTTTAACTTTTGCACAAAGGCCCACCTTAATCAGGCTGATTCAGCCAATTATTTAAATTCTATTTCCTGTACCATCCCTAGAGAGCAGACTATGGGCTTCTGTAACTCCCAATAACATCCATGACATTTTCCAGGATGTTTAACTAGACAGGCACAGGTTGCAATGGTTCTTGGTGAGCGATGGTTGGACACAGGTGTTGCGTTGATGCCTTCAGCTGCCTCAAGCAGGCCCCGCTCTGGGAGAAGGAAGGACAGCAAGAAGGGGAGTTTAAAGCAGGCCTGGAACTCTGAAGTAACAAAAAAACTTTGAGTTCCGCAAGTGGCGGAGTGCAGTGCGAACTGCAGTTCGCACTGGTCTTGCTGCTCGGGTAGAAATTCTACCCAAGCAGCAGCTCGCAAACTTACTGTTCGAGAGCAAAAGGGTGGGAAAACAAACTCTCCTGCACTACAGTGAGCGGAGTTTTACAGTCTGTGAGCTCCCGAGTGCAGCAAACTCTGTAATTTCCACGAACGTAGCGGAGTTCACCGCCCATGCCTAGTTTAAAGTTGCCGATCAAGACTTGGTTAAAACAGCAATGGTAGTGGCACGAGCTGCTGGACTTTATGTAGAACAAGAATCTGAACCTGCAACAAGGATGCTAAAAGAAATGTTTTGGGCAAAAAAAACCAGAAAAGAAATGTACCAATCTGGTGGTCTGCTGTTTCATTTATCCCTATACATAAAGGGATTCTTGCAGTTGAGAACAACTGTACATCACTTTAATAGTCAAAGACTCCCGGGTGCTTTTCGCTGGTAAGTGGCAGATGGCGGGTTGGTGCCCCCATCTCACATCAAGCCCTACAGTCCTTTTGTCATGACAGTTCTGATTGCCACCAATCTGGACCTGACCAGTCTGGTAAGCAACTAGCCTGCAACCTTCAGCTTTGCAGGTAATCTTCTGATGAGACTGGCGGTGGCCAGAGTGGTAGGAAAAATGGCCACCCACCTTATAGCTTTTATTTCCCCCACTATTCTCCCTGACTGGACTTTCATTCTCCTAGATATAGCAACGCCCCAATTTAACAGTTTATTTTTTTGTTTCGTTTATCACCCAACTCAGACAAAAAGAAATGTTTTCCCGATTATAACTCGAACAGGCCTATCTAAATGCAATGTAAAATAAGGAAAATGCTACTTACCAGTATGCATCTGTTCTTGGCATGTAGAGCTGCAGAGGTACACACTATGCATAGATGGCCACTTAGTAATGGGCCTGGATGTTTGCAGTTTGTTTTGTTGTAGAAAAGTCTTTGGCAGTCACGGGATAGGTGACTCCTCCTTTGGATGATACTGCGCATGGGCATCGGCTCTATCCCCAGATTGTTTTTCGCCATTAGGGAAGTGATGGAGCTGTACAAGAGGTAGTGATGTCCATGCGATTTGTATCTAAGAGAATACTGGAACAGATAATGGTAGCCGGGGAGGCGGGTGGGCGTGTGTAACTCTGCAGCTCTACATGCCAAGAACAGATGCATACTGGTAAGTAGCATTTTCCTTTCAAGGCATATGAGCTGCAGATTACACACTATGCATAGATTGTATAGCAGTACCCACACCTAGCGGCGACCACCAGTATCTGTTGCAGTTGTTTGAAACAGTGTTTTTAGTACAGCCTGGCGCACAGTGGCTTGTTTAGTTTGCACATCTACTCAGTAATGCTTTGTGAATGTGTGCGTTGTAAGCCATGTAGCTGCTTTGCATATATCATCTAGGGGAATGTTCCCCAAGAATGCCATTGAAGCCCCTATTTTCCTTGTAGAATGGGCTTTTGAAGGAATTGTTAATATAAGTTTGGCTTTGTGCTAACATTTGTATGCATTTAACAATCCACCTAGCGATTCCTGATTTTGATATGGGGTTGACTTTGTGGCGGTGAAAAAGACACAAAAGTGGTTTTGTTTTATGAAAAGCTTGTGTCCTTTCGATATAGTACAGTAATGCTCTTGACATCTATGGTGTGTAGAGCTCTTTCTGCGAGTGTTTGAGGCTGTGAGAAAAATATGGGCAGCTCAACTGATTGATTTAGATGGAATGGTAAAATGACTTTAGGATTAGTACGAAGAACCACTTTTTTATGTTTCGGGAATTTGTATAGCGTGCAATTACCCAGGGGTGTCTCGGCGCTTAAAGATTGAAAATGGACAAGTAGAGCGCAGTTAGCGAGTAAACAACCAGGTTTTTAGTTGCTTCCTAAAGTTAAGGAGGGTGGGACTGGTTTTAATGCTGAGGGGAGGGCATTCCACAGTCTTGCTGTGGAGATAACAAAGCACCTGTCGCCCCAATTAGCTTTTTTTGTGCGCGGGACGTTAAGAAGGTGTGCTGAGGCTGAGCGAAGAGTCCTAGATGAAACAAGTGGACGGAAGGCATATTTGAGGAACTGCGGGCCAGTGTTAATGGCCTTGTAAGCGATACACAATGCCTTGAACTTAGTCCGGCTTTTGATGGGCAGCCAGTGGAGCTGGCGAATGAAAGGGGAGATGGAGCTGAATTTAGGGATACCCAAGAAGATTCTTGCTGAGGCGTTCTGTATTAGCTGAAGCTTGTTTAGAACTTTTCTTGTACATTGAGGAGGGCATTGCAGTAGTCAATCTTAGAGAATATGAGGGTGGTGATCAGGGTTTTTCCCGCTGAGGTAGGGAAGGAGTTTCTTAATTTTCCTAAATGTGAAGGATGTGGATACCGCCGTATTGACGTGATGTTTGAAGAGCAATTTGTTGTCGAAGACGACCCCTAGGTTTCTGACTTTTGTTACAGGTGGAGGGCCCATCTTGCTTAGCCACCACTGTGTGGACCAGCTGGGCTCTAGTTTTCCAAATGCCATGAGCTCAGTTTTTTCAGAGTTTAATTTTAGACAATTGGATGCCATCCAGGCGCTGATGGCTAGCATTCCCTCTCGGAAATTGGATGCAACTGTTTCTCCATCGTGATGAACTGATAGGACCAACTGGGTGTCATCGGCGTAAGTTGTAAGATTAATGCCATGTGACTTGATCACCCTCGCTAAGTCCGAAACTTAGATGTTGAATAAGGTCGGACTTAGCGAGGAGCCCTGTGGCACTCCACACGGGAGGGAAAAGATGGGAGAAACTAATGGACCCAACTTTACCGATTGGGTACGATTGGCCAGGAAGGAGGCGAGGAGATCTTTGGCCCTGTGTCTAATGCCCATTGCTGAGACACTGTCGATCAAGGTGGTATGATCAACCGTGTCGAAGGCTGCAGATAAGTCTAGCAGTATTAGGACTGCCGCCCCGCCCCGCCTTTGTCCAAGGTCATTCTCATCTCATCAGCGGCTTTAATGAGGGCCGTCTCAGTTCAGTGTCCTTGCCTGAAGCCGAATTGAGTATCATCCAGCAAGTGGTTGCTATCAATGAATTCAGATAGTTGTCTATTCATTATATTTTCAAAGATCTTGGTCGGAAACGGAAGACATGCAATGGGTCTGTAGCTGGATGGTGATGCGGGGTCAAGAGTGGGTTTCTTTAGGAGTGGCCTAATGATAGCATTTTTCCATCCGGAAGGGTAAGAGCCTGTATGGAATATGGTGTTACAGATGTTGGCTATGGCCGGGGCGATGACCTCTGGAATGAAGTTGAGAATGGACGGTGGACACAAATCCAAGGGTGAGCCTGATTTAGTTGTGGAAATTAAATGTGAAATTTGTTCAAGGGGGGCCTGACGAAATTTGAGAAAGGTGGGGGAATCTGAGGTAGAATCGTCTAAGGAGATGTTCTTAGCAGGGCAGGAGTGGGGGGGGGGTGAAGGCCGAGAAGATGGAGGTGACTGTCAGAGAAAAAATTGGCCAAGGAGTTACAAAGGGCTTGGGAAGTGTCTGGAGGAGGGTCAGGGGGATTTGAAAGATGATTGACTACCTGAAAGAGTTTTTTTGCTGAGTTGATTTGGGTGACATAATAGTTGCTCTTTCCAGTTCGACCATAAAACCCCCCCTGCCCAAAAACATCTGGGCTTGCAACTGAGGCAAAGTTGACATCCCATCGCTGTGTTCTTCTTTACTATCCTCTAGCCCAGCAATAGAGGAACAGGCCCCACCCCTTCAGGCAGCAAAACTAAACAATTGGCTGCCCAACGCCTGCGATCAGGCGGCACCCCTAAGACGCATTAGGGTAAGACGCGCCCACGACGTCAACAAATGGATCACCCCAGAACTCAAGGAGAAAAAAAACTGGCTGCCCGCCGCGCAGAACGTGCGTGGAGACGCACTTACTGCACAGCCGCCAAATCACTGTACTCCACCCTGGCAGTGTACAAGAAAGCCATCCTTGATGCCAAAACCTGCTACTTTTCAAACAAGATCCTCCGGGCAGAGAACAAACCCAGAGAAATCTTTGCCACAGTCTTCGAATTAGCCTCTTCAGACAGGACTTCATCCAAGCCGGTACCTTCCCAGCACTTGTGCGACTCGCTCAACTTCTTCATCAATAAAATTAAAGACATTAAGGCTAACATACCTCCACCCTCCCAAGCTTTCCTAAACCCCGACCCACAACCCAACGCCTGCCACCTCGACTTTATAATCCCACTATCTAAAGAAACTTTCCTCTCCCTGCTCCCATGCGTCAAGTCTGGATCCCCCACTGACATCTGCCCGGCCTACATCTTGCGCGATATCTTCCTCACTTGCCCATCTCCCCCCCATCACCTTTCTCAATGAGACCCTCAAATCAGGCACTGTCCCTTCATGTCATAAATCAGCCACCATCATTCCAATCTTGAAAAAACCAGGCGCAGACCCTACAGCGCTAGTAAACTATCGGCCCATTTCCCTCCTCCCCTACCTGGCTCAAGTCCTCGAATGCCACGTAACCAAAGTCCTTGGCTCTTTCATAGAGGACAGCGGCTATCACCATGCCAAGCAGGGTTCTGCCCTATCCATGCCACCAAAAAAGTGGTGCTCTGTCATTGACACTCTGAGCGGGGCAAGATGCTAATCTCACTCGGGCATTGGTTCTCCTCGATTTGTCAGCCGCCTTCGGCACACCACCTTCCCGTGTCGAGGCGGCAGGCATTGGAGGTTCTGCCCTCGCCTGGATCAGCTCGTTCCTGAGCGACCGCTCACAGGCAGTCCACCTGGCAAATTTTTCCTCCGAGGCCCGCAAAGTGCTATGTGGCGTCCCTCAGGGCTCCTCTCTCTCCCCCCTTTTAATTTATACGTCCGCCTGCTCATTTGTGCTCTGCAGAGGATGGAGGTCACGGTGTTCAACTACGCCGATGACCTCCAACTCATTTTTAACCTCTAACTCCCCCAATTCTATTTATAATTTCCAGTCGGTGATGGTCTTTATCAGGGATTGGATGTGCTTTAACCACCTTAAGCTCAACCCTGATAAGCCGAGCTCCTTCTCACTGGCGGCAAACTGAACCCTTGGTCCCCCCTCTTCTGGCCCCCCTCCTTTGGTCCCCCCACCCCCCCTTCTCCCTCTCCCGCAGTTAAGACACTGGGAATCACCCTCAACCAACAACTGACTCTACACTCTTAGATCAGCACAGTGGTCTCTTCCTTTTTACTTTGCGCACCATTCGCAAGATCTCACGTTTTTTTCCTTTTCAGCCCTTAAATTGATCCTGATGGCTATGGTCCTTTCTCGGCTGGATTATGGGAATGGCCTATACAACGGCGCCCCCGCTTAACCCATCCGGAGGCTCCAACTGGTGCAAAACCAAGCGGCCTGCCTGGCCTATGGTTTACCCAAGTCACACCACACAACTCCCCTTCTTAGATCCCTCCATTGGCTCCCAATTAGAGAAAGGGCCCTCTTCAAGATGGGATGTATCACGTTCCAGGCTCTTGCAGGAACAGCCCCATCTTTTATCACGTCAAAAATCGTCCCCTACATCCCCTGCAGACAACTCCGATCCTCCTCTGTCCCTACTGGTGGTGCCCAGATTCAAGAAGAGCAGAATGGGAGGCTCCATGTTCTCCGTTCTTGCTCCACAATTTTGGAATTCTCTACCTTTCCAAATGAGATCAACACCCTCGTATCTGGAGTTCAGGAGCACCCTGAAAACCAATTAGTTTGCATAGGTTTTTAAAATCCAAGCCGCATCACCCTCTCATTCAGGTATCATTTTCCTCTACAGCGCCATGAAACTGCTTGGTGTACGAGCGCTCAAATATTTTTAAATTCAAATTCAATTCAGAGAATAGGAGCGGTTTATAGTTAGCCAGAGCGTTCTTGTAGGTTTGTTTATCCTGCGGGTTATAGTGCTTTCGCCAATGTCTTTTGAGGTTGACAGTATTGTCTTTGTAGCCGAAGGGGTTCAGAGAACCAAGGGGCGGATGGGGTTCTTGGGTTTCGGAAAGTGTACTTAGTGGGGGCAATGATGCATTTGCAGAAAGGGTTCTTGAATGGTAAATGCTTGTAGTTCACTAACCCTTCTGAGAGAAGTAATTGCTACTAGGAAAGCTACTTTTCAAGTTAGGAATTGCAATTCACATTTATGTAATGGTTCAAAAGGGAGGTCCCATTAATCTTGTGAGAATAATATTTAGGTTCCACACTGGTGCAGGTGGTGTTCTGGGAGGAATTATTCTTTGGAGTCCTTCCATGAAAGCTTTTATAGCTGGTACTCTAAAAAGAGATAGAGGTCTATTTTGTAAGTATGCTGCAATGGCAGCGAGGTGTAGTCTGACAGATGTATAGGCGAAATTAGACTTCTGAAGGTGTAACAGATATCCTAGGATTTGTTGAATAGACATGTCTAAAGAATGTATTTGTTTTGGCAGTATATGACAAACAGTTTCCACTTAGAAGCATAACATGCTCTAGTAGTGGGATGTCTAGCCTTTGATAACGTTCATACATTCTGGAGGAAGGTTGAGGTAACCAAACTATGACCTCAGGAGCCAGATCGCTAGGTTGAGCTGAGCTGGGTCCGGGTGTTTGATCTCTCCACGGTTCTGTGTTAATAGGCGTGGAGATCGGTTTAGTTTTTGGCGTGGTACTACAGACATCTGCAACACGGTTGTCTGGCCAAAGTTGGAGCGACTAGAATGAGCGTCAGGGAACGTGGTTGTAGTTTGAGTACCACTAACTGAAGTAGTGGGAGAGGAGGAAAAGCGTACGCAAATAGTTTTGACCAGTTCATCCAGATCGCATTGCCTTTGGACAATAGGTGTGGGTATCTGGCGGCAAAGTTTTGGCATTTTGCTTTTTCGTGGGTGGCAAAGAGGTCTGAGGTTGTCCCCACATTTGAAAAAACGGATGAAGAACTTGCAAATGAAGTTCCCACTCGTGGTTCTGCTGTGTTTTTCGACTAAGCAGATCTGCCATAGTGTTTTGTACTCCTGGGACGTGTTGGGCTAAGTGGAAGATCTTTAGTGGTATAGCCCATCTCCATATCTTCTGTGCTAACAGAGAGCTGCAGAGTGTTACCCCTGGTTTGTTTATGTAGTACATAGCGGTCATATTGTCTGTGCGGACTAAGACAGCTTCTAGGGCTAGAAACCCAGATAGCAACTCCAAATGGTTGATGTGGAGTAATTTTAGTTGCGGTGTCCACCTGCCTTGCATTGTGTGATGCAGTAGGTGAGCTCCCAAGCCGGAGAGCGATGCATCCGCTGTCATGACTATTTGAGCTAATGGCTCTAGAAACAGTCGCCCTTGGAAAGGTTATTGGTGTTCCACCATTGCAGAGAACGAGGAGTCCGACCGTCTAACACTAGGTCTGTTAGTTGACCTTGAGCCTGGTTCCATTGGCGTGCTAGGCACTCTTGAAGTGGACGCATTTGCAGTCTTGCGTGAGGTACCACAAATATGCAAGAAGCCATCATTCCTATGAGCTGCATGAACACTCTAGCTAGTAGCGAGTGTTGCGGTTTGAATTTTGTTAGGAGAGTTTGTACACTGGTTATACTGGCTGGAGAGGGATAAGCTAGTGTTAGTTGGGTGTTTATTGTAGCGCCGAGATACTGTTGTATGTGCGAGGGTTACAGATGCGATTTGGTGTGATTTACTGTGAATCCCAAGTCGTGAAGCAGTTGAATAGTAGCGTGAATGTGTTGTACACACTGGCTGTATGAGCTGGCTTTTATGAGCCAGTTGTCTAGATACGGGAAGACATGAATAGGTCTTAAGTGTGCTGTTACTACTGCTAGGCATTTTGTAAACACCCTTGGCGCTGTGACTCCGAATGGGAGCACTTTGAACTGGTAGTGCTGCCCTTCTAGCATAAATCTGAGATATTTTCTGTGCGCTGTGTGGATGGGAATATGGAAGTAGGCGTCCTTGAGATCTAGAGTGACAAGGAAGTTGTTTAGTACCAGAAGTGGAAGGACTTGTTGGTGTGACCATATGAAAATGATCCGACTGTATTTAAATGTTTAGAGGTCAGGTCTAGGATGGGTCTTCGAGATCCATCCTTCTTTGGTTTTAGGAAATATAGGGAGTATATATCCTTTGTTTTTCGGATGCTCTGGAACAACTTCTATTGCATTTTTCTGCAGGAGGGATATTACCTCCTGTCTGAGCAGTGTTAAATGTTCTTGTGACAGTGGATGCTGCTTGGGTGGTGTGTTTGGGGGGGGGGGTAGGGAGGGGGGGGGGGATGTTCGTTCGACAGTAACCGGATTGAATTATTTGGAGCACCCACCTGTCTGATGTGATGTTTTCCCAGGCTGGCAGGTATTGTTGAAGTCTTCCCCCGACAAGAGTGGAATGGGACGGGGGAAGGGGGAGGGAGTCATTGGGCAGGGGTAGAGGCAGAGCGGGAGTTGTTACTTTTACCTCTGCCTTTGTTATTGTTGCCCCTGTAACCACCCCTTTGGTAGCCCTTGCTGTAAGTGGACTGTGTAGGGGCTTTGTAAAGGGTAGAAGGTGTGTCTGAAGAGTATCCCCTGGTGGCACCTCGATAGGATGAGCGTCGAAATGAACGTCTGGGAGCCTGCGACTGCAGGGCTCCATAGATTTGGCGGTAATATATCCTTTCATTTTTTCCAAGTGATACATCTACGTTAGGTCTGAATAGGTGTTGCTCAAAGGGTTAAGAATGGCACTTTGTACTTCAGGTTTGAACCCTGATGTGCGTAGCCAGGCAGGCCTACATAATAAAACGCTGGTGTTAACTACCCTTGAGGCAGTATCTGCTGCATCAAGTGCACATCGAATAGAGGTGTTTGTAATATTTTTGCCCTCTTGGATAAGCTCATCTGCTCCATCCTTTTACTCATCAGGGAGATGCCTCAATGATTCTAATTAGTCATAATGTGCCCGGTCGTATCTGGCTAATAATGCCTGTTTATTGGCGATACGCCACATGTTTACTGCTTGAGACGCCGTTCTTTTCCCTGATGCGTCAAGTAGCTTAGACTCTATCTGGTGGTGGAGCTTCCCTGAGGTTTGTGTGTTTGCTCTCTTGCGTGCATTGGAAACTACAAGTGAGTCTAGTGGTACTGGGCCTTTAATGTATGCTGGGTCTGAGGGGGCAGCTTTATATTTTTTCTCTATACGAGGGTTAATGACCAGAGTTCTGACTAGGTCCTTGAAGACTTCAGGAGCATGCTTAATCACTCCTTTAAGCATTGGTAAAATGGATGAGGACCTTTGTGATTTATCAAAGATATCCATTAGGAAGTCTTCATCTACAGGGTCTGTATGCATGTCTACCCCAGGATATTGTGCAGCTCTGAATTAATTGATTGAAACCCAAGGTGTCTTCTGGTGGGGGAAGGCCTTGAGAGGTACGTGTCATCCTGAGGGACATGTGGGACATCTGGGGTGTTCTAATCCCACAGGTCCGGTGATCCTGTAGAAGTAGCTGGATCAGGTATTTTACCCCCCCCCCCCCATATCGTTAGAGCTATCATCCTGGTTGTTATCGTTTGGTATGATAGAGGATGCTGGGGAATGTTGTGGTATGGGAGCATGTGGTGATGGTACAGGTGAAAGAAGGGGAAGGCAGTCTTGGAGAGGTAGCCATGTCCTTTTTCTTTGAATGCAGAGCTGGAGCTTGTGTCCAGTGGTCGCTTTTTTTAAGCCAAAATTATCTGTCCAGTGGTTGGATCTTTAGCTAGAGTCTTCTGAGCAGGGTCTGGATAAAGAAAGTCGTCTGCAGGAGGCCGATCTTTTGGTGCGGAGGAAGGTTTAGTCACTGAAGTGGTTTGTTTTGGTTTTTTGGCAATGTCTTTAACCGGAGTAGCAGAAGTCTTTCAGCTCCAAAGCTTTTTTCGGTTACGAGGATTTTTCCGGCTCTGGTATATTTTTGGGATCCGATGTTTTTTTAGGTTCTGGTGTTTTTTTTGGATCCGAAGCGGGTTTGCTTGGTTCCGACCCGAGTTTCGGTGCCGAAGGAGTAGTGGTATGTTTCAGTGCCGATGGTTTGGATGTCGGCGTAGCCGGTGAAGTTGTCTTTTTCGGTGCCGGTAAATGTGCGCCGGCACCGTGCGAAGGCCGACTCGAGCCTGAGTCGCCCAAAGGCTTTATTAGCTTCTTAGCCAGGCCTGAAGGTGGGGCAGTAGAAGCAGTGTGTCGGTGTGCACCAGAGGGCAAGGGTGTGACCGGGGCCTTCTTGGGTGTGTCGAGGAAGGGTCGGGGTCGAAGGTCTTACTTATGACCCGCTGTGCTGGAGTGATGTCCTCGACTTCGGAGTCTACTGCCTCGGAATTGCAGTCGACGTAGTGTTGTTCTGGAACGTTGACGCCTTCTTCAAAGATGTCGTCCGGAATCGAAGCTGAAGATCGAACCATTGTTCTCCTCGCTCTTCATTCCTGAATAGTCTTTTAGGAGTGGAAAGAGGCACAAGCGGAACAGTCTTTGGCCTCGTGCTCCGGGGAGAGGCAAATGTTACACACTTCAAGAAGGTCGGTGTGGGGAAACTTCGACCCACATGGAGGACGTACTTTCTAAGAGCTGGAGTCGAGACCTAGTTAGGCCCGAAGGAAGTCGACCGGAATCTAAGTCTTCGGTGTTGAAGAGTAGCGTCGACTGGAAAAGCGTTCGAAACTTAATTTCTGTAAGTTGGTGAGGGTTGCGCGCCGAAGGATATCGGTTTTAACATGGAGCGCTGGAAACACATCTGAGCCCTGTGGCGGAAAAAAACAGTCTGGGGATGGAGCCGATCCCCATGCGCAGTATCATCCAAAGGAGGAATCACCTATCCCGTGACTTCCAAAGACTTTTCTACAACAAAACAAACTGCAAACATCCGGGCCTAACACTAGGTGGCCATCTATGCATAGTGTGTAATCTGCAGCTCATATGCCTCGAACATACATTTCTCATGTATTGAATCCTTTAATATGGCACTAGTACCCATCGGGTAGATTTTATACTAAATACTCTAAATAAACCCAATACATCTTTATTTACCAGTTGTGTCCAACACCAAGCACTTTGTACATCTGCTTGAGGGAATGAGGATTTACTTCCAGTCACCAAACTCATGCAAACAGGAAGATGGGAACTAATAAATGTAGTCTGCCCCATGTAGGACTAACAAAAACAGACTACCAAAAGTAAAAGAAGGCCATTCTAAATCAACAATATATTTCTGAAAGGCACTTAACATCCTTTGGTCTTTATGCACCTAAGTGTACGGCAAGTGCATTTGTGCAGACGGTGGCTGCCTTTCTAACTCAGAAGCCTGCAGACTAAACTTCCTATCCCATAGCTCCCTGGCTATCCATTACAAGTCACAGTCAATGCATTTTACTCAATGAAACTTGCAAGCAGCTCATCATTTATTACAGGAAAATACACACATTCCCATCTAAACAGCACCTGTACTTTTGAGAATAAAGGCTGGATAATCTCATTTAAAGTGCCCATATTTACAACGCTCTACCAGATTCCTATTTAAGGAAGGATCTAGAAACATCTCGACCAGGTTGCTTCCTGCGTAACAGAAAAATAGATCCGCCAGCCAGGTGCCCTAGACCCATAGTGTTCCCTCCAAGAAGATAATGTGCAAACACATTACTGAAAAGTTCCCCCACCCCAAAAAAAATATATACAATATTTTCATCCACCATTAGTTTATAAACAAATGCACCAACAAACCAGGCATACATCTTTGGATTAAGTAGCCTGCAGTTATTGTCCACCCACTGAAGTGTCAAAGCTGGCAGTCTCAACAAGCAAGTGGTCAAGAGAGCTTACCCAACAGGAGCCACACGAGCCCTGGTCTCTGATCTCTTGAATAGTGGGGCAATTCGGCCACTGCGTTCGGGAGTCAAAGTTGTCAGGCAGACCAAGTTTTTCAGCAAATGTTTGTCTAAAAGAAGTATCAACACAATATTACAAATTTTGAACAGATTTTGAACAGAGATTACAAACTTAACAGTTCTGCCTAGGAGAAAGTGAAGGCAATCTTTTGTAACCAATTGCAAATAGTCCATCTCAGAACATTATAGCCCCAGCTACTGCCAACCTGCAGGAAACTTTGAAGGCCCCGCTGCCTTCTGGCCAAGTCTGCACAACACAAATACCATGTACATACATTGAATTAATTCAGATTCAAACAAGCTTTATTAGTCATAAAAGCATATAAAAGTTTGTATACTATTATAAAAGTACCCTAAGCAAGTTGTAAAATAAACATGTTTGAGCAGTGGACAATTACAAACATCATAAAACAGCAATAGTTTATGGTCTTCTTCAACAGTCTCTACTTTAGCCACTAATCAAACACCAACACATTTGTCTCGTTTCATGGAACACTTTAAATAGGAATTCATACAAAGCACTAAAAAAATTTTTTTAATAATAATTCATGATACTGAAAAGCACTAATATATTAGATGAATGGGGAGGTCTACAATCATTGTGCCTTAGAGAGGTTTCAGTTTAATTGTGCTTGCACATTTCAGGCAGAACCGAATTTCGTTCTAATTATCCACATCTACCCAAGATATTTAGCAACTGCTAGAAAAATGGGAGATGTGGTGTTAGTACGCAGGATTCTTCCCGCTATCAAACTTCTAGTCCCCAGGGTCTTGCATAAGGGGTTCAGCCACACCCTTCATGGCATTTCGTAGGCTGGGCAGGCAAATGACATGTGTGCTACTGATTCAGTACATGCCAAACAGCTAGGACACTTCCTATTGCTTGTTTTTTCCCCAACTTGATGTAAAAGACCCAAAGGGCAGCATGACTGCTCTCAGCTGAAAATGCAGCTGCCTATCAAGTGGTTCGGCGACAGAATCCCAGTATGGTTCCAAAATCGGAGTGAGTTTGAGTTCCAAGAATGTTCCTGCTAGTGAAGATGATTCACTGACTCTTAATTTGTTAAGTGCAACCATTTCCCAGTACTTTTCTTTTTACACTTTTTTTGAGGGAAAGCACACAGTAGTAGGGTCCTCCCAGAGCATTGACATACCAATTTTGGCTAAAATATCTTTACTGCCGCAGACCCAACAAATTTTGCGGAAGGTATCAGTTATTATATCCTCAAAGCCAGCGGCATAAGGTGACAGTTCTGGTGTTGTCCACAATCTGCACCAATATAACAATACGTAGCTTTGCGGTGTCAAGAAGGGGTTTTCTCCCAAGATCATAAAACAGACACAGTGGCGTGCTTTGTGGGAGGTTGGTAATACCTCGTAGGAACTTGTTTTCTGACAAGCTAAGCCTAGTTAAGTTCTCTAGACCCCATAGTTCTTCACCATATAATGCACAACTTACCACTTTGGCATCATATACTTGAAGCATCGGTCTAATGGGTTTCGTAAAGGACCTATTGTGCTCATGGCATAGGACCCCCGAAAGTTGCCTATGTTTCAGCGTGGCCAAATCAATCTGGTGATTCCACGTAAGATCACTCTGTAGGTTCACCCCTAGATATGTGAACTCCCCAACTTGCTCCAAAGGCCAGTTGTTCTCGTTTCATAGTCAACTATTCCGTTAATAAACACAGTGAACAAAGTCGGAGCCATAACGTAATCCTGGTGCACCCCCCGCTTAACAGGGAAAGCACTAGTCACCTGGCCCTGGGAACCCCAGCGTATTTTTGCATAAATACCCTCATTCAATCTCTTAAGAAGCATCAAGAGTTCAATGGGTATTCCTATAGTTCATGGAGGGTCACCCAGAGTCTAGAGCAGGGAACTAGATCAAACGCGGATTTTAAGTCCACAAATGCAGCATACAAACTGCCTTTGCCCAAAAACACCACTTTCTAGTGTAATAAAACAAAATGGAACACCTGGTCAATGGTACTTGTAAATGCAAGAAAGCCGGCTTGCAGAGGTGACAATATGCTATACTCGTCAACCCAATTCTGGATTTTGTTCAGAATCAATCTCCCTAGTACTTTTTGTAATGAGTGGATCAGGCTGATAAATCTTTACTGGGGAACTATCGACCTATCACCTTTTTTATACACAGGAATTTTCGGCTCCTTTCCACTAGACTGGTACAGGGGCTCAGTGTGCAATTGCAATAACCAGTAGCAATATGTACTTTCCCCATCCTGTTTTATTGTAGAGGACCACATTAGCAGGGATGCCATCTTGGCCGGGTGCTCTCCCTCCAACAACTGCACCAAGAGCTAACTCGACATACCTGCTATTGAAAGCCTCCTCCTCATAAAACACATGGCTTGGACCTTCCTAAGTTGAATCTAATGTACTACATGTATATTGTGTTTCAAAATGTTTAACCCACTCTTCCCTGTGAAACATGATTATGTGGTGGTTCTGGAATGCCCTCTTTGTCCCACTTTATGATGTTCCAGAATGGTTTACTATCTTTCTTATAACTAGCCTCTTTGAGATCCTGCCATCTTTTTTCGTCGCAAGAACGTTTGGCTATGGCCATGGAGTTTGTAAGCCTGCCTGGTTGTTGTACAGCGTTAATAAAGCTTGGTCAACATCCTTTGCCATCGTTTCCAGGGGCTCTGGGGTTTCAACTATGCTCGACCACTTAAGTCATCTCATATCGTTAGTGGGGACAACATCGTGGGAGTGTAAGTCTACCTTTCTGCAGGAAGATTGTTCGGGCAGCCACCACCTGGATGATACACACAAAGGATTATGCTCACTTTCAAGTCGAACCCTTACTTCCATATCCTCAATGGTGTGCCAGAGTTTCAAACTCACAAGTATGTGGTGGAGCTTTCCAGGAGACAGGAGATGACCACAGCGTGCGCGGCCTGCTCCAATTGCCGATTTTGGGATGCTTGTGGCCAGCTCCCGTCTCCTGGAAAGCTGTGTCGCTGACAAAAGGTCTCTGGCGAGACCGCGGTTAATCGCCACGAGACCTAAAAAAAAAGGGAAAATTATAGATCTACACCATTAGACTTTATAGAGACATGTTAGTTTACATAACGAACCCAGAATCAGGACCCCTCTGTTTAGACCTATGTAAACCGCACCAAAACACAAACTATAAACTAGTCCAATTTGTTGCAGCGTGCTGGATACTAGCAATTGGTCACCCCAGTGAAAAGCTGTGGGAACTCAATTCTTGGCATTCATTAATTTTTATAAAGGAGTTGTGATTCTGGGTAAGCAGTATGCACACCACGTTTTGTTGCACGACTGCTCATTTCTTTAGTGGAAACAAGGTATGCATGAACAAAAAAAAAAAACTGGACTGAAGTTTAGATTAAGCAATCCATCACAGCAACTTACCGCACTGGAAGCTTTGGCCCACCATGCAAGATCGTGCCACAGAGTTTCTTCACATAACTCATGTCTGCATTCGGGAAGTTTAGCCGAGCCTAAAATGCAAATATCATTCAGTAAAGACACATTTCTGAAAGTGGTGACACAGTAAGCAAAAAGGTATTCAATTCCAGCAACAATCTGCCAGCAATGAATCATGAAGCAAGAACATTTGTTACTCAAGTGTACTCAATGTAAAAATAAATGCCACTGAAGTAACTCATTCAACCATGGAAGGCCAACAGGCGCCTAGGCAGCAGATAATCTGAACAGATTAGTTTCAAATAAATGGATAAAACACTATATAATCGGGCGTGGTGACAAAAAAAAAACGGAGTTTAACAAACTGAAATGGCAAAGGGTGGGGGTTAGAGAGTGGGTAAGATGAGGCTGAATTAATGTTCTGTTTTAAGATTTTGAACTGGACAGCAGAAAAAAAAGGTTTTGTTTCTCACAGCTGAGACATAATTGAAGTGACCATCGACCAAACCTCATCCACAGCCCATGGTCTGCTCAGCACCTCCTATTCAAAACACTCCTGCTACAAAAAAAATAAAAAATTGTGACAGCATCTTCTACAAAATATTTTTAAGATAAACATGTTCGAGGGTACGTTGGTACGTGTCAAACTGGTACGAAAGGTGAATAAAATTGAAGAAAAGGTTCCATTTATCCATTTCTAAAGTTACCAATCATACGTGGTTGTATCTGTGGACTTTCAACTATCGACTGCATTTTTGGAAGTTTTAGCAAGCCATTAGGTGTGACTTTAAAGTACCAACACAAACAACCCGCATTTGCAAACGTCTATTGGCTTTACCAACGATTGTTGTTCTTGCCACTGTCTTAATATGGAATATGGGATCACGAGAAGCAACAGAAATGCCATGGTGCCAAAGACATCCTGCCATCGCCAATGACGTCTATGTGCAATGGACTCTTGCCATCTCTTTCCTGTGGTCCCACCGGAGCAGTTGTGCACTGTACTATTAAATCGCCCCCCCCCCCTCCTCCCTTTAAAAGGTCATTTACATGTGCCAGTAACCAATTTCACCTCTAAGACGCGGACGACAGTTAGAATGTATTAATGTCAGATTACAATAAGCATCCGCTTTCAAAATTAGATCACCGAGTGAAGCAAAATAATTGAAAATACAATTATGCTTGTAAAGGTAACTGACAAGACGGCTTCATACGAGCTGCACGGACTGAATTTGGAGGTTTTCGAGTCATTCCAAGCAAGTTTCTTCCGCAGTACAATGTATTCCAAGTATAATCTTAACAAGACACAGAATATGGACTCAAATTTTTGTTCTATTGTTCTCCGTGCTTTCTCTTTCATAATTCGGGTAAGAGAAAATAGCTTGGAAGCAAGCAGCCGTGTGACCTTGGTCGAAGTCACTCTGGCACGCATCAATTAGATTTGACCGAATACGGAGGCAGAGTTAAGCGCTGGAGGACGTGCCCGTGCCCGTGCCCTGGCCCGGGAGTACGAGCAACACAGACCTTGCAAACTGCGCTCCTGTGGCGAAACTGGTGCTGCCGGGATGCTCATCCCAGATTGCAAAACCTAGCAGCGAGAAACTAGCAGTGTGGTGATTAACACCCTTGGTATAGATCCCGGTGTTTGTTTATCCATCGACAGCGTCCTAATTGCTATTTGCAAAAAATGGGTACACGCTGTGCGCGTCAAAGTGGTTTAATTTGTAGTAGGGTTTTTCGAACGTGCTAAAGAGTAGATTGAGAGAGGAGAAGGCGAGGGTCAGAGCCTGCATGCTCCCCAGGAGCTCAGCTTTTTTAACAGTCACGGCACACACACTGGACTAACATCCCTTTGATATCTTGTCCTGATGCATGCTTTTAACAGCGCTTCCGTGTTTCTTCATAGGAGAGATAGGAAAATCTAGTTCCCCTTTTGGTCGCAATTACATAAGATCACATACTGATAACCGCGAGGAATACATGCAACACTCCATGACAGAGAGAGGTGTAGGTCAAGCAACAAAGCATAGCACCAGAACAGAATTTAGAGGAGGGGAGGAGGGGAGGCGGGGAGTGTGCAAAGAAATAATACCTGAATCATAGTGGGAAGTGGGCTGCCATCTTAATCTCAACAAACCATGGCCAGCAGAGCCAGTCACTCTTGATGACTATCAGGTAACGGTGTTACTGGCTAGCCTGTGGCTAAGATATTAGGGACAGACTCAAAACAAGAGCTCCAGTCACTCAGTGGGTCTCCAGGGAAACGAGAGTGAGAGACTAAGAAGAGTGGTGGATGGGGTGAGTGAAGGCCAGAGCTCAGAAGTATTTTGCTGAAGCACTGAACACAATCAATCAGCGACAGGCAGAAGGTAGGTGGGGTGGATTGGGGGCGGAAGGGGGGGCAAACGACACAGGGAGGTTAAGTGAACTGCAAGCAGCGACACCGAAATCGGTTTACAAACAAAAACTAGTTCGGGGAAACACATGAACAGTTCGAACTGGTGGAGGGAGATTGTACTTTGTCGCTGCTCTTGGAAAGGGATAAACACTGCCAGAGGCATAACAGATGCGTGCCATAAACCAATGGAAAGACAGAATGGGAACCGCACCGACACCCACAGACCACGCACGCAACCTAGGATTCATCCTAGACTCCTCCCTCACCATATCAATGCAGGTCAGCACCGTCTCCTCCTCCTGCTACAACATCCTCCGCAGGATCTACCAGTGGATCCCGACTGACACAAGAACAGTGACAGGCCCTCGTCAGCAGCAGACTGGACTACAGCAACGCTCTCTACACAGGAATCTCAGCCAAACACCTGCGTCGGCTATAACGCATCCAAAACGCCTCTGCCAGACTGATCCTAAACATCCCCCGCCAAAGCCACATCACCCCCCACCTGAGACCTACACTGGCTCCCAGGTGACAAAAGGATCACCGTCAAGCTCCTCACCCACGCACACAAGGCACGCCAGGCCAGGCCAGCCTACCTGAACAGCAGACTCCGCTTCTACACCCCCACCCACCAGCTCCGCTCCACCAGCTGCGCGCTCGCCACTGTTCACTGCATCCAACGACCGCATCCAACAAAAGACCTCCGGCGGCAGATCCTTCAACCTCGCCGCCAAGACCGGGAACACCCTCCCAACCTACCTATGGCAGACCCAAGACCTTCTCACCTTTAGAAGACTCCTCAAGACCTGGATCTTTGAGCAGCAGTAGCAGCACCCCCCAGCACCTTGAGACCCCCACGGGTAACTAGTGCATTATACAAGTGCTCTGATTGATTGAATAGAAGAGTGGCAATGGCGCTGGCAAACAACAAGCCTTTGGGTGGTAGGAAAGTCCATACAGCGAATAAGAGCATGTCTCGAAGACAGCGCATGTCGCTGCCTAGAATCGACCAATAAATAGCATCATTGTATATCTTAAGAGGATCGAGTACAACAAGAATTAGTGATATGCGCAGTTCTGAAGACCCTTTGATCTGTGGATGCAAGTCAAAACAGAAAAAATAACCTTTTGATTTTTGCAGGGTCGCACATAAGCCCTAGTAGTTTGATACAAAACACTCAGAACTCCTAGTCTTCCAACAACTTTACTTCATAAAAAGACGCTGCGGTTCACTCCAGTTCCAAGCAGTTCCAAGCTTATCCTCCATACTCCAGTAAAACCTCACACCTCTTGGGATGAGTTTACTGGGAAAACTCATGCCAGAGACACGTTTGAAATTGAGAGAGGTTACGTTTGAAGGCACTATAATGTTAAAACCTACAGCCCACAAAGAGGGGCGCGTACTTTGCTTTGCAACACTACCCAGCAAGATTTCCCAACATGGATCCTGAAAGAACTCTAAGGTCACACCGGACACGTGTGGTCTCAATTTTTCGCTGTCTCATGAAACAAAAATTCTGTTCTTCAAATCACTCCAGGTTCTGCCAAACTTCACCTGGCTTTTATTTCTGCTCAAATGAGAAAAGGTTGGTTACACAGCTGAGTAGGCTCACAAGAGCGGATCCATTTCCAATTGTAGAAGGCAGGAATATACAGTTACAAATCATGAAATAATCGAGCAGTAAAAAGAATGTCATCGCCCCCCTGCCCCAAAAAAAGTCATCATACAAATGTTATCAAGCACTAGATACACAACTAAATCAGCCAGTCTATATAATTAGGGGGATTGGAGTAGATCTGTTCAATTCAATCTTCCTCAAACTGTTCTGAACATAATTTTTCTATTCGCGGAAACCCCCTGCTGGAGTTCAATCTATCAGTAAGTGTATAGGATTAGTAAAGTGCTGAATAGGACATAATTATTTTCTATTATGCTCTGTAATGCGATCATGAATATATAGCGTTTATTCTAAATGCAAACCGATTCTTTTGTAGGTTTATTTCTGGGAGTTTCTAGAATGTAAACCACGGACTCGTTTATGGTTACTACAGAGAACATAGGTCGGATAGAATGCAAATAGTTAAAAGGGAATCAGGCCACTTTCGATTAATTGTTTTGCTAAGAGTTTATAACACTGAGATTATCTGAGCATTCAGTCAAGGATAAGCTTTATGCCAGGTGAAACCAGGACAGTCCCAGTTGAAGGCTACAGAAGTCATAGTCACTTTACCATTGCTCAACGATTTATCAGTTCAGCTGGCCTCGCAAGCATACCTTGCCATTTCATTGAACATACGGCTCCATTGTTCAAATCGGTATGCAGGTGTCTACCATTTCCGAACCTTGAAAAAAAGTTCAATATCTGCTGCGCTGGAACTAAAATAGAACTTCAAAGTAGCAGAAGGGGGTGGGTTTGCTGTAGGTTTAGAACAGCAATCATGTTGGAGCGGTAGCTCATTTAAGATTTTGGTAAATGTTGCTGCTGTCATTTTATTAGTCTTCATTGTGGTTAATATTCACATTAGGTGCACTAAAGTAAGATTTTGAATTAAAATAAATCTTTAGAAGTCTCCTTTGTGTTCTAATGTTGGGACTGAGCAGCAGGTATAGTTCATGATCATTTAAAAAGGATCTATTGCGGGAGCAGAATTTTCAAATTTTTGGCTCAACTGACTTTCCGGGGCAGCTTCTGATTTTGCAAACTTATTTCAGAAAGCTCAGAAAACACAGCTTTCCTGTTGAGTCTTCTGCTCCATTTCTCGGTCTCCCCCTTCAATGCAATGTTCGCAATGCCATGATGCCACCCAGCAATAGTTTACTCTCCAAAAAATAAAATACTGCCATCTAAACCTATAGCCGTCGCACCACTCATCCTGTTCCGACTCTGCTGGTAACTGGTGCTTTGTAGTTTTGCACAAATTGCAAATATATGCATAGTCCAGAGAGGTTCTGTCGGATCTCGTTCCTTCATCAACATCGCCATTAATACTGAAGTAAAAATGGTAGCTACAGTAGAGGATTTAGTTCTTAAAGCAGGGTATATATGCCAACTTTTCGAAGCTTTGCTCCTTTGCGTCTTTTATTGAATTGCGGACGAAGCCTTAATTGTACAAAGCAATGCTGGGCACACATGGTTTCGAAAGAGACAATAGAACCATTTAACTTTAAAAGATCTAAGTTTAACTAGAATAGCAATTTCTCTTTAGACAGTTCTGCTCTCCAAATATCCACGTCAGACAGTAGCTGTCTACGGTAACACCAGTATCTTGGATGTAGCTATTCTTTATCTGCTGGGGCCCATCAATTCCCAGATTGGATAATGCAATAACTATTTAATTTCTCGATCAAGTATTGTGTGGTTTATTAGCTGCTCGTCCACTTTCAGCATTTAGTTTTGAGTTCTTAGTCTTTGGCTGGCAGAATTTCAGAAAGGGCCGGTGCTAAACATCAGGGGAGGGGGAGGAGTTCAATGCCACTGTGTTGCTGCAGCCGTTTGGCTACCAACAATGCCAGGTCTACAAATGTATTTTGCTGCCTCTATAATTCGGTCTGGAGTCTGGGTATCGCGCCTGATATCATCCCAGGCTTTACAAATCCAGATTTGCTCGCCATTTTATTATGAATTTCAATGATTTTATCCTTAAATCGATTACCTCAGAGCACAACTAGAGCAGATAATAAAACCCAGCATTCGCTACTCCACACCTACAGGAGGTTGCATTTGTCTTGTGCAAGTAATTGTACCTCAATCTTAAACCGGACTCCTATAATACTTTAGACAGATTCAGTGCAGCAAATCCCAACTCTTTCAGCAAGTTCACACTCCAGAGCCTGGGGCCACTTTCCCCGGAGGTCTTCCAGGCTGCATTTGGACAGGTTTAGCACATGTCTACTATTTCCTTCCTTTCACTTAATGTAAACCAATGTAAAATATCCCGGGGAAGGGGGGGGGGGGGTGGATTCCTACTAGAAGCATCCCCAGGTCAGTCAAATTGCTTTTAAGATGGACCCACAAAGAGAAACTGTCTCACTGGGACTGCAGGTATCACTGCTACGTCAATGAATGAAGGATTCTGGTGCTCGGGTCTTGTAGCTCACCCACCACTTTGAGCCAAATAGGGCTTGTAAGAGTGCGACTAGCTCAATAGTATCAGCCACACACAGCAACCTAATCAGCTGTCCTCTCCCCAGCGCTTGGCCAAAGTACCTCATTTGAGCCGGTGGTTGCTGTGAAGCACACTGGCACATGTTTTTTTGTGGACCGGCACTTATTTTCCGTCCTTATCAGAGCTATAAAAGGAGAGAAAAAAAAAAAACACAGGGGGAAGTATAGAGGAAGATAAAGATGGAAAACCCCTCCAGAAAGTTGGAAAAAGCAGGAACCTGAAAGAGACACGCTAAAGTACAGGGTGTGTCTGGTGGTAGATTAAAAAGGCATGGGGTGGATTCAATACTATAAGCGTGGTCGCCAGCATTTATTAGCACTAGCTGTGGGCTTCTAAACAGAGTTTTGGGCACCAGTACTCAATTTCCATATTCATCACTGCTTAAGCTAAAAAGTGGTCCTTTTCGCTCTCTCTACCTTACAACTCAAGCGGGGACATGAGCCTCTGTCATGGATGTCCTAGACAACCATTTGGTCACCTATTGAATTTTGGCCACCAAGTAACGAATCAAATTTGGACTTGTTGATTTAACTTCTAAGATGCTGAACACCACAAGTCCTTCTGCTCGGGTTTCAAAGTGTACTGCACCACACAGAAGGTAGAGCCTATAACTGAAAGCATTGAACATGCACAACTAACAGTTTGGCTAATTTAGGTTATTTGCACCTACATATCTCAATATTTGTTACAACATACTACTTTCTCATGCAGGCACCCTTTAAAAAAAAAAAAAAAAACCTGAAGAGCCAATGCCGATAGGGCATATGTAGCGTTTCCTGTTTTTTCCATTTTTTAAGAAATGCTGGTGGGATTTTGAGTGTTTTTAAACACAAAAAAAGTTCAAAAAGGTTTGCCGGGGACCATCACTAATCACTTAGATTACCTGCAAACAGAAGTGGTAATACACATGTCAAAATTGAGAAACTAATAGATTCCCTAGACGATATTGGGCATGCATGTTGTACTGGCATTCTGTGAATGCCAAAAGTAGTAAGTTTGAATCCTAACTTCAGTGAATACCAAATGTAGTAAGTTTGGGATTTTGTCTTAAGTTAGTTCTGTGAATCGGGCCCTTTCACATCAAGTCCTCTGCGTATCTCAGCCTTCCTAGCCCAACACTGCCCGCACTCCCGCCAGGTTTGCCCTACCCCTTCGTACATGTTTAGCCTGTCCCTGCACTCTCAGGTTTTTTTTTTTTTTTTTTATTAAATTTGTTTTTATTGTTGCAATAAAGTATATCAGTACAGCGTTACCAATCCGCTGGCGTGGCCTCAACATTCAGCCACGCGCAGCCATGCGTGCAACGTTTTCTTGTTTTATATGACTGGTACATATATACATGTCTTCAGTTACTCAGCACATTATAATCGTGCAAAGGCGCCTGCCGGCTGGGAGACGGTGGGACAGCGTCGCCCTAGGGGCGATGAAGAATGACGGGCAGGCAAGGTCTCGTCATAATAGCGCAGGATCTGTACTTATTCATATATACCAGTGAACAGGGAGGGAAACCAAACTGTGGGAGGGGAGCATGTAGGCGCTAGCAGGGTCTTAACAGGGGGATATGGACGGCGGGTGTCGGGAGGGGGGGGGCCCATGCAGTCTGCGTCCCAGAGTGGGGAGGGGGAATTGGCAGGAGGGGTCATTGCATTCCGCTCAGGCTAGGCATCAGATGGGTGGCAGGATATACAAGGGTTTGTTCAGGATACCGGGGTAATCGGGACTCGACCCAGAGGTGGCTCACACCCGGTAGAGGTTACCGCCCTTCTCGGGTGGGGGGGGGGGGGGGGGGAAGGGACAGTTGGGTCTCCTGCTTGCGTGAGCTGCCGGTAGCTGTGGAGGAGCATGGCCCATTCCATGGAGATGGGAATTTTACGCGCGCCCCTGGCTTCCTCTTCCCTCAGAGCATCTTCCTCCGCTGCCGCCCATTTACCAACCGCCCCTTTCCATTGTGCAATGGGGGGGCCCTCCGGGGACCGCCAGCGCATGGTGATGCATCTGTTCGCCAGCAGGAGCGCTAGGGACACGAAGCGCCTATGCACCGGTTCCTGTTTAGAGATGTGGAGGATGCCTAGTGCGCTGGACTCCCAGGTGGCCAGTGTAGTGAGACCTGTGAGTTCCGACAGTGTGTCGTGTACCACCCCCCAAAAGGGTTGAAGGTCGGGACAGTCCCAAAACATATGACGGAAATCCGCGGCAGGGGAACAGCATCTGGGGCATAGGAATGGTGTGGAGGGGTAGAACTTCTGCAATCGCGCTGGGGTAAGGTATGCTCTGTGTAGTATATAGTATTAGATGTTTTTGAAGCGGGCGTTCCTAGAGACGCGTTTTGGGGCCTCAAGTGCTTTAGTCCATTCTGAGTCGTGTAGAGCGCGGCCTATGTCCTCCTCCCATGTAGCACGCAGGGTCGTCAGGGGAGCATGTGAGAGTTCCCGGATGGATTTATAGAGCCAGGTGACCAGATGGCGACCCACCCCCATATGAAGGATAGCATGTATTACTGGATGCGTGTCTGGCTCGCCTGTGTGGAAATTGAAATGGGGCCGGTATCCATCGAGCAGTTGCCTATGTCTGAGGAATTGGCCCGGGGGGAGCCCGTATTCTGCGACCAAGCGGTCGAACGGTTTCAGCTGGCCCTCCTCGAAGAGTGATTCCAGATCCGTGATTCCACATTGGGACCATTCGGCGAACAGTGGAGCCGTGAAGTAGGAATCTTGCCTGGGGCTGCCTATCAATGGTAGCAGCGGGGAGTACGGGGGCCTGCTGGGGGATAACCGGTGGATCCGCATCATGCACCGGCGCGCTATCGCCACTTGGAGGGGGTATGTGCGCCGAGGCTTTGTGCCCGGGAGGAGAAGACGGGTGAGTTCCGGGGTCGCGATTCTGCCGGTAGAGGTAACAGTCTCCTGAGGGTAACGGTCCGCCGTCCAGTAGGACAGCCATTGGAGCTGTGCCGCGAGGAAATATGCCTCGAAGGACGGAGCCCCGAGCCCCCCCTGCGTCGTGGGGAGTTGAAGGGTTTTCAGGGCGACCCTGTGTCTGCCTGCACCCCAGATGAGGGTCCCCAAGAGGGAGTCCACGTCGCGGAAGAAGGACCTGGGCGGTATCACCGGTAGATTCGTGAAGTGGTAAAGGAGTCGGGGAAGCATCACCATTTTAGCTAGGGCTATCCGCCCTATCGGGGCCAGCGGCAGCTTATTCCAAAAGGCGACTGTCGGGCGCAGACTAGCCAGTATTCTGCGGTGATTGCCCTCAAAAATGTCCACCGGAGAGTGATACAAGCGGACACCGAGGTACCGGGGAGCCTCCGCGGACCAAGGGAGTTTATGTGGCCCGAGCTCGATTTCCCGAGGGGGCAGGTTTGGGTGTAGGGGGTAGACCGTGGACTTGTCCCAGTTCACCTGTAGTCCCGAGGCGTCTGCAAATTCCGCCAGCGCCGTCCCAATAGGGGTTAGGTCCATTTCAATATCTCGGACATATATGAGGAGATCATCCGCGTACATGGACACGCAATGGGTGCCGTCTGCAAGCGGTATGCCCCAGTCTACTCCTTCCTGACGTAGCCGAACCGCCAGCGGCTCGACCGCCAGCGCGAATAAAAGAGGCGACAGGGGGCACCCTTGTCTTGTGCCTCGTCGAACTTCAAACGCCGGTGAGATGAGTCTCCCGATGCGAACTCGGGCGGTGAGATCGGTGTACAGGAGACGTGTGTATGCCATGAGCGTCGGGCCGACATTGAGGCGCCGCAGGACCGAGAACAGGTAGGGCCAGGTGAGGGTGTCGAACGCCTTTTCGAGATCCATGATGAGGCAGGCGGCACGGGGAAATCTTTCACGCACTTGGTCTTGAATATGGAAGACTCGGCGGAGATTCTGGGAGGTATTCCTCCCGGGGACGAAGCCGCATTGGTCGGGGTGGACCAGCGGGCGTATAACCCGTGCATATCGGTCAGCTAGGATCTTCCCTAGAATTTTACAGTCCGCCGACAGGAGCGTGATGGGCCGATATGACCCCATGTGGAGCGGATCTCTGTGGGGCTTGGGGAAGGTGACAATCACGGACTCCCGTAGCGACTGAGGTAACCTCCCTAAGTGGAGAGACGCCCCAAGCATCCGTGACAGACGAGGGACTACCGGGGGAGAGAACGTCGAGTAGTATTCCAGTGGGAAGCCGTCTAGACCCGGCGCTTTATTCCGAGACAAGGCACGTATCGCCTGGGTGATGTCAGAGGGAATGATCTTGGTGTCGAGTGTGCGCTTGTCGTCATTTGATATCGTGGGTAACGTCAGAGGGTCTAAAAAGTGTTCCACAGGAGACGAGGAACAGTGGGCCGGGGCTCCGTACACTTGCGCATAATGGCGCTGGAATGCCAGGAGGATCTCGGCCTGCGCTTGCACTAATACACCTTCCGGGTTGATAATGTCTGTGATTGGTTTGAGTTCAGTATCCTGCCTCGCCATCCAGGCTAGAAGTGCCCCGGTTTTGTCTCTGTCCTTATGCACCCTAGAGGCGTATGCCCTGAAATTGTACTTTCGGAGGTCAGCGCAGGCAGTCTGGTATTCCGACTTAGCCTCGGCCGTGAGCACGGCGTGTTCCTCCGAGTCGTCAGGTCGTTTAGTGAGTGCGGCCAGAGCTTGCTCTGTGGTTAAAAGTGTCCGCTCTAAGGTGCGTCGGACTCCCACTACCTGTTTGATGCATTCTCCCCTCGCCACCACTTTAAACGCGTCCCACTCCACCAGTACCGATGATGCTGTGTTCTCGTTGTATGTGAAGTAATCTTGTATGCTGGATTCGTGTGCGTCTCTGAAGACTGGGTCCGATAGGCACTCCCTAGGGAGGCGCCAGGTGGGGACCGGTGGGTGTGGGGGGCGCCAGGTAAGGCGTATGATGTGGGCGTCGTGATCAGAGAGGATCCGACCCAGGTAGTCTGCAGATGTTATCTTGGGGAGGATTGGTGCAGAGCAGAGGAAACGGTCTAGGCGAACTCGGAGGTTGTGTGGAATCGAGTGGAAGGAGTAAATGCGAGCCAGTGGGTGTAGGTGTCGCCATGCGTCAGTAAGGGCCCAGTGCGTGGTCCATGTCCTAAAGAGGTCTGCTTGTCGGGGGGCCAGGGAGTGTGTGGGGGGGAGGGTGCGAGCGGTCCAGGGAGGGGTTCAGTGTGCAGTTAAAGTCGCCTCCCAGTACCCACGGAACTGTAGTGAACTGGGCCAAAACGCCCGTAAGGTGATCCCAAAACTGACCCTGATCTGTGTTTGGGGCGTAAATGCTGCCAAGGAGTACCCCTTGCCCATCAAGTATTCCCTCCAGAAGTGCGTACCTGCCCTCTCTATCTACCACTCGCCGGAGCACTCGGAAGGGAGTACCTGGCCTTACCCAGATTAATGCGCCGCGCGCAAACGCTGAATATTGTGTGGCACAGATGATCCCTCGCCATTTGGCCTGCAAACGAGCGAGTTCAGTAGCGTTAATGTGTGTCTCCTGCAGAAACGCTATGCCGGCTGACATGCGCCTAATGTAGGAGTATACAGAGTAGCGCTTACTGGGCGTGTGTAGGCCCCGTACGTTTAGTGTAAGGATGTTAAGGTCTGAGCGGGGGACTGCCATCTCTGGGGTGATGTGGTCGGGAGGGGGGCCCCTCTACAGCTCCCGTGGGCCGCCCGTGTATGTGCACCATATGTGTTCCTGCGCGCCAAGATTCCTTTAACGTGGGGGGGGGACTAGGGGAAGTAACAACAACTAGAACTCCGGGTGGGCAACAGTCCCAATGCTGAGGATACGTCACCGGGGGCGGCATATCCAAACTAGTGTCCCACTAGGGGAAAAGTTCAACAGAAATCCGTGGGGGTGGCAGCATGTGTCGCTGCTGGGCCTGTGCGCGGATCGGGCTCTAGTATGAGAAATGTCTATCGCTCGCTAGCGCTTACAAACATCAGGCAAATTGGTCTAGGCTTCTAGACATCGCGCAACATAACAGGCAACCATGAGAAGGATATAGCAGTTGACAGTTCAATCTTCACGAGGAGGTGGTGTGTTGGCTGGCCCCGGCAGCATCCAATGTGAGTGCCACAACCAGGGGGGAGGAGATTGGGCCAAATCCTGACATAGTTCCATCACTGTCCCGGTCTTTCTCAGGGGTGAATAGGTGTGGTGGACCTTCCAGGTCCGAAGCCGGGGGTGACGCGTGCAGTTCGGTCACCGCCCGTAGGGCGTCTCGTCGCTCCTGCATGATTTGTGTGAGGTCGGGTGAGCCCGCCTGGCTCTTGGGGTGGCCTGATCGAGCACGGCTCGCGCCCCGTTTCCTGGAACGTCTAGAGTCGTTGTTGCGTGTCCTCTGGGGTCCGGGTTTAGGTATCAGCGGGCAATTAAATTCAGTCCAATCCTGCGCGTCCGCTGCCGTATCGAAGAAGAGGGCTTTCCCTTTGTGGATCACTTTAAGGCGGGCAGGGAATAGCAAGGAGTATTGCAGATCATTTGCGCGGAGGCGTCTCTTGACTTCCAGAAACGTGGATCGCCGTTGTTGGACCTCTCGAGCATAGTCCGGGAACACCATGACGTGCTGGTCTTCCACTTGCAGGGGGCCAGCCATCCGGGCCGCACGGAGCACCGCGTCCCGGTCTCGGAAGTGCAGGAACTTGGCCAACATGGGTCGCGGAGGAAGACCGGGTTTGGGTGCCCGGGCCGGGACCCTGTGGGCCCTCTCGATGGAGAAGTACGGAGACCGGTCACAATCTGGAGTGAACGATTTAGTCCAGGATTCCATGTAGGTCACAGGGTCCGAGTTCTCAATCCCCTCCGGCAGGCCCAGGACGCGGATGTTACAACGTCTTGAGCGCCCCTCTAAATCCACTGTGCGCTCCTCCAGGGTCTCCTCGCGGCGCAGGATCTCCTGCATGTCTGCCTCCTGCGACTTCACCGCGGGTTGTAATTCAGTCACGATCCGCTCGCCCTCTTTCACTCTGTCCGCCAACTTACGGTGTTCATCGCGGATTAGGCTAATGTCCGTCGTCAGGGTACCCAATCTCTCCTCCATCGAGAGGCGAGACATTTCAATAGCCGCCAACACCTGGTCCAGTTTCGCTGATAGCGTAGGGTCGGTTTGCGACGCGTTGGCCTGCGTCCATGTCCTTGTTTGTGGCATCTTCTCGACGGCCGTTTCAGGGACCGCCGTCGCCTGAGAGGCCCTCGGCTTCCCCATGGGTGCTGCCAAGAGGAAGAGGGGGGGGGGGGGGGGGGGGGTCTCCGGGTCGTCGTGCGCCTCGAGGGCAGCAGGCCGGCGCCTCACAGTGTCACCGGGTAGGTGGCAGCTCCGTGTCGGTCGGCTCCCTCAGTCTCCGCTCCGGGGTGCCCCAGCAGGGGTGTCAGAGGTGGCTTTGGTCCGACCGTGGGGGGAGGTGCGTGGGTATCCTCTCTTCTCCGGGGGGAGTGCGGCTCAGTGTGCGGCTCCGTGTCAGCTCCGATCGGCAATGGGGACGGCCGCTGGCAGCGCCTCCAGCGCAAGTGGGGCACTCCTAACCCCGGGGCGAGGTCTGCGTTTGTCCTCGGTGCTAGGTCTGCACGGGCACCATTTTAGGGTCAGGCTCCCGGGTCCTCCGGGCTGTTTATGGAGGCGAATATGAGCTGGGTCCCTCGCCGGGTGGCGACGTGTCCAATGACCTCCCACGGGGCCCGGAGGGAGGAGGAGGGCCCCGGGGTGCCGGCGTCAAGGTCCTCGGGGGAGGAGGGGAGAAATTAGTGCCACCGCCCTCAATGATGGCGCCCGGAGTGTCCCGTCCTGTGCCGTCGGTGTGCTCGCCTGCTCCCCTCCGTCCGCGGTGGCAGGGGCCACCGGGGTGCCGGCGTCGGGATCCTCGGAGGAGGGGGGGAGGGGGAGAGGGATCAGTGCTCACCGTCGTCCGTGACGATCACGGACTCCTGGATTGTCCAGCCCTGTGCGCTCGCCGGCTCCCCGCAGTCCGCGGTGGCAGGTCAGTCAAATCTGTGGGCCGACCAGGTTCCCGGCGGGGAAATAGCTCCGGTACATCGGAGCCCCGGGGCGGCGGCCGCCATCTTGTGCGTCAGGGCTCCGGGGTGGAGGAGGGCGCCGTCCGGTGTGCACTCCCGCAGGCTGGTGTCGCCCTCTCCGCGGGTTTTTCCGTTGCTGTCGGCTGGCCGCGTCTTCCGGGGCCGTCGTTCAGAGAGCTGACTCCCGGGGGCTTTCTCGTCTGCAGGTCTGAGGTGCGCCCGCCATTGTCGGGGTCGGCGTCCCTCGGTGTCGGCGGAGGACAATCCGGATCGCGTCGTCCGCTTGCAGTAGATTTAGGTTATTTGAAGGATGCCCCAGTGCATGGGGGCATCACAGGCGCTGTGGTTGGCGAGTTGAGGCTCCCGGCGATCTCGGAACTGGGCAAGATGCTAGCCCGATCGCGGAGCCTCAGCAGGACACAGCCGCCATCGTGGCTTGCTAAGCCACGCCCCCTCCCTGCACTCTCAGGTTAATGAATGTTTCATCACACTCGCTGTACATCTCCAAGGAAGTCAAAGAATGTTTAAATTCCTATCTAAGCACCCCTTCCTGTGAGCCTGCAGTAATCGCCACCCGGACAGAGGTTCCAGCCCGCTCATCAGAACTTGCACATACCTTGCTGCCCTCTGGAACCTAACCCCCACTACATATGAGCAATGCTTAGAGACGCGTGTGTTTCAAAACACAACTAGACATGATCTAAAGGAGCAAGACTGGCATTGTGTGCAACATTAGTCACTTTCAGACTACATGGCTGCCATTTGAAAGACATGTGCTAGTGCCATTTTAATGCATTCACACCCAATCTGTTGCGACCCACCAACTTAATCAACCAGCCCATTCTTAAAAGCATCTGTTCACCATGCCTTCCATGGAAACCCCCATGAAGAAGCACACACTTGCGAGCTAGTGGAAATAAACATGCACTGGATTACTTGCACAAAACCATAACAGGTACTTATAGGTGGCACCTCCCCCCAATAGGTATTTTTGCACTAGGGACAGAGAACTGGTGGTTCTTTCACAAACACACTTTCACCGTTAGCTGTTAATCTGCTTTGCAGCCGCTTCAACTAATCCACAGAAAACATAACAAATGTTACTGAAAAGAATGTTCCAAATAGACTTGGTGCACCAGCGATAGCTCAAGAGGGCCTGGTGTCTTGATATGTCCACATCAGATGTCAAAATTAGTTGCAACTGGACAACAAACTGCTATGTTGATCAACTTTACGGGATATCCTGAACATCACAATCCATCAACTACAAATCGTTAGTTCAGGGTAGGCACTTAGTTCACCTCCTTTGATTACTGCAAAGGGCTGGTGCAAGTTCCAGCAGTAAAAGAAGGTCAAAGTTTAATGTTTGTATTCTTTAACTTGCGAAACAGAAGGCTGCTGCTACTCACCGTCCAGGTAGTGTTGATTTTGTTAATATAGTTGATCATATCATGAGACCAGGGAGCAGAGTATGGAACATTGCGTGCACTCGTGAGCGCCGCCAGCAAACAAACAATCACCGGTTTCCACATCTCTGCAAACCTGAGAGGAAAAAAAGACAAGAGAACAAAATTAAGTTACTTCATGCAGAGCCATAAAAAGGTAAACAACTGAATTTTAGTTCCACTGAGCACTTCCACAAGTAGCAAAGCTCACATGCCCCGTAAGCAGGTTTGCCTAAAGTGGAGTGCAGGGAGTGAGGTGGCGCCTAGTCACAGCCAACTAGGTCGCCCACTGTAAACAAGGTATAGGAAAAGATTTCATCATCCCCTTTACAGAATGTTCTCCCACTGCTGGTGGGTTCTATGACCCAAGAAAACTCAGCTAGCAGAGTTTCTCTGCGGTGGACTAAAAGCCGGGCAAAATAAAAGGATGCAGCTAAGCACCACACGAACCTTTCATTAACACAAATACCAGCAATAACAAACTAACTCTGGCAGCAACAAGAGAACATTTACAATATGTTTGCAACTTGTTGACAATGTTTTTCATTTCAGGACATCTTGTATGTAGCACCTCAAAGAAGCACTGCAATGTACAGGAATAGATCCGGAATTCAATTTCAGAAGAGTTAAATGAATTTCATAGAAGAGTATGCAGGGCTCCTGTTCAAGCGATGACCGAACATGCGGGAATGACCAGCCAAGCCATTTCTTGTACTTGCTGTAGGAGAGTAGGGTCTGTTTCCTATTGTTACCCCCACTTTTTGCTGTGATTCTCTGTTTTTTTTTACTATAGTGTGGCTGTGCACCTGCTAATCAGGCCCACAGCTCAGCTGTTCTCTCTCTAAATTGATACCATGTACTTTAGGTACCCACCAGATTGGTGACTGGGTCACCCTTGTAAGCCTCTGTATAGTGCAACATAGGTACCCAGGGCATAGGTGCACCCTAGGCCTACCAGGGGCTGCAGCATGTATTGTGCCACCCCTAGTTTGCCTTCCAAACTGACACCACAGGTCAGTTCTTACAGCCTGGGTAAGGTGGTGTAATCCCCTCTTACTTAGATATAGTATACCTATATCTATATAGACACATACACCTATAAGCCATTCCTAAGGCAGACCTCGACAATCCTGGAGGTAGAGTGCTTGGTTTTATGTGAGTGGGTGCCCTAGCATGAGCTGAGCCCCTCTACAGCTTTCGGAACCATCTCCTTATAGCTGTTCTATGATATAGCCATACCATATACTCTTATGTGCATTCTAATCCTTGTGGTTAATGCTAACTTTGGTTTGGCTTTCTCAAAACAGGTCGTGTAAGTTGTCAAACCCTTTGGAATACTACCCCCCCCCCCGCCAGTCCTGGCAGCGGGGGTAGCATTCCACCCATCTAGATTGAGAAGACATGTTACTGGTTTACCCGGTTAAAGTTAAACAGAGCCTCAGCATCACAAAATGGATGCTGCAGCCATAGACATGAGTGCCCTCCTACTGCTGGACGAAACTCCAGCAGGGGAGGCTTGGACAATAGGTTTCCTGTCCAGGGTGTATTGGGGCAGGGAGGGCTGCATTCAGTGAATGCTTTCCAGACACTGCCTAGGGCACACAAGGTGCTCCATGCATTTCCCAGTTCAAACCGGTTGCTGGGGCACTCTGCCCCAGCTTTGGTGCAAAACTGGACAAAGGGGAAGGGGTGTAACCACCCCCTCCCCAGGTCCACCTATAGTAGGGACCTTCGAGTTAGTCCAACCCCTAAACTTACTATAAGTATAGCACCCCAGTCCCTAGGACTTTAGATTACCCTGGACGAAACTCTGCAACATATATCCTGGACCTTAGACATTCCATTTCGACTGGAAGACGGAAGAAATCTCCCTTGTGGTCAAGGAGTGACCAACCTGTTCAAACAGGCACCAACAGCATCTTTGCTGGTCTGCATTTTCGAGGCACCCGCCGGACCCTGAAGAATCTGCGACACAGGACACGGACTTCCAGACATCTGACCCCGACCTTCGCTCCCAGCAAAGCGGAGACCCGTGGCGGACACGAGAGACGCAGGACCGGAACTCCTGGACATCCTGCATTTTGCTACCTGCATCGACTTCCTGAGGTATCTCGAAGTTGTGCATTGGGGTGCTTAAAGCCCGAGCACCTCTTGCACCGAAGTGCAGAGGCCTACACTCCACGAGTGTCCCGTGGGCCCGCTTTGTGCATTTCATCTCAATGAGTCTTTGCGGTTCCTAGTCCGTTGGCCTGTGAGCCGCCAAGAAGACCAACCCTTGATTTAACTTGCTTTCCTGGTTGCTCCAACTTCCCTGCAAAGGAGAAGTTCCACAGATCTTGCTGGTCTGCACCGAAGCCAATCTTGACATCCTGTATGGGTTGCGTTTACCAAGGCTTTTTGGGTCCAATCCGGATACAGACACAGCAGTCAACTAGATCCTTCATGGGACAACTCTAAGTAAGAGTGAGTGAGTGAGTGAATCATTTTTTTTTAAATACTACTCAACTACTCCACTTGCACACCCCAGTGAAGACTGCTAACCCTGGTTAAGAGAACTTATAAGGGCTGTTTAAGTTTTAACATGATCTGAGCACGAACAGCATAGATTTAGCAGATGAGGTTGAAAGATATGTCAGGAATAGGGAATTGGTACAATTTAAGAGCAGAATTGAAATAGTTGAACCGAGGTTGAAAGATATGTCAGGAATAGGGAATTGGTACAATTTAAGAGCAGAATTGAAATAGTTGAACCCCACTGCGCACCTACTATACAAAATGTGGACACTCTGGTAGTTTTAGAGCAGTGACCCTACCGGTGACTACAGTGCTTAATGTGGTCCCAGATTGAGATTAGTGCAGACTGTGCTTCTTCCAGACTTGAATCCATTCAGAATGGAGGACATATTTTGTTTGATTAATGTGGATACTTAGGTAAAGGGAGCCTTTCAACTAGTTTAACTAAAAAACGGTCCTGTGTATCTACAATTTTGAAACCAGAGCGAGAGGACAGAGATGTAGGAAATACTTGAGAAAGAGTGTGCGAGGGTTCAGAGGAATGGGGAGGGAGGTTAGCTGAAGCCGCTAACTAAATCTACTCGAGGGAGGTTAGCAAGAGCAAGGTCAAAAACTTTCCTTTAGAGGGGCATACATATGGATGGTGAAAGCAAATGAATACAGAGAGTCTTGATATGGGGGGGGGGGGGGGCAGTTTAGTTTTAGGGGGCTAAATGTATGAAGGGAGGGGCAGCATGCGGATTAGGAAATTCTAGTATGCTGGAGTGTTCCCGTTTGCAAGAGTTGTTGTAATGGTTTTTACCAAGTTATGTTTTTTGATTATATCTTAACCACAGGATAGGCTCAGCTGTCACACTGAAGATTGATCCGATATGACCACCAAGCAGTCAGTGCAAGACTGGATGAGAGACTCAAGTTGTTTTAATGTTCAAGACCGCCCACCCTCATGGCACTTACGACTTCGGTGCTTTTGTATCTTGTAGGTTCATCGCAATTCATACTTAGGTTGGTGTGAGGGGCCAGATGGAGCAGGCTGCCCAGCAATTGCTGAAATGTTACTCCTAAGACCATAACGCTTTACATTTTTTGGCTCCATGGTGAAGCCTGTGGAATGAAGATAGCTGTCTTCACGTAATCTTGTCTGCACGTAATCTTGTCTGCAAGGGATCACATGCAACCTAGCAGTCATGTTAGGCCCCTTTTGCAGACTCCACATGAACAATTGTATTTGCAATAGCACGCAAACCTGTTCTTCGACTATCTGGAAACCCAAAACGTCTCAGAAGTATGAAACAATTCAGAAATCTGAACTTTTGTAAGTTTCGAGAAGGACTTAAAAGTCTTCCCTAGCAATTCAAATTGTTGCAGATATGCTAGGTAGACACAACATTAACATAATCACATTCACCACAGCATGGCACACAAATAGTGATAAGAAATATCCAAATATACACAGAACAGAAAAAGTCATGCTCCTTCAGCTAACACTAGTGGATTGCAACTAAAGAGAAGCCCAGCAGCATAATTTCAGAAAAGCGCAGGGGAAACATGGTTAAAGAGCATCAGCCATTAATCGTCTACTGTTTCTAAGTAGGTTTAAGGGTAGCTATCAAATAATTCAGTTACTTGGAGCAATTACATGAACATGTATGTACATATGGAATTTAGTCAACTACATCAAAGACCGAACCATTGTGAAGGAAACCGCTCCAAAAAGCTGATGGCATGCCAGGTTGTGCAGTTATATAACTGCAATCTCAATGGAACGAGGTGGCATACTGAGGGGTTATCTTAAAAATCTGTTACCACTCCGGTCCTTGCAGAACTATAATGGGTAACCCCTCGTGATACAGCCCTTTATACATGCACAGACTTGGTTGAGCAACTTGAAAGGAAGAGGGACAGCTTGGAAACCACTTGTGCACAGGAAGCGGTTCTATAAATTAGGATTCTGGCAAACAGGCGTGTTTATTAAAAAAAAGTTCCCAGTATGAGGTGAATTGCCTCAAAGATATTGTTGGTATGGAAGGTCAGTCTCTTCTGCACCCTCTTAACTACTGATGGCTCTTTACACATGACACATTCAAGATTCGAGTCCTGTCACAAGCTTTAGATAATCATTACTCCACTAACACAACAAAAGGGGCTTTATGCAATTACCGCTTGCAGTTCACTAATGCTGGACGAAATGGGGTGTGAGGGGGAGGAAGAGAGAAGAGGAATTGAAGTCTCATTTCCTCTCTTGCAGAAAAAAACCGTCCACCTACATAGTCTTCCATAAATAACGAACCGATACTTGCTTACAACAGGAGTTGATAACCACAACACACGACAGCAGCGTTAAATGTGGAACAAAGATAGTGGTTTTTAGTTTGAGATTTATGGTTATGGTGTTTGCCAACTGTTCAAGATTACCAAGAGGAAGAACATTGCAGAACAAGCCAGACTAAGCCTACGGCTTTCAGATAAAGTGCATGGGCCCTGCTCTTAAATAGCCCACGTTTCCCCCCCAGTAGGCCGGGTTCTGTTCCAGCCAGAAACCCTCCCTTGAAATGGAGGTACTTAAATGAGAAGCAACTACAGAATCGCCACACTTGTGTTTCAATTTGCGTGCTCTCCCTAACCCCTAAAGTTAAGAAAATATGGTTTCTCGGGCCAGGATTCATGTAATTCCTGCCTGCATTCCTGTAAAAGTGGTCTCCGTTGTACTAGGTGACGTGTTAGCGTCCTGCACCTGTAAAACTATTGTTGTGGGGCGGGGAGATGCGGTGGGAAAGAAAAAAAAAAAAAGTCTGAAAGCAGAATTATTTTTGTCTCAGAAAACACACATTGCCATAGTATTTCCTCACACTGAAGGCAAAACAAACTGTAGATGTCTTACTCGGGAAAGAGCAGAACACCATCACTCAGTGAAGTTGGCCAAAAGCTAAAGTGGGCTGACCAATACTTTAGTAGGCAGACAATATAGAAGAGGGCTGGCTGAAAGCTCCTACAAGTATATATTTTGACATAATATGGCAAAATTGAAAGGCAATTGCTAGTGACAGACTTAGGGGGCCATTTTATTTTTTGATTTCAAATGTTATTAAAATATAAGTTTCACATCAGAAGTTACAGAAAATCAGGATTGACAAAGCCAAAAAAGGTTTGACATTCAACATGTCGAAAAAAGCAATAAAAAGAAAAAGTGACTACTGTAGTCCAACACCATATATAACAGATGAGTTAATGTATAATTAGTGGATAGGAAATAATTTAATGTGTGATGACCGTGTGCTCTACTGTTCCGATATAAAATAGGTAGAAGAATATACCCAAATGATCAATAGAAAAGTGAGACTAAAAAACTCCTATGGGCTGATTCAAGATGGACCGCATACATCACTAGCCAATGACAGAATGTCCCTGAGCCAAAAAAGCCAATTGTTTAAGGAGGCTTCACAAAAGCCACTTCTATCAAGTATGTGCACAATCCAATACGCTATATAAAAGCAGCATGTCTTCGCAAAAAGAAATTCACGGTTCGTCGCACACCGAGTGGTGTGATCCCCCATTTGATTCAGTAGCAACAAATGGATGCCAGGCAGTGCTGTGCTTCTGATCTCATTGAATAGATCGCCTTCCATAACTTATCCTGATTTTCGGATCTGCCTCTCACTTCAATGGTCCTGTCAATTGTTGCTCACTTCCTGCTCCCAATAGTCTACCCTGGCCAAAATTCTACCCAATACCTGCCGATCTCCTTGGGAGCCCCTGTAGCCTCCTGAGGAGCTAGCTCAGGAGACCCAAGCAAAAGGCGTGTCTCGTATTGGGCGGGACCAGGGTTTGCACTTCCTGTTGTCAGAGCAGAGGTATGGGGGACACGTTCCTAAAAACAACTCCAGTAAACGTAACTGTCCTATGGCTCTTTTGTATCAAAACATTTCCCCACAGGCTTCAGTAAAGCCTTTAACACATCAGTCCCCTATATTACTGCAATCATTGTACAAATGGAGTTTAAAAAAAGTCATCATGATGTAGGAGAGTTAAGGGATTTGCACGTCACACGATTGTTTAGGAGTATGCGCTTGAAAAGGAGCAGAAAAGTCACCAGACTTGCCTGTGTTGGTATGGCATTCTACATTTTAGGGACGGTGCTTGTAAAGCTTTGGCTTGCAAGATTTTCTTCTAGTACCTGGGGAATGTTCTTCTAGTACCTGGGGAATGTTAAGTCACATGGTGGTATCCCCAAGCTGCAGAACACTTTTTAAAGTACATTTGGGAGTTTAGAGCACCTCACTTTTTAAGACCGAGAAAACAAACGCTTACCCAAGCGGGTGTCACGTTTTGGTTAGCTTACAATAGGCTTATTGTACAACTTATTGGGCACCTCTTCCCCCCCCCCCCCCCCCCTTCGTTCATGGGCTCTTTCGATCAATCATCAGTATCTTGGGTCTTAGTACAACTAGTTCAATTTAATCAACAAAGAACGTAAAATCAAAATGTATGCTAAAATAAAACAAAAAGGCAGGACCTGAAATCTTAAAAACCCAGTAATGTATATTAACACCAGTTTCAACAACCCAGCAGAAGTACAATTTAAACAGAAATGCTGGCGTCATGTATGAGTCATGGTGGTGGTTGAGATTCCGCATTTTAGGTGCAGAGGAGAAGTCCACAAAAATAAATACCATGGAGAGGGGTTGTTTTAGAGGGATAATGATTAAATTGGCATCACCCTGTCTACATAATCCATTCAACTATATGCAGCATTAACTAGGTGCAGCTAAAATGAGCAACCCAAAACACTTCCCAAGAACATTCTTCTACGAAGACAGAGCTACCCCTTGTCTTCACCTGAAGTAAAACGTTCATGTGTGAACGCGTTCCAGTAACCTGAGTCCATTATAAAAAGTGCTGCTCACTCAAGAGTGATACCCAACTCCTTAACTATTTCAACATTCAGTTTTATTTACATAGCGAAAGAGGAAAAATTGGCAGTCTTAATGCACGTTCAAATGGCCCAACACTAGGTTTAAAAGAAATTGCAAGCAGCCCTCCACCCCACACCAATAATAAGCATTTGCAATGCAATATGTCTAATTTATGAGAGTTTAAGCTATTGTCATATAAAATGGCAATCGCTCAAACTCTAGTAAATGCGAGACATTTCACTTTAAAAAAGCAGCTACTTGAAAGTGCTCATGGCGTGCAGAATGCAAGGAAAGCACGTTGTGCCTGCAGTAGGAGAAACTCATTAAAGAAAATAGTGCTTACAGACTAAATAAGACATACTGTGTCCCAACAGAATTAAAAGGGCCAATCGTCTTGGGAGGTTACAAATGCAGACAAGGAGGGACTAACAAGCCAAATAGAGACGACTCGGAAGCCAGCGTTTACAAAGGACAATAACAAGGCAATTACAAATATGGGTGGAGGGTGGGCGTTGCCTCAAAGCTATACTCCAATACTGCACGCCTCACAGCAGCGCGCATGCGCTGCCCAGATAGACCTAAAAAGGAGGAGGTTGCAAAGGTCTACAGGACATCTGAGACGCCACAAAGGCTTGCATCAATCTAGTCTTACAGCAGAGGGAGGTTAAAGACAATCAATAGCAGCCATACATAGATGACACATGGCTATCTCAACTCATTAGGCCCAAAGAACACCCGCCACACTCCATACGAAACATGCCCAGACTCTGGAAAAATGTGGATTCTTGCAATGGCAAGAATAAAGAAAAGTTAAAAGAAGTAAACCAGCATGATAAAGGACCTACTAAGATAATGCCCCAAATATTTTATAGCAGTGATTGGGGTGCTGAGTTTTTTAACTCTAGAAGTAGGCTAAATGTTCTCCTCAGTGGTAGCTTTTGACAGCATCAAGATTCATCCATGAGGAGGATATACAACTACTTGAAAATCTCCTCTGCGTCAAGACATATAATGTCTCAAATACTACATTCACATCATCCTGACCTGGATGTTCAGCGTCTACCTGAAGTCAACCCAACCAAGAACAAAATCCTGTTCTTTGCCAAGAGCAACAAATACGATACAGTACAAATCTGGCTCGTTGACACAAGAATTGATGGCTTTGAACACAGTCTTTCACTGAACTGACAGCAGCTAGGAGTTCCAGGACTCTAGGTCTGGCCTGGACCGAGGGACGATAGTTTCCAGGAGAGAGTTTGCCTCTGGAAATGTATCTGCCCAACAACGTGTACAAGTATGCCGTACTTAAAACACAATGTACAGGTTACTGGCTCAAAGGGAGCAGAATTCAGACATTGGTGGCCCAACAATGAAATTTCAACCAATGAAAACCGGGTAGAACTGGCTCTTAAGTCTATATTCTTTAATTTCGTCAGCTTTTGGAGCAAGCATTGCAAGGTCAGACCAGTTGGTATGGTCAAGGATGCAGATTCATCCAAGACACAGGCCAAAAGAATGCCAAATCTGGCAAATAGGCAAAGAAACGTTTCAATGTTTGATAACGGAGTCTTTGTTTTCCGTTAGAAACAGCTTCATATAGATTGTAGGTTGAGCAGCCAATCTCAGAAAGCCGACTTACAGCCCTCCTCAGGAATAGCTTAAAATGTAATGGGTTCCTCAAGCATTTTACAGGTGCAATACTAAGTTGTGTTGTCGATTTTCTTTGCCAGCTTGTTCTCGTGCATATCTTGGGTTCCCATGGCAGTCAGAGGACAGAAGTCAACAATTATTAGGGTTACTTTTCATCACTAGTGTCACAATACTGTTGCATCTAAAGTGAATGGCTAAGTACGCGCTTAGAGAGGGAGCTCTGCAACAGGGTAACCCCTTTTTTAATGACCTCGTTGCATGCAATTAAATTGCAGTACACTTCGAAATAGATTCCCTAAAAAAATCAAGCACTGGCAAAGCCAACTCCGCTTTGGATGCCAAGCTGCAGACTTTGCCATTGATTGTTTTGAATTAATGTTATTTAATACATTTATAATAAAGTCCAATAAAAATAGCAGCCTATGTGGATGCATGGGCTGCTATTGTGTAATTGTTTTAGACCAAGTATAAGAAAAACCACTTCAAGACTGCCATCATGCATCCTGGAATTGCTTCAACCACCATTTAAGGAAGGGTGCAGCAACAGTACAGGATGAGGCAGCAAGAACTCTCCAGTAAAATCTGGGTAGCTGCTGGGCCCTCACAATAACACATTTTAAAATGTTAAAATGAAGAACTGTAATAAGAGGAAATGCTCTCCCCCACCCTCCAAATACCTAGCACTAAAGGAGAAAGGGAAACAATGGCTTTAGTGGGCTAATCCATTGGTGAATCTGTAGGTTGTGGTGGGCAAAAGCAAAATGTGAATTACACTATAACAGGCCACTGGATGAAGAGGGGCGGACTGAAAGCCTACATGTGCATTTTTAAATTATTTTTTTTGTGTCAAAACTCAAGGTCTTTAACTTGAAATCTCTGGGCATTCAGAAAGCAGTTATCACAAACTCCTATGGTTAGGTGAGGCTGATTTGTAAAGCGCGGCAGCAGCCCCAGGAAAGGGGCGTTCCGGCGCTAATAGCAATAAAAGGCCACTGACAGCAAATCGTCTATAAAACAAGCAAAAAGAGGACTGAGATACTAACACATCTAGAGGGATGGGAAAGGATGAGTTTTCAGGACCTTCCGGAATGTCAGGTAGCTGTCCATACTCCGGATGTAAACAGGAGGAGCATTCCACAGCTTAGCTGCTAGAATGAGAAAAGAGCGTCCTCCAGTGCCAGCCCTCCTAACCCGGGGAACAGCTGCAAGGTGTTGATCTGCTGAAAGAAGGTGGCGGAGAGCAGGTCAGCCAGAATGCCAGGAAGTTCAGGATCCTAAACCCAAAACCAGAGAGACTTAAAACTCCACCCGTTAAGCCACTGGCAGCCAATGAAGCTGACGAATGGCAGTGGAGGTGGAGCAGCGGCGAGGCATGCCTAGAAGAGTTCTGGCAGCCACATTTTGGACTCTGTAGTCTCACAATCTGTCTTCTTGGCCCCCAAATAGAGAGCTGGCATAGTCCAGTCTCGACAGCATGGATGCCTGGACAATCATCTGTCAGATGGAAGGGTCGAAGAAACCCAGCAGGGGTATAAGCCTGCGCAGGATGCCAAAACATGTCGCTGCTACCGTCTTAGTTTGAAAACTCAAGGCAGAGTCCACCCAGACCACAAGGTTCTTCACCACCCGTTTACGGGTGGGTGCGGGGTCCAAGGTGGTGGGCCACCACTGTTCACTCCACAGCTCCCGGTCTTTCCCAACCAGCGACCTCAGAGTAGCTGGCGTTGAGCTGGAGACAGTTGGCCGTCACCCACCCTGCAACGTCCGCTAGACCACTCCGGAATTTTGAAGCGTCGTTCGAACAGTCAGAGAGGGCAACAACTTGTTGTGTCATCGGCATATGACACTATAGTCAACCCTCTCCTCTTGGCTACCTCAGCTAGGGGCTGAACATACAGGTTGAAAAGCATTGGACTCAACGCCGAACCCTGCGGCACTCCCTGTTTGATAGGATGGAATCTGGAGGGGAAGGGAGGGGCCAACACCTGAAAGGACCTCTCCGAAAGGAGATAAACCAATCCAGGGCGTGGCCCATTATGCCAGCCTCCTTCAACCTCTATCAAAATCTTGTGAGAGACCATATCAAATGTGACACTAAGATCTAATAGGATTAGTGCCGAAGTGCATCCCTCATCCAATGCTGCTCTTAGTTGTTCGGTCGCAGCTAGGAGGGAAGACTGTGCTCAGACTTCGGAGGGATGTGTCATGGCTTCTAGGTTCAGTTCCCAAGCATGCTTGTCTTCCCTCTACATCAGAGGTTTGATTGAATGGATGCTGGCTGGGATACTCGTAACCAGGGTTTACTTTAACCCAACAGTCTGTACCGCCCAAGCTGGCTATTCAATAATGGCATAAACTCCAAAGAGAGAACCCCACAACTCATCACATAACAGGAGGCCCAGTCTTGGAAATTGTTGAAACTGTCTGAACATAGGTGGACATATGGATGGGCAATTGTGACCACTGTCTTGAAGTCACTTGAGTGAATTCATTTGAACTCTACTGAATGCAAAATAGAAGTCCAGGTCTCACCATGTATCACAATGAGTTCTAGTTGTAGGGACCTGTAGCAAAAATCTACTGGTCACTATAAATTCTCTAGTGGAGGGGCACCCACAGGGAGTCAACGTCAAAACACCAAACTGTAGTAAAGAAGGCAGTCTGTACACGGCATTCACTTGAGCTTAAGGTAATTTATGTAAGCACCAGAGTAGAGAAAAACCCGACCAGCAAGACCGGGATCAAACGGGCATCTAACCGCCGTTAGTCCGAACGCTCAGCCCATGACACCACAGAGGTCACGAGCCCAGCGCGAGACATATGCTCAGATAGATAAAAGCACAATGTAAATATAACACAAACCTACTAGTTCAAAGAGGTGCTGGTGACCACGACTTTAAGAGGCAGTATGTCTAAGAGCTGCAAAGACCAGCTCATCTGGCTCTGTACACTGAGCGAGGGGGGTAAAAATCTGCAGTCCTTGGGTCACACCCGGGTGATAAAGTAGAGGCACGTGCACATTCTAGAATTTAACCCTCTGGAGGCCAAGATACTGATGGAGAGATTAGGTAAAGGAATGATTTCTAGGACCCATTGTGTTCTAATCCTTAAACGCACCGACTGCTTTCCGGACCTGTTCAGGAGATGAAGTGTGGGTGAGCGAAAGGGATAATAACTGGTGAAATTCCGGACCGGCTCCTAGAAAATTGGCGATCTCTGCTCGCCTTTGCATGGTTCAGCTCAATAAAACAAAGAACATGTGGGTCTGAGTAAGGGAAAAAGATGAAGAAACAAAATAACCTAGCTGAGTGAGTATTGCTTTTAAAGGATGATTTCCCTCACACACCATAGGTGGCATGCTCCTTCATCTGGAAGCTCCTCGCATTGTGAAGCCTAGTCAGCGTGGGCTACAACTCACACAGAGTAGCACAACAGATGTTTTCAGAGATATAATAAATACTCTGCAATGAGCTGAGGAGGTCAAGGTAAGCAAAGTGTGCAGAAAGATGAGATGGTTAGAACTGGCTACAGGGCACGAGGACAGCTTTATTCATTCGCCACAGGGTCATGATTAATCGAAGGACACTGCAGGAAAGCTTCAACCTCCTGGGGTGTGTCTTTAAATCCATCTCAGCCCCCCTTTCGTGTTTCAGCTCAACTACCTACACCTGGCCTACCTGAAACCTGGCGTCAGCATCGAGCAGGCAGGAAACCTCAGGCTTGCAGTGCGTGATGTTCCCTACTGCCGGCTGATTTCTTTAACATGATCTGGGCTTGTCTGGCCCTGGTCCCCTTCTGGGAGGAGATGGGATATCGCCATGGCTCTAGGTTTCCCAATCCACCTCACCCTAAGAGTTGCACTATTGGGCCTATAGGAGGAGGTGGGGGGCAGAGGATGGAGCACTCCTTATATTGGGGTAACCACGCTGGTAGCCAAGCAAGACATTGCCCGCAAGTGGAAATCTCTGGCACCCTATCACTGGGAGATTGGAGGAGCGGTGTGGATTAGAGTAGGAATGTCCGATTTATGAAACAGGAGGATGCCTGCAGAAACAACAGGTATCCGATTTCTGTAGTTGCATTATGGAAATACAGACTTGTTTCAATGTGTGTTTTACCTTCGGAAAATCAATAACATTTGGTTATTAAAAAGTACACTCTGGTGGAAGATAGCAACCGAAGAAGAGGCTCCACTTGGCACAGAGCTGAAACTGGGAACAAGATTACTGATAGAGGAGGGCCAGTACTGTTCTAGTAGCTATGGCAACACATCTCTTGGGTAGCTGGGAAGTCTACAAATTAAGAACAAGGGCCCTCTAAATCTGGAGTGTAATATTAGCACTATATCGTTAAAAGAATAGGTTTCATTTACTTTTAGTTACTGTAATGACACTTTGGGCTGACTTGGTGAGATGTATATTCTGGTGTCTGCAGGGCACCACTGGACCGAGAAAATATCCACAAAATAGGAAACCGGGAGGGTGGCCTTACAGTAGCAAGGAAAAAATGAAATACACAAAGGTCTGAAAGGCCATCTCCTTACATCCATGAAGAACTATTTTCCAGGAAAGGTAGAGGAGTGCGTGTTTATTTTCCAAGCCAGACATTAGAATGTAGATGTCTACCGCTCTGCATTAACCCTTCCATCGCTGCCTTCAAAGCCTACCTTTTGAAGACCTGTTAAATAGATTGCTCCAGTCCAACTTAACCCAGTTTTCTCCTTCCTGCTTGATATTCCTACTGTATCCTCCGTTTTGGTGTTTGTAGTGAAAAGAGTTGATCCTTGTGATCTGAGATCACTTGTTGCAGAACTTTAGATGAAGTGAAGGAGAGAAGTGTTTTAGATACTTCGTGTTCTTTTGAAAGGATAAGTAGCTATTCCAATAGCTATGTTTGGTTGGTGGGGCTGTCGATTTGTAACATGGACGAAGGGAAAAAAAGATGGTTGTCTTGCAAAAGACTTAAAGGGCTACAATTATGACATCAGCCCTCTAGGCTCTCCTTTGCAGCCCGAGGATCGGGAGGAATGGATAGGCAGGACAAACATGATGGTACTATCCTCCTCCGCGGTGACCTGGGCAAGCAAGTCATCTGTTCAGAAATAGCCATTATTTACATCGCCCCCCCCGCCCCCATTCATAGTGGCCATGGGCGATCTTTACGATTAGATGTTTAATACCCTCAATACTGAGTCCACACCAAAGAGGATTTGACAACATTCATGAATATGAAAATATGGATATTCAGTAAAGAAATTAATAAGTCTGAAGCAGAGAAAGGCACCGCTACTCTCCTTTTGGTTGATTGGTGAGTTTCCACCCGACTTGTCACAAGTTGGGTTAGTTGATAGCAAACGGATTTTTATGGCCTGGCTTGGAAGCACAACTGTCAGACAATTATGTAATAACACCAGGAAGGGGCAGTCAGTGGCTATGTGCACACGTTGGGGGGGCGAGGAGTACATATTTTGATTGGGCAGAAGTTATATTGTATTGTAACTGCATTTGTATAGCGCTTACTACCCCTGACGAGGCGTTGAAGCGCTTTTTTGGCGAGTAGCAGGCTACTCCAGGACCCACAGAGGATTAGTGTTGAATTAGTATAGTGAAACATGCAAGTACATTTTAAGTGGTGGATAGGTTAGTCAGTTATTTGACTTTGGAATGATAGCAGAAGGATAGAGGAGGAAAAAAGGTTTATTTATACAGCGCTCGTTACCCCTGATGGGGTGTTTAAGCACGCTATTCAGGAAGCCCGTACAGGATTAGTGGTGAATTAACATGGTGAAACATGAAGTAATTTCAGTGGTGGATATTAGTCAGTTATTTGGAGTGAGAAGGATAGCGGAGGGATAAAAGGGGAAGAAAGGTTTGCATTCATATAGCACTTGTTACCCCTGATGGATGTTTAAGCGCTTTTCTGGTGAGCAGCACGCCACTCCGGAACCCATAAAGGATTAGTGGTGAAAATTAGGACAGTAAAATATGAAGTAATTTGAGTAGTGGGTATGTTATTCAGTTATTTGGGTAGAGAAGGGTAGGTGGCGGGATAGTGAAGGGAAAGAGGTTTGTATTTATATAGCGCTTGCTACCCCTGCTGGGGTTTTGAAGCTCAAGTAGCACCCTACTCTGGAACCCATCAAGATTAGTGTTGAATTAGTATGGTGAAACATGAAAGTAATTTTAGTGGTGGATGTTAGTCAGTTATCGCAAGTATCAATGCCTCTCTATGTAAATGTTATCACGAATTTGCCTCCAACACCTGCAAACGTTAATTGTATTATTGTTGCTTTAAGGAAAATGTTAATAAAGAAATGTATTTTAATCCGTTCGATGTGTCGGACGGTCGGGGGCAGTCCGACGTCACGGTGGGTGGGTGCGGGGTACGGCCAAGGGCCATCTGAACCACGCCCACTTTTTATTTCACCTGCACCGGATTTTGGGGCACGATGAAAGGGTTAAAAAAAAAAACAATCATTGGCATAGCTAATAGGTCTGGGTTCAATGTGCTAACAGATGAAGCTTTAGCATTTAAGTGATATACAGTACAGAATTCAGCAAGAGCAGAATAGAGAGGGCTATAGTTATTTCTCAAGCAGTTCAACAGAAGCACTGATGTAGAAGTAGGATACAGTCAACTATCAACCACTAGAGGATGTAAAGTACTACTGCTGTCATGGGCACCAGAAAATCAAGAAGAACCCCTTCCATCTGTGAGTCTGATCAGTCTGGGATGCCATAACTGCACCTTGACACGGAGAGCAGCATATGGCCAGGAGGGTGCAACTGCACCTACTTGCTGTGAACCTGATCACTCTGGGAGGCCTCAGCTGCTGGAGGGTCTGTGCCATGAACCTGGCCAAGCCTTACTGCATCTACCCGATGATGTCTGCAGCAAAGAGGCTACCATGAAAATGGGAGGCGTGGATTGGAATGCACTGCTTCACCAACCAGGTGCCCAGTAAATGTATGGATTCATTTCTGTTGGTCAAGTAGGTACAACTAACGTTATTGGGCAATATTTGTTTTCACTAGCATGCCATAAATATATATTCCACATTTTGTGTAGATTCAACATGGTTTCAAAGTTATTAGCAAGCCAGTAAATGCCTTTCCAATGGAAAGTGCATCTGAACCATAGCTACGGAATTGCTCACGGATGATAAAATATACAATTTTTTAACATTGATAAAAGACAGCATGGCCGAAACGTGTTTGTCTGCCGATTGGAGCAGAGATAGATAGATGAATAATATAAGGAACTCTGGAAGAGCTGCTCCTTTATATAGAGAGCATCTACATCAACACAGACACTTGAAATCGGGTCCCTGCAACATTTGAGGTGAGCAGATCTCCACATGTGCATAGTGCAATATGTTATTACCAAGGACATATGGAATTATGCAGCAGGGGAGGACCAAATTCTGCAACAAGTTTGAATAAGTTATCCTGGCAGAAAAAGCAAATTATGCAGCATAATGCAGTACATTTTGTAATATTACTTAAGTATTTTGCTATTTTTACTCATAGTATCATTCCATTATCTGGGCAAGGATGTCACCTCCTTAGTACATGTTTAACAACCAAATGCTCCAATAAGCAACTGAATGATAACAGTCTTCTTTTGCTTAGGGCCTTCCACTGAGCGAGAACCCTTTCCCCATGTTTTAAATAACTTTTGAATCATTTGAGCGAACAACATTTGGGGGGTTAATCTTCAGTTTATACAGTGAATTAAGGATTTAAGTGGCAAATGCAACAACTCCACAACTACACAGAAACGCCACTGCTACAGAATCACGTCATTTCATTGGCCCTATTTATTACCAGTGTTGGGAGGGGCCATGACAGTGGGTCATGATGTCGTTCCCCTTACTCTCAACGACAGCTGTTGGATGGTGGGGTGTGGGACTAAATTTATGTTCACTGCCATGGCATGAATATACGGATAAGAGAAAGAGGTGGGCGGATGTTAATACAATTAATTGGGAGGCTTAAAGAGAAAGCAATATGGGAACTCTACAAATAGATGGAGCTGTCAACTCAACTGCCCCCATGTCTTTAGGGGCACGTCAAGAGGGTCCTGATTTCTCATCCAGCAGCTTTACATGTGTTAGAACCTGTAGATCTATGGGGAAATCCAATCTACAAGACCCAGCTTACTGCTGCTGAAAAGTTAGAAGTACCTGAAAGTCCCTAGTTGGGACCAGTCAACAGCTGTGGCAGTGTGAGAATGGGAGGGGGCGAAAGAAAGAAAACTGCACAGGGAGTTGGGTTTAAACAGAGGGTAAATACAGAAAAGTCTGCTAAGAGAGGGAGCAGAGAATACATTGAAGCAAGAGAAAGAATACACAAAGAATTGTGCATGTATGGAAAGATGAGAAAGTAAACATGAGAAAGTTTGCAAAAAGAGCTTGTGGAACGGAGGGAAGCAGCGAGAACTGTGCACATAGAGGAGGCATTTATAAGGGAGATGAAGGGTGAACAAATTTAAACTTTGCCATAACAGAGAGCACAAGGAGTGGGAATGAAAAAACGGATGCAAAAAAATAAATAAATAAAAAGAGAAAAGAGAAGGTAACCAGAGAGCTCGACTACCATAGAAACAAGAGACAGGCAGGGCAATTGGTGAAAAAAGAGAATTTTGCAGCGAGGTTGAACTTTCAAGGACACCCATGCCATTACATGGTCGAAGATAACCAGACAATGTATGTAGTTCTGTAGCAGGAGCACTGATGGGAGGAGGGCAGTCATTAACATACATTGGTTTTTTTATGTTAAGGTCTGGCTTGAGTGCAACGGTCACCCGACCTTTTAACCTAAACCAATATTCTACAGTTTTGTTTACACACAAATACATATCCTTCCCCACGCTATCTACTTGTAATACTTACATAACATTGCCATACAGCATAGTTTTATAGCCAGCCCTATAGCATGGATGTTTTATGAAATGACATTGTTGAGAAGTTTTAGAAAATGAATCATGCATTTGTAATTTTGCTACTTTCTTTTAAAGAGAAATTACTATAGCCATTGCAATATTTGTGGAGAAGTGTGGCTCAGGGGTTAGAGGCGGCAGACCTGGAGCTTGAGTTCGGCCCTGGACCAGGGTTCAATTCCCCGCCTCGGCGGGTCTTGGGCTCAAAATTCCACGGACTCGTTAATTCTCGCTCCGGTGCCCTCTCGACTCACGGGTTCACACTCTGCGACTGTGGGCAATAGCTTGCTTAATCTCCACAACGGCCCCGCGCGGCGGGATGCCTGGCTTTCACCTTGGGGATGCCCTGCCAGGGTTATCTCACAGGGGAATACCAGGACGGGTTCCCTAAGCAAGCGCGGAGATGCCCCAGGGTAAGTCGTGCGCTATATAAGTTTCATTCATTTCATTTGTTGAAAAACTGAACCACCACTGAGAAATCACCCATGCATTCCAGTAGCAGCTGGGAAAATGTCCCAACTAGCTCTGACCCAGGTATCTTCAATCTTTTCACTCAGGGGTCAGTATACAATGTAGGTCACCTTTCAAGGACGACGTTTTACCATTCGAGAAATTCTGAGAAGGTTAGAACATACAAGATTTAGGGGCGTAGGCCCGACCCTCCAGACCAAGTTCTGCTGTATCAACTGACCATACAGATTACCTACAATATCTAAACCATTGTTTGAGGCAACAGCATTTAGTGAAATCGTGCACAACAAATCGACTGGAATTTCTCCTATAGTTGTTCTGTGAGACTGTGACGGAGACGGAGACAGACATCCCTTTACGTAATATCAACATGCCCGTACTGGTTCTTCTCGTTTGTCTGCCCAGCGCCAAGTGCTGTGGGCCCTGCAAGCATTTCGCTTTACTAACTGGTGGCAAAAGAAAATCCGTTGGCATTGGAAGTTACTCAACTCAGGAAATATAAGGAAGTGCACCGTAGAGAAATAAAGAAACAACCTTGTGGCGCGTGAGAGATGCCACGACAGGCTGAACTGCTGACGTCCATGTTAATAGATGTTACCGATTTACACAAACACCCATGTGAAATGAACATCAAATACTCCTAGAGTCCATTGATCAGAGATATTTTCTCAGATAACCAGCATTAGCTTTTTAACTATTCCTGAAACATATGTTAGATACAATGGTATTTATATGTTGATTGAATATAGCCAGGGACCAAGAGTGCTGAGAGCTAGTTGTGTTCGACATAGTGGTGAGTGGAAGAGAGGGGTAAGTACTGCACTTAAATTGTGTTTACAATTTTTAGGTGAGAGCGCCCAGAATCACTTTGTCAAAACCGGAGCTGGGATTACAATCCATGTACAAAAGAAAAAAAATATCTACTAAATTGCCCATTAAAACAGCCTCAAAATATTTATTTACACCTCTTCATCTTTAAAATTAATAAATAAAGTTCGCGCTGTCGTGAACAGCTCCGAAAAAAAAATGACCAAAGTTGCAAAGTAATTTTCAACATCTTACACCACTCGTAGATTTTCAACAACCGTACTACAAGTCCCACAATGCACAGCCCCCAAATCCCAGTTTCCCGATGTTTTACTGATAGGTCGAAAGAAACCTCAATACGAATGTGCAGACCCCATTCAACAGATGTAGGTAAGGCTACACCACACCCAGGTCGACATGGTATTAAAGTCCCCCGTGCGTGATTGCTCCCGTGGCAGCACTTGTCGGGTGCTTGAACGGACAACCGCATCTCACGTACCTTTTTGTTCTGTTGCTGCGCTCAATGGAACGTTCGCAGGGAGCCCAGCGCGACGCTGCCTGACCCGGGAGTGCGCGAGCGCAGCGCGGTTGGGATTTTATAACAGAGAAGTGACGCCACTGCCGAGAATCCCAGCCCTGAGCCTCGCGCTGCAGACGACTACGTCATGTGACCGCGCTCCCACGGTAAACACCGCGTGACCTGGCCCAGCCTTGCTGCAGCCGGCTGGTGGGAGGAGTTAGGATGTATTGGGCTAGTCAGCTGACCTGTGTTCAAAGTTTTCTGTGGTTTGCGGGAATTTCCAGAGCCGCTGTTATTTATTTATTTATTTGTGGGGTTTTATATAGCGCGTACTTTACCCGAAGGTGTCATAGCGCTTTACAATATAACCAGTTGTTACATTACCTAAGGACTGCAGAGTACGGACAGAATATGGGACAGAAAAAGGGAAAAGGTTTCATACACAATAATTATAGTTATCTACGTTGGCAGTACTTCTCATGAATTTACATCACTTCCCACCACCTCTCTTAGTTTTGGGATGGTCATTATTTAGGTTGAAGAGTAGAAAAGGTAAGCTTAATTTTAACATGCCGCATTGCATCATGAGCAGTACTAGATAGAGCATCTACAGTATCCGTTTCAGGGTTTCATGTTTTATTAATGGTATATTCAACCATTTCAAATCCCGGGGATGTAAATGTATTTGAGCTTATATAGCGCACAGCTACCCACAAAGGGTTTCCCGGCGCTTGCTTAGGGAACCCGTCCTGGTATTCCCCTGTGAGATAACCCCGGCAGGGTATCCACAAGGTGAAAGCCAGGCATCCCACCACGAGGGGCCGTTGTGGAGATTAAGCAAGCTATTGCCCAGAGTCGCAGAGTGTGAACCCGTGAGTCGAGAAGGCACCGGAGCGAGAATTATCGAGTCCGTGGAATTTTTGAGCCCAAGACCCGCCGAGGTGGGGAATTGAACCCTGGTCCAGGGCCGATCTCAGCTTCCGGGTCTGCCGCCTCTAACCCCTGAGCCACACTTCTCCAGATGGGATGCTGAATCACTTATCCAATATAATGTCCACCTAAAAAACTCAGAGAGAACCAGCACCTTTCCTTCTGCAAGCAAAGAAGAGATGACCTGGGAGGAAGGGGAATGAAACCAAGATCAAGGGGGAACTCAAAAACACATCGTCAGTTACAAAACTCACTGGCAAGCAGTTGCCTCACATGTACAACTACTAACCAAATATGCAAAGGCACATCTTTAAGGTAGCTATAAAAACTGCTGAAAAACATTATATCGCTCCGCCCGTCATCCCAGCTTCCATGGCTCGAATCCTGTATATAGAACATTATCATTTCTGCTCTTGTGAAGGTATGCATAGGACCCGTATGATAAATGTTCAGCATGACAAGATGCCATTGATGTACCTCCAACTGGAGTGCCATGAACTCCTGATTCATTGCAGATGTCCATTTAGGATCTTTTCTCTAGTCACCGTCACATCTTGCCATTTATTCACCTCTTGCAGCATAAATTCTCTTTCTAATGATGCATTGCCTGGTCTCAAACACCATCTCCAACACATACACATGTAGACCCATCAAAATGTCTTCTTAGCATGCTGGATGAGGAACACGATAAAGAACAGCTACACGATTGCTATCCTAATACAGCTAATACCAGCACTAAAAACACACCTGCTACACACCCACACAATACTGATCACTCTTCTACAAAACAAAGTCCCACTATCACCAAAGGACACTCTCTACACTGTCTACTAATAAATGCTCGATCCCTCTCTAAAAACAAGCATCACATCTACGACCTTCTCACCGATGCAAAACCAGACATACTATTCATAACCAAATCATTGTTGGGAGAGGAGATGGCTCCAGCCCTGCATGAAGCCATTCCTCTAGGCTATCAAATAATCACCCAAAATCGTATAGCCAAAAAAGGAGGTGGTCTAGATGTTGTATTCAGGCAAACCATACATATCCCTAAAGTTGACAACATCTCCATAAAGAATTGTGAGGCTCTTCTAACAAGATGCAATCCTACACCGTCTTCCACCTGTAACTTCCTGCTCCTTTACAGACCTCCACCTAGCAAGGCAACATTCCCAGACGCACTTCTAGACACAGTTTCAAACCTTATAACAATACACTCCAACCTATGCGTTCTGGGTGACCTTAACATTTGGTTTGATAAAACCAATATGACCCATCCAAAAACAATAATCACCGGCTTAGACGCATTGAACTTGCATCAGATTGTCCCCAATCCGACACACACCGCTGGACATATCCTAGATGTCATTTTTGCTAATACTGAACTAGCTACCTTTCAAACTATAACTCCAGTCACATGGTCAGACCACCACTTGCTTTTTTTCCAACATAAAACAACGCTAAGCGACTCACCTAAAACTACCTTACATCCATCCACCTATCAGCCGTGGAACAAACTCAATTTGGAACACTTGGAAACACAACTAACATCCAGTATAAATCTGGAAACCATAAATTCTGTTCAGAATCTATATGAGTGGCTACAGGAAGCTTTGGAAATCCTGATACCACTCAAAACCACACAACAGAACAAAAGAAAAAAAGCGCCTTGGAGAAAAATAGAAATAAAAGACATAAAACAACAAATTAGAAAGCTGCAACGTACCTGGCTCAAAACAAACCCCAAACAAGACAAACTTCACCTACAGAAAATTAACAGATTATATAAGTCGGCTATCAAAAAAGCTAAGAAAAGGTACTATTCAGACAGAATTCAAAACGCTAAATGTGAAAATAAAGAATTCTATAAAATACTCAATGAATTTCGAAAACCAAATTGCCTAGAAGAAACTCATCCTGTTACTCAAGATTTCACAAACTGGCAAATCATTACACGGACAAAGCAGACACGTTGGACTCGTACTTACAACAGAAACAAAGCACCAGCACTAACCCTTGTACAAAACAACTCTCCAAGAATGCTCTAAACAAGCCTCTCCGTTCCTTCTAACACATCTCACATGATGAATTTATGGACCTGGTCAAAGCAAGCAGGCCTGCCGGCAGCCCTTCTGACCCCTGTCCACCACAAACTTTCAAGACTATTTTTTTAACAACCTCTGCTGCCATTCCAGTAACAAGAATCATCAACGATTCCTTAACTACTGGAATATTTCCAGAAGAACTCAAAAAGTCATACATACGCCCTTTACTGAAGAAAACAAACTTGGACCCGCTGAACCCTGACAACTACAGACCCATTAGAAATGGACCTTTCCTGGGGAAACTGATAGAAAGAGCAGCGTTCGCCCAGATGTCACAATTCATTGAAGAGAATGACATACTTTCAGATTTCCAAACAGGATTCCATCCGGGAAGAGGCACTGAATCTGCCCTCCTTGCCATCTGGGATGACCTAAAGAATACAGTTGACCGCAACGGGGTTGCTGCGCTACTTCTCTTGGACCTCTCAGCTGCCTTTGACACGGTTGACCATGACACTCTGAAACAAAGACTTTATGAAGCCGGCATAGAGGGAACTGCTCTAGACTGGATTGCGTCCTACCTTCGAAACAGAACTAATGTCATCCACACCCCATCTTTGTGGTCCAAACCGTACTCCACAAAAGCAGGGGTACCTCAAGGTTCTATCATCTCGCCCATGCTTTTCAACATCTACATGAAGTCTTTACCAGTCCTGATCAATAAATTTCACCTCACGTGCAACAACTATGCAGATGATACACAAATACTCCTTCAACTGGAATGCCCCAAAGACATTGGAAAATCACCAATTTTCAGCTGTCTCAGAGCCGTGGATCAGTGGATGACTTGGAGCCATCTCAAATTGAATGCTTCGAAAACTGAAATACTTACGTGTGGCGATTGTAAAAATTACAACCCGCTTGTCACATAGCCTGATGAACTGGGATCACTGCCTAAAGTATCGAAGGAAGTAAGAAACCTTGGAATTACCATGGACTCCAAGCTGTCGATGAATGTCCAAGTGGATAAACTAGCAAGATCAAGCTTTGCTACTATAAAAACGCTGCAACGAATTTTCCCTCATTTGGGATTTCCACACAAGGTCAAGCTACCATCACCCTTGTTCTATTCAAACTCGATTACGCCAATATCCCCTACCACTGATCACCTTTAACAACCATGAAAAGACTACAACGGATTCAGAACTCGGCTGTCAGACTACTCTTGCATATCAAACCACGAGACCACATCTCCCCTGCCTTCAAAGCCCTGCATTGGTTACCGGTTGCCAGAAGATCCACGTTCAAGCTGCTTTGTATTACCCACAAAGCAATACATGGAATAGGACCACTCTTCATCAGGAATAAAATCACCAAACACATTCAACAAAGGAACCTCCGCTCTAAAGGAGCATCTCGCCACAAAATCCCACCATACAAGAAAAAAACCATGGGTGGCACATCCTTCTCTGTTCAAGCAGCCAAACTATGAAACTCTTTACCCCAAACATAAGATCCACCGACAACCACCTTATCTTCAGAAAACGACTCAAGATCTGGCTCTTCCCCCATAAGCACCATGCGGAAAAAGACATTTACAGCATATCCCTCTGTATATAAGCATTTGTTTTCACTATAGATATGTACCTATCTTTGTGTATTACTTTATAAAACATGTAAAATAATTATGTTGTTAAGAGAAAAAAAAATAAAAAATAATAATAATAATAATATTCATCCATAAATAAAAATCATCTTTGGTCTACATGTACATACTTCCATTGTGCATCTATGTACCTTCCATGTACTTGGATCTGTGTGTCTGTTACTTTTCTCCTGAAAAAGCATATCCAATACACTACCCTATTTCTCATCCTGTGCCTCTATCAATATATTTGATCTAAATATGCTTACTTCCTTTATGTACCTATATACTTTCAATGTACTTATGGATCTATATATTTATCACTTTCTTCTCATTTAGAATTTCCAATGCATTAGCCTATTTCTCAGCCTATACTTCGCTCTATATATCTTCTAGCCCAACCTTCTGACTCATCTCAAACTTCTTTTTACTACTCCTTCTAATGCACTACCCTATCTCTCATCCTATACATCTATCAATATATCCTCTACACCCACTCTATCATTTATCCCAAACCCATACCACTACTATGATCGCCAAAATAACCGTTTCTAGACTCTCTCCTGCTCTACCCCTCCTTGCATCACCTGACACCTCTTTTTACTACACCGATCCCCTAAAGCAAACGTTTCTAAACTCTCCCATCTGACTCCTTCCCTCCAAAACTCCTTTTTACTCACCCAAAAGCCTCTTCCTACTGCTAAGACCTTAAAAAAAAAATCTTCACTCTTTTATCCATCCACTATCCTTTTCAATCAAAATTAACAGACTAAGGATGTCAAAAAAGTCAGGACATAGCTAGCTTTCGACCAGTCGCATATTGGAGGAAGCTCTGGGTTACGCCTGAACTAACCCATTATGCTTCGGCGCTCCTAGAAACCAGAAATATGGACACAGGGGGTAAAATATCATGGTTTAAACAGGTCAAGTCGCAATATAAAACCTTGGGAATGGAGCAACTTGGGAAAACCCATCAGAAAACATCTTTCCATCACGGAAGGCCCTAAAAGAGATGTATTGGGCTAACATAACACAAAGGGAATTCCAAATACATACTGACGCATCACTAACCAGGGCTTTTTTGGAACTTAAACATATCCCTGTATATGAGCGATATTGGGACCTCATCACCATCCCCAATGATAGGAAACTTTTTCATCAATATAGGGTAGGAACTCTTCCTATCAACACATTCACAAGTAAGTGGTCAAGTAATAAAGATCACCATCAGTGTCCTTTTTGTATAGCCCAATCTGAAACTCTAGCCCATGTTCTGTTTATATGTCCAGTATATAAAGCTCCGCGCCACAAATGGATCAAACCAATTTGTATACAAAAAGGTATCCACAGTGGTACTATGGCACTCAGGATCCTAAAAACAGACTGCTCTGACAGTATGGTAATTGCACTTGCAAAGTTTCTAAAATGGATGTGGATTATACGTAGAGATACATTGAAGCTAACATAGACTGCAGTGTCCTAACCTGGATTTTAGTAGGAAGTATCAGTTCTTAATCATGTAACAATTTTTTTTAAATGGTTTATAAAAATTTTAAGATACAGTATATATTTTTTTTAAAACAATTGTGTTTGGATCACCCTGTATAAAGCATTGATTGAATAGTTTAATCCATGAATTTTCCCTTGACTTTTAGGATATCTGGATGTAATAAGTATGAAATGTTGTATTTTTTAATTGCTTGTTGTTTTACTGTAATGCATTTTATGACTTGTCTCGAAATAAAGACTTAGGGCCAGATGTAGGAGCCCTAATACCGGTCGGTAACGGCCGAATTCGGCCGTTACCGACCGGTATTAGGGTTTCCAGATGTAGGGGGCCTATATTTTACCGATTCTGTAAAGTTACCAAATCAGTAAATTTACAGAATCGGTAAAATACCGAATCGGTATATTTACCGATTCGGAAAAACCACATGTAGGTGGCACTCCTAAGAGTGCCACAGGCCCCTAAAAATCGGTATTTTACCACCCAATTCTATTGGGTGGTAAAATACTGAATTCAGGTGTGCATGCACATCTGTGCATGCACACCTGTGCAATGTGACACACAGACATGCCCTTAGGTCATGTCTGTGTGCCACATGGCACACAAGTCCGGAATTGGGGTGCTAGAGGGTGTCAAAGTGACACCCCCTTCACCCTTGCAGGATTCGGTATTTACCGATTCTGTAAATACTGAATCTGTATTTCCCATTGATTCCTATGGGCTTCAAGGCCCATAGGAATCAATGGGAAATACAGATTCGGTATTTACAGAATCGGTAAATACCGACTCTTACAGAATCGGTAATTTTTTACCTACATCTGCCTCCTTCCAATTTACCGACTCTTAAATACCGAATCGGTATGAGTCAGTATTTAAGAGTCGATAAATCGGATTTACCTACATCTGGCCATTAATGACTTGACTTGACTAACATGTTCACTTCTCAAATTCCATATTCCATATTCAACTATACTAATATACTGCCTAAATAATTGAATAACATATCTACTACTCAAATTACTTCATATTTATACTATACTAATTTTCAACAGTAATCCTTTATGGGTTCCGGAGTGGCGTGCTACTCGCCAGAAAAGCGCTTCAACACCCATCAGGGGTAACAAGTGCTATATGAATGCAAATCTTTCTTCCCCTTTTGTCCGTCCGCTATCCTTCTTTCTAACAGACTAATATCCACCACTGAAATTACCTCATATTTCACCATATTAATTCACCACTAATCCTTTATAGGCTTCCTGAATAGCATGCGTCAACAAGCGAGCGATAAATAAATACAAACCTTTGTCCTCCTCTATCCTTCTGCTAGCATTCCAAATCCAAATAACTGACTAACATATCCACCACTTAAAATGTACTTGCATGTTTCACTATACTAATTCAACACTAATCCTCTATGGGTCCCGGAGTAGCGTGCTACCCGTCGAAAAAGTGCTTCGACGCCTCGTCAGGGGTAGTAAGCGCTATATAAATGCAATTACAATACAACACAATAAGTCAAAACACAAAAGGAAAACGTTACAATGGTGTTTACGAAAGATGTGCAATTTAAAAAAGTTTAGATATAATCTGCCAGTATTGGCAGGAAGTGAGTTCAAAGAATATAGACATAACATAATGATATTATATAGCATAACATTATGGTCTTGGCTGGTTGCAGGGCTCGATTCGGGGTACCACGCAGGTGGATGGCGTCTCCCCACTTATTTTACTGGGAGCTCGATAACTGGAGTGAATGGAGTCACACATTCATTCTTTGGCCTCTCTAGGGCGAGATCAGAGCCCATTCAGAACGCTGCTCACGCGCTGGCTTCTCTGATGCAATCGCATCTAAGGGGTGAGCGAGGGGAGGCAATGAGTCTGATGGTGCAAGCAACCTTTCGTGACATCACTTCCTGTTGTGACATCAGCGTCCCCCGCTTCTTTTTTTAGGACTTGTGCCCTGGCTGGTTGGTTAGTTCCAAGATAAGTCCAAACAACAACCAAGGGCTCCACCAGTCATGCCCTCGCGGTCCCTTTACATAGGGAGGAGAAAACCAGGCTGTAGTCAACATGCCCCAGTTGAGACAACCTTCCCGGGTTGTCCCCCGGCACTGCAATAGGCATCAGGGAGGCACAGCAGTCCGACCTCTTCACAGAGTGTCCGTTGAGCGCCTCAGGCTGGGGGAGGAAATTATTTTCTGTCACATTCTAGGACTTCTGATTTTCACATTTTAAGGTTTCAGAAAGACTACTGAATCTAGTAATTAGATCCTCGCATACCATTCTGTATAGGTTGAGAGTTCTTGTTAGTGGATAGGATGTGGCATAACAACCAGAGCTAAAATTAAGTAGCGTGGCGTACAGCAATTTAGTTTGTAATAAGATTGCCAATGTTTTAACTGTGGTTTGGTTAGTTTTTTAAGGTGCTCCAGCAAGAGACGTAACCGTCCGTGTACGTCGTGATGAGAACTGGTTGTGTGCGTTACATGGGGAGTAGACGCATCCTTGCACTTGGGCACACAATATGGTTCGTTAGAACACAGACTCCAATGCGATTTTTAGCAGTTGATTATTTGTTCATCAATCTTGCAGAAAGAAGTTTTTGTTCATGATTTCACAAAATTTCAAACATATTCATAGAAATGTTCCAAAGAGATACTCCATACTCCGATGCATTTCGGGCTGGTGTTGCCCTTTATCAAGGAGTTCTGAAAGCAAAAAAACTCTTTTACCTTCCGAATCATAAACGGTAAAACATAAAACATAAACATTTGCATTGCATAACAAGCGTCATGGCATATTTACTAGCAACAAGCAGGTGGTTTATACAACGAAGTGAACCCATGTGATGGCGTGAGCTAGGTGAGGATTAGTGAAAATTCGGGGAGATGCAATAAGGTGAACGTGATACACTTACGTGTCACGGTCGTGTGTGCTTGGCTCTCTGGGGAGACAAGAAGAGGGGGGTTAAGGGGGTGAATGCCCGACGTTAAGCGAGGTAACGCGGGTCTCACTACGAGCTCCAACTTACTTGGGACTGAATGCAAACAGCGGCGGCTGATGTATTCTCGGAACATGGACTGGAGAGTTCACGAAGTGGCGGCAGAGACCGCCGGTCTATGACACTACGCGGCGTTAGGTAATGAACATAAAAAAGGGACTGGGATGATGCAAAAATGGCGGCCATCTTGAAGAGGGGAAATGGGTGAAGGGTGGGTAACAATGTAGCAATAACAAATATGTACAATGAAGGTGTGAAAACAGCATACACAAAAGGTAAGGCATGAAACGCATGTACCACAAGGGGTATTCATAAGAAAGCACTTAGTTCTATCCGGTCATTAAGACCGTGTGGCTTCATTGACTGTAGTCTATATATCCAAGCGGTTTCGCGCTGGAGAAGAAATTTATTGTTGTCTTTTCCTTCTTTTTTTTGGATCATCTCAAGCACCAAAAACTTAAGTTGGGCCACGTTGTGGTGGAGTTCATTGAAATGAATGGCAACGTTCGATTTTTGGTTCTTAGTGCGAATATTCGACTTGTGTTCGTTTAGACGAGTCTTTATTTTTCTGGTGGTTTTACCAACATATACCATGCCGCACGGGCATTTCAGTAGGTATATTAAGTTAGTGGAATCGCACGTGGCATTAACGTGAAGTTTGATGTTAAATCCTCTCATTGGATGATTGATGTTGTTGCCCATGATGACATTGTTGCAATTGTTGCAAATATGGCACGGACGCGTGCCAGTGTGGGAGGTTTGTTGAATGGGTTCTTTGCATAGGATTTCTTTTATGTTTTCAAATCTAGTATATGCGAAGATGGGTGGATTCTCGAATAGGTTGCCAAGTCAGGTTCCGACGCCAAAATGCGCCAGTGTTTCAAGATTATTTTTTTATATTTAATGCTGGAAGTGGAGTATTTAGATACCAATACTGTTCTGTTTTCATCTTTTCTCGAGGAACCTTTGAGTGTTTCCTGACGTGAGATAGCGTTAGCTTTCTTCATAGCTTCAGTGAGCGATTCTTGAGGGTATCCTCTGCTGATGAATCTTTTGGCCATTTCCTCCATTTTCTGTGTGCATGTTTCAGGATTTGAGACAATTCTTTTGATTCTCAACATTTGGCTGTATGGCAAGTTCCTTTTGAGCGATTGTTGATGGAAGCTGGTGTAGTGGACTGTATTATTGCGGTCCGTAGGCTTTCTAAACAAATCGGACACCAACCCAACGGAACAATACAGGACAGAACTCGTATAAATGCCGATAGCAAGGTTTTTTCAAAAATCCTAGCAAGTCGGATATCTGGGATAATTTCAACTATAGTATCACGGTGGCAACATGGGTTTATACCCAAAAGGGATACCACTGATCATGTTCGGAGAGTAATCTCCTTGCTTGATCGGGCTGAAGGTACAAACACATCAATGGGAGTAATTCTTTTAGATGCCGAGAAGGCGTTTGATCGAGTGGCCTGGCCCTATCTATGGGAATTACTTGCATTTAAGGGGTTTGGTCCAAGTATGATTAGAGCATTGAAAGCTCTGTATAATACTCCTATTTCATCCATCAAAACTGGAATAAATAAGTCGACCACCTTTCCAATTTGCCGGGGTACAAGGCAGGGGTGTCCTGCTTCTCCTTTGCTCTTTGCAATCTACATCGATGTTTTTTTAAACAAATTGAATCAAGAATATGATATTACACCTGTAGTAGCAGCAGATATACATTATAGAGCACTTGCATATGCTGACGATGTGGTGGTCCTTACTACAGATATAAGTAAAGCTATCCCAAGGATAGAAGACCTGGCTAGTCGTTTCGGCGCCTTTTCAGGGTATAAATTAAACATGGCTAAGACACAAATCTTATGTACAGGTGTAAATCCCCCAGCACATAACAACATAGTCTCCGTTGCAACATATCTGGGTATTAAAATCACATCGCCAGTTTCACAGATCCCAGAAATAAATATTTTACCCATGATAAAGGAATCTAACACTCTACTAGAGCGCATTAATCATCTACATCTTTCTTTATATGGCAGAAATAATGTCTTAAAGATGTTGATTCTCCCTAAGTTTTTATATCTATTTCGTTGTATTCCTTTGAATTCTCTACGCCTATTTTTAAACAGCTGGAGAAAATGACAGGAAGATTCCTATGGGGGTATAAACGACCTCGTAGAGCCTATCAAAAAATGATAATCTCAAAAGATAGGGGGGGCTGGGGTACACCATATTTTTTTTATTATTACCTATCATCAGTACTGCAGTTCATCGCTCCCTTAATTGTCAGTGAAAAGGCTCCGATTTTAGATTCTCACTGTCCATCTATTTACGAACTGGTTCTAGGGACAGAGGCCAGGGGCTGCTTACTAAAATTTGTCGAGCCCAGCTATTACAAAAAAACAAAATTTAAAATTGTTAAAGCTGCTTTTAGGGCCTGGAAAGCCATCAAGAGAGTCTTTGACATTCCCAGAATCACGAGATACACCCCCTTGACCCCCTCTCATATTTTCCCATTGTGGGTATAGATAGCACTGGGAGAAGATGGCATAATCTTGGCATTACCCAGCTCGGGGATCTGTTACAGAATAATAAACTTAAGTCATTTACCGAAGTTCAAACAAAATATAAACTTACCAATGCTGATCATTTCAAATATTTACAATGGCATAGTTACTTTTATACACTTTCAGATCGGGATCGAGCGTCGCTACAACAAATTTTTTTGATCGACTCTTTGTATCAAAGGAGGAAAATTGGTTACTTTTATAATCAGTTGATATCAAAACAACCAGATGATATTCTGTTTAGGCAAAACTTATGGGCGGAGAAACTAGGTATAAACTCAATTAAAATGGAAGAATCTATCTATTTGGCTAACTCCATCTTGTTGTCGGGTAGAAGTAGAACTCAACACTATATGGTGTTATATGATCTTTATTACTCACCAGCCAAAATTTCTAAATGGGGTTCCTCAGTGGGTGCCGCTTGTAGTAGATGTGGCTTACATGCAGCTGACTCTGTACATATGTTTTTCTCTTGCCCACATTTAAGTAGAATCTTATTAGAAATGCAACATTTTCTTTCTTTGTTATTTGGAATACCTGTAATACTCACGTCTGAACTTGTACTGATAGAAATTACTGACATAGCTATGACAGATGATCATAAAAAATTGTTATTTATTTCTGTTGGGATCTTTTGCTCCTGTGTAACGCAAGACTGGATAAGCTCAGACCCACCCTCTTTTGTTTCATGGCAAGCTCGCTTGCTGGCAAGATATATTATGGAGCGAGCAATATATAGGACAAAAGGCAGTAAAAGGAGGAAAATGGGAATTAAAATTTGGGAACCGATAGAGCAATGGATGGAGGGAGGAACTGGTTAAGTAGGCCAGTTTGCCAACGTTATTCATGAATAGTATTGTGTACTGCACATATAATCTTTGTTGTATATTTGAAGGATCTCTTTCTTATTGTTCTTTCTTTCATTATTATGTTTTTATCTTCTTTTCATGCTGTGAATATTATTTGCTTGTAAACCTGATCATCTCGCAATAAAACATTTAAAATAAAAAAAAAAAAAAAAAGAACTCGCAGACCTGGTGTCCAAAGCACACAAGAACGGTATAATTGATGACCGCACAAAAAAATACTTAACCACTGAATACCCTAGAAGTCTGACTATTGTGATGTTACCAAAAATACACAAGAACCTCATTGACCCCCCGTTCCGACCGATCGTGTCCACACGGGGATCCATTCACGAACCTAGGGGCAAATTTTTGGACCGCCATCTACAACCCATTGTAACGGATCTTAAAAGTTACATCAAAAACTCTCTGAAATAACATTCTCCAAAGATGAACAGATCATCCTGTGCACCACTGATGTCAAAAGTCTCTATACGTCCATTCCCCATGGTGGTGGGATTGAAGCAATTGAAAAAGCGTTACTCAATAGTAACCTTTCAGAATCTCTTCAAACCTTTCTAATGGAACTCTTCATTTTTACGCTATATCACAGCTACTTCACCCATGAACAATTCCACTACCTTCAGATGTCTGGCATGTCCATGGGCAATTGCGCTGCACCGACTTACGCGAACATTTACATGTCAGAATTTGAATCAACCCACATTTACGCCGATTCCAACTGGACAGAGAACTTAAGCTATACTTTCGTTATATCGACGACTTATTTTTCATTTGGAGCACCACTCGTGATAATCTAGAATCAGCATTAAGTGACCTAAACTCCAAAGACAATCGCATTGCTCTTACGTGGAACATCAGTGAACATGAAATAACCTTTCTTGATGTGTTAGTCAAAATCACAGAAACTGGGCTGACAACCGATTTGTTTAGAAAGCCTACGGACCGCAATAATACAGTCCACTACACCAGCTTCCATCAACAATCGCTCAAAAGCAACTTGCCATACAGCCAAATGTTGAGAATCAAAAGAATTGTCTCAAATCCTGAAACATGCACACAGAAAATGGAGGAAATGGCCAAAAGATTCATCAGCAGAGGATACCCTCAAGAATCGCTCACTGAAGCTATGAAGAAAGCTAACGCTATCTCACGTCAGGAAGCACTCAAAGGTTCCTCGAGAAAAGATGAAAACAGAGCAGTATTGGTATCTAAATACTCCACTTCCAGCATTAAATATAAAAAAATCATCTTGAAACACTGGCGCATTTTGGCGTCGGAACCTGACTTTGGCAACCTATTCGAGAATCCACCCATCTTCGCATATACTAGATTTGAAAACATAAAAGAAATCCTATGCAAAGAACCCATTCAACAAACCTCCCACACTGGCACGCGTCCGTGCCATAATTGCAACAATTGCAACAATGTCATCATGGGCAACAACATCAACCATCCAATGAGAGGATTTAACATCAAACTTCACGTTAATGCCACGTGCGATTCCACTAACTTAATATACTTACTGAAATGCCCGTGCGGCATGGTATATGTTGGTAAAACCACCAGAAAAATAAAGACTCGTCTAAACGAACACAAGTCGAATATTCGCACTAAGAACCAAAAATCGATCATTGCCATTCATTTCAATGAACTCCACCACAACGTGGCCCAACTTAAGTTTTTGGTGCTTGAGATGATCCAAAAAAAAGAAGGAAAAGACAACAATAAATTTCTTCTCCAGCGCGAAACCGCTTGGATATATAGACTACAGTCAATGAAGCCACACGGTCTTAATGACCGGATAGAACTAAGTGCTTTCTTATGAATACCCCTTGTGGTACATGCGTTTCATGCCTTACCTTTTGTGTATGCTGTTTTCACACCTTCATTGTACATATTTGTTATTGCTACATTGTTACCCACCCTTCACCCATTTCCCCTCTTCAAGATGGCGGCCATTTTTGCATCATCCCAGTCCCTTTTTTATGTTCATTACCTAACTCCGCGTAGTGTCATAGACCGGCGGTCTCTGCCGCCACTTCGTGAACTCTCCAGTCCATGTTCCGAGAATACATCAGCCGCCGCTGTTTGCATTCAGTCCCAAGTAAGTTGGAGCTCCTAGTGAGACCCGCGTTACCTCGCTTAACGTCGGGCATTCACCCCGCTTAACCCCCCTCTTCTTGTCTCCCCAGAGAGCCAAGCACACACGACGTGACACGTAAGTGTATCAAGTTCACCTTATTGCATCTCCTCGAATTTTCACTAATCCTCACCTAGCTCACGCCATCACATGGGTTCACTTCGTTGTATAAACCACCTGCTTGTTGCTAGTAAATATGCCATGACGCTTGTTATGCAATGCAAATGTTTATGTTTTATGTTTTACCGTTTATGATTCGGAAGGTAAAAGAGTTTTTTGCTTTCAGAGCTCCTTGATAAAGGGCAACACCAGCCCGAAATGCATCGGAGTATGGAGTATCTCTTTGGAACATTTCTATGAATATGTTTGAAATTTTGTGAAATCATGAACAAAAACTTCTTTCTGCAAGATTGATGAACAAATAATCAACTGCTAAAAATCGCATTGGAGTCTGTGTTCTAATGAACCATATTGTGTGCCCAAGTGCAAGGATGCGTCTACTCCCCATGTAACGCACACAACCAGTTCTCATCACGACGTACACGGACGGTTACGTCTCTTGCTGGAGCACCTTAAAAAACTAACCAAACCACAGTTAAAACATTGGCAATCTTATTACAAACTAAATCGCTGTGCGCCACGCTACTTAATTTTCGCTATAACGTATTGGACCGCCCTTCAAGCAGGCAGCACGCCAACAAAAAAACACCACCAATAAAATGCAATACGATGAGATATCCAAGTCAACGGAAGCTCGAGCTAGCACGCTCGCTTTTGGAACCGAGGAAACCGAACGCATTTATGCTCTCATTACCGATGAATTAACGGAAACCACTTCTAGCCGCACAAAAGAATAATGTGTGAAACAATTAATGTATCTATCCAAACGCAAGATCAATCAAAAACTACACGCGCAAACGCTCATCAAATACCACCAAGTAAAGCGCATACCCCGTGGACTACGGATTGCACTCAAACCTTCACTTTGCAAAAACTCAAAACCTTTTCAAGAACGGTGGAATGCGATCTTAAATAAATGTAGTCTTGACCTCATCCTGTTAATAGTGGAGAAATTATCAACAATATTACTTGATCTATCTAAAGAAATTGCTGTCATAGAAGCAGAACTAAAGGACTCTATCACACCTGAGGAATTAACAACTATCCTAGAGGATGTTAACAGCCAACTCGATAAACACTCTAAGGAAATTAATGAGCGCAAAATACGCAAATTTCGTCGGGATACCCTCAACTATAAACTCGGGGAGGTCTACACCTGGGCCGACGTGTATGCACAACGTCGCCGCAATAAACCTTTCAATCAAAATACAGATACTTCTTCTTCTGGTAGCGATAGCTCTAATCGCCCACCCAAAAAACCACCCAGGAACGCGCCTCATCTAGAGAATCTCGAGACCCTAAACAAACAACTCACTCAACCAATGAGGGCCCCTCTACCTCCGGGCCTTTTTTAGAGTCTGGCCCCGACGAAGTGGACGACCCCGTCGGGGAAAAAGAACAAGGAAAGACCCAAGATCAAGCTCAACCTCAGGTCATAAAGAAAACCAAGAGGAAGAATCGTTAGTGATCAACATATCCGACACAGTACTAACTACACACGAAATAAAACTCTTACAAAAGGGCACTACATTCATTCCCACGACTTCTACGAATCTCCTTGAATTGGAACTAAGCACGTTCAAACTAACTCGCAAATTGCGACTCAGACACTTTTTTGAGAACGTACTCCCACCGGCTACAGACACCAAACCGGATCAACTTCTTGGATTAAAAACCACCAGCACTTACATGCCACCATGTAGTCGCAAAAGTATAGACATCTTCGAGACTATGGTCAAGCAAGACATTTCCAAAATCAATTTCCGACGAAAAACCAAGTCCAACATCACCTCCAAAGACAGAGACACCTTGAAAAAAATTGCTGGCAATAAAACCATCAAATGCCTTAAAGCTGACAAAGGCGGTGCACTTGTCGTGCTCAACACTAGCATGTATGATGCTAAGATCAAAGAACACATCAATGACCCAGATACATACATGCGTCTTGACACCAACCCAACGGAACAATACAGGACAGAACTCGCAGACCTGGTGTCCAAAGCACACGAGAACGGTACAATTGATGACCGCACAAAAAAATACTTAACCACTGAATACCCTAGAAGTCCGACTATTGTGATGTTACCAAAAATACACAAGAACCTCATTGACCCCCCGTTCCGACCGATCGTGTCCACACGGGGATCCATTCACGAACCTACGGGCAAATTTTTGGACCGCCATCTACAACCCATTGTAACGAATCTTAAAAGTTACATTAAAGACACCACATCATTTCTTCAAAAACTCTCTGAAATAACATTCTCCAAAGATGAACAGATCATCCTGTGCACCGCTGATGTCAAAAGTCTCTATACGTCCATTCCCCATGGTGGTGGGATTGAAGCAATTGAAAAAGCGTTACTCAATAGTAACCTTTCAGAATCTCTTCAAACCTTTCTAATGGAACTCCTAATTTTTACGCTATATCACAGCTACTTCACCCATGAACAATTCCACTACCTTCAGATGTCTGGCATGTCCATGGGCAATTGCGCTGCACCGACTTACGCGAACATTTACATGTCAGAATTCGAATCAACCCACATTTACGCTGATTCCAACTGGACAGAGAACCTTAAGCTATACGTTGGTTATATCGACGACTTATTTTTCATTTGGAGCAACACTCGTGATATTCTAGAATCAGCATTAAGTGACCTAAACTCCAAAGACAATCGTATTGCTCTTACGTGGAACATCAGTGAACATGAAATAACCTTTCTTGATGTGTTAGTCAAAATCACAGAAACTGGGCTGACAACCGATTTGTTTAGAAAGCCTACGGACCGCAATAATACAGTCCACTACACCAGCTTCCATCAACAATCGCTCAAAAGGAACTTGCCATACAGCCAAATGTTGAGAATCAAAAGAATTGTCTCAAATCCTGAAACATGCACACAGAAAATGGAGGAAATGGCCAAAAGATTCATCAGCAGAGGATACCCTCAAGAATCGCTCACTGAAGCTATGAAGAAAGCTAACGCTATCTCACGTCAGGAAGCACTCAAAGGTTCCTCGAGAAAAGATGAAAACAGAGCAGTATTGGTATCTAAATACTCCACTTCCAGCATTAAATATAAAAAAATCATCTTGAAACACTGGCGCATTTTGGCGTCGGAACCTGACTTTGGCAACCTATTCGAAAATCCACCCATCTTCGCATATACTAGATTTGAAAACATAAAAGAAATCCTATGCAAAGAACCCATTCAACAAACCTCCCACACTGGCACGCGTCCGTGCCATAATTGCAACAATTGCAACAATGTCATCATGGGCAACAACATCAACCATCCAATGAGAGGATTTAACATCAAACTTCACGTTAATGCCACGTGCGATTCCACTAACTTAATATACCTACTGAAATGCCCGTGCGGCATGGTATATGTTGGTAAAACCACCAGAAAAATAAAGACTCGTCTAAACGAACACAAGTCGAATATTCGCACTATGAACCAAAAATCGAACATTGCCATTCATTTCAATGAACTCCACCACAACGTGGCCCAACTTAAGTTTTTGGTGCTTGAGATGATCCAAAAAAAAGAAGGAAAAGACAACAATAAATTTCTTCTCCAGCGCGAAACCGCTTGGATATATAGACTACAGTCAATGAAGCCACACGGTCTTAATGACCGGATAGAACTAAGTGCTTTCTTATGAATACCCCTTGTGGTACATGCGTTTCATGCCTTACCTTTTGTGTATGCTGTTTTCACACCTTCATTGTACATATTTGTTATTGCTACATTGTTACCCACCCTTCACCCATTTCCCCTCTTCAAGATGGCCGCCATTTTTGCATCATCCCAGTCCCTTTTGTTATGTTCATTACCTAACTCCGCGTAGTGTCATAGACCGGCGGTCTCTGCCGCCACTTCGTGAACTCTCCAGTCCATGTTCCGAGAATACATCAGCCGCCGCTGTTTGCTTTCAGTCCCAGGTAAGTTGGAGCTCCTAGTGAGACCAGCGTTACCTCGCTTAACGTCGGGCATTCACCCCCTTAACCCCCCTCTTCTTGTCTCCCCAGAGAGCCAAGCACACACGACCGTGACACGTAAGTGTATCACGTTCGCCTTATTGCGTCTCCCCGAATTTTCACTAATCCTCACCTAGCTCACGCCATCACATGGGTTCACTTTGTTGTATAAACCACCTGCTTGTTGCTAGTAAATATGCCATGACGCTTGTTATGCAATGCAAATGTTTATGTTTTATGTTTTACCGTTTATGATTCGGAAGGTAAAAGAGTTTTTTTGCTTTCAGAACTCCTTGATAAAGGGCAACACCAGCCCGAAATGTATCGGAGTATGGAGTATCTCTTTGGAACATTTCTATGAATATGTTTAAAATTTTGTGAAATCATGAACAAAAACTTCTTTCTGCAAGATTGATGAACAAATAATCAACTGCTAAAAATCGCATTGGAGTCTGTGTTCTAACGAACCATATTGTGTGCCCAAGTGCAAGGATGCGTCTACTCCCCATGTAACGCACACAACCAATAACAACCAGAGCTGCCAACTTTGGAACTGGTGAACCAGGTTCAGTCTTGACGTTGGCTCAACATTCTGTGTGATTCTGGGTAAATCACTTAATCTTCCTATGCGTACAAAAACAAGTATTGGCTAAGCTAATAGCATGCATGCCAACCCTCTGGAATCAAGCAGGAGACTAGACGACCATAGCTGCCAACTGTCTAGTTATTGCCCTGGACAGTCCCAGCAAGTTGGAGACTGTCCCGGGTAATTCACTATCCCAGGACAGTCCCAATAAAGCATTCCATGCCCTGCCAAGTCACAGGCCTACTCCATAAAGACATAATTGCTGGGAATTTCAAACATTAGGCGTAAGTAGCCAAATTGGACACAATACTCCCATGCAGCTGAATGGGAGAATTTTTCCAACTCAGCTACTTTGGCTTCAAGTTTTAAATTCCTGTCTCAATTCCCTGCAATTCTCTCTTTATTGAGTAGACTCTATAATCTGCACTATGATATGTAGGCAGAGTTAAATGATGCTAATTATGTGGGTTGGGTGGAGTGGGCTGAGATTTGAGGCAGTGGGTGTGGTACATTTTCAAGTAAGTAATTGATAGCTGTGCTGCATGGTGTCCCTGGAATTTGTTTTCAAATGTTCACAAGTATAGACTACCGATTGCAAGGCTAGTCTCCTGCCTCCCGATTCCTGTCTGGAAAAATCTGATTCCTCTGCTGATTTCTGCACACAGGGACTGGTCTTGTTTGGCTCAGAGTATGCATTGCCAGTAACCTGCTCCTGCAGGCCAGTGCACAACACTTTTGTGACGCTCACTCTGCAACCCATAGTGCTTTCTCCGTGTTCCTGACGATAACAAAAAAAATGGGTATTTTCATTTAGTTCCAATACATGACAATAGACCAGATTTAGGCCTCAATAGAAGTCTATGGGAGAAATACGTTCTCTTGATTATTTAAAACAATTCTCCCAATTTCCTCTTCTAAAATGTTGGCATGCATGTAATAGGTCTCGCCTTTGGAACCTTATAAGCATTTAGCCTTGCAACATTTTATCCTGGGTGTGTGCTGTCAGGTATTGAAGAGCTATACAATTACTACACATTGGGTCTTGCAGTGTGATTCAGGAATACATGCTTGCTTCAGTAAACATTTATGGGCACATTCCAAGGTTTTTTTATTTTTTATATTTCTTTTAATTATTAAAGCAAGGCAACAACAGAATGCATGAGTTCATAGAATATACGAGGGTCGTCCACAATGTTAACATACATTACAATAAATAGTGATAATAGGGGGAAGGGAGGGAGCAGAAGAAGATACAGAATAAATATGTCACCAGCCTTCACAGCAAGGGGTCATGGGGAAAGTGGGATATCAAAGATTGCATTCGCAGGCGGCACACATATGTTTCCCCTATAGGGATTCCAAGGGCCCCAAATATTATTCTATTTTCGCGGCGGCCCGAGCTAAATATAAATTGTTTTCCTGGAACATGCACCAGTCCATGTTTTCTATCCACATCCCAATAGCGGGCGGCCTCTGGGACCCCCACTGATGTGCTATGTTCCGTTTGGCAATCATGGCCCCCAAAGTTACCCATTGGGTCTGTGCCGTATTGAGATCCGTCGGCTCCCATACATTCAGCAGACATCTCCTAGCTTCCGATAAGAGAGTCACCCCGTCACTTCCTGCATCACCTCATGGACCCTGACCCAATATTCAACCATATACTGACATTCCCATATGATATGCAGAAACGTCCCCAAGTGACCACATCCCCGCTGACATAGACCCTCCGTCGCGAAACCCATTTAGACCAAACGGGGACCCGTGACATAGACCCTGTGCAGTATTTTAAGCTGGACCAATCTCAGTCGTGCCGAAATCGCGACCTCCTTCAGTGAGGAGATCGCCGATTGCCAGTCCTCATCATCAAGTTCAAGGCCGTCTCGGGTCCACTTATCCCTTAGTTGTATCAAAAGGTCAGCTCTATGATTGACTAGCTTCTTATACACAAGGGAAATGGTGCTATCAGGCAAATGACCATCTAATATACGGTCCTCCAATGGGGTTGCCTCCGGTATCTCTGTCCCCTCCGGGAAAACCGATGTCAGTGCATGACGAACCTGCGCATAACGAAAGTACTCTGTCCTCCCAATTCGTATTCCGTTTGTAAGGCTGCAAACGACTTAACCTTTCCCTTCACCCAAAGGTTGCCCACTGTGGAAATGCCTATAAGATCCCATTTGTCGAAACCCTTGGTATTCCATAGTCTGCCAAATCTCTCAGAGCCGAAGAGTGGGGTCGCTAAAGTCAAACGATCTTTCCATCCAAGCGAGCTAGTAGCATCATACCATATCCATACAGCCGCTCTGGTCGGCCCAGTCAAACTCTTCTCCACAGACCTAGTGTACAACGCTCTGCTATAATAGCCGCCAGGAAGTATCCATCTATCCATGGCATAGTCGGGATCCAAGTCGGTCCCGCTGCCTGCTATCGTGTGCTCTACGCTGGTGAGCTTTCCTATCACCTGAAGCTGCTTGCTCCATTTTACCTGCACGCTAGCCTGCATAGCGCCGCTGGCCTCACTTAGCGCTTTAACGTGTCTGCCTGCCTGCTTGTGCGCTCAATTGCTATTGTATATTGTATTTGTTCACTGTGTGTTTGTGTGAAAATATACCTTTGCCAATTACCTCCGCATCTCCCCCAACCCGGTCTGCCCTCGCGTTGCAGCCGCCATTTGCTGTGCTGTTGTTGTTGTCTTGCCCTGAGCCCGCCCCCTCCACCACGCACCCGCCTCCCATCGGACCCTCCCTCGCCCCTCCCCCTCCACCATCCATTTATGACAGTTTCCTCCGCGCGCAGCGTTCACGCGCAGCGACCGCGCCCCTTTTGCGCCGAAGGTGCGCCAAAGGTAAGCCCGTCTACGCCCGTCCGCGCCTGGACCGCGCCCAGCGCCATACCCCCTGCCCCTCGCGCTCCACAGCCCTCCCGCATTACCTATGATGCCGCCACCCTCCTAGCCCTTGACCCCGGTCGCGCCCCCAACTGCGTCCTAGCCGCTCCTGGACGCACCCATGGACCGCTCTCCTGCTTCTCCTGCAAATTTAGCGGCACCGACAACATCTCCGCTACGACCACACCACAGATTCCCGACCCCAACCACCTAGAATGCATCCTTCTCAACACCCGCTCGGTCCACAGGCACGCCATTGACCTTTGGAACCTACTAGACACCATCTCTCCTGACGTCGCCTTCCTAACGGAAACATGGATGAACGCTTCCTCCGCCCCTGACATCGCCATCGCTATCCCTGATGACTATAAGATCACACGCAAGGACCGCACCGACCATACAGGAGGTGGAATCGCTATCGTCCATAAGAAAACAATCCGTATCTCAACCAGCTCTGATGGCAACCTCGCCAACTCCGAACACCTTCACTTCCAGATCCACATCGACCCCAAGACCACACTCAGAGGCACCCTCCTCTACAGACCACCTGGACCACGCGCAAAATTCAGTGAAGACATCACGGACTTCATCACTCCACACGCGCTCCCCTCCAAAGACTACATCCTTCTGGGAGACCTCAACTTCCACCTTGAAAAGATCAACGACCGCAACACCGCCACCCTCTTGGACAACCTCGCCAACCTCGAACTTAAACAACTGGTCACTTCCCCCACCCACATCGCAGGTCACACTCTCGACCCCATCTTCACCTCCAGCAACCATGTCTCCTTCAGCCACACTACGGATCTCCTCTGGACTGACCACAGCTGCGTTCACTTCATCTACAACAAGCCGAAACCCATCAACCACCCCCAACCAACTCTGCAAAGAAACTGGAACAAAATCACCACAGAGCAGATCTCCACATCACTCCTTCAATCCTCCCCAGCCCTCTCTTCTAACGCCAACGAAGCCGCCTCCAACCTCACCGTTTGGTTATCCAACACCGCCGACACCTTAGCACCACTGAAAAAACGTCAACACAAACTTGGCTTCAAGAAGGCCTCATGGTTCAACGACGACCTCAAGAAATCCAAGAAACTGTGCCGCTCCCTTGAAAAGGCCTGGAAAAAAGACCCATCCACCAGCAACAAGGACGCCTTCAAAAGCGCCATCCGTACTCACCACCAACTGATCCGAAAAGCCAAGAAAACAGCATTCAAAGATCGACTTGACAACAACGCCCACAACAGCAAGGAACTTTTCAACATCGTCAAGGAATTTTCCAACCCCTCGGCCAACTCCAACGACATCACCCCCTCTCAAACCCTCTGCGATTCCCTAGCCTCTTTTTTCCACAACAAGATTGCTGACATCCACAACAGCTTTGACAACCAACCCGGAAGGCAACCCACCCTACCATCAGCTGACCATCCTCCCCCCGTTAACACCCTTAACGCCTGGAACCCAATCTCCACTGAGGACACCATCCGCCTGATGAATTCCATCCACTCTGGATCCCCCACAGACCCATGCCCCCACCACATCTTCAACAAAGCAGACTCCGTCATAGCTCCGCACCTCCGAGACGTCATCAACTGCTCCTTCAACTCCGCTACCTTCCCAGAAGACTGGAAACACGCTGAACTCACCGCCCTTCTGAAAAAACCAACAGCAGACCCCACCGAACTCAAAAACTACCGCCCCATCTCACTTCTTCCATTCCCGGCCAAAGTCATCGAGAAAGCTGTCAACAACCAGCTCTCCGACTTCCTCGAAGCCAACAAATCACTCGACCCCTCACAATCTGGCTTCCGAGCCAAACACAGCACTGAGACCGCACTCATCGCAGCAACAGACGACATTCGAACTCTACTGGACAATGGAGACACAGTCGCCCTCATCCTCCTCGACCTCTCTGCAGCCTTCGACACAGTCTGCCACAGCACCCTTTTACAACGCCTCAGAAACATCGGTATCCAAGGAAAGGCACTGGAATGGATCACCTCGTTCCTCACCGGAAGAACCCAGAGAGTCCGCCTCCCACCATTCAAGTCCGAGGCCTCTGAAATCATATGCGGCGTACCACAAGGATCCTCACTCAGTCCCACCCTCTTCAACGTATACATGAGCCCCCTCGCGGCCATCGCCCGCCAACACAACCTCAACATCATCTCTAAAGCGGATGACACTCAACTGATCCTATCTCTCACCAAGGACCCCAGCACCGCCAAAACTAACTTACACGAAGGAATGAAAGAAGTCGCCGAATGGATGAAAGAAAGCCGTCTGAAACTGAACTCAGACAAAACAGAAGTCCTCATCTTAGGTAAATCCCCCTCTGCATGGGACGACTCCTGGTGGCCGGAAGCCCTCGGAAATGCACCCATCCCGACAGACCACGCACGGAACCTTGGCGTCATCCTGGATTCTTCACTCTCAATGAACAGACAAGTCAGCGCCGTATCCTCTTCCTGCTTTAACATTCTTCGCATGCTCAGAAAAACATTTCGCTGGATCCCCTCTGAAACAAGGAAAACAGTCACCCACGCTCTAGTCACGAGCCGACTGGACTACGGAAACACCCTCTACGCAGGTACCACCGCTAAACTCCAGAAGAAACTACAACGAATCCAAAACGCCTCAGCCAGACTCATATTAGACATCCCACGCAACGAACACATCTCTGGTCACCTTAAAGACCTCCACTGGCTACCCGTCAATAAGAGGATTACTTTCCGACTGCTTACCCACGCACACAAATCACTCTACGACATCGGACCAGATTGCCTCAACTCTCGACTGTCCTTCTACACCCCCTCCCGCCAACTGCGCTCTTCCAGCCAAGCCTTCGCCACTGTACCTCGCATCAACAAGACCACCATGGGAGGCAGATCCTTCTCATACCTGGCTGCCAAAACATGGAACTCACTCCCCGCTTACCTTCGCCTCACCCAGAATCACCTAGCGTTCAGAAAGCAGCTTAAAACGTGGATATTTGACAAATAATCCACCTCCCCTTCCTTAGCGCCTTGAAACCCTCTGGGTATGTAGTGCGCTATATAAGTGTTATGACTTGACTTGACTTGACGTACGTACCATGGTTAATAGCCCCCAACTGCGATGCCCAATATTATCTTTTGATATCAGGGAGAGCAATTCCCCCATCATACCACGGGAGCGTCAATTTAGCTAACGCGATACGCGGTCTACCATTCCACAACAACTTCCGTTGCAAACCCTCCAGTTCTCGAAAATAACTAGCCGGAACAATATCAAGAGTATTTTGAAGGGCATAGAGAAAACGAGGGAGCGACATCATTTTAAAGAGGGCGGCCCTCCCCAACAACGAAAGCGGAAGCTTCTGCCAGCCCGCAACATCTTGCTTCAACCAAGCCAACGGAGGGAGAAGGTTCTTTTCGTATCTAACCACGGGATCCATGGATACGTATATCCCAATATATTTGAACCCCTCCTTTGTAATTTGAATAGGACAGTTACAAGGCAGAACAGGGGCGTCACCACTCAGAACATACAAATAGGATTTCGCCCAATTTATGATCAATCCCGAATTTCTACCATAGGAAGCCAGCACGTCACAGAGCACAATCAGAGATTTCCTGGGAGAAGTCAGATAAAGTAATATATCATCCGCATATAGTGAAATGCGATCCTCGAACTGCGGAGACCATCGAATACCCTTGATCGAAGGCTCCCAGCGAAGCCAAGCCGCGAGAGGTTCGAGGGCCAATGAAAACAAAAGAGGAGAGAGCGGGCAGCCCTGTTGAGTGCCCCGCCCAAGACAAAATGGCGCAGAAACCCGACCGTTAACAACCACTTGAGCGAGAGGTTCTGTATAGAGGAGATGCACCCAACTGATGAATTCCGGGCCGAAACCAAATTTAGCCAAAACTGCCCATAAATACGGCCATTCCACAGTATCAAAAGCCATCGTGGCATCCAGCGACGCGAGTATGGCCCGCTTCCGCAACGTAGAGGCCCTTGCAAGAACCCTGTGGAAACGCCGAAGATTCAATGCCGTATTCCTATGCGGGATGAAGCCAGATTGATCCGGATGGACAAGCTCACTAATGACCTTAACCAATCTGTTAGATAATATTTTGGCCAAAATCTTAGGTTCCGAGTTCAACAACGAGATCGGCCGATATGAAGCACATCTATTCCTAGGCTTCCCTTCCTTATGAATCACCACTATTGACGCCAGTCTCTGATCCCGGGGGAGAAGACCACACTCCCGGGACTCCAGGAACATGTCTCTCAAATAGGGAGCAATCTTGTCCGGTCTAAGCTTGTAAAGCTCAATCGGGAGACCGTTGGGGCCCATCGCCTTACCCGAGTTCAAGGAGCGCACCGCTAAAGCCACCTCATCCGCGGTAATCCGATCGTCCATGAGGTCACGATCTTCCACAGACAGGCACGGAAGCGCTATGTCTCGCAACAATAAGCAAGAATCCTCCTCAGGCCTATCCGACACAGAAGAATAGATAATATGAAAGTATTCGGCAAAACAGTCCACTATCCCCTGTGGGTCGCTTATACAAGCACCACCCTCTATCTCAACCTCAGGAACCACGCTGCTAGCTCTATCTTTCTTATCCAGCCAGGCAATTAATTTACCAGCCTTATCACCAACATCATAGAGACACCCTTGCTGTTCTCGACTAAGGGCCTTCGCCCCGTCTGTAACCAACGTTCTGTATTCTAGCTGCTTCAGTTGCAAGACATGCAGTCTAGTGCAGGTCACCTCTTGTACTAGCTCCAATTCTAAGTCGGCTATTTCAGCCTCCACTCTAACAACATCTTCCTCTTTCTGCTTTTTGACGCCCGTAATAAGGGATAAAGCCTGACCCCTGAGCACAGTTTTCAAAACCTCCCATAGCGAGATCGATGAGGAAACTGAACCCTCATTTTCCTGGAAATAATGCTCCAACGCCTTCACTAAATCATTCCGAATCTTAGGATTGCGCAGATACCAATGGTTAATGGGGGCTATTCTACCCCTCGAGCCAGAAGCCTGTTCAAATCTAAGCCAAAGCGGGGAGTGATCCGAGATACCTCTAGCCATATGCTTAACCTCCGCAACATACAACACCTGGGCAGCAGGTACCAGAACATAATCAATCCTCGAAAGACTACCATGAGTGCCCGAGTGGAAGGTATATTGCTGCTGACTAGAGTGAAGTAGTCTCCGACAATCCATTAGGCCCAGTGTCTCAATGAAGTCCGGCAGCCAGCCGTGGGCCCTTCTGACATCCCTAGGCGGATACCTATCTGACACACCGGAGACCACTGCATTAAAATCACCACCCAGAATCATGAAACCACCAGGAAGATCTAGTATAATCCGTCCCAAGTCAACAAAGGTCGTAGACTGCAAGCCAGGAGGAACATAAATAGACATCAGAGAGAGAGTACGGCCTTCCCAGCGTCCCGATACCGCAACATAGTGCCCCCACTCATCCAATACAATAGATACTACCTCTAAAGGAAGAGAATTCTTGAGAAGGATCCAAACTCCTCGGGACCCGGACGTAAACCCAGCATGAGCCACAAGTCGATACCCTTTCCTATTCATCGCTTTGCAAGTATTCCCTACCAAGTGGGTTTCTTGAAGTAGCACCACATCAGGAGAATGCCTTTTGAGAAATTGCAACACCACACTGCGTTTAATCTTATCCCCCAACCCATTCACGTTCCAGCTCAACACCTTTAACCCCCTAACCCCCATCATGAAAGAAAAAGAAGATCCAACCCTCCCCTGAGTCCAGCACAACAAAGAAAAAGTCTCGCGATACAGTGCCTTGCAGGAACATGAACAAAACAAACCAAAGATACATTACCCCATCCCCCCAAACATCCTGTTACAATACCCCCTCCCTGCACCCCTGCTTCCGACTATAAAGCCACCCCAACTCGCAATGTGCCTGTCGCCCCCACATCTAAACTAAACTACAAAAAGTAGATCTGAGGAGGAGAGAGTCCCTCCAATAGCCCGTTGACCCCCCACTCATACTGCGTACATCAATATGATGATAACAGAACCACAACAATAGTCAGCACCCTGGTGTCCCCAGATACCAGCACAACAATGCTCACTCCTGCTCCTGCGATCCCCCCTCTGCACCACCGCTCTGTCTCTCTGGTTCTTGCTGGGCCGACAAAGGGCTAGATGCAGGTAAATTAGATTTACCGATTCTAAAATACCGAATTTTACCGATTCGGTATTTTAGAATCGGTAAATCTGATGTAGGTAATAATTCAGTATTTTTTACCAAATCGTTAAGATTCGGTATTTACTGATTCGGTAAATACCGAATCGGTATTTGCTATTGAATCCTATGGGCCATGAAGCCCATAGGATTCAATAGCAAATACCGATTCGGTATTTACCGAATCGGTAAAAATACCGAATTGCCAAGGGGGACAGGGTGTCACTTTGATACCCTGTTACACCCCTGTTTCTGGCTTGTGTGCCATGTGGCACACATACATGCCCTAAGGGCATGTATGTGTGTCACATGGCACAGGTGTACATGCACAGATGTGCATGTACACAAGAATTAGTTATTTACAATTCAATCGTATTACATGGTAAATAACGAATTCTAAAGGCCCTGTAGCACTGTTAAAAGTGCTACCTATATAGGAAAATACAGTTTTGGTAATTTTACCGATCTGTAAATTTACAGAATCGGTAACATTTACAGATTCTGTAATTTTACAGAATCTGTAATTTTACTGATTCGGTAAAATTACTGATTCGGTAAAATTACTGAATCTGTAGGATTTTCAATGCCCTACATACCAATGTCAAAATACCGGTCGGAAACGGCCGAAAATTGGTATTTTCGGCCGTTTCCGACCGGTCTTTTGACACCTACATCTGGCCCAAAGTGTCCAACCAGTCAGCCGTGACCTTCGGCTTGTCAAAGAAGTAGACCTGCTCTCAGTGTTCAATCCTCAGCTTAGCCGGGTAGAGCATGGCATACTTGAGTCCCATGTCCCGAAGTCTTCTTTTCACTCCCAGAAAACTGAGTCTCTGCTTTTGGACAGCCTGCATGAAATCTGGAAAGAAACTGATGGACGAGTTTTCAAACTTCAAGGGCCCACCCGCTCTGGAGGCCTGGAGGATGGCATCTCTGTCTCTAAAGTTAAAAATCTGAGCTATCATGGGCCAAGGCGAGGCGCCCAAACGCGGCCTCCCACCAGGTACCCTGTGAGCCCGCTCGACAGTAATAAACTTGCTCAGGCCTTTGGGTGCAAGATGGTTGACAATGAGATCCTCAACAAAGAGGTCAGCCGCTTGATCCTCCGCTTTTTCCTGCATTCCGATGATACGCACGTTGTTCTTCCGGGCCCTTCCTTCAAAATCCTCCAGGCGACGACAACGAGGTCATTCGAGGCCCTCAGATTCCGAACCTCAGTCTGCAAGTCTGTGACGTCATCCGTGAGACTCGACGTCTTAATGTCCAATGATTTGACCTTTTCGCTAGTTTTAGTGAGGTCTGTTCGAATCAAATTAACCTCGATGGATACTGTGTCCAACTTATGAGCAAGGGTCTCCATTTGCTTCCCAATGGAGGACTTAACCAAATTGATGCCGGCCATGACATCTTGCAATGTTGGCTCGGCTGCCGGAGCCGAGGAGTCTTTCGCCTCGTCGTGCGACCTACCCCACCCACTAGGTGACCCCTTAACTTGGGCATAGCGGTCCATAACATTCGATTGGGTGTATCCACCCCGTCTAGTGGTCTTCAATTTTTGCTTGTCCCCCCGGCTTGTTCGCCATTGCAGGACAATAACAAGTCGTCGTCCAGTTCGGGGCGGGGGGAGCAGGAATCAAGACTGACCAGCATCAGGCAAGATCGATCTCCCAGTTTCCAGACCTTGCAAAGTAATCGACCAGCTATACGTGATTGCACCGCTGCCAAAGAGTCAAAGTACAGGAAGATAGTGACACCAAAGCATCAGCGATGGTCGGCCAGACACCCAGCTCACAAGGCAAGAGGTCGCGACTCAGCCGACTTCACAAACTATCCGGCACACCAACAACGATAAGAGCGTCCGTTCCAGCGAAATGTACCCAGGCCCGAGTGTGGTGTCCAATTGTCGAAATCGAAAGTGAAAGTAAGGCCAGACCGGCCACTTCAGGTAAACAATACCGTTGCTGTTGAATTACACCTCGGGCACTCTGCCAACTCAAGCGCCGGGCTTCAGAGAGGTAGAGGCTGCAAACTCTCCAACTTCACAACTCTGGCATCCGGGGTCTGTTCAGGACACAGTTTACGGCGTCCGGTTCTCCCGTGGTTCAGCTACAAGAAGAACTCAACAGCAGTCAGGATTAGTGACAGGATATATTCGGGGGGCTACAAGGGTCTGTGGAGCCCTGTGCTCACGCTGCCATCTTGGATGCGCGCGAAGCTCCTCCTATTCCAAGGCTTTTTAACACACAGACAGAAAGACAAATGTTGATGCAATTCAACAGCACTATAACATTTTGTGTGTGATTGCATCACTAGAGTATTGAACATCCTATGTAAAAAAAAACAGTGAAGTGCTTTCCAATGGCAGAGATATCACATCCCTCCCCGCAAGGCATCTATTCACTAGGCACCATTCTCCAGAGCTTTCCATTCAAAACTCTGCTTGCACCATCCGTTTACCAGCACCACCGTTTACCCGTCCTCTGTCCCAGCCCCATGGGTATAGAAGCACTGGCCATAGCAACAACATAAATAATTCTCCCATTTGTCAGGTAAAGGGGAAATGATGAATAAATAGGGACGGCGTCAGCACTAATTAAACCGTTGCGTATGTTCGCCGGACAACGGTGGTCGCGAGCACTACCTCCGTAGTGCTGCGCATGTCCGTGGGCCGATGCAGCCCCATCCACTCCGTTAAGCGGTCGCAACGTGGTGGAATTGCTGCTGCGGTTAACGAGTTAATCACCAGGCACTTAAAAACAACAAAAAATAACCTGACCTTGTGTAATGTAATCAACACTTTTGTAAAGCAATCCAATACGTTCGGGTCAGTCGAGTTGGCGTTCTATAAAAATGCCCCCAAAAATTAATCTGACCATGTGTAATGTCACTAGCACTCAGTAAATTGTTCCAACACCTTCGGGTCTCTTGATTTCACATTATATGAAAACAAATACCACACAGTCCTTGAGAAGCTGCTGTGAATGTGTTTTGAAATTAGAGCTCTGAGAGGAGGAGGACGACAGTCATAGGCAGCTGCAGTGACAGGGGAGGAGGTGGGATGCCGAATTCTGCTCCATTTGTCAGGTGAAGGGGAAATAATAAATAAACAGGGACAGCGCCGGCATCACTTAACCTCTCTGCACCTAAAAAACGCTTCAATACCTTTGGGTCAGTCGAGTTTACGCTCTATAAAATGCCCCTGAATATTAATCGGACATTGTGGAATGTAAGTAGCGCTCATGTAAAGCGCTCCAACACCTTTGGGTCGCTCGAGTTCACATTATATAAACAAGCATCAGAGAAAATACGACAGGCGATTCCCAAGCCTTGCCCTTAACTGTGCTGCATGGTTGGGCTGCTGAAAGTCCAGTGAATGAAGCTCGCTAAATCAAAAAGCAGGGAAGCTGGAGGGGTTTGGGGAAAATCCTCACGCTTTGAAGTCAGAGAAGATTAACGAGGCAAATGTCAAAAACAGCTTCTGAAGCGACAGACATTTAATCTCGGTATTTGAACAGGATGGGGAGATTAAGTGATGGGCACCGAAGCTGAACGACCAAAAATGTGTAAACAGTGACACGAGCATGAATCAAAGAAGAAATAGTGCCCAAAATGAACACATGTACACAGAAGCGTAATGTTAACAGTATTTGGGTATTTGGACAAAGAGGAAGGATTAACTACTAGCAAGCTAGCATTTCTGAACGACAATCAAAGGAATGAATGAAAAAAGCAATGGGTGGGCAGTAGGCCCACAAAGTGAATACCTCATGGTTCAAAGAGACAGCACATCACTGCCAAGGCTCGACCTATGTGTAATGTAAATGGTGCGGATGTAAAGCGCTCCAATATCTCCAGCTTCGGGTCGAGTACACAGTATATAAAACTGCAAAATAAAAAACCCTAGAAACACAGCAGAACTGACTGCATAGAGTTATTGTGGACCAAAAAGCTTCCCACAATAAGGTGTCAGAAGTTCTTTTATATAGACGAGGTAGCCATCTCTCTGTCATGAAGGAAACATTTTTTAGGCCCTTAACTTATTGCTTGCAAAACATTTCGGTCAGACCTCAAATTATGCCTCACAGCAGTATTGCTCAATTTACTCCACAGAAGCAGATCTCTGTCTGTCTAGAACTTCTTGTCTAGCATCAGGCCAACGTTCAGCTTGTGATTTCACTATGTACATAGATGTAGTGCTTCGCTACATCGCAGTCTCACAAGCTATACGATCTGCTTGATGTTGCCTTGTCCTGTCTTGCCAATCACTCTCTTGTGTGCGCTACACTTAACAATAGCTATTTTCTTTGGATATGTCAGTGCAGTCAAAAGATAATGCACTAGTTCTCCATTCATTATCTGCATCTCGTGGGAAGTAAGAAAGCCTCTTTCCTTCCAAAGTAGGCCAAAATCATGGGCCACTTCACAAGCATAATGGCTATCTGTATAGATGTTCACACAAAAGTCAGTACTAAGTTCACACGCTTGTGTCAAAGCTATTAACTCAGCCGCTTTAGCTGACTTCTGTGGTATACGAGCTGTCTCCACTAACGTCTGAAGTGTCGTAATTGCATATGCAGCTGAAGTCCTGCCATCTGGTAATTTCAAACAAGACCCATCAAGCCATAGTTCCCCATCTACATCTGAAAGGGGCATATCTTGCAAATCGGCGTGACCCTTTGTCTGTTCCTCAGTAAGGAATATACAACCATGAGACTCCTGTGACTGAGTCTGAGTCGCTGGATATGGTAACAAAGTAGCTGGGTTCAGAGTTGTACATCTCTTTAGGGTAATATGAGGGGGCCAGCAATGTCAATTTGTATCCTGTCAAGCGAGCACTAGTCAAGTGTTGTGTCTTAGTCTGGTTTAAAAGGGCATTGACCGAATGGGGTACTAGCACCAACACTTTATGTGACAAAACTATACCTTCACTCTGACGTATAGACACAGCTGCTGCTGCAACTGAACAGAAGCACCCAGGCAATGCATGAGAAACAGGATCAAGAACAGCTGAAAAATATGCATAGTGTCTCTGCTTGTCACCGTGTGTCTGTACTAAGACTGACAATGCACACCCATCTTTCTCGTGTACATAGAGTGTAAAAGTCTTTGTATAATCTGGAGTGCCCAACACTGGTGCAGAGCAAAGAGCTTGACGTAACTGATGAAAAGCATTCTGGCATTCAGTCACCCATGGAAGGGGCATTGGAGTGTCTTTGGTCAGAAGTGCCAACAAGGGTTTAATAATGTGTGAACAACCTAATATCCATTGCCTAAGTAAGAACAATGAATGCATGGACATCTTTCTGAGTACAAGGTACTGGTGTGTCTAAAATTGCTTGAATGCGATCTGGTGTAAGTGCACGCCCCTCCTTAGACAGAAGGTGACCTAAGTAGGTAACCTTCAGTCTATAATATTATAATTTCTTCCATGACACTGTGTGGTGGTGTGAAGCAAGAAAGTAAAACCAAGACAAAGTAAATTTTTCACACTGTTCAGGCGTATCGGCTGCCAACAAAATCTCATCAACATATTGTATGAGAGCCACTCCTTCAGGCAAAGTGAAAGAATCAAGTTGTCTTTTCAATGCTTCACTGTAAGTACTAGACTCTCAGTATACCCTTGAGGAATTCTACAAAATCTGTACGATCGAATGTTCAAAGTGAAGCCGAACAAATATCGGCTATCAGGATGAATAGGAATCGAAAAGAAAGCATTCTTGAGGTCAATCACAGTGAATGTGGTTGCTGTTGGATGAACTAAGGTAAGAAGTTTCGTTATGTCAAAAAACACAGGGTATTGTGGTACTACAATCTTATTAACTTCTCGCAAATCAATGATGAATCTGTAAATCCTAGTATCAGTATCTTTTTTCAAATGGGAAGAATAGGACTGTTGCAAATTTTATAAGGAACTTCTTCCACAACCCCCACTTCAATTAAATCATGGACAATGTGTACAAGTGCTTCTTCCCATTCTTGAGAAATTTTGTATTGAGGCAAGCGTGGCAATGAAGCGCCCTCCTTGACACAAATATGTACTGGTGGAATAACCATTTGCCCTACATCGGTGTCTGAAGTAGCCCACAAAAAACTAGGGAGTCAAGCTAATGCAATGTCCTCTTTAACAAGACAAGATCTCTCAATCATGGGGTAGTTGTCATTTAAACTAACATGTACCCCTTCTGGAGAAGATCGTATCATAGCCCTAAAATACTTGAGCATATCAAGACCCACAATATTGTCTGGTGTGTTCGGAGAAAGCAGAAATGGACACAGATCAGTAAGTTTGTCAATATGAAATGCAAGCGGTTGTGATAGTGGACTAAGGGAAGGTGTTCTATCGAAACCTATCGATGTAATGGTTAAGCCAGACAGAGGAGCACTTGGAACCAATTGTTTAGATAAGGCGCTACGAGTAGCTCCTGTATCAACCAGAAACTGATCAGTAGAACCCAAAACATGTGCTGTAACATAGGGTCCCTTCTGATCTACCAGAACTTCAACTGATTCCTTACCCCATCCTAGGCAGTACTATGCATAAGCAGAATCTTTTAAATCAGACGGCAAACAGTCAGACATTTAATATTGGTTCTGTCTATCAAAATTGTTAAAACCATTCTGTCCACGCATATAAGTATCAAATCTAGCACGATAGTCCGTGCTTCCTCTAGGCCCTGCATATCCTGTACAATTTCTCATTTGTCCTCGTCCACGCGGGTACTGCTGAGCACACAATACTGGACAATCGGCTGCCCAATGTCCAAATTCTTTACAGTACGCACACTGGTCAGAAGACAAAGGCGGACAAGCATAAGGAGGAAAAGACGGACCATAAGACCCACGTCCACCTCTGTCACCAGAAGGCGGTCCATAAGCCTGAGCTAACATAACCTTAGTTTTTAACTCCTTAATCTTCTTATCCCCATTACCCTTCGCTTCTAATTCCTGCCATTCATAATATTGAGCCATAGTCAAAAGAGAAACCAGAGAAGAGGTAGTCCATGAACTCTCACTGGCCTGTAGGCAACTAGCTATTCCTGGCAACAGGTCGGCAACGTATTTATCGACAAACAGATGCCTGTCCGCGTCATCTGTCAATGACTGGCCACTAAAATCGTGGAATGCCTCCTTAAAAACGTGTAAAGAAGTCAGAAACTGATTCATCTGTCTTTTGCTTACAAGATGCTAATACAGTCCAGTCTATCTTTTTTAGGGGGAATAATCTTCTTTAACTTAACCAATATAGCTGAGGGAAGGTCTACAATTAACTGACATGGTTTCCGTGCGGGTTCCCTTTCTACATCCATTTGTTCTAAATCTTTCCATCTCACCCCAAAAGACGCATGATCATCACCTTTACAAACAGTTCTCCACGTATCAGGGGGTAATATCAATCCGAAAAACATATCAATATCTGACAGAGTCATGGTAAAAGAGCTAATGGCACCCTCAACTTCCTCATAAAAAGCGGCTGCATTTTTCCGCGGATCGGGCAATGCAGTTTTTAAGAGCCATAACATCCGCTCTATTCCAAGGAGTATACACCCAATTATAAATAAACTAACCCTTTTCATCAGCAGAGTCCCTATTATCACTTGTTCCCGTACCTCTAGAAGGGACATACAAAGGTGTGGCTTCCCACATAGGTCTCACATGAACTACTACATTCTTATCTGTTTCAGAAGTAGAAGCCTGTGTCCGGCCGGCAGAGATGTTTGTGCAACTGCGTCTGCTGCCTTTTTCTTGTCTCGCAAATGGACTGCATCAGCACGCAGTCTAACCATACGTCTGATTGAGTCAGCCACCTGAGAGAAGACAAAAAGACCATCACGCATTTGCTTACAGTCATCTGCTATATCATCGCGTTCCAACTCATCAGAATGTTTCCTAAACCGCTAAATAACCTCTGTGGCAAATACCTCGGTAAAATGTATTTGCTCCCTTTCCTGCCAGTTTTTCAGAAGCAGGAGCAGTACCACGAACGGCTCTGCAAGCAAAGGATCTAAGCTCAGACTCACGTTCAGCGGTCAACACAGAGCGAGTTTCATGTGACTTCTCCTGCTCTGCAGAAGAGTCCTCATCTGATTCATGAGGAGCAGAAGGGAAAGTATACATAGGCGGACAATGGTCTAGCAAAAGAGAATCATCTTGTGGTTTATTAAGGATAGGATAGAGGGGTTGCCGAACAGCGTATTGGCCAGTTACCTGCAAATGACTCTCCCTATCTTCTCTCTCTTTTATTTCTTTCATTTTTTTATTTTTCATTTCTAATGCTTTCGCATGAATACTTTTTCATTGTTCTTTTTCGATTAAGGCTTGCTCTCGTTTCATTCGTTCACACACTTCTTTCTCCCACATTCGTACACAGTCAAACATATCTTGGCTAGTCTTTCGCTTAAACATACATTGTTCCACATACTGAATCTTTCGTAAATCAAATGACCCATGCATAGGCCAATGCAACGCAGGATCCTTACTAGTATATTTATTCCATAACATGCTGTACATTATAGAAGAAATACCATATTTAATATACGCGCTGTGGTTGCCAAAACGCGGGTCTCGTCGGGCAGCGATCGTCCGCAGTGAGATTCCAATCCTTCGTTTCGACCACTCCTTCGGGCATTTGAGTCACTGATGAGCCCCACATTGGGCACCAATTTGTCGCGGTGAGCCTCAGCTAGGCCTACCAGTGCTAGGGGTTCGCCCTTCTCTGCACAAGTCCTCAGACCAATAGAATAGAAGTTGGCACGGAAACTGAAATATAAAACACAGTACTTTATTACCCTCAAGAGGTGGAACTACATTCACACAACACCCTTCGGTAGTGTATGAAGTCGCACACTGAACAGAAGGAACATGGACCTTTAATACCCACACAGGGGCTCAAAAGAAGGTGGTACAAGTACAGAGAGAAGGGTTTACATACATAAAAGGTCATACAGAAATGCACAGTCAACAGTAGGGAGGAGCTTAGCAGTTTGTTAATTACAGTAAAAATACCCTGACAGTTACAGACTAAGACATATGTGAACAGTTGCAGTGTCTTCTGCGCAAGTGCAGAGTGGCAGAGCCTAAATATAGTCTATCCATAAGAAGAGTACAAGAGTAAATGACAGTAAGGAAGGACAGAGCATATGGTGAGCACATGGTAGACAAGATGGCTGCCAAATACAAGTTGGCTTCAGCTAAATGCTAACATCGATCGCTGCCAAATTACAACAGTAGGGAACATAGTTAGGCATGGGCGGATTTTGCGGATTGGCAATCCGCGAATTTGCGGATTTGCGGATTGCGAAAATCCGCAAAATCCGCGAATCCTCGCGGATTTTTTTTTTTAATGTTCGCACGGGTTTCTGCAAGTTCGCGAGGGTTTTGTACAATTTCGCAAATTGCGAAATTGTACAAAACGCTTGCGACCTTGCAGAAACCCGTGCGAACACAATGTGCCCAGTAGGGTATGTGCCTCTTGTGTGTATAAAAGGTCAGAGAAAGATCAGTTCAGCAGATGAAGAGAAAGAAGCTCCTGGTCACAGGAACAGCACGGGTATTGCGCTCGTGAAAGTCAAGGATGCAAAGCCTATCCAGCATCACAGCTGATTTTCCAAGGTAGATTTGGGAAGAAGGCACACCTGTCCAGCCTCGACGACACTCACAATTGTTTTTGGGCTAATGAATGAGTCACTGAATTTGAGCTTCAACTAGTTCGAGCGACCATGTGTGTGTTACTATGCAATCGCCCCGAAGGGCGCAGGGGTCCCTTGAGTGAGCTGTGAGCTGTAACTATTTTACAATGGCGCCAGCAAGCTGCCAGCGCCGTTGTAAAATAGTTACAAAGTTAGTTTGCACAGGAAGCACTTAGATACAATAAAGCAGCACCTGCTTAGTTTTATCTAGTGGTTCCTGTGCAGGCTAACTTTGTAACTATTTTACAACGGCGCTGGCAGCTTGATGGCGCCATTGTAAAATAGTTCCATGAGTGGGGGTTCAACTTTTGAACTCGTTACGTCCGCGGATTTTTTTTTGCGGATTTTGCGGGAAATCCGCAAAATTCGCGGATTGCGGATTTCCCAAAAATCCGCAAAATCCGCGGGCGTAACGGATTTCCCGCTCACCCTTAAACATAGTCCTACTAAGGGCTACAAATCCCTCACTGTGAGGCAGGAGCTCTGGGATGTTTTGTAAGATGGTAACAAGTAGGATGCTAAAATCCCATATGATGAAAGGTAGGTGTGGTGAGAGTGCAGCGTAATGGGGCGTGATAAAGTGTGTATGCAGTGGCGAAGTTAAAACTACCTAATGGATGCAAAAACAATTCTTTACTGACTTGCTTACACTGGTAGGATTAAAAGAGCATGAATCAAAAAGTACTACAACACCAGTAATCCTGTATATTGATGAAGGGCAGCTCCTGTACCGCGACGGGGGTACCGCTGGAGAAAGCGGGCCCCCTTCCCTGAGCTGTCGCCAGGTAGAGGTTAGGCTACTTATCCAAATTACATGGATATTCCCAGTAACACCCTTCATCAATACACAGGATTACTGGTGTTGTATTTCTTTTCTTGATTTATTCACTTATTTCACTAGCAGCAGCAATTCTGGATTTATTTTTTGGTCCTGAAGAAAGGATACATTCTATTGATCAATATAAGGCTGAAACATGTCGACCTATGATTTTGTTGAGTGGTTTTAAATCAATACTACTCTTTGTACTGCTCTTTTAATCCTACTAGTGTGAGCAAGTCAATAAAGAATCGTTTTTGCATCCATTAGGTAGTTTTAACTTCACCACTGCATACACACTTTATCACGACCCATTGCGCTGCACTCTCACCACAACTGCCTTTCATCATATGGGATTTTAGCATCCTACTTGTTACCATCTTACAAAACATCCAAGAGCTCCTGCCTCACAGTGAGGGAGTTGTGCCCTCAGTAGGACTAGGTTTCCTACTGGGAGGAGAAACCCATATGATGAAGCATGCCACCTATGATGGGTAAGGGGTTTTGTCCTAAAAGGGATCATCCCCCTGTTTATAGGGGAGCTTTTGTGTTACTTCAGTCCTCCTACTTTTTCATGCACGCTTGTTGATGCATATTTGTGTGCTTAACCAGACCCGAGGTTGTCTTGTGTTGTTATTCTATATATACTACACCAAAATGAAGTATAGTGTGCATAGAGTCCATTTGACCCCAGAGGTAAGCAGAGGTTAAAGTTAGATAGAACCTTACTCTCTATTTGTGGTAGAGTGGTCGAGCAGGAAGGCAGTATCGGAGGACAGTGTTAAGCATTTGATGTACACACAGTCAGCAAATTAATTCTCACACTCAAGAACTGAACTCTAGGGCCAATTGTTTTTTAGTAAAACATATATACTGTATGTAGGAACTGGGTTCACCAGGTCCCTGAGGGGTAGCTTGGCCCGAGCAGGTAGGCACCCGAAGCTTAGGTGTAAAGTGACCATACAGCATACACATCCACTGAGAAAGGTAACTGTAGTAAATAGGTCCACGAATAAAGCAGTTTCCAAGAAGTATTTATTCAAGAAGAAGAACAGCTTAACAGCCACAGCAGAGAACAGCATATAACGATCCTCTTCCTTCAGTAATCGCTTCCTTAACCCCAACACGTTCTACCATGACCCCACAGGTTCTAAATGACATAAGCATAGAATACCACACACCTCCCCCCTTTATAAATAAAAAAAACACAAAAAAACAAATAATGGAGAGAAAATAACAAAGTCCCCACCACAAGAAAAAAAAACAATAAAAACTAACAAAATCCTTAAATTTCACAAGAGTATGTTACACTCGTGAACTCGTACGTGAAGCACCAGAATCTTGAAACAATTAGTAGAAACATTGGTAGAAACATTATCATGAACAGTATTATCAGAAATATTATCATTGGATACATTTTCAAGAACAGTAGTATCAGAAATATTATCATTGGTTACATTTTCATGAATGTTATCCTCACACGGAGGAGAAAGATTATCAAAGACTTCATGAGTACCAGAAAAACAAAAATCATTATTTACAACTTGCGGGTTCCCAGCAGACTCCAGGGTAGAATGTTGTTGCATAGACTTAAAATCGTTGGATTTACATAAGGAAATGCGTCGAAATGCGTCGAAAATTCCAAATCTTACCACCCTCAACTCTAACAGCCTTACTGAAAACCTCAGTCACAATTACAGGACTAGACCATCAAGAAGAAGAACAGCTTAATAGCCACAGCAGAGAACAGCATATAACGATCCTCTTCCTTCAGTAATCGCTTCCTTAACCCCAACGCGTTCTACCATGACCTCACAGGTTCTAAATGACATAAGCATAGAATACCACAGTAACACACACAGTGACTGAGACCACACCAGTGAGATGAATTAAACAATGTACTTTTATCTAGAATGAGGTCAAGGCTGACAGTTCATTCGGGGAAAACCAGTAATCAAGGTAGCATTAATTAAATTCACCTTTCCTTAAAAGAGCATATTTTTCATTACTCAGCCATAAATATATAAATAAATAAATATTAAATATTAAATAACTGTAGGCCTGGCATCAGCCTTGTACCTAGTCAGCACCTGCAAGGAATTCCTTATAGAAACATTCAAGTAACATTTCATTTAGCAAAGCATTTAGTCAGCATTTCCCTATGCAAGGGTAAACCTTTCATCAGGATAGGAGTAAAACATTTCATTAGAAATAACCATTTCATCAGGTATAAACATTTCATCAGGTATAAAAATTTCATCAGGTAGGAATAAACGGGGTCACCAAGCAAGGATAACCATTTCAGAATATATCAGGCAACATCTCATTATACTAGGATAAACAGGTCACAACCTCCCCTTAATCAGGAAGTACCAGGGCATTACTCTCATGAAGCAGGTTGCATTACCATTTTAAAAACTCTGGCAGACCCCTAGCCAGGGGTTAACTCAAACCTTCACCAGTCACGGGGCCTAACTGATATACTGGCCCAGTTCAAAGGCCTGGCAGGCCCGTAGGTACTTTTCCTCCTCTCCCTTCCGTTTAAGGGGGACTTCTAGGAGTTAAATGGGGCCAACAGGGCCCAACTACAGCATTCCACCAGGGGAGGGGCGAACTCGGGGCCTCCTTCGGCCTTCCGCCCTCCTCCCTAGGGTTACCTTGGTCTTCGGCCCCTTCGGGGCCCTTGAGGTGGTACAGCTTGCTGGGGGAGAGCTAGTGTACCTTCTGGATCTCCCCCAGTGGATCTCGCACTGCGGGGCCGGTAGCGGGGCGCAGCTGGGCTTCACGGCCCCCACGCAGAGCGTTCCGCCGGCCCGAGGGTGCAAGTAATTGGAGGGGCCTGTCGCTCCTCCGGGCCCCCTCTGCGATGAACTGGGGCCGGACCGGAGCTTCTCTCCACAGCGGGCCAATCAGAGGCCGGAATGGCAGAGGCGTGGCCCGGCGGCCAATGACAGCGGAAGGCGGGGGCGCGGCCTATGACGCGTCTGGGCGCCCCCGTCATGTGGTGGGGTTGTGGGTGGCGTCAGGCCTTGCAAAGCCTAGCGCGGCCTTCCTGAGGTACCGGTCGCCCTCTCCTGGTACCGGGGGCCGCAGCGCATGCACACAGCAGCCGGGCCACTTAAAGAGCAGCGCCCAGGTCGCAACGGCAACGGTGTAGCCATGGACCTCCCAGAGGCCCTGGGAATGATGATGGCACATCGCTGACGCGGCGCCAGGCCGCGACTGTGAGTTCTTCTGTCGCGCCTCAGCGGGGGCTCTCAGGGACAGCAGTGCTTCTGAAACACAGTGCGATGTTAGTCAGGGAGGCGCTCGACGTTGCTATAGCCTTCGGGGCAATTATACAGCGCTTCGGTGGCCTCGCAGTTCTGAGGTAGCGCTTAGGGGCAGTTATCAGGTCGGCAGGCTACAGCGCTTGGGGGACAAGTACAGCTTAACAGCCCAGTCAGTTTCAGCAGAGGAGATGAGGCAGGACAGCGCTGGGACCATAGGGCAGACAGAGGGGCAGAATTGGCACAGCACAGTACCTGGCCAGTCCCCAGTAGTCCCGATTGGCACAGGGGAGTTTCTTCTTGGCGCTTGTTGGTTCTGCCGCCCTTTGGCTGAAGTTACCTGAAGGGGGGGCGGGGGGGGTTTGAGTTGAAGGCTTGTCAAGTTTCCTCAGCAGGTCACTTCAGGTGGTCCCTGGGTTCCCCTCCCGCCGGGCCAGATCAGTGGGCTAGTTCAGTGTTCCTCACACAGCTTGGTGGGCAGCGCCTAAACCCTGTCACCCCCAGTGGTATAGGTTCCTGACTAGGCCCTTTCTCCTAAGTCTCCTGCGTAGGGTCCCCCAGGTCAGTGATGCCCCAACTGACTGGAAAGTTTCCCTCCCTTTTCTTTTATATTCCCAGGTCAGGTGACCACTCTCTGAGATGGCAGTTGGTGACCATTCCCCTATTCCGGAAGGTACCAGGAGCTTCCTCACTCTAGCTAGGGGCAGGGAAAGCAGGCTGGTGTCGCAACAATGTTTAGGGGTTCCAGACAGCTCCTGGCTACTAGAGTGCATCTAAAAAGACGACACTGCAGTAGCAGGGGTCAGTGGCAACCATATTGGGGGAAGAGAGCACCTGCACCTTAGCATTGATTAGCAATCGGAAGGTGCCCGGAAACCTAAGGCCAACAAAAAGAAGGTGGGAAAAAATGAGGCAAGGGCTAAAAAAATAGGGATAGACCACCCTAGGGCTGACAGGTCTAACATTCGTCCCCCCTAGCTGAAAGTGGGGAGAGCTACCCAACCTCTAGGGAGTTCTCGTCACGAAGGCGGAAAAACCGGGAGAGACCGTCAGCATTGGCGTGGTCAACTCCGGGTCGATGTTCCACCCTAAAGTCCATCCTCTGTAGGGAAATGGACCACCTTAGCGACTTGGGATTTTTGCCTCTCATCTGCATGAGCCAGCAAAGGGTTTGGTGGTCGGTTTGAATCAGGAAGTGAGAGCCAAAAAGGTATGGCCTCAACTTCTTCAAGGCCCAAACCACAGCGAAGGCTTCTCGCTCAATGGTACTCCATTGCCGTTCCCGAGGGAGGAGTCTTCTGGAGATAAAGGCGACAGGTTGGTCTTGGCCATCGTTGTTGAGTTGCGAAAGCACAGTGCCTATGCCGTGCTCAGAGGCGTCCGTCTGCACGATAAATTCTTTTGAGAAGTCAGGTGTTGCAAGCCCCAGAGCGCTGCACATCGTGTGCTTCAGTGTCTCGAACGCCTCTTGGCAAGCAGCCATCTAGATCACTTTTTCGTGGCTGCTTCTTGGACATCAACTCAGTCAAGGGGGCTACGGTGGTACCATATCCCTTGATGAACCGGCGGTAATAGCTAGTGAGGCCGAGGAAAGCTCGGACCTCAGTCTGAGTTTTGGGGGGCTCCCAGGCCAAGATGGTCTAAATTTTGGCCTGGAGGGGTTGCACCTCACCCCCGCCCGCCAGGTGTCCCAGGTAGATGACAGATCCCTGTCCAATCTGTCACTTGCTAGCCCTGATAGTCAGGCCAGCACGTTGCAAAGCCTGTAGCACCTCCTGGAGATGCTGCAGATGGTCCTCCCAGGTGCTACTGAAGACAGCTATGTCATCCAGGTACGCCGCTGAGAAGGACTCCAGGCCAGACAGCACCTGGTTCACCACCCGCTGGAAAGTGGCCGGAGCATTCTTGAGCCTGAAGGGCATCACTCTAAATTAAAAGTGGCCCTCGGGGTTGAGAACGCTGTTTTCTCCTTTGCTCCATTGGCCATGGCAATCTGCCAGTACCCCGATGTTAGATCAATGGTGCTGAGGTACCGGGCTGCTCCCAGCCTGCCAATCAGCTCCTCTGCCCGTGAGATCAGGTGAGCATCTGTCTTGGTGACAGAGTTCAATCCCCGATAGTCCACACAGAACCGAAGTTCTGGTGTGGGGCCCGGTGGGGCCGCTTTCGGCACCAACACAACCGGACTAGCCCAAGGGCTGCTGGAAAGTTCAATCACCCCCAGCATTTTGGCCACCTCACCCTAGATGCTGTTCTTAACTTTATCGGACAGCCAGTAAGACTTGGTTTTTACAGGCGGACTGACCCCTGTGTCCACATCATGGGTACACAGATGTGTAATTCCAGGCGTGAGGGAGAACAACGAGGCATACTGCTCCAACACCTGGCGGCAGTCCCTCTGTTGCTCTGGGGTCAAGGATTGGGTAGAGGACAACTCCCTCCACCGATCCATCCTTCTCCTGTGCCGCCAGAAGGTCAGGAAGAGGCTCACTCTCCTCCTCCTCGCTCCCATCCGTCACCATGAGGAGAGCAAGCTCAGATCGCTCATGGTGAGGCTTCAGGCGGTTGACGTGGAGCACCCGATGGGTCTGACGGGGGTCTTCAAGTCAACGACATAGGTGGTCTGGCCTCGACGCTCCACAATTTTGTACGGACCAGTCCACCGGTCCTGGAGGGCACTAAGCTCCCCAGGCTCCATGACTTACTCCTTCTGCCCAGCATCCAACTCCACCGTCCGAGCAATGCGGTCATACCACTCCTTCATGACGGCTTGGCTAGCCTCCAAGTTGTCTGAGGCTTCCTTCCACAGCTTGGCCATCTGGCTGCGGAATGCCAGCATGTAGCTGACGACATCACGGGGAAGCTTCTTTGAAGTCTTCTCCCACCCCTCCTTGACAAGGCTGAGGGGCCCCCTAACAGGGTGGCCATAGAGCAGCTCAAAGGGGATGAACCCGACTCCCTTCTGTGGCACCTCGTGGTACAAGAACAGCAAGCAAGGGAGGAGGATGTCCCATTTCCACCTCAAGTCCTCTGGCAGGCTCCGGATCATCCCCTTCAAGGTCTTGTTGAAGCGCTCTACGAGCCCGTTAGTCTGGGGGTGGAAAGGAGTGGAGAACTGGTAGGTCACTCCGCACTCTTTCCACAATGCCTGCATGAAGGCCGACATGAAGTTCGTGCCCCTGTCTGGGGAATCCCACTCTGGTAAATATCCCCATCAGGGCCCACGCCACCACAGGTGCAGTGACGGTCCACAGAGGAATAGCCTCCGGGTACCGAGTGGCGTGGTCCACTAACACCAAGATGAACCGGTGTCCCGCTGAGGTCGGAGGTTCCAATGGCCCAACGATGTCGATACCGACCCGCTCAAAAGAGGTCCCGACCACCGGGAGCAGTTCCAAAGGGACCTTCACTTTAGTCCCAGTCTTGCCACTGGCCTGGCAAGTCTTGCAGGCCTTGTAGTAGGTGTCAGAGGCAACTCTCATCCTGGGCCAATAAAAATGCGGGACCAACCGTGCAAAGGTTTTATCCTGGCCCAGGTGTCCAGCTAAAGGAATTTCATGCGCCAATTCCAATAAGAAGGCCCGGTAGCATTGGGGGACCACTAAGGCCCTCGAGGATCCATGCACCGGAACCTTAGGCTCACTGTAAAGGAGGCCATCCTCCCAGTACACGCGAAAACTGCTGGTCTCCTGATCGGTCGCTTGGGCTTCGGCCTGTCGCCGCATGCCTTCAAGCGTGGGGCACTCCTGCGCCTGACAGAATTCCTCCCGGGTAGGCCCTCCTTCCACATGCCACTCGGCAAGGGTCGGCAAGTCCCCCACGGGAACAACATCCACCTCCACGGACTCCGGGGGTACCTCTACAGGCTCCCCATCCATCACACGGGGTGGGTCCTCCACAACCTTCTCCTCTTCAGGACCAGCATTGGGTCGGGCCGTTGTCTCAGGCTCCAACCCGGGTTGAGTACATTGCTGGGCAGCCATGGACCACGTGACCACGCAAGTTATCCAGGTAACCCCAGCATCTCAGTGTGGGCCTTAAACTCCACTTCCTTCCAGGCGGTATGTTCCAGGTCGTTTCCTAGCAGACAGTCCACAGGCAAGGCAGGGCTTATCGCAACTCTCTACGGGCCTTTCACTCCTCCCCACTCAAAGGGAACCTGAGCCACAGGATAGTAGCTCAGAGTGCCGTCAGCCAACACGGCCGGATGGAACACATCAGGTACTACTTGCTCAGGGGACTCAAGCCGCCTCACTACGGTGGTCATGCTGTCACCTGTGTCCCTCAAAGCCTTCACCTCCTCCCCGTTAACCTTCACCCTCTGCTGGTACTTAGCAGTGTTCGATGGTAAGGACGTCACTGGGCAGTGGAAGAAACAACCTAGGCGGAAGTTTTTAAATTGCCTACACAATGGTCACAGGACAAAAAATAGAGAAGAACAGTTTCCAAAAAAGAGTTTGAACTTTTTTTGTAAAAAGTATACTAAATAAATTTATTATAAAGAGAGACAATAAAAAGTGCATATATCACAGAAGAAAATGAGAATACATTTCAAAATCACATAAAAACACATTTTGGTTCCTTTCGCAAAATTTTAAAAAGGGGGGTGGTGTATCAAGTTGTGTGTCAACGCGTTTCGGCGGCCAGCGCCTTTCTCAAGACAGGGGACAACTTTCTAAAAAATATAGAAACATATTTTAGTACAACATTAAAAACATTTGTTACTACATATAAGAGTAGAAAAAGTTCACATTCTCCTATTTGTATAGTCAACATATCCGTTGTTAAAACCAGGGAAACTGAACAAAAACCAATTTTATCCTGTTCTATAAGGCAATATAAATGCTCAGGGGATAAGAGCAGGAATCAAAAGTCGCCTCTACTGTAGCTCAATGATTCAAACAGTCAGTATTGCATAATGATATGGCAATCTGCAAAATATATTATTCCAGAATGCACAATTCTATTGACGAAATCAGATCCAAATGTACCACTCTTGGGAGCTGAAGTTTTGAAGTACATAAGGCCCATCTAATACAGATCGATAATTTCATATTTCTGACAATTGCATAGAATATAAACAATGTCCATTTGTTTCCAATCAGAGGACACAATTTGTGGATTCCGTAATAATTATACACTGTTGGCTCGACACATGATATTGTATACAGTTAAACAGGTTTTAAATGTACATCTTCTGCTTTATACCTAATAACTTAGAACTTATAAAGTCTAAAAATGATACAAGAGGAAATAATATATTAAATAACTAGAAACAATGTACAGAGTAAAGAAGGGGAAGATAGAGACAGAAATAAAGAATCTATAAATTCTGCAAGGAGGAGTTACATTCTCAATGGCTAGAAAAAGTGACAAGGGGGGATAAGAACGAAAAGAAGAAGAATGGAAATAGATAAATAAATAATAAGAAACAGAGCAGAAGTAGAATTTGTGATGAACCATTATTATTTCAGGGTCTGTTCTTTGTATTTTAGCCCCTTAAGTGCTGCTGACGGCCAATGGTCGTCAGCAGCGCTACCTCCCCAGTGCTGCGCACGACCATTGAACGTCCATTCAGCACTAGTTCTAATGGACAGCGCAGCACTGGGGAGGAATGTGTAATAGCAGCTATGAGGTTAAGGTGTTGTTTGCATCTTAATCTTCATAGAAAACAGAGGATTGTACTGGTTCTATTTGTTTATTGGCTCCCAGACGCATTAGTGCTTGAAAACTGTAATAACGGTCATTTATAGAGCTTATATCGCTTACCTACAGCTACACGCTCTAATCAGCGGAGCACTTCTATTCAGGTCTTTAGGCGGTAGAAGGAATCACTGTAATTGCAATAGCAATTGAACACGAAAATTCTGCAGCGTATAATATTAAGACAAAAAGGATTATTGTCAATCTCTATATTTATGTACTAGTACGGAGAATATGAAGTAGTGACTTGAAAGTAACGTACCTAATCACAACATTATTTCAATTGTTATATATAGCTGATGTAGATTTTTGTTTCATTTTTTAATTCAGTATCTGGTAATTAAAGCAACCTGTGAGGGGTACATAAGAGGGAAATAATATGAGAACTATTCACTATTTTACTCTCCTTAAGTTATGCATGTGGCCTATTTAAAGCTTCCAAATTACCTGTTATTAATTACAGTGTTGCATCGCCTCCACGGGGTATTACGAATAAAATTGCGGCGCAATCAAAAGATGGCTTCGCGGATTAGAGACAACTCCTGCATTAAAAGATGTGAAATAAACGCATTGTTCACTTATTTTTATTTAGATATATGCAGATACCTTAACGCAAAGGTGAGGCTAACCTTACCTATTTTCCTTGGTTAGCGGCTGAGGAATACTTGTGGGTCGGTGTGGTTAAATGCGGTTATTTTCGGTTCGCAGTCTTGCAGGGATATTCAATACTGTACTAAAACAGGAACATAGGTATTATTATAATATTCCTGACGAAGAAAAATATCAATTTTTCCTTTCTGAAATCTCAACAGTGGTCAGCGTACCTTATCAACAGTATTCTTCTCAGTTTACTTCTCGCGTTGCCTCAATAATGACATACGCCGAGGGTATAGATGTCAGAAGTTAACCTACAACTAAAAATAGATTAGGAATTACTAGTGGCTCATTTCTAAATGTTAATTTTAAGTAAGCGTTGGGATTAAAAAACGATCGTGTTAACATACCGGTGGTTTTTCTAATCGTGGCGCGTGGAGGCGGTCGTCGTTCCATACGGGTTTCAAGGATGAAATGAAACCCGAGAGAGTTCGCGCGTCTTATTTATTCTTTGCAGGTGTAGTCAATTAACTTCCCTTTACCCGGGGTCCGGATAATGAGGATTAAAGAAAGACTATGGAGGCTAGGTATACTTTCAGGAAGACAGATGAGTCCCCCGGCAGCAACTTTGCAATATTTCTATAAAGGACCACGATCGTCATATTTAAAAGCAGAATATAGATTTATAAATTTAAGGAGCAGCCTAAATGTTCTCCTTAGATATTTCAAAACATCGGTAATTATTGTGGGCGGCATATAACATTTAGGGGAGTTATTTGTTTATTCAAGAAAGAGTATATTTTTAAGAACATCTTACAGCACCAAGAGTCCATTTATTAATTTCTCTACGGACTAGATGTGGTTTAGGGAAGAAAGATGTATTCCATAACACGAAATTTGCAATATTTCCACGAAGGACCGTGGGCATTGTATTAAGAATTGCAATCCAGATATATAAATCCACGGAGCAACCGAAATGTGCTCGTTAGATGTAGCAAAAACGTGAATGAATATTTTTATTATTATAATTCTAATAAGAATCATATAAGCTAAGGGGAGTTAGTTGTTTACATAGGCTTTTTTTTTATTTTAAAAAAAGCATCTTCCAGCTCCAGAGTTCATTTATTAATTTAAACTATTGCATTTTCCCAAGGGATTTCACTATTTAATCCCTCACGAAAAGTATTTAAAGAAAAAATCCAAAAAACTTCACGCTTCTTTCGAATGGCTTCACTTCTTTTTTCATTGGACACATTAATTTTTTCTAATATGCGCCATGTGAAGTCATTTGGGCCATGTCCATGGTCCAGGAAGTGTTTCACAAGTGGTGCTGTGACCTTTTTGGTTCTGATTGCTGAACGATGTTCAGTCAATCTGGTCTGGATAGGACGTGATGTCTCCCCTACATACCCAAGGGAACATGGACATTGTAGGAAATACACAACGTTAGAGGTTTTGCAGTTAGACATACCTTTAGCTGTGGCTGTGTAGCTATTATGGGTGAATGATGCTCCTTTGTAGATATTAGCACAAGATTTACAACTTGAGCATGGGAACGTACCTATAAGAGGCTGGTTTCCAGTTAGAGATTTTTGCACTAACGTCTTGGGGTCTGTTGGGTTTTTCATTCTAGACCGCACAATGTAATCTTTAATGTTTTTGTTGCGTCTGTGTGCAAAGAGAGGTTTCTCTAGTTTTTCTGTGCCATTGCTATTCAAAATGTGCCATGACGAGTTGATTACTTGTTTTATTTTTGCATCTACTGTCGAGTGTCTTGTAATGCAGACTAGTTTATTGGTATCATTCTTTGCTTTGCATCTTAGAAGGGCATCTCTATCGTAATAGCGTGCTCTCTTGTACGATTCCCTCACTAGTCTGTGGGGGTAGCCTCTTTCTATAAATTTCTTTTTCATCTCGGCTGCCTGCGTGTCAAAGTCTTGGAGGTTCGTACAATTCCTCCTTACACGTAGGAACTGAGAGAAAGGTATGCTCTGTCTTTGATTTCTAGGGTGAAAACTTTGGAAATGGAGAAGCGTGTTCCTCGCTGTTGGCTTCACATATAAATCCACCTTTAGTTTCCCATCTTCATGGAAAATCCAGATGTCTAAGAATTCCAATTTGTTGGAACTTGTATGTGAGGTGAATTTAAGGTTACAATCACATACATTGAGCCACGCTAAAAATTCTTCCAAAGTCTGTCTCCCATCAGTCCAGACAAAAAAGATGTCATCGATGTATCTAGACCAATGGGAGACAGACTCGTAGAAGGGTGCTATTTCATTGTGGATATGGCGGGCTTCAAAGGCAGCCATGTAAATGTTTGCCACTGACGGTGCTACTGAGGCCCCCATACTAACTCCTTTGATTTGGCGAAAGAGTTTTTGTCCAAATTCAAAAATATTTTCTGTATGTACCGTTTGGAGACATTGTAGCAGGAAGGTTTTAGGACAAGGTACATCATAGAAATCAATAAACCATTCTACTGCTTGTATCGCTTCTTTCAAAGGAATATTACTATAAAGAGACTCGACATCTAACGTTACAAGTATGTCTCTTGAAGGATCAAAACTAATGTTCTCCACTTTATTAATCATGGCACTTGTATCCTTTATATACGATGGAACATTAGGTATAAAGGGACAGAGGAAAGAGTCAACATATTTGGAGAGGGCCTCAGTTGGTGTGCCTATGGTAGACACAATGGGTCTGTAGGGAGGATTTCTTTCATCTTTATGGATTTTTGGAAGGCCATAAATACAGGCCGTTTTACCTGCATTGGTGTTTAAGAAATCAAACTCTTTTTTATTAATATTTCCATTCTCTAAAGCTGCTTGAGTAATTGTATGTATATCTTTAATTACCTTATTGATTGGATTGTTTCTTTCAGGACGATAAAAGGTTTGGTCTTCCAACATTCTCAACATGTTCATCTCATTGTAGGCAATTTAAAAACTTCCGCCTAGGTTGTTTCTTCCACTGTGTATTTTCCCTGACCTAGGGGTGTTGTTTATACTTTACGTAAACAGGAAGCCCTTGTTTGACACAAGTAAGGACGTCACTGGGACCATCTTTCTGTCCCCAAGTGAAACCAGGGTCAGGCCTTTCCACTCCCCTTCCCTATCTAGGGGCAGCTCCACCCCAAGCGCTACACTCGCCACCCCGGGACTCTTGCCACCTGTCGGGGCTGGGGGTCTCTTGTGACACTGGGGATCCCCCTTGTAGTGTCCGACCTCCCTGCATTCATAGCACCAGACAATTCTTGGCTGCTGACGCTTGTCAGGATAAGTGGGCTTTGGGGAACTGGAACGAGGTGGGGTACCTACTCCTTTCCCAAACTGTCTAGTTTGTGGGCCTCGTGAGAACTCCTTATTTTTATCTCCCCCCTCTTTCTTCTGGGGGACGCCCTTTCCGCCTTTCGGGCCATCTCCCCCGGGGCCCTTGTGTGACACCCGGGTGCTAACCCAAGTATCCGCCTCCTCCGCAAGCTCACAGGGATCAGTTAGCTTGCAGTCCACCAGATGTTGGCGCAGATCTGGAAAACACTTATCCAAGAGGTGCTCTCTCAAAAATAAATTGTACAGGCCCTCGTAATCTTGCACCTCACTGCCACGCACCCAACCATCCAGAGCCTTACGGGCATAATAAAAAAAATCCACCCAATTCTGCGTGGACAGCTTATGGCTGCCTCAGAACTTTTGGCGATACCTTTCAGGGTTGAGGCCAAACTTTTTAAGGAGCGCCTCCTTCATGGGGGAATACGTGAACTGGCCCGCCTTATCGAGGTACAGGAGTGTGTCCCTGACATTGGGAGGTATGTAACGATACAAGCCACCTCCCCAGTGTTTCTCGGGCACCCCATGGGCTGTCAAGGCCACCTCATACGCCTCCAACCACTTGGCGATGTCATCCCTCTGAGTGTAGCTCGCTATCACCTCCTTGGGTAACCAAAATCTAGGCTCGTGTTGAGCCCCTGGTACGCTGCCACTATTTGGACTTCCTGGCGCACTTAATTGCAAGGCTCTCAGCTCCAACTCCTTCAGCTGAAGCTCGTGCGCCAGCTTCTTTTATTCCAAAGCAAACTTTTTATCTTCCCTTTCTCTCTCCCTCTCGTGCTCTAGCTTGGCAAGCTCCCACTTCAGTTGCCTCTCCTTCCTCCTGTCCTCATATTCCTGCGATGATGTACTCCCTCTAGACCCACTACTACTTGACCTGGAACGTCTCTCTGGCAACACATTTTTAGATACATCAATGCTGAGTAGGTCTAGTTCTCCTGGAGCACCCACCTCCCCTGGTGTGCCCTGCCCCTCTTGTTCCCCATCCCCTCTCCCCTCAGGGTGGGCCCTTACCCAAGCCCTCAAAGTGGTACGGATCTCGTCCTTTGCAGCTCTCCGCCCAACCGGCACCCCCATCCCCTGACAAAATTCCCATAACTGCACCACTGTGTACTCTTCCAGGTCGGCTAGCAGGAACTCCCCTTTGCCAGGTGGGGACCCAGATAAAATAAAGGGAAAGCACTAGGACGTAGGTAACAATACTGGGTCAAAACAGGTCTCTACACACTCAGGTTAACAGTGGGGGGTTAATTGAGTAGGCTTGCATGCACAATAGCTGTCTAATCTAATTGCGGCGCACTCTGTCCCACTGGAGGGTGCTGTATAGTCACAGGTCCTGATCCCACCTCTCGCCACCAATGTAGGAACTGGGTTCACCAGGTCCCCGGGGGGGTAGCTTGGCCCGAGCAGTTAGGCACCTGAAGCTTAGGTGTAAAGTGACCATATAGCACACACATCCACTGAGACAGGTAACACACACAATGACTGAGACCACACCAGTGAGATTAATTAAACAATGTACTTTTATCTACAATGAGGTCACGGCTGATAATTCATTTGGGGTAAACCAGTAATCAAGGTAGCATTAACTCAATTCACCTTTGCTTAAAAGAGCATATTTTTCATTACTCAGCCACAAATATATCAATAAATAAATACATATGAAATAGTAAATAACTGTAGGCCTGGCATCAGCCTTGTACCTAGTCAGCACCTGCAAGGAATTCCTTATAGAGACATTTGAGTAACATTTAATTTAGCAAAGCATTTAGTCAGCATTTCCCTAGGCAAGGGTAAACCTGTCATCAGGATAGGAGTAAAACATTTAATTAGAAATAACCATTTCATCAGGTATAAACATTTCATCAGGTATAAACATTTCATCAGGTTGGAATGAACGGGGTCACCAAGCAAGGATAACCATTTCAGAATAGATCAGGCAACATCTCATTATACTAGGATAGACAGGTCACAACCTCCCCTTAATCAGGAAGTACCAGGGCATTACTCTCATGAAGCAGGTTGCATTGCCATTTTAAAAACTTTGTCAGACCCCTAGCCAGGGGTTAACTCAAGCCTTCACCAATCACGGGGCCTAACTGATATACTGACCCAGTTCAAAGGCCTGGCAGGCCCGTAGGTACTTTTCCTCCTCTCCCTTCCGTTTAAGGAGGACTTCTAGGAGTTAAATGGGGCCAACAGGGCCCAACTACAGCATTCCCCCAGGGGAGGGGCGAACTCGGGGCCTCCTTCGGCCTTCCGCCCTCCTCCCCAGGGTTACCTTGGTCTTCGGCCCCTTCGGTGCCCTTGATGCGGTACAGCTTGCTGGGGGAGAGCTCGTGCACCTTCTGGAGATCCCCCAGTGGACCTAGCACAGCGGGGCCGGTAGCGGGGCGCAGCCGGGCTTCACGGCCCCCCGGGCAGAGCGTCCCGCCGGCCCAGAGGGTGCAAGTAATTGGAGGGGCCTGTCGCTCCTCCGGGCCCCCTCTGCAATGAGCTGGGGCTGGACCGGAGCTTCTCTCCACAGCAGGCCAATCAGAGGCCGGAATGGCAGAGGCGCAGCCTGGCGGCCAATGGCAGCGGAAGGCGGGGGGCGCAGACTATGACGTGGCCGGGCGCCCCCGTCACGTGGTGGGGGTGTGGGCGGCGTCAAGCCTTGCAAAGCTTAGCGCGGCCTTCCTGAGGTACCGGCGGCCCTCTCCTGGTACCGGGGGCCGCCGCGCATGCACACAGCAGCCGGGCCACTTAAAGAGCAGCGCCCAGGTCGCGACGACAACGGTGGAGCCCCGGACCTCCCAGAGGCCCTGGGAATGATGACGGCACTTCGCTGACGCGGCGCCGGGCCGCGACGGTGAGTTCTTCTGTCGCGCCTCGGTGGGGGATCTCAGGGACAGCAGCGCTTCTGAGACACAGCGCGATGTCAGGCAGGGAGGCACTCGATGTTGATAGAACCTTGGGGGCAGTTACACAGCGCTTTGGTGGCCTCATAGTTCTGAGGTAGCGCTTAGGGGCAGTTATCAGGTCGGCAGGCTACAGCGCTTGGGGGACAAGTACAGCTTAACAGCCCAGTCAGTTTCAGCAGAGGAGATGAGGCAGGACAGCGATGGGACGATAGGGCAGGCAGAGGGGCAGAATTGGCACAGCACAGTACCTGGCCGGTCCCCAGTAGTCCTGATTGGCGCAGGGGAGTTTCTTCTTCGCGCTTGTTGGTTCTGGCGCCCTTTGGTTGAAGTTACTTGAAGAGAGGGGGGGGGGGGTTTGAGTTGAAGGCTTGTCAAGTTTCCTCAGCGGGTCACTTCAGGTGGTCCCTGGGTTCCCCTCCCACCAGGCCAGATCAGTGGGCTAGTTCAGTGTTCCTCACACAGCTTGGTGGGCAGCGCCTAAACCCTGTCACCCCCAGTGGTATAAGTTCCTGACTAGGCCCTACCACCTAATTCTCCTGCGTAGGGTCCCCCAGGACAGTGATGCCCCAACTGACTGGAAAGTTTCCCTCCCTTTTCTTTTATAGTACCAGGTCAGATGACCAATCTCTGAGATGGCAGTTGGTGACCACTCCCCTTTTCCGGAAGGTTCCAGGAGCTTCCTCACTCTAGCTATGGGCAGGGAAGGCAGGCTGGTGTCGCAACAATGTTTAGCGGTTCCAGCCAGCTCCTGGCTACTAGAGTGCATCTAAAAAGACCACGCTGCATTAGCAGGGGTTAGTGGCAACCATATTGGGGGAAGAGAGCACCTGCCCATTAGCATTGATTAGCAATGGGAAGGTGCCCGGAGACCTAAGGCCAACAAAACTAAGGTGGGAAAAAATGAGGCAAGGGCAAAAAAAAAATAGGGAAAGACCACCCTAGGACTGACAGGTCTAACACTGTAGTTTTTTTTTTAGAACCAAGCAAGCCTGGCCTAGGTAAGCATTAAATATTTTTCAGTAATATGCTGCTGAATATAGAACAGTTAAAATCCAATAGAAATTGTACTTTATTTGATTTACAGGGGATGCAGTAGGTTGCAACACTTAGCAAATATAGTACATTGAAATGAATAGGCTTTTTCAGTAAATTACAGGTAAGTTACTCCTTACATTAATTTTCTAACTCAGTGCTGGATACCTAGATTCAGCACTGGTACATACATACAGGTAAGTAAATATGTTTTGGTTATTTGTGCAATTTCTAAAGAATAATTTTAGATTTAAAAACTCCACACTTAGAAACTTTTTTGAAAAAAATTGTCAATGTTATCCTATGGAGGAAAAACAGGTTATCGGTTCACAGGTAAGTTATCGACTGTGGGAGTTAAGGTTCTGGGGTTAGACTCAGGGGTCTCCCAGGGTCAGTGACGTACTCTTATTACACCCTCAGCGGCCCTAGGGCGGCCGGGTGCAGAGTGTTGAGGCCCAATGTTATCTAATGGAGGATAGGGGGCCTCCGGTTGGTGGCTGCTGGCTGGCAGGCCACTGGGTTGTGGGAGCAAAGCTCCTAGGGTTTAGGTCAGGTCAAATGGGAAAACACAGTAGCACAAAAGATGCACCCTCAGCAGCACTAGGGCGGATGGGTGCAGGGTGCTGTTTCGAGGTAGGGTGCCCCTTTATTTTCAATGGAGAACCTCCGGTTTGCAAAAGCACTGCAGGCAGGGAGACAAAAGACTTCTGGGTGCAACCACCTCTTCGAGAGGTAAGTTGGGAAGTTAAGGGTTGATTAGGCAGTGTCGGTTTGGGCACACAAGGCCGTGAGGCGTCGGGTGCAGGGGTACCTTTTTGGGTCGGCTCTTCTTACCAGTTCCGGGCCCAGGTCTGGTGGCGCTTTCTGGATTTAGGCTGCAGGAGTCGGCTGGGGGCTTGAGGCAGGTCAGGGGTCACTGGATCTCGTGTCAGGATTGCCTGGGGGACATCCTTGTGATGTTTTTCCACTCGAGCTCGAGCTGCGTTCGGTGGGTGCAGAGTGGGCTTGATTCGCGGTCTCCGACTGCTGTCAGAGGTTGCAGTTGAACGAATCCGGTGTTCACTGCAGTAGCAGTCTTTGGAAGTGAAGGCAGGCAGGTCCTCTGGGATTTATGAGGTTGCTGGCTGTAGGAAACACTGGAATTTCGCAGGAGCAGGTTCGAGGGGAGACAGGCCTGTAGGTCTGGGGCCAAGTCAGTGGGCATCTTCCTCTTGTTAGCTGGCTGCATGGCTATTCGATCCTTCTTCTTCTTTTCTTTTTGTTGTTTCTGGATCTGATAAAGCAAGGTTCAGGGTGCCCCCTAAATACTAGGTTTAGGGGTATTATAGGTAGGTAAAGGGCAGGGACCAATGGGTCACTTCCCTGGGGTGGGTACACCCCCTGTTTTGCCACCCTCCTGTGGGAGGGGGGGCAGGAGCCTGTCCCAGGTTGGTTGAGTAGCCCCATCCTCTATATGGCGGGGACTCAGAGTTGTGCTTCACCTCGCCTCCCCCACCTGAGGGGTGGAGTTGGCAGAGGTGGGCACACCTCTCTCCCTCACTTGTTTTTCCCACTGGTTCTCGCGCCCAAAGTGGGGGATAGAACAAGTGGGGACCAGTTGATGAAAGCAGAAAATGGTCTGGGGAGGCTCACAAAGGTGTCAAGCCTTTGAAGCTTCCCCTTCGTGAACCCTGCCCATCCTGGGGGAGAAGGCTTGGCACCTCGTCCCAGGATGTGCATTGTTTCAGGCCCCAGAGCGCAGCAGGCTCTCGACCCAGGGGTCCAGAAACATGTCTGGTAGTGGCACCTGAAAGCAGCCACTCAGCCTGGACACTAGTGGTAGGTTAGTTTTCAGGGGGCATCTCTGAGATGCCCTCTGTGTGCATTTTTCATTAAATCCCACACTGGCATCAGTGTGGGTTTATTGTGCTGAGAAGTTTGATACCAGGCGTATAAAATGTCAAGCGCTTTAGTAAAACAAAAGCAGCCGACTCAACTACAGCAATGCACTCTATGACAGCATCTCCAAACAACTCACTGAAGACTCCAGACCATCCAGAGCACAGCCACCAGACTCATCCAACACATCCCGAGAAGCACGCATATCACCCCCTACCTCACGGAACTGCATTGGCTACCCATCCATAAACACTGCAAATTCTCATCCTCGACTACAAAGCTCTCTACAACACAGGACCAACCTACCTCAATGACTGACTGCAACTCTACCAACACTCCAGACAGCTGTGCTCTACCTCTTTCTCTCCTACATTCGAATCCCATGAATCCACAAAAGCAAGACATGGGTATGTGCTTTCTCCTTCATTGCCACCAAAAGCTGGAATGAAATCCCTCTACACATTAGGACTGCAACTCCTCTCACCGGTTTGCATAAAAAGGTGAAGATCTGTCTGTTCAACCATGATCACTGCCAGGCCTTCACTCCTGCTCCAGTGCCTGGATAACATCACAGCTGATAAGCTGAGCCATACACATCTATACAACATAACATAACACAGACAGAGAAGTCTTAACCTTAGAGATTTTTATTAATAGAAATGTAGGCATACAGGAATTAATTTAACATGGTCAAAATAAATTAGTCAATAAGTTAGAGTGCAAAGCCCAGTTAAAATACAGAGTCAATTAAGAACTCCGTAAAGTTCAAATGATCATAATGCAAAAGTATAGAAAGTAAGAGAGCGATCCAGCATGGATTCACCTGTTAAGGTATTTGGGGAAGGGTCCCCTGTTACATAAAAACCACACTCTCTTATAACCTTCTGAACAATGGATTTCATACATTACTAAAATTGTGCATGGTTCACCTACCATATAATTAAGCAAAGAGAAACATTTGAGATTAAATACATTCAACAAACTCTCAAAATTTGACAGCATAGAGTTACTCATAAACACCACTTCTACGTGGAACAAAAGTAGGGGATACTCGGAGGCTGACAAGAAGAAAATCTTAGAGTAGCATGATCTCTCATGCAGGGAAGCACGCTTAAAGTAAGCTTATTTTAAAATCCTCCATAAATGATATTGGTCTACATTCAAGTTGTGTAGGGCACATTTGATCCCTAATGCTGTATGCTGGAGATATCCAGACTTTACATGTGATCTGTACCATATATTATGGTCTTAACATACACTAGCTGCCTTTTGTTGTTCTGTATGGGAGATTCTACACTCTACTAGTTATATTTCTTTTGATGAGTCTGACAAACGGGCCTTGTTACATGACTTTGTCGACTTGGATGACATGACTTCCCATTGGCATAGACGGATGTCAACAGTCCTTATGGTGGCTAAGATTTGCATATTATGGCATTGAAGTTAATCGCAAGTGCCCAAACGCCAGAAATGGATTGCTGAGCTGTAACATATGGCTAGATATGAATGCCATCCATATCTACAGGGTTTAAGATCAACTCCAAGTTTACGATGAGTTATTGGGTCCCTAGTTGAGTCAATGTGAACCTTAATTGTCTTTTCTCATGCATGGGACTGCTTCTTTTGTCCATTTGATTGGGTTGGCAGCTGTAGTGTTTTTGTGTCTATATGAACAACCAGATCTGATCCCTCTATTATATACAATTATAGTACTTCTGTTTTTATTTTGTTTGGAAGGGCAGGGTATTTGGTGATGGTTGGTAAGGTATGATGGTATTTTGTCTGGGTGGGGTTGGTGTTATGTATGGCGAGGTCGTTTCGGGCAATGTTTATATTGTGCTGGTTAAGCGTGATGGCTCTTTTATTACTTTTGTTTTAGTGATCTTTTTGTTCCTTTCGGGATCTCATGTAATGTAGTAATTAGTGAGGAGTACTTTGTGAGGATTTATTTTGTAGTTGTTGTTTTCATATGATACTCTCAAAATTTCATAAAGAAGTGCGTAACAAAAAAAGGAACACAACTAGGTATTTTGTATGCCATTTTCCTACGGACAGCCAGGTTTCACCCAGCTTGTGACGGTTAATGTATTGCCCTGTGGGGCACATTTAATTTCTATTCTAGAGAGACATGAAAATATGGGTCTATTCACGTGGTGTAATAAAACAGACACAATGGAGTCTGAGGCTATATCACTTTGGTGCCAAGCATCCCAACATGTCCCTTGTATCCCTGAGTAAAAATCCTTTCTCTTACAACAAATGATGGTGAAATATTATCATCTCTCATTAAAGCTTCATTCTCCCACACCAATTCTCCTTAGATGTTGTCTAAATATTTAATCTCCCATCTTCCAATGTTATTACTGTTCTTTTGGCCAGTCTGTGTCAGTATACTTCCTAACCTCTAGGCTGCAATTATTTTGCATAGTTTATCCTAGTCCTATTCCAAACAAACATTCCCCAGCTGACCCAACATATTTAGTTAAAAAGACATCACACATTAATACTTGCTCTCCTCCATCCCTTAGGCTGGCAAAGGAAGAAACAATATGCAGTCAGTCAGTTGAGTCATATTTCATGGCAGGCTTTTAATTACAAACTGGAATGCTTGGAATTTGGCAGCTAAACTTGCTAATTTTGCTACAATACTGCCTCCACCCAGTGATTAGTCATGAGCGGATTTTGCGGATTGGCAATCCGCGAATTTGCGGATTTGCAAACTCGCAATCCGCAAAATCCGCGAATTCCCGCGAATTTGCGGATTTTTTTTTTTTTTGTGTTCGCCCGTGTTTCTGCCATTTCGCGAGGGTTTTTACAATTTCGCAATTTGCGAACTTACCTGTCGGGTCGCAAGTTTTGCGAACTTGTTGTTTCTACGTGTCCAACCTGTTTGGGACACTCTTCTTCATCACTGCCACTCTCTGTCACCACTGCCACTCTCTGACTACTCATGCCACCCTCTGGCCCACCCATGCCACCCTCTGTTTCATCACCACACCCTCTGGTTGTCCAGTGTACATTATTTTCGGCAAAGCAAAGCACACCTTCCCTGCCTCAAGTGACCTGAATTAATTTGGGGCTGATTAATGTGTCACAGAATATTTTTTTAGCTGGCACCTGCTTCCTTAGTGCGCCCTGATTAGTGATCTTTTGCACTTGCTAAGTGCTTTCATTGTTGCAAAATTAGTTACAACACCTGCCCTGCCCCAACTGACAATAATGAATTAGGGGCTGATTAATGGATTTTAACTTCCAGCCTGGCTCCTGCTTGTCTCCCTTAGCTGTAATTCAGGACCTTTGTGGCATATGTGTAACTATTCTGAGGTTCAGAGCAGGGTCACATAATAGTTGCAACTGGCAACTGAACTCTGGAGGGGCCCCTCAGGAAGCACTACAGGAAATGGCTACTAATGATGTGCCTGAACTTTTGAACCTGGTAAGTAGTTACTTTCAGTTTTGCTTAGATCGTATTTCTGCAATTTCGCACTTATTCGCGGGGCGCGAACTCACGCGAACAGTGCGAGCAGTGCGAGCAAAATCCGCTGCTCGCGGATTTGCGGATTTTGCAGGAAATTCGCAAATCTCGCGGATTGCGGATTTCCCGAAAATCCGCAAAATCCGCGAGCGGAACGGATTTTCCGCCCATGCCTACCAGTGATAGCTTGTTCAGAGGGTATGTGGTCAGGTTGGATGACAAGTATGGCTACCAACGAAAGCTTTCAGTATTTCTCAGCCACCCTGCTGCAACCCAATAACTCTTGCTCTACAAGAAATTGTTTCTCTCAGTCTCTGTGCCGTCCTTAATCCATACACCACCAGCTACTGTTTCTGTCCATATCGACGTTTTGGTATTGTTGAAGGGGGTTATGTCGACAGAAATCACCCACTGCGTTAATGCTATAAAGCTTTTTAAGCTGGCATGTGACATATTTCTTTTTTTTTAATCACATAAATTCTTCTTTTCCTTCATCAGCTCACACAAATGTCATGTTTTTATTGAGTAGGGATCGCAAGGGTTCAACCATAAACACATAGGGGCATATGTATCAAACTAAATTGCGTTAGCAAATGCCCCACCCGGGGCTATAATTTAATATATGCGGGGGGCTCACGGGCCTCCCCCCGGGGATTCTTCAAAATGGGTGGGGTGGTTCTCAGGCCCCCCCAGCCCCGGGGACCGCCACCCCCGGGGCTCGATTATAATGTATGCGGGGGGCCCCACGGGGCCCCCCGCAGCCCCGGGAACTGCCACCCCGGGGCTATTTTGAAATGAGTGGCGGGGCTCTCAGGCCCCCCCAGCCCCGGGGACCGCCACCCCGGGGCAAGAATTTAATGTATGCGGGAGGGCTCATGGGGCCCCCGCAAACCCGGAGACCGCCACTCCCCAGGGCTTCAAACAAATGGGTGGGAGGGCTCTCAGGCCCCCACAGCCCTGGGGACCGCCACCCCCGGGGCTTAAGAAAATTGGGTGGGGGGCTCTGAGGTCCCCCCTGCCCCGGGGACCGCCATCCCCGGGGCTACACAAAAATGTGGGAGGGGGTCCGCGCGGCCACTTCATATAGCCAAAGGTGGCCCTTGAGACTGCCACCCCCCAGGGCCGGCTCCTGCAGTGTCCTGGGGTGCCCACCCTCGGGATACTGCTGTTTGCAATGGCGGCTCCCACCCTGCCATTGCAAACTGGTTTGCTTCATTGAAGCGAGAGCAGGGGAACCTGGAGGTACCTGGTGGGCTAGTTTGCCGCCAGGGGACCTCAGGATTCAAGGGGACTTAATCCCTCAATTTAAAACGCGCCACAGGGCACATTTGCACAGTGGTGAAGGTAGGGGGCGGGGCCTGAGGTGATATGTGAGCAAACACGCCATGTGGCACGTTTTAAGTTGGGGAATTAATTCCTATTCAATCCAGAGGTCCCCTGGTGGGCAACTAGCCCACCAGGTACCTCCAGTAAGCGCCACAGAGCTGCGTTGCAGAGAGGTGTAAAAAGGGGCGTGGCCTCAGAACACCTCTCTGCAACGCAGCTCCCTGACGCATAATGGAGGTACCTGGTGGGCTAGTTGGCTGCCAGGGGACCTCAGGATTCAAGGGGACTTAATCCCCCAACTTAAAACACGCCACGGGGTGCGTTTGCACAGTGGTGAAGGTAGGGGGCGGGGCCTAAGATGATATGTGTCCAAATACTCCCTGTTGCGTGTTTTAAGTTGGGAAATTAATTCCTCTCCAATCCATAGGTCCCCTAGGAGTCAACTAGCCCACCAGGTACCTCCAGTAAGCGCCACGGAGCTGTGTTGCAGAGTGTTGTAAAAAGGGGCATGGCCTCTGAATACCTCTCCGCAACGCAGCTCCCTGGCGCATACTGGAGGTACCTGGTGGGCTAGTTTGCCCCCAGGGGACTGCAGCATTGAAGAGTTATTAATTCCCCAACTTAAAATGCGCCACAGGGTGTGTTTACACACATGTCACCGCAGGCCCCACCCCCTTCCTTCACCATTGTACAAATATTCCTCTAAAATCAGCCGAACTACGAATTCTGATTTACTCACCTGTTATCAGGAGAGAACCCAGTGCTGCATCTTTTAGCCCAGCACTGACCCTGAAAAGTAATTCTAAGCGAACTTAACAGTAACTTGTATTTCGTTCCATAGGAATCCATTGTGTGGTTTTCACCAGAAAAGTTTCTGTCGATTTTTGAAACGTACAAATATTCCTCTGAAATCAGCTGAAGTACGAATTCCGATTTACTCACCTGTTATCAGGAGAGACGTCAGTACTGCATCTTTGAGTCCAGCACTGACCCTGAAAAGTAATTCTAAGCGTACTTACCAGTAATTTGTATTTCCTTCCATAGGAATCCATTGTGTGGGTTTCACCAGAAAAGTTTCTATCGATTTTTGAAACGTACAAAAATTCCTATAAAATCAGCAGAAGTACGAATTGCGATTTACTCACCTGTTATCAGGAGTGACCTCAGTGCTGCTTCTTTGAGCCCAGTAGTGATCCTGAAAAGTAATTCTAACCGTACTTACCAGTAACTTGTATTTCCTTCCGTAGGAATCCATTGTGATTTTTTCACCAGAAAAGTTTTAAAGTGTCTATTTTCACAAACTAAAAATATTCCTTACAAATTGCCTGTATAACTTAAACGCATTGTTTCAACTGTTTACAGGAGATGCACCCGTGCTGGATCCAGGATCTACCACTGAGTAAGAAAAAGTAACGTTACCGCTACTTACCTGATAAGTGAATTTCCTCCCATAGGATAACAATGGTGATTCTATGTGAAAAAGTTTCAAAGGGTCAACTTTTAAAATACAATAATATTCCTTAAAAATCACTACTGTAACCAAAACGTTTTTACTCAACTGTTTACAGGAGATATCCCAGGACTGAATCTAGGACCTAGTCTTGTGGTTAGAAAAGTAATCCAAAAAGTAACTAATTACATTTAACTAGAAATTCACATTGAGCTCAATGTTGCATTGTGTCTGAAATTGTGTTGCGCATTACAACAACTGTAACTACTGTACTTAAAAGTCTATTGCCTATTTGCAAAGTATTTAAACTAAAGTAATTCATTCTGAGAAAGTATATTTTGTAATGTAATGTATAATGTCATTATAATGTAATTTAGAAAATAAAATATCTAAAAATTAATAGTTTTAAAAAATGTAGTAAATCAGTATCAAAAAAATAAATATAAGAATTAATACATTTAAAAATTGTCATTTACAAAACTTTTGAAATTCACTGAAAAAACCATAGGTTTCAGACATGTTATAGTTAGGAATTAGCATTTAAAAAACCTTTGAAATTCACTGAAAAAAACATAGGTTTCAAACATTTTAAAGTTAGGAATTAGCATTTAAAAAACCTTAGAAATTCACTGAAAAAACATAGGTTTTAGGGGTGTTATATTTAGTTGGACATTTCACTCGTACAAAACCATTGAAATTCCCCCGTTACAGTTAGTTGTACTAACTATAACTCGCGCGCCCGCAATCCACTGCTGATGATGTTACAATTACATCATTCATGACATGGTCAGTGACATCACTGATGACATCACTGATGACATCTCAAATGACATCACTGATTGCATCACTGTTGACATCATCCACATGACAATCGGATACATCTTATCATACACCATTATAACCTGGGAGCCCTCATTATAAAATATGGAGTACCATATGTGAAACCATTGACACACCAATACAAGTTTCTAAAAACCCACTCAGTGATTCCTACATCTACACACACATCTAAACACTTACCTATAGATTCACTCATACATGCTAACAAAGATCAATAGAACACTATTAAATATACTTATACACCTACATCAAAATTACACACCAGCACACATCCTATTCATGTATGCAGTCATTCTACTCACTTATGCAAACAGTTGATCATACTTATATTTACTAAGCTACACACACACCACTCTATTTATTGATATAGATAGTAACTCATACTTAGTGTGTTATAAAATCACTATTACAAGTATACAGTTATCCATACATCACTCATACAATCACTGAGTCTTATGTATAGTTATTTATATACAACAACTGTCACATACACTGCTTTTAAGGTTTCACCTGGCGTCCGCTGCGCAGCAGCGTTCGCGCAGGCGAAATCTTATGTTAGAACAGTATGTGGCTTTGTCTCGCCTCTCTCTTCTATTGGCTAGCTCCATAAATGGAGGCTAGCCATTGGAAGAGAGATCTGTCCGTCATTGTCCGAGGTGATTCGTGGGTGTTCCGGTGATTTTTTCCCTCTCCGCCCCTTTTAAAACGTCATGCGGCGGTGGGCAGATGTTATTTTTTTTTGGGGCGACGGCGTGTTGTGTTCAGTTCAGTGGGCTGCGCGATTTCTGTTGCTGGGATGTGTTCCTCGATTTGCGAGCAGGTAAGCAGCATTTTCATATAATTCTATTGTAACTTTGTACGTCTTTCCGTTTTTGTCGTCTCTGTGTATTGTTGTGGCTTCTCTCTGTCTTGTCGTTTCCGTGTATGGCCGCCCACAGAATTGGTGTAAACTTGTGGCTGTCGTCTTTGTTTGCCGTCTTTGCGTGGCTCGTCCCCCTCGCCCCTCGTTGCTTGTTCTGACTTTGTAACGCAATTATCTCCAAGGTTGTGATACTGCATCCGCCAGCACTGTTTGTGGTGGTGGTGGGTATTTGCTGTCTTAAACGTGGTTATGGGCGACATAGCAATTAACTAGAGTATGCGATTATTTAACGCTGAGGGGGGCTCTAAGCAGCCATTGCGCTGGATGCTGGGGGCGGACACAAGCAGACGACTGGCCCGGGGTGCTCACACTTCTGGGATGCCCTCCAGAGTCTCCCCCGTAGCACTGCAGGTCCGATCACTCGGGAGCCGCCGGGCCTCACCAGGTCGACCGGGGCACTCCCGCTATCCGCTTTGTCGTCTTATTTTTGGCCAGATAGTTTCATTTGCGAGAGAACCTAGTTTCTGCAAGGGTATCACTTATTTATACAGTTTCTAATACTACATATTATATTCTCCACGTGGCAGCTGCAAGGCGCTTTGATATAGCTCAAAAATCGGCATACAGGCAGAGTCGCTACGACATTAGACACAGTGCACAGCCGAAACCCCACAATGCCAGTCTAATGCACAGTTGTCTGGGACACTGCAAGGCTTTCACGTTTTCACGGTGGGTTTGTGCTTGCTCGTCCAACGTGGGCTGCAGTGCGCTTTGTAATTGCCATTGGTTGTTGAAGAGGTGGGTTGATAATTCAGAATTTTGTCATCATAGAGAGAGTTTTAGCAAATTCAGATATGGATGTTCATTAATTATAGACCATTTTGCTGGTTCCAGCGAATGTACTATGTATTCTAAAAACAATCAAGTTACATTTAACTTTACGCTTACGTGCACAGCTCAATGGGTGAAATTGACGGGAGTTCTAAAGGTCGATCCTTAGCACAAAAATGACCTCATAGTTTTGATGAGTTGATAATTCGGGTGATATGTGATCATGTGCCTAAATGACTAAAATAACAGGTGTAGTCCAGGATAAATGGATTCTAAAGCCAGCATCCCCGCTTGATCAACAGTGTGATCCTCGGCAATTTTTTTGCCGTCCTGTGCTTCACTTTCGCTGTATAAAAATGGTATAATATTGCGGAGCCAGGGTGCGCCTAGAGCTCAGACCTTTCTAAAAGTGCGCTGGCTCATCATGTGCTCTGTTTTTTGTGCCTTTACAACCTGCTCCCTCTCAAACCTGTGCACATGTTTACAATTCTATAATGTGGCTTCTTTCAAAGAAAATAAGGCACACCCAGAGACACTAGAGCCCTGCTCGATTCAGAGCACATCTCTCTCGCATGCTTTATTTTCCCGTCAGCTACCCATCACAGTGCTTAGAAACTAGCGATCTCGCGGTCGGCGCTATACTAGTATACCTGGCACACGCAGTTGTGTTTTGCAGGGCTGGACAGTGAGCCGGGTTGAGAAGCATGTGTTCCACTATCTGCACACCCTCTGTTTCTGCTGCTCTGATGTCATTTATTTCTTGCAATGTAAAATGTGGCTCAAAATAATACCCCGCCTGTGGGACCAGCTCACAGAAAGAGTGGTGCACACCGGGCTATTCAAAGTCATACAATCCGTGTACCTCTTCTGTAGTAATCTATACAACCTGTGTGCCTATAGTGATCCGAGAATCAAGGCATCCCTTAACCTCAACACCTTACTTCTGTGTTAACGTAGAAAAAGCACTTCTCCTTAGATATGCATGTATTGTAATACAACACTTACTAAACTTTAGCACCTGGATCTGTTACGCCCCTCTCCTCTGTGACCACACACCACTTTCAAAGTGTTTTGTATATCTCAGAATCGTGCTCTTTACCTGCACAGAAGGAGCCCTCCCCTCCCACTGCTGGTCTCGCCTCGGCACAGGGGCACTTGTCACTTAAGCTGCACTCCTTCGCTCTATCCCAGACTTGCCTTGCGTGCATCTGTGTGTGTGTGTGTGTGGGGGGGGGGCTCTGTGTGTGTGTGTGGGGCTCTGTGTGTGTGTGGGGGGCTCTGTGTGTGTGGGGGGCCAAGGGAGACAATCACCCTGTCCACCTGACAATCTTACAGGTCCACAAAAAGTTGCTTGTGCTTGCTGTTCTGCCCCTCTCGTTGCTTGTGCTTGCTGTCCTGCCCCCCATTGCTTGTGCTCGCTTTCCAGCCCCCCCTTGCTGTCCTCCCCCCTCGTTGCTTGTGCTTGCTCCCCTGCCCCCTGTTGCTTGTGCTTGCTGTCCTGCCCCCCTTGCTGTCCTGCCGTTGCTTGTGCTTGCTCCCCTGACCCCCGTTGCTCGTGCTTGCTGTCCTCCCCCCTCAGTGCTTGTTCCCCTGTCCCCCATTGCTTGTGCTCGCTGTACTGCCCCCCCTTGCTGTCCTGCCGTTGCTTGTGCTTGATCCCCTGCCCCCTGTTGCTCGTGCTTGCGCCCCCCTCTCCTCATTGCTTGTGCTTGCTGTCCTGCCCCCTCGTTGCTTGTGCTTGCTCTCCTGCCCTGCTATTGGCATTGTAAATGACAATGCCATTTATTTATGTTTTTTTAAAAAAAACATAAATAAAAATAATGTCATGAGCAAAGCCAATAGCTCTAACTTTTGCAAAGGCGAAACCATTGCATTGTAAATACTTGTTATATTTCTAGTTTCTTGGACATGTATCATTGAGAAATATATTTACTCATCACCACACCCATAAAGAGATTCACTCACCCAAACAACTGTTTCCACATACAGCCTTAACCTTATATACCTACTAAATCAACTATTTACACATCTTTGGACGGTCACACACCTCCCACCCAACCACACACACATTCATTCACTATCCCATACAAATACTCACTTAACTAATTATTAACTAATATAGACTTTCACATAGCTAGTCACCAACTTATGTAGTAGTTTACACAACAAGATATAGAGTGATACAGGTATTCACAAAGTTTAATCACTATCCCATATATTTAGCGAGACACTTTAAACTTGTCACTTAGACAGTCAATCACATTGCTACTAAATCCTCCATTCAAACACTTATACATGCAGTCAGTCTTCAAGGCAGATTGATATATATATATATATATATATACATATATATATCACGCTCCTCGGGGAATGTCCAACAATAAGCGGCACTCTGAGACAAAGCAGCTTTTCCCCAACAGCCTTTTATTGGTATGGGCGTGCGCGGTGAAAATTAATTACAGGCACCTGACTTTCACCACCGACGCGTTTCGTATGATAACTTCCTCATGGGCTTAGGAAAGTCAGAGGGGTCCATTGTGGTGCTGGGGTCCCTTTATGTGCCAATTATCATTTCCTACATGGGCTGTGTTAGACCTGGCACCTTGGCATGAGTCTCCATTCCACTTTTTTCTGATGTGCCTCAGATGTTTTTTCTGGTGTTCGATGCTCAGGGCACTGCGCCACGGCCAACCCGTGCCGCAGTGCAAGTGCTTCCTATATAAAGTGTATCCGTAATTGATTTCCATGATTGGCTTATTTGGTTTATTGTCAGTCCTCAGTAACGTGCACCAGGAGTGCCGGGGCTTGTAGATACAAATGCCGCTAGTGGGCCTGCAGCGCTGGTTGCGCCACCCACCGAAGCGGCCTCGTAAAAGATGCATTGGGTCCGCCATTGCAGACCCTGCGTACAGTCTGGTACTGTCACGCTGACTGTGCAAGTACCCACACTTGCCAGTCCCTAAACCTTCCCTAACCTTCATATCAATCACCCCTATGGTAGGCCCACGGGCAGGGTGCATTGTAAGCGTAAGGTAGGACAAGCCCTGATGTGTGTTGAATGTCCTAGTAGTGAATTACCGCCCTTCTTCGTTCTTCACTATTGAAGGGCTGCCTGCTCTCTTAGGTCAAGGTGAGCGGTTGGAACTATTACACGCTATAGTCCCGGCCGGCTCAGGGAACACAGTGGCATGTCGAGTTTGGTATGCCTGAACTCAGAATAATAAAATATTTCCTTCAGCAAGGTTTATTTTAATATCCTGTGTTTGCAACTGCTACTTTTAGAAAGTTAGCATTTGCTCGCCTGACTATTTCAGCCCGCCTCTGCCAGGATGTGTATCTGCTGTCTGGGTTTGTGTGAGTAACAGGGCTGGGTAATTCCCGGGGAACAGTCGGGGTGACCAGGTGGTGAATAGAGTGCTTACACCAGGATGGGTGGGCGGAGTAGTCCTTGACTCTGAATAGGGTTGTGCTCCACCACCACAATGCTGGCTCCACCTCCTGTGGAGCGTCTGATGTCCCTGCCCTGCACCCTGAAAGAAGACAGCAGCGTCCTGTCAACAGAGTACTCCAAAACCGGGTTGAACCAGGCTCAGACCCCCTGGCCTGCCAAGACAAAAGAAACCGAGTATAAAGGTAGGAGTCCTGCTCCTAAGAAATTAGATCCAGTTTTGACCACGACGAACCTCTGCCCGACTAGAAGGACCAAGAGAAGCTGAGGAGAAGGAATCCTGCACTGGTGCCTTGCTGAGAACGGAGAGGAAAAGACCAGAAAGGACTTTGAAGACTTGTGCCTGAAACTATCTCCAAGGGCTTGATCACGAGCTTGCCCCCTGAACGGAACCCCAGGACCATTGGGTTCTATTCTGCCTGTGCCCGTTTGCTGTTGGGCCTTTAGTTCTTATTCCCTCGCCAGAGTTGTGACTCGGGTGCCTTCGCCCTCCAAGGTCGTGACAGCTCGGAGCCTGGTCGCCCCACCGCCGAGAGCCCCGCTCAAGTTTGAGTCGCTCTCCGCTTCAGTGCCGGGCCACCCGCTCTCCTGTCACCTCACCTGCTACGGAGCACGCTGTGCGCCTCTCATCTTCTCTCGCCGGAATCTGCACGGAGCACATCTGATAGCCTCAGACGGTCCGTACGTCGTAACTTACCCGACTGTCTCGCTTTGCCCTCCTGCATACCAAGGCCCGTGCCGCACCTCAAGAAGGTCTTCCGTACTGTGCTACCGAAGGCCCGGTGCTGCACCCGTCTGCCCGAGAATGCGATGCCCCACACAGATCCACAGGTCCGAACTGGTGTGCTAAGAAGTAGTACGCCCGCAGGCCTGAACGGCTCCTCGCCCCGTGAGCTGCATCAGATCCCGGATCGCCACAACCCTCCACACCGTCCCGCTCACCCGCCTCCCACCTCGAGGGGGCTCCGAGCCGGATAGATCCTTTGGAGAACCGTTAGCCTCGTCCAGGGTCCGCCCTAACCAGTAGCCACGCCTGAAACGCCTCGGACACTCTTCGCAAGGTACATTGGAACTCTATCCCGAGTTCGCATCGGATCCAGGGTCCGCAACGTTTGTTTTCCCTGTCATCGTACCTTGCTGACCAAGAACACTTAAGAACAATTGCCTATTTAAATCTAGTGGCCTTCATTCGCTAAACGTTATATGGTCTTGTGATAATTCTGCGTATATTTTTACATAAAGTCTACGTATTTTTTATACAATCCTACGACTGGTGTCCGTTTGTGGTGGGTCAGTGGGTTTCCTGTATGTGATCATAAATGCTTAACGGACTATTGCCCTTTAGATTAGCCTTGTCTGCTCGCGCCACACTACCTAGAGGGTGAGCAAGAGTTATTTCTAAAGGAGTAGTTCTCTTACCCTGACTAGAGGAGAGGGTCCCTGTTTGTCACAAGTGCATACCTGTGCCAACCAGAGACCCCCGAGTCTAACAGGCTGCATATTATTGCGCACATAATTGGTAATCCACAGTCCTTTTCCTACTGGATGGATGCACCCCTGCTCAAGTGCTTCACAGAGGCCCTGAATGAGCCCTTCTAATCGTGCACATCCTCAATCCTTACTTCATCTCCACCTTCTGAGCTCTCGTTCCAGCGGAGCTCGGTGTCCCCCACAGCAGGGGTGGTGCCAGTTCAGCGGCAGGACGGCCGCTCGTAGATCACGCTCCTCGGGGAATGTCCAACAATAAGCGGCACTCTGAGACAAAGCAGCTTTTCCCCAACAGCCTTTTATTGGTTTGGGCGTGCATGGTGAAAATTAATTACAGGCACCTGACTTTCACCACCGACGCGTTTCGTATGATAACTTCCTCATGGGCTTAGGAAAGTAAGAGGGGTGCATTGTGGTGCTGGGAGTCCCTTCATGTGGCAATTATCGTTTTCCTAAATGGGCTGCATATTATTGCGCACATATTTGGTAATCCTCAGTCCTTTTCCTCCTGGATGGATGCACCCCTGCTCAAGTGCTTCACAGAGGCCCTGAATGAGCCCTTCTCATCGCGCACATCCTCAATCCTTACTTCGTCTCAACCTTCTGAGCTCTTGTTCCATCGGAGCTCGGTGTCCCCCACAGCAGGGGTGGTACCAGGTCAGCGGCAGAACGGCCGCTCATAGATCACGCTCCTCTGGGAATGTCCAACAATAAGCGGCACTCTGAGACAAAGCAGCTTTTCTCCAACAGCCTTTCATTAGTATGGGCGTGCGCGGTGAAAATTAATTACAGGCACCTAACTTTCACCACTGACGCGTTTCGTATGATATATATATATATGTATATATATGAATTGTTGCCGAGGGGTCGGAGGATTGTACGGCCCGCCACATAAGCCTCGGAGGAACAGCAAGCAGCTGGGAACATCGGGCGCATACAGTGCAGAGTGACGCTGACACTGGGATTGAGCCGTCAGCTGTGATACCTCGGGGGAAGTGGTTGAAAGTATGAGACTCGAGCAGCCACAAGGAACATTAATTTAGTGAAACCCGATCACCCTGAAAATGTTTGCGAGCCCGTTGAACTCTGGGACTGGTAGTCCTGAATACTGACACTGGCTGAAGCAATCCCTTTCAGGTGAGCCCGCCACCACTGGGAAGGAGGAGCTTTAAAGGAGTTAACGTGATGGGGCTTTCACAGCTTAAGGACTATGGCGTTTGATGAAGGCACGAGCCGAAACCGGTTATGCCACAAGTTTCCTGAATAAATTAACTGCAAAGAGCCTTTGTTGTCCCTTGGAGTCTTGTGTACGAAGGAGAGAGAGAATTGTGCTTTGTATTATATATATATATATAATACAAATATATATATATATATGACTGCTCCAACAATCCCTCCCCGCAATCCTCGGGAAACAGGAGGCAGCACTCCAGAGGCAGGTTACACAAAGTTCCTTTAATATCTCACAATATATATATATATATATATATATATATATATATATATATATATATATATATATATATATATATATATATATATATATATATATATATATATATATATATATATATATATATATATATATATATATATATTAAAACCAAAGACCACTGTTTAGAAGAAGCACTCCACAGCAGTATGTTAATGGCACCAGGCATTTTCTTTATTCGTTAATTGATCGCGCCTTACGCGTTTCGGAGCACTTCCGATCCTTGGTCACAGGCAGTTCGACATAGACTGAAAAATATAATCACAGGGGGCGTCACCTAGCACATCTTGGTCATGCCTTCCATTAAGCAGCAGGTGTGACAGTTCGTATAGCATGCTGGTATTCGTAGTCACAGTACTTTTTTCTGTAGTAGATTATGTGCCCCCTTGATAGTTTCAATACCTTCGTAGGCTTTTCAGTCAATGTAAGTATCGATCTTATAACACGCCCTCCAGTGGGCTTACGTTTAAAGAAGACGCCATAATTTGCGGTATAATCCATTTACCGCTATCGCCCGCTGGAGACTACGCTCAGTTCTGGGTCTCCATGGCCCCCTTGGTTTCAATAGGGCGGTGCATTCTTCGCGGCTCGGTCTGCCGCACGTAATTCATAAAACCAAAGACCACCGTTTTTAAGAAGCACTCCACAGCAGTATGTTAACGACACCAGGCATTTTCTTTATTCGTTAATTGATTGCGCCTTACGCGTTTCGGAGCACTTCCGCTCCTTGGTCACAGGCAGTTCGACAAAATGGTGGTCTTTGGTTTTAAGATATATATCAAGGCTCCGTTGAGCCGAAACGTCGGTGACTCTTTCTGCAAAATAAAATCTCTCATACACCTCGAGGTCCGTGTCCGGAGTCTACTTGCTGTGCTGTGCGAGCGCGCGAGCTGGGAGACAGACGGTGTACAGGATATATATATATATATATATAATACTTATTTAAATATCGAACCAAACCACATTCACTGGATGATGTCATCAGTGATGTCACTGACCATGTCATAAATGATGTAATATGTGACATCATCAGCAGTGGATTGTGGGTGCGAGTTATAGTTAGTACAACTAACTATAACAGGGGAATTTCAATTGTTTTGTACAAGTGAAATGTCCAACTAACTATAACTCCCCTAAAACCTATGGTTTTTTCAGTGAATATATATATATATGTATAAAGACCCTGCACCGAAGACCACACCCAAAAGAAAACAAAAGCTGGACATCCAAACGCCAGGAAAGAAGGCGGGCCAGGAAGCGAAGCGACAAGCAGCAAAACACAACAAAAGAGGAATTGGAGACGCTAGGACAGTGTAAATCTCACACTAATCCCATAGTTTTGAACCTCACAGATGTTGTGCTTAGTAAAGCAGAACAACACCTCCTCTCTCTGGGACTCTCCTACTGCCCTGTCAGTTCCTTCAGCCATGCCACCACAAGATTTGATAAATACAAAGGCATAGGCAAGGTAAATTAAAAGAACATTTTTTACAGCATAATCAACAGCAAGACAAACTGAGAATGGAAACATAAACACAGCAAGCCATTCCAAATGACCGAGAAGACAATCAGCGCAATCTCACTCCATCAGATATGGGATTACGTACGAATATGCAAGAACTAGTGGAAGAAAAGTGAAAGTGAGAAGGACAGAAAAATAAAAATAAAACCCAAAATTTAGCTCTACATTTAATCCGCTAATGATTAAGGATTCAATTGACAGTTTCCACGACAATGTGGCGGGAGGTTTAAAGGGCTTAAACTATAAAATATAGATTTCCACCAAACATAAAGTCAACAGACGGGAGATTCAATTTCATGCACTGATGCCCAAACTCAAAGGAAATCCAGACATTGTTGTCCGCAATGCCGATAAGGGTGGCAATGTAGTCCTATGGAAAAAAGCTGACTACATCACAGAGGCAATGAAACAACGTAAGGACACAGATTGCTATTGGCGCAGTGATTATCCAACTTTGCATGAAGTAATCAATGATTATAACATGAAATTAATTGGGTGGAAAAATACAGGATTGTTATCTTCGGATGAATTCAAATATATGAAAAATGACAAACAGTATTCCCTATCCTGTATTTCATCCCGACGATCCACAAGAATGCCCAAGTACCACCTGGCAGACCAATTATATCTGCGCGAAAAGGTTTACTCGAGAACACCTCCAGATATATTGACTATTATCTACAGGAACATGTCCAAAATTTGGCATCCTATATCTGGGACACAAGTGACTTTTTAGTAAAACTGATGAACTATCCATGGCGGACTGAATACCTATTAATCACACTAGACTTGACATATCTATACACGTCTATAATCCATAGTGATGGATTAAGGGCCCTTGAATTTTATCTGGCTTGAAGAGGACCGGACTATACTCAACACAGTTCCATGCTTTTGAACATGGTAGAATTGTATGTGCATAACAACCATTTTAAGTTTCAGAACACCTTATACCAGCAGTTGCGAGGGGTAGCGATGGAGGCCAGCTTCTCCCCCAGATACGCCTGTCTCCACATGGGCTATTGGGAGGAGCTGGTCCTGTCTAAAGAACACTCATCCTTCGTAACCAAAAACATAAAGACCTGGTAGAGGTACATTGATGACCTTTTTTTTAATTTGGGATAGATCAATCAGTGAGGCAGTGGCAGAGTGATTCATAGAGGGATTGAACAATAACTCATTGAACCTACACTTCACAGCCTCCATTAGCTCCAAAAGTGTACATTTCCTAGATGTGCAGGTCTTTGTCGAGGATGGCAAGTTAGAAACTGAACTACATAGAAAACTAAAAGTAAAAAATTATCAATGAGGGGAGTGAAGAGGTGGTGCTCAACGGTACCAGGGTGGGCCCATCCTCCTCTCCTGAAAGTACAGTTAATCAACAAAGGTCCACCTCACGTAGAGTTGGTATGTATCCTGATGTTCATGGAATACACACTGTGTGTTAACATACCCCTCACACACCAAAAGGGCCCTTGGTGTCATGCTTCATCATTGGGGTCTTCCCGCCCGCTGCGGGACGGGGCAGTGCTGCGACAAGCGACTAAGCTGGAGCACCTTTATATGTGGGTGCTATGTGAGTGAATAGGAGTGAGTGTCAGTAGGGTCAGTGGTGAAATATAAATAAGTGGTGTTAAAAAATACCTGGCCTAGTGGTAGAAAAAACTATTTATTAGACACTGGCTGGTATTGTTAAAAAAGTGATTCGGAGAGATACAGCAAGTTAATGGGCTTACTCTCCTGTGCGGGTCAACATGTTTCGGGGTGCTATGCCCCTTCGTCAGGACCAGGGACAGATCCCCCTGTCACTCACTAATGTTTTACCACAAAGAATTCTTAAGGTGTATGTACAAAGAAGTGTGATGATATTCTCTTTATCAATGTGTATATATAATTTATATTTACACGTGTCCCTAGCTCTATCAGTAATTCTGATGTAATAAGCTTAGGAAGATAGGAGTCAGTGCCTCATGAGCCAAGTCTAGACAAAGGGTAATGGGGGGTCCATTCAACCCCCAGCACGTCGGGGCTTCCTCCTTCATCCGTGGCTTCCGGACATGGAAGCCACGGACGAAGGAGGAAACACCTCCATCTGCATCCCGAAGCAGGGCATCTGCATCCCGGAAAACTGACGATCACTTACAGCAGAGCAGGGTCCATGAAAGATATTTTGGTCCAGAATGACCCCACAGGCCCCAGCAAAATCTTGCGGCTGACTCAGAGAAAGGTTTTTTTTAAATGTAGAGTATGTAAGGCAGCAGCCAGACTACATACAAAACCCCTTTCAGTGACAAGGAAAATCTCATAACCAAGTCCCTCAATTGCAAAACTGACTATGCCGTCTACGTGCTGGAGTGCCCTTGTGGGCTGCGCTATGTTGGTAGCACGATATTACAAGCACACAAGAGGGTTCTCCAGCACTTAAGAGCGATAAAAAATCAAGACCAGGCATATCATGCATATCCAGTAGCCAGGCATTTCAGTGAGTCACACAAAGCGGACACCAATGGCCTGAGATACTTTATGATAGATTCGGTCACTCCCAATAAAAGAGGGGTGACAGAGAAAGAGCACTCAGACTACTAGAGGCCAACTGCATCATTAACCTCGATACAAAAAACCCAAGGGGCCTGAATGCCACTGAGGAACTGTATACTTGTTTGTAATTGCCCCGCGACACAGTAACATCTCAAAGTCACACGTTCAGTAGGCCTTCCACAAACTACAAACTGCATTATATTTGAGATATTAATCAATACACTCTGTCTGCTGCAATCTACACAAGTTTTAGCATATAGGGTGAGTTAGTTGGTTTTTTATACATGGTTGTAGAATTTTTATCACTAAATCAATAGTTTTGCACTAGCATGTGCAATTTAAGTTTATACGTTTACCTGGAACTGAATATATCAACTGTACTGTATTTGCGAAATTTGCACTTAGTGATATGGTTAAAGGACTATTTATTCTGATCAAGGTATTTATACCGATTTGTTTTACTTCAATGATTTTGTGTAACATATGAATTGGGTCTTTTAACAATTAGTTTTAAATATTTTAGCAAAGGGGCAATACAGATGGAATGAAATTGTTTAAGACAACTCTTGGTCAATTGTAGGAAATTTTAAGCAAAATATTTAGTTATGTATTTTACCTGAACATCTACATTTTAAAAAGAACTTTTTTGCCAAAGTCCCCTAATTCCTTTTGAATTTTTCTTCTGTTTCCATGGTTCTAAACTTATGCGCTTGTCACTTTAAATAAACGCTGGTTAAGCATTTGAAAAAAAGAGAAAAAGAGAAAATAAATTAAAAAATAAATAAATAAAACGGTATAAAAGAACTGCTCACCTGACAGAGCGTGTCATGTGATCAAGGCCCTTGACGGGCTAAAACGCGTCATGGCTGTAGAGCTCTTCAAGTAATAAAGTATTGTTTTGCAGCACAAACGCTGTGGTCCGTGCTCAGTCCGTTGGTGTGAAAAGAATTTGAAGCGGTGACAGATTATCGGGACTTTTGCCTATGTGCATTAGCTCCAGCTGAACTGTCCAGGAGCGTCTCTGGGATAGAGGGGACTTCTGCCTCTGTACATGGGATCCATCTGAACTGTCCAGGAGCTTCTCTGGGATTCCAGGGACTTCTGCCTCTGTGCATGGGATCCAGCTGAACTGTCCAGGAGCTTCTCTGGGATTCCAGGGACCGCTGCCTCTGTGCTTGGGCTCCGGCTGAACTGTCCAGGATCTTCTCTGGGATTCCAGGGACTTCTGCCTCTGTGCTTGGGCTCCGGCTGAACGGTCCAGGAGCTTCTCTGGGATTCCAGGGACTTCTGCCTCTGTGCTTGGGCTCCGGCTGAACTGTCCATGAGCTTCTCTGGGATTCCAGGGACTTCTGCCTCTGTGCTTGGGCTCCGGCTGAACGGTCCAGGAGCTTCTCTGGGATTCCAGGGACTTCTGCCTCTGTGCTTGGGCTCCGGCTGAACGGTCCAGGTGCTTCTCTGGGATTCCAGGGACTTCTGCCTCTGTGCTTGGGCTCCGGCTGAACGGTCCAGGAGCTTCTCTGGGATTCCAGGGACTTCTGCATCTGTGCTTGGGCTCCGGCTGAACGGTCCCTGAGCTTCTCTGGGATTCCAGGGACTTCTGCCTCTGTGCTTGGGCTCCGGCTGTACGGTCCAGGAGCTTCTCTGGGATTCCAGGGGCTTCTGCCTCTGTGCTTGGGCTCCGGCTGTACGGTCCAGGAGCTTCTCTGGGATTCCAGGGACTTCTGCCTCTGTGCTTGGGCTCCAGGGACTTCTGCCTCTGTGCTTGGGCTCCGGCTGAACGGTCCAGGAGCTTCTCTGGGATTCCAGGGACTTCTGCATCTGTGCTTGGGCTCCGGCTGAACGGTCCAGGAGCTTCTCTGGGATTCCAGGGACTTCTGCCTCTGTGCTTGGGCTCCGGCTGTACGGTCCAGGAGCTTCTCTGGGATTCCAGGGGCTTCTGCCTCTGTGCTTGGGCTCCGGCTGTACGGTCCAGGAGCTTCTCTGGGATTCCAGGGACTTCTGCCTCTGTGCTTGGGCTCCGGCTGTACGGTCCAGGAGCTTCTCTGGGATTCCAGGGGCTTCTGCCTCTGTGCTTGGGCTCCGGCTGTACGGTCCAGGAGCTTCTCTGGGATTCCAGGGACTTCTGCCTCTGTGCTTGGGCTCCAGGGACTTCTGCCTCTGTGCTTGGGCTCCGGCTGAACGGTCCAGGAGCTTCTCTGGGATTCCAGGGACTTCTGCATCTGTGCTTGGGCTCCGGCTGAACGGTCCAGGAGCTTCTCTGGGATTCCAGGGACTTCTGCCTCTGTGCTTGGGCTCCGGCTGTACGGTCCAGGAGCTTCTCTGGGATTCCAGGGGCTTCTGCCTCTGTGCTTGGGCTCCGGCTGTACGGTCCAGGAGCTTCTCTGGGATTCCAGGGACTTCTGCCTCTGTGCTTGGGCTCCGGCTGTACGGTCCAGGAGCTTCTCTGGGATTCCAGGGGCTTCTGCCTCTGTGCTTGGGCTCCGGCTGTACGGTCCAGGAGCTTCTCTGGGATTCCAGGGACTTCTGCCTCTGTGCTTGGGCTCTGGCTGAACGGTCCAGGAGCTTCTCTGGCTGGAAGCTATGTAGATTTCCTCCAGGCTGTCACAAAGGGAGAACAGAAAAAAGGCAAAATCACACTCTAATAACAACTTAAAGTTATATATCGATATGAAAAAAATGAACAATTATAAAATCCTCATTGAACATTTCACAGTTAAGTGGGAGAGAGTCGGGACTCCGTTTAAACTCCGTAGAAGAGCTAAAGTCCTGTTCTATTTAAAATAGCTTTATTTACCACAACTTTTTTTTGTTACCATAGATTCCTTTTTTGCAGTTTTGACCTTTGATGTACCCTGAATATCACTTTTTACGGGGAGGGAGTCAAGCTCCACGTTCCCTCGAAAGATTAACTGATTCCAAGTAAGTTTGTTATTCCAGGAAAGGGGGGGTTCTACTAGGGAAGCCATCCTAGAAGGCCCTATTGACCCAGAGCGCCTGCCCAGACCAACCCTAGGGGTTCTGGTTCTCGCTTGCACTTAATGTGACTCCCCTCCCATAAAGATTCTTTGCTGTGCTATTATCCGTGTGGCGCTCTGATTAGGTACTGTAGAGACTGAGCCGAGGTGGAGGGACAGCAAGGGGCACAGCAGCTGCTCTTTTCCAATTCATCTTACATGCCAGAAAGAAAACTGAGGTCTGGGAGTTATGTTTGGGAAGGAAAGTACTCCAAGCACCACCATTATTTTGAGTAGTCCCACGTACAGCATCTCGTTTTTTGGGTGGGAGAGGGATAGACACTAGGAGAGAAGTTGGAAATACAACCCTGCTACAACAGCCATAAACAGAAGGCTCGGTAGGCAGACATGTTCAGGGGGGAGTCTGGAAGCAGTGACCACTGTTCCCTTCCTTCTGCTGAACTGGAGGGCATTTTCTGCTCAGGCCCCCCAGTATGATGGACCTGAGCCGGGAAACAACCATTACAACGCAGTCATTACAACACACTACATTTACAACACAGTCATTGCATGCAACAGCCTTTACATCGCATGTCACTACAATGCATGCCATTACAACGCATGTCACTACAACGCATACCATTACAACGCATTATAAGGTAAGTAATGTAGGGTTAATGTAATTAACCCTACACTATCCAACACTTACCCTACTGTTGCACTCACTGGAGTGGGAATGGTAATTGTTTACCCCTACACTATCCAACACTTACCCTACTGTTGCCCTAATAGTGTTATGCGTTGTAATGGTATGCTTTGTAATGGAATGCGTTGTAAATGGAGTTTCTAAAAATGTATTTTGATGGCATGTGTTGTAAAATCATGCGGTTTAATGGATGTTGCGATATAAAAACCGCGTTGTAAAGGCATCCGTTGTAAATGTTTGCTTTGTAACATGTCCTCTTCACCTGAGTCTTTTGAAGTGGTTCAACATATTTGACAATTACTGGCTCGTGCCAGTTCCCTTCAAGTACAATATTCTCAGTTAGCGCATTACATTCCTAGTTTCCATCAAGCACACATACTGTAGGTAAGCAAACGCCTGTTCCCAGAAAGCACACTGTTGGCCGTACTAAATTATGGCATATTTACTGCAACTCATTATTGCAACATCTCCGTTTGCATACAATCCACAGTTCCCTCTGTGAACTTCCTTTCCTGATTCCTAGTGTAAAGAAGAGACTGGGGGCCTTATTTAGATCTTGGCAGACGGGTTATTGCGTCACAACGTAGCAGATATCCTGCGTACCAAAATATAAATCCCTTCGGATAAAATAGGATTAATATATTTCGGCAAGCAGAATATCTGTCATCGTTGTGAGAGAGTAACCCGTCTGCCAAGATCTAAATCAGGCCCATAGTGTCTAATCTTAAAATCCTGACATTTCCACAATTACTCAAGGTCTTCCAGTGAGAATCATGCAGGGTCAGTTCCTGCATGAGTGTTGCCCTCACATTTTGGCTCAACCCACGTTTTATGTGCATACATGATAAATAGCAATAAACTTTTATTCACAAAACAATGCATCTGCATTTATTTATTATCCCGCTGCAGACAGCAGTGAGCCTTCAGCTGTGGGCGTCAGCAGCTGTGACGTGGGTGTGGTTTCATTTTGATAGACACCACACACTAGAGCAACCGAGTGCACAGCACTTAGGCCCAAAGTGCGCATGTCTGTTTGGCAGCTACCTTTTTCTGAGCAGCCAGACATGGCAAGAGAGTCCTCTCTTCACCTGCACATTACGGACTAGGGGTCGATCAAAACTCCAACCTCCAGTCTCCTAATGAGCGGTGAGTTTGCCTGCTCAAGCCAATCCTGGCGCTACTCTCATGCTGTGCAAGGGAGCAGCGTCTGGATTGGATGCCTGGTATGTTGGAGACCTCTGGTGAGGACAACGTGGCGGGGGGGATCTCTGCACAGGGTCATGACCAATCACTGTAATGACTTACTGTGAAGCCATGCAGTGTTTGGCCATTTCTGCCGTTGCTGGGCAGGGCTGGTCAGACAGTGTCTCTCCCTCCCTCTTTGTGAGCCAAACATGCAAGGGAGAGTGAGTTGACCAATGCGCAGATCCGATCGATCCCCGACGACCCCTCATGGAGTGGAGACCATGGGCCATATGTATGAAAAACTTGTTTTTGCGATTTTCAAATTGCGATTTTTAGGGAATTACAATTTGAGAATCACAAAAGGCAATGTATGTGGGATTTGCAAATAATTTTGCGAATCCCACATATTCCTTATTTGCTAATTGCAAATTGAAATTCGCAAATAAGGAATACCTTCCCATTCATTCCTATGGGTTAGGAGGCCCATAGGAATGAATGGGAAAGCATTCTCAATTTGTGATTCTCTAATTGAAAATCGCAAATTGAGAATGCAATTTCAAGGGTGCCAGGGTGTCAAAAGGACACCCTGTTGCACCCCTGAAATGTGCATGTGCTGGGCATGTATGTGTGCCACATTGAAAAATGCAAAAAAGTGCATTTTTCAAAGAAATCGCAAATTACCACCAACTTGAAGTTGGTGGTAATTTGTTATTTCTTAAGGAGAAATCTCACAACTCGGGTGCTTTTTACATCGCATTTAAGGAATCTATATTTGCGATTCCTCAAATGCTTTTGCAAAATAAGGAATTGCAAATTTTGCAATTTCATATTTTGCAAGGGCTTTTTGGGATGATACATCCCAAAAGACTTTTTCCTGTTCGCAAACGGGCCGATACTGAGAATCGGGCCATTTGCAAATGGGAAATGGGCTTCATACATATGCCCCCATGCCTCTACTCTGTGAGTCATTCAGGTGAGCTGGGTGAAGGCACTTCAGCTGAAGTAGTGTAAGGCACTAGTCTCTTGTGCTGTGAAACCAAGGGAGGGGCGAAGTCGGACAGGTAAAGATAAGCCTTCTTGTCAGTGTGCCTGCGTCCCAGTAAGAAATGTACATGTGCACGCCTAGTTTTCAATCTGCAAATGTAAAGGGTGCCAAGTTCGGATGTGTGCTGTCTTTGTTTTTTATTTGTGACTATGACACCTGTCTGCATTCTTCTCTGCCTCTGTCCATGGGTGCCTGTATATGTATAGTTTCTGTTTGTGGATCCTTACATGTATGTCGGTTTACTTGCAAGAGTTTCTGAATGTTGTCGGCGTGCGGAAATGGGAACATGGGCCTCTGCTGAGTGTGTGTATGTATGTGTGTCAACCTTTCGCCGTTTACTTATGTGTTGTACGATTTAAGTGCGGTATGTAGAAATGTAAGAGCCTGTAAAAAGTATGTTTGTGTTTGTGTGCTGGTCAGTGTTCATGGCACTTGTATGTTTTGTGGTCTGCTGGTGTGTGAACACCAGAATTTGTGGAAAACTGGTCATTTTAAAATATGGGGTCTACCTGCATATATCTCAAATAATGCTAAAAAAAAACACTCAAATACATTGGGAAAACTTTATTGGTCTCCAGTTCTCCCACATCTGATTTGAGTAACCTCATTCATTTTAATGGCTTTATCTCTCTATCCTGGTACTTGGTGTCCTGAATTTGAAACGGGATATTCTACTTGTACCAAATACTAGTACTGGATGAACCATGGAGCCAGTTGTCAACCGGGACACATCAGCCCGTGGCCCTTTTGGACATTACCAAGTACCTACTTTCTTAGTGTCACCCAGCGCCCTGGCAACCGTTCATGCCACATGACGTGCACGACACATGACGCTGATGATGCAGAACAAGCGTTCTTTGACGCACAGCAATCAGCATCCATCGCTCACATTACCCAGAACCCCCTGCCTGGGTCAGTACCCTGGGGCACAGCTTTTCCCACGGGTTTATGAACTTCTTGGCAAGAACCAACTTGCGCCTGGCTATGGAATCTGTGAGCTGGCAGCACTTTTCGTCCGTGGAATTCGGCTCAAACCGGGCACATGTATATTTAAATACAAAAATGAAAACTGAGCAGTTTAGGGCCTTCTGTCTTTCTACAGAATAATTTAAAAGTCTGTCAACTTTCTCCCATAGTGGCCTGGGAAATTAAACTTTAGAAATGTATGTATTTTAATGATGAAAGATGCGCAGTCAGGGTCTTGTAGTTACATCAAGTATATATTTATTCTTAGGTTACAGGTAGATGGAAAGTCCTTAAGATGCCTCAATAATTGCCCCACCAGGAGCAGCCTCCTTGCTGCTCAGCCATCCAGATCAACTGACCCTCACCACATACAAACACACTCCAACATTCTACATGACATCATCCAAAGCTGGGCAGCAAGGCAGGGAACCACTGTAGGGAGAGTGCAGCAATTAAAGGAAGACTACAACAGTATGCAGTGCCGAAATAGACTTTGTGTTATAGATAAATATATATGCCTGGCGTCTGTTCTCTAATAAGCAATAGTGGTGCACCGAGATTTGTAAAGTGCTCAGTCGAAGCGGACAGTTTTGGGGTACATTTTGCCTAGACTGGCGACTTGCTCCTAGACAGCCCAAAGCACGAAGTTAAGAGTGACAATTGAATAACTTTTCCTTGCTCTTACCAAACCATGCAATGGAAGGACGAGCAGACAGGGAGAGGCAGACTACAGCGGCGAGAAGCGGCAGAAGCATCCTGTTGGCACTGGCCGGAGCACTGTGAATAATGCCATTATTGGCAACTTCCCCCACCCACAGTTTGAGCATGCATGAATAAATAAATACACAAGACAACTCTGCTATGGGAAAATATTGTTGCAAAAGTATGCAATATGGTGGGTTATCTTACGGGCGATCCAAGGGCAGGCAGCTGTACCAACCTATGCTGCCCCCGCCCGCCTGGTGAGCCAGCACTGTGGGACACCCAGTCAGTGCTACTCCTTTTGGTGATCCTCCTCCGGATCACGTGGCACGTTGGTCTCTTACTACTCACACCCTTTTTGGGGTGGAGCGTAGCAGGGCAAACCCCTTGTTGTTCAGACCCTCAACTACCCGAAGGACTAACAGGGCGCCGACACGGTTTTCCAGGAACCTGCCTTGAGGCTCCTGGTCTTTGGCTCTGGCACCCCTACTGTGCTGCTAAGAGGTACCCTTACTGTACCCTTCTGCTGCAGAGGTACCCTTACTGTACCAGTCTGCTCCCAGATTGAACTGTAACTCCGCCACAGCTCTGAAGGCAGCCCCTGTCGCCGCCAGAGCCTCCCCACCAAAAACAGCTCACTTCTGACCTGCAACCTGCTTTACTGGGCCTTGTGCATGTCCAGCGGAAAGTTTCCATGCCCACCTGTGACAATTGCACCCCATGTTTGTCAACCTAACCTAGGCTTCCGACTGGAAGGCAATGGTGACAATGGACCCCATCTTTATCAAAGTAGCCTTTAATCTTAATACAGAGTTAGCCCAGCACACTTAAATAGGTCAAATAATAGACAGTCTTCGTCCACAAACGGACTTCTTCAGGGCTACAAAAGTACATAAAAAACACTATTTACAATATTGCAGACAAACATTTCTTTCTTTGCCTTGTTTTATACATGCACACTTAGCATAAATTTGTATAATAAATGCTTTTATGTTAAGAACATTGAAGTAATGATGATGATGTTGATGTTTGTTGAAAACAACTGTTTTGGATTTGAATTTAAATGTTTGTCTGCAATATTGTAAATAGTGTTTTTTATGTACTTTTGTAGCCCTGAAGAAGTCCTTTCGTGGACGAAACGCGTTGGCAGTTGCAAAACGTGTTTAAAACAGAAAAAATAAAGGATGAAGTTTAACATGACTACAAAGATCGACTCTTCTTTGGAAAACATTTGCGTTCTAAGACTGTCTATTGTTTGACCTCTTTAAGTGTGCTGGGCTAGCTCTGTTTGCTGTTGTTTTGGGAAAGTCGGTTGGGTGACGACTGGCTCCCCAATTATTTGAGGTATAGGGGATTGTGCCTCAAGCCCCTTTGCACCTTTCTGTATTTGATAATCAGCGGTGTTAGGACTAGTGCGGGTATCAATGCTTTGATTCTCAAACCCTTTGTAACTAGCCTTTAATCTTAGCCTGAATCAGCTCGTGTCTGATAAAACCCAGACCCCTCTGGTCTGCGAACTTACGCCATGAACAGTTCACTCTTACAGGGATGTTCAACGGCCTCCTCTGACTTAGCTCCATGCCACCTCTGTGGGGGATCATCTCAGACCACCAGAGCTCACATAGACCCATGTAGTTGCTGAGCTAGTGTCTGATGAAACCATAGGCCCTTTTGGCCTGTGAACCTGTGCCAAGAACTATTCACCCTACTGCGGGAAAGTTCCACTGCCTCACATGACTCAGCACTGTGTTAACTCTGGGCGAAACGATTTCAGACACCATGTTGATGTTGAAAATATTTGTAGAGCGCTCTGTGACCAAGCGGTTTCCTGGCGCTGGGGGATTGATAGTGTCAGATGGAAGAGGCGGCCTGGGAATTACAGGTTTGTATACGTTTGGGTATACAGATGGGTTTTGAGTACCTTACGGAAATGCAGGCAGGCAGTGATGGACCTGATGGTAAGTGGAAGACTATTCCAGAAACGGGGGGGCAAGAATGGAAAATCTAGTGCCACCGGTTCTGGATTTGCGGAAACGGGGAACACTGAGGAGAGCATGACTGGAGGAGCGAAGATTGCTACGAGGGTCATAGTGAGTAATCATAGAATTAATGAAAACAGGAGCAGTGCGGGCCCGGGCCATGAAAACTAGGCATCCCATCTTGAAGAGAGTTCTCTGCAGGATGGGAAGCCAATGAAGGGATTTGAGGAGGGGGGTGGTATGGTGGGACCTAGGAAGCCGATGGATAAGGCGGGCGGCCTGGTTCTGGATGGTCTGAAGGCGCCTGAGCTCATAGGCAGGAATGCCCACGTACAGGCAGTTCCCGTAGTCCAACCGTGATAGAATCATGGCCAAAACAGTTATTTTAAGGGCGTCAGTGGAAAAGAAACGGGAAATTTTACGAATAATCCTAAGGGAGAGAAAGCAGGATGATACAACAGAGCTAGCCTGGGGACGCATGGAGAGGTCCTGGCTGATTTTAATGCCCAAGGTTCTGACTGTCACCGAAGGAACCGGAGAAGGGCCGAAGATGGAAGGCCAGAAGGCAGGAGTCCAAGGGCTGGTGGCACCACCAGTCAGGACCAACTCCGTTTTGTCCGGGTTAAGCTTGAGGTGGTTTTGATTCATCCAGTCAGAAATAAAAATAAGTACGGATTGAAATTTAAGAAGAGAATCAGGGGCAGGGGAGAGATCAAAAACAAGCTGAAGGTCGTCTGCGTAGTTATACACAGAGACCTCCATGTTAAGCAGGGAAATGATGAGGGGATACATATAGAGATTAAAAAGAAGAGGGAAAGGGAGGAACCTTGGGGGACCCCACAGGGCACAGACTGGGGGGGCAGAAAAACCGGGGAGACGGACGGCCTGCGTCCTACCCTGGAGGAATGAGGAGAGCCAAGAGAGGGCGGTGCTCTGGATGCCCGCAGCCCTGACAAGGTCGAGAAGGATGGAATGGTCGATCGTGTCAAAGGCAGCGGACAAGTCAAGGAGCACCAAGGCCTGGGGGGAGTTGGAATCCGCCTTGCTCTTCAACTCATCAAGGACAGAAATGACCACCGATTCGGTCGGGTGGACCGGGCGAAAGCCAGCTTGATGGGAGGCTAAAAGATGATTTTCCTCTATATAGGTCGACAGGCATGAAGTGATGTGACTCTCCAGGATCTTCAAAACACATACAGTAAGGGGGGACCCATGGGCAGTTTAATGACCAGCTCTGAATACAAGCCCAACTGACAGTATTCACAACAGAGTACCAGAGGGTCAATAAAAAGACAGGCTAGTTAGTGAAGACAGAACGGGTGTAGCGCTCCCACTATCCATATGATTTCGGGGCAAATGCTAAAGAACATATATATGTGTATATATGTATATATCTCTATGCCAGATCAAAATAAGTATCTGGTCTCTGGCTCCCATAGATGTAGCCACCACACCACCGGCGCCAGACCAAACGGTGTCGAGAGACAGCGTGGCTGGTGCAACAGAGGGTGCCAGGAGGGGCAGGGGAGGCATATATACCCTCCCCCCACCTCGGCGCACTGGATGGGACGCCCATATGGCGCCCTGGCGAGCGGACTCCTACAGGAGCCCAATCACTAGAGAGCTGTGAGCTGGTGCCCAAATGGCACTAAAGGACCGTCTGTTGGAATGGCCCCCTGCGGGGGCCGCGGACAGCCGCACTCTCTCTGCCTTCTTCCTCTTGGATGTCACATTCCTCCTTCCCTTTGGAAGGTAGGCTGCTGACAGATGCACTATTTGTGGGAGGGGTCACAGGTGTAGTGGGACAGGTAAATATGCGCCCGTCTTCAAACTGTGCCTGGGCTGGAAGGCAGTATTTTGGCTGATTGATGAAATCACTTAAAGGTACACGTTTATTCTTTATCAGATGTATTGTAAGGTACCTGCCAGCTATGATGCAAAGTGTGTGCTTTTAAAGATGGTTACCAAAAAGAAAGTCTCCCTGAAGACACACACGTATTCTTTTTGATGGGTATTGTAAGGGCGCTACCAGCTAAGCTGTGTGAAGTGTGTGCTTTTAAAAGACTGTGGCATTATAAACAAAACTGCACTTAATAAGTACAGTCAACAGAAAATCTATATTTTGGAAACACTTTTTATCTTAAACTGTTTTGTGTATTCTGTAGTAGCCTATTTATACTGTGTGTAATGCAAGTTCGAAGTCTATTATGAAGTTCTGTGGTTATACTGAATAAGCAGTTACCTATGTTATTATCATATGAAATCTCTTTATTGATGTCATAAATACACTTTCACAATTGCTTTAATAACCTTCTTGCTTTCTCACATTTGCTTGAAAAGGCAACATTTGTCCACTCTTTTTTCAAACTGTGCTCTGTTGTTCTACACCGTGCCCTCAGCCGCAACTTTACACCCCACTACGTTTAAATATTACCAGCAGCCACTGGAATCAGGGATATGTGCATTAGAGGAATGAGCTGAAAGAAGCAACCCCTGTGAAACCACTTTCCTCCTAATTCTGCTTGCTTTATTTTTTTACGGGGTTAGACTCCTTTAACCTGACTACTATCCCTTGCCCATCAGAAAGAAATTTGAGGCATGCAAATTAGTCACAGGAAATGAAATAACTGGGTTGTAGCCACAGTGATTTCACCTGTGGTGTCCACCTCCCAGATCACTGCTTTATTGCTTGGGGTTGAAGGGCTCGAGGAGCCCGATTTCTATACCTCACTTTCCAACTACAAACCCAAGTATTGGAAAATTGGTTTGGCCAAGGGAGTGGTTGGGATCAGTAAGCACTTTCCAACCCTACTATTTAGCTAAGGGGTGGAATAGGATAGACTACCCCTCCCACCTCACGTTCAGCTGTCGCTGCCATTTGCCTTCTTGTGTTCTCTTGCCTGCCCTTATGGTTTCATTTAGAAGGGGATTAAGTGATAGATGGTAAGGGAACCATAAACCAATGCTTCAGTTAGCAGCTGCGGTCAGAGTTTGTACTGGCAGAATTATTTTGTGCTCCCACCTGGTCTCGCCCATGCTCCCCTCATTAGATAAGGATTTAACAAGCAATGGGGAAATCCTTTTGAGTCATTCTGTTATTTAGATTACACCAACAGGACAACATCTCTATGTTAACGAGCCATGCATGAGATTGGCACTAGGTGAACTCTGGAACTAACAGGGTGTTCATAACACTGTCAAATGTTGAGATAGTCCACTCAGCCACCCACTCCCCACACCTTCGGCATATGCCCAACCCCCATTAAAGGGGACCCAGGTTTACCCACAAATCACTTTCCTGACCCTGTTAGCCCCAAGTTTCTACTTGATCTTCTTGAAAGGGTTAATTGTGCTCATCCCTCATTAGACACTGTATACCAATAACAATGTGGTGGCAGGGTGACAAGTTCAGAGCGAAGGAGACTTCTGCAGAAAGCAAAGAAATGAACATGAAAAGCCAAGAACTCCATTCATAATTGCTTCATGCTGTTTGCAAATACTTGTGGTGTTATGGATGCACTGGTGATGGATACCTTCAAACTCCAAGAGGTGAGTCTGTAAAAGAACATTGTAAATGTTATATTAACATGATTGCTTGAAGATCTAGTACTTCTCTGTTACTCAAATTGTGCAATTGGGAAGCATCAGGTACACACAGGGACACAATGTAGATACCCAGAAAGAGTAGTTTATTGAATAAACAGAAGCATCATTATTACATATGCTCTGAACATTTATTCATCAACAAAGTATATTCCGATACAGAACACTAAACAATCCAATAATAACATGGCTTCTTTACACAATACATACATCAACCAATAACCTTATAGTGTTAGAAATTGGGTTTCTGGTTGGCAGAGGTATGCACCCTGTCCAAGCAGGAACCACAATTCCAGTCAGGGTACGTCAGATACACACCTTAAATTAACATGTGCTCACCATCAGGCAGCTTGGCACAGAGAAGGCAGGTTTAACTTAAGAAGACATGTGTAAAGTATTTATGCAACACTAAAAACAGCATTACAGTGAAAACACCTCACAAATATAATCCACATCAGATTAGAAATATGGAGCTTAATTTTTGGAAGAAAACAAGAGCAAAATGCCAAAAATTCCATTAGAAGAACCGGAGTTCTGTATTTTTGAAGAATATCTGCAAATATAGTGCTAAAAAGCAAAAAGCTCCAACAGGGTCTATATGGTCACGCTTGACTGGCTCGAATCCAAAAGTTCAGGCCAACCGTGATGGATCATAGGTCTGATACAGGGACCAACCTTGTCCCACTGAAAAAGTACCTTGTTGCGCCATTGACGGGGACAGATGCGTGGAGCAGAGGAGGCGATGCGTTGTCGTCGATCTCCCTGGATGTAGACAAAGCGTTAAATCCGAGCTGGCCAAATCAAAATGCGTTGTTCTCGACTCCTTCAGGTGTAGGTGATGCTTTGTTGTCAAGCAAAGCAGCAGGGATGCAATGTCTTTGTCTACTGCAGCAGCGTTGATGTGTCGAGGGAAGATGCATCGGTTCCGCCCAGCGCACCAACGGCGATGCGTGGATTTTGATGGATACATCACAGAAAAGCCACTTCTAAGGGCCCAGGACTGGACTGGCACCACTTTACAGGGCAAGACCCACAGTTGGGCAAAGTCCAGGTGCTGTAGCAGGATTTGTTGGAAGTCTTTGATGTTCTGAGACCTCAAAACGAGAAGCAAACCTGCAAGCTCTTGGAGTCACACTGGTTCTGTGGTGTAGAGATGCAGTTCTAGTCCTTCTCACTCCCAGGCATGGAGGGCAACTGGGCAGGTACAGAAGAGCAGGAGTCCATAATGGTCCAGCGAAGTCAAGCAGAGTTACAATATTTTCAGCAGCACAGCAGTCCTTCTTCCTGGCAGAGTATCCTCAGGTCCAGAAGTGTACAGAAGTGATGTTGTCTGAGGTCCAATACTTATAGCCAGTTGTGTCTTTGGAATGGGGGAGACATCAAAGAGAGGCCTTTGAAGTACACAGAGTTACTGCCCTGGCTCAAGACTCACTACAATGGGGTATGCAGCCCTGCGTACGGGGATAGTTACAACCTATTTAGGTGTAGATGGCCTATCAGGATGTTGATGGCCCATCAGTGACACCTAAGCTCCCTTTGTTGTAGCTGTCTGGATGGGATGCACAAAGCTCAGCTGTCACCCACTCCAGAAGTGTATTCGGAGACAGGTAGAAGGCACAGAATGGTTAAAGTAAGAAAATTCCAACGTTCTTAACGTGGCCATTTCAGACTTGCAACTTTACCATAAGTTGTGACTGTCAATTGTGAGTCCAGAGATACCAAACTTGAAAAGTCTATCTTTTCCTAATTGGAAATTACACTTGCAAAGTGAAATCCCAATGTCAACCTATGGGAGAGATAGGCCTTGCAGTAGTGAAAAACAACCAGGACATGTTAAAACTTAAAAGCACATGCTCAACTTTTTAAATACACTGCACCCTGCCCTTGGGGCTGTTCAGAGTCTACATTTGGGGTGACTTATATGTATTAAAAAGGAAGGTTTGGTCCTGGCAAGAGGTTTAACATGCCCAGGTCTACATAGCAGTTTAGAAACCTCGTATGCAAGCTGTGCAGGGACAGTTCTGAGACATGTGTAAAGGACTATTGAATTGAGTGGCATGATCAGTGCTGCAAGCTCTTTGGTAGCATTTAATATACTAGCCCTAGGCACATGTAGTGAACTCTGCTAAGGACATATAACTAAATTAAATAAGCCAATTGTGTATAAGCCAATCTTACCATGTTTTAAATAGAGAGCACATGCACTTTAGCACTGGTTAGCAGTGGTAAAGTACCCAGAGTACTAAAGCCAGCAAGAATAAAGTCAGCAAAACAGGAGGTAAGAAGGCAACAAGTAAGGGGAAACCACACCAAGGAGGCCAGGTCTAACACATAGCTTATATAAACAGTGCACTGAACGAAAGAATTCCATATAGGTACACAGATACCACATATCTCCCCTTCACACACAATCAGTACACAAACACAAAACACATTATTCCAGCAGACACTAAAATACCCTAACCCTAACCACAACCATATGACCCAAAAGGCAAGACAATACACACTGACAAAAAAACAAATGAAATTTAAGCAATAAACCTACTAGGCTCTTTTCTCGCATGAGAGCTCTTATGTAACGGAGCAGCTTGATCAGACCCTAACTGACCAGGTTGATCGGACCCCAGACCTCCTCCATACTTAGCTTTAACAACTTCTGGCACAACAGACTTTGCAACACATGAAATGTCCCATTATTGACCATTGGAAACCCGAAGAGAGTTTCCACGTATGTCCACCCCTTGAATTGTATCCCTGAGCTTCGCTAAACCTTTTCTCTGCAACAGCGGATCTTTAATGCAGACCCAATCTCTCATACTCTCAACTCCACCAATCTTGCACATTTTCTTTGACCTACATTCATAAATGTAATAAGACTTACTAATGTCATCACTAGCACACTTTGCTTTGTTACTCAGTATCTATACATAAACACTGGAGTTATAAACATCCACCATCCACATTGGAGAAAGACATGACACCACCTGCCTTTCCCTAATCATCTCAAAAGGAATCTGTCGTGTTACTGAATGTGGTGTCATGTGGTAGGCCACTGGGGATAATATAATTGAGTGCCCAAATATTTGATGCCATTTTTCTTTAGAAATTCACACATGTCAACAGAGGTAAACTGCACACCATTATCGGCCAACATTTCAGAAGGTGATTTCAGAAGGTGTTCCTTCACTAGAAAACACTTCCTTGAAAAATGTGATAACATTGCACGTATTGAGTTCAGCCACACCCTCTCCTTTACCCACCTCGAAAGATGATCAATCATAACAATCAAGTACTTCATGTGAGAAGGTAAAACATTAAAAGGACCCAAAAAATCAATTTCCACCTTCTGCCGCACCTTTTCCGGGCAGTGAGACAAATTGGGTGTCGGAACTGAAGTTACCAAATGTTTATCACTATGGCAACACTAAGATCAGTGACAGACTAAATCCTCTACATCATCATCCTTGCCTGGCCACCAGTTATTACTACACACTCGTCATTCAGTGGCTGTCATGCCGAGATGAACAGAATGCGCAGTCTCCAAAATCCTATGTCTTTAACATTTGGGGGGAATCAAGTTTTCGCCTCTAACCAACTCATGACATTTCAAAGACAACTCATCAGCAATCTTCCAAGAAGGTTGCAAATTGACCCTCACACTCTTCTCATGAGGCAAACCCTTGGTGACAAAAGCAATAACTTCTTGTTAATCAACATCCCCCTCTAAATCTTTCCGCCAATCCTGCAAACTCTCACAAACATCACGATCTTCCACCCTTGTAATGTTCCATTCTTCAATCTCTTCGCCACAGAATCCATTTGGTCATGCACCGGTAATCTAGACAAGCATTCAGCTTTAGCGGTTTCCCCCTAGCAATGTGTGACACTTGGAGTAAATTTCTTTATCTTTCCTCCTGAGAAAATGTCAACAAAAGGTTTATGATCTCTTCTCATCCAAAACCTTTTTCCCCACAAATAGGGTGAGGATTTCTCCACACCCCACGTGCATGCAAGCATCTCTGTGCCTGATCTCGATCTCCTCCAATCTATGAGAGGAAAAACCAACAGTAACCTCTTTGGAACCATCTCACTGCGTTAGCACCGCACCCACTTCGCAAGCACTTGCATTGACTGTAACAAATGTTTTCCATTGTTCTGAAAACAGTTGCAAAACAGGGGTGGATACAGTGCTCTGTTTAATAAGGTCAAAATTATCCTGACATAATGGAGACCAAATAAAATCAGTATTCTTCTTTAGAAGGTTTCTAAACCATTCAGTCAAATCAGAGTTGTTTTTCATGAATTTTAAACAAAAGTCACACATGCCTTAAAAATACCTTAATTGAACTTTGTCTGTTGGGGTGAGGAGCGTTCACAGTCTCAACAACCAATCCAGTTTAGGTTTCACATCTTCTGACAACACATGCCCCAAATGATCCACTTCATTCACAGAGAAGATACATTCCTCCTTCCTGAGTGTGACACTATAGTCAGAAAAAACATTCAAAACCAATTTCAAAATCATATCATGGATCTCCAATGTGTCAGCAATACTACAATATCATGCTGGAAAACTATGTAATTATTAATGCTGTGCAAAACCCTTGTCATGACTTTTCGAAAAACTGAGGCCAGACCATTTGGCATCCTACAGAACTGAAACGTGCCAACAGGCATTTCAAAGGCAGTTAGATTATGAGATTCTTCATCCAGAACTACCTGATTGTAAGTCGCCTTAAGGTCCAACTTAGTAAACCATTTGACCTGACCCATGGCAGTTATCAGATCCTCATTGCGAGGTATGGGGACATTTCCACCCAAATAGCATTGTTAAGACTCCTCAAGTCGACATACAAACTGAGATCACCTGATTTTTTCTCGGCTAAGACTACTGGGGATAACCACAAAGTGGTGTCTACAGGATCAATGAGCCCATCCTCCTGTATTTTACTCAAAATCTTGGACAATTCACCTCTCACATATACAGCACATTGCATAACTTATGTTTTACAGGTATGCACCCATCTTTGGCTTCGATCATATGTCTAAAATTACGGATTACTTTGAGTTCGTATTTGAACACTTTTTGTTTGCTAGGGAAGGGATACCATCTACCCTTGTCAGCGACAACCGTGTTTAATTCACATCCCAATTGATGAGAGACCTTTTGACTAACTGGAACATTAAACATGAGGGAACAGCCCTTTATTGCCCCAAGGCAAATGGCCTGGTCTGGCGGACAAATTGGCTTATTAAAGAACACATCCAGCTAGCTGCAGTGAGTGACCATAATATAGAAGCGTCCTTGTGTGACTGTTTAAGGGTGTACCACACCTCACCCAATCCTATATCAGGGGTGTCCCCATTTGCCATAATCAGAAGAAGAGAACCTAGCACCAAACGAAATCCTAATTGGTTGAGTGGGGGCAGGGTTGTGGGTTTTGACACCAAGGAGGTTGCTAACAAGGTTGAGTGCCACCAAGCCAAGTATAAGAACTGGTACGACAACAAACACGAAGTCACAGCACCCACGTGGAAGGTGGGAGACATGGTACAAGTTAAGAGATGTGTAAAAGATGTGCACAGTCAAAGCAAATTGTACCCTCTTTGTCGGGTGTCCAAGACCTTTAACAATGTGGTACTCCTTGAAAATGGTCAGTTTTGGAGTTGTGACAAGATTGTCAAATATAACGATGTTTTGTTAGATTAGTAAGGGAGGCGTGTTGTAATCTTCCTTCTTTCCAAAGTTACCTAACATGGTACATTCCTTCCACCCCTTTCCCTTCTCCCCCAATGGACTCTCCCCTTTAGAGTTTACTGTGCAATGTTGTGAAGACTCTGCATTGAGAAGAGTGGATAACCAAATAAACGAGTACTGAACTTACCTGGTTCCTTGAGTTACTTGATCTTTTCAACAAAAGCCTTCTCAAAATCAGAAACCCACTGGGGCTTGTCTAGTGAAGAAACACCCCCAACAGACTGATTATTGTCTTCCGTCAAGGGGCATTCCTTCTTAGGCTGAATTACCATCCCAGCACATTGGTGCCTTTCTTCACCCCCTACACTTTTCCCTTAATTTCCTTTTCGCAAATTTCAATTTTTGCCCAGAAGTAGCCCACCAAATCAATCCTATTCCCTTCAAAAGCTGTGGTAATAAAATCTGGTGGCAACAAGGTCTTATCCACCAAATTCTCGTGAAATTTGACAATAACAATGGTGGTAATTCTTGCACCATAGCCCATAAAAGAGTTACTATGTGTCCATCAATCAAAAAATTGACCTGGGGATTGCTGTAACACTTGGTGTGTGCAACACTACACACTTCTACTCCCTCTATAGAATGACTAATTCTTCCACTTTGTTTTCTAATTCACCAACATTCTCATTGATGACTTGGGTTTGAACAACCCTGACAGATGTAGTCCTGTTTGAAGCATTTTGTCTCTCACCTCTACAATGTTCCAAAGTGCCCAACTTTATTGCATTTCCAACATTCCTGGGCAATTGCTGGACAGTTCTTAAAATTTAACACATGCGTAGCTGACCTACATCTGAAACACTGTGTCCTGAAACTTTACCATGAACCTTTGATGCCAGACGAATTGGAAGACTGGTTAACTTTTATTGTTAATGTTGTTCACCACAGACACGTGATTCACTGCATTTTCTAATTGTTTGAAATCTTCTCTCAAAGACTCAATACTTTTAGATGTATCAATTACGTCATCTACTGTAGGGTTTTTGCAAGCTAAGAACTTCTCCTGAGTTTTCTTTGAATAACATCAAGCTACAATTTGATTGTGAATCAACTGAGATGTAAAACTCTCAAATTTGCAATAAGATGCTAAAACCTTCAGCACAGTAACATACGTGTCGATAGATTCTGATAGTGCTTGCACTCTAGGGAAAAACGCAATCCTGCATACCACCAAATAGACCCTGCCCTCAAAATGATTTTCCAATTGCTTTAAAGCAATTTTATATTCATCAATAAATTCACCTTTGGCAGGGGTATAATCTGGTAAATGGTCAAAAACATTTTGACCCTCTATGTCTAAATAATAACAGAGTAAATTCCTTTTACAATCAGGTTTAATATGAAATAGTTGATAGCCCCTAAATATGTGTTGAATGTCCTGATCCGAACACACCACTTCGGAGGTGGTTCTCCAGGATCTTGAAGAAATGGTGCAGGACGGATTACTGTCTGCATCATATTGAGAATAAACAAATCAAACAAAACAAAAATCACAGAAAGGAAGCAATAATGAATGTAAGAAAAAAGAATAGTTCATAAGAAATACTATTAAATGGTCCACAGATATGTAAGAGTCAGAATTTAATGCAACAAAATGTTCCTGATGCTGTAGGCATGAGCTTTAAACTACACTTTGTTATTTTCCCATAGTGTGTCAATCTCTGTTGACAAAATACATTTTGTTCTGTTCCCATAGTGTGCCAATCTGTGTTGACACAAAAATTAACACCAATGTGAGAAGTGTTGTCAACTTCGAATCCATGTAGAATATTGAAGCTATTCGACCTAGATCTGTGACTGTGGGTGAGTGTCTGAAAACAGTGGTGTAACAAAACTTGAGGGGGCCCCCTGCAAAGCACATGGAGGTCCCCACCCGGCGGTGGACCGGCCCACCACCTACCACTTTGCCCTACCACCCAGAAATCTAGTATATTCTGATTTGAAACCTCCAACGTTTAAGTGAAATGCTTCTATATTGTCTCTCCAAGTTCTAAGAGTAAGTGGGAAACACTCCTAACTTACAAGCTATGCCATTTGTAACAATACTGTCAAAAGCAGATTATTTAATTGGGGCATCAATCAGAACAATGCCAGAGAGCGATCCTATTGTCTCAGGAATTGCCTATGGCTGAAGAACAAAGAACAACTATGAAGGGTCTGAAATAGAATTTACATTAATGGACAATAACTTGAAACTTTGAAAGACAAACCCAAACTTGCATGTCTATAAAAACTCGACTGACAATATATATATAGAGAGAGAGAGAATGATTTTTGTAGAGCGCACATAGCTGCCCTGAGGCGTCCAAGCACTGAGACTGACAGAGAGTACGGAATTGGATGAGATCTGTAGTGCCTACTTATTGAACAGGAACGTTTTTAATTGCTTGCGAAAAGAGGTCAGTTCCGGGTTGGATCTTAGGTATTGTTGTAGAGTATTCCACAGTGTGGCCACATTAAAGGAGAAAGAACGGCCTCCAGCTCTAGTTCTCTTTATTTTGGGCACGGTGGCCAGAAAGGCATGGGTTGATCGCAGCTGTCTGTTGGGGTGGTATGGAGTGATTAGGGAGAGATTAATTGCTGGGCCAGTAGCCCAGAATGCCTGATGGGCAAGACAGAGAGATTTGAAACTGACTCTCTCCCTAATGGGGAGCCAATGTAGGCTTTTCAGTCTGGATTTAACCGATAGCCTGCGAGGAATTTGCCATAATGTCCGAGCAGCACAGTTTTGAATTGTTTGCAGTTTGTGCAGGGTAAAATCGGGTGCTCCTAAATACAGGGCGTTCCCAAAGTCCAGACGGGATTGGATCAGGCCCAGTATCACAGTCTGTTTTGCTTCGAAAGGTAGCAAGGGAAGGATCTTTCTAATGATTCTGAGGAGCCCAAAGCAGATGGCAGATAGTCTGGTTGCTTGATAGTCAAATGTCAAAGAACTATCTAACCAGATTCCGAGGCTCTTGATAGTATCCTTGGGTGCCGGTGGTGGGCTCCATTGAGTTTGAGACAAGACTTGGTCATCCAGCTTTGACTCTCTCCAGGCAGCCTGCTAAATCCACCCTGGCTGATGGACTGTTCTCTTGGGCCAGGGAGACCACCAGCTGAGTATCGTCTGCATAGGTAATGATCTTAATCCCATATGGACGGATGATCTCAGCCAGTGGTGTCATGTAGACGTTAAATAACGTCGGGCTCAACGATGAACCCTGAGGGACTCCGCAGCCCAAGGGTTTACTGGAGGAGATGGCATTATCTTCATAAACCTGGAAGGTTCTATTGCTCAAATAGGATTTAAACAATTCCAGAGCTCTGCCAGATATTCCTATACCCAGAAGACGCTGCAATAAGGTACTGTGATTGACAGTATCAAATGCAGCACTCAGATCGAGGAGGATGACTGCCACCGATCCTCCTCGATCCAAGATTTTTCTGGATTCCTCCGTGACCGCCAGCAGAGCGGTCTCCGTCCCATGTTTGGGGCGGAAGCCCATCTGTGAGGGGTCCAGCAGCTGGTTGTTCTCAAGAAAAGATGTTAGTAGGCCATTTACATATTTCTCTAAGATTTTGCCAGCCCAAGGAAGCAAGGAAATCAGGCGGTAATTGTTGAAATTGTTGGTGTCCAGATTGGGCTTTTTAACAAGAGCCCGTACCATGGCCTGTTTCCACGCCAATGGAACGGTACTTGAGAGAATTGATGTATTAAGTACTTTCAGCAGGGTGGGAAGAATGGTACGGGTAACGCCAACAAGGGTGCGGGGAGGAGCAGGATCACTGGGTGAGCCAGATTTCACCTGCGTCATTAGGGTTGCAAGTGTTTCGGAACTCAACGGGGGAAATTCGTCTAATAAAGGTGATTGCTTGCAGTTAATTTCCTGTGCGGGAGAGAAAGGTAGGTCCCCCGGAATGGTCAGATCCGTGGCCGAAAAAGAGGAATATATGAGATCAATTTTACGGAAGAAAAATTCCGCCAGATCCTCACACCGGGATTGGGGATTGTGGTCAATTAATGGCGGTGATGGGAGTTTAGTGAGGCTTTTCACAATCTGGTAGATCTCTTTGGGAGTTGGAGCCGGCTTCAGAGATTTTGTATGTGTAATATATCGATTGGGCAGTCTTTATATCATTTTATAGGCTCTAATAGCATCTCTGTAAATCATTTTGTCCAACTCAGCATACCCCAAACGCCATTTCCTTTCAAGTCGTTTGCATTGACACTTTTTCTCCCGGAGCTCAGCCGAGTACCAGGGGGCGGTGATTCTAGATCTTTTTAGGGCAGTTTTCCTTATCGGGAGGATGGCATTGAGGGAATTCTTTATCCATTTATTAAAAGTGTCATTTGCTATCAGTGGGTCCTGATTGAATAATGGAGCTGAAATTTCTAACTCATGTGTCTATTGGTCCAGCAGCAATTTTGACCAGTTGCGGGCTTCCCGCACTCCAGGTGTTAGAGCCGGAATTTTATGAGTCTCCCACACGATGGGAATCAGCAAGTGGTCTGTCCAGGGAAGGGCAATCGGGGGATATGCCTTCAAATTAGGACAGTTGCTGAACACCGGGTCTAGCAGGTGTCCTTTCGTGTGTGTAGGGGAGGAGACAAGCTGAGTCATCTGTAGGGCGGAAAAATCTCTGATTAGCTCTCTGGCGATGCTATCAGTTAGGTCATCGAAATGAATATTCAGATCGCCTAGTAGCGTATAGTTAGCTGCGGAGGAGGCAAGATTGGCGACCATTGGGGACAGTGCGGCATAAAACTGTTTAGCAGGGCCTGGTGGACGATAGATGAGTGCCTCAGAGAAGCTCGTGTTGGGAGAGAACTCAAGACAGAAAGACATGCTTTCACACTCCGTGAAGGGGTTATGAAGATATCGGCAGGCATAGTGTTCCCTAAATATGACTGCTAAGCCGCCTCCCTTCTCATTGGTTCGATCATGTCTTACTATTTGATAGCCTTGCCCCAAGGCTTGAACTAACTCAGGTTCCGAATACGGGGATAGCCACGTTTCGGTGAGAAAGACTACGTCCGGTTTAAGTTCCTCGAGTAGCAGAGAAAATTCTATGCAGTGCTTAGGTAGGGACCTGCAATTTAAGAGGTACATTTTAAATGTTTGTTGTTTATCCACAGTAGGCACAGGTTTGAGCTGGGTGTTGCAGTGCCCGCACTGCAAAGGCAGATCTGAGGGAAAGTAAAGATGTTGACAGATCGCTTTAGCTTGTGTTCTTAAACTTCCCAATTCCGTAGAAGTGTAGCTTTTAACAGTCCCAATCAAAAATGCAGGGGTTATGGCCCCTGGCCCCGGCCGGGAGCCTTCGGCGCGCTGCCGGCGCGCCCGCTGCGCCTGTGCGCTGCACCCCCAAAATGGGGGTACCATTTTATAGTGACGAGGGCGGGAGTGGCCGAGCACTGGTCAGCTCGCCGTGCTCCTCACTCAATCTGGCAGGCGTTGGGCAATTATGCCGATGCGTGTTGGTCAGGCAGCGCAGGTAATGGAGGTGGCCCAGAATTTGGTCAGGGTGTCAAAGGGATCGCTAAAGTGAATTTAAAAACAAGTAGGTGTAACTATTAAAATCAATCGCAAGCGTTCTACTCACGGTCCCGGCTTCAGCCTCAAGACCACACAATTCTCACACACGTACACACTGTTAATCAGAGTACGTGGGATATCTGGGTATTTTTATAGTGACGAGGGCGGGAGTGGCCGAGCACTGGTCTGCTCGCCGTGCTCCTCACTCAAAATGGCGGCCGTTGGGCAATTATGCCGATGCGTGTTGGTCAGGCAGCGCAGGTAATGGAGGTGGCCCAGAATTTGGTCAGGGTGTCACAGGGATCGCTAAAGTGAATTTAAAAACAAGTAGGTGCAATTATTAAAATCAATCGCAAGCGTTCTACTCACGGTCCCGGCTTCCGCCTCAAGACCACACAATTCTCACACACGTACACACTGTTAATCGGAGTACGTGGGATTTCTGGGCATTTTTATAGTGACGAGGGCGGGAGTGGCCGAGCACTGGTCTGCTCGCCGTGCTCCTCACTCAAGATGGCGGCCGTTGGGCAATTATGCCGATGCGTGTTGGTCAGGCAGCGCAATTAATGGAGGTGGCCCAGAATTTGGTCAGGGTGTCAAAGGGATCTCTAAAGTGAATTTAAAAACAAGTAGGTGCAATTATTAAAAACAATCGCAAGCGTTCTACTCACGGTCCCGGATTCCGCCTCAAGACCACACAATTCTCACACACGTACACACTGTTAATATACATGAGAAGAACACAAGATATAACTCAGTATCCTGCGAAAGTCAAGAGAAATAGGTTGGTGAATTATCTGCATGCCACACACTAGCGACTGTCAAGGGTTGAGCATGATTATAACGTGAACTGAGGAAGCAATTTCAATTTCTACCATCATGTCTTTGTTAGTAAGCATTGCAAAACAGGCAGGCAAACTAGGCTGAGGAAGAAAACTGTTTCGATGCTTCAGAACATTGATGCAGATGTTTTGCCTGTTTTAATTTATCATTTCTGTAGTGTAAACAATGTTAAATACAAGATTTAAGGCACACATATTACAGACAAGTGCAAACAATTCCAAAAATAACACTACATGTAGAATAAAAACAAACCATATCAGCAAGTACTGTCATATGGATACTTCGTTACATATATTGCGTTAAGTTAGCATGAGTGTTTTACATGTTTAAACAGCCATTTTTCCTTCGGCTTCAGTTTTGCACACGACACCTACTTGTTGTTGTCGCTTTCAACCTAGAAGCGGTGATGTGATTTATTTGAGAATAATATGTTATTACTATGCTATCAGCTTTGCCTGGTACACTTGGTACAACTGTCTGCACACTGAGAGCTGCACACTCTAAGAATAACTTAACACAAGGTTGCTGGGAGGCCTGATCCTCGCACCACATTAGACATAACACAAATAATGATGATGCCAACATTTTGGGCTCTACGCGGGTTTAAGATAGAGTTACACGGAATGAACGTAGACACTTGGTGCTGCGCATGAAGAGAGCTGGTAGCTGTTGATGTGATCTACTCCTACTGACATTTAGAGGTATGGGTCCGCCCTGCTAAAGCCCGAATGAGACCTTCTTAGATATAAAATAATATGCTAAATAGGGTGCGCGAAATATAGGTGATATAGATTTCTATAGATTTTGCATTGTAACATGCTATCACCGTTTGCTTACTATGGATTAGTGACTATGCTGCTAACTCTGATTTTTATAATCTGCATTTTGGTATTATACAAGATACTGCGTTTGAGAACCTTGCATTGAATAATAAATATTTCAAACTTGCACGTGTGTTCTTTGACTCTCAGTTTTGGTTTGAAATGATTATATAACGAAAGAGTGTTCATGTGTTCCACGATTCCTGAGGTATTCTAAAGTTCATGTTCTGGTTTGTCTAAGACATGGATCATTCCATAATGAGCCATGAGACCCTGTAGCTAGCTAGGTAAGGGGATTTCTGACACTGAGATGAGTTTTGGATCATCCTAACTCACTGAGGTTCTAGATCTCTATGCACAGTTCTGTGGGAGAACGGAAACCCTGCTACATGGCGCCCAACGTTGTTGGCCTTATATCATGACACTCGAGTAGTATATCATTCAAACCTTGACACCTTCATTCCCGTTTCCGGTAAACGGTGGTGTCGGAAAAACCTACCTATTTTTAAATAGGTCTTTTCAAGCTTGAATTCTTCTAAAAACGGTTTCTTTGAATTACTACCCAGTTGTGCTACAAAGTGTTCTTTGTCTTTTTTCTCTTCCTGTGCTACCATGGCCGTGGACATACCGCAGCATAGCCGCATCGCGGTTCGCGACCACTTGCGGGCATATAATGTCCCTGTGGAAGGCTTGGCTGTGGTTCTAGTGGTGAGTGCGGAACATGCGTACCCGTACGAATTGTTTTATTCCTGGGTGACATTTCCGGAAGTGGACGCTAATTCGGGTGTCTTCCATTCATACACTGCCTCGGCTGTACCGGCGGCTTATGCTCCGTACAGGGCACTGGAAGTACCTATCGATGCTTGGCAGCACGGAGTTTGGTTTGGTGGCGCCCTACCCCATTCTTTAACGGCTCCGAGGTTAGGTCCTTTGTCCATTCCGGGCACAAATTGGCCCGCTTTGGGTGGATTTACTCCTCACCCTAATCGCGCTACTCGCTAGTCGTGGTTGGAGTGATTAGGGCGCTTGTTCATTACATTGGTCGTAATGTTCATGGCGCAGCCCCCGCAGGTGCGCAGCTTCGAGCAGAACAGGCTGGTTTGAAAATCAGTCCTGTCTTGGTGAATTCCGTTATGGGCAAGAAGCCCCAGGATAAGGATGATTTTCCTTACTGGCTTGCCGAGAAATTCGACCAGCTGGAGGCTGTGTTTCCTAATACGACTCCGGGTGAAAAACACCGGATTCTTACGCTCAGTTTACCGAAAGATTTAGCCCCTGAACTTGCTGACTGTGAAACATGGGGTAAGACTTTTGCAGCGGTTTACTCGAGGTGCTATGGCACCCCGTCTGTGTCAAACCTTTCTGCGGTCCTTAAACGTGTTCAGGATGATCACGGACTGGAGTCGGCGGTTGAATTAGGTATGCGCCTGAGTGGCTCGTTTGAGACAGTTTGCGGTCTTATCCTTGCGAATGTCAAGGGGGATGCAGTGAACTTTCAGGTGGCCAATGCTCTGGCGTTAATTCCCGATGCCGAGAAACCCCGTCAGCTAGCAAGAATTATTGTGGCGGCTTATAAAATGGTTGGCCGCACTTCTAAGGGTGTAAAGGCTTTTTCTGAAAAGGAGAAGAAGCAGCCCCAGGGACAGTCTTCGGAAACGGGTGGACAACCCAAGTCCAAGAAACAAAATTGGCCAAAAAAGCAGAATCAGGGTAAGCAACAACAACAGCAGACACAGGTTTCTAGTCCGGCGCCTTCACAACCTGCGCAGTCAGATCGAGTTTATGATTTGCGCGATCGCGCGACGATTAAATCGCCTGAAAGATTTCAGGCTTCTGACCAACGCTCTCCTCGTTCCTTTCAGGATTCATCGGCTCCGTCAACCGGTGGTGGAGGGGGCGGCAGGGGCCGGGGTGGCCAGCAAGGACGTGGTCAGCCCCGCACGCGAAGTGAAGGGGATCAGCGGGACGACTCTACGCCAAAGAGACCGCAGTTTGCCAAGAAGAAGGTCGCAGCCTTAACGGCGCATCGATATGCCCCAGATAGTGAGAACGCGGCTTCGGAATCTGACGTGGGCTCTGACCTTGCTGGACAGCGCGGCGGAGATTACCATAGTGAGAGAGGCCCTCCGTCCACTGTTGAAGGTGATAGCGACTGACACTTATGTTGTGATTGAAACGGCTGATACACATGTTGCTCCCCCTGAACGACTTTTTGAAATTGTCCTGTTAATTGAAGGTGACATGCAGCGAACTGTAAAAGGGGTATTTTGGGAAAATCTTTCGTCTACGTATGACATTTTGCTTTCGGAGGCTGACTGGCCCCCACCTTTTGTTCTCGCAGCTCCGCGAGGGGAGGAGGTAATCCTCCCCAGTTTCGTGCACACTGTATCGAGAGTGGAAGCGCTGCATTTTGCAGAAGAGTGGGCTCTGGCGCTTGCGCCGGCTGTGTACCGAAATCAGTGTGGCTGGGATAAATTGTCCCCTAGCCATGAGATTCCTTTACGGTCACAGCCGCAGTCACAACCTCAGTATCCCATACGGCGTGAAGCTAAAGCTTCTGTCGCGGCTATCCTTGAACAATTGGAATATCAAGGTGTAATTGAAACGTGTGTGTCACCGATGAATAATCCCCTTTTTACTGTGAACAAGCCGGACGGCTCATATCGTCTGGTTTTGGATTACCGGCATTTGAACTCGCATTGCCGTAACTGTGCAGTACAGAATACTCACGGCTCTGCCCTAGTGAATAGTCTTGAGCGTAAACGGTTCAAAACCACGCTTGACATTTCCAATGGTTTTTATGCACACAGATTAGATGGTCTAAGTTCCCAATGGACCAGTTTTACGTGCGGCGGCGTACAAAAAATGTTTAAATGACTCCCAATGGGCTATAAGAATAGTCCTGGAGTGTTTTCCGCCCGCATAGTCTCTCTTTTGGAGAGCTTCGATCCAGTTGCTTGTTCTTATGTGGATGACATTTATCTCACAGACGACGAACTTTGGGAGCATCTGTGTCGAGTAAACAGCATAATTTGTAACTTTGCAGACATGGGTTACAAGTTTAACTTTGCAAAATCACACATTGCGGAGTACACAGTGTTGTTTCTGGGTTATGAACTTAACCACAAAGGAAAGGGGTTGGCTCCTCACTTCCTGGAGAAGTGCGCGCAGTTGCGCTCTCCGACAACGCTGAAAAAATTACAGTCTTTACTGGGTTTTTTAAATTTCGGGAGGACATACATTCCGGAATATGCCCAGCGTATCAAGCCTTTGTATGCCTTGATACAACCATCTTTTTCCAAATCATGCTGGCTGCCTGAGCATTCAGCCATTCTGCAGTCATTGCAGGCTGATTTGCTCGCTTCTGACTACTTACAGACTCGTGATAACCAGACCAACCTGGTGATAAGAATTATCCCTGGGACGGTGGGTTTCACGTACCTGACTTTTAATGAAGGAGATACTGTACCTATTGCTTACAAGTCACACTTGTACACTTCGGCTGAACTGCGTTTTTCCACTGTGGAGAAAGTTTTAACGGCTGTGCAGATGGCAATTCTTAAGGAACGTGCCCTGTCGCAGGGAAAGCGCATGTTGGTAGTTACCCCGTGCCCTGCCTTGGAGGCGGTCACGAAAGCCAGTGTACCGAATTCTAAAGCTTTGCACCCTCGGTGGATTCAATGGGCTACGTCCTTGACATCCCAGGATGTCACGTTTATTTTTGACGCCGCTTTACGGTCGCAGGAGTATTTACAGTATGAATTTGTTCATCCTGCTCCTTTAGCGATGCGGCCGTTGGAGGATTTCCATTGTATCATTTACACTGATGGTTCGGCGCAGGTTGCGCATGGCTCTAAACATGCCTACGTTTCCGCTTGCGCCATTGTAGTCGGTGCCATGGTGAACGATGAGTTCAAGTCCAGTGTCGTGCACACGCAAACACTAGGGGACTGCACCGCACAATTAGCAGAGCTTCGTGCTCTTATGCTCGCATTGGAGTACGCTGATCCTTGTGTGACGACTTTAATCGTAAGTGATTCTTATTACTGTGTCCAGTCTTACAATGAGAACTTATTCTTTTGGATTCAGAATGATTTTCGTGATTCCAAAGGTAGCACAATAAAACATAAAACGATCTGGGTCCGAGTGGCGGAACTTAAAGAAAAGCTGCCGCTCGTGTTTGTGATTCATACTCTCGGCCATCAGCGCGTGGGGGTCCACACTGTTGGTAATTCGCTTGCTGATGAGGCAGCGAAGTCTGCGGTATCAAAATACTTAGTTGCAGCAGTCACGAGGTCCAAAAGCAAAATAGATGATGACATCTTGGCGGCTGTTGCTGCCACCGAGAAGGGAGGTAAATATCCTGCGGGGTTCCCTTCGAAGTACACATACCACTTAAGTCCCGATAAGGTTCCTTATGTGAAAATTCCTGAAGTTGGTGAACGTCTAATTCCCAACTCGGATCGCAGAGCTTCTCTGATTACAGCGGCTCATGAAGGTGTGGCGTCTGCGCATGCGGGCGTCTCAGCCACTGTAACTCAGCTACAATAAAGATTCTGGTGGCGGGGACTGTACAAACAGACGCGCGATTATGTCCTTATGTGTGACATTTGTCAGCAGATTAAGCCTTCTACTGCTGCGCGTCCGCCTCAGACGCAGTTGTACATCTCTAATAAACCGCTTGGTTGCGTTTATTTGGATCACTGCGGTCCTTTTTCCTCTGATACTGCGTATAAATACATCTTAGTAGCAGTTGACTCATGCACACGCTTTGTGTGGGTATGGCCGCATCGAAGCGCTGATTCGCGGACTGTCATTAAGGATTTGCGTGTCTTTGTGGGAATCTTTGCCTGTGGTACTTTCCATTCGGACCAGGGTCCGGCTTTCGCCTCTAAGGCGTATAAGGATGCTATGGTTTCGTTGGGAGTCCAAGTCAAGTTTTCAAGTCCCTACAGGCCTGAGGGCAATAGTGTAGTAGAACGAATGAACCGCGACTTAAAGCAATCTTTGACAGCCCGAGTTATAGGCACTGGTAGAAACTGGCTGACCCACCTCTATGGCGTGCAGCGTGCGCTTAATAATCTCCCTAGAAGGTCTCTGGGTGGGCGGACCCCATACGAAATGCTCTTTGGTATCAAGATGTACGTCCCTGACCTCGATGGTGCAGACTGCCAGGCCCAGGCCGCGGCCTTTGACGTAGATGAACATTGCAATGTTTTACAGGATCTACAAAAGACCAGAGACAGTCTTGCTAAGGAACACTTGCCCTCCACGTCGGATGATGCGTTGCAGATCCCGGTAGTTGGCTGGCTACCCCAAGTTGGAGAACTGGTTCGAGAGAAGATCGATAACAAGAAAGAGTTTGGTCCCTCATATCGAGCACCGGTTCGAGTTCTTGGAGTGAAGGGCACAAGAACAGTCATTTTACCACCACTTCCAGGTCGTAAAGAATACAGATTTATTTCTATTGACAATGTCAAGACACACAGGGTGGCCGATTCTTCATAGCATGACACCGGCTGTATCCTGTCCTTCCATGGTGAGGCACTCTGTGCTGGCTATTACATCTGGTGCAGATCAGGAGGTGTCCCTCGAGATGCCTGCTATATCCGGACCTTTATTAAATACTATTCCTGTTACTAACATTGATGAGGTGACCTATGCAGATCCTGCTGATTTATCTATGTCCGATTTACAAGCTCGTTTGGCTAACCAGTCCAGATTCTCTTTTGACTCTGATTCGGAACTTTCAAAGAAACCATCGACTATTGCAAAATATGCCACGTTGTTTAAAAAACATTTTCTAATTCCACCTTGGACATACGTTTGGCTGATACTATTTTCATTTTATCTTTTTATGTCAATTGGTTTTGTGTTTTATTTTTTCCGCCAGATCGATGGCCATTATGTGAAAGAAAGAACAGGAATTCGGTACCTTAATGGAACATTGGCCCCTCTTTCCTCCTCACATTCAGCACACAGACTAAAAAGAGACTTAAATACAGTAGAGATTACTGCTTGGCCTGTCCTTGATGGGATTGTGTGGGATGCGGTTAGGTTTCAGATACATGGCCCCACAGAAGTTATTAATGTTCCTAATGTGCTTAGAGTAAACATGGGAGATGTGATTAAGCAAGATATTCGTTCTGATGATTGGGATCTTCAGGCCGTAGAAGCATTGTTCTCTGATTTGAAATATTATGCGGCCTTTGATGCTGAGGATTTGTACTTAGATTCTGTCAATTATGGTGATTTGTTTTGTTATCAACATTATGGAAATCATTTCTTACACAAAACAAGTTCCAGGAGGGTTCCTGTGAATTACACACAGTGGGAACATTGTCCTGCTCCTTTACAGGGGAGCTCAAGTACATTTCTGGGAAAATACTCTTATTTTACAGATTTTAATCAATCAAATCCTGAGTCGTTTTATTTTAAAGTGAAACAGAAATTCATGTCCAAAGTTAGACTTACCGATACAAAATTGCTGTATTCGAAGTCCTTTCTAGACAGGTTAGCTATAGATGGCTATGAGTTATGGAAGGAGGCTATTGACCTTAAATCGGTTTGGGGTACCAAAGATTGGCAGGTACAAGGCACTGAGGCTTTGCATCGTGCATGTCTCATCCCGAATCACATGTTGTTTTTAAATTCTACTATTTCCCAAACAACATGCTTTGGATTGGCTACATCTAAAAAATTAAATACACCTACTATCCCTGATTTGGAAGAATATTCAGGTTGGAGTAATTTCACTACATTGTCCATCAGTGGGATACAAGCACTTTTGCACAATTCCTCCTTTAATATTTCCAGTTTTGATCCGGAAGGGTGGCTTTTGTGGCAAAGAAGCTCTGATTCTTGCCAACGTCGTTTTTTGGGTTTGTCTGAAGGTTTTACACACATCAGGCCAGATCCCAGGTTTGAAACAGATCACACTGTTACTACTTATTCAGTAGGCAAATTGTGTCAGAACTGGTTACAACATTCCACTTTGGCTGCAGTTAAACTGCATCTGTCCCAGTTGAATGAGAATATAGAGCTAAATGATTTTATAAAAGGCCCGGCTAAGGGTAGATCTAAACGCTGGCTTTATGCTGTGTACAATGAAATTTGGAAATTTTCACAGATTGAGGCAGCTAAACGCCTGAGAGCTATTGATCAAGCAAATTTGGAAAAAGTGCTTGCAGTGGTCGATAACAGTATTAACATGCTTTCTTCCAGGATTTACACGTTGGATAATATTGTTTCTTCTGTTGTTGATATTGTACATGATGAAGTGTCCACGTTATACCATGGTCAAAATCAATTACGTTCTGTAATGCAGTTTGCATGGACCCTACTGACACTTAAGGCTGGTCGAGTTCCCTGGAACTCATTGAACGTTTCGTCCCTTTTCGCCCCTTTTAATCTGACTGAAAAGCAACGCATGCTTTCAATGCGTGATGCGTCATTTTCTATGTTACATATTGAAAAGCTAGAATCCTTACCTTTCTCTGTTGCTGAAACCACTACTGCCACGTGGCTTATTCATGGATTAATTACATTACCATTTCCCTTATACAAATTTACTAATTGTATGCGGTATATTGCTATAGGACGATATGAACCACTAGGCAATGCATTCCTCCATGAGGCATGGTCATTACCATACACATACAGATGTCTGAAGGATGGGAAAGAAGTGAATCTTAATGGTGAGGAATGCACACAGTCACCTGACCATTCATTAATATGCAGACACATTCAGTTACACGGTTCTTGTAATCAGGACCGGCCAAATTTAGCATGTGTTTTAAAAGGCACGCCAGTTCCAGCAGTAGTTCCCACATTTACATTATTGACTAATGGTAGTTATTTGCTTTTAAACAACGAAGTATGTTGTGGGTTATTAATTGGTGTGGCTTATGTGGTAACTGTATCAGAGCGTGTGGTGTGTTGCAAGAATGTTCTATACCCACCCACGCATGGGTCTTCAGATGTCTCCATCTGGCCACGGATTCCAACCTTGAAAGCGAAGTTCAATGGTTTAAGCAGAATAAGGGCCCTTTTGTCTCAAAAACAAGTGACCCTGAGTTCGGCCCGGGAAAATTATGTCCTTCACATAGCTAACACACGCACAGAGGTGCAGGCGCTTTTAAATACTGATTTGCCGTTTCATTTCTGTGAGCTGGTGCACCAGATCTTTAATGCATCTTCCACGACTGGGCTTGCACATTTTTTTAAATTGGTTAGCAGTGGCCTCGTGACTACATTTGAAAAAGTTTTTGGTATCATTCCCACGTTTTTCCATTCTATTTTTTCGAGTTTGTTTGGTGGACTACCTGTTTTACTGGCTGTAGCTACGGGCATTTTGTTGGTGTTTTTCTTCATAAAACATGGATGCCCATCCTGCGCAAGAAGCCGTTCAACGCCTCCTGACACTGTGCCGTAATCGGATGCTCAATTACTATGGAACATTGCCGCTTGCAGCATTAAGCACGGCTTATAGATTGTCATTTCGGTTCACCGACTTCACGTGTGTCCAACCTGTGTTTCACTGCCTGAGCTGCGAGTTCGATTGGGCCATTGATTTGTGTCTATGCTTGAGGACTGCTCCTGACGTCGATTTTGATCAGCTAATGCGTCCCGTAGTGGCTCACGAGCTGGTTTGTTCCGGCGAAAGAGTTATGGCCTTGGCAGCAATAAATGGAGTACTGGGCCAATGGGAGATCTCTGCAGCGGCGGATGCCTTTCTGACACACAGCGATCTGGTGAACCCACCGAGTTGTCCTCTGACGTTACAGGAGGATCCGATGCTGGAGGAGCACGTATGTTCTTTCCCATTGCTGAATTGGATTGCTGAACTATTTTCAGATGATGGCAGTGATTTCATACTGGAGGCTGTTGCAACTTTCTTTGCATATACTATACAATCGTGAGATGCCTGGGAGGAGTGCTTTGTTATGAAATATGACTTTCCCCTTGCTGAATTGGAGGGATGGCCTGTGTTCAGATGATGGAGAGTTCAATCATGTGATGTCGCTGAGAATAACGTCAATGTGGCACATGACTTTGGATATCGGATAAGTGCCTTGTTTTTTCTCTTACAGACATTTGAATTAATGCGACCTGGTCCTACATTTCATATTTTTGAGACCTGGCGGATAACTTTTGGTTCGAAAGTTTTGTTTTTATTTTTAGATTTGAGGCCACTGTAGGCATTCATACATATTCATTCATACATATTTTTTTTAGCTTATTTTAGCTCAAGATTATTGAACTTTGCTTTCATTTTATGTATCTGATTTAGTATTGCCTTTTCCCTTATGTTTGACGGTGCTCGGATCAATGGGGGGGTGTCATATGGATACTTCGTTACATATATTGCGTTAAGTTAGCATGAGTGTTTTACATGTTTAAACAGCCATTTTTCCTTCGGCTTCAGTTTTGCACACAACACCTACTTGTTGTTGTCGCTTTCAACCTAGAAGCGGTGATGTGATTTATTTGAGAATAATATGTTATTACTATGCTATCAGCTTTGCCTGGTACACTTGGTACAACTGTCTGCACACTGAGAGCTGCACACTCTAAGAATAACATAACACAAGGTTGCTGGGAGGCCTGATCCTCGCACCACATTAGACATAACACAAATAATGATGATGCCAACATTTTGGGCTCTACGCGGGTTTAAGATAGAGTTACACGGAATGAACGTAGACACTTGGTGCTGCGCATGAAGAGAGCTGGTAGCTGTTGATGTGATCTACTCCTACTGACATTTAGAGGTATGGGTCCGCCCTGCTAAAGCCCGAATGAGACCTTCTTAGATATAAAATAATATGCTAAATAGGGTGCGCGAAATATAGGTGATATAGATTTCTATAGATTTTGCATTGTAACATGCTATCACCGTTTGCTTACTATGGATTAGTGACTATGCTGCTAACTCTGATTTTTATAATCTGCATTTTGGTATTATACAAGATACTGCGTTTGAGAACCTTGCATTGAATAATAAATATTTCAAACTTGCACGTGTGTTCTTTGACTCTCAGTTTTGGTTTGAAATGATTATATAACGAAAGAGTGTTCATGTGTTCCACGATTCCTGAGGTATTCTAAAGTTCATGTTCTGGTTTGTCTAAGACATGGATCATTCCATAATGAGCCATGAGACACTGTAGCTAGCTAGGTAAGGGGATTTCTGACACTGAGATGAGTTTTTTCTAAAGTTCATGTTCTGGTTTGTCTAAGACATGGATCATTCCATAATGAGCCATGAGACACTGTAGCTAGCTAGGTAAGGGGATTTCTGACACTGAGATGAGTTTTGGATCATCCTAACTCACTGAGGTTCTAGATCTCTATGCACAGTTCTGTGGGAGAACGGAAACCCTGCTACAGTACCGAATGACAATCTATGCAAACTGTAGTTGATAAAACAAAAGAAAAAGTGCAAATACTTTCAAAGTGCATAATAAATCAATCACCTGTCTAGTAATATACAAAACTCAAGCATGTTTTTGTAAAACAATCCAACTTTCTTCTTGCATCAAGGTGAAAATACTTTCAAAGTGCATGGAAAAAACAAGTCCAGCAGTATGCAAAAATTAAGCCAGGTTAGTCAAACAATTCCCTGTTTGGTGTGTGCATAAAAGAACATATTTCAAAGCAACTGGTAAACAACAACAACTACAGCGCCATACAATAATCAAACCAGTTTAAACTAACAATTCCCTTTTTTGAAGGCTCAAATATTTCAAAGTGACCGGCAAAACGGTAACAAGTACAGCAGGCAGCAGCATACAAAAATCAAACCACTTTAGTCAACCAATGCCCTTTTGGTTTGTGCATGAAGGTGCAAGTATTTCAAAGTGACTGGTAAAACAATAACAAGTACAGCAAGCACCAGCATACATAAATCATACCTATTTAGTCATACTAATTCCCCTTCTGTTTTTGCATAAAGGCATAAATATTGCAAAGTGCCTGGTAAAGTAATACTAATTTAGCAGCATAAACATCAAACCTGTCCAGTCAAACAATGCCCTTTTGTTTGTGCATAAGGTGCAAATATATCAACGTGAGGGGTAAAAATGATAAGTTCAGGAGCATGAACATTAAACCAGTCTCGACAAAGTATGCCCCTTTAGTTTGTGCACTAAGGCGCAAATATTTAAGTGACCGGCAAAACAATAACAAGCTCAGCAGCAAAATAAACAAAGTGGTTTACTCAAATGATGCTCCTTTTGTCTTTGCAAAAGAAAGTGTCAAGGGGGTGCATATATGTAATGTTAAACTGAATATATTTCTTCTTGCCTCTACAAACGTATGTTCAGAATATTGAGGTAGCCTATATATAAGCAAACAATATTTAAAGTACGATATACTGGCAGAATACTGGGGGCATAGCTTCCAAGGTTTTAGATTGCCATGTGTGACATTTTCACAATTTCAGTGTAATCATGAGTGACATTTCAATGACTATGAGTGACACTTTCTTGCTAACAAAATTATGAAGACGATCAACACATATAGATATCGGAAATAACACCACAAAGACCGTTCCGGTCGAAACATGTTAGACTTTTGAAAAAACTTTTGAATAAACTACTATGGCAAATATATCTCAGAATGCGAGCTTTCCTCTGTGTGTGATTATGACGCAGTGCTGTTTGCATTTTTATAGTGGGAAATGCTCCCACTACTGTGCATCAACCCTGATAGGTGGATGCGATCGGAAGAATTTTTGGTCTTTTCATATATCTCTCTCTGTGACTCTTTTTATCCCTCTCGCTCTCTCCCTCTTTTAATCCCTGCCTCTCTTTATCGCTCTCTCTTTAGTCCTCTCCTCTCTTTTTATCCCTCTCCTCTCTCTTTTTATCCCTCTTCAACACTCTCTCTCTGCCTATCCTCTCTATCCTTTTATCCCCTCCTCTCTTTCTGTCTCTTTTTATCCCTCTCCTCTCTCTCACGCGCTCTCTCTATTCCTCTCCTCTCTTTATCCCTCTCCCCCCCTTGCATGCTCTCTCTCTCTATCCTTCTCTTCTCTATCCTTTTATCCCTCTCCTCTGTCTCTTTTCATCCCTCTCCTCTCCTCTCTCTGTCCCTTTTTATCCCTCTCCTCTCTCTCCTCTGTGACTGTTTATATCCCTCTCCCTCTCTCAAGCGCTCTCTCTCACTAACCCCCTCCTGTCTGTCTCTATCCCTCTCTCCCTTTTGCTCTCTCTTTTTATCCCTCTCTCTTTATTCCACTCTCTATCCCTCTCCTCTCTGTCTTTATCCCTCTTCCCCCTTTTGCTTTCTCTCCCTCTTTTTATCCCTCTCTCTTTATCCCACTCCTCTCTCTCTATCCCTCTCCTCTGTCTTTATCCCTCTCCCGCTCCCCCTTTTGCTCTCTCTCCCTCCTTTTATCCCTCTCTCTTTATTCCTCTCCTCACTCTATCTCTTGTATCCCTCTCCCCCTCTTGCGCTCTCTCTCTCTCTCTCTATCCCTCTACTTTCTCTCTTTATCCATCCACCCCCCCTTTTTGCTCTCTATATAGCCTTTGAGTCCTTTCACGCTGCAGCCTCCTCTCTCTTTTGCCCCCCCAACCCTATCCCGAGCATAGGCCCGGTGATAAAGGCGATGTGATATCTGAATGCACCAGTGAGGTGTTTGGGACAACACTCACCCAAACTGCCATGTTGGGATATTACTCGCTTTATTTTAAGACCCGTGGAATATAATTGTATCCCTTACAACAGGACATTTATAGGAACGTTTGCAGCAGATTGATATTATTTCCAAGACAACGCTTTACTTTACTCCCCAGAAGAATATTTTTTCTAATTTTCAATTGATTGAATATGCCAATGAACTGAGGGCGAGAGAGGGGCTATCGTGGACGGGCGGTGGCTGCGGTGCTCAGTGGCGACTTATTACTGCAGAATGTTACAGTGAATTGCCACGCTTTAGCTTGAAATTGTTCACGGATACACTTTTAGCCCAACTGGCCTATTCCCATGATGTCATCATATGTTAGCATATAAAATAAAGAGCCTTCCGAGTAATTTGCTGGTGCTTTTAATTGTCAGTGAAACCAACATTCGTAATAATCTGTCACATTTATTGCAATATTGCACCAGGTTGCACTGTTTGTTTTGATCTGAAAACATTAATTGAGTCATATGTTCTCCATAGAGGCCGCCTTGCTAGTACAGATGAAGCGCCATTTTCATTCAGTTGTGAAAAATGTCACCTTGCCTTTCAACATGCGTCATGAAAAAGAAAAACGTTTTTGGCAAACCGCTACACACCTGCTCTAATCCTCGGCTCGCGCAAGAAATCATTGTCCACACCTTCTTTTAGGAGCAAGAAAGGCCACTTTTATTTTAGGACAGGTGCATCATAAATTTCATAAACACATTCATTATTTATTTATTTACATAATTCAACTCTACAGTGAGCCTACGAAACCTAAATCCCAAAACCCCGAACAAACTCCTGCCTACTACCCCTAGCCTACCCAACGCTACCCTTCAGGATGGCCAACCCGCTCCAGGCTGCCCACCCCCACTAACAAAAACCCGCCTCCAAAAGAACAAAGGCACCCATCCTAACAGTGGCAAACCTACATAAACTAAACAGCGCCTAGAGCACCGCAAAAAAAAAAAAAATAAATAAAAAAAAAAAAAAACCCATAAATAAATAACAAGAAAAAAGAAAAAAGAGGGAGGGTGGGTGGGGCAAAACAACCTCCCTTCTCGCCTCCCGCCACGCAGTTCCTAACCGCCCGCCTGACTTCCCCTTTTAACCCCTCTGCTAATCAGCCCCACCTGGTAATGATCCTCGCGCGAACCTGCCCAGGAAGAGACCGGCTCGCGCCTGGCTCTCCCTGGGTCCCCCCTCGCGCAAGAAATCATTGTCCACACCTTCTTTTAGGATCAAGAAAGGCCACTTTTATTTTAGGACAGGTGCATCATAAATTTCATAAACACATTCATTATTTATTTATTTACATAATTCAACTCTACAGTGAGCCTACGAAACCTAAATCCCAAAACCCCGAACAAACTCCTGCCTACTACCCCTAGCCTACCCAACGCTACCCTTCAGGATGGCCAACCCGCTCCAGGCTGCCCACCCCCACTAACAAAAACCCGCCACCCAGGAAAACCTTTAGCGTTTTCCTGCCCCACCTAAAGGAAAAGAAGGAGCACACCACAACTGTACCTGAAGAACCTTGCTAATCAAGTCCCTGAGTTCAAGGAGGTAAAAAGAGAGGCCCAAAGCTGAGAGATGCACACCGTCCTCACAAAATAAATGATGTTCAGAGACTTTTAAATGATAATGGTCCAAACTGTAGATACCCCAATGTTGACAAAAAAGGCGCATTGTCCTGTTCACTTTCCTTCTAGCCTTTTCCAGGGCAGAATGGTTCCTCGCCCCACGCCATTGCAAACGAGGCACAAACTCAGTCCATATAAGCATGGTGCTCACCCATGTGGTTCTGATGATTTCCAGGTCCTGCTTCATTAATTTTAACAAGGTCAACCCAGAGAGAGAAACCAAGTCATTCTCTCCCAAGTGTAGCACCAGGAGATCCGGAGGGCCCCCCAAACACTGTGAAACCAAAGCAGCCAAGGCGGGAAAAAGCCCACCCCAGCGCATTCCCCCTGTTCCATGCCAGGAGACTTCGTGTGTCATACTGTTCAGACCAAGTGATCTCCCACAGAGCTGACTGGCAGCGGCTAAAGCTGCTCTTTTAACAAAAGAGTGCCCCAGTATCCACACCCTTCGTTTGCATCCGGCGACTGATGGCCAGGGACCTAGGAGAGAAAGAAATGTTAGACAAGCCAAAATGCACTATTTCCTCACATACTTTTCACAGCACTTGGAACGCCAACGACCAATGCGTCGGATCTGGGACCAGTCCCACCCCAACCGAGCGGCCTCCGTCGCCGCACCAATTCGGAAAGAATGAGTACCAAATTGAACAGGATCCTTCCCCAAGCGCAACAAAACCTTGCGTAATACAGCCAACAATTGAGATGCAACTATGGGACTACCATCCGCATGACAAAATATGGACCCCTGGAGAAAATGCGGAGAGGACACAAACACTTCCCATTCCCCAACCGGGCAACATGCAGAGACACCACTCCTACCAAGGAACACCCACTTACCCCTCCCCATCTGGTCGGTTTTAGATGCCCGCAGCCACAGCCGCACTCTGTCACTTTCCAACACCACCTCATTGCTGGTCATACCTACCCTGCCCCGCAACCCCAGCAACTCTGATGCCCGAAATGCCCCAAAGAACAACCAAACAAAACACAAACGAAATTTGGCACACTCCAAAGCATCATAACAACACACCTCCAATTCCGACAACAGCAACTGGAGCAACTCAAAAGTCACTGGCTGCCGGAGCTGCTGACCACCAGCCCGGAGCCTGGCCAAACCTTTCAACACTTTACGAACCAACACCCCCCCAACCGGATCCCTCCCCCACCAAAGCTGCCCATAAAAAGAAACCCCAGCCAATTTGCCAGAAATGGTAGTGGGCGATAAGCCTTTGTCCGCCAGATGTAAAACAAACTGCAAGACGCATTGTTCATCAGACAAACCCGCCCCAATCGGCCCCATCGAATCCTTACCAAACTGCAGAAACTCATTCCAGGCTTTCACATAACCCTGCCTGGTGGATTCAGCCACTGAATGTTCTACCAAGTGGTGAACCCTCAATCCCCCAGGTCCCATACGTACTGTGGGATCGCTGTTGGTTCCAGGTCCGCCCCAGGAGCTAACTTGCGGAACTCGGACCACTGAAAGCGAGACAAAGAATCAGCGATGCAATTAGAAGTACCCGGAACATGCCGTGCTTTAAATACAATATTTAATTGCAGACACCGCAGCATGAATGCGCGCAGGAGCCGCAAAACCCGCAAATCACGAGCCTTTTGGTGATTGACAAGGTGCACGACTGCCAAATTGTCTACGTGAAACAAGACTGAGCGATTCTGAAACTCATCCCCCCATAGGTGCAGAGCAACCAGCAGCGGGAAGAGCTCCAGAAACGCTATGCTGCGACCCTGATCCTTCCAGTGCGCCGGCCAGCCGGCCGCGCACCATCGACCTTCCCAAAATATTCCGAAACCGTGAGCCCCTGACGCATCAGTGAACAACTGTACTTGCCATACCATGTCCTCATCCGCAAAAAACAAGGACACGCCATTAAACTCTTGTAGGAAACGAAGCCAGACGGTCAAATCGGCACGCACAGCGGTGGTAATGCGCACCCTATGATGGGGAAGGCGTGCTCCGGACATGGACAAACCCAGACGTCTGCAGAATGTCCTGCCCGCCCGAACAACCCGGCAAGCAAAATTGAGGTAACCCAACAACTTCTGAACAGTTTTCAAAACAACTTTCCGCTCCCCCAACACCAGATGTATGAAAGCAGACATTTCCTTCACTTTAGCCACAGGCAATCTCGCCACCATAGACAGAGTATCAATTTCAATCCCCAAGAAAGTCAGGGACGTACAGGGACCCTCTGTCTTGTCCGGCGCCAATGGAACCCCCAATTCCTCCGCTAGAGCCTGAAAGATGTTCAAAGCCGACTGACACTGCCCAGATCGACCTTCCCCAATGAAAAGAAAATCATCAAGGTAATGACAGACCAATACGTGGCCACTAACAAAAGTGAATCGCCACTGCAGGAAGGTACTGAAAGTTTCAAAAAGGGAGCATGACACTGAACAGCCCATGGGCAACACCCTATCCACGTAGAAACTACCATCAAAATGCATTCCCAACAGGCTGAAATCCCAAGGGTGAATGGGCAACAGCCGGAAAGCCGACTGAATGTCGCTCTTCGCCAGCAAAGCCCCAACACCAGCCGTGCGCACGAGCCGTAAGGCATCGTCCACCGAAGCATAATTGACAGTTGAGTCAGCTGGATCAATAAAGTCATTAATTGATGAACCCTCGGGCCAGGACAGGTGATGGATAAGACGAAACTCCCCTTCCGCCTTCTTAGGCACCACACCCAGGGGTGATACAATCAAGTCAGGCAGAGGACAATTCACAAAAGGACCAGCAATCCTACCAGCCGCAAGCTCAGCATCCAGTTTCTTCCGCACAACATGGGGACTCTCCTTCGCAGACTTCAAATTGTCCGACCACCTGCCCACCCTGGGTCCCTGATACCCAATCCGGAACCCAATTTTGAAACCCCAAGACAAAATCTTAGCGGCCTCAAAATCTGGATAATCCACCAGCCAGAGGTCGAGAACCTCCTGCCTAATAGGAGTAGGGGCCCTTGTAAACAGACTGCTGTTGCTGCCCCCTACCCCCTGAACCTCTTCCCTGCTCACCCAATCGCTGGCCGGGAAAACACTGTGTGAGGGCATGCTTCCCTCCACACTGCGAACACTCGTGTTTGTACCTGCAAGCAGGTCTGTTACAGGAACCCCTGTTAAAATGCCAGCATGTGCCAGAGGCGGCTGATTGACCTCTGCCCCAAACCCCCGCCCCAGACTGAGCGGGGCGAGCTGAAAAGGGCCGATAATACACGGGCTGCCCGCTAGCTGTGTGGGTCGTAGCAGGTGGGTTTGCCGATGCCATCCATTGCAACCATAACTCGGAATCAACCTCACCCCACGAACGCTCAGGGAAAGCGCTCATGCGCGCCCTGAATTCGTCATCATAGGACAACCAAGCAAAGCCGCCAAAATAACTGTGAGCCTTGCGGATAACATCTGCATATTTAAACATGTCTATTGCTTTCTCAGGATGACGTTGACAATAAACGCTGGCATAAATAAGAAAGGCCGAAGTCCAGTTCTCTATGGACTTCGGAACACGAGGCCTCCGAGCCAATTCTAATTCCTCCTCCTTTGACCCTTCTTTTGCCTGAACATCCCTATGGAGAAGCCGAAAAACATCCACAAATGCCCCAGACCATATCAAATTCTTCGTTTTTTCAGATAAATGAGACCCCAAAGGCATTCCCACCCCAGAATAAGGCAACTTTTTCGGTAGGATACTATCCTCCGTGACACGTGTGGCATCCACCCCGCCCGCCCCCGCTGTAGAAACTTCATTTGCAACTTGCACATTAGAAACATTCGAAAGTACAGGCCGCTCAAGCCTCGGTGCCAGAGCGACTCGCTCAACCACAACCCCATCACCAGTACCAATAGATCTTGTACTCTTAACAGGGAGACTCTCCCTAGGTTGCCACACAGACCACCACCCATCCTTACCTCTCGGTAACTGCTCCGACTGCTGTGCGACAGCCCCACGATCCCTCTGAGAAGGTCCAGACCACACTGCCCCTCGTACACCTGCATGGTCCGCTCTAGACTCCTGCAAAACACGAGAAACAGTGGGTTGCCCCAACCCACCCCCCTGGGCCCGTGCTGCCAAAAGCCCAACATCTTTGTCTCTCAATTCCCCTTCTTCCAACTCATCATCATGAAAACTCCCACAGAAAGCTTCATCAGAAAATGCCACTTGATCACTACCACTGGGCATAGCCCCATCACCAATACCCCCATCATAAAATTGCCAGTCGATGTTTTGAAAGCTATGTGCACTGAAAGCTGTAGAAGAGCCGTTCGCTCCAGACAGCCCCCCTGTAAGCCCACCACTGGAAACAGCCGTGTGGACAGTTCCCGGGCCCGTAGAAACAGCCAACAGCCGCCCAGCCGCCGGCGCAGATTGAAAACTGCGGCCGCTCGAGCCAGACTAGGAAACAGCCCCAAAAACATTGCCCCCCACGGCGGAACCGCAATCACCCCCCGACGTCAGACCAGTGACACCCACCGACCCAGCCTCAGGGCCACCCAGAAGCCCACCTGGACAACCCCTGGGGACCGGGAACAGTGTCTGACCAGTGGCCGGGGGCGCCCCCTTGCGCAGCAAACCCTTAACACCCGGGGTCAAGGACGTGTGGGGGGGGGGCCGGGAGCCAGGAGCACCAGTTGGGGCAGCCTTGGCCGAAGGGGGCAGCAGGGAATGTGCAGCACCCACCGAAACCACAGCGGGGGCCAGGGGCAGGGCCTCAGGGGGGGGGGCGACGTCAGCGTGGCACGGGGGTGCCTGGCATCGGCGTCAACCGGGGGAGGAGTGCCAACATTAGGGAGGGGGGCAGGAACAGGCCCCGGCAATGCAGGGGAGAGCAGATAACACTGCCCGTTGAGCCATAAGTATGGCAAAACCCCATCTGCCAAAGGCGACACCGAGGGGAAAGAGGCAAGGGGCACCGCAGCAGGTAGAGGGGCGTGCAAGCGCCCATGCTGCTCCAAGCTTCGCCCACGCTTGGGCCTGGGGCCCGCCTGCAGCTTCCCCGACTTCCCAGGTGCCAATCCGCCTGTGCGCGGAGCCAGCCGGCCCATGGAACGCCCCCGCCTCCCCCCGGGCGCCCCTCGTGCACCAGCATCGAAAAACGGTAACGCACATACCTGCTGGAGGGCGCCCGGGTCACACGGCGGGGGTTCTACTTCCACGGCGGGCAAAACAAGCCCAGGCCCGTCTGCCGGCATGGCCGCCTCGCCGTCTTCCTCGTCCTCTGGGCCCGGCGATAAACACGCCTCCACAGCCCTGGCGACGCCCTCCGAAGCCTTGCGAGGGGGGCGGGCCATGCCGACCCAAGCTTCCGCCGGGACACCCGGCATCAACAAGTCCTCACGCCCTGCCACACAAAGTATTTGTACAGCCCTCCTGACCTCCGCCGCTTCCTCCATGACCCAGGCAAAGGTAACCACGAGCGCAAAACAACCTCCCTTCTCGCCTCCCGCCACGCAGTTCCTAACCGCCCGCCTGACTTCCCCTTTTAACCCCTCTGCTAATCAGCCCCACCTGGTAATGATCCTCGCGCGAACCTGCCCAGGAAGAGACCGGCTCGCGCCTGGCTCTCCCTGGGTCCCCCCTTGCGCAATCTAACTTGCTGCTCCATCACGCTTCATAAATTTTGCGCCGGTGACCTCTGTAGTGCTGAAGCATTCATTCATTCACACCCGGCGGACAGTCCGCCGCCTTTATCGCCTAGCTTTAGCTGAGGTGCTCGCCTCCAATCCGCACAGGTCTCTTTCATACATTTGTCCACTCCCTAATCAGATAATTCTCTCATTTGCTTAAATCTTCCAGAGTGGGGGCTTCTCGGTGCATTATTTATTACATTGTCTCCTCCTCCGCATTTCCTGCGCATCATAACGTTTATGTGTAAAGTAACTGGGCTCTCCCAACCCCTGCAGCTGCGGGCGACCCATATTTAACCAGGTGTGTAGTAGGTAAATACCAGCAACCCTCTGCACTTCCTGCTTCTCTTGGGCCTACCTTCCTTCCTCAGGGGCACCAGCTCGAGTCATTAAAAAAATAATAATAATAATAAGGAGCTGTGTATTAATTGTGTTATGAGAGTCGGGTCTTTGGAATGGTTGAAGCTGGACGGAATCCTCTTACGACATTCAAATGTCCAATTCTATATTCGCTAACCGTATAATCACGCCAACAGCCTTTAAAACCCTGCCGCCCTCACCTCACTGGTCACGACTCACATGCACTTTCAATTGTTTTGCACAATGCGCGTGACTGACAATAGTCACCAGCCCCACCCTATGCCCCATTCGGCCGCGCAGACTCGGAGACATCTGCGCGCACCAATTAATTAATGAGGAGGAGAGCCTCAGTGCCCCGGCCAGGCGTGCGCAAACCATTTAATTAATGAAGACAAGAGGCTTGCTGGCTCCGCTGAGTGAGGGGGCCCCTGGAGAACGGGGGCCCCCGCAAAACGGGGGCTTCGGGGGGCCTGTATGGAAAGGTTTCAGCGCTCTGTCCATTATCTCCTCGTGTGTATGCTTTTTTTGCTGAAGTTGGCAGGGTATGTCCAGATGTGGGTCCCTTGCTCACTTTGCCACTGAATTCAAGCAAGCCGGGCTGATGAGGGGGTTACTCCGAAACCAGTCCCAGGATGCCTGTTTCCGGGCCAGGGAAGACCTAGCGTGGCAGTTCGGGCTGGACTGTTAACTTAACCCCTTCGACGCTCATGACGAGCTCGTCATGAGTTACGCCTGTCGTACGCTCATGACGAGCTGAGCTCGTCATGAACAGCGGGTTTTTTAAAAACTCAGCGCACAGCGGGAAAACGCGTAGCACGCATGGCGTTAAGGGACAGGGTCAAAACTGATTTGCATATGGCTGTGTCTGAACTGGGATTGCAAAGTGAGCTACAGATTGATGATGGATTTAACACAGATAATTAGTTTGCTGGGACCTCGTACAGCTAATTTTTACACTTTTATAGGTACCGTATTAATCCACAAGACAAATGTCTTATCATATCTGCGAGTAGTGTTTAGATGACGCCCTGAACTGGTCCCCTTTGATTAGTCGAAAAAAAGGGGACCTAGTAAGAGCGACTGCCGCTGTCTTTAACTTTGTTTCCAGACTGGAAGGGGAAACCGATAGGGGCCCTCTTGAAGATCTATAGAGCCAAATGAATTGCAAAGGTCAGTTACAGTAACAAGATATGGGGTTATACTGGGCTGCAGGCCCTGCAAATTGCTGAATACACCTTCTTCAGATGGGTACTCTCTCTACCACAGAGCACTTCGTTGTATGTTGTGCATGTAGAGCTGGGGTTAGCCTTTCTTTCGGATGAGCTGGCTTTTCTTCCCTTAGCATTGTGGATGAATATTTGAATTAAGAAAGAAAACACCCTAAGCAAGGACATTCTAAGGGATTGCCTCTCCCTCGACTATGTTAATTGTATCTTTTGGTTAAAGTATGTCAGAGAAGCCCTTTGAAGTCTAGGGAGGGCAGATCTATTTGATAACCCGGAAGCGATATTTTTTTTATTTATTTATTTATTGGCATTTTTAAAGCGCGGCGAATACCCGTAGGCGTCTCGGCGCTGGCTTAAGGGAGTGGATCAGCATTTGGCAAGGCCTACAGGAAAAAAGAGCTATTGGTCAAATAACCAAGTCTTAAGTTGTTTGCGGAATATGAATAATGAGGGGCTGGTCCTGATATGTAGAGGAAGGATGTTCCAAAGTCTGGGGGCGGCGACCAGAAAGCGCCTGTCGCCCCATGTGCCTGTTCTAGTACGAGGGACTACTAGGTGATTATGATGAGAAGAGCGGAGAGAACAAGTGGGGATGTAATGAAGAAGATTGTGTTTCAGGAAATGGGGACCTTGACTATTGAGTGCTTTATAGACAATACACAATGATTTAAATTTAATACGACTACGTATCGGGAGCCAGTGAAGTTCCCTGATGGTGCTTGAGACAGATGCAAATTTTGGAAGTCCCGCCAACATACGGGCGGCTGCATTTTGAATTGATTGCATCTTGTTTGTCACCCTGGATTGTGCATTTAAAAAGAGGGCATTACAATAGTCCAGGGCGGACAAGACCAATGAGCTGACCAGAGTTCTCCCGGCAGTATCCGGTAGGTAGGGTAGTATTTTTCTGATCATTCTGAGTTTCGTGTGAGCAGTTGCAGCAGTCTTGTTAGCGTGTGCCATAAAGTTCAGACCTACATCAAAAGTGACGCCCAGATTTCTAACTTTGAGAGCTGGGCAGGGCGGAGTACCAAACGATGTTGGCCACCAGACTGATGACCAGCCCGGGGAGAGGTGACCGAAAAATGACCACTTCAGTTTTTTCTGAATTAAGTTTAAGACAATTTGTAGCCATCCAGTCACCTATAGCCACCATTCCTCTGGTGAATAGATTGGCCACTTCTTCACCATCCCCTTTAATGGCCAATACCAATTGGGTGTCGTCAGCGTAGGAGGTCAGGCTCATCCCAAATGCTTTGATGACACTGGCAAGGTCCGACACATAGATATTGAATAGTGTCGGACTTAGGGATGAGCCTTGAGGGACCCCACAAGGCAAGGACACCTTAGAGGATTGGTATGGTCCTAGGGATACCGCCTGGGTTCTGTTGGCCAGAAACGATACAAGTAGGTCCAGCGCTGTTTCCTGGACCTCTAGTCGTTCGGGACTTAACTTCATTGAAATAGTGCTTTTTCAAGAGCCGCGGTTGGGTTATAGAGGAAATAGAGCTGAGAAAGCTAGCGTGCACATGTATATCGTACTGAAAACTGTTTTGTTTTCAGAGGCACAAACGATAGCCCAAATGCCCTCTTTTGTGGTAGTGTGGGGGCAAGCAGTTAGGCTTATCATAGGGTAGTGCTAAGCATTTATTAAACACACATATGCAGTAAGTGAGACACATACTCAATAAGGAAATCCAACCCCAATTTATAAAAAATAACACTGATTTTTATATGAAATTAGATACCAAGATGATTGGGATCAGGCCAGAAACACATCTGTGGTGGTAGGCTGGCCAGGGCCAGTCAGCTAATACACTAGAGGTTGGTAGGTTTTGAGGGGGTACCTCTAAGGTACCCTCTGGGTGCATGTATTAATAACTACATCACTTGAACCAGTGTGGGTTTATTAATATGAGGTGTTTGATACCAAACAACATAGGTTTCAGTGAAGCCATTATGTAGCTGGGAAACTCGTTTTGACTAGTGCCCAGTACGTACCTTAAAATGGCTTCCTTGTTCACTTGTACTATCAGTAATTGAACTGGCTAGCACAGGAGTATATCTACTCATGCAGATATGTCCTCACATGTAATACAATGCACCCTGCCTTAGGGCTGTAAGGCCTGCTCTAGGGGTGACTTACAAATATTACATGCAATGTTAGGGGACATGGCACAAAAGGTGTGTGCCATATTATGTTTTCACATACTATAGCAACTTCTCACTCAGCCTGCAGTGGCAGTCTGCATGAGTTTGATGCTGGATACCTTAGAGTGGCACAAGATATGCTGCAGCTGTAAAGGACTCTCTTTAGGACCTATGCCCTAAATTCCAGGGTTGCCACTTACTAGGGATTTACAAAGGTGCTAAAGGTCTGGCTAATTGGGGATCAATTGATCAGTTACGTTGTTTTGGGGAAAGAACACTGGCATTGGGGACCCAGTTACCAGGAACCGATTGCACTCCAGTCAAAGTTTTATCACATACCAGGCGAAAGGTGGGGGCGGGCTATTGCAACAAAAACCCACTTTCCTACATCAGGTGCACACAGGAACACACTGTAGATATGCATAAAGATTAGTTTATTGAAGTAACATGAACATCAGTAGTACAGACGTAAAAAGGCCCACTAATTCATCAACATAGTAATTCCAATACAAAACACTAGACGATCCAATAATAACATGGCTTTTTTACACAACTACATAACTTATATAAATAGTCCATCGAATGAAACAATTCCATATAGCTATACAGATACCACTCATTTTTCAAGGCTTTTAGGACATTGGAGTTGCTAGAGCTTACATGGTACTATTTAATGTAGCAACTTGTTGACATATGCAGTGTAATTTTATTCTGAACCCACACTGTACCCAAATACGGGGTGGAAGGTAATACATTTTTATCCAACACTAGAAGTTTACCATCTTGCATCTTTTGGATGGCGTGAAATGGGACTCTGTAGAGGAGGGTAGATGTGTCAAAGTCCATGGCAAATACTGTACACCACACTAGAAAGAGTGTAGGTTACTAGGGCCCGTAGCATGCACTAGGGAGAAAGTTGTTTCCCACAGAATGAGTGAGATTGTTTTTGTGTTGTCCTTTTAGGTACATAGCCTCCACAACTTATTTTCTGTTCAAAGAATTTTGAATTACACTATGTAGTCATTGAGAAGGTATTGAAGGCCCCCGTTTTATCACAGATGCAACATGATGTCGAGTCAAGTCCAGAAACGTGGCATTTCAGCTATTGATGTGAAACGTTTTCTTTCTAGATAGAAAAAAGGAGAGTCATGGTTCATCGGTCATATAATAAAGTTATGGGCACTTGTGTACTTAGGAAAATTAAAGGTATTTGGGACTGGGACTGCTCTTGGATCTGCCACTCTCCTGCACCACCTGCACTTCATCCCTCATTCCAAATTCTGGCAATGTGTCCCATTTTCTCTATATGGATTGAAAGCCAGCCCAGAGTAACTTTTGTTGCAGTAGCTCAGTGCTTCCACTTCCCAGAGGGGTAGTCTCTCTTTGTCCGATTCTTCCTTCATCCACATCTTTCTTTTATACTTTGGTCCATGGCAGATCACTTGTTGAAGGCCAACAAGAAATCTGCACAGTTGTACTGTTTTTGGGGGGTGAGTGTACATGGTAGTTATGTTAAACAGCTGGGAACAGCACAACAGCTCCTGGAGATCTAACAGGGCACACATTATTATTATTGATAGCGGTGCATCGATCAACATTATGCCTGAGGAAAAATATTGGGATTTGTCTCCATTACCATAACTTTCGCAATTAAAAACTAAAGCATGCCCATGGGCCACTTCGATGCCTTTAAAAAGTCAAGGCTCATTTGTATCTATGATGAAACCCCTATTCAAGGTACAGCGTCAAGTACCTGTCTGCTCAGTTTCAACACTGCTGTTGATATGGAATATATCAGCGAACTACAATATGAATGCTCACCACGAAGTAATAAGTCAATTTCCTTCATTCGTCTGTTGGTTAGGAAAGCTTGAGACTATGAAAGTACAGTTACATATAAACGAGGATGTTCGTCCTATCACCATATGACACAGACAAATTGCATTTCAATTGCACAAAGCTGTTGAAAGAGAACTTAATTTGTTGCTCAAACACAACATCATTGAACACTCCACTTGTCCAATGCTGTGGATTTCTCCAATAGTGGTACTGCCTAAAAGAAATCAAACAAAAGAAGAGAGGGACCCCTTCGCCTCACCAAAGGAGTAGGGTACTCTTGACAAGTTAAAAATAACAGACAAATTCCTTTTTAAGTAGTGCCTAAAAGAGACAGTGAAGAAGCTGTCCGCATTTGCATTTACATGCGACATGCCAACAATGCAATTGAGAGAGAACGACATCCAGGACCGCACATTGCTGATCTGATATCTCAGAATGGTGCCACGTTTTTCCCTCACCTTGACTGAAATAAAGGAGATCTTTAATTGGATCTTGAAGAGTATTGCAGGCACATTACAACCTTTTCTAAACAGATTAGTCAGTTTCACTATAAGCAACTGAGTTTAGGTGAATCCACTGCTGCAGAACCTTTCCAAGACGCCATTTGACGTACTGTACAGCCTGTTGTAAACGCCTTCAAATATAGTGATGACGCCTTAGCCTTCAGAGCTACTCACAGATTTCATGACAAAGCTCTCATGCAGTATGTCATTTGCTAAATGGTGCTGGTTTGACTTTGGGTGCTGGCAAATTTCATTTCCTTAAGACAAAAATATACTTCTTTGGCCATATCTTTTCTGATGGGGGTATGATACTTGATCGAGCCAAAGTGCAAGCGCTATCTACTGCTAATCCCCCACAGGACATTTCTATGTTTCACTTCACTTCACCTTTTTGCAGTAGCATCTATATAATTTCCGGTCCTGATGAAAGCAATGGACTCGTTAGTCCCCAAAGATTTGCTGAAACATGTCGACCAATTTAATACCAGGGTAGATATTTGCTAAAACTACCTATGCTGCTTTTTAATGTTGGCGGAGCGAGCATACTATCTAATAAAGTTTTCTTATTTTGGCTCACTCACCCAATTTTATATATTCACTCACCCTTTTCACACACCCGTTTCTCACTGCACTGCAAACCAGTCACCCACCAAACGAATTGATGGGTAGTTTGTGACACTCTACCACCATTTGGTCGCCACTTGGCTCTCTGGAGGTTATACCATCTGACCTCCCTGAGTCTGAGCCAGTGACGTACCAATGATTGTGAACAACAGGAATGCCAAATGATGAAGGGCGGTTCCGTGTGGTGACTGATGGATAACCTGTAAGTGATCACTGGTATCCACCAATTTGCCCCCTCTTTCTAGTTTTGGTTAGATGATCTGACACGGTTCTATTAGTTTAATGACACACACATAGGATTAACTAGACCCTCTGACACTTTTGTTTTTTCACAGTTCTAGATACATACAAGGTTTTGCCAAGGTCAGTACACTGTTATGAGAATTGATGAAAAAGAATGTGGTGTTTCAATGATCACGTGAGTTTCAAGAGAATCAAGCAGGCCAGTGAAAATGCCCCAAAAATGGTCAACTTTGATCCCAAGCTTCATACAGAGGTTGTAGTTGATGCCAGTCCTACTGGGTTAGGTGCAATTCTTGCACAGCTCAATGGACAGCCAAATGCCCAAAGGCATTTCATGGCTTACGCCTGGTAAAAGCTTGTCACAAACTGAACGTGCTTATTCACAACTTGAGAAAGAAATCTTTGCAGTGGTTTGGGCTTGTGACTATTTCCATGTGTTCTTATGTGGGAAGCCTTTAACAGTAGTGACCAATCATCAAGTGCTAGTGACAATATTTAGCAATCTTAAAGCCAAGATGCCATCCTTGTATTGAACGTTTGGGGTCAGAAGTTACAAGAATGCAACTACACTGTTGTTCACCAGGGAAAGATAAAAATCTTGCAGATTATTTTTGAAGCGTGCCATTACAATGCCCTGGAACCTCATGTAAGACAGCTGAAACCTACATAAATGTCATTGTAAAATCGAGCACATAAGGTGCCATGTAATTAGAACTAACTGTCACTGCTACGAGCCAAGATAGTGACATGCTGAAATTGAAAGACATTATTACTCACCAATCGTAGAACCTGTACTCTCGACACCTCACCAGTGACAGTGAGTACTTAAAATCCAGAAATGTAAGAGATGAACTGTCTGCAACTCAGGATGGCCTCATCTTGCAAGGTACATGAATTGTCATTCCGGCGGGTCTACAACAACAAGTAATTAAAGTAGCTCACGAGGGATACCAAGGAATAGTTGCCACAAAGAGAGCTGTTTGAAACAGAATTAGGTTTCCTCATCTCGACAAAAGGGTTGAAAGAGAGTTAAAGGCCTGCCACTTATGCAACGGTGTGTTATGACAAATTACTCAGCACCTGCTAAACATGCTATAATTGCCTAACCATGCTTGAGAGAAAATTGGTGTTGATTTCGTTGGTCCTCTTGAGAATGGACATCATCTAATGTCCATTGTTGAAGAATGTAGAAAATCTTTCACCCATGTTATTGAAAGATTAGATGGCATCTTTGCAGCATGGGGTGTCTCTGTGATCTTGAAATCCAACATTGGCCCACCCTTCAATAGTCAAGAGTTCAGAGACTTTCTCAGCCATCTCAACACAAAGCATCAGAAAAATACTCCTCTTTGGCCTCAAGCCAGTTCTCTTGTAGGATGATTCATAAGTACTCTGAAGAAAGCTGTGCAGTGTGCTGCATTAGAGAAGCTTGACCTCAAGGTTGTTTTGAATACCACACTTTGCACTTACAGATCGATCCTTCACTAGAAGACAGGGCAAAAAGCCCTGCAACTTTAATGTTTGGGAGAGCCATGATGACCAAGTTACCTCAATGGACCAACCTAAGATAAAAGGCTAGGAAAGACATTTGCACAAAAGATTTTGGGCTCAAAAACAAAAAAATGAAAATCTATGCTGACAAGTTACTTACCAATTTCAAGAGAGAAGGTCAAATCCTAGTTTGACAGTCCAGAAAATGAAAATCTGCTGCTCCTTTCGAGGCTGAGCCCTTTACTGTCACAACCACCAAAGGACACATGCTGACTGCCCAATGTCCTGGGAAGTCACTTACGAGAGATTCTTTAAACGTCAGACCTGTGACTCATCACTCACCAAACATCGATGTCACTGTAAGAATGGGTCCAGACAGATAGTTAATGATTCTGTGACTGCTGTTGTTTCTACCTCACCTATGCAGGTCACTGACACTTCGGCTGCCAACTCCCGATTTCCGACGATTCAATGTGTTATTCAAGCGCCACAAAGGCTCATTGAAGAGTTATAAGTGCATGTGTATTTATAATTATTTATGTATTAATTACTTAATAATTAATGAATTTATTGTAAAAAGTTGTAACATTTTATTTAACATGTGGGGAGATGTAGTGTCATGTAACTGATGAACTCCGCAGACCTGTAACATAAGCGTTGGAGGGCAATGAAATGAATGGAGGTTTAGAACGTTGAGTTCTTGCTCACATGTGCTCATGGGAGTTGTGGTTCAGTTGTTATGTGCTGATTGTTTTTTTCTTTGAAGTGCTATTATAATAAAGAGAAGAAAGGACTGCATAATCCTCACCTTCGTCCTGACATAGAATTATCTGAGAGCATGCAGTCAATGGCATCTGGCATTACAGAAATGACACAGTGCATGACTGTCCTGTGCGATAAGTTGGACAGGGACCATTTGGAGAGGCGCAAGGCCCGTGTGGATGTGCGGCAGCAGACAAAAGCCCTTAACAGATTTGCGACTGCAACCTCCCTGCTGTGCAGGTGGTCAGTGGCGATGCAGGATGCTGTGGTTCAGTGCTGCACCAATTTATCTGTGGGAATGGCACGAGTGACCTCTGCCATGGAGCTCTTGCCCGCACAACAGACTGCCACTCGAGGCGACACATGTGTGGGTGAAAGTGAGGAGTCCACCAGCAGGAGTGGGGCAAGCACTCCTGTCCCTGAGATACGCAGGAGCGGCAGGCATCATTCGGCAGAGACAGGTCACACCGATACCCATGACACACAGCCACATCAGTCCCACCCTGTAAGCCGTAGATGTAAACATTGACTATGCCCTCCACCCAAGGCACAGGTCACGGTGGTGTTAACCGTGACCACACAGTCATGGACATTTGTATTTCCTCTAACCATAGTGTGGTATCATTGCACTTGCATAGTGTAAATTAAACTACGTACGTCATAATCTTTTCCTGTCTGTGTCTCATTACTTACTCAGAAATATTGCTGTGTGACCTCCGCCCGTCTCAGTCTCCCATCTGTAGCAGGTGCCGCTACTGTACCATGGGCCTCTGCCAGTTCTGTGTCATCATCAATGTCCTCATGATGTGTGATCTCCACCTCTGTGCCTTCCTTGGTGGCGAGATTGTGTAACATTGCACAGGTCGCAATGTTTTTGCAGCACAGGATTGGAGTGTACTGTTGTGCCCCTCTGCTTTTGTGGAGGCAGTGAATCCTGCTCTTGAGCAGTCCGGATGTGCGCTCTACAACGTTGCATGTGGATCTGTGTGCCACATTGTACCTCCTTTCACTCCTGGTGGATGGGTTGAGGTAGGGGGTGAGCACAAAGGACCGCAGGGCATATGCACTGTCGCCTAGGGAGGGGAAAGATTGGCATTAGTTGCATGTACATGATACAATGATCTGCTGTGGCTGTCAGGGTGTGTCAATGTAATTTACCTAGCAGGTATCCGTTTCCAAATTCTCCAGCAACTAGGCGTGTGTATATTCCACTGTTCTGGAATATGTACGAATCATGGGTACTCCCAGGGAATTTAGCAACGATGTCTGTGATGATGTTGCCAGCGTTGCATATGACCTGGACATTGATGGAGTGCGCTGACTTGCGGTTCCTGTATATGCATTCTGTGGCTGCAGGTGGACAGAGTGGTACGTGGGTTCCATCTATGCAGCCTATCACATGAGGGAAGTGTGCCAGTTGATAGAAATCAGTCTTGGTTTTTGCAAGCTCCGCAGGTGTGTCAGGGAATGATATATAATGCTCCATCCTCTGCATCATGGCGTCAAAGAACCTCCTGAAGAAGCGGGACAGGCAGCTCTGGGACACACCACCCACTGCTGCTATCACACTCTGGTAGCTCCCGGAGGCAAGCAGGTGTAAGCTAGACAGCACCTGTACATGGGGTGGGATGGCGTGGGCCCTGGGTGTTGGGTGGTCCAGGAGTGGGTGTAGGTCCCTGATCAAGTCCATGATGGTTTGGGGATGTACCCTGTACCTCTGGAGTATTTCAGGATCTGTCAGTTGTAATAGTGTTATCCTCTGCCTGTACACTTGTTCCTCCCTTTGCCATTCCCTCTCTTCTGCTGCCTGTAGTCTCAACCGCCTTGCAATGACGTAGAAAGCCGCCATTCTGAACCCACTGTTGCATTTTGGGATTTTTTTTATGCCCTTCACCTGGTTACCACCTGCATTCATTCCATGGTAAATACCAACTCATGAATACAGAATTTCCGTGAATTCAGTATTTTTCGGGTTTCCTACATCTCCATGGGCATTTATTTACCGTTTCTTATTTACCGATTCGATAAATAAGAATTCGGTAAATATGTATTCGATAAATTCCGCTTCGGTAAAAACCGCCTCATATTTACTGAGTCGGAATTATACAGACTCATAATTACCGAGTCGGAATTTTACCGACTCATGTTTTCCGATTCGGATGTATGAACAGAGATGCAGCTGCAGCACTGCCTCAAAGAGTTAGAATGAGGAATTACCAGTGGGACCAGAGAAGCAGGTAGCTGCACTAAGTAGAGGACTTATAATGAGGAATTGCCGACGGGACCAGAGAAGCAGCTAGCAGCACTGACTAGAGGACGTAGAATTAGGAATTACGAATGAGACCAGAGAAGCAGCTAGCAGCACTGTCTAGACTACTTAGATTGAGGAATTACAGACGGGACCAGAGAAGCAGCTAGCAGCACTGTCCAGAGGAATTAGAATGAGGAATTCAGACGGGACCAGAGAAGCAGCTAGAAGCACTGCCTAGAGGACGTAGAATGAGGAATTACCAATGAGACCAGAGAAGCAGCTAGCAGCACTGTCTAGAGGACTTAGAATGAGGAATTACAGATGGGACCAGAGAAGCAGCTAGCAGCACTGTCCAGAGGACTTAGAATGAGGAATTACAGACAGGACCAGAGAAGCAGCTAGCAGCACTGCCTACAGGACATAGAGTGAGGAATTACCAATGACACCAGCGAAGCAGCTAGCAGCACTGCCTAGAGGACTTAGAATGAGGAATTACAGACGGGACCAGAGAAGCAGCTAGCAGCACTGTCCAGAGGACTTAGAATGAGGAATTACAGACGGGACCACAGAAGCAGCTGAGCTAGCAGCACTGCCTAGAGGACCTAGAATGAGGAATTACCAATGAGCACGGAAACGGAGATGTAAAATAAATGAAAACATAAAGATGTGAATGGAACATCTAAATTAACACAAATATAAATCTGTTCAATAAAAGAACAATTACAAACAATCAACAAAGCGTTGTCATTCACATGAAATAAGAGCTGGAGATACAGCACAGACTGTGCCCAGGGAGACAGACCAGCAATTTAGGTTCTGCTAACCTCAACAGTATCTAACACACTCCAAAGTAGGGAGTGATACCCCGGAGCACGTAATCAAAGCACAGAGTGAAATCAAACCCAAAAGGCAGTGCACATCCACGTTTCACTGTAATATAGAATTACCAATAAGACCAGAGAAGCAGCCAGCAGCACTGTCTAGAGGACTTAGAATGAGGAATTACAGACAGGACCAGAGAAGCAGCTAGCAGCACTGCCTACAGGACATAGAGTGAGGAATTACCAATGACACCAGCGAAGCAGCTAGCAGCACTGCCTAGAGGACTTAGAATGAGGAATTACAGACAGGACCAGAGAAGCAGCTGGCAGCACTGTCCAGAGGACTTAGAATGAGGAATTCAGACGGGACCAAAGAAGCAGCTAGAAGCACTGCCTAGAGGAAGTAGAATGAGGAATTGCCAATGAGACTAGAGAAGCAGCTAGCAGCACTGTCTAGAGGACTTAGAATGAGGAATTACAGACGGGACCAGAGAAGCAGCTAGCAGCACTGTACAGAGGACTTAGAATGAGGAATTACAGACGGGACCAGAGAAGCAGCTAGCAGCTCTGGCCAGAGGACTTAGAATGAGGAATTACAGACGAGACAAGAGAAGCAGCTAGCAGCACTGTCCAGAGGACTAAGTATGAGGAATTACCACTGGGAGACACACCTGTAGCACTGCCTATAGGACATAAAATGTGTGAATTACCGACGGGACTGGAGAGGAAGCAGCAGAACTGCCTAGCGGACTTAGAATGAGGAATTACCAATGAGACCTGAGCAGCAGGGAGCAGCAATTCCTAGAGGACTAATAATGAGGAATTACCACTGGGAACGGAGATGCAGCTGCAGCACTGCCCTGTTTGTCTTCATAAGGCATTATCATTTCATTGTAATCTAATTATTTTTTGTGCACATTTTAAAGAAAGTTTGATTTTGGCTCCCATTTAATAAGTCAATAAGGCCTCTTGGTGGGTTAACTACCTGCTAGACTTTCAGAGGTTCGCTCACCTCTTAAAGGTCAATAAACGATGCTCTACTGCACAGGGATAACAATAACACCTGCTGCTGGGAGGACTTCGAAGCATCAAGACCATGACCGAAAGCACTGTATAAATATTTGTTCATGTTAAGATTACAGGTGAAATGTATTTGGTGGGTTGGAGTGAATGACATGGCTCCTGGAGTAGAAGGGACAGGGAGAGTCAAGGGTCCATACGATGCAGTTGTTCATTTAACCTGAGCACATACTGTTGGGGGTCAGACTATGACACATGACAAACATAATCAATCACTCAATAAGGGGTTTATAAACGCTTTTCACCTGTGAGGGCCACAAGGTGTGTGTGTGTGGGGGGGGGGAGTCTGGGGGGGAGAGCCCAGCTGAGGGTCAGCCAAAGAGCCAGGTCTTGAGGCTCTCCCTGAAGGTGTGCAGGTTGGGGGAGCGTCTGATGTTGTCTGGGAGCTTGTTCCAGGTTTTGGCTAAAACGTAAGAGAAGGCTTTTCCCCAGGCTCTGTTTCTGCGGATGCGCAGAGTTGCTAGGGCGAGGTCAGCGGAGCAGAGGCGTCTTTTGGGTACGTGGAAAGAAGATCCTTTCGTTGAGGTATTTGGGTCCGATGTCATGGAGGGATTAGTAGATGTGGGTGAGTAGTTTGAAGGTTACTCTCTTCTCAATGGGTAGCCAGTGTGGGTCTCGCAGGTGTTGGGTCATATGTTCATGTCGTGGGGTGCTGAAGACGAGTCTGGCTGCGATGTTCTGGCTGGTCTGAAGTTTCTGTAGCAGGGATTTGTTGATTCCCGCGTAGAGGGCGTTTCTGTAGTCCAATCTGCTGGTAATGAGTGCAATGGTGATGGTTTTTCTGGCTTCGGGTGGGATCCACTTGAAAGTCTTGCGGAGGATGCAAAGGGAGTTGAAACCGGTGGGGAGTGTCAGAGGACGAGGACCTCTGTCTTCTCCGAGTTCAGTTTTAGGCAGCTGTCGTTTTATCCAGGCGACGACGTCTTTCATTCCTTCTTGGAAGATGAGTCTGGTGTGTTCGGGGGTTTTCATGAGGGAGAGGATGAGCTGAGTGTTGTCTGCGTAGGATACTATGCTGAGCCCATGCTGTCTGACGATGGCGGCGAGGGGTCAATGTAGATGTTTAAGAGTGTGGGGCTGAGCAATGATCCTTGGGGTACTCCGCAATTGATCTCCGTGGGTTCGGAGAGGAAGGGTCGGAGTCTGATCCGTTGGGTTCTGCCTGTGAGGAAGAGGCGGATCCAGTCAAGGGCAAGACCTTGTATGCCGGCTTCATGGAGTATGTCGGGGAGAGTGCGGTGGGAGACGGTGTCGAAGGCGGCGGAGAGGTCTAGCAGGATGAGGGCTGTTGTGTGTCCTTGGTTGAGTAGCATGCATATGTTGTCGAAGGTGGCGAGGAGGGCGGTCCCTGTGCTGTGTTTGCTGCAGAATCCAGACTGGGAGGAGTCGAGGAAGGTGTTCTCTTCAATGAAGGTGGTCAGTTGTGTGTTGACGAATTTCTCAGTGACTTTGGCTACAAAAGGAAGGAGGGAGATGGGCCTGTAGTTTTTCAGGTCTTAATATAATTAAACAAGTGTTTTAAATGGGCAGGCACTACGGTACCGAGTGCCTGCACTTCTTTAATTTGAATTGTAGAGTACCTGCACCTCTAAGCACTGAAACAGAAGGGATGGTTGGAGTCAACTACCAGCTTCCCCACCTTACCACATTGTGTTATCCTGGGCAACTCACTTGTTTACATTGTATTACTTACATTATTTGTAAAAGAACTGCCAGAGTTTTGAAAGCCGCTGACCACCAAGTTAAAGAAAGACGGTTCACAGAAAGTGCAAAGGGCCGCATTTGTGTACATGTTACTGGAAGAAAAGAGGTGAATGGAGGAGGAGAGAGTGTAATACCTTCTGTGTGTAAATGGAACAGAGTCAGAACAGACCATTTTAAAAAAATGCATTCGACCAGTACGATGAGTCAGTGATTGTGAGAAAAGCCACTTGGTCTAGTGCTTTAGATTGCTACCCTATCCACCCTCAACAAATCTAAAATGTTGACAAAAATAAACAGATAGTAGAGGTGGGACGCGGGACAATCCACAAATTACACAGGAGCCAAGCCAAGGATCAAACTGGACTCTTAGGGTCCATGCACAAGCCAAGCTGCAAAACGCGCAAGCAATGTTTAGAGTGCTGGGAACCCCCCCTCCCAAACAGTCCCAAAAACATTTCCTAAAATGGCAGCTGTGTATGAATAGCAGTGCTTGGTCCCTGCTCTCAGGGAAGGCTAAAGACGGGAAGAGGCATACATGCCATGGACAAATGGGGAGAGGGAAAACTGGAGCCGCGTAGGAGTGTCAAATAGTCTGTTGTCCAGACAGGGCATGCGCGCCGTCTAGAGCCGAGACCTAAAAATGTAGCACAACAGCAGTTTTGTGCGGACGAGGATTGGGTGAAGAATGTTTTTCACTGCAGGTTCTGGGGTTCACACCTTGTAAGCCCCCCCTTACCCCCACTCCCCCAAGTCACTCATTCGCCTGCCAATATATTAAAGAGCCCTTAGTTGCCGAGAATAAAACCCAGCAGTAACAGTCCAATCACTCGGAGAATTCATTATGTGCCAGCTGATAATGGGTTCATCTGCCAGTAGTGTAAAGTGGACTCTTCAGGGAGTACGGATTCATCTTCTGGTACTTTAAACAATATATCAGGTGCTCTTCAACCAATTACAGTCTTCCTGAACCTAGGGTGTTTGCAATCAGTCAGGGGCGTAGTTTGCTTGGAAAGACTGGGGTGGGGGTGGGGAGGGAGGGGGTTTTAAGCTTTATATTTCCGAACAGTCAACCTGGCATATCTTGTTAAAATACGCTATGCGAAGCAGGACAGGGGGTTTAAGCAGCACTGTAAAGAGAGGAGTGCAGAATGTACGGATGTAAGGGGTACTTTAAATACAATCTTTTTCAAACTAACCCATTTTCAAGGGAGAGATGAGAAAGAGAGAGTGTGTGTGTTTTTATCAGTGTGGGCATTTAAAAATACAGGGTAAAATCTGAGAGACGCCTCAAAATACCGTCTGAAAGCACCTGTACCCAACAATTTACTACAGAATAAATTTTTCCGGCCGGTGTAACACCCTTACTAAAGCTACGCCCCTGCAAACAGTACATCCAGGAACGCTGGGACTACAGGTTCAATGGACTCTATGTCGACTCTGGGGGCAGCCAATTGTCCCCCAAAGTAGGATGTAAAAGTAACAGGCTATGGTTTGGCGAGATGCATCACGAGGTTTCACTGGCCAATGCTTCACTCTAATTTTGAGCCTGCGCATTCCTATCACTGCAATTTCAAAGTTTGTGCTTTCTTCGCTGCAATGTGCTCCCCTTCCATCCCCTGCTGGTCAAAGATTGAAAAGCAAGGTTATGTGAGATCTAAAGTACTTGCCACTGTTGCCTGCTATTTTGCTTTCAGTAAAAAAAATGTTTAATGGAATAATAAAAGATACTGCTATTTGTAAAATGTACCACTTTTATTATTGTGTATTTTGAAAAGTCTGTAGACCAACCACTATAACACTGGAAAGCTTGATTTGTATGTAAATTTTGCATATTCTTTGAACATAGCGTCTAATGCTGGTGTTTTTAAGCACACCCAACTTTGTAGTGAAGTGAAGTGAAGTGAAGTGAAGTGAACGGGTTTTGTAGAGCTCGACTGCTGCCCGAGGGCGTCCAAGCGCTAATTAGAGGAAATGAAACTCTGAGGGACAGGGGAGAAAGACCAGGAGGGGAGCTAATTTCTAAATAGGAATGTTTTTAGCTCTTTGCGAAAAGACGAGAGAGTAGGGTTAGACCTTAGTGAGAGGGGAAGAGAGTTCCAAAGTCTAGCAGCGTTGAGCGTGAAGGACCTGCCTCCTGCTCTGGACCTGCCTCCTGCTCTGGACTTTTTGATTCTGGGGACTGCAGCAAGAAATGCGTTTGCGGATCGAAGAGATTTACCGGGACAGTAAGGGGAGAGAAGTGAGTGATTGATCTCAGGGCTAGCTCTATGGAAGGCTTGGTGCGATATGCACAGGGTTTTGAATTTTATTCTGTCCCTGACGGGGAGCCAGTGAAGTGACCTGATCCCTGCCTTAGCTGACTCTCTGCGAGGGATCTGGAGAAGGGTGCGAGCTGCACAGTTCTGTGTGCGCTGAAGTTTCTCCAGCACGTATTCAGGGGCTCCCAAATATAGGGCGTTGTTGAAGTCTAGCCTGGACTGGATGAGGCCCTGAATAACAACCTGCTTAGCTTCAAAGGGCAAAATTGGCAGGATCTTTCTCAGCATTCGGATGATCCCGAAGCAGGTTGCTGCTGTTTTGGTTGCCTGGGTATTGAAGGTGAGCGTTTTGTCCAGCCATACTCCTAGGCTTTTGATGTCCTCCTTCGGGGTTGGAGGTGGGCCTAAGCTTACGGGCCATAGCTGGTCGCAGGCGATGAGAGTAGGGGGCCGAGGATCATTATCTCGGTCTTGTCGCCGTTGAGTTTTAAGAATGATGTTGTCATCCATCTTCTAAAATCCTCCATGCAGGCTGCCAGGTTGGATTGGGGGAGCCCGCTGTTTTTCTGTGTCAGGGAGACCACCAGCTGGGTGTCGTCCGCAAACGAGATGATCTTGATACCGTATTTTTGGACGACCCTGCCAGTGGCCTCATGTACACATTAAACAGCGTGGGGCTCAGGGAGGAGCCTTGGGGTACAACGCAGTTTAGGGGTCTGCTCGTGGAGCAGGAGTCGCCGTCGAAGACCTGAAAAGTTCTTCCTCTGAGAAAGGAACTCAGCCAGTCTAGGCCGTTTCCTGAGACTCCAAGGTTGAATAGTCGGGACAACAGGGTTCTATGGCACACCGTGTCGAACGGGACGCTTAGATCGAGGAGGACCACTGCCAGTGACCCCCTCGATCCAAGATCCTCCTGGATTCTTCCGTGACGGCATCGAATAGCCGTTTCTGTGTGTGTTTGGGACGGAATCCTGTCTGGGTGGAGTCCAGTAGGAGGTTCTCCTCAAGGTAGTTGGTGAGGTGGGGATTGATGTACTTCTCCAGAATTTTGCTTGCCCATGGCAGCAGGGAGATTGGACGGTGGTTATTAGGGTCTGTGGGATTGAGATTGGGTTTCTTAAGCAATGCTCTCACCATAAGTATGGGCGGAAAATCCGTTCCGCTCGCGGATTTTGCGGATTTTTGGTAAATTCGCAATCCGCGAGATTCGCGAATTTCCGGCAAAATCCGCAAATCCGCGAGCAGCGGATTTTATGGCTTGCTCGCACTATTCGCGTGAGTTCGCGGCTTCCCAGTTCAACTTCGCGCCCCGCGAATAAGCGCTAAATTGCAGAAATACGATCTTAGCAAAACTGAAACTACTTACCAGGTTCAAAAGTTCAAGCGCATCATTAGTAGCCATTTCCTGTAGTGCTTCCTGAGGGGCCCCTCCAGAGTTCAGTTGCCTACTTGCAACTATTAAGGGACCCTGCTCTGACCCTCAGAATAGTTACACATATGCCACAAAGGTCCTGAATTACAGCTAAGGGAGACAAGCAGGAGCCAGGCTGGAAGTTCAAATCCAGTGACACATTAATCAGCCCCTAATTCATTATTGTCAGTTGGGGCAGTCAAGGTGTTGTAACTAATTTTGCAACAATGAAAGCACTTAGCAAGTGCAAAAGATCACTAAGGAAGCACTAAGGAAGCAGGTGCCAGCTAAAAAAATATTCTGTGACACATTAATCAGCCCCAAATTAATTCAGGTCACTTGAGGCAGGGAAGGTGTGCTTTGCTTTGCCACAATAATGTACACTGGACAACCAGAGGGTGCTGTGATGAAACAGAGGGTGGCATGGGTGGGCCAGAGGGTGGCATGAGTAGTCAGAGAGTGGCAGTGGTGACAGAGAGTGGCAGTGATGAAGAAGAGTGTCCCAAACAGGCTGGACACGTAGAAACAACAAGTTCGCAAAACTTGCGACCCGACAGGTAAGTTCGCGTTTGCGAAATTGTATAAAACCCTCGCGAACTGGCAGAAACCCGCGCAAACACAAAAAAAATAAATCCGCAAATTCGCGAGAATTCGCGGATTTTGCGGATTGCGAGTTCGCAAATCCGCAAAATTCGCAAACGCGAGATTCGCAAAATTCGCCCATGCCTATCTCACCATTGCTTGTTTCCAGGAGGGGGGGACCACTCCTCTTTGCATGGAACTGTTGAGTAGGTCCATGAGGATGGGGAGGATGACATGGTTGACCATGTTCATCATCTGAGGGGGAGCTGGGTCGAGGGGGAGCCTGGTTTTACCTGAAGTGCAAGGGATTTAAGTGATTCCAGGTCTAGCGGTGGGAATTCATTCAGGTGAAATCACGGAGGATGGTCTGTGGTGCTTGGGGGAGGTGATATGGCTGTGATAGTTTCCGGGCTGGTGGCTGCGAAGGAAGAATATATTTTATTGATTTTTTGAAAGAAAAATTCAGCCAGTTCGTTACAGCGAGAAATAGGATCGTAGGTTGGGGCTATGGGGGGGGATCTTAGAGAGGTTGATAGATACTGCTTGATATATTTCTCTTGGCTTAGATCGGGCTGCCATAATTTTCTCTTTGTAGTAGTTGGTTTGAGCTGAGTTTATTTCGGTTTTGTATGCCCTGATGGCTTCCCTATATCTGTCTTTCTCGGTGATGGCATATCCATGGCGCGACTTCTTTTCCATTTTTCTACACTATTGTTTCAGTTCCCTGAGTTTCTCCGAATACTAGGGGGCAGTTTCTCGAGCTCTTTTTAGCCTGGTTTTCCTGGAAGGGAGGATGGTGTCGATGGAGTCCTCGATCCACTTGTTGAATGCTCTGCTGTCGGATGCAGGGTTTTTGGAAAGAGCGGGTTTGGAGGTGGAAAGGAGGCTCGACCACTGCTCTAGCGGGAGTCTCGACCAGTTTCTCATCTTGTGTGAGGTGGGGGGGGGAGTGATTTTACAGGTAGACCAGTTGAGCGGAATAAGGAAGTGATCCGTCCATGGTAGGGGAGTAATGGTGCCAACTGTTAGGGCAGTTGGTAAAGACTGGGTCGAGCAGGTGACCTATGTCATGCGTGGTAGACCTAATTAGTTGTTGTAGTTGAATCGCGGCTAGACTAGAAACTAGCTTGTTGGCGGTACTGTCGGTGTTGACGTCGAAGTGGATATTGAAGTCACCCAGCAGCGTGAAGTTGGAGGAAGACATGGCAGATTCTGCAGCTAACGAAGGTAGAGAGGAGTGGAAGTGATTTAGTGGGCCTGGTGGGCGGTATATAAGTGCCCCTGTCAGACTGTTGTTAGGAGTGAGTTTGAGGCAGAAAGACATGCTTTCGCAGACTGGGATTGGATCCAGGGTACAGTAGCATTGGTATATAGATTTATGAATGACGGCGAGGCCTCCTCCTTTTCCGTGTGTACGGTCCCTACGCACAATTTGGTAGCCCGGTGGCAGGGCTTGAATTACATCTGGGTCGCAGTCTGGGGTTAACCAAGTCTCGGTTAGGAAGATGGCGTCAGGAGATCGTTCGTCTAAGAGAAGGGAGATTTCTGCACTGTGTTTTGGCAGAGACCTGCAGTTTAGGAGCAGTAGGGTGTAGTTCAGCTGCGCCTGCTTGAGCTGAGCCGTTAGCAGGTTGGTATTTCAGTGCTGACAGTAGGTGGGTAGGCTCAGAGGATGGTGTTGGTGAAGGCAGCTGTCCTCCGTGAGGGGTTTCAGTGTGAGAAGGGTAGCAGCACTGTATTGCGTCCTAAGGGGGGGACCGGGGGGGTGGCCCCTGTCCCCGGCCGGACACGGACGGGCACAGACGGGCTTGCCTTTGGCGCACCTTCGGCGCGCTGGTGGCGCGCCCGCTGCGTGTTCGAAAAATGCACATATTTGTGTTTGCGGGAGGGGTGTGGCCTCCTGGCAGTGGGCGTGGCCTTGTGGGCTTGCGAGGCTAATGGCGGTAGAATGATTTTTCAACCCGCGGCAGCGTTCTCACGAGCTGCGCGGGGGTGTCCAGGTGGTCTCCAAGGGGGGGAAATGCCCAGGGAGCAGTGAGTGGCAGGTAAAAACAATTTTTTTATACAAGAGGTTAACATTTTTAAAACGAGTGCTTTCTCCCGGCTTCCGTCTCAGGAGTCCGATTCTCTAATGCGCGCTAGTGATTCAGCGCGTCTTATGTAGCGAGGAGAAGGGGTCGTGGCCTCCCGGCAGTGGACGTGGCCTTGTGGGCTTGCGAGGCTAATAGCGGCAGAATGATTTTTCAACCCGCGGCAGCATTCTCACGAGCTGCGCGGGGGTGTCCAGGTGGTCTCCAAGGGGGGGAAGTGCCCAGGGAGCAGTGAGTAGCAGGTAAAAACAATTTTTATACAAGAGGTTAAAATTTTTAAAACGAGTGCTTTCTCCCGGCTTCCGCCTCAGGAGTCCGATTCTCTAATGCGCGCTAGTGATTCAGCGCGTCTTATGTAGCGAGGAGAAGGGGGCGTGGCCTCCCGGCAGTGGGCGTGGCCTTGTGGGCTTGCGAGGCTAATGGCGACAGAATGATTTTTCAACCCGCGGCAGTGTTCTCACGAGCTGCGCGAGGGTGTCCAGGTGGTCTCCAAGGGGGGGAAGTGCCCAGGGAGCAGTGAGTAGCAGGTAAAAACAATTTTTATACAAGAGGTTAAAATTTTTAAAACGAGTGCTTTCTCCCGGCTTCCGCCTCAGGAGTCCGATTCTCTAATTGTAGTTATTGTAGTTAATAAAATTGGGACACAGAGTTACCGGGTGGTTAGTGCTCGATCCCACAAATAGGACAAAAAAAGATTAGAATTCAAAGTTAATGGGTCCGCGGGCCACACTACCTTCTCCCTCTTTACAATGCACTATGCACCCATGTCACGTTGGCCTTTACAGCCCTATGTAATTAGTAATCCACTCTTCTGTCTTCATATTACAACGGGCTCTGTAACCACTTACTCTCCTCCTCCAGGCTGAAGTGTCTGCTAGTACATGCCTGAATGGATCACCTCATTCCTCACCGGAAGAACCCAGAGAGTCCGCCTTCCACCATTCAAGTCCGAGGCCACTAAAGTCATCTGCGGCGTACCACAAGGATCCTCACTCAGTCCCACCCTCTTCAACGTATACATGAGCCCCCTCGCGGCCATCGCACGCCAACACAACCTCAACATCATCTCCTACGCGGATGACACTCAACTGATCCTCTCACTCACCAATGACCCCAGCACCGCCAAAACTAACCTACACGAAGGAATGAAAGAAGTTGCCGAATGGATGAAACACAGCCGTCTGAAACTGAACTCAGATAAAACAGAAGTCCTCATCTTAGGTACTTCCCCCTCTGCATGGGACGACTCTTGGTGGCCGGAAGCCCTTGGAAAAGCACCCATCCCGACAGACCACGCACGGAACCTAGGTGTTATCCTGGATTCTTCACTTTCAATGAACAGACAAGTCAACGCCGTCTCCTCATCCTGCTTCAACATTCTTCGCATGCTCAAAAAAACATTTCGCTGGATCCCCACCGAAACCAGAAAAACAGTCACCCATGCTCTGGTCACGAGCCGACTGGACTACGGAAACACCCTCTACGCAGGTACTACCGCTAAACTCCAGAAAAAACTTCAACGCATCCAGAACGCTTCAGCCAGGCTCATATTAGACATCCCGCGTAACGAACACATCTCTGGTCACCTGAAAAACCTCCACTGGCTACCCGTCAATAAGAGGATCACCTTCCGGCTTCTAACCCACGCATACAAAGCACTCTACGAAATCGGACCAGAATGCCTCAACTCACGACTGTCCTTCTACACCCCCTCCCGCCAACTACGATCTTCCAGCCAGGCCCTCGCCACTGTACCTCGTATCAACAAGACCACCATGGGAGGTAGATCCTTCTCTTACCTGGCAGCTAAAACATGGAGCTCACTCCCCACCTACCTTCGCCTTACCCAGAACCACCTAGCATTCAGAAAGCAACTTAAAACGTGGATATTTGACAAGTAATCCTCCTCCCCTCCCTAAGCGCCTTGAGACCCTCTGGGTATGTAGTGCGCTATATAAATTTATGACTTGACTTGACTTGACTTTCTGGGTAAAAGAACACACACTGGCATAGCCAATAGGTCTCGCCTTTGGGATCCTACAAGTGTTAAACCATTCAAAAGTTAATGTTGTTGCACCAAGGGTATTGTGCTGCCTAACTAAATACTTATAAGGTCCCAAAAGCGAAACCTATTGGCTATGCCAATGCTTGTTTTAACGTGGGGCTTGAAACAGGTCTCTATTGGGCTGTTTTGTTCCCTGGCACAGGCGGTCCATTTTTTCCAGACTGCGGTGACAGCAGGCACATCGATGTGCTCTGATCACACTGCTCACTTCTCACCAGTGGAGAAGTCACAGCATAACGTCGTGCAGGTAAAATCCTTCAAAGAGTAATTTTCTCTCTGGATTTCCCTTCATTCCTTGAAACTCAGTAGGAACAACATTGTGGTGGTGTTACCAGGGCTTTAAGTGGAAGCTTTTTATCTTATGCAACTAACAACCATTAACAAAGCCAATAGTCCTGACTTGTTGTAGGTATGATGTTACTAGTTGTATCATATATCTGGATGCAATGACAAAAACAGCAAAATACAAGTCGGGTGGCACACTATGTAAGCACAGATTTTGAGCTCATGTGATTTAAGCCACGCCCTTAATTGCATTAGCCACGCCCCCTTTGAGACCCCACCTTCCAGTTTTTTTCATGCCACTTAAAGCCCTGGGTAAATCTACCTACTGCAGAACATTCCCAACTAAAGAATTGAAATGCTTTTTCTATGCTCAGTTCTTCTAAAAGCCAGCTCCCAAACTGAAAACCCGATGGCCTGCTCTACACGCCAATGTTAAAACATTACAACGGATGGCGATTGCTGCATTTGGACAGGCAAAACATGAAGCAGGTTGAGGAAACAGAAATTTTATGTGGTCAGTGTGTCCCCCCCTCGCACCCTATCCACGTACCTATGCCCCATGCATGTCCATGTTATCATGTAATTCCCTTCCCGTGCCTGTCATAATAATGTCCCTGCATTTCCGTCTAATGTTAGCATGTCAGTTATTAGGCCCTCCATGAATGAAGCGTTAATTCTGCATTGTGGCCTATGTTGCCAATGCATTTACATGGCACACGTTTGAAAGTCGAGAAGCACTCGTTTTTGTGGCCCAGCCGAGCCAGGCTCTGAATTCAGGCTCCGAGCCTCTTCTGACTCTGAAAAGCTGCAGTTTAGGTATGCATCCCTGACCTCTCCCTTACTCCCTGCTCAGCCGAGAGGTGCCCGGCCTGGCCTGCCTGCCAAGACGGTATTTTGCCTACAGTTATCTGCTCAGCCTCCGCAAAAACACATTCCAGTCTAGTGAAAGAGGTAAACATTTTCCGCCTGCAAAGCATAGGGCCTAGCCTTCCTGTCTCCATGCAAGTGATTTACTGAACCCGTTGCCATAGTAGGCCCATGGCCCCCACGCAATGCACGAAGAAATATATGCGCACACTAGCATTTAGTGATGAACAGCCTTTACTCGAGAGACCTTTACTTCAGATAATACATCCTCCAAACACAAGATATCAGATGTGCCAAAGGTGCAGGTCGTTCTGACATCCCAGACTCCAGACTACTCTACTAGTGCTAAAGTCAGCCCCCAGCTCTCCCCAGTTACACGTCAATTTCACGTCATGACCAGTTGCGCGCACATGTAGGGTAAAGGTTTCTGCTGACCCTGCAGACCTCCTCTATGCATCCACCCACCTATGACACACCTATGACTCATCAAGTGAACACCCACGTGTACGCCTCCTTACACGCCTTCTTTTACGCCCATGTGTTCTTATCTGTCTCTTTTTCACTTGCTCCGCCTGGAGTGTTCCGCTTACTGTATTCATTGCAATTGTATGGTTTTACTATATATAATGTGTTACGTGAATAAAGCGTCAGATATCCCTTCCTGAACCTTAGTGGTGATGGAACCCGATTCTCCCCTGGCTCGAGCCATTGAAATAAAGCCCTTTTGACTCGGACACCACGGACTCTGCCTCTCATTTTATGAGCTATCCATATTCTTTGTTAATGTATAGAAACTATGTCCGGGTAATTTAATTTACCACATAATTCTGGCGCCCGAATAGGGACGAGTCCCCTTCCCAACGCGCCGGCGATGTAAGCACAGCCCCTGACCCCTTCTATAGCCGTGACAGACTACTTGTGTGCACATCCGCGGGATTTCCTGCCAACTCCCTCAGGCCCACGGAGGAGACGGAGACTGCGACGAGGCATCCACACGAGGCGGTGAGGATTGCGGACCATCCCGACCAGAGCCCAAGCCGAGAGAGCAAGGTCCGAGGTATTCCGAGGCCCACCTGTTCCGAGGCGCATGCGCAGCAAGAAGCCGTAGCAATCCAGTCCAGTATCGAGTTTCCGAGGCCTTCAGTTTTGCTTCCCGGTGAGTACCGTTGTTGGGAACGCATATAGACGGGTTCATTTATTTGAGCCCGGTCAAGACGGGTCTGGGTACACAGATCCGGTACAGACGTGTCCATTTAGGTGGATGCTGTAAAGACGTGTCTCTTTATGAGACCGGTATGACTGTACTGTTCTAGCAGTGCATCCAGTAAACGAGGTTTATTTTAGGATTCTTAGGATTGTGTTTTCTATGTACTAGTTAGTATCTGTTTCTAATGTTTTAATGTCGTGTTATGAATGATCGTTTACAGTCTATTATTGTGCTTATTGTGTTTTCGTTTAAGCTAGTTCAAACATGCCGCTGTTTTCGAAATTACGTCAGATAGGGACCAGGAAAGTGATACTCGAAGAGGCAGTTCCCGTCCCGCCTAGGGACACTCCTGGACACTTTATGTACCACAAGCATGGCTTAGATGCCATACTGTACTTAGATTTATGGGTAGATTACACGAAGGATCTGGAAGAGAAATATAGATGGCCTGTCTCAGGGACATGGGATGCTGATTGCATCATGAGAGTAGAGGAAGCACTATGGAAAAAGAAAGCTAGACAATCCCAGAAAGATGCCATAGAGTTGTGGCGTAAAGAAGCGCATAGAAGAACAGAGAAAGAAATTCACAAAGCAGAGAGAAGTAGAGAAGCATCAGAAAAAGCCAAAGAAAAAGAGCTAAAGGAAGAAGGTGAACGGGTTAAAGCAGAACACTTAGATAGACAAAGAAATGCCCTTATTAAAGGCATGTATCCCATCCTCGCCGAGGGCCTACCTAGAGTGACCCCGGAAGTACCCAGTAACTTGCCGCCACCACTGATCCCGACTAAACTCCGTAGTCATAAACAGACCACAGCGGACATTTTTCTTTCCTCCTATTTAGACGACGCTGCTCCAGAGTATGTAAATGAAGATTTACCTCCTCCCAACCCTATCAATTCTACCAGCCCTACTAATTCTCCTGCCACCCTCCCTACCAATCCTTTTCTTCAACCACCCCTAGTACAAGATCAACCCGCATTACCAGCGGCAGCGCTGGCAGTAAAAGCCGACTCAAGCCAAGGCGACTCAAGTCTAGGAGCATCGGGAGGGGGGCCCTCTAGAGATATACTGCACACCCCACCACCAATGAAACAAACACTACGAGATTTAACACTACAAGACACGCCAAAACCAGTGACATTAGCAACCCTTAGACAGTCCCTCACTGATTGTATATATGATCCGGTACCAGGTGAGGGCGCAATGCTCATATACTCAATACGTTTGAGACGTGTTGCAGACTATCTGATCACTTTACCAGACATGAAAGACCACTTAGACAAAATATACCACTTCATTAGAACGGGGGAGGGACCAGAAAGTATCCATGAGGCCATGGCAAATAGAAAAGTGGAGCTTCAACGCATGCTCTTACAGTTTTTGGTTAATTGTTTGATCAGGGAACGAGACCAGCCAGATAAAGAAGTAACTAAAGGTATGATGAACTGGAGTGACAATATAGCTGCTGGTAAACATGATACACAGAATAGAGTAGAAAACATGTACAGGAAAGTTCGTAAAGAAATTCTTGATATACACAAGAAAGAACAAGCCGAAAAGCAAGCCGAGAAAGAGGACGATGAAGTCTCAGAAGACGATGATACAGTATCAGAGGAAATGAATAAAATGAATTACGTAGGTAGGGCAAGACCGTTTGATAGACCCATACGTCTAGATTACAATAAACGTTCCCTCTCTCCAATACCAGAAAGATATTCTCTTGAACACCTATTCCAAGCTACTGAGCAAGCACTGAAAAAACGAGTAGGCAGTAGTGAGCTTAGTACTATGCATGAACAGGAACTGGCCCGGTCAGCAGTTCAATGGGTTTGTAATTCTAACATATATAAAGATGACATAGTAGCGCAAACATTTTTGAGTCTTCCTCTGGAAGAACAGCGTTTAGCTGGTATTTACATGATTCAACATCTCATCACCTTGTATGAGAGTCAGCATTCTGATCCAGGTCCCTTGTATAAAATACTGGACGATTTACTCCTGGAAAGATGGAGAGGCCTAGGTACTGAATAAATTAATGTCATTCTCGATCAACGACATAAGTACTTGACTTTTCTGACCTCGCACTTGGTTCCTGCCCCACATCGAGAAAGAAAGACCTTTTACATAGACAGACAGAATCCCCTACGAGAGGTTCATCCCGTTAGAACTGGAGCGGGTGTGCTTCAACGAGTATTCGTTTACACACCCTTGACAAAAATGGAATTATTGGAAATGAAAAAATTACTGCCCTGTCATGATAAAGACCCAGCGGGGTTCCACAGTGAATTAAAAAACATGCTCCGCATTGGGGAGTATACATACGCTGATATCATTAAAGTGTTGAAAGTACTGTTACCAGCAGGTATTTACGAAAAACTTAAAGAAAAAGAGTGGGAGGTGGGAGAGAAAAAGATTAATTGGACAGAATTAGAAGACGAAGATAAAACACGAGCCCCTGGTACTGGTCTTGGGGACAAAGCTAAAGAATTACCTGAGCTATTAATACAGGTTTTGCCGAGATTATTGACTACTAAAAAGGAAGATTGGGATGCTATTTCAGCCTGCAAACAGAAACAAGATGAAGACACTAGTGATTTTTATTCTAGATTTGAAAAATGTTTTCTTATTAATAGTGGCCTGAAGACAAGTAGTGAATGGTACCCACATCTTTTTGTGACCAAATTGGTAGAGAATTCCTTACCCCAGATCAAAAATAGAGTACTGAAGGTTGAGAGTACCTGGCAAGCAAATAGCCCTTCCCAAATGTTACAAATGTTACAATATCACCAGAACCGAATTAGAGAAGAACAGGAACACGAAAAGAGACGCATGAAAGATACGAAAATGAAAGTACTAGTTGCTCAATCAGTTCCAGCCGATGGCCAGAAAAAGGGCACGGCACCTGTCAAAGGGAACTGTAACTACTGTAAACAGCCAGGTCACTATATTAATGAATGTGCTGTCCTGAAACACAATATAGCTACAGGCAAGACAAAAGAAAGACCGCGTCCTCCTAGACAGGATAACATCCCGCAAAACACACAACCGCCACAGAATCCGCAACAGACAGTAGCTGTACCTCAACCCATTGCTGCCACACAACATGTCACACAACAAATGTACCAGTATGCACAGTCAGACTACCCAGATTATCAACAGTACTCATGAAACAGCCTAGAGAGGGAGGTTGGCTTGCCCCTTATTGAGGTTCCTGTAGATCAAGAGGGTCCCTATGTACATAGTCGTGTATTGGGAAAAGACAGAAAGTTTCTGATTGATACAGGGGTGAGCAGAACTACCATCAGTCATGACGAGGTTCCAGGGGCACCCTTCTCAGGCTCACAGAATATTTCCCTGGGATTTTCAGGAAAGCCTATTGTTAACGAAGTGTCAAAGCCAGTTTCCCTAGGAGTTGGTCCATTGTCCCGCACTACAGACTTGTTGCTTACGAAATCATGTCCAGAAAACTTGCTTGGTATAAAAACATTGAAAGAACTAGGAGCAGTGATTTGTTGTTCTCCGGAAGGAGTGAGATTGTTTTTACGTGATTTTAAAGGACATTATATGTTGAGAGATTTTGACCCCAGACTTCAGAATGTACCACAGCATTTATGGGCGCAAGGTCCGACTGATGTAGGTTACATGCACATTACACCACACCGTGTCACACTCAAGCAAGGAGTTGTACTGCCATGAATCCGACAATACAAGCTACCACCTGATGCTGTAGTTGCATTACTGAAAATTGTTGACGAACTCATTGCACAGGGAGTGGTTGTAGAAACTGACTCCAATGTATGTAATTCTCCTATCATTCCGATTCTTAAACGAACTGACCCAAATGCACCACCGGTCTACAGTCTAGTGATTGACCTCCGAGAATTGAACAAATGCATAATACCACAGTACCCAGTGGTCCCGGACATTTCTTCACTATTGACTGCCATTGATTCCGAAGCGACGTTCTTTACTGTAATTGATCTCAAGAACGCCTTCTTTAGTGTCCCGATCCATCCAGAGAGCCAATATCTCTTCGGATTCTGTTTAAATGGACGAAGCTTCAAATTTACAAGGGCTCCTCAAGGGTTCACAGAAAGTCCTAGTATTTACAGTCAAGCATTGAAAAGACAACTAGACAGTATTCACATGCCTACTGACACTGCACTGCTCCAATACGTTGATGATCTTTTGATCACAGCACGGACAGAACGAGACTGCGAACGTGCATCACTGGCAGTCTTATACTTCCTGGCAGAAAAAGGGCACAAAGTGTCCCCTTCAAAGCTACAATTCTGTGCCCAGCAAGTGGTATACCTTGGACACTTGCTGTCCAAGAGAGGTAGACAGTTGACACCTGACCGCATTCAGTTAATTGCACATCTTCCACAGCCCAAGGCACAAAAGGAAGTACGGGACTTTATTGGCCTCACTTCTTACTGCAGACAATGGATTCCTCAGTACGCATATCTAGCCAAACCACTCATACAGTTGACAACACAGGAGGCAGCGACTTCGACTGTCCTCCCTTGGACTCAGGAACATACACTTGCATTTGATGAATTGAAGAAAGCTCTATGTCAAGCACCAGTTTTAGCGACACCATGTTACAGCAAACCTTTTACACTTTTTGTCACTGAATGCGATGGCACAGCATTATCTGTCCTTACACAAGATCAGGCAGGAAAGCACAAGCCTTGTGCTTACTTTTCTAGTACATTGGATCCAGTGGCCCAGGCTCTGCCTGCGTGCCTCAAAGCAGTTGCAGCAACAGCTCTAGCAATCAGACAAAGCGATTCCATAGTGTTAGGACATCCCCTGACAGTACAGGTTCCACACTCAGTGGAAGTTCTCTTGAACAGGACACAGACACAGCACCTGACTATAGCGAGACTGACAGGATATGAACTGACATTGTTCCAGCCACACATAGAGATCAGACGTTGCAATATCCTGAACCCTGCTACACTTTTACCCTCGAGCACAGCAGACCCTACACCACATGACTGTGTGGAAGTAATTAACACAGTGTCGAAGCCAAGACAAGACTTGACAGACATCGCATTACCCGACCCAGACCTGACACTTTATGTGGATGGTTCATGCATGAGAACAAGCACAGGAGAGTTAGTGGCCGCATATGCAGTGACCACTGATACGGAAGTTATAGAAACACAACGAATTGACACCCTGTCTGCTCAAGCAGCAGAGCTCATCGCTCTAACCCAAGCCTGCATACGAGCCAAGAACCTGAGAGTAAACATATACACAGATTCACAGTACGCATTCGCAGTCGTTCACGACTTTGGAGTCCTTTGGCAAGAGAGAGGTTTTCTGACCTCCCATGGAGCCAAAATACAGCATGGTCCCCTCATTCAAGCTCTGTTAGATGCAATACACTTGCCTACAGCAATAGCCATCATGAAGTGCAAAGCACATACTAAAGTCACAGATACTATTTCCCGGGGTAACGACCTGGCAGATCGAACAGCTAAACTTACAGCTCAGACTCAAACAGACATTCCAGTTGACACGACACAGACTGAAGTACCATCACTGACAAATTGCATGACGGTCAGGGATCCCTCACAAGATGTACTCGACATACAGACACATGCCACTCCAGACGAAATCAAGAAATGGACGGAACAAGGAGGGGTCCAGACAGATCAGGGATGGATGACAAAGGGCAAAGCCACATGGTTTCTTCCCGACTCCATGGTTCAAGCTATCATAAATACAGCACATAGCCCAGCACACTTAGGAGAAAAAGCCATGTTAGACAGTATACAGAACATCTGGTTCAACAAGCATTTACGTGCAGCAGCGAAACAGAAAGTGCGTACCTGCATGATCTGTAGTCAGTTCAATCCAGGCAAGGGCATTCCCGTGGAACAAGGTGGATTTCATCCTCCTGACCACCCTTTTGAAGTCCTCCAGATGGATTATATTCAGATGGACAGATGTCGAGGTTTCAAGTATGTCCTCGTAGTTGTATGTGCCCTATCCAGATGGACAGAAGCGTACCCAGTCCCAGATTACACTGCTGTGACCACTGCCAAGCAGTTGGTCCGTGAATTCTTCCCGCGATACGGCTTGCCCCGTGTCGTGTACTCAGATAATGGACAGCCATTCTCTTCTGAGTTGATGAAACAAGTATCTCTCCTGTTAGGGTACCAGTGGAAATTCCATTGCGTACGACACCCAGAGGCAGCAGGGCTCGTAGAGAGACACAATCAGACTCTCAAGACAAAATTAGCGAAGATCTGTGCAGACAAAGGCGTGGATTGGATGGTAGCCTTGCGGGTTGCCCTCTTTTACATGCGTATGGTAGCTCATTCCAGAACCGGACTATCCCCGTATGAGGTGGTTTTTGGTAGGCCGCCGAATATGTGGGGTACGCCTATGCCACGTAAAATCACAGATGTTGACAGTACTATGCTGACAGATTACCTGGCTTCCTTGATGTCTGCACTACTTTCTTGTCGTTCACAGGTCGCAGCTGCCTTCCCGGACAACACCCAGGTGAAGACTCACGCAATTGTTCCGGGAGACCTGGTGTGTGTTTGTAACTTCGACCGTTCAAGCCCTCTGGAGCCCCGCTGGCGTGCGCCCAAATTGGTGTTGTTAACAACGAGGACTGCCGTCAAGGTCGAGGGACGAAAAGGATGGCTTCACGCCCATCATGTGAAGCGTTTCCATGGACTTGGTTCGGTAAAGGACTCTGAGAACTGTCCTGAGAATATAGACTCTAAACTCCCTTTGCTAGAAAAGACTCCGCAACAAGAATATCGACAAAAGCTACGGTCTAGTAAGTCAGACAGCGTTTAATTGTTTAAGTCCCCCTCGGGTGAAGCGGTTAGACAGGTTCCTGACATGTATAAGATCGTAGACCCAAATAGCCAGACGATAGACAGAGAAAAATGAAAGAAAAATACTGCAAAACCTTACGCAGTAGATGCATAGTAACTCTGATCATTATGTTTTTTCTAAGTATATCGATTATATGTATAAGCTTGACGCTACATGTTTTCTTTCCTCCTCTTGGTTCACATATACATTCTTCCTTCAATGACACTGTAGAACACACATTCAGTGACCTGCCACCCCATGAATTGTCATATCGACTAGCACTGCGCAACAACACTTTTATTCGTATGTTATACCATACTCACCAGACCAGCAATGTAACGAATTGCTGGGTATGCGGCCGACTCCCACCTTATCAGAAAATGAAGGGAGTTCTGCCCCTCTTTCCTTATCCGTTTTCGCACAATGGTTCGTGCGGAGCATGGTTTGCTTTAATGTCATCACTAGACAGTAAGTCCACAGTTTCCCAGGGCGATTGGATATGGGGAGACCTGAATACAGTCATGAATAAGGCATGTTTTCCAGACGAAGACGGTCTTCCCCAAAGGAAAGGGACCGATCTAGAAAATGAAGTGTATGAACAAGGAAATGCTTCCCTTAACCTTATGATTCTGAACGTCCAGTCCGAGACCAATACAGGTTCACCGTTTATAACAGTCCTACCAGTAAAAGGTGAATTATGCGTTAGAAAGAATGGTTCAGTGCACCTAGGACACAGTGATTGTAATACTGTGGTCGAATTCAATGATAAAGGAAAGTCTTCTTTCAAAGCTTCCCGCCATTCCTATTTCATTTGTGGTCAGACAGCTTATGTACGTCTGCCCTTAGACTGGGGTGGAACGTGTTATATTGCGTTCCTACTGCCACCTGTTTTTCTAGCCCCATCCCATTATCATTGAGACTCCCGACTTGTGCATGTTAGACATAAGAGGGACCTTCCCCCAGTTATCGATTACTCTGAGTCAGCGTGGGACCAGTACAAGGATTATATTAAAGGATGGTTCGTAGGCCCCGTCCAAAATAGTAAATTAATACGCAGATTAACAAGAACGCTGGAAGCAGTAGTGAACGAGACTACTTTTGCCTTAGGAAACTTAACCGAGGAACAGTCTGCTATGAGACTTGTTGTTCTTCAGAACCGCCTTGTTCTTGCAAGTCTCCATGCAAGTGATTTACTGAACCCGTTGCCATAGTAGGCCCATGGCCCCCACGCAATGCACGAAGAAATATATGCGCACACTAGCATTTAGTGATGAACAGCCTTTACTCGAGAGACCTTTACTTCAGACAATACATCCTCCAAACACAAGATATCAGATGTGCCAAAGGTGCAGGTCGTTCTGACATCCCAGACTCCAGACTCCTCTACTAGTGCTAAAGTAAGCCCCCAGCTCTCCCCAGTTACACGTCAATTTCACGTCATGACCAGTTGCGCGCACATGTAGGGTAAAGGTTTCTGCTGACCCTGCAGACCTCCTCTATGCATCCACCCACCTATGACACACCTATGACTCATCAAGTGAACACCCACGTGTACGCCTCCTTACACGCCTTCTTTTACGCCCATGTGTTCTTATCTCTCTCTTTTTCACTTGCTCCACCTGGAGTGTTCCGCCTACTGTATTCATTGCAATTGTATGGTTTTACTATATATAATGTGTTACGTGAATAAAGCGTCAGATATCCCTTCCTGAACCTTAGTGGTGATGGAATCCGATTCTCCCCTGGCTCGAGCCATTGAAATAAAGCCCTTTTGACTCAGACACCACGGACTCTGCCTCTCATTTTATGAGCTATCCATATTCTTTGTTAATGTATAGAAACTATGTCTGGGTAATTTCATTTACCACAAGGTGAGTCAGAAGATAAACCCCCATATTATTCATTTGAACAATACTGAAAAGCTTAAAATGACTCGAGCAATTTGCACATCAAGAGAGTGATATTTCGGCACCAGTCGTTCATTTAACGCTAACATTACAGGCTGCTTGTATTAATGGAAACTAGGTTTTGATCACAGTTTTGTGAAAACAAATGTACTGTTAGAACACAAACTAGGAATCGGGGGGAACGGCTGATTAGTAGCCTGCCCCAATTTACAACTTGAAATATCCTGTCTGTTCATACATCCAGACAGACCTGTAGGATTCTCTGGAAGCCACAGCAACCAACAACCGTCAAAGAAATAAGACATTCTACGAAGTAAGATCCCTACACACAAAGAAAGATCAGACATCCAAATACAATTCCCTGAGACCAGATCTGAGGGCGGGCCACTGATTGCCCCAACAAGTAGCTAAAACGGCCATATTACAAGGAGAGAGAGAGTGCAAAATGCAACAGCCTTCAGTTAAAGCAACAAGTATATTTCAGTGTGGGGCATCTACAGGACGGGAAGATGTTTTTCTAGAAATCATTCCCGGTTAAGGAAATCTCAGAGCAAAAATGTTACGTTTCCAAATTCCAAAAACGAGTAGAATGAAATTTGAGTTTTAACCTGGGGCTGCCAGAACAAAATACAACCAGTGGCAATGCACTTGCTCTTGCTTTCTGTTCCCTCCTCCGAGGCATTTCTAATCTTTTTATGAACCTTCCTTTGTCGCTTAAAGCAACAGGTGGGCGCCCTCTGCTGGTACGAATGTATTTTGATACAAGAGACGTTTCCATGCAAGTATTCTAACACAAAAATAAACAAGCGCGCGCCTAGCGCTGAAGGGGGAAAAAAGATGAGGAGAGGAGGAGGCAGAAGGGGGAGGGGAGAGAGGAGGGGGCCTGCTCCTGTTTCCCTTGCGGAAGCGAGCAGGAACCATATATTTGCAATTAACACATGTTTTAAAAGCAAGCTCCCGCAAGGGAATCGCCAAACGTGCAAGCGTGGCATTCAAAGCAATGCAACACGTGCGCGTTTTGGCAGCAAAGCTGAATCGATTGCTAAAGGTCTTTTCCTATGCAGCGCATGAGCGCTGCCTAGGCAAGACCTAAAAAGTAGAAACCTGGTGAAGGTCAAACCTTGTGGCCGCCACATAGGACGCCACTAACAGGCAACACAGGAGTGCCCCTACCAGCAGCAAGTGCACTTCTAATGTTTTGGGTGACAACATATCAGTTCTAGATTGGGAGAAATCCTTTCACCTCATGTGTGTTCTCTCAGTGCTCTTCCTCTAGATATTCAGGCAGTTCTGCCCTTCAGGCCCATGTCATGTGTATCACTTCCAGAAAGCCCTGACATTTTAAACAACAGAGCGTTGCGTTTAGGGGCAAATTTTGAAATGTTAAAAACGAAACTACAAATTCCAGAATGCAATGGTCAGGTGGCTTAAAATGCACGACCTTCAGAAAGAGTCACATGACATATGGCCACTGAGCAGCACTGCTAATAAGTTGTGTCAATTGTTTCCCAGCACTAAAAGGACTGTTCAAGAGTCCACAAGAAGTACTTTAGTAACATAAAGTGTATGACGAAATGTGGTGCCAAACTGTATCTCATCCATGGATCAAAAAATGCCTTTTGACGTGATTTTGTTTTTAATTACGAGTTTAGTGTCATTTTGTGCATTTCTGGCTGGACTTTTGGGGTAACTGTTCATACTCGCCATCAGGGCTTTAGGTGGGCCGTGTCTCACTGGTGCTGAGCACCGGCAGTTTTTTAAAGGGGACCTCGAAACGGGTCTCTTTCGGGCTCTGTTCTGTGCCCTGGCACAAGCGATCCATTTCTTCCCGGACTGCAGTGACAGCAGTGTTGTGTTCTTCATCCCAGGAAATACACAGGGTCTTTATATTTTTTATTATTATAATTGCTATGGCTGCAGCTGCTCTGCCAACATGGGCCCTCGTCATCCTGCCCTTCTTGCCTGAATGCCCTCCCCACTCCCCTGACCAGAAGTGGTGTCTGGTTTCTGCCCCCTCCCCACCAGTATGATACAGGGTCCTAGTGCCCCTTTACCCAGGTCACTACATCTCCCCTTTTTTTGCAAGAAAATGACAAACGAAATTGGTGGGAGGGATAGAGGTATATATATATATATATATATATATATATATATATATATATATATATATATATATATATATATATATAGAGAGAGAGAGAGAGAGAGAGAGAGAGAGAGATAGATAGATAGATAGATAGATAGATAGATAGATAGATAGATAGATAGATAGATAGATAGATAGATAGATAGATATATAGAGAGACGTTTCGTTGTCCCCATCTTTACATTTCTTCAATCAGTCTTTTTGGTCTTTTGCTTTCTCTTCTTGGACACGGTCCTTCCCTGTCTTTCTGCAATTCCTCGTCTTGTCTCTCAACTGTGTCTGTGTCTACTGCTGCTGTGTCCTCTCCGTCTTCATCCATGATCTTTAGTCCCTTGAAGTGAGAGCTGTTCCTTGTTATTCTGTAGGGGTCTGCTTTCGCCGTTATCATAGGTCCCTTGACATGTGTCACTGTTAACAGTTCCTTTGAGAATAGACTGTCTGATTTTTTTCAGTCGCCGCTGACACACCACCACCGAGTCACCTTGCTTGAGGTGCGATGGATTGGCATGTCGCCTGGCGTCAGCATATGCCTTCATTTTCTCTTTGGCTTCGTGGTCTCTGACAGCAATGCTGCTGTGCTCTGGTGGCACCATTGCTTCTAGTTGCGGAAGCCTCGCCCTGCTTGTTCTGCCCAGCACCAACACAGCGGGGCATTGTCCCGTGTAGCTGTGAGGGGTGTTTCGATAATCTCTTAGTACTTGATATAGTGCCTGTCCTATTGATATCTGCACCAGCTTTGCTCTTTGGACAGCCTTCTTTATGTTCCCCATGAACCTCTCCACCATGCCATTTGCTTGTGGCCACAGAGGTGTTATCTTCCTGTGAAGAATGCCTAGGTAGTTCATGAATTTTCGAAACTCCTTCCCTGAGAATGGCGGACCATTGCCTGTTTGTAATGTTTGTGGGAAGCTCCAGGCTGTGAATATGTCATCCAGTATTGGCAGTGTTGCGCTTGCTGATGTCGATGAGACTTGTCTCACCGTAGGAAATCTTGAATATTCGTCAATGATCACGAGCAAGTAGTTGCCCGTGTCTAGAGGTCCATAGAAGTCTGCTGCCAGTGCCGTTCACACTGCCCTTGGGAGTTCCGACATTTGTAGTGGTTCAGGCTTTGCTGGCTGCCCTGTCGTTTGGCAGATGTGGCAATTTATGATAATGTTCTCCACCATATTGTCTAGGCCAGGGTACCATACTTTTTTCCGTAGCAGTTTCTTTGTCGCGACCATGCCTCTGTGTGAATCATGTGCCAAGTTTACAGTTTGTCTGCGCAGTCACTTGGCATCACTATTCTTGTTCCTCTCATTACTATTCCGTTCACAGTCACTGATAGTTCTACATGAATCTTTTTGAATGCTAGCATCTCCTCCTTGTTGACTCCTTCTTTAATGATGCTATTGTTGTCGGGGGCCTCTTACCACTCTTCCACTGCGGCCTGGGTGGGCTCCCGCGTTGTCTCTTCGTTTCCTCAGCACTCGGACCAGGGTGGGCTCCTGGCTCCGCTTCTTCCTGCACTCGGATGTCGGGTGTCTTCTGTTATTGCGGCGATTCTTCTCCTGTTCTTCGCCGGTGGACCAGGGTGGGCTCCATCACTCGGTCACGAAGGTCCTGTGCACACGCGTCGTCCTTGAAATCCTGACTTTGTTGCCAGTTGTCTTGTTCTTCATCCCAGAAAACAAGCAGGAGTCAGGTTAGGGTCTTTATATTCTTTAATATTATAATTGCTATGGCTGCTGCTGCTGTGCCCACATGTGCCCTCGTCATCCTGTCCTACTTGTCTGAATGCCCTCCCCACTCCCCTGACCGGGAGTGGTGTCCGGTTCCTGTCCCCTCTCCACCAGTCGGGTACAAGGTCCTAGTGCCCCTTTACCCAGGTCACGACAAGCAGGCACATCGATGTGCACCTGATCACACTGCTCACTTCTCACTGTTGGAGAAGATACGGCATGATGTCATGCCAGGTGAGCGTTGTATGGGAAGGGAAATCCTTTAAAGAGAGTCATTTTCTCTCTGGATTTTCCTTCTCTTTTTGAAACTCAGGAACAGCAACATTGTTGTGGTATCACCAGGGCTTTAAGTGGAAGCTTTTTTAATATTACATACAAGACATAGTTGATGCCTATTTATCTTATTCAACTAACAACCATCGACAAGGCCAATAGTCCTGACTAGTTATGATGTTACTTGTTGTATCCTATATCTGGATGCAATGACAGAAACAGCAAAATACAAGTCGGGCGGCACACTATGCTAAGCACAGATACCGGATGGCTCTATCTCTTATTATTATTCCAATAATTATAAGAGACAGAGCCATCTGATTACGTTATTATGTTTTTATGAGTTAATATTAACTCTGGGACAACGAGTGAAGAGACGCCACTTGGTCCTTCTTCTTCCCCCATTGTAGGGTAAGCATCTTCACCCTTTCTCCTGTTGGGAGACTGAAATTAGTCGCAATTTTTGATGCAACCGCCTGAATTACATTCTTACTCCATTTCAGGGCCAACACTACTCCTTGGTTGCCTATTGTGCTAGTCCTGATGAAGACTCGCATGGCCCAGGTTCAACTCACCTATATGCCCTAAGACGAGTCGAAACGTTGACGCTCCTTTCTTTAAACCTGTATTCTGTGACACATTTTCTTGTGCAAATAATTTTTGGAAGTTATGTTCTCCCTTTATTGAAAAATGTGTATAAAACTTATACTCGAGGCCAGGTTATTGTAGGAAGGTGAACTGTGTAACCGATCCTTTGGATAAACAAATTTGTGAATAATTTTATGCCCCTGTCTGAACTTTCCCTTCTAATCACCTGATACTTTCCTATTCCTTGCACGCTCTCTTTGGGCAACCTTAAAAGCTTCTAATGAAGAGATAGTTGAAAATGCAATGAATTAAAATTGTCCCTGATTTTGTAATTATTGCTGTTGCATTTTGTTCTTGTGTGAATTTGGTACATTTATTGATTAGGGTTGATCTGAGAGACATACCCCTTTATTATGTGCAAATATTGATCATGTACTGATTAACTTGTACCAGGAGCTGGCTTTATACTTTGGTTGTAACACTTACGTCTTAAGACCTGTGCATTGAGGCTATAACTAGAATGGAGCAACCGAAAAGAAAACTGGAGGTGATACTGGGGACTAAGGGGGATATGTACAAGGAAGTGGAGGAGAGAGGCGTTAGCCTTCCTGGCTTAACGACATGCTCACAACCCTTGGAGTTCCCTCTATTGGCCTCAGGAGCTGGGTGATTCCAGCCCCAGCCACAGTAGTTAAGAGCTTGGTAATCAAAGTGGACGCTAAGCTCTCACTGGCCACCCAAGTTTCCACGGTGTTCGGAACTTGCGTGGGCCTACTCTGACTATTAAGGAGACTCTCACCCATCTTCTCCTTCTTCACCATGAGAACGGTGGTAGCCGCCATGATTTTGTCACGCTTTGACTATGGCAACTTGCTCTATATTGGACTACCAGACTCCCTCATGGGCAAACTTCAGATAGCCATGAATGAAGCTGCCAGGCTAATTTTTAAACTACCTAAGGGCACGCGGGCTTTACCCCTTCTGCAATGTCTCCACTGGCTGAATCAAGGGCCTCTGCATTGCTCACAAGGCCCTGTACGGTCAGGCTCCAACCTATCTCAAACAACGACTTGAGAAATACGTCCCAGGACGCTTGCTAAGATCCTCCTCGGAGGGCCTATTATATTGCCCTCGCTTCAAATACACTACCAAAGGTGGCCGAGCCTTCTCCATCCTCCTCCCAACACTTGGAACAAGCTGCCCAGCCATCTCCGTGCGGAAAATCGCCTTCTCCCCTTCAGAAAAAAACTGAAAACTATTCTCTTCACAGAAGCTTGGCCCTAACTGTTATCACTCTCTCTGGAACTGTCGCTGATCTTCTTGAAGCGCTTAGAGACCTTCCGGTATTAAGCGCTCTACAAAGCAAAATTAACAATAACAATAACAATTGAAAATACCAGGCTGGAACAGGAAAGCGCAGCCTGTCAGTGTGGCGGGGTCACTGGAGTTGGAGCGTCAGGATGGCGGAGCAGACCATAGTGCAAAGGGGAAAGAAACGTTACCAGCACAGCTGACCTTAGGGACCTGGAGATCGAAGTGTGTCGCATGCTCTTGGGTGGAAGAGAAATAGGAAGCTGTTCTTTCATTTCTGTCTGTCTGTGTCTCATTTACTCTTCTGTCTTTCACCTCAATATCCTCGTAATTGTATATTGTTTAGACGCCCCTATGCGTACATTGCCCTGAGGCTGCTAGAAAGTCAATTGTGCAGGTTTAGCTTGGTGTTAAAGATAGCGCATCAGGACGGCAATATCCAGCCACGTTACAGGCCCAACATTAACACTGTCTCTCACATTTTAAAGTAAAATCACACATTTCCTAAAATTGTAATTGTAGGTATATACCTCTTACTACCACTGACGAGGAGTTCAACCACAATTTGTTTTGACATTACCGTGAGGCGTAGCGTCTATATTTGGCACAGATAAATTGATGTTCTTACATGACATGCTCTAGAAGTTAACGGCGATGCTTGTTTCTTCACAATAGTGGGGCGGCGGTATGCATATTTAAGCACAGAAAAGCTACAAATGCAGTCTGGCCGGTGTAGAGCAAACAGTTAACGCCCAGGCTCAACACTTTCTGTAACCAGGCAACGTGATTGCGGCACAGACAGTAAGAAGACTATTTACAGGCCTGTTTAAAAAATCACTGGGTGTAAATATAAACAACAGTGCAAGTGAATCATAACCACTGCCAGTAATAATTCACCAGACTGCCCATATGGACTGCTTGCGCGTCCCTGCTCGCACCCATGGCAAGACTCTGTGGAAGTGAACTTGCCAGAAAAGGTGGAACATGCACCCACCAGTAGCCTTTTGCAGGTTATGATTTTTAAAGGACAATCACGAAAGCCAATCCAAAGTGTGGGAGGAGTCAGACTCCACAAAGTACAGACAACATATCGTCTAACAGCGCAAGCGGTGTCAGGCTGGACCTCAAAAGTGCAATGGAAGAAGTTGCAGGCAGCATGAGTGGTGTAAAGTGCCACCCAGCCTCTACCATACAATGTACAGCGTCCCCACACCCGAGGCCTGGACGATGCCTGAGGTGATAAATAAAGGGTGGAGTGTGTCGTGTTGTTATTGCAGCAATCAGCATAGGAACATAGGACGCCAGATGAGGTTGGTCACTCTCTTTATTACTATTGTGGTGCGAGCGTGTCACAGCACGTCTGTCCTCTTCCTCGTCCTCGGTCGTCTGTCCACTTCCTGTCCCTACAGGATGTGGTGTCCAGTGACCTGGTCACTGCCCTATGACCCGCAGGGTCCTAGTGCCCTATGTCGAGTGTCGCCCTACAGTCATGGTTGCTACATCTCCCCCTTTGTCACAAACAAAAGTTCTTTGTCACATGCATGAAGTCTTTGTACATCATAGAGGTAGTGATGGAGACAGAGAGAGATAGAGAGAGAGAGAGAGAGAGAGAGAGAGAGAGAGAGAGAGAGAGAGAGAGAGAGAGAGAGAGAGAGAGAGAGAGATGCTTTCTCTACAGTTCTTCAATTAGTCTTTTTGGTTTTCTGCACATTCTGCTTGGTCTTATCTCTCTGTTTTCCACGTTCAGTGATGTTGCCACTGGTTCTTCCTCTTCCTCTTTGAGCTCCTTGAAGTGGGAACTGTTTCTTGTTATTCGTTGATGGTCGGATGCTGCCGTCACCATTGATCCTTTTACGTTGGTCACTACTAGCGGATCCTTTGAGAATGGACTGTCCGACTTCCGTTGTTGTCCCAGGTCTCCTCCATTTAGCTGATGTTCTGATGCGTTTCGTTTCTTGTCAGCATATTCCTTAATTTTCCTCTTGGCGTCATGATCTCTTTCCACGATGTCACCTCGATCCGTGGTTGCCTTTGTATCTATTTGAGGCAGTCTTGTTTTGCTTGATCGACCCAGCACCAGTTCCGCTGGGCATCGACCTGTGTAGCTGTGAGGGGTGTTTCTGTAGTCTCTCAGCACTTGACATAGTGCTTGTCCAATAGATATTTGTGTCAATTTTGCGCGCTGGATGGCTTTCTTTATAGTTCCCATAAATCGTTCTGCCATCCCGTTGGCTTGTGCCACAGGGGTGTTATCTTCCGATGCTTGATCCCTAAATATTCCATGAATCAACGGAATTCTTCTCCAGAAAACGGAGGGCCATTGTCTGTTTTTAATGTTTGTGGGGAACCCCAGGCAGCAAATATGTCGTCTAACGCTGGTAGTGTGGCATTTGCTGATGTCAACGATACTTCTCTCACAATTGGGAATCTTGAAAACTCATCAATGATCACTAACAGGTATTTTCCACTCTCTAGTGGTCCGTAAAAGTCTGCTGCCAGCTCAGTCCATACTGCTGGTGGTAGTTCTGACATTTGCAACAGTGTTAGCTTGGAAAGTGGTCCCGTTACTTGACAGACATGACAGTGTGCTACTTCTTCTTCTACCATGTTGTCCAGTCCTGGGAACCACACTTTTTCTCTCAACATCTTCTTTGTCGCTACAATGCCTCGGTGTGATTAGTGAGCTAGTTCAATTGTTCTTTTTCTTAGTCGGTACGGTATCACAATTCTTGACCCTCTCATCAGAATACCGTTCTCAGTTTCAGACAGTTCTTCACTTATCTTTTTGAAAGCCTGAAGTTCTTCTTTTATGACCCCTTATCCTGCGGGGCTGTTATTGTTAATGTGTCTCCATCTCTGTTGCCGCACTACATTCCCGATTGCCTGCATTGTCTGGTCTCTTTTAGTTTCTCGCACTAGTTCTGCAATCGTTATTGACGCCGGAGTGTTCTGTTTTAAGATGAAATTTAGGTATTCTTCTGCCATGGTGGTGCCATTTTCTCGATGGGGAAGTGGTAATGGTAATGGTAATGGTAATGGTAAAAAGTATTTATAAAGCGCTAACATTCATCCTAAAAGGATATCATGGCGCTAAAATTAACAATGTACATATAACTGGTAGTTGTTGATGGTGATATTGTGATTTAGTGAGTATTAGGGAACAGTGTTGTTTTAATTTTTTTCCTAAAGATAAGATAGTCATCTGTGAGTCTCAGATCTGTCGGTAAGTTGTTCCACATGTTTGCAGCTAAATGTGAGAAGGCACGGCCTCCCATCCTAACCTTCTTTATTCGAGTGATTATCGCTCTTGCTGTGTGTTGGGAGCGAAGATTTCTATTTGGAACATAGAAATTGATTCTGTTTTTTAGGATGGTTGGGCCTGTTTTGTGCAATGCTCTGTGGGTGATGCACAGCATTTTAAATGTGGCTCTTTCTCTCATTGGCAACCAGTGTAAGGCTCTCAGACAACTTGTAGCGGAGTCATATTTTCTTTTGTTACATACGGCTTTTGCTGCCGCATTCTGAACAAGCTGTAATTTTGAAAATAGGTAATCTGCCATGCCAACGAATAGGGAATTCCCGAAGTCAAGTCTACTAATTAGTAGTGACTGTACTAAGATCTTTCTACATTCCAGGGGAATCCAAGGAAACACTCTTCGTAGCATTTTCAGTGGTGCAAAGCCTTTACCACAGATAGTTGTCACGTGGTTTTTCATTGACAATGTGATGTCAATGTAGATTCCCAAATTCCTCGGCATCTGGGTTGGTTTGGGGGGGGTGCCAAGAATGTTGGGCCACCAGGTGTCATCCCAAAGGTGTTGGGAACCGCCGAACAATAAAATCTCCGATTTAACGGCATTTCATTTCAGACAGTGATTATGCATCCATCTGGATAGTTCATTAAGGCAGTTGAGCAGTCTGTTTTTGGGATCTTCTTCACCATCTAAGGCAATCATTAGTTGTGTATCATCGGCATATGAGCTGGAAATTCCGCTTGGTCTAATGACTGATTTAATGCTTGCGTCACTATTGGACCAATTAAGGGGATTAGTTGTAGAAAAATGTGATGTGGGCATGGGTCCGATGGTGAGCCTGATTTAATTTCTGACATGACTTTATTTACTTCTTCCTCTGAAAAAGGGCCAAAGGCAGAGCAGGTGGCCAGTGGGAGAGGCTCTGCATCAATATGGTGCTCAGTCAATTCCTGGTCATTACTGGTGAAGGATGAATAAATTGTATCTATTTTATCAAAAAAGTAATTGCTGATTTTATCACATCCCTCCTGTGAGGGTGGCACATGTGTTGTAAGGCTAGGGGGGTTGCACAATTCTTTAACTATTTTAAAAAGTGTTTTAGAGGAATGTTTGTGTTCTAATATTTGTTGTGAAAAGTGATCTTTTTTTGCCTTTCGAATAGCTACGTTATAGGCTTTCAATTCTTTTTTATAAATGGATCTATCAATCATGGTTTTGCTTAATCTCCATTTATGTTCCAGCGTAGTGCATTTTCTTTTGAGTACCTTGAGATCTGGACCATACCACTTTTCCGACATTGTTCGCCTAGTTGTACATTTAGTGGAGTTTATTGAGCAATGTTCAAGTGCTTCACCAATACTTTTCTGTAGTTGGTGTATTTCTTGTTCAGTGTAGGAGCCTAAATTAGTATAGTGAAAATTCTGTGGGGAGTGGGAAGTGGGTGTCATGACATATAATCGGCTGGGTTGTGTTCTTTTCCGGGCTTGTGGAAAATCTTGAAGTTGTAGTCCATCAGTCTGATCCCCCATCGTTCAATTCTTGGTGGTATTTTGGCGTTCGGATTTCCATAGATGGTGACTAATGCTTGGTGGTCCGTTACGATCGTGAATGGCTTCCCTCCCATAGATGAACATGTGGTAGTGCTCACATGCCCATACTACCGCCAGACTCTCTTTCTCTGGTTGAGAGTATGCTCTCTCAATGTCCGACAGGCTCTTGCTTCCATAGGCTACGATCCGTTGTGGGGAGTCCTTTCCATGTTTATGGTGTGCCAGTATTGCGCCAAGACCTACTGGGCTGGCGTCTACTGTCAAATCAGTGCATAAGTTCGGGTCAAAGTATGCCAGGTGGTCTACTGCCGTTACTGACGCCCTTATTTCTTCGAATGCCTTACTGCATTCTGTGGTCCATTCGAATGTTTGGCCCTGCTTCATGAGTTCTCGCAGTGGGGTGCTCACAGTTGCGAAATCCTTGATGTATCGTGCACAATAGCTGGCAAGCCCGAGGAATGAGCGCACTTCAGCTACATCTTTTGGTTCTTTTGCCTTCTCTAGGGTATCCAATTTACTGCGATCTTGTCTCATTTCTTTCTTCGAGAAGATGTGTCCGAAGAATACCAGTTCTTCTCTTCCCAATTCACATTTCTTTTCATTTACTGTTAGGCCCACTTCCTCGAGCTGCAAGCATACTTTCCTCAGTGCTTTGTCATGTTCTCCATCCGATTTGCCAAATACCAGGATATAGTCACTGTAGTTCAAGCTGTTTTTGATTGGTCTAATGATCTGTCTGATCGTTTCCTGGAAAATCTCAGCTGCTGATGATATTCCAAAACTTAACCGCTTGTAGCGAAACAGACCTAGGTGTGTTGAGAAGGTTGTTATGTATCTGGACTGTTGGCCCAGTTCCAGTTGGTGGTACCCTTTACATAGGTCTAGCTTGGAAAATCTTCTCATTCCCGTCAGGCAGCTAATCATGTCATCTAGATGTGGCCCCGGATGTCGTTCTCGTTCAATGGCTGTGTTGGGGATTCTCATGTCCATACATATTCTGATTTGTGCAGTGTCCTTTTTTGGTACAGCAACTATTGGGGACACCCATGGTGTTGGCCCTTCAGCTGGTTCGATGATGTCTTGTTCTAACAGTGCTTTTATTTCCTCTTCTACCTGCGGTTGTAGATGGATGGATACCCTTCGGTGGTGCTGGGCGACAGGTCTGACTGATTCGTTGATATGCAGTGTGATCTGTCGTCCTTTCAGCTTTCCAAGTCCTTTTGTTAATTTCGGGTACTCTTGTAGGATGTTCTCTTTGTCCGATATGTGATATGTCATCTGTAACAGGCCCATGACTTTCGCTGTGACATTGCTTACTAAGCATGGTGCAGGAATGTCTCCTCGTAGCACATGAATTTCTTCAGTGATGGTCTTGCCTTTGTGCGTCATGGTGTCCGTGAACTTTCCCATGTTTGTTACTGGATTTTGTGCACCCCAGGTAAATACTCGTACACTTGATGGTTGCAGGTGTGGTTTCCTCTTCATTTTTTCGTATTCAGTGGCGCACATAATGTTGCACGTGGCCCAACTGTCTATCACAAATTCTGTTTGGTGTGGCCCTACATCTATGGTCACCCAGTCTGTCTTCTTTATTGACTGCTTATCCACTAGTCTGATGTGTTCTTCCTCATGCCCTTCATCTGTGGACATGAGGTATAGGGGTTCCACCTTCTCTGCTGTTTCTTCTTCTTCATCTCCCGACTCCAGCGACGAGCTTCCATGTGTCGCACATGTCGGTTTGTTGTTGTTCTCGGTCTCCCTGGCCTTCTCCGTTCATTCTTGAAGTGCATTCCTTGGCACTTGGTGGAGAAATGGTTGCTTCTGTTGCACTTTCGGCATGTTTGACCAAATGCTGGGCATGCTCCTCGATGTGGAAAGTCTAGCCTGCATATGTTTTCTTGTCGCCCGTTCCTTCGACCCTTTCTTCCAATTTCCAGTTCTACTCGTGTCTGTAATTCTGTGGACTTGCTCCTCTCTTCGGTCCATCTGTCTTGCATGCGCCATTGCCCTTGCTTCCGCTCTCGCTAGATCTAGAACTCTTTCTAGAGTGGTTGGCTCCTTTAGTATTCTCATACGAAAGTCTGTGTCACGACAGCCTTCTATCAGTCTTAGGCGGATGGCCTGCTCATTGTCGTATTTTTCAAATTCGCAATGGGCTACTAATTTGCTTAACCTTGTTGCAAAATCATGCATCGATTCCTCTGGCTGCTGAAAAGCTATGTTGAAGCTATATCTTTCAAAGTCGATGTTTCTTTGAGGATCACATTTATTTGTTAGACATTTTATTAGTCCTTTATATGTGCTTGTCTCGCTCTTTGGGAGTGTTATCAGAAGGTCAGCCACTTCATCCCCCACCAGATTCAGGAATAGACCTAATTTCTTTTCTTCTACTACATCTGTTACTTCCATGTATCGCTCAAACTTCACAATCCACTTCTCCCATCTTATTCCCACTTGTGGCTCTGATACACTGAATGGCATTGGTCTGTGATACTGTGCGCTTTGTTTTGTTTCAGGCATCTTTGCTTCCTTTTATTTTGTTGTCTTTTTATTTCTTTTATTTCTGTGATGTTCTTTTTTTAAAAATTTTTTTAGTGCTCTTGTCACTTTCTCCTTTTATGTTTCACTTTGTTATCTGTTGTTCCTTGTTGTGGGGATCCTTCTGTGTCCCTTTCCTTGTTCTCTTTTCTATTTCTCTTTATTTCTTGTTTTTTTTCCCGTTTTGCCTGCCCCTAAGATGGCTGCCCTGTATTTTCCCACTGTTTTTTTCTTTGTGTCCCACACAAAATGGCTGCTCGAGTTCACGCGAGACTTCGCGATCAAAGTCTCGCGTTGCCTGTCTTTAAAATGGCCGCCGCGTTTTTCCTGTGCCCTGATTGGCTTTCCTCGCCTGTCCTCAAGATGGCCGCCGATATTTGGTCTTCTCGCGAGACCTCGCGCTTTAATTTTCGAGCACGAGGATCTTGCGCTTCTGATTTCGGGCACTAGCGCTGTTCGCTGCACTTTGCTTACCGCACTTGGATGTGTTTCGTTGGACGCTGTCGGGGTGGGCTCCCGTGTAGCTCCTTGCGTCTGTCTTCTGCCACTGACTTTATTCTTTTCAAACACACGGCGAGATTCTCACGCGTGTGGTTTTGTCACCTCTTCGTCGCCAGATGTCGTGTTGTTATTGCAGCAATCAGCATAGGAAAAGCAGGACGCCAGATGAGGTTGGTCACTCTCTTTATTACTATTGTGGTGCGAGCGTGTCACAGCACGTCTGTCCTCTTCGTCGTACTCGGTCGTCTGTCCACTTCCTGTCCCTACAGGATGTGGTGTCCAGTGACCTGGTCACTGCCCTATGACCCGCAGGGTCCTAGTGCCCTACGTCGGTTGTCGCCCTACAGTCATGGTTGCTACAGAGTGGACGCAATAAAATGCAATACAATCTTCCCCTCCACACAGCATGAATATTTTTGTCGGTACTGATTGTACATTAATCGTGGAAAGGCTTCAAATGAAATACCACAGGATACAGAAGCAATGTACATAATGTGATACAAAAATAGGCCCTTTCCAGCTACAAAAGAACATCCACCCACCCTAACCCCCCAAACCCATGCCTCATGCCATGCTGTCCCATATGAATACCACAATAGGTCCCTAATGTCTGCTCAGCCCCCCACCATTACCAACACCTCACCGTCTCAGCACTGCTCTGGGATCAAATGGTTCTAATCAGGTTCCCCATCCAATCCATTTGCAGGTAGCAGGGACCCAGCCTGGGTATATGCCTCAGATCCTCGAGACAGTCCACCAGATGTTCCTAGGCTTGGGCCCTATCAGTCGAGCCACGCCCCCTCTTCACCTCTCAAAGTAAAACATCACTCTAAATCCTGCCCATTCAACAAGGTCTTCCCTCCATTTGGCCACCCGGGGACCCCTGGTGGCCGTCAAATGCATTGTTATTTCTTGCTTTGCGAGGATTAGAGCTAGGTCTCGAAACCTAGTAGTAGTCTTACATTTAGTTGGGAGCAGGAACTCACCAGGCAAGCAGGCCACAGGAGTACAAGGAATCGTCCATTGGGTAATCTCATTAATACAGTCTATCACTGCTTCCCCTCTCCATGATACATAACAGTATACCTGTGTGCATGTCTGGTTTATGCCATTTGCACGACTGCGGCATCATTACCCTCTAGGGCAGCAAACTCTACATTGGCAATGAGAATTGTGGTGGCCCGTGTGTGCAGGGTGCATTGCGTCCTATGTGCAGTGCGACCTGAGGCTAAGTGGTAGATTTGGCTGTCTAGGTGGCCAGGTGTGGAGCTGATGAGCCTGCGGGTGAGAGGCCCCAGTGAGGCAAGGCGGCCATGTTTGAGCCGGTGGGCCATGTGAGCCCCACTGAGCCTAAGCATGCCACCAACACCCTGCCTTGCTGTAGTGCACCACAGCAGCCACTCTCTGGTGCAAGAGCAAGAGCTACATGTGCTGCCTGTGTGTCGGCGGCCCAGCACCACAAAGCAGCAGGAGAATGTGCCGCACCCAGCTCAGTGGATGACCTTGTGACGCCAAGGTGAGGAGCTGTGCTGCCTCGTAGCTCAGAGACCAGTTGAGGCGCCCAGATAGAGGACATACCATGAGCAAGGACTTCCTCGCCTCTGGGAAGGTGCCAGGTTGGGGAGAGGGGAGGGGTAAGTGACTGGAAGAATCCAGCAAAAGGAGAAGAAAATCGGTCATAGTATAGTACTTGTTGTGTCGGAGGCACCTAAGCTTGAAGGAAGTACTGAGAAACAATATAGGGTGACTGTCACAGAGTTAGGCGCAAAAGTAAAACACCATTGGGACATTTCACAGCTGAATTACACAGGAAGAAAGGGGGTCAAGAACAATTGCAAAGCCAATAGCAAGAGCTGTTCGGTGGTAGGCACACTCGTGGAAGGTGTGAGGATTGTGAACATTAATTGGGGTGACCCCCAGTGATTGCACGTACTGACTACCAGGGCACCCCACCAATCTGCCTCAAGAACAGTGGCCACGCTGATGTCTGGCACTCACACACGGCACTCACAATGTTCCAACATCAGCAGAACCCCCTACATTGTGCCCACTTATCAGTCATGGCAATGCCGCTATTCAGCCAGCTGATAAACCCTGACACGGTCACCCCACGCCAATGGATCGGGCGCTTGCACCACTATTTTCACACCACGAGTGAAATTATGGGGTGGTGTAGAGGTAAATTATGCTCCATGTAGGCGGTGGTGAACTATATGATCTGTACAAACACCTCATCAAAACAGGTGGGGATGATGATATTGACTTTGCTGTAGCAGCACTGAACCATCACTTTAATCCCTACCTAAATCCAGACTATGAGAGATTCAATCTGAGACAGGCAGTAGTGGAGTCCATGGATGTCTTCTATGTGTGTTTTCGAAAATTGGCGAGCACCTGCACCAACATCAGCCAGCCTGACTAAATCAGGGTCCAGTTTGATCAGTGCTGCCGGTCGTCGGTTCTGCAGAATCTCATATTGCGGCAGCCAGGTATCTCACTAGACATTATATTGGTACTGGTAAGGTCACATGAACTGGCAGACAGCAGGGCAGAGGACATGGAGGTGGCATTGGCAAGAAGGGCGGTCCCGGCAGGTGCAGCCCAGGTTGTAAAAGTGAAACAGGAGCATGTAGATGCCATCCAGAGACGGCCTGCTCGATACTCTGCCGCAAACACACCGAAGCCGCCCGAAAGTGGGTACAGCAACTATTGTCAGATGCACTGGACGCCTAAAGTATGCTCTGCGCAAAAAGCATGCTGAAGGTGTGGGTGCCTGAATCACTTTGCGATAGTGTGCTTCAGCAGTGGGTAGAATGCAGGCACGGGGTATAGAGGAAAAGGGAGATTGACCCTAAGACAGCTGTCACTAGAACAGGAGGAAGCTGGAAGTCTTGCCAATGGGGCTTACCCTGCCTTTCACTACGATGATAAAGTGTTCACTGTATCATTCTCTGGCATGGAAGATAACCACAATGGCCCCCACCGATGTGCACAGTTGACATCGGAGGCACCCAGATCAGAGGGCTAATAGACACAGGTGCCTCCGTCAATGTCATGGACTTAACCTAATTCAGAAGGATCATGCCACAGCCTGAGCTAACGCTGACCAGAGCAAGAATCTACAGCTAATAGGTCATCAAGCCACTGCAATTGAGAGGAGTAATAGAGGTTGTTTTTTTTAAAAAATTTTTTTATTAGAGATAAGGCAGTTAAAATTACAGAATCAGTACATATCCAGATAAATAGATACAATATATATTATAGAATGTAAAAAAGAATTTCATAATATGCAATACATTAATCAGAGCTTTACAAAAGTTAATAACATTCAGTCAAAATTCTTAAAAAGAGAACAAAGGGGCCAAATCCCCACAAATCTCATGAATCAGGGGTTCTCCAGATCTTAACCGGTGCCCAAATATTCCTACCAAACTCCTGCTTCTTTCTACCCTTTAATTCATAAAGGCAGGCTTCCAGATTGTGGATACCCAGCAGCCTAGACATCCACATCTGAAATGTGGGGGCGTTGGAATCTTTCCACCCAGCAGAGATTAGCATACGGTGTACTGCTGCGGCAATAAATAACAATGCTTGTGCGTGTTTCCCAACCTTAAGTTTAGAGTCCGCTCCTAAAAGAACCAGTGTGGGGGATAGGTTGATATTGTTACCTAGCAGCCCCCTCAGAAAGGTTGTTATCTCACCACAGATTGGGGCCAGACTAGAGCAGCCGTAAAACATATGTATCAAATCTGCTGGGCCTGTGTTACATCTTGGGCACTTATCGTCTTCCCTTAACCCCCACCCACACAGTTTTGCGGGGGTGTAATAAAGGTTAAACACCGTCTTGTAATGTTGGGCCCTTAAGTTTGAGGCTCGAAATACTTTACTGCTTAAAAGTAAGGCCAGATCTATATCTACGTCTGGGTCCCCTAACTTACGTGACCAAGCCACCTCAGTTTTATCCAGATCATCTGGGAGCCCGGACACCAGAAAATTATAGGCCGTACCAATCTTCCTTCCCCCTCTTTTTATATAATCAATCAGTTGGCAGTTTGGTGTCATCACTAGTTTTGGTCTTATTGCTGAGATAGTTTGAATGACTTGCCAATATAGTAGCCAGTGATTCCCAGGGATCCCAAACTTCCGCTGTATTTCGATAAAGCTATATATATTCTCTCCCAACATGACATCACCCAAGCATCTTATCCCTTGTGCCCTCCAAATTAAACTATTCTCATTCTGTCCAAGATGGGTGAATAGACATGATTTCCACAGATTAGTATTAGCATTTATTTTCGGGATTCCTAGAATTTTACCTATGGATTTCCACGTCCACCAAACCCCTTTGATAATCCTATATTTCGTCCTGTTGTAGAATCTCCGTTCCACTTCACACTGTAATAACCCATATGCTTTTCTACCTAGCAATAGCTCATAGATGGAGGGAGGATCTTGTTTTTCATTATAACCTACTGCTGGCAAGGGTTCAGATTGAATCAATATATTCATTTGTGTGAACAGGCATGCCAAATGGTAAAATTTAAGGTTCGGAAATGACAGACCGCCCCTATCTACCGGTAAAGATAGATAGTTTATAGATCGTCTGATTTTACCGTACTGCCACACAAATCTGACAAACGTGGATTCAATTTTTCTGATCATTGTCTCCCCTATAAATAGGGGAATAGCCCTAAAAAGATATAATATTTTGGGAAACATGGTCATCTTTAGGGCATTCACCCTACCTATAAGGGATAGATGCAGGACATCAATTCTTCTAAGCTCTGTTTCAATTGAACCCAGCAGCGGAAGATAGTTCTCCTCAACCATCTTCTCAACTGATGAATTAATCTTAACCCCAAGATACGTCGCACACTCTATATACCTATGATCACTTTTCCTAATATTCTTGGTACAGATGATCTGGGTTTTCCCCTCATTCAACTTATACCCAGAGCAATTGCCAAATTCTTTGGCCAATTGTACAATTTCCGGCATTGCTTGGTGGGGGTCCACAGTGATTATTGCCAGATCATCTGCATAAGCCTATAATTTAGTAGTGAATCCATTGACCACCACTGGGCTTATTTGTCCTGAGGCCAGGATTCTTTGTATAAGGGGGTCTATATACATAGAGAATAGAATTGGAGAGCAGGGGCACCCCTGACGCGTCCCTCTCTTGATTATTATTTTATCAGATTGATGCCCCATGACTGAGACCCTAGCCACTGTGTTACAATACATGGCTTTAATTGCCCTCAAAAAATTGTTACCGAACCCTCTGCCTCCCAATATACCCCAGAGATAATCCCAGACCACGCGGTCAAAGGCTTTCTCCGCTTCGAGGAGAATCATGCCCCCCCCCCCCCGCGGCACCCTGAGCGTCGAACAATGCTGTTGCCCTTCTAATATGGTCTGTGGTGCCTCTCCCTGGCACAAACCCATGCTGCCACGGAGACACAAGATTGCCAATCATCCCCCCCCAATCTACTCGCCCAGATCTTTGAATATAGCTTTGTGTCAGCATTTATGAGCGATATGGGGCGGTATGATCCTGGTAATTCCTTGGGTTTCCCCTTATTATGAAAGATAATGATTTTTGTCTCTTTCCATGATTCTGGTACTCTCCCTGTATATAGAATCCCATTAAATAGGCCAATCAATATAGGGGTAATCTGTTTTTCTAAGCACACATACACTTCTAGGGGTAACCCGTCAGGACCTGCGGCCTTTCCCGCGGCTAGCTCATGTAGGGCTTTCGTTACCTCGTTAATCTGTATATCTTTTTCCAATTCTTCCCGATCCTGTACAGTTACTCTGGGACCCCTGTCTGTAAAGCCCGGACTTGGCTCTCTGGTCTTCTCCTCCTCATCATATAATTTTTGGTAGAACCCATGAAATACTCTCAGTATCTCTTTAGGCTCTGTAAACTCTATGCCTTCGTCCTGTATACAGGGAATTATGTTTTTAGTTCTCTCCTGTCTTAACTGCAGGGCTAAAGCTTTTCCTGCCTGCTCCCCTGTTTCATACCGTTTTGCCCTTGCTGCTTGATAGCTTCTAGCCTCCTTCTCCGTAGCTATTTTCTGGAGGTTAGCTTTGGTATTGGTAATTCTTGTAAGGCTTCCGTGACCATCCTGCCCCAAACTAATTTCCCTAATATGCTGTTTTTCTACCATTGCAAGTTCATCCATCAGCTTCTCTACCTCTCTCTTATCTTCCCTCCTGAGCCTGGCTGAGCAGCTAATTGTTTCCCCCCTCAAAGAGGCTTTGAAGGCTTCCCAAACCATATTTCTGGATGTGCTGTATCTATTGATATCAAAAAATTCCTCTGCCCATTTTCTAATGTGTTCTACAAATCTGGTATCTAACAGAAGCTTACGCTCGAACGACCAGCTGTTTTGTTTCCTCTCCATACTTGAAATTGTACAGGTCATAATTAGTGGGTTGTGGTCGGATATTGATTTCGGGAGTTTCCTGATGCCAACCTTATTCATTTCAGAGAGGGAGATCAAGAAGTAATCTAGCTTGGTATATTTCGCATTAGGGAAAGAGAAGTAGGTGTAGCCTGGGTCTAAAGGCTCCTTTTCCCCCCAGACGTCCTTAAGCCCATGGGAATTCTTGAGGGAGTCCAAGGCTCGGAATACCCTTGATTTCCTCCCAGAATAGCCCGCCGGATCATTCCAATCCACCGATATATTAAAATCCCCACAGATTATCATGGGTGTTGGCCAGTTTGCTAACTCTCCCTCCAGAAAATCAAAGACTTCAGGGTCATCTTGATTTGACCCATAGACTACACATAGGGTGTACCCAAGGTTGAGTTCTACAATCGCCCATCTACCACCGCTATCAGATTTATGACGTTTGGCCCCACCCAAATAAGATTTAGCCAATATAGCGACCCCCCTGATGTTTGATGTTTGTGTGGAGCAAGATAAAACTTCATACCCCCTCAATTTCATCAGATTTTGTTTTGCCCAAGGGAGATGGGTCTCCTGCATACAAAGGATATCAATATTGTTAAATTTTACAAAGTGTTCTACATTAAGTCTTTTCCTCTGGTCGTTCAGGCCGCCTACATTAGCCGTACAAATATTAATGATAGTCGTATTTGCCATTTTTTCCATAATGTTGATCTAACATTCCCTGTCGAATCTTGATTATCATTATTTTCTGCGAATAACTACTAGCTCTGACATATTCCATATCAAAACTCCTTATCTTTAATTTTTTTTTGTTTTTTCCCTTCCCACCCCTCCCCCTCCCTTTCTGCACTCCCTCACCCCCCTCTTTCCCCAACACTCCCCCTCCCTTGCTCGTGAGGCGCTCAGACCTGGTCTGTGCGTGTGATGGATGCAGTATGAACAGTGAAGCCCTTTCAGAACCAATCGTTTGCCATTTCTGACTCCCCTTACCCCCTCTACATTGCATCCTACCAGCCATACTTCTCCATTTATATATCAGTGTTCAGTCATTTTTTTTTCCCCTAGAGTGTTTTTAAAGGTCTACTGCTACTACTTTACTTCTGCCCGACTATTACTTTATTTCCCGTGAGATTCCAGATACTCTTTGGCCTTTATTTCTGAGGAAAAATAGATTGTTCTCCCGTCGTTGATAATTTTTAGTTGGGCTGGGTTTACCAGGTAGGCCTGCATCTTCTTTTCATTGAACGGTTTTATCAATTGTCTGAGTCGCCAGCGTCTCTCTACTGTTGTGTGGCAGAAATCGGGACGCACAAAGAAGGATACCCCATCTACATTCCTCTTAGCATCTGTTCTTGCTTTCTCTGAAATCGCCTGCCTAAGCAAAAAGTTGCTCACAAAGATAAGAATTGCTCTTGGTTTTTCATCCTCCTTCGCCCCCCTTTTGATTTTAAACGGAAAGCGGTGGGCTCGTTGAATTTCTGTGGCCCAGTCCCAGCTCGATAACTCAGGGAATGCTTGCTCAAACAGTTTAGTAACATACCATAGGCCCTTATATCGGACCCTTCCCTTCCCTCTGGTACCCCCAGAATCCGGAGGTTATTTCGCCTGAGCCGATTTTCCATATCCTCCAGCTTTCACTGGATGTCTGTTATTTGTGAGCTCTGGTCTTCGACTTTGATGGTTGCTGCTGCAGCCTCCGCCTCTGTTCAGACCACTCTATCTTCGAGATTGGTCATTCGATCCCCCAGGTTGATACAGACTTTGGATAGCTTCCTTACTGCGCCCTGCATCTTTCTTACTGCTGCTCTAGATTTTCGGCTTTCCTGTCGGGCTTCCTCCCTGTGTGCCAAAATCTCTTTATGAATAGTCTCCAGAAGCGACATCTGAGCCGCCGCTCCTCCCGGGCTGCCCTGCAGTGGCATTGCTGATGAGTGGTCCCAACTCAGCTCGCCTTGAGAATTCTCTCGGGTTTTATGTGATTTTAATGCTGTTGCCGGTAATTCCAGCTCATGATCGCTCTCTGTGTCAAGATCTGATCCAAGATTGGAGCTATCATCCTCCTCTGACTCTGGAGTAATAGAGGTTGTTGTGAAGAGTGAAGGGAAGTTGACACAAGCCCAGTTTCATGTAACCAGAGGTAATACTGGCACTCTCCTTGCATTCAACACTGCCGAAGACCTAGGACTTGTTTCCTTTGCATTGCACATGCATGAATATCATGCTGTGGATATCCTACGAGAGTTCCCTCAGGTGTTCGAGGGGCTGGAGCATTTGAAAGGCCAAAGGTAAAGTTACACATTGACAATACTGTGCAACCCATGGCACCCTTACACAGGAGGGTGCCATTCCATCTGCAGTCGCTCGTGAAGAAAGAACTGGACAAACTAGAATAGAAAGGTGTGATCGAGAAGGTCACCGAGCCCCATCCCTGGGTTTCACCCCGGTGATAGCTCCCAAACCCAAACAACTTGGGCCCATCAGAATATATCTTTACATGCGGCTCCTGAACAAAGCCATCAATGGGGAGTGACATATAACCCCTACAGCGGATGATATAGTGGTGGACCTCAATGGTGGCAGGTCGTTTTCAAAATTAGACATCAATGTGGGCTATCACCAATTTGAACTTGACCCATCTAGCGGCTGTATTACCTCCTTTTTAACGTACATTGGACTGTGCAGATACAATCGATTGAATTTCGAATATCATCAGCAGCAGAGGTGTTTCAGAACACCATCTGTGAGACCCTCTCCGGCTTGGTCGGAGTGCTAAACATTAGCGACATTCTGATATTTTCTGACACCTTGAAGACTCCCATGTACAGCTGAGGGCAACCCTCAAGTGGTTAGAAGACTGTGGGCTAACCCTACACAAACAAAAGTGCTTGTTGTATACAAACTCCATTGAGTTTTTGGGCACCTTTTCTCAAGTGCAAGACTACAGGTAAACCCAAAGAAACTAGAAGCCATCTGGGAATGCATCTCAACGTCCAAAGCATCAGAGGTTAGGAGTTTCTTCTGGATGGCCACTCACTGTGGACGTTTTATTTCGAGTCTGGCCACCATATCGGAGCCATTGTGTACCCTGAGTAAAAATGATACTATGTTGGACTGGGACTCCTACTCTGACCTGGTGTTCTGAAGATTGAAAGAGGATCTGTTGGGATCCACCATGACATACTTCAATCAAAGGCATCGGACGGATCTGGTGGTTGACGCAAGCCCATCTGGCTTGGTGCCATGCTCCTACAGGAAAAGAACAAGGGATTATAGGTCCCCATCGCATATGCGAGTACTGTGTAGCATGTTAACAGATATGGAGACATGGTATACACAGATTGAGAGCGAGGCGCTAGTTATCCGGTGGTCCTGCCACCATTTTCATTTGTACCTCTGCTGGCAGCAATTCCAGGCCATAACAGACCACAAGCTGACTGTTCCGCTATTTCCTGGCACAGCTCGGAATGGTTGCCCTCGCATCGATGGGTGGGCTGTACAGCTTCAGCCGTACACATTTGAGGTTGTGTACCACTTGGTTGTGAATAACCCAGCAGACTACATATCAAGACACCCGCAAGCACAGACTGACTCTAGGGAAACAGAGTAAGATGTAGGAGCTGAGGAGTTTGTGAGGATGGTGGTACATGATGCCTGTCCCTGGGCACTATCGATCACATCCAGACTTGCTTCGGATCACTGTGCAGCACCTCCTCCACAGACTCTGCCCTGGGTCGGAAGTCACAGGCTGGGGTCCTGTGCCCCGGGGTCATTTAGAGCCCTCAGCATTGGAGTCCACTGCGCAGCACTACTTCCACAGGCTCTGCCCAGGGTGGGCTCATTGTGGGGTGCTGACTGCAGTCTGTGAGTCTTTCTCCTCCAGCCATGAGGCTGCTCTGTCTTTTAGGGCCATGCAGCCGCCCCTAGCTCTGGTACATTTCACTGATGCCAACTCTACTGTCTGAATTCAGCAGTTTATGCTGCGGCTTCTTCCCATACTCAACCCTAGGTGCTCAACCACAGTGCTGAAGGAAACACCTTTCTCTGAGCATCTGTCACCCCCATTCAGAACAGGGTCATGCTGCATTCCTAAAAGTTGAGTGCTGTGTTCACCAATGTAATTTCTGGAAAGTACTCCCATCTTCCTCCCCGAGGGAGTTTTCAAGTGACTGCATGAACGCCGGGGGCACTGGAAGGCAAACGTGAGGCAGGGTGACCAACCGTCCGTAAATTTTGGCCTCACATCCGTTGTCTGTGAGGATCCCTTTTACGGACGCCTTTTGTCCGTAATTTCGGACATCACAGGGAGCATCACTGTTCCCCTGTGAGAAGCCTTAGCCCCTAATGCTGGCGCCGCACAGTCCTCCTCGAGCATAAGAGCAGCCCTACCCCACCCATTGTCATTCTGTATGCTGGCTAATTGCCACATACAGAATGTCAATGGGGCAGTCTGGGGTGTGATAGCATGTGGTGGCCTCCTCCTGCCTCAGTGTACAGCAGGGTATTTTGTTAGATAAAAGGTAAAACACCCATGTTGCAATCTTAGAAAACAGTTTACATAAAGAAGCCTGTGAAACAAGTTAAAAAGAACAGGTTATGTTCTTTCACTGTCTCATTATTTTAGAACTGAAGTATTTTCAATATTATATTCAACAAAGCCATGGTTACTGCTTTTTTAGGTCTCGCGCCTAGCGTTACACTGCGCAGCAGTGTTCGCGCAGCGAGAGTTCTATTGACGGGGTTTCAGAAATGGACTCTGGAAATGAACACGCTTGTGCGTGTTCATTTCCTATGGTCTTCTCTGATTGTGCTTGGAGTGCGTGTTGTTTTGTAACAGAACACGCAATAGGCCATAGGCGGTCGCGTTGCTCCGCCCATGGCCAATTGGTGTCTGTTACACGCACCAGAGCCCATATGTCTTCAATTATCGTGCACAGCAGACATATGTCTTGCAGTGGCGGGCGCCTGCACACCACTTGCGGGTGTTTTTTTCTTTTTTTTGCAATAGCAATCGCGAAAGCGATTGCTTTCAGTGCTGCTTGTCTTTCTTACATTTCTCTATCCCACTTGCTTTTTTTATGCTCTCTGTAATTTTTCCTTATGGTTTTATCATTTGTCTCCTTCACTGAACATTTACTAATCAGCACCGCACCCTTGATCCCCTTAGAGCATTTTATTAACTTTTTGTAGCCAGAAAGGAAATCACTTCCAGTAGCTACGCAAGCCCCCCAAATTTAGCTGCTAGAGTTGGGAGTTCACAACTTCACTGTCTCTAGAAGTGAACTCTACAGGGCCGGTGGGCTGGTGAGCCGGTTGGGGTCCCTGGTGCTGTTATCTGTGCTGTAGCAATGGGCTACAGAGATGCTTTGGTAGGCTGGTGTTAGTCACTATAGCTTTGCATTGTTGGTGAGCTGCAATGTGAAGTAGTGTGGCTCACTGGTTAGAGGCGGCAGACCCGAGAGCAGAGGACGGCCCGGGACCAGGGTTCGATTCCCGACGCGGCAGGTTTCTGGACCAGGGTCAGCGGACTCGATAATTCTCTCGCCTCGGTGCCCACTCTGATCAGCGATCACACTCGGCAACTCTGGGCATAAGCTTGCCTCATCTTCACTAACGGCCCCACCAGACCGCCGGGGATGCCTGGTCTCACCCTGGAGATACCCATTAAGGGACCATCTCACAGGGAAGCCAGGAAGGGTTTCGCAGCGGTCGAAGCGCGGAGATACTCCTCCGGGAGTCGATCCTAGCGCTATATAAACTTGCAATTAATTAATTAATTAATTAATTAATCAATGATGGTCTAGCTTGGAGCGGCCAGGTGTGGGTCACTGTGCAATATTAGTGGACTCAAGGTGCACTCTGGGGCAATGCATTGCTGGCGGGTTACAAAGGTACAAAGTGGCACACCCATGGACCCTGGTGTGGGTGACTCTGCATTGCAGGTGCCCAGTAAACATTCTCTTGCAGGGTGAAGCTGCCCTGGTGACTCTCCATTGCTGGCGGAAGGTAGGATACCCTGCCCCAGCTTCCGTAGTCTGCGGAGAGACTCAGGGATGTACAGGGCATCCCCGGGCATGGACAGAGAAGAAAGATTGCGCGCTGCGAAGCTCTTCTGGCTCCAGCTGCCGCTGCAGACACCAGTGTGGCACTTCCTCTGGTTCTGATGCAATCCCCTGGATGGGCAGTTGCCATGGTTGCAGGGTCACATGTGTGCTGCAGGCTCCTGTGGCTGGGGTGCAGCGCCGAGTGACCGAGGAGAGGCGGTGGAGCGCGGCATGACAGCGGCACCTGGAGTGGACGCGGGGGCTGTGGGAGCGGGCAGCACGCGCACACACGGAACCGAGTGGCCCCCGCTGCGCAGGGGGCGGCAGCGGACCTGCGCCCACACTGCTGCCCAGCCCGCGCAGGCGTTTTGAATGTATAAGGGGCTCCCTTAGTGAGCAGTGCACAGTGGATGCGGTGTACGCCTCGGTTGACGGGCCCAAGCATCTGGGTGTGCAGTGTTCATCATTGTGTACTGACCTTGAAACCGGTGGTGCAGTGCCTTTGATCTACTGTGACCCTGGAATTGAAGTACACAAGTGTGACTGTGCAGTACCGCTGCAGCTGAGTGCGCAGTGCTAGTATGAAGTGCTCCAGGACCTGAGCAGTCTGTGCCACTGAGTATGCAGCATTCTTGAGTATACAGTGTCCCTCGGGTGCAGTGTCCTATTAACTTAGTGGCGTGCCCCTACATGTGGGTCAGCAGTGGACTTGGATTTTGACCACTCTGCATTTGGGTCTGGGCAGCGTTCCTGAACAAGAATTCAGTATATCTGTATTTGGGGAGGCAATGATACTGGGTCTGAGTGTGCAGTGCCTCTGTGTTGGAGTTGTCATTGCTTCTGGACCCCAGTGTACATTGCCCCATGGTCTGACAGTACTTTGCCCTAAATTCCAGTATGAGGTGCACCCTGCTCTGAGATTGCAGTGCCCCTAGGTCTGTTTGTAAAGTGCCCCTAGGTATGAATGTATAGTACCACTTGATATGAATGTATAGTGCCCGTGGGTCCGATTGTGCTGTACCACTGAATCTGGCTCTGATGTAAGTGTGTTGTGAGATTGGTGTTCTGGGCCCTCAGGTGTTTAGTCTCGGTTGACTGGCGGTCCTGGCTGTGCTGTTTTCCAGCCTCTGTAACTGCATTGCCCCTGGGTACCATTCCTCCAGGGTTCCTGGTGCCCCTGGCTGCCCACCCCATCCACTGACTGGCATCAATGAGTGTCCAATGCCCTAGGGTGCTCCTTGGAGGTGCCTGGGCCCATCAGGAGCTCTCCCCGGGCCCTCGGTGCTTCGTGCCGGTCCCGCAGGGCTCCGCCGCCACCTCCGGGGTGAATATAGAGATCCCGGTGGGGCTGACCGAGTTATTGCAGAGTTTCACGGTGGAGGTGCTGCGCTCGCAGCCCGCGGACCTACTGGACTTCGCCCTGCAGTACTTCACCGAGCTGCGGGAGAGGGAGAGGGGCAAGCCCGCCCTGGGAGGCCTTGGCCATGATATCCGCGGCCAACCCCGGGGGGGTCAACTTCGCCCCAGAAGAACCCATGTAGACAGACTCTGAGAATGACGACGACGAGGACGACGATGAGGAGTTCACCGGTAAGGACTGGCGGCTCTCCGCGTTCATCTTTCTGCTGTCGATAATATGGCATGCTTACTGTTTTCGATGTGACTTGTTGGCTTATTTTAAGGTTTTATGCCCGTAGTGTGCAGGTTTTTTATGGAGCAGACACAGAGCCTAGCACCCCTTGTAGTTGCCCTCCCTATTTGTCACTCACGGTGCCTCCTATCCTTGCCCCACAGTCTCGTTATCTTTATAGAAACACGTGCCTTCCCAATACTGCTCACCCGCAAAGTGCCCTTAAATGTCCCACAGTGTCCCCAGTAGTTACGTTGGAGCCCCCACTCCGTCACAGAGCCTATCTCTCCGACCCCATTCAAGAATGGCACCGCCCTCTAAGGTCCTTACATTTACTGCTCACCATCATGACCTTACCGCCACAGGCCAGCGTAGTTGACCGACTATCTGGCCCCCCTACCCTCCTACATTGAAAGGTCATGTCCTGTCCCTAAAAATTCAAAAAACTAGCCAACTCACTGCAAGGTCATGCCTTGCCCTAAACACCACTAACTAGGCAAGAAGCTTCTCTGCAACGGTTTCATCCCCCGGTGTGGACAAATGGACGTCGTCTTTTAAGAAGCACGACTCCCCCCAGATGCACCCCTGAGCTATAGTCTGGAAGTGTCAAGCCCTAGCTAGCCTCAGCAGTTTGGCACTAGGTATTTGTTTCCAGTGGCCCAATGGCCTCACAGACTTGCTTCCTCCCTTTGGAAGCTCTGGAAAGGTCATGCCCTGTCCTTAAAATTCACAAACTTAGCCCACTCACTGAAAGGTCCCGCTCTGTCCCTATACACCACTAACTAGGCAAGAAGATTCTCTGCAACGATTTCCTCCCCTGGTGTGGACCAATGGACGCCATCTTTTAAGAAGCACGACTCCCCCAGATGCACCCCTGCTCTATAGTCTGTAAGTGTTAAGCCCTAGCTAGCCTCCAGTAGTTTGTTACCAGGTAGATGTTTCCAGTGGCCCCATGCCCCCACAGAATTGCTTCCTCCCCATTGGAAGCTCTGGAGCAGTCATTCCCCACCCCCCTCCAAGTGTGGGATAGAGATGCTAGGCTGTCAGCCTCAGGAAAAGTGGATATACCGCCATGTAGCCACCAATACGGCCATGGAGCCACTAAATAGGCTCAATTGATGGCATCTGGCTGTGCCTAATAAGACACGTCACCCCAGACACTGACACTCATTGTCAGTGTAAGTGGAAGGCTACCCAGGGAACCACAGGCCCCAGGATCTCCTATAAGCATATCACAAAGTCCGTGAACCATCTACACCTGACCACTATGCTCAGGGAAATGTTCTGCGTATGCCTACCTCCTTATTACGGTATATCCTAGTATGTCTGCTATAATGGCACCCGCGAGCACAGGCGCCGTATCGGCAGACTACTGTGTCCCGCCAAGGGGTGTTGAGGTGTCCGTGAAGCAGCGTACTGCTATAGCACTACGGCTGTCACAAACAATGTTAACACACCTATAAACAACCAATACAGTGCTGGCACCTCTTGAGCCCTTGATGGATCGCCCATCACCTTGATGCCGTCGCTTGCCACTCATGATCCGGATATACCGGTCCCCTTAGCTGTCCGCCTCTTGCAGATCTTGCGGTGTGGAGCACTTCCCGGGTATCCGCCATGGATCCGGTCATACATAAATGAAAACAAACACAACTGATTTTTGGCTTACAGACGAAAGATACAGTTCACATGCCAGCCCTACTTCATGAGACTGTACCCCCCAACCCAGACATCTAATGTGCCGGCCACCGATGCATCGACGCTGCGTGATACCACCCTGTATCTATTGCCAAATTGTACATGCCCAATGTTCACAGGTATTATCTGACAACATATGCATCAAACATGCCCCAATTTGCACACGCCCTCTCCCCCCCCCCCCGGGAGTAGGTACAGTGCGACACAACACTACACCTGTAACTTTTACCAAAATTGTACATGCTCAATGGTTCACAGGTAGTGTCTGACCACATAGGCATAAAAATGCCCCAATTTGCACATGCCCCCGAATAGGTACAATGCAACACGACACAGAAGTAGGATGGTTAGTCGTACAGGCCCAAGGATGTCAGTAGTGTGTGACCCCACGTGGACTTCTTACTATATAAGTGTTGAGGCACAGGGTGCAGCACTACCGCGTGACAAACCACAGGCATATAATGCTTCCTTGTACAAGCAAAGTGGGTGCAACGGTGCCGTGTGATGCCACACAGCCATTCACTGCACAGGTGCACAAACATGGGTGCAGAGGTACTGTGTGGCACAATACATTATTGTGCATACGTGTCCCTGGTTGCACTGGCTGAAGTCAGAAGTTTTATTGTGAGGGACTAGCCCAGCATTGGTCGTCTTGAATAAGTAACCTTGCAAGTGAACCTTCCATGAGAACGCTTAGCATAGCACCAGTTGCCTTACATGGTGACCCCTTCCTATTTTTTGCGCGGGAGATTAAATTATCTGCCCAGCATCACCTATGTTCCATGTCATTGCTGGAGGTATTATGTTCGTTAAATTCCTGTTTGGATAAATGAACACTTTAGAAAGGGAAATGCCGGTGATATCTCCCCCATGGCTACCCCACTGTGTCCAACGAGTGTGGAATGCAACCTTCTAATTCCATTTTTGAAAAGATATATATGTAACAGTATACTATGTACCCTTCTCCCCCGAAGGTGTACACACAATTTGCACGCACAACTACCTAAACAAAATTTCAAATGTCGTCTCTCTATTGAATGTTTGTACTGTGTTGTCTAGTGTTAGACGCATCAGAGATTGGCTACTTTTATTTTTCTTTGGCAAGTATCTGGTGCTTGACACCTATTGTTGCATTCAGAGGTGTGATTGGAATGATCCTTTGACAAATCCATATATACCCACAGAATTATATAAAAACTATTGCCTTTTGGACTAGGTTATTGTGTTTTTTGACTGATTGAGTGGAGGGCGACCTAGTCCTATAAATCCCTCTTTACTCCTAGTATATGAACAGGAACACTAGGAACCCTTGGTTTAAAATCAACATCTGGCCAATGAAATATTTGTTTATATAGTTGTACATAGGAACTCTTGTTACACTGTATATACACTTTTTCACTCATTGAGCACTATTCACCATAAAGTCACGATATTGCACTTTTTTTGACGGTCACTTCATCCATTGAATGTTGTTCTTGAATGATTCTAATTCAGATACTAAATGAATGAATTGTGTTGTAAAATGTACAATACAATCGCTTGATCGCACGACTCTGTATTTTGAGCATTTATTTCTCAAAGGTTGGTGTGTACCAGAGAGCGCTTGCTGTAGATTGCATTATTAAGCATTTTTCAAAGTAATTGCTCTTACCCAACAGAACCATTTTCTATTTAACCATAAATAGCCAGGTTCTGAGGGACACAGGGTTACCCCTTTTTCTTGAATTACTGATATGGACAGGGCCATGGGCCATACTGACAACTGGGGGGACATGACTGTCTGGTAACATACATTGCCTCCCTTCGGATATACGCACCCAACATCTCTCTATTTCTTTCTCTGCCAGATGTGCCTCCCATGTGTGCAGTTCTTTTGCAATGACATGAGATTGAATCTCGACCACACTCTGACTAGTATTTTCCAACATTTCGCCTTCCACCACCCATCTGGCTAGTCCTGTCACAAATATTCCATCTGATTTACTTACAGTAGTCTGTCTTGCTGTTTGGCCTGTAAGGGCATTGACTTCCCTTACATCATCAGTCACTTTCTCAATGTCCTCTTGTCATTCCTTCATTCAAAGCTTTATTTCTCGCCTTTTATATATATTTTTTGTGTTTTTGTACAGTGTTGTATGCTGCTTTTCAATACTTGCAAAGGGTTTTGGAGGGCAACAAATAGACAGCGCATACAAACTAACAACAAACTGACAACACAAGTTAACAACTGTATTGTTGGTCAAGAAGTTTGTCTGTCTGCCACACTGCCTGTCAGTGAATGTGCACCGATGACTGTCTGTGGAACTCTTTCACAACTCCTCTGTTGCTTCCTTTCCCACCAAGGTCATTTCAGGCCAGCTCTAGGTCGTCTGTGGCACTATCAACCAGGTCTGACTTTGTAACCATCAACAATTTCCATATGAGGACCTTTCTTATAATGGCGAATGTGAAACTACAAGTCCCAGAATTCAAAGTTATTTCGGTTTGAAAGCCGAGAGCAATACATGAGAGGTGGCCAATTTACAGACAGCAAGGAGCATTTTAGGAAGTTAACAAAAAATAAACTACAAAAATGACATGGTCTTGGGCAGAGCACAATTAAATAAAAGCAGACTGACCTCTGCTAACTGCCTATTGTCTCGCAGGACAAGGCCTCTTTTTAGGGCCTGCACTCTCACTGCTCGCACAATGTGCGCCTGCTCTGCCCTCCCGGATCACAGCACAGGAGCCATGTGCACGACAAAGCACCCTCAGCTCGAGAGTGCGCCCAAGCACAGCCCGGGAGAGGACTGCATTCAGGCACAGTCCCTTCCTCGGAGCACCGCGGCATTCACTCGCAGATCTCCTCCTCACAGCCTTTCCACGTACCGCCTTTTCTCCCTGCTCTACCCATGTGTCGCATTCTCTCACAGCTCTTACTCTTCCTCACCTTCTCTCAGAGCCTTGTGAATCGATTAGATCTGAGAATGCTCAAAAGTTGCCTTTAAGAAGGAATCAGCCAGAGCTCAACATTGTAAGAGAAAATATTCCTGGAACTTTCTCTAATTAGATGTTTGGAGCAAGAAAACAGCATCGCCAAAATATATATATTTCAGTAAATCGCATGCTAATTTTGCCAATTTTCCACAAGCTACAAATGTAATGTTCTCTAAACCATAAATTCAATATACACAGTGTGGGCTGGTGTTAATGTGCCTATAAAGGAATGCAGTAGTTTTTTTTTATAAAAGCAAAATAACGTTTTTCTGCTAAATTATTTTAAAGATGCCATCTTTTTAAATACATATAAATATTCCTAAAAAGATTAGCCTGCTGGAGTTGGTTAATGGAAATAAAATCAGGAATTCCAGGGAGTGAGTTCAGGGAAACAGAGGTATGACTAACGCAGCGCCACTTTATAGTGAACTAGCAGCCCGTCCCGACGTTGTCCGGGTATGAATTGCTGCCGGCTAGTAGTATATTGTTTTGTAGGATTTTGTTTTGATAGCATTTCTTATCTATGACAGGCCTGTGAAATGCTCCGTTTCACAGTGCACTGCTGATGCACTTAAGAGTGCACGTTCAGTAGTGTGTGAACTCGAGTTTCCCTACTTTATTTTTCCTTGCAATATTATATAGCGTGAACTCGACAACAGTGCATGAGCACAATTTACATTACAAAAGAACACATTCATTTGTGGTAGGCACGGGGAGACATAGAGATTTGCCTGGAATCACAGGATGTTGAGCTGATGCCGCGATTCGAACGTAGCTCCCCAGCTCTAAAGTTTGTAATTCTAGAACTTGTGGTGGGATGTGTGTCTAAAAGTGTATGTCGGTGCTGGCCATCAATGTGAGAGACCTGTCCATTTTTCAAATGGGTGGTGAAAAAATATGAGTATGTTGCTAGAGATGTGGGCCGCCGTGCCACTAATGTACTTACCGGGGGAGGGTAAACACCCATTATTCCGCAACTTTCTTTCCGCATACCATCACTCCGCATACTTTCATTACAAAAGTACCATGACTCCGCAATGGCATTATAGCGCTTGGCATTACATTTTATATGCTTTTACCACGCATACATTTACAACAAAATTCGTTGTAAATGCATGAATGGAAAAAGCATGTATTTTTTTTAATGTTTGGATAAGGTATGGGTATAGGGGTATATGTTTTGGGGTACTGAGGTATATGTTTTGGGGTGTTTGGGTATTTTAAGGGTTCAGATATAGTTTGGGGTTATGGGGTACAGGGGTAGTTTTAGGGTTTAGGGATAGGTATGGGTTTTGGGGTACAAGGGTATTTTTAGGGTTCAGGGCTAGGTTAGGGTTTAGGGGTATAGGGGTATTTTTTGGGGTTCAGGGGTAGGTTTGGGTTTTGTGGTACAGGGGTATTTTAAGGGTTCAGGGTTAGGTTTGGGTTTTGAGGTACAGGGGTATTTTTGGGGTTCAGGGCTAGGTTTGGGTTTTGGGGTAGAGGGGTATTTTAGGGTTCAGGGTTAGGTTTGGGTTTTGGGGCACAGTGTTATTTTTAGGGTTCAGGGCTAGGTTTGGGTTTTGGGGTACAGGGGTATTTTTAGTGTCCAGGGCTAGGTTTGGGTTTTGGGGTACATGGGTATTTTAGGGTTCAGGGCTAGGTTTGGGTTTTGGGGTACAGGGGTATTTTTAGGGTTCAGGGGTAGGTTTGGGTTTTGGGGCACAGGGTTATTTTTAGGGTTCAGGGGTAGGTTTGGGTTTTGGGGTACAGGGGTATTTTTAGGGTTCAGGGGTAGGTTTGGGTTTTGAGGTACAGGGGTATTTATAGGGTTCAGGGGTAGGTTTGGGTTTTGGGGTACAGGGGTATTTTTAGGGTTTAGGGATAGGTTTGGGTTTTGGGGTACAGGGTATATTTATAGGGTTATGATGGGTTAGTGTTTAAGGGTGTTGGGGCATTTTAAGGAGTAAGGGTGGGTTATGGTTATGGGGTGCAGAGGTATTTAAATGGAGCAGGGTGGGATTGGCACACGATATGAGACATGGCATGAAGGGCGGAACGTACCACATGTCCCCAGTGTTTGTCACGCCCCCAGCACACGCCCACAGCACAACGCAGACACGCCCACTATGGACTACTTTGCTGGCACGGTTCTTTTACCTTTTAAATGTATATGGTGGGCGTCTGCATAGCCTATGTCCTTCTGCTGCAACTGCCCCTTCCACTGCTGTATTGGGTGTTGTGATTGGTGCTGTGGTTCCTGAGATTACCCGCCTCAAAGGTTTGGGCTCTCTCTTTATTATATTAGTATGGATTGTTTTTGTTATAGTCACTGGAGAATACAGTTAATGCTCATGTTACATGTGCATTTGTCCTGTAAAAGACTGGAACCTGTTGATTGGTTGATAGTCGAGTTTCTCTGCATTACTGGAGCAGACCCTGTTTCAGTGTAGCCTAATCGAATGAGGACAACACCGCTTGCACAAATGTATAACGTCTGCAACTACACAAAAGACAGGAATGTGATGCAACTATCGGCCTCGCGTTTTTTAAATGTGCAAGTTGTTAATTATTTGTTCATATGATAGATAAATGTTGGAATCGTCGGTTCAATTTAAAATAAAGCCAACTAGCAGTTCATCTCGAAAAAATGCCTCACATAAAAAAACAAACTTAACATGAATCCAGCTTTAGAAGGAAGGTGTCTTTCTGCAACTGTGTTCCAGTCGAATGTAAACATTAAGCAGATGTAAACACGATGTGTTTACTCAGCACACAAGAGAAGGCAATCTTGTACGCCATGGTAATTAGGCTGGCCACTAACCTGGGAGATGGGCCCTCCGTAAATAAATGTGCCTGTAACTTCATATGTAATCTCTCCCTCCCCCAAACTCCACTCTTGTCCTTCGCTCCTCCACAGCCACTACAGAGGTCTCAGAGATTGGGAATGCCAGAAAACACAGGCCATTGCTCACATCTTTATAGTGATTTGCCACACTTTGTTAATTAAGGACAAGCTATAACATAATACTCGTATATCTGCAGAAGCCTTCCTACACCAAGACTATGTTTTATTTTCCAGTTCGGTGTTCGAATACGGAAGAGTCTTGGGCTACTTGCATATACTTAGAGTTTTGTTATCACACGTCTGTTTAAAAATGCACACTTTGGAGCCCTAGCAGGACAAAGCCTCGGCAAATCCTTTTACACCCAATGATTTACAAATTTAGAAAGGCTGCATTGAATTCAAGATGGGTCAAGGGGCAAAAGAAAAAAAAAAAGTAGGAGGTCACTGCATTTTGATTGAGGGTCAGCAGACAATATGGCATACAGGATGTAGCCTCAAACTGCTGTTAAAAACAGCATTAGAGGTGAGGTTCCGTGACAATTGTAAGTGGTGTTTTTAACTCGCACGAATATGGTCGAGTCTAGTATCTATGAACCGCAAATGACGAGTTTTGTAAGTGTGCGCAGTTTCGCTGTGCTAACTTAAACCGTTCGTTTGTTATGTGGGTTTGTCATCTGTACCCACGGGTTCCATCTTAGATACGGCATCCATTTTGTCTCTTGCCCTCAAGTAGCCAGCGAACGGACGCTGTCCGCTTCGCGACCCTGGGACTCCCAAGATATGGCGGAAGACGCATGTTCTTTGTAAGTGTCTTTATGACGAGGGGGATGCTACTGTAAGGCAGATGGCGCCGCTCGAGGCTCATCTTGCCGCACGGGCTTATTGTCTCAGTCGTGCATCTCATTAGGCACGTCCCTTTGATGCCTGTATCTCGTGCTTCTCGACACTCCCCTTTTACACCCTTTCCGATCTCCCTACTGTCTCCGTCTTCCTCTGCACCTGTCTTCGTTCCTATTTCGATCTACTTTACTGCTGATTGGAATTTGCTAATGGTGGGAAGATGGGTTTTTACAGTTGGGAACCGCCAAATGTTTCCGCACTTATGTTCCGGATCTTGTGTGTTTCAAAGTGATCTAAGCGACCCCTCTGAGAGCGACTTGTGGGAACCAGGTTGTAAACTATTGTGTATCATGTTATCCTATGGGTAAAAACTGTATAAAAGGAGCGATCCACAAATACAATTTGAAGCAGTCTCCCCGAACTACACTCGATGTACTTCCTGTGACTTCTGTGTTCCCTGCAGTAAATAAACCTTGACTCTTTGACGCCGAAGGAAGTGTCCCGTGTCTCTGTGACTTGTACGCCGGAGCAGGTTACCCACGAAGGTTTCAGGTGTTGTGCCCTGGCACCGCTGGGTCCAAAGAACCCAGTCCTTCAGTTGGCGCCCAACGTGGGGCTTGCATCAGTGGTACCGGTCCAAGCCCGACGATCGTGAGGAACTTCGTGTGAAATCTCCGAGGGAAGGTGCACCCCGCTTCATCGATCCTGTTGTCGAAATAAGTGGCCCGAAGACTTTTCCCGCGAAGATTCCCGCCTCCTAACGGCTGCGACGGACTGCTGCCCTGACTGTAGACCTGTTTTGGCGCCTGGCGTAGACCTTGGTATAGCGAGACGATTGACGGGCCTTCCTGAGGACGCCATTGATCTTTGAGTTAAGTATTTGTGGGTCGCTCCCAGAGTTCTTGGTTGTAGACACTTTAGCGAGTGTCTTTGTTGTAAACACTTTAGCGAGTGTTTTTGTTGTAGACACTTTAGCGGGTGTCTTTGTTGTACACGCTGTGTGAGTGTTTTTGTCGGTGACACTTTGCTAGCGTACTTTGTTGTTGTTGTATTTGTTTGACGACTGCAGCCGCCAAAGACCGAGGGTTTAGTTCTTTGCTGGGACTTGGTAAATCCCGAAATCCCGTAACCCTTGAAGTTTGTGAAACTCGGCTAGTGTGCAAGATGCCTGGTCGCAGTACTTTGTTCAGTTGCTTTAGACCTTGTGGTGCGGATTCCCTGCTGGAGGACTCGTGTCCGATACCTCCGGTTGGAACTCCTACATATGACTTATATAGCAAACATGGGCTAGGCCCGATTGCTTTTAACGATTATTGGATCAAATATACAAAGAAAGACGGCGATCTTCGTTGGCCACCTCACGGTAGCTTCGAAGCGTCGATCTTAGATAATTTGGAAATAAAGTTGTTCGAACGTAAATCAAGGCCGGCCATGTTTGATGCCTTTCGGTTCTGGCGCAAAGAAGCCCGACAGAAAGAGATCAGACAAAATAAACGTAGTCAGCGAGATACTGTTGCTACTATAGTGAAGAAAGCTGAGCAGTTTCAGCGTGATAAGGAGGATAAGGATAAGGAAGTGTTTGAGAGATTACAGCGTATGTCCATAGACAAATGCTATCCTGTTTTGCCTACGGAGTCGGATAAGAAGGAAGAGGCAGTTGAGGATTCTTTAATGTCCTATCTTATGAAGTCGCCACCTCCGTACGTACAGGGTACCGCAGCTCCTGTGGTCCCTGCCGTACCTGTTCTTCCACCTGTTATTCCTCCACCAGTTCCTCAACCTGCACCTGCTCTTCCGACTGTTCCTGCTCCTTTGCCTATTTCTATTCCTACTGCTCCTCCGCTTCCACATACTCCTGTTCCCGCTACTGCTCACGCTACTGCTCCTGTGTTGTTAACCCCTGTTGCTGCTAACGTCTCTACTCCTTCTCTTGTTAGTCCTGTGTCTTACTCTTCTCCCTCTACTCGTAATCGTGATTCTCCCCTTGCGACAAACTTCTTTCAGTCGCTCGGACCTGTTTTTGGGTCTGCAGGTTCTGATGGTCCACAGAGACGTAGCCAGCTTCCTGGTAATAGAGAACGTGTTGCGCTATACAATATGGCGATGGGTTGGATGATAAACCCTGTTAGAAATCCACCTCGTGTTGTCCTCGAAACGTTTGATCAATTCAACATACCTACTCAGAGATATGTGTTTGATGAAATGTGCAAGTTCTTACATGATCAGATAGCGGCCAATGCGCCTGACGAGGTGCTGACCGCCCTGTCTGAACTCCGGCTTCAGTTCGCAACTGGACTGATAGTCGACACTAATGTCCGACGTGCTATTGAGCGGTTGCTATCTCTTCGTCCCGCTCCTATTCCTCATGCATTGTTCGTTGAGGACATTGAACAACGAGATGGGTCTGGCCAATATCCTATGCGTGAAGTTCCGCCAGTTTGGGTACCCGCTGATAATACTAATGCTAATGCTCCAATACCAGCACATTTCCAGAGAGTGTGGATACACCTCCCTTGGAAACGATCGGAAGTGCTTCAGGTGAAACAAACTTTGCCTGATCCTCGCAAAAATCCTGCGGGGTATTACAAAGAATTATCGCAGCTCGTAGACGCTACGATAATGAATCTGGCCGATATCGACATGTTGTTTGGCAATGTCGTACCGCAACCGGTATGGGCCAAGATTCGTCACCAAGATCACGCGAATGAATTAGGTGGTGATTGGGCTGCCATTACAGCGGCAGACGCTGGACAAGTGGCTGCTACTAAACCCGATCAGTTGATTGAACTTCTTCCCCAGCGAATCATTACATTAATGAAAACGCTTATGCCAGCTATGAGGGTAAATTGGGACAAGTTGTCAGCCTGTAAGCAGAAGAAAGATGAGAGTGTTTCAGACTTCTTTACGAGGTTCGAGGAAACATTCGTCGATCATAGTGGGCAGGATATGGGTACTGAGGGTGGACAGAGGTTGTTTGTGGATAAATTCGTATCGAACTTATTGCCCGACTTGAGCCATAAATTGAGAAATTCAGAAAGTTCATGGGCCGTTTCTACCTCAGCTCAGATATTGGCTACGGCACAATATTACGAAAATAGAGAAAAAGAGGAAAATGACCGTGCCGATAAAAAGACGAAAGAGCTGAAAACTAAAGTGTTGTTACAACAAGCATATCCGCCGCGTTCTAATCAGAATGCGCCTCAGCAGAATAGATCGCAGTCGCAATCGAATCGATCGCAGCCGCGTAATGATTCATCTTTTCAGAGATCTTCATTAGGGTACAATCAATGTGCTTATTGTAGACAGGAGGGACACATTAAATTCAATTGTCCTGCTTTAAATGACCGTAGTGGTGGTAATTCGTCTAGAGGAGGTCGTGGTGGTGCACAGCACGCATCACGTGGTAGAGGTCATGGTGCTCAGAATGATCGCTCTGACCATTCATCAAATTCTAATAACTGTTTCGATCAACGTGGATCATCGCAAGGACGATCTGCGCAGTACAATGTAGACGATTATTACGTCGATCAGGGACCTGACGATAGTAATTACTAGGACAGCCAAAGACAAGGAGAGGGAGTGGTATCAGTTCCGGTTGATCAGAGAGGGCCTTACGTCGCAGTTGCTACATCGGGCGTCGTTGAGCCTTTTCTGTTGGACACTGGTGCAGCGAAAAGTTCTATCATGCATTCGAAACTCCCTGGCGCACCTTTGTCTGGCTTAACAAATGTTTCCGTTGGATTCTCTGGCGCCCCCGTTAGCAATCCAGTTTCGCGCCCTTTGCCCCTTAAAATTGGGCCACGTGAGCTCGAAGCTCCATTGATTTTGTCTACTGGTTGTGGCGAAAATCTTTTGGGTCTGGATTTGCTTAAACGCTTGTATGCGACTTTGTATTGTTCTCCTGCGGGTGTAAAGCTTACGTTCGGAGAGAGGGTAGTCTCTCCCATGTACTTGTCCCTCGATAAGCTTCCACCGGAATTGAGTTCTCTTCCTGCATCTTTGTGGGCGACGGGTCCAAATGACGTGGGCCTACTTGATATCTCCCCTTATGTTGTTCAGTTGAAATCGAATGTGCGATTGCCACGTATTCCCCAATATCGTATCTCCCTTGATGGTGAACGAGCTTTGTTAGCGATCATCTATGATTTGATCGAGAAAGATGTCATTGAAGAAACTCGGGGAAACGTGTGCAATAGTCCTGTACTGCCCATTCTTAAACGTACTGATCCTACCAAACCGCCTGTTTATCGTTTTGTTATCGATTTACGGGAGGTGAATAAAATTGTGGTTCCTCAATTCCCTGTTGTGCCTGACATTACGGCGCTACTGACTCTGATTCCAGCTACAGCTTCATGGTTTTCGGTGATTGATTTGAAAAATGCGTTTTTCAGCATCCCGATTGCCGAAGAGAGCAGGGACCTTTTCGGTTTCTCTCTTGGTGGACGTAGCTTCCGGTTCAAACGCGCTCCTCAGGGCTACTGTGAAAGTCCATCGATTTACAGTCAAGCTTTGAAGGGTCAACTAGATGCGTTTAGGTTGCCGGTTGGTGCGGCTTTAATCCAATACGTCGACGACTTATTGGTGGCTGCTGATACTCAGGACATTTGCAAAATTGCTACAGTGTCGTTGCTGCAACATCTCTGTGAGTTAAATCACAAGGTGTCACCTTCTAAACTCCAATATTGTTGTCAAGAAGTAACCTACCTAGGTCACTTATTGTCAAAGGAGGGAAGGAGATTGACCCCAGAGAGAATTGCAGCGATTGCGCGCATGGCTGTGCCACAAACCCAAAGAGATGTGCGTGCCTTTCTAGGTATCACATCGTACTGCAGGCAGTGGATTCCTAATTTTTCATTGCTAGCGAAACCATTGGTGGCTCTTACGTGCAAGGATGTTTCGACTCCTTTACCATGGACGGAAGAATGTCAGAAAAGTTTTTCTGAATTACGTGATTCATTGTGTTCGGCTCCTGTGTTAGGTACCCCTGATTACAGTAAACCGTTCACGTTATATGTTCACGAGAGGGAAGGTTGTGCTTTAAGCGTCTTAACGCAACCTTTTGGTGGTAAGCAACGTCCATGTGCATATTTTTCCTCGACCTTAGACCCAGTAGCTAGAGCATTGCCGAGTTGTTTGAGAGCAACTGCGGCAGCTGCGGTCTCCATCCGACAATCAGCAGGATTGGTCATGGATAATATGCTTACGGTGATGGTTCCGCATGCAGTCGATACTCTTTTGAACCGTACGAAAACTCAGCACTTGACGAGTGCGAGGTTATCTGGGTACGAATTGACGCTCTTGGCAAGCCACATTCAGATAAAACGTTGTAATGTCCTAAATCCGGCAACTTTGTTACCAATTAGTGCAGAGTCAGATGCAGTAACAGAACATGACTGTTACTTGCGGACAGAGGAGGAAACAAAAGGTCGTGTGGACCTTAAAAACACCCCATTGGAAGACCCGGATGGCATCCTGTATGTGGATGGGTCATGTTTTAAATTGCCGAATGGTGATGTGACTACTGCTTATGCTGTGGTGACATTGAATACTGTTGTTGAGACTGCGAGATTGAATCAGAATTCTGCCCAAGCTGCAGAGCTGATCGCTCTTACTAGAGCATGTGTATTAGCAAAAGGTAAACGTGTGAATGTGTACACCGATAGTCAGTATGCTTTCGGTGTAGCGCATAGTTTCGGACGATTGTGGCGAGAACGTGGTTTCTTGACGTCACATGGCACGAAAATACAGCATGGCCAGCTTGTGAACGATCTTTTGGATGCATTGACTTTGCCTGCTCAAGTTGCAATTGTTAAATGTAGTGCGCATCGTAAAGTGACGGATGATGTTGGTCGTGGTAATGCGTTTGCAGATGAGATTGCTAAGGAGACTGCCCGGAACCTTAGCACTCGAATGTATGTGACGAATTCGGTTAGGTGGCCTACAGAATCAAGTATGTGTGAGAATACTATAGAGAGTGTGAAAGCAATTCAGAATGAGGCCACCGACACTGAAAAGATGAAGTGGAAAGAAAGTACGGGAAGGTTGGATGTGAATGGTTGCTGGATTGATTTGTCAGATCAGAAAAGATGGATGTTGCCTGATGCGTATGTACTGGCCGTTGTGCAAATGGCACATGGGTTAGCACATATTAGCGCGAAAGGTATTTGCAAGTTGTTGGCTGATGTGTGGAAGAATGATGGAATTACTAAGTGTGCTGAACGTTTGGTGAAGAATTGTATGGTGTGTATAATGTACAATCCTGGCAAAGGAACCCCAACTCCCCCTGGCAGTTTTGCTCCTCCTTTGTATCCCTTTGAGGTGATCCAATTGGACTTCATCCATATGGAGCGATGCAATAACCTGAAATACGTTTTGGTTGTGGTTTGCGCATTCTCCCGATGGATCGAGGCCTATCCCCTCAAAGACAATACTGCTTTGTCTACTGCGAAAATCCTACTGAAGGAATACTTTCCTCGGTATGGAATGCCTAGAGTCGTGTGGTCAGATAACGGAAGTGAGTTTGTTGGAAGTGTGATGAAGAGTGTGTGTAAGGGCCTTGGAATAAATCAGAAATTCCATAGCGCCAATCATCCCCAGTCAGCTGGATTGGTTGAAGGGTACAATGGCACCCTTAAACTAAAATTAGCGAAGATTCAAGCTACGACTGGACTTTCGTGGCCTGATGCTTTGCCTCTAGCATTACTGTCAACTAGGGCGACTGTACACTCCCGAATAGGGCTCAGTCCCTATGAAATAGTGTTCGGCCGTCCTGCGAATGTGTGGGGGGTTCCTAGGCCAGGAATATTCTCTGATCTTGAGTTTCCGATGTTGATTGATTACTTACATGACTTGACTGCTAAACTGAGGTTAATTCATCAACAGGTTTACGACGCCTTGCCGACGCAGACGGAGGGTCCAGGCCACCAGCTCCAGCCCGGAGATTGGGTGGTTACCCGAAATTTTTCACGAAAAAACAATCTGGACCCTCGCTTCACCGGACCTTACCAGGTGCTCCTGGCCACGAGGACTGCCGTTCGTCTTGAGGGGCGGAAAAATTGGGTACATGCTACCCATTGTAAGCGAGTCCCTATTCCTTTGTCGGCAGACCCGTGGGTAAGGAAAGGCATTGCGTCAACAGAAACAGAAACATTGCCGGCGTTTGTACCTTTTAGCGACGCACAGCTTGTTGGAGAACCCTCAGCGCAGCAGAAAGCCACTGTTGAACATTTGTCAGCAAGAGACTCAAGACCAGACCAACGAACTGATCAGCAGGACGCTGTCTCTTCGACAGATCCTTTGTTCGACGTGCAGACACGTCCCGGGAAACATCGATATTCTTTGCGATCTCACACTAAGGACAAATAAAAATTTGCTTGCTTTGCTGAAATTGATAACTGCAATATCTTCGTTTCCCATGATCAACTTTGAACATTCGTATCATTGAAAATTGTTTTGTATATATATATATATCAAGCTTCTTCCTTGTATCTTTTTCTTCCACAGCTGAGAAATATTGTGCTAATATATACATATTGTGTATTGAGGGCCGTAGGGCCGCGCGCGTACTTCCTTCTGGACAGTAGGTCTTGACACTAGGTTAAAGACCGTCGGTTCCTAGGAACTCCTGGGGATTGACTATTGCTGCACAGAACGAAGTGCGTCAAGAAACGTTGCGGACGGTCGTAGGGAAATGGCATTTTCGAAGCTGAATGATTTGGAAGGAGCTCAGGCATATAGAGTCAAGCTGCAGAAACTTAGTCGTACGAAATGTTTTGTATCCCAGTTGTTTGTTTTGTTTTTAACTGCTTCTGCATTTTTGGCGGGTGGGGTGTATTACACTATGTCTTACTTCTTACTTCCTACCCCTACTCCTACTCCTTACCCTAACATTACTTCTACTGCTTCTCCTCATTCCTTTCATATGTTACCAGAACACGAACAGGCTAGACGTGTAGAATTCCGCAACAATTCCTTTATCCAGCTCCTCCATCAGCATCAGTTAGTGGTTAACACTACTAATTGTTGGGTGTGTGGGTTGATGCCACATACTACGGGTAAGGGAATTCCATATCTGGTGTTACCGTATAGTTCCCAAGGGTCAGCTCGAGCATTCCAAACAATGCTTCGAAGCGCACTGGGTTTCCACCCCACTCCAGAACAACGTTCCCCCAACGCTGGTCCTACCTCGTATCAGTGGGTGCTATCGATGGCAATAGAGGAGATGGAAGATGAGATCCATGATCCTTTTCTTATCCCTAAAGAAGAGGTACAAGCCTATAGGGTCCTAAGTAGAGGGGAATATAGTATGTTCATTAATGAAAAGCAGCTTAAAAGCTCGTCTCCAATATGGGTCGTACCCCACACTGGTAATCTTTGTCTTGTGGGTCGTGGCTCGCAAGCCTCACTTGGAGTAAGTGCTTGCACTGAAAGTTACGTTTTGCCAATGTCCCCGTCCCCTGTGTTTCTGGCTGCCAAGGGTACATACTTTATCTGTCATGATCGTGCATACACATGGTTGCCCGCAGACTTCATGGGCTCATGTTTTGTTGCAAATCTGTTGCCTCCGACGTTTACTGTAGATGCCGATTATCATAAGACTAGAGTTGTACGAGGCGTAATTAGCGAAGAGGATACTGCCGGTCAAGAGGCAGGAGACTTTTTCAAGGGTTTCCTCCCGTTTTGGGGACCTATGGTTAATAGTAGGAACCTGAGACATTTGACTCGAGTGGTAGAATCGACAGCTAACATTACTGCCAGTGCCCTTGGTAATATCACCACAGAACTTCAGGCGGAGAGACTTATGACATTACAAAACCGTATGGTTTTAGATGTTGTCTTAGCAGATCGCGGTGGGGTATGTAAAGTGATCCATTCGAGCTGTTGCATTTTCATTCCAGATAATGCTCCTACTGTCTATCAAGCCATCTCGAAGTTGCACAAGATCTCCGAATCCATACACGTGGATGTAGGGGATTGGACGCTACTTGGTTGGTTTTGGGGCCTGGTGTCGACTTGGGGTTGGAAGATTCTGACGATCATCGGGGTTGTGGTAGTGTTCCTGTTCACGTGTTGCCTTTGTGTGCAGTGTGGTCCTGCCTTATGTGGCCTCTGTGCTACAACGTGTATGAGACAACCATCTGTTACCAAGGGGACTCGGTTGGACAGAGCTATGCTACAACGACATCTTGATGGTCTGATGAATATCGAGTATGATTCCGACTAGTGCTTGCCTACATGAGGGCAAAAGGAGCGTCTGAGGTTCCGTGACAATTGTAAGTGGTGTTTTTAACTCGCACGAATATGGTCGAGTCTAGTATCTATGAACCGCAAATGACGAGTTTTGTAAGTGTGCGCAGTTTCGCTGTGCTAACTTAAACCGTTCGTTTGTTATGTGGGTTTGTCATCTGTACCCACGGGTTCCATCTTAGATACGGCATCCATTTTGTCTCTTGCCCTCAAGTAGCCAGCGAACGGACGCTGTCCGCTTCGCGACCCTGGGACTCCCAAGATATGGCGGAAGACGCATGTTCTTTGTAAGTGTCTTTATGACGAGGGGGATGCTACTGTAAGGCAGATGGCGCCGCTCGAGGCTCATCTTGCCGCACGGGCTTATTGTCTCAGTCGTGCATCTCATTAGGCACGTCCCTTTGATGCCTGTATCTCGTGCTTCTCGACACTCCCCTTTTACACCCTTTCCGATCTCCCTACTGTCTCCGTCTTCCTCTGCACCTGTCTTCGTTCCTATTTCGATCTACTTTACTGCTGATTGGAATTTGCTAATGGTGGGAAGATGGGTTTTTACAGTTGGGAACCGCCAAATGTTTCCGCACTTATGTTCCGGATCTTGTGTGTTTCAAAGTGATCTAAGCGACCCCTCTGAGAGCGACTTGTGGGAACCAGGTTGTAAACTATTGTGTATCATGTTATCCTATGGGTAAAAACTGTATAAAAGGAGCGATCCACAAATACAATTTGAAGCAGTCTCCCCGAACTACACTCGATGTACTTCCTGTGACTTCTGTGTTCCCTGCAGTAAATAAACCTTGACTCTTTGACGCCGAAGGAAGTGTCCCGTGTCTCTGTGACTTGTACGCCGGAGCAGGTTACCCACGAAGGTTTCAGGTGTTGTGCCCTGGCACCGCTGGGTCCAAAGAACCCAGTCCTTCAGAGGACAAGAAGGAATGTAAGATGCTGAGTGTTGTGCAAGAATTGCAGTTGTTTAGGCTTTTCAAAAGAGAATATGCAGTTTAAAAGGAACGATTGGTGGGATTGCAAGGGCGAGATTGTAGATCTCTATCTTATCACTCTAGATCTAAACCCCGTTCTGGTCAACTGAAACTTTATTGCCTGTCGTTGAGGAAAGAAAGTGCATCCAATACCAGGTTAACTTCGCTAATGATGGACTCGACTCAGAAAAACCACAAACTACTTCTAGCTTTTAAATATTTATTATAGTGTCAAAGTTAACTGCAAGTACAGGCATCTCAAAATGAGATTCAAAAGGTATACAGGCACCACTACATACATGTGCACTCGAAAAGCCCTCAGGCGAGCAAAGAACACAACTAGGACTAATTCCAAAATTAAAAGGGCTGCAAGCATAGACACATATTGTGATCTCTCCGTCATTTACAAGAGGAGGGAAGGTTTCAGGTTAGGCTGTCCCTACCCTGCTCTAGATGGTATCCCTACTTAACAGAGTCCCAACCTACCAAAAGGTGTCAGCTGTGAATGACTTCCTAAGAAGAGCACCCACACTTAGTCTCTAGGTGAAACCCTATGATCTCCAGTCATGACCCCTCTCTGCCTACCCATCCGCTCTCTAAAGGGTCCTCAGGCAACTGCTCTAACTCCACCCCGGGGTACTGACCCTAATACAAAAACACAATAACATTTGAGACGCCCATCGTGAGACGCCCCTCACGTGGTGTCGATTCTGGCTTTTTCCATGATGATCTTCCTCTGGGCCTCGTGCGTTAGCGTTGACCTTGCTTCTCAGACTCTTCTCCGGCCCGCCGATACCCCCTAAAACATTCCTGAACCCTCCTCCGTGTCTGCACCAGTCTCTTGAACAGAACTCTATTCATCCAATTATTAATTGGATCCTCCTCACATATGCAGACAGACATCCGTAGCTGAATCTCCATTCCCATAGACTTCTAACAGAAGTTTGCAACTTATTTCCTGACACAAGTCGGCCTGTACCAGTACGTGTAAATCAGAAACCCTTTTATCACTTCAGGCCTACAACTCTTCTCGCAAAGGTCAACTAAAATAACATGTTAGCATCTTATTATTAAAGAAATAATAAACACATCTATAGAATATAAAGCCAACGAATAAACAAATCATTTTTAACATTAGTGCAATCCATGTCGATGCAAAGGAATATACCTTTCTAAACCCTTCTGGCCTAGCCATAAGGCCCGTTCCCTTCTATGCCTTGCAGCATGACAGTCTTCCATTAGCAGCTACATAACATGGATCATGATTAATCACGTCTAATAAAGGTATACATTTTCACACATTTCTGCATTAGTTCCACTTCTATATGAAATCTCTAGATTAACTACACATTTCGAAGTATAGGTGAATATATTTTCAGCACTCATAGCATTTCTCTTATGATTTGTGCGTACTACTTGTAATTCTGGGGTACTCATACAATTTGTTCAGTTTGCGCTCTCTCAGGATAATTAGCTGAAAACAAACGTGCTTTTGTTTAATAGGAACACCAACGTGCAACAATAAGATTGTTTCCCCTATTGCAGTTTATCGTGGCTTAACGTAAGTTAGGATGCTTGTCTATATACCTAGCAGTATAGGTATACAATTATTTGTCAAGCAAGACAGTATAGCAAAGTGAAAACGTTTTTAACATTTTTCATATGGGTTCGGGTGTTTACATTTGTGGCAGACCAGGTGATACTAGGACTTTTTTTTTGGGGCTTGGTTGAAACGCAGATTTACACGCTAAATATACCATTGAGTGCCTCTGTACTTATTAGAGGCCTATGTTTATAGAATGGGTGTAGATTGGGCTCTGTATGCACAAACACATAGATCTGGGAATTTGTGTGTAAACAACTTACAGGTATATGTGGGGTTGTTTGTTTACACGTTTGGGAATGTATACTTAAATTTGCGTTGGATGGCGTTGCCACACACTCGTAAGTGGGACTTAGTGCTACTGCATACATACATATATGATATATGTGCATGGAACTATGTGTACGCATACATGTGAAAATGCGTGTATACTTATAAGCAGTACGGCGTGCACACATGCATGTGGGACAGGACTGTGAGCACACATACATAAGGCATTCACGATTCTAAACTCTTCCACCGTGTAGCGTCAAACATGGCTTGACGAGACAGTTTGCGGAGCAGCTGCTCCTCCAGGCTCGAAAGGGCCTGGAGATCAAAGGAGCCAAATTGTGGCCACTGTATTCAACATTGCTTCGTTTCGTATATTTTACCCATAAGGAAGAAAACATGATAGCAGATGGCCCATATTCTAAACATACATCTCATAACTTGGAGTTCCTTCTGGAGGAAGCGGACAAGCCATAATCTCTTGAATTTACTACTGACTGGCATGCTTAAAAACAGATAACAATTGGGAACAAAAGGGGTTAGGTCCTTTATGTGGTGAGGGCTAGACCTAATATCAATAGTGAACAACACAAAGTACCCAAACCACAGTGACTCAATACGTTTTTTTGATACAGGGTAAGAAACCAATTTATTGTCGCTTCCCTAGACACCATTATTTTGTGTCAATCATTTTGTATTTTTTATATTTTCAAAGAATTACTGACAGAAAAAGACATTGATTGCAAATATTTACAAGGCTAAACAAACTTTAACAAACATTAAAGGCAAAGACTATTTACACATTTAGAAACCATTATGTCACACATTAGAAAGTATTCTCACATCAGACATTAAATAAAACAATTATTGAAAAAATAATACAAACATTTTTATCACAAACAACAAAAAAGTTGCAAACACTGAATGAGAGAAACTAGGGGTTAGGAGGATAGAATATAAGTAATTAAATGACTTATATATATTTTAATCCTGACCAGCCGGTCCTAGCTTTTGTACAACAATGATACTTTGTATCTCCCAAACAACACTGCAGACGCGTTTCTAGACCAGACTGGAGTCACTGGTCTGTCATCAGGGCTGTATGTGTCTTGTATCTGTAGGATACAAAAGCAATGTTTTGCTTAGTCTAGTGTGTGGGCTCCTTATTAACATGAAGTAGCTATAATGACGGTGTGCGCTACATACCAAGTCTGCTCAATGTAGAATTTCAGAGGGGGTCTTTTGGAGGTCCGTTTAAATGAATAGCGTGGCCAAACAGAGAAGCCTAGAAAGATTTTAAGGATGTTTTTTAATTACATGATTGATTCATTCATTATGCTAGTGGCTGAGTCAGTTTGGGGAAGTGAAAGCGTACCTTTTACTTTGGGTAGTGCCGAGTGCTGGCAGGATCCATTAGGAGCGGCATAACCATCAATTTTGATTCTGAGATATGAGAGAGATTGACATTCAGAGCCTTGGCGGCGTGCAAAGGGTCTTTCACACTCGCTTGGACAATTCAAAGAAAGGTTGCCTACCTTGATTTATTCTCTCTTTTGGCATGAAAGGGGTTGTTAATTTCAGCTTTCTAAAGGAAAAAAAAGCGCAATCTTAGTTCTTGCTAGTTCAGCGCTAGGCGAGCGCCTGTTAGTGCAGGGGGGCGAATACCTGTAGCTGGAGCTGCTGCTCTGTGCTGCTGGATTCGAATTTCTCTCAATAAAGATGGCCGCCGCCATTTCCTGTTTGTTATATATGCAGAAACTGTGCTGATGCATTATGGGGCATGTAGTCCCATAAATCCCAATTACTTAAAAAAAAAATTTTTTTATTATTATTGTCACAAAAATCATGAGTGGGTGCTGGGCATATTATCGTCAACACCTTATCGTAGTTTGGAAGTAATGGGTACATCACTCCCAAATATTTGATGTATTGTTTGTTTTAAAGCAAAGAAGGACTCTGCTAGGATGTGCTAGCGTTTTGGGTGGCTTCTCGGGGCCAGGGACCTATTCTCATGAGATAGAGGACCAAGACCAGCGGGCAAACCAGGGATGTCTAACCGGCGCAAATCAGAGTCATTCTATCCATGTTGCCTTAGTGTTGATTTTCCTCACACTAGTGGTCATTAGTTACTTAACCACATGTTTGTTTTAAAAGGTTTCACAAACAAATAGATTAAATTGAAAATTAATGAATGTGAAATTACTTTGACTAATCGAGCAGACCTAATACTTAGCCTCTCTGGTTCATTTTATGTGTCATTTGGGATTAGTATTGCAGTTTGAATGTATGAATGCTTCTGGTATGACTGTGATATGATTGATTTTTGTATGTCTGGCTGATTTTATTGCCCTGTTTTGTGTGCTTTTCTTCATTTTTGTATATAAACTGTATTGTGTATTGACCATATGAGTTGTAAGTCAAAATAAATATACTTTCAAAAAATCTTTTTTCCAAAATAAAAAATTGCTATTAAATAGCAGTTCCCAAGATTGAGCAGGAGTTATTTTTTTGGTTGAGAATTAATCATCCCAAAACAGAGTATCAGTATTGGCAATCTTGTTTTGTTGTTTCGATTACCAGGCTCAGCCTTACTGATTAGAGCCAACCCCATTTCTTTTGAATGGTCCATTTTAGAGCATATATGGACAGAATCCCTGCTCTCTTCACACCCCTCCCCCACCACACATAGTCTCTCCCACCCAAAAATCCCCCAGTAACTTAGGCGACAGTATTTGCTTGACCTAGGTAACTTTCAAGTTTGCGTTGCTTATGACTAAAAACAATGCCCACCATGGACGAAGACGTCACCAGCGAAACAAGCATTTGTAATGCAATAGGTTTGAGCTATTGGTGTTGCATTATTATTAGCAATGCCAATAGCTCAAACATTAATAATGCGAGACCTATTGCATTGCAAATGCTTGTTTATTTTAAGCAAATAACAACCATTGACAAAACCAATAGTCCTGGCTTGTTGTTGGTGGAATGATACTTGCTGTATTATATATCTGGATGCAATGATAGAAACAACATAATACCAGTCGCGCAGAACACTATGCTAAGCACAAATTTTTAACCTAGATGTTTTAAACCACGCCCTTAATTACATCGAACACCCCCTTTGAAGAGACCTCCCAGTTTTTTTACGCCACCTAAAGCCCTGGAAACAACACCATGTCACCTCACATCCTTGCACTGTGCATCATGCATGACTCATGACTTCTAGTTTTCAGATTGCCTATGTGCAGGGGCATAGTGAACCCTCCCCCACCCCACCCCTTGCTTTAGGAACTACACCAAGGTGAAGTTCTTGATGGGCCTCTTCTGTCAACAACTCTACAGACAAAGGCTCAGCTCATAATGTGAAAAGGTGGGTGAGTAAATAAGGGAAGGAATGTGTGAAGGGCTGGATGGATTAGTGAAAGGATGAATGAACGTGTGAATGGATAGATAATGAAAGAAAGGATCGATAGATGAGTGAATGAGTGGAAGTATAGATGAGAGAAAAGATAAATAGATGGATGTATGGGTGGAAGGGTATATGATGGGCTAGTGAATGGGTGGATGGATGAGTGAAAGGATGGATGGATTGATGAATTGATAAGTGAAAGGGTGGGTGGTTGGATGGATGGATAAGTGAAAGGGTGGATGGATGAGAGAATGGATGGATGAGTAATAGGGTCAACGGATTGATTCATGAATGGATGAGTAGATGGGAGGGTGGGTGGAAGGATGGATGGATAAGTGAAAGGGAGAAGGAGAGAGAAAGGGAGGATGAATGACTAAAAGTGTGAATGGGTGGAAGAATAAGTGACTGGGTGGATGGATGAGTAAGTGAAAGGATGGCTGGATGGGTGAATGGGTAAATGGCTGGATAGATGAGTGAATAGATGGATGGGTAGAAGAGTGGATGGATGACTGTACGGATGGATGGGGTAAAAGGGTGGGCGGATAAATAATGGATGGATGAGTGAAAGGGTGTATGGAGGGATGGATGAGTGAAATTATGGATGAAGGATACATGGTGGATAGGTTTGCAAATGATTAAATATGTTTGGATAGAGTTGGGCACATAGATGGAAGGACAGAATGAATGGTGAAAGACTGAATGATATAGAAAAGAATGATTACACCTTGTAGCACCCATTATCTTAAGTAACATTTCCTATACATTGACTTTCACGTTTGTATGAGTCATTGTCTATACATAATGTGTGTGTGATGTAACACACTCTGACACCCTGCCCTACGTACTTGGGATGAGTAACACTATAAATCAAATTAAATACACATGAGAGACGGTCTATGTGAAGATGAGGGGCACCATTGGAGGGTGGTAGCAAGGCCGGACTGGCCAACCGGGCATCAGTTGTTCCCTGGGAGGCTGGAAAGGGGGGTGAGCGGTTTTGATACTTGGGGCTGGCACTGCAAAATTCCTTGTATATACAGTAGTTTTCAATCAACGATAAAAGCGGCCCCACTTGTATTCAGGTGTGGTTCACCATCGTCTGGTGACTAATGTACCTGCTGGAGCGAGATGAGAGTTTTGAATCGTCTAAGGTAGCAAGCAGCAGCCATACTGAAAAACCATGAAGTGCACGATTGTCTCAACCTAATATAAACTTATTTTGACTTGTACTTAAGTGGTTGTCTATTTACTTACTTATATACTATTTCGCGACCTCCTCTGACGCGTCAGTAAAACTTACCTTTTGTCCCGAAGTTTTGTCCTGAATTTTGACCTTTTTTCCTGAATTTTGACCCTTTGTCCTGAATTTTTACACTCGCTGTCCTGAATTTGCACCCATGCCAGTTGGTCACCTTAACATGAGGCCGTGTTTACACTAAATTGCTTCCACTAGCTCTACGCGCAGAACACAGCTCGCTGTGCAGTGCGGTGTACATGTACCAGCTCTACCTTTCTCAGAGCGAGGCTGGGAAGGGCCAGTGTACCGTTGTGTACCAGTGTACTGAGTCAGCAGAATCTGACGTTCACACGCGGCTGTTCCTGTGATTCAGCAGCTCACCTTTGCAGCTCCTCGGGTGTCCAAACTCCTTCACTGTATGCATTGAGTTAGTTTCTCACCTTCCACAGCAATCAGGCTTAGGGTGACCCACCGTCTGTAAATTTCACGGACCGTCCGTCATTTCAGTGCCAAGTTCGTTGTCCGTTATAATGAGCCATGCTACACTTACAGCATGTGGTGTGTCGGTGCCTGCATTCTGATTTTGAAAACAACAGCTCACAACTATGGTGGAATGCATTAGCTCCTACTTAATAGTCAAATAATGCCCGGTGTTCAGAGGGATGAATAAATAACAAACTAATTTCCACCTGAGTGCAACTGAAACAGGAGCCATGCTTTGGGGTTCCTGGTGTGCTGCATTTTGAAATAAACAACAGGGCTAATAGCAAAGACTTCCGAGTTTTTTGCCAGCCTGAAGTTATCATGCAGCTATAAAAATGTCAATGTAACTCTGGTGATTAATTTATTTCCTAAAGAGATATCTGAGCTTTGACTGATCCTAGTTTTAAAGAAGAACAGACGCGAATGTGCCTGTTGCAAAGCAAAAAGTGTATAATGTAGTTAAAAACATTTTTTTTATGTAGATAGTTCAGTGGGTTCATGCGGATAATAATAAATATGTATTCACAAGAACAGCCCCAACCACTATGTTATATTTTAAACCCTATTTTTTATTTCTCCAGACCAAGCATTCTTAACATATAATCGGGGCAACTGGACTTATGCACTTCTGCGGCTGCAGTTTATTTCTCACAATTATTGATTTGTCGCATTTACCTTATAAGCCATTATCTGTGGCATAATCTGCCAATTTTAGCAAGAGCAAAAACATATTCTAGCTAAAATGGATCAAAAGTTACTAAAAGAGTGACAAATTGTGTTCAAACGTAATGGAAGGCCCTTCAATGGTCATCTTTCTGTGACTTATTTAGGTATTTCGTTGTTAAGCTGGTACTGGTAAGGGGAAAGTTTTGCTCAGACAGTATTACTATTTGCCCTGTATTAAAATTAAAAAAGTAATATTGTAATACTACAAAATATGCGCCGCATTGTGCTGCATAATTTGCACTTACTTGCTATATAATGTAGTCAACCCCGACGCATAATTCAAGTGGCCCTGCATAAAATGCCTACCAGTATGAATGGCATGTAACTAGATCTTGCAGCCCTCATTATCTTAAGTAACATTTCCTCTACATTGACTTACACACTTTTATGAGTCATTGTCTCTGAATAATATGTGTGTGATGTGAAGCGCTCTTAACACTAAATCGGGATGAGTACCACTATAAAAGAAATGAAATACACATGGTAGAGGTATACAGGGAAAAGAGGGACACTGTTGAATAGTGGTACTGAGGGAATCCTTGGAGAATGAGGTCTTTTGGGGGAGGCCCCAATAAACATTGTCACACCAGGTGGAAGCAGCACTAAAGCCGGCCCTGCCAGGCTTTGCACGCCCTCTTGTTAATGGAGAATGGAGAGCACAATTAGAAATGTGCATTGATCCCAAAATCTTCTAGTGCCTCACTGTAACCTACTAGGCAAGTGCCGCATACTGCAGCCTTGGATGGATTTCGCCCACATTACCTGCTGTCGCCACACCGGTCGTCTGACCGCTCTATTTTGAATTCGGCGGTCGGACTGCCGCAGGCCCACTGCAGGACCCCCTGGTGCCTCAGGACCATGGGGAGGCATGCAGGGGGGCACATAGTGTGCAGTGCAGGAACTTGTTTTGATGTTCCCATTGTGGTTCCTTTTTAATAGGCACCCCCATGGGAATGCCAAAAGACTGCCCACCAGACGGGAAAATTCGTAATCTGGCCGGCGGCTGGCGGTGAGTTTTGGCAGTGTGGGTGCGAGGTGGTGGCATGCTGCCCGGCTCCCACATCGCCAAACTCAGAATTAGGCCCTATGTGTTCAAGAAAAGAGGGCAAATGCCAGACTGTATCATCTGACACACTTATTCCCTTGTGGATTAATGTTTACAAAATTCCTTAACTTTGCAGTCAAACACAGAATAGTAAAGTGGAGTAGTTGACAGCCTTGTTGTGGTGGTAAAGGGCGTGTGAAAACAATGGCTATAAGCTGTCATTATTTTTGTAACACACAACTTTTAAATACCTGTAAATCACCTGTGCAACTGTTTCAAGACATATCAGCAGTTAGAAAAACACAAATGGACCATTTGTTTGTAATTCAGACACTTCAATTGGGGATGTTCAAATTATACATATTTGCTGAATCTGCATTTCCACACGTGATCATTTGTGTGCTATATAGTTTTATCAGTAAAATTGCATGTTGTCATTTTGCTTCCATGCAATGGAAAATGTTCTGTATGTAAAAGACAGTATCTCTTTCTGACCTACAATAATGCCTCAACAACGTTTACAGTTTCTGGTCTGAAGAACACTTCTGTGCTTCAAGGAGAATCTGCAGTTTACAGCTCACAGAAATGAAATGGCCCAATCAGTGTACTATTTCCCATATAGAGGTAAAATAAGGAGGGCTTATATAGGCTAGCCGAGGCATTATATAGTAATGTCAACCCCTATCTAACCGTTCTGGTCCACAAATAATGCCATAACAATCAGCCGTCTGCAGCCAATTATAGCTCATGCAGGATGGTTAATAACTTCTTTTTTCCTGCGTCGTGCTCCTACCCTCTCACAAGACCTGTCTGCTGTGGGTCTTATTCATCACTCAGTACTGTACCAGCCTCAAAACCTGTCATCTCCAGCTGAACAGACATGCAGTGCGTGGAGCGATCTGACACATAAAGCTGGCCATTCAGAGGACAGCACTCTAATCCAGCACTGCAGGTCCCCATTAGCTACATTCTATGCGTGCTGCTTTCCATCTCAAAATGGTACTCAGATATGAGATGCTAGTAGCAAAGTCCATTCGAGCAGATCTTTAAGACCACTTCTCTTACCAAACATGCCTGCTCAGGATCATGAACTGTAAATAAAATATCAGACAGGACAACCCAGTGCAGTAACCATATAAATAGATTATGATCATATGAAATACCACAAAAAGACCTGCAGAGTTGCTCAAAGCTGCTCACATACCAAAAAAACGTGAAGTGCACAATTCTCTTAACCATATATTAACTCATCTTGACATGTACTTATGTTGGTAGTCTATTTACTTACTTATATACTATTGCAAGACCTCCTCTCATGTTTCTGTAAAACCTACCTTTTGTCCTGAATTTTGACCTGGCCTGAATTTTTGTCCTGAATTTCGACCCTTTGTCCTGAATTTTTACACTCACCGTCCTGAATTTGCACCCATGCCAGTTGGTCACCCTTATCAGGCTATGGGAAGTAAGAAACTCTTGGAATGACTCTGAGTGGTGGTGTGTAAATTGTGTTGCAGCATCTTTTCTTCTGATTGTTGCCACGAGGCAGCTAAGGGGGTCTCTGCTCGATGCCCTGCCCTGCTGTTGCTTGACCGGCTGTGCTCCAATCAATGCCTCCTCCTGCTCAGGCAGTGAAACGAATTTGAAACCCATCACCTGTAAGAGCACGAGGCCAAGAATGTATTATTCTACGAGGCTCTGGCACCAGCCTTCCACAACTCTACAAACATGCCCGTTGTATCGTATACTTTTCACATCGCCAAGTAGTAGCTTCTAGTTGAATAATTACTCTTTGTACATTCAAATACGAGAAAAAGCATTTTTAAAATTGTTAATCAGTGAAGTCTCACCTAGCATTTGTAAATGGTGCATTTGTGCACATGGGCAAACATATTCCATTAATAAAAACCAGGAAAAAACGCACACATCATACTTAAATCCGTATTGTAATGGCATAAAACACCACATCATTACTGAACAGTCAAAACTAATGCCCAATTTACTAACAGTTTGTTCTTGTGCAAAGCAATACATAGTGATGCAAAATCTCAGTGTGTATTTACTATCCAAAAGGTGCAACTGTTCACCAAGCTAAAACATAGAACAAAAAAATTATATTAAACATATAGACTAAACCTATTGCATTTACCAACGCTTGTTCATTTAGAGTGAAGCTAACTCCAAGGAGTGATGGAGCACCCCACAGAAATTATTTTAGGTTGAAGTCATTTTTATGTGCATTTAAAATAGAGTAAGGCAATGTACAACAATTACCACATTGCATTCACCCACAATCACCAGTAATTTTTATGAAATGAACACTGCTCCAACCTTCACTCTATTACCAAAAATGCCCCTAATGGAACTTTGGAAGAGGAAGAAGAGGGAAGAAAAGAAAAGAAGTAAAGAACATCTGTGCAAAGGAGAGAAAAGGCAGAAAAGAAGGTAAAAAGCCTGAGTTATCCGGGAATATGGGAGGTGTAAAAGTAGGGAGAAATGGCATACAATATTGCCAAGATACCAGTGCTTTAAACCCATCTCTACCCCAGTACTGTTTCAAGCACCTAAAGAGGGAATTTTCTACTCTATATCAGAACCTGAACCTCAAAATAGCAGTCAGAGTTCACCCATGCGTTCTGTTTCAAAATCTTTATTTCTGCAGTGAAACACAGCACAATAGAGACCTATCAAGGGTCCTTGACACTGATAAAAACCACAGTTAATAATTTGTTAAGAAGAAATAAAAACACAAAAAATACACAGCATAAAAACATTTTCAAAATGCAAGCAGATGATAGTAGCAAATTTCCAAAAATCCATTTGTTTTCTCCTACTGAGAGCACATTTAAAAAAAAGAACACATAGAGCAGTAAAGAGATGTGCAATTCAGTGATAGCAGGAAAGATAAGACCGCTGCACAACTTCTAATGCTACTGGTTCTGATTAATGGAGCTAATAACTTTTTGGAGTGGGCCATATAATATTTACAAAGAAAGTGAAATGAAGCAAGCCCAGAGGAGAGGACTTGTCACAAGGACAAAGTAACACATTAGTACAGTTAAATTGATCCAGTGGGAAGCTTAGTTTCCACCTTACTATCCCCAGCTTAAATCTAATTAGCAGGACTCTGTCCCATTTTATGTCAAGGACAAATATGGTTCCATATAGGGAGTAGATTGCAAGCTAGCATATTCCGTAAAGGACGTTTTGGCTGCTTCAGATACCTCTCTGTGCAATCGATTCCTGGTTATAAACACATTCCCAACCCAGGATAGAGCAGCTTTGAAAGTACTAGAGGGGGGAAAAAGTTTGGGTCTTCCCAGATCAAACATTCCAAAAAGATAAAGTACAGGACGCAGGTAATCTCTTAGAATATACTCAACAATTAAAAGCCCGTATAGGGAAACTCCAAGAGTTAGCCCATACACACTTAGAAAAAAGCCAACAAAAACAAAAGCAGATCTACGACAAAGGGAAAAAGTTAAGAGTCTATCAGCCAGGAGACTAGGTTCTTGGGCTGTTACCTACTTCTACACATAAAATTAAATCTGAATGGAAAGGCCCCTTTCAGATAATTGAAATAATTGGACAAGTCTTATATAAGTTACAGATGGGTCGGAATAAAGGATAAATATTTCACGTAAATCTATTAAAAAATGGTTGGGACCACCTTCAAACTCCATAAATACTATCTTCCCTGAAACTGATAACAAAACCACACTAGGGAAACTATCCATCAATGATGAATTAAGTAAAGAACAAAGAAAGGAGCCAGAAGAGATACTACGACGCTTCACCACTACATTTTCCGATATACCTGGCAAGACTTTTTTTTTTAACAAATTTTATTTGTCAAATGACACACATAGAGCAGGGCTCTGCGACCCAGAGACAACTGCACAATAAACATAAAACATCCTGATTCTGACTTTTCAATACTGATATCAAGGAGTGATAATGAGCAATACATATTAAATAAAACCACTTGAAAAACCCTTCCTAACAACCCCCTCTTCCCCAGTCGCACTAACAGCTGTCCAAGTATAGCCTAGCCATAAATGTTGCACAACAACCACTCACTACAAAATACGACAAAGCAAGGAGCCACAGCCTGCACCAGGAGGGTAGAATTTAACTGGGTGAAGGGGCCCTGCCGCAGGGACCGTTTCCAGCAGCAAACCTCGGTAATCCACATATCGCTTCCAAACTTTAAAATATTTCTGCGCCAGCCTAGTGCAGTGAAAATGGGGAGTTCCAGTCTCATGCAAAAGCCCAGTCCCCTCTTCCACGTCAACACCGAGGGCGGCGGCGGCGCTTTCCATGCTCTAGCAATGTCTCTCTCCGCCAGAGTAAACCCTAACAACATAAGATGGCGCTTGTAGATATTGCCTCCAATCCCATCCAAGACATGTAAAAGCACCAATTTCAGCAAGAGAAGGAAATGTATTTAAACTAAAATATTATCGAATTCCCACTGCTTCATGAGACTATATCCAGACTGAATTAGACCAGATGTTAAAAAAAGGAGTCATAGAACTTCGTCAAAGTAACTGGTCTTCTCCCATAGCACTTGTCCCAAAAACAGATGATAGAATCCGATTTTGTATAGACTCCTACACCATCAATACAATCTCTAAATTTGATGCCTATCCCCTTCCCAGAATAGATGAGCTAATACAGAAATTAGGGGAAGCCAAATACATCACTACTATAGACCTCAACAAAGGTAATTAACATATACCTTTTAAAGGGGAGGACAAAGAAAAAACAGCTTTCTCAACCCCTTTCTGCTATTTCATTTTACTGTTCTACTTGTTGGACTCCATGGAGCCCCTGCTCTCTTCCAATGTTTTATCAATTTAGTGATGAAAAATCATAAAGAATATTAATCTGCCTACTTGGATGACCCTCTGTCAGAAGATAACTTGGTACATTTGACGAAGGTCCTTGACAATTTGGCAAAAGCCAATCTACATATTAATGTTGAGAAATCAAAGGCTTGCTATAGTAAAGTAAAATGGTTAGTATATCTCCTAGGCAATGGAGTTATTGAATCCCAATGTGAAAAGGTCAAAGCTATCACTGAAATCCCTTTTCCTCGACAAAAAAAACTCAGGGCCTTCCTAGGATTAGGTGGTTATAACCAAAGGTTTATCCACCATAGCTGCCTCTCTGACTGATCTCCTAACGAAAGAAAACTCTGCTTCAAAGATCCTACATCTGTCAGATAAAACACTGGAAGCTTTCCAAACACTTAAAAATGCAATCACCTCAATCCCAATACTAGTTTTACCCAACTTCAATAAAACCTTCATACCTCAAACGGATGCCTCTGATTATGGTATAGGACTGTCTTATTTCAACAAAATGAAGAAGGTCTAGAAATGTTCATTCTCTTTATCAGTGGAAAGCTGTTTCCCCTGGAAAGTAAATATTCTATTAAAGAGAAGGAATGTTTAGCTATTAAATTAGCTATAGAGGAACTAGGATATTTCCTTGATAGTAAGCCATTTCTGTTATAAATGAATCATGTACCTTTTGACTGGTTGAGTAGGAACAAAGGGAATAATCATGGACTCCTTCATTGGTTTCTCTCTTTACAGCCCTAACAATTTGAGGTTCACCATAGAAGCAGTAAGAGCCTTACTAATGCTAACTTTTTGTTTAGTTTTCCCCTTTTCCCCGATCGGTAAATTCCAGGGATGACTATGTGTCACCTATCTGAGGAGGAAGAGAGGCTGTCATGTCTCCCTGGGGACAAGCGCACCCTTCTTGTTTGGCAGGACAGAAACAATGATGAAACAGATACTGGAAGTCAGGCAGATCTCAGTGAGACAGGGAATAAACCCGACCTGCACAATGGCTGAAAGCAGTGGGCGTAGTAAAAAGAGGACACTGGGAAAATGCCAGAAAAAGGGAAGGGAAGAAAAACGCCAAATAAAGTGGAGCAGCTTGAAGACCAGACAGAGGAGGAGACGGAGAGTGGAGTCCGGGATTTCAGAGAATACGGAAGGGACGTTCGAGGCAAATAGAGCACACAGGTGGCATTCAGCAGATCGGCAGTGTCCCGAGTGAGGGAGAAGGAGCCGAGAGAGAGTGGGAAGCTGGAAAAGCCTCCGATGAGCTAGCAGGGTGTCAGCACCCGCCACGTTTCAGGAAGAGTGTGGCTACGGCAGGTTTGTTATAGTTTTTTAACACAAAAAAAGAAATAAAGCAACGGGGAAGGAGGGGGAGGGAAAGAAACTAAGTAGAAGTGAAAATTCTAATATCCCAAAATTATATTTTGGGTTATTCCAGTTGAAATTATCATGGAGTGGTTTACCGACAGCCCATGTTACAACCATCCAGTAATACTATTAGCTAGTATTATCATTGACTCGTATTAAGAGTACAGAGAAACCCTTTATTTTGTTCTTATTATAATTTCCTTTGGGGAAAACTATAAACTTTTTTTTTTATTCTCTTTTAGGTAGATATATATTTCTGGCCTGGAATGGACTAACTACGCTTTGACCCAAATAGAAAGAGTGCACTGAACTAACCTCACAATAAAGGGGTTATTATGTTTGGATAAAATAACAGTGGTGTACCTAACTTCTCCTTTCTGTTGAGGGTGCCGGAAGTCGGGAACTTCCTGGAACATAAAAGAAAGGAGAAGAAGAAGGACAATCACAAGAAATAATAGAGTAGAAAATCACAGAAGCTTAATAAAGAGATATAGTTCATTAGAAGAACCAGACTCAGTTCCTCTTTTCCATTGCCAAGAGACAAGGGGGGCCAATTTAACAGAGTCTTCAACAAACCCAATGCCAAGCGCCTGATGGAATATATACGAGGCACATAGTGTAGTGTAGTTCCTATATTCCCAATAGGCTCTGCGCATTGGAATAACCTATACTATAGTTTAGACGTAGGACTGAGGTCGACTAGGTCTCTATCGTATATATTAAACTTAATTGTGAGTGCCAGCTAGCTCAGAGGTCACTAGAAACTTTCTCGAATAAACAAGAAGGAATTAGTTTCTGACAACCGCATAAACATGACAACTTTGTTTCCCAAGAATAAGAAATCAATCTCTAGAGTCGCGGAAACAATAGATAACTATTTTACTCAGTCAATCGTGCATGCTTCGTTTCACCAGAGGTGCTGAGAAAATAGAGAGACAGGCGTTTTCAATTAAAGGTATTTATTGAACAGTCTTCTTTCTCAAGCATAAGAAATGTACCTCTACAATTGTAATGCTAGTTATGAAGTACAGGGCATATAATACGAAAAGTATTATAATGTAGTACTGTAAAAGCATGATATGGTTTCTAAGCCATAAGTTGCCTAAAACGTATAAAATACATACAGTAATAAAATAATGACTAAAAGTACTCAACTGGTGCTTCTTAAATACGCCTACCCCGGTGTACCTAACCTACATCCAGGACAAGGGAATAAGTAGGTGAGGAGTAGCTTAAGTTTAGTATTTCTCTGCCAAGGATCTACCCAAGAATTCTCTAAGGGTCTAATCAGCTCCGTACCTTGATTTTAGAATGAAGTATCTCTCTCTCAGGACTTGATTTCCCAGCAACCCGCAAGGGAAGCCTGGAAACACTGGAGCTGGATTTCTCGGCAGGAGAAAAGACAGCGTCTCTCAGTGTTTCAGCTGGAGGGTCGGCTTCCTTCGGCACTTGCTGCTGCAGGGCGTCGGGCAAGTAGGTAGTTGATCTGCTCTAAACCACTGTGTGTTTGTCTGGGCAAATGTAGGCATATTTATACTTTGAAGGTGCTGACTTTGACGTATGATTGGACTTAATAACGTCACTCAAAGACTCAGTTCTTTGAAAACTCCCTGATTTCCTAGATAAATTAGTATTCAGGCGAGGGGAAGTCCCTAGCAGCTGAAGGTGGGTTTTTCTAAGAAATCGTTGTTGATTCTTGGAACTTAGTGGAAGTAGCCATGCCGTATTTGGGCTGTATAGGCTCAGTTCAAATATGGTAATGATTTCTATGCCTATATAAGGATCGGGTAATTTATACCTATATAAGGGCATTAATCGGGAAAATTACACTAGGGTTCTAGATTCATTTACAACACCCACTCCATGATTTTAAGTTCAATAAAACTAATCGTATAAACAGTGAACATATCTAAGGCAAGTGTTCACAACCACACCCAAAATACAAATTGTTTTTTGAAGAGGTTTGTTCACATGAAATGAGTATAAACTGTATGAAAAAACAAGTCTCAACTGATATGAAGCATATTATGAGAACATACATTCTAATCTTCATGAAACATGAAATTACATTCATGAAATGTCTCTTAACCCCTTCGATGCGTGTGACAAGGTCAACTCGTCATGGGCGTTACCTGCGCTGTGCGTGTGACGAGTTGACCTTGTCACGTAACTCGGGATTTTCAAAATCGCAGCGCTCAGCGGGAAAACTGCTTGCCCGCATGCGGTTAAGGTACAGAAAAATTCGAGACCATCCCATAGCATAATATTTAAACTGTTTTGTTTTTAGGACAAGGCCAAACATTTTCATTAGGAAGTTTTCAAAAGAAATCTTGTTCTATAAGAATAGTTGTACTTTAAGCAGATCATTCTGTGCCAAAAGATCTATTTTGGAAAAAAATTCAAATTGTTAGACAGTTTGTCTTGAAAAAACAAAGGCCGTATTTGAGAGTTCAGGGAACGCTGTGTGCATGAATCAAAAGTTATTCTAGGTGTCAGGAGAAAACATCAGATCATCCAGGCTGGCAAAGAAACTGTCTACCATAGTAGGCGAAAGTGGAGCCACTTCAGTTAGCAGGTCAAATGTGCATAGATGAGGATCATCGCAGTCAGCCTATGATGCATTAGCAATGTCCACAGTGGAAGCTACCTTTGTGCCTGTAGTGTCACGTATCTCACCCTCAGTTAGGCTTGCCGGTGAGACCTCAATAAATACCGTCATCAGAATTGGCAGCCGTTGGGGGCAACACGATGCATGAGTTGTTACCGGACCTAGCAAAGCGTCAACATCCGATGGCGGGACTGATGGAAGTGTAAGACAAATGTCCAACACGCATTCTTCTCTGCAAAGCAGGCATCGTAGAACAGGTAAGATGCAATCTTGCCAGATTGATCTGAACGATAGAAACCAAGTTTATTTATTTATTTATTTGCGGGTTTGTATAGCGCTTGAATCAACTTCCATGAGGAGCATCTCTGCGCTTAGGGCCAGGGACATGAGAGAACAGATTGTTACTGTTGGGATTTAGATCTGATTACTAAACAGCAGGGTTTTAAGTTGTTTACGGAATTTTAAATGCTCTGTGCATTGTCTGAGGGACAGGGGAAGTTTGTTCCATAGTATGGGTCCTGTAGTGGATAAAGCTTTCCCGCCATATCTTGCCTTTCTGGCACGGAGTACCACCAGAAGAAGTTGGTTGCTGGATCTGAGAGAGCGGGTGGGAATGTATGGGGTAAATTTCTTTATCAGGTATGCGGACCCATGTCCATTGAGGCATTTCTGTATTAGACAGCATATTTTAAATTTCGTTCTCTGCCGGATTGAGAGCCAATGCAGTTGGTTCAGAAGAGTTTGGGATGCTGTTCTAGGTGGAACATTTAGGACTAAGCGGGCCGCTGTATTCTGGATAACTTGTAGTTTATCCAACACACCCTTGTTAGCAGAAAGTAGTAGGCCATTGCAATAGTCGATTCGACTTAACACTAGAGCCTGTACCAGAGTTTTCCGAAATGAATCTGGGAGCAAGGGAAAAACTTTGCGCAACAGGCTAATGGTATGGAAACAGGAGCTTACAACGAAGTTGCTGTTTTGCTTTAGTGATAAGTCCTGGTCCAGTTTTATCCCTAGATTTTTAACAACCTGTTTAGGTTCTGGAGCCGTTCCTAGGTCTTGTGGCCACCAGTCTGGGGACCATAACATTTTACCCTCCCCGAATAGCATGACTTCCGTTTTATTGACATTGCATTGGAAGCAGTTGCTGGACATCCACTGTGCTATAGCCTTCATGCCGGATGAAAAGGAGCTGATTACTTCAGTGGAGAGGGTTTTGAAGGGGAAGAGGAGCTGTGTGTCATCCGCGTATGACACTGGGATGAAGCCATACGTGCGCATCACTCTTCCCAGGGGTGCCACGTAGATGTTAAAAAGAGTTGGGCTCAGACATGAGCCCTGTGGCACCCCTTTCGAAATCTCCACCTCCTCTGAACGGTAGGCACCCATGGTGACACTCTGGGTGCGATTGGTTAGAAAGCTCTTTAGCCAGGCAAGGGCTTTGTTCTTTATACCAATGTTAGCCAACCGGTCAATTAAGATGGTGTGTGACACGGTGTCGAACGCTGCCGACAGGTCTAATAGTACCAGGATGACGGCATAGACTTTATCCTGGTACATGCGCAGATCGTCCGTGACAGATCGAAGAGTGGACTCAGTGTTATGCTTTGGCCTGAACCCAGATTGTGAATAGTCCAGGCCACCAGCAAGTTCAATGTATTTAGAGAGATGATGGTTAACATGCTTTTCAATTAATTTCCCTAAGAATGGCAGTAGGGAAATGGGCCTAAGATTGGTGAGTTCGGTTCACGGTGTGGCAGTATTTTTTCTAATTGGTCTGACCAAGGCTCGTTTCCAATTCTTGGGAACGTCACCTGTGGTTAGAGACATATTCACAAGTTTCTGAATTACAGGGCATAGTTCTTCAGTTAGAATTGGCATAATCCTAGCTGGAATTGTATCATCCGGGCTTCCACTCTTGATCTGTGTGGATAGCGATGATACCTCCTCTATAGTAATGAGGGGGAAACAATCTAGGGTCTGAGTAATCTGACTTGGTTCATTTTTTATTAGAGAGAGTGACTGACTCGTACCATATGCCTTGTTGGAACTGTTTATCTTCTCATATATTATGTCAATTTTCTTAGTAAAGAACTGGGAGATATCATCACATAGCTGTTGTGATGATGATTCAGAACTTTCACATGCCAATGGTTTTATGAATGTTTGTAGGATTTGGTACAGAACCCTGGGGGAGTTTCCTGCAGCAGTAATCTGGGACGTGATGTGCGTTTTACGTGCTGCACGGATGGCTTTATGATAGGTAGCTAGAGAGCTCCAGTAACGTTTCTTGTCGTCCAACTGGTGGGACGATCTCCATGTTTTTTCCAATTTTCTAGCAGCTTGTTTTAGCATTCTCAGCTCTTCTGAGAACCAAACTTCTTGTTTGTGAGCTGGTCGGGATTTGAACAATTTTCCAGGGGCTATGTGATCTATGGCTGTCCTAGTTGCCCTTTCAAATTTCTTGAGGGCGGTGTCAATGTTCTCAGAGCAAGTGAAGGAGGGTTGCACAAACCTCTCTTTAAATGAGATTTTGTTGATTTTATGCCACTGTCTTCATTTGCTGGGTAGAGAGATGAGGGCTGGGGGGTTAGGTTTTAAGTGGGAGCTTGGTGAGTTGGCCCATTATTACGTTTTATTAATCCCAATAGGGACAGGTCAGTCAGTAAGGACTGTGCCTCACCACAGTCTTGCAATTCGCTGTGCACATTAAAATCTCCTACTAATAAAAAGTCACTATCATGATTTATGAATGGGGCAAGTATTTCAATCAGTGTGTTAGAGAAGTTAGCGCACGGTCCAGGAGGGCGGTACACCAGCGCTCCCAGTCTACTTTCCTTGGGAGAAGATGTTATTTTGAAGATCAGTAATTCTAAATCAGGGGTGCTAAGTTCTTCTAATATGGTGATACCAATTTCTTGTTTATAAACAATCGCAATCCCTCCATCTGTTTTTATGGGGCGATCTAATCTGATTATCTTGTAGCCCATCGGGATACTTAATGTGATGGCTGGGGTCGAGTGGGGTTTTAGCTATGTCTCAGTTAAGAAGCATAAGTCTGGTTCTCTGGTAAAGATTAGATCCCATACCTCTGCTGAGTGCTTAGAGAGTGATCTAATATTACAGAGGAGATTCTTGTATATCATACAATTCTCATTGGCATTATTGTTTGCAGGGGTGGGCAGGTGTTCATTTGTGTAGGTAGTATGGCTGATGTTCTCCTTAAGGATGTTGAACTGAGTGTGGCAATGACAGCGGGAGAACGGACCTTCTACATAAACGTTTTCCCCGCTTATACATCCCTGTAACGGTATATCTCGCAGTTTAAGGAGTACCTGTGAAGGGTAGGTTATCCGCCTAGTGTAGGGCAGATCCAGGTTGGCAGATATAGCCCTCATGGCCTCTGGCCTCGTTCAGTCGCGGACGGGCGCAGACGGGCTGGTCTTTGGCTCGTCTTTGGCGCGTATTTAGGCGCCCCCTGCGCGCAACCGCTGCGCGCTAGAGCTGACGAGTGGCTAAATAGCCCTTGGTGCTTAAAGGCTAGAGCGCTAACCGCTCGACTCAACTCTCAGGAAGTGCCTGGGCGTGTCTCTCTGGCTCTTACCTGTCCCGCCCTCCGCTCAACGGTATTGGATACCGAGTCGGACCGGGGCGGGCAGGCTGCAACACTGAGCAGAGACTTCCTAAATGTGCCTTAATGCCCCTGGCAGCTCCGAAAATGATCGTAAGTGCACAGTGGGTAAGTGTATTAAAATTAATAATCAATTCTAACACATAAGTGAAGTTAAAAATTCGTAATCAATTTTTAAAAACGTGACAAAGAGTACTTTAGGAGAGATCAACAAAGGCAGCAGAGTCTTCTGCTCTGCAAATGTTTACCTGGCGCCAAGCGGGGTCGGGAGACACTGCCACTGTCTACCTTTACCGCAATCAGCCTTGCCTCCTCGCAGCCTAAATAGCCCTTTGTGCTTAAAGGCTAGAGCGCTAACCGCTTGACTCAACTCTCAGGAAGTGCCTAGGCGTGTCTCTCTGGCTCTTACCTGTCCCGCCGTCTGCTCAACGGTATTGGATACCGAGTCGGACCGGGGCGGGCAGGCTGCAACACTGAGCAGAGACTTCCTAAACGAGCCTTAATGCCCCTGGCAGCTCCGAAAATGATAGTAAGTGCACAGTGGGTGAGTATATTAAAATTATTAATCAATTCTAACACATAAGTGAAGTTAAAAATTCGTAATCAATTTTTAAAAACGTGACAAAGAGTACTTTAGGAGAGATCAACAAAGCCAGCAGAGTCTTCTGCTCTGCAAATGTTTACCTGGCGCCAAGCGGGGTCGGGAGACACTGCCACTGTCTACCTTTACCGCAATCAGCCTTGCCTCCTCGCAGCCTAAATAGCCCTTTGTGCTTAAAGGCTAGAGCGCTAACCGCTTGACTCAACTCTCAGGAAGTGCCTAGGCGTATCTCTCTGGATCTTACCTGTCCCGCCCTCCGCTCAACGGTATTGGATACCGAGTCGGACCGGGGCGGGCAGGCTACAACACTGAGCAGAGACTTCCTAAACGAGCCTTAATGCCCCTGGCAGCTCCGAAAATGATCGAAAGTGCACAGTGGGTGAGTGTATTAAAATTATTAATCAATTCTAACACATAAGTGAAGTTAAAAATTCGTAAACAATTTTTAAAAACGTGACAAAGAGTTCTTCAGGAGAGATCAACAAAGCCAGCAGAGTCTTCTGCTCTGCAAATGTTTACCTGGCGCCAAGCGGGTCGGGAGACACTGCCACTGTCTACCTTTACCGCAATCAGCCTTGCCTCCTCGCAGCCTAAATAGCCCTTTGTGCTTAAAGGCTAGAGCGCTAACCGCTCAACTCAACTCTCAGGAAGTGCCTGGGCGTGTCTCTCTGGCTCTTACCGGTCCCGCCCTCCGCTCAACGGTATTGGATACCGAGTTGGACCGGGGCGGGCAGGCTGCAACACTGAGCAGAGACTTCCTAAACAAGCCTTCATGCCCCTGGCAGCTCGGAAAATGATCGTAAGTGCACAGTGGGTGAGTGTATTAAAATTATTAATCAATTCTAACACATAAGTGAAGTAAAAAATTCGTAATCAATTTTTAAAAACGTGACAAAGAGTTCTTCTGGAGAGATCAACAAAGCCAGCAGAGTCTTCTGCTCTGCAAATGTTTACCTGGCGCCAAGCGGGGTCGGGAGACACTGCCACTGTCTACCTTTACCTTTTCAGATCTCTTAAACGAGCCAAGCCAAGAATCAGTGTAATTCTCTCACGATACCTCATGGCAAAGAGGCATTGTTCCATGGTAGTCTGGGTATCGCTGGTGACCGGACTTGCCATATCGGAGCAGAAGGAATAAAAATAGAATTCCTGCTACGAGTCCCAAAATGAGAGGCAGACCGCCGAACACAGAGTGCACGAAATTTGGAAAAATGCTGAGTACTGCTTCAAATGGTGTTAACAGTCCCGAAAACATTGTCTCAAATACATGTGCGATGCCACTGGTATCAGACATTTTTAAGATTAGACTTAACATTTCTGCTAAATGTACTGGGCAGTTTGTTGATAATAATGCATGTATCTCTGCAGAAGTCCTTGCAACTTGCAGATCATACGTTTCTTTAGATGAGGTCAGTGGCACAGTTTTTTTTCAAAAGAATGACTTTCATTCTGCTTAAAGTATCAATTCGTATAGAAGAGATATTCAGTGAAGGCCATAAGTCCGTCTCCCTGTCTGTCTTGCTCTTTGGATTCAATACTTGCATACAACAAGTGACCCTGGATGACACACTAACGAGATAAGTTTTTCCTGGCAACATGCCACAACAGCTGTGGTCATTGAGCATTACGTAGCTGCCATTGGATAGCTGCCTGAAAATTGGTTCTATCACTGTGGAGGGTGTACCGTGCAGGTGGCAAGAGAGGTTATTTGCAGATCCTTCGCAGGCTCCGTGTAAATTAATACCTTGGCACAAAAGTGTACCACTTAGTGAGTTCTTACAATTTTTACCACTAAGAAATACCTCTTTTCCCCCTCTCCAACATTTGTGTCTGTATGGTAAAGTCCAGGTCGATTTAATGTATTCTTTACCCGACCTTTCATACAGGCCCGCTGGTATATGCTGTAGACAATACTGAAATTGGAAAATCGTCACTGGTATCGTAATGGTGCCTTGTATTATCCATTCAATGACAGGCTTCTCAGAAACTTTCAATGGTAATCTTTTCAGTTTTTCAATGCTCAGCACCGTATAGTCTGCTCCTCTTTGTGCCAAAGAGATTTGTTTATTTGTAAGGTTAAAGACAGCAAACAATGATGTTATGTTGATTAGACACCATGGCACGTTGCCTGATTGAAGATTTTGTAACATCCAGCCTAACTGCATTATAGAACGTACTTGAGACTGGCCATGTTGTAACATTAGCAAGTCATGCTCTATTATGTCAATTGCAGAGGATACAATGCTGTCCAAAGAATATATTCTGGAGGACAGAGTTGTTAACCCATTGTCCACTACAGAGAGAGCTTTCTCTAAATTAATACGATCAATTTCTCGTATTCTGTCTGAAGTTTCCATTTGCGTTATTTTCCAAGCTTCGTTGTACGCAGCATAAATACCGGTGTATATGAAACGTTTTTGACATGGTTTGCGAGGCCCCATTAAGAAATCTCGCAAATCATTGCCTTCTTTAAGTAAAGATAAGTGATTTTTTATTTCTGGAAGTGTGGATGTCTGTAGACACTCAAGGCATAGTTTTCCTACACTGTATGTTGTTACTATCCCTGGATGTTGTCTCTGGGAATATCTTTGATCTGGCCTGTTCATTTTGAACCCCTGTGTTTTGTTCAGGAATCTATCTTGACAGTTCTTAGTGTCTGTGGGCCAGATTAACCATTTTTTCCAATCAGGATTAGTTCTGTTGTGTTTCAAAATATATGGAACGTCTACTTCCTTTTCTGTAGTATCATTACTCTCAGATGTGGGTTTAGGTATAGACTGTTTATTTAAATCTTTTAACTTAGCCAGGCCAAGACAAGATGTTTGTTGAACAGTGTCATTTCAAAACATTATTTGTTCTGGTATAATGCAGGCTCTGAATAGGGCTTCTAAACCTTGCACCTGCCAGTCTTGTGTGCCCCAGACAGTTTTTGTCTCAATGTTGTCTTTCCAAAAGTCAAAACCTAGTGTAGACAGCTGAGCATAAAAGTTTGCAGAATAAATTTGTTTAGTATTGGTCAACATTGTTTTCATTCCTGTCTTATTTACATATTTGAAATAAAACGTTTCTGGATTTGTCACATTAAAACCTGAGAAGTATGGAAACTTTTCATAAAATGTTTTTGAGCTGCCCTTTGGCGGCGTTGGACAATGTTCCCATTGATTATATGTAAAAACATTCCTAGGGCTTGCAGATTTATGCAAATAATGGTGACCATAATGAATAAAACAATACATTTGTTCATAATCTGATGACCCTTCTAAATAGTCATGTTCCGTAAATTTTGCAGACATTTTTAAATCTGACATCATATTATTAATAGTCTCAAAGTCCCAATCATCAGAAAATGTGCTGGGTGATACAAAGTCCCTCAAAGAAACCTTGAACTGGTGTAGAATCTTCAGCAGCTCCACCGGGCCATAGATGTCATTTATTTTATTTATTTTATTTTCGAGATTTTTATTGCGCATACGAATACCCTGGGGTGTCTCGGCGCATGAAGAGCTAATAGAGATCAGTCATCAATTTACTGGTTGTCAGACATCAATTTACTGGTTAAACAACCACGTTTTTAAGAGCCTGCGGAAACTCATCAGGTTAGGGGCAGTTTTAATCGCCAGTGGCAACAGATTCCAAAGTTTCGGAGTAGCCACCAGAAAGCGTCTATCTCCCCAGTGGCAGTTCTCGTGCGCGGTACTGAAAGGAGACAGGTATTAGCAGATCTAAGTTGCCTCTTGGGGGTATACTGCTGAAAGGCTTCTGTGAGAAACCTGGGTCCGACGCCATGCACTGCCTTATAGGCAATACAGAGGGCCTTAAATTTAATTCGGCTCTCTACTCTCAGCCAGTGAAGGTGACGAATGGCGGGAGTAGTAGGCTGGCGGCGGGGGATATCAAGAAGAATCCTTGCAGCCGCATTCTGAATAGACTGTAGCTTCGTTAAGACGCGCTTCTGAGTGTTTAAGAAGAGGGCGTTCCCGTAGTCTATTTTTGAGAATACTAAAGTGGAGACCAAAGTCTTCCCAGCTGAAATAGGGAGGTAAGGCAGTAACTTCTTGATTTTTTTTAAGATAAAGAATGCTGATGACACAACCTTGTTGACGTGAAGGCCAAATGATAGTTTACTGTCAAAAATAACTCCCAGGTTTCTGGCCTTTTCTACCGGGACAGGAGGAGGGCCCAGCTGTGCAGGCCACCAGATAGTAGACCATTCCGGGGAAAGCCTGCCGAAGGTCATGATCTCGGTCTTGTCCGAGTTAAGCCTCAGACAGTTAGAGGCCATCCAAGTACTGACCGAGAGCATGGCTTTTTGGAAGTTGGCTGCCACCACTGGGCCGTCTCTATGGATTGCCAGAACCAGCTGGGTATCATCTGCGTAAGATGTAAGCCGTACCCCATGGGCCTTTATTACCCTCGCTAAGTCCGCTACTTAGATGTTAAATAACGTGGGACTTAGCGAGGAGCCCTGTGGGACTCCACAAGGGAGTGCAGAGATAGGGGAGTAGTAATCACCCAGCCTCACTGTCTGGGTGCGGTTTTCCAGGAAAGATGAGATAAGATCCCTGGCCATACCGTTTATCCCCAGGGCTGTGACACGGTCGACCAAAATAGCATGGTCGACCGTGTCAAAGGCTGCAGACAAGTCCAGAAGGATCAGGACGTCCGCACCTCCCTGATCCATAATAGCTCTGATCTCGTCTGAGGCCTTTATTAAGGCGGTCTCCGTTCCATGCCCTTTCCTGAAACCAAACTGCGTTTCGTCGAGAAGTTGGTGAGTATCGACAAACTCTGAGAGTTGCTTATTCATCAGAGATTCGCATATTTTGGCAGGAAAGGGGAGACACACAAAGGGGTCTATAGCTGGCCATAGCTGTAGGATCCAAGGAGGGTTTTTTCAAAAGAGCTTTAATCACAGCCTTCTTCCATGACCTAGGATATTGACCGGTCTGAAATGCAGTATTGCAGATTTCCATGAGTGGCCGTGAGATCACTTCTGTAAGATTTGCCATCACAGATGGAGGACAAGGGTCCAAGGGGAAACCAGACTTAATGGTGGAAATGAGTCTGCTAATATGGTCTTGCGTGATGGGAGCAAAACAGGGAAGGCGATCATGATCATGATCAGAAGTTACTTCTTCCTCAGTGTAAACTCTAAGTCTAGTCCTTGTGTCCCCTTCGAAAGATGAGTACATGTCTGCCAACTTGGTAGTAAAAAAGGTGGATAGATCATTACAAAAAGTCTGTGAAGGTTCAACCCCGGGGCCCGTGGAGGGAGTGGACAAAGTGGTGACAACAGAGAACAGCTCTCTAGCAGAGTTTGTGGCATTCTCTATTTGGGCCGAGAAAAAGACAGTTTTTCGAGCGATGATCGCCTTTTTATATATTATAAGGGCATCTTTATAGGTTTGCTTGGCTATGGGGCAGTAAACTTTCCTCCAACGCCTTTCCAGGTTCCTGCAGTGTTGCCGATGGAGTCTGAGAACTTCAGTACACCAGGCTGCCGACGGAGACGTTCTATTAGGTCTCATGAACTTCTCCGGGGCCACTTGATCAGCGGCATTCCGAATCCAATCTTGGAAGTCGGAAGCTAATAAAGCAGGATTGCCTCCTCCCTTGGGGCTGGAAGAAGCCAAGAGATCTAGCATCTGAGGGATATCCACATTCTTCCAGGCACAAGTCCCAGTCCTGGTTCGTGGCCTGGGGGGGGGGTTTGTAATCCGGATATGTATCCCAAAGATAATAGCCCTATGATCTGACCACGTGATGGGAAGAGTATCCAATACCAAAATATCGGGATTATTGGTGAACAGACCATCTAGTGTATGTCCTTCCTAGTGTGTGATTCCCTTGACCAATTGATGAAGTCCCAAAGTTGAGAGATCGGCAATAAGTTGACTGGTTTCATAATTATCCTGCTCTTCCAAATGGAAGTTAAAATCTCCCAGTATCATATATTCAGCAGAACTTATAATATGGTCGTCGAAGTCCGAAAGAGTAGAGAGAAAGGGGCTTCGGGGGCCGGGAGGTCGATATAACAAAATTCCTTTAAGGGCTTGTTTCTGATTAATGTTGATAGCAAAGATTGCTGCTTCACAGTTGACGGAGTTTATGGGCTCGAAGGTGGTACGATATTTATTCTTATAAATAATGGCGAGTCCGCCACCTCTTCCTATGAGTCTATCATGTCTAGCTACACTATAGCCTTCTGGGGTTGCAGTGCAAAAATCCGGTCCTGATCCGGCGTCTCCCCAGGTTTCAGTGGCAAAAAGTAAATCCAGGTCATGGGCGAGGATGAACTCACTGATCTGGAGGCTGTGGCATGGAAGAGAGCACGTATTAATAAGCGCTGCTCGACAGCCATGGAAAGAGGTGTTGTCCAAATCGTGAGACAGGGTGTGATTAAGGGCTAAATGAGCTGACAGATGAGGTTGTGGAAGTTGGTAGCTACACCCAGGGCAAGGGGGGGGGTGACGCCCACTGCAGTGGTAAGAGGTACCATATTGCAGCCTTGATGTAAATTACCTGAGTTCAACAGTTTTAGTTGCTGGGATGAGTAGCACAGTCGAGGACCAGGGGGGGTGGCCCTTGGCCGAGTCCGGTCACGGACGGGCGCAGACGGGCTTGGCTTTGGCGCGGCTTCGGCGCGCGCCCGCTGCGCCGTCTGGACATGGTACTGATTTTATAGGGCGTGAGGAGGGTGGGAGGCCGGCGCGACTAGAGCGCAGCCCCAGCCCACACCAAAGATGGCGCCCGCCGCCTCCTACCGCGAAAACAAAGCAGCTAGGCGAGGCAGAGAAAAGAGGTTTGTAGCGTGAGGAGGGGTGTTAGGGTGCCTGGTCTAAATTCCCCTTTAAAATATTAGAATTAAAAACCCCCAAGAAAAGTCAAGCACAGAAATTTTAAAATGCCTAAAAACAATATTCACAATCACGATAATGCAGCAATTTTGATTGAGTGATCGCAGTTAGCTCGCAGCCCTAGTACTCCCACTAGGGAGAGCTCTGAAAGGCAGCGAGCGTCAGAAAACACCCAGCTAAGTAGTCTGGGAGGGCGGGAGGCCGGCGCGACTAGAGCGCAGCCCCAGCCCACACCAAAGATGGCGCCCGCCGCCGCCTACCGCGAAAACAAAGCGGCTAGGCGAGGCAGAGAAAAGAGGTTTGTAGCGTGAGAAGGGGTGTTAGTGTGCCTGGTCCAAATTCCCCTTTAAAATAGTTAATAATAATCAATTCTGTCCCACGCTATACCACCAGGTATGGGAATGGCTGTGATGTTCACTGATGAGAGGTCTCTTCGTTCACGATGAGATGATTTGTGAGGTTTCAGGACCAAGTTGATTTTCTGAGTTGCTGTGTCCATTGTACTGTATTTTCTATCTATCATTTTCCCAAGCTTAAAACCAGAATGAGCCAGAGCAGGAGGAAAAGTACACCTAACACAATCCAAAATTCAATCCATGGTGAAACCAAATATGTTTTTTCAAGTTGATGAAAGAGTTCTGTTATTTTTTCTTTTTAAGTTTTATTTGCTGGCGTTGTTTCAGGTTCACTGGGATCCTCAGAGAAGGTACCAAAGTTGATAAAATAGCCAGAGGCAGTTCTGTCAATTGTTGCAATTGCAACAGGATTGTTATTAATCTTTGGAGCTGCTTCTTCCTTTGTCATATTCGTATAGTTCGAGGCTACATCATTGTAGACAGGTGTTCCCTGATGAACTGTTATTTGGGTCTCAAGAGGCACTAGTTCCATGGCTTTATTGCATAGTCCTTCTTTTCTTACTGCAGGTTTATCAAAGGTGATAAGTCTTTCAGTTTGAACCTCTTGAATAGTAGCGAGATTTGGTCTTCTGCTACATCTTGGGAGTCCACTGGGCCTACTACTTATTATTGGCCACATGTTGTAGTTTAACCAGGTCGATCTGTTCTCTATTTTACCAGCAAGGGGCGGTAGTACTACTGATCTTGTTCCTTGGATTGCCAAAACAGGTACTGCTTTTCTTTAAGAAGGCCCAAATTCCTTCTTTACCGCAATCTTTTCCCTGACTAGATCCCCAATCTTTGGAATCCAGACAGGCCTTGCTGGGACAGGTGGTTTTTCTTCAGTGGTCGTTGGCCTCTGTGTTGTGTTACTCAGACTTCTTCTTGTTTCATTTAAGTCCTGTAAAACAGCCAAACGATCTTTGACATCAAAGGATTTTTGTTCCACCACTGAAGTTTGACAATCGAGGTCTTCGATTATCATTCTAGTACGAAACAGTAATTCATATGAAGTGATTTCACCCAGAGAATTTCTTGGCAGATTGTTAAGACTACGTTGGACACTTATTAGATGCTTGACCCACCCATCACCCGAACCTAATACCTTAGCTGTTATGGATTGCTTTATGTCACAGTTTTTTCTTTCCACTACCGCATTACCCTCAGGATGGAGGGGACTAGAATACCGCAATGCAACGCCCAAGCTGGCCATGGCCTCTTTGTTAGCTCGAGAGCTAAACGCAGGACCCTGGTCAGAATGTAGCGCGCTGATTGCGTATGTGCCAATAAAGACTCGCAAATCCTTTATAACAGTTCTGGCGTCAGCCGAGCGCTGGGGCCACATCCAAATAAATCTTGTGCAGGAATCCACTGCGACCATGATATATTTATAGTTGCCATCCCTTGTTAAGGGACCACAGTGGTCCAGGTAAACACACGCTAGAGGTTTGTCTGAAATCAGAAGGGGCGTCTGTGCAGGACGTTTTACTGTAGAAACTTTCATTTTTTGGCAGATTTCACATTCTAGAACATAGTTTCTAGTTTGTTTCCTCATGCATGGCCACCAATACCTCTGTTTTAATAATGATACTGTGGCGGAAACTCCTGCATGTGCAGAGGCCAGTCCTTCATGTGCTGCTAAGATTAGTCCTAACCTATGTTCCATGTCTGGAATTGCCCTATCCCCCACTTCAGGGATTTGAGCAAAAGGAACATTATTTGCATCAGTTATATATGAGTACTTTACTGGAAAGCCTTTCGGGAGTGTCTTACCACTGTCTTTGACTGAAGCAGTGACAGCTTGCATTATTTCGCTGTCTATTTTTGTTTTTGACCGAGTGATTGCTGCTAAGGAAGCCGTTTGCACAGCTGCCTTCGCAGCTTCATCAGCCAATGAATTCCCTGCAACGTGAACGCCATCACGCTGATGACTCAATGTATGAATCACGTGAATCTTTTGTAGTTCTTTCTGTAAAAGAACTATTTGTGCCCAAAGCATTTTATGCTTGATTGTGCCACCTTTTGCGTCTTTGAAACCGTTTTGAACCCAGTTCTGCAGATACTCATTGTAAGATTTAAGGCAGTAATATGAATCGCACACTATTAGTGTGGGGAATTCGCAATCGGTATTTTCAAGCTCCATCGTGAAAGCCTGTAGTTCAGCTCGCTGAGCTGTACAGTCTCCCAGTGATTGAGTTTTAGTGACCATAGGTCTAAATTTACCTTCGCGCCAGCGACCTTTAACAATCACGCACGCAGCACTATAGGCTTGTTTACCCCCAATTGCGGGCTGTGCTGATCCGTCTGTATATATTATACATCCGTAATGTTCTAGAGGCAGAATCTTGGTCGGCAGAGGACATTCGTGTTCGTATTGTAGAAATTCTTGAGTTTTCAAGTAGGGGTCAAAAACGTATTCAACATCTGTTGCAGCAAGAGAGTTAACCCATTGTATTCATCTCGGATGTAAAGCTTTTGCATTTGGGATGCTTGCTTTCGTCACCGCCTCCAAGGCTGGTACAGGTGTAACGATCATTATTCGTTTTCCCTGTGCTAGGGCTCTCTCCTTTGCTACTGCAGTTTGAACCGCTGTCAGAATTTTTCTGTTAAAGTGAATTTCATTTCCGCTTGTGTGTACAAGTGTGATTTGTAAGCAATTGGTACCTTTTCACCTTCATTAAAGGTTAGGTATGTGAATCCGCATCTCCCTGGGATGATTCGGATCACAAGATTGCGCACGTTTTCGCATGTCTGTAATTGTGTTTTTGCTAACATGTCTGTTTGCACTGAACGCAAAATTTCTGTGTGGTTTTGAGTCCAATTAGTTGGTTTGAAATCTGGTTTGATTAATTCGTAGAGAGGTTTAACCCTTTCTGCGTAATTCAGAACATAAGTTCTTCGGAAATTCAGGAAACCTAGAATTGACTGTAAGTTTTTCAGCGTCTTTGGAGGTTGGAGCAGCGCACATTTCTCTAGAAAGTTAGCTGCCAGGCTTTTGCCTTCACTTGATAACTTACAGCCTAGAAATAGGACGTTGAGGTGGGCAATTCTTGATTTCTTAAAATTGAATTTATACCCTTCAGATGCCAACCCAAGTACTATGGTGTTCACTCTTTTCAAGTGCACGTCCAAATCATCGCCTGTAAGATAGATGTCATCGACATAAGATAATGCCTCATCATCGTACGTTTGTAGTAACTCTGTTACTCTCGCTGAAAATAACCCTGGACTATTCTTGAATCCCTGGGGGAGACGGCAAAATTGTCGCTGTGTCCCCATAATTGAGAAAGCGGTCAAATGCCTACTTTCAGGTGCAATATTTTGACAGAAAAACCCATTTGAAATATCTAATGTGGTTTTATATTTTCCCCCACAATGTTATTCATCAATGCCGCACTGTGTGCATTTTGTACTGCAAATGTTTTGCAACAGGAGTTTAAATGTCTGTAATCCAATACTAGACAATATGAATTGTCTGTTTTGGAGACTAGAAACAAAGGATTGTTCATTGACGAGGTGCATGTTTCAATCACCCCTTCGTATTCAAGTTGATTTAAAATCTTCCTGACTTGTTTTTTAGCTTCTTGCTTAACTGGATACTGCCTTTGTGCAGTAGTTTGATTTTTTAACTGTATTTTATGGTGAGGAGAGTCCTAATCCCATCCTATATGATTTTTATATAATGCTGGAGCCTGAGCTACAGCCCATTTTCTGGCATATGAATGTGATTTGAGAAGGCTGGCATAATTATATCTTCGCCATGTGGGCAATCCCTGACAAATTCAGGTGGCCAGTCTTGTTCGGCCAGAAGAATGTCATAGCCCTTAGAGAGCTTCTCCCAAAAGAGTGCTCTTATTTTTTTCTAGTTATGTCCCCCTCTATCCGGAGTGTTATTTCGTATAACTTGTAGGGTACACTAACCCTGGTGTCTGCAGTTTCAACTTGAATGGATTCATTCAAGTCCACTGTCTCCAGATGATCCTTCAGGATCTTGCGAACTATGGTGACTTCTGCTGCACTGTCAAGCATTGTCTGAGCCCACTCCCCGTTCTTGAGTTGTGTCCTCAAGATCCTAGGCATGTCTGATCTTTACGCTTGCTACCTTCTTTTTAGTGAATTGAGTTTTCTTATTTTTTAGAACGTGCTGTTCTTCTTTGGACTTCACACGTTCCTCTTTCTGTTCTGATCGTCCTCTCCTTTTGGATTCCTGCGAGTAAGTCTGAAAGGTACGAGAGGAACGTGTATCAGTATCTTGATATCTATCAGGTTTTCTTGAAGTATCCCTATTTCTAAGGTTATACCTTTTTACAGAGGGCTCCCGTTGGGGAGATCTTCCTCTGGACTGAGAATGTTTCTATTTAGGAGGTGTCTGTTTAGTATTTTCCCACTTCTTTCTAGGAGTAGTGAGATTATTTTTAATAAACACCTTTTCAGGATTTTCTGTTAATTCGGGTTTTACTGGTTTCCCACCCAAACTATCTCTTTCTAATTCTTCCTAAGATTTTTCAATAATTCTAGCAAGCTCATATGGTCGGTCTGTTATATCTGTTTCTTTTAACTTTTTTGGCGGATTGCCATGGATGCTGCTTCACCTCTAATGTTAGCTAATAATATAGCTGAGACCTGTTTGAAATCTTTCAGTAATTCCATACCTAGATTTAAGGCCGGTTCTGGACCGTATTCATTTTGAATCTGCCTCAGAACATCTGGTATTACCGCCATAGACATGACACCATGTGTTTTTGTGTAGATTGAAGCAAAGACTGTACCCCAAGTGTCACAGTCCTCCACACGTGGTGCTATCCCCATTGGTAAACAGATTGTCAGAATTCTGTGTTTCTCATGCGGTGTACTAACAGGGAATACTGCCTCTATCTGAGTAATTTTCTGAGCTAACCAGAACGGAATTTGTTCCCTCTTTGGGGGTAATTTACCGATGACTGATTGTATAGTCTGTGGTGTGATTTTATGTGTATTCCCCTGGTGAGCGGTGTGCTGTGGAAGTCTTACACCTGGTTGGACTGTTAAAGTCTGCATGACATATTGAACCAATTGTTTGTGTATTTTAATAAACTGTTTCAGCTGAGCTAACAGTTCTGGATCTGTCATTTCGTTAATGTCAGGATGTGGTGTGTAGCTGGCTAGTACCGGCCATGTTGCTCCTGGTCTACCTAGTGGACCGAGCCTGGTAATGTGATATTGATGTTGTAGGGCGTCTTTAAACCAGAGCTTATGCTCTTGGTAAGTTAGTGGAATTTCAACGTCCTCGAAAGGAACATATTCCGCTGGAGGTTCCTCTACTTTGTAGTAGTGGAACTCATGTGTTACTGCATTTGCTGCAGGAAACTGTATCCATGAATAGAATACCTCTGCCTGCCGATATTCATGTGCCTCTATAACAAGGATTACTTTACCACCTCTCGATGATACTCCATTATTTATGAGTTTGTAAGTTATTGTTTTTCTTACATTTGCCGGGATGATTACAGCACCCGGGTCATTTTGTTGGAGACCTGTGCCATCTAAAACTGCTTGCAAAAACAACAGTTGACGGACAGAATGCAGAACAATGTCATACATTCACCCCAGTACAGAGATCTGGGCCTAAATCCATAGTTTTTTTGCACTCCACACCACCCAAGTTCAGACATGGCCATATGCAAATCAGCCTTGACCCTGTGCCTCATGGGAACAGTCCAGCCCGAACTGCCAAGCCATGTCTTTCCTGGACCGGAATCAAGCATCCTAGGACCGGTTTCTGGCTATCAGACGTCTTCAGCCAGGATAGCTTGACTAAAGTGGTGTGACTAGAATGGGACTCACGTCTGAGCATACCCATCCCACTCGGGGTGACAAATGCAAAAACAACAGTTGACGGACAGAATGCAGAACAATGTCATACATTCACCCCAGTACAGAGATCTGGGCCTAAATCCATCGTTTTTTTGCACTCCACACCACCCCAGTTCAGACATGGCCATATGCAAATCAGCCTAGAACCTGTGCCTCATGGGAACAGTCCAGCCCGAAATGCCAAGCCCTGTCTTTCCTGGACCGATCAAGCATCCTAGGACCGGTTTCTGACTATCAGCCGTCTTCAGCCAGGATAGCTTGACTCCAGTGGTGTGGAGAGCATGAGACTCACATCTGAGCATACCCATCCCACTCGGGTGACAAATGCAAAAACAACAGTTGATGGACAGAATGCAATACAATGTCATACATTCACCCTAGTACAGAGATCTGGGCCTAAATCCATCGTTTTTTTGCACTCCACACCACCCCAGTTCAGAGATGGCCATATGCAAATCAGCCTTGACCCTGTGCCTAATGGGAACAGTCCAGCCCGAACTGCCAAGCCATGTCTTTCCTGGACCGGAATCAAGCATCCTAGGACCGGTTTCTGGCTATCAGCCGTCTTCAGCCAGGATAGCTTGACTCCAGTGGTGTGGAGAGCATGGGACTCACGTCTGAGCCTACCCATCCCACTCAGGGGTGACAAATGCAAAAACAACAGTTGATGGACAGAATGCAGAACAATGTCATACATTCACCCCAGTACAGAGATCTGGGCCTAAATCCATCGTTCTTTTGCACTCCACACCACCCCAGTTCAGACATGGCCATATGCAAATCAGCCTTGACCCTGTGCCTCATGGGAACAGTCCAGCCCGAACTGCCAAGCCATGTCTTTCCTGGACCGGAATCAAGCATCCTAGGACCGGTTTCTGGCTATCAGCCGTCTTCAGCCAGGATAGCTTGACTAAAGTGGTGCGGCGAGCATGGGACTCACGTCTGAGCATACCCATCCCACTCGGGGTGACAAATGCAAAAACAACAGTTGATGGACAGAATGCAGAACAATGTCATACATTCACCCCAGTACAGAGATCTGGGCCTAAATCCATCGTTTTTTTGTACTCCACACCACCCCAGTTCAGACATGGCCATATGCAAATCAGCCTTGACCCTGTGCATCATGGGAACAGTCCAGCCCAAACTGCCAAGCCATATCTTTCCTGGACCGGAATCAAGCATCCTAGGACCGGTTTCTGGCTATCAGCCGTCTTCAGCCAGGATAGCTTGACTCCAGTGGTGTGGAGAGCATGGGACTCACGTCTGAGCATACCCATCCCACTCGGGGTGACAAATGCAAAAACAACAGTTGATGGACAGAATGCAGTACAATGTCATACATTCACCCCAGTACAGAGATCTGGGCCTAAATCCATCGTTTTTTTGCACTCTAAAACTGCTTGAGCTGCTGCTGCAGCTCTATCCAGTTCCTCGTCACTAATAATTATATTGTTGATTGAGTTTGCAGAACAAGTTTCAAGATTAAGTGCACAATATTTTGGAACACTGTATCCCTCAATGTTGAACAAACCAAAAACTAATACATAGGTCCTACTCAGTTTTGGCGGATATTAACCTTTTACACACTCCAGACGTCTATTGGAGTATTTTACGGGAAAAAAGGGGTCTGTGTGAAAAGCACGACTGAGTTACTCTAGTATCTAGCTTTAAATTATCACCTTACCAAACGTTGGGCGCCATGTAGTGTAGTTCCTATATTCCCAATAGGCTCTGAGCATTGGAATAACCTATACTCTAGTTTAGACGTAGGACTGAGGTCGACTAGGTCTCTATCGTATATATTAAACTTAATTGTGAGTGCCAGCTAGCTCAGAGGTCACTAGAAACGTTCTCAAATAAACAAGAAGGGATTAGTTTCTGACAACCGCATAAACATGACAACTTTATTTCCCAAGAATAAGAAATCAATCTCTAGAGTCGTGGAAACAATAGATAACTATTTTACTCAGTCAATCGTGCATGCTTCGTTTCACCAGAGGTGCTGAGAAAATAGAGAGACGGGCGTTTTCAATAAAAGGTATTTATTGAACAGTCTTCTTTCTCAAACATAAGAAATGTACTGCTACAATAGTAATACTGGTTATGAAGTACAGGGCATATAATACGAAAAGTATTATAAAGTAGTTCTGTAAAAGCATTATATGATTTCTAAGCCATAAGTTGCCTAAAACCTATAAAATACATACATTAATAAAATAATGACTAAAAGTACTCAACTGGTGCTTCTAAAATACGCCTACCCCGGTGTACCTAACCTAAGTCTAGTACAAGGGAAGAAGTAGGTGAGGAGTAGCTTAAGTTTAGTATTTCTTTGAAATGATCTATCCAAGAATTCTCTAAGGGTCTAATCAGCTCCGTACCTTGGTTTTAGAATGAAGGAGGTCTTGTATCTCTCTCTCAGGACTTGATTTCCCAGCAACCCGCAAGAGTAGCCTGGAAACACTGGAGCTGGATTTCTCGGCAGGAGAAAAGACAGTGTCTCTCAGTGTGTCAGCTGGAGGGTCCGCTTCCTTCCGCACTTGCTGCTGCAGGGCGTTGGGCAAGTAGTTAGTCGATCTGCTCCAAACCACCGTGTGTTTGTCTGGGCAAATGTAGACATATTTATACTTTGAAGGTGCCGAGTTTAACATATGATTGGACTTAATAACGTCACTCAAAGACTCAGTTCTTTGAAACTCCATGATCTCCTAGATAAATTAGTATTCAGGCGAGGGGAAGTCCCTAATTGCTGAAGGCAGGTTTTTCTAAGAAATCGTTGTTGATTCTTGAAACTTAGTGGAAGTAGCCATGCCGTATTTGGGCTGTATAGGCTCAGTCCAAATATGGTAATGATTTCTATGCCTATATAAGGATCGGGTAATTTATACCTATATAAAGGCATGAATCGGGAAAATTACACTAGTGTTCTAGATTCATTTACAACAATAGGGCAGATGTCAGCAGCCCTCATCTGCAAAATGGTGAATGGCTACGTAGCACACAATGAATCAAATAAATCACACAAGAAATGGTAATTGGTTACTTACCACACAATTAACCAAATAAATCACATAACACACGGTTTGGTGGAAAACAGTTTGCTGCAGGTTTTTTTCATGAATGAAATATGCCAACATGGTGGGTTAACTTATGGGTGATCCAAGAGCAGGCAGCTATGAGCAACTTAAGTTGCCTCCCCGCCTGACGAGCTAAACTGGACCGTGGGCCAACCTCATTCAGTGCTACAATTTTATTTGGGAGTTTTTTCCCCTTAAATACTGTGGACCACCCATCCAGGATTATTACTCATGACTTTTTAGGGGCGGTACATCACCAGGCAAGCCCCCGGTTGCTCTGGCTGGCAACCGCCTGAGGAACTAACGGGGCTCCAACGCTTACATCCCAGGGTCCTGCTGTAAAGACTCCTAGGCGTTTGGCACAGAGCACCCCTGCTGTGCTCCCCGAGACGGTATCCTTGTGTATGAAACTGACTCCAGATTGCCCTGTAACACCCCCTGCAACACAAATAAACAATTCATATGTTCAGAACATGAAGCTACTTCCACCGCTGGCATGATGGATACAGGATAGGGTGGGTGACAGCATGGCCAGCGGGGAAACAAAGAGGGCGCCAACTGTGTGGGGCAGGAATAAGACCCTGGCTCCAGCCTGTCAGATGCCAGATATGACACAGGGTGAGCACCGGAAGTGAGGGACTCCCCGAGGATTCTGCTGACTAGCCTGATGGCACATGTGCCAGAATGCAGCACTAAGGGGCCTCCCTCTTAGGAGGCGCCATAGGTGAGGATGGGGGGACATTTACTCCTGAAAACCTCCGGCAAGGGGGCCATGGGCTTTCTGCCAATTCATAAAGCTAAGCTATAAATAAAACCAATAGCATTGGTAATAGCATTCGGGCTGTTTTGTTCTTACAGGGGTCCCAATTGCCCTTAGAATCAAGAACCACCCCAGATACAAAAACTACTGAGCATAGGCAACCTGGTGCCTTGGAGATAAACGCTTCTTAGTCTCATGCATTTGGGCCCACAGGACATGATGTACGTTTTAGAGTAATTGATAGCTAGACCTAGAGACTCCATGAAGTTCACAAATTTCTGGAATAGGGTGTTCTGGCCATTAGAACAGAATCATCTGGAACACAACACAAGTACTTTTTTCCAACCCACCATCGGTACATCCACCGCACAGGTGGACAGAGTCTCCTCAAGCCCATTGAAATACAACAGGAAAAGTATGGGGGCCTGTACGCACCATCTCCAGCGGAAAGCTTGGGGTGCACTCGCCAGCAGGACCATACCAATCAGATGCAGATAGGTCAAAGTGAAGTGCTTGCAGAAATAGAAATAGCCTAGGATCCACCCCCAAATCGGTCAACATGCTCCACAACCTCAGGGCTTAGTTTGTAAAAAAGCATAAGCCTCAGGGCCTGAGGTCTGGGTCATTTACCTTAGCCAACTAGGTAACGCCATCATGGGAGGTAGTAAAATACCACCTTTATGGCAGGGTGGTACTATTATTGTTATCTATAAAAAAAGGTGTGTAGGGATAAACCATTAAACTACAGGCTAATTAGCTTATTGGATGCTAGCCAGAAACTATTCTAGACAGATTCTAATCAGGTTGTAAACTTAGCTTGCTGATAATCATGTAATTGAAGACAGCAAGGTTCAGAAATAAAATAAGCACCATTGTTCAGGCTTTCCGTTTCAATGCTTTGTGTTGAAAGTTTGTTTCTCTTAAGAAGATTTATATGTTACCTTCATTGACCTTCGGTCAGCTTTTGATCTAGTCCTCAGGGATAGGCTATTGAGAGCGCTGGGTAATTATGGGATTCCGATCGACTTACTGTGGATTATCATACTGAAACCTATGCTCAAGTAAGGTGGAACACCACTGGCGACTTCACAGATAAGACTCCTATTAGAAAGGGCTTCAAACAGGGCTGTGTCCTTGCCCCAACATTATTTAGCATGTATATCAATGGGGCAGTGAACTGGGTATCCGCAATTGTACACGATGCACCAATACTTGCTGGTGTACTGGTTCTGAGCCGAATGTTCGCTGATGACACCCTACTTATCTCTAGAACCCCAATGGGACTCCTGAAGGAAATGTACTTGTCTTCAGCTTTCTGTAAAAACAGAGGCCTAGGAATAAATCCCGATAAGTCCAAAATTATGGGGAATTTCCCCAAAGGACCTTCAGCGGTAAAATGAGAATATATGGCATATTTATAGAGCAGACAGTACAATCTGATTATCTGGGTATAAGGATGTCTGACTCTTTAAGTTAGGGCAACCAAATAGATAAAATTAAGGATGGTCTACACCAGCGTGCACACCTAATTAACAGGAAACACAAGTCTACTGTTGGAGGGGCAATGTCACCGGGCCTAAAAATCTATCAAGTCACTGCATTGCTGGCCGCCCTCTATGGGGCAGAGATCTGGGACTTCACAGACGCATCTGCACTAACTATTGAGGAGAATAAATTCATTAAAGGTATGCTCAATTTGCCGCAAAGTGCCCAAATTTGTGCTGCTACGATTTGATTTAGCCCTTAATCCCATCCATTTGGTATCTTACCTGAAACCACTGTTTTTAAGGATAAGGGTATGGTCGACCCCAGAATTATCCATTTACTGAGAGGCACTTAGGGATTTGATTAACTATGACAAAACCCCTCACACACCTTGGTTAAAACACGTTAAAAAATGAATTTATAAATTTAGGGAACGTGTGGGCCATCCCTGACGAAGTCACCAAAGACAAAAAGTTGATATTAATTAGAACCTACTGGGAACAGGATCTGATCAAAATCTGAGCTGAGCACAGGGAAGGCTCTCTAATAGGTCACTTTCTGCTTCGTAAATGTTCAACAAGCTTTGAACCCTTAGTGGATAGGATATATCCCGCAGGGGCTAAACGAGTGTGCATCCTGTTTAGACTTGGTACCTTACCTCTAAGATCTTTTACTTCGAGATGGAACAACACAGTATGTGACCAAGAGAGTTGCCCCTTCTACCTGTCCGCAAAGGAAACAGAGGCCCATTTTCTGCTTTTTTGCCCAAGATACTCTATCATGCGAAAAAAATAGATTATCGCATGGTGTAAACTCAAGGGTGTAAGGTATTATTGGGAGGCAAAGCATCTATTGAAAACCGACACAAATGAGCTATTAGTATTTGCGAAATCACGCTTTTAATGGGGGCGGGGGGAATTGGCCAATACGTACGTAAAGCTAAACATCTGAGAACTTGAAACCATTTTTGTTGCTATGTACGCACAAGCTTTGTGTTTCACAATCACAATACCACTGGCCACATTGTACCTATGTATTGATTTTGATGGTGTTTCTTTTTAACGTGTGTTATTTTTTAACTGTTCTATCAACAGACTAGAGCATTCATTATGGATGGACATTAAGAATGCGATAATTATGTTTTTTAGATAGGGAGGACTGGTCCTCTCAACATAGCAGACCACGTTTTGTCCCAGTATTAGGCTACTATGGAGGTTTATGTTGATGGTGGATATCTTGTGCTCTTGGGAATAATAGTGGTGGTAAATTGACAGTGCAGTGGGAGGGTTATGATTACTAGGTAAGAGAATGTGGAGGAGGAGGAGGAGTTTAGGGTAGAAGGGAGAACAGGAAGTGAGAGGTTTGCCCCTCTGCCCCATTAAGCCAGAACAGCCCCAGACAATCTCTCAGCCCTGTTCCTTGGTGAATGGGTTGGACACAGAGTAGAGGTAATATTGCTAGTGGGATATGTTCATTTGGTGTCTGCCGGCCAATAAAGGCCATGGAATGGGCTAGGAGAGGGTTTTACAAATGATGTTAAAGGTGCTGGATATGACAGCGCGTGAAGTCTGCGTGCACGGCTTCAGGTGGCTGCACCACTCCCAGGATATCATTGCAGCCTTCTAGGTGCTTCTAACCTGCCCGTGTAGAGATGCCCACTGTTGGACTTGGCCCTTTTTCACTTAAATTTTTCACTTTTTGCTTCCCCTAATTCAGGATGTCCCCCCTTTATAATGTATTTGTATAGGCCCTGTGAGGTTAAAATGCCCTGGGTAATGTGAAAACCCATGCTAGGTGTTGGTGCCCTCTACCCTCAATATGGATGCCACTGACCCCTGCTACTGCAGCGTGGTCTGTATAGGCACACTCTAGTAGCCAGGAGCTGGCTGGAACCCTTAAACAATGTTGCCATACCAGCCTGCCAGCCTGCCCATAGCTAGAATGAGGGAAGCTCCTGGAACCTTCCAGAATAGGGGAGGCACCAACTGCCACTGCCAACTGACACTATATAAGGAAAAGGAGGGAAACTTTCTAGTCAGTTGGGGCATCACTGACCTGGGGAACCCACACAGGAGTTTTAGGCGGGAGGGCCTAGTGAGGAACCTATGCTACTGGGAGTGACAGGATTTAGGTGCTGCCTCTTAAGCTGGGTGAGGTGTCCCAAGCTAGCCCCCTGATCTGGCCCAGTGGTAGGGAACCCCAGGGTCCATCTGCAGTGACTGAGGAAAATTCTTCAAGCCTTCAACTCAGAACCCCCCCTCTCAACAACTTCAAGTAACCAGCAGCTAAGGGTGCAGAACCAACAAAGCGCCAAGAAGTCTACTTCTCCTTGACCAGAGACTGCTGGGGTGATCGACCAGGTACTGGACTTGTGCTGCCCTGCGCATCCCCTGCTTTCAACTGGGCCCACCTTGCCCTACCTGCCTCCCCCTGACTGAACTGTTCTGCTGTCCTGGTTAAACTGTGTGGAAAGCGCTATAGTCTGCTTCCCCTGTCCAGCGCTGTATTTAAGACTGCCTCCCCTGAGCTAACTGTGCCCCCGTGGTTCAAGCGCTGTGATCCTGAGGCGCTTCTCGCCTCAAAAAGCATCCTGTCCTATGAGGCGCTGCAGTTGCCCCCACACGCTCACCTGCTTCGGTGTAAAGCGCTGTGACTAGCCCCCGAGGCGCCTGAGGGGACCGCGTCACCATCGCGGCATCGGCGCCGCCTTCGCAACACCTCCGAGGTGCCTCAGGCCTGTCCTGTGGCCGCCTGCATTTGCGCGGTGTCCAGCGCTGAGATTACCCCCCTCGGCGGCCCCCGTACGCCAGGAGAGGGCCGCCTTAAGTGAGCTGGGCCGCGGTAGGCCCGAAGTCAGTGCGCACCCCATGAGACAGGGGAGCTCCTTCATCCCGCCCCCGAGGGCCGCGCTACCATTGGTTCTGGCTGGCGCGCCCTCGAGGCGAAGCACGCCCGGCCCCTGCCTCGTCCCCAGCGCCGGTGCCCTGAAGCTGAGCCTGCACCGCGCTGGGACGAGGGCAGCCACGAGAGGGTTGGAACCCCCTCTCCTCCGCTGAACCCGACGCAAGGGCCCTGGAGGGCCGAAGAAGTGAGGTAACCCCCTGGGGAGGAGGGCGGTAGGCCAGGAGAGGCCCGAGGTCGCCCCTCCCCCGGGGTACTCTGAGACTGGGCCCTGTTGGCCCCTTTCCCCCTGCAACTGTGCCTCAAGAGACCGTATTTACAAGCCTGAAGTGTTTAGCGTGCACCGTATCTACGTGCACCGTATTTACAAGCCTGAAGTGTTTAGCGTGCACCGTATTTACAAGCCTGAAGTGTTTAGCGTGCACCGTATTTACAAGCCTGAAGTGTTTAGCTTGCACAGTATTTACAAGCCTGAAATGCTATAAGTGCACTGTATCCACAAGCCTGATTTGCTCCTAGTGCACCACATGTACAAGCCGGAAATGAGAGGGAGATTCACTTCACTGTACTGAATTTTCTTGCAGAGGTGGGCTTCCATAGTATTCTGAGGATCTGATCTAGGTCGCAAGCCGACCTGTATTCACAAGAAGAAAGGCTTGTCACAAATAAGTAAAGGTTGTGTTCTTTGGAGTGCCTTGTTGGACTGATATGTACTTGCTGATATGTTGTATTACCTGTAAGGAAAAGCATCCATGAGAGGTTCTGATGTGATATTTAAATGCATTACTATAGTTGCTTCTTGTAGGATCCTCCAGGTTAATACAGTTACCCCGTTACCTGTCAGAGAGTTTGATACGACAGGCGGGGTCAGCTAGTGTTTCACTGCTAGATTAACTGGTTATTAATCTAATGAAATGTTCACCCATTTATTGGAAATGTAACCGGAACGTGACTCATGAAATGTCTCAATGTAAAGCTGACGAATTAATAATGCAACGCTCTATTTGAAAGCTTATATAAAAGATCTTGAATCTTTCAAATACAACTACTGGTGTGGTCTCCATTATTGCGCCACTGTGTCTTACATTGGATGTGTGCGTTAAGTAGCTGCTTTACACGCAAGCCCCTGGCTGCCTTCCTGCTCGAGCCATGCTACCACCTTAAGAGCTGGTGACCCCAGGTCTTACACCCTCACACTGAGTTATGCTCTGCTATCACAGTGCACATCTATCCTGAAATGACCTATGCAATGCTCTTCCAGTAACCATCAGCGCCGCCACCATGTTCGGCAAAAAGGTAATTTGCACATATTTTTCTATGCTGGAAGTGCCAGGGGCTGTAGGTGAAAATCCATTTTTGCAAAATCCTCAGTATTCTTTTGAAACTTGGCAATTATATCTCTATATGATTTGATAAAAATGTAAGATTAATTTACCCATCTCCCCAATACTTTTAAAGAGATTTCTTCATGTTTTTGCTGTTTTGGGTTTGGGATTGAACAGGTAGAAAAATACTGGACTTCACTGCTGTCCCTAACTTTTTACCAGCATGGACATAAAAATACAAGCCAGGCGGTAACATATTGGCCAGGTGGCAACCCAAGCCCCGGGATGTGCACTGAGGCGTTCACTGACATCTTGCATTGCACCTGTACCCTGAGCTTTGCCATGCAAAGGTCTGCTAGCCCCGAGTCCTGCACTGGGCTCTCATTCTGCCATCCTGTCCTGATCGGTCCCACTTAAGGCGGTCCTATTATAAAGGCGTGCACCGAGCTGGCACAAGGAACCTCTGGCTTGAACTGCCCCTTGCAAACTCATCGTAGTGCTGCAACATGAGCTCTGTTATCAAAATGAACCTTTGCCCTAGACTGCACTGTGGGAGAGCTGTCCTAACGCACGTCTTTCCTGGCCTTCGCCATTCACTACTATCCTTGCATTAAGACATGCGCCGAGCCCTCACAATGAACTGCTGTTCTCGTCTGCTCATGCAAAGCTAACCTGGCGCTGGAACGAGCACTCAGTCATACACAGAGATCTCCCACAATGCACTTTTTCTGGGATTTCACTGAGACGTGCCGCGCTCTAACAGTGCATCTCTGTCTTGCCCTCCCCCATTGCACACTATGCTTACATTGGCACTTACACTGAACTTTCACAAGGACCACATTTCCTCACCCATTCCATGTAGAGCTGTGCTACCACTGAGACCTGCACAACCTCCCATAATGCACCTTGATCCGACCAGTCCCATGTGAAGCTATCCTACCGCTGAGAGGAGCACCGAGCTCCCACAATGCACCTCTATTCTGACCTTCACCTGCAAACTTACTTTAACACCTAAATGTTCTCTGAGCTCTCCTGGCCTGCCCCAAACTAAACAATCCTAGAACTGAAGCATCCACCCAGCTCCCACAAGGCACATCTATCCTGTTCTGCACATTGCACTGTTCCCGCAACAATGAGGTCTTATAGAGTTATGTATGTACACCTGTGCACCGCGGTGGTATGCCCAGATAACCCAGGACTGCAACACCCACAGACATCTCATGATGAATTTGTATCGTGATCACCTAAAATGCATTTTTGAAAAATTGATTTTTAAGTTGGCCAAATTAGAGAAAATATATCCGAAATGTAAATCTAAAAATCAGCACTGTCCTGCTTAAAAAGGCCAGCACACGCACACACACACACATATATATATATATGGCTATATCAATGTTGTTATCATAGTACAGTGTAACTGACATGAGAAAACAGAGTCATTGTCCCACGTAATGTATGCCAAAAGTGATCTGGGTTTGCTGGTGTACCTTTTCAGGGGGGGACCTGGCCTGGCAGTTTTGGCTAAACTGTACCTGCTGGAGTGGAACCAAGTCGGATGTGCATAAGGATTGTTTGTTTTCTTCAGTATTGCATCACAGAATTGATCTTATAATGACTTGACAGGAAAAAAACTCTAATAAGAGACCAAGACTTATTTTGTATGATTTTTCTCGCAATACATGGATTTAACCTTTTGTGTTCTGGATACATTCCTTTGTTTGTGGCTACTAAATAGACAAATCAGCATAAATGAAATCATATATGCAGATGCACACACAGTGATATGCTGTTTATCATCACTCTTGAGAGTGGGCACCATAACTAACATTGGTTCCTTCTCTCATGGGTCATACTCTGTTTGTACACTTAACAGTGGTGCTAAATAGCATATTACAGTCATCTGTAGAGATACCGGTCTATCTATTCCAAACCTAACAACTCATTCACTCATTCCCAAGCAATAGGACCGTTCTTGTCCTCCTGCTGAAAAGGCATTCAGGGGATCCTACAGTACTTGACCACCATACACTTACCTTTCTACTGCCTCTGCCGGAAAAATCCTGGAAAAGGGAGTCAATTTCCAGCTTCCTTCCTTCTTGTGAAGTATCCCTCTTCAAGGCGCTGCATGAGCAGAATTGTGTCCTACTCATGGTACTGGGTCAACATTGGCGTCATCACTTGACAACCTCCCTTCACTTCTGGACATCAGGTGTGTAGTGCCGAAACACGCGTAGAATACGACCGTCAACTGAATCAGTGCCACATTGTTTTGCTCTATTTTTTACTTACATGTGAAGCTATGTACATATGAAAAAATATTCAACAATTGTATACATGAAGGAGTACTATTTTGGTTATCAAATATATCAATTCACTGCTGTTGTCGTTATTAGTGACAATGTTTTTAATTGAGTAATTTGTGGTGAGGTGTGTATGATGATACGATTGAGAAAGTACGAATGGGCTATGCAATTGTATTAAATATTATTAATAAAAGGATGTTTTATATTTTTCGATAAAAACAGTACCTCATTTGGTCCTTGCTTTTTCTAAATAATATTGATATATGATTATAATATGTGTTTGTTGCCCTAAGTCTTTACATTGCTTTATTGATCCCTGCCTTAAGGAACTTCTACCCTATCAGCAGGGGACCTCCCTCTCCTTACTCTACATCAGGTGTGTCATGCCATCAATCTTTCAGATTTGGCAGCCACTTTTGACAGTGTTGATTATACTATTCTCGACTCCAGACTGCAGGAGCTGGAAATCAGACCCATGCCATGGAAGGGTTTTTGTCTTTTCTTCAGAACTGCTTTTAAGCTCTGGAGTTTCTCCCTTTCCAATCTGCTGCTTGTCGACTTCGCTGTGAGGACCCTCAGGGTTTTTCTCTCAGCCCCTACTCCTTTAAACATTATCTCACACTTCTGTTTGTGCGCTGATGGTAACTTGATTATTAATCATTTACCAAGGATCAGTTCCACCTTTGCTTTAACTCCAGTGATACATGGATTATGAGTGACACTTTGTAGCTGAACCAGTCCTTTAAAAGGAAAGTTAATATAAAGCACTTACTGCCTGCACTTGTTTTATCTGACAGGAGAGTGCAAGCACTTCCTTGCAGGAATGCACTGTTACCCTCTGATCAGATATCTTGCCCTGTGTCCCAATTACACTCTGCGTTCTTCTTTGTTCCACTTATTTGAGGGTGCCAAGATCTGCCGGGACTAGGCATTCTCCACAAGGGACCTCAACTTGGGAAAGATCTTACTGTCACTCTTCAGAGTAACTTAGCCATGGTCAGGAACCTTCTCAAGACCAGGACAGTTTGCAAGTAAATCACCTTACGTTCTCGCCCAGACACCATTTTGGCTAGAACTAGGACATTCCTTTCTGTGTCATAAGCACTTCAGAGAACGTAAACACACCAGATAAAGCTACCAAGCTAGCTGTATTTGGCCAGATTGACAGCCAGAATAAGGCATAGGAGTACTTTGTAAGGACTACACAAAACACGAAAAAGGCACAAAAGGACTTTGAGAGTGCTAAACTAAAAGCAGACATATGCCACAGATGTGTCTGTCACAGGGCACGGAGGGCTGGGTCATATTTTCAGGATAATAAATGATTCCATAACTAGTTTCATTTAGATCCACTAAATGCACATTTATCTTTTATGGATGTCTTGATAATATGGCAAGGATTCAGCCCTTCTGGGCACACGCTGGACACCCCTCGGGTAGTGAATATATGCTTATTGCATACCTCAATTCTTAGGTGGTGTAAGATTGCACCCATGCAGTGCACAGGATGGTGGATACGTTGCTTATTTACAGAACTACCCCACCGTCACCCAGGAGGGTGACGCATGATTAGTCCTTTAATATGGAATGCCACATGTCTGAAGCAGTGTGGGATCATCTTGAAGCCTGTTATATGAAACAAGACTCATATGTGCGCAAAGACTTTAAAATGAGTAAATAGTTTAGAAAAGTAGGGGGCATATTTACACAGACATTGTCCCACATGAGCGTCACTTTATACGACGCTCTAATGGCGCAGTGCCTTGCTCCATATTTACAATGCGGGCTGAGCCGCTGTGCATGGCTTAACGCCACATTGTTAATATCGTACCCTTTTCATGCAGTTTTCTGCGTCATAGGATCGTGCAATGGGTGTTGCTGTGGGCGTTCCACCGTAACACCCATTGCTTTTTGACGCTGCCCCAAGGTTACAAGGATCTGTAAATATGAGGCGGCGCCAAAAACTAACACCACTGAAAAGCAGGCGTTAGAGTGGTACAACGAGGAGAAATATTTTTATTTCTCCTCTCTTTTTAGAAGGATCAAATAGCATTTAATGGCTGGTTATGTGCAGGAAGGTGTCCCTTTGTGCACATAAACAATCATCCCTGCAACCATGGGACATGGGTTTCTGTGTTGGCGCTAGTCAGCTTTTTTTAGCGCCGGTGCAAATGAAAACACAGGGGTGAATAAGGCGCATCTTTTGAAATGATGCAGCAGGGTGCTGCTTAATTGCTTGCAGCGGCCCGCTGCACCATTTCCAAGTAAATATGCCCCTGGGTTGTTATTGCTTTATTGAACTGTTTTTTAACACTACTGTTTTCTAAAAAAAAATGCTATTTTCTTGGTGATGGGCGAAGGCTATTGGAACAAGGCAGTTAGGTTTTGTTGCCCCACTGTCTGTTGTTCAATACACACCACACTTTTCCACAGAAGAACCTCTCTCAAAGGTTCACATCTCCCAGCTCTGCTCTTTTCCCAGCCAGCAATTTGCTGTTCACTATGCTGCTTCCCTCCCCCTGGTGGGTGCCTGTGCCAGCCATGACCCAGTCTCGTGCCCCTGCCAGCATCCTGGCTCTGGCGCACACACCGTTTGCCTGCACTGCTTTCTTTCGTGTGTGCCTTTCACCTTCTAAGTGCACAGCCCTGGTTAAGAACATGTGAAGAAAGTGACTAATCAGTTTGTTAACCGGAGGGACATGTTCACAGTCGCATTAAAAATAAAAAGTCAGCTGCCAGCCTCGGCTAGCGATAATCTGCAGACTCATCTGTACTGATAACTGAAGTATGTGGCAATGCCGCAGAATTACTTCCTGTTTCCTTGTTATGAAATCACGCCATTTTGTCTACCCTTGCGGGCCTGTGAGACATAATGACGGCGGTGCACTGTCGGATTGAACAGTCCGACAGGCCTGCTCTGCTCTCTTGCCTTTTCTGTGAACAACAAGAATTGTACTGAAGTTCCGAGGGGGGGGGGGGGAGATGTTTGAACAAGGCAACCCGCTACCGAGATTTCTGGCCTCACTCCAGAAGAGCAAGGTTCACTCAAAAGGAGCCTTGTTTATTTGCAATGACATGTCTTCCACCCCTCCCCCGCCCTGGTTTCCAATCTCTTTGAAAAACAAGTAGAAACGTGTTGATTTACATCACATGATTTAAGTTCTGTCCATGAAGCCCGAGTCAGCGAAAACTCATGCCCTTATTTATAAGCCCCTTGCGCTACCGAGCATCACTTTTAATAGGGGGGAAGCGACGTACCGGTGGCGCAAGGGGCTTGCAAAAAAGTCCCTCAGTTTTGTTGTGTTCTTGAGGGGGCAGGTGACACAGGGGCATGCAATGGGGCCTACACTCGGGGGCACCTGTGATGACCTAGGCCTAACACGTGGCCACCATGAAATAAAGGACTCGGACGCTCAGTGAATGCTTCTGGCTCTGCGCACTGTCGCCAACTGGCGTACGTATGTGCGGAGCCCCTCTTTATTTAGAAAGGTTATGTGGGAGTCACGCTGCACGCCTGTTACATCACAGGCGTGCATAAGCTGGAACACAACAAGTTTCTTGCAGTTTTGTGCACGTGTTACCATTTTATGATGCACACGCATGCAGATTTTGGGCGCGAGGGTCCGGCACTGACCACTGACAAGGTGTAGTGTGGAAAAGGTCGCTTTAAGTTCCCAAGGCTATTTTTCTTTACAAAACTACTGCCCTCGTTAATACATCCAACCTTCCTTTTATCTACATTCGGTTTTCTGAATAGACTTCTTATAACCGTAAACTTTGTCTTCAGCAACAATAAACATACTCCCACCTTCAAACTGCTTTCTCCCTGGCAACAGCAATAAATTGATTGAACAATGCCAACCTCTGGAGAAACTGCCCGTGCACCTGCCACAAGCGATGATTAATGTTTTCAATCTCCTTTGCACACCTGTTCCAACAAAACACGCCTCAATGACTCACACCCCGAACTCTTTACAACTTCTGTGGTGGGAGGGCGGGAAAAACGTTCTCCTCCTTACCTACCCTAGGCTACCATCCAGCATGTACAATCACTACAAAATGGTGGCTGATAGCACAATCTCCCTTATTTTATATCTAACCCCATCCACCCCTATCAGAAACCGCCCAAAGTCTCCCACTGTCCTCTAGACCGTACCCCGCTGCCCAATATCTCCAGGGGATACACATCCCTCTGGTTAGTTGCCTCCTCGGCTACTGGCACATTGTAGTGTAGAAAAGGCAACTTTATTGACACAGGTGCAAATCACAAGCAATAAAGGTTCCCTAGACAATTTCACCTTACAAAACTACTGTCCTCGCTAATACATCAAGCTTCATCTACCGTCCACCCCTTTATTTCCCCCCCAACACTTACCCAACCAACCTACCTGCTCAGTATCTACATTCTGTTTTCTGAATGAAATTAATTTCTTATTACTGTAAACCTTTGACTTCCTGTCTACAGCAATTGTGAACATACTACCCCCTTGTGAGAAGTTGGCCTGGTATATAATGCTCACTAATTCTTAGTGATCACTTTGTACCATGCCAAGCAACCCTTATGATGATGGTTGTAATTCAACCTTGTAGACCAGTTATCCTAGTGGTAACGTGGACAAAGCAGTCTTAGGCTAAACTCTGAAAGGCATGTGAAGCCAGCTGTTATACCATACACAACCCCCTTGAATACCAAATGAAAGGGACACCACACAGATATATATTGAAAATATATATTGATTTATTAACTATTAAATTCCCCTGGACTCTTTATGAGCACAGAAGCACAAGCGTTAAATCACAAGACAGTTTAAAATACACAAAAGTTGCACAATATGGATGAGCCCTAGGGGCCACCTAAACCATATACTAAGAAAGTGGTATAAGAGATACCAAGAGGAAAGTGAAGAGGCCTAGGGCCTTGGGAATCGCTGGAGCTATTCGAGACTGGAGTTAACTAAGTCGGGAAAGGCCCACGGGACTCGGGTGCAGTGTTCAAAGTGCACGCACTTCTCAATACAAAGTCTATGGTGCGTAAAAAGCACAAAGTTAGAAAGTTAGGAACCTTCCGAGTGACCTACGGAGCTGAAACTTAAAACACAGGCCCTTGGGATGTGTACCAGTGCAGGAGCACCGGCGGAGCTGAGTTACCTCACCCACAGGAAGCGGGTGCACAGGGTCGAAGATGTGTCGGGTTTCGTCACGCTGGTCGATGGTGCTTGGAGCTGAAGATGCTGCAGGCGGCTCGATGAGAAGAGTTCCGGTGGATCCAAGGGTGGATCTGAAGAGTTGAAGACCTGAAAGCAGAGGGGACAGTGTTCAAAGTCACTACCCAGTGACTACCGTGGAACCAGATTGGAACCAGGCGATGTCGGGTGCAAACAGGCGTTGTCGGGTAGCTTCTTTCTGCAGCCACGTGGATACCCGGGGTCGAGGACGTCCAGGAGTCGGTCACGAGCTGTCCCACGTAGGCTTCTCGCTGTTGGCGGTGTCGGCGACCTGATCGGAGCAAACAGGCCTTGGCAAATGCAAGCCACGCAGGAGTTGAAAGATGCTGTTCACTCGGACCAGCAAGGTCAGAGCGAGTGCTCCTTTTCACAGGAGCTTGGGTAGGTCTGGAGCAACCAGACCTGCTGTTTAAATCTTCGGGTTCGTCGCCAAGATGGCCGCTGGTCGCGTGGCTAGTGGCCGGGATGGCGCGTCGAGTGGCACAATGCAAAAGGGCCCCACGCAGATCGTGGAGATGCTGGAGGGCTGATCTTCGGTGCAAGGGCTGCTCGGTGGTGGGGGTTCTCAATCCCCAAAGCACAACGTCGAGGATGCCTCAGAAGCTGCGCAGTCAGCTTTTCGAGTGTCTTTCAAGAGGTCCGGTCCCACGTCACTCGGTGCCTCCACGGGTCCCTTCTTCGCAGGGACTGTGGATCGGGCTCTGAGAGGTCTGGGGAGTCTGGTTCTTGTCGGGCTCTGGGCTCGGTCTCCGGCGGGAGGCGGCGGCAAAGCAGACGTCGAGTTGCTGGTTGGTACCTGTGTTCACAGGGTGGTCACTCCTTGGCCACAAGGGAGATTCTTCTTCAGTCTTCTGTGCAGCAGAATGTCGAAGTCCAGTCTTCTTCTTAGTTTTAAGTTGATTTCGGGATGATCTCCTGTGCAATGGCACTGCTCCCCCTCTTATTCCCAAACTGGGGGTGGATCACCTACTAGGTCCCTCCTCTGGGAGGAACCAGGAAGGGGGGCGGTTACACCCCCTTTCCTTTGTCCAGCTCCGCGCCAGGACTGGGGCTGGAAGGCCCCAGAACCGGTTTGGACTGGCCTATGCACGGGGACACCTTGTGTGCCCCGGGCATGTCTGATTCTTTTCAGCCCTGTCCTACCTAATACACAAAATCCTGTCTGGGGTGGTGCTCGCACCTCCCAAGGCAGGAAACCCTTTGTCCAGGCCACCATCTGCCGAGTTTCGGTCAGCAGCAGGAGGCCAGACTTGTGTCTGTGGTGGCAGCGTCCATTTTGTGAAGCTGAGGCTCTGTTTAACTTTAATCGGGGTTAAGGCTACACACATGTCGTGTCCCTCTAGAAGGGTGGAATGCTATCCCCGTCGCCAGAATTGGCGAGGGGATAGTATTCCAATTCGTATGACACCTTACTCGACATGTTTTGATAAAGCCAAACCAAAGATAGCATTTAACCGCGAGGATTATAATGCACTTAAGAGTATATGGTATGGCAATATCCCGGAACAGCTTAGGGAGTTGCTCCCGACAGCTGCAGACAGGCTCAGCTCATGCCAGAGCACCATCTCACATATTTCCACGCACTCTGCCTCCAGGATTGATGAGGCCTTCCATAGGAGTGGCTGATAGGAACACATGTGTCCAGTTTAGGGTTAGGCACAGACATACTGTACCTAAGTAAGAGGTGGTTACACCGACTTACCCCAGCTGAGTGATCAGCCAGTTGTGTCAAATATGGAGGCCAGGCCAGGGGTGGCACAATACGTGCTGCAGGCAGCCCCTGGTAGGCCTTGGCTACACCTATGCCCTGGGTACCTATGGTACACTGTTACAGGGGCCTATAAGGTGAACCAATTCCAATTGTGTTATGCACCTAAGGTACATGGAGTCCATTTTAAGGAGAGAGCAATCAGCCTGGGGCCCTGAATAGCAGGATCCCAGGCCAACTAAGTCAAAAACCAGCTAAACACCAGGCAAAAAGTTTGGGGGTAACCATAGTCAGATATCCACCTTCCTACATAACCCCCCCCCAAACGAAAGGAGATAAGGCTATCCTTGACCAGGTAAGCCTATATTGCCTAAGTGGCCATATAAGGAAGTACCAGCTCTGGCTTGGTAACCCCCTGTCTCATGGTCCACTAAGCAATCCCTCACCCTAAGGGCATCTGAGGGTCTCCACCATAGGGAATCTCTACCTGTGGTGTGTCTTTGCAAAGTCAAAGGCTGGTGTTGGGATGGAGTACTGAAGTGAGTTTCCTCTGTAGGGCTCAGCTTCCTCCAATCACTCTCCACCATGTGTGCCTTTCTTTCTCTGACTGAGTTGCACTGTGCTCTCAGGGTCAACCTCTGGCTACCTAAAGCTGGAGGCTGGGTCCCTCTGTTTGGCTTACTGGAGGGACAGGTCAGGTTTGGGCCCTTAGGGTCCCAGGTTTGGCTGTGCCCAACAATATCCATCTGGGGGAGGTCCCTAACTACTTTTAAGGGGGATCCCTCAGGAGTTTTTAAAGCTTGCACCTCACTAGGGCTACTAGTTTCGGTGCCCCTAATCTGCTGATGGGGGTGCTTTATTTGACAGGGGGCCCTTTGGGTCTCACTGTCCTTCTTGTCCTCTGCAGCCCTGGGCTGAGTAAGGCAAGGTAGAGAGGGGCAGGTTACCTGCTCCAGACTGGGTCCCTCCTGAGAAGGGTCCACTGCCATCAGAGGCTCTGTCAGGCCAGGCCTAACAACCTCTGGGACAGTTCCTTCATCAGGGGTAAGATCAGTTCCCTGAGGAGGCTGATCCTTTCCTAAAGTCTGGTGGGAGGGAGATTTCTCTTCCTCCTCAATGCTCTCTGTTTGGGTGGAGTGATCCATCATTTCAGGCTTCACTACCCAGGTATCAGTTTGAGTTTGGGCTGTGGCCATCACACCCCCACCAACCTTTTCAGGAGGAGACTCAGTTTGGGTATGGGCTGTTACTAGTACAGCCCTGCTACTCTTTCCAGGAGGGAAGTTATCTAAAGATGGGGCTGAGGTTTGCTCAGCCCTCCCAACCTTTTCAGGAAGGACATCTTGAATTGGGGCTGTAGCCATTACAGCCCCACTAACCTTTCCATGGAGATTTACCATTCTAGAATGGGTTTGCTGTTCAACCTCAGCCCAGGCTGAGATTTCCAAATCATTACCCAGTAGGCAATCTACAGGCAAGTTTGCTGACACTGCCACTCTCTTTGGGCCAGTGACACCTCCCCAGCTAAGATTGACTACTGCCATGGGATGATTGGATTCTATGCCATCAATGTTTGTCACCTGATATTTGGCATCAGGTAAAAGTTGCCTTGAGGGGACTAGACATTCAGCCACCATGGTGATGCTAGCCCCTGTGTCTCTGAAGGCCTCAACTTTCAAGCCATTGATGAGGGGCTCCTGTCTATACTTGCTCAAAGTGTTTGGGCAAGCTGTGAAATTGGCAAACCCCATGCCAGTCTCATAGACAAGAGTATCTGAGTTAGGGGACCTGGATAGGCCAGAGTCCACCTGTCCTCCAAAAGTAAACCCACCCAAATTCTTGGGGGTGCTCCCACCACCTGGGGGACCACTGCAAACAGTGACAGGAGGTGTTGGAGCCTTACCTGGAGGTATATTCTCCTTATTGCCATTCTTGGGACAACAGCTATCTGTTTTGTAATGCCCCACCTGTTTACAGGTATGACAATAAGGCTTTTTCTGGGATGTAGAAGTGTCTTGGGACCCACCCCCATTCTTGGAGTTTTGGGGCCCTGGGGAAGTCTTTTCCTTACTTTTATCCCCACCCTTCTCTTGAGGCTTGGTAGTCTCTTTCTTTTGGTCACCACCCTGGTTCTTAGGCCTGATCCTGGTTCTGACCCATTTGTCTGCCCTCCTACCCAATTCTTGTGGGGAGGTCAGATCAGAGTCAACCAGGTGCTGATGTAGAAGCTGATTTTGACAATTACTTAAGATTTGCTCTCTCATAATTAAATTATACAATCCTGTATAGTCAGTAACCTTACTTCCCAGCAACCAGCCCTCCAGAGCCTTAGTGGCACACTCAACAAATTCAGACCAGTCCTGAGTCTGTGTCTTCTGGGTATCTCTGAACATTAACCTGTACTGTTCAGTGGTTAAGCCTAACCCATCAATCAGAGCACTCTTCAGGACCATGTAGTTTCTAGAATCCTCATCACTAACTGTGAGGAGTCTGTCTCTGCCTCTACCTTCAAAGGAGAGCCACAAGATTGCTGCCCACTGCTCCTGAGGGATCTGCTGTACTCTGCAGGCTCTCTCCATTGCAGTAATCCATTTATGGATGTCATCCCCAGCTTTGTAGGGGGGCACAATCTTACTCAGGTTTCTATTATCAAAAGACCTGTCTTTATCCTTGTGGATATTGCTGCCACCAGTGGGTTCTATTACCCCACTCTCTCTAGGCTGTCTTGCTCTAGCAAGTTTCTCTTGGGCCAGGGCAATCTCTAACTCTTGTCTCTGGACTCTCAATTCAGCCTCTCTAATTTGAGATTCTCTCAATTTGGTCTCATGTTCCCTTCTCTGAGGGCTAGTCATCCTCCTTCTGGAGTGACCATGAGAACCTCTAGAAGCATAGGAGTTGTCAGAGTCACCTGAGTGAATCCTTCTCCTCCTAGGCTCCTGGTTAAGTCCACCTGGGGGTCTGAATGGGTTGTTACCTGATTCATTCCCAAGTTGACTTAAGTTAGCCTGGTTCAGTCTACTGACCAGCACCTGACTATCTCTGTCATCATCTGACTCACTGCTTTCCACCTCCTCCTCCTCTTCTTCTTCCTCTTCCTCTACATCTACTTGAGGAGCTCCAGTGGTGGAGGCTTCCTCATCTACTAGGATGATAGGGGCAGGGGTGTCTACAGTGTCATCCTCTGAAGGATGGCCTCCTTCAGTATCCCCTGTGGGGTTTGCCTTAGAGGGCTTTAGAGTCTCAGACTGGTCTAAGAGCTCTCTTAGGTGGTCTGTAGTAGGGGAAGGCCCTGTCTTCAGACCCCTTAAGACACAAAGCTGTCTTAATTCCTTAAAGGAAAAAATAGCAAATTTGGATGGTGCCCTTGGAGGGTCACTCTCAACAGGAGTAAGTCCACTGGACCCCTCTGCTCCAGACATTGCTCTAGTGTGGGTGGATGTGTTGCAATCTACCTACACTGGTGTTTACCTACTAAACCTATCTAGTAGTTGTAGCTAGGGTGTGCTACTCCCTTTGCTCTACAACAACTAAGTTCAGTAGAACTTAAGTATACTAGTCTTGTTTTATATGTACCTAGCAGGTACCTGTATGATCTTTCAAATGATAATCTCAAAGATTGTAATGGTAAAACAACAGCAAGCTCAGATCCCAATCCGCTGCTCACCAATGTGAGAAGTTGGCCTGGTATATAATGCTCACTAATTCTTAGTGATCACTTTGTACCATGCCAAGCAACCCTTATGATGATGGTTGTAATTCAACCTTGTAGACCAGTTATCCTAGTGGTAACGTGGACAAAGCAGTCTTAGGCTAAACTCTGAAAGGCATGTGAAGCCAGCTGTTATACCATACACAACCCCCTTGAATACCAAATGAAAGGGACACCACACAGATATATATTGAAAATATATATTGATTTATTAACTATTAAAATCCCCTGGACTCTTTATGAGCACAGAAGCACAAGCGTTAAATCACAAGACAGTTTAAAATACACAAAAGTTGCACAATATGGATGAGCCCTAGGGGCCACCTAAACCATATACTAAGAAAGTGGTATAAGAGATACCAAGAGGAAAGTGAAGAGGCCTAGGGCCTTGGGAATCGCTGGAGCTATTCGAGACTGGAGTTAACTAAGTCGGGAAAGGCCCACGGGACTCGGGTGCAGTGTTCAAAGTGCACGCACTTCTCAATACAAAGTCTATGGTGCGTAAAAAGCACAAAGTTAGAAAGTTAGGAACCTTCCGAGTGACCTACGGAGCTGAAACTTAAAACACAGGCCCTTGGGATGTGTACCAGTGCAGGAGCACCGGCGGAGCTGAGTTACCTCACCCACAGGAAGCGGGTGCACAGGGTCGAAGATGTGTCGGGTTTCGTCACGCTGGTCGATGGTGCTTGGAGCTGAAGATGCTGCAGGCGGCTCGATGAGAAGAGTTCCGGTGGATCCAAGGGTGGATCTGAAGAGTTGAAGACCTGAAAGCAGAGGGGACAGTGTTCAAAGTCACTACCCAGTGACTACCGTGGAACCAGATTGGAACCAGGCGATGTCGGGTGCAAACAGGCGTTGTCGGGTAGCTTCTTTCTGCAGCCACGTGGATACCCGGGGTCGAGGACGTCCAGGAGTCGGTCACGAGCTGTCCCACGTAGGCTTCTCGCTGTTGGCGGTGTCGGCGACCTGATCGGAGCAAACAGGCCTTGGCAAATGCAAGCCACGCAGGAGTTGAAAGATGCTGTTCACTCGGACCAGCAAGGTCAGAGCGAGTGCTCCTTTTCACAGGAGCTTGGGTAGGTCTGGAGCAACCAGACCTGCTGTTTAAATCTTCGGGTTCGTCGCCAAGATGGCCGCTGGCCGCGTGGCTAGTGGCCGGGATGGCGCGTCGAGTGGCACAATGCAAAAGGGCCCCACGCAGATCGTGGAGATGCTGGAGAGCTGATCTTCGGTGCAAGGGCTGCTCGGTGGTGGGGGTTCTCAATCCCCAAAGCACAACATCGAGGATGCCTCAGAAGCTGCGCAGTCAGCTTTTCGAGTGTCTTTCAAGAGGTCCGGTCCCACGTCACTCGGTGCCTCCACGGGTCCCTTCTTCGCAGGGACTGTGGATCGGGCTCTGAGAGGTCTGGGGAGTCTGGTTCTTGTCGGGCTCTGGGCTCGGTCTCCGGCGGGAGGCGGCGGCAAAGCAGACGTCGAGTTGCTGGTTGGTACCTGTGTTCACAGGGTGGTCACTCCTTGGCCACAAGGGAGATTCTTCTTCAGTCTTCTGTGCAGCAGAATGTCGAAGTCCAGTCTTCTTCTTAGTTTTAAGTTGATTTCGGGATGATCTCCTGTGCAATGGCACTGCTCCCCCTCTTATTCCCAAACTGGGGGTGGATCACCTACTAGGTCCCTCCTCTGGGAGGAACCAGGAAGGGGGGCGGTTACACCCCCTTTCCTTTGTCCAGCTCCGCGCCAGGACTGGGGCTGGAAGGCCCCAGAACCGGTTTGGACTGGCCTATGCACGGGGACACCTTGTGTGCCCCGGGCATGTCTGATTCTTTTCAGCCCTGTCCTACCTAATACACAAAATCCTGTCTGGGGTGGTGCTCGCACCTCCCAAGGCAGGAAACCCTTTGTCCAGGCCACCATCTGCCGAGTTTCGGTCAGCAGCAGGAGGCCAGACTTGTGTCTGTGGTGGCAGCGTCCATTTTGTGAAGCTGAGGCTCTGTTTAACTTTAACCGGGGTTAAGGCTACACACATGACGTGTCCCTCTAGAAGGGTGGAATGCTATCCCCGTCGCCAGAATTGGCGAGGGGATAGTATTCCAATTCGTATGACACCTTACTCGACATGTTTTGATAAAGCCAAACCAAAGATAGCATTTAACCGCGAGGATTATAATGCACTTAAGAGTATATGGTATGGCAATATCCCGGAACAGCTTAGGGAGTTGCTCCCGACAGCTGCAGACAGGCTCAGCTCATGCCAGAGCACCATCTCACATATTTCCACGCACTCTGCCTCCAGGATTGATGAGGCCTTCCATAGGAGTGGCTGATAGGAACATATGTGTCCAGTTTAGGGTTAGGCACAGACATACTGTACCTAAGTAAGAGGTGGTTACACCGACTTACCCCAGCTGAGTGATCAGCCAGTTGTGTCAAATATGGAGGCCAGGCCAGGGGTGGCACAATACGTGCTGCAGCCCCTGGTAGGCCTTGGCTACACCTATGCCCTGGGTACCTATGGTACACTGTTACAGGGGCCTATAAGGTGAACCAATTCCAATTGTGTTATGCACCTAAGGTACATGGAGTCCATTTTAAGGAGAGAGCAATCAGCCTGGGGCCCTGAATAGCAGGATCCCAGGCCAACTAAGTCAAAAACCAGCTAAACACCAGGCAAAAAGTTTGGGGGTAACCATAGTCAGATATCCACCTTCCTACACCCCTCTTTCAAACTGCTTCCCCCACCCCAACAATAGTAGACTGATTGAACAATGCCAACCTTTGGGCAAAGCGCCATCCAGAACCACCCCCCAATCTGGGTTTTTCTGCCCCCCTCAAACAGCTCCTCCTCACCTTCATTTATCCTGGCACTGCTATTTCCATACCTATTTACCCTGTCATCAACCTGACCCTGATAATCTTATCCCCAGGGCCTCAGCTAGCTCTTCCCTCATCTGCATCAGGTATAGACCCTTGATCATATGGGACAAATGAACCCTGTTGTGGCGTAAAAAACCTGCTTCATTGTACCCTGAGTTCGTGTGAACGACCCTGCCCATTACCTACTCCCTGTAAAACTTCTGCATCTCCATGTTTATCTTCCTTCTGGCTGTATCAATGGCTGCTGGCTTCTCTACCCTCCGCCATTCTCTCCTTGCAATCAATTCTGTCCACAACACAAAGGTTCCTAACCAATTCGCTTTCACTTCCTGCAAAGCCTGCTTCATTTCCTTTAGCACAGCTAGTCCTTTGATCTGCCCCAGGTAATTTTTTCCTGTTACACCACCAGCACATCCAGACAACCGTTCCCATCTAACAATCTGTTTCGCAACAGCAATAGCACCTGCCACAACATTTCTCCCTGCAACACAGTTGCATGTTAGCTGTATCCACAGCGGAACCCAACAGAGTTCCATGTCGTCTTTTAAAAGCGTGTCTCTCTACCCATTTTACAAATGAATGCCCCACAATCCAAACCAATAGTTCCTCTCTCTTAAAGTCTGGTACGGCTCCTACAAGAAACAGCATAAATTCAATTAATCACAGTATCAATCTCTCTCTCGTCTCCCTCATAAACCATCTGTAACAACCAGAAAGCTATCTGCCAAATTCCGGTATCCTGCTCACGGGTCAACCCAACCTGTCTGCCTCTGTGGCTGTAGCTATGCAGAAAATATGTGTGCTGTATTGTGTTGGTGGCAACCCAATATGGGCTACTGCTTTCCTAAGCACTGCTAAAAGTTTAAACAAAGTAAAAACTGACCTGTCCTGATGCCGAAAGACCCTGATGTGACCTCTCCTGTCTCCAATTAAAATTTTGAGCCCAGATACACCAGGCAAACCCGTTGTACAGGATATTCACTCAATGTGACTGTCCTACCCTTAGTCTGATGGCCAGTTTTCAACTTCTCCAGCTATATCACAACCTTGTCTTTTCCTATGTCTATGTGATCCCTTCATACGCCTTTGCCGTACCTTCCTGCCAATAATTCTGCCATCCAAAAAGCGCTAAAGGGGGGGATGTGGCTTGGACGCCGCGGCAAGATGGCGGACTCGGCGTGAGCTCCGTGTCTCGGCGGGACTCCGGGCGGATTTTGCAGTCTTTAGCAGCGGTAATGGCATAATCCCGTTTTGGAACATGCGGTGAGTCGTTTGACCACGTTTGACATACTTTCTGCCGCCGGAGGGTGAGATATCCAACGCGGCGATTTTCCTCACTGACTTGATGCGTGCAGCCGCCATTTTAGGCCGCCGCGCACGCATCTGCATTTAGCCCCAACATTTCCAGAGTACTCAGCTCACTCAAAGCTGCATCGTCCTGGACTCCTCATGGCCACATATTAGCCTATCTCCCATTGGGGATGCTCTTCTTCATGTCGGTATTTTTCTTTGCAGGTGCGTTTTACCGCTATTCTTCATTGCGGTTTGTTTACCATTTTCGTGCCTTTTCTCATTCATCTCATCCTCACCCCATGTTTTATGCTAATATTTTTCCGCTCTTTTTGGCGGCTGTCTTGGTCACTCCTAGGACTGCCCATTGTGCTGAACTAACTTACTCCTAAGATGTTCATCTCTATACTATTTTCTTTACATCGATTGTGGAAGGAAAGATTACCTCAGCACGTGCACTGTTATGCTGGCAAACTTCAGTTATCCTACCACAGCTTTACTGCCTGAAGTTATTACTACTCTGATGCCTCCTAAATATTTTTTTTTAGGAACGTGTGCGGCCGCCTCGTTTAGCCGCTGAGCACATGTTTTCATTTCCTGCATCAGTGTAGCTATACTACTATTGCCCATTTCCAGGCATTTCTACCCTGGTGCATCCTGGTCTCTGCTCTCCTCAAATTTTTGGTGTGTCTTTTTCATATATTTACAATGGCTAGTGACTCTCATTTTATTAGATCATCAGTAGCAGGTACCAAGCCTAGGAGACAAAAAAACGACCTACCACCCCCAATCCATACTTCTCCTAACCCAGTTTTGGACTCAATTTTGGATGAAGTACGTGGTCTTCAACCATTTATGTCCTCAACTAATGAGAAATTGAAACAAATGGAGGAAAGATGGATACTTATGGAGGGCAAGGTTCTGGAGCTAGAGCAACGCGTAAGTGATATTCAGGATGCCTCTACTAAAATTCCAATGCTTGAACAAGAAATCCACAAGCTGAAGTTGCATACAGAGGACCTTGAAAACAGAAATCGCAGAAATAACCTGCGCCTCTACGGCCTGCCGGAAAATGCTGAAGGGCCTAACATGATTGAGTTTCTTAAAAAATTCCTTCCTGAGCTACTTGGTCTCTCTTCCTCTTCTAATCCTTTCAACATACAAAGAGCTCATCAGTTGGGTCGACCTGCTCCCAATTCTGCGAGACCCAGAGGTATGCTCTTTCTGGAATTTACTGAACTAATGTCTATCTTGAAAGCGGCTAAGCTCAGGCGTCATCTTACGTGGTCTGGACACACCATTTATATCTCACAAGATGTCTCCACTGCTACAAATACTTGTCGAAAGGAGTTTTGGAACTTATGTCCTCAGATGAGACATCTTAATCTCCAATATGGTATTCTTCACCCTTGTCTTTGCAAGGTTACCCATAATGGGCGCTCACGTACCTTTGATGACCCTGAAAAGCTCAAGCTATTCCTACAAAGTTTTCCTTCCAATGGATGGATATAAAGTGTTTACTTATTTTTGTGCTTACTCATTATATCCTGTTTATATTCAGAGATGTACTTGTCAGCTCATTGATTTATCTTTTCTTTCAACTTTCATGTTTGCTCGCTCTCTTCTCCTATTTTCTTTATTGTGTCCTTCTTCGACATGAGATGCTCTTTTATGTCTAATAATTTTTTTTTTTTTTTTGCCTTGCTGCCAGTGGTCTGTTTTGCCGTGCGTCACCATGCTCCATCTTCACTACATTCTGTGCATTGTACAATCTGGCTATGTTGCCTTGATCTGTTTACCTTCCTCTCTTTTCCTACTTTCTTCTCCTCTCTTTCTTCTCTTTCTGCTTCTTTCTTCCTTGTTACTTATTGGTCATTCTGTCTTTTTACTTACTCTTCGCTAATTTTTTTCATTTTCCTGGGGTTCATGTGCTTTGATTTTGCTGATTTTCATGATGATTTATTTCTTTGTAACTTTTTTGTTTGTTGTGTTTTATTTTGTAGTCTCCTTCCTGCAGTGTTTTTCCTCCATGTGTTTATCATCCTCCCGACCCTCCATTATGTGTAACCTTGTCTCGTGGAACGTCCATGGTCTTGGAAACCCTATCTAGCGTCAAAAGGTATTGTCACATTTGTCTAAACTTAACTCTCAGATCGCTTTCCTTCAAGAGACTCATTGTTCTAATGTGGAGTCATTAAAGTTAAAAAGGCAATGGGTGGGTCAGGTTGTTTTCTCCCCTGCTTCCAACATGAAAGGTGCTGTTGCTATACTGTTTCATAAAGCTTTGTCAGTTCAAACTTTATCTACTGAAAGTGAAGATGATGGATCTATGACCCTGTTCGCCTGGACCCCAAATTCTGGACAGATATTAAAATTCTCCTATCCTCTTTTGATTGCCCTAATATTGTAATGGCTGGGGGTTTTAATCAATTGGTAGATCCTTCTTCTGATAGATCATCTAAATGTAAGTTCCAGCCAGATAAGACTCACAAGTCATTCCAATCGGCCATTGCCTCTCGGCCATTCTATGATGTATGGAAAACATGTAATCCTGATTCCTTTGAATATACGTTTTATTCCAATATGCACCATACCCGATCCAGAATTGACTACAACTTAGTTAGTAAATCTCTTCTACCCTCCATTCAGAAGTCAGAAATTGGTTCGATTTTTACATCAGACCATGCACCTGTATATACTGTACTTGATTTTTCCCTCACCTCCTCAAAATTCACTTGTTGGAAACTTTATACTTTCCTGTTGTCTGACCCAGTATTCATCAAAGATGTCACTACCTTTATTAATGATTTTTTTTCTTTTAATTTGCCATCGGACAGCTCTATTCCAAATACATGGGATGCTTTTAAAGCTGCCCTTTGTGCCTTTGTTATATCCTTTGTTTCCAAGAAGAAAAAGATCGCTACAACTAAATATGAAGATCAATTGCAAAACATCCAAAAACTAGAACATACATTTTTTACTTCTAAGGATCCCAATGCCCTGCATGCCTTAATTGCAGCAAAAACAGAACTTAACAAGTAGCAACTATTGAAGCTTGTAACGTTTTACTCAAAATTAAGTCTAAATATCACTGCGCTCAACATAAAGCAGGCAAGTTGTTAGCAAATTATCTAAAAATTAAGTCTGAACGTAAAACTATTGGTCCAGTTCTTAATGAAACAACTAACAAGTTAGTAACCTCTGATGAAGACATTGCGGATGTTTTTCATGATTATTATCGACCTCTTTATTCAGAGGATACCTTTCCCTCCACACAGAATGTAGATAATTTTTTTTCTGGCCTTTCCCCTTCACCGGCCCTTTCTGATGAATTTGCTGCTTTGGAGAAAAATATTACCCTTCAGGAAGTAATTAATGCCATTCATGCTTTGAAGAAATCAAAAGCCCGGGTCCTGATGGCCTTCCTGTAGAATTTTATTTTACTTTTCATTCCATTCTAGCCCCTAAACTTCTACAACTTTTTAACTCCTTTATTGCTGAAGCCAAAGCTTCAGGATCCTTTATGGATGCATTAATTATCATCATACCCAAGCCCGATAAGGATCATTTCGACTGTAAAAATATTCGTCCTATTTCCCTAATAAATTATGACTGCCAAATTTTTGCTAAGATCCTTGCTTCTCGCCTGGACAGCATTATCACCCTATTGATTAAAACGGATCAGGTCGGCTTTGTAAAAGGTAGGCTGGCTTCCGACAATGCACGTATGTTTGCTAACATTATTTCCCTTAGTAAGAAATTTAAAGACCCCTTTGCTGCCCTTTCTCTTGATGCAGAAAAGGCGTTTGACCGAGTCAATTGGCAATTAATGTTCCAGACTCTCCAATGGTTTGGTTTTGGACCCTCTTTTATTTCTTATATTAAATTATTATATTCCTGTCCCTATGCCAGTATTTTTGTTAACAATCAGTTCTCTGAGTTTTCCCCCGTCTCTCAAGGTACGAGGCAGGGGTGCCCTCTTTCTCCCTTATTATTTATTCTATGCCTTAAACCATTCCTAGAGCGTATTCGCAATAATCCCATGATTACAGGCTTTAAATTTTCCTCTGTTGAAACAAAAATTTCTGCATATGCAGATGACATTTTAGTTTATATGTCAAAACCTGCTGATTCCACGAGGAGCTTTGCGCGCATCCATGATGGCCGCGTGAGCACTGGGCTCCCGAGACCCTCGTAGCCCCCGGAATATATCCTGCAACTAATCCTGTTTGCCGTTGAATTCTCTGTGTAGCTGAACCACGGGAGAATCGAACGCCATGAACCGGATCCCGAACATACCCCGGATGCCAGAGTTGTGAAGTTAGAGAGTTTGCAGCCTCCACCTCTCGGATGCCAGGCGTTTGGGTTAGCAGAGCGCCCGAGGTGTAGTTCAACAACAACGGCGCAGTTTACCGGAAGTGGCCGGTCTGGCCCTGCTTTCGCTTTCGATTTTGACAATCGATACCGTCTTCAGACCTTGGTACATCTCACTAGCACGGATGACCCTATCGCCGCTAGTGTGCTGGTTGACTGAACAGTCCGATGAGTGATGAACTCTTGCCTTGAGAGCTGGGTGTCCGGCCGACCATCGCTGGTGCTTTGTCTCGAGGCCTTCCTGTACCCTGACTCTGTGGGTGCGGTGCGGTCGTGTTGCGCTGATCAGAGACCGGGGAATCGATCATATCTACTAACGGTCATTCTGAAGTCTCAAACCGCCCCCCCTGAACTGTACAATGAACTGGGATTGTACCGCAATGGCGAACAAGCCGGAGGGGGATAAGCAGAAATTGAAGATCACTAGACGGGGTGGATACACCCAATCAAATGTTATGGACCGCTATGCCCAGGTTAAGGGATCGCCTAGTGGACCGGGCAGATCACAGGATGAGGCGAAAGATTCCTCTGCTATGGCAACTGAACTAACGTTGCAAGATGTAATGGCCGCCATCGATGGGGTCAAATCCTCCCTTGGGAAGCAAATGGAGACCCTTGCTCACAAATTGGACCCAGTATCCATTGAGGTGAATTTGATTCGCACAGACCTCACGAAAACTAGTGAAAAGGTCAAATCGTTGAACATCAAAACATCGAGTCTCACGGATGATGTCACAGAATTGCAGACCGAGATTCGGAATCTGAGGACCTCGAATGACTTTGTCGTCCGTCGACTGGAGGATTTTGAAGGGAGGGCCCGGAGGAACAACGTGCGTATCATCGGAGTGCCGGAAAAGGCAGAAGACCAGGCAGCAGACCTCTTTGTCGAGGATCTCATTTTCCAACATCTTGCACCCAAAGGCCTGAGCAAGTTCTTCACTGTCGAGCGAGCTCACAGAATCCCCGGCGGGAAGCCGTGTGTAGGTGCCCCGCCTAGGCCTATGATAGCTCGGATATTTAATTTCAGAGATAGAGATGCCATACTCCAGGCCTTCCGAGTGGGTGGGCCTTTGAAGTATGAGAACTCGTCCATCAGTTTCTATCTGGATTTCACGCAGACTGTTCAAAAACAAAGACTCAGTTTTTTGGGAGAGAAGAGAAGACTTTGGGACATGGGACTCAAATATAATAATAATAAAGACATTTATAGAGCGCATGGAAAATAGTACGCCATCTCGGCGTGTCCCCGCGCTAAAAGAAGAGGCGAGAAACTCATAAGGGGGAGAAGACAGTACGAGGCAAGGGGCAATTAAATAGGCTATAAGGAGAACAGATGAGTTTTAAGTTGCCGTCGGAAAATGGTTTCTGAAGGCTCCACGCGGAGATGGCTGGGAAGTTTATTCCATGCTATTGCAGCCGCCACTCTGAAAGACCGACCTCCCATTTTTTCTCTCCTATAGCGGTAGGTCATAAGCGTGCCCATACCGCTAGATATAAGTGATCTGCGTGGTTCATACCTGGTAACCAGACCTGTCAGATAGCTGGGGGCTTTATTCCAGATGATCTGATGACATATTAGGAGTGCTTTATACTGTATTCTTTTTTTCACTGGAAGCCAGTGGTGGGCATCCAGGGTGGTTTTAGAGTTGGCTCTTCGAGGGAGTCTAAGTGCTAGGTGGGCTGCAGCATTTTGCAATATCTGGAGTCTTCCAATGCTTTTACAAGAAGCTCCCAGAAAAAGAACATTTCCATAATCGAGGCGTGACGTTATCAGTGCCTGGGTCATAGTGCGCCGGGCCTCCAAAGGAAGGAGATCTAGGGTTTTGTTGAGAGTCTTTAGGACTCCAAAGCACTTGCCTACTAGACGGTTGATGTGTGTCTCATAAGAGAGTGTGGGATCCATCCATATCCCTAAATTTTTGGCTTCAGTACATGGTGTAGGCATATCGCCTAAACAGCTTGGCCACCAATCACATGTCCAAAGCCGTTGATCACCACCAACCACCAGGACTTCTGTCTTGGATCCGTTTAGTTTAAGGCAGTGCGAGTCCATCCAAGTGGCCAGTGCTTGCATACAGGCTCTGAAGTTATTAGCTTCAGCAGCCGGCGTTTGAGTGAGGGTGAGTAAGAGCTGTGTATCGTCGGCGTAGGATACAATCTCTACGCCGAACGATTGAACTAACTCAGCCAGGGGGGCCATATATAGGGTAAAAAGGGTAGGACTTAAGGCAGAGCCCTGTGGCACCCCCTGTTCCAATACCCTCTCTTCAGACTGGAAAGAGCCACGTTGAACCTGAAAGCTTCTGCCTGTCAGAAACGATTTAAGCCAACCGAGTGTTCTATCAGTCACACCTCCTCTGTTCAGACACTGTAGCAAGGTGATATGTGCTACAGTGTCGAACGCGGCGCTAAGGTCTAGCATGACCAGTGCCATGGTCAGGCCTGCGTCAGCTCCTTGACGTAGAGTTTCGGTGGCTCTTAATAGGGCCGTCTCAGTAGAGAAGCCTCTTCGGAACCACGATTGTGAGGGGTGTAGGAGATTGTTCTTCTCCGCAAATGCCATCAATTGCACATTTGCAATTTTCTCTGCAATTTTAGCTGTATAGGGTAGCAGAGAAATAGGTCGTAGGTTCTCCAGGACATTAAGACTAACATTGGGTTTTTTCCTGATAGGTAGTACAATTGCCTTTTTCCAGTTTCTTGGCAGGGTCTGGGAGTCAAAGGATGTTGCAAGGACATGGCGGATGTATGGTTCTAAAGTAGCTATACTTGCGCCCAGGACCTTTGGAGGAGCGGGGTCACGTGGAGAGCCCGATTTTATGCTAGTACAGATGGTTGCAAGTTCTTTACTGGGTGGTACGGTAAAGCATTCTAACCTCGGTTTTGAATTTGCCAACTCTAGTTCCTTCAGTTCAGTGAAGGTTTCTCCAGCCACAGGATGTGTGGAGAAAGAGCTGTATATTTTCTTAACCTTGTTGGCAAAGTATTCTGCCACCTTGTTACATTCCATGACAGAATCAGCTTCCGGAGAATTGGAGAGTGAGACGACTGAGATTTCTTTATATATTTTGAAGAGTTCTCTAGATGAGCAGTCTGCCTCGCTAATTCTGTTTCCATAGAAGGTTGCTTTAGCAGCTCTGACCTGTTTTTGATAACTTCTCTGGGCTGTTCTGTATTGAAGTTTAGTGCAGTCATTCTTATCCTTGCGCCACAATCTTTCTAGCTTTTTGCACTCTGATCTGACCGACTGCAGATCCATATTGTACCATGGTGCCGATCTCTTAGCTCTATTCCTTTTTTGGCCGTGGATAAAGGGGCTACCTTATTCAGGGCGTCAAGGATTCGGGTATCTAGGTTTAGATTTGCACTTTCACTATCTGAGCCTCCCGGCATTCCACCTAAGCTTAGCGTCTCGTTAAAAATGTGTTGGGAATTTTTTTTCCATTTGCGGTAAGGGTAGCTATTATTGCCACTCAATTGGGGGGCACGCTTGCTTGCCGTGTTAATTTCAAAAGGGACTAGAAAGTGGTCTGTCCAGGGAAGTGGATTAGGAGTATTCGTGGTTATGCCCTCCCAGTTGGCGAACACCGGGTCCAATAGATGGCCATGAATATGAGTGGGTGTTAGGTTTTTTAGAATCAGATTCGTATTTTGTAATTCCTGCTTCATATCGATGACTTCCTTTAACTGGATATCATCAAAGTGAATATTTAGATCGCCCAGGAGGAGGACCTTCCTGTGTCTCAGCGCTAAATGGGCAAGATATTCTTGTAGACTTGGTCTAAAATTTCCCAGGGTCCCAGGAGGTCTATAAAGGAGGACACCTGAGATATGATCCTGCGGGCCAAGTTTCAGTGCAAATTTGCCGGCTTCACAGTTTTCTATACCAAGAGGTTCAAGGGAGCAAACCAGGGGGGCCTTGCTGATAATCGCGATGCCACCTCCTCGGCCTAACGGTCGATCTACCCTGGCTATGCTAAAGTCTGGTGGAAGGGATTCGATGATCTCAGGGTCAGAATCAACCCCTAACCATGTCTCCGTCAAAAAGAGTATATCGAGGTCCTCTTCTCAGAGCATGTTCCAAATTTGCAAGGCGTGTCTCGGGAGAGAACGACAGTTTAACAGACCTCCTCTGAGGCACTTGGTCCGTTCTTTGTCGCCTAGCTGTATACGCGTTTGAAAAGGGCAGTGTTGGCATTTGATAGAGGAAATGGCCTCCATTTTGTGCCTGCAGCATTCGTTTATTGTCGGGCATAGGTTCCATAGGGCCTGTTTGTTGTAGGTTATGGGGTCATTGGGAGAACGGACAGGGGTTATGGCCCTGGACCGCGCCCGGCCGCGGACGGGCACAGACGGGCTTGCCTTAGGCGCGCCTTCGGCGCGCATTCGTCGCGCCCGCTGCGCTCGCCCGCTGCGCGATCGATATATGCACATAATTTATGCTGCTCTGGGCAGGGAATAGCGGGGGTGTGGCCTAAAAAGGGGGCGTGGCCTCCGCTCGCGGCGAGAGGGCGCGAGGGGGAGTATGCGACCAGCGTGCAGCGTCAGCGCTGGCTCCGCTGCGTGCGCTGACTGTGTCAGGGAGGTAAGTTTTAAAGATAACAAGCAGTCTGTTATCAGGAGCACAAGGAAAAATAGTGACAACAACAGTTTAAAAACACAAGTATTCTGTGAAACAAAGTTTAAAATATAGTGCCTCGCTCCCGGCTTTCCGCCTCAGGAGCTTACCTCTAGCTTTGCAAGTGTTCAGCCAGCGACAGCTTTAATCAATGTCGGCTGGGGGCGTGGGCTAAAAAGGGGGCGTGGCCTCCGCTCGTGGCGGGAGGGCGCGAGGGGGAGTATGCGACCAGCGTGCAGCGTCAGCGCTGGCTCCGCTGCGTGCGCTGACTGTGTCAGGGAGGTAAGTTTTAAAGATAACAAGCAGTCTGTTATCAGGAGCACAAGGAAAAATAGTGACAACAACAGTTTAAAAACACAAGTATTCTGTGAAACAAAGTTTAAAATATAGTGCCTCGCTCCCGGCTTTCCACCTCAGGAGCTTACCTCTAGCTTTGCAAGTGTTCAGCCAGTGACAGCGACATATGCTATGCTTTTCCCGGCTAGGCTGCGGATCGAACACAGAGAGCGGGTCTACTTCTTTGACAAGCCGGAAATCGCGGCAGACTGGTTGGACACTTTGTCGGCCCAGCAAGAACCGGAGGGACAGAGTGGTGGTGCGGAGGGGGGAGCGAAAGAGCAGGAATGAGTGCTGTTTTTCTGGTCTCTGGGGACACCAGGGTGCCGATTACTGTGGTTGTTCTGATCCCAATATATTGATGTATGCAGTATGATGGGGGGGTTAACGGGCAATCGGGGGGTCTCTCTCCTCCTCAGATCTACTTCTTGTAGTTTAGTTTAGATGTGGGGGCGACAGGTACACTGCGAGTTGGGGTGGCTTTATAGTCGGAAGCAGGGGTGCAGGGAGGGGGGTATTGTAACGGGAAGTTTGGGGGGTTTGGGGGGCAATGGTTCTTTGTTTTATTTTGTTCATGTTCCCGCAAGGCACCGTATCGCAAGACTTTTTTATTGTTGTGCTGGACTCAGGGGAGGGGTGGGTTTTCTTTCTGTTTCATGATGCGGGGTAGGGAGTTGAGGTTGATGAGCTGGAATGTTAATGGGTTGGGGGACAAGATTAAACGCGAGGTGGTGTTGCAACTCCTGAAACGGCACTCTCCGGACGTGGTTCTGCTTCAAGAAACCCATTTGGTTGGTAATACATGTCATGCCATGAATAGAAAGGGATATTGTTTGGTGGCTCATGCAAGGTTCTCATCCGGATCCCGTGGGGTTGGAATCCTCCTTAAGTACTCTCTTACGTTCGAGGTGGAGTCAACGGTCCTTGATGAGAGAGGGCGTTATGTGACTGTATCGGGACGATGGGAGGGCCGCATGCTTTCCCTGGGGTCTGTTTATGTTCCTCCTGGCCTGCAGTCTACTACCTTTGCCGATCTGGGAAGGGCTCTCCTCGATCTCCCTGGTGGGTTTCTGATTTTGGGTGGCGATTTTAATGCAGTGGTATCTGGTGTGTTGGATAGGCATCCACCTAGGGATCTCAGGTGGGCTCATGGCTGGCTCCCTGACTTCATTGACACGATGGGCCTGGTGGACTGCTGGAGGTTGCTTCACACTACTCAGCAGCAGTACACTTTTCATTCGGGCGCTCATGGTAGTCTCTCCAGGATAGACTATGTGTTAGTGCCGGCTGCACAGGCTTCCTATGTTGCGGAGGTCAGACATATGGCTCGGGGTATTTATGATCACTCCCCGCTTTGGTTTCGGTTTGAATTGGCACCGGGCTCTGAGGGAAGGATAGCTCCTATTAACCCTTGGTATCTTCGTAATCCCAAGACTCGCAGTGCACTTGCTAAGGCATTGGAACATTATTTCCGGGAGAATGAGGGTTCAGTTTCTTCCTCAATATCGCTGTGGGAGGCTTTCAAGACAGTGCTTGGGGGTCAAGCTCTCTCTCTAATTGCTGGTGTTAAAAACAGAAAGAAGAGGATGTGGTGAGGATAGAGACGGAGATAGCGGACTTGGAATTGGAATTGGAGCGAGAGGTGACCTGCTCTGGATTGCATGTCATGCAATTGAAGCAGCTTGACTTTAGAATGTTGGTAACGGATGGTGCGAAGGCCCTTAGTCGGGAACAACAGGGGCGTCTCTATGATGTTGGGGACAAGGCTGGCAAATTAATTGCATGGTTGTACAGAAAAGACAGAGCAAGTCGTGTGGTACCAGAAATCGAGATGGAGAGTGGGGTTCTGGTCACCGACCCGCAAAAGATAGTAGCATGCTTCGCTGATCATTTTTGCTCTGTATACTCTTCCATGTTGGATTGACCGGAGGAGGATTCATGTTTATTGTTGCGAGATATTGCGCTCCCATGCCTGTCTGAGGCGGACCGGGACCTTATGGATGGTAAGATCACTGCAGATGAGGTAGCGCTAGCAATACGCTCCCTGAACTCTGGTAAGGCGATGGGTCCCAACGGTCTCCCGATTGAGCTTTACAAGCTTCCCTCGGATAGGATTGCTCCGTATTTGAGAGACATGTTCCTGGAGTCCTGGGATCGTGGTCTCCTCCCCCATGATCAGAGATTGGCATCGATAGTTGTGATTCATAAGAAAGGAAAACCGAGGAATAGGTGTGCTTCGTATTGGCCGATTTCATTGTTAAATTCTGAACCTAAGATTCTTGCTAAGTTGTTGACTAATAGACTGATCAAGGTTATTAGCGATTTGGTTCACCCGGGTCAATCTGGCTTTATCCCGCACAGGACTACGGCGTTGAACCTTAGGCGCCTGCACGGGGCGCTTGCGAGGGCCTCAACGCTGCGTGAACTGGCCATTTTGGCGTCATTAGATGCCACGATGGCGTTTGATACTGTCAAATGGCCGTATCTGTGGGCGGTGCTGGCTAAATTTGGTTTCGGTTCAGATTTCATTAGCTGGGTGCTTCTTCTTTAAGCGGACCCACTTGCCCAGATAGTGGTTAATGGTCGCGTCTCGGAGCCATTTTGTCTCGGGCGGGGTACTCGCCAGGGTTGCCCACTGTCTCCTCGGTTATTTGCGTTGGCCCTCGAGCCTCTTGCAGCTTGGATCCGCTGGGAGCCCTCAATGAGGGGTATTAATTGGTCTCCGCAATTTGAGGATCATATCTCATTATATGCAGACGACATCTTGCTGTATTTGACCTCCCCCAGGAAATCTTTAATAGTGCTCTGTGATGTTCTTACCTCCTTCGGTAAAAACTCTGGCTTAGTAATTAAGTGGGCAAAATCCTAGCTGTACGTTCTCAGTGGCGAGATACCGATCCTACCGCGTAACTGTCCTATCCAAATAGCACAAGAGGGGTTCAAGTATCCCGGAATTTATGTTTCGATGAACCCCGTGGTTCGATATGAAAGGAACCTTCTCCCTCCTCTGACTCGGCTAAAGCGAGATGTTGCGGGCTGGCGGAAACTCCTGTTGTCAATGTTTGGGCGGGCGGCCCTTTTTAAATGATGTCGCTCCCTCGTTTTCTGTATGCCCTTCAGAACATGCTTGATATCGTCCCAGCTAGTTATTTTCAGTTGGTGGAAGGTCTACAGAGGAATCTGTTGTGGGAGGGAAGACCGTGTATTGCGCTGGCTAAATTAACGCTCCCGTGGTATGATGGGGGCATCGCTCTCCCCGATATTAAGAGATATTATTGGGCTTCGCATTTGGGAGCCATCAATCACTGTATGTATAGCCCTGAGTTAAACCCTAGTTTCGCCATGGATAGGTGGTTACTTCCTGGTGGCAATTATTATAGAGCGTTGTACTCCAAATCTGTGGTGAATACTTTGACGGTGCCAACCAAGACGGGCGTGCGAATCTGGCGCCACGCTACCAGTTCGTTAGGGTGGAAGGACCGTCTGACTTTGGCTAGCCCGCTTTTCAGCTCTGACAAGCTCGGTAAACTGTGGAACACTAAAGGGTTCGACAAGTGGGATCTCATTGGCATGTCCAAGGTGGGAGACCTATGGGTGAAGGGACAGATTAAATCGTTTGCGGCCCTGCAAACCGAGTTTGAATTGGGAGGGACGGAGTACGTCCATTATGCTCAGGTTCGGCATGTGCTAACGTCTGTTTTCCCGGAGGGGGAGGTGATACCTGAGTCTACCCCATTAGAGGATCGTATCTTGGATGGCCATATGCCTGATAGTACCATTTCCCTGGTGTACAAGAAATTGATTAATCACAGGGCGGACCTTCTATTGCAGCTGCGTGATCAGTGGACCCGTGACGGCCTTGAGCTTGACGATGAAGAGTGGCAGTCGGCGATCTCCTCAACAAAGGAGGTCGCGATTCCAGCACAACTGAGATTAGTCCAACTCAAAATATTACATAGGGTCTATGTCACGGGTCCCCGTCTGGTCCGGATCGGTTTTTCTGGGGAGAGTCTGTGTCAGCGGGGTTGCGGTCAGTTGGGGACGTTCCTCCATATCATCTGGGAATGTCTGTAAGTGTTTGACTACTGGAGTAAGGTACATGAGGTGATGCAAGAGGTCACGGGCGTGGCTCTCTGACCGGAGGTCAGACGCTGCTTGTTGAATGTTTGGGAGCCCACTGATCATAATGTGGCACAGACTCAATGGGTGACTCTAGGGGCCATGATTGCCAAACGGAACATCGCACAGTTGTGGGGGTCCCAGAGGCCTCCTACTCTTTATGTGTGGGTAGAAAACATGGATTGGTGCATGTTCTGGGAGAAAACGGTGTACTTGGCTCGGGGTCGCCCCCGGAAATGGCATAAAGTTTGGGGTCCTTGGAACCAATATAGAGGGGACATATGCGTACCACCTGTGGCAGAGGTACTTGATGTCCCGCTTTCCCCCTGACCCTCTTACTGTTATTGGTAATTTTCGGAGAATTTCTGTGTTCTCTTCTCCTCCCCCCTTCCCCTGTCAATGTATTGTTTATTGTACTGTTTGATGATATGATGCTCATCCCTTGTAGAGTCCTTGCATTTCTATGTTTTGTACATGCCTTGCTTTGTTTTCCAATAAAAAAAAATAAAAAAAAATAAAAACCTGCTGATTCATTACCACATTTCATGGATGAAGTCCGACTTTACTCCTCTATATTTGGTTATAAACTCAATTTATCCAAGACTGAAGTCCTACCCTTAAATTCTGTTTGCAGTCAATTTATGTTTAGTGATACAGATTGTACCTGGTGCCCTTCCAAGATTAAATTCTAGGGTATTTGGTTCTCCTCCAACCTGTCAGATACTCTCCAATTTACTTTTGATAATCTGACTGAGAAAATACAATCCCTCCTTCTTTTATGATCTCCACTATTTCTTTCCTGGTGGGGCAGATTGGACACTATTAAAATGATGATTACTCCTCATGTATTATATAAGGATTCTTTGCTCCCTATCAAAATCCCCAATGTGTATGTTTTCCGAATAAACTTTATGTACGAAATTCCTATGGTATAATGAAGACCTTTGTATTGCTTTGCTTAAACTTATTCGTCCCAAAAATGAAGGTGGTGTTCGATTCCCTAACTTTAAAGCCTACCATTCAGCCTTTTTGATTAAACAATCGTTTTTATTAGCTTATGATTTCTTAGATTTACCGATTCCTAAATGGGTCCTTTTTGAACCATCACTTTTAAAGGATCTTCCTTTTAAATATGTTGCTTTTATGTCAAATTGCTCCTTTTTATCCAAATATCCTGTTTTAAAATATTCTCAGGCTTTCATTTCCAATAGCTTTTCCAAAGATTTAACTCCTTTGCAATGATTTTTATCCTCCATTGTTGGCATAATACATTTCTTAAGTACAAAGGTAAATCTTTTTATTACAAATACTGGAAGGAGAAGGATTTATCTTTTGTTTATCAATTTCTCCACAATTTGTCCATTATTCCCTTCCAAGACTTGCAACGCAGTTATCATCTACCTGATGCTTTGTAAAGTCAATACACTATCATTACTACAGCAATTCAATCACATTTAGCTACTTGTTCACTCCCACTTGACTTTCCTTCCATAACACCCTCATCTGCTTTATATCCTTTATTTTCTACCCACAGACCTAAGGCTGCTTCTGTATATGCTATATTGTTATCCAATGTTCAGATTCGTCCAAAATCCAGTATTGAAGCTGCTTGGGAAAATGATTTGTCTGTTTCTCTCCCTATTAGTAATTTGGACAAATTATGGTCTACGGTATTTAAAGTTTCTGCAGCTGCACGTATAACACAATCTTTATATTTTGTTTATCATAGAGCGATTATTACTCCTGTTAGTATCTGTAAGTTCTCACCAACTTCCTCTCCCCTATGTTGGTCTTGTTCAAATGCTACAGGAACGTTGAAACATTTATTATATGAGAGTTTTTTCCTTTTGGAATTCAGTTTGGAAGGTTTGCAAGTTAATATTTAAATTTAATTCTACCATATCATTCACACATGTTTTTATGAGATCATTATCGCCTGACATTGAAGTAGTTCCATCTGATTCTAGACTGTTTGACCTTCTTATTGCTTTAGCCATTAACCCCTTCGATGCTCATGACTGAACGGTTCCGTCATGAGCATCGGTTGAGCTGTGCTCATGACGGAACCGTTCCGTCATGACCACACCCATTTTAAAGGATCCAGCACACCAGGAAAATCTCCGTAGCAGCGATGAGGTTAAGGTCATTTTATCATCTTGGAAAGATAATTCTAAGATATCAATGTCTATTTGGTGCAATTTTATTTGTGATGAACATAGGATTGCTACTGTCTCCTCCTCTTCTATACCTCAAAAAATCAAATCTGATCTACTTTGGCTCCCTTTCTCATCTTATCTTTCCTCTAACAACCCTACTGAGTGTTTCTTTTTTGCTTTTCTTTCTTTTTCCTTTCCACTTTCCTTTCTCTTTTTCCTCATTTCTGCTTTTCCCCCTTCCTATCTTCTTTCTTTCCTTTCTCTTCTCCCAACTCTGATATCCCTCTTGATTATATTTTATCCTATGCTGTTCTGCCTGATTGTTTTAATCGATTCATCTTTATAATGTATATATTTATGGCATTTGTTCTTCTTTTTGCAAAACTTTCAATAAAAATTTCTTGAACAAAAAGCGCTGAAGAACATCAAACTCATAAACACTGCGAACAGATTTGCCTTCCGAGTGTCACAGCACACCACTGTTCCCCCATCGCATTCTCTAAGACCAACTACACTGTTAGTCGCCGCTTCGTCCCCCATTGCCATTTTCACAGCGATGTTTGGTGTATAGCATGTGTTTATGATGGGGCTAATGCGTGGAGTAGGCTGCTGCCCCCTTGTACTTGCATTGGTAGAGTGGAACAATCTTTGCTACTTTTTATGTTTTTCAGTGGTTTTTATCAAATGTTGTTTCAGCGTTGCCTCAAACCTATACTGAAAAAGTTAGTCTTTCACAAACGTAGAGTGGCTTTAACCTTCCTTCAAATGTTAAATAGCCCATGTATTTGTTAAAGCGTGTGTTGTTTTCCTAAGATGGCCATCCATAGAAGGAAATCAATGGAGGGGAGCTAGTAGAGTATCTGTGACATCTAGGGAACTGTTTTATGTTCTCTTTTAATTCAACATGTTTCGTGTGAAGGATTGATTTGATATAAAAAGAAACAAAAACAAAGGGTTGAAGCAAGAAATACCACACCTGACACCTCAAGTAGCACAGTGTTTGAGTGATGGTGCTTGTTAACCAGGAAGTGCACCCCTCTACACTTCCTATTGGGACAAAGTCCCAAAGAACATGAGAAAAAAGTGGAATCAGCACCCATCAAATCACATACATTATTTTTCAAATTAAATTAAACACAAATTGTACTGAACGACTTTAAAGAAGCGTGTCTGATCCAAGTTGTCCTTTAGAAAAATATTTGTCGTTTTTATTGAAAGATAGAGGGAATCATTTGAATCCAGTTTTCATTAAATCCATTACACCATTCAGCCTACGCGTTTCGTCTCCAGGGAGACTTCTTCAGGGCTCTAGTTTATTAGTGATCTGCCGTATATAAAAATCCAATGGTATGCTGATTTCTACAGGCAGAGTTTTTAAAAAATATTTCTAAACATTGCTTGCCACTTGGAGGTGTCGGTCTCTTGGAAATAAAAACTTGTTTATAAAGATCCAATAGTCGTTAGGCGCACAAAAGGTAACTTATCAGTAATCTTAAATTGATGGTTCAAGTGACAGCATCAATGAACGGCAGGGTAGCCAGCAAGACTCATTCAGCGCTCGTGTAAAGAAAAGAACTTGCACTTTTCCATATCCATGATAAACTTTACTACATCCTTGCATCTCGGCCACTTCTCCTGTATATCGCCCCACTGGGCCCCGGATGCCAGAAACCGTGTCCAAGCCTGCATATATGTTCACCTTGTAGACTGTGCCAGTGACCCTAACACCAAGCGCTGAATCCTTTGATGCCAATCTTTCATAGTTCATGTGGCACTGAAGACTTTTCTCTTTCCGCTCCCACACCAAGCCCACAGAAACTTAGTTGGCTAGCAATGCCATCTTCGAACTAGAAAGAGCATCCTATATGTTATTATCTATGCATGGCACATGCTGCGCTCTAAAGATAATGTTGCGCTTTAGGCAGCCTTATACAAAGACCGTCAACAGCCTAAGCACCAGCGTGTCCCAGCCATGTTGTCCACTTTAAACAAAACAGTCCTGCCTACAAAGATGGCCACTACCTAGAGTAAAAGTTGCAGAAATGCTACGCTCCTCCCACCATTCCACCACGCCTGAGTTACCTGCTCTGTGCACCAATGCCCCTTCCAGTGAAGACCAAAGCCAGGACTCCCAGCAGAATCTGAAATCACCTGAATGTATGAACGGAACTTATAAAGCGAACAGCTGCTCAACAAGTGTCTTGGCTCTAGAGGTTCTCACCTGACTGCACTGAGAGGCACAATTAGCTCTTAAAGAGCCAGGTTTTCAGATGTTTCTTAAAGGATGTCAAATCAGCTGTAGCTCTCAATGTGGCCGGCAGTTGGTTCCCTGCTTGAGCACACAGGAAAACAACAGATTTGCTACCCCTACGTGCCAAGTGTACTTTGGGGATGCAAGCAAGGTCATGCGTGCATACTGGCTAGCACGCCTTCTGAGGTATCCAGCCCCTTGCCGTGGAGGGCTTTGAAGAATATTTCCATGGACTTAAACTTTATCCTTTCCTTCACTGAAAGCCAGTGTAAATCCTTGAGATGAGGAGCCATGTGAGACCTGGGCTTCAGACTATGGATCACCCTGGCATCTGAGTTTTGCACTACCTGGAGGCGCTAGTGGAGGTAACCCGGCAGGCCCAAGTATGGGACACTGGCATAGTCTAATCTAGACGTCACCACAGCCTGAACCACTATCTTCCTGGAGTCAGGTGGAAGGAGCGGACGGAATTTTGTAAGCATGCGAAGTATGCCAAAACAGGTACCTACCAGTACCTGGACTTGGGATCTCATAGAGAGGGCATTATCAATGTAGATGTTCAGTTCTTAATCGTTGTTTGGGCTGAGCTTGGGGAGGGCAATTACTTCGGCTATCAATGACTCCAATTGCTCACAGAAGGCAGGCCAAAGAGAACAATCGCTGATTTTTCAGGGTTGCATTTAGGCTGGTTTGCCTTCAGCCAGTTAAAAAACTTCATGAGACAGGATCTAATTGCGTCCCCGTCAAAGTCTGCACCTTTATCACAAGAAAAGATCAGCTGTGTATCATCAGCATATGAAATTATCTTGGCACCGTGGGCCTCAGACAGGGGTGCAAGGGGAGACATATATATGTTAAAAAAGTGTTGGGCTCAGGATGGAACCCTGAGGGACTCCTACATTTATGTTTGGCATGGGGGCTACCAAAGGGGGAATCCATATTTCCTGATTTATATCCTTCAGGAAGGTTGTTATCCAGGCTAGTGCTATACCCACAATGCCTACATTCCTTAGTTCATCAAGGTGCTTCTTGTGTGGGACTGTGTTGAACGCTGCCAACAGGTCACGTAGTATGAGGATCGCTTTGCCCCCCTAAGTCAAGCTTTTTCTTAAGGTGCTCTGTCACCCCCAACAGAGCTGTCTCAGTGCTATAATTAACCCTGAAGCCAGATTGAGTCAGATGCAGAAAATTGTGACTTTCAGCATAATCCGAGATCACTCTGTTGACATGTTTCTCCGGTGCCTTGGAAAAAGCCGGAAGTAGGGAAATTGGCCAATAATTTGCAGGAACTTTCAGATCCGCAATTGATTTTTTAAGGAGCGGCAGGATTTTTTCCTGCTTCCAAAGGGACGGCACAATGCCAGTGGAAAGCGACGAGTTTAGCACCGTATTTACTGTGAGGTTTAAGGTGGGGGCTAGGGAGGGTAATCATTTTGCTGGGCATGCATCTGCCGGTGAGCCCGACTTAAGGCCCTTAAGGTATACAAGTGATTTGTCCAACTGCATGTCCCATTCTGTTCTGTCCCCTACTCTCTCCTGGGAAATACTGTTAAACTGTTCTAGAAATGCTCACCACATGCTCAAATTGCCTTTTGCTCCTGCTGAAAATCTCACCCTGTGGTGTGGCATGTCCCGGCCAATGCTAAGCCCAATCTCCTGCATGAGGGTTTCCCTGTTTGTACTACCCAGCATGCAAAATTCAGATGGCCTAGGAGTATCTGCACCTCCCTCACCTGCACCTTCTTCACCAACGAAGTATCCAGCAGGACTATTATTGCCTGTCTCTTGTCTTCAGTCAACTTCGCTTCCATCTCTAATGTGTGAATTTCAATCATCAGAAATAACATCACTGTGGAAGGCCCTACAGTCTTCTTGTCTGGGGGAGGCACATCCTTCATCAGCTCTTGAAAACTAGCTAGCATCTGCTGATAGTTCGTCGAGCCTGATGGGCCCACAAAATGAAGTCGTCCAAATAATGTGCCAGTGTCTGGTGTCTCATCACAAATGTGAACAATCACTGCAGAAAAGAACTAAAGCACTCAAACAATGCGCATGAGATAGAGCAGCTCATGGGCAAAGCTTTATCTATGTACCACTGCCCTTTAAACTGTATGCCAACAGTTCGAAATCTAGGGGATGAATTTGTAATGTCGTGTCAATGTCACTTTTCGCCAAGTGCAAACTTTTGACTACTGCATTCACCAACTTGATGGCCATATTGACTGAAGAGTATGTCACTAAGGACAACTCCTCTGCTATGTAATGATTCATCGACTGGTCCTCCAGCCCTGATGAATGCTGAATCAGCCAAAACTGCCCCATTCTTTCTTCGGTACTACTCCTATGGAAGAGATAATCAAGTTAGTGGCTATGTGTCATATAGACCTGCCCTTCCACCTTCTCTGTTCTCCCTCTGAAGTTTGTCCCTCACCACCTGTGGGTGATCATTTGCAGATTTCAGATTCTCTGCCCACCTCCTCCGCCTCACTCAAAACCACCTAGCATTCAGAAAGCAACTTAAAACCTGGATATTCGAGAAGTAATTCCCCACCCCTCTTCAAGCGCCTTGAGACCCTCTGGGTATGTAGCGCGCTATATAAATTTATTGACTTGACTTGACTTGACTTGCTTGGTCCCTCGTAACCCAGTCGAAATACCCGCTCAAAACCTTCACTCAACCTGTCTGCCTCTTGTTCAATTGCAGCCAGAGTGTCCGTATCTGCAACTTACCTGGCATAAGAGACTTTTCCAGCAATTCCTTGTGCTCCATGACCCACCCTTCTGGAGGATTGTCGCCATGTCCCCCTTTGCAGTCTATGAACAGGTGTCGGGCTGAGCAATTGGAACACTCCTGTGTGAATTTAAAGTATTCCCTCATGCAAAACCCCCTATTTTACACCCAGCATGACCCTGTCTGAATTGTCTGACCTCTCCCTGTTGCCCCCAACCCTCCCTTGGTGGGAAACCCTTGAGCAGGCCTATACAGTATGGATAAGCCGCTGACCGGGAACACTGTGGGCACCGGCGTCGCCAGCCCCATTGCATGGAGTCACGCCTCATTGCCCAACTTCCCTCATTTGCCTTATGAGTGTGCCACCAAACGAGCCCTGAACTCTTCATTGTACCTCACCCATGCATATCTGCCAAAGGTGATGTGCCCCTTTCTAATCACACCCATGTATTTTAACAGTGATGTGCACTGTTGTGGGATTTTCTCACAGTTCACACTGGCATATACTAAAAACGCTGTTGTCCAATTTTCGATTGTGACAGGTGTCTTTGGCTGTTCGGTCAACTCATACTCCTCCACTTTGGACCCTTCTTTTGCCCTAATTTACTTATGCGGCAACTTAAAGACCTCCATGTACCCTCCTTTCCATATATTTTCTTTTATTAATGTCATTAAATGTGCGCCCAGAGGCTTTGTGAACCCTATTTAGGACAGTTTCTTTACCTTTAGTTCCTTGCTCTGTTTCTTATCTTCTTCTTGTGTGTCTAGCCCTTCATTCTCTATTATCGTCACTGCTGCAGCCCCCAGAACCTTTGATGTGGCACCTGTGTGTAACTCCGCTTTTCCCTGTTTGTCCATCCCTTCCCCCGTCACTGGTTGAACCTGCTTTTCTAGTCTCATACCGTTATCTGCCTCATACCGTTCCTCAGCCTTGCCAACCACTACTTCTCTTATGTCCCCCACATCTACTCCTGTTGATATCATTGCAGGTTTTTGTATCTTGTCAAACTGCTTACCTGCGTATAAGATTTGTACCCTCACCAAAGCTTGCAGTCTCGCCAATCTCGCCTCCTCTCTCTCATTGCCAGCTGCCACAGTCCTGTAACACTAGCAGATGGTTGGTTAGCCCTACTAGCCCCCATTCTTTAGCCCAGAAGCCCACCACTCTCTCTCTGCTCTCAAACCTTCTCCTAGTTTGTCCACATCATAGTTCAACATTTAATCATCACTAGTTCCTTGACACATACTGAGACCCATGTCATCCTGTGCTGTATCGGGTATAAACTCTTCCTCCTAACAAGCATCTTGTGCCCGCTGGACTTGCAATCCGAAGGTGGCCTCATCAAACTGAGTACCCAGCGCTCCACCAGACCATCATCGAATGCTTCCTTTCCTTCGCCAACCTCCTATATATTGTAAGGGATTTAATGTAGCCCCCATCTTCCTCCTAACCTGCAGCCCACTCTGGGGGCTGCTGCCCCCAGAGCTAAGGTTTTGGCCTGTAGGGGCCCTGAGCTCCCTTGTACCCTCTTGTTCTCTACAGCCCTGTGTGCCCCTCCTATTAGCCACCTTGCCCTTTTTCGTAACTGCCTCCTGCAGCTGCCCTTGCCTTATTGCTGCAACAACCCTGACAGCACCTTTCCTCTGTTTGCCACTCCACTAGCTGACACCAGAGGGCCCTTCAGAGCCTGTTCACCTAGCCATTCATCTTCCTCTTCTCCTATTAGTCCTTTCAGCTTCTCTGTTTCCTTCATTGCCGCCTCTGTCAACATGAGGCCTACCACTAGCTTTGCAGATGCCAAGGAACCTACCCTTGCTCTGCCGCACTCCTGCGAGCACCAGCGGTTGCCCCATTCCTGCCCTACTGCTGCTGCACTTGCACCCTGCGGGGGCCACCTCGCCTTTCTTAATTAATTTGGGTCGTGGCAGCAAGCATATAAAGACTGCTGCCACTATGCACTCGTACACTTTATTCACAAGCCGGGCCGCGCAGTGCACTAGCTGGTTCCGAGCACTGACCACCTCCAAAACGTTGTGGACCACCTCTCATAATAAGAGGGAGAGCGCCTATGCAACCTTGTCTGCCATACTCCCATAACTCTGCAAAAAATCCCTACCTACCCGATGCTTCCAGCCACCATGTACAATCACAACAAAGTAGTGGCAGGTAGCCAAATCTCCCTTATTTGATATCTAACCCTCCCCCCTACCTACCTGAAACCGGCCAAAGTCACCCACAGTCTTCTGTACTGTACCACCCTGCCCAAAATCCCTAGGGGCACACTTTCCTTTGGTCGGCTGCTCCCCAAACTTATTACACTGCCTCATCTGATGATGGAGGTTTAGTAAGGGGGTGTAGGTGGACAGGGTCACTGTTGTCTGAGAATTGGAATTACTGTGCATTATCACACGCTCATTTTTAGGTCTAGCCTACCAAACAGCACAGCTCTCTGGTTATGAAAGGCATATTGTGGGTTTTCCAATAACATGTAGGTTCTTGCCGACTGCTGATTGCGTACCGTTGGTAGGTCATGACTGGGCAGCGCATGCGCTACTCTGCGATGCATGCTGTATTGAGGAAGGAACTTGAAGACCCGCCCACTCTCCACCCACATTTTTCATTGGCTTGTCATTGTTCACTGTAAACTATGGCTTTTCATTAGTCAATAGGCTTAGTAGTCCTTCTTTTGTACCACCTTGTCTCATTTTGTAACCTCCTACGGTGACACACATGGTATGTGTGTTGTTGCTTGGTAGGCTTTAATTGCAGCCTCCTCACACTATTTTCTTAAATAGCATTGTTCTGCCTGCTGTTGCAGGCAGGACACGCTCTCTTCTAACGCTTTTTTAAAATTGCATGCATTTGCAATGCAAAAGGTCTCGCATTTGCGAGAGTTTAAGCTATTGGCTTACAATGCCAATAGCGCAAACTCCCATATATGCAATACCTATTGCATTTCAAATGCTTGTTGGCTTTACTGCCACTCTCATTTAACTGTTTCTTGTTCAACGGCTTGCCTTGTCCATCTTGTATCTGTTCCTCTTCTAGAGCAATCACAATTTACTTGTGTTCTTCAATTGCTCATTTTTAGGAAACAATTTTTAGGTCTCGCCTGAAACAGCGCATGCGCTGTCTCTTCGAGACATTTAGTAAGTGGCGTTTAAAAGTGACACCAGAGGCTTTTGCTGGCCTAGAGCTTGCTTTGACGAGCTTGTGCACGTGCACAGCTGCCATCTGTGTTTTTATTGCTGTAATCAGGCTCCTCTGCTTGCACTACCCCCTGACTTTTCCCCCTCCCTCCTGGTCAGCTTCATTTGTGTCTTCTAGCTGTGAATCATGCTCCTCTGCTGGCATTCGCCCTCCCTTCTCCCCCTCCCTTTACCCCCTCCTCCCCCTCCTCTTTGTCAGGTTCATTTGAGTCTTCTATCACTGTGAAGGCTCCTGCTACCACCAGGCACACACACCACCAGCCATCAGTGTACGCTTCCACCAGGCACACACCACCAGCTGTCAGTGCACTCGTCTACCAGGCACACACACCACCAGCCGTCAGTGCATGCTTTCACTGGGCACTCACACCACCAGCCGTCAGTGCACGCCTCCACCAGGCACACACACACCACCAGCCGTCAGTGCACGCTTCCACCAGGCACACACACACCACCAGCTGTCAGTGTATGATTCCACCAGGCACACACACCACCAGCCGTCACACACTACCAGTCGTCATTGCACGCTTCCACCAGGCACACACCACCAGCCGTCAGTGCACGCTTTCACCAGCTACACACACACCACCAGCAGTCAGTGCACGCTTTCACCAGGCACACGCACCACCAGCTGTCACTGCAGCTTTCACCGGGCACACACACCACCAGCCGTCAGTGCACGCTTCCACCAGGCACACATACCACCAGCCATCACTGCACGCTTTCACCAGGCACACACACCACTAGCCGTCAGTGCACGCTTTCACCAGGCACACATCACCAGCCGTCAGTGCACGCTTCCACCAGGCACAAACACCACCAGCTGTCAGTGCACGCTTCCGCCAGGCACACACACCACCAGACATCAGTGCACATTTTTACCGGGCGCACACACCACCAGCCATCAGTGCATGCTTTCACCGGGCACACACACCACCAGCCGTCAGTGCATGGTTTCACCAGGCACACACACCACCAGCCGCCAGTGCACGCTTCCACAAGGCACACATCACCAGCCGTCAGTGCACGCTTCCACCAGGCACAAACACCACCAGCTGTCAGTGCACGCTTCCGCCAGGCACACACACCACCAGACATCAGTGCACATTTTTACCGGGCGCACACACCACCAGCCATCAGTGCATGCTTTCACCGGGCACACACACCACCAGCCGTCAGTGCATGGTTTCACCAGGCACACACACCACCAGCCGCCAGTGCACGCTTCCACAAGGCACACACACCACCAGCCGTCAGTGCACACTTTCACCAGCCGTCATACACTACCAGCTGTCAGTGCACGCTTCCGCCAGGCACACACACCACCAGACATCAGTGCACATTTTCACCGGGCGCACACACCACCAGCCATCAGGGCATGCTTTCACCGGGCACACACACCACCAGCTGTCAGTGCATGGTTTCAACAGGCACACACACCACCAGCCGCCAGTGCACGCTTCCACAAGGCACACACACCACCAGCCGTCAGTGCACACTTTCACCAGCCGTCATACACTACCAGCCGTCGGTGCATGCTTCCACCAGGCATACACCACCAGCCGCCAGTGCACACTTTCCCTAGGCACACACACTAGCAGCCGTCAGACACTACCAGCCGTTGGTGCATGCTTCCACCAGGCACACACCACCAGCCATGAGGGCACGCTTTCACCAGGCACACACTCACACCACCAGCCGTCGGTGCACGCTTTCACTGGGCACACACTCCACCAGCCGTCAGTGCATGCTTTCACCAGGCACACACACCACCAGTCGTCAGTGCACGCTTCCACCAGGCACACAAACCACCAGCTGTCAGTGCACGCTTCCACCAGGCACACACACCACCAGCTGTCAGTGCACACTTCCCCAGGCATACACACCAGCAGCCGTCAGTGCACGATTCCACCAGGTACACACACCACCACCCATCAGTGCACGCTTCCACCAGGCACACACACCACCAGCCATCAGTGCACGCTTTCACCGGGCACACACACCACCACCAGTCAGTGCACGCTTTCACCAGGCACACGCACCCCCAACCATCAGTGCACGCTTCCACCAGGCACACACACCACCAGCCATCAGTGCACGCTTGCAACAGACACACACACCACCAGCCGTCAGTGCACACTTTCACCGGGCACACACACCACCAGCCGTCAGTGCATCCTTCACCAGGCACACACACCACCAGCCATCAGTGCATGCGTTCACCGGGCACACACATCACCAGCCATCAGTGCATGCTTTCACCAGGCACACACACCACCAGCCATCAGTGCACGCTTTCACCGGCCACACACACCACCATCCGACAGTGCATGCTTCCACCAGGCACACACACCACCAGCCGTCAGTGCACGCTTCCACCAGGCACACAGCACCAGCGGTCAGTGCACGCTTCCACCAGGCACACACACCACCAGCCTTCAGTGCACGCTTCCACCAGGCATACACACCACCAGCTGTTAGTGCACGCTTCCACCAGGCACACACACCACCAGCTGTCAGTGTACGATTCCACCACTCACACACACCACCAGCCATCGCACACTACCATCCGTCGTTGCACGCTTCCACCAGGCACACACCACCAGCCGTCAGTGCACGCTTTCCCCAGGCACACACACACACCACCAGCCGTCGGTGCACGCTTTCACCAGGCACACGCACCACCAGCTGTCACTGCATGCTTTCACCGGGCATACACGCCACCAGCTGTCAGTGCACGCTTCCACCAGGCACACACACCACCCACCATCAGTGCAAGCTTCCACCAGGCACACACACCACCGGCCATCAGTGCACGCCTCCACCAGGCACACACACCATCAGCTGTCAGTGCACGCTTCCACCAGGCATACACACCACCAGCTGTTAGTGCACGCTTCCACCAGGCACACACACCACCAGCTGTCAGTGTAAGATTCCACCACTCACACACACCACCAGCCATCGCACACTACCATCCGTCGTTGCACGCTTCCACCAGGCACACACCACCAGCCGTCAGTGCACGCTTTCCCCAGGCACACACACACACCACCAGCCGTCGGTGCACGCTTTCACCAGGCACACGCACCACCAGCTGTCACTGCATGCTTTCACCGGGCATACATGCCACCAGCTGTCAGTGCACGCTTCCACCAGGCACACACACCACCCACCATCAGTGCAAGCTTCCACCAGGCACACACACCACCGGCCATCAGTGCACGCCTCCACCAGGCACACACACCATCAGCTGTCAGTGCACGCTTCCACCAGGCACACACACCACCAGCCATCAGTGCACGCTTTCACCAGACATGCACGCCACCAGCCGTCAGTGCACGCTTTCACCAGGCACACACCTCCAGCCTTCAGTGCACGCTTCCTCCAGGCACACACACCACCAGCTGTCAGTGCACGCTTCCACCAGGCACACACACCACCAGACATCAGTGCACATTTTCAATGGGCGCACACACCACCAGCCATCAGTGCACGCTTTTACCGGGCACGCACACCACCAGCCGTCAGTGCATGGTTTCACCGGGCACCCACACTACCAGCCACCAGTGCACGCTTCTACAAGGCACACACACCACCAGCCATCAGTGCACGCTTTCACCAGGCACACACACCACCAGCCGTCAGTGCACACTTTCACCAGGCACACACACTACCAGCCGTCACACACTACCAACCGTCACACACTACCAACCGTTGGTGCATGCTTCCACCAGGCACACATCACCAGCCGTCAGTGCACACTTTCACTAGGCACACACACTACCAGCCGTCAGACATTACCAGCCGTCGGCGCATGCTTCCACCAGGCACACACCACCAGCCGTCAGTGCACGCTTTCACCAGGCACACACACACCACCAGCCTCCATGCACGCTTTCACCGGGCACACAAACCACCAGCTGTCAGTGCATGCTTTCACCAGGCACACACACTACCAGTCGTCAGTGCAAGCTTCCACCAGGCACACACACCACCAGCTGTCAGTGCACGCTTCCACCAGGCACACACACACCACCAGCTATCAGTGCACGCTTTCACCAGGCATACACACCAGCAGCCGTCAGTGCACGCTTCCATCAGGCACACACACCACCACCCGTCAGTGCACGCTTCCACCAGGCACACACACCACCACCCGTCAGTGCACGCTTCCACCGGGCACACACACCACCAGCCATCAGTGCACACTTTCACCGGACACACACACCACCACCAGTCAGTGCACACTTTTACCAGGCACACACACCACCACCCGTCAGTGCACGTTTCCACCTGGCACACACACCACCAGCCGTCAGTGCACACTTTCACCGGGCACACACACCACCACCAGTCAGTGCACACTTTCACCAGGCACACACACCACCAGCCATCAGTGCACGCTTCCAAGAGGCACACACACCACCAGCCATCAGTGCACGCTTTCACCGGGCACACACACCACCAGCCGTCAGTGCATGCTTTCACCAGGCACACACACCACCAGCCGTCAGTGCACGCTTTCACCAGGCACACACACCACCAGCCGTCAGTGCACGCTTTCACCAAGCACACACACCACCAGCCATCAGTACAGCAGGCAGGCTCTTCTCAGAGTTTATAGGTAAATATGTGTTCGATGCCTGGGAGGGAGTGGGTCGAGTTTCCTTAAACCATGCTGAGTAAGCAGGTGCAGTGCATGAACTCCTGTGTGAGTAAGTCATGCTGCCTGGGGCTCACTCACTCCACACTTGTAAATTGCGCCTGCACCAGGTTCAGGTTCAGGTTCAAAAACAAGTTTATTTAGACAATTGTCTATAAAACATTCTAAAAAAACTACATATTAATTAAAACTAAGCATGGGCGAATTTTGCGAATCTCGCGTTCGCGAGTTTTGCGGATTTGCGAACTCGCAATCCGCAAAATCCGCGAATTCCCGCAAATTTGCGGATTTTTTTTTTGTGTTCGCGCGGGTTTCTGCCAGTTCGCGAGGGTTTTGTACAATTTCGCAAACGCGAACTTACCTGTCAGGTCGCAAGTTTTGCGAACTTGTTGTTTTTACGTGTCCAGCCTGTTTGGGACACTCTTCTTCATCACTGCCACTCTCTGTCACCACTGCCACTCTCTGACTACTCATGCCACCCTCTGGCCCACCCATGCCACCCTCTGTTTCATCACAGCACCCTCTGGTTGTCCAGTGTACATTATTGTGGCAAAGCAAAGCACACCTTCCCTGCCTCAAGTGACCTGAATTAATTTGGGGCTGATTAATGTGTCACAGAATATTTTTTTAGCTGGCACCTGCTTCCTTAGTGCTTCCTGATTAGTGATCTTTTGCACTTGCTAAGTGCTTTCATTGTTGCAAAATTAGTTACAACACCTGCCCTGTCCCAACTGACAATAATGAATTAGTGGCTGATTAATGTGTCACTGGATTTGAACTTCCAGCCTGGCTCCTGCTTGTCTGCCTTAGCTGTAATTCAGGACCTTTGTGTAACTATTCTGAGGGTCAGAGCAGGGTCACATAATAGTTGCAAGTAGGCAACTGAACTCTGGAGGGGCCCCTCAGGAAGCACTACAGGAAATGGCTACTAATGATGAGCTTGAGCTTTTGAACCTGGTAAGTAGTTTCAGTTTTGCTAAGATCGTATTTCTGCAATTTAGCGCTTATTCGCGGGGCGCGAAGTTGAACTGGGAAGCCGCGAACTCACGCGAACAGTGCGAGCAAGCCATAAAATCCGCTGCTCGCGGATTTGCGGATTTTGCGGGAAATTCGCGAATCTCGCGGATTGCGAATTTACCGAAAATCCGCAAAATCCGCGAGCGTAACGGATTTTCCGCCCATGCTTAATTAAAACCTTTAAATGAACCCCCCTCCTCACCACCCCATCCCCATTACATTTCATTTTTTTAAATCATGTTTAACAGATCATAGGAACCGAGCAATCCCAACTGCCACATCTAAATATCGCATCTCAGACAGTAACTCCACCGCCTTGTTCCTCCGAAGAGCATCATATTTAAAAAACAGAGGTCTTAAAAACCTGATCCGATTTGCAAGATAAAAAGCGCAATCCATAAGAATATGCGTAATAGTGCATTTGGCTTTCAGAGGGCAGGGACAAAGACCGCTATTATTTTGCACCCCTGTCTTATATGGGTGGGATGAATAACTTGGATTACATCCCACCCGAACCCTTAGGATTTCTTTTCTTTAGGATTTGCTTCCTACAACCAGAATGGAAACAACATTCGGAGAAATGAAAACAAGTTAATTTGATGCAAAGAACTGTTAACAAAAACCATGTCCAGATATTGTAGATCTGGCAACTTAAACAAAACAGCAACAAAAAACAAACAAGCATTGGCATAGCCAATAGGTTTCGCTTTTTGGACCCTATAAGTATTTAGTTATGTAGCAGAATATCCTTGGTGAAACAACACCAACTGTTGCATGTCTAAACACTTTTAAGGTCCCAAATGCGAGACCTATTGGCTATGCCAATGCTTGTTTTATTTTTTCTTAAGCTCCACACCAGAGTACATGTGATTTATAGCTGTCTATCCAGTGCGCTTCTCCTCCCACCTCTGTGCTGCTCTTTTGCTCAATCTAGCCCGTGTACTGCTCCACAGCACCCCTCTGTCATGGGTTTGCCTTTGTGTGCTAATCCCCCTGCGTTGCTTTATCTCCTGTGCGCGTCTCCCCCCACAACTCCACGTTGCTCTCTCTTTCACGCTCCAGGTTGCTCTCTTGCCCATCTCCTTTTCTTTTTTTGTTTTTGATTTCGAATATTTTTATTGAAAATAAATTTTACATATACAAAGACATACAGTTGTCTTGCTTGGGCTGCTCTTATAGTGTGCACTTTTGTATGAACTTTGGCCTAGTGGAGCCAGAGAGAGAGAGAGAAAGAGAAGAGAGAGAGAAAAGCGGGGGGGGGGGTGGGTTGCTGGTCACTTCTTTAGATAGGCATCGAGGGCTTCCCACATGTCTTCTTTGCCTGTGTGGTTTGCCGCCTTGTGCTTGGCGGTAATGTTGTCTGCCCCTCGAAGGAATGTTACCCAGTTGAACCAGCGTTTGAAGGTGGCTTGGGTGGTATTCTTCCAGTTCCCCAGGATGGTTTTCACTGCGGCAGTTAGTAGAATGTCGACTAGGTTGCGTACTTCTTTGGAATGAAGCTGTGTTTCTAGGAAGCTGGTGGCAATCCCTGCTAGACCCCGTTGTATCTGGCAACCCGTGATTGTGTTTATGAGGTTATATATTTTGTTCCAGAATGCTTTGACTCTGGGACATTCGTATATTATGTGGGCTAGGTCACCCCTCGCTTTATGGCAGTTTCAGCAGGTGCTGCTGTCGCTTGCCCCCGCTGTTTCTAGTTTCGCCGGTGTCCAGTGTAGTCTGTGTAGGATCCAGTATTTTGTTTGTGCCAGCTGCGGTGTAATTTTGTTTTTGGACGCCGATGTCCATAATTTGGCTCTCTCTTCTTCGTTTAGCGGTCTCTGTATGGTTCCTTCCCCGAATGCTAATGTTTTGTTGTTAAGAGTTGTGGTGCGTGGTGTGATTAGTTTGTAGATCTGCGCTGTTTGGTGGCCTGTCTTGTTTAGGTTCTGTGCATACTGTAGGATGGTGGGTTTGAGTTTGGAAAGGTTTGCTTTGGTGATGGCTGCTTTGAGTCTTAGGAATTCGTAGAATTCCTTGTCTGGTAGCCTGGTTGTGTGCTGCAGTGCCTTGTAGGTGAGTGGGTTGTTCCCTACTTCTAGTTGTGCCGGCGTATTGATTCCTCTCCTGAGCCCTTCTCTGTTCTCTAGTGCTTTGCCCTTGTATGTGATTTTGGTGTTGTACCATATTGATTCCCATATGGTGCCTTTGATGCTTACTTCTAGTTCCCTGTCTACTCTCAGTAGCGCTGTTTTTGTGTTGCGTAGTATCGCGTTTTTGACTTCTGGGTGTTTGTTAGCCGTAAGCGCCATGATAGGGTCAGCTCCTCCTAGAATACCCCTTTCCAGGTCCAGCCATACTGGCATGTAGTCTGGGATTGGGGCTACCCAGTGTAGTCCCTGCTTGGCGAGGCATGCCATTTGGAAGGCCTTGGAGTTTGTGAGGTTCAGTCCACCCTGTTCTCTTTTAAGTCTGAGTTTCACTAGGCTTATTCTTGTTTTTTTCCCACCCCATAGGAACGTGTTGATGGCTTTGTCCATGTGTTTGTGAAAGTCCGTGGTTAGGGTTAGTGGTAGCATGGACAGCAGGTAATTTAGCATGGGGGTGATCATCATCTTGATTGTCTCAATTCTTCCCCACAAGCTGACGAATTTGGGGCCCCATGTGTCTAGTTTCGTCTTGATTTTTTTCAGTATCGCTTCCTCGTTGTGGTCTAAAGTTAATCTGAGGTCCCTCCCGAAGAGAAGGCCCAGATATTTTAGGGGTTTTGTTTGCCACGCCAACCCGGACGTGCCTAGGACTGTTCTGGTGGTGTGGCAGTTCATCGGTTTGCACTCAGATTTCTCCCTGTTAAGTTTGTACCCTGAGACTTGTGCGTATTCCTCTATTGTCTGCACGAGTGCCTCTATTGACTCTTGTGGGTTGCTTGTGGTGATCAGGATATCATCGGCGTATGCTGCGAGTTTGAAGGCTTGGCCCTCTGCCTGCACCCCTCTGATCTGCGGGTTTGTCCTGATCATATGGAGGAGTGGTTCTAGTGCTAGCAGGAATAGCCCTGGTGAAAGAGGGCAACCTTGCCTCGTTCCTCTGCTTAGGGTGAGTGTTTCTGATGTTGCTGCGTTGACCACGACTCGAGCCCGTGGGTTTTTGTACAGAGACATGATCATGCCTCTGTACTTATCCCCAAGTCCGAATTTGCGCATACATTGGTTTAGGAATGGCAATGAAACTCTATCGAAGGCTTTTTCCGCATCCAGTGCTATCATGACGGCCTTCTCCGTGCCGCTAGCGGTGCGGTTTCTTAGGTGGCAGAGTAGTCTGGTGTTATCTTGTGAGAGTCTGTTTTTCAGGTAGCCCACTTGTGTTTTGTGTATGAGAAGGGGAAGGTATGCATTTAATCTTGCTGCCATTGCTTTTGCATAGATTTTGCAATCCACGTTTATTAATGAGATTGGCCTGTAGTTTTGTGGGAACTGAGGGTCCTTCCCCTCTTTGGGGATGACAATAATGTTTGCCTCGGCCATTGAGTCTGTCATGTACCCTTTCTCCGCACAAGTCTGGAAGACTCTGACCAGTATGTCTTTGAGTAGCGGTTGGAATTGTTTATAGAAAGTTGCTGTGAAACCGTCTGGCCCTGGGGCTTTTTTGGGTTTTAGCGAGTCTATGGCCATCCCTATTTCTGCTATGGTTATGTTTTGGTCTAGCGCTACCAGCAACAACCCACAGTAGTACAGCAGAAGGAAAAGGACAGCAACATGGAAGCCCAAAGAGCCTGTCCAAGAGCCTGCCCAACGTAGTGATACAGGAAGCAGAAGAGGGAGCACAAAGCACACCCAGGTAGAGCACCCTGCTCAGGGACAGAAGCCCTGGCGTCCGGGAAAACCAGAACAAGGTCGATAAGGTGGCCCAGTAGGTTCACCTTCGGTAGCGCTACAAAGGCTGACACGGCCACGAACAACCCTAAAAACAGCCCACCACAAGGTGCACAACAGTCAGACCTGCAAAAGAAGGAGAGGCTGTCCATATACCAAGAAAGAAGAGGTTTAGGAAGGATGACGACCAGTGACAACAAAAAAATTAGGAAAGACCTAGAATCACCGATCAAAATGAAGAACTTGCAAAACACAGAGACTGCGATGGACCTGCTCGTCAAAAAAATAACCGAAGCCAATGACCTGGCCAAAGCCACAAAGATCTCCATGGACAACGTCCAGCTAGAACTTACAGCCATACGTGCGGACCAGAACAAAATAGCAAGCAGAGTAGGGGAGGCAGAAAGAAGAATCAGTGAAATAGAAGACAAATCAGGCATCATGGACAAAGATATACGCTACATCTCCAAGATGTTTAGCGACATGCAGAGAAGGCTCGCAGAACAAGAGGATAAAAACAGGAAAGGGAACATCAGGATCCTAGGTGTACCGGAAGACGAGGAGGAGATGGCAGGCTCATGCGCGGCACTACTTGAAACACTGATTCCCAAGCTGACTGGCCTGAACTTTGAGAGAGCCCATCTGCTTTTCTTTGACCTCACGCGCACCATCCATGTTGCTTCCTCAACCCGCGCACTCTGTGCTGGTTATGCTCCCTTTGCACTTGTGCTACTTCCTCCCACTAATACCCGTGATGCTTCCGCCTGGTGTTGACCCATCCCCTTGTTGCTTGCCCCACATGTGTAAAAACAAAAAAGAAAATCAGTTTTTTCCTTTTCATTTACGGATCAAACTCAGATCGGTAATTACATTTGGGGGAAAAACAAGCATTGGCAATGCTAATAGGTTTCGCCTATTCTAGACTTTTTGGCGTTGCCAATGTTTTTTAAAGATGTTGCAGAGCACAGCAGACTCTTGTGCAACATGGCTTAAGGTAAATAAAAACAAACCGCCATGGCGCGATCAATGCTTTGTGTTTGTTTACTTAAAGGCATGTTGCACAGCATTAACAAAGCCAATAGTTCTTACCCATAGTGAGCTATTGGCTTTTGTTTTGCCATGTTGTGCTGCAGTGTGGCTGCTGTGCAGCATGACTGAAAGGAAAGAAAAATAAGTGATATGATGCGGCCGGCGATGACTGGGCCACAGTGCTTATATTATGCTTTACTTTCAGCCATGCTGCACTACAGGCGTGCGGTTCGGCTAAAAGTCATTGTCAAAGCCATAAGAGGAGACCTATTGGCTTTGCCAGAGGTTTTGATATATAATGTTAAATCACACAATATAGAAGCAAACCACTTAAATCAGTCCTGGCCTTTCAAAATCCCAAATGATTATTTGATCTGATTCTAGATCATTTTAGGTGGTTTGCTCAAGAAAGTAATAAAACATCTGTACACTTCTAAAACTCCATCATAAAGAAACTAAGAGGCAGATCTACAAGAAACTACCGCAACAGGGATGCGACATATTTGCAACAATATGTTGCATCTCTGTGCTTTCCCCTGCCCTGCAGCACAAACTGCTGCCATGAGCCGGCGCAGGCACCCTCGCACCATGGAGCAAGGATGCCTGCGTCGCGGGGAAATTGTTTTTGTGCAGGATAGGGTACCTTCCTGCACAAAAACAATCACTTGAAGTGATTTCCTCTTCCAATGTGTGCTGCAGAATGCAGCACGCATTGAAAGAGGAAAAATGCAAGGAGAAATGAAAAGATTTCTCCTCGTTGCACCTCGCTACGCCACCCCTTGGGTGGCATAGCATTCTAACGGATTTCCAGATTTACCATTTCTCGTAAATCTGGAAATGCATCAGTGGACATGGGTGTTGCGTGGGAAACACCCACAGCAACACCCATGTCCCGCACCTAACACGCAAAGTGTTGCGTGAACAGGGCCAATATTTACAAGCACAGGTTAAGTCACGCAGGGTGACTTTACCTGTTCTTGTAAATATCACTTAGCAGGCTGTGCCGCCAGTGCGTCACGTAATGTGATGCCCCGGCGGCGCAAGTGGCTTGTAAATCTGCCCCTAAATATGTAACAGGGTGTGTAGGCTTTCTGAGTGCTGCACTTACATAGTAAACGTACCTCGTGTCGAAAGCAGCTATGTGATAAGACACACCGGAGCTGTATTAAATGACAGAAGCGCGCAATGATTATTTTAAAAACCATTTACGTAAGAGATTTCCCCTAAAACAGATCGTCAGCTGACGGAACACTAAAGACGATCAACAGTTTAAGAGCAGAAGCACAAATTGGCGGTATTTTGAACTGAAGTTGAAATAAAAAGTCTGTAAAACCTTTTTTCAAACTTCATACAAATAACATACTTTAGACACAACAGGAAGATAAGCATTCTTAGGGTGATGTATCGCCTGAGTTGTCTCGCTAAATCGTAATCATTGATAACTCACCATAACAGTGAACTCACTTCCTCTTTTTATCAGGAACATCCAGAACCATTTACATTTTAAAAAAACTTCGAAGACCTGGCTTTTCTCTACTTATGTTTTTTCTCTCCTTCTATAGGCCGTTTGTTGCAGTCAGTTTTTTCACAGGACTAGCGATGGGAAGCGGTAGCTGGGGCTACATGCTTTTAGCATACTATACCATACCATTCCATACAATTCCATACCATTCCATACAATTCCATACCATACCATACCATACAATTCCATACCATACCATACCATTCCATACCATCCCATACCATAACATACCATACCATACCATACCATACCATACCATTCCACACCTCACCATACCATTCCACACCTTACCATACCATTCCATACCATACCATTCCATACCATACCATACGATTCTATAATATACCATAACATACAATATCAAACCATGCCATTCCATACCATAACATACCATACCATAACATACCATACCATTCCATACCATACCATACGATTCTATACCATACCATAATATACCATTCCAGTCCATTCCATACCATAACATAACTTACCACACCATACCATTCCATACCATTCCATTCCATACCATAACACACCACACCATAACATACCATACCATATCATAAAACACCATGCCATACCATACCATTCCTTTCTATTTCATACCATACCATACCATACCATTCCACACCTTACCATACCATTCCACACCATATCATACCATACCATACCAAACCATTCCATAACATACAATATCAAACCATTCCATACCATAACAGACCATACCATACTATTCTATACCAACCCATACCATTCCATACCATACCATTCCATCCCATACCATACCACAACACACCATAACATACCATGCATTCCATTTCATACCATACCATTCCCTACCATACCATACCTTACCATTCAATATCATACCATACTATACCATTCCATACCATACCATACCATTTCATACCATACCATACCATACCATACCATTCCATACCATACCATTCCAAACCATACCATTACATGCCATACCATACCACATCATACCATTCCATACCATACCATACAATACCATGCCATACCAAAACATTCCAAACCATACCATTCCATTACCATAGCATAGCATAGCATACCATACCATACCATACCATACCATACCATACCATTCCATACCATCCCATCCCATACCATACCATACCATTCCATACCATACCATTCCGTTCCATATCATACCATACCATAACATACCATACCATTCATACCATACCATTCCGTACCATACCATACCATACCATACCATACCATACCATACCATACCATACCATATCATACCGTTCCAATCATACCATACCATAACGTACCATACCATTCATACCATACCATTCGGTACCATACCACACAATTCCATACCATAACCAGGGCTTTAGACACTAACATTTTCCATTGAAGTGTTGTTGAATGTATTTTGCTGCGTGCCCTTAGGTATCTTAAGGATCCCATGATGAAGTAAGACTGGTACGCACATGATCTCCGGTTAACTTCATCAAGCTTTGTAACCATCAACCCACCCATGCAGCAGAATTGTGAACTCAAGCTTACAATGTTACAGAAACACTACATATACCAGAATGCAGCTCACCATCTGCTAAGAAGTCTGGGCAGCATGAAGGAGTCACACTTAACATGGGGTGGCTATGACAACTTTATTTGCTGTATTCTAACGAATGGAGACTCTTGTTCCTAAGAGGCGTTGCATTTTTCCATTGAACATAATTGGAAAGGTGTTCTCAACTCCTTTTCAACATTGCTTCCAAGGCACCATCGCTTCTGAAGGGCAAGGATACACAGGGGATAAGGCAGATGGATATATCGTAATCAAAGTCTGATTTGTAAACCAACAGCGCGCGGCATTCTGGGATTTTAGTTTTTTCCCTATGTATTTTATGTCTCTGTTTTCTTTAATGTATTGCTTTCCTACAAATTTGTTTCCGGGCGAGTGAGTTTCATTTACATCTGGCGGTACTCAATGGCGCATAACAGAAGCAGACAAAGTCCACTCAGGATTTAGTCATTTATAATCAGCTCAGTCATTTGGCCACAGTCAGTATTTTGCGCAGTAGACAAACCGAGGAGCCCTGACAATAATTAATTGATTTACTTGCTCAAGATCTGCAGTTCAAGTTTACATGTTCTTGGAAAACAGATTACATGGTAATAAAAAGATTACATTATTTTGTTTGAAGGACCCTGTGTACAATATTTTTAATTACCACATATTAATTGTAAACAGTTGTAAAGATATGTCGGCATATAAAACTAGCAATGGCAAAGCCACAGCTGAACAATAGGGTGGAAAAAGCGATATAACGCAGCCAGCGTTGGCAGCGACATATTGCTTTTTTTCTGGTGGAAGAGACTGTGGGGAGGTCAGTGAGGGGCAAGCAACAAGGGGATGGGCAAGTAACGATGCAGGAGGGAGCATGGGGCAAGCACAGACCACCTCAAACTTCATAATTTTTTAGACAACACTCAATCAAGATTCAGAAAGAATTGCAGCACAGAAAAAACACTCATTGCAGCCACTATTGACATTTGAACGATCCTGTAATGAGGAGAAATAGTGGCCCTCATCCTTCTTGACCGCTCTGCAGCCTTCAACACTGTTTCCCACATCACTCTCATCAGAAGACTCCATGAGATTTGCATACAAGGATCTTCTCTCAAATGGATCTGTTCCTTCCAAACAGAAAGAACCCAAAAGGTCCGTGTTAGAAATGAGAGTCTCTAGTTGACAATGGTTTGCACTGTTGTCCAAGTAGGGACCCTTCTTGCTAGTCAAGGTACGGGGGTTACACTTCTAAAATAACCCCTGCTCACCCCCTTGGTAGCTTGGAACGAGCAGACAGGTTTATCTCCAAAGCAGTGTATAAAGCATTTGTGCACACATACAGTAATACAGTGAAAATACTACAAATGGACTCCACACCAGTTTAGAAAAATAAGTAATCTTTATCTAAACCAACAAGATCAAAATGACAATAATTTACAATACAGTTATCAAAATATGACTTTTAACGACTTAACGGCACCCACGATTTTGCGGAAGTGCAGCACTTGCGCAAAACGGGCGGGGCCGCATCGGCCATTGGCCGACGGCAGCACTGGGGAGCTAGTGCTGCCGTCGGCCAATGGACGACGGCAGCACGGAACGGGTTAAAAGGTAAAAACAGTTCTGTCCACAGCAAACTATAGATGCAACACTTTCAACACAGGCACCACTTGGCAGATTAGAACTCACAGTAAGGAAGTTCAGGCGAGCTGGGGTGAAGTCTTTGTATGCCTGAGACTTCAAAACAGGAGGCAAGCTCTACTTCAAGCGCTATGAGATCTTCCTCAAGCAAGAGACACAGCACACAGCAAAGTCTTTATCCTCTCCTTGGTAGAAACAGCCACTGCAGGCTAACCCCCAAACAGCACACAGCCAAGGAGCAGTACTTCTCCTTCAGTTTCTCCAGCTCTTCTCTTTGGCAAAGGCTCTTCTTGAATCCCAGAAGTAATCTAAAGTTCTAGGGTCTGGGCTCCAATATTTTAACAACAATTCTTTTTGTTCTCTGATGGCAGAAAAGGTCTTTGCCTAGCCAAAACCAGTTATGTCCTCTGGTGCAGCTTCCTGGCAGGAGGTGGAGACAGCATTGCCCAAGGCAGACCAGGCCCATTCAGGTGGGAAAGAAATCTTCTCTCCCTACTCTGAATGCAGCACAGGTCTATTCAGCCCAGCACTGTCTCACCCTAGAAAGGCAGGACACACCTCACTCCCCCACCCCTCAAGTGCCTTTCTGAACAGAATGCACATCCCCAGCCTCTGTCACTGTAAAGCAAGACAGTTAATACACAAACCTAGCAGAGGCACACAGGATGGCTAAGCAAGAAAATACCTACTTTCTAAAAGTGGTATTTTCAAACACAGAATGTAAAAATCATCCTTACTAAAAGATGCATCTTTATATTCTGAGGTCAGGCATACTAAACTTTGTCTTCCTATCTTTTCCCAACGGGAAGTTATATTTATTAAATGTAATAAATAAACTTCCATACTATCCTATGGGACAGACTGCCTTTCAATAGTAAAAAACGAAATACACTGTATTTCACTATCAGGACATGTCACACAATTCAGTACATGTCCTACCTTGCACATACACAGCACCCTGCCCATGGGGCTACATTGGGCCTGCGTAGAGGTGTATTACATGTAAGAAAAGGGAAGGTTAGACCTGGCAAGAGGGTGCACTTTCCAGGTCGACATGGCAGTACCAAACTGCCCACTGACTCTGCAGTGGCAGGTCTGAGTTACATTTACAGGCTGCTCATGTGGGTGGCACAATAAGTGCTGCAGGCCCACTATCAGCATTAGATTTACAGGCCCTGGGTACACACAGTGTAGTAATCTAGGGACTTACAACTAAATCAAATATTCCAATCATGGAATCACCAATCCATAAACACAATTTACAGGGATAGCAAATGCACTTTAGCACTATCAACAGTGGTAAAGTGCCCAGAGTCATAACACCAACAGAAACAGGGTCCAAAACAGGAGGGCAAAATGTCTGGGGAGAAACCCGCTGGAAAAGCCAGGTCTAACAGTCAGGATGCCACCATTTACATGAGAGACCAAAAAACTGGTCCCATAGGGATCGTCTCTCAGCCTCACCCTTTCCCAAATATACTTGACACTGCTCGCCAACATCATTCGAACACAAGACATCACTGTCATTTCCTATGCTGATGACACTCAACTCATTCTCTCGCTGAAGGACAAGACAAACACCACCAGAACCAACTTCACCAACTGCATGATCATGGTAGCAGACTGGATGTAAACCAACTGCCTGAAGCTCAACTCAGACAAGATGAAAGTACTGGTCTTCAGCAACACGACCTCCCCATGGGATTCCACCTGGTGGTAGTCAGAGCTAGGACCAACACCCACACCCACAGACCGCACAAGAAATCTAGAGATCATACTCAATGACAAGCTCAAAATGACTGCCTAAGTCAATGGAGTGTGCACCTCCTCCTTCCACATCCTATGCATGTGAGGAAAGATCTTCAAAAGGTTGCCTCAGAAAACCATACGGACTGTCATGCATGCACTCATCACCAGCAAGCTGGACAACGGCAACACTTTCTATGCTGGAATCTCCAAACAACTCCTACACCGACTACAGACCATACAGAACACCGCTGAAAGACTCATACTACACCTCCCATGCCACACCCACATCACATCACACCTCAGGAAGCTTCACTGGATCCCCATTCACAAGCACAGCCTAATCAAACTTCGCACACACACATACAAAGCGCTACACAACACAGGACCATAATGCCTGAACAGCTAGATAAACAGCACTAACCCACCAGACACCAACGCTGTGCCTTACTCACTCGCACACACTCCCCACATCTGCAAAAGCAAGACTGGATGCCGCTCATTCTCCTACATTGCACCCAAGACATGGAACAAACTCCCTCAACACATCAGTGCCTTCTCCTCACATTTTGATTTCCGCAAGATGTTAAATGTTAAATGTTAAAAGATTACTAAAGTGCATGGCTGCCCGAAAGCGTCCCAGCGCTGACAGAAAATCAGGCGAGAACTGGAGAGCGGGGTTACGGGAACAGCCAAGTCTTTAGAGATTTCCGGAAAGGCAAGAGGTTGGGTTGGGCGCGGAGGTCAGGAGGGAGTGTGTTCCACAATTTAGAGGCGTTATAAGAGAAACGCCTGCCTCCAGAGCGTGATCTCTTAATCCTGGGTGGCAAGGTTAGATGAGTATTGGAAGAGCGGAGCATTCTGGAGGTAGTGTAGGGAACGATGAGGTCTTGAAGGAAAGGGGGGGCTTTTCCATGGAGAATTTTGTGAGTTAAACAGAGGGCCTTGAACTGCACTCTTTGAAAGACGGGCAGCCAGTGTAGTGCTCTGATGGCCGGTTTGGCCGTGCAACGATTCTTGGTGTCAGTAAGAATCCGAGCAGCAGCATTTTGCACTACCTGGAGCTTTCTTGTAACTTTGTTCGGTGCGCCGAGATACAGGGCATTTCCGTAGTTCAGTCTGGACAGGATAAGGCCCTGTATAAGGAGCTTTCTTGACTGAAAGGGAAGCAGCGGGAGAATTTTGCGGGCGGTGCGCAAGAGACCAAAGCAGACTCCTGCCGTTTTCCTTGCCTGGGTGTTCAAGGTGAGATTTTGATCAAGCCATATCCCGAGGCTTTTGATGTCTGATTTGAGGGTTGGAGGGGGGCCCATACACGGGGGCCACAAGCATTCCGGACGGAAGTGAGACTGATTACCCATCACATTGGCGGCTGGTGATATTTGAAAAAGGTGGGCCGTAATACCTGGACCGAATTTCATCGACATACTCCAGAGTGGTGTGACGGCAGTTATCCCTCAGTAAATTTTCTTCTTTAAAAAAAATAAGGCAAAATCATGCATTTTCCTGTACAGTTATCATAGAAAAAGCTAAAAGGCGCAATAGGTTCTACAACAGTACATGGATTAGGGGCCAGCACATATTAACGCTAAACTAGAATAAGGGATATTCTCTTTAGTAGAAGTCCTTAGTGCAGGTTTCCAAGATGGAAAATGTTCCCCAACTTAATAGGTGGCAGTTATGAGTAATTATGACCATAGAGGTGTCAAATGATTAGTCACAGTGTGTTTCCTTAAATATTAGTGATTTTAACTTTAAGCCTGCAAATGTATGTTGCAGTCCTATCACTTTTCAGGTCATACTGCCTGCATACTGATTGACTGACAGACCATATACTCTGTATGCCCAGTTATGTGCCAGGAAAAGACTCAATATGTCCAGTTTCTGTCAGTAGAATGTTTTTGCACGCCCACACTCACACATGAGTTCTTTGAATGTAATAATAGTTTTGCTCTTTAGCCATTTACAGGCTTTCCATTTCTAGAGTTTGTGTGCCTATCACTATCTTTTTAAAACAGCCTGTCTCCTGTCACTGCTTCCATCATCTGCTAGGTCGGCTCAGCATTAATAACTCACAGGTGCAATGCCTTATACTATTTCCATCTCGTTCATGCACAGTCTCACCATGTTTCTATCTACTCCTATCATGCTCTCTTGCCCCCTATTTCTCTCACATCGGCTTTCTTTCTCTCTCCCTCACCCTGCCTCCTACTCCGTCTCTCACCTGTTCTTCGTCTTTCTCTTTCGTTTCGTCCATACTGCATCAAAGCATTAATGCTACACATTCAGTAGAATGAATGACAATGCCACACAATACAGGTCTTGAAAGGGTCAAATGCTGCAGCTGCACTCGCTTCTACTGTGACTGATTAATAACGAACTCAAACTCAGCCTCTAGTTTTCCCACGGGCCAACAAGAAGCGACTGAGACGAGAGGCCCGCAGTGTTCCACTTCAAATAAGAAAGGCAGCAAATAAATAAAGAATGGGTTTTTGCACAGTATCACGCGCTTTTTTTTTCATTTCAGCAACGCCAAGCGATAGAAAATAAGGCAGGAAATGGGGAAAAAAACTCTATTCAATTACATTCAAAGTGGCAAAAAAAGTTTGAAATTAATTTGGAAACAGAATAGTATAAACTTACTTACTGTCCAGAGACTCCGTCGGCCGTCCCGATTCCCACCGTCCTCGCTTTCAAGTCCTGTCCTGAAGCACGTCATCATGAAGGTGGCGCAGCAGGCAGCCTCCCTCTCCACTGCCGCGTTTTTCATTGGTGCGGCCGGCTGCCCCACCTACGTCATTTTCTCTCTGTATGCTGCTGCTGCAGCATACAGAGAGAAAAGGGAGAGTTACTCGAGGGCAGGGGGAGTGGCTTGGGGGAGTGGCTTTCCCACTGTTGTAAATACTGTCTGTTTGGGCGGCCTCAGGCTGCCCAAACAGTCAGTATTAGCAACAGTGGGCAAGCCACTCCCCCAAGACACTCCCCCTGCCCTCGAGTACTGTAAACAAGGAAGTTCTCCTTTCCTGCCTTGCGAGAAGGCAGAAACAGAAACAATGGTAGTTATATAATATGATAACTAGCATTTGTTCTGCCTTCTCGCACGGCAAGAAAGCAGGGGGGGCGGCGCCCAAACGCCCCCATGGAGAAACCGCCACTGACCCATCACCATTATCTCCATTTTGTCGCTGTTGAGTTTCAGCTGGGACCTATCCATCCAGCTGACTATATCCCCCAGGCAGGAGTGCAAATTGATGGTAGAGTTTTCCTCCTGACTGAGAGAGACAAGCAGCTGGGTGTCATCCGCGTATGTTAAAAGTTTAATTCCGTGGACGGGTGACGATTTTTTCAAGAGGAGACATGTATACGTTGAAGAGCGTCGGGCTCAACGACGAGCGTATAGGGGTCTCCTTGGAAATGTACTCACCCTCCGCCACCTGGAAGGAGCGGTAGTGAAGGAATGATTTTAACCACGACAGTGCAGACCCTGAAATACCAAGGTCTCTGAGCCACTGAGCCAGGATATGGTGGTTGACGGTGTTGAAGGCCGCACTAAGATCCAGGAGGATCACTGCCACTGATCCTCCTGCATCAATGATCTTCCTAGCCTCTTCTACAACCGCCACCATTGCTGTTTCAGTGCCTTGGCCCGGGCGAAAGCCTGTTTGGGAGGGTTTGAGCAGTTCGTTGGATTCCAGGTAATTGGACAGCTGGCTGTTGATACATTTTTCAGCCATCTTGCTGATACATGGAAGGAGCGAAATCGGCCTGAAATTGGCCAGGTTTTGGGGGTCAAGGTTGGGTTTTTTGAGTAAGGCCCTGACCACCGCCTTCTTCCAGCAAGGGGGTACCGTTCCGTCTGCTAGTGAGGCATTGATCAGGTTCACCATTGGAGCAAGAATGGTGGGTGCTACTTGTTTTAAGATCTTAACTGGGGCTGGGTCAAGCGGAGAGCCACTCCTAAGCGATTGGAGGATGGGGGATAGGATGTCCTCACTGATGGGGGTGAACGTGTCTAGCCCTGTGTTCGGGTTCTGGGCCTGCATCCAGCAGTGGTGAGGAGGGTCCGCTGGGGTAAGAGGGGGTAGTTGGTGGAGGATATTTTGGATTTTATGATCAAAGTATATGGCTAATGATGTAAATGAAGATAAAAGGCTATTAATCAAATATAAGGCATTTATTATGCACCACAGAGAATAACTGGTGATCCCATCAGAAAGCAGGGAGCTAACTGACAAGGCAGAACAGGATAGAGAATGACATCAGGGAAATGGAATGTCAGACTTAAAGGGATACAGCAAAACATAAGTATAGAGAATACAACATATCCTCTCCCCTTCATAAGGAAGAAGCAAAAGAAAAAAAAAAAATACAAGCATATGCTCTTCATTACAGGGAGAGAACTATTTGCAGACAAAATCATGTAAGTAACCTGGAGGTCTCCTCACCCTGTGAGCTCTCCGAACGCTAACTTCCTTAGGGAGAACATCACGGCCAGGCTCAGCTTGGGCACAGGCTCCCTTAGAAGGAATCTCACGGTCACATTCAGCCTTTTTGTACAATGCCACACGCCTCAAGTTCCAACTCTCACCGTTGAATAGAGTTACAAATCTTTTATGGACAGACCTGACTTTAAATGGTCCCCTGAACTTTGTCAATCCAACACCAACTCGACCAGGTTTGACTTTCACCCAATCATTTACTGCAATCTTACAACTTCCAACCGGATCACTCACAACAACTGGATTGTCAGGACCAACGTTTAACAACTCTTTCATCCAAGCAGCGACCAGCTTGGTACCAGCTGAACATCCCCTCATGATGCTAAAAGGGACCAATCCAGTCACACCATTTTCAGTAGTTCTGTAGGCCCAAACCAGGTCATTAACCAATCCTCTCACGTCTAATCTAGAAGAGATTGCCATCTGAATTGCGCCTTTTACCATCCGGTTAGCCCTCTCAACTATTCCGTTCCCTTGAGGGTTGTAAAGTGAGGTTCTTGAATGTGCAATTCCGCACTTCTTCAAGAAATTAGCCATTTCTAGGGAAGTCAATTGTGTCCCATTATCAGTGACAATCCTTGTCGGAAAGCCTTCCTCTCTAAAAATGTCACTCAACACAGTGATAGTGTTATTCGTAGTGATCTCCTTCATGAATTTAACAATTAACCATTTTGAAGAAATGTCGACTACTACTAACCCAAATCTCATATCTTGGCTCAACTGGTAAAACGGGCCAATGAAATCGAGACATATAGTGTGCCATGGACACCCAGGGTCAACTATTGAGCCACAGCCAACGTGACTACCGACTTTAAGCCTCTTCTCGCTCTCCAAGCAGTCAGTACATTTCTCTACCCACTGAGAGATTTCTAAGTCCATCCCGGGCCACCAAAAGTTCTCCCTAATTCTCCTCTTGGTGAGGGACTGGCCCAGATGGCCCTCGTGAGCTAACTTGAATAAAGTAAACCTCACATCCTGTGGAGGAATAAATTTGTCTTCCATTAAAATCAAGAAACCATCTCCATCCAAGACAGACAACTGTTCGAGTACTTTTAAATATGGCCGAAGAGCGGGGGATAGGCAACTCTCTCTCCTTGGACCCTTCACGATCAAGTCTTTTACTTCTCTTAACACCGCATCCTTAACCATAGAGGTGTTCCACAGGCTCTTACTAATCGCCCCAGCACAGATATCCACTACCTCATCCACAGCAGCCACAGACCCTTCAGAATTAAGTGATTCTACTCCCAACTTGTCTACCATCTCCCAAGGTAGTGGAAGTCTAGAGAGTCCATCAGCTTGGCAGTTCCTCCAACCCGGAATGTACTCAACAGTGTACAGGTACTCTTGAATCCTAGCAGCGAGTCTAGCTAACCTCGCAGAACCCTTCCCAGCTCCACCAGGTGACAGGATTTTAACTAAGGGTTTGTGGTCCGTCAGGAGCGTAAATTTGAACCCCCACAGATACATCCTGTAATACTCACAACCCCACGCTGCGGCTAAAGCCTCTCGTTCCATTATGGAGTAGTTCCTCTCAGCCGTTGTGAGTGTCCTTGAGGCAAAAGCGACAGTCTTGAGCCCAGACTCGTGCACTTGAGCCAACACCGCACCAACACCCACAGCACTCGCATCAACAGTCAAGACTGACCTACGGTTGGTATCAAATGGTGTAAGGATGCCTGCATCACAAATCTCCACCTTGATCTGTCTAAAACACTCTTCTTGCTCCACACCCCACACAAACTGGCATCCCTTCCTCAACAGCACCTTAATATTTTCAGTCTTCTCTGCAAAATCTCTCACAAACTTGGCATAGTATTCGATGAGGCAGAGAAATGACCTCAACTGATCTTTGTCGCCTGGAGCTGGTGCATTCCTAATAGAGTCTAATAAATCCCTCTTGGGTTTCACACCATCAACCGATAGGGTGTATCCAAGGTATTCAACTTCCTCCACTGCAAATTTACATTTCTCTTTTTTTAGAGTCAATCCAGCTTGTTCCATCCTCTCCAAGACAGTTTTTAAAATCACATTGTGCTCTTCAACAGTCTCTCCGAATATCAGAACGTCATCTTGGAAATACACAACGTTGTTCACCCCCTTCAGTACAGCCCCCATCATTCTTTGAAACACCCCAGCTGCAGAGGCAAGTCCGAAGGGCATACGTGTGAATTGATAAATGCCCTCAGTTGTTATGAAAGCTGTTAATGCCTTGGAGTCTTGATGTAATTTTATCTGATGATATGCGCTGCGGAGATCCAGCTTAGAGAAGTACTTCCCCCCTTTCAGTGACAGAACTAATTCGTTGATGTTCGGTAAGGGGAAGTTATCTACTACAATGTTCTGATTCAGGGTGCGAAGGTCCACACAAAAACGAAATTTTCCGTCAGATTTGGTTGTAATAACTACGGGAGAAATCCAGGGTGATGTTTCAATCTGTTCTATCACTCCCTGGTCTAGCATTTCCTTCAACATCTTCCTCACTTCTTCACGTGCAATGAACGGAACCTTCCTTACCCTGTGTTGCATAGGCACAGCATCATCACGCAGTATAATCTTATGCACATAACCTCTCAACTCTCCAATGTGTTCATCAAACAAACCATTCATTCCTTCAACAATTGAATCGGTGGTTATACTGTCTACAACCATCACCTGTTGTGCTGCCCTAGGATTAATGATTATACCGAGGTCATACTGTTGCCCCCATCCCAAAATTGCTGGACCTGATCTGGCCACATACACCTTTTCTTTGACGGAACGGTCTTGAAATGATATTACACAAACCATAAATCCAATGACATCTATACTCTCACCTTGGTAACCGCAAGGACTAATATCACTAGGTAACAATTGTACATCTTTCCAATACTCTAAGTACATATCCTTGGGAATAAAGGTTCACAATGACCCCGGATCAACCATCAACTGGATCTCTATTTCATCAATAAGAAATTGAGCCTTTGGCCTGTATCTTCTACCAGGCACGCCTTCACTCACACCATCCTCACCCAAACACAATATTTTGTTGGCACCCTCAACACCAACAATGTCCCTCACTGTTTCCCTGTTTTCTACAACAGCTACTTTGTCTGTATTACCACTTCTACACATCTTTGAGAAATGTCCTTTCCTCCCACACTTCCTACAGACTTTATCAATTGCAAAGCATCTCCTAAAATCTGAGTTATGAAAAGTGCTCCCACACCTACTGCACATCCTTCCTTGAAATCTGTTTTTTTCATTGCTAGAAAACCCATTGTTGAATCGCCTCGGACCTCTATCACTAAAATCTGCACCTTTCTTGTTCACCGCAGCAACTTCATCCTGTTCAACACAAGAAACCCCATTCCCTTGCACATTATCTTTCCCATTATCTCTCTTTTCCATCTCTTTCATACATGCATTTGACTCCTCAACTACCTTCGCAATATCAATGGCCATTTGTAAGGTAGGATTTTTTGCAGCCCACAGTTTTTCCTGCATCTTTTTATTGCGACACTGCACTATCAACTGATCTCGTATCATTTCGTCTCTTATCTCTCCGAAGCTACATTTGATGGACAGTTCACGTAACCTAGCTACAAATTGGTCTACTGATTCATCAATCCTCTGGGGTTGAGTGTAAAATTTATGTCTGGCCATAACAATATTTACCTCCTTTGCATATTGCTTCTTCATGCGAGCTTTTGCTTCTGTGTACACATTGGTTATTGCCCTTCCATCTTGGTTTAGTCCTACTGGAAGATATTTAAATGAACGTTGTCCTTCCTTGCCTAGGGCACTTAACAAAAGGGCTTTTTTCCTTGTTGCGCTGAAATCCTTCCCATCAAGCGCTTCTATATAGTTCTCGAAAATATCTATCCATTCATCCCACTCAATGGGTGGATCTCCAGTAGTTTGAAGGAACATAGGAGGTACAATAACGTTAAGGTTTTCCATTCTTAACAATTGCACACTATTAACATGTGGCTCAAAAATAAAAAATAAAAAAAAAATGTAGACACTACTCTTCTTCACTACCTGGAGGTGATCGATTTAAACTGAAATAGGTACTCTTCCACTTGAACCCACGAACACAATTAACAGATTTCTTAAGCTATAACTTTGCTTAAAAATAGGTAATATAGTTTACAGTCATCATCATCTAGTACACATTCTGGTAATATGTGCTTCAAAACTGCTCGTTTTTTCTTACTTTACTTTTTTTTAAAACAAGGTGTTTTCCTTACGTGGTTTGTAGATGCCGGTTAATTGGTGATTAGTCCTGAGAGTGTCTGGACATTGTTCTATCTCTTCCTCGTTATATCGGTAAAAGAAAAACAAACGTGTTGCTGATCACTTGCCTGAAACAGCGCTCGTATAGCGCGGTTAATTGGTGATTAGTCCTGAGAGTGTCTGGACATTGTTCTATCTCTTCCTCGTTATATTGTCGCCATGTGATGTAAATGAAGATAAAAGGCTATTAATCAAATATAAGGCATTTATTATGCACCACAGAGAATAACTGGTGATCCCATCAGAAAGCAGGGAGCTAACTGACAAGGCAGAACAGGATAGAGAATGACATCAGGGAAATGGAATGTCAGACTTAAAGGGATACAGCAAAACATAAGTATAGAGAATACAACAGCTAACTTGTTACAATGGTTGTCCGAGAGATCATCCGAGCCTGTGTATTTCGGGGTTTTTAAGAGTTTTTTTACAATTAGATAGGTTTGTCTGGATGAACAGGATGCAATACTAATTTTTTCATTGAAGATTTTAGAGCTTTTTTATAGTTTAAGATAGCCAATTTATAGTCCCTCTTGCTGTTGGGGTCAAAGTCTTTCCTCCACACTCTTTCAAGCCTCTTGCAGAGTTTTTTTAGGAGGCGGACATCGTGTGTAAACCATGGGGAAGTGGGTTTTTTCCGAGGTTTCATATACGTTTTTTTTGGGGAGGACAGTAACATGGGAATGCTCAATCCAGGAAGAAAACACGGCATCTGCTTTTGCGGGGTCGATTTCATGCTTAGGCCTAGAGCATTCCAGGACCTGCTTCCATTTGCCAATATCTAATTTGGCCCAGGGGCGAGACAGGCTGCCCGGAGCTTGGTTGGAAGGTGGAGCGGTCGGGATCCACCACCTAAAGGGAACAAGCAGGTGGTCGGTCCAAGGCAAAGGAATGGGTGCTCTCACTTTGAGGTCATGAATGTTACAAAAGATAGGGTCGAGCAAGTGCCCATGGGTGTGGGTGGGTTGGTCGTTCCTTAGGTGGAGTTGATGGGCTGTCAGGTCTAACAGTAGTTCTGAAGCATTGATGTCCTTACTATTGTCAAAGTGGACATTAAGGTCTCCTAAGATTAAAAAATTGGGCAGAGTACTGGCCATGGCCAGGGAGGCTTCCAGGAGGGAGCTGCAAAACTGTCCCAGAGCCCCCGGGGGACGATAGATAAGAACTCACGAGAGCGAATTATGAGGGGACATTGCCGTCCGCGCAGCGGGCGCGCCGGTGGCGCGCCGAAGGCGCGCCAAAGGCAAGCCCGTCTGCGCCCGTCCGCGACCGGACGGGACCAGGGGCCACCCCCCCTGTGCAAAGCGGAACAGAATGCAGCAGACCGATACGGTATGACTCAACCACATTAAAAAACTTAATGCGGCCAATTAATGATACCTGTCGGCATTCTATTCATCCTAACTCTTCTACTGGGATCTGCTCTCACTGTAAATACCTACTTTCCAGCCATCAAGGTAAACCGTACTCTGTCAAAACCTACAAAATGTTCCTTTTAAACTGCCGTTCACTAACCAAACATGCTGTGCAAATGTCTCTCCTGCTAGAGGAGAATGACCCCGATGTAATATTTTTGACAGAGACGTGGTTAAAAAATGCATCTGACCCGGATATTACGTCCATCTTACAAATGGGGTACACTTTGCAGAGGCTAGATAGACCAGAAGGTAGAGGAGGTGGCTTAGGCATCCTTCTTAAAAACCACTACCTCTGTAGGACCTCATCGTCTGCTATTTCTAACTGTGAGAGTATGCTCTTCACATTGGATTTCTCACCTACAGTTTCATTTTCTGGTGCTCTTATGTATCGTCCCCCTAACCAAGTGGGAGAATTTATTGACTCACTTCAATCTAAAATAGCCGACTTAGTGGTTAGTAGACCCTACTTCTCGATATTAGGAGATATAAACATCCACTTAGACGACCCCAATAACTCTACGGCTAGCGCATTTCTGGACAGTATGGCAGCGCTCCAGGTCATACAGAAAGGCTTTGAGCCCACAAATGAAAAGGGCCATCTCCTTGACGGGGTACTTAGTAATGATCATAGACTGGAAGTAGGGACCCCACTGCCCCTTACCTGGACAGACCACTATTTAATACCTATACAGTGGACTCCAGCTATGTCACCACAGCCCCCTCTTCGCACTACCCTACAAGGGAGGGACTGGCCCAAAATCTCCCCAGATCAATGGGCCAACTTGCTCTCCTTGGCCCCCCCTCAAAATGAGACAGACCCGGCATTGCAGTACGAGAACTATATCAATTGGCTGTGCACAGCCTTGGACTCTATTGCACCTATCAAAGCCCTTAAAGAAAAGACCAAATCTAAGGACTCGCCTTGGTATACTCCCCAACTTAAAGAACTAAAAAGGGTGTGTAGAAGACTTGAAAGAAATTGGAGGATTTCCTGTAGTAATATGGACAAAACTATTCATCTTGAAGCCATCAAAAAATACAAAACAGAAATTAGATGCACTAAAACCTCATACTTCGAGGAAAAAATTATAAATGCCTCCAACTCTTCCAGAGAAATCTTTCGGATAGCCAAATTCCTGATTGATACCCCCCTACTCCTACTGATCCCAGTAAAGCTCAGGCTCGCTGTGATAGTCAAGCTGAATACTTTTATAGTAAAATACAGAAAATCGCCTCGGCTTTTAAACCACCTAATCTATCCCAGGATACGGGAACCACCTCACTCAACACCATTACTCCAGAATTAGATGAGTTTCCACTGCTGGATGAGAACTCACTTGGGGCTATCATGTTGAAAATTAAATCTGGATCTCCTACGGACCCTGCCCCTCCATGCCAGCTAGTAAAAATTGAGAACACCATCAAACCTGTTATTCTTGACATTTTGAATACTTCTATTACGACAGGCTCAGTACCCACTGCGTGGAAATGTGCACAAGTTAAGGCTTTATTGAAAAAACCTACCCTGGACCCGGAGAATATGGCCAACTACCGACCTATCTCCCTCCTTCCGTGGGTCAGTAAACTCTTAGAAAAACACATTAACACGTCCATCACTCAATTCTTAGAGAATCATCATCTTCTCCATGACTCCCAAGCTGGTTTTTGCCCCAAACTGGGAACTGAGGCGGCTCTCTTGGCGGTAACTGAGTTGGCCAGGAAACAAATGGATCAAGGCGGCACTACAGCAATCATGCTGCTTGATCTTAGTGCCGCCTTTGACACTTTAACACCAGCATTCTCCTTCACCGCCTCGATCAAATGGGAATCTCTGGGAAGGCCATGCACTGGCTCCAGTCTTTTCTGGAGAACCGCTCCTTTAAGGTTGTTGAGGGCACTACCCATTCTAAAATCTGGCCCTTGGATCAAGGTGTGCCCCAGGTCTCTGCTTTGAGCCCTACTCTTTTTAATATTTATATGCAGCCTTTAGCTGATATAGTGCAATCATTTGGCCTGGACATAGTGACTTACGCCGATGATACGCAATTAGTCGTATCTATGAACCAGTCGGACTCTTCCTCTCCGAATCTAAGCAACTGTCTGGTAGCGGTGGCTCAGTGGATGGCTACTTCGCACTTAAAATTAAATGGCGAGAAAACGGAGCTCATGATGTTAGGCAACTCAGCCATTCCCAGTCCTTTGTTGGATTGGCCCCCGTGTATGGGCCCAACGCCCCAACCAAAGTCCCATATAAAGAGTCTAGGCATCTGGCTGGACACCAACCTCAGCTTCTTGCAGCAAGCTACTACTCTGTCCGCCATATGCTTTGGGCTCATGCGTATGCTGAGAAAGGTGTTACCACTTCTCCCCTTCGAAGCTCGCAGAATAATGGTGCAAGCTATCATTTTGTCCCGTTTGGACTATGGGAACTCCCTATATTTAGGGGCTCCCACCTCTACAATAAGAAAGTTGCAGGTGTCACAAAACGCCGCAGCCCGTCTCCTGCTAGGCCTCAACAAACGGCAATCAGCGACCTCGGCCCTGAGGAAACTCCACTGGCTTCCTATTAAGGCCAGAGTGTTGTTTAAATCTCTGTGTATCATGCACAAAGCCATGTGGAAGACTGCCCCTACTATGATCCGCTCCCTGGCAAAACCCTACCTTCCTCACAGATCACTGCGATCTAGTACTGCTTTCCTGGCCACTGTTAATAAGATCAGACGCACCAGATGGGGTGGGCGTTCCTTCTCTTGGAACGCCGCGAATGAATGGAACGCTCTGCCCATGCTCCTTCGCAGTGAACCCAGCCTTCTTAAATTTCGGAAGGATCTGAAAACTTATCTGTTCATTTAATTTTCTTCCCTTTTAATAGTATGACTGTACTCAGCGCTACGAGGCCTCCGGGTTGTTTGCGCTTTATAAAACCCGATTAATAATAATAATAATAATAACATTTGGATGGTAAAGTGCACATTTTCACAGTCCGATAAGGGGCTGTCGTGAAATCTACATACAAGATGGTCTTTGTAAATAATAGCTATCCCTCCTTCCCGTCCCTTAACTCGGTCCAGATGTTGTATGAGGAAGCCATGAGGCAATGCTTGCACAATGTCCGAGTCAGAGTCGGGGGCAAGCCGTGTCTCGCGGGGAGGGGGTCATAATGTGGTGTGTGGGCCTAAATCGCCCACAACACTAGAGCGCCACCCGACCTTCCCTAGATGGCCGCTGTGAAAAGCGCTGTTCCTCCTACGTGGTCCAGGCGACCCTAAATCGGCCGCCAGCGGAGCGCGAGGTATCGGGGGGAGTCACAAGGAGGTAAGCGATAGGAAATGGCTTTTTGTTTTAAAAGCTGTGTCTGACTCACACAGCGTTCTGAGTGAATGTCCAAACAAGTTAAAGGAAACACAAGAAATTACAGTCGGTAACAATTTTAAAAAAGTAGCCCTGGCTCCCGGCTTCCGCCTAAGGAGTCGCAAGTTCTGTCAATCTGAAGATCTGAAGACCTGGCTTTTCATATAAGCACCTTGGGATCACACACCTACACACCCTGCCCTAGCGCCTGAATACCCTCTTGGGTGATTAGTGCGCCATACAGTTCCCTTAAAAGCTGAGTGCAGTTGGCTCTGGTCCTCACTGAAGTCAACATATACAGTGTCTCATGATAGGTCGCAAAAGCCTCAGCTATATTGGTCCCGGTCGAATGCAAAGGCACCTGAGGATTCTGACGTTTGAGGACTCATTTCTCAGAAGCGGTCGCTCCTCATGCTGCTCCCTGCTCATTCATTCTTTGGTATCGTAGCGCTTTCTGCCAGACTGCTCATTGCCTTTGATTTCATCTGCGCACTGCTGACTGCTATTTACTGAGCCTGATTATTTCGTTTTCGTAGTGCTTTACTGCCAGACTGCTTTTAAATAATTATTGAACTGTGCACTGCTCGCTTTGCCTGCCTTAATTATTTGTGCCTGATTGTGCCGGTGCCACTGCCCATTTAATAGCGTTTTTGCCCCAATCTCATCCTGTTTCACTTTTGGCTTGCTGCCATTTTGTTGTTTTGTTGTTTATTGTTGTGCCTCCCAGCCCGCTCCCGCCTCCCAGCTGCTCCTCCCTCGCTCTGCCCCCCCCTCAACTTTCCACTTATGACTGATACACCTACACGCAGCGTTCACGCGCTGCGGACGCGCCCCATGCGCGCCGAAGGTGTGCCAAAGGTACGCCCGTCTACACCCGTCCGCGCCTGGACCGCGCCCAGCGCCAGACCCCCTGGTCCCTGCAAAATCCACTCCACCCGCATAACGTACGACGCCGCAACCCTCTTAGCATTCAATCCCGGCCGACTTCCAGATTGCCACCTAGCCACCCCCGGACACACCCATGGACCCTTCACCTGCCACTCCTGCAAGTTCGACTGATTCAGGACCCACACCAAATCCACAAACTACAAACAGAGATCCGATACTAACCACCTGAAATGCATCCTGCTCAACACCGGCTCTGTCCACAGACACGCCATTGAACTTTGGAACCTACTCGACACCACATCACCGGACGTCGCCTTTCTTACAGAAACCTGGATGAACGCCTCATCAGCACCCGACATCGCCACAGCCTTCCTGGATGGCTACAAGATCAGCAGAAAGGACCGCATCAACCAAACAGGAGGAGGCATCGCCATCGTCCATAAGAACACCATCCGCATCACGACCAGTTCCGACGACAACCTCGCTACCGCCGAACACCTTCACTTCCAGATCCACACCGACCCCAAGACCACATTCAGAGGCACCCTCATCTACAGGCCACCAGGTCCCCGCACACAATTCAGCGAAGACATCACTGACTTCATCAGCCCACACGCCCTCCCCTCCAAGGACTACATTCTACTGGGAGACCTCAACTTCCACCTGGAAAAGAACAATGACAGCAACACCACCACCCTTCTGGACAACCTCGCCAATCTCGGACTCAAACAATTTGTTGACACCCCCACTATGCCGGGCACACGCACTCCATTGGACAGACCACAGCTGCGTTCACTTCAACTACAAAAAGACTACGACCCACAACCTCCCACAACCAATTCCCTGCAGAAACTGGAACAAAATCACCACCGACCAGCTCTTCACATCGCTTCACCAAAACCCTCCTGCCAAAACATCGGACCCAAACCAAACAGCCACCAACCTCACACAATGGATCACCCACAGCGCTGACGAATTAGCACCCCTGAAAAACCATCAAATTACGCAAGGTAGCAAAAAAGCCCCCTGGTTTAATGATGACCTTAAAAAATCCAAGAAGACCTGTCGCACCCTCGAGAAAGCTTGGCGAAAAAACCCAACCACTGACAACCTGGCCACCTTCAAGAACGCCACCCGTAAACACCACCAACTTATCCGATCCACTAAGAAATCAGCATTCAAGGATCGACTCGACAACAACGCCCACAACAGCAAGGAACTATTCAACATCGTCAAAGAGTTTACCAACCCCACCGTCGGCACCAACGATATCACTCCCTCCCAAGACCTCTGCGACTCCCTAGCCTCGTTCTTCCACAACAAAATCGCTGACATACATAACAGTTTTGGCGACCAGGCCACCCCACCCACCTCCGAACCAAAGCCCCCTCCAACATCCTTTGCGCCTGGAACCCTATCACCACTAAATACACCATCCGCCTGATGAACTCCATCCACTCAGGATCGCCAACCGACCCATGTCCCCACCACATTTTCAGCAAAGCAGACTCCATGATTGCACCCCATCTCCGAGACGTCATCAATTGCTCCCTCAACTCCGCTACCTTCCCGGAAAGCTGGAAACATGCCGAACTCAGCGCCCTACTGAAGAAACCCACAGCAGACCCCACCGAACTTAAGAACTACTGCCCCATTTCGCTCCTCCCATTCCCTGCCAAAGTCATTGAGAAAACAGTCAATAGTCCGCTCGCCGCCTTCCTCGAATCCAACAAATCACTCGACCCGTCACAGTCCGGCTTCCGAGCCAAACACAGCACCGAAACCACCCTCATTGCAGCAACAGACAACATTCGAACTCTACTGGACAACGGAGAAACAGCTGCCCTCATCCTACTTGACCTATCCGCAGCCTTTGACACAGTCTGTCATAGCACCCTTATACAACGCCTCAGTAACGTCGGAATACAAGGAAAAGCATTGGACTGGATCATCTCGTTCCTCGCCGGAAGAACCCAGAGAGTCCGCCTCCCCCCTTTCAAATCGGAAGCCACTGAAGTCATCTGCGGCGTTCCACAAGGATCATAACTCAGTCCCACCCTCTTCAATGTATACATGAGTCCCCTCGCATCCCTCGCGTGCCAACACAACCTCAACATCATCTCCTACGCAGACGACACCCAACTGATCCTCTCCCTCACCAAAGACCCAAACACCGCCAAAACCAACCTACACGATGGGATGAAAGAAGTGGCCGAATGGATGAAGAACAGCCGTTTAAAATTGAACTCGGACAAAATGGAAGTCTTCATCTTAGGATCATCCCCCTCCGCCTGGGACGACTCATGGTGGCCACCGGCCCTGGGAAAGGCACCCAAACCAACGGACCACTCACGTAACCTTGGCTTCATCCTGGACTCCTCCCTCTCGATGACCAGACAAGTCAACACCGTCACATCATCATGCTTTAACATCCTACGTGTGCTCAAAAAAATCTTCCGCTGGATCCCCACCGAAACAAGAAAGACGGTTACCCATGCACTGGTCACAAGCCGACTAGACTACGGAAACACCCTTTACGCCGGAACCACAGCCAAACTACAGAGAAAACTCCAACGCATCCAAAACGCCTCAGCCAGACTCATCCTAGACATCCCCCGCCAAGCTCACATCTCCAGTCACCTGAAAGACCTCCACTGGCTCCCCGTCAACAAGAGAATAACGTTCCATCTCCTCACCCACGCACACAAAGCCCTCTACGACCTAGGACCCAAACACCTCAACACGCGTCTGTCCTTTAACACCCCCACCCGCCAACTACGATCATCCTACCAAGCCCTCGCCGCAATTCCACGCATCCAAAGATCAACCATGGGAGGAAGATCCTTCTCCTACCTAGCGGCCAAGACCTGGAATTCTCTCCCCACCCACCTCCGCCTTACACAGAACCACCTCTCCTTCAGAAAAGAACTTAAAACTTGGATATTCGATAAGTAATGTACCCCCCTTCCCTCCCTCAAGCGCCTTGAGACCCTCTGGGTGAGTAGTGCGCTATACAAATGTTAAACTTGAACTTGAACTTGTAGGAAGGCTATAAATTTGTATATTTTGGCCCCAGCATCACAGAGCTTATGCTGCTTCGCTGTCTCTTTGCTTGGGCTTAGTTTTCAGCCAGATCCCTCAATTCTTTTTGTTTAAGATGGAGCATTTGACTCAGGGGAGAGTCGAGCATTTCCTCCCATAACACCCATGAATCCAGCAGAGCGATCTCACTTTCGAGTTCATCTCACCTAAGTCTTAGTTCCTTCTTTCCCCCACCTATCAGTGCCTGAACATGGCCCAGTATGACAGCTTTAAAGGCTTTGCAGAGAGTGCTATCAGAATTCACTGATCCCTCATTCTCCTGAAAATATAGATCTGTCTGTTCCCGTATCTAACCCATGAATGTTTTATCTTTCAGATACCAGGGGTCTATTCTGGGAGGCAGTGTGGTGTCTCTTAGAGGGGGCCCTATAAACGTACCTCAACCGGGGAGTGGTCTGATATGCCATGTGCTTTGTGTAGTGCAACCTGGAACGAGCCAGCATGTGCAAGGTGAGTAAAAATATGGTCTAACTGGGAGTAGCTGCAATGGGTGGCCGACAGATACATGCACTGTCACGCTAGGGGGATGTGGTCGTGCCACAGGTCTATCAGCCTCATCGCATTTATGAAGGTTCTAAGTAATTCTGGGTTCGCCCCACGGCCGGAACCAGAGACTCTATCCATTTCTGTGTTCATTGTGGTGTTCATATCGCCCCCTAGCCTGAGGATGCCTGGAGGTATGAAGATCAGGAGAGAGCTAAGCACTGGAACGGTGTCAGCATGCAGCCTCTGTGGTATGTACTTTGAACATATGTAAAGCATGCAGTCCTTCCACATGCCAGTCAGTGCCACCAGTGGTGGCTGGTGCAATCTGAAAGTGGTGAGGCATAAAACTAGTCAACACATGTTTTTATGCTAGCAACCGTAGGAAGTGTACTCGAAATTTTCTAGGGGTTTGGATCCTCCTCACCCTGAGAAAAGTTCTTTAAAAACTTGGTGTTAAATAGTACATTTACCACCACAATTTCTAAAATAAAGGTATCAAAACAAAGTTCTTATTGGCCTCTTATTGCTGTCAACGCCACATGCTGCTGTTAGGCTCTATGCTGTACACTGTGAGAGTAAAGTGCATTTACCATAGAGCCACAACAGTCATACAGCCAGCAATAAACTAAAAACATTAAAATTGAAAATGCAAAAATCCAAACACTAGTACTTTTCAGGCTTTCCTTTCTGTGCACAACACTGAGCACTCTCTACATGGAAATAGTTTGCACTGAAATGTACCTGTCGGGCACTTCCCACCAGCCAAGGTTTCCACATGTAGCCAAAGGTAGCATGGAACTAAATCATCAAACTGAGACTGCCTGCCAAGCGCAACAGTGCGATTGTGAACCGAGAGCGCGCAAACAAACACATGAACATGCAATTGTCGCGTTTGTATGTGTTTAAATTCATTAGCAAACCAGCAATGTATTTGAAATCTCGTTGCAGCTGCCCCAATTAAGTGCTCACAACAGATATAAAATCTGAATATTGTTCCTGTGAGTCACACACACTCAGTCGCGGCCGGCATTACAGGCGGGTGGGGTGGGTGTAAATAGGGTCGTCGAGCACTGAAGGGGATGAGGGAGGTGGTGGGAGGGGTTCAAGGGAAAAAAAGATATTAAAAAAGTAAATTTAAACTTACAGTTCCGAACTGTTCCGGAGACTCCACAACTCCCGCCGTCCTGTTTTTCAAATCCTGAAGCAGTGCACGTCATCAGACAGGAAGGCTGCAGGCATCCTCCCTCCCCTCCATCACAGCACAGCGCTGTGATTGGTGTGGCCGGCTGCCCCACCCGCGTCATTTTCTCTCTGTATGCTGCAGCATACAGAGATAACATGGAGAGTGATGGGTGGTGTTTCTCGAGGGCAGGGGGGAGTGGCTTGCCCACTGTTCTTCATACTGACTGCTTGGGCGGCCTCAGGCTGCCCAAGCAGTCAGTATGAAGAACAGTGGGCAAGCCACTCCCCCCTGCCCTCGAGAAACACTGCCCACCACCAACCAGGAACTACAGCTTTCTCGCCGTGCGAGAAGGCAGAAACAAACAAATGGTAGTTATTACGGTAATAACTACCATTTGTTTCTGCCTTCTCGCACGGTGAGAAAGCAGGGGGGTGGCGCCCAAACGCCCCCATGGAGGAGCCGCCACTGAGTGCCACATATCTGCTGAAGGAATCAAGCAAGGTGCGACCTGGGACAAAGGGTACTGATGTCTTAACAAGGACGGCCACCCCTCTGGAGCCCGAAGTGAAACTCAGATGTGCAAGGAGAGTGTACCCAAATCTATTAAGCACCTTATAGTGATCACCCTTCCAATGTGTCTCCTGTAGAAGAACTAAGTCTGGTGCATGTCTCTAAAGGTACTGCAGAATGGTTGTGCATTTAATTTTGTTGCCAAGGCCGTTGATGTTCCACATTATGACCCTCAAGGTGTTACTTCATCGGGACTCCATAGGACGTCTAAATGTAGTATGTCCCCAGCCCTGTGGCAGTGTGTCCCATCCTCCCACCCCCATGCTCTGCATCCCTGCATCGCTGAGGAATACTTGAGTAGTGCATAAAATCTAAACATTGAACAAAACTACGATTGTCTACCCTTAGTGAGCTCCCATCACCTTTCTGCCCTCCCTGTACGCCTAGAACTGCCCACCTCCCCAATTTGAAGAGTGCATGTCGTCCATACAAACTCATCCAACTATCTAGGGTTGGCCAGCACTGCTGCGGCGATCCCGGCAGCACCATGTCGCACTCCAATACCACACTGTATTGTATGTAGAACTGCATTATGAGATTCTCTGTAGTATTTCCTGCTCTTCGTTTGCCATGTGAAACAATCACTTTCTGTACCCTTACAGCGCAGTTTTTTCTGTGATATCCTAGTCTCGTGTGTGCTCCTTGTGACTCCCACTGATCATTTTTACTCAAGTTGCACAATCAATCGGCTGCACAGTACTATTATTCAGAGGGGATCACTGACATAATATCGAGGGACATAATATCGACTACCAAAAATATCGGCGACAAAATATCGACAGACAGAATATCGACTTTGTATCTACAAACATGTAAGTACAAAAATATCGAGTAAAAAATATTGTTTACAAAAATATAGTTTGTAAAAATATCGACTTTATTAAAAACAATGTTAAATTAAATTAATATTAAAAATTATTTACTAAAATATACTTAAAAATACTTAAATTACCTTATAATATTTACATAATTAATTAAAGTTATAAACATTTTTTTTACAATCATATTTGTTAAAACATATATATATAGTAACGTAATATAATTAAAAAATATCCAATATTATTACCGTAGGATAGCGGAAGTGTAAAATTACTATTCCCACTCCAGAGAGTGCAACAGTAGATAAGGCGTTGGATAGCGTAGAGGTAAAAACTGACTATTCCCACTCCAGAGAGTGCAACAGTAGGGAAAGCGTTGGATAGCGTAGGGGTAAAAATTACTATTCCCACTCCAGAGAGTGCAACAGTAGGGAAAGCGTTGGATAGCGTAGGGGTAAAAATTACTATTCCCACTCCAAAGAGTGCAACAGTAGGGAAAGGGTTGGATAGCGTAGGGGTAAAACTTACTATTCCCACTCCAGAGAGTACAACAGTAGGGAAAGCGTTAGATAGCGTAGAGGTAAAAATTACTATTCCCACTCCAGAGAGTACGGAAGGAAAGGAAACAGTAAGAAAAGCGTTGGATAGCGTAGGGGTAAACATTACTATTCCCACTCCAGAGAGTGCAACAGTAGGGAAAGCATTGGATAGCGTAGGGGCAAACATTACTATATCCACTCCAGAGAGTGCAACAGTAGGGAAAGCGTTGGATAGCGTAGGGGTAAAAATTACTATTCCCACTCCAAAGAGTGCAACAGTAGGGAAAGCGTTGAATTGCATTGGGGTTAAAATTACTATTCCCACTCCAGAAAGTGCAACAGTAGGTAAGGCGTTGGATAGCGTAGAAGTAAAAATTACTATTCCCACTTCAGAGAGTGCAACAGTAGGGAAAGGGTTGGATAGCGTAGGGGTAAAAATTACTATTCCCACTCCAGAGAGTGCAACAGTAGGGAAAGCGTTGGATAGCATAGGGGTAAAAATTACTATTCCCACTCCAGAGAGTGCAACAGTAGGGAAAGCGTTGGATAGCGTAGGTGTAAAAATTACTATTCCCACTCCAAAGAGTGCAACAGTAGGGAAAGCGTTGGATAGCGTAGGGGTAAAAATTACTATTCCCACTCCAAAGAGTGCAACAGTAGGGAAAATAAATACTTCATATATTATTTAAAAATATATATTTATATTAATATCTATAAAAAAATTACTTAAAAGTAATTACCAATTTAATATAATATAAAAAATAATTAATTTCAAATACTGATTTCATTTAATCATTACAATTAGTTATCTAGTAGTACTAATTAATTACAAATTAACAATTAATTAATTTGTAATTAAAAACTTACTTAGCAATTAAAATCTAATAAATACCCCACAAAATTTACATATGTAATTAGTTATAATTAAATTACTTCCCACCCTATTCCCCTATAAACCCACAACCCACTACAGAAAATAAATTAGTTAAATTAACATAATTATCAATTAATCAATTAAATAAAAACAATTGGCAATTAAAATGTAATTAATTACAAAATAAAAATTAACAATTAATTATAAACGAATACCAATAAATACATTTACATATTTAATTAATGATAATTAAAATACTTCCAACCCTACTCCCCTATAAACCCACAACCCGCTACAGAAATTAAATTAGTTAAATTAACATAATTATCAATTAATCAATTAAATAAAATTAATTGGTGATTAAAATGTAATTAATTACAAAATGAAAATTAATTAACAATTAATTATAAACAAATACCAATAAATACATTTACATATTTATTTAATTATAATTAAATTACTTCCAACCCTATTCCCCTATAAACCCACAACCCGCTACAGAATTAAATAACATTAAATTCATTAATTAAATTACATTATAACATAAACAAACACTTTTAACACATAAAATACAATATAAAAAATTCGATATTATTAAATTTTCGATATCTTTATTAACCTATATTATGTACTTCAATATTTTGACTATCTATGGGGCAGATTTATGAAGGTCTTGCGCCGCCGGTGCGTCATTTTTAACATGGGAAAAAGTGACGCACCGGCGGCGCAAGTCCTTCATAAATCTGCCCCTATATTTTAAAATTCGATATTACATTACTTACCTTCAAAACGATATTTTTGATGTCTATATTCTGTCCATTCGATATTCTGTCCAGCCTATATTTTGTACTTGATATTATGTCCATTCGATATTTTGTAGTCGATATTTTGTCTGTTTACCATTCAGAGGGACTCATTGTTTGATTGTCCTGTGGGACAGTCTCTCCCACTCGTTCACTGTTGTGTGCCTGTTAGTCATCTTCTTGTCACTAGCCCGGGTGCCCCTATTCTTTCTCTCACTTAGACCTCCAACCAGGCATGCGTGCTCCCTCAACCCACGCCTAGGCCTCTTCATGGGTGGTTACCTGCCATGTCTTTCCTTCTGCCACCACATAAAGTCTTGCTGGATGTAGCAACATATATTTAAATGCTTTGGCATGGCGCGCCTTCTTGAGTTCGTCGAAGTTATGCTGCTGGCGCTGCACCTGAAGTGTAAAATCAATGAAAAAACAAATTGCTGCATTCTCGTAGGTGAAGTCCCCATGTGAGCGGGCAGCCTGCAGGATAGCATCTCAGTCGCAATGGTTGAATATTTGTGCTACAATCGTCCTTGGAGGCATGCCGGGCTTGGGTGGTGGCATCAGTGCCCTGGGTGCACGCTCAACAGAAAATAAATTAGAGAGGTGCTTGGCTTGCAGGGTTTTAAGGATGAGGTCTTCAAGAAAGAGATCCACACTGGGCCCCTCCACTCCCTCGGGGTCTTCAATATCCTAATGCTTTTCCTTCAAGCTCTACCTTCATGGTCTTCCAGCTTTGCCAACGTCGCCATGTGTTGTTTTGTTAAGTATTGAACTTGCTTCTCTAACATAAGGGATGTGGACTGGAGGTGACTAATGTGTGTTTCTGTAGTGTTAACTTTTCCTGACATCTTTTTAAAGTCTGACCTAAAGAGATTTACATCTATGGTCACAGTATCTAATTTAGGTTTCAGGTTAGACTTGAGGTCCAAGGGATGGCTTTGCCGTTTCCAACTGTTTTGCATCTGGCACAGACGATTTAGTCATTTGTCTGGGCACCACATATTTGTCCATCTTATTGGACAGAGAGAGGGGCATCCCCTTAGGTTTCACCATAGTCCTGCAGAAGCGGTAGCCCCGGTGTTCGTCTCATCGTGCCACAACAGATGAGGGAGTCTGTCTCTGAACACCCTCCTTAAGCACTCAGTGGCTCGCCAGTGTATGCTCCCTCAATTTGCAAAAGTCCTACAGACTGCACACTCAGTGATCCAGGGTACACTGTTCGGGCCCACTGTCTCTCAAGATACGTATGGATCAGTGAACTCCGGCTCCAGCACCATATACATTTTGTCCCAGAGGTCCATATGTTCCGTTGTGGAGTCAGGACCCCAGGACAGCCGCTCAAGCATGTTATAGGCCACAACATAGGGTTGCCACTCCCTGCACGGTTCGCTCCCTCTTTGTTGTGCTTATGGGCATTGTCTTGAGGTACCTCTCCTGCCCACTCTTGCCCTACAGTCACCAAGGTGGGCGGGGGGGCCCACCCAGGTCACTTCATGGGGAGAGCGTGGTGGGGATCGAATTCCACAACTCACAAGTTTCCCGACCATGAAAGGCCCAGTCCTCAGGGTCCGTAATGGCTGCCCGGGGAGGCCCCAGCACCGCACTCCAGCTTTCTAGATGAGGGGAAAATGGCCTCCGTTTACCTCTGCAGCGGGTCTCCTTTGCTTCCTGAGTGTCCTTCAGCACAGCGAGCCCCTCCCAGGCTTTGTGGGTCTTGCAGCATCTTTCTTAGTGAGGTTTGCTTCTCCACTGAAGGCTCGATGTGTTGCACTGTGATTCAGGCAGCAGGCCAGGGGGATACGCAGGCCCCATCAGCGCCGCCATCAGGGCCTCCAGGGCAGCCCTGGACTGTGCAATTGCCTACCTCAGAGCCATCCCCATCAGGAGAGGACCCCTCTCCACATCGCGTCGTTGGGCCCTGGAGCCAGCTCCGAAACTCAGACATAGAGCCTCACCAGGACCAGGCTGCTGGTCTCGGCAAGTAGCCCGCCTTCCAGTCGTATGCCCTATTTGTGTCGTCACACCTCAGGTATCGTGAGAGGGGAACAGCCATGGATGGATGGTGCCGGTATAAGGATCAGCCCGGGCACTTGCCTCTCTTAAATTGATTCTCAATGAGATTACTAGCCAACTCCAAGCCTCGCTTTAGCCCACTACTCCACCTCTGAGAAATCAGCTCAATCACCGCTCTGTGGTCGCAACTCAGGGCAGCCGTAATCGCTCTCGCCCAGCTTCCGACCGCACTCAGGCACTTCGGCTGGCATTTTGGTGCAGTTCTATTCAGAGATTGGTACAGATGATCGGGGATAATCTAATGGCCGCAGTGGAGCTCCTTTATAATAGGGCCATCTTGGCTGGCGTCAGGCCGCTCCCCTCTAATAAAATGTTTTTGAATGCTGGGGGTGAGGTAGTTTGGAGTCTCCTGCTGGCCACAGCAAAGCAGGGGGTGGCGCACATCTTGCCTGCATCAGCCTATGCTCTGCTGTGAAGTGCGAAACACATGCTTTGAATCTGCAAGGGCTCAGGAGGTAGGTTTGGGATAGAGGAGTCGAGTCATGGTTTTATTTTACTGTTGAAAGCGGGCTGGACAAGTCAGCACACTCACAATACGCTGTGATAAGTCTTTCGCTTTGTCGCCACCTAATTTGATGGTAAAACATGACATGTCGGAGCGCTTGGTGTATTTATTCAAAGGACATTGTGTGGGATAACATTTTGGTGGATGAGATATGGATAGACTGGCGAGGATAACAAAATGTGCTACATGTGCCTACTGAGACACCCAATATGTGTTAAAGCACTATAACATGACCAGAGTTGATCTTACAGTTGCCCATTTGGAGCTCTCCCTAGCGAGTGTAACTAGGGCTGCGAGCTTCGTTGTTGGAAACTATTACTTTGCTGGTGGAATACCTTTGCTAAATTGTTTTTAGGAGCATTTTAAAATCGAACATCTTTTTAACTTTGGGGGCTTTTAAATTGTAATTATCATGTGATTAGTAATTCAGGAACACTGACACCCTCCACACGCTCTTAGTCCTTCTTCCCTGCCTCGACCAGACATTTTTAGAATCGGTGTCTGGCGGCGGTGGGCGCCATCTTAGGTGTGGCTGGGGGTGCGCTCTAGTCACGCCGGCCTCCCACCCTCCTCACTCCCTACATAATGTGCATCACAGCCAGACGGCGCAGCGGGCTGGCGCAGCGGGCGCGCCGGATGCGCGCCGAAGCCGCGCCTAAGCCAAGCCCGTCTGCGCCCGTCCGCGACCGGACACGGCCTAGGGCCACTACCCCTGGCCCCGAAAGCCGTATCACCTGGAGCAGGAGTGATTTAGTAAGTCTGTCCTCCTATACTTGCACACCAGGCCACCATAGTATAAAAGTAAGGGAAGTTGAAGGGTGCAGACATTGCCAATTCCGTTTTTGTACATTGACTGCTGATTCCCGGGATAATTGCCCTTCTCTGTCCTGTGGTCTGATCAATGTGAGGTCGCTCCGATGCCATAAGCTTGACATATACGATCTCCTTGCGGATATACAACCAGATCTGCTATTCATCATAGAAATGTGGCTGGATGCCTACTCTGACCCCGACATTATTCAGGCACTACCAGACGATTACCGGATGGTGAGACTGGACAGACCTGAAGGCAGAGGGGGGGGAATAGCGATTGTTTTTAAACGGCAACTTGCCTGTCAATTGGAATCAGTCCATTTGACGGGAAGTGAGGCTGGTGTCTTTACCATAAATATTGATGGGAGCACGACGGTGAAGGGCTATTTAATCTACCGCCTACCGGGTCCTCTGGCAAGGTTCAAAGGCAACCTTTTAGAGGGCATCACGGAGACAGCGATGCGGAGAGACAAGTTTCTGTTACTCGGAGACTTGAACACGCATTTTGAAGATTTGTCCGACAATGGAGCAACGGAGTTCCGCCAAGAACTTCAAACCCTACAGTTAGAGTTAAATGGGCAGCTTCCAACACACCAGCATGGACACCTGCTAGATCCAATATTTGCCAACTGGGAGGAAGTCACAGTGGCTTCTCCTGTGCCCCTGCCTTGGACCGATCATTTTTTTGTACCATTCTCAATCTATCTTCCTAAACAAAAAGCCACTGACCCCACCCTCCCCAACTACCCCAGGCGTAAATGGGCTAGGTTCTCCCTGCCAGAGTTCAATAAGGCTCTTACCACAGGGGGACCCCCTGGAGGTGACGATGCGGACACGGCAAATAAATTGCTTAATGACTGTATCACGGCCGCCTTGGATTGCACGGCCCCATTAGGCCGGTCGAAGGAGGGCGCCCAGAAACAAAGAACTGCACCATGGTTCAACGAGGCACTGCGCTGTGCCAAGAGGGATTGTAAGCGTGCAGAAAGACAGTGGAGAGTGGCCTATGATAGCCAGATGAAAGAGAGATACCTCGTCAATAGACGGGCTTATCACAATCAGATTAGGATAGTGAAAGCCGCCTATTATGCTGACAGGATACTGGGTGCAGAGAACTCAGCTAAGGAATAGTTCAGTGAATATAAATCCCTGGCCATCCCTAAAGCCTCCACAGGAGGGGAAGATCATTCAGCAGCTACCTGCAATCGAATTGCTAATTACTTTGGGGCCAAAGTGTCCAAGATCTACTCTGCCTTTCCTGCCCAACCCTCAGTAGGGCACGAATTAGAAGTATCAGTAGGAGAGGAAGCTGGACAAAACATGCTGCTCAACTTTACCACCCCTCCAGCAGAAGACCTAATTAAAATATGCAGTTCAGTGAAATCGGGCTCTCCTCGGGACCCAGCCTCTCCTAAACGGCTGGGGGATAGCCTGATGACACTCGAACCTTACATTAGGCATCTGCTGGATGTTTCCTTCCGGTCCAGTTCTATGCCTGAGGTATGGAAACAAGCTGTGGTGCTTCCCCTCCGCAAGAAGCCCAATATCAGCTTTGAGAAGCTGGATAATTTGCGCCCCATCTCCCTGCTACCCTATTTTTCTAAAGTGGCGGAAAAGGTGGCCAACGTGCAGCTAATGCAATTTGTGGAGAAGACCAACCTTCTTCATCCCACCCAATTCGGGTTCCGGCCTCGGCATTCGACGGAGTCAGCTCTCCTCATGGCATCCGAAACCATCAGGCAGGGTGCTGACGAGGGCCAGACTATGGCCTTGATCCTTCTGGATCTCAGCGCTGCGTTCAACACTGTAGCACATTCCATCTTGCTACAGTGTCTGAACAAAGGAGGGGTGAGAGGTGCAGCGCTGAAATGGATCCAATCATTCCTATCTGGCCGAGGTTTCCAAGTCAGGCAGGGCGACTGCTACTCGGAGCGAGTAGCCTTGGACCAGGGGGTGCCGCAGGGCTCGTCCCTGAGTCCAACTCTTTTCAATCTCTACGTTGCCCCGGTTGCCACCATAGTGGAGAGTCACGGCCTGCGCATGGTGTCGTATGCCGACGACACGCAGCTGGTCATTTCCCTGTCACGTGCGCCCAGTCTCGCCGCGGACATCTTCAGAGCATGCATGCAAGATCTTGCTGCCTGGATGTCTGCCAATTGCCTCAAGCTCAACGGAGGCAAGACTGAGGTGCTGGTCGTGGGGGAAGGCCAGGCGGCGTGGACATCAGCGTGGTGGCCACCATGCCTGGGACCAGCACCAATCCCCTGCCAGGAGGCGAGGAATTTGGGTATCAGGTTCGATTCCAACCTGACCTTCGGACCCCAGATCAATCGGGTGGTCGGATCATGCTTCGGGACTCTCAAGAGCCTCAGGAAGGTTCTAAAGTTTCTGCCTATCAAAGCACGCCAAACATTAATGCATGCATTAGTCACATCGAAGATGGACTATGGCATTCTTCTCTATCTAGGGACCTTAGAGAAGAATCTGAGCCGCCTGCAGGTTTTGCAGAATGCTGCTGCCTGACTGGTGCTCAGATTACCTAGAATAGCAGCCTCCAAAGCGGCGCTCCAGGCCCTGCACTGGCTCCCGGTGAGAAGCAGGGTGGAATTTAAAGCACTCTGCACCTGCCACCGGATTGTCAATGGTAAGGCACCCCTTCCACGGCAGGGACTGCTGACACAATACGAGCCTTCCCCTTCCCTAAGATCTTCCGGCACGGGGCGCCTGTCTATTCCCAAGGTGTCTAAAGCTCGGATGGGCGGAAGATCCTTTAGGTATCTGGCTGCGTCAAGCTGGAATAAACTTCCTGTGGCGTTGCGTCTAGAACCATCAGAACTTATCTTCAGAGCCCAGTTAAAAACATTATTATTTAACCGGTAACAGGTTCCCACCTTAGTACTTTTCCCACAGCACTCGCTCCTTAGCGCTGGGACACGCCGTTGTGCGTCACCAAGCGCTTTATAAAACCCCCTATTATTATTATTATTAAATAAAAACAAGTGCTATGACACAGCCAGGGCCGACCGTGCCATAGCGCTTTGTTTTTATTATGTCGAGTCTAGCGCAGCGCGCATGCGCTGCTCTAGGAGATGACCTTTTGGAATCGGTCAGCAATTTTCAAGCACTTGTGCTTGTGGCGGCATCCACCTTGCAGGAGCAAGCAGTGGAGCACAGGGGCCATCTGTTTCCAATTAGCATGGCCGCGCACGCATGTTTACAGTCTTTATTGCTTGATTTTGATTGCGAGAAAGTGTCACCCATAGTTGTTGAATGTCACTCATTATTACAGTGAATTTCTGAAAATGTTTGGCAGCTATGCTCACGTCGTCCAGTCTCTAGTTCACCAGCTCGACTTCAATGCAACGTATCTTCTGCCATGAATTCTAAAGCTTTCTCTTTCTCTCTGTTAGAATCCCCCCACCCCTATCTGTGACAGTCTCTGGTTCCTTGCAGTTTCTCTTCCAGCCTGCTTTTCTCTTCCTCCTATGTGTCTGTTCTCTTTATCCTGCTCTCTTATCTGGCTTTTCTTTGACATGCTTCTTCCAGCCAACCCCCCTGTAGTCGCTCTCCCTGGTCTCACTACGGTCTCTTCCTACCCTCACCATGGCCTGACCTCCCTTTTCCGCTGTGTGGGAGAGTGGTGCGCCCACTGCATCCCCAGCTGTATGTAAACAGTGATCTGCTGTGCAGAATGTTAGCTTTCCTAACCGTGCTCAGGCAAAAATATCTGAAAGTTGCTCATTAAAAAGTGAAAAATAGTCACCGCCGTTCATGCGAGTTTGTTTCCTGTATTTTTCCATGAGCTGCGGGCTCGGGCCTTGACACCTGGTGTTGTGGTCTCAGATAGCCTCTCTCTCCCTCTGCCCCCCCCCCTCCCCCACCCTCCCAGTACCAGCTGGATCCGGCGCTCGCTCTCGTAATCCTGCAGCAACAGATGGCAGCCTGCACTGCACGCCCCATGGTAGCAGTAAATTGTGCAGAGGGTCTGTGCAGGATTGAAGGATACCCGTGTCTTACGGGCATCTTCGACCAGACTTAGCTCATTGGCCAGCAGGAGCTGTAGTAGGCCTGTAACTCCCATTCCAGGAAGTCTGTGAAGGATCTTTTGCAATTTGGTCTCAAGGGATACAAGTGAAGAAAGTTTTCAGAGTACACAGAGGCAGAACCCACCTCAGAGTAAAATTCTAAATACAAAAAAGGGAGGATTTTTCAAGGGAAGTAGCAATCAGTAGTGCAACAGGCGCAGTGGCACTAGATCAAAGGGGAATAAGGGGTCCCATGCACCCAAACAATGGCTGTATTTTACAGATTAGCCACCTGCTTGGACCCTTGCATGGCATCCTTGTTTTGCCACTGGAGTCTTCCTGAAAGATACAATGTTCAACAAGAATTGGCATAGCCAATAGGTCTCGCTTTTTGGACCTTATAAGTATTTAGTTATCCAGCACAATATCCTTCATGTAACAACATCAACCGTTGCATGGCTAAACACTTATAAGGTCCCAAAGGCGAGGCCTATTGGCTACGCCTTTGCTTGTTTAGTTTATGCCATGTGCCTAAAAATAGTACAGGGGGTTAGGGTGCATGCAACATGAGGGGTGTCGGTGGGATGGTGAGAAACAGACAGCACGAGGAGGGTGGAGGTGGAAAAAACAAAGGGCTAACCAACGGACATGAGAGGAGGGCAGGGCTTAAATGATTCAGGAGCAGGGTGGAGGTGATTCAACAACAGACAAAGGAGGAGAGCGGGACAACAACTGAAATGTGAGGAGGTGGGAGGGATGAGGAGTTTTCAATTGTATTTTTATTTATGATACAGAACTCAAAGAGGTCCACATAAAACTTTACCCAAAATACATACTTTCAAAATAAACATAAACAGAGAAACACATATAAAATCAGATCCTTGGAGAACATGAAAGTCAATGCAGCATAAGACCCAAATACTATAAATGTCATAAAATTAATACAGATTTAAAAAGTGCTTGGAAAAGTTAAAAACCCTATCACAAAATATTTCATTGAGAGGTACATACAGTGACTGTAGTGCATCTGGGCAAAGAATATATACAACATGCAAATAAATAAATATCAGCCAATTTCAGCAACAAAGTGGAAGCGCCAAGCAAACAAGAACAACGGTCAGAATTTGGGAACCATTTCAACATATTCATTCAGCCAGGGAACTCTTAGTACAACTTTAAAACGCACTTTAAAAAGTTAAAAACTCAATAGCAAAATATTTCATTAGGAAATGCGTAAAGTGACTGTAGTGCATTTGAGGCAGAAAGAATAAACAGCTGTAAACAAATGGGTATCAGCCACTTTTGGTGACATAATAAAAGACAAAAAGAACATGGTTTAGATCTTGGAGACCCTTTTGACATAAGTTACAGTCGGCCGGCATATACCATTTAGCCAAGAGGGGATTACATGGGATCATTCCCTGCCTTAAAAAAATCCAAAAGCATCTCAAACCATAAGGCAAATTCCAAATAACATATGGCTGTACTCAAGGCTTTAAGTGGGATGAAAAAACTGGGGGGGTCTCCTAAAGGGGCGTGACCAATGTAATTAAGGACGTGGCTTAAAACAGTTAAGCTAAAAATCTGTGCTAAGCATAGTGTGAAGCCCGATTTGTATTTTGTTGTTTCTGTCATTGCATCCAGATATATGATACTAAAAGCAGCAGCGGCTGTGGACATTTGAATGGGGTGAGCCGTAAAACAATTGTCGTACTTCACTGCGGCGTAGCTACCGAGCCTGAAATACCTATGGGGGACAGTGTGTTCTCCCCCGAGAAAATTTTGAAAAAAGTGTAGGCAAATGGTGCATTTTCAAGAAAATGTGAGAGTGTGATACTATCCCGAAAGTGCTGCAGGCTGTGCTCAAAATAGTTAGTAAATTAGCAAGGATATAAGGTGCCCACACTTGTGTCCGACCAGGGCTGAGCTCTGCAGGAGGAGGGCTGTCACTTTCACTTAGGGGGGGCAGACTCCTTTCATTTGCAGCCGGGCCTTTAACGAGAAGTGACAGGATAGAGATCCCGAGCTCTGGGCTGGATGGCTTGGATAAGTGGTGCAGACAGGGAAGGCAACACGGATACAGCAGCCCTCGGTGTCCCGTGGAAGATAAATGTGTTCAGCATGCCACGCATTAAGTCATAGAAGAGGCACTATGTAGACAGCGAGCTAAACGCGTGGAATTACATTTATTTAAGCAGACACATGAAACAAGCCGTTCTCACTTAATTATACATCACAGGCGTATTTGTCTGTTTGTAAATGTGAGGCCATTATTCAGATCTATACAGCAATGCACACAACAACCGCCAGCCCGCGTAGCCAGAAAGGACTGTACAAATGTTGCTGCTCGGTGGAAGGCATTTCCCTGGACTCATGAGTTTTCAACTTATATTAACTGCAGAAGGCGTTAAACTAGACCTAGCATTTACTTGTTATAAGTATTGGAATCTTTAATGTACATTTTATTATCTTGTCGAGCTGCATACAGAAACATTAACTGGTGGGGTAGCGGCAGTGCCCGGGAATGGCAGTGTGCCATTGATACATTCCAGCGCCTAAAAACGGTTTGCAGAAAAAGCGCTCATGCTTATTTCACTCATGAAAGCACAAATACAATTCAAAGTTGTTCTAAACAGCTCCCCTAAAATATTTGTTACTGAGGACCACCAAAATCCTTAACATGACACTGATGTACAAACGTAAAATAGAAATGAATTCAGTGCAATGTTTCTGTAATTGGCAATCCTGGGAAGTGAGGGCGAAACACATGGAAAAATGCCAGCCCAGCGCGGGAGTACAGTAAACATACCAATGCATCTGCCCTGCAGTACTAATTTATGGTGAGTTTTTGTGTGAATGGAAAGCAAGTGGACGGTGTTACACAATTGCTCGTAAAAGTCGAACCAGCTGAATCGACTGAAACATACACAGAAAAGAAACACCCATCTCGTTGCAAGCAACTCTAACTGTGGAAAACCAGGTCGCAAAACTTTTAAAACCAAGTGCTGAAGCCACCCAATATCTAACAAGCAACTTAATTCTGACGGACCACTGTTGGGTTAGTGTCCCAGAGGCAGTGGCGGCTGATGACATTTGAATGGGGTGAGTCGTAAAATAATTGTTGTACTTCACTACGGCGAGCTAGCGTAGCTACCGAGCCTGAAATACCTACGGGGAACAGGGGGTTCTTCCCCAAGAAAATGTTGAAAAAAGTGTAGGTAAATGGTGCATTTTCAAGAAAATTTGAGAGTGTGACACTATCCCGAAAGTGCTACAGGCTGTCAGGGGCGGTGGGTGACATTTCAAAGTGGTGAGGCGCAAAGTGATTTGCATACAGCACCGTAGCGAGCGAGCGCAGCGAGCAAGCCTGAACCCCAAAAGGGGAGTTTGAGGGGATTCCCCCCCCCCCAAGAAAATGTTGAAAAAAAAGAAGAAAAATCGTGCATTTTCAAGCAAATTTGAGAAAGCAGGAAGGTTAATAAAGCAATAGTGAAAGTGCAGTTATTACATTAGTAGATGGCATAACATAGGTAGCTGCTTATTCAGTATAACCACAGAGCTTCATACATTCCGTCCTATTACGCTCAGGTGCTGAATTCAGACTATAAGACTTTAATGAAAATCTCAGCTCTAACAGTAGAAGAACTTGCACAGCAGTTGGGAAACAGCCTTCACAAAGCATTAGGAAAATGAGAGGCAATTACTTGAAAGCAAACTGAAAGCAATGCATCAAGTAGTAACTTAAAGCAATGCATCCAGCAAAACAGTGCATACAGTCAACCATACAAAAGTAAACTAAAGCAAGTGTGAACCTGTGAACCTTCACTTTGAAAGCAGGGTGCTAGTTAACAGGCCAGTCACATACATTTAAACTGAAGAAGAGTACACCTCAGCATGCAGGCACCAACATAAAAGCACCAAGCAAGTCAAACAGTTTAATGAAAGAAAAATGTAAGCAATACATCCAGCAAACTAGACAGTGACTCAAAAAGTAAACTGAAGCAAGTGCACACTGAAAGGAATGCACAGTCATAAGTCCGACATTCATATAAAAGCAACTTACCAAGACACCCAATCAATTACATGGGAGAAACTTGAGCCAATGCACCCAGAAAACCAGACCAGCACACCAAAGCATCCCACCCCTGATTGGATGGCAGCTGTGCTCTTAGGGTCACCCCTCAGTTGTTTGGCAGGGTTGAGCACCTCCCAGTTTTATGCCCCCTGCGTCTGAAGGAGAGACAGGCAAAAGGGGTCATAATGGGACATCTGGCACAGCCACTTTGTAATCGAGGTCACTCACCCAGCTCAAGACTGAGTTACAGGCTGATCTTAAATCTTTAAACAACTACAAGGGTCTCCAGCTAGTTGGTTCTTGAGCCAAAAGAGTCCTCAGCTCACTGGTAATCTTTACATCGCTTGATAAATACACCAACTTTTAAAGGGGGGGTCCAAGGGATATAAAGTTTAAAGACCCATACCTGATTTTATCCCCAGCTACAATTTGATCTATACCATAAGAAACACAGGGGGTCTATTAGCTGCTTATTAGGGCTATACTGTCACTACGGAGTCACCTAGATCTCAACGTGTGTGAAAAGAATGACGACAAAATTGAAGACAAGTGGATACAAAGGTGAAGAAAGAGACCGATACATTATAGACTACTCATCAGTGGCCGACCAGTCCAAAAGAGTGATATAGGGTTTCCATCAAAAGAGACTTTAGTGATCAGTCATATCATCTGGCCAAACCCTGGAGTGTGAACGGCTAGTCCTCTGATCATTGGGACTGAACCTCACAGCATTGATATCTTCGGATTTGGACCACCAAAAATGATGAAACATCTACAATGACTGATCTAATGATGGTTTTGAAAAAAAGGTGCAACAAAACAGAAAATGTGACTTAAAATAGGATGGAATGTCTTCCTTTATGCAACTTTATTCTATGGACAAGACATGCCTCCTAATTAAAAACAGAACAGTGCAAGATGACAGTAACAAATATCTGTCTGTAAAAGGGCCAACATGTTTCTGCCTATTGGGTATCTAATCCCACGGCATTCATCAGGGCCTCTGTTCTTATACTCGTTGCACTCTTACAAGTGAAAAAAGTTACCCTCCACCATAAGGAAAATTGGATAAACTGAAAATTGGTTCAATACGGTCCAACCTGTAATAACCAAGTGTTGTCACCCTCCGACTCACTCGTACTCTAGTGAATCCCTGACTGATGGGTGAAGCTGCCTCACCTCACCTGCACACTGCTCAGGTATAGGAGGCACCGCACTATCCGTCGGTACCTCAGGCTCTCATCTGAGGCTTAGGGGAGGCCATCATTAGATCAGTCATTGTAGATGTTTCATCAGTTTTGGTGGTCCAAATCCGAAGATATCAATACTGTGCGGTTCAGTCCCAATGATCAGAGGACTAGCCGTTCACACTCCAGGGTTTGGCCAGATGATATGACTGATCACTAAAGTCTCTTTTGATGGAAACCCTATATCACTCTTTTGGACTGGTCGGCCACTGATGAGTAGTCTATAATGTATCGGTCTCTTTCTTCACCTTTGTATCCACTTGTCTTCAATTTTGTCGTCATTCTTTTCACACACGTTGAGATCTAGGTGACTCCGTAGTGACAGTATAGCCCTAATAAGCAGCTAATAGACCCCCTGTGTTTCTTATGGTATAGATCAATCTTTACATCGCGCCTGAGATGACATGACAATGTCCCTTAATCCGGAGCAACTGTGGGGACTGGTCTGGGTCCGGATCTGACTTGGTACGAGCAGGATACAAAAAGTAACGGGTAGGTGGTAACCCACTTCAAGTGAAGGAGCTGTAAGGAACCTAAGCGCACTGGTGTTGATACCACTAACAGGGCAGCTCTGGCTTTCTCAGGGTGGGTGTCTGCTGTGTGATGAAACCAGCATGTGAAGCAGTTACCTCAAACAAACTAAAACCAATGCACTCATCAAGACAAGGAGTTACATGAAATCAAATAGAAAACCACCATCAAGCCAGGTAGTCACCTAAAGGCAAATTGAAGTGACTGCACACTATGGGAAGTGCACTTCACCAGCCAGCCTATTACACTAAAGGAAAATAAAAGCAATGCTCCCAGTAAACAAGACAACATAAATTGAAAATGTTTCCCCGCAGGACCAACAGTCACAAAAAGTAAAGAAACAGAACGAAGTCAGAGGCACTCCAGGAATCCAGGTAGTCACACAAAATCATAACTGATTGAGCAAACTGTGTACTGAAAACTATTGCAAATAAGACAATTATATCAGAACAAACTAGTCACAGGGAAACAAACACATGCACCCATCAAGCCGTGCATCACAAGTCAGCAAACGGAATCAAAGTAAACCAGCAATACTTGGTGTCACTCAAAAGCAAGCATAAAGTGCACTTCAGCAAGCAGGTCAGCCACATTAACAGGAGACTTTCGAGGATACACCCCTAAAAGTCATAGAATCAGTTGCAAAAAAAACAAATGCACTCCAGCAACATAGGAAGTCGAATGAACACCACTGCCCCCCAGATACAAGGAGTATAACAGATTATCTGCAGGAAGTGTGACTAACCTGATTGATCTAATGCCCCACTCACGGTCTCTTAAATCAGCAAGGCTATAGATCAACCGGCAAGGGGCAAAACGTTTGGATCGGACGGCCTACTGCTGCGTTTTATGTCACTTACAAAAGAAGACTAGTCTCTAAATTTCTGCACATGTACACGAAAGCACAAGAGAAGGGGTTGCTCTCTTGGTTGACCAGGGCGGCAGAGGGCTGTTGTGGAGGACTGGTCGAACAATTGGAAATAGTGAAAACTATACACCCTTCATGTGAAGGTGGATTGGAGGTACCCAATTACAAGAGTTAGTCTCTGGCCACTCAGCTGTTGTGGCCTGTAGGCTGGTTTGAAAACAGAAATGAGCCGTGGGGGCAGAACTCAGGGCAGCATTGAGGGTATTTAATTGCAGGCGGCTCTATTTGAGATTTCAAAAGCAATGATCCTGGGATACAAAGTGCTTCTTGAAGCCCATATTTGCTGGTTTGATACACTCAAACACTCGAGGGTGTGGTGTCCTATGCACCTGAACCTGCCTATCTTGCTTTAAACCTATGAGCAAAATACTCATGGGCTTACACGTTGTAGGAGATCTCCACACAGGAGGGACTATGGACCCATTTGACTCCCTTAGAGAACAATATGGGCTCCCAGTAGGGCAGTTCTTACTATATGATGTAGCAGTGAAGGCAGCTAAGCTAATGTGGGGAGAAGAACACACTGAAACCTCACACCCTGAGTTTTCGACAATCCTTTTAACATAAGGGATGTGCAGGCACGCGGTTACAATATTGTGTGCGTAGCTAGTACCTGCTATGTATGCGACAAACTCATCACTTAAAGGAAGATGGGAGGAGGCAACATGGACTGAGATAACCGAAGAAAGTTAGTAGGAATCCTCGGGGGCGCTAGGTGGTGCACAAGCGGAATGGCCGCAAGACTGTGAGGCTCCCGCTGTCCGGTAAATAATCCTCTATTAATCCTGGGTGTATATCTGTAGTTTCAACTGACCAACAACCTCCTACGGAGTGTGAGGCGCTGGAGATAATCTGCAAGCTGAATTCACTCTCCTACGGGACGTGGAGAAGCCACGGCACGCTGCGCACAGCGCTCCAAGGAGCAAGGTGCCTGCCCAAACGCTGTCTAACCGAGGGCCGGGGGACGGCTCTGCGCAAGTACCGTGGTCACCACGAGGCAGGCGGGCCGCACCGGTTCTTAGCCCTGAAGCTGTTGATCGTGCTTGCTGGCGAGTAGCGGTAGGGGCGGCGGGACACTATTCTAGAGCGAGCGCGGGGCGGACAGATTGATAACCCCCGTTCCCCCCGGGACGGACTACTACTCTTTTCTGGTGAGTGTTGGCACGACTAGGGCACCATGGCGGCAGCAGAAACGACATAGCGCTGATACTGGCATATAGCGTGTTGCTGTTGCACACCACTTGAGGGAAAAGGCTCCTGGACGCTGTAATAAGGCTGATGGCGATGATGGCAGGGAAACGCTATAAATCCTTTCTGAGGTGGGTGCTGCTCTGCAAACTGGCAATTCTCCTTGGTCTGCTGACACTGACATGGCGAATACGGAGTGGACTGTGAATCACTAGAGGCTCGCCCACCATTGGGACAGAGATAGAGATTACAACAATGATATTACAACACTTCCCGAAGTTTACTTACCGCCGTCCGCCGACATCCTGATCCTCCTCGCAGCGTGTGCGTCGACAGTGTGTGTGCCACCCCCGCGCGGCATCCAATGATGGCTGCTGCGTGGTGGACCAGCCAATCCTGGCGCTGCATGCAGCGCCAGGATTGGCTAGAGGGGCACATTTGCTGCTCGCCCTGTCGCCCTTTGAAAACCCGGGCTCAGGGCTGTGGCAGGCGAACAAGTACCCCTGGGTCCCGCTGGGGAACTTACAGTGCGCATGCTTGAGACAGTTTCCAACAATCCCAAGCATGCGCACAGTGCACTGTAAGCTCCCCAGCGGAACTGCGCACTACGGTCTGCCTGAGGGTCACTCAAGCTGCAGGCCACCCCCCCTGCACAATTCCCGGCGGTGGGCTGAGGGCCGAGGCTGATTGCTGCAATGTATTTTAAAAATGTATAGAAAGGATTGCGGCCGGCGGCCGCGATGCAGGTCCATTGTGGCTGGTGGGGCTACGCCCCTACGCCCCAATGGACGCACCGCGGCTGTAGGCTGTGCTCAAAATAGTTAGTAAATTAGCAAGGATATAAGGTGCCCACACTCGTGTCCGACTAGGGCTGAGCTCTGCAGGAGGAGGGTTGTTACTTTCACTTAGGCGGGCCAGACTCCTTTCATTTGCAGCCGAGTCTTTAACGAGAAGTGACAAGATAGAGATCTGTGGAAAACCAGGTCGCAAAACTTTTAAAAGCAAGTGCTGAAGCCACCCAATATCTAACAAGCAACTTAATTCTGACAGACCACTGTTGGGTTAGTGTCACAGAGGTTATTTTCAGTTAAAAAAATAACAGGCACACACACATTTCCTGCTGTCCATCGCATGCCATAGTAAAATTCAGGTTGAACCAGCATTCCTACGTCAGAGGACTCTAACTACTGCGATACGTGGAAGGGGCTGCTTCACGATGTGCACCTCTGCAGCACTCTTTAACCCCTTCTGTGCTGATGACGAGCCCAGGCTCGTTATGCAGCACGGTGCTCGTGTGCTGGTGACAAGCCTGGGCTCGTCATGAGCCATGGAACGCTCACACGTGGGGATAATTCCCCCGCTGTGCTGAGCGTTCCATTGCGCTGGCGGGCTCATGAAGAGCCCAGGCTCTTCACCAGCACACGAGCACCGTGTTGCATGACGAGCCTGGGCTCGTCATCAGCACCGCGGCGCCGTGCGTGGCCCCCTTACCCCCGCGCCGCAGGGGAATTAGCCCCGCAGCGAAGGGGTTAACAACACCAATGCCACCGTATGCCACACCGCTGCTGTCTGTCACACCACTTAGGGTGCTCGCTCGTGCCACCCTGGAACCCAGGGAGCATGTTCCCTTCCACCAACCCTGATAGCAGGTCCTTCTTAATTGCCCCCCTCATAAATTCATTTCACAGCTGCTGCTGTGAGAGGCATTGTAATAGCATTCCAAATTCGGCACACTAGGTCCACGATACTTATCCCCTCATCAATGTCACGTGCGCTACTCTGGTCCCCGTTCCTGCCCAGATAAGCCTGGTTAGAAGGGAATTTAACTGTCGGAACAACCTTGTGTGCAGGGGACACAGTGAATTTTAAATCACATACAAGCATTGCGAGGCAAAAACACTATCTTGCAGTCCACAACTCTACCCATCAATGATTGGTGGTAGCACGTTCCTAAAACAAACAGAGGCCAGCAGTGCACCAGTGACCCTCTGAATATTCTACTACTGTGGCTTTTTCTTACATGTATGCGCCACCATCGTACCAAGATATAACTTCTCCACCTTCCATTCCAACACCAGGTCAGGCAACCTTTCTCTGGCACACAAGTCAGCAAGGACTTTCGTTTGTTAATTTGGTGGCCAGACACTTTGCCAAGCTCACAAAGCAGCTCTAATTAATGCGGGCATGACGGCGGTGTAGAGGGGCGTGGGGAGGTACACAGTGGAAATGAGGTCGTCGCGGGGGGAGGCGGGAGGGGTTTAATTATATAAAACTTGTTCTAAACTTACCGTCCTGCGCCACCTCAGCTTCCCGCCGTCGGGTCCTGCATTTTCCAATTCCGGCTGCAGCTCTACTCATGCTCATGAAAGGCAGCACCCCTCCCTACCCTCCGCCCATAACAATGCTGTGATGGCAGTATTGTGATTGGTGAGGCGGATCTGAGCATGCCCCGCCTGGGCCATTTTCTCTGTAGGCTGAGAAAAAGGGAGAGTGGGCAGTCCTGCTCGAGGGCGGGGGGGGGAGTGGCTTGCCCACTGTTATTGGTATTGACTGTTTGAGCGGCCCCAGGGCCGACCAAACAGTCAGTACACACAACAGTGGGCAAGCCACTTCCCCTGCTCTCGAGCAGGCCTGCTCTCCCCCAACCAGGCACTGCTGCTTTCTCGCAGTGCGAGAAAGCAGTGAGGCGCTGCCCAAACGCCCCCATGGAGGAGCCACCACTGACTAAAAGTAACATCATACCTGCAACAAGTCAGAACTATTGGCTTTGTCAATGATTGTTAGTTGCATAAGATAAATAAGCAGCAACTATTGCTTGTATATAATGTTGAAAAAGCTTCCACGTCTATTGGCTTTGTCAATGGTTGTTCGTTGAATAGGATAAATAAGCAGCAACTGTGGCTTGTATTCAATATTGACAACGCTTTCACATAAAGCCCTGGTGACACCACAATGATGTTGCTGCTCCTGAGTTTCAAAAAGTGATGGGAAATCCGGAGAGAATATGACTCTCTTTGTGAGGAACTTTACCTGGACGACGCCACTTGCCGACTAAGTGAACTGGGAAACCGCCAACGTACCTTGTAGCCTCCCCGTGCCCCTGGAGGGATTGACCGCCATATCGCCTTTAACAACTTGCAGCATCCGCTTCGCGGGTGCCGTTGCGCGGCGTTTGGCGTGGGGTCGAGGCTGCAGGAGCGCCGGAGAGCACCTGGAAGGAGGAGGGAACAACAGCGTGAGGTAACTGAGGGCGCGCGCTGCAGGGACTCTCTAGACCAGGAGTCCCTGCGCTGCACAGGTGTGCACGGCCGCGCCCCCAGCAAGACACGCCCCCGGCCGACCAAGCTCTTAAGTGTGAAGACTTCCTGAGTGCAGTGGGACCCTTATTTGTGAGGAACTTTACCTGGACGACGCCACTTGCCGACTAAGTGAACTGGGAAACCGCCAACGTACCTTGTAGCCTCCCCGTGTCCCTGGAGGGATTGACCGCCATATCGCCTTTAACAACTTGCAGCACCCGCTTCGCGGGTGCCGCTGCGCTGCGTTTGGCGTGGGGTCGAGGCTGCAGGAGCGCCGGAGAGCACCCGGAAGGAGGAGGGAACAACAGCGTGAGGTAACTGAGGGCGCGCGCTGCAGGGACTCTCTAGACCAGGAGTCCCTGCGCTGCACAGGTGTGCACGGCCGCGCCCCCAGCAAGACACGCCCCCGGCCGACCAAGCTCTTAAGTGTGAAGACTTCCTGAGTGCAGTGGGACCCTTATTTGTGAGGAACTTTACCTGGACGACGCCACTTGCCGACTAAGTGAGCTGGGAAACCGCCAACGTACCTTGTAGCCTCCCCGTGTCCCTGGAGGGATTGACCGCCATATCGCCTTTAACAACTTGCAGCACCTGCTTCGCGGGCGCTGCTGCGCGGCGTTTGGCGTGGGGTCGAGGCTGCAGGAGCGCCGGAGAGCACCCGGAAGGAGGAGGGAACAACAGCGTGAGGTAACTGAGGGCGCGCGCTGCAGGGACTCTCTAGACCAGGAGTCCCTGCGCTGCACAGGTGTGCACGGCCGCGCCTCCAGCAAGACACGCCCCCGGCCGCAACGCCTCCTTTAAGAACAGCACACGTCCGCTCAGCGGGACGCGAGCGGGACGCTGAGCGAAGCCCGGGCAAAGGGCGGGCCCTCTGTGGCCCTCAGAGGCCAGTAGAGGCTGGGCTGGGCCACAAACCCTGGTCGGTTACACTTAGCCCCTTTTTGCTACCACTGCTAGGAAATACGGGTTATGAACTGTCGCGAAATTAGGAGTATGGCCGCTGCAGGAGCTAAAAAACTCACTGGAACTCTGGACGATTTCATCACCCGCACTCATGCGTTAATCGACGAGGGAATAATACTAATGGATAGGAGAGTTTCCCAAGTCCCTGGGCCTTATTGCACAGGCACAGACACCTCATATTGATTCTCGTTCAGATATACAGGCCCTAGTACATAGTACCGGGGAGACTGGGGATCTTGATGCTTCAAACACTGTACAGGATCTGGAGGCTTCTCCTAACCTTAATCTCCTAACAGAGAGTGGAGCGCAACAAAGTGAGTCAAACACCTCTAACACCATATCCGCTACAAAAGAAAGGGGCCGGATAGAAGGGGCAATCCCTAAGCAAAAACGAAAGGTCAATAAACCACCCATTCCTAAAGGAAAGAAGGTTCAAAATCCCCCTAATCTCCCTAACATGGATAAATTGCCTGTAGTTTTACCTAGTCCCACAGGGGGACCGCATTCCATCAAGATTGGTTTACCCTTGAGCCTCCCAGACGACACTATCATCGACCAAAGTCTGGAGGAAATTCTGGAGCTGAGCGGGGAAGTTGGTAATTTAGCAAAATCACCATTACAGGAGGAGAATGGATCAAGCATAAATAATACCACTATTTTTAATATGCTAAAAGTATTGCTTGAACCCATAGAGGTTAGATTACGCTGCCTGGAAACTGTCCTAAAAAACATACATAAGGATAATAGTGCTCCTAGTTTTACCTTGAACAATAAAACCGCCCAGGTCACCATTCCACCTAAAATGGCCAATAAGCCATTGGTGGTTGTTAACAGAACTTTGGAGACCAAAAATGTGGCCCCCAAGAAACCTAGTAACACTCCAAACCAGGTTGGCACCAAAACAAAGCCCTCTGTAATTGACCAAACCCAGAAAATAGTTCAAACCCAGAAAGCAACTAAAATTAATCCAACTCCTCAGGCTACATCGAGTGATTGCTTATCACAGCCTCTAAATCTTGACGCACCCGACAGAGCCAAGGGCATGGCCCGCAGAAATATCCACCTTCCCCCTGATGCCTGTCCCTACGTGGTCATTCTCACTGGTGTTACTGAAATCCCTCCATCAGAAGTAGAATCGTACCAGGCTCTTAAAAACAAAGTATGTCACTGGCTATCCAAAAATTATCCCCTCCCGCCAAACATACCGAGCAATATTCTAATGATAGAGAGAGCACCGTGGGTGGGAGGCAACAGAAAAAACCTACAAGGGGACTGCGTGGTGGTCACTTTTGAGAATACGGAGGTTGTAGATTTTATCCCCTAGATATCAGGCGAGCACAGTGACTGCTAGACCTCTTTCCTACTTTTATATACCACAAAATCAAGCTGATAATCGATGGAGTTGGCTAAAAGGACCTCATGACCGCAAATCCAGACAGAGATTTAATCCCCCCTGGGAAATACAACCCCTTGGGTGGGAGAAGGGGTGGGATGCGGGATGGAACCTGGCAAGGAGCAGAAGAAGTAGACCGCGTCAAGGCGGTCCTCTTGTTGGTCCACATCACATCCAACCTTATCATTACCACCAGCTTACAAATGGTCTAGACAATCCCTTGCACTTCCCAATAGCCAATCACTTCGAATGCCTGTCAACCACAGACTGGGTTGACTGACATACACAGGGCTCCCCAATTGGACGGAGTTATCAGATTATTTCTACTCAACCATGTAAGGATGGTGCTACGGAGGACTTGATTAAATTAAACTTATCTCCTACGCCTGACAAAGGCCCGGCGGAGGGCGAGTGCCGGGGAGCGCTTACCCCTCCTAACGCAGATTCACCATATTGCAAATTTCTTACCTGGAATGTGGCGGGTTTAAATGTAAAGGCTCTAGATCCCATATGGCAAGGGTTCGTAAAACAATACGACATCCTGGCAATCCAAGAAACATGGAACACCACCACAAGTTTTTCATTGGATGGTTTCTGTAGTTTCTTTACTCCAGCAGTTCCAGGAGCAAGAGGGAGAGCAAAGGGTGGCCTACTCACACTGTGTTCTCTGGACTTGGTTGGGGTTTTAAAAAAACTAGATTCCGCACCCATGAACACGTTAGTTGTGGAGTGGACTCTACCTGATTCAAACGTTTTTTTGCTTATTAATTTCTATAATTCCAAGGAGGTTTCCTGCGCGAATGAGCATTTGACCTCCCTGTTAGACTTTCTGTCAGTCTATAGACAAGATTGCATTTCCGTCCCAGAGATGGTAATCCTGGGTGATTTTAATATTCACCCTTGCGAGGGAGATTGCTATAACGATAGATATGGGGGTTTACCGACCGAGGGCATTCCCCATTTTGAACACACGAATGAGGGTGAGTGTCTTGAGACTTTCCTTGCGAACTTAAACCTATTTGAATTTGATCAGGGCAAAAATTAGCCTAGAGCCCCAACTTTCATTGGGAGAGACGCCAACACCGTCATAGACTATATTTTTGTATCAACCGGGGTCCTGGTAAAGGCATGTGAGTATAGGGTTGTTACTGCTAGTTTCAGTGATCATCATCCTGTCCTCCTAATGCTGGACCTAGACTGTTTCCGGACCAGATGATTGACAGGAGTGGCAGCTCCAAAAGATTTGACGACTAAGGACCAGGGAAGGCGTCTAAAATGGGGGATGATTGTCCCTGATCAGTTCTTCCAAACATTAGCCCAAGAGTCTGAGGCTAACATGGCAGTGTGCTTAGATCCAACCGCCCAGGGGTCCGATGTAGTGGCTGCATATGAGGAGATATGTGCAAGGATCTCTAAGAACCTGGAGCCAAGGACAGGCACACAAAGGAATAAGATCTACAAATGGTTTAACAAGGAATGCTCGCTAAAACACAGTGCCCTGCTGAAAGCACTAAAACGTAAACCCAGAGACAGGCCCTTAGTGGCTAACCTAAGGAAGGAAAACCCAAATTAAGGAGGAAGCTTGGGATAGTTTACTATCCATTGATGTACTGAGAGACAGCAAAAAGTTTTGGGCCACTGTGAACCAGCCTTTTTTTTCCGAGGATGGGAAAACTGATATGGACTGTGTGATCGAAGACGATAGATGGCTAGGCCACTTCAAACAGATTTATGAATCCACAGCACCAACCTCACCAGCCGGTGCCCATGCTTCATCCAACCTGGTTATGGAGTTTAACACCACTGAGGTTGAAAGGGCGATTAAAGACACAAGCAAACACAAGGCCCCGGGACCTGATGGGGTCCCTGCAGATCTCTACATCCAGTATCCGCAATTTTGGTCAAAAATATTAACTAATGTTTTCAATGCGATACCTGCAGCTGGTTTTCCTTCCTCCTGGTCCACCTCTATTATTGTGCCCATCTTCAAGAAAGGGAACAGGGGGGACCCTGCCTGCTACAGGCCAATCTCCCTGTTGGACTCTGCCGTTAAGATCTTGGGCAGAGTCATTCTGCAAAGACTGGGGGTTTGGCTAGAGGAGAGCGGGATCCTTTCGGATCTACAGTACGGTTTCAGAGCACATAGAGGGACCATGGACCAATGTTTAAACCTTCACCTCATTATTAGCAAATACACTGTGGTGAAGGGGGGGCTTCTTTATTTGGGATTTATGGACTTATCTTCTGCTTTTGATTTGGTTAACCGTTCAAAACTGTGGATTATTTTGCGTGATCTGGGTTTGGACACTACTTTGGTTAATTTCTTGCACGACCTCCATCAAAACTTGTCCACCTCTGTTAGGGTAACAAGGGAAGGAAGATGCACAGCGAAGTTTAGGTCAGGGAGAGAGGTCAGACAAGGCTGCATCCTGGCCCCTCTCCTCTTCACACTGTACATTAACTCCTTGGGGAAATCCCTGAACTCAGCTACTTTGGACATGCCGCGTATGGGGGGGCTACCTATTCCGGTCCTCCTATACGCGGACAACGCTGTCCTTATAGCTCGGACTGGTACGGGCCTGCAAAGACTATTAGATCACTTTGGTGGTTTTATGGAAGCCCTGGACCTAAAGATTAATACTGCTAAATCTCATGTTATGGTTACAGGCTCACGGAAGAAAAACATGAAGATCAGGTCCTTCAGCTGTAACAGCTCTCCAAATTCGAGGGTACCCTTCTTTTGCTATCTGGGTGTCACCTTTGACGAGAAAGGAACTTGGGGTGCCCAACTGAAACTAAAGGAGAATGGAGTTAGCAGATCCACCACAGCTCTTATGCATTTCTCCAAAAGATTGGGCTCGAGACCCATGGAAGCCATGACTCGTATTTATAGAGCCAAATGTGTGGCAATTGCATCCTATGGGGCAGACATTTGGGGCTACGTTTCAGCCCCAGGCATCCAAATTGCAGAAAACAATTTTATACGAGCCTTGCTATCACTCCCGAAATCATCTCCTACATATTCAATCCACAACTAAATAGGCTTGGGATATGTCACTGACCTCTTAAAAATGCCTCCACTGTTATGCTGGATTAAAACCTGGACAAATGAGGAGATCACATTGAATCATTGCATTCTCAAAGATTGTATGACTCTGGATAAAGCAGACAGCACACCGTGACTAGCATATGTTAGAGCGGCATGCGCGAGGCTAGGGCGTCCGGATATGTACTCTTTTCCACAGAACCTTAAGAAAGAGGATGTAAGGTGGGTCAAGCAGCATTTTCGAAATATGTTGGAGTCTGAGAGGGAAACGGTTGAGCTTTGTAAGCCAATGGTAAGATCATTTTACCAACTTTCGTCGTCCATGGCTATGGAACCTTATCTAAAATATGTATCCAAACCATACCATTGTTTCCTACTTATAAGGTTCAGGTTCAACCTGATACATCTTGTGCTTGGCTCGTACACAAAGTGGGGTACTCCAGAACATTCCCCACCCTGCACCTGCGATTATTTTTCCACACAGGACACTTTGCTCCTAGTTATGCTTTGTGAACATTATTTGGTGGCCCGTAAAAAATTCCTTCTCCCAATCTTGAAAGACTTAAACTTTGTTCAGGTACGGTCGGCTCTATTATACCTACAGATGTTGAATTCGGTACAGGTCACATATGGTGTAGCTTGTTTTTTGGTAGCAGCCGCTAGACAAAATAAAACAAGACTTGCCCCAAAAATCAACCACCAAACCTGACACTTGCAAAAAATGTTTTCGTGGGAATGTTTAAAATATACTGGAATGGGCACTCCCTATATCTACTTTTTAAACTTGTTCTTGTAAATCCTTTTTTAACATGTTTTTTATCCAGGATTGGCAATCACCTTTAAACTTGTTTAATTGTATTTTAACCTTGTTTTATGAATTATGTATTGCTTTTATGGTTTTAATTAACCGAATAAAGTTCTTTGACTGACTGACTGACTCTCTTTAAGCATTTTCCTCAGGGCTGGACTGGGAACCACAACCGGCCCTGGCAAAGTGCTCAGCCAGCCCCCCACTCCCCACTCGGGGGGTTGGAGGTGCTGCCGAGCTCTTTGCCGGGACCGGTTTTCGGCCGATTTTGGTACAGGGCCGATTTTGCAGCTAGGCCCTGTAACAAAAACGGACCCCAGGGGCCCAAAACCGTCCCCAACCCGTGCGGCGCACCGGGGGATTGACCAGTGCACGCTATGGCCAGTCCGGCCCTGATTTCCCTTCTCCTACAACGCTCACCTTGCTTGACGTCATGCCGTAACTTCTCCACTAGTAGAAGTGAGCAGTGTGTGCACACGCACCTCGATGTGCCTGCGACCCTTAACTTCTCCCAAATAACTTCCATGCTGAAAGAGAGTCTATTATATTCTGGAAACTCTTTTTTAAGGCATGCTTTCCTGTCCAGATGAAAGATTAAGGACCATGTAGCTTGTTGTAAACTGGCTTTTAATTGCTGCATTGTTAAACAGGGGCAATATTTGGATCTACCTAAAGCATCTGAACAGTATAAGCAACATTTCTACAGAATATTGACTTAGCCGTAAAGTCAACCGGGATTTCTTTCTATATACAGGACCGGAACCCCAATGTACCACCCCCGCCAGGCCCGGGACAAAAGCACTTCTCAAGCCCATTTCTACCCTTAAAGCTGCCAGAGGGATTGCTGAGTTGACAGAAAATAGGTTTCCGAGGTGTCGTGTTTCTCTATCGCATTTAAGAAACCCTATTTAGATACTTCAATCTTTTCCAATCCATAAATCAGAGGCAGGGATTTTGGCCCGATAAACCTAAAACCGATGCGAAAAATGTCTTCACCCGGTTGCCCTATTAAAAGCGCCCAAACCTTTAGCTTGAGATTGGGCTTTGCTTATGCTATTTTCAATATGGGCATTTTCACTAAGGTTCTCACACATTATCTTCCCCAAAACAGTGTAAGATTTGTCAATTTCTAATTACTGTGCACCCATGTAAAATTTCTATATTTTGGTTTCTTCCTCCCATGAAGACACAGAATTTTACTTTTAGGGGGGATGGGGCGATAAGAGACAGGGGTGGGGAGACAATGGACAGCATGTTGTCGGAGAGGGATTGCAAACACATGCACTCTTAACTAAAAAAGAAGTACATGCTCCACAGCAGTCTCTCAGTGAAGACGCAGGAGGAAGCCAGAAACAAGGAGGAAGCACTGTCCAATAGGAAGAAAGCTAACACACATCCCTGGCGGACTCCCTTGTTCACCGGTATTCCAGATATTTTTCCCCCTGTGACCCCCATCTCACTTGTGTATAATTCCCCTTGTGAAGGCAAATCAGTATGTTCACGATATGCCTAGGAATCCCCTGCTCTACCAAGACCTGCCACAGGCGCTCACGTGGGACCAGGTCAAAGGCAGTCTTAAGATCGATAAAAAGTGAGGTAAAGACTGCCTTTGCCTTTTCTGACCACCTTCCAGTACAGGAGGAGCAGCCTGAAAGCCTGCTCAATTGTCCCCATACCTGCTCTAAAGCCAGCCTGATGATCTGAAAGGACTTCATTTTCGTCTGCCCAGGCTAGGATTCTCTCCAGCAGGACACGTCCTACCACCTTTTGCGTTGAGTCTAACAAGCTTATTGGGCGGTAATTTGCAGGATTATCCATGCCCCCTTCTTAAAAATTGGTACTACTTCAGCTCCCTTCCAAGAGTCCTGGATCGGACAGCCACTGTCAATTACATTTATTAGCGATGTTAAAAATTTAGCCCAGCTGGCAGGATCTGCTCGGAGGAGGTTCCCTGGCAGGCCGTCGGGCCCTGCAGCTTTTGCTGGAACTATCCGCTGAATGGCAGTTTCTACCTCCAGATCTGTAAAAGGGAATCTAATAGGGTCCCCAGGAACCGCCCAAGGGTCTACTGGTGGGCCATCCAAAGTGACTACTCCATCATCGCTATAGAGACTCTGGAAGTGGTCAAACCAAGTTTGCTTGTGATAATATTGGTGATGAGCTCACATGCATGGCGCGTTTCTTTCCTCAGGAGATCCCAAAATAGGTTAGGGTCCTTTCCCAGGCTAGCAGCTGATAGGGCCTGCCAATTCTTCTCCTCCCAGTCTTTTTTTGCCTTGAGGACTGCCGCCTTGTACTCTTTTCTTGCTAACATGATACCAAGGGGGGACTTGCTTTTGACGGCCTTTATAAGTGCCAATTTTTTCTGTCTGCAAGATGCCGTATACCATGTACCACTGGGGTTGGTACTGAAATTTAATTTCTTACTGTTTGTGTAAAAGAATATACCCAGAGTTTTGATAGTGTCCTCATAAATTAAAGGTATCTTCTGTAAGGCATCTGCGTCGTTAGAAATGTTTTGCAGCCCCAATAAGGCCCCTGCTAAGGTGGATCTAATGCCCGATAATTTTGACTCATCAAGGGCCACTTTATTCCATTTAAGGTGCCTCCCCGAATTAGAGGGAATTAATTCTCTAGTCTGCATTAAGTTTATTTTAGTGGAATTCTCGAGTTTTGGAGGCCTTGGCGGTTTAAGCGAAAGGCTTAACGGATTATGATCGCTGTCGATGGTTAGGAGTACCACCATATCTAATAAATGGCTCCAGAAATTGCAGTCGAGCAAAATGTAATCATTCCAGGAGGAATGCCCTGGCCTGTTGAACGTATGGGCTCCCAACAGGTCAGTCTGTGACCTCCAGTTTGTAGCCCTTAGCCCGTATTCCAAGCATAGAAAATTCATCTGGATCGCTACTTGGGTCCACTTTTTTTACTGGAGATAAATTCAGTGGAGGGACTCCCAACTTTGCGTCGTCCTCATCTATGCCTAACATATCTTCAACATCTAGAGGTTCGAATGTACAGTTGAAGTCTCCCGCTACCAGAGTGTGTGATTCTGTAAGGCAGCGGGAGAGTTCAACTTCCAGGCAAGCAATGATGGAAGATTGCGTGCCACCTCTTGTACTACGAACATAAATGTTGAAGATCTCGAGTATCTTCCTACTCTTATTATCCTTTAGGGTTATCCTTAAGAGGCCAGGGCATTTATTATCTATCTGTTAAACTGTACAATCCAGTGAGATGTTAACCCAAATCAACAGGCCACTCTGGGTACTGTTGAAACTTTCGGAATGTAGTAAGTGGCAAAACCCACTTTATGGTGAGGTACTAAGCTCCAGGTCTCCTGAAAGATACAGATGTCGTGGGTTTCGATGAATCTGTTCCAATCAGGGAGGGCTAGGTTCTTTTGGAGGCCAGCAATATTCCACGACAGGATGTTAAAGCTTGGTATCTTAACTCTGGAGTCCCTCAAATCGGTCCCTGGTGTGACCTGAGTGGGGTTCGAGTCTAATATGTTACCTGCTACCATATGTATGTTGGGGGATAAAGCTATATTCCCAGGATTGGTGGGACTACTAAAGTTGTAGAAAGGCTGTGGATTTCGTACCATCGTCTGGGCATGTATGTTCTGAAGATTACTAGTTTCAGGAGAGATCAGGGTCTGAGCCTGGGTTAGAGTGCACCCACAGGTAGAATCTAAAGCATTTGCTAGTCAGTCATTTTCGTTTAGATCAGACCCCCTTGGAAGACTACAGACTGGGGAAATTATCATCGTGTTTGTGCCTATGATAGGTGCTGACGCTCTAAATTAAATATTCGATGTACTGGGAGGGCAAGTCCTAAACTCCAGAGCCAGGAGGCCCTCAGCCAGAAGAGGGGAGGCCAATGTAAGTTCAATTGTGTCTACTTGTTGATTGTGAACAGAGATCCTCCTTGCTTTTAGAATATCCTCTCTTATCAGCGATCGACACCCCCTAACATGTCTGATCCAGTGAGTGGTCTTATTGATGAGAGAGTCTCCCTGTTCTCGGCCTGGGCATTTAGGGACTTTCACCATGTACACAGTCTGTTGAATAAGACAATTTCCAAGACCAGGCTCGCATCACACCACTCTTTGAACCCATTCCACCCTCTCTAAAAGAGATCTACTGGACATTACTCCCTACTGGCTGGTCTCCGAAGCACCTCCTCATCTCAAGAAAAGGTCCCAGGAGGCGATAGGACAGGCTACACCAACCATTTAAAACAAGCATTTGCAATGCAATAGGTCTTGCATTTACGCAAGTTTGAGCTATTGATATTGTAAATGACAATGCCTTTTATTTATCTTTCGGTTTTTAAAACACAAATAAAAGGTATTATCATTTACAACGACACTAGTTAAAACTTCCGTAAATACGAGACCTATTGCAATGCAAATGCTTGTTTCATTTGCTTTCTGTGCTTGTAATCTTTTTTTTAACATTATAAAAAAGAACTACAAGTCCCAGAATGCAAAAAATTCACACAGACTGTCAGCTAGTCTTACATTTTTTAAATGGAGCTGGCACAAGATGCCAGGGCCACTGGCGGGAAATACTGGCATGTTGGGGTGACAGACACAATCACACAGCATCTTAACCGCATAAATAAATATACTGGCACTGAGCTGGCACAATATGTCAGGGTCACTGGTGGAAGATACTGGCAAGTGGGGGTGACAGACACATTCACACACTCTCCCTTACCAACATACATAACATGCTCATACCGAGCTGGCTCAATATGCCAGGCCCACTGGTGAGAGATACTGACATGTGGAGGGTGATAGACACACCCACACACTCTCCCTTACCCACATACACAAACATGCTGGCACCCAGCTGACTCAAGATTCAAGGGTCACTGGTTGGAGACACTGCCATGTGGAGGGTGACAGACAAGCACATGTTCTCCCTTACCCACATACATAACATGCTGCCTGCAGTGGAGACACACATGCACTCAGACATGCACTCACTCAATGCCTCTACTACATATTAAACGACCCCTCCACACACACACACAACAGCAATGCGTTTTAACTTTCCTGCATGCCGCAAACCTTTTATTGAATTATCCACCCCCTCTCCTCGCTGTATTCACAATAATCCCTTCCCCTTAGTGCATTGGAGCTGTCACTTAAAACATGAAATAATCTGAGCACTTGGAGCAGAAATAGCACCACCTGTGAGGATAATTTTAGGGGCACGTGTTGCCTGATTGGAGTCACTTAATGATGAAAGGGGGAGATCACATGATATATTGCAGTTCTGTGCTGTGTGAACTCTGTACCTCCACCGTCCCTTCTAGTGATTCCCAGAGAGAGGCGAAAGAAGAAAGTTACATTACTTTCCATCAGGCGGGTTTGACAGATACCACATGAGAGGTGAAGTAATGAATGGACAGAGGTAGTGATGCACCTCAAACCTTTAAAAGCGGCTGGACAGAAGAGACCAGTCGTTGCTTGGGTGACTGCAGTTCTCATCTCTGGATTTGAATCACCAAAAAGAGGCCAAGGATTCAATGGGCACTCATGAGGAAGAGTGCTTTCACCCTAAAATCGATTTATTGAAGAAATGCCAAGCAGTAAATTTGTATTCTGCTTGAGGTGACCTACCACCATTAAAAGTGCTCCTTTTGCAGAGAAGCAAAGCAGTGAATGGGAACTGCCCTGCCACCTCCAGGGAGAAATGTTACAGCATTCAAATGATGGACAGAATGCTGACAATGCAAATATTCTCCCCCAATCAAAAGATCTGGGTTAAATCCATTGTTCTTTTGCCCACTACGCCACCCCAGTTTGGACCCAGCCATAGGCAAATCAGTCTTGACCCAGTCCCTCATGGGAACAGTTTAGACCGAACTGCCAGGCTAGGTCCCCCTGGACCAGAAACAAGCATCCTGGGACCGGTTTCAGTGTATGTCACCCTTCTTCAGCCAGGCTAGCTAGCATCCAGTGGCACAGTGAGCAAGGGACCCACGTCTGGGCATACCCATCCCACTTAGGGCGAAAAGTGTTACAGCAAACAAATGATGGACAGAATGCTGACAATGCAAACATTCTCCCATAGTCAAAAGATCTGGGTTAAATGCATCGTTCTTTTGCCCACTACGCCACCCCAGTTTGGACCCAGTCATATGCAAATCAGTCTTGAACCTGTGCCTCATGGGAACAGTCCAAACCGAACTTCCAGGCTAGGACCTCCATGGACCGGAAACAAGCATCCTGGGATAGGTTTCAGGGTATGTCACCCTCCTTCAGCCAGGCTAGCTTGAATCCAGTGGCACAGTGAGCAAGACAGGGAGAAAAGACTGAGACACAAAAGGTATGGAGAGGGATAGGATAGGTTCCTCAGGGAACGGCCAGGCACTGCATGAGTGCACCAGCAGTTTTTTAAAGGAGGCATCGAAACCGGTCGCTTATCAGACTCTGTTTAGTGCCCTGGCTCCCGGACATGACTGCTGAACACAACCCCAGTCCACGGAAGCCGCTACTACTCCTAAACACAGGCTCCAAGCTCCATTCTCAGCTCTGCACAGAGGCACCGGCTTCCACAGCCACTAGAGGCGGCGAGAGCTGCCAAGCCCCACCGGCTGCCTCAAAGGACATGAGAGCCAGCAGCAGTCCACCACCACACTTTGTCCGGCAGCAAGTGTCCGGGCAACATGGTGCCCAGGCAGAGTGGGGGCACAGGATGGCACAAGTTTAAATCTCCCAGGTCGGTGGCTTCGGCGAGAACCTGTCTAGAGGGGAAAGGAGAAAAACAAGCCATGAAGCTTCTGCCTAGATGAGGAGAACCAAGGAGGGGCGGGATGGACGGTGGCCCCAGGGAACGAGGGGGAGTGACAGAGGGGAGGAAGGGGGATGGAAGAGATTGAAGCGAGGTGGATAGAGAGGGATGGACCCAGGCAAGAGGGCAGGGTGACAGGAGCTGGAGCTGGGCAAAGGTCGTCAGTAGCTCCTCAGAAAAGGAATACCACTTCATAGCAGAACAAGCAGGCACCTGCTGAAATATTAAGCATGGCGCCCGTGTTGCTGCTAATGATGAAAGTTCAGCGCAAGCCCGTGGGTGGGATGGCAATGTGGAGCATGCTGCAATGCTCAATAAATAAAATAGTACACCTATGTGTAACAACCAAGTAAAGGGGCCAGTAACCATGGGAGGTTACAAATGACGACATGTCCGTACTAAGGAGGGATTAACAAGCCTATTAAGCAATTAGAGGCCAGCATTTACGAAGGACGAAGACACAAGCCAATGAAAAATATGGGTGGGAGAGCGGGCGGGACTTCTCTCCCATACTGAACTACCGTAGATCATCCCCAGAGCCGTGCTTTCGCGCTGGCTCAGGCTCGACCTAAAAAAACACAGGGAACGGATCCAGACTGCTTTCCTCTTCTGGACAAAGGATTAGAAAGCTCAAATATACATAGAAGACAATGATCTTGTGGATCAGCTGCTGTCGGACTTCAGAGCTGGATGCATTGTAGAAACAGCAACGCTAAAAACAAGCATTTGCAATGCAATAGGTCTTGCATTAACTAGAGTTTAAGCTATTGGCAATGCAATTGCTAAAACTCTCGCAAAAGCAAGACCTATTGCATTGCAAATTATTAATTTCTTACTAGCGCCCATGCAGCACTTTCCCATTCATGAAGGCCGCACCCCTTTCTTTAGACAAGCTGTGTTTAAAGAAAGGGGCATGTCCAACATTAAAGTGAAACTGCTGCATGGGGGCTTTGACAAAAAAGCATCTGTTTGACAAACAGATGTTTTTTTTGCTAAAAGCGGCCATGCCGGGAAATCACTTAGTCAGTCGCATACCTTGCTTTAGACATGGTATGTGTAAAGAAAGTTGGGTGGGCTCTATGAATGTGAAGCGCAGCATGGGCACTAGTAAACAAAATAAATAAATAAATAAGCGCGTCCACTAAATACGGACCCCGCTGCTAAAATAAATAAATAAACATAGCCGCTATAGTTAAAGCAGACCACCATTAGTAACAATTTTAATAAAAGTGGGCGGCGTACTCTGAGGTGGTGGGTGGAATAGGGGAAGAGCATTAAATAAAATAGTGCCCACCGACTTCTAAAGCAGACCATGTAACAACTTCAGTAAAAGGTCCAGTCGTTATGGGAGGTAACAAATGCAGACAAGGCGGTTACCAAGGAGGGACTAACAAACCTGATAATGACTCTGAAGCCAGCTTTTACGAAGGACAATGACACAAGCCAATTGAAGATATGGGTGGACAGTGGGCAGGGCATCAAAGCCATACTCTACAACTGCATGCCTCGCAGCAGTACATGCGCTGACCAGGCTTGACCTAATAATTGCTTACACCCTTTGTAACGTGACTAAAGAGGACTCCTGGATTTATAGTAGGTTTCGAAACAAACCACTCCTCGGTCCTGAGATCCTCACGGAAATTGCTCTGAGGGGTATGGTCCTGAAGTGGACGTTGTCATTCTTAGAGTTATGAAGTAATGTGAAGGCAGGTTCTCGTGGTGGTAATGAGTGACAAGAGTGTTTGTGCATACTTTTTGTGTGACTTTTGTGATGCAGTGATTCTTTCTATTGTTTTTTGTGCTGCTTTGGTTTTGTGGTTCATTATTACCCTGTAATAATGTTGTGTCGTAATGTTCTTGTTTAATTGTGCTATAGTTTTACTATTATTTTTTAATAACAGTTTTCTATTAATGATGAAAACTGGTTGCCAATTAAACATTCGTTGATACAGTATATAAAACAGTGATGGACCAACTGCTGGTTTTGAATAAGAGAAGAAAACGCAATAAGCAAAAAATGAGTTTGAGATCTCAGTTACAAGTCAGCAATGAGCCTTTCAAGAATAAGTCTTAAGGGTGCACAATTAAAATGATACCCAAATAGTAAATATAGAGAACCCAACTCTATTTCAACCCCCCTATTCTGCACACCAATATGGTTGAAGCAATCCCTATGTGTAAAGGAAAATGTATATCCCTATCAGTGCTCCACTTGTGCTTCCAACATTGTGTCCCAAACAGAGCCGGGCCTGACCTCTCATCCCAAAATAATCACTTATCATTTCTGAGTGCCCTTCCTTGCCTTACACCCTGTAGTCAAGAAGTAACATGGGGTTTAGGAAATATGCCTATCCTGTATGACCACCCTGGATTTTTTGTCTTTACTTGTTCTTATTTTTGCTTGCTGGCGTTAGAACTTTGTGCACTTTACACCCGATAACAAGCAGTATAGTGACTTTCAGATTTTTTTTTATTGAAGATTGGTTTTCATTTCCCATTTTAGAATTGTCCCTATATAAATCTTTGCCCTCAATTTTTTACACCTTACGTTTTCGAGTAAATGGTGGTGGATCTGGCCAGCATGGGGAGCCTCAGCATGGCAGAGTTGAGCAGTATGTGTAAGAAGAGAGGTCTGAGGGTGAGTAGAACGCCAAGAGGGAGGACTACCACATTGCCCTCAGGGATTGGAAGCCCATCAACTTTAATCCACCTCAAAGGAGCATGAGAATGATGTCAGAGAGGGAAATGAGAATAGCATTGAGGATATCCCAGTGCCAGAGTAGTATGCCTCCCAAGGAGCAGCATCACTTCCTTTCTCCAGGACTGGAAGCAGTGTCCTTCCATAATTTGTCCCCACATCAGGGCTAGAGAACAGTAAGGCCGGAGAGGGCCTCAAAATTGCAGCTGGCTACTCTTACCCTTGAGGAGAAAAAGTTGGCCTATGCTGCAGAGGAGAGAAATGCAGCAGCACTCGAGGAGAAAAAAACTGACCCAGCCCTAGAAGAGAAGAAGACACTTCTGGCCCATGAGAGGAGCCAGTGCTAGATGGCCTTGAGGTCCTGAAGGGCCTCTAAGTCCAGTGATGATGGTGGAAGTGATACTGAAGTGCCTCGGAGAGGTGAACTTAGAGTCAACATCCCCAGAGACATGGGGCCTTATTTATGAAGGCCTTGCGCCACCGGTGCGTCACTTTTCCCATGTTAAAAGTGACGCACCGGCGGCGCAAGGCCTTCATAAATAAGGCCCATGGTGCCTAGTTATGTGATGGAAAAAGAAATTGATAAGTAGTTTGCATCTTATGAGGAAGCCTTGCAGATGCAGAGAGTTTCATAGGAGATCGAGGGGTTTGGTGGTGGTGGGGGAGTGCTGTGGTGACACATGCCCGTTGCAGGGAGAGATACTTTGTTGTATTAGATGCAGTTGCCACAATACAACCTCGGGTCTACATTGTGACACAAATCATGTATTAGATTTTGAATATGAAGGAAGTAAGGTCTCTCCTAATCTCTCATCAATAACCAGGGGGGTAATCCCTTAAGTACGAAAACCCTCACTCACCATAGGTGACATGCATCATCATATGGGTTCCTCCTCCCAGTAGGAAAACCTAGTCTTACTGAGGGCTACAACTTCCTCACTGTGAGGAAGGAGCTCAGGGATGAGTGACAGGGTACCGACGGACAGAGCGCACCCCCTTCCCTGAGCTGTCGCCAGGTAGAGGTGAGGTGATGTATCCTACTTTTGAGGATTACTGGTGTTGTATGAATCTTTATATTATTGTTTTATTCACTACAGTATAAGTAGCAGCAGCACTAGTATAATCATCTTTTTTGGTCCCGCAGAAAGCCAATGATACAAAAGATGGTTCAATCCCAGAGAAGTAATGCCTCAGGTTCAGGGATATCGTGAAACAGTCACACTAGTCTAAGGTGGATTTTGTAGAGTTAACTAGTAAGTCACTGAATGGTTGGGTTAAGGGAAGTAAGGTAAGAGATTATGGTGGGCTGTCCTATTTTTTTAATGTAGGAGCACTTATTGAATAGTTGCTTTCCAGAGTTAGGCCAGCACCTTATAAACTCCAAGTTCATTATGCCCAGAGAGCTTGGGAAGAAAATTGACCTCTAGATCAGCACCAGAGTGTCTAATAAGGTACCCAGAAGTGACCACAAGAAGAGTGGTACTGGTTCCCCTCTGCAGAAGGAAGGGGAAGGCAAGGATAATACTGAGAATTACCTCAGAGGACCCCAAAAGAGTTTTGAGGTGAGGGATTTCTGGACCACATTTGAGCTGAAGAAGGGGGATTTCGGTGTGTAGGAGCCCATGTTAGCATATCATCAGACCCAGCGTTATGACTGTCTACAGACAGGGCACAAAAGGGGTCGATACTGTATGTTCCCAGAAGTCACCCACGGGTGAGCACTCCACATGGGAGATTAGTGTAGGGATAGATTATTCCAAGGAGGAGAGGGTAGAGCATGTCCTAGGTTTTCTTAACTGGGAGTTGGACCCAGAAGGTAAGCTGGTCATCCCTGAAGGTGGTAAATGTCACTTTTAGGAGGCTTCAGTAAATGGTGTCCCTGTAAATGCTCTGTGAGATACCTGTGCCTGCCAGACCATGGTGATAGCAAGGGTGATTCACCAGAACAGTATCTGCCAGGATAGGTCTGCAGGGTAACTCAGTACCATAGGCAGAAATATGTCCACCATATGGCAATGGTATTTTTAAATGGGATGGACTTGCAGGGTGTCATAAAGTCACAGATTCCTAGAAGTAAAATGTAAATTGAGTACAGTCCCTAAACAGTGTATGGAGGCCGATACGGAAAGAAAGGGGTAGAAGGTGGATGCCATCCAGAGTAGGAGGACCAGAGGTTCAGCAGGTTTTTGCTCCATGAAGAGACCAACCCAAGACTGACCCTGGTAAGGCCACTTCTGACCAGGAGGTGCTGCCTACACTGTCACAGCAGACAAGAGACTTACATCAGGAAGACCTCCGCATAAAGGAAGTGACCCGATTAGGGTCACTCGGGTCACTCTCGACCTCCTCTAGCCTTCCAAGAATGCAGAGTCGATGACGCAGTAGAGAATACAAGTAAACTAGTTTATTAGTAAAATACACTGCAGTGGAGCCCAGTCTGACCAGCCGCCTATAATGGCTGACGAGGGACTGACTTTAACAAGCATAAAGTTACAATAAGCATGTTGTGGAGTCCACGAAGACCCACCTACCATGGAAAAACACTGGTTGGTGCTGTAATACAATGGGGCTACAGAACATAAGTCTCGATTCCACAGCCTGGAACTTGCTATCTACATTTCAAGGTCGGCTGGCTTATCCTCCCCTCTAGACAGATGGGAGAAGGCCTTGATCTAAGAGAAAAGGCATGCACTAACGACCTAAAATAAGCATTGAAGAAACGAAACTTACCAAGGACTATTTCTCGGAAATGAGCAAACAACAGTTTTGAACGTGCGAGGAGCAGTTTCAATTGCAACAGAACATGGCGTCTTCTCTAACTAAAATGGTGGTACAGATGTCAATCCAACTAATGTGACATCTGTATCAACTGATTATGTTTTACACACAATTAGCCATATAAATGCTAACATAATATAGGGTAAGACACAAGTAAAATAGTAAAACTACATTTCAAGAGAAGTGTGGCTCACTGGTTAGAGGAGGCAGACCCTGATGCAGAGGTCAGACCCGGGACCAGGGTTCAATTCCCGACGCGGCAGGGTCTTGATCTCAAAATGTCCACGGACTTGATAATTCTCGCCTCGGTGCCTACTTGAATCATGGGTTCACACTCTGCAACTTTGGGCAATAGCTTGCTTAATCTCCACTACGGCCCCACCGCGATGGGATGCCTGGTCTTCACCTTGGGGATGCCCAGTAGGGGTTATCTCGCAGGGAAAGCCAGGACGGGTTCCCAAAGCAAGCGCTAAGAGACCTGTCGGTGATTTGGCGCTATATAAATCGAAATTAACATAACATACATGGCATCACTACAGTGTGTCACTCCTCAGGGGAACTGTGCTTGCTCCATGAAATTCTTTTTTTTTTTTTAACATTTTTATTGATTTTTTCGGCAGAGAAAACAATCAACAAGCATGTCATTATCAAGCAACACTCCTACGTCCCCGACCCCTACCCTCCCCACCCCTCCCAAGTTTCAGGACACTATTTACAGCTTCCATTTGTTCAGCCACTACCATCTCCCAAGTCCACATCATTAATAACTCAGGGTCCCGTATCCCCATCTCCACAATGCCAACCATACGTTCAAGTCTATGCGACCCATCAAAGCCCTCCATCCAAACCATGGTAGTGTCGCCATTTGCCCCACACCCTGCCGAACTTCTTCGGGCACCCTCTCGCTTTGTATGTGACTCTCTTGGCCGCCATATATAAATCCATACCCCTCCTCCATTCCTCCAGCAGTGGTATGTCCGACGCTCCCCACTTTCGGGCTACGTCCCTCTTGGCCACTACCAGGGCTAGCACCAGAAAAATTAACCATGGGCGTGCCAAGTCTACATCATTGGTCATTCCCAGGAGTACCAGCTTCGGGTCTAATGGAATGGTCGTCTCTAACACCTCTCCCAGTTCTGTAGGGACCTCCCCCTAGGATGTTTGAATGTGGGGCAGGACCAAATCGTGTGGAGGAAATCCCCTCTGTCGTGGCCACAACGCAGAAAACAGGGATCCGGTATTCTCCCCAGTTTATGCAGTCTCACTCTACCAAAATAGGTCCTATGTAGGATCTTGAACTGGATCAATCGGAGGCGTGATTTAATCGCCACCTCCCTAGGATGCATCATTATCATACCCCAGTCCACGTCATCCATGTCCCCCAATTCCCGCTCCCACTTGGTCCTCAGGCCCTCCAATTTATTTGGTCTATTATTCATGATTGTTTTATATGTCAGGGACACTGTTTTCCTGGGGATCCGTTCCTGTAGAAGGCGGCCTTCCGATGGAGCATATTTGGGGAGTGCCTCCGTCAGTGCCCCCTCCGCCCTCCATGCATGGCGCAATTGCATATATTTAAAAAATTGGGAGCGGTGTAGCCCATATTCCTTTTGCAATGAAGGAAAGGATTGCAGCGCCCCCTTCTTTGTCACATCCCCCAGAGTAGAGATGCCAATGGCGTCCCAGCCCTGGAACCCTCTCAACTTGCTAAGTTTCTTCAGCCAAGTGTAGTTCCACAGCGGGGTTTGTTCCGTCAGTTTGTGCTCCCATCCAATTGCCGTAGTCACCCTTTTCCATGCCCCAAGTGTGGTTTTAGTAGCCGGTAGCAGCCTAGCCTGCACCCTCCCTCCGTATAGGTAGTATATACAGATGCGGGTGACCATGGTATGCCTTTCCAGTGCATAGGTGGGGTGTGTGGCGGGTGCATGTATGCATTCATTAATGGGGGCCAGGTGTTCCGCCCAGTAGTAAGCCTCTAGGTCGGGTAAGGAAATCCCCCCATCATATTGGGGTCTCTGCAGGGTCGAAAGCGCGACCCTGGGTTGCTTCCCCTGCCATAAATAAGGCATCAGTTCCGCATGCACGTCTTGGAAGACCCAACACTGCATAGGGAAGTATTCATTCTGAAAGGCATATACGAATCTTGGGAGCGAAATCATTTTAAAAGTCGCTGCCCGCCCGAGCATCGTCAGGGGAAGTGATTGCCATCTGAGAGCGTCCTCAGTAAAATTGTGTATGACGCGGCTAATATTTAGTTCGTAGGAAAGCTCACCATCAGTTGTTACAAATATCCCCAGGTACGTGAATCCCTCTCTAGTGGTCTGCAGTCTCTCGGGCAATGCAGGCCACTCGTCCCCTCCTTGGGGGTCATAGAGCGTCGACTTATGCCAATTGATCTTGTACCCAGACTGGGCCCCGTAACGATCCAATTCTAAAAACAATGCCGGAATAGTGACTTCCGGCTGCGTGATGTAGAGCAGGAGGGCGTCAGCGTATAGGGACAATTTTTCGTCAGTGTCGTCCGCTTGCCCAATCCGAAAGCCAGTTATCCCTACATTCTGCCTAACTGCGCACGCCATTACTTTGATAGAAAGGGCGAACAACAAGGGAGACAGGGGGCATCCCAGTCTGGTGCCCCATCGTATAGGAAAGACCCCTGATAGCGTCCCATTGACCCGGACTCTCGCTCTGGGGTCGTTATATAGTAGACTAATTTTATGCCTGTATTTGGGCCCAAAGCCAAGTGGCTCCATTACACCTTCCATAAAGGGCCAGTGAACAGCGCCAAATGCTTTTTCTGTGTCTAGGGACAGGAACCAATGAGGATCCGTTCTGTTACATACGCCCCTTAGCCAATTATGAGTCCGCCGTAAGTTGTATCTGGTTGCTCATTCCGGGAGGAACCCCGTTTGGTCAAGGTGTATCAATCCCATTATGACCCGTCTCAAGCGGAGAGCCAGAATCGTTGCATACAGTTTCGCCTCCACGTTTAAGAGGGAGATGGGTTGGTAGAACGAGCAATCATCCGGCGGCTTCCCTTGCTTGTGGATTGGGATAATCGTGGCCTGTCGGAGGTCCAATGGGAACTGCCCCTCCGCTTCGACATCCAGGAAGAGGCCCAGTAGGTGGCGGGTCAGGAGATCCGCTGTTTTTTTTTTTAATTCCGCCGGGAAACGCTCCGTGGAATTCTTGGACTTCCGGGCACATGTTTAATCTAAGGGTACAGATCTTGAGATGAGTAGCTGATCTTATGGTGCCACCCCTTAAGTAGTGGAAGAAATAGTGGAACAAGTGTGTCTTCAATTTGAAGTTGTAGCCCCACACTCGAAGAAACCAATGAGGCTAAAGAGACCTTGGGAACAAGTGGACAACTACTTGCCAGTCCCACAGCTGGAAGTGAGGCTTACTAAAGGCCTCAGATTGGAGCCTCCACGTGGTAGTATATAGTCAGGAGTCTGGCTTCTGACACTAACAGCTCTTCGCTGTTGGATCCTATTAGGCAGAGTTTGCTTCGAGTTGTTCTAACCTAGGAGGCAGAATGGGTCACATCATGTTGTTGGCCACAATGGTATTGTCTGTCCACTTGGATGCACCTGTGAGGCAAGATAGGGCTAGTTGTCTCACAGTTGTCTGACCGGTGAGGAGGAGGGTTCGTCCTGGACAGGGTCAGTAGCTAGGGAAGATGTTTACAAGGGGCTACAGGTGGGTTCATAGGGTCATAGAACTGAGAAGTGCCACTGCAGGCATGAAAAATTAAACAAACACAAGGAGTTGATGTACGGAGCACTGAAACTTTTCAGACTCTCACCCCAGTCACTTACCTGGGTTGAATCCATCATCATTCTTTAGCTCACTTCGCCACCTCAGCTCAGACCCAGATATATGTAAATTGCCCAGTTTCTATCACCTGAGCAGGTTAGTCTATCATGGCATTGATTAGTCTATCCCAAGTCTTACTTAGGAGGGGGGCTTTTAAAGAAATTCACCTTTTCTGCATGGTCATCCGGATGTTTTGCCTTTGGTGCACCTAATTTGTGTTTGCTCACTTTAGAACTCTGTACACATTACCCCTGCTAACCAGTAGTAAAAGTGCCTGTGCTCTGCCTTTAGACATGGTTGAATTGGCCCATTCCTAATGTTTATTTAACTTGCCTATAAATCCCTAGTATATGGTGTACAAAGTGAAACCCTGGTCCTGGAAGTTAAGCACCACTACTGGACTGCAGCACCTATTGTGCCTACCAATATGGTGGCAAAGCAACCATTGCTTTAGGCCTATCCTGTGCAAACTAACTTTAACAGTGTGCACATGCACTGCATCCTGTCAAAGTAAACCCTTTTGACAAGTAAAAACTTTCCTTTTAAATACTATAAGCCAGTGGTTCCCAAACTGTGCGTCGTGGCTCCCTGGGGAGCCGTCAAAACTAGCAGCGGAGCCACACACCAAGCAATTTAATGCATTTAATGTTGAAGGGTTTGTTGGCTTCAGTTAAACTAATTAGACTTAAAAGCATGATGTTAATGATTTGTAAGTGACAAGCCTAAAGCTGGAAACAGGACCAAATATACGACCCTTACATTTTGCGGGTTGCAAATTGTGTTGCTTTGCAACTCGCAAAATGCAATTTACAAAAGTGTCTAAGACACTGTTAGCGATTCCAAATGGGGTCACAAATTGCCTACCTCATTAATATTCATGAGGCAGGTGCTATTTGCGATCCCATTAGGAATGGCCAGCATTCCCAGGGATGGTCGTCTACTGGGGTCAGCAGACCACCATGTCTGTGCTATTTTAATAAAGCAGTTTGTTTTTTAAGTGCATCCAGGATGCATTTAAAAAAGAAAAATTTAACTTTTTAGTTTCATTTTAGGGCAAGCTGTGGTCCCGGGGGCCATTGCCTGTTCTTCAAAAAAAATTTCGTACCCATTCACATAGGGAAAGGGGTCCCCTGGGGACCCCTTCCCGTGTGCGAGTAGCGTACCACCTACTTGAAGTAGGTGGTAAACTGCGAGTATTCTGCGACCACAAATGCAGTCGCAAAACAATTGTACATACCATATGAACTCGCTATTAGGAAGGGATGCCCTTGGCACGCTCCTTTCTAATAGTGAGTCGCAAACTCTATTTTGTGAGTAGGTAATTAGTTACTGACTGGCAAAATATGGTTTGTACATGGGCCAGACCAATTTTGTGGTTGCAAATGGGCCGATTTCCCATTTGTGACAGCAAACAACTGTAGTTTATCTGGCCCACAGTGCTTAATTAATGGCATGTCGAGGGAGATGACGTCCATATTTCACTGGATCTCCACGTTGCAACACTCCCAAAGTAAATGGATGAAACCGGTTTCTTTGTTAGACTGGTTAATAGATTTATTTTTTTCCAAATGCATTTTACATCAATGTAAGATATCAGGAAAGTGAAGTTGTCTTGTCTCTCAAACACACCGTACTTGAACCATAGGCACTTCCAGTACACATTCCTTTCAGTACACACATTTCCAGACAGGCCTGCTGTTTCTATGAGCACAGGGAAGTAAAACATCATATACTGAACAATGGCAACATTTGGAAGCAAGAAAGAGGGACTTTAAAAAAAAAATCAGAGGAATTCATTTGGCTTGCATTGAATTGGAGTCAATTTTAGGGACGAGAAAGTGAAAATAAAGCTGTACGTAGTTAAAAAAAAAATCATTTCACCCTGCTGAGACAGGTGTGTTAGTACTTATGAAATGGGTAGAATGGAAGTGCATGCAAATATTCCTCAAGCGCAGAAACACTTTTGCAATGGGGCCTACATGCATAGGGGTGCTATCTAGTACTGTGAGTGTGATAAAAAGCATTTGAGAGGGCTCTCTAAAAAGGCATCGGTAAAGAAGTGTAACTAGCAATATTTTATTGCACTGCTTTAGTAATTCGAAACACCCGGCATATGATTATAATACCGTCATCAGCTTCATCCCATTTATTTTCAGGAAGAAAAATGCATTTACTCCCGACGCCAGGTTTACATCCCTCCACACTCCCAAAAAAATACCAGTAGCGAGCCGCAGCCAATGGGTCATGGGAGGCAAGAGTCGAAACATTTTGGGAATCCCATCTAGGCATTATAGCTCATAAGGCAAAGTGTGCTTTATTTAAAAATAGGACATGTGGAAATTCAAAGGTATTATGTCCTTACAGTGACTAGCATCCAAATGTAATTTTTACTGTAGGGTGGCTAGTTGGCCCAAAAGATAAATACTGGAAAGAAAAATTAAATACTAATACTGTGTCTAAGAAATGGGACCAACCAGGAAAATAAACCTCTGTTTTTAATGGTTATAAAAAATTCAAATCATTGGTGAATTTGGACTTTTTATAAATATTAGTGAAAAGTAATTTTTAGAAGTTATTTTTTTTCCTTCCTGAAGTTCCTGGAGACTAATGACAGTGAATTTCCAGCAGTTGCCCAGCCAATGATTAGCATTGAATAGGTGTGAAAATGTGTGCAGTGCCTCCCAGAAGCAAACAACAGACTGACCGGAATGGGCAGAGATGACTTCTCTGAACTCCGCAGAATATGCAGGGCAGGAACTAGGGGCTTCTGTTTGACAGCACAGTGTCAAATCCTGCTTCACGGATCACACTATGGGAGGCGTACAACCCGGTGTAAGAGATAGGGCACAGAACATTATAGCACACAAAAAAAGGAAAGATGAAGAGGTGATCACAGGGTTGGAAGCCCACTTCCTGCAGCTCGAGTCACAGGTGAGTGGGGGTAGTGATCCCTCCATGTTATGCAGTCTACATCTTCTCCGACAGGAATATTTTTCATTGGCCAAAAAAGACAAACAAAATGCGATGAAAGCCATGCACCAGCGCCTATATGACGTAGGTGACAGTAGATGGGTCTCGCAGATAAAAACGGAGGATGGTCGTACTCATCTGACCCCAATCGCAATAGCCAACGCCTTTGCAGACTATTACGAGGCCTTTTACATGCAACGTAAACTGGCCGAGATGTCACACAAAGAAGAGTCCAAGACACTGGATGACAAAATCACAAAGGAAGAAATTGCGTCAGCAATCAGCGAACTGAAAACTGGGAAGGCCCCTGTACCTAATGGGATACCCCAGAATTCTTTAAGCAACATGCAACCCTTTTTTGCCCACACCTCCTCCAATTATATTTGGATGCTCATAAGACGGGAAGCTTCCCCAGAGTTTTGCGTACAGCCACGATTGCAGTACTTCCCAAAAGGACAGGTCACCGCAGGCGTGTAGCTCATATCGCACTATCTTCCTCATAAACATTGAGACCAAGATATTAGCCAGAATATTAGCAAACAGGCTCACCATAGTAATTACTGGCCTCATTCATAGGGATCAGTCCAGCTTTATGTCCAAAAGGTCGACAAGGCTCAACCTGAGGAGGCTTCATAGTTGGTTAGAAGTGGTTCAGGATAGGGAAGATCCACACCTTGTCCTCTCCCTTGACACCAAAAAGGCATTTGACACCGTCCACTGGCCTTTTCTTATGTCTGTTCTGGAGGAGTTTGGGTTTGGTTCGGTAGTCAGGCAATGGATTGCTATACTTTATGAGAGACCTGTGGCCATGTTTAGAGTCAAAGGAGCAGTGTCACAGGAATTCCCAAAAGGCAGAGACACTCAACAGGGTTGCCCATTGTCATCCTTGCTTTTTGCTCTGGTGTTGAACCACACGCCTTTGTGATCCGACTGCACCCGGACATCATAGGGTTTAGGCGCAGAGAGGATGTTGAGACCGATGAACGCATATCCTTATATGCGGATGACATATTAATGTATGTCACGAAGCCAGAGACTGCACTCCACACAATAATGGACAGCTGTGAGACGTATGGTAAACATGTAGGATACAAAATTACCGAGGGAAATCGTACTTGTATCCGGTAGGCAGGAGCGGCGGCTATAATGTCGGCCCCACCCAACTCCAGCTGGCACAGGAAGGCATGAAATATCTAGGGATCTACGTTACAACAAACACAACAATGGCATTGGACCGCAATCTTCACAAGGTGCTCAGGGATTTTCGAGCAGATGTCGACAAGTGGAAGACTCTGACGTTGCTAGTCAGGGTAGCACTATTTAAAATGTTAGTGCTCCCCAAATTTCTGTATGTGCTGTAAAATACCTACCAAGCAAACTTCTTATGGGGCAACCCAGCATCCCTAAGAACCTGGGCAATACATTAATATTTTCAACAGTGGTCCTGTCGGGTATGAACACAGTTACTTTAAGTTCTGAACATATCTTCAACAGTAATCATGACATAACCTCATCACTTATTATGCCACCTCGATCAAATCATTAAAGTGCAAAATCCAAACAAAGGGAAGATCCAACACGCTATATTAGTTAGCTGTGGTGTGTTGGACGCGGTTAACTGGTCCTTGAAACCTTTACTTAATGATCGTTGGAAGCAATTGATAAACGATCTTCATAAAATGAAAGAACACCGCCATTTGACATGATTGAATCAGGATAATTACCAAAGGTCAAATCTGCTCGAAATAGATTCATCAATATAGGAGAGGAGACCCTGACCAGTAGAACCACGAGGTGTCTGACTTATGAAGATATCTGGCGCAATATCCCTTCCCCTGCCCCTGTCCTGAAGAAGACCCGCCAGAGACCCACAAATAAGGCGTCTACAGGGTCGAAACGTCGACAGAATATCACAAGGACCAGTTAACCGCGTCCAACACACCACAGCTAACTAATATAGCGTGTTGGAGTTGAGTACCACTAAATCAGGAACCGGCTTTCTAACTTCCTACCCCTTATTCACATGTATATAGATCACTAATTGTTATGTCACTGAGTCACAATTTTTCACCTTATGTCACATTGTTCACTGATTTGAATTGATGCGCCGTATTTTGTAAATAATTCCTATGCATATATCAAGGTGTCAGTTGAAAAGAAAAAACAAATCATGAATGAAAAAGTAATTCAATAATTAAAACATTTACTGACCCTTCCCTTTGTTTGGATTTTGCACTTTAATGATTTGATCGAGGTGGCATAATAAGTAATGAGGTTATGTCATGATTACTGTTGAAGATATGTTCAGAACTTAAAGTAACTGTGTTCATACCCGGTAAAATACCTACCAGCTCATACCGGTTGAGGTGTTTAATAAAATTGATGACCTGCTCCGTAGATTTCTCTGGTACAGGAAGCCACCAAGGATGGCGCTGGCGACGTTACAAAGTAATCAGTACAATGGCGGTATCTCCCTGCCTGACCTTCAGGCATATTATTGGGTGGATCAATTAGTTGGAGTGAACGAATGGCAACAAGTCGAGAGAGATCACCCCACGTACGCACTTGATCACACACAGTTTACCAAGTGCCCCTACACACACTACATATATGGGGGTAAGAGTGCTGCCTAACTCCTGACGGCGACACAGATTGTAATGACAGCCTGGAAACAGGCCGAGCGACAAATGTAATGGGATGGCCGAGTCACTAAGGAAACCCCGCTTTGGGTAGGTAACCAGCTTGAGGAAATCGCAAACCTACGAGGTTTCCAGCAATGGGATTTACTAGGCATTTTGCAGCTTAAGGACATAATACAGTGTAAAGAGCTGGTTACGTTCTCACATATTTAGGCTAAATACAACACGAATAGGTCTCAATACTACAAATACATACAGCTGACTCATGAATGGCGAGCGCAACACAGAGACACCACTGGAATTCCTGAGTATGCACCCCTGGAGGGGCGACTCGTAGAGTAGGCTGTTTCCTGCACATATAGGACACTCATTAATAATAAGCCAGACACTCTACAGAAACTGCGGGAAAAATGGGAGACAGAGCTGGGTGAAATTAAAGACTTAAATTGGGAGATGGCGCTGATGCACCTCCGAGAAGTAGCCTTTAGGTTCAAGCTCCGACTGATTCAATTTAAATATCTGCACAGAGCGTACTATGACAGGGCACAACTGCACCTCATAGGGAGGCCGGAAACACCTGACTGTTTGAGCTGTAGGGCATCGGCAGGTACATTCTTTCACACAGTGTGGGACTGCTCTCAGATCCAACGGTATTAGATCACTCTGTTAGACGAGTTGGGAAATGTCCTGGGTGAGACGATTCCACTCAGTCCTCAGTTTGTTCTGCTGGCAATATCCACCGAAATTGATCTCCCCAAACCAAAGTTAACTCTGCTTTAATTAGGACTAGTGGTGACAAAACGTGACTTGGCCAAGGCATGGGGGGCAACAACAAACCCATCTCTGATTGAATGGAAAAAAAGCATGGATAGGATATGTTGAGGGAAAAGACGAAATATAAAACACGGGGTAGCCCCAAAAAGTTTTGGAAAATATGGAAGCCATGGCTAGCACAATATAGACTTTCACTTTCTAACTCACAATGATCCCCTATGGTGGGTGTATGGGTTGCGCAACAGGAAGGGGCCCACGATAATGTATAAAAATATGCTACAATTATTTGATTGTCCACCAATGTCGTTCATGTATGATGCTGATGTCGGATTGGATATGATATTATGTTTTGCTGCTCAACAGTGTCACTGCATTATAATTAAGAAAATGTTAATCAACATATTTATTTTTAAAAATCCTGCTTGATGGGTCTACTGAGCCACATATAACATTTGAGGTACACTTGTAAGAAAGACAACAGGATACCAAGACAGTTCCTGTGTGTCGGCTATCTGGTTGATGAAGGGCCCTACTATTGTCCTATCAGACATCTGTCTTTGGGTTTGTTGTGGGAACAGTACTTGCTACAAACTGAATTTTATTGTTAGATGTGGGAGGACACTAGGATTGCCACAGAACACTCCCTACACAAAAACCTAGCTCTCATAGCTCAAGTTGAATATGATCAAAGAGTTTTGCCATCTTGAAAATGCCCTGGCACACGGTATTCTGGATATGTTTGAAAGTAAGTTGAACAAGAAGTACTGAAAATTTAGGGAGGATAGGCACAGGGAACTATTACTGCATCAGTTAGAGCATGCCCAGGAGTCAACCTCCCTCCAGCTGGTTCCAGGCATAAATGTGGCATTTATAGGCACCCAATGAAGAAAACTTTCTGGACATGCAGAAGATCAGAAGAGAACTGGGCCTACTGTTTGCGACTGGAGAGGAGCCCCAAGGGACTGGACCTGCTTTCTGTTGTACCCAGGACAAATAAATGGGCTCCAGGGGTCGTGGCCTGGCCTCCTGTGTGACTACAAGGAGAAAAGCTGAGGAGGCATTTTCCTGTAAGTACCCAACTGACCACTGGCAACTGTACCTGGACTGAACCCTGCTGTTGGCCTCTGTTTGACACCATGTGTGTCTTTCAGTGCCTCCTTCGAGGTCCTAGGAGGCTTTAGAGGTGTACAACTGTGGTAAATTAGGACGTAAAAGACTAAGGGCTCAATTACGAGTTTTGGTGGTGAGGGGGTAGGCGGCACTGCCAAGAGTCACTGCCACCCGCCAGATTACAACTTAAAAGTGGTCGGGGGCTGTGTTACTGTCCCACGGCCGTGCTTTTATCAGAGGTGGTGGTGGGAATGTCCCACAAGTTTCCTGCACAGCATAGACTGTAAATCCATGCCCTGCAGGAACAGGCGTGCATGCATACAAGGGAGCGCATGTAATGGGCCCCTGTGTGATTCCTCATTGCGTGAGGCACTAGGAGGGCTTGTAGGGCCCCCTTCTTTCCTCACTGCCAAGAATTATATGGAGGAAGAACCTCCATAACACCGTTGGTGGTGAGGAAAGTTATAATATGCTTGGCAGTTCCTCAGGGCAGCATCAAGCATATTGTGACCTCATGACTGCTGCGCCACTGCCAGGGAACAGCGGTTCCCTGGCGATGTTCCCATGGCGGTTGACCGCCCAAGTTGTAATAGGGCAGTCAGACCACCGGTGTGGGGGTGGCTATACTGCCACCGCTGTGCCACTACGAGTCTGGCAGTCCTCTGACCACCAGACTCGTAATTGGGCCCCAAGTGTGAAGGTAAAATCTTTGACCAAGAGATAGAGACGCTATCCTGCAGGCTGCCCGTACGGGATCCCCCTTGTGCTATGAGAATGCAACCCTCTCTTTCTTTCCCGATTTTACGCAATTGGTGCAGAAATAAGAAAGGAACTTCCTGGCGGTCAAGAAAAACATCAGGGACAAAGGAATAAAGTACGCCATGATGTTCCTGGCACGTCTGAGGGTGAAGGTTGAGGGGAGAGCATGGTTTTTTGACAATCCAGAAGTGGATTCTGACTGGCTCGACAGCCGACCCCCCGGTGGGTCTGGATCACGGGGACATGGATCCCCACCGAAACCAGGAAGACGGTTACCCAGGCACTCGTCACCAGCCGACTGGACTACAGAAACACCCTCGGACGCCGGAACCACAGCCAAACTTCAGAAAAGACTCCAGCGCATCCAGAATGCCTCCGCACGACTCGTCCTGGACTTCCCCCGACACAGCCACATCTCCGGCCACCTGAGAAACCTGCACTGGCTCCCCGTCAGCAAGAGGATCACGTTCAGGCTCCTCAGCCACGCACACAAGGCCCTCCACGACCTGGGCCACAAGTACCTCAACAACCGCCTGACCTTCTACGCACCCACACGCCAGCTACGGTTGACCAGCCTTGCTCTCGCTGCCGTACCACGCATCCGCAAAGCCACCGCCGGGGGAAGATCCTTCTCCTACCTGGCAGCGAAGACATGGAACTCCCTCCCCATCCACCTTCGACTGACCCAGGATCACCTTTCATTCAGGAAGCTCCTCAAGACCTGGCTCTTCGAGCAGTAGCGGACCCCTCCCCTAAGCGCCTTGAAACCCTCCGGTTGAGTAGCGCGCTATACAAATATCCATGATTGATTGATTGATTGAGGTGGAGATCAAGCAGCACAGGAACAAGAATGAGATCCTGCATTCATTCTCACAGACTGACTGAACATTGTCAGGTACAGGGGTATTGGCCTCATGATAAGACATCAGACTCTCTCCAGGATTAAAAAGAATTTGCAATGAGTAATGTGAGCATCAAAGGACAATTTGTTTGAGGTGATACAGGTTTGGGGAGGGGGGATGGAGTGCCGGCTTCCCTCCTCATTACTACCTTATTTATTAGTTTTAGTGTGTAGGACGACAGGCCCTCTGCCAGTTTGGGATGAGGGAAAGGCAAGAGCAGGGGTGCAGGCAGGGCGGAGGTTATATTGTTTTTCAATGTTGAAATTTTATTGTTTGCAAATTTGATTTCTTCGACACCATCTAAGAGCAAAGCAGAGCTACCAAGACTTCTACAGGGGCGGGATGTCGAGAGATAGACAGAGATCAGGGATCAGAGTGCTTAGTTGGAATGTAAGTGGGGTGGGGGACAAAATAAAGCGGGAATGGTCAACCAATTTATCAGACGACATGCTCCGAAAGGGATCCTTTTACACGAAACCCACCTAATTGGAAACAAATGTATGGCCTTGCACAGGGGAGGGTATAAACTGGTGGAACATGCGGGATTTACCTCAGGGTCGCGGGGAACAGGAATACTAATAAAAAATGTATTCCCTTTCAAACTACAGGCCCTGTGGACAGATAAACGAGGCAGATATGTAGGGGTCTCGTGCGAATGGGAAGGAAAGACGGACACTTTTGTCCCTCCCGGCCTACAGACGGAAACATTTAAAGACCTAGGCACGATTTTCCTCACTCTTCTTCTGATAGTCCTGGTGTTGGGAGGTGATTTCAGTGCTGTGATGTCCGGAGAACTAGATTGACATCCCCCTCGTGAAATCAGACCTGCTCAGAAATGGCTCTCTGAGTTCGTGGACACAGTGGAACTGGTGGAACTGGTGGATGGGTGGAAACAATTCACACACTGTTGTATTCTTATTTCAGGTTGTATTTCTTTAAGAAGCTTGGTCATTGTCGCATGCCACTGCATGCGACATGTTTCCTTTCAACAGAGCTCTACATTCCACATGCTAGTGGAACTGACATGTTGCTGTCTTAGAAATCAGTTGTAGCTGTACTCTGTAACCTGTGGATGGATGGCCATGCTGCTAATAAATACATTGCAACTTTACAACCTTTTCCATGATTATTCAACAAAATATGGCGACGAGGGAAATCACCACTAAGCAGCATGGATTTCAGTGGTGTTGAACTCACTATTTTCTTATCTTGCTGAAATTCTGGTATGTACTTTTCTTCATTTATTTGAATTCATGTACATTGATTGTACCTGCGGCTGAAATTGAATATATTTATGTGCTATGATCGCACCTGCGGCTGAATACAGCGTTAATTACAAGCTTTATCTATTTTTTACAAGTACCAGTTTTTATCAAATTTTATCGTTTCAATTTCAACTCGTTTTCTGATTCTATCACCTCAACTGAATTGGAAGCGGCACTCGTTTAACATTTTCGAGCATTTTTTCAACCTATTTACCTGTTTTAAAACTGGAATCTTGAATGTAAACATTTTCCGATGTCTGTGCTCGAGCGCTGTTGATTCCTTCAGCGCATGCGCTTTTGGTTCTGTGACGCATCACGTTCATCACGCTCCTAAGCGGCTTTCATTATTAACATCGTTACTCTGTTTGGCGTTTCCATAGCAACGCTACTAACCCGACAAACATTTCTTTAAGGATTTTATACGCTTACAAGCTTCGTTTTTCAACGCGATTTCGCTCAACGCGTTCAAGTAAGTGTCATACCAGTTCAGGTTCACTTGGTGAAATTTTTTTAAAATATATTCATTTTGAGACTTTGAATTGATTGAAATACAGCATAGGTGATACATGACTTTCCATTCTATGTTTTCTTCAATTGAAAATTCATAACTGTTCTACAGATTAAAAACAAACAAATACAATTTACATTTTATTGTACAGAATTTCAGCATTGAACTATATTTTATTTATTTATTTTTCTTCCATCTACATTTTATAATATATTTTTCAAGTTACTTACTTACAACATGCAATTCGATCCTCCTGCTAAATTTTTACAACTAAAAGGAGATCCACCCATGCCATGGACTAGGTGGAAAGAAGAATTCATGACTTATATGAAAGCCATTGATGGTGAAAGAATGGGCTCAGAGAGAAAAAAAAGTATCCTTTTACATTGCCTTGGTTCAGAAGGTCAAGTTATTTTTAGATCTCTACTGCAAATTACTTCTCCAAGCGATGGTAGTGGAGATTCTATGAATGTCTATACTGAAGCTTTAGCGAGACTTGAGAAAAGGTTTAAACCAACTGTCAGCATTGCTCTAAATCGTTTCAAATTCTATACTAGGAAACAGAAAGAAGATGAAACGTTTGATGACTTTTTAACCTCTTTAAGATCGTTAAGTTTACATTGCAATTTTGGCATGATGACAGATGAAATGATTCGAGACCAGATCATTGTACATGTTAAATGCAAAAAGATACAGGACAAACTTTGGGTCATGGGTGATCCCAATCTTACAGAAACAATTGCAATTGCGAAAGCACAAGAGCAATCTGACTTATGGATGAAAACTATTAGAAATGATTCAGAAAAGAAAGTTCCTGAGGAAGAAGTCTGTGTTATCAAAAATAGACAAGATAACAAATTTGTGGCTAACCAATCTTTATCTAAATATGTGCCTTCCAGATTTAAGACTAATTTTACACAAAAGTCCAATGAATATACTAGTATGCAAGGAATGTGTTTTAGATGTGGAAACAAATCTCATTATGCTTCCTTTCCAGGTTGTCCAGCACTTAAAAAAGAATGTAATTTTTGTAAAAGAATTGGTCATTTTGGGAACATGTGTAGGGACAGACGATTTCAATCTCATAATAAGGGTTCTGTTTCTTCTGTAGCAGAAGTGAATGCTGATGAAATTTGTAACCTTGAATCACATTCTTCTGGTTTTGTAGTATCCATCATTGATGAACAGGCTTTGCTACACCTTAAAGCACCTGATTGCATATTCAACATTGGTAATGTTGAATTGTCCCTCATGGTGGATTCAGGTTCGCCTTGGACTATCATCACCCTAGAGTTTTTCAACCAGATTTTAGCTAATTATTTAATGTTGAATGAAATGAATGAACCTGATATTTTTGCAAAAAATTTCTCTGGTACAAGAATTGACATTATTGGTTTTTTTCACGTAACGATTCAATTTAGAAATAGGAAAGCTGACATAAAATTATATATTTCTCTCAGGGGCGTTAACGTTTTAGGATGGTGGGATCAGTGGCAATTAGGAATTTTGATTAATCCACGTGCCAAAGATCCCATTTCTCTATGTGATGACAGTCTCATGGGTACTGTTTCATTGATTGAACCATCCAATATTGCTACTACTTATACTGAAAAAGCTGATAATCTAGTAAAGTCTTTTGGTTCAGTTTTTTGCGAAAAATTAGGAATGCTCAAACATTTTTCACATAATATTGTTCTCAAGAGGAACCATACACCAATTGTACAAAAGCTTAGAGGTGTACCTATCAACATCAGGGAGGAACTTAAAAGTATGTTGAAAGATTTGCTAGATGAGGGCATCATTGACCAATCGAATCCTCCGAATGGGTTTCGCCCATAGTTCTAGTAAGAAAACCGGACCAAAAATTAAGGCTATGTGTAGATTTAAGAGCACTAAATGCTAATATCGTTATTGACTGTCATCCCTTACCCAATATTTTCAACATTAGATTTGAGATCGGCTTATCACCAGATCCCTTTAACAGAAACATCTAGGAAACTTACAGCTTTCATTACACCTCAAGGTTTATTCCAATATGTACGTATGCCGTTTGGGTTAGCATCGGCTGCATCCGTGTTCCAAAGGACAATGTTCCATATTTTCAGAGATTTGGATGGATACGTCAAATGCTTTCAGGACGACATCCTAGTATTTTCAAAAAATGTGAATGAACACGAATCTCATTTGCAAGAGGTTTGCAGAAGATTAGAGTCAAATGGGCTAACACTTAAAGCACATAAGTGTAAATTATTTCAGGAATCTGTGGAGTATTTAGGACACACGTTGTCGGGTGAGGGTGTTGTTCCTAAAAAATCAAATGTAGATGCTATTATTAAGGCTCCCGCTCCAATAAATAAGGATCAGTTGCTATCATTTGCTGGAATGTGTGAATATTACAGTAAATTTGTAGTAAACTTTGCAACTAAGATGGAACCCCTGAGAAAATTATTAAGACAAGGTGAGGAATTCAAGTGGTCTACTACACAACAACAAGCTTTTGATACCATCAAAAATGATATTATAAGTTCCCCTACCCTTAAGCCTTTCCGCATAAACAAGGAATGTGTAATTACGGCTGATGCGAGTTTGTATGGATTGGGCAGTGTTTTATCACAGAAAGAGGGTGATAATGAGTGGGTTGTAGCGTTTGCATCCAGAACTCTCAATGAGTGTGAGAGAAAATATGCAGTGATAGAAAGGGAACTTCTTGCTTGTGTCTGGGCGATTGAGCACTTCAGATTGTATGTCTGGGGTTCTAAGTTTGTCCTTAGGACAGATCACAAACCACTGGTCAACATTTTATCAGTTGGTGGTGGGTGGAACTCAACAGCCAGGATAGCCAGACTTTCCTCTAGATTACAAGAATACAATTTTGTCACTTGCTATGTACCTGGGAAGAAGAATGTTATGGCTGACTGTTTATCGCGTTTACCGTGTCAACAAGATGTAGTGGGCACTTTACATGAAGGTGATTTTGTGGTTACGGTTCAGGATGTTTTACAAGATTCTTTTCAAGATATTTCTGAATCGTTGTGGTTGGAGTGTGTACAGAAAGATGATAAATGGGAGGAACTCAAAAATTATATCTATGAGGGTTGGCCTAGCAAAGACAAAATTAGAGCAGAACTTTTGCCTTTCTATAATGTGGAAGAAGAATTGGAATTAGAGTCTGGTTTTATTTTTAAGTCAGGCAAGTGTGTTCCTCCAGAAGGGATGCAGGATGTCATACTTAAGGTGGCACACAAGACTCATCCGGGAATTTCATCTATGAAAAGATTAGTTAGGTCGTATTTTTGGTGGCCTGGAATTGACAGATTCATTGATAGAATTGTCAGAGAATGTCAGGATTGTGCATCCAGTGACAGGATGATGAAAACCATTACTCCACCCCTCAAAATGGTTAAGTGGCCATTGGAACCGTGGGAAAAAGTTGCATTTGATATTTCTGGTCCTTTTCACATGTTGCCAGAATCTTCTAAGTATGCGTTGGTCATGATAGACTACCATTCTAAGTGGCCAGAAGTTAAATTTGTACCCAAAGCTTCCACAGAGGCCGTGATTGGCTTTTTCAAGGACATTTTTACTAGAGAAGGTTGTCCCTCGGTATTGGTGTCTGATAATGGGGTGCAATTGACCTCTGTAGATATGTCTTCTTTTCTCAAAGAATGTAATGTTGTCCACAGATTAACATCTTTATACGAACCACATGAAAATGGGCAAGTGGAGAGATTTAATCGAGTGTTAAAAAATTTCATTGTGGAATCTGTCAAATTTGGAAAAAATTGGGTAAGTGCTTTACGAGAAAGGTTGTGGACTTATCGTATCACGCCCCACTCTACTACAGAGGTGAGTCCTTTTAAACTGTTTAAAGGTCGAAATCCAGCTTCCAGTGTTCTACCTTGGTGGTTAAAAGAAAAGTATAGCAAGGTTGTTTTGAATGACAAGGAAAATATTGTTGAGGTGGCTAAACGTGTGGAATGTAAACAGTTGAAAACTAAATCATGGTATGACAAGAAATGGAATACCAAACACATTTTTTTTCAAGAGGGTGAATGGGTCAGAATTCTTAAACCTGGTCTTTTGCCCAAAGGATCCAGCAAATTTACCGATCCAATTAAGATTAAAAAGGTGTTTACCAACAGTGTCATGACCCAAGACGGTAGGATTTGGAATATGTGTAGGTTAGCCAAGTGTACTAAGCCTTATAATGTTTACAATAGTTTGGCTGATAAACAAGTTGATGCTGACACAGAGGACTCTATAGCTCATAGAGTCAAGGGTGAAAAACGTGTTGTCAACTTACCTAAAAGATTTTCTGACTGAATGTAACTTTGTATTTTTTTTATTTTCATTTTTTTTTGTTATTCAATATTGTACATATTTGTTCTTCTCTTTTTCTTTTTGTTTTGAAAAGGGAAGATGTTGTATTCTTATTTCAGGTTGTATTTCTTTAAGAAGCTTGGTCATTGTCGCATGCCACTGCATGCGACATGTTTCCTTTCAACAGAGCTCTACATTCCACATGCTAGTGGAACTGACATGTTGCTGTCTTAGAAATCAGTTGTAGCTGTACTCTGTAACCTGTGGATGGATGGCCATGCTGCTAATAAATACATTGCAACTTTACAACCTTTTCCATGATTATTCAACACACACATATCAGGGGCACACCACAGCTTGTCAAGAATAGACTATGTCCTTGTCCCAGCAGCGTAGGCCAATACTATTAGAGGAATACGTCACTTCGGACGGGGCATGTAAGATCACTCCCCCGTGTGGCTGAGACTGGAGTGGGAGTATGTGACTGCAGGTAGAGTAGCCCCCATTAATCCATGGTACTTGAAGGATCCACATACCCGGAAAAGCATTGTCAAAGTCACGGATCACTACTTTCAGGAAAACAAGGATTCAGTTGACTCCGCACAAACTGTATGGGAGGCGTATAAAACAGTGGACCGGGGTGAAACGATCTCCCTGATAGCTGGGAAAAAGAGGGAGAGGCAGGCTGATCTTGAAAGAGCGGGAGAGAAAGTGGTAAAGTCAGAAGAGGAACTGGCACGGGCGGTTTCCTCTGAGGGCCTTCACCTTCTCAGATTGCGACAAGATGAGTTCCATAGCGTCGCTAGGGATACAGCCAGGGCGCAGGGTAGAGAGGTCCAAGGCAGTGTCTATGAACTCGTAGACAAAGCAGGAAAACTGATAGCGTGGCTGGATTGACGGGAGTGGGCATCCAGACTGGTGCCCGAGGTGCTAGTGCAGGACCCCAATCCTATAACAGACCCACAGGCCATAGCTGACACGTTTGCCGACCACTATCGAACAATATTTAGTAGGACCGGCAGGTTCACTGAAGAAGAAAATTTTAAGAGGCATAATACTTCCCACGCTCTCAGACAAAAACAGGGAATACCTGGACTCCCCTCTGACCGATGATGAGGTGGCGCAGGATATCCGGGGGTGAACTCGGGTAAAACAACAGGGCCTAATGATATTCCCATTGAATTATATAAACTGAATTCTAATAAACTTGCCCTCTGTATACGAGCTATGTGGAAGGAGAGTGGGAAGAAGGTACTGCTTCCATACGACCAACGAGTGGCTAACATAGTGGTCATATACAAAGAAGGCAAACCCAGAACTAGCTGCGCCTCATATCGGCCAATTTCACTTTTGAATGTTGAGCCTAAGGTCCTTGCCAAATTGCTGGCAGTACGTCTGATTAAAGGAATTACCACTCTGGCCCACCAGGATCAGTCGGGCTTCATGCTGCATTGAAACACAGCCCTCAACTTACGGCGATTACATGGAATATTGAGTAGAGCGTCTATCATACTGGAGCCGGCAGTGATAGTCTCATTAGACGCCACTATGGTGTTTGATATGGTGGAATGGCCCTATCTGTTTGCGGTTTAAACAAATTAGTTTCGGACAGGCATACATAGGCTGGGTTTGCCTTCTATACTACGGCCCGATGGCCCGGGTAGTGGTGAACAATCGTAAGTCTTCAGACTTCCAGCTAGGTGGGGATACTATGTAGAGTTGCCCCCTGTCTCCTCTCCTCTTTGCATTTGGCAGTGGAGCCACTGGCGGCTTGGATCAGGCAGGGCCGATCCATCCGTGAATTGAGGTGCTCGCTGGATTGGGAGGACAAGATATCTCTATATGCAGATGACGTCCTCTTGTACTTTACGAATCCTAGAGGATCACTAATCTGCCTCCTAGATGTGCTGGAAATATTCTGCAGGTACTCTGCATTTACCTTGAAGTGGCTCAAATCAGTGGTTTATGTCCTTAGGGGTGAACCGTCTATAATACCGTGTGGTTGCCCGATCCAGATCGTATGTGATGGATTCCGATACCTCGGAATCTTTGTGACATTAGAATCGAAACTTCGCTATGCCCGTAATTTGGACCCATCCCTCCAGAGACTTAAGAATGATGTCGCGCATTGGAGATCCCTCCCCCTTTCCATGTTAGGCAGGGCGCTCCTTTTCAAAATGATGGCTTTGCCTCGGTTTTTATTTGCGCTCCAAAACACAATGGATCTGGTTCCTGCGTCCTATTTTAAAGAAATTGAGAGTCTCCAGAGACAGCTTTTATTGGAGGGTAGACCTCGTATAGCATTTTCCAAATTGACTCTTAACTGGTATGACGGTGGAATTAGTCTACCAGACTTAAAGAAGTACTACTGGGCATCTCAATTGGCAACTATCAATCACGGGATCTATGGGCATCCATGTGATCCCGGATATGCCACGGACGATGGCAACTCCCTGGGGGTGACTATACTAGAGCGTTATACGCTAAACCCTGTAGGTACCCACTGACTGGACCTACTGTGCACGCCGTCCAAGTATGGCACTCCGTCACTAAACACCTAAAATGGGAGAACAAATTCACGTTAGCCACACCACTGTGGGGCTCTGAGAAATTGGGAAATCTATGGAAGTCCAAGGATAAATGGGGTCTCATAGGGATCTCCCGAATCAAAGATATCTGTGGGGAAGGAACGGTGCAATATTTTTTTGTCACTTAATGTTCAATATAAATTGACAGACACTGAACATTGCCGTTACCTACAAATCCACCATGCCCTACTCACTCATTTTCCCAGTGGCACGATACTCCCGGGAGCCTCCCCCTTAGAAGTTAGAACTAGACGGGCATCTTCCAGAGAAGACCATATCCCTAATATACAGGAAATTGATAAACAACATGGAGGATCCGTTACATGCCCTCAGAGGGCAATAGACCAGGAATGGTCTAGAAATCGATGATGAAGACTGGCAAGAGGCGGTCTCCTCCCCACGAGTAGTTGCAATCAAAGCCAGGCTGAGATTAGTACAGCTTAAAATACTGCATAGGATCTATGTAACGGGTCCCGGCCAGGTTCGTATGGGATGGGCCGAAAGTGGTGAGTGCAGAAGGGGTTGTGGGGAACTAGGAACATTCATCCACATACTATGGACCTGTCAGCAGATACAACAATATTGGAGAGACATTCACTGCACACTGCGATCCGTGTTGGGGGTGGATATGCAGCCTGAAGCCCAAAGATGTATACTAAATGTCTGGGAGCCTACCGATCTCAATACATACACCATGCAATGGGCAACATTAGCATATATGATTGCGAAACGTAACACCGCACAGCAGTGGGAGGCTAGTCAACCACACAAATTGCGGAAGTGGAAGGAGAATCTAGACTGGTGCATATACAGGGAAAAATCAGTCTTCAAAGCTAGGGGATGCCCTGGGAAGTGGATTAAGGTAGGGGGAGCATGGAACCAATACAGAGGTGGCATCTGTCTACCGCCAAGTCGTCAGCTTGACGCAGACACTACTGATTCCCCTTGATCTGATCAATATAATAATTGTATTTTTTTTTGTATTCTGTACAATGTCGCTGTGACAAATGAAGTAGCCTGCCTGTACCTAATTGATGGGCTTTGGTTGAGCTGTTTAATAAAAAGAAATATTTTTTTTTTAAATCTTTAACCAAGACAAACCTGGTTGGTGTAGCTGACCAGTGCTCCATCGCAATAAGCCTCATATTGTGCCTAGGACCCAATCTGCTGCTACCATTGACCAACATTGGTGCTTTGTGCTTTTTAGTGCTATTTCTACATAAAATTATAAATATTCACATCTATGTTACTCTTATAGGATATTTATAATGTTTGTGTAATTTTGTTTATTCAATTGTACTCTATTTCTGCAATTCAATTGGGATTTTTATTGTTTTACATATTGACTTCATTACTGCTTGGGTACTGCATCCATTCTTTACACATTGCCCTAAGTTAAGCTTGTCTGCTCTGTGCCATAGCTACCAGGGGCTTGAGCTCAGGTTCATTTATTGCCTTTGAGGGTTCACCCTGACAAGGGTTGTGTTTATTTCTTGAGCTGGGTCGTCCACCCCAAATAATAATCCAATTTCTTTCATGGGTGGTGCCTAAAATATGGAGTATGTAGATTGTCTGTATACTTTCATTTATTTACAAACTTGCTAGGAAATTCCAATAAGGCATTAGTAGGGGGATGAACAATGTGTTTATCGTTATTAGAGTATGTAAAATGTTCTCTTTGAGGCTCTCCCTTATACAAGTAATCATATTCCAAGGAACCTACCCCATATTTCTTGTAACTACTCCACGCACTCATTAAATGTATAAATAATCTTTTCATATGAGACCTTAACAAACATGTAACCTATACAAGTTTCATACAGTGGCAGTGTTGAAGTTCTTTGATAATATCAAATTCTTAATACATAGGATCTTGGAATCCTTTGATAGAAGCCCACCTCTAAAATTTTGGGCGACTTGTGACTCTTGTCGCTTGTAATAAAGAAATGACGTAGCTGCTCAACTGTAATACCTTATGGCTGTTTAATTCTTCAGATGTCACAATGCCTGCTGCCATAGCCAGCAATCAGCTGCAGTTTAAAAAAAAATGAAACATGGCTTTTCCTTCTTCTGCTCTGTTTTTCTACATGAGCAGAAGGTAGATATTTAGGGTAAAACATTTTTTTGTTGCACAATTTAGGAAGTTATAGGAATGATATATTCTCCCTACTTGTTTCTAAGCATTCTGAGCTACAGCATTTTTTAATGGACTTGTATTAAAACGATTCTAATATCTAATTGCAATAAATATCGAAGTGAATTTTGGTGTGTTTAATTTTGCTCAGAGATTTTACTTCACATTCTTCATGTTTGCAAAAATCCTGTCTCTTTTACATACACCCAAAATGTAAGTGGTTTCTGGGAAGGGTGATGGTGTAGCCATGTATTATAGAGAATAAAGTACCCACCATATATTATAAGGATATCGTTTTTCATCTTGGAGTTCCAGCACCATAGAAAGTAATTTGACCTTCAGCCTTTTCCTCTATAAGTTCATGAGACTCCTTGATGACTTGCAATATCTTTTTAATATATGTCCAAGGTACTTTTTCCCATGTATATTTGCCACTGTAAATGTCATGGAATGTTTTGTTGGATTGTGCCCTGCTGTGTTTTGTGTGGTTTTAATTATGTGTGAGTTAGGGTGCTTCTAATTGTTTACTTTAAATATGACAACACATTCTGCTACATTTCCAGCCAGAAGCGGCTCATGAATTTAAAGTTCTTGTGACAAGCAACCCTTTACCACGGTAGTCTGGCCAAAACAGTGGCAGAGACAAAGGGCCATATGTATCATAGTTCCGTTTTGCGAATTCCAAATAGCGAATTTTAAGGAATCGCTATTTGGAATTCGCAAAACGGTATGTATGTACAAAATCGCTTTTTTATAGCGATTCCTTACCATTCCTAATTTGCGATTAGCAAATTGCTAATCGCAAATTACCCATTCATTTCTATGGGCCAGGAGGCCCATAGGAATGAAGGGGCAATTTGCGATTAGCAATTAGCTAATCGCAAATTAGGAATTTTTTCAAGGGTGCAGGGGTGTCTCAAGAACACCCTGCTGCACCCCTGAAAAAGACATTTGGGGGCATATGGCGCACATACATGCCCTAAGGGCATGTATGGGCGTCATATGGCACCTTAGGTTTTTTTGAAAAAAGCATTATTAAAAGAATTCGCAACTTACCACCAACTAGAAGTTGGTGGTAATTTGCGATTCCTTAATGGCATTTATTGCATTTTTTTTCTTTGATACATTGCATTTAAGGAATCGCAAAATTTGCGCTTCCTTAAGTGCAATCGCAAAATAAGGAATAGCAAATTTAGCGATTCCTTATTTTGATGCAAAAATGTTTGATACATACCATTTAGGTATTTAGCATTTGCAAAGGCCGAACTTCTGAGAATTTCGGCCTTTGCGAATGCTAAATAGCTTGATACATATGGCCCAAAGTCCTAAATGCTTGCTTTATGTGAAGCCGCCTCCCAACTCCAAATTATGTCAAACTGCTGCAAACACTAAACCTGAGCCAATGCAATAAGCTAAAAAACGAATTTCTACTCATCGCTCCTGCCAGCTCCCAAAAACCTCCAAATATACTTGCTTAAAGTTAGTCATAACTGGACAGCAACTTGTAAACAAGGGATAAAGGCCCCCTGGCCGTACATCATAAGGATTTAGCAAGTCACGGAGGAATTCCATGACCACAAAGAAGAATTAGGCTGAAGGCCAAGTTCTTTCATAAAGTTCCTTTATTAAGTAACCTTGAAAATACTTAGAGGTGACTTGCAAAATTCTTATCCTACATGGCAGGGGGTACTTCATTCCTTGATTTTAATGATCACACCATCACCTTTCCAACAAACCACTTACATGCTTGGTGCACAGCTCTTTCAAATAAAAAAAAAGAGAGCGTGTTTGCAAACATGAAGACAAAATAGAATGTCTAGTGCAAGGTTAAAAACACCAAAAAAGCTGTTAGATATTTGTTGTAAAAAGATATTAGACACAGTTTAATACACATTAAAAAAGTATGGTAGAAAGTTGCAGAAAAAGTATACATTTTCTATAACTATCCATTGAGTGCAAGAAAAAACATTTTGTGTTAAGTATCTCCTTTTGTCTTGTCAATGTACAGCTAGAAAAACAGAGCAGAAAAAATAAAAGCAATGTGTTTCGTTCTTTATGGTTTAAATGTCTTTATTGATTTTAACACACACACATATCCATGTGCATTTACCTGTCTTCAAGCAATGTCTGAACAGTACAACTGGACAGAGCCAATTGAGGGCGCAAACCCAGCATTCAAAACAGAATCGGCCAATTGCACATACATGGAATAAAATTGTAGGAATGAGAAAAAAGGAGAAAACAACCCTCCTCACTCCCCAGGTCCAGTGACCCTGTCCCCCATTAACCCCACATCCCTCCCCCAAACTATGCTAAGCCCTCAATGACCCACTTAACAGTCCATCTTCCGTGGCTCCGTGAGACGCAGTAGTCTAAGATATTGTGGTCATGCGATTTCTCAAAATTCAGTAGCCAAGAGCGACAAAAATGGGTGCCATAAGTCATCATAGGTAGATCCCTCTCCTGCCATAGTGAGTGTCAACTTCTCCATCCCGAGCACATGCCACAGTCGGTGAAGCCATCCTACAAAGGAGGGTGCATTGGGAGTGCGCCAATGTGTAAGCGTGTTTTGTACCGCTGAGCCAAGTGCAATGGCTATCTGCCTGCCTCTACGGAATTTTGGTGGGTAGGTCAAGGGATTAGGGAGACCTAGTAATACATAAGCCGGGAAGCACGGGATCTCCATCTCAAAGTGCTTATCCACCTCTTCCAACACCTGAGTCCAGTAGGGTTGAATATGTACACATTCCCGACAACAAATGCACTAGGTTGCCTACCTGGCCACAGCCACGCCAGCAGGTCGCCTCTCGGTTATGGTCCATCGCATGTAGTCTCTCCGGGGTATAATACCGATATGTCACAACTTTTGTGAGTGTCTCTGTGAGTCCCATATGGTACGCAGAGTACCGAGCCCTGTAATATATCCCCTCCAATTCTTTGTGGCTGAGTGTCCTGCCTTGTTCTCTCTCCCATCGCTCCCTGCCAGGACTATGGGCCGGATGTAGGTCGGTCGGTAACGGTCGAAAATCGGTATTTTCGGCCGTTACCGACCGAGATTCACAAAATGGTATGTAGGGCCACATATATTACAGATTCGGTAAATTTACCGATCGGTAAATTTACCGAATCTGTAAAATACCGAATCGGTATTTTTACCGATTCGGTAACAATGAGATGTAGGTGGGACTCTTCTGAGTCCCACAAGCCTTACAGAATCGGTATTTTACCATGAAATCCAACTTCATGGTAAAATACCGATTCCGGTGTGCATGCACATGTGTGCATGCACACCTGTGCCATATGACAGGCAGACCTGCCCTTAGGGCAGGTATGCCTGCCACATGGCCCCCGAATCTTTTTTGGGGGTGCTAGAGGGTGTCAAAGTGACACCCCCTGCACCCTTGCCAAAATCGGTATTTACCGAATCGGTAAATACCGACCGGTAATGCCCCATTCATTCCTATGGGCTTCAAAGCCCATAGGAATGAATGGGGCATTACCGGTCGGTATTTACCGAATCGGTAAATACAGATATTTACCGATTCGGTAAAACGAACATCTGGATGTTCCTACATATCCACCCCTTAGATTTACCGATTTTTAATTACCGAATCGGTAGAATTCGGTAATTAAAAATCGGTAAATCTATTTTACCTACATCTGGGCCTTTATGTGTATGCCTGTGTGACCTGTAACATCTTGTAGAGATCGGAGACATGCGGGTGATGAGCCATCTTTTGTATGAGGATAGGCGTCTATCCGTGCTCGCGCGCACCTGTGGTTGGAGTGCCCAGTGCCGCACCTGTAGGTATCTTAGATGTTCAGTCTCTGGGAGACCGTATTCCTGCCTATATTGGGAGAATGGGGCGACGCCCCCGGCTCTGTACATGTGGTACAAGAACCGGCAACCAGCAGGTCTCCAATGTACAAAAGCCGTCTTGACTGTGCCCGGGGTGAAGTCAGGGTTGTCGACCAACGGGGTGAGGGGAGATGGGAAGGTTGTAAGGTCGTGCTTGATATTGGTGGCGTCCCACACCTCAAGGGGAACCCGCGTTATATGCGAGGCATACAAATTAGGGGGCCTATGAGGCTTGCACAGGAAAGGAATTCCCTGCAGCGGTCTTGCCGCAACCGCCTTGTCTTGAAACAGCCAGTGCTTCTCCGATTCCCATCTACTTCACTCAACCAAATATCGTAATTGTGCCGCCTGAAAGTACAACTGGAAATCAGGAACTCCCAGTCCTCCCATCTCCGTTGGAAGTGTCACCAGTGTTCTCCGCATTCGCGGTTTCCGACCGTTCCAGATTAACTGGGCCAAGTAGGACTGCATCTGTCGAATCCATCCAACAGGCTGCTGGAGAGGGAGGGTACGGAAGAAGTAGAGAATCTGGGGCAAAACAGTCATTTTGAACGCCGCGATTTTGCCCAACCATGAAAGAGGGTAGTGCTTCCACCGACCAATCTCACGACGGATTTTCCCGTAAAGTATAGCATAGTTGGTGGTATCCATAGTAGGGAGGGAGGAGGCCGGCTGGATTCCGAAATACGGGATTGTATCCACCGCCCATTGAATGGGAAACAAACTCTGTAAATATTCTTGGGTGGAATGGGACAGTGAGAGGTCTAAGGCCATCGACTTGTCTGCGTTCACTTTGAATCCGGCAACCTGGGCAAAGGCATCTAAGTCTGCTAAGGACGTCGGTAGGGCTCTCCTTGGGTTAGTTAGTGAAATCAACACATCGTCTGCGTATATACTAATTTTGTGAACATACCCGCCAAACTTGATCCCTTCAATTGCTGAATTCTGCCGTATTTTCTGAGCCAGAGGCTCCATGTATAGGGCAAAGAGAAAGGGTGATAATGGACACCCCTGTCTCGTACCCCTCTTGATAGGAAAACTAGAGGAGGTGTATCCATTAACCCTAACTGTGGCCGTAGGAAATTTGTAACAATTAAACATAAAGGTACGGAATTTCTCCCGTATCCCCACCCTCTCCAGCACCCGCTCCAAATATGGCCAATGAACGCAATTGAACGCCTTTTCGGCATCTATGGCCAACATCATATATTCCCCAGCCACCCGGGTAGCTTTCTCTATGAGGTGGAGAATCCGCGTAGTATTATCTGACGTCTGGCATTCAGGGATAAAGCCCGCCTGGTCCAGATCAATAAGGCCAGGCATATGAGAGCCCAGACGAGCGGCAAGAACTCCTGTGTACAGTTTAAGGTCAACATTGAGGAGGGATATTGGGCGATATGCCCCGCATTTAGTTCTATCCTTCCCAGGTTTAGAGATTACTGCTATTGAGGCTCCAAAAAGGTCTCTCGGTATCGCTCCCTGTTCAGCAAAGGAAACAGCTGGGTAAGGAGTGGGGCAAGCACAGCGCAAAGCTTTTTGTAGAAAATAACGGAGAAGCTGTCTGGCCCTGGGGCTTTCGCCAACTTACGGCGAGATATAGTGGCTATGACCTTTTCTGTTTGAATATTCCTGTCTAGGTGTTCGGCCTGAGCTGCTGTCAGAGATGGCAGGGAAACCGAATTTAAAAAGGCAACCCCCTTGGAGCTATCTGCCGGGTCCCCAGTATAGAGAGTAGTCTAAAAGTCGCGGAATGTTTCCGCTATAGCAGTATCTTCCGATACCATAGTCCCATCCGACCGCCAATCTTCTTGACCCCTTGTTGTTGATGGGCCTCCCGTAACCTATTGGCCAAAGGTGTCCACACCTATCTCCCCCAGTATAATAAGCGTGTCTCAGTCGTAGGGCTGCAAACTCTGCGCTGTCTTGGTAAAGCGCCGCTAATTGGTGGCGCATAGTCTTAAGCTGTCGCCACACTCTCGGGGCTCCCGTCCTCTGGTGCATCTGCTCTAATTCACAGACTTGTTGCGTGAGCTCATCTCGCTAACGATGGCGTTCCCTATTGTCAGCAGACGAGATAGCAATAAATTACCCACTAACTACAGCTCTCAGCGCTGCCCATTGGGTTGGAAGGGTTGTATCTGAGTTTGCATTATGGGAGAGGTAGTCAGTGATGGCGCCTTGTATGTGGTTTACTACATCAGCTCTGTGTAAGAGAGTGTCCCTGAGATGCCATACCCTGGAGGGCTGCAATGTGGGTGGGAGGGTGATGTGGTATTGAGAATCCTGGATCCGTGTTACGAACATCATCGATTCATGACGATTTTAGTATCAGCGAACCGCAAATGGCGAGTGCGGTATATACAAGCATTTCCGCCATAAACAGGTGACGACATCACCCTGAAATCGGCATTTCCGTCATGAACCCTCAGGTTCCATTTTGCGAACGGCATCGATTTTGTGATTGCCCTCACATAGCCAAATGACTAGGGCCAAAAACGAGTCCGAAGGACACGTACACCTTTGCTGACTCCGCTGAGACCAGGGCAAGCTGACTCCACTGCCTCCAGCCAAACCTGTTCGGCCAGGTCCCTTCCCAGTGGCCGAGTGAGATTAGTATCAAGGCACAACATACCATAAGCCTTTCATCACACGCAAGCCATGTCCTATCTTACACACACCTGTCACTGTTTTCTGCTTTATGACTCGCTTTACGAGGAGGAGGATTTTATTGGGGGTCCGTCGATATCTGATGGAAATACTGGGCCTTGCCGGGTAATCAATCATGGGCTGCACGAACTGAAGTATGTGTTTGACATCATGACTCTGCTTTTTCTTTGTGGTGAAAATATGTGTTTGGTCAACCGTAAAATAAGGAATGTTTGCCCGAAGCTTATTATTTTGTATAAAAGAAGAAGACTGGCTTTGTAATTTTGAGCAGTGTCCTGAGAACTTACACGCTGTTGTACTTCTAGGATATCTGTTACTGGCTGCATCCAATAAATACGATCTTTGACTTCACCTAGAAGACTCTGTGTTTCTGTAGTCTGAAACAGGAAGGACTCAGGAGTTTTCAGGTGTACTCCCTGGCACCGCCGGGTCCATAAAAACCCGGTACTCCAATTGGCGCCCAACGGGGGCGGTATCAGCGGTACCGGTCCAAGCCAGAGGTTTGTGAGGAGCTTTGTGTGAAAATTCCGGAGGATGACCAACCACTTCAGCGACCCCTGTATGTCGACGTGGTCCGAAGGTCTTTGCTGCAAGGTTTCCCGCGTCCCGACGGCTACGAAGGACTGCTGCCTTGACTATCGCCCTGGTTTGGACCCTTGATCCTTGGTAGAGCGAAACGATAGACGAGTCTTCTGGTGACGTCATCGATCATCGATATCTCAGTTAAGTATGAGTGGAGCGTCTCCCAGTCCTTAGTTTGGTTCTAAGCTTTTGGGTATCCTTCGGGACGGTTTTGTTTGGAACTTGCAAGTGCCAAAACCAAAGGACTCGTGTATTCACAAGACTATCGTATTCGATAATCCTTCGACGTTTGAAGCTAGACTAGAGAGCGAAGATGCCTGGTCTTAGCAGACTTGGAAATTTGTTTTGTCTTGGTTGTGATAGGGATTCCCGGTTGGAGGATTCGTGTCCTGTTCCTCCGATTGGAACTCCAACATATGAGCTCTATGTGAAACACGGCGTAGGCCCCATCACATATAATGAAGTATGGATCCGATACACCAGAAAAGATGGTGTTTTAAAATGGCCCCTATATGGTAGCTTTGACACAGAGATTTTAGATAATCTCGAGGTTAAACTTTTTAAGAAGAAAGCCCGGCCGGCTATGTTTGACTCTTTTCGACTATGGCGCAAGGAAGCCAAACAAAAAGAAATGAAACTAGCAAAGAAAAATAAACAAGGTATGTCAATGGTGCAAGCTGCTGTTGCGTTTAGGGATAATGAGGAAGAACAAGAGAACGAACAAATGCAGAGAATTAGGAAATTAGCGGTAGATAAATGCTTCCCGGTTTTGCCACGTAAAGAACAAAAATCAAAGGAAAAGATCGATAACGATCCTTTAATGTCTCATTTACTGAGTTCACCACCTCCTTATGCGCAGAGTGCTACAGCACCTCAGCAACCTTTGGTTGTGCAACCCCCGATTGTTGGACCACAAGTTCTGCTGCATTCACCAGCTCCTCTTCAGTTGGTTCCTACTCCTCCGGCGCAGCCCTCTCAAGGGCCGCCGCTTTTTCTACCTGCTCCGTCTATGTTCCCTACGACTTCGCCTACTGTTCCGACTACTTATCCTAATACTACCTCTGCTAATGCCTTCACCTCTGCTGTACCTCAGCATGTCTCTCCTGGTGCTTCTGTCCTTCCGTCAGTTTTTCCTTCTGTTCGACAGAGAATGGCCAACACTGTTGCTGGTCTTTTCTCACCCTTCTTTGGGTCTCCTAATACGACCCCTAGCATAGAATGAAGACAGTTGCAGAGTCAACTGCCTGACTATCAAGAAAGAGAATTACTGAATCGGTTAGCGCGTAAATGGGTTGTGGAACTGTGAAATATGATGTACAGTCTGTCGTGGAAGTCTTCCGTCAATGGGAAGCATCGAAGTAAAGATAAGTTTTTGAGCAAATGTGTGTATTTCTCTGTGAAGATTTGGAGGGAAATGATCCCGAACACGATATGCCCGAATTATACCGTGTACGGTTCGAGTTCTCGGAGGGCATGATCGTAGGCGCCGATGTTGAGAGAGCGGTTGCGACATTGTTGTCATATCGGAGTAAAGGGGGCACTTCTCGATCACTATTTGAGTGTGACACACCCGGTAGGAAAAAGGCGCGACAGTATCCAATGAGAGCGAATCCTCCGGTTTGGAGGGAAGGGGACGCAAATGCTAATCCAGCTATTCCGCTGCATTTTCAGCGTGTATGGGTACATGTTCCTTGGAAGAGATCTGAAGTGTTGGCTCTCAAACAGACATTGCCTGACCCCCGTAAAAATCCTGCAGGGTATTATAAGGAATTATCACAGACTGTAAGCTCATGCATTATGAATTTAGCCGATATAGACATGTTGTTTGGGAACGTTGTTCTACAGCCCTTATGGGGAAAAATTTGCCATGCCAATCACGATCAAGAGTTAGGTGATACATGGGTTAATATTGCTGCTATATATAACAGACAAGTTGGTGGTGCTAAACCCGAGCCTTTAATCGCTGAACTCCCTGGTAGAATTATTACTTATATGAAAACTCTAATGCCCGAATTGCGCGTTAATTTGGACAAGTTGTCTGCATGTAAACAGAAGAAAGATGAGACTGTGTCTGACTTTTTCACACGGTTCGAAGAGACTTTCGCGGATCATAGTGGTCAGGATATGGCTACCGAGGGTGGCCAGAGATTGTTCGTCGACAAATTTGTGCATAATTTACTCCCTGAATTGTGTAATAAGCTGAAGGATTCTGAGAGTGCTTGGGCTGTCTCGACGTCAGTACAGATTCTAGCTACAGCCCAGTACTATGAAAATAGGCGCAAGGATGAGTTAGAGAAAGTGTATAAAAAGACAAAAGAATTAAAGACCAAGGTTCTCCTACAGCAAGCTTATCCACCCTGCACTGATAACCAGCGCGACTATCAGCAACCTCAGCAGTATTCGAGGAACTTGCAAAGAAACGAGTTTCCTCAACAACGGTTACAGTATGGACCCAATCAGTGCGTGTATTGCAAGGAAGAGGGTCACGTTAAAAGTAGTTGTCCGGTTTTGTTACAACGCACGAAAGGCACTTCTGGTGTGAGAGGTCGAGGTGTTCAACAAGCCCCTAGGGGTAGGGGCCGTGGAAATTTCCCCCAGAACACGCGTTCCTTCCCGCCTCAGAATTCGATGAATAGTTTTGATCAGTAGAATCACGCATCTGGTAGGACGGCTCAGTACTATGCTGACGACTACTATGCAGTAGCAGAGAATATGAACAGTAATGATTGCTAGGACAGCCATGGACAAAGCGAGGGAGTTGTTTCAGTTCCAGTAGATCAGAATGGACCATACGTTGAGGTGATTACATCAGGTGTGTCAGAACCTTTTCTGTTGGATACTGGTGCTACAAAGAGTTCTATTATGCACTCAAAACTCCCTGGTGCACCTTTGTCTGGCGAAATGAATGTTTCAGTAGGTTTTTCTGGCGCCCCGGTTAGGAACCCGATTTCTAGCCCTATGTCCCTTTCTGTTGGACCTTGTGAATTGGAAGCACCCCTTATTCTCACAACAGGTTGTGGCGAAAACTTATTAGGATTGGACCTATTGAAAAGATTACATGCGACTTTGTACTGTTCTCCCTCTGGAGTACAACTTACACTGGGTAAGAGAGTGGTTTCTCCGATGTATTTGTCGAAGGATGCACTCCCGACAGAATTGTCTTCTCTTCCGAATACTCTTTGGGCTACTGGCCCTAATGATGTGGGTCTCTTGGAAATACCGCCATATGTTGTGACATTGAAAGCCAATGTTAGAATGCCGTGCATTCCCCAATACAAGATATCTGGCGAAGGTGAAAAGGCGTTGTTAGCGATCATTTATGATCTGATCGAAAAAGATGTAATTGAAGAGACAAGAGGCAATATTTGCAACAGTCCTGTGCTGCCTGTTTTGAAGCGTACTGATCCTTCCAAACCACCTGTTTACAGGTTTGTGATCGATCTTAGAGAAGTGAATAAAATTGTTGTGCCACAGTTTCCGGTTGTCCCTGATATAACTGCCCTATTGACTATGATTCCAGCTTCCGCCACTCGGTTCTCGGTGATTGACTTGAAGAATGCTTTCTTCAGCATCCCGATTGCCGAGGAGAGCAGAGATATTTTCAGCTTCAGTTTAGGAGGCCGAAGCTTCCGCTTCAAGCGCGCTCCTCAAGGCTACTGTGAAAGTCCATCCATATACAGTCAAGCTTTAAAAACACAGCTTGATACGATGGTTTTACCCGATGGCGCTACCATTATCCAGTACGTCGACGATTTGCTAGTCGCTGCAGATACTGAGGAGATTTGTAAAGAAGCCACTTTGTCATTATTGCGTCATTTGTCTAAATTGCATCACAAAGTGTCTCGATCAAAATTACAATATTGTCGACAAGAAGTGACCTACTTAGGTCACCTCTTATCGAAGGAGGGAAGGAAACTGACCCCAGAGAGAATTCAGGCAATCGCAGAATTGAGTGTGCCTAGGACACAGAGAGAAGTGCGCGCTTTCTTGGGCATTACATCATACTGTAGGCAATGGATACCAAATTTTTCCCTGTTGGCCAAACTTTTAGTGGCATTAACCTGTAAGGATACACCGAATCCCATTCCATGGTCTGAAGAGTGTCAGAGAAGTTTTTCCGAGTTGCGTGATGCGTTGTGTTCGGCTCCTGTGTTGGGTACCCCCGACTACAGTAAGCCCTTTACACTATATGTCCATGAGAAAGAAGGATGTGCATGATCAGTGTTGACGCAGTCTTTTGGGGACAAGCAACGTCCATGCGCGTATTTCTCATCGACTTTAGATCCAGTGGCTAGGGCGTTGCCAAGTTGTTTAAGAGCCACAGCTGCAGCAGCCGTTTCAATTCGACAGTCTTCTGGGTTAGTGAGGAATAATATGTTGATCGTAATGGTTCCACATGCGGTGGACACTTTGTTAAATTGAACCAAGACACAGCACTTAACTAGTGCTCGATTGTCAGGTTATGAGCTCACCTTGTTAGCGAGTCATGTCCATATTAAAAGATGCAACGCATTAAACCCAGCCACGTTGTTGCCGATTCCAGTTGAGACAGAGAACGCTGAAAAGCAACACAACTGTTTCTTTAGGACAGAGGAAGAAACAAAAGGGAGAGTAGACTTGAACGACACTCCTCTTACTGAATGTGATGGTACTCTGTGGGTTGATGGTTCGTGTTTCAAGTTGCCGAATGGTGATACGACTGCAGCATATGCTGTCACGACTTTGCATACGATTGTCGAAGCTGCACGAATCCCACGTAACTCAGCGCATGCTGCAGAGTTGATTGCACTTACGAGAGCATGTGTGTTGGCGAAAGGAAAACGAGTGAATGTGTACACTGACAGTCAGTATGCGTTTGGAGTCGCTCATAGTTTTGGACGTTTGTGGTGTGAGCGTGGTTTCCTGACTTCACATGGCACCAAGATCCAGCATGGTCAGTTGGTAAATGAGCTCCTTGAGTCACTGGCCTTGCCATTACAAGTTGCGATTGTGAAGTGCAGTGCACACAAAAAGGTCACGGATGACGTTGGTCGTGGTAATGCATTTGCCGACGAAGTCGCGAAAGAAACTGCAAGAAATGTGATGAGTCGAATGTATGTTGCAGGCCCTGCAAGATGGATTGGTGATGTTGGGATGTGTGAAAATACGATTGAGAGCGTGAAGTCGATTCAAGCTGAAGCTTCAGAGAAAGAGTTGAATGAATGGAGAGAAAGTAAAGGTAGATTGGATGCGAATGGTTGTTGGGTCGAATTGTCAGAACACCAACGATGGTTGTTGCCCGATGCGTATGTGCTTGCAGTGGTGACAATGGCCCATGGTATGGCTCATATCAGTGTGAAAGGGATTTGTAAGTTGTTAATGTGTTCAAGAATTGCATGGTGTGTTTGAAAAACAACCCTGGTAGGGGAACCCCGACTCCAGCTGGTCATTTTGCACCTCCAACGTACCCGTTCGAGGTTTTGCAGCTAGATTTAATCCACATGGAAAGGTGCAACAATTTGAAATACGTACTTGTTGTTGTTTGTGCCTTTTCAAGATGGGTGGAGGCATACCCATTAAAAGACAATACTGCCTTGTCCACAGCTAAAGCCCTTGTCAAAGAATTCTTCCCTAGATTTGGAATGCAGAGAATGGTCTGGAGTGATAACGGAAGTGAATTTGTGGGTCGAGTAATGAAGAGAGTATGCGAAGGGCTAAGCATCCATCAGAAGTTCCACGCTGCAAATCACCCCCAATCAGCTGGATTAGTAGAGTGCTATAATGGCACATTAAAACTGAAATTGGCCAAGATCCAAGCAAGCTCTGGTCTTAAATGGCCTGACGCCCTGTCTTTAGCACTCCTATCAACAAGAATGACTGCGCACTCGCGACTGGGACTTAGTCCGTATGAGATAGTGTTCGGCCGTCCGGCCAACATTTGGGGAGTGCCGAGGCCCACCAAGTTTAGCGAGGTAGAACACCCTGTACTACTTGATTACTTGTACGAATTGCCGGCTAAATTGCGTGTCTTACACCAACAGGTCTACAGCTCCTTACCGCCAGCTTCTGATGATCCAGGCCACGCAATTGAACCTGGCACCTGGGTCCTGGTGCGCAACTTTCAGCGAACTAAGAAGGAGCAGCCCCGCTGGACCGGACCCTTCCAAGTGTTACTGGCTACCCGCTCCGCAGTACGTGTCCACGGCAAAAAGAATTGGGTGCACGGCGCCCATAGTAAGCAGGTTCCATTGCCCTTGCCATACGACCGGTGGGTCCAGGAGGGGATTGCCGACTCTGACACGGAGACTGTGCCACGCTTTCTACCCTTCAGCGACGCTCGTGTGAAAGGAACCACTTCTGAATTGGAAAGCGATAATGTGTTGCAAGAAGCTGTGCCACCGTCAATTCGATTGAACACTACAGAGCCTGAACTATTATTCAAAGATCAAGAACTTCCTGAAAGAAGCCGTTATAATTTGAGACCAAGAGTCATGGACAAATAAAAGCAAATAGAGTTTTTATGATTTTTTTGGTTACAGGTTAAACTCTTCACCAAGGATCTATTAATTTTTTTCTTTTTGAACCGCCATCCAGGTTCAGCTGCTAAGGCCACGGTTGCTTAAAGTCTTCTGAGTGCAGCCTGAGACATAAGGTCGACGGTTCTGGTTGGTCTAAGGGAGTTGCCCTGGACTGACAGAAGCACTCTCTAGCAGAATCAACCTACCACCGCGGGCAGCAATTAGAGAGGCTGGATTTCCTTGAGTTGGAGAGACCTGCACGGACAATGACTTTCAGACAGAAACTATACAACGAAACGCTTTTTAATATTATGCTTGTTTTTACTATTGAGCTTAATAATGTTCTTAATTGGGTATGTGACATTCTCTTTTCAAGTAACGTTTGTGCCTACTGTGCAACCTACACCTCCTTCTACTGCCTCCTCGCATTCTTTCCACCTTCTGCCTGAACACGAGTCCGCTAGAAGATCAGAATTTATCAATAATTCCTTCGTTCAGCTCCTGCACCAACACCAGCTAGTAGTCAACACAACTAATTTTTGGGTGTGTGGTCTTATGCCACATACGACAGATAAGGGTATCCCGTACTTGGTCTTACCGTTTACCTACAATGGCTCTTTGTGGGCATTTCAAACAATGTTTATATACACCATCGAACCATATCCCCCACGTTCCACGAAAAGCAACTCTTGCAACAAAGCATTGGTGGTGGGAATAACAAATATGAGCAGAGACTTTGATTCATATAGAACGATTCCCAGAGATGAGTTGCAGGCTTATGATAGATGGAACATAACAGGATATGGAGTTAGTCTGAGTAAGGCCCAGCGAGCAAAGAGATCCTGCCCGATTTGGATCGTGCCCCATCAAGGTCACCTGTGCCTGCAAGGTAATGGTAAAAATCTGAGAGCTCAGTTAGGGAGAAGTGTCTGCACTGAGACATAAGTTTTTTCATCTCAGACTTCCCCTTCGTTCCTGGCAACTAAGGGCACCTATTTCATCTGCCATGATAGAGCCTATACATGGTTGCCCCCTGATTTCTCGGGCACACGTTTTGTTTCGTTCCTGTTGCCTCCCACCTACATGGCCGCGGCAGATTACCATAAGACAAGGATAGTTAGAGGTGTCATGAGTAAAGATGACACTGCCGGTCAAGAATTTGGAGATTTCGTAAAGGGTTTTCTGCCGTTTTGGGGCCCTATGGTGAAGAGCAGGAACATAAGGCAATTGACAAGGGTGGTTGAATCCACTGTCATCGAAACAGCCGATGCCCTTAGCAATTTGACTGCTGAGCTCCAGTCGGATCGCCTTATGACTCTTCAAAACAGGGTCGCACTGGACGTCATACTTGCAACCGAGGTGGGGTATGCAAAGTGATCCAATCAAGTTGCTGCATCTTCATCCCAGATAACGCCCCGACAGTCTACCAGGCCATCTCCAAACTGCATAAAATCTCCGAATCTATCCACACGGATAAAGGAGATTGGTCATTAGTGGGGTGGTTCTGGGGCTTGTATCCACATGGGGATGGAAGATTTTGATAGTCATTGGGATGATCTTAGCCATTCTTTTCCTGTTCTGTCTGTGTGTACAGTGTGCTCCTGCAGTGTGTGGCCTCTGTGCTACATCGTGTGTAAGGAAACCTGTATGAAGAAACAAGCTAAACAATAGGATGATGCTACAGCAACATCTCAATGACTTTAAGAATATAGACCTGGACTCAGATTAAATTGAGTATAGGTTATTGCCTATGTAAGGGCAAAAGAAGGGTCTGTGGTACTGAGAATCCTGGATCCGTGTTACGAACATCATCGATTCATGACGATTTTAGTATCAGCGAACCGCAAATGGCGAGTGCGGTATATACAAGCATTTCCACCATAAACAGGTGACGACATCACCCTGAAATCGGCATTTCCGTCATGAACCCTCGGGTTCCATTTTGCGAACGGCATCCATTTTGTGATTGCCCTCACATAGCCAAATGACTAAGGCCAAAAACGAGTCCGAAGGACACGTACACCTTTGCTGACTCCGCTGTGACCTGGGCAAGCTGACTCCACTGCCTGCAGCCAAACCTGTTCGGCTAGGTCCCTTCTCAGTGGCCGAGTGAGATTAGTATCAAGGCACAACATACCATAAGCCTTTCATCGCACGCAAACCATGTCCTATCTTACACACACCTGTCCCTGTTTTCTGCTTTATGACTCGCTTTACGAGGAGGAGGTGCCCGATTTTATTGGGGGCCCGTCGATATCTGATGGAAATACTGGGCCTTGCCGGGTAATCAATCATGGGCTGGACGAACTGAAGTATGTGTTTGACATCATGACTCTGCTTTTTCTTTGTGGTGAAAATATGTGTATGGTCAACCGTAAAATAAGGAATGTTTGCCCGAAGCTTATTATTTTGTATAAAAGAAGAAGACTGGCTTTGTAATTTTGAGCAGTCTCCTGAGAACTTACACGCTGTTGTACTTCTAGGATATCTGTTACTGGCTGCAGCCAATAAATACGATCTTTGACTTCACCTAGAAGACTCTGTGTTTCTGTAGTCTGAAACAGGAAGGACTCAGGAGTTTTCAGGTGTACTCCCTGGCACCGCCGGGTCCATAAAAACCCGGTACTCCAGTGAGAGTGGCGAGTACCGGAGGATGGTCCGATAGTGAGGCCACCCCTATCTCGACTGTGGTCGTGAACACGCGCATTGGGGCGGAAACCAGCAGGTGATCTAGTCTTGCGTAAGTCTTGTGTGCATTGGAGTAGTAAGAGTATACCCTATCTAGGGGGTGGAAACTGCGCCAAAGGTCATGAAGTCCTAAGTCATTTAAACGCTCGAGCCCCTGTGCAGCGAGTGCACCTACCTGGTGAGTGCGCTGACTGGATCTGTCCAAAAGGTTGTCAAATACTAGGTTTAAGTCGCCCCCTAAAATGATATTACGGTCCGATGTGGCTGTGGCCTCAGTAAGAGCGGAGTGTAGGAACCTCTCCTGGCCTTCGTTCGGAGCATACAGGGAACCAATAGTAAACGTTAGGCCGCCTAAGGCGAAACGGTAGGTCAAAAGTCTCCCCTTAATCTCAGCACCTTTATGCAGTACTTTCCCTTTAAACCGTTGTTCCACCAAAATCGCCACCCCAGCCAACTTATTAGAGCATGAGGAGAAGAACTGAGTGGGGAACTTGCAGGACCGCAGCCTATGATAGTCGCGCGCCAGCAGATGGGTCTTCTGAAGTAAACATAGATCTGCTTGTGTGTTCTCTAAAAACGACAATACCGCTCTGCGTTTCATTGGATTATTAAGACCCCTCACATTGAGGGTTAAAATCCTAAAGGTGATATCGGGAATGACCAGAATCTGGCAGGGTCAGACTTGTAGATAGGGGACTATGTGTGGCGCCGCCAGCGCCTTTGATTGCTAGGCAGGGAAGGGCAGTATGGACATGTGGAGCTACGCTAGCACTAAAGGAAAGTCGAACGTGGAGCACTGGACAACCCCCTCAAATCCCCCAGCAATTACCAAACTTCAAAACATTCTAAGGAAGTAAAAAGAGACAAAAAGATGTAGTCCATCAACCATGGTTGTTCAGAGAAAGAATATCGGGGTGGAATACCAACAGGAACGACATCTCCCTCCCACCAACGGCCTAGACCTTAGGAAATCAGACAATCGGTCAGGCATAGTGTCCAAAGTCAGCCGGGCTGGGTACCCGGGAGTTCCGCAGAGACGGCCTCCAAAGCTGATCTCCTGCCCTCCATGACCTCCGCAGCTCGGGTTTCCAGAGACGGCACCTGCGGCCCTACTGACGCCATCGAGGACTAGAATCATCCACTTCCTCCTTGGAATCTTCATCTCCACCCTCCGACTCCGGTAGTTCCACACCCAGCAGCTTGCAAGCCTCGGACAGAGAACGCAGCTGGTACAGTTTATTATCTATGCGAAACACTAGTCTGAACGGGACTCCCCAACTGTAGGTGATGATGCGCTGCTGTAAGTGCATAGTGATAGGCTTGAAGGTTCTCTTCTTCTGCAAGGTGAGGGCGGACAAGTCTTGATAACGTACAGGAGTGTGATCTCAAAACTGTAGGGGGTGCAGTTGTCGTGCCTTTTGGAGGATAGCCTTTTTGGTGCGAAAGTCTTGGACACAGACTAGTATGTCAGGCGGTGGGGCCGATGGAGTGCTCACAGGACCCACTCTGTGCGCCGGGTCCAGTCCCAGCTCCGTCTCCAGTTGTCTGCCCAGTATGTGAGTGAAAATTTCTCTGGAGTAGGCGAATAGATCCTTTGAATCCTCATCCATCTTCACCCCTCTGATACGTATATTGTGGCACCGGGACCTGTTTTCCAGGTCCTCAACGTGCAACGTGTGCTTGGAGGTCTACCTGTTGGTCATCGATCAATCAATCAATCAGAGTACTTGTAAAGCGCGCTACTTACCCGTGAGGGTCCCAAGGCCCTGAGGGGGGGGGGGGTGCTGCCACTGCTCGAAGAGCCAGGTCTTGAGGAGTCTTCTGAAGGCGAGTAGGTCTTGGGTCTGCCGTATGTGGGTAGGGAGGGTGTTCCAGGTCATGGCGGCGTGGTAGGAGAAGGATCTGCCGCCGGAGGTCGTTCGTTGGATGCGGGGGACAGCGGCAAGGGCGAGACTGGCAGAGGGGAGCTGGCGGGTGTGGGTGTGGAAGCTGAGTCTGCTGTTCAGGTAGGCTGGTCCGGCGTTATAGAGTGCTTTGTGTGTGTGGGTGAGGAGCTTGAAGGTGATTCACTTGTCAACGGGGAGCCAGTGTAGGTCTCGCAGGTGGGGGGTGATGTGGCTGCAGCGGGGGACGTTGAAGATCAGTCGGGCAGAGGCGTTTTGGATGCGTTGTAGTTGTCGTAGGTGTTTTGCTGGGATTACTGCGTAGAGTGCGTTGCTGTAGTCCAGTCTGCTGCTGACGAGGGCCTGTGAAACCATTCTTCTTGTTTCGGTCGGGATCCACTTGTAGATCCTGCGGAGCATGCGGAGGGTGTTGGAGGAGGAGACAGCATTGACCTACTTAGACATTGAGAGGGAGGAGTCGAGGATGAATCCTAGATTGCGTGCATGGTTGGTGGGTGTTGGTGTTGTTCCCAGTGTAGTCGGCCACCAGGAGTCGTCCCAGGCTGATGGGGTGGGTCCGAGGATGAGGACCTTCGTCTTGTACGAGTTCAGCTTCAGACGGCTGCTACTCATCCAATTGGCGACGGCCTTCATTCCCCCGTGGAGGTTGGTTTTGGTGGTGTGTGGGTCCTTGGTGAGGGAGAGCATGAGCTGGGTGTTGTCAGCGTATGAGATGATGTTGAGGTCATGATGGTGGGCCACTTGTGCAAGGGGGGCCATGTAGACGTTGAGCAGCGTTGGGCTGAGGGATGAGCCCTGGGGGACGCCACAGATGATGTCGGTGGCTTCGGATCAGAATGGTGGGAGGCGGACGTTCTAGGTTCTGCCGGAGAGGAAGGAGGTTGTCCAGTCAAGAGCCTTCTCTTGGATTCCCGCTTCTAGGAGGCGTATCTTTAGAGTGTGATGGCAGACCGTGTCGAAGGTGGCTGACAGGTCCAGGAGGATGAGGGCTGATGTTTCGCCGTATCTAGTTGGCGCCTGATGTCGTCTGTGGCGGCGATGAGGGCTGTCTCAGTGCTGTGGTTTCGTCTGAATCCGGACTGGGACGGGTCCAAGATGTTTTCGAGGTGGCGGGCCAGTTGCATGTTGACGATTTTCTCGATGACCTTTGCCAGGAACAGGAGCAGGGAGATGGGCCGGAAGTCTTGAGGTCCTTGGGGTCCGCTTTGGGCATCTTGAGGAGGGCGTTGGTTTCGGCGTGCTTCCAGCTTTCCAGGAATGTCGCTGTTTCGAAGGAGATGTTGATGACCTTCCGTAGTTGGGGTGCGATGTCTGCGTCTGCTTTGTTGAATACGTGGTGTGGGTCGGGGTCAGACGGAGATCCTGAGTGAATGGAGTTCATGACCTTGCGTGTCTCGTCATCGTTGACGTTGGACCAGGAGGTCAGGCGGTTGGCGCTGGTGGTGTTCACAGGGGTGGTGGAGCCTGGAGTAGTCGGGGCTGGCGTGGTGTTGAAGCTGTCGTGGATGTCAGCGATCTTGCGGTGGAAGAAGATGGCTAGTGAGTTGCACAGTTCTTGTGAGGGCGGGATGTCGTTGGCGTTGGCGCTGGGGTTGGAAAGTTCCTTTACAATGCTGAAGAGCTCTTTGCTGTTGTGTGCGTTGTTATCCAAGTGATCTTTGAAGGAGGATCTCTTGGCTAATCTGATGAGGTGGCGTCTGCGGGTGGTGTCCTTGTGGGCTGCGTGGTTGTCCGGTGTGCGTTCATGGAGCCATGTCTTCTCCAGTTTCCGGCATGCACGTTTAGAGGTCTGGAGCTCGTCGGTGAACCAGGTGGCTCTGTTGTTGGCGTGGCTGTTGGAGGGTTTCGTGAGCAGGGCGAGGGTGTTGGCGCACTCGTAGATCCACTGTCTGAGGTTTCGGGCTGCAGGGTCTCGGTTGGTGGGGTCAGTGGGTGGGTTCTTGGTGAGGGAGGTGATCAGCTGGTCTTCGGTGACTTTGCTCCAGCAGAGGCGAGGCAGCTGTTGGGTGCGGTGGTGCGTGGTTGGTTTCTTGAAGGTGAAATGGTTGCAGCGGTGGTCGGTCCAGTGGAGTTCGGTGGTGTGGTCGAAGGCGACGTGGGAGCCTGTGGAGAAGATGGGATCCAGCGTGTGGCCGGCGGCGTGGGTGGGTGCGGTGACGAGTTGTCTGAGGCCCAGGTTGGCGAGGTTGGCGATCAGGGTGGCGGAGTTGGTGTTGTTGTTGTTCCCGAGGTGGAAGTTCAGGTCCCCGAGGAGGATGTAACCCGTGGAGGCGAGTGCGTGGGTGCTGGCGAGGTCGGCGATGGAGTCGCTGAACTGAGCCCGGGGTCCGGGGGTTCTGTAGATAAGTGTTCCTCTGAGGGTGGTGTGGGGTCGGTGTGGATCCGGAAGTGCAGGTGTTCGGCGGTGTTGAGGGTGTCATCTGCGTGGGTGGCGACCTTGAGGGTGGACTTGTGGACGATGGCTATTCCTTCTCCGATTCCGTTGGCGCGATCCTTGCGGGTGATCTTGTAGCTGTCCGGGATGGCTATGGCGATGTCGGGCGCCGAGGAGTCGTTCCACCAGGTCTCGGTCAGGAAGGCCACGTCTGGTGCGGAGGTGTTGAGCAGATCCCAGAGCTCAACGGCGTGTTTGCGTGCGGAGCGGGTGTTGAGGAGTATGCAGCGGAGGTGGTTGGGTCCAGTCCTTGGAGGTTTGGTGGTTCTGTCGCAGGTGAAGCTGCAGGTGTGGCAGGAGAAGGGTCTGTGGGTCCGTTTTGGGGTGGCCTGGAAGCAGGTGTGGTTTAGGCCGGTGTTGAGCACGTTGAGGGTGCTGGCGTTATTGTGGATTCTGGTGTTGTGGCGTTCACGGGGTCTAGGGGTTCTGGCGCTGGGCGTGGCCCAGGTGCGGATGAGTGCTGCACACCAGCGGCACGCCCGGTGTGCGTGTCCGCCAGCGCATATGAGGTGGCTTGGGAGGGAGAAGCAGCTGGGAGGCGGGAGCGGGGAGATGAATGGGTGTGCAGGGGGGGCGGGCAGCAGGGATGCAGCAGCAGGAAAGGGTCGGATCAGGAGCGGCGGCGGAGCGGGGGGAACTGGTGCACAGGGCAGAAGGGAAGGAAAACCCAGGAAACAAGGAAGCAGCAAGAAGGCAGGAACCAGGCAGTCAGGTTACGAGCAGCCGCGTGGCGGCGACCTGCCTGTCAAAGATCACAAAAAAGCGCAGAAAGGTCACAAAAAACGGGGGGAAACGAGTGGCACAGAGGCACAAAGGTCACAAGAAAAGGCAGAAAAGGTCACAAAAAACGGGGGGAAACAAGTGACACAGAGGCAGAAAGGTCACAAGAAAGTCCAGAAACGTCTAAAAAAACGGGGAGAAACGAGTGGCACAGAGGCAGTAAGATTACAAGAAAGGGCAGAAAAGGTCAGAGAAAACGGGGGGAAACGAGTGGCACCAAGGCAGAAAGGTCACAAGAAAGGGCAGAAAGGTCACAAAAAATGGGGGAAAACGAGTGGCACAGAGGCACAAAGGTCACAAGAAGGGGCAGAAAAGGTTACAAAAAACAGGGGGAAACGAGTGGCACAGAGGCACAAAGGTCCCAAGAAAGGACAGAAAGGTCACAAAAAGCAGGGGGAAACGAGTGGCATAGAGGCACAAAGGGGAGTAGAGGCAAGAAAAACGAGTACAATCAGGGGAGCAGAACGCAAGAAAAAAGTGTGCCATCAGGGGAGAAGAAGGCACAAAAAACGGGTACAACCAGGGGAGCAAAGGCAAAAAAAACAAGTGCAATCAGGGGAGCAGAAGGCAAGAAAAACGAGTGCAATCAGGGGAGCAGAGGCAAGAAAAACGAGTGCAATCAGGGGAGCAGAGGCAAGAAAAACGAGTGCAATCAGGGGAGCAGAAGGCATGAAAAACGAGGGGAGCAGAGGATCCGGAGAATCTCCTGTTGCAGAGCCGCTATCTCTGTGTCCCTCCCATCGCTTTTACCTTCCAGATCAGCGACTCTCTCGCCAATGCCGTCCACATCTTGTCTGACCTCCTGAATCTCCGATGTGAACTCTTGCTTGAGGGTATGGATATCTTCCCTCAGAGCAACAAACATGGATTCGAGGAACACCTTGGTAATGGGTTCAGCTCCGTCTTCCTTCCCTGGCTTTGGGCCCGAGGACCCCGCCGCTGCATTAGAGGCCATTTGATCCGCTTGTGCCTTGACAAACAAGTCTTTAATGGTCTTATCCTTTCGATTTCTGGAGGAGGACATAGCACTCTCCGGTTAAGGCTCAAGAGCATCGTGCAGGGCCCCCCCTTGTCACTGCGATCAGCTCCCCTTCAACAATTAGTGTCAATTGATGCCCCCCCGGCCCACAGAGGAGTCAGCACACTGGGCGCTTCAGGAGGTGTTATGAGGGGTGTTGTTCTCAACCCCCCAATATGCTCAGGGACTCTTGGTTTTGGCACGGTTCATGCTAGGTCTCACAGGCCGGAATCTAGCCACTCTTCCCCGTGGCACACCGATGCTCCCAATGTGCTCAGACTGTGGCGCTCTCACCTGCCTCAAGCTACAAGGGTCTCCTCTGGCGTTCAGTCTCGTCTACCAAAGCCCAAGCCGGGCAGCTGTAGAAGCCGGGGTGGGGCGCGGGTGATGCTCGGACCGCAGCAGATCGTGCCGCGCTCCCCCTCCGCTGCCGCGCTGTCGATCAGTCCAGGGCTAAGCGTACCCCAGCCACAGTCAAATCCGTCTCCACCACCACTGACGCCAGCGGCTGCCGCAGACACCAGGGGCGACAATTATAGAGGGGCACTCCCGGAAGCAGCACTTCACACCATCAGTCTGCCTCCCGACTCTGGGCTATGCACAGATATGGTCCCACTCAGCCTCTCCGTTCGTGACTGTGGCACGCAGGTCAGTAAGCGATGGCACTCCAGACCCCGCCACCGCCCAGCGCCGCTCAGCCATCCACCGCTCCACTCACCGGTACCCCCAGTGGGCTCCTCCGCAGTCTCCAGCCACCAACCAGCAATCTAAGCAGCAGGCCCGAACGTGGGCCCACAGCAAACCAGTGCTCTGAGCCTCCCTCATGCATGTATTTAAACCGGGCAGTTCGTATCACGTGGGGGCCCCCAGCCGTTCTTCAGGCGATGGGTATCTGGGCCCTCCACTCACCAGCAACACCCCTGGGGTCCACTCTGATGTCTGCGCCGATCCGGGCGTGGCAGGCATGTCGCAAGATGGCGGCCCTGCTTCCTCTCCACAATGTCGCCACTGGACCCCGTCACCAGGGGAGCATCAGGGCTTAGTGGGGCCGGTTTGTCTCAGAGGAACGGGGCTCCGGTGCCGATCTCTTCTCACCGCGGCTCACCGGTGGCCACGAGTCACGATGTAGGCCTCTACTTCCTGCGACCCAATCCAGCGTCCCGGGCCCAGACTAAGATGGCGGTCAACTTGGCTCCGCCGTGAGGCTGTCGTTCCCGAACGCGCGGGGGGGGAGGGCACCGGCCCGTCTCCGCCGGGCCGCCGCAGCGCAGTCCGCCACTCAGCCTACAGCACCCAGCAAGGGCGACTGGCGGCCCAACAAGTCACTCACCTCTCCGCCACAGCTCTGGACCGCGCCGAGCCTCCTCCAACCGTGGCAATGACCAGCCTGCCGCTCGGGTAAATCAGCCCTCTGGAAGCCACTGACTGCCTCAAAACTGTCTCCGCTAGACCCTGGACAGTTTCCCACGAAGATGAAGGCCGACTGTAGCAGGTACAGCCCAGGGAGCAAGTGCTAGTGCAGGTCATCGGCAGGAGCTCTAGAGCAGTACGTCTGCTCAGTCGGCCATCTTAGCCACGCCCCATGTTTCGTTCTTTAAACAGCTGCTTTAATTATGCTCCGTGAGATGACCTGCCCTTCCCTTGGTTGCTGGCTCTGGCAGCAGGCACTGTGATGTCAGAATTCAACTGTAATAATAGGTATTACATTTGAGCTCTGGTGCCATTTCTATATAATTGTTGACTAGGTGCATCACAAGTCGCCCATGATAAAGAAATGAAAGAAAGGTTTTTATACGGGGATTGGAGAATCCCCTGTATTGTAATGCACTAATTTGATGAGCCTCAACCTTGAAACACATTTGAACCTGTAGCAGCAGATGAGCCATTTAGCCAATGGAGCACAATTAGAACATGTACAGATAACGCCACATGATGATTTCAAACAAGTAATTAAAATCCTAGTTCTGTCAAGACTAGACTATGGTAATTCCCTACTTCTGGAGAGTCTCCAAATCTTTTTTTGCACAGTGTAGACACATATAGCTGTTTCAAGGCCACGATTACCAATGCAGACTTGTCATATTTTGATTTTGTTTGGTTGCTAAAGTCAACCTGATATATGGGAGCCAACAGAAAGAGCAGTGAGAATGAAGAGAGGAATAATTCACAAGTGTTCTTGTGCAGCTCAAGGAGTTCATTTAGGGGTCACAATAGGTAGCAGCTTCGGGCCCTGGCTTGCCCCTTGCTATCCCTGGCACTGCTTTTGTGACCCCTGGCCTCAGAGGCAGTTGCAGCTCCTCGAGGGAGTGCTGCGGGCGGTGAGGCGGCACGGGGGAGGGGCAAGGTGGGGAGTAGTAAACTCCGGCATATGGCAGACCGGAGTTAAGTAAATAAATAAATAAATAAACCGAATTACATTGCGCGTGCTGCATTGCAGCACGCCCAATGTAATTTGTTTTATTTATTTACTTAACTCCGGTTGGCCGTATGCCGGAGTTTACTACCCCCTGACCCTCCCCACCTCACCACCCCGCAGCACTCCCTCAAGGAGCCGTCACTGCTCAAAGGTGACAAAATCAGTGCCTGGAACACAGGGGAAGCTCTTCCTAAGGGATGCTGGTTGGAGCTCCACTTACCTGGTTTCTGTCAATTTTTGGTATTATACAAAAGTGAAAATTATTGCTCACTATTAGTGTAATAAAAATGGAATACATTAGCTGGAATATGACCATACCTGGAATCTGAGGTAAGTAAAAAATGCTGTTAAATGTTTGTTGCATGCATGCTTGTGGATGAGAGTGTGTGTACGTGTAAGCATGAGTGTTTGAGTCAAAGTAAAGGTCAAATGGCATGCTATTCCACTACCCCTGGCATTTTGGTGAATTGACGTCCATGGCGCAGCCCAGTTGAAATTTGTTTTGGGGTCACGAAAGAAACGAAGCAAAGCACCAACTCGGCGGGTCTCTCTAATACCAGCAATTGTATTGATGACCATCATGGGACTAATTCATATGGTGGTACTGTTGAGAATGAGCCAGTTGTTCACCAAGAAGTAACATCTGACTCTCCATACATTCCTCTACCTATCATTAGTCTGTGCCCAGGCTCCACTACCTCATTTGACTTATTGAATTTGATGATATGGCACTCAGTGGCACCCTGAGTCATTTGTACTTCTGAAATACTCATGACATGTTCCTAGCTTTACTTCCCCCTTGACTCTCTCTCACTTCCTGTTCGTGGTTGAAAGTTGTGGACATGTGCTCATAGTCCTATTGTTCCTCTGAGTTATTTTGGCAGTTTGTGCAAGACAAGAGGATGCATGCTTCTTTGAAAGAAAGCTAACCTAGCAAGAAAATAGTGCAACACTAATCATTATTTGCTTGTCTCTTGTCCGCAAAAGCCCTTTACACATGCCACCGACAAAGTGCGTTTTATAACCAATGCTGCCTTTTACGATTTAAAGCATTTCCAGTCTTTTCAACACAGACGCAAAAAGTGCTAGTCACAAACATAATTGTCAGGCTCCTAGCTTCAGGTAAAGACTAATATAGCCTGAGAACCCGATGTAGTGGACTCTGCCAGCCATTCGGCGAGAGCCTTTAACAAGGGAGCGTTCCTTCAATGGATGTAGAGCCAGCTTAGTCTAAGACTATTAGAGCATTCCGCCCCTTGAGGGCAGACTGTTCTAATTTGTAAAACTAAGGCATCACGGAGCTGGAGAGGACTGAAATCCCATCGAACTATGTGAGGCCTTTGTTCCAAGCAGCAGCTGTGAACAAACATTGGCATGTTGATGCTCTGGGCTTCTACCAGCCATTAGAAGCCCGGAGCACTCCACTGTTTTCAATGGAGCGCTCAACATTCCAATGTTCTAATATGTAAAAGAGTTCTACATAACTGGTGGGCTCTTTCCATTTCATAATTATCCTTACCAAAGTACTCTGCCCTGGATTCCCTCACGATATATTAGACGTAGTTTGCACTATTTGCAAACTGTACTAATCAAATAAAATATATACAGTTAGGCCTTTTTTGATCTGATTACATTCACTCTAGTGTTTAGCACACACAATGAAAGTTTCAGGTAGCTACACTCGCATACGCTGGAGTGCTGTAACTCTGTGTATAATTTGAATTTTTGGAAATCCACATGGGCATGTTTAAGATGCTTGCTATGTTTTGCGAATGTTAGTATTTTCTTTTAACTTTTTCTAACATGAAAATCATGTTTTTCATGTGCAGACTTGTACTTCCCTTAGACACCCATTAAAGAGTGGTGTTTGGTCAATTTTCCACACAGATGGCCTAATTTACAAACTGGACTTTATAGTTCATATTGTAGTACTACAGTAGTATTACAATATATACAACAAAGTGCTATTCAAAGTCTGCACTTTTGTAGTAATTCTGCAATGGTACCATAGCAAACTTACTGCACAGTGATATTCACAAACTGCACTTTGTAGTAAATTACATTTTTTTTTGGTCCTCATTACCCATAGACTCCAATACCTGTCACCCAGACCTTTACTTCAAATTTTGCCCACGGTCAAGTATGGGGGGAGACATTGCCCAGGAGGCTATGTCTCTCTCATATAGTCCAGTTTCCGGAAGCTCCATTAAAAAACGCAGCCAGGAAAGTTATATAGGTGTTATCATTAGACAAGGTATATGCTCCTAGATTTCCTACTCCTACCCCTACCCACTATGTTAGCAATCCCCAGAACTTTTTCTTCTTGAATGCTTTTCCCATTTATTCCATTTTGGACATATAGATTAGGGCATTTAGCCACTCAGCATGTTGGGGAGGACTACCACTCACTCGCTTTCGACATATTTCCCTCCTTGCCAGTAACAATGAATAGATCAGGAGGTCTCTAGCAGCCCTTGTAATCCCCTAAACCACTCCAAAGGTAACCACAGAAAGCCTTACTTGAACATGTAACCCCAAAATGCTTGTAACAGTCTTACCCACTTCATCGCAAATCCTCAGAATTCCAGGACATTGCATAAACAGAGGGACGTCGGTCGCCTTTTCTAAACCACACTTAGCACATTTGGCTGCTCCTCATTTCCCCATCTTCGACAATCTCTCACTCGGTGAAGTGAAAAAAAATGATTTCATCTTAAAAAAGCAGGTTTAGCAATGGAAAATAATATGCACATCGATACTTGCCACATATTTTGTAACTGCTCCCTCGGCTGCCATCCTCCCCGTAGCTCTTCTGTCCATCACGATCTCTTCAGTTCCCAATGCCATATTGAAACGTCCTTCCTTTCTGGAGGTTTCCCAACAAGTTGTTTTTCCAAGTAATCCCCAGTGCCCAAGAGTGATCTCAGACTTTGCTCCCAGATTTTTGAATTTTGAAGCTTCTCCTCAGCATCTTACTTATGTCATCCCAGAGAATAAGTTAACCATATTGAGCAAGTTCGCCCAAGTGGCGTATTCCAGCATTCCTTATTAGCAGAGCTAATTTATCCTTGAGGCACTCTGGCGTATCTGGTGAGTCCCATATGGGAGCCAAATTTGAAAAATATTCCAATTTAGTCATCCATCTGATGTTAAACCACATTCTGGCCAGTGCTTGCAGCTCTTTTAGTTTAACTTTTTAAAAGAATTTCGGATCTCCGAACGTGAATAAGAAATGATCTGCTTCCTCGGTATTCCATTTTACCATTGCACTAAACACTGTCCCCAATTCTGAGTCGTCTGGGGTGTAAAAAAGTATTCTGGTTTTTGTCAACCGGAAAGCCCAGGCATTGTATTGGATATCTGGCAGGGATAGGCCCCATTCTCCTTTCTTCTATGCAACTTTTCCCATGAATTCCTTATCCCCTTGTATGCCCAGACAAAGGGATTTATAGCCTGCTGCACTTAATCAATCAGGGCCTTCTCAAAATGTAAGGGAATTGTATTGAAGAGAAAAGTAATTTTTTGCAATTTCACCATCTTTACTAAATTGACCCTACCGAAAATAGTTAAGGGTAGATGTACCAGGTTGTTTGAAGCACGCATTGCTAAACCACTCATGCCTCAACAACGCGGTTGCAACAAATGTGTCTTAACCATGTATTCTTTTACCATGCATGCCTTTACAAAAATGTCACTGTGAAAGGCATAATTGGTAAAGGTATATGTGTAGTTAACATCACACCACAGTCCCCCCTAAGCCCTAAAGCCCGACCCCATATATGCAATCTACTCGCCCCAGCCCGAAAAACTACCCCAAACCCTCAACCTGAACCCTAAAACCCAGCCCCAGTCCAAAAAAACAACCCCGACCCCAGACCCCACCCTGAGCCTTAAAATTGATCCAGTCCTGAACATTGCCCCTTCCCCTCGCCCTAAAACCCAGTCCATGCCCTAAAAACTACACATCCCCAGCCCTAAAAACTACCCTTTCCCCCTGCCATGAGCCCTAAAACCCAGTCCCTTCCCATATAACTACGCCGCCCCCAGCCCGCCCCCGCCCTGAACCCTAAAACTTCCTCGAGCCGTAAAAACTGCCCCTTTCCCGCCCTAAAACGTAAATAAAAAGTTAGAAAGTACTCACCCAGGTGCCATTTCATCCCCCGATTGCAGGAACTCTCCAAATCTCCAACATGCCTGCCAACTCGCTGCAATGCTAGACCGCTAACTGTCTTTACCACACATTTGTGTGGCTAAGGCATATGCATGGTAAAGGCTTATCGGTAGTTAAGGCAAGCGTGTTCCGCTTGCATGAAAATGGCATGCGTGGCTCAGCCCGCATTGTAAAGGCTGTTTCCTGATGTAGCCACCCCTTCATTAAGGTTTTAATTTCAATTAATACTTTCCCAAGGTTTACTTCACGGATTCTCTTGATGTCCTTCATGATCTTTAAACCCAAATATCTCATATCCTTCTTAATCAGAGGGTTATCCTTACCCAGAATCCAAACCAGGATCTTTATTTTCCTGCGTTCACAGCATCTCCTGAAACCTTGTCGAAGTCTGAGGATATCTACAAGATAACAGGCAGGGCCAAAGCAAGATCTGACGTGAAAACCATACGGTCAAAAGCATATAATGAGCTCTCCTTTTTCCACCTGTTGTAGCAAAAAGACAGGATAGTGGGTGCAGCTCTAAGTTTAGATGCCAAGGGCTCTATATAAAGATTAAACAATTAGGGCGATAGAGGACAGCCTTGTCTTGTTCCTCTAGATATTTTAAAGGTTCAGGTTAAATTTCCCTTCACTTATATTCTTACCAAGGGATCCTTATAAATTAGATGTTTTGCCCTACAGATGTTTTCCCCCTAGTTTATGTTGTTTTAAGATGGTAGCCAAGTAAGACCAATTCACTCTCTCTAAGGCCTGTGTTGCATGTAATGTTACCACTGCTAAGGGAATAGTATGAGTAGTTGCAAAATCATTAGACCCAATAAGGCCATATGTTAGCTCATGTAATATCTTCCTCTAATAAACTTCATCTGATCATTGTGTAATAACCCTCCGGTTTCTTTGCTCAACCTCTCTGCCAGAATGTTTGCAAAAACTTTGTAGTCGCTATTAAGAAGCGACATTCGCCTGTAAGATTCACATCACAGGGGTTTTTCCCTGGTTTCAAAATAAGTGTCAGTATGTCCTCATTCCAGGATTTTGGCAGCTGCATACCTTGTTGTAGGATCTCCCCAAACATGGATGTCATATAAGGGAGTAATGAATCTCCAAGAATTTTCTATAGCTTAACTGGTATACCATCTGCGCCTGCTGCTGAACCCCCTCTGCTTGAATTGATGGCTCTTCGGATCTCATCCTGGGTAAAGGCCTGAATTAAAAAGGCCTGCTCATTTGGTTCAACAGGTTTCAAACAGTAAATTACACTTTTCATGAGGTTTAATACTTTTTGATATTCAAAGACTGTGTTTTTGTAGTAAACTTATTGAAAAGTGTAAGTTACCTATGTGAATTAGGCCCTTAATACATCACCTACATCTGATTAATTTAGGTGCACATTTAGCAGTTGAAGTAAGTGAAAGTGTAATATTTTTGTGAATACCCACCTCACTGACATGGTACCACAATATTGTTGTCAGAGTAGCGTCTAGCATAAAATTACAAACATATCACCCCATTGCAGTTAAGAAGAGAACCCCTACATCAAATGGGAAGTTAGTTTTGTATATGATATTAGTATACAATACTTTTAAAAATATATTTAAAAAAAGATATTCGGATATACACCTAGGTATTGAGAGAGCGCAAAACTGTGTTAGAAATTGTAGGGGTGCATCATATTCACGAGTAGCTTGCACCCGCATATATAGAGGCTTATAATCATGTTCAAGTGTGACACAAAGCTATGAACTCATGTATCAGAATTATACACAGCTGTAACGTGAAGTGCTTTTGAAATCTTAATGCCATGTAATCTAGAAATGTATTTGTGAAGGTAATGCTAATCCAGTTAAAGTGTGCTTGAAGAGACATCATGTATTTCAATGCATGTTTAGTAATTCATTATTGTATTCATGTAATGACATAGAAGTGTTTAGTTGGAAAATGTATTCTTTTCTTTCTGCTATAATGATGTAGGTCTAACGAGTAGAATTGTTTGCCAATGTTAGGGGGTGACATCTCGAAACGTACAGAGGCCCAGGTGGGGATAACGGTTTGTGTAGGCCGAGTTAGGAATGTGTCTGCTAACTTTAAATCATGGAACTGCCTTTTTCCTAGAAGGTTGCCTCAAAGAATTAATTGCAAGTAGCATGTTGTCGCGAACCGATTTATGTGCGTTCTTTTGCAGGTGCAAGGTTAGCCAAAGATAGTAAAGAAGGGCCCATTGTATATGAGAGTTAGAATGATGGTTACAGACCCGGAGGAGTGGTTGTGGAATTTTAGGGAAGCAACTTCAAGCGGAGACGACTGTGGGACCCAAGGCCGTTTATCAACGAACAAGGATGAAGACATCAAGGAGAAGACCCTTTGAAAACTAACACTCCAAGAGGGGCGTCCCTTGGGGCGTGTCAACCGAACTGTGGGTTTCGTATTAGGGACAGCACCCCGGGAGGAGAGCAGAGTAGAAGCGCACAAGAGCGAAGAAAGATGCTGGGTAGGCAGAGAGCTTCTGTGCGAGATGAACTCAAGAGGCTAAGTCCGAACTAAATGAGTGTACTTCTTTGGAAGTCACCAGGGCTGACACCTTTTGTTAGGGGAGAATCCGGCTGTAGGGATGACGCTTAGTATAGTGTAGGGATAGACTTATCCTGATATATTTCTTCTTTTCTTCCATGCCTACCAAGACCCAGATCATAGCAATCCTTGCAAGCCTGGTGATCTTGGAAATTATATTAGTGCTGTTTCTCAGTCGTTTGAGACTTTTCCGTAGGATTATGTTTGTATTAGTACCTGTGTATTTGCTGAACCTTTTACTGAGGTGTTTATATACACAATTGCTTTTGGCTTTATAATAAATTTTCAAACTTGACCTTTTGTCAGTGGTTCTTTGGGGAAGGAGATAGAAGGGATCCAAATTGATTTGTTGAAAAAGATTGCCTTCTACACTCTATGACAGGTACAAAGGTCTAATCGACCTGTGACGGGATTCTAGAGATCTATTTCAAAATTCTAGATTAAGTTTCCCGCCTTTCCAGTTGGTAGCAGAGAAGGATGGTTTATCTTCTGGAGTGAAGGTAATCCACATAGGTTAAGATTTCCCCAAGGCCCATAGAGATCTGAAGATGTGCGTCCATAGAGCAGAGGACGGAGAATGGCGATCCACGGAAGATGACGGAGAGTGACGGTGCGGCAGAAAGCAGCAGGTCGTAAGAGAGTGAGTATAAAAAGGGTCATGCGTGTTAGATTGTAAATGTGTTGTATTTGTATAGCGCGAACAGTAACCCGTAAGCATCCCGGCGCTTGTACTCCTACCACAAGGGAACCCCTCCTGGCTTTTCCTTGTGAGGTGTCCACTCCTGGGCATCCCATGGTGAAACCAGGCATCCCTAGTGTATCGGGGGCCGTTGTGGAGACTAAGCAAGCTATTGCCCAGAGTTGCAGCGTGGGGCCCATGCTTAGATTCGGCACTGAGGCGAGAATATCCGGTCAGAGGAATTCAAGCCCGATCCCGCTGAGGCAGGAATCGAACCCTGGTCCCTGGCCAGTGCTCTGCATCAAGGTCTGCCGCTCTAACCATTGAGCCACACTTCTCCACTTTGGAGATTGCAGTGTGTATTGTGTTGTTGTATTGTATTGTCTAGCGGAGATTGAGTGCCTGTAGTGTGAAAGGAGATCAGGTTGTGAGCGCGCGCAACCGGTGAAAATCTTAAGCTCAAGGAGAGTTTAAGTGGTTCGAGTGTATCGAACACTCACAGTAGTTGTCGACCATTGAAAGGGGATCATGAGGTACCATTGATTGCCCGCAGGACCGAGATAGGGGGAACGAGTGTGTGAGTGCGTGGGTAAAGGACACTGGTCGGAAGTTACCGTGTGTATGAAACCTATCAGAGAGGCGATTGTTGTTCTTTAATTGGACAGACATTTGCCAGTCGGTGACAATTACAGTCAGACTGTGGACGTACAGTCAGAGAAGTGATTACTTGGTCGGAAGTAATCATTTCAAAGTGTATGATTGGGACGCATGCATGACCGAGAGATGTGCGGAGAAAGGAGGGGAACTGCTGCAAACGGAGGAGAGTGACGTCAGGAAGTGCTGCGCTGGGATAGGATGGTTAGCATGAAGCCGCGCTGAGATAGGGCGGTTAGCGGGAAGTGAGTGACGCCAGCGAAGAGCCGCGCTAGGATAGGACGGCCAGAGTGAAGCCGCGCTGGGATTGGTGGGTTGCCATTGGGAAACGAACTAAAGTAGTAAACAAGAAATTGTTGTGGGTATCATCATGAAATGTTTAAAAGGATTGTGAAGTTGTTTTTCTGGAGAGAAGAGGCTAGAACCTCGGGGTGGGGAAGAGGCTCCTCCCGAGGATACGCCAGCTCATTACATGGCTACGAACGTTGGGTTACATACTATATTGTGGCTTGAGAACTGGTGTAAGATGACTGAGGGGAATGAGGAACTAACGTTTCCCAAGTACGGGACGTTCAGATTAGTGGTGTTGTACCAGCTCAAAGCGATTATGTCTTCTTTGCGACCTTTGCCTAGGCCAACACAGTTCGAAGCATTGAATGCATGGATCAGGGCAGCCCATGAAAAAAACAGGGACAGAAGACAAGAAAGAGTGAACAGATCAGTTAGAGCAGTGCAGGACGCGAGGTGGGACGCACTAGCCAAGAGATGGAGAGTACAGACCATAGAAGGAGATAGGTTGTACCCATTGTTGGTTAGTGAGAAGGAAGCACAGAAAAGGAATACAGAAGACGATGACAGTGAAATGGAAGATAGTCTGATAGAGAGGCTATTGTGGGACAGACCACCTCCATATAATCCAGAAATAGAAGGTACCTCATCACCACCAGCAGAAAGGGGAACATCGACAGTGGACGGTGGTATCCTAAGAGAGAGTGACTTAGGTCCAGTAGGGAACAGGGCCGTCTCAGTGGAAAGCGAGGTACCTCAACTAGCCCCGGAAGCAAGAGTAGTGGGAAGATTCACTGTACAGAAGGTACACTGTGAAGAGGGGGCCAATGCTCAAAGATTACCAGATGCCCTCACGGTACCTGTTACCATAGGTCCGATAGTGTCAGTATACAATCCAGAACAAGCACAAACCGAGAGTCTGCCACAGATGGACAGGGAAAGAAATATCAACGAAGGTAGGAGTAATGTGGCGGACGAGTGGAATCAATGGTCCAGACCGATAGAAAGGAGCACTCCTTTGGCAGCAGCAGCAGATTCCTCAAGAGAACAGGGAGGCTTAAGAGGACCGATGGATCTGAGAGGACCACGGCCCCGGCCTATTAGAGAATTGAGGCCAGATTTGAGGACCTGGGAGACAGTTGCGGATAACCAGAGTGACCGGTCAAGAGACGATTGCAGACAGTGGGGTTCGGAGAACAGGGAAGTGTCCCATTGCAGTTCTAATGGAAGTAGACAAGATGGGGATCGGGGGAGTGAGGGAAATGGAGGTACTTTCACCCCTGGAACTACAGAAAGACGACAAGAGTGTGACTGTGAAAGATGGGAGAGAGGGAGTGTTCCCCATAACACCCCCGAGGAAGACAGAAGGGTGAGTCAGGAATGTAAAGGGAAAGACCCAAGCGAAACTTCTAGCCAAGGCACATTGAGAGCAGTGATAAAGGCAAGGAGAATAGATGTACTAAGACTGAAGTCGGAAGTAGAAGAGATAGTGGAAGGTACAATCCCTCTAGAAAGAATAGAACTTTACGAACCAGATGAACTGCTGTTTGTAGCGAAAGATGTTACCCGCAGGGCTAGGACAGCTCACGAGAAGCTGACGGAACTAGCGAACACATATTCAGTGGATCTGACCAGGACAAAGGCGTTCCAAGGAGGCCATAGGTTGCAGTATACAGATCAAGATCTTGACGAGAAGAGAGTGATCGGATTAAAAACCCACATCAGAGAACTAGTAGTGGGAATCCGAATATGGGTTCAACTGGACAAATGGGAGGAGAAGTGGTCAAAGAAAAAAAGTGTTAGACGGAGCACCATAGAGACTCCTCCAGGAACGGGGCTAATGCATGCAGAGGCATACCCCTTCAGAGAAGTAGCCCATGGAGGATATGTGCACGTACCCTGGAGTAGGGGAGATTTGGCTGCCTTTACGAACACATTTCCAAAATTGAGAGAAAACCCGGTAGAATGGTACAAGCAGGTAGAGAGGTTTGTCAAAATCTCAAAGGTACTGTGGGTAGATCTGAACACACTGTTCGATATTGTGGTGCCGGGAGATCTGTGGGTAGCGTGCAAGGTCAGTGTCGAGTGGCCCATAGAGGAGCCAGAACGGGATGCACACACGAATGGACCTTCACCAAGAGTGTTGGTAAAATATGAGCAAGTGATTACGTGGTTGAAAACCAAGGTGCCAGCACAAGACATAGATTGGGTGAAAATAGATCGAACTAGACAAGAACCAAAGGAGACAGTTCATGAGTATTATGAGAGACTGTTACAGATATTTAAACTGTGCAGTGGTCTGGATGTGATGGATCCAAAGGACATGGGACAGTTTGTGTCCAAGTTTGTTTTGGGCTTGAGACCCGAGATTTGTCTAATGATACAGCAACATCTGATTTGTTGGCAAAACAAGCCTCTAGACGAGATCCTGAGGTACACGAGATATTGCAGTGATGAGATAGACTCAAAGACTAAGAAACTCAAAGATAAGCTGATGCTAGTCCAAATGCAATCGGGAGGACAGGGTCAGTCAGGAAGTGGAACGTTGGGGAGAAGATCGAACAGCCAGAAAAGGGACAGCGGGGATGGCTCAAGGCCAAGAGTGGATCTGGCGACTCTGAAGAAGACAACAAGGTGCCATCAGTGTCACGAGATCGGGCACTGGAGGCGTGAGTGTCCCCATAACCCAGAGAATCAAGTACAGGAGGAGGAAGAGGAGAGTCAGACTCCCCAAACTCCGAGATCAACAGTAGTTTTTTTTTTTGGGGAAAACCTTTATTTACCAAAACAAAGTACACCGCTATTCAGCCGTACATCCCGGAGGCCAGGCAGCGTTATGAGCCAATTCGGAAACATGTACAAAACAGCAAAACAGGAGTAGTCAGGTTTAATTTTATAATATGAAGAACTCTAAGATAACGAAAGAAACCAGCTAAGTCAGGAAAGAGAAAAGAGAGGAGAGGGAAAGGAAGAAGAGAGAGAGAGAAGAAAAACAGTCAGGCTAAGGAGCATAAAAATGGTAAGGCACACGTCTCGGGGGAATGGCGGGGTCGACACATCATGTAAGTATCAGGACACAAGGCAATCACATAAATGGGGAGCAGAAAATCAGGATGAAACATGTGGAACCTGTGGGGGGGGAGCTACGGAGAAAGGCGGACCTCCGGCTGAGCCGTCTCCGGGGGTACACAGATGTCTCCCCTGTATGAGTTCCAGGCACTCCAGATCAATCCCCACATCTTGGGCTTACCCCGGGCCATATAAACAGTTTTCTCCCGGAGCATGCACCAATCCATATTGGTGTTCCAAAGACTAACAGTGGGGGGGGGGTCGGGGCACCCCACCTCTGGGCGATGTCTCTCTTGGCTATCATGTTCCCCAGGGTGACCCATCGGGTCTGAGCAGTATTATAGTCAGCCGGACCCCACACGTTCAACAGGCAACGCCGAGCTTCCGCATGCAGGGTCACTCCAGTCACCACTCTCATTATCGCATGTACACGCTCCCAGTACGAAGCAATGACGTGACACTCCCAGATGATATGCATAAAGGTGGCCATGGCGCCACACCCTCTTCTGCAAAGGCCATCCTGGGAGAACCCCATGTGAAGTAGTCTGGGGCCTGTGACGTAGATCCTGTGGAGCACTTTCAACTGGACCAGCCTCAGCCTGGCCGAGATGGCCACCTCCTTAGGGGAGGATACCGCTGACTGCCATTCCTCGTCATCCAACTCAATCCCGTCATTCACCCAGAGGTCACGCAATTTCACCAATAGGTCCATTGGTACGTTGATAAGTTTTTTATAGGTCAGAGAAATAGCGCTATCAGGCATATGGCCATCCAGCACCCTGTCCTCCAACGGGGATGACTCCGGAACCTTCTCTCCCACAGGCAATGAAGATGAAAGTACATGTCGTAGCTGTAAATATCGAAAGTGCTCCGTGGCCCCCAATTGGAACTCGGTCTGTAAGGCAGTGAATGTTTTGATTTCCCCCCGTGACAGCATATCTGCAACCTTGGAAATGCCAATGAGGTCCCACCGGTCAAACCCCTTAGAGTGCCACAGTTTCCCCAACAAGTCGGAATCATAAATGGGAGTAGCCATGGTGAGCCTATTCTGCCAGCCCAGCGTTTTGGTCACCGCCCTCCACAAATACACTGCAGTCTTCGTGGGTCCAGTTAGTTTCCGGTCCAGAGATCTAGAATACAGCGCCCTATAGTACATCCCGTCATTCATGAGCCAGCGATCCATGGCGTAGCCCGGGTTGACTGCCGGTCCATAGAAGCCATGGTTAATGGCCGCCAGCTGAGATGCCCAATAATAGCGGCGTATGTCCGGCAAGGCAATGCCCCCGTCATACCACGGTATAGTCAATTTAGCAATAGAGATCCGCGATCTACCATCCCACAGTAAGGTGCGCTGCAAGCTCTCAACCTCTCCAAAGTACTTGGACGGCACTAGGTCTTGTGTGTTCTGGAGCGCATAGAGGAACCTCGGCAGGGACATCATTTTAAACAACGCCGCACGGCCCAGCAGGGACAGCGGCAGTTCTTCCAACCCTCCACGTCGCGCCGCAGGCGAACCAGAGGGGGGAGCAAGTTGTTCACATATCGTGTACGGGCATCCAGTGAAATGTAGATGCCCAGGTACTTGAATCCCTGTTGCGAGACCTGTATAGCGCAGCCTCTAGGGAGACGCGGAATGTCCCCGCACAGCACGTATAGGTAGGACTTAGACCAATTGATGACCAGGCCCGAGTAGCTACCAAAAGTACCCAGCACGTCAAACGCCACAATCAAGGATCGACAGGGAGAGGTGAGATAAAGAAGAATATCGTCCGCATAAAGCGAGACGCGATCCTCAAAGCCCGGCGACCATTTGATACCGTCGATATCAGGATGTGCGCGGATCCATGCGGCCAACGGCTCAAGCGCTAAAGCAAAAAGGAGTGGCGACAGTGGACAACCCTGCCTAGTACCTCTGCGCAACGCAAAGGAGGCTGACAAACGACCGTTCACCGTCACGTTGGCCATCGGGGAGGAGTAAAGGAGCCGAACCCAACTGATGTAGTCAGGCCCAAACCCAAATTTAGCAAGCACCGCCCAAAGATAATTCCACTCGAGCGAATCGAAAGCCATCGTCGCGTCAAGCGAGGCAAGCACAGTCGGTTCAGTGAGCATGTGAGCTCGCGTCATGACCGCGTGGAGTCTGCGCAAGTTAAGGGCCGTGTTCCGATGGGGGATGAAACCAGACTGGTCCGGGTAAACCAAGTCTGCAATCACGCCCACGAGCCGATTAGCTAGTAACTTCGCCAGGATTTTGGGCTCGGCATTTAGCAGGGAAATAGGACGGTATGACCTACATAGGTCTCGAGGCTTCCCCTCCTTGTGGATGACCACAATGATGGCCAAACGTTGATCAAGCGGAAGTTCACCGGCGTCACAAGCTGCCAGAAACATATCCCTCAGGGGTACAGCGACGGTGTCCGCCTTGATTTTGTACAGCTCCACCGGGATACCATTGGGTCCCGGGGCCTTCCCGGAGCGCAGCGACCTTATTGCCAACGCAACTTCGTCCACCGTTATGCCTCGATCCATGTCCTCACGCTCAACATCCGACAGACAGGGAAGCTCAATCCCCTCCAAAAAGGACGCCGAGTCCGGTTCTGACAGAGCGGAGACAGATGTGTAGACCGTCTCAAAGTAGTCCGCAAACGCCGCGGCAATAGCAGTAGGGTCAGTGACTACCTGGCCGTCGTCGCCCAGGATCTCAGGCACCACTCAAGAAGCCAGTTCCTTCTTGTCCAACCAGGCAAGAAGCTTACCCGCCTTGTCACCGGCATCGTAGATCCTACCTTGCTGTTCCCTGCCCATCACCTTGGCCGCGTCGGTAGCAGTGGCACCATACTCCGACTGCTTCAGGGAGAGTGCATGGAGCAATTCCGGCATCGGCCCCAGTGCTAACTGGGAATTCAGGTCAGCGATATCCAACTCCAGCCGCACCAAGTCCTCATCCCGTCGTCGACGCGCTTCGGCTATCAAGGAGAAGGCCTCTCCTCTAAGGACAGTCTTGAAGGCCTCCCAAAGAGAGACGGCCGAAGTTAGCGAGCCCGTATTTTCAGTAAAATACAGCTCAATAGACTTAGCAAGGAGGTCACGAGTCTTGGGGTTCCGAAAATACCAGGGGTTGATCGGCGCCACCCTGGTGTTAGGAATCGAGCTAGTCCTATTTTAATGACCATGCCTTAACATCACATGACAGTGGAAGGGAGGATAAAGGTTAGTCCTGCCTTTGGCTCATTGCTCGTTATTGCCAGTGTTTGGATTCCTTTCCTGGTTGTTGGTTGCTGTTTGCTGCTGAGCGGAGCCCTTCCTGCTGTTTTGAAGCCTTGTTGCTGATTTGCCCTTCCTCACGGGCTCGTGAGAAGGGATTGTACTTATTCCCGATCTATTTTGTCCTTCCCCGTCCCCGTCCTGTTTTCCCCTTTTGTATAGATAGTTAGCGGGTTCCTGGTGACCCCTTCTCTCCTCCCTTGTTTCTTTTTGTGACCGAGTTTTTTTTGTTTTGTCATCGCTGAGTGTCCGGGGGCTCCCGCGCACTCTAGCTAGCGATTGTTACACACTACGCTGCTTTCCCGAGGCTCGCTGTTGTTTCGAACGCGTCTTTGCTGAAAGATGCTGTGCCTCGTTATGTGCGGAAGTGACCTTTTGGGTCATTCCGCGGTGGTCTCATTTCCGAAAGCATTGGTTGTGTAGCGCTAAGGAGGGTTTCCCTGCTCCCTGTCCCTTCGTTTTCCCTTTATTAGAAGAAGGGTTTTTTTTAGGTATTGGCTAGTTGCCATTTGACAATCCTTTTTTCCCCTTTTATTACTTCTTGGTACTTGGACATATTTTCGAAGGCTCCTTCCCTACTACTGCTATGAGTTAATAGCGCAGATATTGGAGTTCCACGTATTGCTGTTATTTCACTCCACATCTTTACGAGGCAAAGCCTGCGCTCTTTACTGGTAAGGAGGGTTCTGTTTGTTTGGTAAGGCATGGTCATTGGAGGTTGGGATACACCATTATAAACGGCGTATATGAATGTTATGCTTTCCCCCTATTGTACATAGGTGCAGAGGCGTAAAGACAGGAGGGAGCTGTGTCCGGTTACCTTTAAGGGTGGAAGACTTGGTGTCTCCTCAACATTACCACCCTCTTTTTGGGTCCATCGGTGCACCCATAGAGTTTGACCTGTGGGTGTCCAGTGGGCAAGTAAAGGGGACTGGTGCATGCTACGTTCCTGCAGTGCATGGGCCGGCTGGAATCTAACACCTGGCTGCCACTACGATGCCGAAATCAAAGGACACCCAGACCGGAGAATGGTCCGAGATACCCCTGGCCATAAGACGAGCACTAGAGACCGACTGCGCTTGAACCGAGGGGGTCAGTATATAATCGATACGAGAGAGACTGCCGTGAGCCCCGGAGTGAAAGGTATACTGTAGCTGAGCGGGATGAAGAAGTCGCCAACAATCAACGAAGCCCATAGTATTCATGAAATCCGGGAGCCATGATTGAGTACTACGAAGATCTCTGGACGGGAAACGATCCATTGTGCCCGAAACCACAGAGTTAAAGTCCCCACCCAATATCAGCAGCCCCTCCGGAAGGCCAAAAATGGCGCCACTCAGGTCTTGAAAGGTGGCCGCCTGCAGTCCCGGGGGGACATAAACCGAAACCAATACCAGAGTACGCCCCTCCCACCTACACACCACGGCCACATAGCGGCCTCTACCATCCACCAACGTAGACTCCACCTCCAGGGGAAGGGACATGCGCACCATGATACCCACCCCTCGGGACCCCGTAGAGAACCCTGAGTGGGCCACCATTTTAAACCCTCTCCTGTTCAAAGCCTTGCAAGTATTGCCAACAAGATGAGTTTCCTGCAATAAAACAACATCTGGAGCACAACGTTTGAGCATCTGAATCACAACCCCACGCTTGATACGGTCCCCCAACCCATTCACGTTCCAACTCAATACATTCAAAGATTTACCCCCCATCGTCAAAGATGACCCACCCCAGCAGTCCCCCTCGGAATGCAGCCAGCACTCCGATACATGTAGCACAATAGTACCCTAGCCATGAAGAAAAGAGGAAGAGAAGAACAAAAAGAAAGCACACACCCCAACTACCCCCCACCCTGCACCCCTGCATTAGACTAAAAGCCACCCCAACTAGCAGTGTGCCTGTCGCCCCTAAAACTACTCTACAAGAAGCCCCCAGAGGAGTAAGGAGACATCCAATCACCGTCCTTCGAAATCGTCAAGCCGGCGAGCAAGCGCCCCATTAGCAGCCTTCAGGTCCCGCACCTCGGCCTGTACGTCCGACATGTCGTTAGTCAGACTCAACGTTTTAATATCGAGCGACTTGACTCTGTCATTTGTTTTGCCGAGGTCGGCTCTAATGAGATTTAGTTCGATCTTAAGGGTGTCCACTTTGCTGGACAGTGCTTCGTGTTGGCTATGCATCTCAGCCTTCACACCAGCTATGGCTCCATCACGTCCCGGAGAGTGAATTCAGAATCATCAGGGGACCCATCTCGGTGTGGGTCTTTGGCATGGCCCGTTGCGCTCGGCGATCCCCTAGAATGGGAGAATCGTTCCGGGATGGTAGATTGGGACTGGGTAGGTTTCTTGCTGACCCTCGGAGGTTTCCCTCTGTCCGGATCCCCTCTGCCCGCCATTTTAAAGTAGCGAGAACAGTACGGTCCAGGAGGGGGGCAGGTCAATTATAACACCTCCACTCGGTGAAAGACTCACAGTGCAAATCGCCCCCAGTTTGACAAAGGGAAAGTTATAAAGGAGACCACTCGGGCCAACGGGTCCGACAAGTGTGGATGGTCCGCACTGAGTGCTCCGAAGCAGGCCTCTTCCAGTCGCAACAATGCCAGGCGATGACGTTGGCAGCACCCGCCAATTTCACGACGGCATAACTCGGTCCAGGAAACTCGGATCTTCAGTCTGAGACCGGGCGCCGCATCAGCATCAACTTAACCGCTGATTCCCACCGTCGTGGGACAGGATAGGTAGCAGGATCAATGCGGAGGATCGGAGGGTCTTCGGAGCTCCGAGCTCACGCGGCCATCTTGGTTGCCCGCGAAGCTCCTCCCCCGAGATCAACAGTAGTTAAGCTCAAAGTGGCAAAAGGGGGGACTTCCGCTCCTAGAGCCCCCGTTCCCCAGCCACCGAAGATCGGAGCAGGAAATAGGATATACCAGCAGATGCCCCTCCTGATAGACGGAGATGAATACTATGCTTTTAATCCAGTGACAGGAAGGTGTCTGGACGGAGAGGAGGAATGCACCTTAGGAGCAGCATTAGAGATAGATCAGAGAGGACCCTTTGTAGATGTGGAGGTAGCTGGACACCCCACTACCTTTCTGGTGGACACGGGTGCAACTCGTTCTACTGTACGGTCCGCAGTGGTCCCTAACCTGCCTCTGTCGGGACAGACCATTCAAGTTGTGGGTGTAGCGAATAGGAAAATGACGAATCCCCTGACCGAGCCAGTTCCAGTGAAAATAGGAAACTTCAGGGACAACCATCAATTTGTGGTATGTGATTCAAGTCCTGTGTGTCTCTTAGGAAGGGACCTGTTGTGCAAGCTCAACTGCACCATCTATTGTACACCAAAGGGAGTAGAGTTGGAGACAAATGATGATGATGCCGCCTTTAAGGTTGCAAACACACGTCTGTGCATAGAATTGTATCCTGCACTCACAGTGGAGGAACTCCCCTGGGACTTAAGGGAGACAGTCAGACAAGAGGTTTGGGATTTTACAGGAGAAGATATTGGTCTAATCAAAGGCGTAGAGCCAGTCAGAATACAAGTAAGACGAGATGCAGAATTTCCAAGAACACCCCAGTACAAGCTGACCCCAGAAACAATTGCGGGAATAAAACCTGTGATTGAGTCCATGATAAAACAGGGAATCCTAAAAGAAATAATGGGCAGTCCGTGTAATTCTCCGATTATGGGCTTGCAAAAGCCTAGCGGGAAGTTCAGGATTGTGCAGGATTTACGAAAAGTAAACGACATTGTTGTTCCATGCTATCCAGTGGTACCAAATCCATCAGTGATACTGTTTCAGATTCCAGCACAGGCTGAGTGGTTCACCGTGATTGATTTGTGTCAGGCTTTTTTCTCTATACCGTTACATGAGGAGAGCCAATTTATTTTCGCTTTTAAGCTGGAAAACCGTGTATTAACATGGTGTCGTATCCCACAGGGGTATACAGAAAGTCCATTGATCTTTAATCAATTATTGAAAAAGAATCTTGAAAGTCTAGTACTGCCCCAGAACTCGGTTCTTGTGCAGAATATAGACAACCTCCTTGTTGCGTCAGAGACAGAAGATGCCTGTAGAATAGACACCATCACCTTGTTAAACCATTTGGCAGAGAATGGTCACAAGGTATCTCCCAGCAAGCTACAATACTGTCTTCCTGAAGTACAGTATTTGGGACACAGAATAGAGAAGGGAATAAGAAAGGTGTCCCCAGACAGAATAGAGGCAATAATGAAGATGATGGTGCCTACCACACAAAGGGAGGTTAGAATGTTCCTCGGAATGGTTGGCTACTGTCGCCAGTGGATTGCAAATTTCTCACTAAAAGCGAAACCTTTACAGAAGCTGACGCTCAAGGACGTGAGTGATCCGGTACCATGGGACACAGACTGCATGATGGCTTTCCTAATGTTGAGAGAAGACTTATGTCAGGCTCCGGCCCTGGGAATGCCTGATTACACTAAATTGTTTTCATTGTTTTGCTGCGAGCGAGAGGGCTGCACGTTAGCAGTTTTGACCCAAGATCACGGAGGTGCCCGTAGACCAGTTGCATATTTCTCGGCTACTTTAGACCCAGTAGCCGCAGCGTTGCCCGGATGTCTCAAATCCGTTGCTGCAACGGGTGTCAGCATTGAGCGTTGTGAGAGCATCGTAATGGGGCATTCATTGGTGGTACACGTTCCACATTCAGTAGAATTGTTAATGACAAGGACCAAAACGCAGCACCTGACTAACAACAGGCTCACCCGTTATGAGCAGGTTATACTTGCTGCAGAGAATGTGACCCTAAAGAGGTGCTCAGTTTTGAATCCTGCTACCTTGATGCCACTGCCAAATGTTTTAGATGATGATTGTGAAGACCATGACTGCCTTGAAGTGACTGAACTATGCACCAAACCGAGACCAGACATTGTCGATGAGCCTTTGGAAGACCCTGATGAAATTCTCTTTGTAGATGGCTCATGTATAAGGGACAATGCTGGGCCGTTAAGGGCGGCTTTTGCCGTTTGCACGATCCATGGAATAATCGAAGCTGCTTGTTTAGAAGGTGTACACTCCGCTCAGGTAGCTGAGATAGTTGCGTTGACGCGTGCCTGTCTGGCAGCCAACAAGATTCGAGTTACAATATACACCGACAGCAGATATGGGTTCGGCGTAGTACATGATTTCGGTCAGTTATGGTCTCAAAGGGGCTACATGACATCATCAGGTTCCCCTATCAGGAATGGAGAATGTGTCAGGTTACTGCTGGAAGCTCTGCAGGGACCAGCAGAGATTGCAGTGGTAAAATGCACAGCATATAGCAAGGGTTCTGATTTTGTATCCCTGGGCAACAGATATGCGGATGAGGTAGCACGCTATTGTGCCGAGCAAGCTTACTCCTTTACAGACAAGGTTGTTGAAGGAATACACAGAGGGACCGAGCTAAACATGGTACTTGAAGTGGCAAATACTTGGGACGAATTGAGAAAGATGCAGGAACAAGCGTCAGATTTTGAGAAAAGAGTGTGGGTGACTTCTGGCTGTACAAAGGGGGATCTGGATTTGTGGATTTTGGCAGATGGGAGAGCGGTGTTGCCGAATGAACTGGTGAGCCTGATGGCTCGCCAGATTCACGGTTCTGTACACTTGGGGAGAGACGCTATGATACGAGTGTTCAGGCAGACTTGGTATAACCCAAAGTTCCGAACGGCTGCGAAAGCGGTGTGTCAGAGGTGTGTTACGTATCAACAGATGAATGTTGAAAAGAGGACACCAGTTACGTTGAGTCATGTGGGAAGGTCTGGAGGGCCTTTCAACAGAATGCAATTGGATTTTATTGAGATGCCTAAGTGTAACAGCCTCAGATATGTCTTGGTAATTGTATGTGTGTTCTCCAGGTGGGTCGAGGCATATCCCACTCGTAGGTGCGATACACTCACAGTAGCTAAATTATTGTTGCGGGAGTCAGTACCTAGGTTCGGGGTCCTGACCTCTTTGGAATCGGACAGAGGAACACATTTCAACAGTGAAGTTGTGGAGATGCTCTGTTCGGCATTGAACATTGATCAGAGATTGCATTGTAGCTATCGGCCAGAGGCGTCTGGCATAGTGGAGCAAATAAATGGAACGCTCAAGGCACGAACGGCGAAAGTGTGTTCTTCCACATCCCTGAAATGGCCAGATGCTTTACCCTTGGTGCTAATGAGCATGCGTAGTACACCAGACAGGAGAACAGGACTTTCACCTCATGAGGTGCTGATGGGAAGAGCTATGAGGTTGCCATCTGTCCCTTCAGCGGTCTTGCTGAATATCACAGATGATCTGATTCTTGATTACTGCAAAGGATTATCTGACGTCATCCATTCTGTGTCCCTTCAGGTGCAGACGGCAGAAATCCCAACTTCTAGAGACCTCTGTCACGACCTGTGTCCCGGAGACTGGGTGCTAGTACGGAAGCACGTGAGGAAGAGCTGCTTGGACGTCCGCTGGCGAGGGCCGTTCCAAGTCATCCTGGTGACGAACACTGCTGTGAAGTGCGGTGGATTGCCAAATTGGATACATGCTTCGCACACCCGAAGAGTACCAGCGCCCCTGGAAGAAACAGCTCCTCTCGTAGAAGAAAATCCAGCTGTAGAGGAAGATCCATAAGTGGGGACAAGTCAAGCTGTGGGGGTGTCTGAAGAAGCTGGTAACCCATCCGACCGAGCTGAGGGAGATCACAGCGACAGTGACACTGAAACAGCCACTGAATGGGAAAGCTGCTGTGAGGGAGATCCCAACTCTGGAGAAGCTGAAGGTCGAGATGAACAAGTTGTGCCGATAAGGAACAGAGGAGTAAAAGGCACCGAGGCAAGTTGGCCTGAAAGGCGGAAGAGGTTGAATGTGAGGCTGATATCTGAAAAGGATCTTGCGCCTGTATCCGAAGAATCAGACCCGGAAACAGGAGACCAAAAGTCAGAGGAAAAGGGTCCGAGGAGATCAAGGAGGGTGAGAGTACCTTGCAGAAGATACGCCACTCCAGAGTGGACCTACCCTTTGACAAATGCCAGGTGTACTGAGATCCGGGAGGGTGAGGTCAGTGCTGGTGACCGATACGGCCCCGAACTATAAATTGGAAGTGATACTGTTGGTGCCTGGACTGGAAATCGAAGGCTTACTGACAATCACTGTTCCTAATCCCCCTTTCCTAAGCAAGATAAGTGATTTGATCTTAAACAGATTGACTTTTCCTACATTTGGCCCTGAAATACCAGCCTATGATGCAATAGTCCTTCATATGGAACTTTTAGACTACGTACTCTGTGCACTTGGAGAAAACCTTATCATTGATGCGCAGTAAAGACTTTGTAAATAGCTGCTGAAAATACTTAGAGCCGAGTGGAAGAAGAAGAAATTTAGGGACATCCCTTAGAGGACAGAGAAGGGTAGGGTCGTCTGAAAACAAAATGGACAATGAAAATCTGAAAGGGGATCTCCGCTTCTAGGTGTGGTTCAAGGAAATTCATAAAGCTAAGCAACAGACTTTATATTGCCAAGACTTTGTGTTGCTGCTAGAATCGAATCACACTGTCCGAGACCATGGAGGCTGGGAACCCGACTCGTAGGGCAAAATGTATTATAGGTACACTATTAGGGTTAGTGATTTTCTTTATATTTGTAGTAGTTTTAGTTTCTTATTTAGCACCACAAGAGCAGGAAGTGGAGGTCAAGGGAACACCTACACCTACCACTCCTAGCCACAAGGAGGTAAACATAGGAGCCGAAAAAGCTTTGCTAGCTGAAGAAAGCCGTAGATTACATGCTGATTTGTCCAAAGGAAACTTTGGAAAGAATGCTTATGCTAAATTGCTGTATGAGTATATTGACGCGATGGATGCGAAAGATTGTTACGTGTGTATGCAATTGCCAGCTTCAGTAGACGAGGGTATTAGATACCATCACCTGCCATTAACGTATGGAATTTCATGTAGTTTGCTGCTTAGCATATTTTATGGGAGATCACATTTTGAATATTTCTTTTCGAATTATGATGCTGTGTTACCAGAAGTACCAAACTATAAGCATTTGAACAAGTGGAGGATAGACTTAGATATTTTTTCATTCCCACGAAAACCATAGATACCTCATATGCACATCGACACAACCTGACCTGCTCATTGACAGAGGTAGAGAAGAAGTTCGTAGAGCAGGTTGAGGATAGATACCAAAAACAGAAGCAGTTACAGACGTCATGTCAGGGTAAGGTAGATTGGACGGATGAAGAGCTTGGACACAAGTCTAAGGGAAGTTATGGTCCAACAGCCTTAGACATAGTACAGAATGGGAAGTTGTGTTTACATAGGCCAAAGACATACTAAGAAAATGTGTATGTGGGTGAGACAACTTGTGAACACACTTTCAAATTAGAATATTACACCAAAGACTTTCTGAAGAGTGTGGAGCAAGTGATCCCTACGGTGTATTTCGTTTGTGGAAGAAATGCATACATGAGATTGCCGGATAAATGGTATGGGACATGTTACCTGGCAATTATCTTTCCCAAGATATATCACACTGAGGATTTTGCTCAAGTTGAGGGTGGCAAGTTGACAAGGGTGAAGAGAGGAGAAAGTGCTGCTGCAATAGTGGGAGATGTGTTTGGAGCTGCCATACCAATGCTGGGAGTGATTTTAAATGATGTAAAGATACGAAGATTAGCAACAGTGGTGGATGAATTGTCGATGAGTACGGCAAAATCACTGGTGTTGATTCATGGTGAGATGCTATCGATACGGGCAATGGTTTTACAAACCGACTTGCCTTAGACGTCCTGCTAGCAAAAGAGGGCGGAGTCTGTAAACTTTTGAAGGTCCAGGAATGTTGCACGTATATTCCGGATAATTCTAAAGATCTGAAGAAATATATACGCAACATTACTGCAATCCACTATGAGATTAACGATTTGACACAAGAAAACACATGGGAAAAGGTTGGCAAGGGTCTTGGAGGTGTTGGAAGTTGGTTTGCAAACTTGGGAAGGAGTTTTCTTGAGTACATATTAGAGCCTCTCCTCATCAAAGTAGCCTGTGTGGTTGGAATATGGGGTTTGTTGAGATTGTACAAATGCTATAGGTCCAATAGGTTGGATAGAGCAGTGAGGGGACAGGCACAGAGGATGGAGGAGTTGCAGGACAATCAATACCGAAGCTTAAGAGCTTTAGAAATGCTCAGGCGAGGAAATGTTGCAACAAGTGCTGTTTAGACCGGTCCCTACCCTAAGGAATGTGGGATGGTGGTGATGACACAGGTCATCAAAGGGGGGACTGAGAGAGCGCAAAACTGTGTTAGAAATTGTAGGGGTGCATCATATTCACGAGTAGCTTGCACCCGCATATATAGAGGCTTATAATCATGTTCAAGTGTGACACAAAGCTATGAACTCATATATCAGAATTATACACAGCTGTAACGTGAAGTGCTTTGAAATCTTAATGCCATGTAACCTAGAAATGTATTTGTGAAGGTAATGCTAATCCAGTTAAAGTGTCCTTGAAGAGACATCATGTATTTCAATGCATGTTTAGTAATTCATTATTGTATTCATGTAATGACATAGAAGTGTTTAGTTGGAAAATGTATTCTTTTCTTTCTGCTATAATGATGTAGGCCTAACGAGTAGAATTGTTTGCCAATGTTAGGGGGTGACATCTCGAAATGTACAGCGGCCCAGGTGGGGATAACGGTTTGTGTAGGCTGAGTTAGGAATGTGTCTGCTAACTTTAAATCATGGAACTGCCTTTTTCCTAGAAGGTTGCCTCAAAGAATTAATTGCAAGTAGCATGTTGTCGCGAACCGATTTATGTGCGTTCTTTTGCAGGTGCAAGGTTAGCCAAAGATAGTAAAGAAGGGCCCATTGTATATGAGAGTTAGAATGATGGTTACAGACCCGGAGGAGTGGTTGTGGAATTTTAGGGAAGCAACTTCAAGCGGAGACGACTGTGGGACCCAAGGCCGTTTATCAACGAACAAGGATGAAGACATCAATGAGAAGACCCTTTGAAAACTAACACTCCGAGAGGGGCGTCCCTTGGGGCGTGTCAACCGAACTGTGGGTTTCGTATTAGGGACAGCACCCCGTGAGGAGAGCAGAGTAGAAGCGCACAAGGGCGAAGAAAGATGCTGGGTAGGCAGAGAGCTGCTGTGCGAGATGAACTCAAGAGGCTAAGTCCGAACTAAGTGAGTGTACTTCTTTGGAAGTCACCACGGCTGACACCTTTGTTAGGGGAGAATCCGGCTGTAGGGATGACACTTAGTATAGTGTAGGGATAGACTTATCCTGATGTATTTCTTCTTTTCTTCCATGCCTACCAAGACCCAGATCATAGCAATCCTTGCAAGCCTGGTGGTCTTGGAAATTATATTAGTGCTGTTTCTCAGTCGTTTGAGACTTTTCCGTAGGATTATGTTTGTATTAGTACCTGTGTATTTGCTGAACCTTTTACTGAGGTGTTTATATACACAATTGCTTTTGGCTTTATAATACATTTTCAAACTTGACCTTTTGTCAGTGGTTCTTTGGGGAAGCAGATGGAAGGGATCCGAATTGATTGGTTGAAAAAGATTGCCTTCTACACTCTATGACAGGTACAAAGGTCTAATCGACCTGTGACGGGATTCTAGAGATCTATTTCAAAATTCTAGATTAAGTTTCCCGCCTTTCCAGTATCATATGCGATTACAGTTAAAGAGCATAATTGACTGAACCACTCCTTTCATAAGTGACAAACTGGATTAAAGTCGTATTTATAAATGATGACGAGATTTTGCATATATATTCTTCTAACTTAGACACTGATAATGATTTATGGTTTTGAGATTTCTGACACCAACCCTATCTTTGCTCAGGTTATCCTTGAACAGACATGCATGAAAAGAAGTTGGGTCTGCACTTTTAATGGGAAGGAATTACTTACAACCTCTACTGAATGACATTCCAAAAGATGCAATACAAGTCTCGATTCCACTCTAATTCAAGGCCACGGACATGCTCATAAGTGTGATCCTGACACAGGTCCTCGGTGGTGTTGAGGTCATCCATGAGGTCAAAGTCCAAAGCGAACTGGAAGCACAAGAAAGCGTAGCAGGACTTTACCCCAACCCGTCACTTTCCAAAGGGAAGTCATGAGGGCACTAAAGTGCCACTTGATCTCCCGTTCTTTGATTGAGGAGATTATCATGCAGTTGATTCCTAATTCCCCAGCCAATTACAGCTGATTGGTGCCTTTGGGGTGACCAAGCTCCCTATGGCATGCGTTGGGCTCCAGGTATCTGTAAGGGGCCACCCAGTTGGTTTGCCGCCTGCAGATTCATCCTCAGTCGTGTCTGAGTGCCTGGCACCAGAGGCGTTTTAAGGCATGGACAAAGTGGGCTCTGGCCCAGGGCCCCATCCTCTCAAGGGGGGTCCCCTGATAGAGCCAGCTCTGTTCTGCAGGCGATCTTGCCCTGATGACCTTGAATAAATCTTAAACAAATTGTTTAAATACTGTTTCCTTTTAATTTATTTTTAATGTCAGTGATGTGTGAGAGTCTATTACAGACATTTTGCCTCAAAATCTTGTTTACATTTCATGCAACATCCATAAAAAAGTTTCTTTTAGATCAAAACAGGACCTCATGTATGAGAAATGGGAGTGAGTCACAGAGTTTATTTTCAGTAATATTGGTGATCTGCTGCTGTGTTAGACCATTGAAAACACGTCACTATCCCTGAATATAAGATGAAAAGACTTTAGAATTTGGACGAATGTGTCTGTGCACTGTCAATGGCATGGTCAAAAAGGGTGTGAAAGAGTTGAAATGGGATAATAAATTAAAATCTGTTCAGAACCGGGGCCCCCAAAATACGTTTGGCCCAGGGCCCCAAAAAACCTTAAGATGCCTCTGCCTGGAACGCATATCTGGTTCCACAGTAATTCCAGTGCTGGATTCCATTCTGTCTCCAAGAACTGCACCAGTCCCTTATTTTTAGGTCTCGCGACCTATCAATCGCATGCGCATTGAGCGGAGCGAGAATTCAAGTGCTCAAAATACTCATGAAACCACGGGTTTTTTCGTGCGGTTTTCTTCGAGTTCACATGAATCACGTGACCAAACAAGCATGCGCATCAGCCTCCCTCCCTCCCTCCTAATTGCATTTTTTCCACGCCCGCCACCACATCAAAGGGCTTCTCCCAGCGTGTGCTGTGCGGCTTCTCCTCCCCTAATTATTCATGGCTGGCCGGTGGCCGGCCGTACTTTCAGTTTCCCGGCCGCTCTATGGTCCAGTCCGACTCTGATTATTTTCTTATAATTCTAAAGTATGCTTTTTAGCCTCTACTGTTTGTGCAGTAGCAATTGACATACATTTAATATTGCATCATGCACACACATATAAGTGAGTTTGTGTGTGTATTTAAATGTATTTCAGAAGTGCATCATTTTAAAACAATTACTCAAAAATGTATTGTAATGCAACAGCAGAAAGGCAAAGCTGTCTCGAGCTCGTCCTGCAAGCAATACATTATGCATTAGACTCTTTCGGGTCGTGCAGATTTATGCTAAAAGTGTCTTAATGTTTCTGACAGCTCATGTGTGACATTAATATAATCTATATATCTTGCAGCAGCGAATCTGAGTGTTTTGTTTTACGATACTGCTGATAGGGCTATATCTCCAGATGTCAGAGCCCCGGCGAGCCTCATGGTAACATATTGTTTATGGGTCAGCTCCTTCCTCTCAAATGGTCGCTGGAAGTGACTGGCAGAGGTTAATTAAGTTTGTCTATCACAGTATGACAGATAAAGATGCCTCTTGTGAGCCTTGTTCCAACACTGTACCCCGGCTATTGCTTCATCGTCCTCTGCCTGTCTCTTCCAGTGTGCTTTGCTGACATTTTTATTTCATTGAAAATAATCCGGAGATGTACAATGCAGGGAGGTAAATAAGTATTGGAAGAGTCATTATGAAGATGCTTTTTTGCAGGGTACTTCACTGAAACGAGCAGCATAAGGTGGAAAACCAAGGCCCATGCGCATGTGATAAGTTCTCGTTCCAAGATACAGTGCGCTTTATATTTTTCTTTGATCATTACCTGACCCTAAGACAACGTTATATTTTAGCGTTGCTCAGAGGGAAGGGATTTTAGCAGGTAAAACTAGCCCTGATCCACCTTCAAATGTTACAGTCACCCAATTTTTGCTTTAATGTGGCAAGTTTTTGGGTGGATGCTCCAAGAAGTAGGAAAAAACATCCAGGCAGCAGTAATTATGCAAAGGTCTTTTTTTAAAATTGAATCTTTTTATAGTATTTAAAGATTGACGATATTATTTATGATTAAATATTTCTTATACCTTTGTTTTTATGCATGTGATGTACTTTTGTGGTTTTTATTTAACCAAATAAAGTACCTATTTATTGACTCTGAAAGGGGAATTATTCTCTTTGGTGAACCTGTTTATTTGTGTGTTATATGCCCTTCTGAAATCTCCCTGTAACTCTTGTGACACATTTGGCAAATGCAGTCAAATCACAACCGGCAAAGCTCTGTAATGGTATATTCTCCAACTCGACTGCGAATTTATTATAATTAATTATTTGTTTGTGCCTGCTGCAAGAAGTCGATTATACTTTGCAAATAGGGCTGCCTGCTTTTTGTACAGTTTTTTTTAACTGTTCTGTTGTTTTTAGATTAGGACAATTAACTATAAAAAATAAGTGCATTCAGTAAATTAAGCATGTCTGCTGATGGAGAAGCGTTTATTTCTCTCTTTATGCTGCTGAAAACTATTTTATAGAGCACTGGGGGTGTAAAAAGTTGCAGTCTAAAATAATGCTTCACGAAGTGAAGAGCCAGGGTGAGGGACAGTCCTCTGTTTTGCGGGTTTTCTATCACTTGAAGTGCCCAGAAACTGTTAGGTTTGTAAATATTTCACCACTGAGGTTGCTGGGCCATCTACAGCTCATGATAAATGCATTTTTGTTGTTCTCCTGCTTGAGGCTCCGATCTTCCGCTTGTCACTGCTTTCTCTTAGGGTCTTTAGCCATTGGGGTATAGATGGGTTTATTGAAAGAGTCGGTGCTTCACCTGGTGTGAATGGTGCACTGCTCCACGGTAGTTATGTTGTTCTCATCTTGGGACACCCTGCTGATTTCTGGAACAGTACATTGGTGCAAGAATGAAACAAGTTGAAGATTGATAGTGGTGGGCTGCGGCACAGAGGAAGAGTCCCAGCAGCCTGGGGATCACCAGTCTTCTTTCTAATGCAGAAGCCCTGTTTCTTATATGTTTTTGAGCAAACGTGATTTTCGATGGAAGTCTTAATGCAGATTGGAACATCTTTCCCCGGGATGGCTGTCAACAAATATTTAGATTTTGAACAGTTATCTCACGGCTAGGTGTACCAATCAGCAACCACCACTTCTTCTGTCCAACCTATCCTCCCTCCTCCTTTCCATTTGCTTTCCACTTCCTTGTTTGCACCACCACTTCCTCCTCCTCCCCACTTATCATTTCTCTCTTCCCAACGATAGTCTATCCTCCTCTCCTCTTGCTGAGGTCCATAGCTTTTGGGAGCGTACAGCGGCTCGGTCTGGTTTTTTGTAGGCACGGGGAGATGAAGTGATTTGCCCAGAATCACAGGCTGTTGAGTCGACGCCGAGATTGAGTCTTTGCTCTTCAGTCTATCAGGTTTAAAAAGGCTCAGCACCGCAGGAAGCGGCCTCTTGTGCATTCCTGAGTTATTTTGCTGACCCACGGGTTCTCCAGTGATCCACCTCCTCCTCCTCCGGAAGCAGAACAGCACCACTCAGCACCACCACATTATCACTCAGCACCACCACATTATCACTCAGCACCACCACAGCACCACTCAGCACCACCATATTATCACTCAGCACCACTACATTATCACTCAGCACCACCACCGCATCACTCAGCACCACCACAGCATCACTCAGCACCACCACATTATCACTCCGCACCACCACAGCATCACTCAGTACCACTCAGCACCACCACAGTACCACTCAGCAGCACCACCCAGCACCACCACAGCACCACTCAGCACCACCACATTATCACTCAGCACCACTCAGCACCACCCCAGCATCACTCAGCGCCACCCCAGCATCACTCAGCACCACCACAGCATCTCAGTGCCACCCCAGCATCACTCAGCAATAGTATAGCCCCACCACATTATCACTCAGCACCACCACAGCACCACTCAGCACCACTCAGCACCACCACAGCATCACTCAGCACCACCACAGCACCACTCAGCACCACCACAGCATCACTCAGCAACACCCCAGCATCACTCAGCGTCACCCCAGCATCACTCAGTGTCACCCCAGCATCACTCAGCGCCACCCCAGCATCACTCAGCGCCACCCCAGCATCACTCAGCACCATCACAGCACCATCACAGCACCACTCAGCACCACTCAGCATCACCACATCATCACTCAGCGCTACCCAGCACCACTCCGCACCACCACATCACTCCTCGCCATCACAGCATCAATCTGTGCAACCATTCAACAACTGGTTCAAATATGTTCTCTCAATGTTTCAAGCTTTATTACAAATGTCACAAAAAGATGTTAATATTTCACTTCTGTTCTTGGATTTTCGTCACAATAAAATACACTGAACATAATCTTCACAAAAGTTATTTACAAAAGTTTAAGCTATTGCCATTATAAATTACAATCACTTTTATTTAAGTATTAATTATTAAAAAAATGAAAAGCCATTGTTATTTGTAATATCAATACATCTAGGTCATGAAAATACAAAACATGTTGCATTACAAATGCTATAGGTGTCACATTTGCGAAAGTTATAACTATTGGCATTGTAAATGACAAAGCAATAAATTTAGCTATTTTCAAAACCAACACATAAATAAAAAAATTGCCATTTACAAGACCAATAGCTCAAACTTTCCTAATGCAAGACCTATTGCATTGCAAATGCTTGTTTGAAGCTGGGCTTAAGCGGTACCAGAATCTGACCCTGAGCCAAACCCGTCTCGACCTTACCAAGGCTGCTCTCCCACTCTACTTCAGCACCGCTGGTTTCTATACAGTCAGACTCAGACCAAACACTCTATGGAGCTGTCTTCAGTTGCTCCACCAGCTTTTCATTTCTGATTCCGCCTATTAGAGATGACAATGGAGGTGATGGGAATGATCTACCTCCACATTATGATGATGAGAGTAAATATGTGAATACAAGTGGCCATTAGGCTTCATACTTAACCTGATACAGATTGATTTCCCCCTTTGGCCCTCCAGCGTAAGAGAAAGCTTCCTTCACCGAAATCATCAGAAGTGCTGCTTGGGTCCTGGATCTATAACTTTCTTCTGTTGAGGATAGAAACAAATGTGCTTACTGGAGTTCTATAGCCTCAGCTGGCTTTTCTTAGCCCCTACTACCTTTCATCGAAGTCCTAACTGCTAATCACTTTTTAGAAAAAATTTTTTGAGGTTTTTTACATTTGTACATATCCAAGTGGAAATCTACTTTCAAGGAATAGGTAGATCACATTGGATCTCGATATTCGCTTGACATACTGATACTTTGCTGATGTTGCATTCAAACACCAAAATGGTGAGCCCTAGCTGATAATCATATTGGCACTTGGTCTAAACCCTTTTCTTGCCCATCAGTGAATAGGCAGATGACCAGATGCCTCTGACTGGTGGTGGGCGACCCTGATTTTCTTAAACAGCATCCTACTCCTGAGAGTTTGGTGGTCCAAGCTTTCAACAGCAAAGTGAATCCTAATTTGTTCTCTACGATCCTTCTTGACAGGGAGTCTAAAAGGATTAAGGCATTCTGAAACGTTTGCTGTCTTTGGCTGGCCTCGACTTAAGGTTGATCGACACAAGTTGCCTACTCAACCATTATATTCACCCCTTTGGGCCTTGGCTGGTGTGAGCTTGATGGTGGTCCCGAAGAGTTTAGGTCTCCTTTGTCTCAAACCATTCCGGATACAGCCAAATATGTGATTCAGGCTGGCCTAGATAATGCCTATTGTTTGATGCAAAATGTTGGCACTAGTGTGGTGCTCTGTCACCACACGTGGATGAGTTCCACAAGCTTTTTGAAGATGTGCAGACAGTCTCTTATGGATATGGCTTATGATGGATCCCACCTTGTTGGAGAAAAAGCTGATTCTGCCCGGGAGCTCTTAAAAAAAGGCAAGTCATTGCATGCTATTTGGACAATTTCATCATCAGTTTTTTTCCCTTCCTTGGACACTTCAGATGTTTGGTGTACAGGCAACAGGTGGCCCTCCCGCCGGCATTGGAAATAGAGGCTGGTTGTTATTCACGCACCTGAACCCTTTGCAGAGGTTTCCTCTCATAAGCGCTGTCTTGGATACGGTGCAGTTCAGAGCCTTCCTTCCTCACGACAAACCAGGACATTCCGGCTATGATCCCAATGTTTCAGCCTCAGACTTGGGTCTTGGTGAGAGTGGTTCTCAGGCTTTTTAGCCTATTGGCCTTCTTCTTTGTGCTTATTGACTATGCAAAAGGGCATATGCAGGCTCTGCAGTGGAGTCTGAAGTCTCAGTGGGCCCAGTGGGGATGTCACCTGGGAGATTTGCAGATCAGAGGATTCTGATCCCCGGCGGAAACCTGACTCCACATCAATCTGTTGGAGTTACAGGCCATTCGACTGGTGATAAAGGTCTTCCTAATATCCATCAATGGGAGTCTAGAACAGGTCATCATTGAAAACACCACTGCCATATGGACCTGCAACAAGCAGGGCAGATTGGGTTCCTGGGTCATGTGGGTCTGTGCCTTTGAAGTAGGCTGAGTTGTCAGGGCATCTCCTTCATTGTGAACCATCTGGTGGGATCTGAAAACTCCAGGGCAGACAAGCTCACCTAGCGATTCCCGGCAGAATACGAATGGTAGTTACGACCTGAGGAGGCACTTGGCATCTTCCAAGTATGAGGAGAACCCTTCTGGATCTTTTCATCACAGTCGAGAATGTGCAGTGTCAAAATCTTGCATGTTGGAAGTCCCAAAAAACGGTCTCTTTGGGAGAAGCATTCTGGCTAGACTGGAGCAAGGTAATCCTGTAAATCTTTTTACCTCTGCTTCTCCTCCCTTGAGTTATGAAGAAGATCAGAAATTAATGGGCCCAAGTCATACTAGTGGCTCCGGACTGCGCCACAAATGTGTGGTAATGTTCTTTACTCTTCATCACCGCTTGAACGAGGAGGAGAGACACCATCAGCTGGATGCCAGAAGGACTTTAACTTTTACATTAATTGCACCAAAGACCATTGTGTGATCAGCTTTTTATGGGATTTTCTGTGCAAGGAAAGCCAAGGCAGAGCAGAAAAGGACCATGTCGAGGTGGATAGTTCTGTGCATGAATAACTGCTATGCACTGACCAAAAAGCAACCTTCCACCCGGGCTAAGGCTGCCACCACAGTGGAACAGGCACCAAGCAGGTGGAAGAATTTATGCATTAACAAGTAAGAAGTGGTCTCAGAGAATGAAATTCATGGTCCTGACAAACTTCCAGGAAGGGGTGGCAGAAACATGTAGACCAGGCATAAGAAGGAAGTTAGGGACATTAAACCCCATAAAACTTCAGTTTTTCTTTCCCAAATGTTATTCATACCGACTGGGGGATTTATTAAAATTGAATTTGCTACTAGCCAGGTACTTTTAGCTCACAAGGAACCCCTCTATCTCAAATTAATATTGGTCTGATACTATTCAGTGCTCCTGTGTAACTCTCACAGGTACCAGCACGCCCCGTTCTGCAGCAGAACGGGAAGAAACCCAATGATGACGCATGCCACTAAGGGGCAACCCTGGTGGGTAAGGCTTGTACTGAACAAAAGCATTTGCTTTGTCTAAAAGGCAGGCCAGTCCAAACGATAGAGTGGGGCTCTCAATTTTGTGATGGATTTTCAAGTATGGAGGATCAGCCATCCTCTTTAGCACCTCTCCTCTCCCTCTTCCATGAGAAGGACAAAAAATGTCCTTGCACTGAGTCAGAACAAAGAACTCAATTGCTGCTTACTCATTCTGATTCAGCTGTCTCCCATATGGCTGTTCTTACCTAATCGGGGAAGAGGTGGTAATGGAATCTCGATCTCCTTGGTTCTACGCCCAAGCATTGATACAAGCATAGATAACACTGCTATCTCATGTAGCCTTTGATACTTTTTTGCTTTTCTTGTAGTAATGGGAGTCCATTACTACAGACCGGTTTTAGTTCTATTATAGTTTGTATGTGGGGTGGGCGACAGATGTTTCCAGGGGGGAAGTGTGGTTCAGGGGGGTCTTGTGTGTGTGAAGTTCTATATGTTTTTCTTTGCCTAGATTTTGGATATAAGTTGAATACTCTTAACACCCACCTAAATTCACCATAGTCTTGCTGGTTACCTGAAAGACATACTTGGCCTATAGATTTAACAACTTAGACATGTAAAGCCCTGCTGTCCGAACTTTTCTTCTTTCCAAATTGTCTGTCGCCGATTGCTTTTATTGGGTTTGTTTCATGTTGTTCTCTTTTTCATGCCCACTACTGTGAAGCGCTCTGATACCTTCGGGTCTTGTTAGCGCTATAGAAAACTTCTAAATAATAATAATAATAGATTCACTAGTAGCCACCTCTCTTAAAATCCAATTCCCCCTTGAAAGACTTTTTAGTGCTTTTTGTTTTCAACATGTCTTTACTGAGATTACATATAGAATATTGACAGCAGTTTGGAACAGCGAATATTAGTACAGGCAATGTCAACACAGGAAGTACATCCCTTACAGGAAAGGATTCGGCACCACCGCTGGCCCAGGGATCCAACATCCTCTCAGCTCATATTACTGAGGATTTGTTTTTTCTTTTTTTCCCTACCTTGCTCCCCACCCGTGTGTATTTAAGAATTGCATTTTTGTGGTACAATGTTGCTTGAGATTCCCTCCCTGAGGAAGCCTCCCTTTTTCTTCTTTCAGGTGTTATTACACCCAATTTCGTGCTCCGATTCTCCAGGTATTTTATTCTTTATTACGTAGATGCTTCCCAATATATGTCCTGCTGCAGTGTTTATACATATGTATAAGTATTTTCCGTTTTTTTTTTTTTTTTTTTTCAAAATTCCTAGATTCTTCTTATAGTTTTTTTAAGAAAAATGTGTTAAAGTTTGTTCCTTCTATTACTCATTACTGCATTATTCTTTATTTAGTTTATAAATTTCAATTTGGTCTTTTATCAGCTGAATGAGGTTTTCTACCTCTTTTGGCTCCCTTAGATTGTGCATTTTATTTCGCCACATTATTCTTAAGGAGGCTGGAAATTTCAACTGTACGTTTGCTTCCAAAGCTTTCAGTTCTTGCATATGTTGCCCCAGCTCCCACTGCCTGTCTTGTGTGGCTTTATAGATGTCTGATCGTATACGAAATGACCAATTATCTTTATTCAAATTCCCAGTTTTTAGTCCCTCACTCAGTATTTTTTCTTTCAGTGAGTAGGATCTGAAATTTACCAAGATTTTTCTCAGGGCCTTTCTCTCCTTGCTTTTTCTGAAGGGGTCTCTATGGACTCGTTGAATATCTGCGGCTAAGTCACAATCTTTTGTCCAAGGAAGAAACTCTTCTAGGAGAGATAGAACATAAGCCTTAATGTCAGATCCCTCTGAGTTTTCAGGGACATTCAACACTCTAAGATTGTTTCTTCTTCCTTGGTTTTCCAAAGATTCTAGTTTCTCCTTGATGGCTTTCTTGCTGTCTTTTAGATGTCTTATTTCACTTTGATTTATGTCTATCTTTTTGCTTAAGGAACCAAGTTCATTTTCGACCGCTGTAACTCTGACCCCTAAATCATTTAGGTTGTGATCTAGGTTTTCCACGACTTCTTGTATTTTGTTCTGGTTTCCTTCCGAGATTGAGAATTTTTCTCTCATTTCCCCCAATATTTTGTCCATCATTTTATCCATGTACACCTCCAAGATTTTCAACCATGCATTCCATATGTTCCTGCTCTAAAGCATCCTCTTGAGTTTCTAGGTCAATTTCTTGATCATTGACTATTTCGGTTCGCGGAGAACTCCGGGAGCTTGTTTGTGATGATTGTACTGGTTGAGGTGACTGGCTTATCTGTGTTGGTGATATTGATTGTGTCAATGGAAGGGTTGCGATGACGTTCGGAGTCAGGGACGACTGCATATCTGCTCTCTCTACTGTCTCCTCTCTTGCAAATTCCTCCACTTCTTCTTCGGAAGTTGTACTGACACACTGTCTGACCGTTACTGACAAAGATGCTGTGCTCGCTGTGTTTGCTATATTTGTTGTGTTGGTCGTATTAGTTGCTAGACAATGACCCCCTCCTCTTACTTGCACCACTTGTTGTACCTTAAAATATGACCTCAGAGATGGTGTAATCTTGATTTTCTGGTCTTTACTTTTCCTAGACCCTCTGCTTTTTATATTTTCTGTTAATTCCTCTGAGCGTGGAGGGAGTTTCACGTTTTTCTTTGTGCTTCTCGGGGTCATGCACCTTTTTGTAGTTTGTAAAGGGTTCTGTTTAGATAGGTTTTGATTCCTAAGACAGTATGCGGACCTTACTCCTCCTTCTGATCTCTCTGACACAGAGGACAGTGCTGTTCCTACTGCTTGTGTCTTCTTTGATCTTGATCTTGTGGTGTCAGCAAATTGTGCAAATTGTGGGGGGCCTTTTTCCTTTTTGTTTTTGCTAATGTTGTGTTTTCCCAGGGGTAAGGCAGTGTGATTGTTACCAGCCTCCTCCGATTTCTGTGAAAATGGGTCTTTATTGTATTGGGGATTTATTTTGTCTTCTTCTGCCTCAGTTCTTTCCTGTTGCTTATTGTGTGTCTGCTCCTCTTCTACTTGGGGTATATTGGGGGTATATTGGGGTCCTCGGATTTGGCTCACTTATAACACTTAGCTCATGTCGTAAAGTTTGCTGATTCCGCCTCGGGAAGCGTTGTAGTGTAGTTCCTAGTTTCCCACTAGGCCCTGCGCATTGGAATAACATAAACAGTAGTATCGACGTGGAACTGCTTATATTCCAGGCCTCCACTGACTATGCTAAACTTAATTGGGTTGTGTTACCAACTAGCTCAGAGGTCACTGGAAACTTTCTTCTCTGCATAGGAAGTGATCAGCTTCCTTGGCACAGACAAGAAGGGATTCAGTTTTCCAACAACCGTGCAACATGACAACTTTGCTCCTCAGATCAAGAGTCGATCTCTAGGGTCGTGTGAAACAATAGACATGTATTTCACTCAGTCAGTCTAGTGCAGTTTACTTTCACGAGATGTAGAGAATAGAGAGACGGGCGTTTGTCAATAAAGGGTTAACATTTATTGAACAGTCTTTCTTCTCGTACAAGAGAAATGTATTGCCACAATTGCAATAATTGTTATTATAAAAAGTACGTACAGTAAGATAAGTATTGCGAAATAGAACTGTAAAAGCATTGATATGGTTTCTTAGCCATACAATGGTTTAAAAGTAATAAAACATATATACAGTCATATATACATTAGGCTAACATACTCAACTGGTGCTTCTAACTAAGCCTACCCCAGTGTGCCTGACCTAAGCCTAACACGTGAAAAGGGGAGTAAGTAAGTAGCTTAAGTTAAGTTGGTTTTGCCAAGGTTTGTTTCAAGAATTCTCGTCTAAGGGTTTAGTCAACACCATACCTCTGAATAGAATGATGGAGGATTGGTATCTCCTTCAGGGGTCTCTCTCGATATCCCAGTCACCCGCGAGGGTAAACCGGAAGCGCCGGGACTGGATTTCTCTGCACGAGAAAGGCAGCGGCTTCTCTTCAGCGCGTCGAGGAAGGAGGAGGGACAGCGTCCGCGGGCAGCTGGAATCTGCTGGATGTCTTCGCAGAGGGACGGCTGTTCAGCTCCTTAAGCGTACTGCACCATAGGTCGCGCTTTAGCGGCGATAATGGTAATCAGCAGCTTCACCACCACAGGATAGCAGGTTGCAGCGACAGAGTGCTAGATTTACCAACACAGGGTCATGCAGGCAGCTGGCATCAGCAACAGGCAACGAACATTGCTTAAGGCAACGTTGGTAATATTTATACCTGACAGGTGCCGGGTTTGACGCAAGTTTGCTGGACATAAGACGTCAATTAAAGATGTCACTAGGAAGTGATAGTTATCAGTTGCTCATTAGAGTTCCATTACTAATCAAAACATAGCAAGCGGGGATTTCCAGGTTTGCTAAGTTTTTATCTTGTTGAAGAACTCGGAGTGTTATCTAGGAATATCAGATAGTGACTGCTGCTCTGGCATTGCACTAATTGGTCGCAAAGGAAGTAGCAGAGAGTCATGCTGGAATGTGGCTCTGTTCGTGTGAGGCCAGAGATGACTTTTCAGAAAATCGCACTTGAATGGTTATGCCAATATAGGGAATAAATGGGTTTATAGCCGAATAGGGGCATAAGGTCACAGTATCGATCAGGAACCTAGATAAACACGCAACATCCAAAACTAGACGATATGAATTGTCTGGCTTGGCGACAGGAAACAAAGGATTGTTTATTTGAGAGGTGCATGTTTCAATCACCCCCTGGTACTCAAGTTGATCTAAGATCTCCCTGACCTGTTTTTTAGCTTCTTGCTTTATGGGATACTGCCGTTGGGCAGTTGGTTCACTTTTTAATTGGATTTTGTGAGGAGGAGAGTCCTCATCCCATCCTACATGATTTTTATATAATGCAGGTGCCTGGGCCACTGCCCATATCCTTGCATATGTATATTTTTTGTGAATCGGTATGTGATTCGAGAAGGCAGGCATAATCACTTCCTCGCCACGAGGGCACTCCCTGACAAACTACGGGGGCCAATCTTTTTCAGCTAACAGAATATCATAGCCTTTTGAGAGCTTATCCCAAAATAGACCCTTAATTTTCCTAGTCTTATCACCCTCCATACGTAATGTTATTTCGTATATTTTATGGGGCTCGCTAAGTCTGGTGTCGGCAGTTTCAACCTGAATGTATTCATTCGTGTCCACTGTCTCCAGATGACTCATCAAGTTCTTGCGCGCTATACTGATTTCTGCTGCACTGTCCAACATTGTCAATGCCCACTCCCCGTTTTTCAACTGTGTCCTCAGTATTCTCGGCATGGTTGATTACTCTAATACTGGCTACCTTCTTTTTCTGAAATTGAGATTTCTTATTTTGAGCAGGTTCCTTGTCTTTGGACTTGGTGTGCTCTCCTGGGTCTGACCGTCCTCTTCTTTCCGAATTCTGTGGAAGAGATCGAGAGGGACGTGTATCAATACTTTGATATCTATCAGGTTTTTTCAGATTATCCCTATTTCTAAGGTTATATCTTTTCTCAGATGGCTCCCGCTGGGGAGACTGGCGTTCTCGAGTCGGAGTTCTTTCCCTCCGTCGAGGAGACCTTCCTCTGGACTGGAAAACTTTTTCCTTGGGAGTGGATTGTTTATTTCCATCCCAGCTCTTTCTAGGAGTGTTTAAATTATTTTTAATAAATAATTTTTCAGGATTTTCGAGCAGTTGGGGCTTTACTGGTTTCCCACCCAAGCTGTCTCTACCTAATTCTTCATAGCACTTTTCTATGATTTTTGCAAGCTCAACAGGATCTTTTATATCTGTTTCCCTCAACTTCTGGCGAATCGCCACAGATGCTGCTTCTCCTCTTATATTGGCTAATAATATAGCCGTGACCTGCTTGAAGTCTTTCAGTAATTTCATACCTAGATTTAAAGCGGGCTCTGGACCGAATTCATTTTGAATCTGTTTTAGCACTTCTGGTATTACCGCCATAGACGGAACACCGTGTGTTTTTGTGTAAATGGAAGCAAAGACTGTACCCCAAGTGTCACAGTCCTCCACGTGTGGTGCGATTCCCATAGGAAGGCAGATGGTCAAGATTCTGTGTTTCTCAATAGGGGTAGTATCAGGAAATACTGCCTCTATTTGAGTGATTTTCTGTGCTAACCAGAAAGGAATTTGTTCCCGTTTTACGGGTGTTTTACCAAGACATGACTGTATGTTCTGTGGTGTAATTTTATTTGTGTTCCCCTGATGAGGGGTCAGCTGGTGTGAATTAACAGCTGGCTGGACTGTTGCAGTCCGCATTACATATTGGACTAATTGCCTATGTATTTTTATTAGTGTGTTTAGCTGTACTAACAGCTCTTCTCTTGACATTCTTGCAATGTCAGGATGTGGTGTGTAGCTGGCTAGAACCGGCCACGTTGCTCCTGGTCTCCCTAGTGGACCGAGCCTAGTTATGTGATTATTGTGTTTTAGGGCGCCATTAAACCAGAGCAGGTGCTCTTGAAATTTAAGTGGGATTTCAATCTCCTCGAAAGGAGCGTACTCTCCCGGAGGTTCCTCTATTTTGTAATAGTGAAACTCTTGTGTTGCAGCGTTTGCCGCTGGAAAGTTTATCCATGAATAGAATACCTCTGTCTGCCGATACTCGTGAGCCTCTATCACGAAAATTACTGTACCACCTTGAGGTGTCAGTCCGTTTTCTATAAGTTTTAAAGTTATAGATTTCCTTAAGTGAACCGGGATGATAATAGCATCCGGGTCTGCTTGTTCGGGACCTTGCTGAGTCGCGTCTACTGCGGCCCCAGAGGTTCCGTTGTTTTCTACTGACATTTTAAAAATGCAGGTTTGCAGAGTAGGTCTCCAAGGAGACAAAGATTAGGTGCACAATATTTTGGAACACTGTATCCTTCAACGTTGAATAAACCAGAGCTTTACATAGGAATCTCTTCCTACTAAGGTCGGGCGGATTTTAACCTTTCACCCACTCCAGACGTCTATTGGAGTATTTACGGGAGAAAGGGGTCTGTGAAATATGCACGACTGAGTTACTCTATAAGTCTTACGTTAGTTTATCGCCTTACCAAACGTTGGGCGCCATGTAGTGTAGTTCCTAGTTTCCCACTAGGCCCTGCGCATTGGAATAACATAAACAGTAGTATCGACGTGGAACTGCTTATATTCCAGGCCTCCACTGACTATGCTAAACTTAATTGGGTTGTGTTACCAACTAGCTCAGAGGTCACTGGAAACTTTCTTCTCTGCATAGGAAGTGATCAGCTTCCTTGGCACAGACAAGAAGGGATTCAGTTTTCCAACAACCGTGCAACATGACAACTTTGCTCCTCAGATCAAGAGTCGATCTCTAGGGTCGTGTGAAACAATAGACATGTATTTCACTCAGTCAGTCTAGTGCAGTTTACTTTCACGAGATGTAGAGAATAGAGAGACGGGCGTTTGTCAATAAAGGGTTAACATTTATTGAACAGTCTTTCTTCTCGTACAAGAGAAATGTATTGCCACAATTGCAATAATTGTTATTATAAAAAGTATGTACAGTAAGATAAGTATTGCGAAATAGAACTGTAAAAGCATTGATATGGTTTCTTAGCCATACAATGGTTTAAAAGTAATAAAACATATATACAGTCATATATACATTAGGCTAACATACTCAACTGGTGCTTCTAACTAAGCCTACCCCAGTGTGCCTGACCTAAGCTTAACACGTGAAAAGGGGAGTAAGTAAGTAGCTTAAGTTAAGTTGGTTTTGCCAAGGTTTGTTTCAAGAATTCTCGTCTAAGGGTTTAGTCAACACCATACCTCTGAATAGAATGATGGAGTATTGGTATCTCCTTCAGGGGTCTCTCTCGATATCCCAGTCACCCGCGAGGGTAAACCGGAAGCGCCGGGACTGGATTTCTCTGCACGAGAAAGGCAGCGGCTTCTCTTCAGCGCGTCGAGGAAGGAGGGGGGACAGCGTCCGCGGGCAGCTGGAATCTGCTGGATGTCTTCGCAGAGGGACGGCTGTTCAGCTCCTTAAGCGTACTGCACCATAGGTCGCGCTTTAGTGGCGATAATGGTAATCAGCAGCTTCACCACCACAGGATAGCAGGCTGCAGCGACAGAGTGCTAGATTTACCAACACAGGGTCATGCAGGCAGCTGGCATCAGCAACAGGCAACGAACATTGCTTAAGGCAACGTTGGTAATATTTATACCTGACAGGTGCCGGGTTTGACGCAAGTTTGCTGGACATAAGACGTCAATTAAAGATGTCACTAGGAAGTGATAGTTATCAGTTGCTCATTAGAGTTCCATTACTAATCAAAACATAGCAAGCGGGGATTTTCAGGTTTGCTAAGTTTTTATCTTGTTGAAGAACTCGGAGTGTTATCTAGGAATATCAGATAGTGACTGCTGCTCTGTCATTGCACTAATTGGTCGCAAAGGAAGTAGCAGAGAGTCATGCTGGAATGTGGCTCTGTTCGTGTGAGGCCAGAGATGACTTTTCAGAAAATCGCACTTGAATGGTTATGCCAATATAGGGAATAAATGGGTTTATAGCCGAATAGGGGCATAAGGTCACAGTATCGATCAGGAACCTAGATAAACACGCAACAGCGTTTTATCTGCACATTTTCCTGGAGTCTTGTCGGAGCTCACGACCGAGCGTCTCAGCCGGCCGCCATCTTCCTCCGCCCATCTCTACTCATATTACTGCTCTCATGTGCTGAACCATCTGCCACACATTATGCAGCACAATTCCGCCAGTCAGGCAATAGCATCTCTTCCCACCTAAACTAATGATAACAGTTGCCAAATAAAACGTGCAACCTTGATAATACTAAGTAGCAGCCTAGGACAAGCAGCGGTCATGTCATAGCCCCAGTCCTACATGCATCACTGGTGGGCGGGAGGAGAAGGAGCCGGGAGAGCAGGTAACTGCACCCTGATATCAGTCGAATCTGCATACATGCACTCATATCCAGCACAAGAGCTCTCCCCACTTCTAGGAGGCGGGGTGGGTGCACACATAAGCACCTCCACCCAATGCCTAGGTTACTACATCCCCAGGGAATCCCTAATACATGTATTCCCCCACCAAGCGGACAGGGGCCTCCCCAACTACGCCTCCACCTGGGAGTCCTTGCGAGCAGGAGCCAGTGAGATAATTGGCAAATCATCCGGCATGGGCTCAACCGCTGCCAATCTCCAACATGTCTCACCATGTTTCTAGGTAAGTGCAATAATCTTATCTCTGCCATCCCCACTCGGGTGTCTCAGCCAGACATTTTTGGATGCTAGGCGGCCTGGGTTGCGCCCAGTGTATGACCTAACTACTTTTGTCAGTCCCTTGAGGGCAAATCTGTGTCTCATTTTACCACCTCTTTTGGGGGTTGTGAGCATACCCAACAGGCAAAGCTTGATTGAGGGGTCTATTCGTTTGAGTGCCAACTCCAGCAGTGTCCCCAGCATCTCCTCCAATAACCTCTGCAGCTTACTGCACTCTCATGTCATATGTAGGAATGCTTCTGGAGCTGTCCCACACCTGGGACATGCATCTGACCGTGCCGCCATAATCCTATGAAGCCGCTGTGGTGTTAGGTAGGCTCCATGTAGATAATAAAACTGAGTGAGCTTGAACCTCACATTGCTAGCCGCATCCCTGACCTGAGCACAGGCCCGAGCCCACTCGTCCTCCTTAAGTGGCATCGGTAAGTCAGCTGTCCACCTGTCTCAGGCTATTGCCATGTCTGTATTGAGGTCTCCCTTCAGAGCCCTATCAGGCCTCTCCTGGAACTGGAGTCTTGCAACAGCATTACCGTCTGTGAATCTACCAACTCTGCAGGAAAAGCTGTCCATACCCCCCAGGCCATACAGGACAGCTTACCATACTGTAAGAACTGACCCGACTGAAGCCGGAATATGTTCTCACCCATAGTCAGGAAAGTACAAATAGAGTATAGGTCTCCGCCATGGTGCAACCACCCTCTGTCCACTGACACAAGCCCGTCCCTGTTTGTTTATGCAGGAATGGCTGTACCCATTTGTCTTGACAGGCTTTTTGGCTCTATTTGGCAGTGATATGGACTTTAATCTTGCTCACATCTAGGATATGTATTCCTAGCTTGTGTTGGCCCTTTTAAGCCCTTTCTTTCAGACATAGAAGAGGCCATCTATTGCCTATTGGCTTTGGCCTGTCATTTTTGCTTATAGTAGAGGTTGGATCCTGTGGTCCTGACTTTATATTACACATTGGTATGGTTTATGTAGGTACTCTGACAGAGCTAAGGGTTATTTCATCCTTCATAGGCCTACAAGGTCCAGAACTAGACAGACTCCATTTTGATGGAGCTGAGAGGCTTCAGGGGAAAAGGTAATATTTTGGTTTTGAGCTGTTGTTCGCCCTAAGCGAACCGGAGAGAACCGGCCAGAGCTGAATCTAATCAGGAAGTGTCTCTGGGCTCAGGTCTCTAGACGAAACAAGCAGCTGGTCACTGTGGGAGCGTCTAGCGCAAGGAGCCTGGTGCATGGGATCGGTGGGAGGAAGCTGCTGGCTGGAACTTTCCATGAGGAGACAGCATTCTATATTAGTGAAGTGCAGAGGCGGAGTCAGTCAGTCGAGTTGGAGGAGCAGAGAGAGAGAGTTGTTGGAGTTGCAGAGAGAGTTCGAGCTAGAGAGAGAGCTGAGCTGAAGTTGCAGTTAGTTGAACTGGAGGAGCAGAGAGTGTTGGTAGAGTTGGAGGAATGGAATTACAGGAGAAGAAGAGACAGAAAATGCTTGGAACAGAGAGAAGACAAACAGACAGTCAGTGAGCTGGAACTGAAGGAAGCAGTCAGAAGCAGTTACTTATCAGGAGGAGTTGTGAATAGCTGGAGTCTGAAGTAATGCCTTTTAGAAGAGACCGAAGTTATATCGTGGATTAACCTGTGGGAGCAGCTGGAGTTAATTGGACATTGGCACAGAAACATTGAAACAGAGTGAACAAGCTAGTGGAATGAACAGTTATCAGAGGGGCAGAAACCATTAGATTGAAGTTGGAAGGTGGAGAGAGTCCGTGGGGGAGAGAAATCCAGTGCAAAGTGATCAGCGCAGATGTGTATTCAAGAGTGCAGGAGAGAGAGAGTCTGAGATGAGCCAAGACACAGACGAGAGAGGAGCCCAGAAGACAGCTAGAGCAAGACTTCATTCTCCCAAGGTGACTTCGTTCTTATACTTACCCCTTAATCTTGTCCTTATTCCCTAGGCTATTGTATGCCTAATCCTTTTCTTTCACTAGTGTGTTAAAAGTTCCTGTCCCCACAGATAACCTTGTACTGTATGCCTATTCCTTTTCTTTCAGCGGTTAGTTTTCATCATTGTTAAAATAAACAGAGAGCCAGTTCTTAGTGAACCGACATGTGCCTTGTATTCTTGTTCAATCAGGGTAACCTTATCCTCTAGTCAAGCATAGTTTGCGTGAACGGATGTGAATCCCGATCAGGTAAGAGATGAGTGAACAATAAGGAGGAAAGGGGACATTTGATGTCAGGAGCAGAAGGTAAATATTGCAATTTGGAAAGCCATACCAATTTATATTATCGTAGTTTTATCCTGAGTAGACAATGAGAGAGACTTCCCAACATAGAGAGACAGAGAGCTGAAGGTATTCATAGGAAAGTGGTCGTCATTGGTAAGTGGCGTTAGTGAGAGCACTGATTGTGGTCGGTGTGTAGGTCTGCGGATTGCGGACCGTGTGTAAATGAGAGCACCTAAGATAGAGGGTGTGTAGGTCTGCCGGATTGCGGACCGTGTGTAAATGAGAGCACCTAAGATAGAGGGTGTGTAGGTCTGCCGGATTGCGGACCGGGTGTAAATGAGAGCACTGGGACTGCAGGCCCATGTGTGTAGACACGCTGGATTGCGTGCCGAGTGAGCACTGAGGGAGATCAGTGTGTGAGAGTATATAATCAGAACTGCCCCAGGGTAGATTAGTCTGGACCCATGTGGTCGCGAGACTATGAGGTATGAGTGTGGTGTAGGGCATGGATGTCCTTAGTAATCAGTGAGTATTCTTAGTATCCCTATAGATTTAGTGGTGTTTCTGATGATATGAGCTTGTATATTGCGAGTTCCCCATCCTCAGGTAGGTACCCAGGTCCCTGGATAGATGGTCCTGAGGAGGGAGGTGATTACGTTCCGGCTGGGTTAGAGGGGCTCTCAGGAGCTGATCCCATCTGGTCCAAAAATCCAGTCGCTACACCATTGCAGTGGGGGGGTGGCCTGGCATGAGGTGCTCTGTATAAAAGCAGCTCTCACACCTCTGCCAGCTGTTGGAAAATAAATGGGCAGTCCTCCGGGACCCCCACACCCTGCATTAAGGCCTGCTGGTTGTCTGCACCATACATCCATCCCACCAGCAATTTCTAACCATCATCCAGGCCATCCATGCACCACTATGCTGCATATTTCAGCATTCCAGCTAGATAATACAACTGCTGGTCCGACAAACCCAGACCGCCAGGCTCTGTCCGGCTACAGAATCTTTCATGGTGCTCTACTCCTCTTGCCGGCCCACACCCGGGACACCATGATACTATTCGATTTGATGATTGTACACCTCAGGATGCTACATAGTGAATTCTTTAAGGGATACAGGCACCTGGGACACAGCAATAATCACAAACGGGTGGGTTGAGGGTCCAAGGGAATATTTAGTGACCACACAGTTACAGCCCCCTAAACACATTATGTACTACAAAAAGAATAACTGTGGGTCTACAACGAATCTATGTGTGTCTAGATGACTCTATGTGTACTCCAAGTGTGTTAGTAGAGCACACAACAGGATATCGCACTATGTGAAGAGATATCCATCAGTTACTCTTCCTTTGCCGCCCTTTCATCATTTGGACCACTTCTCAGAGTGGAGAGTCCCTGTTGTTGCCACCTCGCTTGATGTAGAATGGAAATGGCTAATCCTGTTAAATAAAGGACTCAAAGAACTAGTGGCTAGTTTGTATTAGTAACTGAAAGCAGTGCATGGAAAAATTGTGAAAAAGAAAAAGTGCTCTAATAAAATTGGAGAGTGAACGCAAACGACATTTTATTCTGGTGCCGTCCACTTCTAACGGGATAAAAACAATTCAGTGCAAAAGGCCAGTAGGTTCAGCGGTACACAGACAAAATATCGATTTTTAAATATCGATATACAATTATATCGAAGTTTAAATATCGATGGGACAAAATATCGAAGGTAAGTAATATCGACAGTCTTAATATCGATATTAGTATGATATCAGTAATATCGAAGTTTTAAATATCGATGTCAATAATATCGAAATAAATAACTTTGATGTTACTAATATCAATTTTTAAATAAATGTAGTGTATATTATATTGTATTTATTATGTTTTATTATTTATTTTTAATGTAATTTAATTAAATATTGTCTTTTACTACTGTAGCGGGTTGTGGGTTTATAGGGGAATAGGGTGGGAAGTAATTTAATTATGTTAAATTAATTATTAATTAGTAGGAATTATTAATTAATTAATTGAGAATTCATTTTTATTTAATTTTAATTAATTGATTAATTGATAAATATGTTCTGTAGCGGGTTATGGGTTTATAGGGGAATAGGGTGGGAAGTAATTTAATAATAAATAATTAATTAATATATGTTTGTAAATATTTTAATTAATAATTAATTGGTAATTAAGTTATATTAAATAGTTAATTAATTAATATAATTTTGTACATATTTTGAATTATTAATTAGTTGGTAATTAATTAATATTAATTAGTTAATTACATTAATTAGAGTAATTTTTTTATATATATTTTTTTGTTATTCTTAATTAATTAATTGGGAAAAATAATATTAATTATTAAATTAAATTAATTACTGCTAATGTGCTAATATATTTACTTTATTGTTATTGTTAATTAATAATTAATTGGTAATTAAATAATATTAATTAATTTTGGATAAAGGAGTATTTTTAGGGTTCAGGGTCAGTTTTCAGTTTTTGGGTAAAGGGGTATTTTTAGGGTTCAGGGTCATTTTTCAGTTCTTGGGTAAAGGGGAATTTTTAGGGTTCAGGGTCAGTTTTCAGCTTTTGGGTAAAGGGGTATTTTTAGGGTTCAGGGTAAGTTTTCAGTTTTTGGGTAAAGGGGTATTTTTAGGGTTCAGGGTCAGTTTTCAGTTTTTGGGTAAAGGGGTATTTTTAGGGTTCAGGGTCAGTTTTCAGTTCTTGGGTAAAGGGGTATTTTTAGGGTTCAGGGTCAGTTTTCAGTTTTTGGGTAAAGGGGTATTTTTGGGGTTCAGGGTCAGTTTTCAGTTTTTGGGTAAAGGGGTATTTTTAGGGTTCAGGGTCAGTTTTGGGTTTTTGGGGTACAGGGATATTTTTAGGGTTCAGGGTCAGTTTTGGGTTTTTGGGGTACAGGGATATTTTAAGGGTTCAGGGTCAGTTTTGGGTTTTTGGGGTACAGGCGTACAGGGTAAAAATAAAAATAATTTACATTAAATCAATTAAATGAAATTAAAAAAAGAAAATTACATTAAATTATTAAGTGTTTTATTTATTTTAAATGTATATGTATTAGTTTTAATTTTGTTTTAATATTTGTATTTAATATTTGTAAAATTATATGTATTTTAAAATTATTTTTACATTATTATTAATACATTAAAAAAAACGATATTTTTAACTTCGATATTTTTGTACTACGATATTATTTTATCGATATTTTTGTACTTACCTTTATGAAGATATGACTTCGATATTTTTGATGTCGATATTTTTGTGCCGATATTTTTGTATTTCGATATTCTGTCTGTCGATATTATGTCAGACATTCCTACCGCTTCATCAGGACCTAAGTATTTGCTACTGCTTCAAACTAAATAACGGGAATGAAAAAATTGATACAGATATCACCTGTTCTATCCTGGTAGTCCTCCTCGGATTCTTGAGCACTTTACCCATAATCAGGTAGTAGCGGCCTTTTGAGGAGTGCAGATATCCGAATTGGGCCCACTCCTGTTGGAATTCTGCCACTGGGAGGTGGGTGGGGCCTCTGCTGTCCTATTCCGCAAGTGGGAGGGGCACCATTTTTTGCTTGTTAATGTGTAGGCCAATAGCTGGACTGACCTCTCTGGGTTTGCGACATAAACCAGTGCATCATCTGCACAAAGCCAGACAACATGGGTGTTATCGCCCACTCTGATGCCTCACTCTGTCATGTTTCTACGCAGCCTGATCGCCAAGGACTCCATCACTAAAGCAACAAAAAAAATGACTGTCAACAGAGGGCAACCCTGAGTGCAAAAAAACAATTGATTTAGGCCCAGATCTCTGTACTGGGGTGAATGTATGACATTGTTCTGCATTCTGTCCAAACTGTGGTTTTTGCATTTGTCACCCCGAGTGGGATGGGTATGCTCAGATGTGAGTCCCATGCTCTCCACACCACTGGATTCAAGCAAGCCTGGCTAAAGACGGCTGGAATGTCAGAAACCGGTCCTTGAAAGCTTGTTTCTGGCACAGGGAAGGCATGACTTAGCAGTTCGGGCTGGACTGTTCCCATGAGGCACAGGGTCAGACTGATTTGCATATGGCCATGTCTGAACTGGGGTGGTGTGGAGTGCAAAAAAACGATGGATTTTGGCCCAGATCTCTGTACTGGGGTGAATGTATGACAGTGTTTTGCATTCTGTCCATCAACTGTGGTTTTTGCAACCCTGTTTCATGCCTCTCGCTATGGACAAGCAATCAGACATGACATTCCCGGTCCGGACGCGTCCAACAAGCTGGGGGTCGAGAAACCCCATCCAGGCCAAAAATATCGGCCCCATTCTCATCTTCCTCAACACCGCCCAAAGATATTTCCAGGTGAGGTTGTTGAATGCTTTTTCAATATTTAACGCTTCCAAATACCAATACAGCCTCTAGGTCTTTACCCACTACAGAAAGTAGCGCATGGGACAGTCTCCTCAGGTTCATTTGCATCACCCACCCAGGCATAAAGCCACACTAATCTTCGTAGCCAAGGTCGGGTACCACCTCCCACAGTCTAGTCACCAGCGTCTTTGCTAGTAACTTTGTGTCAAAACCCAGCATAGAGAGAGATCTGTAGAAACCAGCGTTTGTTAGGTCTCTACCCGGTCTAGGGAGCAGGCCAATCTGGGCCTCTCTCATGGATTTCAGAAACACTCTCTGCCATCTCGATTACTGGAGAGTCTCCAGCAGGTGGGGAAGCTGCAGATCCGAGTACACTTGGTAATATTTCAGCGGGAGCCCTTCTGGACCCAGCCCACGGAAATGCACAATATCCCGGACCATGTCCTTCAAGTCATCCACTAGGAGTTTCCTTCCCTGTACTACCGTAGCTCAAGGCCTTCCAGGAAACCCCCACATTCACTACCCCGTCATGCTTCACCTCACTGTACACCATCCACAACAGGGAGTTAACACTTGCCTGCATCCCAGCTACGGTTCCAGCCCTGCACCTTGGAGACAAGACTAACGGGGTTGGGTGTTCTCTCTTTAATAGCCATGCCCGGAGTCGCTCCAACATATTTATTTTATTTTATTTTATTTAATGCGATTTTCTATAGTGCAAACATTACCTGAAGGTGTAAGCGTGCTTTACAAAAGAACCAGTTGCGATACATAAGGGCTTAGGATTACATGAGTTACATAAAAGATACAAACAGGAAAAACATTTTGCAAATGTACAAGTTGTAAAGTCACACAAAAAAGAGATACAAACAGAAAAAAATTGCAAATGTACAAGTTGTAAAGTCACTCAAGAAAGAGATACAAATGGATAAACTCTAAGAATCACATAAGAATGGTAGTGAGTACAATGGTCTACTACATATACTAGTGATTAGAGTTATCTCTATGTACATATAATAGTAGATTTTCTCAGGATTCCATTTTACCAGCGATTCGGCTTGGAGAAGTATATATCACATATTTACAGAGTGAAAAGAGAAATAAAAATAAAAAATAAATAAAATTAAAATGAAAAAGGGGTAGAGAGCGGTATGTGGCGGAGAAGAGTTGGAGGCTGAGATTGGTGAGAGGAGAGAGGGGGACCTGAGGGGGGAAAAAGATGGCAAGATGCACCCAGGTCAGGACCCAAAAACCATGAGAGCAGAGTTCCATTAAGTGGGGTCATAGGGGGGACACAGTCACAGCACCAAGGGAGGGCAAAATGGTAAAATGATGCCGTATGCCGGAAGGCTTCCTCTTTTTTTTTCTTCAGTCTCGGCAATTCTATGCAATTCTATGCAACCATTGATAGTACTCATGCTGAACAAGACAGTCCAGCCGATCCTTGGTCTCCCTCACCTTCCTCTGGCCCATCAGTAGTGCTTCCTGCCCCACTCCCACATGATATGCTGGCCATTGGAGGTCTGATAATTACTGCTTCTCTCCAGGCCAACTGTGTCTACCGACGGCGCCTCTCGTACCACTAATCCTAGAAAGGCTTTCCCTGCATGTCACCACTTTCAGGGCATCTCATTCCACCCCTCTCAGTGCAGCAGAGTTACAATTCGTTTTAAAGGACCCGACTGTCGCTTCTCTGAGCTCCTCGCGCAACTGTGCAACTCTAGCACCTCAGGGCACAGGCGCCACAAGCGCACTCTCGGCCAGAGTCTGCATGCTTCCCACTCCAGAAGCAATGGTGCATGGTCCGAGAGGAACCTACGCAATATATATACGTCAGACACCTGCAAGGCCAACTTCGCAGACATGAGAAACAGATTGAGGTAAGTATACGCAACGTGCAATGATGTGTAGCATGTTGACTCCCTGACCCCTGGGTGTGTCTCCCGTCAGATATCTATACAAATCACTCACGCCATTAGGATCTTTAGAGCGTTCAACATAAATTATAATGGGGAGGTCCAAAATACTGGTGGACTGGATGACTTCAGTAGGTCCCACAGGCCTATAATATACACATGACTCTCCTGCTCACAAAACACTGGGGCATATTACCAACAAGTAGCGATATTTATCGCTAAATAGGCTTAGCGATGATTTTTTTTATCACTGCCTATCACTGAATATGTTAGCGGAGAAAACATGCTATTAGCAAAGTTTTTCTCCATTGTACTAAATATCCAGCGATAACTGCGAAATGCGTGAATATCGCTGAGAATACAGCGATATTCACGCATTAGTGACGAAATGCTCTTAGCCATGTTATCCACCTCCATTGGATAACATGGCTAAGAACTGGTCTGGGCAGGTGTTAGTATTTGGAGATATTTGTGCTTAGCATGAATATTTCCAAAGCTACGCCTGCCTTGCTAATAGGCGATAGCGACGTTAGCGACTGCTGTCAGTCGCTAACTGGTTGGGTACGCCCACTTTGCATGTCATTAGCGATAAACATCGCTGACATGCAAAGCGGGCCCCAAACCGCTCGCTATCGCCTAAAAGCTGTCACTAACATCAGTTAGCGACAGCGCGATAGAATTATCGCTGCTTAGCGGCCGAAAACGGCCGCTAAATCTGAGATAATTGCCTATCGCCCAACTTGGTTATATGCCCCACTGTCCCTTATAAATCTCAGACTGCTTCCAGCATCTGACATCCTTCATACTTTAGCGTCAACTATTCAGCTAAGAGGTATCTCAAACTACCAATCACTGTACAAGTCGTGGTTCCTTCAACAAGACTGACGTCCCTCATGGATAACATCAACTAAAACACAGCTGTCTTGGGAAGGCACACTGGTAGGCAGGGAAAGTCACCATTAGGGGTCTTCCTAAGGCATATCTTTGTCATAGCAAGAGAGACAAACAAAGTGATTTAGTTGAAGTGGAAGCCTGGATTTTACAATTAGCCTGACAAAGACTGCAGGTGTGCTTCATCGCCAGTTGGAGCTAGAGGGGATCTCCTCGCAACAGATCTGCATTGCTGAGGCTCGCCATTAATCGAGAGCCTCAAACAGGTGGGTATATGTACATGGGGACAAATCTGGATGTCCAAATAGTCCCAGAAATCCTGGATCCAGAGGGTCAAAGGAAGTACATGTCCAATGGAATAACAACAACATTTGCTGACTACTATCAAACACTGTGCCCAGCAGCTGCACTTCTTGAGTGAATAACTCAAATCTATTGTAATGGATCTACCTTCCTTTGATCAACAGGTTTCAAAAGGAGATCCTCGAGTCAACCTCATGAACAAAGAGATAGAAGAAGTCCTACAAGATATAAATACTTGCAATATACCTGGGTCACATGGATTCCCTCTTGAGTATTGTCGTAAATATAGTGAAATTGTGACACCCAGGCTACTAGCTCTGTATGTAGAATCAGTAACAAATGGTGCCTTTCCCCCACAGCTGGTCCTAGATACCCTCATAGTCATCCACAAAACTACTGGCTGACCTATTGATTAATGTGCGTCACATATGCCTTCTCCCCGATTAACACTGAAGTTAAGATCTTAGTTAAAACCTTGACAAATAAACTACTATGAGCTCTAACTGCTTTTGTACGACCTGATCGTGTTGGCTTCATACGCAACCATAGCACCCGCCACTGTATATGTTTGGTACATGTGGCTCCGACCCACATGCATAACATCAAAAGACTCCTGCATCCTCCTTCTTGCAGATTTTGAGAAGGCGTTTGTCTGTGTCGAATGGTCCTTCTTGGATAGAGTCCTAGAACATCTGGATTTTGGCCCCGGTTTAGAAAGTATGTACAAATCCTTTACTTCGACACCTTTGCGTGGGTACTAAAAGACTGTGTGGTCTCACACAGATTCTCAGTTCACAGGGAATCAAGACAAGGTTGCCCATTATCCTGGCACTTCTTTGCCCTTGCCGTAGAACTTCTAGCCAGCCCGATCCGTTGTAATGTTCAGCTGTGGGACTGAAGCTGGGAAGATGGATGTAAGACAAGATAGCACTATCTGTGGATGAAGTGCTGCTTTTACTGGCCAAACCCCACCTATCCATGCCTCGCATTCTACATCTTCTCATTCCTATAAAGAGGCCAACAGCCTCCGTGCCAACTGGTCCAAATCATTGATGCTGACTCCCCTTAAAGGAGATAATGAATCTATAAGATGTGAGTCCTCTATCCCAATAAGGTGGGTGAGTTTCTGATATTTCGTGGTTTACAGTGCTCTAAAACCTTCTCTGACTTCAAGCCCCAACCTCTACCCACTCCTAAGCAAAATGCCAAAGACCTCCAGAGGTGGGCAAAACTTCCACTAGATATTCTTCGCTGACTGGTCTTATTCAAAATGATGGTCCTCCCATGCTTCCTCTATGCAATGCATCACTTCCCACTTAGACTTCCCAATACAAGGTTTAAGATCCTCACAGTTATGATAAGAGCCTTGTTGTGCATGAACTGTCCTCTCGGCATTGCTCTAGACAAATGACGACAATCGGTCTATGATGGTGGGATGGGAATGACTCACATACAGCTCTATTATGAAGCATGGTTGGGTGGGGCGACCTGGTATATCGGACGCAACTAATGCAGGGCATCAGTCCTAAAAAGAGAAGTGGGGGGACGCTGTCACCGGGAGTGACGTCATGACCGGAAGTGACGTCACGGCCGGAAGTGACGTCACGAAAGGTGCGCTCCGATCTCGTCCCAGAGAGGCCAAACAGTGAAGTCCAGCTGTTTGGCAGGGGGGATGGCATCCACTCGGTAAAATAAGTGGGAGGATGCCGTCCACCCGCGTGGTACCTCGACTCGAGCCCTGACCTTATGACAGTTCTTTTCATCAACATCTCCCTGAGGTCAACAAGGTAGTATTCTTACGTTGGCGCTCTGCTCATGAGACTAACTGGATGGGACCAACGACTGACACAACAGACTCCTTTATTGCAAGGGACTTGGTTGAGACATACTGTGCAACTGTTTTAGCAGAAGGGACAAGATAGGGATTACAACCTTGGGAGATGTATGCCATGGATCACATATGTTGTAATTTCAGGAACTGCAGGACCAGCTCTCCCTGTTGATAACACAATTTCATAAAGACTTGTAGCTTCTTCATGCCCTTGCTAGCCACAAAACTGCTCTCTCAGAAGTCCTAGAACACAGCCTATTGGAGGCCAAAATCCTGATAGGGCAAGTTTGAAAAGGTGGAATTTCTCAAATATATCGATCATTAATTATCAATGCTCCATACTAATTCATAGTCCTTCAGTGCTGATGACAAAGCCAGCTCGTCATGGGCTTTACCTGCGCTGTGCTTATGACGAGCTGGCTTTGTCATGAACAATGGAATATCTCAAGTTCCAGCGCACAGCGGGAAAACCTCTAGCACCCAAGGTGTTACAGAAATAATAAGGATGGATCGGTCCCCTCGATGACACCGAGTGGCAGGAAGCTCGTATGATTCTCCAGGTGATTGCTGTCTCATCCCTTCTGAGACTGGTCCACTTACAATGACTTCATAAGACATATTATACACTCCGACTCCTGTGGCATGCAAAGAAACCCCCTGCTACCATCTATTTTCACTGTACTGACCAAGACCCTGACTTGGCCTGGCCATGGCCCAACATTACCATTTACCTGCAAGTGATTGTGAGAGATTTGTCCCAAGACATTTGGAAACCATTAGAGATGTCAACCAGAGTAGCTCTACAGGATTTTGAGTGACGTGGGAGAGACATGTGGTGAACATGTGTTAGTCGGTATGGCTACAGTGTTCGCCAAAAGAGGAACTGGCACTGTAGGAATGCCAAACAGCAATAGATTGGTGCAGCGAGCAAGAGCAACCTATCTATCAGCACACTTTGAACAATTTGAATTTATTTATTCATGTATTTAGTCAATAGAAACCATTACACAATCATCTATTCCTTACATTTCATAAAATTTAATTTAAGCTTAGGTATTTGACAAACCGGACCTATAAACTCCAAATTAAAATAAATATAAAAATGTCATTAGTGCAGTTCTAGTGAGGCCTTGACTCGAATAATTGTTCTTTTTTAAATTTCATTTTATGTCCTGCTATTTAAAGTGCTAGAGCTAATGTTTAAAGAGCTATTGTGCTAAGGTCCATTTTAATTCGAGTGTCTTCCTTCACGTTGTCCCGGGGTTTAAAGTGCGCTGTCTTTATTTTTTTGTTTAATCGATCTTATAACACTAAATTATATTGATTGACTTTCAGTTCTTTAGCTCAGATTAATTAATGTTCTTTCTTTTTACGTTACTTGCAGCCCGAGTTAAAGTGCAAATGCGATGTAATTCTCTTCTGGTTATGCTTCCCAATTGTAATTCTTTGTTGAGGTGCTGATGCCCTAAATTGATTGCTCTTGTGCTTCAATGTTTACTTTTACAAATTGTAATCCCCGGCATATGAGCGGTATAGAGGAACCACCCAACCAATGGGTTACTGCTGCCTGCATGTTCATATTTCAGACTCCCTAAAGATTCTTTTCAGCACTATCTTTTTTTCTGTCCGGTAACTTGGGCAAACACAGAATATATGTGCAAGACTTTCTTCCTTATTATTTGCATTATCGAAATTCTTTGGTTGGTGTCTGTTCCCTCCAGGATGCCATTAGATCTTTTGATTCCCATTTTCGGAAATGGTACTGCATAAACTGGAGTTTTATTTTCGGTAGTTGTAGTTTTTTATAGAAATGTATCACTGTCCATGCGTGACGTCTGAGTGCTAGGCTTGTCTTATCTGTTAAATATGAAAAATGCTTGTTTGTAGCTTTTATCACTTTATAAAAGGCATGTTTCCCAATATTTGCACTCCGGTCGTCTTGTATTCCAGGTTCCTCAATAGCCTGTTTTAGATATAGCCCCCATGAATCTTTTTTATTTTGCTGTATTTGCTCCTCTATTTTCTTCCAGTACACATAGTTGATTGACCCTCTTTCCAACGCACCTAACTTCCAGCATAATTTTATAAAGGCTCCTTTACATTTGTATTTTTGATTCATCAGCTGAACTCTAAACGCACCTGTGCTGGAGATGCAGTTTTCGTGATGCTGAATACAGATGTGTATACTCTTATTTGGATTTTGTTTAAGATGCCTTCTGCGCGTCCTTTCAGTGTTCCCTTACCATAAGTCACTGTTGGCATTAACTGATCACTCATCACTGTTAAAAGATGGTCAAATGAAGGACAGCTCAATTTTGTTCTTAAAGTTTTGAAGCCGTAATTTAAAGATTGCTCTTTCGCCTGCATTGTGTTGTTTACCTTTCATTTGATGCTCCACGATGAATCCTAAGTATTTATATGACTTAACTTCCTCGTCTTTGTTCCCTACCAAGAACCAGGTGAACTTCTTTTTCTTCGAGACTACCAAACATATCACTTTGGTTTTCTTCAGGTTTAGCTCTAACTCATATCTGTCCATGTATGTGTTTAAGGCGTCCATACTTTGCTGAAGTCCTATTGGCATTTGGCTCAATAATATGATGTCGGCAGCGTACTTTAGTTAATCTGTTTCTTCTTGAGCCACTGTGGGCAGGTGAGCGTTGATGTTCCGTATAGTTTGAGCTAGATCTGCAGGATATATGTTAAACAGGCATGGAGCCAATACACACCCCAGTTTTAATCTTTTATTTGTGTAGACTTTGTTCGTTACACTGTTGCCGTCTCCAATTTTCACCTGAGCCCATGTTCCTGTATACCGCTCTTTAATTGCCTTTATTAGGCTAGTCGGTACACCCCATGCAGCCATTAGTTTCCAAAAGTCCTCCCGTGGCACTCGATTAAAGGCGGACTCGAGGTCTACAAAACAGGCAAATAGCTGTATTTTTCTTGTTTTTGCCTTTTCTGCTACAGGTGTCAGGGCTATTAGATTTGTTAGAGTCCCCATTCCTGCCCTAAACCCTGTTTGTAGTCGGGGTAAAATGTTTTTGTTGCTAGCCATGATTTCAGGTACTGCATATAGCTTTGCGTCCACATCTGTTAATGCTATGAGTCTGTAGCTTGTTGGTATAGAAGGATTTCTGCTTTTATATATAGTCTGGAAAATGCTGCCATCATGCCAGAGGATATCCTCATAAACATCTTAAGATCGGTGTAGATGGTTTTAAATCTATGGTTTGACTAACAATGAATGTAATCCATTGTAAAGCAATATTGTTGGATATATGTAGCAACATAAGTGATGTAGACAGTGGATCTTTTTTGTTTTGTTCACTATGTGTAATTAAACCAATAAAGTTGATTTTAAAAAAATGTTAGAGAAATCGCATAACCAGTAACTGGAGATCTATTAAATCCTGCTATAAAAGAAAGAACTGACATAGAAACATACAACAGGTTGTAGGTAGTATATCAAGTGGACCAGGGCCGCATATGATTCATGCCCTGCTGCCCCATGCTTCGCTTACGAATGTTCATCCTCCTCGTGTTTGGACTTGATCAATTGTAAAACAAGTCTGTGAACAGTACTGCCTGTATCCCTTTTCACTTGTTTGTGTGTAAACCTATACTATTTGGGAAAGGTCCTGAAGAAGGTGGTTCTCAGGTTCTGTAATTCTTGATACTGACTCCATTTTATGTTGTGCCACCATTTTGTGTTGCCCTCACATAGGCCTGTGAAGGTAGCCTGGCGAATAAAGTGGCCTGGCCTTCTTAGTCTATGTATACATTAACTAAGGTTTCTTTTTGACTCTGAAATGAACTGTAAGAAACTGACCTCTTCACCTGCAACTGACCTCGCAAAGCCAATTTCCCTGATTGATCTTTGTCTGAGATTGCCAATCAATGTTCAGGACATCGTTAACTTTTAGTTTCCTTGCACATGCCTTATCTTGTTTATCATCTGTTACTGTTTCTTTTCATGTTTCTTCATTACATGGGTTATGCTTTCAATTATAGGTTTGTCCGGCTTTTGGAGGTTGAATTTGGGACATTCTTAATGATTAACTTTTGGGTTGGGATACTGTACATGTAATCATGCCATGCCCTGCAGTGCCATCTAAATCAGATTAACCTTTGTGAACTATTTAATTATAATGTTTTGCCGATATCCTGCAAAAACCCCAAAGGCTACTCACCTGCTGACACTCCAGATTTTCCATTTGTTTAGGAATGTGATCTGTGCCCATTATCAATGAAGAGCACACTATCTGCAGTGTCTGCCGCAGAGGACACTGGTGCACTGCCTTGAGACATTGAGACTTTCAAGTGAGCTGTGAGTGTTTGCCAGGAGGGCACTCTAACGGATACTGAGAAGACCTATTTTCATGGAAGGCCTGAATCCAGAGGCCTAATGCGGAAGAAGACAATGAAAGCAGATTTGATGGACGATAGAAGCCTGCAAGAGAGGCTTTGAACGGACTTTGGGCACAGTTGCACAAGCGATTCCAGTGCAATTGTATAAAGTACATGTTAATTAAGTTCTCATTTGACTGAATTGCCATGGAAGAGGAAGTGGCTCCGCCTCTAGCATCCCAAAATGGTCCACCAGAAGTGAGTCTTTGTGCTACTATGTGTGTTCGGAGACCTGTCCCGAGAGAAGTAGAGAATAATAAGATGATGTTACAGCAATACCTTGATGACCTATTGAATATCGATATAGACCTAGATTCAGATTAACATGAGTCTTAGGTTATTGCCTACATAATGGCAAAAGGAGGGTCTGTGGTTCTGTAATTCTCGAGACTGACTCCATTTTATATTGTGCCACCATTTTGTGTTGCCCTCACGTAGGCCTGTGAAGGTAGCCTGGCGAATAAAGTGGCCTGGCCTTCTTAGTCCATGTATACATTAACTAAGGTTTCTTTTTGACTCTGAAATGAACTGTAAGAAATTGACCTCTTCACCTGAAACTGACCTCGCAAAGCCAATTTCCCTGATTGATCTTTGTCTGAGATTGCCAATCAATGTTCAGGACATCGTTAACTTTTAGTTTCCTTGCACATGCCTTATCTTGTTCATCATCTGTTACTGTTTCTTTTTATGTTTCTTCATTACATGGGTTATGCTTTCAATTATAGGTTTGTCCGGCTTTTGGAGGTTGAATTTGGGACATTCTTAATGATTGACCTTTGGGTTGGGATACTGTACATGTAATCACGCCATGCCCTGCAGTGCCATCTAAATCAGATTAACCTTTGTGAACTATGTAATTATAATGTTTTGCCGATATCCTGCTAAAACCCCAAAGGCTACTCACCTGCTGACACTCCAGATTTTCCATTTGTTTAGGAATGTAATTGGTACAACTCCCTTACATGCCTGGGGCAGGATAAACAGCATATAAGACGTGAAGTAAGACCATTCTTGCAGACTGCCTCTTTCAGTTGCTAAGGCTTCTGTGTGACGTAGTCTCACTCATTTGAGTTTAATAAAGATGTTATTTTATATTCCAGCTTCTGTGTCAAGTTATTTGTGAGTTTAAAAGGACTAAGTATCAGTGGAACCCCTGAGAAGTGGATTTTTGATTTCTACAGTTCATATTGTGTTTCAACCCAGCAAAACGCGCGTCAACCGCATTTGTCTAGCCCTTGCTGCATACGGTCATGTAGTAACTTTGTCTTGGAGACTCTCTATATCTTTGTTTCTCCTTCACACCCAGATGTGTATATCTGTTTTGAATGTTTTTGGACATTTGTGTTGAATGAATGAGTGTTATTGCCAATGGTATAGTGTTGATTATTCAGTTTTTTAGTTGGTTTCTAGAATCTCTGTACTGCATTTAGAGCATACTCAGCTTGAACATTTTTGTTTTGAAAAAAAAAAGAAAAATGTTTGTACAAAAAGAAAAAATATTTCAAAAAAATATAATTGCACGTTGTTTTAAATGATATACATGTTATGAACAAAGTGATTATGAACAACAAGTAAAAGATAAAAGTAAACATAAATAACTAGATTGGTATCTTATAACTGTGTAGCATTGATTGTGAGTTTTTTCATATACCCATACTAGATACAATCTACTTTGTGAAGAAATATAGGTCAAAGGGGAGCTTTCTTGCCCGATTGTTTTCAAAATCCTGCTATAACCTAGGAAGACGACATTTACCAGGCTCACTTTTAGTCAAACAACTAGCCTGAGAGTATTGTGAATTCAAATGTACTGTTTGTGCTTCCCAATCAATACTGAGGTTATGTCAAGTCAACCAAGGCATACCTCTGTTTATTTTGAACTGAGACGCATCTATCAAATCAAAACAAATCTTCACATGATGGTTTCCAAATCAGATTAAGGAAATTTTGTGTACAGAACCATGCTGTACGTGAGGACAAAATAGAACTGCTTTGACCTCCTCAGGGGAACGTCATTCTAAATTAGGAATTTTTGTAATGATTGAGCAAACCTAATGTACATATAGTTTCTGTATGAAATTGGGTTACAGGTTGACTTGGGTGTGAGTCCTGGTCAAGCAGCAAACACAATCCTAGTCAAGGTAAGGCAAAGCAAAACCCAAATTAACCGGTGCTCAACCCCCTGGTAGCTTGGCAAAGAGCAGTCAGGCTTAACTTAGAGGTATTGTGTAAAGTATTTGTGCAACACTTTGGACAGTAAGACAGTAATAACACCGCACCAAAAGAAACTCACACAAAGCTAGAAAAACAGAGCTTAATTTAATAACTAAAACAAGGCCAAAATGACAAAGATCTAATCAGTAGAACCGGAGATAGGAATTTTTAAAGAATAAACTGTAAAATAGCACCTAAAAGTAGAAAGCGCCAACCGCGTCTACATGGTCATGCTGAACTAGGTCAAAGACAAAAGTTCATGCCCACTGCGAAGGGGCATGGGTTGGATACAGTCCCATATTAGTCCCCCTGAAAGTTTACCTTCTCAAGTTTTGGGTGCCAAGAGTCCCATTTGAGTGTGAGAGGATACTAGGATCAAGGTGTTGTGGGCGGAAGTCTGCGTGGTGTGAAGAGCAGGCCTGGTGTCGCGGAAGGGCTCTGGCATTTTATTGGCATTCCTCCGCAGGCGATTGATGCTTGATGTGCAAAGAGACAGGATGGCAGCGACTCGCGCTGAATCTCTGTGCGAGTGGTGTGGTTCCGGTATGAATGGAACAGTTTAAAGTCGCAAAGAGCCCAAAAGCTTGATTTGAGGAGCTTGGGAGCCACACTCTAAGGGTCCAGGACCTGAGATGCACAACTTGGAGGTAAGGAACTGTAGAGAAGACACAGGATGCAGTTTAGTATTAATTCAAGGGATTATAGGAGAGCAAGTGGTAACGTTGGCAGTAACAAACGCCCTCAATAAGAATGACCATTTCCATCCTGTATTCTAGAATCATTCCACACATAGCAACTGTAGCCATGACAGCTGGTTATAGCAAACACCACATATCTTCCCCCTTTTTATCATAACAGAAATTTGAAACCTAAAAACTATAACTAGTCAAAACCCTAAATTGTATATATAAGATAAAATATCAAAACAAATAAAAATAATAACTAAATACTTTCAAATATAGTCACTTTGTCAAAACACCAAAATAACTACAACATTGCTCATCTGGTTATGGTTAATACAATGCTCTTAAACTCTTCTGGATTGAGTGGTAACAGCTTTCATTACAGATTTTGTCAGATCGACAGGTTTCCATTTAAACTCAGCAGTGTCCACAGGCTCGATGCTGCGAGCATTCTCCTCCCTACTACTCCAGTAAACTGTTTATTCAGCATCACAATTATCTACACCTAGAGGTTGTGGATGTACATCATGCTGGTTCAGTTGGGGAACTATTTCACATTCCTCCGCCCATAATCATGATTTGGTTTTTCCTGATACAGCACACTCTTCCTTCACTTTATCACAATCAAGGATCCTTTTTCATCTAGATAATTTGCTGAAAGGCCAAATGTTTCCATCAGCCAGTTTAGCAGAGCATCTATACACTTCTCTCCCTTGAAAAAGGTTAGAACATTTCCTATCTCATTTTCTGACTTTCTTGTCTAACTTTACACATACCCAGGCACAACTTATTTCACCCCATATTTCTTATCATAATATTCTTTGTAGGTTTGCTGTGCATTCTCCAGATTAGGTCCAACCACCGTAGGAGAGCACTTCCTTTGATACTCTGTAGAGAGGCATGCATTGTTGTCCTTAGTAAATGGTTCTCTTCTTTTTAAGATCAGGAACAGACTATACCCCGTTACTATATGTGTAATCTTAGATGCCCAAACCAATTTACACAATTCTTTCTCCCAATCTCTCCCTGCATTGATGGTAGATTGCACACTCCCCGTGATTACTCTGTCAAATCTTTCCACTGCTCCATTTCCAGCAGGATGAGAAACCACATTTCTTTTTTGTTTAGATACTGCCCCCAGAAAGAAAGCTCTTCAATTTTTCTACAGTGAACTGAGGACCATTGTCACTCAAAATGGACCTCGGAATTCCTTCCCTTATGAGATCCTCTTGAGGAAGGAAACTATGCTTGAAGAATCTTCTTTTTGACTTACAGTATTTTTTGCACACCATTGCTATCTAACACAGGTCCCAAAATGTCTATACCTAAAGGATACCATGGAGTGATAGGTAAATAACTAGTACACAATGGAGGGCTGAACACCACTTGAGATTTTTCAGAATGTGCACATTGTTTAAACTTTCTTACAAAATTTTCCGTGTTGAGATCTACCACTGGCCACCAATATGAAGTCTTAATTCTTCTTTTGGATTTAACTATTCCTTGATGAACTTCATGCATTATTTCCGAAATAGCCTGTGTGTGTCCCTGGGGCGGCACTACTCTTTTTCCCCTCATTAAAAATCCTAAACTAGAGATGGACAATTCCTCCTTAATTACCCAAACCTTTTGACTGTCATTACTTAATTTGTTTTTGCTAGACCAACCTTGCAATACATTTTTCATCACTGTATTCAATTCCTTATTTTCCTTATACTTATACATCCATTCTTCTTTAGTGACAGCAACAGTCTCACAACCTAAACCTACATTGATTTGAAGTTACTTCTTTCACTTGTAATGGAGATCTACTCAAATAATCTGCCACTTTATTATTATGACCTGGTAATTTTTCAACCTCATCGGAATAATTCAATAGTCATAAAGACATATGTGGTTTGTAAGGAGTAGCCTCCGCAGAGCCTTCAGTTATTAGGGGATTTGGTGGGGTGTCAGAGGGACCTATTTTGGGTACGAAATTTAATTAAAACCTTTCTTTTTTCCACTTTGGGAATCCACAGATTCACAATCCGGCTCAGCGAGCCCCTCCCCCTTGTTAATCTGCAACAGATTTGTGAATCTTGGTGCACTTTGGGTAAAAACACTTTCAGATGTACTCAGACACCGACTCAGGCACTCTCACACCCCTTTACAGACACACATAGGCAGCTACACACCCACTCAAAGACCCACACAGGGACTCTTATACCCACTCACAGACCCACACAGACACTCCCATACACACTCACAAACCCACTCATATACTGACACACCCACTCACAGACCCACATACTCACTCACACTCCCACCCACTCACAGACCCACACAGAACCTCACATACCTGCTCACAGACCCACACAGACACTCACACACCCACTCACAGGTGCACACAGACACTGACTCGCCCACTCACAGATCCACTAACACACCTACTCACAGATCCACACAGCCACTCTCACACCCTCTCACATACCCATACAACTACTCACATACCCACACAGGTAGTCACACAGCCACTGAACCATTGAGGGAAGCACTCACACATCCACTCACACACCCACAGAGCTACTTACACAACCACACAGATACTCACACACCTACCACCACACTCATACAACCATTCACCCCCCACTTCTATACCCAAAGAGCTACTCACATACTCATTTATACATTATGCACCTAGTGATAGCCACTCTCACCTATACAACCACTACACATCCACGCATATACCCATACAACCACACACACAGCGACTCACATACCCAGATCCATATTACCACTCACACAGACATTGACGTGCCCAGTCACACACTCTCACATACCCACTAACACACCTATCTAGTCTGCGACACACCTATTCACACAGCCGAGCACCCACTCAGTCACCCAGTTATAAACTCACTCAGTCACCCATACAACCTCTTACACACCACTCACACAACATCAAAACCAATAACATACATACTCACAGACCTATACAGACACTACCACACTCTCTTAGCTACCCATATAGCCAGTTATAAGCCTACTGTATTGAATGTGTTGTTGTTTTGCATAAACTGTTTTGTTTGGGGAAAACCCATTACTATCATCTGTTGATGGTTTGGAATCCGCGATGCTCAAAACACGAAACTATAACTCACAATCCACACTATGACCATTTAGGAGGGAAGAAGGAGTGGTACATAGTAGAAAGCTGCAGTAGAATGAGGCAGGATTGAAGATAAAAGGTAGCTAAAATGGAGGACAGCAAGTAAAATATAAAAGGAACATATTTTATTGGATGGTGGAGATGTGCCTAGAACTAAAATAAGGTAGTGATTTGTAGAAAAAGGTAACTACATCTGGGATTGGTTTAGAAAAACATTTTTTGTTAGGGATATGCTCGAAATTACAACCAGTCAACCACACCTGCTACAGTTTAATTTGAAGCTAATATGATGCTTTTAGAAAGTAATGTGTACTTTTGACCTAGTGGTAGGTAGGGAGTGCTGCTAACATGGCAACCATGGGCACAGAGCTAAAAGTATATGGGGGAAGGGAACAAAAAGGACTGCATTGTGAAACTCAAAAAGAGTGGTGTGGAAACATTGCTAATTAGGGAGTGTTTGGCTTTTAGTTGATACGTTTTAAAAAATAAAACATACATGGAAACTATTAATACTAGCTTGTTAAATGCTTCCATGGTTGTTTTGTGTGGATCTGTGGATCCACCATGTAGTGACATGGGATGCTGTGCTAAAAGTCATGGTAGATCTGCAGATTCGCAGAAAAAACCAAATTTGGCTTCTTCCAAGGAAGCATGGAAAGGGTAAAAAAATACTGACCATTTAGAAGTGGTATAACGAAAATAAAAGATGAAAGGAAGCCTATGATTCATTAACTATAGGAGTATGTCAGAGCACATGGTGAAGGGTATCCATTTTAGCTGCTTTTATACTGAAAGTGGAGGAGGATTGCCATAGTTCTAACTTGAGATTTACAATGAAAACAGATGTTAACGGAAATAAAAATTAGAGTTGGAGAACAGCAAGGAGCTTTTACAGGTATGTTGATTAGGCTGTAGTTTAGAAAAGTATATTTAGATAAAAATAGTTAGTGTATATAAGATTAAAGAAAATGTGTAGCTTCTAGACACTATACTGGAAGGCAAAATAGAAGGGCTTTTAAGTGAACACATTAACTAAAAATAGAGTGAGCCGGAAAGGAGAAAGAAGAATTGCTATTCTGCAAATGTAGTATTTTTATAAAGCCAGTATGAATAAATGTGTTTGAAATTAAATGTAGGTGTTTGCTTATAGTATGTAATTTAACACTATGTCATTTTTACCTACTCACACATTCAGGAAGGCACTCACACACCCAGTTACACCCCCCAAAAACACATATATTATCCACCACTCATATAGACAGTGACTGCCACACTCAGTCACTCACACATCCTTTTACTCACCTATACATACACTTACCAAATTATTTACACACTCATACAGGTACTGGCACACCAACACACACACCTGTACAGCCATTTATGTACCCTGCACTCAGAAAGTCGGATGCACATGCACTTACACACACCTATACACACCCAGTTATACACTCAGCAACCCACCCTTACAACTACTCACATACCTATTTACAAAACCAAACAGCCACTCACACACCCAGTGAGAGAGCGACAGGGGTACTTACACATACATTCACACACCCACACAGCACTTATGTATCCACCACTAACAGAGCCACTTGCACACACAGTTACAGAGCCAAATACTGACTAACTCAGCTAGGTAGTAATCCATACAGTTATTTACTTATCCATTTGAACACCCATACCGTCACCAAGACACCCAATCACATAGTGAAACACCCAGTTTGCCTTAGGAGTCAGAACAGTTTATCATTGCTAGATAATGGGAAAGTGTATGTGATTCTCCACTAAACATGGTTTGATTGACTTACCCACAATTAGGATACTTAATTTATCTGTAAGTCTCTAGTAGAGTGCACTACCTGTGCCCAGGGCCTGCAACTTAAATAGTAGTAGTGGGCCAGTAGCACTATATATGCCATGCATACAAGTAGCCCTTTAAACCTGTCTGAGGCATACCACTGCTAAGACTTTGTGTTTACTGCCATATTGATTTGCCCCATAAAACCCCCTGCCAAGCCTTAAATTGTCCTTTTATTACACTGATGTCACCACTAAGGAAGGTCTTAGGTAACACAAAGGGCAGGGTGCTGTTTAGTTGAAAGGTAACTCATGTACTTTTTTGTCACTAACAGATGTACTTACAGACCCATGTACCCAGTGATAGACCTAGTCACCCACCTATACAGCCACTCACATACCACTTAGAACATCATAAATCCACTTACACACTGACTTATAAACTGCTGCACCTAATGGCATACTCACTTGCACACCCATACACTCATGTGCACATGTATTTCAATTTTAGTATTGTAGATGAGATTGGAAAACATTTGTTAGTATGTTCTTTAGCAAGTTATAGGGTTTTTCCCTTTCGAGAATATTAAAGTACTAATTTGCACTATTTTATTTTACTTATTTGGGGTGTGTGACATTTACACATACAAAACCTCATAAACACTGAAGAAGAGGATTGAACATAACTATTAAACACATAGTTAGCTCTTTCTATGACCAGATGAAATGGTTGTAAAAAGTACTGTTTTTTATAGGATGGTTTTTCCACCAGTTGTATGTGTTTTTCTTTTTTTTCAAAGACAACTGGGAAGAAGGAACTGGCTTTAGATTGAGAAAAACATGAAGATTCAATTGGATGAAAAAGAAATTGAATAATTAACAACGCGATTCTTCACTGTATCAAGGTATGCAGCCACAAACAACATCTTTACAGCCATGGGCATCTGGCATTTGTCACAGTGAGTGACCATCTGAGATAAATTGTCGCAGACAGCAGGAGCAGTTATGAAAGCCACTTACAATCATTCTCCTAGGGCTACTACAGACAGTGGGGCTATTATCAACAACTAGCAATATTTATCGCTAAATAGGCTTAGCGTCATTTTTTTTATCGCAGCGTATCGCCGGATTTTATCGTGGGGATAACGTGCTATTAGCAACGTTTATCTCCAATGCGATAAAATATCCGGCGATAGCGGCGAAATGCGTAAATATCGCTGGAAATCCAGAGATATTCAGGCATTATCGCTAATAGAGTCTTAACCTAAATATCCACCTCCCATTGGATATACAGGCTAAGAAGTGGTCTGAGCAGGCGTTAGGTTTTGGCGATATTCACGCGTAGCGCAAACTTTTTCATCGATACGCCTGCGTTGATAATAGGTGATAGCGATGTTAGCGACTGCTTTCAGTCGCTAACAGGTTGGGTACGCCCACTTTGCATGTTAGCGATAAATATCGCTAACATGCAAAGCGGGCCCCAAACCGCTCGCTATTGCCTACAAGCTGTCACTAACTGCTGTTAGCGACAGCTTGCTAATAGGGCGATAATATTATCGCCGCTTTGCGGCCGAAAACGGCCGCTAAAGCGGTGAAAATCTCATATCGCCCGCCTTGATAATATGCCCCAATGTTTGTTGTCCTGCTGCACCTGCCTTCCCCAGCATCATGTATGTATGTATGTATGTATATGTATGTATGTATATGTATGTATAAATTGTTTTGTAACGCGCACTGTTACTTGGGAGTATCCTGGCGCGATGGGAAATGCAAAGATGGACGGACAAGGATCATCTTATGTCCTGCTGCTGAACAGGTGGGTTTTTAAATTTTTCTTAAATTGGGCTACAGATTGGCTGGACCGCAAGTGGAAGGGGAGAGCATTCCAGGCTCGAGCCGCTACCACTACAATGGACTGTCCACCTAGTCTGGTTCTCTTGAACCGGGGAAGGGTCATTTTAAATAGTGAGGATGACCTAAGTACTCTTATGGGGGCATAGAGAGTGAATCTCTTCTTTAGATAGACCGGACCTTGGTCATGAGTGGCTCTGAACGCAAGTACTAGAGCTTTGAAGAGAATGCGTTGAGGTACTGGGAGCCAGTGGAGGCTGGACATATGAGACCGAACGCTCTGCCATCTAGGAACGTTAAAAAGAAGAGGAACCGCGGCATTCTGAATGACCAGCAGACGTTTGATCAGATAATTCGGAATGCCGCTGAACAGGGAGTTCGCATAGTCCAGCCTTGCTAAAATGAGTGCTCGGGCAACGGTCTCCCTAGCCTCTCTAGGGAGCAATGGGAAAAATTTCCTGAGCATTCTCAAGGTAGCGAAACAAGTCCCGGTTAATTTTTTTATATGGTCCTCAAATCTTAAATCCTCCCCAAACCAAATCCCAAGATTTTTTGCCGGGCCACCCATTTCCTTGGGACATGGGGCATTCGGGGGCCACAGTGAGTTTTTAAAACTGAGAGGGAAGGAACCATAAAAGAGGACCTCCGATTTGTCCTCGTTGCATTTTAACTGGGCCAAAGTTAGCCATCGGAAAACTGAGGATAGGCAGAGATGGACCTTTGCGGTGTCCAGATGATTGTCGGGCCAGGTGAAGAGTAGCTGCGTGTCATCAGCATACCCTATAATCTTAGCCCCATACTGTTCCGCAAGATACACCAAGGGGGTAATGTAAATGTTGAACAGCAGGGGGCTAAGAGTAGATCCTTGTGGGACCCCCGTCAGGAGTGGTTTTGGTTTGGAGGCATGAGGCGGCATCCAGACCTGTTGTGTCCTGCCCGAAAGAAATGAGGACAACCAGGCCAGGGCATTGCCGCCCACGCCGATAGTAGATAGCCTGGCAGTGAGGAGTGCATGGGGAACGGTATCGAAGGCGGCAGAGAGATCCAATAAAATGAGGACCGCTCTGCCGCCCCCGTCTAGACACTCCCGAATCGACTCCGTCATCTCCACCAGTGCCGTCTCCGTGCTATATGATGCCCTGAATCCTGATTGGGCTGGATGCAGAGCATTGGAGGTCTCTACAAAACTTTCTAGCTGTCGAAAGACTATTTTCTCACAGATTTTAGTCAGAGCAGGCAGAAGGGAAATGGGCCGGTAGTTTCCGGGGACAGTGGCATCAAGGCCTGGCTTCTTCAGAAGCGGCAGAAGTTTTGCCTGTTTCCATTCAGCAGGAACCACTGCCGAGGAAAGAGAAAGGTTCATGATCTGGGTGACATCCCTACAGACAGTACTGGCCACCTCTGACAGTACCCGGGCAGGGCACGGATCGGAGGGAGAGCCTGATTTAAGGGACTCAAGAAGAGGCAAGACATCACACTCTGTCACCAGCCCGAAGTTAGTGAGTTGCTGGATATCAGAGATATGTGGCCTCATGGAAAGATCCATCCCTGGGCTCTCAGCCAGTGATGCAGAGGTGAGGTCCTGCTGAATCTTTGCTATTTTGTCTACAAAAAAATTAGACAGAACTTCGCACCATTCCCCAGAGGATGGAAGAGTGGTGGTTTCTGCAACAGGGGACAAGAAACTTTTAACAATAGAGAAGATTTCTCTACTGTTATTTTCCGCTTTGGCGATTCTCCCTGCATAATAGAGCCCTTTAGCAGTATTAATAGTGGCATAATAGTTTTTTTGGGCTGTGCGTAAAGCGGCCTTTGCGTCCAAACTATACTCACGCCTCCAGGCTTGCTCTAACTTTTTACAGCCCAGTTTTAACTCCCTCAGTTCAGGCGAAAACCAGGGCTGAGAGGGGCTGTGTCGGAGCCTGGGTGCGGTAGCATGTTTGGTGGACACATTCGCCGCCTGCAGCACCCACCCATTAAAAGCATCAACCGCCTTGTCCAAATCGGGTGTGAGTGTCAGGTGAGTTTTTAATAGTTCCTGGACGAACACAGCCAGGTTAATTTTCTGGGGGTGGCTGACGGGAAGTGTCTGAGCTGATCTGCCTACGTTGTCCACCTCCCATGAAAACCTGACAAGGTCATGGTCCGACCAAGTAACCTTTTCAAGGCCTAACATCTTGATGGGAAAGTTAGAGCACACCAAGTCTAAAAGATGACCTCCGGCATGTGTAGATGAGGTGGTACATGAATTTATGGATAGTTTTGATCTGCTTTCACATGAAACTTGTCTCAAGGGAATATTTCTTCACTGTGTGTCTCGATAAATGCTTGCTGCAGACGTTACACTGGATAAACTTAGCACTAAACCTTTTCTCACATGTAGGAATACTTAATTGTTTCCAAGCATTACTCCTTTTTTGCAGGTGGCATCTCTTCCTCCCCATCCAGTACTGGATCAGGTTGTCCTTGCTGGTCTAAACTCATTACTGCATCTATCTGAAGTACTTGTGCACAAAAGTGTGTTTGCAAATAGTTAAGCGTTATGTTAGGTTTATTTGTTTATTGCGTGGTTTAAATAATGATAGCTTCTCAGACAACTTGGCGCAGTAAGCTGGTACTGTTATTTCTTGAACATTTGAAGGTTCCCTAAAGACTACTGCCGATTGTGAGTGTGCTTCTCCTTCACTTGCCTTCTCACACACCAAGTGATTGTATATCCTTTCGTGGATTAATTTAACATGTTCCCACATGGAATTTGTCCTATGAGAATACTTTTTACAAGTGTCTCTTGATAATGGCTTGCTGCTAATGTCACACAGCACATAGTTGGGAACTATACAACTCTACCTTTAAGTTCTCCCAGTGTCTTGAATTTGAATGCTGATACAGCCACTGACACACCCAAGCACACACTAATACAGACACTAACAGACCCAGGCACACATTATTACAGACAATGACACAACCAGGCAAACACCAATACAGCTACTGACACACACTGAGGTACACACCGATACAGTCACTGACACACCCAGGCACATGCTTGTACACCCAATAACACACCCACTAACATATCGATAGAGCCACTTGTACATCAAGGAAAACACAGACACAGGCACTAACACACCCTGCTACACACCCATACAGCTACTGACACACCCAGCCAAACACTGATTCATTCACTTACACATCCAGCCAAACACCAATACAACCTCTCCAACACCCGTACACACCCAGCCACACACTCATACAGAGTCGGACACACCCAGACACACATTGTTTAAGACTGACACACCCAAGCACACGCTGATACAGCTAGTGATACACTCAACCACATTCATACAGAGACTGACAGATTCATGCACATACCAATACAGTCATTGATACACCCAGGCAGTCACCGATACTGTCACTGACACATCCAAGCTCACACCGATACAGCCACTGACACACCCAGGCACACACTCATACACCCAATAACATACCCACTCACATATCGACAGAGCCACTTACACACCCAGGCAAACACAACAAACAGGAAGCCTTTCAAACACCTGCACACACACAGACACAACCACTAACACAACTAGCCACACACTGATACAGAGACTGACACGCCCTGCACACATTGTTAGATTCTGACACACCCAGGCACATACTGATACAGGTAGTGACAAACCCATCCACACTCATACAAAGAGAAAAACACATTCATGCATACACCAGTACAGTCACTGACACATCGAGGCACTCAACAATACAGTCACTTCCACACCCAAGCACACACCGATACAGCCTCTGACACACCCAGGCACACACTGATACAGCTAGTGACACACGCTGCCACACTCTTATACAGAGACTGACACATTCATGCACACACCAACACAGTCCCTGACACACCCAGGGACACACAAATAAAGCCACTGACATGACACTGTGTACAGAATGGTGGAAATCAGAGGCCCAACTAGAGCCAAAATTCGGGGGGGGGCAATAAAAATTCTGGGTGAGGTGCTAATTCTTCCAGCAAAACAACAATAGGCAGAGTGGAGATGCAGGGGCTCCAAGAAGGGGTGAAAAAACAACAAAGCCCAGTTAACAAGTAAATGGTCTTTTAATGACCTGTGAAATCCTCTGGTGCGGCAGCAATAAGACGGACACCAGACCAGCCAGCCTACAGCACTTCAAAAACTGTCTGTGTGGGTGGCCGTGAAGCTGTCTCAGACCAGGCGTACACACACAACGGGGGTAGGGTTGGTTGTGGGGTGGACTTGAAGTCTTTTGAGCCCTATGGGCGTTGAGTGCCTGGTGGAAATATATATCATTTTCGTAACTGGCATAAAATTGAAATATACTACTGTAGTGGGGAATTTTTTCTAGAAATCTGCTTTTGTGGAATCACAAGAATCTGGGAGGCAGTCACGAACACCTGAATAAACATCAAAGGAAATCCTGATTAAGATAACCGCATTAGAGATGAGTCTCATAACATTTATACATAATGACAGAGAGAAGAATATTGAGAACACAGCAAGTCTGTGATCTCCTGAATGATGACCAGACGATAGCAATTCATAAAGGTAAAATTTTGAACGCTGACAAAAAAAGAAAGAGAACACCATATGGTATTATCAGAGAAATATAATGTAAATGTATTGCAGAAACTAATAAATGGTGGGAAAGGACGATTTTACAGAAATACGTCGAACATATAGGGATACTGAGAGGACTAAGAATTTTAATTATGCCAACTCAAAGCAACCTAGATGATGATCTGATAAAATCATGTCAAAATGACACTAATTAACGCTCCTTTCAATTGATGTGAGCAGTAATTATTCATGCCCTCTTCTCTTATTCTCCCTCCCCCTCTCTACACGCCCATCTCTCTTTTAAATTTCAACATTCAACGTCCCCTTAATGATCTCTATGTTTCTTTCTCCTCATCTCTCCCATGAATGCTATGTTTTATCCCATGTGAGTATTCTGCACATTGTTAATCTTATCCTGAAATGTTGACCCACTTTGTAAAGCGCTCTGATACTCTTGGGTCCAGCAGCGCTATATAAAACCTTTTAAATAAATTAAAAAAACATTCCACAAATCAAGGAATCAAAGTTACCCGAGGAAATAGAGAAAAGAGTAAGCAAATATGAAACAGATGTGGAAAAACAGAAAGCAAGTAAATTCAACAGTGACCACATTGACTATGTGAGTGGAAGAATATACACCTTTGCACGAATATATGATGCCTAAAGGAATAGAGCTACAATGGAGAGAGCGGTAGATGCTGCAGAAAATTCATAGACCAATGATGGCTTTGATGTAAGTTCAGTGGATGAAAATGCAACTGCCACGAATGAGGATATTTCCGTGGAAATGCGACTAGTTCAAGTAAGTACATGACGAAGAGGCAGAGAAAGAACTGCCACCCCCCAGAAAGTCAGAGGCAGAGGCAACATAGAATCTGGAGAAGTAGGGGACAATGGAAAGCCAAATGGTAAAAACACAAAGAAAAAATAAAACAACAAAAAACATTTTTATAGAAGGGAAATTTTGTGGTCAACCTTTCTTCAAAATGTCTAATGAATGACTAAATAAAAGTACAACATAAAGGATTATCCTTCTGCCCGGATACAGACCTGGACTAAGCAAATATGAGAATTGATATTTTTGAATTTGTGTGAAATGTAAAATTGAAAAAACATTTTCTGATGAACACATCAACTTGCAATCAAACTCCAAATCCTGTATGTACAACATCTAAAATTACTGTGAAAGGTCTGCCAACTTGGAGGACATTACTGGACTTGGAGAATGAAACAGAAGATGGACAGAATGGGTTTTCCTCATCAGGCCTGGATTGCATTCGTGGAGTTTTTCTGCGCAAGACCTCCAGGAAGTGACAAAAAAACTCCCCCAAACTATGCAGAGTTCTGTGAGCTGCGGAGCGCGTTACCTTATGCCATTCGCGCTGATTTTTAGCGCCTGATGTTTGTCCCTTGCTGTTAAATCAGCGCGAACGCATCACGTGCCGTGCAAGCGGGCGCAGTTTCTTTCTGCCACTCAAGTAGAAGTTCTACTCAAGCGACAGCTTCCTCAACATGAACAGAAGGTTTCTTATCGCAAGTGGTAGCGACCATCCGTGACTGCCCGTGTTGAGAAATCTTGCTGGGAAGCAGTCTAGTGTTGGATTTTCCTTATTTGCCCTCACAAACTTACCATTGGGTAGCGCGAGTGGGAAAAAAACTCACAGCGAAGCGGAATTTTTTGGAACTGTGCGAGCTCTGTGGACTGCGAAAAATTCTGCAAACTCTGGGAATGGAGTGGAGTTCACCGCCCAGGCCTATTCACCATTAGAAACATCAGACATACAAATCTGCGAGAGAGCAGGAATTATGACATAGAAGGGAGGGAGCAGTGGTGTCAAGTCAAAATCATAATTCTATTCCCAACTTCCTGTGGGTAACAAAATCGATATTTTTCAGGAAATCATGTTTAAAGACATTAATTGTCTGGAAACTCAAAAGAAACGAAGGAGAAAAACACAGAATCTTACCCAGGGCAAATTTAGAGCCATTCAAGAATTAACAGAAAATGAACAGCTGTTAATCAAGGCCTCCAACAAAGGGGGCAAAGTTGCCATCCAAGATTGTTGTAAATATATTGCTGAAGCTGAAAAACAATTAAAGAGTAAACAACATTATATACAGCTTAAAGAAAGTGCCATAGAAGCAGTTACCTCTGAGTGAATAACTGAAAATACATCATCCTGTCACTTCGGCATTTTATCTTCTTCCAAAAATACATAAAAACTGACAGTAACTCCCAAGTCACCTAATTGTAAGTTCCATTGAGTTGTTATTAGAAAATACATCAAGATTCATTGACATATTTCTCATGGAATATTTATCATCGCTTCCCTCGAAGACCCCCTCAGTATAGAATAGAAAATGTAGCGGCACAAATATGGAAATTTAGCCGCACAAATAGGGGAATTTAGCGGCATTTTTGCGGCACTTTATTTTACTCATAATCATTAATTTTCAGCCTGAAATCAAAGGAAACTGTTTTAGCAGAGTATTCCACAGTCAAATAAGCATGTTTAAAGTGTCTGCAGCTCTACGGAAGTACAACTCCAGTCCTAACCTCATGGGAGGGAGCTGTATTTCTCCCTGGGATGTTCTAGTGCCCATGTATACACCCTTCCCAATGCAAATAGAAAAGGTACTGTATGAGCATCAGAAGTGCACGCTTCCTTCACACACAAGAATTAGCACCGCACAGACATCTCCACTGCTCTCATCACTTTTCAACCTTCTTAGATTTTAATTCCAGATAAAGATTGAGCACCTTGGGTGACCGGACCACTATCTATCTATCTATCTATCTATCTATCTATCTATCTATCTATCTATCTATCTATCTATCTATCTATCTATCTATCTATCTATCTATCTATCTATCTATCTATCTATCTATCTATCTATCTATCTATCTATCTATCTATCTATCTATCTATCTATCTATCTATTTTATTTATTTATTTATTTATTTATTTATTTATTTAAAGAGTTTTACATTGCCCTGGCTAGACCCGGGGGTATCAGAGTGCTTTACATGAGAATCAGCAATAAAACAGAAAATCAACAATGTAACAGAAAAAGTTCAACAATTATACAATAAATCCCCAAAAAATAGGCAATACAATTAGGAGAGGCGAGAAAGGAGAGAGAAAAGGAGTGAAGGGGCAGGGGAGGTGAGAAAGGGAGGATAAGGGAAGAGACAATACGAGAGACGAAAAGAAGTCTGTCTAAAGACCGACTGGTTAGGTGATGACCAAGGAGGGAATTCACGGCCCATCTCCCCTATAGCTAAACCAGGTAGCTCCATCGGGCATCAGACAAAAAAGTTCAGTCTCAATACATTGAGAGAGGGGAGAAGGAGAGACATAAATAGAGAGAGGATGCGGGAGGAAGTGACAGGAGGGACGAAAAGAAGTGCAACAATGTGGTTTAACAGTATAACAGAAAAAGATCAACAATTACACATTACATCAAACAATCAGCAATACATTAGGAGAGGAGAGAAAGGAGAGAGAAAAGACGTGGGGGGTAGGGGAGGTGAGAAAGTAAGGATAAGGGAAGAGACAACTTTAGAGACAAGAGGAAGTCTGTCTAAAGACCGACCGGGTAGGTGACAACAGGTGACGACCAAGGAGGGAATCCACGGCCCATCTCCCCTATAGCTAAACCAGGTAGCTCCATCGGGCACCAGACAAAGTAGTTCGGTCTCAAGTGTCGAGGGAAGAGGTTCGCAGAAAAACAGGATGGGAGGGAGATACGGCAGAAAGATGAAGGAAAGTCTGTCCAAAGTCCGGCTGGGTAGGTGATGGTCGAGGGGGAAGTCCCAAAACCCATCTCCTCTATAGCTATCAGGTAGCTCCACCGGGCTTCGGCCAAATAGCTAGGTCTCAATGGGAAACATTTAAATAACATGGAGGGCAAAATAAATGGAGCGTAGAGGGGAGGGAACAGGGAAGGTGAGAAAGGGAGGATAGGTGAAGAGACAAGAAGGAGAGATGAAATGAAATCTGTCTAAAGGCTGACTGGGTAGGTGACAACCAGGGAGGGAATCCACGGCCCATCTCCCCTATAGATAAACCAGGTAGCTCCATCGGGCATCAGACAAAATAGTTCAGTCTCAGTACATTGAGAGAGGAGAGAAAGAGAGATATGAATAGAGGGAAGAAGCGGGAAGAGACGACAGGAGAGACGAAAGGAAATCTGGATAAAGACCGATGGGTAGGTGACGTCGAAGGAGGGAATCCCTGACTGGTCTCCCCTATAGCTAAACCAGGTAGCTCCATCGGGCATCAGACAAAACAGCTAGCTCTCAAATGACGCGGGAAAATCGCAGGTAAAGAGGGTGGGGACTAGGGCATGGACAGGTGAGGGCAAAGGTTAGTAGCAGGATAGAGGAGAGCAGTGGAGTGGGGAGGGGTAGGGGGTAGGTAGGTCTGTAAAAGTTCCCTTGGATCTACTGTGAGGCATTCAAAAAGCAGGTCAGTTTCTTCACAGGTGCCATCTTGAGGTTAACACGCCGGGTGAGAATTACGCCACAAGTCTTGTGTTGTTATGACCGGTAGGAACAGTGGCCACAGCTTCAGACGCTCCCGACCATTCCATGTCCGGAGACAAGAAAAATCCAAATAATGTCCGGGGACAAGTAACATTTTTGCTAATAATTCGATTAGTGCTAATTTAGAGTTGTGGGGAATATGGAGTTTTTCTTGTTAACGAGTTTGTTCCCAAAGTTTCCAGGTGTCTGTTCCAGGTGCTGTTGCGAGGCACTCCTGTGGTCAGATAAAGTCATGCGCAATCTGTGATTCTAGTTAGCAGAGGCAGGAGCCATTCCAAGATGGCTGCTTGATTATGTAGTTATAGTTGAGAGCAGGGTGTGTAGTTCTATCTCTCTTTCCATGTATCGAGCCTTTCCAGGAATAGTCCTCTGTCCCTTTCCATGAGGATAATGTTACAATGGCTGGTCCTCTGTTTCTGTTTAGTAAAGTAAGAAGGGCAAACATTATGAACTAATTGGAAGAAGATTGTCCATGATGTTTGAGGGGCTTTTTAAGGTCTTGACTACTTTGTGGCTTTCTTTTTGCACATTCTTGAAGCCCAGTGTTGATATTACACAAATATTTGTTCTTTATATTATATGCATGCATTTTATAGCCACTTTATGGCTGTTTATATACGTTGCCCAATTACTAATGACACATTTAAAATAAAATCCATTGTTGTTTGTAAGGAGACAGCTGTCTTGCTTAAAGTTTTACATTTTATGACTCCATGCAGTGTCTGAAAAGGTATGTACAATTAATGTCATAACCTTGTGAAATTATTACTTTTAGTTTATGCCATCACAGAAATTAGCCATGTACAATGTTTAAGATGCTGGAGCTTTTTAGTGGAGACATTTATTTGAGCTAAATTGCGCCGGCTCTCAAATCTTACATAATTGTAATTTAATCATCTCAGTGGTTCCATTCTGAGGAATAGGCGCTGTCATCTTTCTAATGTTGAACTTAATGTTGCTATGTACCTTTTAAATAGTAATTTTTATATTTGTTCCATGCTTTCATGGTTTTTACCGAAATAAAGTGTTTTGATAGTTTTGATGGAAGGCTTTCTAACGCCCATGTGGCTTGTTTGCAGACAATAGAGACATCTGCTATCAAGTTTAACCAGTAAGGGTTTTGCAGCTTGCTTTTTAATCCAGCCACTTTCCAGAATAAAATATTTCACTTTGCGGGCTGAAGGAATAGACCTCACTGTTGGTCCATTATGACAGACTGGTGTAATCCGGCCTTAGGGAACCTCCCCATCCTGCATTTCTGGTTTCCCCAAGCAATGGCCCTGTTATGATTAGGAGACCTGTGGTACCCTTCCGTAGTAGAGACAACACTTGTGCATCTAAGAGAGGCTATAGCATGTCCATTGGGGGCAACTGAAACATCAAAGGAAGGCTTATTCTTATGCTATGGCGATTGCAGGTATTCAGCGGTGTCCAGCCAATTCCAGGGAGAAAGACGGTTTGTTACGGTAAGATTAAGCTGGTTACTATAGACTTCTAAGGACAACCACCCATACGAAACATGAAATGATCAAGGGGCTTATAACAGAAGTCCAATGGGACAGCTGTTATCTGTGCAGATAGTGGCCCTCCTCCACAGAGTCTCAATAGCAGCCACTTCACCATGGAAGGTGTCCTAAAATTTAATACAACACAATTGCCCAAGCAGGCCTCTGAGCCTTTGTCCACCCACAGCATTAACTGCTAGCAGTCCACAACCAGAAGAGCCCCAATTGCCTTCCGCCGCCCTGATTCACACAGGCGCCGTACGTCCCGCCCGCTGATCAGATTCAATCGACGATCAGCCCTCGACTCTTGAGCGACCGCATGGACCTCAGCCACCCACGCTTCCCCGCCTGGGTGTTACTCACTGACTCCATCGACAACCCTGTCCTGATGACGATCCCGACTAACGGGGATCGAAACGCCGTCGACTCTACAGCATAAACTACATGACGCATATCACGCTTTGTGCTCCTGTTTAAATTTATGCAATCTTGTTTTAAGTGATTACAACTTGTTCTTGTGGAGCCATTATTGATGTACAGACTTGGGTTTATGCGTCGATCACGCTGTTTACTTTAGCACTTGCACCTTCACAATCACCAACTGTATATAGCATCACACACCAAGTGCCACTGGGTTGTCACATGAACTGTTCTGTACAGTGCTGTTTAACTGTATTGCCATGTGAAAGACCTCTCCCTGTGTCTATTGGTGAATAACACTGCCTCTTTTTCAAAAAATTCCAGTGACTCCTTGTTCCTTATTTTTTGTAATGCAAACTGCATACATTGTTTAAATTGCCCTTACATGATACCTGTTGGGAATTGTTTCTGTTTACACGACACACCCATCCCAACGTGGTTTATGGGTTCTCTCCTGTTGTTCTTATACATACTAAAATTTAATACAACACATTGCCCAAGCAGGCCTCTGAGCCTTTGTCCACCCACAGCATTCTAGGGATCGTTATTATGTCTTAGGAGAGAATATTACTTAAATCAACTCTTGTACCCATGTCTTCTGAGCTTATAATTGTTTCCATTGTTTTTCTGGGTTTTTTCTCTCTACTGTCACCTCATTTTGCTCGGCCTCCTTGAGCTCATTACACAGTGTTGTCTCAGGCATACTAGTGTTTTCTGACTGTCCCAAGCATATGTGGCGGCTTGACACCCAATGCAAACACAACACTGTGCTCCACTGCTGCCAACCCCAATTGCAGCCAACTAAGGTCCGCAACTTTAACAGGCATTCCTTCAAATTCGCGGGCACTTTTGTAAAAAATGCGGCATTTTGACAAAAGTGCAAAAGTGCCGATTTTGCGGCAAATCGCGAAATCGCGAACTGCAAAATCCAGGAGGGGTCTGATTAGAGATTCAATGGACTCACTTAATAAAATCTGTGAAAACCCTTGGCAAGAAAACTATTGGCTACAATCGATGTTGTCTCTCTCTACACATCGATCCTTCATAAGGAAGTGGGACACTTAGACTCCTTCCAGTTTGGCTTTAGAAGTCATCGCAGTACAGAGCTGGTTCTTCTACTGATGCCAAAGCAAATTAGATAGACAATGGACTTAGGTGGAAATGCTGCCCTGATTCTTTTAGACCTCTCACCAGCATTTGACATCGTCACTCACGATATTCTTCTGAAGGGTCTTTCCTCCAATGGCATCAAGGGTCAAGCACTTTTTCTTCTTAAATCTTTTCTCTCTGACTGGCAACAGTTTATGGCTCTGGAAACTCTGAATTCATCCTCGTTCACTCTTCCTTGTGGCGTTCCCCAGGGCTCGTTGCTGAGTCCGACCCTTTTTAGGTCTCACTAGAGCCAGCGCCTGCGCTGATCTGGCGAGACATTTAGTAACTGGCTATTTGGGGTGCTACCAAAAAGCTTTCTCAGGCCACCAGCGAGCAGTTACGCACGCGGGCGCGCGCCTACGAGCACAGGCGCCATCTCGCAGGCACCCTTACAGCTGCGATTACGCGAAGCCATCTGCCTTTCCTCGTTCCTCTTCTCCCACAACATAGAACGAGTCCCTGTGATTGTTTCTTTTGCTTTTATGGCACTGACCTGATTTCATTGAAACCTTGGCTCATGTTTCTTTTAAGTGCATGCAGCGTTAAGCTTTTAACATGCTTTGCTTTCCATCTTAAGAAATCCCACAGAACGTTAAGCAAGCTGTGACAGCACATGCATGCTGACATAAACTCTGCATTGTATTGTAAAGTCAGTTTTGTAGAATGCTCAGTAAGTTGTGACATTAGAGGAGTAATTACCATCTGCATGTAAAGATGTATTTAAAAAACTTTGTACAGCTCAGGAGTGCCACCTTGCGGCCACTGCGGAGTATTGTACATCGCGGTTCGCTTAGTAGAGCAGCAAGCTCTACTAGGTGTGCGGGTGTCCCTACAGATTTTTCAAGTTCTACAAATGTTGCAGCAAAAAAAAAGCGCATTTTCCAGTCGCTGTTAATCGGACGGAATAGTCTACATTTCGCGGTATGTGCAAGTCTGCGCATTCCTAGAGCACATCAGATGGCATAGGTCCAAAAAAGCCAACATTTTAAGAAGAGAAAATTGGGAGATTTTAAAAAAAAATCAGAAGAATGTATTTTCTTCATTTATCTATGTTGAAGCAGAGGCATTGTCGGGTGGGAGGCAGCCTAAATAAAGGCTTTTGTGGCCTCATACATCGCGAGTCTTCCGTCTGAATCGGGTCTATTGGCATCATGTATGTATAGGGTTTGCATCTTTATAGGAAATGTGTCGCTTGTGTTGCTTTCAAGTACATTTGAGCCTGAATATTTTCCCCGTAATACAAATAACTTCTATCAAGATGCAATGGGTCTGGTGGGTGCACCCCCTTTCTCATCTTAGTGCCGAGGCCTTGCTTACAGCCAAGGCTAGGGTATAAATCTGTTTACAGCTGCATGATTTCACCAGCTTGCTGCACACCCAGGTGCCCAAGAGAGGGGGAGGAGTGGTGGTAGAGGGTGGCATGCCCAGAGTCATTTAATGACTCATGCACCACTGGCTGGTTAACCTCTTCTGTTCCCTTTTCTTACATTTCTGTTAAAGATTTCCCAACCCTCTACTAATCTATTCTGCGTTGAGGGCTATGTTTATTTAATGCTATTTACTTGTATTCCCTCAAGGGGCTCAGCTGTTTCATATGGTCTCTCCTGCCCTCATCTAGGTTTGGTGGTGGCCGGAGGAGAGGAGCTTGGACTTTAAGAACTGCTGAAAGGTGACCCTCGAGTCCCATTTTAATCTATCCACTTCCCTGCATGCCCAGCATCATGAATAAAGATTAAAGGAGAAGTGTGGCTCAATGGTTAGAGTGGCAGATCCTGATGCAGAAATCTGGCCCGGGACCATGGTTCCATTACCGCCTCGGCGGGTCTTGGGCACAATTTCCTCGGACCTGATAATTCTCGCCTCAGTGCCTATTCTAATCATGAATCCCACTCTGCAACTCTGGGCAATAGCTTGCTTAATCTCCACAACGGCCCCAACAACGCTAGGATGCCTGGCTTTACCTTGGGGGTGCCCAGGAGTGGGCACTTCACAGGGAAAGGCCAGGAAGGGTTCCTTAGCAGTATTCGTACAAGCGCTGAGAAGCCTACGGGTAGCCGTGCGCTATACAAGTACCTCTACATTTACATCTACATTTAAATAATGTAAGGCTTGATATTAGTCATTAATGATTTGTCTGGATATTGCCATGGGTGGAAATCTGAGAAATTAAAGCGTAAATTATATATAAAGCCTGTTTAGATGCTGCATTGAAAAATGTTTCTAATTTATTTATTGCAAGGCAAAAGGTAATTGCGGACCCTGTGCGAGTGAAGTGGCTTGACTTTGGCTACCTGGTAAAACAGTTCATATGAAAAGGCCAAGTCCCAAGGAAATAGTCTGTCTTTGCTGTTTTTCCCTCTTTCACTTAGCAGTAAAGTGAACATGACTTCGAAAGGCAGACTCTGGCCTTTCTGCTGCTGATTTCCTCTGAGAACAGGGGTCCATGTAATGATGTGGGTGGGGGGGTAGTGTACTTCCAAACACAGACCAAAACATTAAAATGAAATGTTAGTTCAGTAGACAGATGCCTTCGAACACTGCAAGGTGAGATGACTTGCCACTGTGGCTAGTGCTCTCCCCTCCCGCCCACAGACACATTCACATGGACAAACTTTGACCAAGTATGCAGCCACAACCAAATAAAAGACGACCTAGTCATAGACAAGGACTGCTGGCATTAGGAGATTGCACCATCTGCACCCAGAATGATGATAACTCTATCACATACCTCTGTTCAACAAAGCAGGTGATTTAATCACACAAATCATCTCACCATCGGCGTAAGAACCATGAAGGCAGTGAGTATTTTTTATTCCCACCAGATTTTGGTGTGTGGGAGGGGGTACAAGGGACAGGACCTCCCACCAGATTTTGAAGTCGAAACTAATGATAACAAGCATTGGCATAGCCAATAGGTCTCGCCTTTGGGACCTTATAAGTGTTTAGCCATGCAATAGTTGATGCTGTTGCACCAAGGATATTGTGCTGCATAACTAAATACTTATAAGGTCCCAAAAGCGAGACCTAATGGCTATGCCAATGCATGTTAATATTTATGTGGCTCCACAGGCCAAGCTAATTTGGTCATTTGGGTTCACTGCTGTAACCTACGCTGATGATACCCAAATTGTGGTCTCTATATACAGCGACCCTTTAGATACAGCCATGCTCTTCCACAACTGCACATGCAAAAACAACAGTTGATGGACAGAATACAGAACAATGTCATACATTCACCCCAGTACAGAGATCTGGGCCTAAATCCATCGTTTTTTTGCTCACCATGCCATTCCAGTTTGAACACAGTCAGATGCAAATCAGTCTTGACCTTGTGCCCCATGGGAACAGTCCAGCCCGAACTGCCAAGCCAAGTCCTTCCTGGACTGGAAACAAGCATACTAGGACCGGTTTCGGTCTTTCAGCCCTCATCAGCCAGGATATCTTGATTCCAGTGGCATGGAGAGCACGAGACTCACGTCTGAGCATACCTGTCCCACTCGGGGTGACAAATGCAAAAACAACAGTTGATGGCTGATGAGGATTATGAATCCGAAACCGGACCCAGGATGCTTGTTTCCGGTCCAGGGAAGACATGGCTTGGCAGTTCGGGCTGGACTGTTCCCATGAGGCACAGAGTCAGACTGATTTGCATATGGCCATGTCTGAAATGGGGTGGTGGAGTGAGCTAAAGAACGGTAATGGATTAAACCCAGATCAGTTGACTGGGGGTGAGTGTTGATTTGCTCAAACGCTCCGTCCATCACCCCCGTTTTGGTATCGCTTCCACAACTGCATGCAAGAGATAGGAAACTGGATATCCCGGAATTGCCTGAAGGTAAACTCAGGTAAAACAGAGATTCTGCACTTTGGAAGAGATACATCCTTCTGGTCTCCCATGTGGTGGCCGGTGGAACTCAGTTTATTCCTCACCCCACTTGCATAGATCAGGAATGTTGGAGTTATCATCGGTAATCAACTGACTTTTGAGGGCTACATAAACTCCATTACCTCAGCCTCTTTCTACACAATGAAACTTCTCAGGAAAATGTTTCCCTTTATTCCTAGGAACTTGCAGAGAACCGCAATATCATCCCTTATGCTTTTTAGGATTGATTATTGCAGTGCCTTATTTGTTGACATCAAGAAGTTCTGTCTTAACAAGCTGCAGATTTCCCAAACTTGGATCTGTCTTTTCTTACCTTACTCTCCTTCATTGGTTTCCCATTAAGAAGCACATTGATTTTAAGGTTCTCTGCATTGCCTTTGGGGCACTTCACAGAAAAGGGTCAGCATATTTTAGGCAAAGTTTGCATTAGTACCTTCCCTTTAGATCACTCTGCTCAGCAAAAGCCTTCAACCTGGCTCTCCCAAAATTCAAAAAAGTTCAGTGGGGAGGAAGGAGTTTGATGGGCAGCACCTCACAACTCTGGTACTTCCTACCACTTGTATTAACCCCTTTGCTGCTACGCCTTTTCCTCCCTGTGCTAAGCCTTTTTTTGGCTATATGGAATAGTGCGCGCTTAGGCCCATGTAACTTTTTGACCACATAAGGTATCCAAGCCAATTTTGCGTCCTTTTCTTCCAACATCATGGGGATTCTATAGGTACCCAGGGTTTGTGGATTCCCTTGGAGGGGTCCCAGAAATTAGCCAAAATACAGCAACATTTTGGTTTTTTTCAGAGAAATGGGAAAAATGGGCTACAAATGAAAGCGTCTGGGGAGTTTCCCTGCAAATGTTATCAAAAAAGGGTTTGTGGAGCTAAAGTCACCATTTTCCCAGCTTTTAGGAAATGACAGACTGTTGTCAGAAAACCAACATTTTTTACACAGTTTTTGCATTTTTCTGGGACATAGCCTATTTTTGCTATTTTATGTGCTTTCAACCTCCTTCCAGTTAATGGTAAAAATGAGTGTAAAAGCAATATTGGATCCTGGAAAGCTATACATTTTAAAAAAGGGAACGAAATTCTGAATTGAGCAAGGGGTCATTTGTGTGGATCCATCAACGTTTCTTTATAGAAACTAAGAGTTAAATATTGGAATTTTTTTAATTAGTTGAAAAAAACAGCCTTTTGTGTCAACGTTTTCACCTGTAACGTCTGTTTGAAAGCAATACACTGTTACATCCACTGGACCTTCCTGGTTGTGGGGATATATAGGACTTGTAGGTTCACTAAGAACCAGACGAACCCAGAGTCAAAACTTAGCAGCATATTGCAATGGCTTTTTATTATGTACCGGGTATATAGCAATTATTGTGGGAAAATGTATACATGGAAAAATTGGTATGAAAGACACCTATGTATTTCTGAAATGGGAACAAATTATAGAGTTTAGAAACAGTACATATTTGCACATTTTCGAAATTGGGAATACTCATACTAGCATGAGAATTATTGTTCATTTTTCAAAAGGACTTCTTTTTTACACAATGTCTTTCATTTGGAAGGCAGAAATGCATCAAAAATCAATAGGTAATAACAGTTGCTTTACAAATATGATTTACCCTGAGTTTTCCAATAAAAATGGTACCTCACTTGTGTGGGTAGGCATAGTGCCCACAACAGGAAATGGCTCAAAACCCAACGTGAACACACCACATTTTCACAATGAAAATGTACCCTTTTTTTGCGAAGTGTCTAGCTGTTGTTTTTTGACACTAGCTCTGCCGGCACCTAGGGAAATCTAGCAAACCTATACATTTGTGAAAACTAGACACCCAGGGGAATCCAGTATAGGGTGACTTGACTGCCTCCCACCAGGTTCTGTTACCCAGAACACCTTGCAAACCTAATAAATTGTCAAAACCCCATATTTTCCCCACATTTCTGTGGTGGAAAGTCCCAGAATCTGTGTGGATCCATAAATTTCCACCCACCCCGCATTCCCCAAGGTATTTCAAGAAAAATGGTACCTCATGTGTGTGGGTCGGCCTAGAGCCCGCGACAGGAAACGGCGCAAAACGCAACGTGGTCACACCTCAATTTTGCAGTGAAAAATTACCCTTTTTTTGCAAAGTGCCTATCTGTAGTTTTTTAACCCTAGCTCTGCCGGCACCTAGGGAAACCTAGCAAACCTATACATTTTTGAAAAACTAGATACCCAGGGGAATCCAGTATTGGGTGACTTGACTGTCTCCCACCAGGTTCTGTTACCCAGAATCCCTCGCAAACCTAAACAACTGTCAAGAAATACAAATTTTTCCCACATTTCTGTAGTGGAAAGTTCTGGAATCTGTGTGGATCCACAATTTTCCATCCACCCTGCGTTCCCCAATTTCTTACGAGAAAATGGTACCTCACTTGTGTGGATCGGCCTAGTGCTTGCGACAGGGAACGGCGCAAACGCAACGTGGTCACCCCTCAATTTCGCAGTGAAAAATGACCCTTTTTGCAAAGTGTTTAGCTGCAGTTTTTGAACCCTAGCTTTTCCGGCACCTAGGGAAACCTAGCAAACCTATACATTTTTGAAAACTAGACACCCAGAGGAATCTAGGATGGGGTGACTTGACTGCCTCCCACCAGGTTCTGTTACCCAGAATCCCCTGCAAACTTAAATAATTGTAAAAAAAAGACACAATTTCCCCACATTTCTGTGGTGGAAAGTTCTGCAATCTGCATGGATCCACAAATTTCCACCAACCCCGCGTTCCCCAAAGTCTTCCAAGAAAAATGGTACCTCACTTGTGTGGGTTGGCCTAATGCCTGCGACCGGAAACAATGCAAAACGCAACGTGGTCACACCTCAATTTAGCAATGAAAAATGACCCTTTTTTAGCAAAGTGCCTAGGTGTAGTTTTTTAACCCTAGCTCTGCCGGCACCCAAGGAAACCTAGCAAACCTACACATTTATGAAAACTAGACACCCAGGGTAATCCAGGATGGGGTGACTTGACTGCCTCCCAGCAGGTTCTGGTACCCAGAATCCCTTGCAAACCTAAAGAATTGTCAAAAAAACACACATTTTCACCACATTTCTGTGGTGGAAAGTTCTGGAATCTACGTGTATCCACAAATTTCCACCCACCCTGCGTTCCCCAAAATCTTCCAAGAAAAATGGTACCTCACTTGTGTGGGTCGGCGTAGTGCCCGTGACAGGAAATGGCGCAAAACGCAACGTGGTCACACCTCAATTTCGCAGTGAAAAATGACCCTTTTTTGGCAAAGCGCCTAGCTGTAGTTTTGGAACACTAGCTCTGCCGGCACCTAGGGTAACCTAGCAAACCTAAACATTTTTGAAAAGTAGACAATAAGGGGAATCCAGGATGGGGTGACTTGACTGCCTCCCACCAGGTTCTGTTACTCAGAATCCCTTCAAACCTAAACAAATTGTCAGAAAAACACACATTTTCCCCACATTTCTGTGGTGGAAAGTTCTGTAATCTGCATGGATCCACAAATTTCCCTGGGTGTCTAGTTGTAAAAATGTACAGTTTTGCTAGGTTTTCCTATGTGCCTGCTGCGCTAGAGCCCATAATCCACAGGTAAGCATATTGCTAAAAACAAATCCGTGCCTAGTCGGCTTTCTGCTGCCCTGGGGGTGGAATATCGGGTTGGGGTTGCCCGATATGCCCCGAAGGGGGGCAGAAACACTGTGGGTAGATTTTTTGGGGGGTGGGGGCATTGGTATGCCCATTCTGGGAGTCCCCACCCCTACACATAAAAAAGCCAGCGTAATTGTTGGCGTCTAGTGGGCTTTTTGCCCCCCGGGGGGGCAGATTGGGGGTTACTGCCCCCATCCTCCCCCTAGGGGGGCAGAAAGGCTGTAATTGTTGCGGGTGGGGTGTTTTGGGCAGCTCCACCCTAATAAAAATTTGCCCCCAAAAATCCCCACCGTCTAGTGGGCTTTCAGCCTCCCCGGGGGGGCTGATTGGGGGCTACTGCCCATCTGCCCTCCAGGGGGGGAAGGAAGGCTGTTATTTTTGTGGGGGGGTCATGGGAATGCCCATTTTGGGAGTCCCCACCCTAATTAAAATTTTCCCCCAAGAAATCCCTGGCGTCTAGATGGATTTTTGCCCCCGTGGGTGCAGATTGGGGGCTAATGCCCCTTCTGTCCTCCAGAGGGGCAGAAAGCATAATAGACACCAGGGATTTTTTTGGGCACATTTTAATTAGGGTGGGGGCTGCCCGAAACGGGGGGGGGGCAGATTGGGGCTACTGCCCCATATGCCCTGCAGGGGTGGAGGAAGGCTTTTATTTTTGCAGGGGAGGGGGTGGGGGCATGGGCATGCCCATTTCTGGAGCCCCCACCATAATTTAAATTTGCCGCAAAGAAATTCCTGGCATCTAGTTGGCTTTTTGCCCCCCCGGCGGGGCAGATTGTGGGCTAATGCCCTCATCTACCCCCCGGGGGGGGCGGAAAGTCCACTAGATGCAAGGGAGTTTTTGTGGAAAATTTTAATTATGGTGGGACTGCCCAAAACAGGCATGCCAATGCCCCTACTTTAATTAAAATTTGCCCCAAAAAATCCCTGGCGTCTACTGGGCTTTTTGCCCACCGGGGGGGCAGATTAGGGGCTACTGCCCCATCTGCCCCCCAGGGGGGGCAGGCAGGCTTTTATTTTTGCAGGGGGAGGGGGTGGAGGCATGGGCATGCCCATTTCTGGAGCCCCCACCATAATTCAAATTTGCCCCAAAAAAATCCCTGGCATCTAGTGGGCTTTTTGCCCACTAATGCCCCCATCTGCCCCCCAGGGTGGCAGAAAGTCCACTAGACGCCAGGGAGTTTTCTGGGCAGATTTTAATTAGGGTGGGGCTGCCCAAAACGGGCATTACAATGCCCCCACCCTAATTAAAATTTACCCAAAAAAATCCCTGGCGTCTAGTGGCCTTTTTGCCCCCGGAGGGCAGATGGGGGCTACTGCCCCATCTGCCCCCCGGGGGGGGGGCAAAAAGGTTTTTATTTTTGCGGGGGAGAGGGTGAGGGCATGGGAATGCCCATTTTTGAAGCCCCCACCATATTTCAAATTTGCCTCAAAAAAATCCCTGGCATCTAGTGGGCTTTTTGCCCCCCCTGGTGGGGCAGATTGTGGGCTAATGCCCCCATATGCATCCCCAGGGGGGGGCAGAAAGCCACTAGACGCCAGGGATTTTTTGGGCCAAATTTTAATTGGGGTGGGGCTGCCCAAAACGGGCATGCCAATAACCCCACCCTAATCAAAATGTGCCCAAATAAATCTATGGTGTCTAGTCGCCTTTTTGCCTCCTCGTGGGGCTGATTGAGGGCTACTGCCCCATCTGCCCCCCTGGGGGGCAAAAGGGCTTTTATTTTAAAGGGGAAGGGGATGGGGGCATGGGCATGCCCATTTTTGGAGTTCCCATCATAATAAAAATTTGCCCCCCAAAAATCCATGCCTTCTAGTGAACTTTTTGCCCCCTGGCGGGACATATTGGACATGCCTTTATGGGCAGCCCCCACCCTAATAAATTATGCGGCAATACAATAATATCCCTGGGGTCTAGTGGGCTTTTTGCCCCCATGGAGGGCAGATTGGGGGCTACTGCCCCTATCTGCCCCCCAGGGGAGGCAAAAAGACTAAATTACACTAAAACAATTTGGGGGGAGAAAAAGCCCTTGCCCAAGGCGCCGCCCCCCCCACCCTGTTGTTTAGTGGGTGGATCCCTGCTTGGTGATCGCCCCCCTGGGTCGATCCCCAAGCAAGGATCCACTGAGGAGGGGTACCTTTGGAAAGGGGAGATTCTCCCCTTTCCAATGATACCTCTCCTGTCTTTCTATGTGCCTGGGGGGCTAAGATAGCCCTTGAGCACGTAGAAACTGAAAATGAAATGAGCCCCTTGGCTCATTTCAGTTTCGGTTTCACGTCGCGCTGATCGTCATTTCAGGGAAACCAGGGGGGGGCCTCGGGAGCTGGGGAAGCTCTTCCCCAGCTCCCGAGGCTTTGGGGAAGAAAAGGGCATCCCTCTGTTGCCCGCACCAGAGGGATTTTGGGGGCTGGGTGTCATGACGATCTGAGCTCATCATGAGCACACGAGCACTGTGTGCTATGACGAGCTGAGCTCGTCATGAGCACCCAAGGGGTTAAAGCAGGAAGCAGATCTGTTAACCTTCAAAAATGCTCTTAAAACTTGGCTTTTCAAACAGTAACTCTTTTCACACAATCATCCTCAGCTTTTTAGTCAGCAATCTTTTTACAGGGCCAAGACCTAGACACCTAAAGGTATTAGCGCACTCTACATATTTTATTTAATCCATTCATTCATTCAAAAAGATGGCATCAGTGCCTGTAAATATTTTTTTGAGTCAGATTGGCAAGTTTTTTTAGAACACTCTGAAATGCTCCTAGAAATGTTACGTTTTTGACTTACCCTCAATATCTTAGTGTTCAATGGCAATCACTATCTCAAGGCACTGCTATTGGGGCGTACTTTGCCCCTACATATGCAGACTTCTTAATTGGATTCTGGGAGGCCGAAACTGTATGGACAGAAGAAAATCAGCTAGCATACAGCTTGTAAAACTCTGGCCAAGACTTATAGACAGCCTCTTTCTGATTTGGGAGGGAGGAAAGGAAGATCGGGAAAAATTCATAGTTTTTAAAGCAAAATGATTTTCATTTGCACTTTGCATACACTATCAGTCCAGACCATATTACTTTCTTGAATATTGATATTGCCATAAAAAAGGGAAGAACATGTACAAAGATTCATCGGAAGCCAACTTCTTGTAATAGCATCTTCCAGGCAAACACTGGCCATCATAAAGCCCTTAAATAGAGCATTCTGTTTGGAGAGATGCTGCAAGAATTGAAGAAAAGATTTTTAGCGAGACACTATCCCATACAAGTTTTTACAGATACAGCTATAAGAATTCAAAATCGATCCAGAGAAGAACTATTAATAGCTTGTAGGAAAATCCCAGGAACTGAAAACCAAATTTGAGGGATCATGTCCTTTAACTGGTGATATAAGAAACAAAAGAACATTTTTAAAGGAATTGGAACATTTTAAAACTGGATGACACCTTGAAAAATGATCTACCAGAATATATTAGTATTACATACAGGAAAGTTGCTTCCTTGGGAACCTACTAACCAACTTCATTCAAAAAAGACAAATATAAAACAAACTAGTTTGTTGAACAGACAAGGTTCTTGGAAATGGGTTAAATGTATGTAAGGCACGTGTGAATGGGATTAATACCAACTGCCAGTTATACAATGGAAAAAATGGAAGACCATATCACGTGTGAAAGCAAGTTTGTGATCTATGTTTTAGAATGTCCTTGTCTCAAACTGTATGTGGGAAGTACAGTGAAGATATTGAAACTCAGAATTTTACAACATTTAAGAGCTATCAAGAACTTGGACTTTTCCTATCTGATAGCAAAGCACTTTTGAGAAGATCATGTAAGTAACATTGGGGATCTGAAGCATTATGGAATTAAATACATTCAATCAGATGAAAGAGGTGGCAAACGGGAACTGATGTTACGAAGAATAGAATTAAGAATGCTTATTTGTTTAGGAACAGAAACACCAATGGGACATAACAGTGATGAAGAATTACATGCACCTATTAAATATGCTAGAAGAGACTGAATGATAAGTAATGTGCTGAAATATGGTTCACATAGTTGAGAATGGAAATAATTAGATTTTTGAAATTCTGTGACATATTATTAAAGAAGAGGAAGTGAAATAGAGAAATTCATCTTATTATGTGAACATTGAAAAATTTAGGAGAAACAGAATACATGTGACAATATATCTTTTTTTAGATATATTTTATTGTTCCACAGTAAAGCACTCAAACAATCCAGCTTATAGCAATGACACATATTCATACTTGATCAACAAAAATACCCCAAATACTCAAACAGAAAATAGGCTAAATTCTAAATTAAACAAATTATACATTTTAGCCCGCCATACTTCAAATGGAGGGGGTTCAATTTGAAGCCACTTGGAAGCAATAAACAATCGAGCGACGGTCATTGCTACAAAAATCATATAGAGGACGCTCCCCATGACCCCTGGTCCACCTGGGTATCGTTACTGTATTGCTCTGCATTTTAAAAGTTGTTGTGCTGCTCGCATTGCCTCCCCAGCTGATTCCACCATCATAGCGCTCACTATTCAGCCGTTTGTTGCTGTAGTGGGTTGCTCGCTTTATTTGGCCATATTTATATTTATTTATCATTGCCTCCGCTGTGATCACCTAAAGGTTGCCCGCTCTGCCTTCAATAGTGTGTAGCCTATTTGTCCCAGTGCCCCCACCGACAGCGTAACCCTGTGTGTGCCCCGGGCTCTTCCAGTTTCGTTTCACCAGCCATCTTGTTGTTGTGCATCGGAGCCCGTCCCCTCCACCACGATCCCGCCTCCCAGCAGCCCCTCCCTCCCACTGTGTGCCTAGCCTCGCTCCATCCTGTGCTGTGCTGTGTCCGCCCTGACTGCCTCGGAAGCGGACGCTCTCCACGACCCCTGGTCCACCTGGGTATCGTTACTGTATTGCTCTGCATTTTAAAAATTGTTGTGCTGCTCGCATTGCCTCCCCAGCTGATCCCGCCATCATAGCGCTCACTATTTAGCTGATATTTGTTGTAGTGGGCTGCTCGCTTTATTTGGCCATATTTATATTTATTTATCATTGCCTCCGCTGTGATCACCTAAAGGTGCCCGCTCTGCCTTCAATAGTGTGTAGCCTATTTGTCCCAGTGCCCCCTCCGACAGCGTAACCCTGTGTGTGCCCCGGGCTCTTCCAGTTTCGTTTCACCAGCCATCTTGTTGTTGTGCATCGGAGCCCGTCCCCTCCACCACGATCCCGCCTCCCAGCAGCCCCTCCCTCGCCCCTCCCCTTCCACTATCCATATATGACAGATGTATTTGAGCGCAGCGGTCACGCGCAGCGGTCGCGCCCCATGCGCGCCGCTGGTGCGCCAAAGGTAAGCCCGTCTACGCCTGGACCGCGCCCAGCGCCAGACCCCCTGGTCCTCGCAAAATGCACTCATCCCGCATAACGTATGACGCTGCCACCCTCCTAGCCCCTAACCCCAGACGCACACCACAATGCTACGAAGCTGCACCAGGACTTACCCACGGCCCCTTTGCCTGCCTCTCCTGCAAGTTCGCATGCATCAAGACCCACACCAAACCCACTAACTCCAAACACAGATCCAACCCTAACCACCTGAAGTGCATCCTGCTGAACACCCGCTCGATCCACAGACACGCCACTGAACTATGGAACCTACTGGACACTGCTTCACCGGACATCGCCTTCCTTACAGAAACCTGGATGAACGCCTCTTCAGCGCCCGTCATCGCCATAGCCATCCCGGACACTTTCAAGATCATCCGAAAAGACCGCACCAACCAAACAGGAGGAGGCATCGCCATCGTTCATAAGAACACCATCAGAATCACGACCAGCCTCGACGATAACCTTGCAACCGCCAAACACCTCCACTTTCAGATCCACATCGACACTTAGAGGCACCCTCATCTACAGACCACCAGGAACCCGTAAACAATTCAGCGAAGACATCACTGACTTCTCAGCCCACATGCCCTCGCCTCCGAGAACTACATTCTACTGGGAGACCTCAACTTCCACCTGGAAAAGAAAAACGACAGCAACACCACCACCCTTCTGGACAACCTGGCCAATCTTGGTCTCAAACAACTTGTTGACACCCCCACCCATATAGCCGGACATACGCTCGACCCAATCTTCACCTCCAGCAAGCACATCTCCTTCGATCGCACCACAGCTCTCCATTGGACGGACCACAGCTGCGTTCATTTCAGCTACAAAACTACCTCGACCCACAACCCCCCACAACCTATTCCACAAAGAAACTGGAATAAAATCACCACCGACCAACTCCACACATCGCTCAAACAAAACCCTCCCGCCCTCTCCTCGGACCCAAACCAAGCAGCCACCAAACTCAAACAATGGATCACTCACAGCGCTGACGAACTAGCACCCTTGAAAAACCACCAACCAAACAGAGTAGCAAAAAGGCCCCCTGGTTCAATGAGGACCTTAAGAAATCCAAGAAACTATGCCGTACTCTCGAGAAAACATGGAGAAAAAAACCCAACCACTGATAACCTGATCACCTTCAAGACAGCCACCCGCAAACACCACCAATCGATCTGATCCACAAAGAAATCAGCATTCAAGGATCGACTCGACAACAACGCCCAAAACAGCAAGGAACTATTCAACATCGTCAAAGAATTTACCAACCTCACCGCAGCCTCAAACGACATTACTCCCTCCCAAGACCTCTGCAACTCGTTATCCTCTTTCTTCTACAACAAAATCGCCGACATACATAACAGCTTTGAGAACATTTCCAAAGAACAATCCACTCTACCTACCTCCGAACCTAAACCGCCCTCTACCATCCTCAACGCCTGGAACCCAATCACCACTGAAGACACCATCCGCCTAATGAACTCCATCCATTCAGGCTCGCCAACCGACCCCTGTCCCCACCACATCTTCAACAAACCAGACTCCATCATCGCACCCCATCTCCGTGATGTCATCAACTGCTCCCTCAACTCCGCTACCTTCCCAGAAAGCTGGAAACACGCATAACTTAACGCCCTCTTGAAGAAACCCACAGCGGACCCCTCCGAACTTAAAAACTACCGCCCCATCTCCCGCCTCCCATTCCCTGCCAAAGTCATTGAGAAAAACGTCAACAGACAGCTGGCCGCCTTCCTTGAATCCGCTAAATAGAACAGAAAAACCCTGCCAAAATAGATTGCTAGGTCCCTGGGGGGATCCTAAGAATGATAGGGGAGGTGACGAACAAACAACATATCAGAGACAAAGGTGCATCACAATAATTCAGTACATCTTAGTTATGAAAATAGAGTTTATTTATGAATAAATCAGTGGCTCAGACATGAGTCCATGTGCAAAATTCAGGGCAAATGTGAGGGGATAAATAACACATTAAATATAAAACAGGTCAAAATAGGTCTCCTCAGAAAGCAAAGCAAAGTTCATGTCCCACACACTTCCACAAGCATTCATTCAGCAAACACTCACTTTCACACTATCTCACTATGGTCGAGCACTCATACGTATTAGTTCATCGGGGTATGCATGGGCCTGCAGAAAACGATAGTATGGACTGCTGAGGCTAACATGGAGGCAAAATGCTGGTCTTAGAACGTTTATACAACAACTCCATTAATGGCCATCCAAGTAGATCACGCCAATGCGCGTTTCGATGCAGAGCCTATTTAGGCTGCATCTTCATCAGGGCGACGTGGACCAGGGGGTGGGAGCATGTACACTCTATATGTGATGGTGGAGTATTATGGTGCGAAGGGCTTCAAGGACGTCACACAACGCTCTCAGTGTAGAGGAGGGAGGGATCAGAGGGTATCCCGATCAGGGACGATAGATGGATTAGAAGGAGAGGTGATCTCAAGATTTTCTAGTAGGACATATGGTGTCCTGATGATGTTTTTCTTCTTTGGGGTACTTGGTAAACCGGATCAACATAGGTCTTAAAATGGTCGGCGGGAAGGGGAACCCATAGGTAATAAAAAAAAACCTGGAAAGGTTACCCCCGTAACTGGAGGGTCAAGTTTGAGTAGGGACAGGTCATCCGTGATATCAGGCGGGAGGAGCGTCAGAGATGAAAATGATTTGATATCAGGCTCTGGGTTATCACAAGGGTAGGCTCAGTCTTACGGTAGCCGATGGTAGGGGGGGGGGGTTTGAGGCGCATCCCCAGGGAGACGAGGTTTGCGGTCACTGGAATTGATAAAGGTCTCGAACTGATCCCCGGTCAGGAGGAGGTATTTTGTGGTGATGAAAAGCGTCTACGGCATCACCGGTAGGGGAGAGCAGGAGACGGGAGAGTTACAGGAAGGATCTGGATCCTCGTAATCGGCTGGGGCCGCGTGGCAACATCCTCTCTCGGCGGGAGGAGGGCGCCTTCCTTGAATCCAACAACTCCCTCGACCCCTCACAGTCTGGCTTTCGAGCCAAACACAGCACCGAAACCGCCCTTATTGCAGCGACAGACGACATCAGAACACTACTGGACCACGGAGAAACAGTTACCCTCATCCTACTCAACCTTTCCGCCGCCTTCGACACAGTCTGTCACAGCACCCTCATACAACGCCTCAGCAACATCGGCAGACAAGGAAAAGCCTTGGACTGGATCATCTCGTTCCTCAATGGGAGAACCCAGAGAGTCCGACTCCCCCCATTCAAATCAGAGGCCACCGAAGTCATCTGTGGAGTACCACAAGAATCATCACTCAGTCCCACCCTCTTCAACGTTTACATGAGTCCCCTCGCGTCCATCGCGCGACAACACAACCTTAACATCATCTCTTACGCTGATGACACCCAGCTGATCCTTTCCCTTACTAAAGACCCTAACACCGCCAAAACCAATCTTCATGAAGGCATGAAAGAAGTAGCCGAATAGATGAAAAACAGCCGCCTAAAACTCAATTCAGACAAAATGGAAGTCCTCATCCTAGGATCATCCCCCTCTGCTTGGGACGACTCATGGTGGCCATCGGCCCTGGGCACGGCACCCATACCCACAGACCATGCACGAAACCTGGGCTTCATCCTGGACTCCTCCCTCTTGATGACCAGACAAGTCAACGCCGTCTCATCCTCTTGCTTCAATATACTTCGTATGCTCAAAAAAATCTTTCGTTGGCTCCCCACCGACACAAGAAAGACTGTCACCCACGCACTGGTCACTAGCCGACTGGCCTATGGAAACACCCCCTACGCCAGAACCACAGCCAAATTACAGAAAAAACTCCAACGCATCCAAAACGCATCAGCCAGACTCATATTGGACATCCTGCGCCAAGCTCACATTACCGGTCACCTGGAAGACCTCCACTGGCTTCCCGCCAACAAGAGAATAACGTTCTGTCTCCTCACCCACGCACACAAGGCCCTCTACAAACTAGGACCCGAATGCCTCAACACACGACTGCTTTTCTACATACCGACCCGCCAACTAAGATCCTCCAATCAAGCCCTTGACGCAGTTCCGCGCATCCATAAATCCACCATGGGAGGAAGATCCTTCTCCTACTTGGCGGCCAAAACCTGGAATTCTCTCCCCACTCACCTCCGCCTTACCCAGAATCACATTTCCTTCAGGAAGGAACTTAAAATCTGGCTATTCGATAAATAATGCACCCCCTACCCCAAGCGCCTTGAGACCCTCTGGGTGAGAAGTGCGCTATACAAATTCCTGAACTTGAACTTGAACTTGAACAATGAAGTGCCTTTATCAATTTCCGACCCCATCCCTAATAACATTATCGCAGGTGTAATCCTCAACGAGCTGTCAATAATTATACTCATAAATTTCTCTATATCCATAATGAATCTGGACAAGTTGCGGCAGCTAAAAAAAACATGTAAACTATCAGCATTATCTGCCTGGCAGCGAAAACATTTCCCATCATAAACATACGAGCAGGGGTGTAATACAAATCAAACACGGTCTTAAAGAATTGCACTTTCAAATTAGCAGACATTAACACAACCCTAGATCTAGCAATGGCCTCCTCAATATATATGTTCTGTTCTCCCAAAACCTTAGACCATTTGGCATTATATTTCTCTAAATCATCTGATCTATACGATAGCATTAACTTATACAACATCCCTATTTTTTTCCTGCCGCCTTACCGCCTCTACAAGAAGATTAGGTGAAAGCTTAACTTTCTTACGGGATAAATAATCCCGGATTTGAAGAAATTTAAGAACTGAAGATTGGATAAATTATATAATCTCCCTAATTCTTCATAAGAATCCCTCCCTTGCAAAAAAATCCCCTAATATTCTAATACCTTTATTCCTCCAAACTTGGGCTACATTATCCCAAAAAATAGGAGGGAGAACCTTTTCAGCGTTCGTGGGTGTGTAATAAGATCATTTTTCCAATACACAAAGTTTCCGTATTCGTTTCCATACTTTGAAGGAGCCTTCCGAGACTTTAAATCTTGTTCTCTTAAAATAGCTTCCATCAATTTCTTTAAATAAGCATTGTCGAGCCTCAGATCTTAGCAAGATTTCAAAAATCGAAGGGGCCTCTGCTATATTAGCCATTCCTTCCCCAGTCAACAAAATCCGCCTTTTTAACAAAAAACATACATAAAAATATTAGCAAAGTCCAGTATAGCAAGACAATCTCTCGGCACAGGAAGGGTCATAAACCTACTAGCTCGTCTTGGTTTACCAGGGGCCCAGAGAAATCTTGTGCATACAGTTTGAAGATGTTGTAGCTGAGCTCCTGAAATTTCCAAAGGAAATGATCTAGATATATATATAAAGCTTTAGGTAAAATGTTCATTTTGATAATGTTACTTCTGCCAATTAAAGTAAAATGTAACCGTGCCCATTTATCAAGCGAGTCTTCAACACTCTTTATCAGCGCATTCCAATTAGCATCGACCACCTCTGTGGTGCACCTTAACAAAGATTGTGGGGGTTACTTGAGAAGGGTTTTCAACACCTCCAGTCCAAACCCAAATTCTTACACCCACACTCCCAACCCTGCACGAGTCTCCTTTCTCACAGTCTTGAGAAAATACTTCTATACAGACCAGATCTGCCATATAATACTATCTGAACCAATATCAAGCTAACCAAACTATGCACTTTCTGTACCTAAGTGAGCGTGCACCCAAGTATGAAGAGATCTGGCACACATAGCTCCCTTCCATGAGTGCTTTTAATACAGTCATACACACTCTGCCTTCATCCCCCATCATATTTAAAAGTGGGCATCCGAAAATTCTTTTTTAAATTGGTAATAATTTAAAAACAATGTGTTTTTTAACTTTATTTTTATTTTGTTCAATAAAAGGGGTGCAATTCCACCTCTGAATTTGTTTACCTTAAAGTGTAATCTCCCAGAGGGATCTGTAGAAGGTTAACAGTGCTCACTAGAAAATAATTACCTTCATTTTGGGCCCGTCGGCCAGTCGGAACTGGCACTTAATCTCTTAAGGACAGCATTTCCGCCGTCGGGATTACGATTTCGATTTCCCATAGGTTTTTCATGTCGGGCTTTCCGATATGAAAAGCCTGTCAGAAAGCGACTTTTTGTGCCCCTGGCAGGGCCCCCTTGCAATAGTGGCCTCCGGTTGGGGACCTGGGGAGCACATGTCAATCCCTGCACTGCATGGTGCCTGCCACGCGGTTCGGGGATTTACAAAAACTCCCATTTCTCTATGGGAGCTTGTGCTGCGGCCACTTTCCGACTGCAGCACAAGCTCCCATCGGGAAATGGGACTGTGCGGCCTCACCATGTGCGTTCGCATCCTAATGCTGCGGTCGGGACCACCGACCTCCGGTCGGTCCCAATTCTGCAACGTGACATCATAACGAGACCCTATATAGCTTGTCTGCTGGGTACTGCTTTTGCCATCTCTGACGTCAGGGTGCCACAGTAGCAGTGCTGGATCACATGAGACAAGCCAGGGGTCGCAGCTGTGACCCCTAAATTACATCCATGCTCAGAAACTATCATTTTCCAGTTTATTGCAGTTGCCTTTCATATTTAGTAATTCATGCATAACCATGTCGATTGATTTCTGTTAATATTTCAATTTAACCTGGAGATTTTCTTTTTTTTAATTGTTCTATGAGGGTGTCCCAGGACTCCATCAACAAGGTGGTTGGAGAAACCTCCTCCTCCCTGTGGGTGCACACCACATAGCTCCTTAGCCCATTTGAGAAACCTTCACATGGTCTTGTTACTGCCTTTTTACTGAGCACCCGGGTGGGGGGATATTGTAAGAAATTAGGTTATTAGTTGAGGTGTGTGTACCAACCTTAAGCACGAATCACAATACTTGCCAGGGTGAACCCTAAAAGTCACTAAGTTAACCTGAGCTCAACTCTCTGATATCCATGGTACAGAGCCGACAGGCTTAACTTAAGGCCTTGTGTAAAACATGTACACAGTCCAAAAACAGTAATAAAGATATAACACAATAAAAATCCTAAACCAGATTAGAAAAATAGACAATATTCTAATAGATAAAATGGCACCAAAAATGTCAAAAATCCCATAAGGGGAACAAGAAATATGAATAAATGTTTACAATTTAAATAAAAACAACGTAAAAAAGCATTAAGCCTCAATTGCGGTCAACTGGTCATGCTAGACGGAGAACGAGATGTGTTAAGGGACCGGCCATGATGGAGGGCTGTTAGGGTATAGGTTTGACCCAGTTGGAGCTTTTACCTTGGGACTTAGGGGCGAATTATATGTTGGTGGTATGTATACTGCGTTGCACCTGTGCGGAGTACACATATCGGCAACATGAAGGTCTGCCTGCCTGATTTAAATGCTATTGCCTTCAGTTTGCCCACAGCAGAGACTTTTCTGTTACAGTCTCCACCATGGCCAAACTTCTCTGATAGCCCTGGGGAGTAACGATATCGGAGAAAGGCTATTTGTCGGCCTACCCAATTTAGATGGGCGAGGATTTAGTCACTTATTACTGTAAGAAACAGTAACATTATTATAATGCTCCCCGGACTTGGGGGAAGACTCCCATGGTGAGGGGAGCATTATATTTTTATTCACAAAAATACAATCCTGTTTTAGGGCTGTGTCCTACTGACGCATGCTTGTAGCACAGAGTAATGTGCATTGCCAAGAACCGCTGTGATGGCGGATCCCTGCAATATTTTTATAAATGACCGTCTGCTTAGCGTCATTGGCCAGCCTTTCCACCATGTGGACATAGTAATTTACTCCCTCACTGTGGCGGAACAGCTGGTCAGCCGTCCAGACATAAAACATGTATTTAGGCTCAAAAGTCCGTATTCTTCAATGGGGGAAAGCTGCAGGCTATAGCTTAAGAGGGCTCCATGAGATCAGATAGCCATTGCATGCATACGAAAAAGCTATTGGGTGTGGTGAGCAGGAGAAATTTGAATGTTGTGCCCAGGGAAGTCCTCTTGTTAGCTGTATACATTTGATGCCTTCGGCTAATAAAGATTTGTACATTTGCCCTTAGTCACTGTTTCGGAGCTCAAAATCCTTTACCTGTGCGAGGCTGCAAACTGCAGCCGAAGAAAGCTCCACAAGGCTGAATATCTTCTCTGCAAGGTCTTGCTAATTCGGATTTGCTGCTGCAGAGAAGCTTGATCCCTGTCCTGTGGAGGTCCTGAAGTTGAAAAAGTTTTTAAGTCTCAGGTTTTCAGGTGTGGTAACAGAAGTCCAGCCAGACACACCCAACCATTTCAGGACCATACATTATTAAATCTTTCCCCCCTTGTGCAGAGCCTGTGTGCCACCCAGAGGTGCAGCAAGGGTAATGAACAGCCCCTCTACTGTGGTCACTCCAAACCAGTTCTGAGGCAGCTCCCTTCCTACTAGGACAGGTACCTGCATGGTCATTCTGTCAGAGGAACAAAATCACATCCCCAAACCCTTGGAGCAGTTTTTACAACTCATTCAGGACCATTCACTTGCTGGATGGCAGTTGGAAGGCTCATGTAAATGAGAACTTCGGAGTTTAAAGAAGTGGAAAAGGTAACTTTCTAGAAGTTACTTCATAATATTTATCAAGAATCTAACTTCATCATTAAATTGGGCTTTTGAAATATTAAGAAAGAGTTTTTGAATCTTATTTCTAGCTAGTATCTGCCCTGGTGTAGCAGAATTAATATTGCTTCTTAATGTTTCTCTATGGGTCATCCAGCCTTCCTATAGTGAAAATGTATTTTGGGTGCTAGTCACCATAAGGACATGTTATTATTAAATTTCTACATCTCCTACTTTAAAATACCATGCATTCCTAGGCATGGGTGACTTATTAACATTTAAAAGTAAGGTTTACACCAGGGGTCTTCAACATTTGTTGTAATAAAAGCTACCTATGTACAATGAAAATCATACAGAGCTACTAATATTATTAGTATGATAATAGTGACCACGTCAGACAAGATTACATTAATGGCCACCCCATGCAAGATTACCAGCAGTGGTTACCTCAGCAGATCAGGCAAGATTGCCAGCAGTAATATGAACATTTGAAATGATTTATAACTCAAATATCTGCTTTAAATATAGTTTGGTAATCCAGCCATTTGTCTCCAAACATCAGCTAACTATGTGAAATCTGAAAACACGGTCATTTTTGTCTCAAATGCACACTTTTAAATTTTAGGCAACATATTAATTCAACCAAGCTTCTACTTTAGTAGACTGGGCTGCACATTGGCGAGCTACTTACTATCAATCAGGGGAATTTGTAAGCTCGCTACTCACTTGTGAGGGTCTCAAGGTTCTGGGGGGGGTTCTGTACAGTTGAAGAGCCAGGTCTTGAGGGACTTCCTGAAGGTGTTCAGGGAGGGGGCGCGTCTGATGTCGATTTGGAGCTTGTTCCAGGCCTTGGCCACGATGCAGGAGAAGGCTCTTCCCCCTGTTCTGGCTCAGTGGATGCGTGGGGTTTTGGCGAGGACGAGGTTGACGGATCGGAGGTTTCTTTTGGGTACATGGAAGGTGTTTCTCTTGTTGAGGTATTGGGGTCCGGTGTTGTGGAGGCCTTTGTAGGCGTGGGTGAGTATATTGAACATGACTCTCTTCTCGACAGCGAGCCAGTGGAGATTCTGTTGGTATTGGCTGATGTGCTCGTGTCGAGGGATGCCGAGGATGAGTCTGGCAGCGGTATTCTGTATCATCTGGAGCTTGTGGAGTATAGACTTGTTGATGCGGGCGTAGAGGGCATTTCCGTAGTCCAGTCTGCTGGTTATGAGTGCATGGGTGACTGTCTTCCTTGACTCATTGCACCATCAGGATTCAAGCAAGCCGGGCCGACGATGGCTGACATGCCAGAAACCGGTCCCCGGAAGCTTGTCTCCTTCCCAGTATAAGAATTGGCTGGGTAGTTTGGTTTGCCCTGTTCCCATCATGCCCTGGGACAGGAACAGACTAATTTGCATGTAGCCAGGTTCTGAGCTGGGGTGGTGCAGTGTGCTAAAAAACGGTGATGGATCAAGCCCTGATCTCTTGACTGGGTAGGAGTATTCTGCATCATTCAGAAACTCTGTCCATCACCTTTTCCAAAATTGATTTTATCCACACTAAGTGTGGGAGGGTATACTCAGACGTGAGTCCCTTGCTCATTGCACCATCAGGATTCAAGCAAGCCGGGCCGACGACGGTTGAAATGCCAGAAACCGGTCCCCGGAAGCTTGTCTCCTTCCCTGTATAAGAATTGGCTTGGTAGTTTGGTTTGCCCTTTTCCCATCATGCACTGGGACAGGAACAGACTAATTTGCATGTAGCCAGGTTCTGAGCTGGGGTGGTGCAGTGAGCTAAAAAACGGTGATGGATCAAGCCCTGATCTCTTGACTGGGTAGGAGTATTCTGCATCATTCAGAAACTCTGTCCATCACCCTTTCCAAAATTGATTTTATCCACACTAAGTGTGGGAGGGTATACTCAGACGTGAGTCCCTTTCTCATTGCACCATCAGGATTCAAGCAAGCCGGGCCGACGACGGATGAAATGCCAGAAACCGGACCCCGGAAGATTATCTCCTTCACAGTATAAGAATTGGCTTGGTAGTTTGGTTTGCCCTGTTCCCATCATGCACTGGGACAGGAACAAACTAATTTGCATGTAGCCAGGTTCTGAGCTGGGGTGGTGCAGTGAGCTAAAAAACGGCGATGGATCAAGCTCTGATCTCTTTACTGGGTAGGAGTATTCTGCATCATTCAGAAACTCTGTCCATCACCTTTTCCAAAATTGATTTTATCCACACTAAGTGTGGGAGGGTATACTCAGACGTGAGTCCCTTGCTCATTGCATCATCAGGATTCAAGCAAGCCGGGCCGACGACGGCTGAAATGCCAGAAACCCGTCCCTGGAAGCTTGTCTCCTTTTCAGTATAAGAATTGATTGGTAGTTTGGTTTGCCCTGTTCCCATCATGCACTGGGACAGGAACAGACTAATTTGCATGTAGCCAGGTTCTGAGCTGGGGTGGTGCAGTGAGCTAAAAAACGGTGATGGATCAAGCCCTGATCTCTTGACTGGGTAGGAGAATTCTGCATCATTCAGAAACTCTGTCCATCACCTTTTCCAAAATTGATTCTATCCACACTAAGTGTGGGAGGGTATACTCAGACGTGAGTCCCTTGCTCATTGCACCATCAGGATTCAAGCAAGCCGGGCCGACGACGGCTGAAATGCCAGAAACCGGTCCCCGGAAGCTTGTCTCCTTCCCAGTATAAGAATTGGCTTGGTAGTTTAGTTTGCCCTGTTCCCATCATGCACTGGGACAGGAACAGACTATTTTGCATGTAGCCAGGTTCTGAGCTGGGGTGGTGCAGTGAGCTAAAAAACGGTGATGGATCAAGCCCTGATCTCTTGACTGGGTAGGAGTATTCTGCATTATTCAGAAACTCTGTCCATCACCTTTTCCAAAATTGATTTTATCCACACTAAGTGTGGGAGGGTATACTCAGATGTGAGTCCCTTGCTCATTGCACCATCAGGATTCGAGCAAGCCGGGCCGACGACGGCTGAAATGCCAGAAACCGGTCCCCGGAAGCTTGTCTCCTTCGCAGTCCAAGAATTGGCTTGGTAGTTTGGTTTGCCCTGTTCCCATCATGCACTGGGACAGGAACAGACTAATTTGCATGTAGCCAGGTTCTGAGCTGGGGTGGTGCAGTGAGCTAAAAAACGGTGATGGATCAAGCCCTGATCTCTTGACTGGGTAGGAGTATTCTGCATCATTCAGAAACTCTGTCCATCACCTTTTCCAAAATTGATTTTATCCACACTAAGTGTGGGAGGGTATACTCAGAAGTGAGTCCCTTGCTCATTGCACCATCAGGATTCAAGCAAGCTGGGCCGACGACGGCTGAAATGCCAGAAACCGGTCCCTGGAAGCTTGTCTCCTTTTCAGTATAATAATTGATTGGTAGTTTGGTTTGCCCTGTTCCCATCATGCACTGGGACAGGAACAGACTAATTTGCATGTAGCCAGGTTCTAAGCTGGGGTGGTGCAGTGAGCTAAAAAACGGTGATGGATCAAGCCCTGATCTCTTGACTGGGTAGGAGTATTCTGCATCATTCAGAAACTTTGTCCATCACCTTTTCCAAAATTGATTCTATCCACACTAAGTGTGGGAGGGTATACTCAGACGTGAGTCCCTTGCTCATTGCACCATCAGGATTCAAGCAAGCCGGGCCGACGACGGCTGAAATGCCAGAAACCGGTCCCCGGAAGCTTGTCTCCTTCCCAGTATAAGAATTGGCTTGGTAGTTTGGTTTGCCCTGTTCCCATCATGCACTGGGACAGGAGCAGACTATTTTGCATGTAGCCAGGTTCTGAGCTGGGGTGGTGCAGTGAGCTAAAAAACGGTGATGGATCAAGCCCTAATCTCTTGACTGGGTAGGAGTATTCTGCATCATTCAGAAACTCTGTCCATCACCTTTTCCAAAATTGATTTTATCCACACTAAGTGTGGGAGGGTATACTCAGATGTGAGTCCCTTGCTCATTGCACCATCAGGATTCAAGCAAGCCGGGCCCACGACGGCTGAAATGCCAGAAACCGATCCCCGGAAGCTTGTCTCCTTCGCATTATAAGAATTGGCTTGGTAGTTTGGTTTGCCCTGTTCCCATCATGCACTGGGACAGGAACAGACTAATTTGCATGTAGCCAGGTTCTGAGCTGGGGTGGTGCAGTGAGCTAAAAAACGGTGATGGATCAAGCCCTGATCTCTTGACTGGGTAGGAGTATTCTGCATCATTCAGAAACTCTGTCCATCACCCTTTCCAAAATTGATTTTATCCACACTAAGTGTGGGAGGGTATACTCAGACGTGAGTCCCTTGCTCATTGCACCATCAGGATTCAAGCAAGCCGGGCCGACGACAGATGAAATGCCAGAAACCGGACCCCGGAAGATTATCTCCTTCACAGTATAAGAATTGGCTTGGTAGTTTGGTTTGCCCTGTTCCCATCATGCACTGGGACAGGAACAAACTAATTTGCATGTAGCCAGGTTCTGAGCTGGGGTGGTGCAGTGAGCTAAAAAACGGCGATGGATCAAGCTCTGATCTCTTTACTGGGTAGGAGTATTCTGCATCATTCAGAAACTCTGTCCATCACCTTTTCCAAAATTGATTTTATCCACACTAAGTGTGGGAGGGTATACTCAGACGTGAGTCCCTTGCTCATTGCACCATCAGGATTCAAGCAAGCCGGGCCGACGACGGCTGAAATGCCAGAAACCGGTCCCCGGAAGCTTGTCTCCTTCGCAGTCCAAGAATTGGCTTGGTAGTTTGGTTTGCCTTGTTCCCATCATGCACTGGGACAGGAACATACTAATTTGCATGTAGCCAGGTTCTGAGCTGGGGTGGTGCAGTGAGCTAAAAAACGGTGATGGATCAAGCCCTGATCTCTTGACTGGGTAGGAGTATTCTGCATCATTCAGAAACTCTGTCCATCACCTTTTCCAAAATTGATTCTATCCACACTAAGTGTGGGAGGGTATACTCAGACGTGAGTCCCTTGCTCATTGCACCATCAGGATTCAAGCAAGCCGGGCCGACGACGGCTGAAATGCCAGAAACCGGTCCCCGGAAGCTTGTCTCCTTCCCAGTATAAGAATTGGCTTGGTAGTTTAGTTTGCCCTGTTCCCATCATGCACTGGGACAGGAACAGACTATTTTGCATGTAGCCAGGTTCTGAGCTGGGGTGGTGCAGTGAGCTAAAAAACAGTGATGGATCAAGCCCTGATCTCTTGACTGGGTAGGAGTATTCTGCATCATTCAGAAACTCTGTCCATCACCTTTTCCAAAATTGATTTTATCCACACTAAGTGTGGGAGGGTATACTCAGATGTGAGTCCCTTGCTCATTGCACCATCAGGATTCAAGCAAGCCGGGCCAACGACGGCTGAAATGCCAGAAACCGGTCCCTGGAAGCTTGTCTCCTTTTCAGTATAAGAATTGATTGGTAGTTTGGTTTGCCCTGTTCCCATCATGCATTGGGACAGGAACAGACTAATTTGCATGTAGCCAGGTTCTAAGCTGGGGTGGTGCAGTGAGCTAAAAAACGGTGATGGATCAAGCCCTGATCTCTTGACTGGGTAGGAGTATTCTGCATCATTCAGAAACTCTGTCCATCACCTTTTCCAAAATTGATTTTATCCACACTAAGTGTGGGAGGGTATACTCAGACGTGAGTCCCTTGCTCATTGCACCATCAGGATTCAAGCAAGCCGGGCCGACGATGGCTGAAATGCCAGAAACCGGTTCCCGGAAGCTTGTCTCCTTCCCAGTATAAGAATTGGCTTGGTAGTTTGGTTTGCCGTGTTCCCATCATGCACTGGGACAGGAACAAACTAATTTGCATGTAGCCAGGTTCTGAGCTGGGGTGGTGCAGTGAGCTAAAAAACGGCAATGGATCAAGCTCTGATCTCTTTACTGGGTAGGAGTATTCTGCATCATTCAGAAACTCTGTCCATCACCTTTTCCAAAATTGATTTTATCCACACTAAGTGTGGGAGGGTATACTCAGATGTGAGTCCCTTGCTCATTGCACCATCAGGATTCAAGCAAGCCGGGCCGACGACGGGTGAAATGCCAGAAAACGGTCCCTGGAAGCTTGTCTCCTTTTCAGTATAATAATTGATTGGTAGTTTGGTTTGCCCTGTTCCCATCATGCACTGGCACAGGAACAGACTAATTTGCATGTAGCCAGGTTCTGAGCTGGGGTGGTGCAGTGAGCTAAAAAACGGTGATGGAGCAAGCCCTGATCTCTTGACTGGGTAGGAGTATTCTGCATCATTCGGAAACTCTGTCCATCACCTTTTCCAAAATTGATTTTATCCACACTAAGTGTGGGAGGGTATACTCAGACGTGAGTCCCTTGCTCATTGCACCATCAGGATTCAAGCAAGCCGGGCCGACTACGGCTGAAATGCCAGAAACCGGTCCCCGGAAGCTTGTCTCCTTCCCTGTATAAGAATTGGCTTGGTAGTTTGGTTTGCCCTTTTCCCATCATGCACTGGGACAGGAACAGACTAATTTGCATGTAGCCAGGTTCTGAGCTGGGGTGGTGCAGTGAGCTAAAAAACGGTGATGGATCAAGCCCTGATCTCTTGACTGGGTAGGAGTATTCTGCATCATTCAGAAACTCTGTCCATCACCCTTTCCAAAATTGATTTTATCCACACTAAGTGTGGGAGGGTATACTCAGACGTGAGTCCCTTGCTCATTGCACCATCAGGATTCAAGCAAGCCGGGCCGACGACGGATGAAATGCCAGAAACCGGACCCCGGAAGATTATCTCCTTCACAGTATAAGAATTGGCTTGGTAGTTTGGTTTGCCCTGTTCCCATCATGCACTGGGACAGGAACAAACTAATTTGCATGTAGCCAGGTTCTGAGCTGGGGTGGTGCAGTGAGCTAAAAAACGGCGATGGATCAAGCTCTGATCTCTTTACTGGGTAGGAGTATTCTGCATCATTCAGAAACTCTGTCCATCACCTTTTCCAAAATTGATTTTATCCACACTAAGTGTGGGAGGGTATACTCAGACGTGAGTCCCTTGCTCATTGCATCATCAGGATTCAAGCAAGCCGGGCCGACGACGGCTGAAATGCCAGAAACCCGTCCCTGGAAGCTTGTCTCCTTTTCAGTATAAGAATTGATTGGTAGTTTGGTTTGCCCTGTTCCCATCATGCACTGGGACAGGAACAGACTAATTTGCATGTAGCCAGGTCCCGAGCTGGGGTGGTGCAGTGAGCTAAAAAACGGTGATGGATCAAGCCCTGATCTCTTGACTGGGTAGGAGAATTCTGCATCATTCAGAAACTCTGTCCATCACCTTTTCCAAAATTGATTCTATCCACACTAAGTGTGGGAGGGTATACTCAGACGTGAGTCCCTTGCTCATTGCACCATCAGGATTCAAGCAAGCCGGGCCGACGACGGCTGAAATGCCAGAAACCGGTCCCCGGAAGCTTGTCTCCTTCCCAGTATAAGAATTGGCTTGGTAGTTTAGTTTGCCCTGTTCCCATCATGCACTGGGACAGGAACAGACTATTTTGCATGTAGCCAGGTTCTGAGCTGGGGTGGTGCAGTGAGCAAAAAAACGGTGATGGATCAAGCCCTGATCTCTTGACTGGGTAGGAGTATTCTGCATTATTCAGAAACTCTGTCCATCACCTTTTCCAAAATTGATTTTATCCACACTAAGTGTGGGAGGGTATACTCAGATGTGAGTCCCTTGCTCATTGCACCATCAGGATTCGAGCAAGCCGGGCCGACGACGGCTGAAATGCCAGAAACCGGTCCCCGGAAGCTTGTCTCCTTCGCAGTCCAAGAATTGGCTTGGTAGTTTGGTTTGCCCTGTTCCCATCATGCACTGGGACAGGAACAGACTAATTTGCATGTAGCCAGGTTCTGAGCTGGGGTGGTGCAGTGAGCTAAAAAACGGTGATGGATCAAGCCCTGATCTCTTGACTGGGTAGGAGTATTCTGCATCATTCAGAAACTCTGTCCATCACCTTTTCCAAAATTGATTTTATCCACACTAAGTGTGGGAGGGTATACTCAGAAGTGAGTCCCTTGCTCATTGCACCATCAGGATTCAAGCAAGCTGGGCCGACGACGGCTGAAATGCCAGAAACCGGTCCCTGGAAGCTTGTCTCCTTTTCAGTATAATAATTGATTGGTAGTTTGGTTTGCCCTGTTCCCATCATGCACTGGGACAGGAACAGACTAATTTGCATGTAGCCAGGTTCTAAGCTGGGGTGGTGCAGTGAGCTAAAAAACGGTGATGGATCAAGCCCTGATCTCTTGACTGGGTAGGAGTATTCTGCATCATTCAGAAACTCTGTCCATCACCTTTTCCAAAATTGATTCTATCCACACTAAGTGTGGGAGGGTATACTCAGACGTGAGTCCCTTGCTCATTGCACCATCAGGATTCAAGCAAGCCGGGCCGACGACGGCTGAAATGCCAGAAACCGGTCCCCGGAAGCTTGTCTCCTTCCCAGTATAAGAATTGGCTTGGTAGTTTGGTTTGCCCTGTTCCCATCATGCACTGGGACAGGAGCAGACTATTTTGCATGTAGCCAGGTTCTGAGCTGGGGTGGTGCAGTGAGCTAAAAAACGGTGATGGATCAAGCCCTAATCTCTTGACTGGGTAGGAGTATTCTGCATCATTCAGAAACTCTGTCCATCACCTTTTCCAAAATTGATTTTATCCACACTAAGTGTGGGAGGGTATACTCAGATGTGAGTCCCTTGCTCATTGCACCATCAGGATTCAAGCAAGCCGGGCCCACGACGGCTGAAATGCCAGAAACCGATCCCCGGAAGCTTGTCTCCTTCGCATTATAAGAATTGGCTTGGTAGTTTGGTTTGCCCTGTTCCCATCATGCACTGGGACAGGAACAGACTAATTTGCATGTAGCCAGGTTCTGAGCTGGGGTGGTGCAGTGAGCTAAAAAACGGTGATGGATCAAGCCCTGATCTCTTGACTGGGTAGGAGTATTCTGCATCATTCAGAAACTCTGTCCATCACCCTTTCCAAAATTGATTTTATCCACACTAAGTGTGGGAGGGTATACTCAGACGTGAGTCCCTTGCTCATTGCACCATCAGGATTCAAGCAAGCCGGGCCGACGACAGATGAAATGCCAGAAACCGGACCCCGGAAGATTATCTCCTTCACAGTATAAGAATTGGCTTGGTAGTTTGGTTTGCCATGTTCCCATCATGCACTGGGACAGGAACAAACTAATTTGCATGTAGCCAGGTTCTGAGCTGGGGTGGTGCAGTGAGCTAAAAAACGGCGATGGGTCAAGCTCTGATCTCTTTACTGGGTAGGAGTATTCTGCATCATTCAGAAACTCTGTCCATCACCTTTTCCAAAATTGATTTTATCCACACTAAGTGTGGGAGGGTATACTCAGACGTGAGTCCCTTGCTCATTGCACCATCAGGATTCAAGCAAGCCGGGCCGACGACGGCTGAAATGCCAGAAACCGGTCCCCGGAAGCTTGTCTCCTTCGCAGTCCAAGAATTGGCTTGGTAGTTTGGTTTGCCTTGTTCCCATCATGCACTGGGACAGGAACATACTAATTTGCATGTAGCCAGGTTCTGAGCTGGGGTGGTGCAGTGAGCTAAAAAACGGTGATGGATCAAGCCCTGATCTCTTGACTGGGTAGGAGTATTCTGCATCATTCAGAAACTCTGTCCATCACCTTTTCCAAAATTGATTCTATCCACACTAAGTGTGGGAGGGTATACTCAGACGTGAGTCCCTTGCTCATTGCACCATCAGGATTCAAGCAAGCCGGGCCGACGACGGCTGAAATGCCAGAAACCGGTCCCCGGAAGCTTGTCTCCTTCCCAGTATAAGAATTGGCTTGGTAGTTTAGTTTGCCCTGTTCCCATCATGCACTGGGACAGGAACAGACTATTTTGCATGTAGCCAGGTTCTGAGCTGGGGTGGTGCAGTGAGCTAAAAAACAGTGATGGATCAAGCCCTGATCTCTTGACTGGGTAGGAGTATTCTGCATCATTCAGAAACTCTGTCCATCACCTTTTCCAAAATTGATTTTATCCACACTAAGTGTGGGAGGGTATACTCAGATGTGAGTCCCTTGCTCATTGCACCATCAGGATTCAAGCAAGCCGGGCCAACGACGGCTGAAATGCCAGAAACCGGTCCCTGGAAGCTTGTCTCCTTTTCAGTATAAGAATTGATTGGTAGTTTGGTTTGCCCTGTTCCCATCATGCATTGGGACAGGAACAGACTAATTTGCATGTAGCCAGGTTCTAAGCTGGGGTGGTGCAGTGAGCTAAAAAACGGTGATGGATCAAGCCCTGATCTCTTGACTGGGTAGGAGTATTCTGCATCATTCAGAAACTCTGTCCATCACCTTTTCCAAAATTGATTCTATCCACACTAAGTGTGGGAGGGTATACTCAGACGTGAGTCCCTTGCTCATTGCACCATCAGGATTCAAGCAAGCCGGGCCGACGACGGCTGAAATGCCAGAAACAGGTCCCCGGAAGCTTGTCTCCTTCCCAGTATAAGAATTGGCTTGGTAGTTTAGTTTGCCCTGTTCCCATCATGCACTGGGACAGGAGCAGACTATTTTGCATGTAGCCAGGTTCTGAGCTGGGGTGGTGCAGTGAGCTAAAAAACGGTGATGGATCAAGCCCTAATCTCTTGACTGGGTAGGAGTATTCTGCATCATTCAGAAACTCTGTCCATCACCTTTTCCAAAATTGATTTTATCCACACTAAGTGTGGGAGGGTATACTCAGATGTGAGTCCCTTGCTCATTGCACCATCAGGATTCAAGCAAGCCGGGCCCACGACGGCTGAAATGCCAGAAACCGATCCCCGGAAACTTGTCTCCTTCGCATTATAAGAATTGGCTTGGTAGTTTGGTTTGCCCTGTTCCCATCATGCACTGGGACAGGAACAGACTAATTTGCATGTAGCCAGGTTCTGAGCTGGGGTGGTGCAGTGAGCTAAAAAACGGTGATGGATCAAGCCCTGATCTCTTGACTGGGTAGGAGTATTCTGCATCATTCAGAAACTCTGTCCATCACCTTTTCCAAAATTGATTTTATCCACACTAAGTGTGGGAGGGTATACTCAGACGTGAGTCCCTTGCTCATTGCACCATCAGGATTCAAGCAAGCCGGGCCGACGATGGCTGAAATGCCAGAAACCGGTTCCCGGAAGCTTGTCTCCTTCCCAGTATAAGAATTGGCTTGGTAGTTTGGTTTGCCGTGTTCCCATCATGCACTGGGACAGGAACAAACTAATTTGCATGTAGCCAGGTTCTGAGCTGGGGTGGTGCAGTGAGCTAAAAAACGGCAATGGATCAAGCTCTGATCTCTTTACTGGGTAGGAGTATTCTGCATCATTCAGAAACTCTGTCCATCACCTTTTCCAAAATTGATTTTATCCACACTAAGTGTGGGAGGGTATACTCAGATGTGAGTCCCTTGCTCATTGCACCATCAGGATTCAAGCAAGCCGGGCCGACGACGGGTGAAATGCCAGAAAACGGTCCCTGGAAGCTTGTCTCCTTTTCAGTATAATAATTGATTGGTAGTTTGGTTTGCCCTGTTCCCATCATGCACTGGCACAGGAACAGACTAATTTGCATGTAGCCAGGTTCTGAGCTGGGGTGGTGCAGTGAGCTAAAAAACGGTGATGGAGCAAGCCCTGATCTCTTGACTGGGTAGGAGTATTCTGCATCATTCGCAAACTCTGTCCATCACCTTTTCCAAAATTGATTCTATCCACACTAAGTGTGGGAGGGTATACTCAGATGTGAGTCCCTTGCTCATTGCACCATCAGGATTCAAGCAAGCCGGGCCGACGATGGCTGAAATGCCAGAATCCGGTCCCCGGAAGCTTGTCTCCTTCGCAGTCCAAGAATTGGCTTGGTAGTTTGGTTTGCCGTGTTCCCATCATGCACTGGGACAGGAACAGACTAATTTGCATGTAGCCAGGTTCTGAGCTGGGGTGGTGCAGTGAGCTAAAAAACGAAGATGGGTCAAGCCCTGATCTCTTGACTGGGTAGGAGTATTCTGCATCATTCAGAAACTCTGTCCATCACCTTTTCCAAAATTGATTTTATCCACACTAAGTGTGGGAGGGTATACTCAGACATGAGTCCCTTGCTCATTGCACCATCAGGATTCAAGCAAGCCGGGCCGACGACGGCTGAAATGCCAGAAACCGGTCCCTGGAAGCTTGTCTCCTTCCCAGTATAAGAATTGGCTTGGTAGTTTGGTTTGCCCTGTTCCCATCATGCACTGGGACAGGAACAGACTAATTTGCATGTAGCCAGGTTCTGAGCTGGGGTGGTGCAGTGAGCTAAAAAACGGTGATGGATCAAGCCCTGATCTCTTGACTGGGTAGGAGTATTCTGCATCATTCAGAAACTCTGTCCATCACCTTTTCCAAAATTGATTTTATCCACACTAAGTGTGGGAGGGTATACTCAGACGTGAGTCCCTTGCTCATTGCACCATCAGGATTCAAGCAAGCCGGGCCGACGACGGCTGAAATGCCAGAAACCGGTCCCCGGAAGCTTGTCTCCTTCCCAGTATAAATATTGGCTTGGTAGTTTGGTTTGCCCTGTTCCCATCATGCACTGGGACAGGAACAAACTAATTTTCATGTAGCCAGGTTCTGAGCTGGGGTGGTGCAGTGAGCTAAAAAACGGTGATGGATCAAGCTCTGATCTCTTGACTGGGTAGGAGTATTCTGCATCATTCAGAAACTCTGTCCATCACCTTTTCCAAAATTGATTTTATCCACACTAAGTGTGGGAGGGTATACTCAGACGTGAGTCCCTTGCTCATTGCACCATCAGGATTCAAGCAAGCCGGGCCGACGACGGCTGAAATGCCAGAAACCGGTCCCCGGAAGCTTGTCTCCTTCCCAGTATAAGAATTGGCTTGGTAGTTTGGTTTGCCCTGTTCCCATCATGCACTGGGACAGGAACAGACTATTTTGCATGTAGCCAGGTTCTGAGCTGGGGTGGTGCAGTGAGCTAAAAAACGGTGATGGGTCAAGCCCTGATCTCTTGACTGGGCAGGAGTATTCTGCATCATTCAGAAACTCTGTCCATCACCTTTTCCAAAATTGATTTTATCCACACTAAGTGTGGGAGGGTATACTCAGATGTGAGTCCCTTGCTCATTGCACCATCAGGATTCAAGCAAGCCGGGCCGACGATGGCTGAAATGCCAGAAACCGGTCCCCGGAAGCTTGTCTCCTTCGCATTATAAGAATTGGCTTGGTAGTTTGGTTTGCCCTGTTCCCATCATGCACTGGGACAGGAACAGACTAATTTGCATGTAGCCAGGTTCTGAGCTGGGGTGGTGCAGTGAGCTAAAAAACGGTGATGGATCAAGCCTTCATCTCTTGACTGGGTAGGAGTATTCTACATTATTCAGAAACTCTGTCCATCACCTTTTCCAAAATTGCTTTTATCCACACTAAGTGTGGGAGGGTATACTCAGACGTGAGTCCCTTGCTCATTGCACCATCAGGATTAAAGCAAGCCGGGCCGACGACGGCTGAAATGCCAGAAACCGGTACCCGGAAGCTTGTCTCCTTCCCAGTATAAGAATTGGCTTGGTAGTTTGGTTTGCCCTGTTACCATCATGCACTGGGACAGGAACAGACTAATTTGCATGTAGCCAGGTTCTGCGCTGGGGTGGTGCAGTGAGCTAAAAAACGGTGATGGATTAAGCCACGATCTCTTGACTGGGTAGGAGTATTCTGCATCATTCAGAAACTCTGTCCATCACCTTTTCCAAAATTGATTCTATCCACACTAAGTGTGGGAGGGTATACTCAGACGTGAGTCCCTTGCTCATTGCACCATCAGGATTCAAGCAAGCCGGGCCGACGACGGCTGAAATGCCAGAAACCGGTCCCCGGAAGCTTGTCTCCTTCCCAGTATAAGAATTGGCTTGGTAGTTTGGTTTGCCCTGTTCCCATCATGCACTGGGACAGGAACAGACTATTTTGCATGTAGCCAGGTTCTGAGCTGGGGTGGTGCAGTGAGCTAAAAAACGGTGATGGATCAAGCCCTGATCTCTTGACTGGGCAGGAGTATTCTGCATCATTCAGAAACTCTGTCCATCACCTTTTCCAAAATTGCTTTTATCCACACTAAGTGTGGGAGGGTATACTCGGACGTGAGTCCCTTGCTCATTGCACCATCAGGATTAAAGCAAGCCGGGCCGACGGCGGCTGAAATGCCAGAAACCGGTACCCGGAAGCTTGTCTCCTTCCCAGTATAAGAATTGGCTTGGTAGTTTGGCTTGCCCTGTTACCATCATGCACTGGGACAGGAACAGACTAATTTGCATGTAGCCAAGTTCTGCGCTGGGGTGGTGCAGTGAGCTAAAAAACGGTGATGGATTAAGCCACGATCTCTTGACTGGGTAGGAGTATTCTGCATCATTCAGAAACTCTGTCCATCACCTTTTCCAAAATTGACTCAGGGTGGATCCATTTGAAAGTCTTACAGAGGATGCAGAGGGTGTTGAAGCAGCTGGAAGTGACGAAGTTGACTTGTCGGTTCATGGAGAAGGAAAAGTCGAGTATGACGCAGTGGTTTCGGGCATGGTCCGTGAGGGTCGAAGGGCTGCCGAGGGCGGTGGGCCACCAGGAATTGTTCCATGCTGATGAGGTGGTTCAGAGGAGGAGGACTTCTGTCTTGTCCGAGTTGAGCTTCAGGCAGCTGTTGCTCAGCCAGGATGCGACGTCCTGCATTCCTTCCTGGAAGTTGAGTCAGGTGGGGTCCTTGGTGAGGGAGAAGATGATTTGGGTGTCGTCGGCGTAGGATACTATGCTGATGCCATGCTGTCTGACAATGGCAGCAAGGGGGGGCCATGAAGATGTTGAAAGGGTGTGGCTGAAAGCAGTGGCGTAACGATAATTGAGGAGGACCCCCTGCAAGGTACATAGAGGGGCCCCCTCGGGACTCTATCAGAATCTCCCCCGCCAAAGTCCAGTGCTGAGGGGGCCTCCTGGAGCTCGTTGGCCCCCGGCACTGCGGGGGATGCGGGGGTCTGTGTGACGCCTGTGGCTGAAAGATGATCCCTGTGGTACTTTGCAGTTGATTTCCATGGGGGTCGGAGAGGACGGCACTGGGAGAGTTACTAGTAGCTCATGGGCTACTGTTGGAGAAGCCTGGCTTATACCTATCAAAAGAGTTTATTTTGACAGGTTGAATTGCAGTGTTTACACTGCTCAGGACAGGCTTCAATGGTAGCCCAACGCCATGTTTGCACTGCCACTGAAATGAATGGCACAGTATGCACTGCAGGCCACTGGTGGCACTTAACTTTCAGGCCCTGGGTACGCATGGTACCATATACCAAGGACTTTTAGGTAAATTAAATATGATAATTAGGAGTATACCATTTCAAACATGTTAAAAAGGGGAGCACTGGCACTTCACTACTGGTTAGCAGGGGTAAAGTGCTCAGAGTTCTACAGCCAGCAAAAAACAGAAATCTGGGGGTGAACCAAGCAATGTTTTTAAATTTCCTACAGATACCAATACTACTGTTTCACAATCTCAGTTCTTACACTCCTGGTCAGTATAACATGCTAATCATCCAGTAATTCGCTTAGGCCCAATGGGGTATGAAGCGCTATCAAATGCAAACACTACTTATATTCCCTTTGATCTGTGTTTATTGTTAAGTGAACAATTTGTAAAGCTGTAAAGTGTACACCGGTCATTCTGTGCCTTATGCAATGACTACTTTGTAATGTTAGACCTTATGTAACGATCTCTGTCTATTGTAAACACCGTTGGGTGATGTCCGCGCCCTACTTCGTTCACTCAGCTAACCCACAGCTGCTTATAAGTTACATATTGCAGGATGTCACATGTTTTCCTCTGAGGAACTAATCTGCGAGTTAGAGAGTGAATGAGATTTTACATTTAATTTGAAGCTTGTTCATTTCTAGAAACGTTAGCGATGCCAATATTTGCAGCACTAATCGGTTTGCACCATTGTTGTGCTAATTAGTAGCGCCATCTAGTGGCTTACATGGAGTATGCAAGTCCCCGCCTGCTTTTACTTTTTGTATACTGCATAATATTAATAATGAGAAACTCGCCGGAAGCAAATAATAAATGTAATAACTAAGAGTACTTTCAGTGCAGCTTCCAAACAGCATCATATTTTAAAACATAGGAACAGTCTTATTAGTCAAATGAATAGTTTTTATAAAACATCTGTTCGTGAAGAACTGGCAAACCCCTTTAACCGTTGGGAGCTCTCTAATGGCTTATTGTCTGCTACATCGGGCCCGAAGGCGAAGCCTATTGGACGGATATGAGCAAGTCTTGTGTATCTATCTCATGAGCATGAACTTCTTGGACAGTGGTAATGCACCCATCACTCATCGGCCATCTTGTTATTCTATTTTCCTCGCCATTCATATATGCCAACATTTGGAAGCGGGAAAGAGGGAGGTTTAAAAAATAAATCGGAGGATTTCATTTTCTCCGTTGACTTTAATTGAAATGGAGGTCATTTCAGGCGGGGGAAAGCTATATTAAAGCCATCTTTGACTTAAAAATAAAAACATTTCATCAGGTATGTTAGCATGTATGCCCTATGACGCTGTCCACTTATTGGTTAACAACTTAATCCCATGCTCCTCATCTATATCGCAGACAGGCACCATGTGAGGAGGGGATGGGACCTTGGAGAGGGCAGGGCCTGCTGCTGAGAAATACCTGTGAGATACGTTTGCCCCGTCTCCCTACCAATACCCCCACTTAAAAAACAAAACAAAATGAGCTTCCTGAGGCTGGTGCAAACGTCATTGGGCGTTTTCACACCCCGTAATGGACATCAGGGGCCGGATTATGGAAAGTGCCCTGGGGTGCAACAGGCATATGCACCTATTTTGCATGCCCCCTGGAGACTTTGGTATTAGAGGAAGGGCCTTTCTGTAATATCGATAGTGCTGGTGCACAGATAGTGCCAGCGCTAACAACAGAGGGTGTTCCCTCATTTGCATGGGGGCGTGGCCCCATGCAAATTAGGGAATCCCTTTGCCTCTGTGTTCTAGACGTGAGCACAGAGGCAAAGAAGCTGCCCGGGGGCTCCCTAACGACAGGCCGCTGTAGGGGGATAGTGGGTACCATGGACTCTCCAGACTACCGCTTGCAGGCAAGTGCAATCACTCACTGCACCCACCTGCAAGACGATCTGTCTCCCCTCTTAAAAACGCAGCTAGGTTGCCACCTGCACAGGGAAACACGGAGCGACTGCTTCAAAGATGCTCAGTTTTTCATTAGAATGCTCTGCCCCAGGGCAGCACAACTTCTCAGCTGCGCTGGGTGCAGCACATTCAATGTCATAGGGCACACTTTCCCTGTATGCACCTTGCTCATCTGTTTTAAGGTGCACTGTAGCGCAAACAGGAAAAGTGTGCCCTATTATAATAAGGCCTGTGCTGTGCAAAATCTCCAAGGACTGAGCTGGAACTCCACTCTTTACAGTGGTTTCTAGCTCGTTTTCCCTGCCAGTGTGATATCAGTTCCTCCTCCTCCAACTTCTCCTCCTCCTCTTCCTCACTAGATAACCCTGTGAAGGGAACTAATATCATGTGGCACACAGTGGCACCTGTAAGTTGGCAGGTCTGATATTAGGAAGACGTTAATGTCCATCCTCTCCCTTCATTCTTCCTATGCAGCAACCAAAGCCCATAGCTGCCACGTTTTCAGACTGCTTATGTGTGACTCTTCATTGATTTCAGTGTAAGTATGTTTAACATTCTGCTGCAAATCTTGTGACACCGAGGGGTAATTTACCACTTTTTCATGCAGCACAGTGCAGCAGCTGCAAATTCTGTGCTATAGTTGATGAAAATGAGAGAGGAGGAGAACGCCAAAGTTACTGAAATATGAAACTCTCCTCCCCTTTCCCTAGTGTCGGCACTGAAATCAGCTTCTGGGCGCCACAGAGACACATTTGCGCAATGGTACAAGGGTGTGTATGTGAGTCTAGCATAGTTTTTATACTGGATGGGTACCATTTCAGTATGAAATACTAAATAAAATTGTAGGAGTGTTGTAAAGTGAAGCACACGTACAAAGTCAGAAAAGGAAGGAGAAATGAAAGCATTTCTCCTTCCTTGCGCCTACTTCAAAAGGATGGAGTTTTCTGACACTAAACCCTGTCTACTTTATTTAGTAAATAGGGTTTAGCGTCATAAACCTTGGGAGGTTGCATGGGAACGCCCATGCTCCACCTATGGTATGCCCCCATGGCGCTACGTAAAGCTGCTTGACGTTACTTTCACTTTCTTTCCAGCACTAAACAAGTTTATCGCTGGAAACTAATGCAGAATAAAAAGATTTTGTGCAAATTTGCGTCACTTCTGTGTTACAAACAGGGCATAAAATCGTAGTAAATCTCCCCCCTTGAGTGATAATTTTCCGCAAGTAAAACTAAGCAGTCAAGTCCATCTAAAAATAGAGATTTTGGAAATGACTCCCTTTTTGAGCAACGAGAAGCTCTAGAAAAATGCCCTGAAATTACTGCAAACTCCATAAAAGGAAAATACATCAAGCTATCAAAACTTATTGTATGGAAGGGATTTCCAGAAAGAGCCCGGCCTCTGTGTGATGACTATGATAGATATTATCTGATCCATTTGGGGAGAAATTTTCAGACCCTTATTATGCAGTGATTATGGGGGGTTGACAAACCTCCGAAAGGTACTAAGACAGATGAAAAAAGACAGGGACTCCACCCAGTCAGCATTGGGATTACCAACTGACCAGTATTTTACCTGCATGGCCTGTATTTTCATGCAAATAAAGGAAAAGCATAGAGAAAACCATCGGAAATCAGTATTTTTCACCCCGGAAATATAAACCTACAGCAACAAATACAAGATAGAAGCATATCAAAAGTGTTTTTGACCTGTCTAATCGTTTCCTAAATTAGTTTCAAAGCATACTAAATTTGCAGAAGTGTTGTATTAAAAAACAAAAATGCAAGACTTGACTGCAGCACAAGTGTTCAGATGTCACAGGACAAGGGAGTCTGCGAGCCAAAGTAAACAAGCTGGGCCCAGGTTGAGATGACTGTGACACGTCTCTCCGACCTTGGGACATACAGCAGAGACTTTGCAATATTGGGCTCTGTCGCTGCACTGCGACTGCAGGACCTCTAGCAATCAAGGAGCTCATGATGTGTGACTTTTAGATTGTGGACAGGCACTAAAATGCGTTAGCTCAACCCGCGATACATGGCAGTTGGCAGGTGCTGAAAACCCCGCGGCGACTCCTCCGCCATGGTGGACGAGCATCTCTCCACCTGTCAGCAGTTAAAACAAGCATTTGCAATGCAATAGGTCTCGCAGTTGTTAGAGTTTGAGCCATTGGCATTGTAAATGGTACTGCTTTTTATTTATGTGTTGGTTTTTAAAAGGTAAATAAAAAGCAGTGCCATTTACAATGCCAATAGCTCAAACTCTCACAATTACGAGACCTAGTGCATTGCAAATGCTTGTTTTAAATTAAGTCGTCATTTAGCACTTTATTAACAGACAGACTGTAATTTGTTTATGTACAAATGTAACATGTACAAATCAAACATTCTCTCTTCTCAATCCCATGGACTCCATTGAGGAGACATGTTCGCAGTCCTGTATTCCACACATGCAACTCCAGTGTGTACGAAGTAAAGTCACAGCTCTAAACTGGAGAAACTTTAGGGCTGAGACACCAATGTCATATCCGAATCCAGTCGTCGTTTCATGCACGCTGACTGTGTTATAAACTACCTTTTCGCTCTGCAACTGAAGAACTAATCCGTAACTGCTAAATCAGAAGAGTGTGCAATAACTGTCGCCTCCTTAATGTGCACGAGGAACAAGCCCTTTTCCAATCCCCGTCTAATGGCTGCAACGCAGGGATGGAGGACTTCATACCCACATTCCCTGAATGAAAAAAATTCTTCAAAAAAGCTACCCTTGTGATTTATAGGAACGAAAGCTGGTTTCAATAATAAAAGCTGGCCTTCAGGAAAATGCACAAACTGTACCTGATCAATGTACTACGAACGCACGATAGACTGCGGAAAGAGGAGAGCCTTAAAGTCGAGGTGGACGCTACACACCACAAGGCACTACGAACTACGAAGGTCACTTCATGAATCTCAAAGACTTTTCCGACACGCAATGAGGTGATGGATTATGATGACGCACTATAATCCGAGTCTTTGTGACAGAAAAACTGTTTTATACATGTGAACCTTCGTTAAAGCAAAATAAATGAAGTTTCCAAACACTGAATCACGGATTAAATAATGATCCTAAGCATTAAGGATTAGTGAAACTCTGCCTTTTTATAAAGTGCTTATGACGTTTGGTTTCAAAGCCAAGCGAAGGAAGATGGCGGCCGGTGAGGATGGGTGCGAACCAAGGCTCACATTACGCTTTTTTCTTACAAAAAATCTACTCTGCATTAAACTGGTTTCAGCAGAAAACAAAATGGTCCTCATTTCAAGATCACAACATATTAGCACAGGCACACCACTCTGGCGATAGAGGAAAGGCAATTTCCTCTCTTGGCATGTTTCAACAAGGAAGTCAGGCATCCTTGCCCGTGACATGGGCGGAGCCTGTGACGCGGCCGGAAGAGGCCGGTGTTGCGCGTTGATGGGGGGCTCCCATGAGGAAGAGAGAGCCCTGCTGTACCGGTGGAAATGCAGAGAAGTCCCGGGTCCCAGGAGGGGGCCCGGGTGAAGTGGAGAGGCGGGGTGTGTTTCGGCATCGCACAGAAGCTCAGTGAGTGGGGCCCACTAGTGTGCTTAGGCATGGAAAGTGGGGTGTGAGGGGGGATGTGGGCGCGCGTGTGTGTGTCTGTGTGGCTCTTGCGTGTGTGTGTGTGTGCATGCGTTAGTGTGGCTGTGTGTGTGTGTGTTTGCGCACACAGAATCTGAGGCAGGGGATGTGTAAGCATTTCATTTCGAATTGAGCGCGTTAACCGAAAGCGCGCCCACACAGCAAGCAGCCAGCAGCAAAAGCGCGCTCACAAGGACAAATCTGAGACACAAAAAGCACACGTCCGACTCATGTTCACATTCCCAGAAGTCGGCAACATTAGTTGTCGAGCTTGGACGCATGCTTCGCATGCTTTTCCAGCTCGACCTAAAAATGGGAAAAATCGATAATAAACTCTTGTTTTTTTTCGTTGTATATTTTTTCCCTCGGTGCCGAGGCATGGGGGCGGGCCAGGGAGATGGCAAGCTGATGGAGGAGTGGTTGCAAGGTACTCAGTGCACATGGCTGTTTGGCAGGCCGTCTCAGGCCAGCCAAACCGTCATGGGCGCTGAAGCTCTCTCCAACCCGAGCTGTGCTACCTCGTTGGAGAGAGCAGGCCAGGCTCCCAGTCTAACTGGGAGCACAAGTCATCAGTGCTCAGGCCAACCCTGACACTGCTTTCAGCAGCATGAAAGCATCATCAGGATTGGCTGCAGTGCACTCTGGGAACCTGTGCCTGCAGAAGAGAGGTGTTTTTATATGTCTCATGCGTCCATTCCGCCCCTCCCTGCCACTCTATTACCGCACCAGCCACTTCTGTGATAACCTCCACCAGAATTACAAAGAGAGTCATTTGGATGGGGTAAAAGGGATAATTCAGTGTAAGGAGATTACACATCAGTTATTGGGTTGGTAATTGGCACAATATGTCCTCATCGTATTCCTCTTCCAACCTTATCTTACTTCTCCTAAATTGGCGGTGGTTCAGTGATCAGGAGCCTGTACCTCTGCCCACTCTAATGGGAATGCGGCTCACAGAGTACGCCAAGCTTACCTATCCCAATGGTTGGCACCAGATGTGATGCAACCTGTGTAGTGCTTCAACAAGAAAGATGCTCTCTATTAACAGAGTGATAAAGGATGGTGCAACCTGTGTACAATAAACTCCAGAAATCTTCCTAAATCTGAGTAACCACTTGGATTCATACAGTGTGTTTTTTCTCCCAGGTAAAGAGTACGTCTCTAAGTGGCAGGCTTCTTCATTAGGACACAGAATAATGCATTTCTCCTACAAGGGAGACAACAATAAGGAACATTTTATAGGGGATCACAGCCAGTGTTTCTTCTAATTATTTTTGTTTCAGTGCAATAGTGACCTATTTTTGTGCACACATTTCTGGTTTGTGTGCCCAATTGAGTCTTACCACCAAAATTACACTGCTTTCTAGAGAGATTAGAAAGACACCTTGTGACTCTGATTAATAGCTCGATTAATCTTCCCTACAGCCCCCAGGTAGCTGCACACTGTACAAATGCTGGTATTATGTTTATTATTACCTGCTTGCCTCACATACGTTGTCCTCCATTACTGCCTGTGATATAAAAGATGCTCTAGAATTACATTAACTTACAAAGGAGTTAATTATGTCTCTTAAATCATATTCTCCTGCAGCCATCTAAGTCTAGCAAGGATGGGGAAGGGGGTGAGATTGCATTCTCCTTGACACTCTACTCCTATTTATTTATTTATTTATTATTTGCGTGCTTATATAGCGCTATGAATAAACCCCCGAAGGAGTATCTCTGCGCTTACGACACCTGGGATGAGAAACTTAAAAGAGCCACATGGAATATGATTTATAATCAGGGGCCTTGTATGAGCCAGCAGAAAATTGTTTAGCATGAACTAAACAAAAAAGTTTTCAGGCATTTTCTAAACTTAAGGTGATTCCTACACTGTTTTAGGGAAAGCGGGAGGGAGTTCCATAAACTGGGGCCTACCACAGACAGCGCCCTACCTCCTTGCCTGGATTTGGTAATTTTGGGAATTTTTAGCAAAAGTTGTTCGCCAGACCTGAGGGTGCGGGTAGGAGCGTATGGAGCAAATTTTGTAGCTAAATACTCTGGTCCCAATTCATTAAGGCCTTTGTGAATAATACAGCAGGTCTTAAACTTTACTCGTTGCCGTATGGGCAACCAGTGTAGTTTATGCAACAAAGGTCTGGAGGGAGACCTCGGAGGTGCATTAAGCACCAACCTCGCTGCTGTATTTTGTACCACCTGTAGGCGGTTAAGAACCTCTTCGTTAGCTCCTGCCAGGAGACCGTTGCAGTAATCAAGACGGCTGATAATCAGAGCCTGAACCAGGGTTCTCCTATAAGAATCAGGGAGGAAAGGAAAAATCCTCCGAAGGAGACCTATTACGTGAAAGCATGTTCCTACAGTAATGGTGACGTGATGTTTCATAGTCAACTCTGGTTCCAATCTGACTCCTAGATTCTTGATCACTGTTTTGGGCTCAGGAACCGGGCCCAGATCAGGAGGCCACCAGTCAGGAGACCATTGGACCTTTACATCGCCGAAAAGCATCACCTCCGTTTTTCCAACGTTGCATTGAAGGAAATTGGAGGACATCCACCTTGCAACTGCCTTCATTCCATCGGAGAAAGATTGTATTATCTCCGATGTAAGATGTTTAAAAGGGAAGAGCAGCTGCGTATCATCAGCATATGATACTGGGTGGAATCCATAAGCTCTGGTTACAGCTGCCAAGGGGGCCACATAGGTGTTAAACAAAGTCGGGCTCAAACATGAGCCCTGTGGAACCCCCTTGGAGATGTTAACCTCCTCCGACCTAAAATCACCCATGGTGACAGATTGGGTGCGGTTGGAGAGAAAGCTTCTGATCCATTCCAGTGCAGTACCACCGATTCCACTCTCAGACAGGCGTTCGATAAGGATGTTATGGGAAACAGTATCGAACGCTGCCGATAAATCTAGCAGTACCAGGATTACAGAGTAACCTTTGTCCTGGTACAGCCGAAGATCGTCTGTTATCGACAGCAAGGCCGTTTCCGTGCTGAATTTTGGCCTAAAGCCTGACTGGGATGGATCGAGGCAGCCTGATTGTTCCAAATAGGTGGAAAGATGTTTATTAGCATGTTTTTCGGTGATTTTCCCCAAGAAAGGTAAAAGGGAGATAGGTCTAAGATTAGACAGATTGGTCCAAGGAATAGATGAATTCTTCCTGATCGGTCTGACAAGAGCTTTTTTCCAACACTGTGGAACTACTCCAGATGTTAATGAGAGGTTTACTAGCCTCTGAACGTCAGGGCCCAGTGTGCTCCCTAGTGGACCCATGAGTCTGGCTGGAAGCCGGTCTGCCGGGCTTCCACTTTTAATATCCGTGAGTAGTCTTTGGACCTCACTCAGTGAGATTTCCGGAAAGTCATTAAATGAATGAGATTTTATAGCTTTAATAGATGGCATGTACACCAGAGCAGAAAGATCCTGGTTACTGCCATCAGTATTTGTCATCTCTATTCTCCTGTAGATAGCGTCAATTTTGTCAGAGAAGAAGCTCGATATACTGTCACAAAGATATTGTGAGGCCATGTCTGCGCTCTCGCACGCTACAGGTTTCAGAAAAGTGTTGACAATCTGGTACAAGGTCTTTGAATCATTACCAGCTGCCTCTAACTGGACAGTAATATGATGCTTACGAGCAGATCGTATGGCTTTATGATAAGTATTAAGAGCCCTCTTAAAATTAACTTTATCTCCTTCCAAATGAGAAGTTCTCCATGTCTTTTCAAATTTCCTGGCTATACGTTTAAGACTACGCAAATCCTCCGAATACCAGACTTCATGTTTCTTAGTGGGGCTCGTTTTGAAGGTCTTTATTGGGGCAAGTTGTTCTACTGTATCACCAACAGCTAAATCCCACTTCAAAAGAGCACTATCAATGTCGTCTGTACATACGACTAGAGGGGGTAGATATTTTTGTTCGAAGGTGATGTTGGTAATTTTATGCCACTGCCTTCGTTTAGAAGGAATGTGGGCATGTGCAGTGGATCGCGGAGCATTTATTGGCATAAAAAACTCAAGCAGAAAATGATCTGTCCAGGGATATTGTTTGGGTACATTACATTCAATACCAGAAAAGTTGGTTATAATCATGTCCAAAGTATGTCCCGCTTGATGTGTAGGTCCACTATTAAGTTGTTTTAGTCCCAGAAGAGAGATATCGGTCATAAAAGATTGTACCTCATTGTTATTTTCCTCCTCACTATGAATATTAAAACCCCCAAGTAATAAAAAGTCTTTATCTGGGCTTATATGTGGTGCTATTGTTTCGACTAGCAATTTTGACATATTTTTCAAAGGGCCAGGCGGGCGGTAAACCAGGGCTCCTTTCCTACTACATTTAGTGGAGGAATCAATCCTAAATATAATCATCTCAAAGTCAGATGTGCAGCATTGATCTAAGACTGCGACCAAAATCTCGTCCTTAAATACAATTGCTATCCCTCCACCAGTCTTTTTCGGTCTGTCCTGTCTAACAATCTTATAGCCCACCGGTATGCCAAGGGAAATGGCAGGGGTGGTGTGAGGCTTAAGCCAAGTTTCGGTTAAGAAACACATATCTGGCTTGTAGGTAGATATAAGGTCCCAAACCTCGGTTGAATGCTAGTTCTTGATATCAAACACTTTGTATTAATAAACCCACTCTGATTTCATTGGTGGATTTATTAATAAATGCACCCAGAGGGCACCTTAGAAATGCACATGAAAAGCTACGAGCCTCTAGTGTTCTGGCTGACTGGTGTCGCCCAGCCTGCCATCACAGACAGGTTTCTGACCCCCTGCAGGTGAGAGCCTACACTCTCTGAGGGCAGAAACAATGCCTGCTCTGCCCGGAGGTGTTGTCACCTCCGCTAAGCAGCATGGCTAGGTAATTAGCATATAAAGGAAGTGGGCTTCAAAGGACTACTGCTTCTCCAGACAGGGAAAATGCCAACCCCCTTCCCTCAGCCCATTTGGCACCAGAAAAGATGAGGAATTAGATACACAGGGAGGTGTGGACAACTACCAGGCCAGTCACACCCCTAAGGTGATCTGCCTGATGTGCCCCCCTTTAGGAAAATTCAGCTATCTTGGTGATGGCAGAATTAGAAACTCTGGGACAGGGTTATGCACACTTCCCACAGGAAGTGGTCATATAGAGGGTGTAGTAACCCCAAGGGTAAGTAGTCCATTGGCTACCACCCTTCACAACCTGTACCCTCCTACATTTAGGGGGTCAATAGGATGGCGGGCGGACTTTGCCCGTCCGCCATCCTCGTGGTAGTAGGGACCGCCCGCCATAAGGGCGGGGGTCCCGTGGGGAGTATTAGGATGAGCCAGCCACAGCGGCGGGCACATCCTGTATTTTTAGCATTGTGGTGGGCAGTGCTCTCTGCACCGCCCGCCACAATGCAAAAAATGCATTTCAGCATTTGCATTTACAAAGCGGCAGGCACGCGCGGTGCCTGCTGCTTTGTAAATGCAAATGAAGGGGGGTACCACAGGTACCCCCCCATGTGCACCCCCCACCTCTCCTTCACTCTGGGGGCCCGCAGAGGGCCCCCAGAGTGAAGACCACATGCCTTTCCGTGCCAGCATCGCCGCCACGGAAAGGCACCTAAATACAAACATCATAATATGGCTGGCGGTGTCTGATAGACACCACCACCATATTATTCCCTTTTCGACCCGGCCGCAAGGCGACCGGGGCTGAAAAGCTGCGGACGGAATCTCCGTCCGCCGAGGTCCCCCCCGCCATACTAATATGGCGGGGGGGAAAACTAGTGTGGATGTCGGGCGGATTGCCTCCGCCAGGCCGGCGGTGGCTACCGCCAGCCTGACGCAGGCAATCCGCCCGACATCGTAATGACCCCCTTAGTATTTAGGGGAGCCTCTGGCACCAGGAAAGCAGATTTTGATGACCTACGAAGAAGAAGGACACCGAAGAGTGGTGAAGAACAAGAAATGAGGAGCAGCAACTGACTTCGCACCAACTTTGCTGGCCTGCCTGTTGTCCCTGACAATTGCACCAAAGACGAATATTGTCCTTCAGCTTCTCTGCCTCCAAAAGCCTTGGAGGACTTCCAGCACTTCAAGAAGCAACCAGCATCTCCTGTGGAGTAGTGAAGCTACTTCCCTTCACTCTATATCACCTGAGAATCAAACTACCATATCATTTACATTTTTTATTAATTAGTCAGTTTAGGCCAGAAAGGCTTTTCCAAGGTACTTCTGCACAGTAGAAACAAGGAATATGCCTCCGAAACTCTATTTGAGTAACTAAGTGAGACCATTAGGATGTCCATTACTGTGCCACAGAGGAGTTTAAGACAAAGTAGGTGATACTAAGTTTGGATTTATTCTGCTAAGTGGATACATCAGCAAGCGAACATCACATAACATATCCTCTCGGTACAACCTCCATTCCCAACCGCACACCAATGTCCATTCGTTCCCTTGCATCCTAATGCATTTGACAATTCACAATGCCTAGTCTACGTTCCACATTACAGTGTCTAATCCACACACTTCCCCCTCTTAACCAAACATACAAAACCTACCAACAAATGTTGTGGTCGGTGATTATCCACATATGTTCTTTCATTGTTCACTTCTTCAGCCCTTTTGGGATCTTATTCATAAACATCTCATGTTAATCTTTTAAATTAAATTTCCTCTTTCTTTTCCTATGATCTTATTGGGACCCTGGGCTTCCCAGATACCTTTGCTGTTAGATACCTTGGATATGCAATTGTTAGATCTTTTACTGACGGTGGCTGTCAAGGTGATTCTTATGGAGTGGAAGTCTTTTGCTTCCGTTTCTTACTACACGTAGTGGGCATGGGTTTCATTCTTGAGAAGTGCACACACTTCTGTGGATAGGGCTCATCTTACTCCCACTATTTCTTTTAATGTTTGGAGAACTTTAGATACTTATATGGATTTGGCCTCACAGGGGTTGGTCGATCAATATCCCTTTGTGACGTCTGACTGATTGGTGTTTGTAGTGTTTTGCTTTGTTGCGCCACTCAGTGAGATCCTTCCTTTTCCTTTTCTCTTCTTTCTTCTTCCTTCTTTCTTCTTTTCTGTCTTCTGTCATCTTTCCATTTCTTTTTCTCCTTTATCTTTCTGTTTTCCTAATAATGATGCCACCCATGGGTTCCTATGATTCAATAGTGCCACTCTATTTCTTCATTGTCATTTTTGCTTCACACAATTTATTGGCTATTATTGTCATCTCCCGATGAACTTGTGGAGTTTTCCTTATTCTTCATATTGGTATCATTATGAACTGTACCTAACTGTTTTTGTCTTTTTAAAATCTTAATAAATTATTGAACGATAACAAAATACCAACAAACAAAAGAAATGCAACTTAACAAACATAACAATGGAAAGGATACACCTCAGACTTCATTTCAATATATAATTGTGAAATGTAAATGTAATCTGCCTATGCCACTTGCTACCCCTGGAAACAGCCATATCTGATCTAGGTTTGTTACTTGGACCTTATATAGTGATTTTTTTAGTTCCAGCACTGATCTTCTAATTGGAGCTTCCATCATCACAGTTTATTACCTCACATTCTGTTACATCTACAAATACACTATCATCCATACTACTGAATTTTCAGAATTGTGACTTAAAATACAACTTTACCATTAAAGAGGTTTTTCAATAGCAATTTCACAGACACCAAACTCAACAGTCCTACATGCTCCTAATTGAAAATTATCACTAATGAAATATAATAGGCATGGACATCGATTCACCAAAATACCTTTTAACGCTGCCGTGAGAAGGAACCGTTCGGTTCGAAACGCGTAGGCGATCACAGTGTGCTGAATAAATCCAACTTTCTCTACCAAGCGGAGTGCCGGACTATTTTTTTGCTAGTGGATTAAATACGGGACCCTGTCCTGGTCCCGATTCCGGCACCAACTTGCTAAGTGCTCCCTCTGCGACAGGACAGATTGTGTTTGATATATATATATATATATATATATATATATATATATATATATATATATATATATATATATATATATATATATATATATATATATACGGTGAAACTACGTATGGGACAGGTGTCGCTTTTTGGAGCAATGCTGGGCAGCTTTGGACAGTTTACAATAATGCCACAATCCACTTGGAGAGAAAAATTAGTAGGAGAATGTGACCAATGGGAAACTCACTGTAGGAAAACAGACGGAACCACGAGTACCAGCAGGCCACAGTAGTGGCCACGCCCACTGAGGCGGGGTCTCTTTTGAACATTTAGGTTGCCGCCAAATCACCCTGTTGCCACTCCCCAGTCCAGAGCCCTGAGGAAGTTATTGTATGAAACGCTTTGGGAATGGACTTGATATTCAGTGGTTGGTGTTGCTGTCCTTCACTGCTCTGCCAATAAAGCTGATGTGGCGAATCCTTACCTGTTTGTGTGCGTCCTCTACAGCAGGCAAAACTTGGAGTGTTTTGATATATATATATATACATATATTTATATTCTTCAAAACTCTCTTAGCAAAAAAAGAGCAGAGGTGTTCACTCCAGGCAAGTAAAAATCTTGTATTCTTTTTTCTCATGTGTTTCGGCTGATACCAGCCTTTGTCAAAGATACATTTACTCGTAGGCCAGGCAAATTTAAAGGCACAGCAAATGGTAGAAATGAAAGTAATACCTCTGTATCTACTTCCATCTTGTTTTCATCAGTCGGAGACTATATTGCCTAATACCTATTTCATTACAGTACATTTCTGATTTTAACACTCATGTTTAACTTTTTTGCTGTTTTTTTATTTAAGTATTTTTACTGTATATCTAAAAACAAACTTGTTTACTCGTATCATTGTGTGCATGATACTTGGACTAGGGAACCCTGAAGTTAGCAGCATAGCGATGCGTTACTTTTCACTGCGCCCTCCTTGCGACACCAATGATGCGTCATATTTACTGTATGACGCATCATGGCCCAAGGAGTTACAGATACGTCAGTATTTCTGACATATCTGTATGGTTCAAAAGTGACGCATTGCTGGAGTATGTCACAAAAGTGACGCAACTCCAGCAATGTGTCCTTTCACATGGGGCAAGCCCAACGTGAAAGGGCCTGCGCCAGTCTTACGCCTGCTGTTGGGCAGGCGTAAGAAATGTACGCATTTGTGTCCTAGAAGTGGCGCAGTGAAATCTTATAGATTTCACTGCGTCACTTCTATGACCCTTTCTTGCGTCAGAACGCCCCCCCCCCCCTGCATACATTATACCTGGCGTAGGTATAATGTAGCACAGGAGTTTACAAAGTGACGAATCTTCCTAGATGCGTCACTTTGTAAATATGGTGCAACAAGGCACATTTTTTAACGCTGCTGGTGCGACACAAAAAGTGACGCACCGGCGGCGTAAAACAAAATACGTTGATCACCAAAAAGGGGAATCTTTTTGGCTTCAACCAGGAATCACATCATCATAATCATGACATACACCTCGCAACATTTGTGGCCAATAAAATAGTGATTATGAATAAATTGATAATGATCCTGGACAATCCCAATATTCTACTATAAATATTAATATTAATAAGTGGAAATCTACCATATACTTATTCTTATTAAATATACCAATAAATATTAATAAGTATAAATCTACCATATACCATATACTTAAAAGATTCATATTAAATATACCCATATCAAAATTCATTATAAACATCAGGATTATGTCTCAAGATATACATATATCATAGATCACCATCAAAATTTACCATAAACAAGTCTTCATAGCGACAGTCAGGCGACAGTCAGGTGTCTAAAAGCAATGATTGACCAGAGTTTCTGTGTTGGCATTCAATGTACACCTCACATACGAAGTACCAAAGGCTAGGAGTAAAAGATAGCAAACATCATTAGTCAGCCCAGGAGGACTTCCAACTCCTCATCCTTATTCAGCCCATTCAAGATTTTGTATGTAGGTCCAGGATATATCTTGATTCTAGGCGCCTCAAATTCATTACCCTATTGCCTCCTCTTATATTTAGGGAATTCTATCTACTGCAAAAACAATTCAGCAGTCCTGGGTCACTTTCATGTTTGTCATAAAAATGTCTGATGTCTGGCCACTGAGTAAGTAAAATCATGATACCTGATAGGACGCTGATGTTCCAGAATTCTCTTTTTTAGTGAAAAAACAATACTTCCTACATCGATTAAAGGACAGGGCCAGCACAGCACATAAACACAATAATCTGTATTACAGTTGTAAAACCCATTAACTTTTCTTTTCTGTCCATTTTTTACCATTCTACAGGCTTTGCAGTGATTGCATTTGAAAAACCTCTTGGTAGTAGATAGCCAGGTTTAAAGTTTACAACTCCTCGTAAAATGGCTATGTGGTAAGCTATCCCCTAAAGTCTAACCTTTCCTGTATGTAACTGGGTGTTAAAAGTGAAATTAAAAAACCTTGTTAATGAAGAACAATATATATATTAATTTAGGGTAATGTGATGAAGATGTGATGTGATGAATACCATTCTGGTTTGAAATGCTTTGCCAATAAAGTTATTTGAAACTGACATGCTGTGTGCAGGCTGCTGATCTTGTGACGTGTCGGGATTCGGCGTCTCTGATATATATATTTATATATATATATTCACCTAAGAAAACCACTGGTTTCAGGGACGTTGTAGTTAGTTGGACATTTCACTCGTACAAAACCAGCAAAATTATGGCATTATATTTAGTTTAGCTAACTATAACTCATGCCCCCGCAATGCACTGCTGATGACATCATATATTACATAATTCATGACATGGTCAGTGACATCACTGATTACATTACTGATGACACCATCCAGTGGCTGTGTGTTGCTGTAAAGTTTAAATATGTTATATATATAAATATAAATAAATAAATAAATATATATATATATATATATATATATATATATATATATATATATATATATATATATATATATATATATATTCACTGAAAAAACCATAGGTTATAGACCATATATAGTTAGGGATTAGCATTTACAAAACCTTAATTTACTCGCACAAAACCATTGAAATTCGCATATATAGTTAGTTGCAATAACTATATATCGCGCACCCGCAATCCACTGCTGATGATGTCACATATTACATCATTCATGACATGGTCAGTGACACTGGGGCAAGAGACATTTGTGTGGTTCAACACTGCAATTTTAAGTGTCCCACTTTCAAGCACTGTTTGTTTATTTGGTTGCGCGAGATGCGTTTAATCTTTAAACTTTTCAATTCGATATTGCATCACAGTTGCCTTTAAGCATGTTTCTTATCTCTTAATATGTTTATTTTACATACTTTTGAAATTATGAAGCAGAGCATGCAATGTAGCTCGATATGTTTATACCTGTGAGTCTGTTTATCATGTTTATTTTTTGTCATGTGACTGTATTTAACTCACCTATTCACAAACGCGTCGAGTGGAGCTGAAATAAAAGCTCGTAAATCTGCACAAGCTGGCCCGGACATTCCTTTTTGTACGTAATTGATTCTTGGAAAAAGTTTGGATATATATATATATATATATATATATGTCAATCTCGAGGCCGGTGGCGGAGCGGAGAGGCGTCCTGCGGAGGCAGCCGAGGAAGCTGTGGTATCGACTAATGCAGGCAAGGCGCAGCCACCCAGGACACCGACAGTGTCAGGAGAGGTGGGTGTCGATCTCATGGGCGACGGCGGAACAACAAGGCACCCCACAGAGGCAGCCGGGGTAGCTGAGTCAGGCGAAGTGCGCGCGCAGGAAGCAGAGCGCAGCCCACAACCTGAACCGGAGGCAGAGAATGCAGAATGGGCGGAGAGATCAGAGCAGACGGAGCAGGCAGCGGCAACAGCGGAGTCACTGCCAGGTGAGGGATCAAACTTGCAGGGGAAGTCAGAAGGGGCCACTGGAGGCTCAGATCATGCAGAGACCCCAGAGGCAAGCTGCACTACTGACGCACAGGGCAGCACAGGTACTGCAACTATCTCAGTAGAGACTTCGTTAGGTCAGTGTTCAGAGTCCACGTTGGATAACGAAGTGGGGGATAATGAAGTGGATATTACTGCTGGCACTACTGGACAGAGACCCGAGGCAGGCATCCCACCCAAGGCCAGGAATATGGAAACAGAGGGCAACCTGACCATGATTGAACAAGCTGGCGCTGAGGGGGGGCAGCAGGCCCCGGGGACCCCAACAGAGGATTGCTTTTTCTCTGTGAACGAAACAGGTGTCTCAGAACCCTCAGAAGGTGTCATCACCGAGAATGAGTCGGATGGACCCACTGGGGAAATCTCCTCAGCAAGCGAAGACACAGAATCAGAGCTATCGGGCTCGGATGTAGGTTCAGAGACGGAAGAATCAGAGGAGATAGCAGAGTCAATCAAACAGAAGCCTAAAAACCCGAAACGGAAGCAACAACAGAGGAGCCGACGTCGCTACAAACGCCATGACCCTGTCAGCCCAATGTATAAAGAGGTCACTAAAAAATTGGATTGGGACTACTCAGCCACCTCAAGCCTGTATCAAGAAGATGATATGATACAAGGGGGGCCCAGAGGTCAGCAAAGGAGCCAGCATGGAGAGACTCCTACTATAGGCCTACTCTACTCTACTTTAAAACAGATGCAGGGAGAGGCAAGATCAGAGAGTAGGAGGACTAAGCAAGCAAACAAGAAAATTCAGAGCTCCCTCAGTAAAATGAATAAGCTATACGCTGAGATGGCGGGCAGGGTTACGGAGGTGGAGGAACGGACCGGTAAAATGGAGGAAGAGGTTTCTAGATGGCAGGAGTTTAAGGAGAGTCAAACCAAGGCCACAGAGGACATAAGCTGGAAACTCGAGGAAATGGAAAATAGGCAAAGGAGAAATAACATCAGACTCCTGGGGATTCCGGAGGGAGTTGAAGAGCAGGACCCGCGGGCCTATGTAGTGGCACTTCTTAGGGGGGCTTTCGCCGAGTCGGAGAGATGGAATTGGGATGTAGAGGTGCAGAGAGCGCATAGATTCCCCCTAACGCAGAAGTCATCATATCGTGGCTCGCAGAAGGGCAAACGGAGAGCCATGCTGGTGTTTTTTGGGAACTTCTTGGCCAGGCAGGAAGTCATGGACAAGGCAAAGCCTCAGGACCGTCGTACATATAATGGGGTAACATTCTTTGCGCGCCCTGACTTTTGCCACGTCACTGTGGAAAGAAGATGGAGGCTACGACAGATGATCGAACCATTCCAGAAGCAAGGATGCGAGGCTTATCTGCTATTTCCTGCAAGGCTTAAAATAATAGTGGGTGGCCAGACTAGAATGTTCTTCTCGGAGATCAAGGTGCAAGCCTTTTTGGATGAATACAAGGAGAAATACAGACGAGGGGGCGCTCAAGCCCCCTGATGACATTGACAATGCTGACATATCATCAAATGTAACTGAATATTTCTATGGTCACAAAGGGTTTTATATAGGGGGAGTGTAGTAGGAGGGCTTGGTCACTTTGGTATTTAAGTTTGGGTGCAGTATTAGGCAAAAAAAAAAAGAAGGATTCACCTTAATGAACTTGTAAGGTTATATTGGAAGGGAGGGAGAAGGTTGCAACGCTCAACTGAGCTAGGAAGCAGCCATGCATAGGTCAGATTTGACCTATTTGCCTGTAAGGGGGGGAGGTCCGGGGGTGGGGTACGAAGGACAGGGGATGAGGGTCGGGTTAATCAAGGGACAAGGGCAGGGGCAAGAGCGCAGAGTAAAGAGATATATTGACTATTCGCAGACTGAAAATCAGACAGGAAGACAAGTTGAGTGGATAGAAGATATAGGTTTGACAAAACGTTGGATAAAATGGGTACTATAAGAGCTAATATAGATACTAGGGTAGTTACACTTAACCTCTTCGCTGCTAATGACAAGGGTAACTCGTCATGCCCTTCCCATTCATTTCAATGGAAATCTCCATTATATAAGCTGGATACCCTTAGCATCCAAGTGGTTAACGTATGTGGCCTCAATGATCAGATTAAAAGGCAAAAAGTGGCTGTGTTGTTGAAAGAGACAAGGGCGGACTTTTTCCTCCTCCAGGAGACACACATAGAGGGGAACAAGCTGTTTTTGCTGGAGCAACTAGGGTTTCGGGTACTTGCTTATTCTAAACAGGGAGTTAAGAAAAGGGGAGTTGCCATCCTCACAAAGAGGTTCGATATTCAGACCAGGAAAAAATTAGAAGATCAATGGGGGAGATGGGCTTTGATAGAATGTCTGATTGGGGAGGAGTGGGTCACATTAGGCTCAGTATATGGGTCTACCGAGGATGATCCGGAGGTATTCGACTTTTTGGATATAGAACTGGCAACGTGGGCACCGAAAATAATTTTAGCAGGCGATTTTAATATAAATGGTGCCGATGGGCTAGGCCTAGGAAATCACGGTCATTACTCAGGTAGGAAAAAAAGAGTCTGTCGGGCAATTCAGAGGATGGCTAGTAATAACTCTTTAAGCGATATATGGGGGCAACTAAAACCGTCTGAACCTGGATATACTTACTATTCAGCACCCCATAAAATCTGTGTCAGATTAGACTATTATTTCGCATCAGGTTTCTCGCTCTCTAAAATGCATATCGAGAGGCTACCTCGTATAGTATCTGATCATAACCCTCTTGTCCTTACGGTCTTCGGAGATGGTTTTAGGAGACACGCAAGGGCTTGGTCATTTGAAAAAGAGCTCTTGGTAGATCCAGCCTATGTAGAACGTATGCATATATGGATTAGAGACTTCTGGGATATCAACAGGGGTAGTACCGCAATAGGAAATGTATGGGATGCTTTTAAAGCAGGGGTTCGCGGTGAGACATTGAGCTACAGCCTGGCAAAGCAGAAAAAAGAAAAGGAAGTATCAGAGCAGTTAAAGACAGCAGTGTTAAATGCGGAACAGGAACTGGTTAAGGTTATCAGGGACAGGCAAGATTCTGATCAACAGGTACTACAGGTCATGTTAGCTAAGGCGGCAGCGGAGGAAAGCATATCTCGGAAGGCAGCTAAAATATTTAAGGGAAAAAGGGAAGGTTGTTACGAATATAATGAAAAGGTGGGCCATATTCTTGCAGTCAGAACAAGGCAGAGAGAAGCAAGAGGGAAAATCTGTGAAATTAGAGATACAGAAGGTAACATAGTAACCGAAGAGAAAGAGATCCTGGAGGTCTTTAGGAAATTTTACCTCAAACTGTACACAGAGGAAAAGGAAAGATCACCAGAGGATATTAATGGATACCTTGAAGGAACACCAAGCAGAGTACTATCTGAGACTGACAGTGAGGCGCTGGGGGTTCCACTGGATGAGGAGGAAATCAGGGAGGCTATGTTAAGTTTGCCATCTGGTAAAGCTGCTGGGCCAGATATGATCCCTGGAGAGTTTTATAAGGTTTTTTTTAAGTCTATAAAAACAGATATAATGAACACAATGCTTGCTGCCCAAGAAGGAGTATCAATTCCTGTCAGTTGGGCTGGGGCCGACATAGTAATAATCCTTAAAAAGGGCAAGTCACCCACCGATCCTGGATCATACCGCCCTATAACCTTAATCAACTCGGATGTTAAAATCTTTTCAAAATCCTTAGCCACAAGACTATCGGGGGTGATAAAAGGTTTAGTTAGTAAGGATCAGCACGGGTTTATCCCAAACAGGGGCACGACTCAGCATATTAGAAAAGTAATTACTCTATTTGATGCTCAGGGGATAACACAAGAGGGGGCAGGGGGACCTATGGCAGTCCTCCTGCTAGACGCTGAGAAGGCATTTGATCGCGTGACCTGGGAGTTCATGTGGGCAGTACTGAGGAAAGCGGGGTGCGGGGAAAGGTTTGTGAAATCAATAAAATCAATGTACAGGGCTCCAACGGCATGCATAAGAGTAAATATGGAACGCTCAAGTTCAATTGAAATTTCGCGTGGCACTAGGCAGGGGTGTCCATGTTCACCCCTGCTTTTTGCACTATATATTGACCCGCTACTGGCTAAGCTAGAACAAAATGAGTTGATACAACCACTGACAACTAAAGTAGGTCCATGCAAAGTACTAGCACACGTGGACGATGTTGCAGTTCTCACACCCACACCCATAAAATCTATCAGGGAAATAGAATTAGAGGCAGATCGGTTTGGGAGGGTGGCTGGGTATGTATTGAACAAAACTAAGACTCAAATCATTTGCAACGAATACGCAGAATGTACCGACTCCCGGGTGGTGACAGAGGGGGTGTATCTGGGAGTGACCACACGGCAGATCTAGATCAATTAGTAGAAAACAACATTAGACCGATAATAAACAAGGCCAAACGAGACCTGGATAGGGTACACAACATCCACATGTCTATAGTAGGCCGAGTGAAGTTTGTTAAAATGAACCTGCTCCCAAAGTTCTTATATTTATTTAGAACAATTCCTTTATATTTTAATGTTAGCTGGTTCACTCTAATAGAACAAATGTTTAATCGGTTTATCTGGTCCCACGGTAAAACCAGAAGGGCTCTCAGATTTATGTCACTACCAAGGGAACGCGGGGGTTGGGCTATGCCTGACCTCAAGTTGTATTACTGGGCAGCAGCATTACAACAAATGACAAGTCTTCTGGGAGGATTCGAAATGGAAGCAGTACACCATACCGGATCCGCCGAGATTTATGGATTGGTCTTAGGAGATGAGGTTGAGAATGTATTATTGAAGCAAACGGAGCCGCGCTTTTTTAAAGCCACTAAATCTAAGACAGTGGATGCAGCATATAAGATCTGGCAGGCATTTAAGAAGAGCTTTGGCATGGGCAGATTTAATGCCCACATTAGACTGGCCAATAATCTTACATTACCACAGGATATATTCGGAGACTCAACTTTTGGGGAGTGGGTAAGGCTTGGGATTAGGAACGTGGGGGACCTTATAGGCGCTGAGGGTATTTACCAATTCTCAGTACTGCAAGGGAAGTTTGGAATGAACTCAAGAAGCTTTTTCAAATATTTACAAGCAAGAAGCTTCCTTGCAGGCAAGACAGGGGGAGAGAGGGGTTTTGAATATAATATAATATTGCAGGTCATCGAGGAGGGGCAAGGATGCACGATTAGAAGATTGTATGCAGAGCTTATTAACAATAGGGATGACGATTTGGAGAAGGTAGAACTGAAGTGGATTAACAGAATGGGGATAGAGCGAGGGGTGTTTGGGAAATCACTAAAGTATGGCCATGAAATTCTATGCTCCTCAGCTTTGCAAGCACAGCATTATAAAACTCTGTATATGCTGTACTATACACCTGCTAAAATAGCTCAATGGGGGGGAACACAGGGAATAACATGCCCCAGGTGTGATAGTAATGAGGGTGATGTAATACATATGTATGCTGCTTGCCCAGTCTTACGACCACTGATAGAATCTATGGAGGTATTCATGGATAAAACACTTAAATTGCAAATTAAGATAACCCCAGAACTGGTCATGCTAGGGGTCACAAGCGATGACTCTTGTCGTAATCATGAATATTTTATATTCGTAGCAATGGCAGTTTATCGTCTATGTATTGCGACAGCCTGGAAAGATAAAATTCCACCTATGTTACAGCAATGGGTAGCCAGGCTATTGCATAGTTGTAATTTAGAGAATTCAATTTATGCCAGGCAGGGAAAAAAAGGGAGAGCAATGGGGCAACAAATATGGGCTCCAATTAACAAATGGAGGGAAGGGGTGGGATAAGATTATCAGATATTATTGTGTTTCTGGAATGTACAGATTATAACCTTACATGAACATTGTTTCAACTTGACACCAGCTCCCCCTCCCATATAATTTTTAAATTGTTTTTCCTTTTTTTTTTCTCTCTTTCTCTTTATCTCTCGTTTCAATGTATCTCCTCCTTTATTTCTTTTTTTTTTACTTAGTTTGTTTTTACCTTTAATATACTTGTCCTCCATATCACATATTGTTTATCAATAACCGTGTACTGTGCAAATAATGTTTGTTATGTAAAATTTATGGATTGTCTATATGGTCTGCCCCAGGAACGAGCTCAAAGGAAAACTGTCCTTCGGGGGAGGTGGGAGGGGGGGGGGGGGGGTTAAAATGTATGAAAATTTTCAATAAAAAAAAAAAAAAAAAAGGAAAAAGTTTGGATATATATATATATATATATATATATATATATATATTTTGTTTTATATATATATTACCTACTGGCGGTCGCCAGTAGGTAGTTATAGTTAGGATCTACTTTCCATAGGAAATCCGCAACATTCTATTGGGAATAACTTTGGCGCCGGTGGACGAATCTCCGCGAATTTCTCAAAGTTCGTGGCCCGCTCCGCTCCACTCCTTCCCTGAAAATGTGGGGGGGACTCATCAAGCGGGGGCCGAGATAAAAGGGGGGTCCAAAAAAGTGTTTTCTCCATGTTAATTTCCATAGGGCGGTCAAACTCACTTTTAGCCCGAACAGCTGAATGGATTTCCACCAAACTTGGCAAAATTGTAGGGACTGGTACCCCGATGTGCCTTTGCTATGTCTCAAGATATATGCTCCAGTGGTTTTTATGAAAATTAACTTTGAAAAAATATATATTGGGCTACATTGGGCTATATATATGTTAGAGCCCAAATGTAGCCCAATGTAGCCCAATGTAGCCCAAAGATGGCCACCAGAGACAAAAAAAAACAAATGTAGCCCAAATATCAGCCAGATGTAGCCCAACTATAGCCCAATGACAGAATGTCCCAGAGTGTTCTAAAGAACAACTAGAGCGCTAATAGTCTTACTTATGACAAAAGTATGGCACACCTGAAGTCATCTTGATTGGAATAAAGTGTTAACACTTAAAACATTTAGTTTGCAAAGGAAGAAAATGAGGGGGTTCATTTTGCCATAGAAATTATGATTAGTGCTGATGAAAGAAAAATTAGGGCACATTTTGAGTGACTTCTCAAATCCTCTTATATTTCATTAAAAAAATTCTGATATGCAGTCTCCCAAGATGGCCACTAGAGACAAAAGAGCCCAAATATCAGCCAGATATCACTGCTCTTTTCTTATCCTTCCACACCCCCGTTCCTTTACTACATTTTCTTTGAATATCTACATTCCCCATGTTCACTCTCATTCTCCTCACTCTCCTTCCCCACACTCACCTTCTTTCAGTCCCCCTACTTCACTTCCTTTCTCCTCTCATACCTTTCTGTTCTTTCTTACTCATTTTCCTTTCCTTTATCAATGCACTCCACTTCACTTACTCTTTTTCATTTTTTTAAGAATATAGCTCTTTGATGAGAATTGGAGGTAGTTCTGAAAAGAACTTTTTTTTCTTCTTTTTTCTTTTTTAGAACAAAAACAAAAACAGGGAATGGAAACTGCTCAACAGGAGCAAAAAAACCAAAAAAAATTAGGGCTGGGAACGGCAGCGATGGTTCTCCAATGCTCGAACCATGAGCAGAACACTTTGCTCCCCGAAGGTAAGTAGCTGATCGCAGTATCTGCATTTCAGGACGCCTTTGTTGAATGCAGGCTGAATGTTTGGAACCAGCTCTTCCGATCGCCCCCTTACTGAAGTAGTTGCTCCTCCGGTGGATGTAGAGGCCCCATCATTGGGAACCTCTTGTGCCAGAGCCCTGACACTTTCCCGGGCAAAATTCTGGGGGTGCCTCCTCTCCACATGGCGAAGCATTGTGGAGTTCCCAAAAGAATATTTCTTTGTGGGGTCACCCCGTGACAGGACTGTGTGGCAGATCCTGCACTCCACTTTTGGAGCATTGACCTTCTTCTGGTCATCTGGTATGGAAAAAAAAATCCAGATGAAATGCTCTTTGACCTTCGGCTGAGGAGGCTCTTCATCAATTAATTCAGGCTCAACTTCACTGCTGGATGGTCTGGCAGCCATGATCATCCAAGAAAGATCGAAGAGAAAAAAGGCAGGCCTTTCAGTCACAAAAGTGAAAGAAGAAGTGAAGGAAATGGGTGGGGATTTCATTCTTTGTAAAAAAAACTGTTAGCAACTAATGAAAAGTGTTATTTTAAGGTCACATGACTTGACGCGCTGACGCTGCACGAACCGGAGCGCTTCCGGGAGCGCATACACGGCGCGAACGTCGGTGCTTCCGGGGCGCATACGCGGCGTGAACGTAGGCGCTTCCGGGGCACATACGCGGCGCGAACGTAGGCGCATACGTGGCGCGAGCGTAGGCGCTTCCGGGGCGCATACGCGGCGCAAACGTAGGCGCTTCAGAGGCGCATACGTGGCGTGAACGTAGGCGCTTCCGGGGCACATACGCGGCGCGAACGTAGGCGCATACGTGGCGCGAGCGTAGGCGCTTCCGGGGCGCATACGCGGCGCAAACGTAGGCGCTTCAGAGGCGCATACGTGGCGCGAACGTAGGTGCTTCCGGGGGCACTTACACGGCGCGCCAAAGTGACGTTTTGAGAGTTTCACGGAAATGCTAAATTATTTTCATTTCCTTATTCAAAAAAAAAACGCTTTTATATGTATGGTACTAAATGTCTTGCGTTATTATTTACTTTTCATTCATATTTTTTTACACGAACACAAGTAGCGCTCTGGGTGCGCTTTCCAGAGAGCTTACCGGTGCGCGGACGCAGAGCGCCCCAAGAAAAAATGATTAAAAAAAATGTAAAAAAAATATTATTATAAAAAAAAGTAATACTAATTAATACTCACACATAACAGCAAATAAAAAAATCGTAGGTTACAAACTCGATATAAAAAGGAATTAGCATTTAAAAAACCTATGAAATTCACTGAAAAAAACATAGGTTTCACACTAGTTATAGTTAGGAATTAGCATTTAAAAAACCTATTAAATTCACTGAAAAAAACATAGGTTTCACACCATTTATAGTTAGCTGGAAATTTTACTGATATAAAACCATTGAAATTCCCACGTTATAGTTAGTTGGACTCATTATAACTTGCGCGCCTGCAATGCACTGCTGATGACGTCACATATTACATCACTCATGACATGGTCAGTGACATCACTCATGACATCACTGATGACACCATCCTTGTGACAGAGTAACAGACCTCCTTTCAGTGTAATGTAACCCTTGAAACACATATTCAAAAATAGAAACTAAAATATTCAAAAAAATAGAGATACCCATACCAGTTTCAACAACCAATTCAGTAATACCACCATCTACATACACATCCACTCATTCACCAACAGTTCTATATAGTCACTCATACATATATTCACTCATCATATGTAGTGAAACACCTATACATCATGTTACACACCAACAGTCATCCAAAAGTTACTCACACACATAATCACACATGCAAATAAACTATTGATCATCCATTTATTTGCTTATACAGCTATACACACACTACCACCTTACTTCTCAGGAAACTTACACATACTTACTCTCTTAAACAATGACTTATAGAAACACATACTTATTTAAACAGGAACTCTTACAATCTCTCACTCTCACATATACTCACTTATATACATCAATACTCACATATACTAGATTAAAACATATGTAGTTACTGATAAAGACACTAGTGAGACAGTCATTCACTCACTAACACACACATATACACACTCATCCACCCATACAGTCCTGCACATATGCTGTCTTCAAAACACATACAAACAGTGAGTCAGTCATTGATGCATCTATGTGCTAAGTAATACCCCCACCAAACCATACAGACACTCATACTGATACTAAAAAATATAAAACAACAAAAAAGAATAAAAAAACAGTGACACCATCCTTGTGACCGAGTGACAGACCTCCTTTCAGTGTAATGTAACCCTTGAAACACATATTCAAAAATAGAAACTAAAATATAAAACATATTGATTTTTCAGAAAGACACACATTCCCTGGATGGTATCATCAGTGATGTCAGGAGTGATGTCACTGACCATGTCATGAGTGATGTAACATGTGACGTCACCAGCAGTGCATTGCAGGCGCGCAAGTTATAGTGAGTCCAACTAACTATAACATGGGAATTTCAATGGTTTTATGCCAGTAAAATTTCCAGCTAACTATAACTGGTGTGAAACCTATGTTTTTTTCAGTGAATATATATATATTACCTACTGGCTATCACCAGTAGGTATATATAGTTAGGATTTATTCCCTATGGGATTTTTGAAAATTCTATGTCTAATAACTTTGGCGTTTGTGGACGGAATCGGCTGAAATTTTCCGGAAAATTGCACATTTTGTTTCTGAGCAGCCCTTGAAAATTTGGGGGGGTTTTGTCGAGGGGGGGCCGAGAAAAAAGGGGGGTCCCAAAACGCGTTTTTCCCATGTTAATTTCCATAGGGCGGTTGGACTCACTTTTAGCTCGAACGGCTGAATGGATTTGCACGAAACTTGGCAAAATTGTAGGGACTGTTAGCCCGATGTGCCTTTGCTAGGTCTCAATATATGTGCTCCAGTAGTTTTTGAGAAATTAACGTTTAAAACAAGATATATATCTGTAACAGCGCTCCAGGCTGCGCTCCGGTTCGCTTACTTTTCGCGAAACGGAACTTTGAGCGCAGAAAGCTGATTGGCTCTCCGGTGTCTGTCAACATTCTAAACAGTCCGGAGCGGCCGCCATCTTATCTCTCGGTAGGATCGAGAGAGAAGAAGAGGTGAAAAACGAAGGGGGAATTTAATGAAAGGGGGCAAGGTATACCCCTCTTGACCCCCTAGGAATGTTGTTGGGGTTATTAAGGGGTCCCGTGGGGAAAATAAAAAAAAAATGATTTTTCACGGTAGAAGCGCTTCACGGGCCGCGAACTGGGCCGCAAACTGGTAGCGAAACGGGAATTCGCCATTTTGTGCTTCGTTTTAATTAAATTACTAGGTATAAGGGGATGCGGGAGACGTATCCTAATCCCCTATGTTTCATGAGGGTGGCTGAGGAGGCTCATATATGTTGATACATCTCTTCCAGTGGCTGTGCGTGAGCTTTTTATTTTTTTTGCTGCGTGACGTCTGTTAACGTTCGATTCGATGGAAATCAGGAAGTGTTGACCGCCAATTTGTCACTGAGATAAAATATTTTGTTATAAATGAATCCTTATTGATAAACATTGTCTGCGCCATCTTGCCTTTTTTCCAATGCCACAATTTTGTCGTGCACGGCAGCCATTTTAGATGCCAGGCCGGTCCCAGGCTATCACCTAGCCCTGCGGATGTAGTTTATGGCCCCAGCTGTAGAGAATCCAGACATGCCAACCCTCCCGATTCAGGCGTGAGACTACTGATTTCAGTGCTAGTCTCCCGCCTCCCGATTTCTGCAAGCAAAAACCCGGGGGCATATTACCAACAACTAGCGATAATTTTTGTCTCTAACTTGTTTAGAGACAAAAATTATCGCCGCACATCGGCGATTTTTATCGCAGATAAACCTTGCTATTAGCAAGGTTTATCGCAAATGCGATAAAAAACGGCCGCAATGCATGAATATCGCAGAAAAGTCAGCGATATTCATGTATTATCGAGCAAATGCTCTTAGCCATGTTATCCACCTCCCATTGGATAACATGGCTAAGAACTGCTCAGGGCACTATCACTGACATGCAAAGCGGGGCCCACGATGGTCGCTATCTCCTTTTAGCTGTCACTAACTGGTGTTAGCGACAGCTTGGTAATAGGGAGATAATTTTATCTCCGCTTTCTTGGCTTTTAAAGCCAAAAAAGCGGAGATAAACCCCCTTGATAATATGCCCCATGATTCCTCGGGGGTTTCAGCTGACAGGGCTTGGTATTGTGTTACGTGGTAATTCTTCCAGGAAACGTCAGAGGGTCGATGCAGGGGTTCTAGAAGGGGTGATAAACCATTTAAGCCTCATAAACAAGCGCATGGTCTTTTAAAGATCTGTGAAGTACTCGGGGCGGCGGTGTGTGTGTGTCCTCTTTCAGGAGCGGGCGGGGGGGGGGGGGAATGCCAGCAACTTCCAGGCTAGGCAGTGTTCAACACTTGCATCACCCTTTCTCTGCCTGCTATTGCGCTCCATGCTTCGGAAAGGTAAGAAAAAGAACGTGCATTTGAGTTTGAAATGTCCGATCCTGTAGCAGTACACTTGCAAAGCCCACACATGACAATAACCCGATTCAAGGCCCCATTCACCCGTTTAAAAAAATATATATAACACTCCAACAAAGTAAGATTATAAAACTTTATTAACTTTTAAATATAATGAACGGAACAAAAACTGTAAAAACATTTAAACATTTTTCACCAAAAAAAGCAACAATTGTCAGAAGCTGTCTTTTGTGCGAATAGTCCCAAGGCAGCACAACGTGCTGAGTTCTGGACGGCACCCAGGTGATGTCGCCTGGGTGCCGCACTGGTTTTGGTATCCTACAATGCTGCTCCGATAATTGGCGTGGGGCGCCCCGGGTGGTGCGGGGGGAGGCCTCGTCAGTAGCGGTCTGTTGTGCGAATAGTCCCAAGGCAGCAGAACGCGCTGAGATGTTGATGGCACCCAGGTGATGTCCATTAAACTGCCGCACTGGTTTTGGTATCCTACAATGCTGCTCCGAAAATTGGCGTGGTGCGGCCCGGGGGGGGGGGGGGTCGTGGGGGAGGCGGCGTGAACGGGCCTCTCCAGGTGGCAGCCATCCAGCTGAGTTGCGCCCGCTCTTGCGGCTACAGCGTCTCGCTCACCATGTTGTTGAGTTGCTCCCACTCTTGCAGTGCAGCGATAGGCGGCTGCCACATGACTCTTAAAATGGCGGACGGCTCTTCGGTTTTGGGCCTGGTCCACTAAAATGGCCCTGGGACACCTTGGAACTCGGACGCTTGCCGGCTTGGGCTCCATTCTCGAAAAGCGTCCCCTCAGCCGTGAAGATTCTACAAAAGTCTTGGGGGCCCTCGACTCCCGCAGGCTTCCGGTGGGGAGCGGCTGCCATGATTGCTCGCGGAATGACCACGACGGAGCTACGAGATGGTGGTGCTCTCATGCTGACGCCAGCTTTAGTCTGAAACATCCAGAAACAAGGTGGGGCTTTCATCGTTTGGGAAAAAAAAATGTTCTAAACCAATGAAAAGTGTTATTTTTAGGTCATATGACCAAGCCTTCCATCTTTAGGAAACCAAAAGTAAAATGAACCAATGAAAAGTTTTATAAACAAGTCACATGACCTGTTATGCGGCATAGGGCTACAAAAAGCGTAGAAAATCCGTTGGCACGAGAGGCGGCGTCAGTAGCGGACCGATGTGCGAATAGGCCGAAGGCAGCACAACGCGCCGAGATCCGGATGCCGCACTGGTGTGGCCATCCTACAATGCTGCGCCGAAAGACGGCGTGTCCAGCTGAGTTCCGGTCACTCTTGCGGTACAGTGACTCGAACGCGCCGAGATCCGGATGGCACCGAGGTTGTGTCCAGCAAGTTGCCGCACTGGTGTGGCCATCCTACAATGCTGTGCCGAAAGTCGGCGTGGGGTGCCCCGTTGGCTTATGAGGTGATGTCAGTAGTGGACCGATGTGTGAATAGGTCGGAACCAGCACAAGGCGCCAAGATCCGAATGGCAAGTCCTGGATGTTGAGTGCCATAGTTGAGAGTTCTGAGCAGTGCTTGTAAGACTATCTGAAGCTTATTTGCACCTGCTGCAGCATCACTATTGCCCAAGGTGGTGTCCAGCAAATTGCTGCACTGGTGTGGCCATCCTACAATGCTGCGCCGAAAGACGGCGTGTTCAGCTGAGTTCCGGTCACTCTTGCGGTACAGTGACTCGAACGCGCCGAGATCCGGATGGCACCGAGGTGGTGTCCAGCAAGTTGGCGCACTGGTATGGCCATCCTACAATGCTGCGCCGAAAGACGGCGTGACCAGCTGAGTTCCGGTCACTCTTGCAGTACAGTGACTCGAACGCTCCGAGATCCGGATGGCACCGAGGTGGTGTCCAGCAAGTTGCCGCACTGGTGTGGCCATCCTACAATGCTGCGCCGAAAGTCAGTGTGGGGTGCCCCGTTGGCTTATGAGGTGATGTCAGTAGTGGACCGATGTGTGAATAGGTCAGAACCAGCACAAGGCGCCTTGCACTGTTGAACTTTTTTCAATGCCTGTTTTTTGTTGTTTCCCCTCCATCAAAAACAAAAAAAATATATAAAACTGTGCAAAAATACAAAAAAATGTTTAGAAAAGCAGTGCTTGTAAGACTGTCTGAAGCTCTTTTGCACCTGTTGCAGCTTCACTATTGCCCTGGTGTGGCCAAAGATCGCCCATGACATAGGCGGCCGGCTCCCGAGGTCCGGCGGAACTTTTTTCCTTTTCCTTTCTGCTTCTTGTCCCACAATCCGTTTCACCTGAAGACACGACCAGGTTCCTGAATGTGTGCAGGGGGACGCTATTGATTGAATGAAAATGGCGGCTTGACACAAAGCTGACTCAAGCGTTGCTGTTGATGCTATACAGACAAAAATTGGTTTTCAGTTTGTACATTCTTCAGGATTTTTTTTTCCATCCAAGGCTGATTGAGAGTTTGTAGAAAAATGGCTTCAGATTTTCCACATATTACTCTTCAACATTCTTCCTAAATGTAACAATGTGAGACTCACTAGGAGAACGGCTGTTTATCTTTCCTTTCAAAATGCTGCCAACAATATTTTCTGAATGGAAGACACCATCTTGTAGCATAAAGGGCCGAAAGGGATTCTGGTCTGGCCGATTGTTGGTGGAGACATTTTGACTATATCTTGGACCTGCCCGGCCTCGCCCAAAATGGCGCCGGTATAAATGGGACTCGTAACTCCTTGCCCGCAAATGTATATCTAGAAAATTTTATTGTTAGTGGCCCTGTCTTATTTTAATTACAAAATGTACGTCCACCGATTCCGCAACTGTTAGACACCTTAGTTCTTGCAACCTAATGGTCCGCTCGTTACGTTCCTCTACAGTGTAAATGTCTCCTCATCATATACGATTTCAGTTTGCTCCGTGGCCGGCCCACGTGGTTATAGGCCCGTATTTGTATACTGACATTTTCACAATAAAGGTTTTTAAAACAAAACACGGTAGTAGTATTTACATTGGTAAAGTTTTTACTTTTAGTCACTGTTTTCGAATCAGTAAAAGGCAAGTGAAATAAAGCAGTCCAATTACATGACGGATAAAAGGTATAATATGTAGGAACGTAGTAAAGATAAATGGTCAAGGGCAGTTGTGTTTTCCACTCCTGCAACATAAAGTGATCGATAAGAATCTGATAATCAGGCGTATCGGCGACTAAGACAGCAGGCCGAGTCTCTTTTACTCAACGGCTTTGTCATGGAACGAAGAAACGCCCTTTTTCTCGAAAAAGGAATATATTTTACTTGCAGGACAGTTGTAAATTTTCCGGGAAAGTACATTAGCCTGGAATATTATAACATATATGTTAAAAAAAAAATAATGTTCGAAAACAATAAAAAGCGTAATGTTTAGGTCATATGACCAAGCTTTTCATCATTAAAATAACAAAAGTAAAATGAACCAATGAAAAGTTTTATTAACAAGTCACATGACCTGTTATGCTTACGTTACGCGCTGCGCGCCGCGCCCCGGATCAGTTCCGGGTGCGCTAACGCGGCGTGTCATATAACGCATTACGCGACAACGTAGGTCAAGAATATAGTCAAAATGTCTTCACCAACCAGCGTTCGGAACACAACCCCTTTCAGCAGTCCAAAAAGTTCTGTTAAATGACAACAGAGGGAACAGGCAACAAGAACCATCAGTCAAAGAGGGGAGGGCAAGTTCTTCTCTTCCGGGTCATGTTGGGGCGCTACCGGAACTGATCGAATTGGTAGTCTACAGTGTTTCTGGATGTTTCAGACTAAAGCTGGCGTCAGCATGAGAGCACTACCATCTCGTAGCTCCGTCGTGGCCATTCCACGAGCAGACATGGCAGCCGCTCCCCACCAGAAGCCTGCGGGAGTCGGGGGCCCCCAAGACTTTTGTAGAATCTTCACGGCTGAGGGGACGCTTTCGAGAATGGGACCCAAGCCCTATCAGGGAAGCGTCCGAGTTCCAAGGTGTCCCAGGGCCATTTTAGTGGACCAGGCCCAAAACCGAAGAGCCGGCCGCCATTTTGAGAGTCCTGTGGCAGCCGCCTATCGCTGCACCGCAAGAGCGGGAGCAACTCAACTACATGGTGAGCGAGACGCTGTAGTCGCAAGAGCGGGCGGTAAACAGCTCAATGGCGGAAGAGGCACAGTGTAGCAAAAGCGGGCGGAATGGCAACTGAAACGGTAAAGGGGCGCCCCACTACAGCGTGTCTTCAGGTCAAACGGATTGTGGGACAAAGTCCAGAATAGAAGAGTCATCAAAAGGCAAAAAGTTCCGCCGGACCCCGGGAGCCGGCCGCCTATGTCGGGGGCGATCTCAGGCTACACCAGTGCTATAAGACTTGGGGAGGGGGTCGGAGCCAAGCGTCTTCTCCGAGTCCGTGCCATCACACCGCCCCTCGGGGGCCTCCGTCAAGCGGTTTAGGGAGGTACCATATAACATTGTTTTCAAATGCAGTCAGGTCCACAAACGACCCTCACTTACTTTGAGAATAGTGAAGCTGCAGTAGGTGGAAATAAGCTTCAGACAGTCTTACAAGCACTGCTTTTGTAAACATTTTTTGATTTTTTTGTATTTTTGCACAGTTTTATATTTTTTTTTGTTTTTGATGGAGGGGAAACAACAAAGCACAGGCATTGAAAAAGGCTCAAACTCAGAACTCTGAACTATGGCACCCAACATCCAGGACTTGCCATCCGGATCTTGGCGCCTTGTGCTGCTTCCGACCTATTCACACATCGGTCCACTACTGACATCATCTTGTAAACCAACGTTATGTAAATAGTTATTTAATAAAATGTTTTACCCTGTTTCTTTGCTGGTGTGTTGTCTATATTTTTAATATTTGCATAGGGTTTGTCGTTATTTTGGGCGGGATGGGTGACGGAGCCGAGCTGTCTTGCATCCCTCATGGTGTGGAGCTCAGTTCATCTCACTATTTTCGTATTTCTCATGAAGGGTTGTTTATAATATTTCTATTTTAGCGAGGTCAAAAAGAGATCCAATTAGTGGCCTACTGATTTTGCTCGATTACTTTTATTTTTTTACACGATTTTTCACGATCTGCAAAGACTAAACAGAGTATTGCGACTTTGTGCTTGTTTGTAAATAGAGAATGAACCAAAGAGAATCAATTGTAAAACAGTAAATGCTTGGATAATAATCAATCAAATGGAGAGACAAGCAGGCAGGACGGATTACAACGGGGGTAAAGGCCTGCGTTAACTACTCTTCACTATCTGCAAAGAGAGAGTACTACTAAGAGAAAAGAGGGGAGGGGGGCAGCGTTCAAAGCACATCAGCGTGCATAAATACGAAAATGTTTTTATCTATCACGTACTTGACATTTTAAAGCTTTTCATATTTGCTATTAAAAAACCATTGAAATTCACTGAAAAAACCATAGGTTATAGTCGATATATAGTTAGGAATTTGCATTTACAAAACCTTGAAAATTCAATGAAAAAACCATTGGTTTTAGGCCATATATAGTTAGGGATTTGCATTTACAAAACCTTATTTTACTCGCATAAAACCATTGAAATTCCATATATAGTTAGATGCGCTAACTATATATCGCGCACCCGCAATCCACTGCTGATGATGTCACATATTACATCATTCATGACATGGTCAGTGACATCACTGATGACATCACTGATGACAACTCAAATGACATCACTGATGACATCTCAAATGACATCACTGATGACAACTCAAATGACATCACTGACAACATCACAGATGACATCATTCATGTGTTAATACGATGAACCTCTACAGACTCTGATATATCCTTAGATACACTCAGTGAAAACAGACACTCACAGACTGTCACTCATCCATGGAGTTACTCATACACCTAGACAGTCATGCAAAGAATCAAACACACCTCCAATTCCTCAACTATACAGTTATACACACCTTACTTATTGAAACATATTCTAACACATATTTACTCTCTTATACAATCCTTGATACATGTTCACAATGATCCATACAGCCACTCACACATTCACTGGCTCTTATGCACAGTTATTTATATATGTTAACTCTCACATGTACTGTGTTTTACATATGTACTTACTTTGACATGTAGCACTGAGATATCCATTCACTCACCAATACACTCATGCACACAGTCAACCGCCCATATAGCTGTTTCCACATGCACTCTTGAACTCATACACCTAGTGAATCAACTGCTTACACATCTATGCACAGAGTGACACACCTCCCAGCCACCCACACACATACTCAGTCTCCCATACAAATACTTGAGCAACCAATCAATAACCCATATAGTTATTCATATAGCTACTGATCAACACATGCAGCAGTTTACAGAACAACAGATATAATGATGCACAAATTAATACAGTTTAATCACTAACCCATGCACTCAGTGAGACACATTTAATCACTCCCTCATACAATCAGTCATGCACCTACTAAATCCTTCATCCAGACATTTATACATCCACTCATTCTTCAATATGTAAGACACATTTTAACTTTACAGAAACATACAGTCACTGGATGTTGTCATCAGTGATGTCATTTGAGTTGTCATCAGTGATGTCATCAGTGATGTCACTGACCATGTCATGAATGATGTAATATGTGACATCATCAGCAGTGGATTGCGGGTGCGCGATATATAGTTAGCGCATCTAACTATATATGGAATTTCAATGGTTTTATGCGAGTAAAATAAGGTTTTGTAAATGCAAATCCCTAACTATATATGGCCTAAAACCAATGGTTTTTTCATTGAATTTTCAAGGTTTTGTAAATGCAAATTCCTAACTATATATCGACTATAACCTATGGTTTTTTCAGTGAATATATATATATATATATATATATATATATATATATATATATATATATATATATATATATATATATATATATATATATATATCAAATATATATATATATATATATATATATATATTTATATATATATATATATATATATATATATATATATATATTCAATGAAAAAACCATTGGTTTTAGGCCATATATAGTTAGGGATTTGCATTTACAAAACCTTATTTTACTCGCATAAAACCATTGAAATTCCATATATAGTTATAAGCGCTAACTATATATCGCGCACCCGCAATCCACTGCTGATGATGTCACATATTACATCATTCATGACATGGTTAGTGACATCACTGATGACATCACTGATGACATCTCAAATGACATCACTGATAAAATCACTGATGACAACATCCAGTGACTGTATGTTTCTGTAAAGTTAAAATATCTCTTACATATTGAAGAATGAGTGGATATATAAGTGTCTGGATGAAGGATTTAGTAGGTGCATGACTGACTGTATGAGTGAGTGATTAAATGTGTCTCACTGAGTGCATGGGTTAGTGACTAAACTGTCTTAATTTGTGCATCATTATGTCTGTTGTTCTGTAAACTGTTGCATGTGTTGATAAGTAGCTATATGAGTAACTATATGGGTTATTGATTGGTTGCCCAAGTATTTGTATGGGATACTGAGTGTGTGTGTGGGTGGCTGGGAGGTGTATGACTCTGTGCATAGATGTGTGAGCAGTTGATTCACTAGATGTATGGTTTCAAAAGTGCATGTGGAAACAGCTGTATGGGCGGTTGACTGTGTGCATGAGTGCATTGGTGAGTGAATGGATATCTCAGTGCTACATGTCAAAGTAAGTACATATGTAAAACACAGTACATGTGAGAGTTGACATATATAAATAACTGTGCATAAGAGCCAGTGAATGTGTGAGTGGCTGTATGGATCATTGTGAACTTGTATCAGGGATTGTATAATAGAGTAAATATGTGTTAGTATATGTTTGAATAAGTAAAGTTTGTATAACTGTATAGTTGAGGAAATGGAGGTGTGATTGATTCTTTGCATGACTGACTAGGTGTGTGAGTAACTCCATGGATGAGTGACAGTCTGTGAGTGTCTGTTTACACTGATTGTATCTAAGGTTATATTAGAGTCTGAAGAGGTTCATCGTATTATCACATGAATGATATCATCAGTGATGTTATCAGTCATGTCAAATGAGATGTTTTCAGTGATGTCATCAGTGATGTCATTTGAGATGTCATCAGTGATGTCATCAGTGATGTCACTAACCATGTCATGAATGATGTAATATGTGACATCATCAGCAGTGGATTGCGGGTGCGCGATATATAGTTAGCGCTTATAACTATATATGGAATTTCAATGGTTTTATGCGAGTAAAATAAGGTTTTGTAAATGCAAATCCCTAACTATATATGGCCTAAAACCAATGGTTTTTTCATTGAATTTTCAAGGTTTTGTAAATGCAAATTCCTAACTATATATCCACTATAACCTATGGTTTTTTCTGTGAATTTCATTGGTTTTTTAATAGCAAATATGAAAAGCTTTAAAATGTCAAGTACGTGATAGATAAAAACATTTTCGTATTTATGCACGCTGATGTGCTTTGAACGCTGCACCCCCCCCTCCCCTCTTTTGTCTTAGTAGTACTCTCTCTTTGCAGATAGTGAACGGTAGTTAACGCAAGCCTTTGCCCCCGTTGTAATCCGTCGTGCCTGCTTGTCTCTCCATTTGATTGATTGTTGTCCAAGCATTTACTGTTTTAGAATTGGTTCTCTTTGGATCATTCTCTATTTACAAACAAGCACAAAGTCGCAATACTCTGTTTAGTCTTTGCAGATAGTGAAAAATCGTGTAAAAAAATAAAAGTAATCGAGCAAAATCAGTAGGCCACTAATTGGATCTCTTTTTGACCTCGCTAAAATAGAAATATTAGGAACAACCCTTCATGAGAAATACGAAAATAGTGAGATGAACTGAGCTCCACACCATGAGGGCTGCAAGACAGCTCGGCTCCATCACCCATCCCGCACAAAATAATGACAAACCCTATGCAAATATTAAAAATATAGACAACACACCAGCAAAGAAACAGGGTAAAACATTTTATTAAAAAACTATTTACATAACGTTGGTTTATAAGATGATGTCAGTAGTGGACCGATGTGTGAATAGATCGAAAGCAGCACAAGGCTCCAAGATCCGGATGGCAAGCTCCTGGATGTTGGGTGCCATAGTTCAGAGTTCTGAGTTTGAGCCTTTTTCAATGCCTGTGCTTTGTTGAATCAAAATGGCGGCTTGACACAAAGCTGACTCAAGCGTTGCTACTGATGCTAAGCAGACCAAAACTGGTTTTCAGTTTGTACATTTTTCTAGATTTTTCAATCCAAGTTTGGTTGACTTTGTAGAACGATGGCTTCAAATTTTCAACATACGGTGTGGTGGCGCTGACTGGGAGGGGGCGCTTCGCTCCTGCCCCCTCCCCAAGTAAGATTTTCATACGTGAAAGTACGTTAATGGTTTTGGTCCCTGAGTTGCTTCGATGTCACTGCCATTCTCAAATAGCATAAGTTCTGGATGTTGGGTGCCATAGTTAAGAGTTCTGAGCAGTGCTTGTAACACTGTCTGAAGCTTATTTCCACCTACTGCAGCTTCACTATTCTCAAAGTAAGTGAGTGTCGTTTGTGGACCTGACTGCATTAGAAAACAATGTGATATGTTACCTTCCTAAACAGCTTGACGGAGGCCCCTGAGGGGCGGTGTGATGGCCATGGACTCGGATAAGACGCTTGGCTCCGACACCCTCCCCAAGTCTTATAGCACTGGTGTAGCCTGAGATCGCCCCCGACATAGGCGGCCGGCTCCCAGGGTCCGGCGGAACTTTTTGCCTTTTGATGACTCTTCAATTCTGGACCTTGTCCCACAATCTGTTTCACCTGAAGACAAGCTGTAGTGGGGCGCCCCTTTACCGTTTTAGTTGCCATTCCGCCCGCTTTTGCTACACTGTGCCTCTTCCGCCATTCAGCTGTTTACCGCCCGCTCTTGTGACTACAGCATCTCGCTCACCATGTAGTTGAGTTGCTCCCGCTCTTGCGGTGCAGCGATAGGCGGCTGCCACATGGCTCTCAAAATGGCGGCCGGCTCTTCGGTTTTGGGCCTGGTCCACTAAAATGGCCCTGGGACACATTGGAACTCGGACGCTTCCCTGATAGGGCTTGGGTCCCATTCTCGAAAAGCGTCCCCTCAGCCGTGAAGATTCTACAAAAGTCTTGGGGGCCTCCGACTCCCGCAGGCTTCTGGTGGGGAGCGGCTGCCATGATTGCTCGTGGAATGGCCACGACGGAGCTACGAGATGGTAGTGGTCTCATGCTGACGCCAGCTTTAGTCTGAAACATCCAGAAACACTGTAGACTACCAATTCGATCAGTTCCGGTAGCGCCCCAACATGACCCGGAAGAGAAGAACTTGCCCTCCCCTCTTTGACTGATGGTTCTTGTTGCCTGTCCCCTCTGTTGTCATTTAACAGAACTTTTTGGACTGCTGAAAGGGGTTGTGTTCTGAACGCTGGTTGGTGGAGACATTTTGACTATATTCTTGACCTACGTTGTCGCGTAATGCGTTATATGACACGCCGCGTTAGCGCACCCGGAAGTGATCCGAGGCGCAGCGTGCAGCGCGTAACGTAAGCATAACAGGTCATGTGACTTGTTAATAAAACTTTTCATTGGTTCATTTTACTTTTGTTAATTTAATGATGAAAAGCTTGGTCATATGACCTAAAAATTACGCTTTTTATTGTTTTCGAATATTTTTTTTTCAAACATATGTTATAATATTCCAGGCTAATGTACTTTCCCGGAAAATTTACAACTGTCTTGCAAGTAAAATATATTCCTTTTTCGAGAAAAAGGGCGTTTCTTCCTTCCATGACGGAACCGTTGAGTAAAAGAGATTCGGCCTGCTGTCTTAGTCGCCGATACGCCTGATTATCAGATTCTTATCGATCACTTTATGTTGCAGACATGAAAAACACAACTGCCCTTGACCATTTATCTTTACTGCGTTCCTACATATTATACCTTTTATCCATCATGTAATTGGACTGCTTTATTTCACTTGCCTTTTACTGATTCGAAAACAGTGACTAAAAGTAAAAACTTTACCAATGTAAATACTACTACCGTGTTTTGTTTTAAAAACCTTTATTGTGAAAATGTCAGTATACAAATACGGGCCTATAACCACGTGGGCCGGCCACGGAGCAAACTGAAATCGTATATGATGAGGAGACATTTACACTGTAGAGGAACGTAACGAGCGGGCCATTAGGTTGCAAGAACTAAGGTGTCTAACAGTTGCGGAATCGGTGGACATACATTTTGTAATTAAAATAGGACAGGGCCACTTACAATAACATTTTCTAGATATACATTTGCGGGCAAGGAGTTACGAGTCCCATTTATACCGGCGCCATTTTGGGCGAGGCCGGGCAGGTCCAAGATATAGTCAAAATGTCTCCACCAACCATCGGCCAGACCAGAACCCCTTTCGGCCCTTTATGCTACAAGATGGTGTCTTCCATTCAGAAAATATTGTTGGCAGCATTTTGAAAGGAAACAGAAACAGCCGTTCTCCTAGTGAGTTTCACATTGTTACATTTAGGAAGAATGTTGAAGAGTAGTATGTGGAAAATCTGAAGCCATTTTTCTACAAACTCTTAATCAGACTTGGATGGAAAAAAAAAACATGAAGAATGTACAAACTGAAAACCAATTTTTGTCTGTATAGCATCAACAGTAACGCTTGAGTCAGCTTTGTGTCAAGCCGCCATTTTCATTCAATCAATAGCGTCCCCCTGCACACATTCAGGGACCTGGTTGTGTCTTCAGATGAAACGGATTGTAGGAAAAGAAGCAGAAAGGAAAAGGCAAAAAGTTCCGCCGGACCTCGGGAGCCGGCCGCCTATGTCATGTGCGACCTTTGGCCACACAAGGGCAATAGTGAAGCTGCAGCAGATGCAAATAAGCTTCAGACAATCTTACAAGCACTGCTCAGAAATCTCAACTGAGGCACTCAACATCCAGGACTTGCCATTCGAATCTTGGCGCCTTGTGCTGGTTCCGACCTATTCACACATCGGTCCTGGATCTCGGCGCGTTCGACTCACTGTACCGCAACAGTGACCGCAATTCAGCTGGACAAGCCGCCATTTTCATTCACTCAATAGCGTCCCCCTACACACATTCAGGGACCTGGTCGTGTCTTCAGATGAAACGGATTGTAGGAAAAGAAGCAGAAAGGAAAAGGAAAAAAGTTCCGCTGAACACCACCTTGGGCAATAGTGAAGCTGCAAAAGGTGCAAATAAGCTTCAGACAGTCTTCAACTTACTCTGATTCTTATAATAAACTTCAGATAGTCTTACAAGCACTGCTCAGAACTCTCAACTGAGGCACTCAACATCCAGGACTTGCCGTTCGGATCTTGGCGCCTTGTGCTGGTTCCGACCTATTCACACATCGGTCCACTACTGACATCACCTCATAAGCCAACGGGGCACCCCACGCCGACTTTCGGCGCAGCATTGTAGGATGGCCACACCAGTGCGGCAACTGGCTGGACACAACATCGGGGCCATCCAGATCTCGGCGCGTTCGACTCACTGTACCGCAACAGTGACCGCAACTCAGCTGGACACGCCGTCTTTCGGCGCAGCATTGTAGGATGGCCACACCAGTGCGGCAATTTGCTGGACACCACCTCGGTGCCATCCGGATCTCGGCGCGTTCGAGTCACTGTACCGCAACAGTGACCGCAATTCAGCTGGACACGCCGTCTTTCGGCGCAGCATTGTAGGATGGCCACACCAGTGCGGCAATTTGCTGGACACCACCTCGGTGCCATCCGGATCTCGGCGCGTTCGAGTCACTGTACCGCAACAGTGACCGCAACTCAGCTGGACACGCCGTCTTTCGGCGCAGCATTGTAGGATGGCCACACCAGTGCGGCAATTTGCTGGACACCACCTCGGTGCCATCCGGATCTCGGCGCGTTGTGCTGCCTTCGGCCTATTCGCACATCGGTCCGCTACTGACGCCGCCTCACGTGCCAACGGATTTTCTACGCTTTTTGTAGCCCTATGCCGCATAACAGGTCATGTGACTTGTTTATAAAACTTTTCATTGGTTCATTTTACTTTTGGTTTCCTAAAGATGGAAGGCTTGGTCATATGACCTAAAAATAACACTTTTCATTGGTTTAGAACATTTTTTTTTCCCAAACGATGAAAGCCCCACCTTGTTTCTGGATCATTCAGACTGAAGCTGGCGTCAGCATGAGAGCACCACCATCTCGTGGCTCCGTCGTGGTCATTCCGCGAGCAATCATGGCAGCCGCTCCCCACCGGAAGCCTGCGGGAGTCGGGGGCCCCCAAAACTTTTGTAGAATCTTCACGGCTGAGGGGACGCTTTTCGAGAATGGAGCCCAAGCCCTAGCAGGCAAGCGTCCGAGTTCCAAGGTGTCCCAGGGCCATTTCAGTGGACCAGGCCCAAAACCGAGGAGCCGTCCGCCATTTTAAGAGCCATGTGGCAGCCGCCTATCGCTGCACTGCAAGAGTGGAAGCAACTCAACAACATGGTGAGCGAGACGCTGTAGCCGCAAAAGCGAGCGCAACTCAGCTAGATGGCCGCCACCTGGGGAGGCCCGTTCACGCCGCCTCCCCCACCCCCGGGCCGCCGCACGCCAATTTTCGGAGCAGCATTGTAGGATACCAAAACCAGTGCGGCAGTTTACTGGACATCACCTGGGTGCCTGTCGTACATGTTGTGTCAGCCATGTGACACTGGACACAGTCCCATCAACATCTCAACGCGTTCTGCTGCCTTGGGACTATTCGCGCAACAGACCGCTACTGACGAGGCCTCCCCCCGCACCACCCGGGACGCCCCACGCTGTTTTTCTGTGCTGCATTGTAGGATCCCAAAACCAGTGCGGCACCCAGGCGACATCACCTGGGTGCCGTCCAGAACTCTGCACGTTGTGCTGCCTTGGGACTATTCGCACAAAAGACAGCTTCTAACCATTGTTGCTTTTTGTGTTGAAAAATGTTTAAATGTTTTTAGTTTTTGTTCCGTTCGTTATAGTTAATAGTTAATAAAGTTTTATAATCTTACTTTGTTGGAGTGTTATCTATTTTTTAAAAACGGGTGAATGGGGCCTTGAATCGGGTTATTGTCATGTGTGGGCTTTGGAAGTGTGCTGCTGCAGGATCGGACATTTCAAACTCAAATGCACGTTCTTTTTCTTACCTTTCTGAAGCATGGAGCGCAATAGCAGGCAGAGAAAGGGTGATGCACGTGTTGAACACTACCTGACCTGGCAAGTTGCTGGCAGTGCCCCCCCGCCCGCTCCTGAAAGAGGGCACACACACACCGCCGCCCCGAGTACTTCACAAATCTTTAAAAGACCATGCGCTTGTTCATGAGGCTTAAATGGTTTATCACCTCTTCTAGAACCCCTGCATCGACCCTCTGACGTTTCCTGGAAAAATTACCATGTAACACAATACCAAGCCCTGTCAGCTGAAACCCCCAAGGAATCGTGGGGCATATTATCAAGGGGGTTTATCTCCGCTTTTTTGGCTTTAAAAGCCAAGAAAGCGGAGATAAAAATATCTCCCTATTACCAAGCTGTCGCTAACACCAGTTAGTGACAGCTAAAAGGAGATAGCGACCATCTTGGGCCCCGCTTTGCATGTCAGTGATACTTATCACTAATGACAAGCAAAGCGGGCGTGCCAAGATGTTAGCGACTGGAAACAGTCCCTAACATCGCTATCTCCTATTACCAACTTTTGGAGATATTCGCGCTAAGCGCGAATATCTCCAAAATCTAACACCTGCCCTGAGCAGTTCTTAGCCATGTTATCCAATGGGAGGTGGATAACATGGCTAAGAGCATTTGCTCGATAATACATGAATATCGCTGACTTTTCTGCGATAATAGCAAGGTTTATCTGCGATAAAAATCGCCGATGTGCGGCGATAATTTTTGTCTCTAAACAAATAAGAGACAAAAATTATCGCTAGTTGTTCGTAATATGCCCCCGAGTTTTTGCTTGCAGAAATCGGGAGGCGGGAGACTAGCACTGAAATCAGTAGTCACACGCCTGAATCGGGAGGGTTGGCATGTCTGAATTCTCTACAGCTGGGGCCATAAACTACATCCGCAGGGGTAGGTGGTAGCCTAGGTCCGGCCTGGACAATCGGACACAGAGGAAGAGGAGTGTCAGAGGGTGCGGTAGTGAATAGGGTGAAAGAGAGGTGTCGGGAGGGCACAGGGTGTGATTCTCAGAGAAGAGCAGCGCAGATGGGGGGAAGTATATGGCCCATGCATGAGAGACAGAGCGGGGATGACCAGTGCGTGGGGGAGATGCTTGCGAGGGTGGGAAGCCATGCTGAGGATCGGCGGCGTGCAGAGAGTGGGCCTGGTCAAGGCATCTAAAATGGCTGCCGTGCACGACAAAATTGTGGCATTGGACAAAAAGGCAAGATGGCGCAGACAATGTTTTTCAATAAGGATTCATTTATAACAAAATATTTACTCGCAGTGACAAAATGGTGGTCAACACTTCCTGATTTCCATCGAATCGAACGTTAACAAACGTCACGCAGCAAAAAAAAGCTCACGCACAGAGCAGTTTTTAACCATGTTATCCAATGGAAGGTGGATAACATGGCTAAGAGCATTTGCTGGATAATGCATGAATATCGCTGACTTTTCAACGATACTCATGCATTGTGGCCGATGTGCGGCGATAATTTTTATCTCTAAACAATTAAAACGAAGCACAAAATGGCGAATTCCCGTTTCGCTACCAGTTTGCGGCCCAGTTCGCGGCCCGTGAAGCGCTTCTACCGTGAAAAATCATTTTTTTTTCTTTTCCCCACGGGACCCTTTAATAACCCCAACAACATTCCTAGGGGGTCAAGAGGGGGATACCTTGCCCCCTTTCATTAAATTCCCCTTTCGTTTTTCACCTCTTCTTCTCTCTCGATCCTACCGAGAGACAAGATGGTGGCCGCTCCGGACTGTTTAGAATGTTGACAGACACCGGAGAGCCAATCAGCTTTCTGCACGCAAAGTTCCGAAACGCGAAAAGTAAGCGGACCGGATCGCTGCCCGGAGCGCTGTTACAGATATATATCTTGATTTAAACGTTAATTTCTCAAAATCCACTGAAGCACATATATTGAGACCTAGCAAAGGCACATCGGGCTAACAGTCCCTACAATTTTGCCAAGTTTCGTGCAAATCCATTCAGCCGTTCGAGCTAAAAGTGAGTCCAACCGCCCTATGGAAAACTCAATGCAAAAAACGCGTTTTGGGACCCCCCTTTTTTCTCAGCCCCCCCTTGACGAAACCCCACCAAATTTTCAGGGGCTGCTCAGAAACAAAATGTGCCATTTTCCTGAAAATTTCAGCCGATTCCGTCCACAAACGCCAAAGTTATTAGACATAGAATTTTCAGAAATCCCATAGGGAAAAAATCCTAACTATATATACCTACTGGCGATAGCCAGTAGGTATTATATATATATATTACCTACTGGCTATCGCCAGTAGGTATATATAGTTAGAATTTTTTCTCTATGGGACTTTTGAAAATTCTATGTCTAATAACTTTGGCGTTTGTGGACGGAATCGGCTGAAATTTTCAGGAAAATGGCACATTTTGATTCTGAGCAGCCCCTGAAAATTTAGGGGGGTTTCGTCAAGGGGGGGCTGAGAAAAAAGGGGGGTCCCAAAACACGTTTTTTCCATTCATTTTTCCATAGGGCGGTTGGACTCACTTTTAGCTCGAACGGCTGAATGGATTTGCACGAAACTTGGCAAAATTGTAGGGACTGTTAGCCCGATGTGCCTTTGCTAGGTCTCAATATATGTGCTCCAGTAGTTTTTGAGAAATTAACGTTCAAACCAAGATATATATCTGTAACAGCGCTCTGGGCAGCGATCCGGTCCGCTTACTTTTCGCTTATCGGAACTTTGCGCGCAGAAAGCTGATTGGCTCTCCGGTGTCTGTCAACATTCTAAACAGTCCGGAGCGGACGCCATCTTGTCTCTCGGTAGGATCGAGAGAGAAGAAGAGGTGGAAAACGAAAGGGGAATTTAATGAAAGGGGGCAAGGTATCCCCCTCTTGACCCCCTAGGAATGTTGTTGGGGTTATTAAAGGGTCCCGTGGGGAAAATAAAAAAAAAATGATTTTTCACGGTAGAAGCGCGGCCGCGAACTGGTAGCGAAACGGGAATTCGCCATTTTGTGCTTCGTTAATTAAATTACTAGTTATAAGTGGGTGCGGGAGACGTATCCTAATCCCCTATGTTTCCTGAGGGTGGCTGAGGAGGCTGATATATGTTGATACATCTCTTCCAGCGGCTGTGCGTGAGCGTTTTTTTTTTTTTTTGCTGCGTGACAGTCCGGAGCGGCCGCCATCTTGTCTCTCGGTAGGATCGAGAGAGAAGAAAAGGTGAAAAACTAAGGGGGAATTTAATGAAAGGGGGCAAGGTATCCCCCTCTTGACCCCCTAGGAATGTTGTTGGGGTTATTAAAGGGTCCCGTGGGGAAAATAAAAAAAAAATTATTTTTCACGGTAGAAGCGCTTCACGGGCCGCGAACTGGGCCGCAAACTGGTAGCGAAACGGGAATTCACCATTTTGTGCTTCGTTAATTAAAGTACTAGGTATAAGGGGGTGCGGGAGACGTATCCTAATCCCCTATGTTTCCTGAGGGTGGCTGAGGAGGCTGATATATGTTGATACATCTCTTCCAGCGGCTGCGCCATCTTGCCTTTTTTCGAATGCCACAATTTTGTCGTGCACGGCAGCCATTTTAGATGCCAGGCTGGTCCCAGGCTATCACCTAACCCTGCGGATGTAGTTTATGGCCCCAGCTGTAGAGAATTCAGACATGCCAATCCTCCTGATTCAGGCGTGTGAGTACTGATTTCAGTGCTAGTCTCCCGCCTCCCGATTTCTGCAAGCAAAAACCCGGGGGCATATTACGAACAACTAGCGATAATTTTTGTCTCTAACTTGTTTAGAGACAAAAATTATCGCCGCACATCGGCGATTTTTATCGCAGATAAACCTTGCTATTATCGCAGAAAAGTCAGCGATATTCATGTATTATCGATCTAATGCTCTTAGCCATGTTATCCACCTCCCATTGGATAACATGGCTAAGAACTGCTCAGGGCAGGTGAAAAGTCAGCGATATTCATGTATTATCGATCTAATGCTCTTAGCCATGTTATCCACCTCCCATTGGATAACATGGCTAAGAACTGCTCAGGGCAGGTGTTAGATTCTGGAGATATTCGCGCTTAGCGCGAATATCTCCAAAAGTTGGTAATAGAAGGTAGCGATGTTAGGGACTGTTTCCAGTCGCTAACATCTTGGCACGCCACTTTGCATGTCATTAGTGATAAGTATCACTGACATGCACAGCGGGGCCCAAGATGGTCGCTATCTCCTTTTAGCTGTCACTAACTGGTGTTAGCGACAGCTTGGTAATAGGGAAATAATTTTATCTCCGCTTTCATGGCTTTTAAAGCCAAAAAAGCGGAGATAAACCCCCTTGATAATATGCCCCACGATTCCTTGGGGGTTTCAGCTGACAGGGCTTGGTATTGTGTTACATGGTAATTTTTCCATGAAACGTCAGAGGGTCGATGCAGGGGTTCTAGAAGAGGTGATAAACCATTTAAGCCTCATGAACAAGCGCATAGTCTTTTAAAGATTTGTGAAGTACTCGGGGCGGCGGTGTGTGTGTGCCCTCTTTCAGGAGCGGGCGGGGGGGCACTGCCAGCAACTTGCCAGGTCAGGTAGTGTTCAACACGTGCATCACCCTTTCTCTGCCTGCTATTGCGCTCCATGCTTCGGAAAGGTAAGAAAAAGAACGTGCATTTGAGTTTGAAATGTCCGATCCTGCAGCAGCACACTTCCAAAGCCCACACATGACAATAACCCGATTCAAGGCCCCATTCACCCGTTTTTAAAAAAATAGATAACACTCCAACAAAGTAAGGTTATAAAACTTTATTAACTACTAACTTTAACGAACGGAACAAAAACTAAAAACATTTAAACATTTCTCAACACAAAAAGCAACAATGGTTAGAAGCTGTCTTTTGTGCGAATAGTCCCAAGGCAGCACAACGTGCAGAGTTCTGGACGGCACCCAGGTGATGTCGCCTGGGTGCCGCACTGGTTTAGGGATCCTACAATGCTGCTCCGAAAATTGGCGTGGGGCGTCCCGGGTGGGGCGGGGGGAGGCCTCGTCAGTAGCGGTCTGTTGTGCGAATAGTCCCAAGGCAGCACAACGTGCAGAGTTCTGGACGGCACCCAGGTGATGTCGCCTGGGTGCCGCACTGGTTTAGGGATCCTACAATGCAGCACAGAAAAACAGCGTGGGGCGTCCCGGGTGGTGCGGGGGGAGGCCTCGTCAGTAGCGGTCTGTGTCCAGTGTCACATGGCTGACACAACATGTACGACAGGCACCCAGGTGATGTCCAGTAAACTGCCGCACTGGTTTTGGTATCCTACAATGCTGCTCCGAAAATTGGCGTGCGGCGGCCCGGGGGTGGGGGAGGCGGCGTGAACGGGCCTCCCCAGGTGGCGGCCATCTAGCTGAGTTGCGCTCGCTTTTGCGGCTACAGCGTCTCGCTCACCATGTTGTTGAGTTGCTTACACTCGTGCAGTGCAGCGATAGGCGGCTGCCACATGGCTCTTAAAATGGCGGACGGCTCCTCGGTTTTGGGCCTGGTCCACTGAAATGGCCCTGGGACACCTTGGAACTCGGACGCTTGCCTGCTAGGGCTTGGGCTCCATTCTCGAAAAGCGTCCCCTCAGCCGTGAAGATTCTACAAAAGTCTTGGGGGCCCCCGACTCCCGCAGGCTTCCGGTGGGGAGCGGCTGCCATGATTGCTCGCGGAATGACCACGACGGAGCCACGAGATGGTGATGCTCTCATGCTGACGCCAGCTTCAGTCTGAATGATCCAGAAACAAGGTGGGGCTTTCATCGTTTGGGAAAAAAAAAATTTCTAAACCAATGAAAAGTGTTATTTTTAGGTCATATGACCAAGCCTTCCATCTTTAGGAAACCAAAAGTAAAATGAACCAATGAAAAGTTTTATAAACAAGTCACATGACCTGTTATGCGGCATAGGGCTACAAAAAGCGTAGAAAATCCGTTGGCACGTGAGGCGGCGTCAGTAGCGGACCGATGTGCGAATAGGCCGAAGGCAGCACAACGCGCCGAGATCCGGATGGCACCGAGGTGGTGTCCAGCAAATTGCTGCACTGGTGTGGCCATCCTACAATGCTGCGCCGAAAGACGGCGTGTCCAGCTGAGTTGCGGTCACTGTTGCGGTACAGTGACTCGAACGCGCCGAGATCCGGATGGCACCGAGGTGGTGTCCAGCAAATTGCCGCACTGGTGTGGCCATCCTACAATGCTGCGCCGAAAGACGGCGTGTCCAGCTGAATTGCGGTCACTGTTGCGGTACAGTGACTCGAACGCGCCGAGATCCGGATGGCACCGAGGTGGTGTCCAGCAAATTGCCGCACTGGTGTGGCCATCCTACAATGCTGCGCCGAAAGACGGCGTGTCCAGCTGAGTTGCGGTCACTGTTGCGGTACAGTGAGTCGAACGCGCCGAGATCTGGATGGCCCCGATGTTGTGTCCAGCAACTTGCCGCACTGGTGTGGCCATCCTACAATGCTGCGCCGAAAGTCGGCGTGGGGTGCCCCGTTGGCTTATGAGGTGATGTCAGTAGTGGACCGATGTGTGAATAGGTCGGAACCAGCACAAGGCGCCAAGATCCGAATGGCAAGTCCTGGATGTTGAGTGCCTCAGTTGAGAGTTCTGAGCAGTGCTTGTAAGACTATCTGAAGTTTATTATAAGAATCAGAGTAAGTTGAAGACTGTCTGAAGCTTATTTGCACCTTTTGCAGCTTCACTATTGCCCAAGGTGGTGTTCAGCGGAACTTTTTTCCTTTTCCTTTCTGCTTCTTTTCCTACAATCCGTTTCATCTGAAGACACGACCAGGTCCCTGAATGTGTGCAGGGGGACGCTATTGATTGAATGAAAATGGCGGCTTGACACAAAGCTGACTCAAGCGTTACTGTTGATGCTATACAGACAAAAATTGGTTTTCAGTTTGTACATTCTTCAGGTTTTTTTTTTCCATCCAAGTCTGATTGAGAGTTTGTAGAAAAATGGCTTCAGATTTTCCACATACTACTCTTCAACATTCTTCCTAAATGTAACAATGTGAAACTCACTAGGAGAACGGCTGTTTCTGTTTCCTTTCAAAATGCTGCCACCAATATTTTCTGAATGGAAGACACCATCTTGTAGCATAAAGGGCCGAAAGGGGTTCTGGTCTGGCCGATGGTTGGTGGAGACATTTTGACTATATCTTGGACCTGCCCGGCCTCGCCCAAAATGGCGCCGGTATAAATGGGACTCGTAACTCCTTGCCCGCAAATGTATATCTAGAAAATGTTATTGTAAGTGGCCCTGTCGTATTTTAATTACAAAATGTACGTCCACCGATTCCGCAACTGTTAGACACCTTTGTTCTTGTCACCTAATGGCCCGCTCGTTACGTTCTTCTACAATGTAAATGTCTCCTCATCATATACGATTTCAGTTTGCTCCGTGGCCGGCCCACGTGGTTATAGGCCCGTATTTGTATACTGACATTTTCACAATAAAGGTTTTTAAAACAAAACACGGTAGTAGTATTTACATTTGTAAAGTTTTTACTTTTAGTGACTGTTTTCGAATCAGTAAAAGGCAAGTGAAATAAAGCAGTCCAATTACATGACGGATAAAAGGTATAATATGTAGGAACGCAGTAAAGATAAATGGTCAAGGGCAGTTGTGTTTTTCATGTCTGCAACATAAAGTGATCGATAAGAATCTGATAATCAGGCGTATCGGCGACTAAGACAGCAGGCCGAATCTCTTTTACTCAACGGCTCCGTCATGGAAGGAAGAAACGCCCTTTTTCTCGAAAAAGGAATATATTTTACTTGCAAGACAGTTGTAAATTTTCCGGGAAAGTACATTAGCCTGGAATATTATAACATATGTTTGAAAAAAAAATATTGTTCGAAAATAATAAAAAGCGTAATTTTTAGGTCATATGACCAAGCTTTTCATCATTAAATTAACAAAAGTAAAATGAACCAATGAAAAGTTTTATTAACAAGTCACATGACCTGTTATGCTTACGTTACGCGCTGCGCGCCGCGCCTCGGATCACTTCCGGGTGCGCTAACGCGGCGTGTCATAAAACGCATTACGTGACAACGTAGGTCAAGAATATAGTCTAAATGTCTCCACCAACCAGCGTTCAGAACACAACCCCTTTCAGCAGTCCAAAAAGTTCTGTTAAATGACAACAGAGGGGACAGGCAACAAGAACCATCAGTCAAAGAGGGGAGGGCAAGTTCTTCTCTTCCGGGTCATGTTGGGGCGCTACCGGAACTGATCGAATTGGTAGTCTATAGTGTTTCTGGATGTTTCAGACTAAAGCTGGCGTCAGCATGAGACCACTACCATCTCGTAGCTCCGTCGTGGCCATTCCACGAGCAATCATGGCAGCCGCTCCCCACCAGAAGCCTGCGGGAGTCGGAGGCCCCCAAGACTTTTGTAGAATCTTCACGGCTGAGGGGACGCTTTTCGAGAATGGGACCCAAGCCCTAGCAGACAAGCGTCCGAGTTCCAAGGTGTCCCAGGGCCATTTTAGTGGACCAGGCCCAAAACCGAAGAGCCGGCCGCCATTTTGAGAGTCCTGTGGCAGCCGCCTATCGCTGCAGCGCAAGAGCGGGCGCATCTCAACTACATGGTGAGCGAGACGCTGTAGTCGCAAGAGCGGGCGGTAAACAGCTGAATGGCGGAAGAGGCACAGTGTAGCAAAAGCGGGCGGAATGGCAACTAAAACGATAAAGGGGCGCCCCACTACAGCTTGTCTTCAGGTCAAACGGATTGTGGGACAAGGTCCAGAATTGAAGAGTCATCAAAAGGCAAAAAGTTCCGCCGGACCCCGGGAGCCGGCCGCCTATGTCGGGGGCGATCTCAGGCTACACCAGTGCTATAAGACTTGGGGAGGGTGTCGGAGCCAAGCGTCTTCTCCGAGTCCATGGCCATCACACCGCCCCTCAGGGGCCTCCGTCAAGCTGTTTAGGAAGGTAACATATCACATTGTTTTCTAATGCAGTCAGGTCCACAAACGACACTCACTTACTTTGAGAATAGTGAAGCTGCAGTAGGTGGAAATAAGCTTCAGACAGTGTTACAAGCACTGCTCAGAACTCTTAACTATGGCACCCAACATCCAGAACTTATGCTATTTGAGAATGGTAGTGACATCGAAGCATCTCAGGGACCAAAACCATTAACGTACTTTCACGTATGAAAATCTTACTTGGGGAGGGGGCAGGAGCGAAGCGCCCCCTCCCAGTCAGCGCCACCACACCGTATGTTGAAAATCTGAAGCCATCGTTCTACAAAGTCAACCAAACTTGGATTGAAAAATCTAGAAAAATGTACAAACTGAAAACCAGTTTTGGTCTGCATAGCATCAGTAGCAACGCTTGAGTCAGCTTTGTGTCAAGCCGCCATTTTGATTCAACAAAGCACAGGCATTGAAAAAGGCTGAAATTCAGAACTCTAAACTATGGCACCCAACATCCAGGAGCTTGCCATCCGGATCTTGGAGCCTTGTGCTGTTTTCGATCTATTCACACATCGGTCCACTACTGACATCATCTTATAAACCAACGTTATGTAAATAGTTTTTTAATAAAATGTTTTACCCTGTTTCTTTGCTGGTGTGTTGTCTATATTTTTAATATTTGCATAGGGTTTGTCGTTATTTTGTGCGGGATGGGTGATGGAGCCGAGCTGTCTTGCAGCCCTCATGGTGTGGAGCTCAGTTCATCTCACTATTTTCGTATTTCTCATGAAGGGTTGTTCCTAATATTTCTATTTTAGCGAGGTCAAAAAGAGATCCAATTAGTGGCCTACTGATTTTGCTCGATTACTTTTATTTTTTTACACGATTTTTCACTATCTGCAAAGACTAAACAGAGTATTGCGACTTTGTGCTTGTTTGTAAATAGAGAATGATCCAAAGAGAACCAATTCTAAAACAGTAAATGCTTGGACAACAATCAATCAAATGGAGAGACAAGGAGGCACGACGGATTACAACGGTGGTAAAGGCTTGCGTTAACTACCCTTCAGTATCTGCAAAGAGAGAGTACTACTAAGACAAAAGAGGGGAGGGGGGGGGGGTGCAGCGTTCAAAGCACATCAGCGTGCATAAATACGAAAATGTTTTTATCTATCACGTACTTGACATTTTAAAGCTTTTCATATTTGCTATTAAAAAACCAATGAAATTCACAGAAAAAACCATAGGTTATAGTGGATATATAGTTAGGAATTTGCATTTAGAAAACCTTGAAAATTCAATGAAAAAACCATTGGTTTTAGGCCATATATAGTTAGGAATTAGCATTTACAAAACCTTATTTTACTCGCATAAAACCATTGAAATTCCATATATAGTTAGAAGCGCTAACTATATATCGCGCACCCGCAATCCACTGCTGATGATGTCACATATTACATCATTCATGACATGGTCAGTGACATCACTGATGACATCACTGATGACATCTCAAATGACATCACTGATGACAACTCAAATGACATCACTGATGACATCTCAAATGACATCACTGATGACATCACTGATGACAACTCAAATGACATCACTGATGACATCTCATTTGTCATCACTGATCACATCACTTATGTGATAATACAATGAACCTCTTCAGACTCTAATATAACCTTACATACACTCAGTATAAACAGACACTCACAGACTGTCACTCATCCATGGAGTTACTCACACACCTAGTCAGTCATGCAAAGAATCAATCACACCTCCATTTCCTCAACTATAAAGTTATACACATCTTACTTATTCAAACATATAATAACACATATTTATTCTCTTATATAATCCCTGATACAAGCTCACAGTGATCGATACAGCCACTCACACATTCACTGGCTCTTATGTTCAGTTATTTATATATCTCAACTCTCACATGTATTGTGTTTTACATACGTACTTACTTGCACATGTAGCAATGAGAAATCCATTCACTCACCAACACACCCATGCATAGTCAACCGCCCATATAGCTGTTTCCACATGCACTCTTGAACTCATACTCCTAGTGAATCAACTGCTTACACATCTATGCACAGAGTCACGCACCTCCCAGCCACCCACACACACACTCAGCCTCCCATTCAAATACTTGGGCAACCAATCAATAACCCATATGGCCACTCTTATAGCTACTGATCAACACATGCAGCAGCTTACACAACAACAAACATACTGATGCACAAATTAAGACAGTTTAGTCACTAACCCATGCACTCAGTGAGACACATTTAATCACTCACTCATACAGTCAGTCATGCACCTACTAAATTCTTCATCCAGACACTTATACATCCACTCATTCTTCAATATGTGAAACATATTTAAACTTTACAGACACATACAATCACTGGATGTTGTGATCAGTGATGTCATCAGTGATGTCATTTGAGATGTCATCAGTGATGTCATCAGTGATGTCACTGACCATGTCATGAATGATGTAATATGTGACATCATCAGCAGTGGATTGCGGGTGCGCGATATATAGTTAGCGCTTCTAACTATATATGGAATTTCAATGGTTTTATGCGAGTAAAATAAGGTTTTGTAAATGCTAATTCCTAACTATATATGGCCTAAAACCAATGTTTTTTTCATTGAATTTTCAAGGTTTTCTAAATGCAAATTCCTAACTATATATCCACTATAACCTATGGTTTTTTCTGTGAATATATATATATATACACACCAGTTCAAAGTTCCCCGGCCGTTTAGCGCTCGTCGCGGGTGCATATCCCTACGGCAGAACCACGCCGTTACATATTCCACACTTCTTTCGTTTTACCAAAGAAATTGGGCGCCCACCTTCTGGATTTCCACAATCTGGTTTATTTCGATCTTTTTAGCATGAAAGCGTATGTTCTACGCGTTTCGATGCTACAAGCATCTTGCTCACGATCGTGAGCAAGATGCTTGTAGCATCGAAAGGTGTAGATCATCCGCTTTCCTGCTAAAAAGATCGAAATAAACCAGATTGTGGAAATCCAGAAGGTGTGCGCCCAAATTCTTTGGTGAAAATGAAAGAAGTGTGGAATATATATATATAAACAGGAGGAGAATATTAGGGGCGTGTTCTTTGCAGCTGAAGGCGCTGAGGAAGGCTATTTTGCCGAAATGCATCCGCCAGAGCTGGGACCTTGTGAAATAAAGCTGTGTCCACCCTGCTCTCCCCTTGTGGCCTCTGTTCTTTTTCGTCGAAAAGGATTTTCTTCATATATATATATATACATTTAAATATCAAATGCCCTTGAGCTTCGAAGGGGCACACAGCAGCCCGCCTGCCATCCGACCTGCAATTACGATCTCACCCTTTCATCTTGATTGTTTTTCTTGCCTGACGCATTTCGAGGCTGGAATGCCTCCTCCTCATAGGCTTGCATACCAAGTGAAAGACAGGAAATGCTCTTGGTTTGTTTCTGCACCTTTTATTGGATTTTTTCTTTAACTCAGTTTTCGCATTTGATATGCTAATTCTGTTGCATTGTGGGATAAGTAGTCCACATACGAGCATTCATAGTCCCTGAATTGACTTCCTTTCACTCAGAAAAATAAAAGCTTTATAAATGTCCTTCAGTAGGATTCATGGTGTCCGGGTGAGTCTTCAACTTGGCTTACTGCGCTTAATATGATGTAACCAGTTCACATCAAAAAGCCTCTCTTCAGTCTAGCACTGACTCTCTGAGATGGTGCTCCCTCCCGCAGCGATCGTGAGCAAGATGCTTGTAGCATCGAAACGCGTAGATCATCCGCTTTCATGCTAAAAAGATCGAAATAAACCAGATTGTGGAAATCCAGAAGGTGTGCACCCAAATTCTTTGGTGAAAACGAAAGAAGTGTGGAATATATATATATAAACAGGAGGAGAATATTAGGGACGTGTTCTCTGCAGCTGAAGGCGCTGAGGAAGGCTATTTCGCCGAAATGCATCCGCCAGAGCTGGGACCTTGTGAAATAAAGCTGTGTCCACCCTGCTCTCCCCTTGTGGCCTCTGTTCTTTTTCGTCGAAAAGGATTTTCTTTATATATGTATATATATATATATATATATATATATATATATATATATATATATATATATATATATATATATATATATATATATATATATATATATGTATATGTATATATATATATATATTATATATGACAAGGTGTATTGAAGAATGAGTGGGTGTATAAGTGTCTAAATGTTTGATTTGGTAGGTGGGTGACTGACTGTATATAAGTGAGTGATTAAGCATGTCTTACTGAATGCATGGGTTAGTGACTAAACTGTGTGAATGTCTGTATCAGTCTCTCAGTTGGTGTGTAAGCTGCTGCATGTGTTGGTGAGTAGCTGCATGAGTGTCTATATGGGTTATTGATTGGTTGTCTGAGTATCTGTATGGGTGCCTGAGTGTCTGTGTGGGTGGGCGGGGGTGTGTGACTCTGTGCATAGATGTGTGAGTGGGTGATTCAATGGGTATATGGGTTCCAGGCTGCATATGTGAAGGGCCGTGTGGGTGGGTGAGTGTGTGTATGGGTGTGTTGGTGAGTGAATAGATGTCTCAGTGTTACATGTGTGTAATGACCGGATTTTCTGCTTAGATGGGATCAGCCCCTAGGGCCCCCTCTAACCCAGCCAGAACGTAACCACATCCCTCCTCAGGACCATCTATCCAGGCACCTGGGTACCTACCTGAGGATGGGGAACTCGCAATATACAAGCTCATATTATCAGAAACACCACTAAATCTATAGGGATACTAAGAATACTCACTGATTACTAAGGATATCCATGCCCTACACCACACTCATACCTTATAGTCTCGCGGCCACTCAGACCCAGACTAATCTACCCTGGGGCAGATATGACACACAATCTGGCGTGTCTACACACATGGGTCTGCAGCCCCAGTGCTCTCATTTTCCAAACGGTCCACAATCTGGCAGACCTCCACGCTGGTATTCCCCCCCAACGCTCTCATTTACACACGGTCCACAATCTGGCAGACCTCCACGCTGGTATTCCCCCCCAACGCTCTCATTAACGCCACTTACCAATGACGACCACTTTCCTATGGACACCTATGGTTTTCTCTCTATATGTTGGGAAGTCTCTCTCACTATTCACTAAGGGCTTGCTACTACAATATTAGGAGTTAGCCAATTACTAATATGTGCCTTCTGCTCCTGGCATCAAAGGTCCCCTCGCTTCCTATTTGCTTAATCACTCCTTACCTGATCGGGATTTCACATCCGTTCATGCAAACAATGCTCAACTAGAAGGGAAAAGTTACCCAGATTGAACAAGAATACAAGGCACATGTCAGTTCACTAAGAACTGGGGTTATCTTTTAATCACAACAATATAGACATATACACAGATCTGTATTATAATAGACACATCCACATGTAACTGACAAAAACTATAAATAGAACACACCGCTGCAAGGAAAAGGATTAGCAATAGAATGGCCTAGGGAATAAAGACAAGATTAAGATGTAAGTGTAAAGTAAACTAATATGACAGATTCGATATCACCTGATTAGTGTAGAGTCTTGTTCTAGCTGTCATCTGGGCTCCTCTCTCGTCTGTGTCTTGGCTCATCTCAGACTCTCTCTCTCTCCTGCACTCTTGGATACACCTCTGCGCTGATCACTTTGCACTGGATTTCTCTCCCCCACGGACTCTCTCTCCACATTCCAACTTCAATCTAATGGTTTCTGCATTTCTGATCACCGTTCATTCCACTAGCGTGTTCACTCTGTTTCAAGGTTTCTGTGCCAATGTCCAATTAACTCCAGCTGCTCCCACAGGTTAATCCAACCTCTACTTCAGTCTCTTCTAAAAGGCATTACTTCAGACTCCAGCTATTCACAACTCCTCCTGATAAGTAACTGCTTCTGACTGCTTCCTTCAGTTCCAGCTCACTGACTGTCTGTTTGTCTTCTCTCTGTTCCAAGCATTTTCTGTCTCTTCTCCTCTTGCAATTCCACTCCTCCAACTCTACCAACACTCTCTGCTTCTCCAATTCAACTCAGCTCTCTCTAGCTTGAACTCTCTCTCTCTCCTACTCCAACAGCTCCTCACTCTTCTACCACTCCAGCTCGACTCCCTGACTCCGCCTCTGCACTTCACTGATATAGAATGCTGTTTCCTCATGGAAAGTTCCAGCCAGCAGCTTCCTCCCACCAATCCCATGCACCAGGCTCCTTGCGCTAGACGCTCCCACAGTGACCAGCTGCTTGTTTCGTCTAGAGACCTGAGCCCAGGGACACTTCCTGATTAGATTCAGCTCTGGCCGGTTCTCTCCGGTCCGCTTAGGGCGAACAACAGCTTTAACTATAAACTTTACCTTTTCCCTGCAAGCCTCTCAGCCCCATCAACATGGAGTCTGTCTAGTTCTGGGCCTATACGCCTGAGAAGGATGAAATACCCCTTAGCTCTGTCAGAATACCTACATAACCCATACCAATGTGTAATATAAAGTCAGGACCACAGGATCCAACCTCTACTATAAGCAAGTATGTCAAAGCCAATAGGCAATAGACAGATTAGAGTCAAGAATAAGGGATCTATCATCATATTAAGCAGCTATCCTCTTCTAGGTCTGGAAAAAAAGGGCTTAAAAGGGCCAACATAAGCTAGGAATACATATCCTAGATGTGAGCAAGATTAAAGTCTATACCACTGCTAAATAGAGCCAAAAACCCTGTCAAGACATTCCACCCTTAGACTTTATCTTGCGAGCATCTAACAACAACAACATCCATATAAACAAACATCAACATAATCTATCAACAAATCAAAAACCAAAAAACTCTCTAAAATGAATGACAACTTAAAGAAATTCCACCTGAAAGTTAATGTAGGGAATACAAATCTAACAACTAACTGAAAACAAATCAAAGCACCCTTGACTTGAATGCTGAAACATATCTAAGATTTGATCTGATAAGAACAGAAACTAACCAAAGCATCCTCAAACTAAATGTGCCTCAACTTCTAGTGATAACTGGTGACATCTAGTGATGTAGGGACTCATGTGTTGAATGAAAACAGCAAGGGGCCTAAATGGGGCCTACCTACTTCGGACAACTTAAGAACTAAATATGCCTCAACTTCAAATGATAAAACAACAAAAGGGCCTAAATAAGGCCTACCTACTATGGCCAACTTAAACTAATGATAACTCATGAAATCTATTGGCGTAGGGGCTTGTTTGTGTGATAAAAATAACAATGGGCCTAAATGAGGCCTACTGACATTGGTCAACTTAAGGAAACATTTGGTGAAATCTGAGAAATAAACATGACAAATTGTTCTCAAGGTCTGGGCAAACATTAATAATAGATGTAGGACATAATCATACTAAAAGACACACCTCCCAGGACAACTTAAAGTCTAGGGTAACCACCCTTGGATCAATCAAAGTGAAAGTGTAATAACGGGAAAATAAAGACAACCCCATTCCTACAAGATAGCTGTGTAGCACTATGCATATAAAATTTATCTAAACGTGGTTCATACATAAAAGCACAAAACAGTTAGCACCTAGTTTTCATCACACTGTGGAACACATGTGTGCACCACCATTTTTTTTTCCGTTCCTCCATACTGTTTTGCAGAAAACAGGAAAACTATAATAGGTGACTGCATCCTAAAAAGCAAAGATAGTACTACATAAACATCAAAACCATGAAAACATTTCTGTTTATTTAAAAGTGGGGCCTGTTCGTAGTGATTGCAAAGAAAAACATGGGAATAATGCAGGCCAAGGAATTACATAACATATTCCCGTTGTGGGAAACATTATCAGAATCCAATAAGAATGGGTTCATGTAGAATACTATTGCCTTTGTCAAAAATATATCCAATATAATTTTATATGGGGTTTGAACCTGACCGCTGAGGCAGCCAATTGTAGAATATAATTAACCCCTTCCATGCTCATGACGAGCTCAGTCAATGTTCAGCACAGGGGAAATTTGGGACTCAAGGCAGTCAATTTTTTGGGCAGTCAATTTTTGGGATATATCAGTGTAGGTCACCACCCTGCATCTTCATCCGGTACTAAGGAAGCACGTCCTCCACCGTTGATCCACCACCAATCCGGTCTGGTCTGGTCTGGTTCCATCTTCCAAAAATAATAAACTAACATAAAAACATGAAAATAATAAAGGGAGTGGGAGGGGGGTGGGCCGACGCACACACCGAACACCACAACCCAGCAACCTAGGACAAGAAAACAAGTATCATTAATCTTGCAGGATACAATTTTCCATTTAAAAAGCACCCCAAGTGCTTTTCATTGTCGAAAAAAAAAAACTTAATTAATTAAAAACATTCTTCTAAAGTCCAGAAATAATTAAAATCATATACTTTTAAATTTGTTTGGGCAAAATCTAATTTTTACATACACAGCCAGAAGGGCCTACTAATACCCTAATCCTCTGTGAGACAGCCCCTCCCTTCAGAATACGCAGAAGCCAGGCTACAGTGTGAAGTAATTTGAATCACTGCCAAGTGTTGATCTCATTGCAAGGGGAAGGCACTGCCAAGCACTCGATCCAAGCATCTCTAGTCTCTAATCAGGGAAGCCTACCCAGGCCTACTGTATCTAACTAACTCCAAGGGCCAAGAGTCTGCCAACTACTCTGCATGTGCAAGGATCCCTTATCAGCAGGCAATGAAGCTGTCTGCGCCGACAGCCAGGAGGAGCGAGTTGACCCCCCCTTACATAAACATTCCGTCCGCGGAACAAAATTGGATGTTGGCCAATCATAACAAGACAGGCAGTGTTCGGAGCCTCTAGAGGGAAAAAGCCCCCCTTTACAAACCAGCTGGTCTGCCAAGGTCGAACAACACATTCTTTGTAAGCTGTTCCCAGGCCTCATTCTCTAACTAACGAAAGCAAATTCAAATGTGGTAAAAAGCAAAGTAATCTGTAACACAGTCATATGAATGAATGAATGAAAGTGAATTTATAACAGCGCGATTGCTGCCCTGAGGCGTCCAAGCGCTAAAAGGAACCAGTGAAGGATAAGAGGTTGGGAACCAGAAGAAGAGGGAAGGAAAGCTAAGTTAAGTTAGACAGAATTGAATAGGTGTGTTTTTAATTGTTTACGGAAGGAAACGAGATCAGGATTGGATCTCAGGTGAAACGGGAGGGAATTCCAGAACTTGGCAGCATTAAAGGCGTACGTCCTTCCGCCAGTTCTAGACCTTTTGACTCTGGGGACTGCTGCCATGAAGGCCTGACTAGAGCGCAAATTTCTACCTGGGTGATACTGGCTTACAAGATCACGGGTGATTGGAGGACCCGAATCCCAGAAAGCTTGATGGGCAATACACATTGCTTTAAAAAAGACTCTCTTACGTACTGGGAGCCAGTGAAGATTGGTCAGAGCCGCCTTTACTGACAATCTGCGAGGAATCTGCAGCAAAGTACGCGCGGCACAGTTTTGTACCAGCTGTAGTCTCTTTAAGGTGTACTCTGGTGCACCCAGATATAGGACGTTGTTGGAGTCCAGCCGTGATTGTATCAGGCCCTGTATGGCTATCTGCTTTGCCTCCATTGGGAGCAAAGGAAGAACTTTCTTCAGTGTCCTGAGTATTCCAAAGCAGGTGGCTGAAAGCTTTGTGGCCTGGGTGTTGAGTGAGAGACTCCTGTCCAGCCATACCCCTAGGCTTTTGATGTTATCCTTCGGGGCCGGGGGGGGACCTAGACAGGGGGGCCACAGTGAATTGAAAAATGTGGGGTCGGCGGGGCCCAGGAGCATGAGCTCCGTTTTGTCACCATTAAGTTTTAATGATGACTGAGTCATCCAGGTCTTCACCTCCTCCAGACATTTGGTAAGTCCCTCTGATCGTGGTTGAAGAGCCTCCTGCGCTAATGAGACCACCAGCTGGGTATCGTCCGCATAGGATATGATCTTAACTCCATACGGACGAACTACCTCAGCCAGTGGCCTCATATAGATGTTGAAAAGCGCGGGGCTTAATGAGGAGCCCTGCGGGACTCCGCACTTCAGGGGAATGCTAGAAGACACTGTCTGTCCATCAAACACTTGGAATGACCTGTCGCTCAAGAAAGATTTTAACCAGAGCCACGCCTTGTCCACAATGCCGACATTCGAAAGACGGTTCAGTAAGGTGGCATGACTGACCGTATCGAATGCCGCACTGAGATCAAGGAGGACCACTGCCACTGATCCTCCCTGATCAAGGATTTTCCTGGACTCCTCGATGACCATTAGGAGGGCGGATTCTGTTCCATGCTTAGGCCTGAACCCTGTCTGGGTGGTGTCTAGCAGCTGGTTATCCTCAAGGAAGCTGACCAGCTGGAGATTGACATACCTCTCCGCGATCTTACTCACCCAGGGAAGCAGGGAAATCGGACGATAGTTCCCAAAATCCGATGGTTCCAGATTGGGCTTTTTTATCAGCGCTCGGACCATCGCCCGTTTCCAAGCAGAAGGGACGATGCCCGAGGCAAAGGAGGCATTTAGCAGGTTCCTAATGATCGGTAGGACAGTCTGAAGGACCAACATCATGGCCTCAGGGGGTGCCGGATCAGATGGAGATCCGGATTTTACTTTCCGAGCCATGGACTCCAATACTTCGAGATCCATGCAAGGAAAGTGACTGAGCAGAGGTGGAGGGGCTGGAGCGGAGTCTAAGGTCTTGATTTTATCCTGAGTTAGCGGAGGGGTGGAAGTAAGAGTGCAGGGAAAGGAGGCATATATTTTATTTACTTTTGCTGAAAAAAATTCAGCCAAGTCATTGCACTGGGAAACAGACTTTTCCTTCAAAGCGATTGGAGACGGGAGTTTTGTGAGTTTTTGCAGGGTTTGAAAAATTTCTCTAGGTTTGGATTTTGCAGCTAAAATCTTGTCAGAGAAGTACACTGCTTGGGCGGCTTTTAGTTCCCTTTTATATGCTTTTATCTCCTCTCGATATCGAGTCTTTTCCTCCATGGAGTAGTCTAAGCGCCATTTCCTTTCGATTTGCCGGCATTGGCGCTTTTTGTTCCTAAGTGCCTCTGAAAACCACGGTGCTGTTTTATGGAGGCGTTTTACCGTTGATTTCTTGAGGGGGAGGATGGATTCGAGAGAGTGCAGGATCCAGTTTTCATAGGCCTGGTTAGCCAAACATGGATCCTCATTGTTAGGGGGAGGTTCTTTCGTTAGTAAGCTTTTCCATTCCTCTGTAGGTATCCGTGCCCAGGATCTGGCAAGTCTTATCGATGGTTTTACCGGCCCGGATTTCTGAGTAGACCAAGTAAAGGGCACCAAAAAGTGGTCAGTCCACGGGAGGGGGAGCGGAAACCCGACCACAAGGTCCTCGCAGTTACTGAACACTGGGTCTAACAGGTGACCCTTCACATGGGTCGATGCTTTTACTCGTTGGCTAAGTTGCAACGCAGCCAGGTCATCGGCTAGCGTAATGGCCAGAGAGTCCAGCAGTGAGTCAAAATGAAAATTGAGGTCACCTAACACGGTATAATTGGCAGAAGTGCTAACGTGTGGTGCCATAATTACTGATAAGAGATTGTGAAATTGTTTAGGGGGACCAGGTGGGCGGTATATCAATGTGCCCGAGAAGCAATGGTTAGGGGAGAACTCCAGCGAGAAAGCGAGGCTCTCACAGTCTGGAATAGTTTCCGGGATGAGTCTACAGTAATATTGTTCCTTGAATATAATTGCTAACCCTCCACCTCTACCCTCTGGACGATCTTGTCGGATGATTTGAAAGCCCGAGGGGAGGGAGGTTACAACAGCCGGGTCAGAATCGGGTGTCAACCATGTTTCAGATAGAAATACTGCGTCCGGCGAGCGATCTTCTAGTAGAAACGAGATTTCCACCTTATGTTTTGGCAGAGATCTGCAGTTTAGTGAAAACATACGGTATTCCTGCTTCGGTGATTTAGTCTGCCACCGGGTAAAAGGGGCGTTGCAATGTGGACAAATGGTTGGAAGGGACGTTACCTCGTAGCGATGCAGCTCACAGACCGGACCTGAGGACCTCATGCCATGGAGAACCTCCGCACTGTAGGTTATGGGATGTTTGGCATAGGATGTAGGGGGGGTGGCCCCTGGCCCGGACTCGGCGCGGACGAGCGCAGACGAGCTTGCCTTATGCGCGCCTTCGGCGCGCATTCGTCGCGCCCGCTGCGCTCGTCCGCTGCGCTTCCTGTATGGACACATGATTTATAGCTGGCAGGGGGGATGAGATGTGGGCGTGGCCTGGCCAGGTGGGCGTGGCCTATGTCCTGGGCAATGGCGGCAGGGAAACCAAAACAAACCCTCGCCAGAGGAAGCTTGTAGCTCAGCTGTCAGAGGGCTCGTGAAAGCGCGAAGTGCTCAGTGCAGGTGAGTGCAAGTTTTTAAAAGGCAAAAGAAATTCTGTCACTTTATATTTAAAAAGCGCAAATTCGCTCTACTCCCGGCTCAAGCCTCAGGAGGTTCCGTTTTTTATAGATGCAGCGCTTGTAATCAGCGCTCTCTATATAGCGCGGGAAGGTAGGGGTGGGCGTGGCCTGGCCAGGTGGGCGTGGCCTATGTCCTGGGCAATGGCGGCAGGGAAACCAAAACAAACCCTCGCCAGAGGAAGCTTGTAGCTCAGCTGTCAGAGGGCTCGTGAAAGCGCGAAGTGCTCAGTGCAGGTGAGTGCAAGTTTTTAAAAGGCAAAAGAAATTCTGTCACTTTATATTTAAAAAGCGCAAATTCGCTCTACTCCCGGCTCAAGCCTCAGGAGGTTCCGTTTTTTATAGATGCAGCGCTTGTAATCAGCGCTCTCTATATAGCGCGGGAAGGTAGGGGTGGGCGTGGCCTGGCCAGGTGGGCGTGGCCTATGTCCTGGGCAATGGCGGCAGGGAAACCAAAACAAACCCTCGCCAGAGGAAGCTTGTAGCTCAGCTGTCAGAGGGCTCGTGAAAGCGCGAAGTGCTCAGTGCAGGTGAGTGCAAGTTTTTAAAAGGCAAAAGAAATTCTGTCACTTTATATTTAAAAAGCGCAAATTCGCTCTACTCCCGGCTCAAGCCTCAGGAGGTTCCGTTTTTTATAGATGCAGCGCTTGTAATCAGCGCTCTCTATATAGCGCGGGAAGGTAGGGGTGGGCGTGGCCTGGCCAGGTGGGCGTGGCCTATGTCCTGGGCAATGGCGGCAGGGAAACCAAAACAAACCCTCGCCAGAGGAAGCTTGTAGCTCAGCTGTCAGAGGGCTCGTGAAAGCGCGAAGTGCTCAGTGCAGGTGAGTGCAAGTTTTTAAAAGGCAAAAGAAATTCTGTCACTTTATATTTAAAAAGCGCAAATTCGCTCTACTCCCGGCTCAAGCCTCAGGAGGTTCCGTTTTTTATAGATGCAGCGCTTGTAATCAGCGCTCTCTATATAGCGCGGGAAGGTAGGGGTGGGCGTGGCCTGGCCAGGTGGGCGTGGCCTATGTCCTGGGCAATGGCGGCAGGGAAACCAAAACAAACCCTCGCCAGAGGAAGCTTGTAGCTCAGCTGTCAGAGGGCTCGTGAAAGCGCGAAGTGCTCAGTGCAGGTGAGTGCAAGTTTTAAAAAGGCAAAAGAAATTCTGTCACTTTATATTTAAAAAGCGCAAATTCGCTCTACTCCCGGCTCAAGCCTCAGGAGGTTCTGTTTTTTATAGATGCAGTGCTTGTAATCAGCGCTCTCTATATAGCGCGGGAAGGTAGGGGTGGGCATATGCAAGCAATTTAAAATAATTCTGGTACAGTGTACTGCTACTTAAAAGCTCCACTTTCTAAAAAACACTTTTGTCTAATTAATTCAACTAGAGGGCAAGACATTTGAAACATGGGCATTTATTTAGCATGCAGATCAACACACAGAAAGGGGCAATTTGCTTCTGCACACAAGACTATGCATTTTGCATTTGAAAAAACGAATTATCATGGACTGTTGGGTTTAATATTTCTCTGCACATATATATATATCAAGCAGCATGTTTAATGAACACTGCTTTTACCGTGCAAGGTATTACCTTTCTATCAACAGCTTGTCAAAGTACATAGGCGAGCCTTGTAACTAAATGCAAATTAAACTAATGTAAGGGACACATGGCAATGTATTAAGATGGTAGTGTGTCATAGTTATCCTTTTTAATCAAAATAGAACAATATATTCTGCTCCACCCTAACTATACACACTACCATCCAAAAAATAAAAAAACGAAATCACAATATACTTGCAGCTGTTGAAAGGGAAATAATGTTAAAATAACATAAAATGCAAACACATTTCATCATTGATTTTTTCCAACCAGGGGCAACATGTAATTTTGCATTGCAGCATAATTTATCGTGCAAGCCTTTCAATTCAACCTAGTAAAAGGGCCAAATTCACATATTATCAAACAGCCATTTATTTTCCAACTGAGTGGGTTAACTTACGTATGCTGGACTGCTGCATATTAAAACAACTACATTTGAGAAGAAAAAAAAAAGGTTCAGCTTGCATCAGGGAAAAAAAATAATGAGAACACATTTGTTTTAAAAGCACACGGTTGCCTGTCACTAATTAAAAGCACATGTTACTGTGCACTGTTGGGCAAGAATACCTACTCACAATCTGTGATCATTCTAAAACACCGGTCGAGTTGGAAAACCCTCAAAGAAATAATTAATGAAAACAGCCCGTAGCATGCATTCTAACCGGGCCATCTCCTTAAAATTTCACTCATTTTAAATCATGCATTCAAAAATAATTCTCCACACGTCTGTGGATGCATATTAAGTAGCACATTTAAAAGAACACTGCTTTCTCCGTGCAAACCCTTATCTCAATCCGACTGGTTGATTTATAACTTACCGACCTCCAAGAGTCAGACACACGAAACATCAGCTCCAAGGCAAACCCATACAAATTCGTAGACGCAATTCAAAAAGAATGTTAACTGAACAGAGCCCTACGCTCAGCACAAGATGTTATCTTTCCATCAAGAAGCTGACAAAGCACATAGGCAGACTCAGAAACCAATAAAAGTCAAATCAAATCATCAACCATCAAAACACTCACTGACTTTTATAGTCAGCCCAAATAACCATGCATGTTAAACAGCATGTTAAAATAAATACTGCCATCTCAATTCAAGATATTAACCCTTTGGCAGCTCAAACAAAATCATTCCCAATGACTGCAGTACATGGGAAATTTCAAGAAATTATCTCTCCTCGTTTCCACATTTTCTCATAACATGTACGCACATCTTCAAAACGTTATCCCCAAGCACCCGAAAGAGATCCAGCTCTCTCCTGCCTAACGTAATGATAACATGCCCTGTCCAAGCCATGACCACATGGCGCAATTCACAAGCCATATTTACAATGAAAGTCAACAAGTTCAAAAAATGACATGCTCCACACAAGGAATATATGCAAGGCGCAATTCACAAGGAACACAGCAAGTCAGAATGAGAACATGCTCCTCACAAGCCACAATTACATGGCGCTATTCACAAGCCATATTTACAAGGGGCTATTTACAAAGAACTCCACAAATCATATTACATTGAACACATTTCACATTGCACAGCATAAGCAGATGCAGCAAGCAATATAATGGGCAATTTAAAAGCATTTTTTATACATATTTCTACAAGTGGATCATCACAAAGATGTTACTGGCTCCCTCATGTAATGTCATCCTTCAACCCTGACAGTTCAAACACCAAAACGAAAACCATTTCTTCCACCCTGCTTAAGTCAAATGCCATGATGTACTGCAATCTCCTCACACTGCAACTGTTCAAGCCCATAGGTCACACAGGCTACATAAACTGCAAAACTACACCAGATGGAACTGGCACTCAGGGCACTCCCTCACAACACATGGGAACCTCTCCAAGCACATGGCCAGATTACACAAGATTCGTAAACGGACGACTACACCAGATGGAACTGGCGATCAGGGCACTCCCTCACAACACATGGGAAACTCTCCAAGCACATGGCCAGATCACACAGGATTCGTAAGCAGCCGACTACGCCAGATGTAATGACCGGATTTTCTGCTTAGATGGGATCAGCCCCTAAGGGCCCCTCTAACCCAGCCAGAACCTAACCACATCCCTCCTCAGGACCATCTATCCAGGCACCTGGGTACCTACCTGAGGATGGGGAACTCGCAATATACAAGCTCATATTATCAGAAACACCACTAAATCTATAGGGATACTAAGAATACTCACTGATTACTAAGGATATCCATGCCCTACACCACACTCATACCTTATAGTTTCGCGGCCACTCAGACCCAGACTAATCTACCCTGGGGCAGATATGACACACAATCTGGCGTGTCTACACACATGGGTCTGCAGCCCCAGTGCTCTCATTTTCCAAACGGTCCACAATCTGGCAGACCTCCACGCTGGTATTCCCCCCCAACGCTCTCATTTACACACGGTCCACAATCTGGCAGACCTCCACGCTGGTATTCCCCCCCAACGCTCTCATTAACGCCACTTACCAATGACGACCACTTTCCTATGGACACCTATGGTTTTCTCTCTATATGTTGGGAAGTCTCTCTCACTATTCACTAAGGGCTTGCTACTACAATATTAGGAGTTAGCCAATTACTAATATGTGCCTTCTGCTCCTGGCATCAAAGGTCCCCTCGCTTCCTATTTGCTTAATCACTCCTTACCTGATCGGGATTTCACATCCGTTCATGCAAACAATGCTCAACTAGAAGGGAAAAGTTACCCAGATTGAACAAGAATACAAGGCACATGTCAGTTCACTAAGAACTGGGGTTATCTTTTAATCACAACAATATAGACATATACACAGATCTGTATTATAATAGACACATCCACATGTAACTGACAAAAACTATAAATAGAACACACCGCTGCAAGGAAAAGGATTAGCAATAGAATGGCCTAGGGAATAAAGACAAGATTAAGATGTAAGTGTAAAGTAAACTAATATGACAGATTCGATATCACCTGATTAGTGTGGAGTCTTGTTCTAGCTGTCATCTGGGCTCCTCTCTCGTCTGTGTCTTGGCTCATCTCAGACTCTCTCTCTCTCCTGCACTCTTGGATACACCTCTGCGCTGATCACTTTGCACTGGATTTCTCTCCCCCACGGACTCTCTCTCCACATTCCAACTTCAATCTAATGGTTTCTGCATTTCTGATCACCGTTCATTCCACTAGCTTGTTCACTCTGTTTCAAGGTTTCTGTGCCAATGTCCAATTAACTCCAGCTGCTCCCACAGGTTAATCCAACCTCTACTTCAGTCTCTTCTAAAAGGCATTACTTCAGACTCCAGCTATTCACAACTCCTCCTGATAAGTAACTGCTTCTGACTGCTTCCTTCAGTTCCAGCTCACTGACTGTCTGTTTGTCTTCTCTCTGTTCCAAGCATTTTCTGTCTCTTCTCCTCTTGCAATTCCACTCCTCCAACTCTACCAACACTCTCTGCTTCTCCAATTCAACTCAGCTCTCTCTAGCTTGAACTCTCTCTCTCTCCTACTCCAACAGCTCCTCACTCTTCTACCACTCCAGCTCGACTCCCTGACTCCGCCTCTGCACTTCACTGATATAGAATGCTGTTTCCTCATGGAAAGTTCCAGCCAGCAGCTTCCTCCCACCAATCCCATGCACCAGGCTCCTTGCGCTAGACGCTCCCACAGTGACCAGCTGCTTGTTTCGTCTAGAGACCTGAGCCCAGGGACACTTCCTGATTAGATTCAGCTCTGGCCGGTTCTCTCCGGTCCGCTTAGGGCGAACAACAGCTTTAACTATAAACTTTACCTTTTCCCTGCAAGCCTCTCAGCCCCATCAACATGGAGTCTGTCTAGTTCTGGGCCTATACGCCTGAGAAGGATGAAATATCCCTTAGCTCTGTCAGAATACCTACATAAACCATACCAATGTGAAATATAAAGTCAGGACCACAGGATCCAACCTCTACTATAAGCAAGTATGTCAAAGCCAATAGGCAATAGACAGATTAGAGTCAAGAATAAGGGATCTATCATCATATTAAGCAGCTATCCTCTTCTAGGTCTGGAAAAAAAGGGCTTAAAAGGGCCAACATAAGCTAGGAATACATATCCTAGATGTGAGCAAGATTAAAGTCTATACCACTGCTAAATAGAGCCAAAAACCCTGTCAAGACAATGTGTCAGAAACTATATATGTGAAAGGCAGTATATGTGAGTGTTAGAGTATATAAATAACTATATGTGAGAGTGAGTGATTGTGAGAGTGGCTGGATGGATGAGTGTGTGCTTGTGTCAGTGATTGCATAAGAGAGTATGTATGTGTTAGTATCAGTATGAATAAGTGAGGTGGTGTGTGTAGAACTGTGATTAAATGAGAGTGGTATTGATTCTTTGCATGACTGACTAGGTGTGTGAGTAACTGTATGGATGAGTGGCGGTATGTGAGTGTCTGTATAGGTGTATGAGTGCATATGATAGTGCTGTATTGATGAGTGACTGCATGTATGAATGACTGTATGGGTGAATGAGTGGACATGTGTGTAGACTTAGGAATCAGTGAGTGGGGTATGTAGTAACTGGTATTGGTGTGTCTATGATTTCGAAAATGGTAGTCTGCATTTTAGAGTGGGTGTATCAAAGGTTATAGTAGGGTATGAGGAGATGCATTAGATTATCACATGGATGATGTCACCAGTGATGTCATTTGAGATGTCATCAGTGATGTCACTGACCATGTCATCAATGATGTAATATGTGACATCATCAGCAGTGCATTGCGGGGGCGCGAGTTATACTTAGCTCAACTAACTATAACGGCCAAATTTCTCTGGTTTTGTATGAGTGAAATGTCCAACTAACTATAACGTCTCTGAAACTTGTGGTTTTTTCAGTGAATTTCAAAGGTTTTTTAAATGCTAATTTCTAACCATAACGTCTCTGAAACCTATTGTTTTTTCAGTGAATTTCAAAGGTTTTTTAAATGCTCATTTCTAACTATAATGTCCCTGAAACCTGTGTTTTTTCAGTCAATTTCTAAGGTTTTTTCAATGCTAATTTCCAACTATGCCTACAGAGGTAGGGCATGTGAAGAAAGATGAACAAAGGCGAAGCAAGATTCAAGAGAAATGCAGAAAGAGGCAACAGAATTCCAGAAAGATGAAGAAAAGTGTAGAAAGAAGTAAGTGATATGCAGAAAAAACAAACAGAGGTGCAGAAAAGGTCCTTGTTTTAAAGTCATCCTGTGCCCCCAACTTTTTACTGACTGGTACTGGTGGTAACTGACTCTGACTAAAGAGGCCCGGAGCAGTGCTATACTGAAAGACACTTTGAATACAGTGAAAACACCAACATACACTAGGGTACACTATGGGTTGGGGTATCCCTGTGATTGGCATGACCTTCCCTGCAAGGCCCTAGTACATAATAAGGCAGGGGGATTACAACTACCTCTAACCCAGAGGTGCAGAAAGAGGCAAGAGAGGTGTAGAAACAGGCAGAAAAGGTGCAGAAGCAGGGAACAGGGGTGCAGAAAAAGGCAAGTGAGGAGCAGAAAGGAATAAGAGCAGTGTAGAAAGTACCAACAGAGGTGCAACAAGAAGCAAGAGGGTGCAGAAAAAGGTAGGAGGAGTACACAGAGGCAACAGTGGTGCAGAAAGAGGCAAGAGATCTGCAGAAAACAGCAACAGAGGTGCTGAAAGATGTAACAGAGGTGTAGAAAGCAGCAAGAGAAGTACAGAAAGAGGCAAGTGAGGTACAGAAAAAAAGCAAGAGCAGTGCAGAAAGAAGCAACAGAGGTGCTGAAAGAGGCACTAGGGGTGCAGAAAGAAGCAAATGAAGTGCAGAAAGAGGCAACAGGGGCGCAGAAAAATGCAATAGAACTGAAGAACAAGCTAAGAGATTTGCTGAAAGAAGCAATAGGGGTTTAGAAAGAAGGAAGAGAAGTGCAGAAAGAAGCAAAAGAGGTGCTGAAAGAGGCACAAAGGTTGCAAAAAGAGGCAAGAGCACTGCAGAAAGAAACAACAGAGGTACAGAAAGAGGCAATAGTGGTGCAGAAATAGGGAAGAGAGGTGTAGAAAGAGGAAACAGAGTTGCACAAATAGGGAAGAGGGTGCAGAGAGGGGTGGGAGGGGTGTAGAAACAGGCAAAAGAGGTGCTGGAAGAGGCAACATAGGTGCAGAAATAAGCAAATGAATTGCACAAAGAGGCAATAGAGGTGCAGAAAGACGCAAGAGAGTTACAGAAACAAGCAAGAGAAGTGCGGAAAGAGGCAAGAGAATTGCTGAAAGAAGCAACAGAGGTTTAGAAAGAAGCAGGAAAAGTGCAGAAAGAGGCAAGTGAGGTGCAGAAAAAAGCAAGAGCAGTGCAGAAAGAACCAACAGAGTTGCAAAAAAGATGCAGGAGGGGTGCAGAAAGAGATAGGAGAGGTGCACAAAGAGGCAAGAGAGGTACAGAAAGAGGCAGGATGGGTGCAAAAAGAAGGAACAGAAGTGCAGAAAGAGAGAAGAGAATTGCTGAAAGAAGCAACAGAGGTGTAGAAAGAAGCAAGAGGAGTGCAGAAAGAGACTAGTGAGGTACAGAAGGAAGCAAGAGCAGTGCAGAAAGAACCAACATAGGTGTTAAAAGAGGCTTGAAAGGTGCAGAAAGAGCAAGAAAACTGCAGAAAGACGTAACAGAGGTACAGAAAGAGGCAAGAGATGTGCAGAAACAGGAAGGAAAGGTGCAGAAACAGGGAACAGGGGTGCATAAAGAGGCAAGAGAGGTGCAGAAACAGAAATGAGGGGTGCAGAAAGGGGCAAGAGATCTGCAGAAAAATGCAATAGAGGTGCTGAAAGATGCAAGTGAGGTGCAGAAAGAGGCAAGAGATCTGCAGAAAAAAAGCAACAGAGGTCCTGAAAGAGGCAAGTAAGGTGCAGAAAGAAGCAATAGAAGTGCAAAAAGAAGCAACAAAGGTGCAGAAAGAGGCAAGAGCAGTGCAGAAAGAAAAAAGAGAAGTGCAGAAAGAAGCAACAGAGGTGCAAAAGGAGGCATGAGGGGAGCGGATAGAAGGAAGAGAAGTGCAGAAAGCAGCAACAGAGGTACAGAAAGAGGCAAGAGTGCTGCAGAAGTAGGGAATAGAGGTGTAGGAAGAGGCAAGAGAGTTGCACAAATAGGGAAGAGGGGTGCAGAAAGAGGCAGGAGCGGTGCCAAAAGAAGCAACAACTGTGCCAAAAGAGGAAAAAGAGGTGCAGAAAGAAGCAAGTGAAGTGCAGAAAGAGGCAACAGAGGTACAGAAAGAAGCAACAGAGGTCCTGAAAGAGGCACAATGGGTGTAGAAAGAAGAAAGAGAAGTGCAGAAAGAAGCAACAGAGGTGCAAAAGGAGGCATGAGGGGAGCGGATAGAAGGAAGAGAAGTGCAGAAAGCAGAAACAGAGGTACAGAAAGAGGGAAGAGTGCTGCAGAAGTAGGGAATAGAGGTGTAGGAAGAGGCAAGAGAGTTGCACAAATAGGGAAGAGGGGTGCAGAAAGGGGCAGGAGGGGTGCAGAAAGAATTAACAGAGGAGCCTAAAGAGGCAAGAGAGGTGCAGAAAGAAGAAAATGAAGTGCAGAAAGAGGCAACAGGGGCGCAGAAAAACGCAACAGAGGTGCAGAAACAAGCAAGAGAAGTGCAGAAAAAGCTAAGTGAATTGCTGAAAAAATCAATAGGGGTTTAGAAAGAAGGAAGAGAAGTGCAGAAAGAAGCAAAAGAGGTGCTGAAAGGGGCAGGCAGGGTGCAGAAAGAGGCAAGAGCAGTGCAGAAAGAAGCAACAGAGGTACAGAAAGAGGCAATAGTGGTGCAGAAATAGGGAAGAGCGGTGTAGAAAGAGGCAACAGAGTTGCACAAATAGGGAAGAGGGGTGAAGAGAGGGGCAGGAGGGGTGCAGAAACAGGCAAATGAGGAGCTGGAAGAGGCAATAGAGATACAGAAAGAAGCAAGTGAATTGCACAAAGAGGCTAGAGAGGTGCAGAAAGATGCAAGACAGGTACAGAAACAAGCAAGAGAAGTGCAGAAAGACGCAAGACAATTGCTGAAAAAAGCAACAGAGGTTTAGAAAAAAGCAGGAAAAGTGCAGAAAGAGTCAAGTGAGGTGCAGAAAGAAGCAAGAGCAGTACAGAAAGAACCAACAGAGGTGCACAAAGAGGCAAGAGAGGTACAGAAAGAGGCAGGAGGGGTGCAAAAAGAAGGAAGAGAAGTACAGAAAGAGGGAAGAGAATTGCTGAAAGAAGCAACAGAGGTGTAGAAAGAATCAATAGAAGTGCAGAAAGAGACAAGTGAGGTACAGAAAGAAGCAAGAGCAGTCCAATAAGAACCATCAGAGGTGCTAAAAGAGGCTTGAAAGGTTCATAAAGAGCAAGAGAACTGCAGAAAGACGTAACAGAGGTACAGAAAGAGGCAAGAGATGTGTAGAAACAGGAAGGAAAGGTGTAGAAACAGGGAACCAGGGTGCAGAAAGAGGCAAGAGAGGTGCAGAAACAGAAAAGAGGGGTGCAGAAAGGGGAAAGAGATTTGCCGAAAAAAGCAATAGAGGTGCTGAAAGATGCAAGTAAGTGAGGTGCAGAAAGAGGCAAGAGATCTGCATTAAAAAGCAACAGAGGTGCTGAAAGAGGCAAGTGAGGTGCAGAAAGAAGCAATAGAAGTGCAGAAAGAAGCAACAAAGGTCCAGAAAGAGGCAAGTGGTGTGCAGAAAGAGGAGAGGGAAGTACAGCAAGAAGCAAAAGAGGAGCTCAAATATGCAAGAGGGATGCAGGAAGAGGCAAGTGCAGTGAAGAAAGAACGTAGAGAAGTGCAGAAAGAAACAACAGAGGTGCAAAAGAAGGCATGAGGGGAGCAGAAAGAAGGAAGAGAAGTGTAGAAAGAAGCAACAGAGGTACAGAAAGAGGTAAGAGTGCTGCAGAAAGAGGGAAGAGAGGTGTAGAAAGAGGCAAGAGAGTTGCACAAATAGGGAAGATGTGTACAGAAAGAGGCAGGAGGGGTACAGAAAGAAGCAACAGCTGTGCCAAAAGTGGCGACAGAGGTGCAGAAAGAAGCAAGTGAAGTGCAGAAAGAGACATCAGAGGTACAGAAAGAAGCAACAGAGGTGCTGAAAGAGGCACAATGAGTGTAGAAAGAAGGAAGAGAAGTGCAGAAAGAAGCAACAGAGGTGCTGAAAGAGGCATGAAGGGTGCAGAAAGAAGTAAGAGAAGTGCAAAAAACAGTGGTGCAGAAAGAGGGAAGAGAGGTGTAGAAAGAGGCAAGAGAGTTGCACAATTAGGGAAGAGGGGTGCAGAAAGAATTAACAGAGGAGCCTAAAGAGGCAAGAGAGGTGCAGAAAGAAGCAAATGAAGTGCAGAAAGAGGCAACAGGAGGGCAGAAAAACGCAACAGGGGTTTAGAAAGAAGCAAGAGAAGTGCAGAAAGAGGCAAGTAAGGTGCAGAAAGAAGCAGGAGCAGTGCAGAAAGAACCAACAGAAGTGTAAAAAGAGGCAAGAGGGGTGCAGAAAGAGGACAGAGGGTGTAGAAAGAAGGAAGAGAAGTACAGAGAGGCAAGAGAATTGCAGAAAGAAGCAAAAGAGGTGGAGAAATAAGCAAGAGAAGTACAGAAAGAGGCAAGTGAGGTGCAGGAAAAGGAAGCGCAGTGCAGAAAGAACCAACAGAGGTGCTTAAACAGGAGCAAAGGGTGCAGAAATAGTAAGAAAACTGCAGAAAGAGGTAACAGAGGTACAGAAAGAGGCAAGAGATATGCAGAAACAGGCAAGAAAGGTGCAGAAACAGGGAACGGGGTGCAGAAGGAGGCATGAGAGGTTCAGAAAGAGAAAAGAGGGATGCAGAAAGGGGCAAGAGATATGGAGAAAAAAGAGAGAGGTGCTGAAAGACGCAAGTGAGGTGCAGAAAGAGGCAAGAGATCAGCAGAAAAAAGTAACAAAGGTGCTGAAAGAGGCTAGTGAGGTGCAGAAAGAGCAAGAGAGGTATAGAAAGAGGCAGGAAATGTGCAGAAACAGGGAACAGTGGTGCAGAAAGAGGCAAGAAATCTGCGGAAAAAAGCAACACAGGTGCTGAAAGAGGCAAGAGGATTGTAGAAAGAAAGAAGAGAAGTGCAGAAAGAGGCAAGAGAATTGCTGAAAGATGTAACAGAGGTGTAGAAAGAAGCAAGAGAAGTGCAGAAAGAGGCAAGTGAGGTACAGAAAAAAGCAAGAGCAGTGCAGAAAGAACCAACAGAGGTGCTGAAAGAGGCAACAAATGTGCAGAAGGAAGCACCAGGGGTGCAGAAGGAGGCACAAGGGGTGCTGATAGAAGGAAGAAGAGTGCAGAAAGAAGCAACAGAGGTGCTAAAAGAGGCCCTAGGGGTGCAGAAAGAAGCAAAAGAGGTGCTGAAAGGGGCAGGCAGGGTGCAGAAAGAGGCAAGAGCAGTGTAGAAAGAAGCAACAGAGGTACAGAAAGAGGCAATAGTGGTGCAGAAATAGGGAAGAGCGGTGTAGAAAGAGGCAACAGAGTTGCACAAATAGGGAAGAGGAGTGCAGAGAGGGGCAGGAGGGGTGCAGAAACAGGCAAATGAGGAGCTGGAAGAGACAATAGAGATACAGAAAGAAGCAAGTGAATTGCACAAAGAGGCTAGAGAGGTGCAGAAAGATGCAAGAGAGATACAGAAACAAGCAAGAGAAGTGCAGAAAGAGGCAAGACAATTGCTGAAAAAAGCAACAGAGGTTTAGAAAAAAACAGGAAAAGTGCAGAAAGAGGCAAGTGAGGTGCAGAAAGAAGCAAGAGCAGTACAGAAAGAACCAACAGAGGTGCACAAAGAGGAAAGAGCGGTACAGAAATAGGCAGGAGGGGTGCAAAAAGAAGGAAGAGAAGTGCAGAAAGAGGGAAGAGAATTGCTGAAAGAAGCAACAGAGGTGTAGAAAGAATCAATAGAAGTGCAGAAAGAGACAAGACAATTGCTGAAAAAAGCAACAGAGGTTTAGAAAAAAGCAGGAAAAGTGCAGAAAGAGGCAAGTGAGGTGCAGAAAGAAGCAAGAGCAGTACAGAAAGAACCAACAGAAGTGCACAAAGAGGCAAGCGAGGTACAGAAAGAGGCAGGAGGGGTGCAAAAAGAAGGAAGAGAAGTACAGAAAGAGGGAAGAGAATTGCTTAAAGAAGCAACAGAGGTGTAGAAAGAATCAATAGAAGTGCAGAAAGAGACAAGTGAGGTACAGAAAGAAGCAAGAGCAGTCCAGAAAGAACCAGCAGAGGTGCTAAAAGAGGCTTGAAAGGTTCATAAAGAGCAAGAGAACTGCAGAAAGACGTAACAGAGGTACAGAAAGAGGCAATAGATGTGCAGAAACAGGAAAGAACGGTGCAGAAACAGGGAACAGGGGTGCAGAAAGAGGCAAGAGAGCTTCAGAAACAGAAAAGAGGGGTGCAGAAAGGGGAAAGAGATCTGCAGAAAAAAGCAAGAGGTGCTGAAAGAGGCAAGTGAGGTGCAGAAAGAAGCAATAGAAGTGCAGAAAGAAGCAACAAAGGTGCAGAAAGAGGCAAGTGGTGTGCAGAAAGAGGAGAGGGAAGTGCAGCAAGAAGCAAAAGAGGAGCTCAAAGATGCAAGAGGGATGCAGAAAGAGGCAAGTGCAGTGAAGAAAGAACGTAGAGAAGTGCAGAAAGAAGCAACAGAGTTGCAAAAGGAGGCATGAGGGGAGCAGAAAGAAGGAAGAGAAGTGTAGAAAGAAGCAACAGAGGTACAGAAAGAGGTAAGAGTGCTGCAGAAAGAGGGAAGAGAGGTGTAGAAAGAGGCAAGAAAGTTGCACAAATAGGGAAGAGGGGTACAGAAAGAGGCAGGAGGGGTACAGAAAGAAGCAACAGCTGTGCCAAAAGTGGCGACAGAGGTGCAGAAAGAAGCAAGTGAAGTGCAGAAAGAGACTAAGCATGGGCGGAAAATCCGTTACGCTCGCGGATTTTGCGGATTTTCGGTAAATTCGCAATCCGCGAGATTAGCGAATTTCCCGCAAAATCCGCAAATTCGCACGCAGCGGATTTTTTTTCTTTGCCGTGTAAGTTCACAATTGCGAACACGTAGGTGCGGCGGGCAGCAACAATCTCGCACTCGCGAAATTACAAAAATTGCAATTCCGCACAAGAAATCTACTAGCAAGCAGCATAGACCTTCTGAAAATGATTATTTTTATCAGAATAACTCCTCAGGTTGACATTTGCCTGCACTTTTTTAGATTTGAGGCCTTTTGATTTTCTTTGGATAACTTTTGGATTAGAAATCAACTTTCTCATATAAGCTTGGTGGGGCATTACAGTTGCTGTAATGCTGCTCTGCAGAAAAACGAGTTTTGCAAAAGTGAAAGCAGGTTTAAAAGTTCAAACTCATCATTAGTAACCGTTCCCTGTAGTGCTTCCTGACAAGGGCCCCTCCAAAGTTCAGTTGCTAGTTGCAACAATTGTATGACCCTGCTCTGACCCTCACAGCAGGCTCATAGAATAGCTACAAGTTGGCCACAAAGGTCCTGGAAAAAAAATTGCACTGCAACAGAAAGCAAATTACAGATAAGGATGCAGGTGCCAGACTGGAATTTTACAACAGTGACACATTAATAAATCAACCCCAAATTAATTCATGTCAGTTGAAGCAGGCAGGTGTGCTTGCTTTTTCCCCCCATAATCTACAGTGATGATGAACCAGAGGGTGGCATAAGGCATTGATGTACCAGAGGGTGGCATGGGTAAAACAGAGGGTTGCAGGGATGAAACAGAGGGTGCTGGGAACCTATGATGATGAACCAGACGTAGAAACAACATAATCGTGGCCGTTGCGAGCCGACATGTAAGTTCGCGATTGCGAACTGTTACAAAACCCTCGCGAACTGTCAGAAATCCTTGCGAACTGGCAGAAATCATTGCGAACACAAAAAAAAAATCTGCAAATTCGCGAGAATTCACGGGTTTTGTGGATTGCGAGTTCACAAATTCGCAAAATTCCCGAACGCCAGATTCGCAAAATTCGCCCATGCTTAAAAGAGACATCAGAGGTACAGAAAGAAGCAACAGAGGTGCTGAAAGAGGCACAATGAGTGTAGAAAGAAGGAAGAGAAGTGTAGAAAGAAGCAACAGAGGTGCTGAAAGAGGCATGAAGGGTGCAGAAAGAAGTAAGAGAAGTGCAAAAAATAGTGGTGCAGAAAGAGGGAAGGGAGGTGTAGAAAGAGGCAAGAGAGTTGCACAATTAGGGAAGAGGGGTGCAGAAAGAATTAACAGAGGAGCCTAAAGAGGCAAGAGAGGTGCAGAAAGAAGCAAATGAAGTGCAGAAAGAGGCAACAGGAGGGCAGAAAAACGCAACAGGGGTTTAGAAAGAAGCAAGAGAAGTGCAGAAGGAGGCAAGTGAGGTGCAGAAAGAAGCAGGAGCAGTCCAGAAAGAACCAACAGAAGTGTAAAAAGAGGCAAGAGGGGTGCAGAAAAAGGTAGGAGGGGCGCACAAAGAGGCAAGAGAGGTACAGAAAGAGGACGGAGGGGTGTAGAAAGAAGGAAGAGAAGTACAGAGAGGCAAGAGAATTGCTGAAAGAAGCAACAGAGGTGGAGAAATAAGCAAGAGAAGTACAGAAAGAGGCAAGTGAGGTGCAGGAAAAGGAAGAGCAGTGCATAAAGAACCAACAGAGGTGCTTAAACAGGAGCAAAGGGTGCAGAAATAGTAAGAAAACTGCAGAAAGAGGTAACAGAGGTACAGAAAGAGGCAAGAGATATGCAGAAACGGGCAAGAAAGGTGCAGAAACAGGGAACGGGGTGCAGAAGGAGGCAAGAGAGGTGCAGAAAGAGAAAAGAGGGATGCAGAAAGGGGCAAGAGATATGGAGAAAAAAGAGAGAGGTGCTGAAAGACACAAGTGAGGTGCAGAAAGAGGCAAGAGATCAGCAGAAAAAAGTAACAAAGGTGCTGAAAGAGGCTAGTGAGGTGCAGAAAGAGCAAGAGAGGTATAGAAAGAGGCAGGAAATGTGAAGAAATGGAACAGTGGTGCAGAAAGAGGCAAGAAATCTGCGGAAAAAAGCAACACAGGTGCTGAAAGAGGCAAGAAGATTGTAGAAAGAAAGAAGAGAAGTGCAGAAAGAGGCAAGAGAATTGCTGAAAGATGTAACAGAGGTGTAGAAAGAAGCAAGAGAAGTACAGAAAGAGGCAAGTGAGGTACAGAAAAAAGCAAGAGCAGTGCAGAAAGAACAAACAGAGGGGCTGAAAGAGGCAACAAATGTGCAGAAGGAAGCACCAGGGGTGCATAAGGAGGCACAAGGGGTGCTGATAGAAGGAAGAAGAGTGCAGAAAGAAGCAACAGAGGTGCTAAAAGAGGCACTAGGGGTGCAGAAAGAAGCAAATGAAGTGCAGAAAGAGACAGCAGGGGCGCAGAAAAACGCAACAGAGGTGCAGAAACAAGCAAGAGAAGTGCAGAAAAAGCTAAGAGAATTGCTGAAAGAATCAATGGGGTTTAGAAAAAAGTAAGCGAAGTGCAGAAAGAAGCAAAAGAGGTGCTGAAAGAGGCACGTAGGGTGCAGAAAGAGGCGAGAGCAGTGCAGAAAGAAGCAACAGAGGTACAGAAAGAGGTGATAGTGGTGCAGAAATAGGGAAGAGAGGTGTAGAAAGAGGCAACAGAGTTGCACAAATAGGGAAGAGGGGTGCAGAGAGGGGCAGGAGGGGTGCAGAAACAGGCAAAAGAGGTGCTGGAAGAGGCAACATAGGTACAGAAAGAAGCAAGTGAATTGCACAAAGAGGCAAGAGAGGTGCAGAAAGATGCAAGAGAGGTACAGAAACAAGCAAGAGAAGTGCAGAAAGTGGCAAGAGAATTGCTGAAAGAAGCAACATAGGTTTAGAAAAAAGCAGGAAAGTACAGAAAGAGGCAAGTGTGGTACAGAAAGAGGCAGAAGGGGTGCAAAAAGAAGGAAGAGAAGTGCAGAAAGAGGGAAGAAAATTGCTGAAAGAAGCAACAGAGGTGTAGAAAGAATCAAGAGAAGTGCAGAAAGAGACAAGTGAGGTACAGAAAGAAGCAAGAGCAGTGCAGAAAGAACCAACAGAGGTGCTAAAAGAGGCTTGAAAGGTTCAGAAAGAGCAAGAGAACTGCAGAAAGACGTACCAGAGGTACAAAAAGAGGCAAGAGATGTGCAGAAACAGGAGGGAAAGGTGCAGAAACAGGGAATAGGGGTGCAGAAAGAGGCAACAGAGGTACAGAAAGAAGCAACAGAGGTGCTGATAGAGGCGCAATGGGTATAGAAAGAAGGAAGATAATTGCAGAAAGAAGCAACAGAGGTGCTAAAAGAGGCACTAGGGGTGCAGAAAGAAGCAAATGAAGTGCAGAAAGAGACAGCAGGGGCGCAGAAAAACGCAACAGAGGTGCAGAAACAAGCAAGAGAAGTGCAGAAAAAGCTAAGAGAATTGCTGAAAGAATCAATGGGGTTTAGAAAAAAGTAAGCGAAGTGCAGAAAGAAGCAAAAGAGGTGCTGAAAGAGGCACGTAGGGTGCAGAAAGAGGCGAGAGCAGTGCAGAAAGAAGCAACAGAGGTACAGAAAGAGGTGATAGTGGTGCAGAAATAGGGAAGAGAGGTGTAGAAAGAGGCAACAGAGTTGCACAAATAGGGAAGAGGGGTGCAGAGAGGGGCAGGAGGGGTGCAGAAACAGGCAAAAGAGGTGCTGGAAGAGGCAACATAGGTACAGAAAGAAACAAGTGAATTGCACAAAGAGGCAAGAGAGGTGCAGAAAGATGCAAGAGAGGTACAGAAACAAGCAAGAGAAGTGCAGAAAGTGGCAAGAGAATTGCTGAAAGAAGCAACATAGGTTTAGAAAAAAGCAGGAAAGTACAGAAAGAGGCAAGTGTGGTACAGAAAGAGGCAGAAGGGGTGCAAAAAGAAGGAAGAGAAGTGCAGAAAGAGGGAAGAAAATTGCTGAAAGAAGCAACAGAGGTGTAGAAAGAATCAAGAGAAGTGCAGAAAGAGACAAGTGAGGTACAGAAAGAAGCAAGAGCAGTGCAGAAAGAACCAACAGAGGTGCTAAAAGAGGCTTGAAAGGTTCAGAAAGAGCAAGAGAACTGCAGAAAGACGTACCAGAGGTACAAAAAGAGGCAAGAGATGTGCAGAAACAGGAGGGAAAGGTGCAGAAACAGGGAATAGGGGTGCAGAAAGAGGCAACAGAGGTACAGAAAGAAGCAACAGAGGTGCTGATAGAGGCGCAATGGGTATAGAAAGAAGGAAGATAATTGCAGAAAAAAGCAACAGAGGTGCTAAAAGAGGCATAAAGGGTGCAGAAAGAAGTAAGAGAAGTGCAGAAAATAGAAACAGAGGCCCAGAAAGAGGCAATAGTGGTGCAGAAAGAGGGAAGAGTGGTGTAGAAAGAGGCAAGAGAGTTGCACAAGTAGGGAAGAGGCAGGAGGGGTGCAGAAAGAATTAACAGAGGAGCCTAAAGAGGCAAGAGAGGTGTAGAAAGATGCAAATGAAGCGCAGAAAGAGGCAACAGGGGTGCAGAAACAAGCAAGAGTAGTGCTGAAAAAGCTAAGAGGTTTGCTGAAAGAAGCAACAAGGGTTTAGAAAGAAGCAAGAGAAGTGCAGAAAGAGGCAAGTTAGGTCCAGAAAGAAGCAGGAGCAGTGCAGAAAGAACCAACAAAAGTGTAAAAAGAGGCAAGAAGGGTGCAGAAAAAGGTAGGAGGGGCGCACAAAGAGGCAAGAGAGGTACAGAAAGAGGACGGAGGGATGCAGAAAGAAAGAAGAGAAGTACAGAAAGAGGCAAGAGAATTGCTGAAAGAAGCAACAAAGGTGTAGAAATAAGCAAGAGAAGTACAGAAAGAGGCAAGTGAGGTGCAGGAAAAGCAAGAGCAGTGCAGAAAGAACCAACAGAGGTGCTGAAACAGGAGCAAAGGGTGCAGAAAGAGTAAGAAAACTGCAGAAAGAGGTAACAGAGGTACAGAAAGAGGAAAGAGATATGCAGAAACAGGCAAGAAAGGTGCAGAAACAGGGAACGGGGTGCAGAAGGAGGCAAGAGAGGTGCAGAAAGAGAAAAGAGGGATGCAGAAAGGGGCAAGAGATATGCAGAAAAAAGTGAGAGGGGTGAGGAAAGATGCAAGTGAGGTACAGAAAGAGGCGAGAGATAGCAGAAAAAAGTAACAAAGGTGCTGAAAGAGGCAAGTGAGGTACAGAAAGAGCAAGAGAGGTACAGAAAGAGGCAATAGAAGTGCAGAAAGAAGCAAAAGAGGTGCTCAAAGAGGCAAGAGGGATGCAGAAAGAGGCAAGAGCAGTGAAGAAAAAAGCAACAGGGGTGCAAAACGAGGCACGAGGGGTGCAGAAAGAAGGAATAGAATTGCAGAAAGAAGCAACAGTAGTGCTGAAAGAGGCACAACGGGTGCAGAAAGAGGCAATAGAAGTGCAGAAAGAAGCAACAGAAGTACAGAAAGAGGCAAGAGTTGTGTAGAAAGAGAGAAGAGAGGTGTAGAAAGAGGCAAGAGATTTGCACAAATAGCGAATAGGGGTGCAGAAAGAGGTAGGAGGGGTGCAGAAAGGGGCAACAGAGGTTCAAAGTGAGGCAAGAGAGATGCAAAAAGAGGGAAGTGAAGTGCAGCCATCGGGAACAGAGGTGAAGAAAGATGCAAGAGAGGTGCAGAAAGAAGCAAGAGAGGTGCAGAAAGAGGCAAGCGAGGTACAGAAAGAAGTAAGAGCAATGCAGAAAGAACCAACTGAGGAACAAAAAGAGGCAAGAAGAGTGCAGAAAGAGGTTGGAGAGGTACACAAAGAGACAAGAGAGGTACAGAAAGAGGCAGGAGGGGTACAAAAAGAAGGAGGAGAAGTGCAGAAAGAGGCAAGAGAAATGCTGAAAGAAGCAACAGAGGTGTAGAACGAAGCAAGAGAAGTGCAGAAAGAGACAAGTGAGCTTCAGAAAGAGGCAAGAGGAGTGCAGAAAAAGAAAGGAGGGGTGCAAAATGAGGCAAGAGAGGTACAGAAAGAGGCCGGAGGGGTGCAGAAAGAAGGAAGAGAAGTGCAGAAAGAGGCAAGAGAATTGCTGAAAGAAGCAACAGAGGTGTAGAAAGAAGCAAATGAAGTGCAAAAATAGGCAAGTGAGGTGCAGAAAAAAGCAAGAGCAGTGCAGAAAGAACCAACAGAGGTGCTGAAAGAGGCACGATGAATGCAGAAAGACCAAGAGAAGTGCAGAAAGAAGCAACAGAGGTGCCAAAAGAGGCAAATTAGGTGCAGAAAGAAGCAAGAGAGGTGCAGAAAGAAGGAAGAGAAGTGCAGAAAAAAGTAACAGAGGTGCAGAAAGAGGTAAAAAAAAAGGTGCCAATGTTTGCATTCGGAGTTTTAAAAAAAACTGCATAGTTATGATAAAATAATAATTGCAGGCAATCATTATTCGCTGATAATTGCATGTACCACAGCACAGTCGTATCACATCTCTTGCAAAAGATGTGTTATAGGAGCGGTTTGGTTCGGGGGTGGCCTACGATCTATATAATTATTCATGCTCCTTAGGTGATTCATTTGTAGTGTTTCGCCTTGAGCACGCACCAAGGGAAATGAACATTAAACTTTTCTAAAATGGAGAAGAATAGTCCATTTTCTGTTTTCTCTCATGTACTCCTCACTCGTGCAATGCCACCCCCATTAAGGGACTGTAAAAACGTGTCACATGTTTACGTTAGTCTTTTGAAGCCAGTGGAAGCTGATTGCTGTCAACACATCTATCTTTCTACATCAGCATGTGCTTTTCGCTCAGAAGTCTATATTTAAACAGTGCAAAACTAGAGATGTTTCCAGTGAAATTTTGGATGCAAAATTCTTAGGCAAACTTAAAACCGATCCACGGTAATGTAAGGCTGGATGGCTCGCATTGGAGTCATGTATTTCACATACTTTAAATGCCGTTCAGTCATACTTCCAGCACTTTGTTTTTGACCGACAACCCTATGTCTCTTCTATCTTTCTCCTGGCAGCCTGCGTTTCTAGGGTGTATACTGGTAAAATGAAGTGAGCCATGCGCAAGTTAACTTGCATTGCCGTAAGTGTTGCATGAAATATCAATTTCTGCTGAGGCTCCTGGGTATCTTCAGTAATCAACGCCTTGCTTACAATTTAAGAAATAATGAAATAGCCAAGGATAATGCACATTTTTCAATGTGGACATTCGAGGGAATGTAGACAGTTTTCAGCAGTTCTCCTCCCAAGGGACTTTTCTTCTGTATAGGTCATAACACTTCGTGTATCAGTTGGCGAAACTGCATTTGTTTGGTTTAGCCTTTCGGTTTGGTATATAAGAACTGCTTGTGGTTTCTAAAAAATAAAAACAAATAGTGGATTCACATTAATTGCTGAAGACCTCACACACAGGCGTTTCTGTACCCTTTTGAGAATATTTTTACTTTGTCAAATGTATTCTGAAACCCTGCTAGTTCAAGCTGAGTTGTTGAAGACCTTTTCCTCTGGGTTTCAGTTGCACATGGATCCTTCCATGACAGCAACATGCCAACTTCTTGTTTTAATCTCTTCTTCCATCGTCTCTGTCTCTATCTCTTTGCCTCTATCCCTCCCTTCTTCCTTTTGTCCCCTCTCCACCCGATCTCTCTCGTTTATGCCTTACTTACGGTCTCTCTCGCACACTCCCTCGTGCCCTATCTTTTGCGTGTTTTAATTTCGCCTCTCTCGTGCTTTCTTACCGCATCCCCCAACGATCTCTCTGTTTGTTCCATGTTCACAGTTTTGTAGGCCAGTACTCCCACTTCGGGGCATTTCCTGAAACGAGAATATAATTTGCTTGTCCCCCACTGCGAGCCTCACAGGCGCAGGTGCGTGGACTGCCGCAGAGACAGGATTGAGACGAAAAAGGAATATCCCATTAACAACTGGGAAGTGCAGGAATGTGGACTCCTGTCTGAGGCCAGCAGCTGATGAATAGCTCGTCCAGTGGTCTCCGCCATCACACACACACCCCACACACACAACCCCCCCACACCCCCCCCCACACACAACCCCCCACACACACACAACCCACCACACACACAACCCCACACACACAACCCCACATATACAACCCCACATACACAACCCCCCACACACACAACCCCCATACACAACCCCCCCCACACCCCCCACACACAACCCCCCCACACACAACCCCCCACACACAACCCCCCCCACACACACACAAACCTCCCACACACACAACCCCCCACACACACAACCCCACACACACAACCCCCCCCACACACAACCACACACACACATAACCACACACAGAACCACACACACAACCACACACACAACCACACACAACCACACACACAACCACACACAAAACCCCACAACCACACACACAACCCCAAACACAACACACACAACCACACACACAACCCCACACCCACAACCACACTCACACAACCACACACTCAACCACACACACAACCACACACAACCACACAAAGCCCCAAAACCACACACACAGCCCCACACACACAACCCCACACACACAACCACACTCACACAACCACACTCACACAACCACACACAACCACACACACAATCACACTCACAACCACAACCACACACACAACCACACACACAACCATCTATCTATCTATCTATCTATCTATCTATCTATCTATCTATCTATCTATCTATCTATCTATCTATCTATCTATCTATCTATCTATCTATCTATCTATCTATCTATCTATCTATCTATCTATCTATCTATCTATCTATCTATCTATCTATCTATCTATCTATCTATCTATCTATCTATCTATCTACCTACCTACCTACCTACCTACCTATCTATCTATCTATCTATCTATCTATCTATCTATCTATCTATCTATCTATCTATCTATCTATCTATCTATCTATCTATCTATCTATCTATCTATCTATCGATCACCCTCACTCTGTCTATCTGTCTATCTATCTATCGCCCTCACTCTATCTATATATCTATCTATTTATCTAGATATCACCCTCCCTCTATCTATCTATTGCCCTCCCTCTATCTATCTATCGCCCTCCTTCTATCTATCTATCGCCCTCACTCTCTCTATTTATCGCACTCACTCTATCTATCGCATCACCACAGCATCACTCAGCATCACCACAGCATCACTCAGGGGCACCACAACATCACTATGCGCTACCACAGCATCACTGAATGCCACAGCATCACTCGTCGCCACCACGATATCACTCAGCGCCACAACAGCATCAATCTGCGCCACTATTCAACAACAACTGGTTCAAATATGTTCTCTCAATGTTTCAAGCTTTATTACAAATGTCACAAAAAGATAATATTTCACTTCTGTTCTTGGATTTTCGTCACAGTAAAATACACTGAACATAATCTTCACAAAAGTTATTTACAAAGGTTTAAGCTATTGCCATTATAAATTACAATAACTCTTATTTAAGTATTAATAATTAAAAAAAATTAAAAGCCATTGTACTTTGTAATATCAATACATCTAAGACACGTAAATAGAACACATATTGCATTACAAATGCTAGAGGTGTCACATTTGCGAACGTTATAACTAATGGCATTGTAAATGACAAAGCTATTAATTTCGCTATTTTCAAAACCAAAACATAAATAAAAAATTAGTCATTTACAATACCAATAGCTCAAACTTTCCTAATGCGAGACCTATTGCATTGCAAATGCTTGCTGCTGCTGGGGGTCCTTTAGGGGCCAACTAGCCTACCTCTTACATCTAACTATACCTTGTCATCAGTGCTTCCTTCATGTGGGCATTAGACATCCTATTCTCACTGGGTAGGTCTAACAAAGTATCCCTCCCCTCACTCACAAAGCGGCCTCACAACCCCACTCCCCGATCCTTCTCAGGGACCTGGCGGGCCAACATTGCTATTTCATAGGCTGCAAATCACTGTCCAATATCTTTGTGCTTATGGAAATCTTTGATGACATCCTTGGGGGATATACACCCTGCCTTCTGAAGGCACAGATGGTGTGCTGCCACCAGAGGTATTGATCTCTAAGCCCTCACCTTGATCTCTAACTCCCTCAACATCCTCTCATGTTCCATTCTCATTCTCTCTCTCTCCAAGGTCAATCTGTTATTCTCTGCTTCCGTCTGACTCTCCATCTTAAGCTTAGCCATCTCCAGCTTGTGTGCCCTATTTCTCTCCCTGTCTTCCAACTCTCTGGGGGGCAGGTATTTGGAAGAATACTACTGCCAGGTGGGGATGGTGCCCCTCCCCTGGCTGGAAACACTGGCCTCACCAGTTGCCCATCTGCATCCCCAGCTGGCTCTGCCACAAGATCAGGGGCATTTCTTGCTTCTACCCAGGCCCTCAGCGCCTTTTGGTAGTCATCCTTTTTAGAAATGCCTGGTGTAGCAACTTTCAATTTCTTGCAGAGATACTTGAGAAATTTCAAAGTGTAGGTTTCCAACCTCTCTTCCTCAAAATCAAGATCCATAGATGCAACAGATGCTGGTCTACTCATGGTAGTAAGAATTGGGAGTTTTCAGAAGAAAAATAACAGTCCAAGGGAAAAGATTCCACCAATAAAAAGTATGTGGTCGCGTTTGGTCTGCACTCACTAGTAAGTGTACACCAATTACTGTATATGAGTCACAAATGCAGCTCCAAATCCTCATCACTGACCACCAATGTTAGATCTGGGGGTCTCTAGTTGGCAATGGTATACACCTTTGTCCAAATAGGGACCCTTGCTTCTAAGTCAGGATAAGGGGATTACACTCCTAGATAACCCCTACTCACCCCCTTGGTAGCTTGGCACGAGCAGACAGGCTTATCTCAGAGGCAGTGTGTTGAGCATTTGTGAATATTCACAGTAATACAGTGAAAACACTACAGATGGACACAACACAGGTTTTATCAAAATAATTATTCTTTATATAGACTTAACACAAGACCACAAACGACAAAAATCCACAATATTGTACTTAAGAATGACTTAAAGATGGTAAAAGTTACTTAGTTCAAGTTAGTGATAAATGCAAAACAGTTCTCAACAAAGTACTTGGATGCGTAACGCAAAATGAACAAAGGGCTCGCAAAAGGGGAGATGCGTTGGTTCCGTGATCCAGGGGAAATGATGCGTCGTGCCTCAATGATTGCGCAAAGTAGGGGATGCGTCGTGATCCTTACCGGTACGGGGATGATGCGAAGGTTCTCGGCTTGCGGTCCGGTTGCGATGCGCAAGATGGCGCCTCGATGCGACGATGCGATGATGATGTGTAGACGCCCTGGCAGCCCTGCAACGACTCTGTACTTGGGAGCCACGACAGGCACTGCGACACGCTTCTCCGGTGATGCGATGATGACTCTCTCGATGGCGTCACGCTTCTCCGGTGATGCGACAGCCAGCAGCTTTGATGAAGACATGCTTTCTGGGAGATGCATCGGCGGCACGCTTCTCTGGCAGTGCGACGATTTCAGCTGCGGCGGCGTCACGCTTCTCATTGCATTGCGCTTCCAGCTCCCAGCTACACGTAGGCTTCTGCAGTTAGAATTCCCAGCAAGGAAATTCAGAGGGGAGGTGGAGATGAAGTCTTTTGTCCCTGATACTTCAGCAGGAGGCAAGCACAAATTCAAGCCATTGGAGAATATTCTGTAAGATGATGAAAGTCTTTAAAAAGTTCCTTCTCCTTTTCCTTGGCAATAAAGAAACCACTGCAGGCCAACCCAGCAAACAGCACACTGGCAGAGGGGCAGCCCAAACTCATGCAGCTTCCTTGGTTCTTCTCCTTGTCAAAATGTTAGTCTTGTTCCTAGAAGTGATATAAAGTTCTTGGGTCTGAGTGCCAATATTTATATTGCTTTTCTCTTTGTTCTCTGAAGGCAGAGAAGCATTTGCCTAGTCCAAACCAGTTCCTGAGCACTCTGTTTACAGGACTCCTTCTTTCCTTTCACAGTGCAGGACAGAAACATCAGGCACCCCACAGGAGGTGAAGCCAGCATTGTGGAGGGAAAGCACAGCCCTGGATCACTTTGTTGACATGATTCCTTCTCTTCTTTCACAGTGCAGGGCAGAGACATCAGCAGAACCCCAGGAGGTGGAGCCAGCATTGTGGAGGGAAGGCACAGCCCTATTCAGGTCCCAGGTGCAACTCCTCCCATCTACATGCAGATCTACCTATTCACCACTGGGCTGACTAATTCTGTGTCTTGGAATCCCCCAGTCCTGTCACTCAAACTCCAGACAAGGAATACACAACCTAGCAGAGGCAGGCTTTGGATAGTTAGACAACAAAATACCTACTTTCTAAAAGGGGTATTTTCTAACACAGAATGCTAAAACCAACTTTTCTAAAAGATGCATTTTATCATTCTGAGTTCAGGCACACTAAATTCAAATTTCTACCATGTTCCCTGAGTCAATTAGGATAATAAGATGTAATAATCTAACTGCCCATTCTGGCCTATGGAGAACAGGTAGCCTTGCAATAGTGAAAAACAACAATGGCTGTAAGTCACTATAAGGACATGCCACACACACCAGGGTATGTCCTACCTTATACTTACAATGCACCCTGCCCTTGAGCCTACCATAGGGGTGTCTGATATGAAGAAAAGGGAAGGTTTAGGGACTGGTAAGTGGGTGCATTGGCCTAGTTGACATGGCAGTACTAGACTGCACAGAGGCCTTGCAATGGCAGGCCTGAGACACATTTTACAAGATGCTTCGGTGGGTGGCACAACCAGGGCTGCAAGCCTACCAGCACCTTTTGATTTACTAGCCCTGCACACACATGGTGCACTGTACTAGGGTCTGACAAGTAATTCAAAAAACCCAATCATGGAATCACTAATTATTACATCAATTTAACATAGGGAGCACTTGCACTGAGGCACTGAATAACAGTGGCACAGTGCCCAAAGCATATAACCAGCAAAAACATATCAAAAACAGAGGAGGCAGACCGACAAAATGGATGGGAGACTCACGCCAATGATGCCAGGTCTAACACGCACCCAGCGCGAATTCAGCTGATTTTTTTAAAATGCTTGTTTTGGGCCTGAGGGTCCTTGTGGGACCCCTGAGCAGGCCTAGGGGGTCAGGGTACTTCTACCCTGCCCCTTTTGTTGTTTTCAGCCTTTTTTTTTTGCTCTTTTCTTGTTACTTGGTTACCAAATCACAAGATGGCTACCAACACTTCCTGGTTTGGAGTGCTGACAGCCAATCAGATCTAACGATGAGATGTGTGGTTAGGCTCCGCCCAGATATTGGTATTTTTTTGATTTTGAATTTCTTAGAAACTACTGAACGGATTTTCACAATTTTTTAAGAAGCACGCTTTCTAGACCAAGACCTACCTATTTGCCAAATTTGGTGTCATTCCGTTCAGCAGTTTGGGCAGTAACCGTTTTTCAAAACTCCTACGGAAATTAACATGGGGAAATCGTGTTTTGGGACCCCCCCTTTTTTCTCAGCCCCTGCTTGATGAATCACCCTGAAACTTTCAAGACAGGAGCAGACCGGCCCGCCCCATTAGTTTTGAAAATTTCACAAAGATTTGTCAAATGGCGCCCAAGATATTGGCAGACCAAACACCGCTTTATCTATGGAAACTAGGTCCTAACTATAACTACATACTGGCGACTGCCAGTAGGTAACATATATATATATATATATATATATATATCTATATATATATATATATATATATATATATATATATATATATATATATATATATATATATATATAGATAGATATATATATATATAGGTATATATAGTTAGGATTTTTTTTCTATGGAACTTTTGAAAATTCTATGTCTAATAACTTTGGCGTTTGTGGACGGAATCGGCTGAAATTTTCAGGAAAATGGCACATTTCGTTTCTGAGCAGCCCTTGAAAATTTGGGGGGGTTTCGTCAAGGGGGGGGCGAGAAAAAAGGGGGGTCCGAAAAACGCGTTTTTCCCATGTTAATTTCCATAGGGCGTTTGGCCTCACTTTTAGCTCGAACGGCTGAATGGATTTGCACAAAACTTGGCAAAATTGTAGGGACTGTCAGCCCGATGTGCCTTTGCTGGGTCTCAATATATGTGCTCCAGTGGATTTTGAGAAATTAACGTTTTAAAAAATTTATATATCTGTGACAGCGTCCCAGATAGCGCTCCAGATCGCGTACTTTTCGCGTCACGGAGCTTTGCGAAGCGATGCTGATTGGCTCTCCGGTGTCTGTCAACATTCTAAACAGTCCGGTGCGGCCGCCATCTTGTCTCTCGGTAGGATCGAGAGACAAGAAGAGGTGAAAAACGAAGGGGGAATTTAATGAAAGGGGACAAGGTAGATCCCTCTTGACCCCCTAGGAATGATGTTGGGGTTATTAAAGGGTCCCGTGGGGAAAATAAAAAAAGTTTGATTTTTCACGGTAGAAGCACTTCTCGGTTCGCGAACCGGGTCGCAAACTAACGGCTGAATGGATTTGCACGAAACTTGGCAAAATTATAGGGACTGTTAGCCCGATGTGCCTTTGCTGGGTCTCAATATATGTGCTCCAGTGGATTTTGAGAAATAAACGTTTAAAAAACAGATATATCTGTGACAGCGTCCCAGATAGCGCTCCAGATTGGTACTTTTCGCGTAACGGAGCTTTGCGTAGCGAAGCTGATTGGCTCTTCGGTGTCTGTCAACATTCTAAACAGTCCGGTGCGGCCGCCATCTTGTCTGTCGGTAGGATCGAGAGACAAGAGGAGGAGAAAAACGAAGGGGGAATTTAATGAAAGGGGGCTAGGTAGACCCCTCTTGCCCCCTTAGGAATGATGTTGGGGTTATTAAAGGGTCCCGTGGGGCAAATAATAAAAATTTGATTTTTCGCGGTAGAAGCGCTTCTCAGTTCGCGAACCGGGTCGCAAACTGGTAGCGAAACGTGAATTCGCCATTTTGTGTTTCGATTTAATTAAATTACTAGGTATAAGGGGGTACGGGAGACGTATCCTGACCCCTTTTGTTTTCTGAGGGTGGCTGAGGAGGCTCATATATGTTGATACATGTCTTCCAGTGGCTGTGCGTGAGCGTTTTTTTTTTGCTGCGTGAAGTCTGTTAACGTTCGATTCGATGGAAATCAGGAACTGTTGACCGCCATTTTGTCACTGCGAGTAAATATTTTGTTAAAAATAATTGTTATAAATTAATCCTTATTGATAAACATTGTCTGCGCCATCTTGTCTTTTTTGCAATGCCACACTTTTGTTGAGCACGGCAGCCATTTTAGATGCCTTGACCAGACCCACTCTCTGCACGCCGCCGATCCTCAGCATGGCTCTCCACCCTCGCAAGCATCTCCCCCACGCACTGGTCACCCCCGCTCTCTCTCTCATGCATGGGCCAGAAACCTCCTCCCATGTGCGCTGCTCTTCCCTGAGAATCACAACTTGTGCCCGCCCGACACCACCCTTTCACCCTATTCACTACCGCACCCTCTGACACTCCTCTTCCTCTGTGTCCGATTGTCCAGGCCCGTCCCAGGCTATCACCTAGCCCTGCAGATGTAGTTTATGGCCTCAACTGTAAAGAATCACCCCTCTTCAAAGAAGTTACAGTAGATCAAGGCCCCCACCCGATAAGATCCGTCACACTACACGCGTTCCTGCAATCTGATAACCATCCTGTATTGTGATTGGAGAGGGGATTCTCACTGTGAGGGTGTGTGGGACCGAGCCTGTAGCGGAAGATTCCAGGGATGCCTTTTTGTACATCAAAGTCTTCACAATTATGTGTCACATTAAAAATATATAGCACTCCAACAAAGTAGAAGGAAAATAACACTTTAATAACTTATAAATATATACATCGCAACAAAAACAGTAAACACCATAAAACATTTTTTATTAAAACAGAAGCAACAATGGTCAGTAGCGGTCTGTTGTGCGAATAGTCCCAAGGCAGCATATTTACCAAGAGTGGTGCTGTGTAGGACATTCTGAATGGAAATTAACCAGAACTATAACCATCATGTTTCATTTGTGTAATCGTTTTCTGAACATGTACATTAAAAAACTAAAAGAAATGCCAAGAACGTCCCATGTGAAAGTGAATTTTATCTGGCAATTTTTTTCTTTTCCTTCTCATGAAAAGAAAGTTAAAGCCAGGTTCGTTACCTGCCTCATCTGCAAAAAAAAAAACTCTCGAGAGGGACCGAAAAAAAATATAGCTATGGTAATCATACCATACATCGGCATATGGAGAGGTGGCACCCTCTTAATTAGTCTAAAGCACAACTTCGAGATTTGGGGGATAACCCCCGACCGGCAAAAACATCCACCAATGACTTAGCAATAAGTGAGTCAGAGGCAAGGGAAACGGTCCCAAATCAGCAAAAGAACTTTGGGCAGATGAGATTGACTTGTGTAGCATGTGGAAAATTAATTTCATGCGGAGAGATCAGTATTACTTCAATAAATACAGTAATCAATGATGCATTAGAACTTAATATCAATTCATTTTCCGAACGTGTAATCAGTACCTGTCCCATGTCAATTCATTGTTCGAATGTATAATCAATACCCATCCCGGATCAATTCATTGTCCGAACATATAATCAGTAAAAAGTGCGACAAGTGCAACAAAATCATTTCGATAATTCATTGTGAGCAAGTACCAAAAGTGTCGACAATTCTAACCTTCAATAAATACAGTAATCAATGATGCATTAGAACTTAATATCAATTCATTGTCCGAATGTGTAATCAGTACAAGTCCCATGTCAATTTATTGTTCGAACGTATAATCAATACCCATCCCGGATCAATTCATTGTCCGAACATATAATCAGTCTTATCCCATATCAATTCATGTGCTAAAAACTGCATACATATCTCATGATATCAAGGCTGAGCAATCGGGGCACAATAGTTTCATTTGTACCGGAGCCATTTTGGGTGAGGTCAGGAAGGTCCAAGTATAGTCAAAATGTCTCCACCAACTCGTGGTTGGACCGGGACCTCTTTCGGCAGTCCAAAAGTTTTCGTTGAAGGGTAGTAGAGGGGACTGGCGACATGAACCATCAGTCAAAGAGGGGTGGGAGGCAAAAATCTCTCCTACCGGGTCATACTGGTTTCCCACCGGAACTGATCAAGTTGGTAGTCTTGCAGGATTTTGGTGATTTCAAGACTGAGGCCGGCGCCGGCATGAGCGCGCCGACGTCCCGCGGCTACGTCGTGGTCGTTCCGTGGGTGATCATGGCAGTCATTCCCCATCGGAGGTCGGGGGCCCCCGTGGCTCTTATAGAATCTTCAAAGTTGAGGAGAACGTTTCTGGATGCAGGACTCATTTTCTAGTTGAACTCAGAAGCGCCGTTGCACCGCAACAGTGGACGAGACCCCCGCTGGGTGAGCGGAGCATCATTGCCTCGCAATAGTGGACGAGACCTTTTGTCGGGTGAGTGCAGCGTCGCTGCATCGCAAGAGTGGAGGAACCCTTTTGTTGGGTGAGTGGAGCGTCGCTGCATCGCAAGAGTGGAGGAACCCTTTTGTTGGGTGAGTGGAGCGTCGCTACATCGCAAGAGTGGAGGAACCCTTTTGTTGGGCGAGTGGAGCGTCGCTGTATCGCAAGAGTGGAGGAACCCTTTTGTTGGGTGAGTGGAGCATTGGGGTGCAGCTGAGGGGGCGTGGGAGAGGCTCGTTCGCGCCGCCTCTCCCTCCCAGCGCACCCCACGCCGTCACCTGGCGTTGATATCCGTGATATCCGGACCAGGCGGTAAGAGGGGGAGGGGGGTCGGAGGCAGAGGCAAGACATCCCCCCCCTTGGCCTGCAGGGCGCCGCTTCAGGCCCGAACGGGGAGCTCATATCATGCCGGGGCCAGACCAGGAGATACGAGGGGAGGGGGGGGGGTCGGTGGCATGTGCAAGACATCCCCCCCCATTGTCGTAGCCATTATTGAACAAAGAAGAGGGATCCCGTCGGCCTCGGCTCCTCTCCTGGCCCACCTTACGCGACGACCTCCCCGGCCGACGGCTGCCAGCAGGACCCGCCCTACACGTGCCGAAGGCCTCGTCTTCCGGATGGGCGTAGCCGCGAACCTGTTGCACTTCGGGAGTTTCCGGAATGGGGGTAGGTATCTGCTGATTTGTATCTATTTCATGTTACCGTTATTGGGCGTGGCGGGCGGTGGGACAGACATGCTTGGAGCAGTGGGGGGGTGGCGGAGCCTAGCTACCTTGTGGCTGCCGTAACGTCAAGCTTGGCTTCTTTCACCACTTTCATGTTTCTTATTTCTTGCAAAGTCAAAAACTCATGAGAGGCCTACTGATTTTGTTCGATTTCTTTCCCTTCCTTTTCAAGTGTGTTTCATGCTAGAGTTTCTGTTTAACAGGATACAGGGATTACTTCGTATTTTACATATGTCTTCTTTATTAGGGGTTCTCTCCGGTTGAGTCAGATGATGTACCTCTAATAAATGGTCCGGGTGGAACTAGTTTCTCAATCAGTGGGGAGTAGATGGGCATGACAGATTACAACGGGGGACAAAGGTCCGCATTACCCACCCTTCACTACTTGCAAAGACTAGACAGAATATTTCTATTCCACGTTATTTGCAAACAGAGAGTACCTCGAAAGAACTATTCCTTGAACAATAAATGTCCAGCCAATCAATCAATCAATCAGGCATGACGGATTACAACGGGGGACAAAAGTCTGCATTACCTATCCTTCACTATCTGCAAAGGGAGACAGAATATTTCTATTCTTCTCTGTTTGTAGACAGGGAATATCTCAAACAGCAATAATCAATAAAAAAATTAGTAGGATTATAACACTTTAATAACTTATAAATATATACATCGCAACAAAAACAGTAAACACCTTAAAACATTTTTTATTAAAACAGAAGCAACAATGACAACTAACAGTAGTGATATCCTGGGCGGGTGATGGAACTGGGATTGTTAATGGAAAAAGATCTACAGAGAAAACTATTGGTGAATTATACTTCTCCGGAAATTTAAAACTCACAAATGTTTTATTTGTGTAATCGTTTCAGGTCAAACGGATTGTGGGACAATGTTCACAATGGAAGAGTCACCAAAAGGCATTTGGATCGATGTTGCAGCAGGCTGCCATGTATATAGTTATTTAATAAAACGTTTTACCCTGTTACTTTGCTGGTGTGTTGTATATATTTATAATATTTGCATAGGGTTTGTCGTTATTTTGGGTGGGGTGGGGTGGGCGGCGGAGTCGAGCTGTCTTGCAGCCATCATGGTGTGGAGCTAAGTTCATCTTACTAGTTTCGTATTTCTCATGAGGGGTTGTTCTTAATGTTTCTATTTTAGCGAGGTCAAAAACAGATCCCATTAGTGGCCTACTGATTTTGCTCGATTCCTTTAGTTTTTTTAAACGATTTTTCACTATATGCAAAGACTAAACAGAGTATTGCGACTCTGTGCTTGTTTGTAAATACAGAATGAACCAAAGAGAACCAATTCTAAAACAGTAAATGCTTGGATAACAATCAATCAAATAGAGAGAGAAGCAGGCACGACGGATTACAACGGGGGCAAAGGCCTGCGTTAACTACCCTTCACTATCTGCTAAGAGAAAAGAGGGGGGGTGTGGCGAGGGGGGGGCAGCGTTCAAAGCACATCAGCGTGCATAAACACGAAAATGTTTTTACCTATCATGTACTTGACATTTGACAGCATTTGATATTTGGTATTAAAAAACCATTGAAATGTCATCATTGATGTCATCAGTGATGTCACTGACCATGTCATGAATGATGTAATATGTGACATCATCAGCAGTGGATTGCGGGTGCGCGATATATAGTTAGCGCAACTAACTATATATGCAAATTTCAATGGTTTTATGCGAGTAAAATAAGGTTTTGTAAATGCTAATCCCTAACTATATATGGTCTATAACCTATGTTTTTTTCAGTGAATATATATATATATATATATATATATATATATATATATATATATATATATATATATATATATATATATAATTCCATTTTCCCATCAGGAAGTTTTCCTTCATGCACTCTCGGGTTTACCAATTAAACCACACGTTTTCTGAAGATTTTTTCCATTTATTTCATTGTTTAACAGCAAGCCAGCAACACCTTACGCGTTTCGGTCTCTACGGAGACCTTGCTCACAGGAAAGCCAAATCATCATTTTTTTACTCAAGTTTAAATAAAGTGCATCAACATTACTATTACACCACTTCCTGTTGTCTACACAGGAATTATGGGACATTTCGTTTTTGCTTTAGAGGACGATTCCTTCTCGTTTCCTTACAATGCATTATCAATTATATACAGGGAATAGTATCACTTTGTGATTCTGCCCACCAGTGGGTGATTTCAACATCTTATAAGTCACATATTTTAAGTCATACTTTCTGACCTCTTTATGTTTCTCATTTCAACAATTAATCAAATATTCCCCAATGTTTCAACCTTAGTCACTTTCAATAATGCCCTTCGGTGGGCTTAAATTTTCGACACAGTTTTGAAGGGCAAATTCCCTCTTATGCAGTATTGTGATATCATACTTATGAATTCAGCAATTCCGTATGTAATGCCATATTTGCGTACCCTGTGATGTAATAAGAAAAACAACAGTGTAAATCATAACAGTGCAACAAATTTTCATGTGACCGTGCAAATTTAAAATCATACATAGGGAGGTCATGTTCCGTGCTCATTGTTTGTTCAGTTAATCAGTTCATTTTCAGATTGTCTAAAGGTGGCAATGTAGTTCTTCGTCCTGGTTGAGTCCATGCGGGCTCAAAGTTCGAAAGCTCATAATGTGCTTCAATTCCTTCTGTCTCATTGTTTTTTCACGATCGCCCCCTCTTTGATGTGGCCCAACACTTTCAATTCCATAGAATTTGAGTTCCTTCCAGTTACCGTTGTGTTCCTTTTCCATATGTTTGGCCACTGCGCTACTTCTGTCCATGTTAATTGTGGCCCGGACATGCTCCAATATTCGTACCTTTAGTTCCTTCTTGGTGCTGCCAACATATTTTAAAGAGCACGGACACTCCAAAACATAAATAACAAATTGAGTTTTACAGTTAATCAGTTGTTGGATTTTCCATGTCTTTTTGTTAGCCATGTCAAGTTCTTTGATATTTTTGGCAATACAACACACTTTGCAACCAGAGCATTTATGAAATCCCTTTGGTTTATACCAGGCTTCTGGTTTTTTCTGATCTTGAAAATGACTGTGAATTAGTTGATCTTTTAGGTTTATTGCCCTTCGATAGGTAACATTAGGATCCATATGCAAAATATGCCAGTTTTTTCTTAAAATTTAGATTTTTATATATATATATTAGGTAATATATATTTGTATATATTAGGAGATATATATATATAGTTAGGACCTATTATTCATAAGAAAATCGCTATATTCTATTGGCAATAACTTTTGTGTCGATTGATGAATCTTCTTGAAATTTTCCAAACTTTTGGCCAGCTCAGTTGCGCTCCTTCCCTGAAACTTTGGGGGTGATCAGTCAAGCGGGGGCCGAGAAAAAAGGGGGGTCCCGAAACATGTTTTCCCCATACAATTTCCTATATGACCTTTAGCCATGGCTACACCCCGAACGGCTGAACGGAATTACACCAAATTTGGCAGAGAGGTAATCCTCAGTTCCAACGTGTGCCTTTTGCTTACTTGGTGTCAATCTGTTCAGTAGTTCCTGAGAAAATTACAGTTTGTCATTTATATATCTATGGGAGCGGGGGATCCGCGTTATTGTGCAAGGATTGGCATTGTAGCATAAGCGCACCGTGACGATCACGCGTTCAATGCTAATTGGCTGTCAAGCAGTTGGAAACATTCGACACCAGAAACTGTTGGCAGCCATTTTATTTCTTAGTATAAGCGAGGCTGAAGAAGCCTGTGAAATATGTGTGAAAAACGTGAAAAAGGGGCAGGGTAGACACACTCTGACCCCCCTAGGCCTGCTCAGGGGGTCCCATATAGACCCGTTGGACAAAAAAATAAGAATATATATATATATATTTTTAAATCTCGGGATCCGCTTAGGATCCGTGCATTTCGCCGCCGGCAAAAACGAAGCATGTATTTTTGAGATGTACATCAAGCTTATGTGTTTAGATCTTGGGTGGCTCTAAAAAGAGCCCTTGTGTTTATTGAGAGATTTTAGTACCTACAAGTAAGTACCGATGCACAGTCTAAAGTACATGAAGAAGACTCTGTTCCCTTCATCTGTAAAATGTACACCATCTCTCCTATAGATGCGATGCATATTGAAAGGCAGATTGTTGTGATATATGGACCCAATTCTATAGTCTCGGAGAAAAGCAGGAACAGATTTATTCACATGTTTTCTAGCTTTCTCAATCTGTGGACAAAATTAATTGGACCAGTTCCATTTCTGCTTTTGGCATATGTTAGAATAGACAAAGGCAGTTTGGGGGAAAAGTGACATAAATTCTCCAAAGGTGTCCTTCATAAGCATTTCCAGACCTACCCCAGTCAAAGTGCCCAGGTCATTGCAACCAAAGTGCACAATTATGAGGTCAGGGTGTTGGAGATGTAAAAAGGATTTCACCAATGGCATAAATTGGTGCCATTTTAACCCTCTTTGTCCAATCCATTTAATGTCTACATTTAGTAAACCTAGGTCTTTGTGAATTCCTTTGTGTTCTGCATACCTTTGGCTCAAGAAAATATAGTTGTATCCCACAATCCACACTCTATGCATCTTGAAAGGAGGTCTGGATGCACTCAGATGGTCTCTGTAAATGAAATGGCAGTTTGAAAACTAAGATTTTTTTTAATGGTGGATAAGATGCAGTGTTGAAAAACAGAAACAAAATGATTGGTTGTTTGACAACATTCTACACTGAAAACTAGGGTGCATGTTTTTGTTTTTCAAAAGCATGATTCTTATTGGTTATCAGAACGTGATTGAAAAGAACATTACGTAGGATAAGCTGATATATTGAGAAGTCAAGCACACTTGCTGTTTTCATTAGCAATATTGTGTGATGAACTTTTGCATTCTTCGGGAGCCGCCATTGCTTTTTCGCATGCGGAGATGCTAACTTGTATGTGGAAATGCAATCTGCTTTGGATTTTGAAAGTAAGAACAGATTTCACTGCTCTGTCTTTAAAAATGCAAACTAAGTTTGCTATGGGAGGGCGGGAGGCGTGAGAATCCCGCCCTCTCAAAATACACAGCAGTGTCCCGGTGGTAGGCACCCCGGGACACTCTAGGAGCCGGCGGTCGGGCGTGGCGGTCCCCAGGGCCCTCGAGGGCACCAGGTGGAGGACCACGCAGTCTGCCTCCCATAATACACAAATTCCCGGGGGTGGTGGTTCCCGGGGCTTGAGGGGGCGTTGAGGCCCAAACACTTCGAATTTTGTAGGGGGGGCTTGGACGCAAAAGTCGTGCAAGGGGGTTGTAAATCTGGTACACAGTTTTTTGTTTTACTTTGCTTTCCTTTTTGGTCTTGTAGAGGATCCAGGGTTAATATAACGTCTTTTGTACCGTCAGTACCTTTCAACCCTACCCCAAACGGCTTTCTGCCTGTTACCATAGTAACAGTTAATGGAGCACTTAAATGAGCACAGATGTTAGAAGTTCACCACACCATGTTGCTAATGGAAAAAGTTACTGTGTTGTAGTTTTAAATCTTTTCCTTAGGAACTGTTAGTCGTAGCTATAGACTCCTGTAAAGATCTGGTAAAGAGTTAGCCTCAGAATTATACTTCAAATTATAAATAATATTTCTATTGGGGACCGCTACCCCCCCAAAAAAAGACGTGTATACCTTTTTTAATAAACTTTTATTAAAACAATAAATAACTGGAAACGTAACTTAAAGATAACAATACAATAAATAACTAGAAACATAATTTTAACAAAACAATATAATAAACAACATGTGATATGGACTCCAGTAGAAGTACGGTAGGTAATCTGCAAAACAAAAAAGAAAATTAGTGTTTAAAATTAGATCGATGTGACTAAATGAGGTCAAACATTACAAGTCAAAGTAACACTTGACGATATTTCCTTCTTTTAACATGTGCAGTGTGCCTGATACATTTAACTTGTCTTATTGGCCCACGTTCAAGCGGTGTCTGTATGGAAGGGCCGACTGCGTCAGATTTACATTACAGATCAACAGGTCTTTAAATGATTCAGAGATGAGACAGAATTAGGTGAGAGATCAAGTCATTATGCAGGACAATATTCTTAATGGCTTATTTACAAAACTCTTGCGCCACTTTTGTGTAACTTTTCTCATGTTGAAAGTGACGCAAAAGTGTCGCAAGGGGCTTGTAAATAAGCTCTTTAATTTCTAATGCATTTAATCAGAGGCATTGTATATCTAGGCCGCTCTGCTTATTTTGTGTAAACACTGTGACCAGCAGATTTCACAACTTGAACTCAGCTTTGGTTCTACATGGCAAAGTGGACAGCAGCATCCATAACTTTAAAAGAGAAATGATGTGAGAGAGAGCAAGAGAGAGAAAGAGAGAGAAAACGACATTAAAACTGTGAGAGAGAGAAAGTTATAGATGGAGCAGATTTACAAAACCAGCCTCCATCACATATGGACCTTCCTCCTCGTTGTTGCCACCTCCTTTGCTATGCCTTATCAATCAAATCTCTTCACTTGACCTTCAGTGTACCCGCTCTCAAAACGTTTCCACTGGCCATTGTACATGCAGACTTTGGTCCACCCTTTTTATCCTTTTTTGCACTTTGAGATATAACGTCTTACCTCTGTTCTTCATCTCCTACTTTCTCCTTTCAAATTCTCTTGGAAAGACCTTATCAAGCCTTCAAGAAAAAAAGTAAGAAGGCTGGGAAACCACTTTATATGTGAGCTCTGTATGCCATCCTAATACCCAATCATCTAATTACATGCTTGTTAAATTTCTGTAATGCACTTCAGTTGCAGTGTCCATTCTTGTCTGGCTGTGTGCATCACGACAATTAAAGGGACCATTTTTCTGCATATTTTTAATAAAGCACTTGACACAATGCATAGTGACACCGTATGTATTGTAAATATTTATTGCATGTTTTGAAATTAATTTCCACAAGTCTTAAAAAAGGTGAATGCAAGAAAAGTTACTTGCCGCATATGCAAGACTGCTTTCAAGAGGAGACCCCAATAAAAAGTACTTGTGTGGAACTGCAAGTATGCGGAAGCACTTGCAGACCAAGCATCCGTCAAATTTGCAAGGGAAGAGTTAAGGAGATTGAGAGTGGCTCCTCCTGCTTCATCAGAAGACCCAAGTACCAGTGGAGCAACACCGTCAACCTCTGCTGCAGAGCCTAATATTCACCCCCAATTTGGAACCCTTTAAGAGAAAACGTAAGAAGGTTGGGAACTCTGTATGCCATCCTAATACCTAATCATCCATTAGTTATACATAAATCCACCCTGTATCAGACCCATCCGTACAAGTGTGAATTGGAGATTATCTGCCACCAAATAAATTTTAACTTCGTCGACTAGTCATATTGAGAGTATTTACCTTAACGTTATCCGCTAAAATTTGTGGATCTTTTTGGCTGCATACAGTAGAGAAAGACTCTAAATGTAAAAAAGAAGTACATTAGCGCATCATAACAGCAATGGTAAAAATTGTAGTACCTAATTTGCAATATTTTCTACATGTTTCCAGGGGTTTACCGATCGAGTACATAGGACAGTCACAACTGTTCAAAACAATTTGTAATGGCATGATAAGAAACATAATTTTAAATTCACAAACATAATGGAAATATCTTACTATACTATGTTCAAAATTTAAGCTGTGCCTTCTTTATAAAATAAATTCTAGGACAAAACAAAGTACCAAGTAATCAGAAGTTTATGACACCAACAGGGTATTATACATTTTCTATCATGAAATGTTAAAGTCAAACCTGATGACTCCATTAGGTCCATTGCAATTTTCATTGAGCTTGTCACGACTAGTACGTCCCATGTTTGAGACATCGGTATAATGAGCTAGAACAGGAGGATATACTTTCTTCAATCTCGGCAATTGGCTGCTGACTTATGTAACATTCTGCAAAGTGAAAAAAGAGTTAAAAATGTATATATTGTCCAAATGTCCAAGCTTAATTTTAATGTACATAAAAACAATTGTTCTCAATAGGATTGGGGTTGAAAAGCAATCATTAGAGGTTTCAAACCAACCGCTTTAGGACCATTCTAGTGGCTAGACAAAATCATATGCGAATACCAATACCCTATGGACGCGCTTGGTAGGCGTTCACAAGTATCATCCCTAAAAGCCCTCTTTCCTATTTACAACTATTCTAACTAAAACAGTTATTAACATAAAATAACATAAAGTAATGTATCTTCAAAAAATTAATGTTTAAAAAACACATAATGGAAGTATCATTACCAGCATGCAAAAATCACCACAATTTTAGCTGTCCTGTTATTTTTGGTTAGATTCTATCACTAACTGCCATTGGTCATATTCGGGACGCTTCAATATCTGTAGGAAAACCTTTTAGAGACATACGAATGGTTATGTTAAATATTTCGCTTTGATTCAACATGTCGAGATTATAAGTTGTACGTAAAGGCATCTTGGTAGCATTATTGACTAATTTTACAAGCGTTTCTTGCATATCGGCAATACGTTACGGTCCAGTAAACGTATGCACCAAAATGCCTCCTTTTCTTGTTAGTCTGCAATTTGTCAGAAGTACTAACTCTCCTTCTCTGAAGGTGTACAGCTTATATATTAATATGCTCACATAAACCATTTGTCTGTGGGTGATAGGTTGCACTTACAGAAGTTCTATTTGTAAAAGCTTAGATAACTCAATTAACCTAAAAAAAACAGGTATAATTATATTTGGCAAGCAAAATAGGAAATATCATTGCATTATACAAATGTTAGGCCGAGATTGGTTACTCACTTCATTCACAAACTCCTGGCCTTGATCTGATAGAATCCTTTTTGGACTTTCATGATCTAGAAACTGAGAAATAAACATCAAGGAAAATTGAAAGACATGTCTAAAAATAAAAATATTCAAAACAACATTTTCACTTTGTATCTCAAGTACAGGCGGAAAACGTGTAACGAGCATGTAAATGAGAAACATGGGTTTCAGAAACAAACGTCTATAAGACTATCACAATGGAGATTTACATTTTATAAAAATATTTATAGAAGCAAGAAAAATTATAACTCACACTTTGTTCAATTTCAAATGACATATTTGGCCAATAAAATCGGGAGGACATGCTTTTTTTTTGTTTTGTTGATACCAGAATGCCCACTAATAAGAGACAAATGGAATTCAGAAAAAAGTTTTTGAGCTGCTTCGGCACCAATGACAACTTTAGTGTTCTTTTCTTTACCAGTGTAGAACAAGCTACCATCTATTGAAAAAAGAGAAAAGAAAAATGTTACAGTAACTATGCATTTCAAAAAGAATTACATGAAATGAGACCATGCCTTTTCTCAACCAGCCTTAAAACATTACAATGAAAAAACATGAATTAAAAAATTATAGTACCGTCAATGGTGAATTTTTTAGACAGTGTATGCAATCCATGCTTCTGGACTTTAGTGAAATCTTCAGCATACACATTATGTGTCACATAATGAAAAAGCTCTTGGTACTTAGTGGCTAAGTATGGGCGGAAAATCCGTTTCGCTCGCGGATTTTGCGGATTTTCGGTAAATTTGCAATCCGCGAGATTCGCGAATTTCCCGCAAAATCCGCAAATCCGCGAGCAGCGGATTTTATGGCTTGCTCGCACTGTTCGCGTGAGTTCGCGGCTTCCCAGTTCAACTTCGCGCCCCGCGAATAAGCGCTAAATTGCAGAAATACGATCTTAGCAAAACTGAAACTACTTACCAGGTTCAAAAGTTCAAGCTCATCATTAGTAGCCATTTCCTGTAGTGCTTCCTGAGGGGCCCCTCCAGAGTTCAGTTGCCTACTTGCAACTATTATGTGACCCTGCTCTGACCCTCAGAATAGTTACACATATGCCACAAAGGTCCTGAATTACAGCTAAGGGAGACAAGCAGGAGCCAGGCTGGAAGTTCAAATCCAGTGACACATTAATCAGCCCCTAATTCATTATTGTCAGTTGGGGCAGGGCAGGTGTTGTAACTAATTTTGCAACAATGAAAGCACTTAGCAAGTGCAAAAGATCACTAATCAGGAAGCACTAAGGAAGCAGGTGCCAGCTAAAAAAATATTCTGTGACACATTAATCAGCCCCAAATTAATTCAGGTCACTTGAGGCAGGGAAGGTGTGCTTTGCTTTGCCACAATAATGTACACTGGACAACCAGAGGGTGCTGTGAAACAGAGGGTGGCATGGGTGGGCCAGAGGGCGGCATGAGTAGTCAGAGAGTGGCAGTGGTGACAGAGGGTGGCAGTGATGAAGAAGAGTGTCCCAAACAGGCTGGACACGTAGAAACAACAAGTTCGCAAAACTTGCGACCCGACAGGTAAGTTCGCCGTTGCGAAATTGTACAAAACCCTCGCGAACTGGCAGAAACCCGCGCGAACACAAAAAAAAAAACTCCGCAAATTCGTGAGAATTTGCGGATTTTGCGGATTGCGAGTTCGCAAAACCGCAAAATTCGCGAACGCGAGATTCGCAAAATTCGCCCATGCTTATTAGTGGCATCCATTTCTATTTAAAATGAGGATAAACATAAAATCAAGGTTAAGAGAATATCATCACATGCTCGCAGTACATTATAATACCGTAAATAAATAAATATGTGAGTGAATACATCAATAATATAACAACTGCCCCCCCACCCCTGACCGCTCACTCTACTCACAAACTTTAATGAAGGGACGGCCATGTGGTGCAGCACTTCACAATCATATTGCATCATATTCAGGGCCGGGGAGAATAAGTGGTTGCTGTAAATACCCAGAAACAGAGGCCACAAGGAAGCCCCAAAGGAAAGGTAACTTTGATGAAGATGCCAAGTTGTAACTTAGTGAAAAGAAGCCGCCTCAGCAACGAGGCCTGTGCGTGGGATGGCCACATGGTGCAGTGCTTCACAATCAGCGTGGGAGAGATTAAGTGCCACGGAGAGATTAAGTGATTTGCAAACACACAGGTTGGAATCTGTTTGTAAAATGGTCGGCCCTACGCACTGTCGTTATCTCATGTTGGTGGTACCAGAACGTGCTGACTAACTTGTCAATTGCATATCAATGATTACCACTAGTACTCTAAGCCTTGAATAAAACCTGTCCTACAAATGGGGACCACAAAACATTGTCACTCTGGCGCAGCACCTACCAATAAGCCACAGGGAAGAGGAGCAGCGCCTCTCAGCCCTCTCGTCGAAGTTTCAGAACATTCGACTACTTACTAAGCTTTAATTCCTAGGAAAGATGTTTGTACAGAAATACTACACTACCTTTCCAACTTCAAAATATGAAATACCTTTCAAGATACCTTTCTTCCCAAATGCAGCACAGAACAGACCCCTTAAAATACTTAATGACGTTCCATATATTTAAGATGAAGGCAGCACCGGTTTTCTTGAGATTCTAAACCAAGACAAGTTAAAGAAGCAGGAAACCGTGCTAAAATACACTGCTTCAAGAATGGCCACGTGGCGCTTGGCAAATTAAAGAAACGCGGCAGGATTAAGTGATTTAAACAGAAGAAAGGATAGCAAATCAAGTTTAATGGTATTAAAAAACATGGAGAGCGTGCTAAAATACAACATTGGCCAATCGATTACATGTGCAGTGCATGGGGAGGAAGCAGCACGTGGTACACTATTTAAATAATGAAAGGCGGCAGGATTACGTGATTTGCCCAGAAAAATAGCTTACCAAGGCAAGTTATTCGACGTACAAAAGCTGCAAACCGTGCTAAAATACACTATTGCCGAAAACATTACTTTTGCAATGCATGGGGCACGTGACGCACTACTTACACGAAAAAAACGACATCACATTAACTTGAACAGCACGTAGCAAACTGCTATGGGAACGTCCACGTGGCTCTTGGCAAATTAAAGAAACACTGCAGGATTAAGTGATTTGCACAGAACAAAGGATAGCAAATCAAGTTTAACATTTTTAAAAATATCAAAAGCATGCTAAAATACAACATTGGCGAATAGATTACATGTGCAGTGAATGGGGAGGAAGCAACACGTGGTGCACTACTTAAATATTGAAAGGCGGCAGGATTAACTGATTTGCCCAGAAACAGAGGCTACCAAGGCAAGTTATTCGACATACAAGAGCTGGAAAGTGTGCTAAAATACACTATTGCCGAAAACAATACTTTTGCAATGCATGGGGCACGTGACGCACTATTTACACGAGAAAAACGACAGTGCATTAACTTGAAAAACACGTAGCACACTGCTGCGGGATCAGCCACGTGGTGCTTGGCAAATTAAAGAAACGCAGCAGGATTAAGTGATTTGCACAGAAACAAAGGTTACAAAGTCAACTTTAACGATATAAAAAAAGCAGGAAAGCGTGCTTAAAAACAATATTGCCAAAAATGTGCATTTATGCGGTACCTAAAGTTCGTTCAGATTAATTAACTTAATTACCCTTAAAAAAAGTGCTTACCTACGAAGAAGTGGATACGAAATGGCTGTGACTGCGGAATAGGAAAAGTTTGAGTTCAGAGACGCGATGCAAGAAGTGAACACTATCGGTAGGGCTGTGACTGAGGAATAGGAAAAGTTCGAGAAGGTTATAAATGCTTTGCAGAACAATGATTGGTTGAGCATGATGTCACTGGGTGTGGGAGCTGTGATTGGGCATATTGTAATTGAGCATGGGCAAATAAAATGAAAAACGTTAGGGGTACACGTCCAGATGGTGTGACGTATTGTGCGCATGCATAACATTAACACGCATACGCTACCACAAACATGCATACGCAAAGTGAAGGCATGTTGTAGGGGGTACACACACAGATGGGGTTCGGATATCGATAGAACCCCAGCTCCTGCAGGAGGCAGGGAGCCGGCGGGAACTTGAGGGGATTGGAGACCCCCACGGACCCCAACGGTGAGGGCCAGCCCCTGGGGAATGGGCTCCCCGGGGCTACCAGTGGTGCGGTAGGGGGGCAACATGGTCCCCTCCCCATTAACAAAAATAAATTAAGAAAAAGGCCTGACCCGGGGAATGGGGTCCCCGGGGCCTTGAAGTGGCCTCAGGAGGGGGGCTATGCAGCCCTCCTCCATAAAAAACAAAAAAATAATTGGCCATGCCCCGGGGGATGGGGTCCCCGGTGCTCGGAATAGGCCACGGGAGGGGGGCCACGCGGCCCTCTTCCCATAAAAAAAATGAATACGGATACTGCGCGCATTGTCAGCATACCATAAGTGCACCCTTCCGGTCACACGCTGAATGCTAATTGGCTGTCAAATGGTTGTCAACATTTGAAACTAGAAACTGTTGGCAGTCATTTTATGCCTCGGTAGAAGGGAGGCTGAAGAAGTCTGTGAATTGTGTGTTTAAAACATGAAAAGGGGGAGGGTAGACATACCCTGACCCTCTAGGTCTACTCAGGGGGTCCCACAAGGACCCCCAGGGTCCCATAAATGTATTTATTTTTTGGGGAAAAATCGCAGGGTGTGCGTATGATCTGCGCATTCTAGCGATATTAAAAAAAATAAAGAAACGTGGGCTTCCGCGCATCTTTCATCATTTGCATTCACTCAACTGTTTAGAGGAGATGCAGCAGTGCTGGATCCAGGATCCACCACTGAGTAAGAAAAGATAACCATAACACTACTTACCTGCTAAGTGAATTTCCTTCCATAGGCTAACATTGACTGGTTTCACTTGGAAATTCTTCTAAGTGTGGAGTTTTGGACCTTTAAAATATTTACTTAAAATCATCCGAACAACGAATTCCAATTTACTCACCTGTTATTAGGAGAGAACCCAGTGCTGCATCTTTTAGCCCTACAAAAGGGGATGATGGACAGAGCGTTTCAGCAAATCAAACACTCACCCCCAGTCAACTGATCTGGGTTTAATCCATCACCATTCTTTAGCTCACTACGCCATCCCAGTTCAGACATGGCCATATGCAAATCAGTCTGACCCTGTGCCTCATGGGAACAGCCCAGCCTGAATTGCCAAGCCATGTCTTCCCTGGACCGGAAACAAGCATACTGAGACCAGTTTTAGCCCAGCACTGACCCTGAAAAGTAATTCTAAGCATACTTACAAGTAACTTGAATTTTCCTTCCATAGGAATTCCCTTTCTATGAAAAAAAATGAATACATTTAGATTTGCGGGTCAGACCCTGGGGGATGGGGTCCCCAGGGCCCAGAAAAAGTAAATGGAAGGGGGGCCACACAATGTAATGTAATTTAAAAAATAAAATATCTAAAAATAAATAGTTTAAAAAAATTTAGTAAATCAGTATCAAAAAAATAAATAGAAGAATAAATACATTTAAAAATTGTCATTTACAAAACCTTTGAAATTCACTGAAAAAACCATAGGTTTCAGACATGTTGTAGTTAGGAATTTTGCATTTAAAAAACCTTTGAAGTTCACTGAAAAAAATATAGGTTTCAGACATGTTATAGCTAGGATTTAGCATTTAAAAAACCTCAGAAATTCACTGAAAAAAACCAAGGTTTCAGGGGTGTTATAGTTAGTTGGACATTTCACTTGTACAAAACCATTGAAATTCCCCTGTTATAGTTAGTTGTACTAACTATAACTCGCGCGTCCGCAATCCACTGCTGATGATGTCACATATTACATCATTCATGACATGGTCAGTTATACACCTACATCAACATTACACACCAGCACACATCCTATCCACTTATGCAGTCATCCTACTCACTTATGCAAACAATTGATCATAGTTATATTTAATAAGCTACACACTTACACAAACACCACTTTATTTATTCATGTAGATAGTAACTCATACTTAGTGTGTTATAAAATCACTATTACAAGTATACAATTATCCATATGTCACTCATACAATCACTGAGTCTTATGTATACTTATTTATATACAACAACTGTCACATAGACTGCCTTTTCTATTTCTAGTTTGTTGGCCATGTATCATTGAGAAATATATTTACTCATCATCACACCCATAAAGAGATTCACTCACCCAAACAACTGTTTCCGCATAGAGTGTTAACCTCATATACCTACTAAATCAACTATTTACACATCTTTGGACAGTCACACACCTTCCACCCAACCACACACAGATTCATTCACTATCCCATACAAATACTCACTTAACTAATTAATAACTAATATACACTTTCACATAGCTAGTAACCAACTTATGTAGTAGTTTTCACAACAAGAGATAGAGTGATACAGGTATTCAGACATTTTAATCACTATCCCATATATTTAGTGAGACACTTTCAATTCGTCACTTAGACAGTCAATCACATTGCTACTAAATCCTCCTTTCAGACACTTATACATGCACTCAGTCTTCAAGGCAGATTGATATACATATATAATAAAAATATTGAACCAAACCACATTCACTGAATGATGTCATCAGTGATGTCATTTGAGATGTCATCAATGATTTCACTGACCATGTCATGAATGATGTAATATGTGACATCATCAGCAGTGGATTGTGGGCACGAGAGTTATAGTTACTACAACTAACTATAACGGGGGAATTTCAATGGTTTTGTACGAGTGAAATGTCCAACTAACTATAACACCCCTGAAACCAGTGGTTTTTTCAGGGAATATATATATATATATATATATATATATATATATATATATATATATATATATATATATATATATATATATATATATATATATATATATATATATATATATATATATGAGAAAGAGATCAGCGGATCTCGAAACGCGTTGGGTGTTTCCTTTGCTGATTAAAACTTGACAACACCGCATCTGATTTGGGCTCCGACTCTGGTTCTTTCGTTGATGAAGTGCTGTAACCAGGAGTGTGTCGAATATATATATATATATATATATATATATATATATATATATATATATATATATATATATATATATATATATATATATATATATATATATATATATATATATATATATATATATTACCTACTGGCTATCGCCAGTAGGTATATATAGTTAGGATTAATTCCCTATGGGATTTCTGAAAATTCTATGTCTAATAACTTTGGCGTTTGTGGACGGAATCGGCTGAAATTTTCAGGAAAATGGCACATTTTGTTTCTGAGCAGCCCCTGAAAATTTGGTGGGGTTTCGTCAAGGGGGGGCCGAGAAAAAAGGGGGGTCCCAAAACACGTTTTTCCCATTCATTTTTCCATAGGGCCTTTGGCCTCACTTTTAGCTCGAACGGCTGAATGGATTTGCACGAAACTTGGCAAAATTGTAGGGACTGTTAGCCCGATGTGCCTTTGCTAGGTCTCAATATATGTGCTTCAGTGGATTTTGAGAAATTAACGTTTAAATCAAGATATATATCTGTAACAGCGCTCCGGGCAGCGATCCGGTCCGCTTACTTTTCGCTTATCGGAACTTTGCGCGCAGAAAGCTGATTGGCTCTCCGGTGTCTGTCAACATTCTAAACAGTCTGGAGCGGCCGCCATCTTGTCTCTCGGTAGGATCGAGAGAGAAGAAGAGGTGAAAAACGAAAGGGGAATTTAATGAAAGGGGGCAAGGTATCCCCCTCTTGACCCCCTAGGAATGTTGTTGGGGTTATTAAAGGGTCCCGTGGGGAAAATTAAAAAAAAAATGATTTTTCACGGTAGAAGCGCTTCCCGGGCCGCGAACTGGGCTGCAAACTGGTAGCGAAACGGGAATTCGCCATTTTGTGCTTCGTTAATTAAATTACTAGGTATAAGGGGGTGCGGGAGACGTATCCTAATCCCCTATATTTCCTGAGGGTGGCTGAGGAGGCTCATATATGTTGATACATCTCTTCCAGCGGCTGTGCGTGAGCTTTTTTTTTTTTGCTGAGTGACAGTCCGGAGCGGCCGCCATCTTATCTCTCGGTAGGATCGAGAGAGAAGAAGAGGTGAAAAACGAAGGGGGAATTTAATGAAAGGGGGCAAGGTATCCCCCTCTTGACCCCCTAGGATTGTTGTTGGGGTTATTAAAGGGTCCCGTGGGGAAAATAAAAAAAAAATTATTTTTCACGGTAGAAGCGTTTCCCGGGGCGCGAACTGGGCCGCAAACTGGTAGCGAAACGAGAATTCGCCATTTTGTGCTTCGTTTTAATTGTTTAGAGACAAAAATTATCGCCGCACATCGGCCACAATGCATGAATATCGTTGAAAAGTCAGCGATATTCATGCATTATCCAGCAAATGCTCTTAGCCGTGTTATCCACCTTCCATTGGATAACATGGCTAAAAACTGCTCTGTGCGTGTTTTTTTTTTTTTTTTTTTTTTTTGCTGCGTGACGTTTGTTAACGTTCGATTCGATGGAAATCAGGAAGTGGTGACCACCATTTTGTCACTGCGAGTAAATATTTTGTTATAAATGAATCCTTATTGATAAACATTGTCTGCGCCATCTTGCGTTTTGTCCAATGCCACAATTTTGTCGTGCACGGCAGCCATTTTAGATGCCTTGACCAGGGCCACTCTCTGCACGCCGCCGATTCTCAGCATGGCTCCCCACCCTCGCACGCATCTCCCCCACGCAATGGTCACCCCCGCTCTCTCTCTCATGCATGGGCCATATACTTCCCCCCATCTGCGCTGCTCTTCTCTGAGAATCACACCCTGTGCCTGCCCGACACCTCCCTTTCACCCTATTCACTACCGCACCCTCTGACACTCCTCTTCCTCTGTGTCCGATTGTCCAGGCCGGACCTAGGCTATCACCTAGCCCTGCGAATGTAGTTTATGACCCCAGCTGTAGAGTATCCAGACATGCCAACCCTCCCGATTCAGGCGTGAGACTACTGATTTCAGTGCTAGTCTTTCGCTTCCTGATTCCTGCAAGGAAAAACCCGGGGGCATATTACCAACAACTAGCGGTAATTTTGTCTCTAACTTGTTTAGAGACAAAAATTATCGTTGCACATCGGCGAATTATATCGCACATAAACTTGCTATTAGCAAGGTTTATCGCAAATGCGATAAAAAACGGCCGCAATGCATGAATATCGTTGAAAAGTCAGCGATATTCATGCATTATCCAGCAAATGCTCTTAGCCATGTTATCCACTTCCCATTGGATAACATGGCTAAAACTGCTCAGGGCAGGTGTTAGGTTTTGGAGATATTCGCTCTTAGCGCGAATATCTCCAAAAGTTGGTAATAGGAGATAGCGATGGTTAGGGACTGTTTCCAGTCGCTAAAATCTTGGCACGCCCACTTTGCATGTCATTAGTGATAAATATCACTGATATGCAAAGCGGGGCTCAAGATGGTCGCTATCTCCTTTTAGCTGTCACTAACTGGTGTTAGCGACAGCTTGGTAATAGGGAGATAATTTTATCTCTTTTTTTTTGGCTTTTAAAGCCAAAAAAGTGGAAATAAACCCCCTTGATAATATGCCCCATGATTTCTCGGGGGTTTTAGCTGACAGGGCTTGGTATTGTGTTATGTGCTAATTCTTCCAGGAAACGTCAGAGGGTCGATGCAGGGGTTATAGAAGGGGTGATAAACCATTTAAGCCTCATGAACAAGCGCATGGTCTTTTAAAGATTTGTGAAGTACTCGGGGCGGCTGTGTGTGTGTGCCCTCTTTCAGGAGCGGGCGGGGGGCACTGCCAGCAACTTGCCAGGCCAGGCAGTGTTCAACACGTGCATCACCCTTTCTCTGCCTGCTATTGCGCTCCATGCTTCGGAAAGGTAAGAAAAAGAATGTGCATTTGAGTTTGAAATGTCCGATCTTGTAGCAGTACACTTGCAAAGCCCACACATGACAATAACCCGATTCAAGGCCCCATTCATCCGATTTTTTAAACATATATAGCACTCCAACAAAGTTAGATTTTAAAACTTTATTAACATTTAACTATAACAAACGCAACAAAAACTGTAAATATATTTAACCATTTTTTGAAATTAACCAGAACTATAACGATAACAACAACAAGAACAATATTATAACTTTTATGCCTAAATTACACAAACATTTAGCTAATCTGCTAAAGGGGGGAGTCGCCATTTCTTTACAATAATCAATAATGAAAAATCCACATCAATAGGGTTGTCCGTTTTCTCGATGCAGCACTATAGTGCAACATAGACAGCACCTGGGGTGTCAAGAGTGAACAGGTCTTTCTTTGTTCCTTAAGATGTTTTTGTGTCAACCTCTTCCGAGAATGCTGATGCGTTAGGGATTTCCTTGTGACAGCTGCTTCATAGACAGACGATATCTTTGTTAAGTCATTAGTGTTAAGTGTGTCTGAAACTCCAGTGCCCTTCTGTTTTACTTTCCACAGACACTACAGAGTTTTGTGTGTTGTTCTTCTGAGCGACAATTATTCCAGAGGTTTCAGGTTTACTTGTTTTGTCCTGCAGTGAGTTAACAGCTTTAGAGACTTCATGTTTATTTGCTATGTCCTGCTGTTCGTCAACTGCTTCAGAGACGTCAGCCTCATTTGTTATGTTTGACTAGATCCTGGACCTGCCCGGCCGCGCCCAAAATGGCGCCGGTGTAAATGGGACTCGTAACTGCTTGTTGTGTACTGGTTGCCCAATCTTGATATCACGAGATACATATGCAGTTTTGAAGCACATGGCGGAGGCTCGTCTACTGTAGTGGGGCGCCCCTTTATCGTTTCAGTCGCCATTCCGCCCGCTTTTGCTACACTGTGCATTTTCCGCCATTCAGCTGTTTACCGCCCGCTCTTACGGCTACAGCGTCTCGCTCACCATGTAGTTGAGTTGCTCCCACTCTTGCTGTGCAGCGATAGGCGGCTTCCACAGGACTCTTAAAATGGTGGCCGGCTCTTCGGATTTGGGCCTGGTCCGGTACAATGGCCCTGGGACACCTTGGAACTCGGACGCTTGTCTGCCATGGCTTGGGTTCCATTCTCGAAAGCGTCCCCTCAGCCTTGAAGATTGTACAAAAGTCTTGGGGGCCGTCGACTCCCGCAGGCTTCCGGTGGGGAGCGGCTGCCATGATTGCTTGCGAAATGGCCATGACGGAGCTACGAGATGGTGGTGCTCTCATGGTGACGCCAGCTTCAGTCTGAAACATCCAGAAACAAGGTGGGGCTTTCATCGTTTGGGAAAAAAAATGTTTTAATCCAATGAAAAGTGTTATTTTTAGGTCACATGACCTAGTCTTACATCATTAGGAAAAGAAAAGTAAAATGAACCAATGAAAAGTTTTATTAACAAGTCACATGACCTGTTATGCTTACGTTACGCGCTGCGCGGCGCGCTCTGGATCGTTTCCGGGAAGCTGCGCCTTGCGCACCGGAGCACTTCCGGGTGCGCTAACGCGTCGCGTCATATGACGCATTACGCGACAATGCAGGTCCAGAATATAGTCAAAATGTCTCCACCAACCAGCGGTCGGAATACAACCGCTTTCAGCAGTCCAAAAAGTTCGGTTAAATCTTAAGAGCGGGAGCAACTCAACTACATGGTGAGCGAGACGTTGTAGTCGCAAGAGCGGGCGGTAAACAGCTGAATGGCGGAAGAGGCACAGAGTACCAAAAGCGGGCGGAATGGCAACTAAAACGGTAAAGGGGCGCCCCACGACAGCGTGTCTTCAGGTCAAACGGATTGTGGGACAAGGTCCAGAATGGAAGATTCTTCAAAAGGGAAAAAATTCCGCCGGACCCCGGGAGCCGGCCGCCTATGCCGGGGGCGATCTCAGGCGTCACCAGGGCAACACGACTTGGGGAGGGGGCAGGAGCCAAGCGCCCCCTCTCAGTCCGCGCCATCTCACCGCCTCTCGGGGGCCTCCGTCAAGCGGTTTAGGCAGGCACCGTATCACATTGTTTTCCAATGCAGTCAGGTCCACAAATGGACCCCACTTACTTTGAATAGTGAAGCTGCAGCAGGTGCAAATAAGGTTTAAACAGTGTTACAAGAGCTGCTTCGAACTCTGAAGTATGGCACTCAACAACCAGGACTTATGCCATTTGTGTAAGGCAGTGACATGGAAGCAACTTAGGGACTAAAAGCATGAACGAACATTCACGTATGAAAATCTTATTTGGGGAAGGGGTAGAATCCAAACGCCCCCTGCCAGTTCGCGCCACTACACCGTATGTGGAAAATCTGAAGCCATCGTTCTACAAACTCTCAACGCTTGCTATCAGTGCATGAGTTTCATGCTCGATCGATTGAGCTAGCCGGATCGGGCAATAAAAAGTATAAAATAGTTATGTAAATAGTTATTTAATAAAATGTTTTACTCTGTTTCTTTGCTGGTGTGTTGTGTATATTTATAATATTTGCATAGGGTTTGTCGTTATTTTGGGCGGTGTGGGTGGCGGAGTCGAGCTGTCTTGCAGCCCTCATGGTGTGGAGCTCAGTTCATTTCACTATTTTCGTATTTCTCATGAAGGGTTGTTCCTAATGTTTGTATTTTACTGAGGTCAAAAAGAGATCGAATTAGTGGTCTACTGATTTTGCTCGATTACTTTTATTTTTTTACACGATTTTTCACTATCTGCAAAGATTAAACAGAGTATTGTGACTTTGTGCTTGTTTGTAAATAGAGAATGATCCAAAGAGAACCAATTGTAAAACAGTAAATGCTTGGATAATAATCAATCAAATGGAGAGACAAGCAAGTACGACGGATTACAACGGGGGCAAAGGTCTGCGTTAACTACCGTTCACTATCTGCAAAGAGTGAGATGAACTGAGCTCCACACCATGAGGGCTGCAAGACAGCTCGGCTCCATCACCCATCCCGCACAAAATAATGACAAACCCTATGCAAATATTAAAAATATAGACAACACACCAGCAAAGAAACAGGGTAAAACATTTTATTAAAAAACTATTTACATAACGTTGGTTTATAAGATGATGTCAGTAGTGGACCGATGTGTGAATAGATCGAAAGCAGCACAAGGCTCCAAGATCCGGATGGCAAGCTCCTGGATGTTGGGTGCCATAGTTCAGAGTTCTGAGTTTGAGCCTTTTTCAATGCCTGTGCTTTGTTGAATCAAAATGGCGGCTTGACACAAAGCTGACTCAAGCGTTGCTACTGATGCTAAGCAGACCAAAACTGGTTTTCAGTTTGTACATTTTTCTAGATTTTTCAATCCAAGTTTGGTTGACTTTGTAGAACGATGGCTTCAAATTTTCAACATACGGTGTGGTGGCGCTGACTGGGAGGGGGCGCTTCGCTCCTGCCCCCTCCCCAAGTAAGATTTTCATACGTGAAAGTACGTTAATGGTTTTGGTCCCTGAGTTGGACTATAACCTATGGTTTTTTCATTGAATATATATATATATATATATATATACATATATATATATATATATATATATAACATTTCTTTGGCAAAATGAAAACCCTGATTTTGTTCCTTTGCAAATTAAATGTTTTAAGTGTTAACACTTTATTCCAATCAAGATGACTTCAGGTGTGCCATACTTTTGTCATAAGGAAGACTGTTAGCGCTCTAGTTGTTCTTTAGAACACTCTGGGACATTCTGTCACTGGGCTATAGTTGGGCTACATCTGGCTGATATTTGGGCTACATTTGTTTTTTTTGTCTCTGGTGGCCATCTTTGGGCTACATTGGGCTACATTGGGCTACATTGGGCTACATTGGGCTACATTTGGGCTCTAACATATATATAGCCCAATGTAGCCCAATATATATTTTTCAAAGTTAATTTTCGTAAAAACCACTGGAGCATATATCTTGAGACATAGCAAAGGCACATCGGGCTACCAGTCCCTACAATTTTGCCAAGTTTTGTGGAAATCCATTCAGCCGTTCGAGCTAAAAGTGAGTCCAACCGCCCTATGGAAAACTCAATGTGAAAAACACGTTTTGGGTCCCCCCTTTTTTCTCGGCCCCCGCTTGACAAAACACCCCCAAACTTTCAGGGGAAGCTCAGAAACAAAATGTGCCATTTTCCTGAAACTTTCAGCCAATTCCGTCCATCAACGCCAAAGTTATTCAACATAGAATTTTCAGAAATCCCTACTCAAAAAAATCCTAACTATATATACCTACTGGCGACCGCCAGTAGGTAATATATATATATATATATATATATATATATATATATATATATATATATACACATACATACATACATACATACATATATATATATATATATAGCCATCGGTCACTCACCAAACAAATACACCGATGGATGGGATCGCCGCCAGCTTGGAAATGATGTTGCATGCTGGGAAATGTGGTTCAACAGCGAAGACAGAGGCGACTCCATACCGTGTTTTGGAGGCAACCCACGCTACTTCAGTGGTGGGAAGGACAAACTTTTTCAAATGAAGGGGTTGTTAGCAGCAGTGGCGACTTACTCACCAGGGGGGCATTTTGACAAAGGAAAGCAAACCCCCGAAACGCGTTAATGCCCATGGTGTTAATTGAAATAAAAGGATTGAACGGACCTCGAGTGCTGCCTCAGTCTTCTTCTTGTGGGGAGGACGTCTGTGGAAACATATGGCGTGGTTAGCGACGCGACTTGGAGTGTTGCTGCGCGCTAAGGCTGGCACCCCCCGCAAGTGTTAAGGGGGTCGCTACATGGAAGATCCCCTGACTGCCCCGCACGAAATCTGGAGCGGACACGGCTGCGGATGCGCAGTCCATACTTCATGGGACTACACCCTTACTTTAACGGTGTTCTCGGCGCCACGACGGATGGAAGTGCATGGGAGGGGGAGAGGACCGTGATTGACTTTGAAATGCCCAGAAAACTTTCTACAATCCCTGCCTGCTCACACAAAAGCCATCGGTCACTCACCAAACAAATACACCGATGGATGGGATCGCCGCCAGCTTGGAAATGATGTTGCATGCTGGGAAATGTGGTTCAACAGCGAAGACAGAGGCGACTCCATACCGTGTTTTGGAGGCAACCCACGCTACTTCAGTGGTGGGAAGGACAAACTTTTTCAAATGAAGGGGTTGTTAGCAGCAGTGGCGACTTACTCACCAGGGGGGCATTTTGACAAAGGAAAGCAAACCCCCGAAACGCGTTAATGCCCATGGTGTTAATTGAAATAAAAGGATTGAACGGACCTCGAGTGCTGCCTCAGTCTTCTTCTTGTGGGGAGGACGTCTGTGGAAACATATGGCGTGGTTAGCGACGCGACTTGGAGTGTTGCTGCGCGCTAAGGCTGGCACCCCCCGCAAGTGTTAAGGGGGTCGCTACATGGAAGATCCCCTGACTGCCCCGCACGAAATCTGGAGCGGACACGGCTGCGGATGCGCAGTCCATACTTCATGGGACTACACCCTTACTTTAACGGTGTTCTCGGCGCCACGACGGATGGAAGTGCATGGGAGGGGGAGAGGACCGTGATTGACTTTGAAATGCCCAGAAAACTTTCTACAATCCCTGCCTGCTCACACAAAAGCCATCGGTCACTCACCAAACAAATACACCGATGGATGGGATCGCCGCCAGCTTGGAAATGATGTTGCATGCTGGGAAATGTGGTTCAACAGCGAAGACAGAGGCGACTCCATACCGTGTTTTGGAGGCAACCCACGCTACTTCAGTGGTGGGAAGGACAAACTTTTTCAAATGAAGGGGTTGTTAGCAGCAGTGGCGACTTACTCACCAGGGGGGCATTTTGACAAAGGAAAGCAAACCCCCGAAACGCGTTAATGCCCATGGTGTTAATTGAAATAAAAGGATTGAACGGACCTCGAGTGCTGCCTCAGTCTTCTTCTTGTGGGGAGGACGTCTGTGGAAACATATGGCGTGGTTAGCGACGCGACTTGGAGTGTTGCTGCGCGCTAAGGCTGGCACCCCCCGCAAGTGTTAAGGGGGTCGCTACATGGAAGATCCCCTGACTGCCCCGCACGAAATCTGGAGCGGACACGGCTGCGGATGCGCAGTCCATACTTCATGGGACTACACCCTTACTTTAACGGTGTTCTCGGCGCCACGACGGATGGAAGTGCATGGGAGGGGGAGAGGACCGTGATTGACTTTGAAATGCCCAGAAAACTTTCTACAATCCCTGCCTGCTCACACAAAAGCCATCGGTCACTCACCAAACAAATACACCGATGGATGGGATCGCCGCCAGCTTGGAAATGATGTTGCATGCTGGGAAATGTGGTTCAACAGCGAAGACAGAGGCGACTCCATACCGTGTTTTGGAGGCAACCCACGCTACTTCAGTGGTGGGAAGGACAAACTTTTTCAAATGAAGGGGTTGTTAGCAGCAGTGGCGACTTACTCACCAGGGGGGCATTTTGACAAAGGAAAGCAAACCCCCGAAACGCGTTAATGCCCATGGTGTTAATTGAAATAAAAGGATTGAACGGACCTCGAGTGCTGCCTCAGTCTTCTTCTTGTGGGGAGGACGTCTGTGGAAATATATATATATATATATATATATATATATATATATATATATATATGCGCTAATTTTTCTTATTCAGTCAAATTACTGATGCCCCTGAAACTGTAAAATACTGAGTAAACATTAAAGGACAGCTTTACTAACATTTCACACAATGCATGCTGTGTTGCCTTGTGTGAAAGACAGAGAGCAAGACAGCACAATTCCTACTACGATATGGTGCTGTTTTTATCTCTTCCAGTGCTGCTGCATTTTAGGCTGCCATTCATCAATGCACACACCCTTGCACCCTAGGGCATGGGTGTGTGTTTTGTCAGGCATAGGTTTTGTACTGGAAGGGGACCATTCAGGTACATAAACGATGTTGGAATACTTTACTCACTTTGTATGTGTGTTGTACTGTCTAGCACACATGAAACGATGATAAATGATACCACCAATGGTACACCCAATTGAAACAAAGTAGCACAAAGCAGGGCAGAAAGCTTTTTGTCTCACATTAGGCAACTTTCCAACACAATCATGATTTGAGCTGGAAAGTAAATCTCACCAAAATTCGTTACACCAGGTTTGTTATACAAAAGTAATGTAAGCCTGATGCAAAATGTTAGTTAACCTGGACCCAAGTTTTAATTAAATTAACGGTGTTCCGAGCACATCGTATAATTTTAGTGGTGCCATTATCAGCTTCTTTGGAATTAAAATTGCTACTCTAAGTGAGAGCCTTAGAGGGATTTTTAGCTGTGCGTGTAGGCACCACAGCTGGTACAATAATTATGAGGTGTATTTACACATATGCATCTATTTCATTGTTATCTTTAGCTATAATATTGTCCCAGTCCTTCCTTCTTATTAATTGAAACTTGACCAATATTTCACAGCTTCAAGGGTGTTATTATGTTACAATTTGGATTAGATAGAGAAATGCTGGGTCAAACACACTTGATTTTTTCCTAACAAAGTGCCAGACATTAACAGATGAAAAATGCAAGGTTTCTAATCTTATAGTTGCATTTTTATTCTCAAATCTTTCATACATGTTTTTGCTACATACACAGTGCTACTGTCTGTACCTACGAACATTGACTTGTGACATAACCTCAGTCAGGGATGTGGCATACGTCAGAGATGCCGACTTTTGAACAGGGGAAGCAGGTTTGAGTCTCAGTGTTGGCTCAACATTTTGTCATTCTGGGCAAATCGCTTAATATCCCAGTGCCTAAAAAGGATATGACTGTGTGTAATGCAACTGGTGCTCATGTAAAGCACTCCAATGGCATCGGGCCCAGTTTGTGCTATATAAAACTGCAAAAAAACCTCATCACAGATAGATGACATGAAAGGGTTAATAAAATATTGGTGTTTGAATGCGAAGTAGGTGAAGTGAACAGTCGAAGTTTTCCCTGAGACTTTCCACAAATCTATAAGTATATGCCAGGTCAGATCTGTGCATTAAGTATTGTTTTCCAGGAAAAACCGAGCTAACCTGTTAAAAATTAAAAAAACAGAAGCGGTATTCAAGATACACGTATTCAGTGCTGCAGAGCAGCAAACCAATAAAATCTAGTTTTGTCCTGAGAGAGGGGTTGCAAGCTGAACTCTAGGGGTCACAGCTATGACCCCTGGCGGCCCCTAAATGACGTCTATGGTAATATGTTAACCAAATATCATCCTATGAGATAGGTAGACCTCACAGCAGTGAAAAAAAACGAATTTAGGAGTTGTGCACTATCAGGACATGTAAAACTTAAAAGTAAGTTATCCAACCTTTTAAATACACTGCACTCTGCCCTATGGGCTATTTAGAGCCTATCCTAAGAGTGACTTACATGTATTAAAGAGGAATTTGTAGGCCTTGCAAAAGGTTTATCTAGCCAGGTCAAAATGGCAGTTTGCGATTGCACACGCAGGCTGCAATGGCAGGCCTGAGACATGTTTAAAGGGCTACTTAAGTGGGAGGAACAATAAGTGCTGCAGACCAACTAGTAGCATTTAATTTTCAGGCCCTGGGTATGTGCAGTACCACCTTACTTGGAGCTTATAAGAAAATTAACACAAAAAAGGCTGCATGCCCCTGTATTTAGTCTGGTGCCAGGGCATGGAATGCAGGATGCTTGAGGACTTTAAAGGGAAACCTCTAGAAGCTTCTCATCAACTTCAAAGGAAGGTCCAGGTACCTCAGACACCAGCTACACTTCTGGGCCTGTGAATACTCTACCAGGAACAAGGATTCCTGTGTTGCTGAAAGGACTGCCACTCTGCTGGGCTGCTGCCCTGAAGGAACTGATGCCCTGCTGTGCTGACCTGCTGCCCTCTTGCCTGGGCGAGGACTGGGTCAGCATCTGTTGAAGCCAGGACCCTAAAGTGACTCCAAGGGCTAGTTGGCTGGCCTCCTGACTAGAGCCTCAGGGACAGAAGGGTCCAACGACCTTGAACCCATCAACTGGACTCTGCCATCTGTGAGTCCTACCGTAGAAAGTGGTACCACCCCAGTTCTGGACCCTTGGAAGTGGGCCTGAAAGTGCTCTGCCAGCCCATCTGTGGACCCAGCAGAACCAACGCATTTTCTCTGCTGTGCGGCACAAACCAAAGCTGAACCGACACATGGCCTTTGATGTAAGGGTTCTCCCGATGCAAACGACTCTGTATTGACCTTGCACCCTGCAATCGGAACTGACGACTGTGCAAAGCTTTCCAAATGCAGTTCCTCGCATCGCAAATCTCTTGTTGACAACAGCCTCGATGGGGAAGCAGGTACTCAGCCTCACAGCTCCCTGGAACCGACACATATCAACTGCGCAATGCATATCCTGCACTTGACTTTGCATTGCAAATCATTGACGACGGGATCCTCAACGACAATGTAGTACCTCGCATCACAGCTTCGCAGCACTTTGAAACTGATGCATCATCACAGCTGTGCGATGCATCCTCGGTGGGGATCTCACGTCTGCTCCCCAATCAGGATCTAAGGTACTGTTTTTCAGCTGGCCTAACTGGATCTTTGTAAGCAGTCTGCGCTCCATCGCAGTCGGCCTGAAATAGTGACTTTGTCCCAGTCTGTCGTGACCAGATATCCACATTTGGCTCTTTGAGCTTTCAGTGCTATTTTTTTGTTGAAAATGTCTTTATTCATTTTTCATCAATGGCACAGTAGAAAGTCAATATTGTTCAAATTTATGATAAAGCAAGTTCATTATGCACCTAATATAGGAGGCACTAATCTACCCGTACCCACCTCATACAATGGTACACATGGGAAGTTCAGAGGATTGGATATCTGTTACACCAAGGTAACTGCCTAGATGTCAATTTGGCACTATATTCACTGAAATCTGTGAACCTGCATTATCATTGTTTCAACTGATTGACTTTTTGTCGTTTTGGTCTTCCTTATTTTTTAAACATAGCCCTATTTTTCTGAGCTGATGTAGGATCCTTTTGTGGTATATTTTCACTGTGTTAATGTTTGAAGTGTTGCACAAAAACTTTACACATTGTCTCTGAGTTAAGCCTGACTGCCATGTGCCAAGCTGCCCAAGGAGTGAGCACAGGCTAACTTAGCATTTGCTTGGAACTTCATCCTGACTAGAATAATGCTTTCTGCTTGAGCAGAGTTTTACCCCCATCCCCCTCAACCAGCAACCCAAATTTGTACACTTACCTCTCTGGAATCCTATGTACAAAGACAAGCACAGTCTTTCACTTGTAAAATGGCTGATGTCTACCAAACGAAGGTTTAAGAGAGTAGTGTGGCTCACTGGTTAGAGGCGGTACAAAAGGGGGGGGGTGATGGACGGAGCATCTGAATCAATCAAACACTCTTGGTGATGGATTGGTGATGGATTAAACCCAGATCTTTTGAATGGGTGTGAGTGTTTGATTGATTCAAATGCTCCGTCCATCACCACCCCCTTTTGTACCGCTTTTGGCCGCCATAAGGGTGGCAGGGTATGCTCAGACGTGAGTCCCTTGCTCACTTTGCCACTGGATTCAAGCAAGCCGGGCTGAAGAGGGCTGGAATGCCAGAAACTGTTCCTCGGAAGCTTGTTTCCGGTCCAGGGAAGACATGGCTTGGCAGTTCGGACTGGACTGTTCCCATGAGGCACAGGGTCAGACTGATTTGCATATAGCCATGTCTGAACTGGGGTGGCAGACTGGGCTATAGAACGGTGATGGATTAAACCCAGATCTTTTGACTGGGTGTGAGTGTTTGATTGATTCAGATGCTCCGTCCATCACCACCCCCTTTTGTACCGCTTTTGGCCGCTATAAGTGTGGCAGGGTATACTCAGACGTGAGTCCCTTGCTCACTTTGCCACTGGATTCAAGCAAGCCGGGCTGAAGACAGCTGGAATGCCAGAAACTGGTCCTCGGAAGCTTGTTTCCGGTCCAGGGAAGACATGGCTTGGCAGTTCGGACTGCACTGTTCCCATGAGGCACAGGGTCAGACTGATTTGCATATAGCCATGTCTGAACTGGGGTGGCAGAGTGGGCTAAAGAACGGTGATGGATTAAACCCAGATCTTTTGACTGGGTGTGAGTGTTTGATTGATTCAGATGCTCCGTCCATCAACACCCCCTTTTGTACCGCTTTTGGCCGCCATAAGTGTGGCAGGGTATACTCAGACGTGAGTCCCTTGCTCACTTTGCCACTGGATTCAAGCAAGCCGGGCTGAAGACGGCTGGAATGCCAGAAACCGGTCCTCGGAAGCTTGTTTCCGGTCCAGGGAAGACATGGCTTGGCAGTTCGGACTGGACTGTTCCCATGAGGCACAGGGTCAGACTGATTTGCATATGGCCATGTCTGAACTGGGGTGGCAGAGTGGGCTAAAGAACGGTGATGGATTAAACCCAGATCTTTTGACTGGGTGTGAGTGTTTGATTGATTCAGATGCTCCGTCCATCACCACCCCATTTTGTACCGCTTTTGGCCGCCATAAGTGTGGCAGGGTATACTCAGACGTGAGTCCCTTGCTCACTTTGCCACTGGATTCAAGCAAGGCGGGCTGAAGACGGCTGGAATGCCAGAAACCGGTTCTCAGAAGCTTGTTTCCGGTCCAGGGCAGACATGGCTTGGCAGTTCGGACTGGACTGTTCCCATGAGGCACAGGGTCAGACTGATTTGCATATGGCCATGTCTGAACTGGGGTGGCAGAGTGGGCTAAAGAACGGTGATGGATTAAACCCAGATCTATTGACTGGGTGTGAGTGTTTGATTGATTCAGATGCTCCGTCCATCACCACCCCCTTTTGTACCGCTTTTGGCCGCCATAAGTGTGGCAGGGTATGCTCAGACGTGAGTCCCTTGCTCACTTTGCCACTGGATCCAAGCAAGCCGGGCTGAAGACGGCTGGAATGCCAGAAACCGGTCCTCGGAAGCTTGATTCCGGTCCAGGGAAGACATGGCTTGGCAGTTCGAACTGGTCTGTTCCCATGAGGCACAGGGTCAGACTGTTTTGCATATGGCCATGTCTGAACTGGGGTGGCAGAGTGGGCTAAAGAACGGAGATGGATTAAACCCAGATCTTTTGACTGGGTGTGATTGTTTGATTGATTCAGATGCTCCGTCCATCACCACCCTCTTTTGTACCGCTTTTGGCCGCCATAAGTGTGGCAGGGTTTGCTCAGACATGAGTCCCTTGCTCACTTTGCCACTGGATTCAAGCAAGCCGGGCTGAAGAGGGCTGGAATGCCAGAAACGGGTCCTCAGAAGCTTGTTTCCGGTCCAGGGAAGACATGGCTTGGCAGTTCGGACTGGACTGTTCCCATGAGGCACAGGGTCAGACTGATTTGCATATGGCCATGTCTGAACTGGGGTGGCAGAGTGGGCTAAAGAACGGTGATGGATTAAACCCAGATCTTTTGACTGGGTGTGAGTGTTTGATTGATTCAGATGCTCCGTCCATCACCACCCCATTTTGTACCGCTTTTGGCCGCCATAAGTGTGGCAGGGTATACTCAGACGTGAGTCCCTTGCTCACTTTGCCACTGGATTCAAGCAAGCCGGGCTGAAGACGGCTGGAATGCCAGAAACCGGTCCTCGGAAGCTTGTTTCCGGTCCAGGGAAGACATGGCTTGGCAGTTCGGACTGCACTGTTCCCATGAGGCACAGGGTCAGACTGATATGCATATAGCCATGTCTGAACTGGGGTGGCAGAGTGGGCTAAAGAACGGTGATGGATTAAACCCAGATCTTTTGACTGGGTGTGAGTGTTTGATTGATTCAGATGCTCCGTCCATCACCACCCCCTTTTGTACCGCTTTTGGCCACCATAAGTGTGACAGGGTATGCTCAGACGTGAGTACCTTGCTCACTTTGCCACTGAATTCAAGCAAGCCGGGCTGAAGACGACTGGAATGCCAGAAACCGGTACTCAGAAGCTTGTTTCCGGTCCAGGGCAGACATGGCTTGGCAGTTCGGACTGGACTGTTCCCATGAGGCACAGGGTCAGACTGATTTGCATATGACCATGTCTGAACTGGGGTGGCAGAGTGGGCTAAAGAACGGTGATGGATTAAACCCAGATCTATTGACTGGGTGTGAGTGTTTGATTGATTCAGATGCTCCGTCCATCACCACCCCCTTTTGTACCGCTTTTGGCCGCCATAAGTGTGGCAGGGTATGCTCAGACGTGAGTCCCTTGCTCACTTTGCCACTGGATTCAAGCAAGCCGGGCTGAAGACGGCTGGAATTCCAGAAACCGGTCCTCGGAAGCTTGATTCCGGTCCAGGGAAGACATGGCTTGGCAGTTCGAACTGGTCTGTTCCCATGAGGCACAGGGTCAGACTGTTTTGCATATGGCCATGTCTGAACTGGGGTGGCAGAGTGGGCTAAAGAACGGAGATGTATTAAACCCAGATCTTTTGACTGGGTGTGATTGTTTGATTGATTCAGATGCTCCGTCCATCACCACCCTCTTTTGTACCGCTTTTGGCCGCCATAAGTGTGGCAGGGTATGCTCAGACATGAGTCCCTTGCTCACTTTGCCACTGGATTCAAGCAAGCCGGGCTGAAGAGGGCTGGAATGCCAGAAACCGGTCCTCAGAAGCTTGTTTCCGGTCCAGGGAAGACATGGCTTGGCAGTTCGGACTGGACTGTTCCCATGAGGCACAGGGTCAGACTGATTTGCATATGGCCATGTCTGAACTGGGGTGGCAGAGTGGGCTAAAGAACGGTGATGGATTAAACCCAGATCTTTTGACTGGGTGTGAGTGTTTGATTGATTCAGATGCTCCGTCCATCACCACCTCATTTTGTACCGCTTTTGGCCGCCATAAGTGTGGCAGGGTATACTCAGACGTGAGTCCCTTGCTCACTTTGCCACTGGATTCAAGCAAGCCGGGCTGAAGACGGCTGGAATGCCAGAAACCGGTCCTCCGAAGCTTGTTTCCGGTCCAGGGAAGACATGGCTTGGCAGTTCGGACTGCACTGTTCCCATGAGGCACAGGGTCAGACTGATTTGCATATAGCCATGTCTGAACTGGGGTGGCAAAGTGGGCTAAAGAACGGTGATGGATTAAACCCAGATCTATTGACTGGGTGTGAGTGTTTGATTGATTCAGATGCTCCGTCCATCACCACCCCCTTTTGTACCACTTTTGGCCGCCATAAGTGTGGCAGGGTATGCTCAGACGTGAGTCCCTTGCTCACTTTGCCACTGGATTCAAGCAAGCCGGGCCGAAGACGGCTGGAATGCCAGAAACCGGTCCTCAGAAGCTTGATTCCTCTCCAGGGAAGACATGGCTTGGCAGTTCGAACTGGTCTGTTCCCATGAGGCACAGGGTCAGACTGTTTTGCATATGGCCATGTCTGAACTGGGGTGGCAGAGTGGGCTAAAGAACGGAGATGGATTAAACCCAGATCTTTTGACTGGGTGTGAGTGTTTGATTGATTCAGATGCTCCGTCCATCACCACCCTCTTTTGTACCGCTTTTGGCCGCCATAAGTGTGGCAGGGTATGCTCAGACGTGAGTCCCTTGCTCACTTTGCCACTGGATTCAAGCAAGCCGGGCTGAAGAGGGCTGGAATGCCAGAAACTGGTCCTCGGAAGCTTGTTTCCGGTCCAGGGAAGACAAAGCTTGGCAGTTCTGACTAAGCATGGGCGGAAAATCCGTTTCGCTCGCGGATTTTGCGGATTTTCGGTAAATTCGCAATCCGCGAGATTCGCGAATCTCCCGTAAAATCCGCAAATCCGCGAGCAGGGGATTTTGCTCGCACTGTTCGCGTGAGTTTGCGGCTTCCCAGTACACTTCGCGCCCCGCGAATAAGTGCAAAATTGCAGAAATACGATCTTAGCAAAACTGAAACTACTTACCAGGTTCAAAAGTTCAGGCTCATCATTAGTAGCCATTTCCTGTAGTGCTTCCTGAGGGGCCCCTCCAGAGTTCAGTTGCCAGTTGTAACTATTATGTGACCCTGCTCTGAACCTCAGAATAGTTACACATATGCCACAAAGGTCCTGAATTACAGCTAAGGGAGACAAGCAGGAGCCAGGCTGGAAGTTCAAATCCATTAATCAGCCCCTAATTCATTATTGTCAGTTGGGGCAGGGCAGGTGTTGTAACTAATTTTGCAACAAGAAAGCACTTAGCAAGTGCAAAAGATCACTAATCAGGAAGCACTAAGGAAGCAGGTGCCAGCTAAAAAAATATTCTGTGACACATTAATCAGCCCCAAATTAATTCAGGTCACTTGAGGCAGGGAAGGTGTGCTTGCGTTGCCACAATAATGTACACTGACTGGACAACCAGAGGGTGCTGTGATGAAACAGAGGGTGGCATGGGTGGGCCAGAGGGTGGCATGAGTAGTCAGAGAGTGGCAGTGGTGACAGAGAGTGGCAGTGATGAAGAAGAGTGTCCCAAACAGGCTGGACACGTAGAAACAACAAGTTCGCGAAACTTGAGACCCGACAGGTAAGTTCGCAATTTGCGACATTGTACAAAACGCTCGCGAACTGGCAGAAACCCGCGCAAACACCAAAAAAAAAAAATCCGCAAATTCGCGAGAATTCGCGGATTTTGCGGATTTGCGAGTTCGCAAAATTCGCCCATGCTTAGTTCTGACTGGACTGTTCCCATGAGGCACAGGGTCAGACTGATTTGCATATGGCCATGTCTGAACTGGGGTGGCAAAGTGGGCTAAAGGACAGTGATGGATTAAACCCAGATCTTTTGACTGGGTGTGAGTGTTTGATTGATTCAGATGCTCCGTCCATCACCACCCCCTTTTGTATCACTGGTTAGAGGCGGCAGACCCAGAAGCAGAGGTCGGCCCCGGACCAGGGTTCAATTCCCGACGCGGCAGGGTGTTGGGCCAATGTCAGCGGGCTCGATAAATCTCGCCTTCGGTGTCACTCTAACCATGGGTCCCACTCAGCAACTCTGGGCAATAGCTTGCTTAATCTCCACAAACGGCCCCATCAGCGCCGGGGATTCCTGGCTTCACCTTGGGGGTGCCCAATAGGGATCATCTCACAGGGAAAGCCAGGAAGGGTTCCCAGCATTATACAGCGCCAGGAAACCTATGGGTAGCAGTGCGCTTTACAAGGTCAAATACATTTACATTTACATTTACCCACACAAATTCAGCAGACTCTCTGTTCTCTTCAAGCAACTCACACTTCATTTATGACTAACCATCCACGCTAATAGAATAATATTCCTCGCCCTACCACTTTCCTCTTTAGCCTTGTTCTCACTCCTCTCCTATAGGTCCTCTTCTTTCTGTACCCTTGTCAGTACTTAGTTTGTCTCATTATGGTTCCTCCATTCTGTAGTGTTGCTTTGTATGAGGGTTTGTATAAATCATGTTTCATACACACATATTCACTGAGAAAGCAAAGTTTAAAGAGACATAGTAATTTGGAATAGCTATAGTATGTTACTTTAGATTTTGAAAAAAACTTTGAGAAAATCAATGAAAAATTAAAGGTACTTTATAGTTAGGTTAAAATAGCAGTAAAACATACCATTTCAACTAACAAAACCCTGAAATTCACCAGTAATTAAACTTGTGCCATAAGGTAACATAACTCTTGTCCCCACCTTGCACAGTGTTGTCATGAATAATGTAATGTGAGATGTTGCTGTGATGTTATCAATGATGTCATAGAACATTTCATGAGTGATGTAACAAGTTAGGCATTATGCAGTGCATGGTGAGGCGATTGTTATAGTTACTTCAGTTAACTATAACTGGTAAATCTGTAGGTTTTTGTTAGGTAAAAATGTTACGTTTTAACTGTCATTTTCACCCATTATGTCCCTTTAACCTTTGTTTTTTCACTGAACTTCTAAGGTTTTTTAATAACATAAAGTAGCATAATATTACAATTCCTAACTATAACGTCAATTTAATCTTTTGTTTTTGAGTGAATAATTTTTTATGTAAATTAAGATGTCCATCACAATGCTTGGCACCAGGTTGGATGTCTGCCCCCTTGCAAGTGCCCAATCCTGCCATTTACACCCAACCCCGCCCCCCGTGGGCGCCCAATCCCACAGCTCCTGCCACTCATTTATTATTAATTTTTTTTAAACATTTACAATTTTTTTGGGTGACTCAGTGCCCACCTGGGGCACCCGCAGAATGGGTACTCGTTGAGGCTCCTGGTGATCCCCAACACCCCGCAGCTCCTGACAGCTGAGCTGGCTATTTTTTACAGTAGTGAGTGCCCCAGTTGCCCACCCAGGGAACCCACAACTGCAACCATTGATTCGGGCTATAGGGGGAGTTGGAGCAACGGCTTGGGAAGGAGGTGGGTTAACACCCACCCTCCTTATTGTAATTCTATTGTTGGTCCCAGCGAAAGGGGTCCCTGGGGCCTGTCCAAGAATTGGAAGGGGGTCTGCAGGACCCCTCTCATTAATATTAATTATTGGCTCCATGGATGGGGTCTCCAGGGCCTGTTCAAGGTTTGGGAAGGGAGCTGTATAATTTACTAACTGGCACTGGGGGTGTAGTCACCAGTGCTTCTACAAAGCTTGGGGAGGGTGGCTGTATGCCACCAGCCCCATTATAAAAATACTAGTCCCAGGGGATAGAGTCCTCGATCTCCCACCCCTCCAAACAAAAAGGTGCTGCCCCATCTCCCCTCCAGGCCCTTCTCCACCCTGGGAGTTTTTAAAAAAACAGGACAGGAGAGCGCCATAGTTTCCTTTATTAGAGCTGCGGTTTTGCACAACTGCAGCCCAGATTAAAAAAAATGCTGTTTCTGGCCCCATGAGGGAAAAGTCTATATTGAACTGTCCATATTTTATTTATTTTATTTTATTTATTTATTGGATTTGTAAGGCGCTCAGCTACCCAAAAAGGGGTTCCCGGCGCCATAGCGGACGTGGAGCAACAGTCTTGGGCATTCAATTGAAATTATTGATCATAAAGCCAGGTCTTAAGAGTTCGGCGAAAGTGAAAGTAGTCAGTTTCTTTACGAATGTTAGTAGGTAAAGCTTTCCAGAGAGAAGGGCAAAGGTAAGAAAAGGATCTATCTCCCATTCTGGAGAGTTTAACTCTGGGTACCACGAAATTGCTCATGTTTCTAGATCGTAGTTGGCGGGAGGAAAAGTGGGGACGAACAAGTGCTTGGAGGTAGTGGGGCGCAATACCTGCCTTGATTTTAAACATGTAGCTCAGGGCTTTGAACTTAATCTGGTTCTCCACCCTGAGCCAGTGTAAGTTGCGTAGATGTCCAGAAATGGGGGAGGCCTTGGGGATTCTGCAGAGGAGCCTGGCAGCAGAATTCTGAACTAACTGACGTCTACGGATCACAGCTTTGTTTGAGCCTAGGTAAAGAATGTTTCCACAATCGAGCCACGATGTAACTAGGGCGTGGACAACTGTTTTTTGAGTGGAAACAGGCAACATCCATAGTATTTTCCTGAGCCATTTCAAGATAGTAAAACAAAGCGCTGTTATTTTGATGGTTTGTTGGTCCATGGAAAGCGAGTCGTCAACAATGACGCCCAGGTTCCGAACATGGCTTCTAGGTATGGAGAGGTTACCCAGCTCAGCCGGCCAGTGAGCAGGGCACCAGAGATCCTTCTGTTTACCCTGGATGAGGACCTACGTCTTCTCTCCGTTAAGCTTCAGATGATTCTGAGTCATCCAGTTGGAGATATTACTGAAGCCTTGTTTAAGACAGGAGGGTGCTAGGGGGTCAGAATTAGAGAGGGAAAAGATAATCTGTGAATCATCAGCATAAGTGAAGAGAGTTAGACCAGCCTGTTCAGCGATGTCAGCTAGTGGTCTGACATACAAGTTGAACAGTAGGAGGCTGAGTATAGAGCCCTGAGGCACCCCATGAGGGGAGGTGTGGATTTTTGAGCAAGCTAAGGCCGAAGTGATTTGAAAAGTACGGTTGTTTAAGAAAGAAATGATCCAGTCCAGGGCAGCACCACAGATGCCCGCCAATTTTAGAGTATGGATAAGTACTTCAGTGAGATGGTATCAAAAGCCGCACTAAGGTCTAGCAGAATAAGTGCGACTGTCTGTCCGGCATCGAGGTGTTGACGTAGCCTCTCGGCGACTCCTAATAGTGCTGTCTCTGTGGAGAAACCGGCACGGAAGCTGACTGCGAAGGATGGAGAGAATTATTAGTTTCAGTGTACTGTGAGAGAATAAAGTGAACATGTCTTTCCAGAATTTTGGAGAAGACGGGCAGGAGGGAGATGGGTCTATAGTTGGCCAGAACTTCAGGGTCAGCCGTTGTTTTTTTCAGAAGAGGAGTGACCATTGCATGTTTCCAGAGTGACGGTAATGGATGAATTTAGCAAAGACGCATTCAGGGTGTTGAGAATTACCAGCAGATGGGGGGTGTCTAATTGCTTCATAATGGAAATAGGGAGGAGATCTCTAGGTGAGTCAGATTTGATATTACCTAAGATAGTTTTGAGTCCTTCCATATTTAATAGAGGCCAGCAGTCTAAAAGCGCTGTGGGAGTAGGGAATTTAGAGGTACACTCAGAGCTTGAGAGAGTAGAGGTGACAGGTGAGGGTAAGTCACGCGTTGAAGTAGCAATGAGGGCCCGTGGTGGTCTACTTAGGCTAGATTTGGCCAATTCCAGCTGAATTTTTTTAATCTTTCCTGTGAAAAATTTGGCAAGATTATCACACTGTTGATGATTAAGGGGTAGAGGGCTTGCGACTGTTTTAGAGCCTGCCAGTTCTTTCGCTAATCAAAAAGTGTTTTTGGGCGATTGGTGGCTTCTGTAATAGTTTTAGAAACAAAGGCAGCCTTGGCCGTATTGCAGAGTTTGTGGTAATAGTTTCTTGTCTTATTATATTCGAATTTCAAATCGGGAGCATATTTCTTGCGCCATTTGCGTTCTAAGTCTTTGCATTTGGATTTTTCAATTTTCAGATGGTCATTAAACCAAGGAGATGGAGGTCGATGGATGTTACGTTTTTTTTGTGATAGAGGAAGACAGTGGTCTATAGCAGTGAGGAGCCAGTTCTGTGTCTTTAAAGCGAGAGCGTCGACTTGTTGATCAGCAGAAGGGGCGTTGCAGCATAGAGCATTATTAAGGGCCTCAAGGTCAAGTTTTTTCCAATTCCTATTAGGGACTTTCCGAGGAGAAAGGGGAGGAGTACCAGAGGTTGACATTGTAAGACGAAATTTTAGGAGATAGTGGTCTGACCAGCCAATAGAGATTGCCGGATTGCACCTAATTTCGGAAAGGCTGGAAAAAATGGGGTCCAGCAAATGTCCTGCTATATGTGTGGCACCCGAATTAAGTAGGTTGATGTTTAGGGCAGCTGAATCGGCAATGAAATTACTACATGTTGTGTTTGAGAGATCATCTAGATGTAGATTTAGGTCTACGATAAGAGAGAGGTTTCTAGAGCTCACATGTAAAGGGGTGATGTAGCTAGGGAAGGTGGTTGCCCATGATGTCGGGTTTCCAGGGGGTCGGTAGACAAGCACTCCAGAAAGTGTGAACTTCGGGTTGAGTGTTAATTTAAAAAGAGCGGCTTCACAATTGGGGATATCCAAAGGGTCAAATCTGCATTGTAGCCTGTTTATAAAAATAATGGCTATGCCACCTCCAGTTTTCAAAGTTCTATCTTTCCGAGTAATGGCATAGTTAGATGGAAGGGCCGCTGCTATATCAGGCCCGGCGCTCTCATGTAACCACATCTCAGTGAGAAAAAGAGCATCTGGCTTTTCATCACAGAAGAGATTAAATATATCTAGTTTGTGTTTAGATAAAGAAAGGCAATTCAAACTAAGAAACAAAATGTTTTCAGCGGAGGGGACAGTCTTAGGTTTTGGTGCAGTGTCTCTAGTGGTCTTAGGGGGATAAGGCTGAAAGTTTAAAAGGGAGAGATTGCAGTTATAACAAGTTTCATCACCAGTATGCTTGACTGAGAGAGTTCTGCATCCTTTTAGAGGTGGGTGACGGAGTGCCAATAGCTGTTCCGATGAGAGCACCGTTCTATCCTGGGATGTTTGTCGAGGGGTCGTGGCCCCTGGTCCCGGACAGGCGCGGACGGGCGCAGAAGGGCTTGCCTTTGGCGCGCCCTCTGCGCGTGAGGAAAATCATCAGCTTTTAAAGGTGGTCAGGGTGAGAGCACTAGTCTGCTGACCTCCGTCCCACCCCTGGAAGTAGTAATCACTTCCGGCGATCAAAATATTTCCCAGTTCCCTCCACAACAATCTGAGCGAACTCAGCGGTGGACCGGGGAAAGGGGTGAGTGAAATAAAAGCGGCGCAGTGAACTTTTTTAAAAATACAATTATTAGATGAGGAAGTGTTGTAAAGTATTAAAAAAGCAGTGAGCAGTACAACAGATTCAAGGTGCAGGCGAGAATTAGATTGTAGAGCGTGATCAGCAGTGGAGCCCTTTGCTAGACGCTCCGCGTTTGTCAGCTTGATAAAAAGAGCTAAAGTTACCCTTCAACTTTACAAGAACTGCAAATGCCTTACTTGTCGAGTCTGCTGCGCGTGAGGAAAAGCATCAGCTTTTAAAGGTGGTCAGGGTGAGAGCACTAGTCTGCTAACCTCCGTCCCACCCCCGTAAGTAGTAATCACTTCTGGCGATCAAAATATTTCCCAGTTCCCTCCACAACAATCTGAGCGAACTCAGCGGTGGACTGGGGAAAAGGGTGAGTGAAATAAAAGCGGCGCAGTGAACTTTTTTTTAAAATACAATTGTTAGATGAGGAAGTGTTGTAAAATATTAAAAAAGCAGTGAGCAGTACAACAGAGTCAAGGTGCAGGCGAGAATTAGATTGTAGAGCGTGATCAGCAGTGGAGCCCTTTGCCAGACGCTCCGCGTTTGTCAGCTTAATAAAAACAGCTAAAGTTACCCTCCAACTTTACAAGAACTGCAAATGCCTTACTTGTCGAGTCCGCTGCGCTTGAGGAAAAGCTTCCCTACCCTGCACCCCTATGTTTTTTGAACTTTTTTCTGCAACAGGGGACTGAGTCCTAGAGTCTTAAGATGGCTGCCACCACATCTTTCCCGATGTGGTAGTAGCCAATCAGATATTATCTAGAGATCTGTCAGCTTTGCGGATCCTCTGCAGCTTGATATATACATACATTTTAAGCCTTAATTTCTCAAAAACTACTGAATAGATTTACACCAAAACACAAAAAGAATGCTTTCTGGAACAAGATCTAGTTTTCTGCCAAATTTGGATGCATTCTGTTCTGCTGTTTTGCCTTTTGCTTTGTCTAATTTTCCTATGGAAATATGAATGGGGAAAACGTCTTTTGTGACCCCCCCTTTTTGTCAGCCCACGCTTGACACATTACTCTGGAACTTTTGAGGAAGGAGATGAGGTGGATGAACTTTGTTTTTGAAAAGCTTGGTGAAGATTTATCAAAAGGTCCCAAAGTTATTAGCAAACTAAAACATTATTTTCCTATGGAAAAGTGGTCATAGCTATATCTAGTGTAACTACCAAGTGATATATATATATATATATATATATATATATATATATTTATGCTGATATCTGAATGTCCGAATTTAAATCCTTTTCCCTAATGCATTAGAGATATGTTTATATTTTTTCGAACAAATAATGCAAGATTGTTTTATGTATTTAAACAGCTAGTAATTGAAAAGTATTACTGTGAAATTACACGTATTTATACATATAGTATTTTCTCTATGTCCATCATTGTGACATGTGATTGCACGTTTTCACTTTAAAAGGGGTCAAAGCACTCTGTAATGCCATGTGACCAAGGCCGCTGGGACGGCCGAAACGCGTCGTGACACTCTGTCTTTTGGCTGAATAAAAGAATGCTGATAAAAAAAAAAAAAGTGACACTCTGTCTGTTGGCTGAATAAAAGAGTGCTGATATAAGATGGTCCTTGCCTCGTATTTCGCTGGGGGAAGCGTCGCTGCTGAGAGGTATTGCAGATATATATATCTATATATATATATAGATATATATATAGATATATATATCTATATATATATATATGGTTGTGCCCACTGGTTAGTTATACATATATAGATACACATATACACACACATACACACGCACACGTGCAAACACACCTAAATAGAAACTAACATGTAGGCTGGACGTCTACTAGCGACCTGCTCCTCATTTCTGTATGGCTGTTAATATGTGTGCTATTCTATTGAGGTCCAAACCCACCTGTATGTTCCTGGTACAAACACTGGACTGGTAAGAATACCTGCGGAATACAGCTGAAGTGTCACTACAAGCTTGTGCATGAGAAATCTACACTGAAAAGTGCTGACAACTTCCATGAGTTGGGCTAACACACACACCCTGTGCCTAGAGCATTCGGAAATACCTGTGATTGTGCAGCACAGTCCATGAGTTCACAATTCATGGATGTTCACAATACAGCGCCAAGTGGAACAAGCATTGGCAAAAACATTATATCAAGCTTTTCATTAGTGGAAGTTTTAGGTAATAGTTGAGCAACTTTATATGTGTTGTGCTCAGCTGTCCCATACTGAAGTGGTATAATAGGCTACAACAATATGGAAGGCACGAGTAAGGCCCTTTGCTGAGCAAGCTGCAATGGCATAGTTAGGATGTACCCTCAAAAAAGAGTGTTGTAAAGAGGAATCAGGAGCTGAAGTTTGTTTGGTAATTGTTGAGTTTAAAATTAATGCAAAGCAAAATATAGCATAATAGATGAACTGTGTAGAAGCTTTGACAAAGGGCCATTTTTTTTCGTTGTAGCTTTAAGAAAACATATGTGCCTACAGTTTTATTCTAGGAACAAAAAAACTGGAAATAAAAAAACATGTTATGACAGCAAATTCAAACAAACGGAAATGCAAGGGTGATTAGTGAATGGCACTATGGGGCATATTGCCAAGCATGAGCGAAAAATATCGCTCAGCTTGGTTAGCGGTCGAAATTATATCGCCGAGCATCGCCGATTTTTATCGCTTAGGAGCTTTGATATTATCAAGGTTTATCTCCTAAGCGATAAAAATCGGCCGAAATGCATGAATATCGCTGTAAAGTCAGCGATATTCATGCCTTATCGAGCAAATGCTCTTAGCCATGTTATCCACCTACCATTGGATAACATGGCTAAGAACTGCTCAGGGGCAGGTGTTAGCTTTTGGAGAGATTCGCGCTTAGCACGAATATCTCCAAAAGTTGGTAATAGGAGATAGCGATGTTAGCGACTGTTACCAGTCGCTAACATCTTGGCACGCCCACTTTGCATGTCATTAGTGATAAATATCACTGACATGCAAAGTGGGTCCCAAGATGGTCGCTATCTCCTACTAGCTGTCGCTAACTGGTGTTAGCGACAGCCAGGTAATAGGGAGATATAATTATCTCCGCTTTCTTGGCTTTTAAAGCCAAAAAAGCGGAGATAAACCCCTTTGATAATATGCCCCAGAGTCTTTAATGAAGGCTAAGGCATCCCAACAGGATTACTTTGTAAACAAAAAAAACGATATATCAGCATTTAAAATATTACGTCAACAAAGGAGTTACATCAGACAACACAAACTAGCTCTCGTTTAACCAAAAGAGTACTTGATCCCCATCATCAAAACTTAATAGGAACACAAATGGGAGAATGGAGTCATCCATTAAATACCATAGCAGTCTTGAGGAGGTTATATGGCTATTTGTGTTACATATCCTCAAGTCCTATAATGGCAGAGCTAAATCTACCTGCGCCACCGTAGAGGATGTGGCACTGTGTTGCTCAAAGTCACACGAAAACACATTCTAAACATTAAGTCAGTGTCTTTACCCAAAGTTATCTTTGTGAGCGCCATCTTATCAGAGTTATAGATGAGCCCATTGTCTTGATTCTACGGACACAGACATCGCTCTGCTTATCAATTACAGTGACATATTGGCCAGATAGTATTATTAAACAGAGTTCAACAAGAACCAGAACGTCTTTGTTTTTAAGGAATCCTTTCCCTCCTTGGCGGCGTGAGTCGTGATCGGAAGGCAGGGATGTGTCCTCAACATGCTGTCTCGAGACTCCCTGTCTGCGGTTGTGTCATGAGCCTGTTATTCCAGAAGGAAACACTTAAGACAGGGTCCAATGAGACTGCCCTGTGCAGCGCCGCAGGGGCTGAGGGGAGAAAGTGCCAAAGGAAAACAGGAAAGTAGAAGGAGATAAGGAAACGAATATGAGGGGGAGAAGACCAGCGGATATCCGGGTTCACGATGACGCAGACACCGCGACGTTCCAGGAAGTAGTCGAGGAAGGCACATAGTCAGAACAAAAACATGTCGTCTCTGTGGGTGGGACGAGGCAAAACCTCAACCACATGAATGTCTTCGGCACTGTCAACCGGGTGTCCTGTTCTCTAATTCCATTTCTGGCAGAAGTGAAAAGCTGATGGGAAATATGGCCCCATCATAAAAAAAGGCCACCACGCTGTCTTAAATTAATCTATCATTTGGAAGTCCTTGTAGACAGTGTCCGTTCATGGCACCAAGTGTGACACATGTCTTCCTGGATTTGAAACTGAGGGCTCCATCTGAGTGTTTGTCTCATGTATGCCTTAATTAAGAATAATTTTTCACGTTTAGTCCAGTCTGTGGTCTTCCTCTTTTTGTGCTGCCGCTTGAATACACATAGTCTAGAAGAACGCAGACTCTGTACATCTGTGACAAATAAAACCACCGCCTATCATAGAGTAAAACAATTCTCAGTCGGTCCTCAGAAAGACGCACAGAACAGGGACTATGTGGACATCACGGAGAACAAATATGGCAGGGGAGTGCAACACACATACACACAAATTATTTCTCTGTCCCTCGCGCACACACACACACACACACAACTAACATACCTATTATTATGAGAACCGGCCATTGACCGTAATGAAGTGTGAAATTACTATTCAAACTCCACGCGTGCTTTGATAGTAGGGAAGGTTATAAAGCGAACTCTGGCAAATCTACCTTTGCTTTTAGTTTTTTTATACATTCAATAGAAAGTACCTAAACTTACTATAACGACCCGTCCTCACAAAGTACAGGTCCTCACAAAGATACTGTTTATCAGTTTCTGAGTAGGGTAACCCATGCTGTGAGAATCGAGTCGGTCCCCAGAGAGTGGGTTATACATGCCCACACATACAAACTTGCGCACACACACACACACTCTCATTCACTCACTTTCCACACACCCACACACACAAACACTCTCTACTCTCTCTCTCACTCTCTCTCCCATACTCTTCTTCCCTCTCCCTCTCCTGGAACCCATGGTCATCAAGAGTGCAGACATCCTCTGCTCACAACAATAGGGTCAGCACAGGGAATTGCGGTATCTGCTTATCCCCTGCCCGCTCCCACAGAGAACAGCATTCAGCCTGAAAAACTTGTTCTTGAAGCAGATCACTCCACCATTATCTGCTACTCCCATACATGTGTTTCCCTGCATCCTTCACTATCTTTGCGCCTGTTGACTTTTGCTGGAAGTGGCTGTGCTTGTTCAATGACTGTGTGTGGTTGGGGAAGAGATGGTGCACCGTGAAGCGATGGCTTATCATTTTCTTAGTTGTGGTTCTGGGTGAAGATAGTACCTCTCTTTTCACTCTTTTTTTGCCCCATTTCTTTCTTCAGTATAACTCCCATGTTTCATAAATTAATGCTTCATATACTCCAGAAAGTATCTGATAATTCGCACTGCGCTTCATTATTTGCGCCAGTGCACTGTTATACTAAAGCAACATAAAAATAGTATTATAATGTGTTATATTATTGGAAATTCCTCAAGCCCAACAATACGCAGATGTCTTGGTGACCCAATAGAGGGAGAGCATGGTGCATGAACAAGGCTCCCTGTTGCCTGCCCTTAACATAAGCTATATCCCGTTCTAAGAATTGAAAACAATATTCACTTGTATGTAACATTTATTAAAAAGAATTGCACCCCTCCCATAGTCATAAACAGTCAGACATTATGGTCACCTCGTACTTGTCGAGTGCTCCTCTTGCCTCCTTTGTGTCTCTTCATTCTAGTCCTTTTCAATCATCACCCTCCTAACACATGAACACATAAATGTCCTCTATACAGGTTGTTAGGGTCATCATTTTTTAAACCTGCATAAAAAAATAATATCTCAATTGAATGCAATGGGATCACCGCTCTAATATCGAGATTCATGCCTTATTGGTTAGGCCAAGATGTGGGCAGTTGTGTGTGCCCCAGACAACTTGTAACTTTTACCAGGCATGGTGCCTTCACTCTCAATAAAATGATCGGGGACACAACCTGACTCTGATCTTTCTCAAGGGGGTGGGGGAGAGCTGCACCCATACAACCCACTCCAAACCCCACCCCAGGGCTGTCCAGCCACTCTGGGAGCGGCCACTCAGCCTCTAATAGGGAGAAGCATATGTGAATGCCATCGGGCCAGCCAGATATTCACTGAGTGGCTGCTGGAGGCATCCGTAGGACGTCAAAGTCCACCGGAGTGCCTTACGAGCGGCCACTCTGAACTCAGTGCTGCTCCATCTGATGACATCATCAGCAGTGACGTGGGCCCTCCTTTCTTTGCCCACTTCCCAATGTCTCCAAGCAAAGAGGAAGTTGCAACCCCTTCAGTTAATTCCCGGACTTTCTTCAAACATATTATTCACCGGGACAACCAATGTCCTACATGCAATTAATGCAGCAACATACTCTAAGAAGGTACATATGAGCAGATATTAGGGAAACACTTTTACAGGCACTGAAATATATAAGGAAGGTGTTTTTAATACATGTCTAATAAGCAGCTTTAGTGACAGTGAAAAAGGTGAAAAAGTGTTGTTTGTTCAAACTGTGGTTCATCAATACAATTAGAAAAGTTCTAGTGTCACACAAGAATATGTTAAAAATGTCGGTGCGCCGAATACCAAGGCTCGGAAGTTTTGAATCTTCTTCAGACACTCGCTGCCCTTTTATCTCACTCTTGAAGGTTCGTACTTTCTCCCTTAGCACCAGTTTTCACATCTATCTTTATCCTCCTTCTTTTGCTGTGTTTTTCCCATCTTTCACTCTCAGTAGCGGCTGCAACTGGACAGGGGGGTGTTAGGGCGGGGCGGGGTGGGGGTGGGGGCGGCATGAAAAAAAAGGACTTACCTGGAACAGCCGGCCGCTGCCTGTCCTCCATCCTCTTCCATCTTCCTTCTTCCTGTCTCCAGTCCCAGCCAGCAGCAAAATGCACCGGGCACACAGGCTCCCCAGAGCCAATCACAAACCAGCAGAAAGAAGCAGTGCCCTCTGGCGCAGTACCATTTGTGCCGATTTTACAGTGTGGAACATGCTCCCAGCTCTAAAAATCAGCACGAGCAGCAAGACGTGCCGAAATTCCGCCAATTGTGGAACTCTGCAAAATCTCGCGGAGTTTTTATGTAACTCCACTGAATACTGCGGAGTAAAACTCAGCGAGTTCCACCTACCCTTTGTTAAAGGTAATTTATATCATATTGTCATTTAAATGTGTGTTGTTTGTTTCTCCTGTTAAGCTATGGACAGTGATTCATGGTAGAGGTAAACTAAGCATAAAGTTGAGTATAATATCCACTGGGAGCACATAGTGTGATGTGGAGATGGCCTACGGAGCATGGAGTGCAGCTGTGCCTGCAGGTGTTCCTAATTGGTGCACTTGCTCTAATCAGTGATTTATAAATTTCATTAGGACCTATACCATTGACTTACCAATCCTCGTCATTGGTACCTAAAGTCCTAAGGGATCAAAGGAGGTAGAATAGTAACATTTGCACTCATATAATAACCACAAACTCGGGAAAGGTTTAAACTCTTTATCTAAATTTCTTAAAAGTCTTAATCCAAATATAAAACATCAGAAATGTTTCAATCAGGAAAATAATGATCAGAATGAAAATATGCAGAGATTTTATAAAGCAAACTTTACGCATTTGACATTAGGGGGGGAAGAGAGAAGGAAACAATACAATGACATACACACATTGAATATTTACAGAGACTGGTGTGAAGAACTAACCCTGGCCACGGGTCAGTTTAAAAGACAGAACCCCGAAAGTGCAGGCACCATAAAGGCGAGCAGGTACAGATCAGAATCCGGACAGGTAAAGTTAAGTTGGATCAGGACAGGACCACCAAGGGCTAAGACCAGCACCCGCGGTGAAAGTTGCAATGCCTGCATTACTCCCTCTCTGCAGCTAACAGCCAGAACCCGGTAAGAGTTATCGATTTCTCCGACAAAGTGCTTCGCCAGCACTTCAGCTTTCAAACCCCGATCTGGGTTTCGAACCTTCTGACAGAGGGCTCCACCAGCACCTCTGCTCCCGATCACCTATTGAGTGCGTTGGGTCAGTGACAGGTATTTGTCAAGTCGGGCAAATTAACTAGCTATGCCTACCCTAGTTATACTATTTTCCAGGTCAGTGTACCACCCCCCAATGTTGCAAGTGTAAGGATCCCCAATTTTGATTGGACAAAAGAATGAGGAAAGGTCATCACACCATACCAAATGAAACTAATAGAATGCATATTAATGTTTGCGTTCCCGCCCATCAATTTATTTTCCCATGTATGTTTTATTCCACCCAGCAATGAATGTTCCAATATTGGTTACATTTTAGTTCATATTTTAGATCAGCTTCCTTCACAGGGGTCAGGAGTTGAAGTTCCCAGGCGCATCTTGGTCAAGACTGTCCCTGGCACTCATTCAATGCCATGACTCGATGGTTTTCAGACTCTGGTGCGCAGGCTCAAAGGTTTCAATATGGAGTGCAGTGGATTTCAAAATGGAGTATCGGGTATATTTCAGGCTCAGAAGCGTGATTACATGAAAAAATTGAAAAGAAACAGTTTTAGAACAAGACTAAATGAATGCACTGTATACCACTTATCTCTACTCTATTCCCATTACTTTATATTTAACTATTGCGTTAGAGTTAAGCAGAACGAACAGCTTGGCAAAAGCAGCAGTGCAAGCGTCATGCATGCTTAGGACACATGCAGCCATCTTAGTTCTAGTGCGCAGAAGCAAAAGATTCCCTCCAAAACAGAAAGTACGTCATGTCACATGAGTGTGACAGACGCATGTACAGAAAGAAATCCAACGTAGCAGCAACCATATTAATGCAAGCTGATTATCGTTAGTAAAAGCATATATGCAATCTTCACTTAGATGTCATTTAATGCAATATTAATAGGACAAAACATGTTGATTAGTATATTAACGTTATGTCGAGAGGACTGAATACAAGCAAGTCATATTACGTGCGAATCCTTGCTCCATCACCAACAACATAGTTTGCATACATTGTAGTGCTAGAGGGTGGCGTAGGAGAATAAAACCATTGGAACATTGTCTCTAAAAGTTGTATATATGTGTGTTTGTGCAGTGTGCAGCCTGAACCTGTTTTAGTTACATTCCTTCCCTCCATTCTGTTTTCTGTAAAACTTTCTCTCATTCTTATCTAAGCTGGAGCTCCTCATGTTTGAGTTTCACTTACTACAAGAAAAACGTTTCTGTAAAAGACCTTCTTGGCGCGAGTTCTGCGCTCTATCTATTGTCTAAAATATATCACAGCTTAAGATGATATGTTGGTCTGGTACAAACCACGTTAGTACCTATATAAATAGATGAATCTAATTAAAATATTTGAATTTAATTAAATAATAACCATTTGACCCTTTTGTTTGTTCAAGCAACTCGATTTTCTGATTTATTCAAATTGTTGTTTTAAAAAATATATGTAGAAAAAGACAGTGTAGCTAAACTCTAAGGGCGTAAATATTCCCTGAATCAAAATCCAAACAAAATAATAGACCCTCTAGAGCAATCAAATAAGTGTGTGCTGAAACGAAAATTTATACAAAAATCCTTTAATTTATTTATATTTTGTTTTTAGTATATTTTGTTTGTTATTTATATCCTTTAAGCAAAATTCATTTACTTTTTTGATTCATTGTTCACATTTAAAAAGAACCTTGATGTGTATTACATGATATCAAAAACATAAGCATACAGTTAATTATTTGCAATCAAAGATGTATAGAATTAATAAGTGAGAACAGACAAATTTACATAAACATAAATACATATACACATTAACCCAGTGATATACGAAATATTCAGTTGTTGGTATAATTGATGAAGGCAATGCGGTTGAGTGGAACTACGCGCGTTTCGGCCTGAGGCCTTCGTCAGGTGACCGTCATTCGTATATTACACATAAATAAAAATAAAAAAAGTGATATAACCTAAACAGAAAAAACAAGAAAAAACATATATAAATATATCTACAGCTCAGACACACATCTTCATTACAGCTATTTACAACTCAGTTTACATTTCTATATTTTTCGGGTCTATTGCAGTTGCTATAACGATATATATACACTTTTGGTTTTTTGTGCAACCACCAAATTACAGTTAACGCCAGACCATCTAATTTTTATGCTTTCCAGATACATAAGTACATATTTGTTGATTCTTATACCATATTAACTAAACTCAAGGTCACTTAAAGTGTATCTATTTCACTAACAGTTCTAATTTTGATAGTTTTTTTTGGGGATAGGTTCTGTTACCAGCAGTTCCACATTAGGCACTAGAATTTCATGGAGATAAAAGAGAGTCCAAAAGATAGATATAGACATAGATACAGAGAAAAAAGCCTTATACATTCAACACAGAGATAACTTAACTGATGAGGAAAAAGAAGGGGATTAGGGGTGTAGGTGAGGTAGATTAAAGACCATTTCTACTTACACAACAAGGGACAGGTTGACGTATCAACACTTTTGCTTCTTATGGTGACACATTTAATATCTTTTGTCCACTGTTAGATATTCTGAAAAATAGACATGTACCCATTTTAGTTGATATCTGACTGTGTATTTTTTGTTATAGTATTACCTATTCTATAAGAATACCTTATTTACTCCTGCCACAGGGCTTTCTATCCACCAAATCACATTTTGGTTATGGTGAATCTGGTTGGTTGAAGAGTAAAGCGAATCTTTGGGATCCTTAATCCTGAAAACTGGTTCTAAGTTTAGGCGAGAACAAGAAAGATTACTATTTGAAAATCTGTTCATGCGATGTTAGTTTTTTACTAGGTCCATATTTGATTATATGTTATTCATGCCACAAGACTCTCATTTATCTATTGGGGCAGAGCAATGTGCAGTTGAATACAGATTTTATATCAAAGAAAAAATCCTAACATCTTAATATGTCCTAATACTAACTTGATTTGTTTGCACACTTTGCAGTATTAGTCTCTTAACCACACTTTTATTGAGGAATTAAAGCCTACCTTAGATATCTGATATTTGTGAAGTATTGTTTTCACAAGGCAAACCGCCGAAGAGGTACAAGATTTTAAGTCACTTTCTTTGTAGTTAATCTGAATATAAAGAGATATAAAAAAGGACAACTCTATTGTACTATATAAAGTACCACTATATAGTGCTTCTCAGATCGTGCCTCTTAGTATCATTACCTTGATCTAGTAGCGCTGTCAGCTGCACAGGCTGGGGGTATTTACCACTATTGAAGGGAATAGAGAATGGAAGCAGTATTAAAATCAGCATACCCATGTTAAGTCTAGCTTTTCTAAATAGAGCCTCTAAATCGACCGACACGATATTACTTGCGAGTTGAGAACGTACCTTTGTATAATGGTGCTCGAGCGTTCTAACGGGGGTTCTGTTTAAGATGATGCTTCCGATGTCCGCGATCTAAACGGACTAGGCGAATCCGGGCTTTTTATTTGAAAAAACACGCGTTCGTTTACTAGTATTGCGTAGCTTACAGCTGTAGCCAATTTCCCCGGGCGCAGCTCGATGACGATGAACGAACGGGACACAGATCCCAATAGCTTGCATAGAGATCAAAAGCAGACTAGTGCAGAGTTTGAAATACTATAGTTAAGGCTTTTAAGTTGCTGGAAAAAAGACTATAGCTTGCTCTGGCTCTCAGTCTCACAAAGCCGAAAACACTATGAAAATCGATATGTATATATCGTTTAAAGATATTGTATTTTAGCTGGTAAAGTTAATAGGCAAGAGTCGGTTTTTATTTGTGGACAATTTGCATTTATAGTTAGATGGTATATGATGTTTAAATAATGGCACATTTTCTCTATTTAACAGTTCTCTACAAAATTAAAGTCAGGTACATTCTTTGTTTTAAAATATGTACATGCTCCCATTTAGAGACCTCACATATTAATTAACATAATTGTTAAGTGAGGATGTGTTTATATTCAGACTGTATTAGATGTTTGAATAGTGGTAAATGTACTCTATCTCTCAAATTAGTACATGGTTAGAGTCAAGTACATCTCTCTTATTTAAGCCTATACTCAGATGTTGTTTTTAAAGGATAGCTTGCTGCCAAGGAATTTCGGAATTAAGTCCTGATTTGAACGTGTCCAGAGTAAATATCCAAAATACTTCACGTTTGCGACGGATTTTATCTGTGTTAATGCCAGCTTTTGCCACGATTTTTTCTAAGACTATCCAACGGATGTCATCGGGTTTGTGGTCCTTATCTAGATAGTGCGATACTAAGGGGGCAGTTAACTTTTGTGTACGTATCGCTGATTTGTGTTCCGTAATTCTAGTATTTAAAGAACGTGACGATTCACCCACATAGCCTTTGTTACAAGGACAAATTAAAAGATAAACAATGTTCGCAGTTTTGCAATTTGTCATAGTTGATAGGGGAATGGCTGTGTTATTGAAAGTAAATTCAGCAGTTTCAATGGCTTGTGGACAGATTTTACAAGTACCACATCTATGGTTGCCAATCACTGGAGCCCCAGTGATGATATCTCTTTGACTCAAGGCCTTCTGAGTTGGCATCCTTGATCTGACAACTATATCCTTGATATTTTTGTTTTTCTTATATGCGAAAAGGGGTTTATTTATATTTTCAATACCGCTTTTATTGACATTAAGGATATGCCAATTTGCATACAGGATTTGTTGAATTTGTTTATTTAACATGGAGTGCCTAGTTACAAATACTAAACTAGCATCTCGTTTTTTGTTAGTGCCTGTAAGAAGGTGTTGACGGTCATAATACCTAGCTCTTTTAAAAGAGTCACGTATTAATCTGTTGGGGTAGCCACGTTCCAGAAACTTTTCCTTCATTATAGTAGCGCTCTGGTCATAATCAATTAACCTAGTACAATTCCTCCTCAGTCTCAGAAATTGACTGAAGGGAATGCTGTCTTTCTGAGACGAGGGGTGAAAGCTACTATAATGAAGGAGAGTATTGCGTGCTGTTGGCTTAGTGAAAAGATCCATAATTAACTTTCCTTCATCATGTCTAATACTCAAATCCAGAAATTCAATTTCTGAGTTGCTTTTTTTCTCTGTAAATTTCAAATTTGAGTCACAAGCATTCAACCACGATACAAATTCTTCTAGAACATCCTCATTGTCGTCCCAAACGAAAATGATGTCGTCAATAAAGCGTGACCAATAAAAAACCGATTCAAAAAAAGGTGCGACCTCATTGAAAACAAATTTTTCCTCAAAAAGGGCCACATAAATATTGGCGATCGTCGGAGCACAGGAAGCACCCATACTGACTCCTCTAATTTGTTTATAGAGTTGCCCTGCAAATTCAAAAATGTTGTTGTCCAGAATAATTTGGAGGCAGTCCAGAATGAATGACATGTTACAATCAATGTTGTATGACTCAATAAACCACTTAGTGGCTTCCATTGCACCAATGCAAGGAATATTGGAATAGAGGCTCTCTACGTCCAGTGTTACCATCCACTGACGGTGAGCGTTAAAAGAGGTACCTTCAAGTTGGATGATCACATCCCTAGTATCTTTAATGTGACCTGGTATTTTCTCTATGTGTGGACGTAAAATGGCATCTATATACTTAGAGATGGGTTCTGTCACACTCCCAATGGTTGTAACTATAGGGCGTAGCGGGGGATCTTGTTCATTTTTATGGATTTTTGGGATCCCATATATACTAGCCATTTTTGGGTTTCCTATATTCATATAGTCATGCTCTTTTTGGCAGATGTCTCCCTTGCTTAATGCTTTGGAGGTTAATCTAGTGATTTTATTTTTAATGATACCGGTTGGATCTTTAGTGATTTTTGAATAGTATTTTGTATCATTAAGCATATTTTCCATTTTTTCGATGTAGTTTGTGGTGTCAAAAATGGCTATACCCCCTCCCTTGTCACAACTTTTCACAATAGTTTGAGTCGATTCTTTCAGTTGTAACAAAGCATTGTGTTCATCAATGGAGATATTATAAGGGGTATGTGGTATATGCTTAGTGATGTTTTGCAATTTAGAGGTCACAATTTTTTCAAAAATTCCTATTTCTGGGTCAACTTGATCCAGAGATGGAGTGAAGGTCGATTTCAGTGACAAGCCAGATCTATTTAGTTCTGGCGACTCATTTCCTTGGTGGGAGAAAAAGTTTTTTAATCGTATTTTGCGAAAAAAACTGATCATATCATTGAATAGTTCGAACTTATTCAGGCCAGAGTGCGGGACAAACGAGAGACCTTTCGAGAGTACTGCAATGGTAGCTGAGTCGGTGTTATGACTACTCAGATTGAAGATAGGTATTGTATTCATTGTCTCCAATACCTTGCATTTCTTGTTTCTAAATATCTCTCCGTATTCTGTTGATTGTCCTGGAATTGGGGTTGATAAGGGCCCTGAGGTTGATATGTTTGGTTCGATGGGTATTGATCTTGGGGTGGATACTGTTGATTGTACTGATATTGTTGTGGTTGCTGATATTGGGGTTGGTAGTTCGGCCTCCAATTTCTTCTCGCTTGACGTCTCCCTAAAAAAGGTCTATAACCTCGATTAGATCTAAAACGGTTGCCCCTAGGTTGATACGGTGGCATACTAGAATTACTTCCTGAATCCGAGGAGTTGGAAAAGGTGGAATACTTTTTTGATCTAGGATCTGTAGGGGTATTATATTCTGGCTCATTTTCGCTTTCCTGGGCATAAAAATTGTCCGCTAAGAAAGCCCTGTGGCAGGAGTAAATAAGGTATTCTTATAGAATAGGTAATACTATAACAAAAAATACACAGTCAGATATCAACTAAAATGGGTACATGTCTATTTTTCAGAATATCTAACAGTGGACAAAAGATATTAAATGTGTCACCATAAGAAGCAAAAGTGTTGATACGTCAACCTGTCCCTTGTTGTGTAAGTAGAAATGGTCTTTAAACTACCTCACCTACACCCCTAATCCCCTTCTTTTTCCTCATCAGTTAAGTTATCTCTGTGTTGAATGTATAAGGCTTTTTTCTCTGTATCTATGTCTATATCTATCTTTTGGACTCTCTTTTATCTCCATGAAATTCTAGTGCCTAATGTGGAACTGCTGGTAACAGAACCTATCCCCAAAAAAAACTATCAAAATTAGAACTGTTAGTGAAATAGATACACTTTAAGTGACCTTGAGTTTAGTTAATATGGTATAAGAATCAACAAATATGTACTTATGTATCTGGAAAGCATAAAAATTAGATGGTCTGGCGTTAACTGTAATTTGGTGGTTGCACAAAAAACCAAAAGTGTATATATATCGTTATAGCAACTGCAATAGACCCGAAAAATATAGAAATGTAAACTGAGTTGTAAATAGCTGTAATGAAGATGTGTGTCTGAGCTGTAGATATATTTATATATGTTTTTTCTTGTTTTTTCTGTTTAGGTTATATCACTTTTTTTATTTTTATTTATGTGTAATATACGAATGACGGTCACCTGACGAAGGCCTCAGGCCGAAACGCGCGTAGTTCCACTCAACCGCATTGCCTTCATCAATTATACCAACAACTGAATATTTCGTATATCACTGGGTTAATGTGTATATGTATTTATGTTTATGTAAATTTGTCTGTTCTCACTTATTAATTCTATACATCTTTGATTGCAAATAATTAACTGTATGCTTATGTTTTTGATATCATGTAATACACATCAAGGTTCTTTTTAAATGTGAACAATGAATCAAAAAAGTAAATGAATTTTGCTTAAAGGATATAAATAACAAACAAAATATACTAAAAACAAAATATAAATAAATTAAAGGATTTTTGTATAAATTTTCGTTTCAGCACACACTTATTTGATTGCTCTAGAGGGTCTATTATTTTGTTTGGATTTTGATTCAGGGAATATTTACGCCCTTAGAGTTTAGCTACACTGTCTTTTTCTACATAGTTTACCTTCCCTACGAGTAGCTAACTGTATACATTGTAGGGGCCCCTTCTTTCTCATAGAATTTATACTCATGGCCTGCCCATGAGGGGTTTGCTCTGTATAATCATTTCTTCAATTTGCTATTATATTTAAATACTCTTTGTATCTGAAATATTAGAACACGTTGGTTACTGTATTTTGTTGTCTTGCCAGATCTATGTATAATTGATTTATCCATGTACATCTTGATGGTTTTCTTGGGTAATTCATCCAGCAGTTCCGTTGTTCACATATCTATAATCTTTTTCTTTATCTTACTGTTGTCCTTTTCACCCCTTGTCACTTTATCACACTACTGATACTAAAGTCAGTCACCAAATCTAGTATGGCCTCACTTAAATCTCATGGCTTTAGCGACGAAGAATTTGCCTCTATGGTAGGTTCTTCGGTTAGTTTTGATACCAGACACACATCAAGTAATGAGAAATGTGAAGATTTACTAAAATTACTAGCCCTGAAAAAGAAAAGCAAAAGAACTGAGTTACATGGTAAGTTTATTTTAGACTACTTGAAAGCAGGAGTTATCCCGCAAGGCCTTCAGGTAAAGAACATTCCAGGGCTATTTATCCATTTAAAACACTTCCTTGAGCGTTGGTCCCTCATCTCCAATAGATGTTCAAGGGACCACATGATGCTTATAGTAGAAACAGTCAGAGAGGTTCTAGATGAATTAGCCAAAGAGATTGCAGAACTTGAAGATAAGATCAAAAACTCTACAATAATCACGGACATCAGAAAAAAGTTAGAAAATGTGGAGATGGACCTAAATTCATACAGTGACTATCTATACAAGCGTAAAATGGATAAATATCAGAAAGATCTACACTTTTTTAGTATGGAAAAAGCATACCCATACTTAGCGGACAATTCTTATGCCCAGGAAAGCGAAAATGAGCCAGAATATAATACCCCTACAGATCCTAGATCAAAAAAGTATTCCACCTTTTCCAACTCCTCGGATTCAGGAAGTAATTCTAGTATGCCACCGTATCAACCTAGGGGCAACCGTTTTAGATCTAATCGAGGTTATAGACCTTTTTTAGGGAGACGTCAAGCGAGAAGAAATTGGAGGCCGAACTACCAACCCCAATATCAGCAACCACAACAATATCAGTACAATCAACAGTATCCACCACAAGATCAATACCCATCGAACCAAACATATCAACCTCAGGGCCCTTATCAACCCCAATTCCAGGACAATCAACAGAATACGGAGAGATATTTAGAAACAAGAAATGCAAGGTATTGGAGACAATGAATACAATACCTATCTTCAATCTGAGTAGTCATAACACCGACTCAGCTACCATTGCAGTACTCTCGAAAGGTCTCTCGTTTGTCCCGCACTCTGGCCTGAATAAGTTCGAACTATTCAATGATATGATCAGTTTTTTTCGCAAAATACGATTAAAAAACTTTTTCTCCCACCAAGGAAATGAGTCGCCAGAACTAAATAGATCTGGCTTGTCACTGAAATCGACCTTCACTCCATCTCTGAATCAAGTTGACCCAGAAATAGGAATTTTTGAAAAAATTGTGACCTCTAAATTGCAAAACATCACTAAGCATATACCACATACCCCTTATAATATCTCCATTGATGAACACAATGCTTTGTTACAACTGAAAGAATCGACTCAAACTATTGTGAAAAGTTGTGACAAGGGAGGGGGTATAGCCATTTTTGACACCACAAACTACATCGAAAAAATTGAAAATATGCTTAATGATACAAAATACTATTCAAAAATCACTAAAGATCCAACCGGTATCATTAAAAATAAAATCACTAGATTAACCTCCAAAGCATTAAGCAAGGGAGACATCTGCCAAAAAGAGCATGACTATATGAATATAGGAAACCCAAAAATGGCTAGTATATATGGGATCCCAAAAATCCATAAAAATGAACAAGATCCCCCGCTACGCCCTATAGTTACAACCATTGGGAGTGTGACAGAACCCATCTCTAAGTATATAGATGCCATTTTACGTCCACACATAGAGAAAATACCAGGTCACATTAAAGATACTAGGGATGTGATCATCCAACTTGAAGGTACCTCTTTTAACGCTCACCGTCAGTGGATGGTAACACTGGACGTAGAGAGCCTCTATTCCAATATTCCTTGCATTGGTGCAATGGAAGCCACTAAGTGGTTTATTGAGTCATACAACATTGATTGTAACATGTCATTCATTCTGGACTGCCTCCAAATTATTCTGGACAACAACATTTTTGAATTTGCAGGGCAACTCTATAAACAAATTAGAGGAGTCAGTATGGGTGCTTCCTGTGCTCCGACGATCGCCAATATTTATGTGGCCCTTTTTGAGGAAAAATTTGTTTTCAATGAGGTCGCACCTTTTTTTGAATCGGTTTTTTATTGGTCACGCTTTATTGACGACATCATTTTCGTTTGGGACGACAATGAGGATGTTCTAGAAGAATTTGTATCGTGGTTGAATGCTTGTGACTCAAATTTGAAATTTACAGAGAAAAAAAGCAACTCAGAAATTGAATTTCTGGATTTGAGTATTAGACATGATGAAGGAAAGTTAATTATGGATCTTTTCACTAAGCCAACAGCACGCAATACTCTCCTTCATTATAGTAGCTTTCACCCCTCGTCTCAGAAAGACAGCATTCCCTTCAGTCAATTTCTGAGACTGAGGAGGAATTGTACTAGGTTAATTGATTATGACCAGAGAGCTACTATAATGAAGGAAAAGTTTCTGGAACGTGGCTACCCCAACAGATTAATACGTGACTCTTTTAAAAGAGCTAGGTATTATGACCGTCAACACCTTCTTACAGGCACTAACAAAAAACGAGATGCTAGTTTAGTATTTGTAACTAGGCACTCCATGTTAAATAAACAAATTCAACAAATCCTGTATGCAAATTGGCATATCCTTAATGTCAATAAAAGCGGTATTGAAAATATAAATAAACCCCTTTTCGCATATAAGAAAAACAAAAATATCAAGGATATAGTTGTCAGATCAAGGATGCCAACTCAGAAGGCCTTGAGTCAAAGAGATATCATCACTGGGGCTCCAGTGATTGGCAACCATAGATGTGGTACTTGTAAAATCTGTCCACAAGCCATTGAAACTGCTGAATTTACTTTCAATAACACAGCCATTCCCCTATCAACTATGACAAATTGCAAAACTGCGAACATTGTTTATCTTTTAATTTGTCCTTGTAACAAAGGCTATGTGGGTGAATCGTCATGTTCTTTAAATACTAGAATTACGGAACACAAATCAGCGATACGTACACAAAAGTTAACTGCCCCCTTAGTATCGCACTATCTAGATAAGGACCACAAACCCGATGACATCCGTTGGATAGTCTTAGAACAAATCGTGGCAAAAGCTGGCATTAACACAGATAAAATCCGTCGCAAACGTGAAGTATTTTGGATATTTACTCTGGAAACGTTCAAATCAGGACTTAATTCCGAAATTCCTTGGCAGCAAGCTATCCTTTAAAAACAACATCTGAGTATAGGCTTAAATAAGAGAGATGTACTTGACTCTAACCATGTACTAATTTGAGAGATAGAGTACATTTACCACTATTCAAACATCTAATACAGTCTGAATATAAACACATCCTCGCTTAACAATTATGTTAATTAATATGTGAGGTCTCTAAATGGGAGCATGTACATATTTTAAAACAAAGAATGTACCTGACTTTAATTTTGTAGAGAACTGTTAAATAGAGAAAATGTGCCATTATTTAAACATCATATACCATCTAACTATAAATGCAAATTGTCCACAAATAAAAACCGACTCTTGCCTATTAACTTTACCAGCTAAAATACAATATCTTTAAACGATATATACATATCGATTTTCATAGTGTTTTCGGCTTTGTGAGACTGAGAGCCAGAGCAAGCTATAGTCTTTTTTCCAGCAACTTAAAAGCCTTAACTATAGTATTTCAAACTCTGCACTAGTCTGCTTTTGATCTCTATGCAAGCTATTGGGATCCGTGTCCCGTTCGTTCATCGTCATCGAGCTGCGCCCGGGGAAATTGGCTACAGCTGTAAGCTACGCAATACTAGTAAACGAACGCGTGTTTTTTCAAATAAAAAGCCCGGATTAGCCCAGTCCGTTTAGATCGCGGACATCGGAAGCATCATCTTAAACAGAACCCCCGTTAGAACGCTCGAGCACCATTATACAAAGGTACGTTCTCAACTCGCAAGTAATATCGTGTCGGTCGATTTAGAGGCTCTATTTAGAAAAGCTAGACTTAACATGGGTATGCTGATTTTAATACTGCTTCCATTCTCTATTCCCTTCAATAGTGGTAAATACCCCCAGCCTGTGCAGCTGACAGCGCTACTAGATCAAGGTAATGATACTAAGAGGCACGATCTGAGAAGCACTATATAGTGGTACTTTATATAGTACAATAGAGTTGTCCTTTTTTATATCTCTTTATATTCAGATTAACTACAAAGAAAGTGACTTAAAATCTTGTACCTCTTCGGCGGTTTGCCTTGTGAAAACAATACTTCACAAATATCAGATATCTAAGGTAGGCTTTAATTCCTCAATAAAAGTGTGGTTAAGAGACTAATACTGCAAAGTGTGCAAACAAATCAAGTTAGTATTAGGACATATTAAGATGTTAGGATTTTTTCTTTGATATAAAATCTGTATTCAACTGCACATTGCTCTGCCCCAATAGATAAATGAGAGTCTTGTGGCATGAATAACATATAATCAAATATGGACCTAGTAAAAAACTAACATCGCATGAACAGATTTTCAAATAGTAATCTTTCTTGTTCTCGCCTAAACTTAGAACCAGTTTTCAGGATTAAGGATCCCAAAGATTCGCTTTACTCTTCAACCAACCAGATTCACCATAACCAAAATGTGATTTGGTGGATAGAAAGCCCTGTGGCAGGAGTAAATAAGGTATTCTTATAGAATAGGTAATACTATAACAAAAAATACACAGTCAGATATCAACTAAAATGGGTACATGTCTATTTTTCAGAATATCTAACAGTGGACAAAAGATATTAAATGTGTCACCATAAGAAGCAAAAGTGTTGATACGTCAACCTGTCCCTTGTTGTGTAAGTAGAAATGGTCTTTAATCTTCCTCACCTACACCCCTAATCCCCTTCTTTTTCCTCATCAGTTAAGTTATCTCTGTGTTGAATGTATAAGGCTTTTTTCTCTGTATCTATGTCTATATCTATCTTTTGGACTCTCTTTTATCTCCATGAAATTCTAGTGCCTAATGTGGAACTGCTGGTAACAGAACCTATCCCCAAAAAAAACTATCAAAATTAGAACTGTTAGTGAAATAGATACACTTTAAGTGACCTTGAGTTTAGTTAATATGGTATAAGAATCAACAAATATGTACTTATGTATCTGGAAAGCATAAAAATTAGATGGTCTGGCGTTAACTGTAATTTGGTGGTTGCACAAAAAACCAAAAGTGTATATATATCGTTATAGCAACTGCAATAGACCCGAAAAATATAGAAATGTAAACTGAGTTGTAAATAGCTGTAATGAAGATGTGTGTCTGAGCTGTAGATATATTTATATATGTTTTTTCTTGTTTTTTCTGTTTAGGTTATATCACTTTTTTTATTTTTATTTATGTGTAATATACGAATGACGGTCACCTGACGAAGGCCTCAGGCCGAAACGCGCGTAGTTCCACTCAACCGCATTGCCTTCATCAATTATACCAACAACTGAATATTTCGTATATCACTGGGTTAATGTGTATATGTATTTATGTTTATGTAAATTTGTCTGTTCTCACTTATTAATTCTATACATCTTTGATTGCAAATAATTAACTGTATGCTTATGTTTTTGATATCATGTAATACACATCAAGGTTCTTTTTAAATGTGAACAATGAATCAAAAAAGTAAATGAATTTTGCTTAAAGGATATAAATAACAAACAAAATATACTAAAAACAAAATATAAATAAATTAAAGGATTTTTGTATAAATTTTCGTTTCAGCACACACTTATTTGATTGCTCTAGAGGGTCTATTATTTTGTTTGGATTTTGATTCAGGGAATATTTACGCCCTTAGAGTTTAGCTACACTGTCTTTTTCTACATAGTTTACCTTCCCTACGAGTAGCTAACTGTATACATTGTAGGGGCCCCTTCTTTCTCATAGAATGTTTTAAAAAATATAACAGAAAGCATAACAGCAGTAAAAAAACAGCCCTGAATTGATGTGCCAGATACGGTGAAAGGAAGAAGAGGGCGGAAGAAGGTATTTCATAGTATTTTTGTAGGCTTCTGTTATCAGTTGTTTGTCAGTGAATCCGAGGGGGTCCTTCCCCCGGCCTGTGTCAGACACTGGAACAGACCTGGTGGGCTTCATTGCGTCAGAAGACTAGAGCGCAGGCCAAGGTTTTCGGGGGGTCACGCAGATAGCAGTGCCTCTCTTGGCTCACAGTTGACCCCGCGGGCCAATCGTGGTCAAGGAGCCAAGTGGGATAGTTGACATGTTGCACATTAGAGGCGATAAGGCCAGCACAGCCGTAGCCAGCTCATGTGACTGCTTCCTGCACTGCTCCTGTGCTGGAAACTAGAACAGTGACAGGATCCATCATCTGCTATACTTTTGCACAGGATCAGCTAGACTTGAATTTGCACCAATGCTAGTGCAAATTTAGCACCAATGTTTCTCATGTTCATCGAATGCACTCTTGCAATCTTGCTACATCTTTTATTCCAACATATGGACTGTACCACAATGGAAACTGTCATTTTTGCAGTCGGTGTAACTGCTGTCATTGCAAATTGCAGGTGATAAGAATTTCAGGGTAAAATGAGTAATCTGCGAGTCCACGAAAACACAGACAAAGGGATCCCTGATACCTGAAATGGAGACAAGCTCCCTGAGGCAAGGCAAGAAGGAAATATATAACCTGTCATAGAGGTTTCTGTTACTGAGCACAAGATTAATTTCTCCCAGAAACACAAGCAGGTGCAGAGATGTGCTCATGAGAGCATTCATAGAAAAACTTCATAAAATAAGTAAAACGTTCATAACTTTCGGCTGAGCAAGCTACAATCTAGATTTCAAACCTTGGGGATAAAGGTGCAACACCCCATCTCGGAGAAGGACACATCTGGGAAGTAAGATTAGTTAATATGAGCAGGAGAACATAGCTGCTATTTACAATTAAGCAATATGCATTTCAATTACACTGTCCTTTCCTCTTGCACTATTTTAGACCACAACCACATAGCATCAAACAATTCCATGTCCATCAAATGAATAACTTCCTGCCTTTATCCATCTTCTGTTTTTTCTAACAACCCATCATCAAGTTCATCAGTATTGTCATAAACTAATAATGTGTGAATTGGCATCTTCCCTTGTCTCCCGCGTGGTTTTTTATAGAGGTGCGACTTATTCAGATGAAAATGTAAATTAACAGAAGACCCATGGTTTTGGGATGGTAAAGTCCTCTGCATGATAATGGACATGCACCCCTGCCCTGAGTGCCCAACTGTACCGATGCATGGATCCCTAATGCTGATTTTTATTGTCATTAGGCAAACACGGATCATGTGTGCATGCCGTGACATAGGCCTGTCTCAATGATTGTGAACTTGTTGGACATGGAAGGGTGTCCAGTGTGCCATCGTGGTGGTCGAAAGCTACTGCCTTCACCAGTAGTTAAGCAGCACGAGCGCAGTGCAGGCAGCATGCCATGTAGTGATCAGTAGGAGTGAACAGGTCCTTTTTAGGTATCGCCTGAGACAGCACATGCACTGTCTCATCAAGACATTTAGTAAATGGCTTTTAAAAGTGCCACCAGAGGCTATTGCTGGCCTACAGCTTGCATTCACGAGCTTATGCACGTGCACAGCTACCATCTGTGTTTTTATTTCTGTAATCAGGCTTCTCTTCTTGCGCTACTCCCTCCCTTTTCCCCCACCCTCCTGGTCCGCTTCATTTGTGTCTTCTAGCTGTGAATCATGCTCCTGTGCTCGCACTCCCTCTCCCTTCTCCCCCTCCACTTTGCCAGTTTCATTTGTGTGTTCTAGCACTGTGAATGCACCTGCTTCCACCAGGCACACACACCATCAGTCGTCAGGGCATGCTTTCACGAGGCACACACACCACCAGCCGTCAGTGCACGCTTCCACCAGGCACACACACCACCAGCCGTCAGTGCACGCGTCCACCAGGCACACACACCACCAGCCATCAGTGCACGCTTCCACCAGGCATACACTCCACCAGCTGTCAGTGCACGCTTCCACCAGGCACACACCACCAGCAGTCAGTGCAAGCTTCCACCAGGCACACACACCACCAGACGTCATTACACGATTTCACCAGACACACACACCACCAGCTGTCAGTGCACGCTTTCACCAGGCACACACACCACCAGCCGTCAGTGCAGCAGGCAGGCTCTTCTCAGAGTTTTTTGGTAAATATGTGTTCGATGACTGGGAGGGAGTGGGTTGAGTTTCCTTAAACCATGCTGAGTATGCAGGTGCAGTGCATGAACTCATGTGTGAGTGAGTCATGCTGCCTGGGGCTCACTCACTCCACACTTGTAAATTGCGCCTGCACCAGGCTTTTTCTCATTTGCAAAGTTCAGCGCATGCGCACAGCTAGGCAGACCCCCCCCCACCCCGGGAATGACTGCTTCCTACAACCAGAATGAAAACAACATTCAGAGCAATGAAAACAAGTTCATTTAATGCAAAGAACTGTTAACAAAAACCATGTCCAGCAATTGTAGATATGGCTACTTAAACAAAACAGCAACAAAAAACAAACAAGCATTGGCACAGCCAAAAGGTCTATCTTTTTGGACCCTATAAGTATTTAGGTATGCAGCAGAATATCCTTGGTGCAACAACACCAACTGTTGCTTGGCTTAACACTTATAAGGTCCCAAATGCGAGACCTATTGGCTATGCCAATGCTTCTTTTTTTATATTTGAGGTAAAATATGCATTGCTCTAACTAAGATGAACTTCTGTGGTATAGCTTACCGGAGAGTGACAGATCTTTGCCTGCATTGCTGGATGCTGCCGATTAGTACATATCCAAGGTAAAGACCATGTTGTATTCCACTGTAGTTGCATTTGTATAGCGCCTCATAGCCAATAGGTCTAGCATTTAGAACCTCATAAGTGTTTAGCCATGCAACAGTTGGTGTTGTTGCACAAAGGATATTCTGCTGCATACCTAAATACTTATAGGGTCCAAAAAGAGAGACCTATTGGCTATTCCAATGCTTGTTAACTGGTGTCTGTGGAGCCTACAAACGAGCCCTACACGTGCACTCATTTTAAATGTTCCACTGCTGTGTTCTTAACTCACCCTTGGCTTACATGAGTTTGGAGTGAAGTGCTTTGCAGAACAGGGGTGGTGTATCTGAGCTGGGTATATGTGTGTCTAGGAAGGATACAATACTGGGATACTGCAGTCCTTTGCAGTGCGTGCAGGTTTAATGCGGGTGCTGGATGTATGTGTGCATATGAGTGGTACAGTACATGGAGGACACAGTACTGTGCAGTATGTGTATGTTGTATACATGCACTGGGTGTATGTGTGCCTGTGGATGATATAATATATTGAGGGTCCTGGGTTCCAATTTGGGAGATCCGGGCCTGCATGGTGGAACATAGAGAGGAGGTACAAAAATCCCCCCAGACAGACTTGTGAATTGCTGCATTCCTGTAAGATGGGTGGGACAGACACTAGAGAGGAGAGAGACAGGCTTCCCCTGTACATTTCAAAGGGTGCTCTTTGATTCAGTAAAAGGGGACACAAGGAAGGGGTCTGGGCACATTTCAGGATGGAGATGGGGCTGATAAGAGAATCATGAAGAGTAGGGCTGGTGGCCCTTGGCTAAACTTTTCATGCACATATCACTGTTACCACTGACCCCTGTAGGAGTAGCTGCAGAGAGCCTCTGGTCGCTTTTGGGCTGAACGAGGGTAATTCACCTGAACTCAGCTGCAGCTTTTGAGAGTGCCTTCGGATGGGGTGCACTCAGGAACTCCAGACGCTTCACGCCTACCGGTACAGGTAACAATGGTTTTGGGCATGTTGGCCCTGCGGGAACCTATTGTTATGGTGGTGTGGTAGCACTGGAACATCATTGACTTTAAATCGCAGTCAAAGTGGACTCTTGAGGCTCAGACTGCTAATGGGACATACCCTGGATGTTACCATTAGCTAATGGGGAATAATCACTATCTCTAACGCAAGAAGAGAGCAGGACAGGCATCACCAAAAAAACACTAGAGCCCCAAACTCAGGGGGAATTCACTGAGTTTGAATGATGTTTCTTCCTGTGTGGTATGTGGTAGACATAAAATGCTTCTCTTTTTTCATAAAAGTGAGCATTTGACTGGACAATGATTTATTGCTGCTGCATGTATTTTGAGTTGTGGGCCTCCTTTCACAATCCTATATCCACCTCCCCCCGGGGGAGCCTTGGACTGCTCCCTGAAAGTCAACTGCAGAAGGAGTACTTGGCCCAGTTACTCAGAGTCAATTACAATTTGGACTCCGGGACATCAGGAGTAAAAGGCCTCCACCCTCAAGGTTGGGCCCAGTAACCCCTGCTTTCTCAGTGGACCTCTAAAAGGGGTCTGATACATGGCAATGGTCAAAATAACCTTTAGCATAATTGTATGTCTTTAGCACTTTCACATCGCTTTTTTAATGGAAACCTGAACCGAAGCCGCTTCTGCCCCTGACATCACCACCGCCATCCCGGACGGATACAAAACCCAAAGGAAGGACTGCCCCAACCACCCGGAGGGGATCTCGCCATCGTTCACAACACCCTCCGCCTCACCATCTCCAGCAAAACCTTCCCCTCCGCTGAACACCTGGACTTCCAGATCCAAACCAGCCCCAACTCCACATTCCGTGACACCCTCGCCTACAGACCCCGAGCCCCTGGGCCCCCTTCGCCACCACCATCACTGACCTCATCACACCCCATGCCATCGCCTCAATGAACTACATGCTAATCAGAGACCTAAACTTCCACCTTGACAACCCCAGCAACCCCAATTCTACCACCCTCCGTGACAACCTTGCCAACATAAGACTTAAACAACTCATCACCAAACAGACACACAAGGCAGGACACACCCTTGACCCCATCTTCGCAAAAGGAAACATCATCCACTTCAGCCATGCAACGCAGTCCCCATGGACCGACCACCACTGCGTACACTTTGTCGTCGACAAACCTAAGGCACCCAAACTAGCCCCATGCCCACCGCAAAGGGACTGGAGCAAAGTCATTGACGAGCAACTCAACTCCACCCTCACCCGAGACAACCACGCCATGGTGTCCGACGCCAAAGTCGCAGCCAGGGATCTCCACACTTGGATCACCAACTGCGCAAATAAGCTCACCCCGCTACGCAACCCCGACAACCAGCGCCCCTGGAAAGTCGCCTGGTTCACCACTTACCTTCAACAAGCCAGACGGACCTGCAGACACTGGGAGAAGAACTGGAGAAACAGTAAGACACCTGGAAACTACACCACCAACAAGGATGCCATGACGGACTACAACCAATGAATCAGAACCACCAAAAGGACCTTCATCCGAAATAAAATCATCGCCAACTCCAGCAACTCCAAGGAACATTTCAGTGTCATCCAGGAATTCACCAATCTCAGCTGCGAAGGCCCAGGCTTCACCCGACCCAAGACCTCTGGGACAAGCTCGGATCCTACCTCCACCTGAAGATAAAAAAACCTCTAAGAGTACTTCGCTGACCATATGGCCGACTCCGCAGCCAACTTACCCTCCAGCCACTCCAGCCAGCTCACCATCTATTCCTGGACTTCAATCACGGCCGAAGAGTCCGCCTCAACCATGAAAAGTATCCACTCAGGGGCCCCACCAACCCCTGCCCACCACACATCTACCGCAGAGCTGCCACGCCATCGCACCCGAACTCCAACGCACCATTAACACCACCTTTGAAACCGGCACTTTTCCAGATGACTGGAAACGTGCAGAAGTCAGGTCCCTCCTCAAGAAGCCCCCTGCTGATTCCACGGACCTCAAGAACTACCAGCCCACCTTACTTCTCCCCTTTGCCGCTAAAGTCACGGTGGAAACAGTCAACGAGGAACTGACGACATTCATCGAAGACAATGCCGTCCTTGACCTGTCTCAATCTTGATTCTGAAGCAACCACAGCACCGAGACCGCCTTACTTGCCGCCACAGACGACACCCGCACCCTCCTCGACCAAGGCTACACCTCAGCCCTGATTCTACTCGACCTATCAGCAGCTTTCAACACCATCTGCCGCCGTACACTCAAAGCCAGACTACACGACGCTGGTATACCAGGAACTGCCCTCGACTGGATCCGGTCATTTCTCACTGGCAGAAACCAAAGGACCAGACTGCCGCCCTTCCTCTACAAATCCCACGGAAATCAACTGTGGAGTCCCACAGGGGTCATCTCTCAGCCCGACCCTCTTCAGCATCTACATGCCCCCTCTCCCCACCATCGTCCGACAACACAACGTCAGCATTCTATCCTAAGCCAACGACATCCAGCTCATCCTTTCCCTCACCAAAGACCCCACCACCGCTGAACTCAACTTACAGAAAGGAATGCAGGACGTTGCAGCCTTGATGACCACCAACTGCCTAAATCTCAACTCCGAGAAGACGGAAGTCCTCGTCCTCGCAACAACCCCCTCAACATGGGACGACACCAGGTGGCCCACCCCCACAGCATCCCTCCGACCCCCACGGACCATGCCAGAAACCTCGGCATTGTACTCGACTCATCCCTCTTCATGAACCCACAGGCCAACGCCGTCGCCTCCAGCTGCTTCAACACCCTCCGCATCCTCTGTAAGACATTCAAATGGATCCCCCCCTGAGTCAAGGAAGACAGTCACTTACGCACTCAACACCCGCAGGCTAGACTATAGAAATGCACCCTTCACCGGCATAAACAAGTCCCTTCTCTGCAAACTACAGACGATACAGAACACCGCCACCAGACTCGTCTTCAGCATATCGCGACACAAGCACATCAGCCAACACCTAAGTACATCGTAAATTACATTGTTTCACATAAAATACAAACAAGCATTAGCAACTTCCATGGTTAGTGGTTACTTTGAAACCTTTTATAAATTTCTGAATGGGTACTCTAACCCACGCTGGGTGACCAACTCTGGCCGGTAGCAAGTCTCAGGGGGCAGTAAGACTTAGCATGGCAGTTATCTTGCAGTCAAATCAGTCTCCAGTCCAGTTCCAGGAACTAAGGGCAAAATCCCATGAACTTCAATTGAGTTGTCCTAATGCAAGGAATACAGGATACTGAAGATGCTTAAAATGCTGAGGATGCTGATCCGGTCGACAAGGGTCTTTCTGGGGCCACCCCTCTGCCCACAAATATGGTGGGTTGACTTTGGCCACAGTGGTCAATGTCTTTTGAAGTCTAGGTGAAGTCCAGCTGAAAACCAGTTGCCGCTGGTCTTCCTGTCTCCAGTCACATCAAAATCAGAAGTTCCCTCGTGTATGAGGGTAGAGCCAAGCTGCACTTTAATGGATCTCCTGGGTCCAGCAAACTCAGCTGAAACTTTTGAGTATCAGGGTTTGGCCTCCTGGGTTGCACTTCAGCGGTTAGCGGCGGACAAGCAGTTGTGGCTACAAACTCTGCAAAGGGGGCTTCTGCAGCTTTTGTGGCCCTCGTGCTGGAATAGAAATTCAGCTACCTGACTCTTGGAGTTCACCTCTTCTGTCTAGGGCTGGGGGATGACTTTTCCTCTATTAGTGCACCACAGGCAGAGTCCTCCCTTTTCTAGCCCAGGAGCATCAGATGCAGTCTTGTCTTTGGTGAAGCCTCTTTATGTTACGTCCAAGTAACATCGCTCCTCCCTTCAGTTTAGATGCGATCCGAGGTCTGGGTGCCACTTTTATGCCCACATCTTGCCCTCTGGGATTTAGTGACTACTAGCCAATAGGTTGCCACCTTCTCTCCCATCTGATGACGACTTCCTGCAGTGTATGGAATCTAGCTGATACAGAACAATATTCTTCCCATTTCCAAGATTACAAAACCCTTCTGTGTGTGTGTGGAGCTTGGTATCCCACCCTAGAGGTTCGTGCATGATGGCTACACACCCACAGAAAAATTGGTTTAGCAACTAGTTTTGCCTTTCTATCGCTGCCGCCAACCTTTCTACCAGAAAAAAGAGACGCCCCTCTAATGTGTGAATGATTTGAAACTCTTTATTCTTTAATCGATCAGTTTAAAAAAGATCATAAAAGCACAGAATAAATACAAAGTAACAATTTCATTTCAATAAAATACATCATGTCCCTTGTATAAGAATAGTAAAGAAAAAAAAGAAAAGGATGATAATATAATATAGGTACCTGTTTAACCTCAACCTTATGTGAGTCACTCTCTCAGATGCAGTAGTGGATAACTTTTCCATGCCGGTTAGATACGAGCCGCCCCCCTCTTCATTTTTCTCATACAGGCCCAAAGAAAAGAGGCTAGTAAAAAACATGTTAAAAAGTCGGGTAATGATTTTAAAAAGAAAAGTGCAACTCGACAGTGCCTAAAATTCTTCTCCTTTAAAAAGGGCTTAAGTGACTTTGAAACTCACCTTTGGGGCTCACAACAGGTGTGTATTCCTGCCATGGAGAAGTAGTGCCTCTTTCAGCGGCAGGCCTCTATTGTTTCTTTCCCAGGGAGATACTTCTCAAGAGGAGGGCAGAAGACTGTCTCGTGGACAGCATCTGCGAATGGCCACAGGAAAACTTGGGCAACAGAGTGCCTACTTTCTAAAGTTGCCTTTTACTCAAAAGTCACATTAAATTGAACTTCAACTCAGGTTAAATGTAATGATTCTTTTGATACCTTGAAGTATCAACTTTAGCTGTCCCATTCAGGAGTTAGCATAGCTCAGCTGTCAATCCTGTACTTGCCAATAGGGCTACTAGCCTTTCCACACTAAAACAACAATTTGGAAATTTTACTGTTTGGACATATAAAAATGCATGTCCTTTTTTTAACGTACAACACTCAGCCTTGGTGCTTCATAGATCTATTGCCCTACCATCTGCAGGGACATGGGTACTGCTACCAACATCTCAGCCCTTTCACTAATGATAGATGCTGCACTTGTAATAAAACAGCCCCTGTACATGTGCTTCATCGATTACAGCTCGGCGTTTAACCATATAAATAGAAACATCCTGTGGCAAAAACTAAAAAGGCTAAGAATTCCATCACTGCTTCTGAAATAACTAATTCTCTTGCATAGTAACACCTGGGTACAGGTAAAGCTGGGGGCAGGAGACCATCTAACAAAAAAAAAACACAAACTCAGGTTTAAAATAAGGCTGTGTGCTTGCCCCAATACTTTTTAATCTCTTCATGGCCGAGCTCTCAGCCCAACTCAATGGAAGCAATTTGCATGCCCCTAAGCTAAGAGTCCGTCAGCAATCCAACCTCCTATATGCAGATGACCTGGTGCTCATCAGCCAGACATCTATAGGTCTACAATGCTTGCTTGACATCACATCTCAATATTCGGAGACTAACAGACTAAGTATTAATCAAGAAAAAACAAAAGTCATGTGTGTGAACTCCCGAAAGATAAAAACAAAATACTACTGGCACCTGGCAAAAGTCAAGCTGGAAGTCGTACAAGACTACAAATACCTGGGGGTTATGATAACAAAGGTAACTACGAGGCACAATGTGAGGCAATAAAAAAGAAGGGACTAATGACAGCAGTGGCATTAAGAAACCTGAAAAAATACGATAGATGGACCAAGCTTTCTCCCTCTGATCAGGGTGATACAGGCTAAACTAATTCCATCAATCACCTATGAAAGTAAAGCCATGAGAGGGAGAGAAGCGGAAACATTGAATGATACCATTGCAGGGGTCTTGAGAATAATCTACGGTTGCCTGGATATACATCTCCGGCAAAAATGAGGCTCGAAATCGGGATGCAAAGACCATAGCTGGTCCATAAAGGAGCTTTCATTAAAACCTGGTACAAAAATCAAAAAAGGGCAGCCAGAAACGCTAAACTCCTATTTGTGGAGGGAACTAGATGCCTCAGAGACCTGCCCAGCCAGAGACTTCCTGGACACTGCACTGGACCAGCTAGGGTTACAGCAACTCTGGGAATCGTCAGGATCCATGGCAAGCTTTAAATAAATTGTAAATAACACTGTCAAAAATTAATCTATTGTACAAGACAAAGCTGTCTTGACAGAACACACCCACGGCTGGCGCACTGTACAGCCCAGCAGCAAAGCGATACCCCAAGCATACCTCCAATCTAACTTCTCCTAAACCACCAAAGAGAAGTTTTTGAGATTTCAGTTAGGTTTATTGCCATCTGCACATCACCGGCCTCCATGGTTTTGCCCTCTGAAGCCGGCAATCTGCCGTCTCTGTGGGGAAGGAGAGGAGGCCATAATGCACATCATAACCAAATGCCAGGATTTGATGCAGGAGCGCCGGTCTCTACTTAGACCAATCTTTAACAAGAAACAACTACAGTCCTGTCGGCAAGCGGTGCTCGCAAGTTTCTCTGGTGAAGATATTCAACTAAGCTGCTGCCTGGTAAAAAGTTTAACTGCTGTTGATCTCAGACTAAAAAAGATACCACCAGATTGTCTGAGAAGTGGCATTGGAGCGGGGATGCAGCCGGCCCCCTAACCCATCAGGTAGAAGCCTTTGACAGCACTTTTTACATCAAGCACTAAGCACTCCTGCACATCTAAGCCTTGAAGAAAAACATCAATGGGCTAATCTCAGCCATTTTTGCACTGAGCCACCAAAGTTACTGCTGCATAACGCACTTTAAGGTTGTACCCAATCGCGCGTCCTCATTCTGCTGCCACAACTCTGACCAGGGGGGTAATTCTACCTTACGAACTGCTGCAAAATTTCCGCTTACAAAAATGAAGGAACTGGACTATTGGTCACCAAGGCAGGGGGACTGAATCTCTTTTGTAACTTTAACTGCGTTCTTAACTGTGGCTATCAGCCTTTTAAATTGACGTTTTACAGTTTTATAAGAGAAGGCCAACTTTTGTAAAGGTTTTAATTAATTGTACAATAAATATAATACTTACTATAGGCCTATTTTAGGAGGTGACGTATATATCTTAAAAAAGGGAAGCCTGGACTTTGACATTAGTTTTTTTTGGGGAGTTTTATATAGAGCGAACTAGACCCAAAGGTATCAGAGTGCTTTACATGAGCGCCAGTTGCGTTACAAACAGACACATTCATTTGTGTTAGGCACAGCCAGATTAAGTGATTTGCCTTGAATCATAGGATGTTGAGCGTCTCTGCCGAGACTCAAGCCCAGTTCCCCAGCTTCCAAGTTGACCGCCCTAGCCATTAGGCCACATCCTCTCCCTCTTAAATGGCAAAGTGGAGTTAGTAGCTTAAATTGCTCTACCAGTCAGTAGTGGCAGGCTGGAAGACATACTTTTACTTTGTCACGCTTATGGTGCCACAATAAGTATTGCAGGTCATGAGGGACACTAACTTACAGGCCATACTGCTCTTTCCTTTCTCACAAACCAGTCCTTGGGCAGCTGAACCCACATAGATAACAAGGGCAGAATCACTTGATCAGGGAAGGATGCAGTTATATTCTCAAGAGTGAGATGAGTGGTGTAGTTATTGCACTCAGGAATAAAGTGCTCACGCAGGAGTAAATTAGCACATTGTATTTCTCATTTGAATTGTGCTGGAATCATAGGCGCTCTCTGTTAGACCTGGCATCATTGGCTTGATTCTCCCATTTTGTCGGATTGCCTCCTCTATTTTTTATGTGTTTTGCTGGTTATATGCTTTGGGCACTGTGCCACTGCTATTCAGTGCCACAGTGCACGTGCGCTCTATGTTAAATTGATGTACTAATTAGTGATTCCATGATTGGGCTATTTGATTTACTTGTCAGATACTAGTACAGTGCACCATGTGTGCCCAGGGTTTGTAAATCAAATGCTGCTGGTGGTCTTGCAGCACTGGTTGTGCCACCCACAGAAGCAGCTTGTAAAGTGTGTCTCAGGCCTGCCATTGCAAGGCCTGTGTGCAGTCTGTAACTGCCATGTCGACAAAGTGCATCCACTTGCCAGTCCCTAAACCTTCTCTTTTCTTCATATCAGACACCCTTAAGGTAGGCCCAAGGGCAGGGCGCATTGTAAGTATAAGGTAGGACATGCCCTGGTGTGTGTGGCATGTCAGAATAGTGAATTACAGCCATTTTCGTTTTTCACTATTGCAAGGCTATCTGTTCTCCATAGGCCAGAATGGGCAGTTAGATTACTACATTTTATAATCCTAATTGACTCAGGGAACATGGTTGAAATTCGAATTTAGTATGCCTGAGCTCAGAATGATAAAATACATATTTTAGTAAAGTTGGTTTTAACATTCTGTGTTTGAAAATGCCACTTTTGGAAAGTGGGTATTTTCTTGTCTAACTATCCAAGCCTGCCTTTGCTAGGTTGTGCATTCCTTGTCTGGAGTTTGAGTGACAGGGCTGGGGGATTCCAGGAGACAGAATGAGTCAGCCCAGTGGTGAATAGAGAGATCTGCATCTCGATCTGAGGGAGGAGTTGCACCTGGGACCTGAATAGGGCTGGGCCTTCCCTACACAATGATTGCTCCATCCCCTGGGGTGCGGCTGATGTCTCTGCCCTGCAGTGTGAAAGAAGAGAAGGAATCATGTCACAAAGTGCTCCAGGGTTGTGCTTTCCCCCACAATGCTGACTCCACCTCCTGTGGGGCCTCTGATGTTTCTGCCCGGCACTGTGAAATGAAAGAAGGAGTCATGTAAACAGAGTGCTCCAGAACTGGTTTGGACTGGGCAAAGGCCCCACTGCCTTCAGAGAACAAAGAGAAAAGTAGTATAAATATTGGGACCCAGACCCAAGAACTTTAGATCACTGCTGGGAGCTAGACGAACCAAGGAAGCTGCAGGAGTTTGGACTGCCCCTCTGCCAGTGTGCTGTTTGCTGGGTTGGCCTGCAGTGGTTTCTTTATTGCCAAGGAAAAGGAGAAGGAAATTTTTAAGAACTTTCATCATCTTGCAGAATATTACTCCAAGGGCTTGAACTTGTGCTTGCCTCCTGCTGAAGTCTCAGGGACAAAAGACTTCACCTCCAGCTCCCCTCTGAATTTCCTTGCTGGGGATTCTATCTGCAGAAGCCTGCGTGTCGCTGGGAGCTGGAAGCGTGACGCAACGAGAAGAAGCGTGTCGCCACCACAGCTGTAGTCGTCGCATCGTCGGAGAAGCGTGCCGCCAGCGCATCTCCGAGGAAGCGTGTCTTCGTCAAAGCTGTCTGCGGTCGCAACACCAGAGAAGCGTGACGCCATCGAGAGGATCGCCAGAGAAGCGTGTCGCAGGGCCTGTCGCGGCTCCAAAGTACAGAGTAGTCGCAAGGCTGCAGGGCATGTACGCATCGTCTTCGCATCTCGCATTGCACCAGTATTGTCGCATCGCACCGAGGCACCATCTTGCGCATCGCAACCGGGTGGCAGGCCGAGAACCTCCGCATCACCCCCGCACCGGTAAGAATCAGGACGCATCCCCTACGCTGTGCAAGCATTGAGGCGCAACGCATCATCTCCCCCGGAGCACGGAACCGATGCATCTCCCCCTGCCAGCATTTTGTTTGTTTTGCGTTACGCATCCAGTTATTTTTGTGAGAACTGTGTCGCATTTATAACCCACCTGAACTAAGCAACTTCTACCATCTTTAAGTCAATCTTAAGTACAGTATTGTGGATTTTCTTGTTTGTGGTCTTGTGTTAAGTCTATATAAAGAATACTTATTTTTATAAAACCTGTGTGGTGTCCATCTATTGTGTTTTCACTGTATTACTGTGTATATTCACAAATGCTTAACACACTGCCTCTGGGATAAGCCTGTCTGCTCGTGCCAAGCTACCAAAGGGGTGAGCAGGGGTTATCTAGGAGTGTAATCCCCTTTTCCTGACTTAGAGGCAAGGGTCCCTATTTGAACAAAGGTGTATACCATTGCCAACTATAGACCCCCAGATCTAACACTCTTCCATTTACGTCAGTTGGTAAATGAGAACACAGCCTGCATGAACAAAGGTTCAGATTCTTATACTAATTCGGAACCTGCTAGAAAGTATTGTTTTTTAAATTGATCATTTGTTCCTGGATTGATAATTGAGATCCATGTGCTTTCCTGTTCAAAACCAATGCCCACCCCTCCCGACATGCGTTCTCTCTACCTCTGCTATCCTTGCTAGTACCCCACCAACTTGCCCACTGGCAGGCCTTGCACTTTCAGTAGGTGCTACCACTGCTGGCCCTCTGATTCCATCAACCAAGATGGGGAAATTCAGAAAATCTAGTATGTCCTTTTCCCTATTCTCCTGAACCTCTTCATTAATTTGGGCAAAGCGTTTCGAGAGAGTTGGTGTAGCGGGGAGCAAGCTAGGATCCTATTCTTTATACGACTAATTATGTATCTCAGTTTCTCTTGGGTCCTTGAGACCCTCTTGCTTGAGATTCTTGCCAGCATTTCAGCATGTGACAATTGTTCTGATGGGGTTTAATTGTGAGGTTCTTTTATTTTTCATTTAGTGTTATTGAAATGTTCAATGTCAAAGTTGCCTTCTTTGGGGAAACATGTTTCTATCATCCTTAGTACTCTCAATCCAATTAGTTATAAACCTGCACGTGCTTCTGCCATACTTGTTGTACCTGTTGTGAGCGGGAGTCTCCTTAGGTGGAAACTCAGGGCTTGATTCTGAGTTTGGTGGACACACGTGATGGCTATCCGTTCTGCCTTTTTAAAAGTGCACTGTATGTTATGCCACTTGCAATAAGGTGAACTGGATTTCCATCACGTTTGTGATGGAGTACCCGTCCGCTGAACCCCAAATCAGTCCTTCAGCCTGGTTAGAATCGCCACCTCCCATAGTCACCTAATATAACTTTAGTCTCTACATGGAAAAGGTTCTGCGTAGTCTGCAACCTGTCGCCACAGCTCAAACCAAAGGAGAAAGAAGGAAAGGTTTCAGGGTAAGAGGGAAGGGGAAGGGGAAGGGTATGACAGCCATCACCGCCAGTTCAACCTAAGAGGAAGGCTGGAAGAGCACTCACACTTATCTACTGGTCCACTTGCAACTGGAATACTGCTGGTCATAATCCTTTGAGTTTTGCCGGAGGTCAGGGGCTGGTGAACCTATATGCTGTTATATTGCACTAAAAGTGTGCGTAGGATGCAATAGAATCGATGCTCGTTTCCATCTCCCAGCACCACCATTAGTGACCACATATACAGAAATATGAACGACAGTGGCAGAACACTACGACTGTGTAAACTGACTCTGGTTGATTAGTCAATGCAGTCCGCGGTAACCTCACACCAAACACAGGAGTAGCACAGAGTAATTGTTTTTTCTTTACAAAAAGACAATCCCAAAATGGTATTTTCTTTAATAAATAAAAAATATAACGCTCCCTCAGCCATGCAAGTCTTCTCCCATGGCGTGGGGAGCAATACAATGTTGTTACTGTTCCTTGCAGTAAGAAACAGTAAAAAATGACTACATGTCAACCCATCTAAATTGGGCATACAGGCGTGTAGTAATTCCTACAATGGCCCTTGCACCGCAGGGCTGTCAGGGAAATTTGCCCACGGCGGAAACTTATAGTCTCCTCTATGGCCAAACTTAAGGGTCCGCCCACATATAGATTGGACGGGCGTAACACTATGTTGGCAGGGAGGGAAGTCTGCTGCAGCTGCGACAAAGTTCCCTTTCTATCAACATATAAGTCAGGCCCTTAATCTTTTGAGTCCCAACCAACCACAGACATACACTTCTAAGGCCCCCAGGACCTCAGGGGAGGCACTTAGAGACTGACAGTGTGTCAGGCATTAGCCAACAGCACAGTCCAGTCCCAGTCCAGTTGCCACTAGTCATTGGATACTTCCTGGAAAAGGCCTCTTACAGCTTGGTGTCTCCTTGTACTCACACAGGAGGTGAGCAACTGATCCTTGAAGGCCTTTCTTTTGTTATGGTTACAAGAGGGACCAGACCCAGTCCTTCAGGGCTTCTCTCAGGTCACAGACAGGAGGTCCAGTCCTCTTCAGAAGGTCTAGAAATTGTTCTGAGTGGGAGCCTGGAGGTGCCACATTCATGTCTGTTGCGAGCTAGTTGGTGGGGTGACACCTGGGCCCTCTATTACCAATGAGGTACACGTTCCCAGGCCCTAAACTATCTACTTTTACAGTAATTCATGTTTGCCATACTGCAAATAGCCCTAAAATGCAATGTCTCAAGGCAAATCCAGGATGGCAAAAGTCTTTTGCCCCACTCAACTTGGGCACCGAGGTCTGTGGGTGTGTGGGGAGTGTACTATGGTAACCTTAGTGTCCTCCCACATTTAACCTAATAATCCAGTCTGAGGCAGGCACTGTTCCCACCACAAGCCCAGAGCCAGAAGTCTGGTAGGACAGAAGCAGGGACCTCAAGCAACAAGTCAGTGGATACAAAAGAATTATCTTGGCATCCTCTTTTCTCCCTTACAAGTGTAACCCAAGTGTCACATGTGGCTCAGCATGACTGTCGAGCAAGGTTTGACCCTGCAGAGTCAAAAAGGATGCCCATATCCCTATACCATTTATATTCTGTGGAGTTTAGAGGCATCATCTCTGCCCATTCAGGTCAGCCTATTGTTTGCTCCTGGGAGGCATTTCACACATATTTCACATCTATTGAAGAATGAGGACAAGCTTATAGCTAGCAGACACTTATGCTAACTAGCATCCTGACAGTTCAGGAAGATAAAGAGTAACTTTTGAAAAATTATTTTTCCTTAATATTTGTTAAAAATTCGACTTCACATTTAAATTGGATTTTTAATAACTATTAATATTAGTTTAATTATTTTTCTAGCTGGTCCCATTTCCGAGATACAAAATTAGTATTTTAATATGTACTCTGGTTTTCTATATAGGACAGCTAGGCCTGCCACAGTGAAGACAGCTTTTAAGAACTTGTCACTCTAGGGACAAGGTAATATTTATACATGTCCCTTTGATTAGCAAGCAATCCTGTGGGCTACAAGGCTCATATGTGGTGATTTATTAACATTTTAAAGTTATTGTGAATGTTCCTATTACAGGCTGTAGGGAATTCAAGAAAATATCAGTTTCCATGGAGTAAGCGGAGCCATTGGGTACTGTCAAGTGAAGGATTCATTGGATGGTATGTCTGTCGTCATCTTTGAGAAACTGTAGTTTAAATGTCATAGAGGCAGGTATGAGATACAGAGGACCTTGAAGTAATCTCTCATGGCTACTGAAAGTCCAGGGACCTACTGTAGTGCTGAATTAGCATGATGCTAAGATTATGATGGAGTAGACATCTACATGCTACATTTAGAATACTTTGGAGTTTATGTAGGAAATATTCCTGAGCAATGAGACACATTATGTTAACTGCTACAGTAACAGCAGCACCACTGCAATGTTACTTGAGATTACTGGTACATGGAAAGGAATTTCAGTCCAAAGACTTAAACTAAATACAACAACCGCTGGGGTGCTAATGAACCGTCAAAAGCTGCTGACAGCTTAAGGTGGAGGAAGGCAGCAGCTCCAGTCCCGCCAATTTTTAACTTGAGATGATCCCTTTAACAATTAACGCAAACTCTGTCCAATGTTTGTGGTGGGTTTGTCAATATATTTGTGATCAAATGTAATGTTTATGCTGGGCTGATCTGTTGGCAATGGGTCTGTTGTTTCTGGTGTCTGGGCCTCAAGCGAGTGACCTGATGTAGAACCTTTTGAAGTCACTGAGATAGATTCAGTTCTAAAACAATTATATCTGAATGGTTTGTTGAGCCAGAGAGTTAGAGGAGAAGGCTAGAATAACTTTAAAAACAGTTGAGGGGCGGTCAACTGGGGATCAAAATTACAGCATGATATAATGAGCTGTAAGAACTCTGAATAAGACAGCTGCAATATGGAGCAAAGAGTAGCAGAGAGGGCTGGTTGTGGGGCTATGGAGGAAACATGCTCTGCCAGGTTCAGGCCAATCATCGCTTGTGCAAGATGTGTATATAAATGTAGGACTTTTCGCTCAGTTATTGGATAATGGAGCATGAAAATATTGTCAAGGGTCCTCCCTTGAGCATTTGAATCAGGCGATTGAATTCAGTGATGACCTAAGCTCTTTTGAGGGGCAGGGACTAATGGACAAAGCTGGTAGCTTACGATCTCCTTTTGGCTTTTCAGATAGATGTTTGTAAAACTTGCGGTGTTTGGTGTAGTTGCTTATCAAATGGATAAGAATTGCACCTGCATCTTCGCACAAGCTCTGATTCTTTGACTTGACGATGGGAAGGCCATTGGTTGAACCATTTGTATGGTAGCTTTTGGACTGCCATGGTCCGAGATTCTGGGAAGATGGTGAGCAAAGTGTGGTCGTTTCCGAGCAAAGACCTTACCCCAAAATGGTTGCGGACCTGGCCATTTCTGGATTGTCGCCTCTGTGACAAGGGAGTAGAGTCGTTATTACATCTATTATGTATTTTCCCGGCCTTACACAATCTAAGGAAGATGCTCCTGAGGCCAATCCTAAGAGAAAAACAAGTCAGGACCTGCAGGGCGGCTGTGATACAATGCCTCAGTGGGTCTTCGATACAACTTTCCTGCAAAACGATAAAATTCCTGACATTTGCTGCTCAAGAGCTCGAAAAAAAGGCAGTAGCAAAAGAGGAACTGGGACATATGGACGCTTTTCAGCTGGACCCAGACCCTCCTTGATGCACTTCACAGCCACTCTCCTCCCCCTCTTCTTCTCTTTTATTCTAAAACACTGTAAGCACTTTATTCGAGAGAAGGGGAACAGTCACATTTAATCAAATATTAGCCCTAACGTGTGCAGCATCTCTTGTTATAACAGTCATTTGCTGGCCCCAGTCTTCTAATGAGAGAGCCATTGCCTTATAAAGTGCTACTCATTGTATATTTAAAAATGCCCTACCTATTTTTACTCATCATGTATATCGGTGCAATGTCGCCCAGGACACGTGGGCATGTTTTATTGTGTACCACATGCTGGTATGTTCCACCCTCTTACAATTTTAACAAATCAAATAAAAGTATTTTTTCTTTTTCAAAAAAGAGTAAAGTGTGTCAAGTCCTGAGACCCGTTGATGTAGGTCAAGGTATTCCGGGAAAGGGAACATTGACTCGGTCACTGCAAGTTTGTAAAGGTTAAATTAGACCTTTTCGGGTAAGAAGTAAGGCTGTGATGGAGTCACAGAAAAACGGGTCACAGGCAGAATTAGATCATAGCTGTTGTAATTAAGCAGTGTGAGCGAAGTGTTGCATTCATGAACTAAACAGGAGAGAAGGTTGATGCTGATAATGATCCTATGTGAATGTTAGCTAGTCCACGGGTCCTCTTCTTTGTTCAGTTCTTGACCCTGATGTTGAGTCCTACTGGAATATATTCATGAATCCTTTGGACTTCTTCATCCAAAGGCAGGTTTTTGTCATAAAAAGCAATTGTGACCATTTCTCTGAGAAGTGATTGTAAATGTGATCATTATTTTTGAGAATTGATCCTACATCGTTGAGGATGCAAAATCTGGGTAGAGAGGGGACAATGGAAAGATATTTGGGAAGGGTGAGTGAAGGCTGACGGGTTATTGGTGATGTGGGTCTAGAGGGAATCAGCAGGGAGGAAAGGGAATGGATTGGGAGAGGAGTGGTAGGGAAGAGTGCAGGATGGAAAGGTGATAGGAGAATGTGCTATGTTAGGAAGGTGGAGGTGACAATAGGATTGGCGGTGAAATTGTTTCACTGTCATGCACTTTTTACATACAAGTTGATCTAGGGCCATGCCCAAATGTGCCTTGGGATTGGAGAGTTGAGAAACGCAGGAGGAAGGACAGGCTATAGTAAGTCACAGAGATACATCTGTACACTAGCACCACCTGGGTGTCGGGTAGATATAATGACTGCAAAGAGTAGCTGTTTACAGTTAGCTCCCCGTTGCATTACCAAAGGTATCACTTTAGAGGTTCCACCAGTCAGTGCTTAATTTGAGCCAGTGGATTCCGGTACTCGACACTTATCTGTCAACACTGGCACTTATGACAGCCTATCAATGGTGTTGCTGGTTGTCTGATTTAGAGAAGAACAGAACAACTTTTATTTTAATACTTCAATATACATTAAAACTGACTAGTACCTGCCGTCCAAGATAATCTTACACCAATTGGTGGCCTTGAATAGTCTGATGGGGGGCGGAAAAGCATTTGGAGGGCTTCCTACCTGTGGGCAGACGCTGGATCACAAGCTCCTGGGTTCCTGACGCTGTAGTCTCGCCGCCGCCGCATTCCACCTCGCGGCTTGAGACTACAGCTCCCAGGGTGCTTAGCGCCCACTTCCTGCTACCGGCCACAGGGCGCCCGGAGGTGCTACTTGACCAGGACGCTCCCTCGGTGGAGCGGGGCGGAAAAGCATTTGGAGGGCTTCCTACCTGTGGGCAGACGCTGGATCACAAGCTCCTGGGTTCCTGACGCTGTAGTCTCGCCGCCGCCGCATTCCACCTCGCGGCTTGAGACTACAGCTCCCAGGGTGCTTAGCGCCCACTTCCTGCTACCGGCCACAGTGCGCCCGGAGGCGCTACTTGACCAGGACGCTCCCTCGGTGGAGCGGGGGCGGAAAAGCATTTGGAGGGCTTCCTACCTGTGGGCAGACGCTGGATCACAAGCTCCTGGGTTCCTGACGCTGTAGTCTCGCCGCCGCCGCATTCCACCTCGCGGCTTGAGACTACAGCTCCCAGGGTGCTTAGCGCCCACTTCCTGCTACCGGCCACAGCGCGCCCGGAGGCGCTACTTGACCAGGACGCTCCCTCGGTGGAGCGGGGGCGGAAAAGCATTTGGAGGGCTTCCTACCTGTGGGCAGACGCTGGATCGCAAGCTCCTGGGTTCCTGACGCTGTAGTCTCGCCGCCGCCGCATTCCACCTCGCGGCTTGAGGCTACAGCTCCCAGGGTGCTTAGCGCCCACTTCCTGCTACCGGCCACAGCGCGCCCGGAGGCGCTACTTGACCAGGACGCTCCCTCGGTGGAGCGGGGGCGGAAAAGCATTTGGAGGGCTTCCTACCTGTGGGCAGACGCTGGATCACAAGCTCCTGGGTTCCTGACGCTGTAGTCTCGCCGCCGCCGCATTCCACCTCGCGGCTTGAGACTACAGCTCCCAGGGTGCTTAGCGCCCACTTCCTGCTACCGGCCACAGCGCGCCCGGAGGCGCTACTTGACCAGGACGCTCCCTCGGTGGAGCGGGGGCGGAAAAGCATTTGGAGGGCTTCCTACCTGTGGGCAGACGCTGGATCACAAGCTCCTGGGTTCCTGACGCTGTAGTCTCGCCGCCGCCGCATTCCACCTCGCGGCTTGAGACTACAGCTCCCAGGGTGCTTAGCGCCCACTTCCTGCTACCGGCCACAGCGCGCCCGGAGGCGCTACTTGACCAGGACGCTCCCTCGGTGGAGCGGGGGCGGAAAAGCATTTGGAGGGCTTCCTACCTGTGGGCAGACGCTGGATCACAAGCTCCTGGGTTCCTGACGCTGTAGTCTCGCCGCCGCCGCATTCCACCTCGCGGCTTGAGACTACAGCTCCCAGGGTGCTTAGCGCCCACTTCCTGCTACCGGCCACAGCGCGCCCGGAGGCGCTACTTGACCAGGACGCTCCCTCGGTGGAGCGGGGGCGGAAAAGCATTTGGAGGGCTTCCTACCTGTGGGCAGACGCTGGATCACAAGCTCCTGGGTTCCTGACGCTGTAGTCTCGCCGCCGCCGCATTCCACCTCGCGGCTTGAGACTACAGCTCCCAGGGTGCTTAGCGCCCACTTCCTGCTACCGGCCACAGCGCGCCCGGAGGCGCTACTTGACCAGGACGCTCCCTCGGTGGAGCGGGGGCGGAAAAGCATTTGGAGGGCTTCCTACCTGTGGGCAGACGCTGGATCACAAGCTCCTGGGTTCCTGACGCTGTAGTCTCGCCGCCGCCGCATTCCACCTCGCGGCTTGAGACTACAGCTCCCAGGGTGCTTAGCGCCCACTTCCTGCTACCGGCCACAGCGCGCCCGGAGGCGCTACTTGACCAGGACGCTACCTCCGCGTCGCGGGACGCGCGCGGGCGGGCGCCGGGCTAAGCCCGGGCAAAGGGCGGGCCCTCTGTGGCCCTCAGAGGCCGGATAAGGACGGGACGGGCCACCCCCCTTGGCTTCCACATCTATTATTACATCACGAAGGTAAAGACTATTTCTCACGCATCTGTTGGTATTCCCTTATTATCATGACTTCGAAAGTGGATCACCCAGCTAGCGTTGCAGGAACTGGGCAAAAGTTTTCTTGGTTAGACGAGCTAAACCTCTTATGTCAAACCACCTATGCACCATCAGAAACCCCCCTTTCGCCCAAAAGCGACATCATACTATCAGATAAGCCCACTCTTTCGGAGGAGCCCACATTAATCAACAAAACTTGTAGTCCACGTATCGCACACCCCCAGGTTTCATCTGTGAAAAGGACTCAAACACCGCCTCCAGGCTTACGCATTGTTAATTCTCCAACGATTCCACCCACTGTTGCGGCCCAAGATCCCTTAAGCCCTCTTCTACACCCGCATATATTACCGCTCATTGAACAATTGCTTAGCTCTCTGATAGCCCCGTTGTTGGAAAAAATTAACATGTTAGGGGATAGGCTTACTGGATTAGAGTCAGCCATCAAGTCAAATTTGTCGGCTGACAAACACTGTGACACATTCAACCGTCCAAAGTCACCTCCTACTCACGAAGGCCTTAAACCATCTGTACGGGATAAGAGCTGCCAAATACAATTAACTGGCCCTAGTACAGTGGGGCAAAAAGTAACCAAACACTCTCCAAGTGTCTCCTTTCCCCAGTTGACCGCACCTAGAGCAGTTCATGATAAGACTAACTCAATCCATCTACCACCAGAAGCGGCCCCATACGTGCGCATACTTGCTGGCGTCCCTGCTCTTCCATCTGGAAAAATTGAGAGCCAACATGACCTACTTAACAAAACCAAATTCTGGCTGTCAAAAAATAGGCCACTGCCTCGTCACCTATATGGAGCAATAAGGAGCGTCAGGAGGGTGGACTGGCTGGGTTCTCTTCATAAGGATCTTCCTGGGGACCTGGTACTCGTGAGATTCAGAGCCACAAACATTGTCCCTTACTTGAAAACCTGGCCGCCACAAGAGACAGACGGCCCAATATCTATATGGGACTTATATGACTTCTATCCCTCAATCCCTGGTTTTCCCCCTTTTTCGAAATCATACCCTACATGACCGGTACATCATGATCTTTTTGGGAAACACTTGGAGTGGTAATAACTAATTCTAACCCCTATTTTACCATCTCAACCCGGGGGTGGAAGGGAACTAATTATGTTTGGGATCCTGTCCTACTGTTTTTGGCTGTTTGTAAGACTGTTTTTTGGTTTCTATTAGATTGGCCTTAGCTATCAGGGAGTGATGTTGAACTTCGCAAGGTCCTACCTAAATTTACTCCTCTTTTTAGACTTTTTAATCTTTTTAATCTTTTTATTTAAGTTGACACTGGTTCTTTTGATTTTTCTTTCTAAATGATAATCATCTTTTTCTTTACCCTTTTACTTGAATGAAATTGTCTAAATGTACTGTATTATTTTTTCTGTTACTGTATGCTTATATGATATTCTTTTGTAATATCGAATAAAGCTTATTTTGATTTGATTTGATTTGAATAGTCTGATGGCCTGGTTAGTAGTTATGTTGGTTCTGTCATTGGCAGAGCTGGCAGGCGCCATGGGTGGTGCAAGCAGCAGAGGCCTCTTGACACGGGCCCAGACACATTTTTTTTTTTTTTTTTACAAATTAAGCACTCTTCTAGATGCAGTTTAAATGGCATCCCCGGATGCAGATTGGTGTTCATAAGTACTAGAGTAGTGTTAAGTACCTCTCAGAGGTCGAATAGATCCCTTAACACGTGTCACTCCTTTGCAGAGTAAAATGTTAAAGTTGTTGCTCAGATGTAGGCTGATTGATTTAGAGGTTTTATCAGACACAGAAACTATATTTTATGACGTGACCCAGACACAGAGTAATCCCTATGTTATTTCAGAGGCACTCACAGGTGCAGGATAATCACTTCATAGGTAGAGTCCCAAAGCACAAGAACCTGTACCTACGTACCACGCCCATGACGGGAAGTACTTAACATCATGGGTACCACTCGGGGCAGAGAAGGGCACATTGTGTGGCGCCTGGGTGCAAATGAAGTAGCTCAGTTGTGAGATGACGTTTGTGTATTTGGAGAACTCGCTTGAAGTTGGCTGAGTGTGATAAACTGGTAGAATAATATTCCCTTGTCACAAATACACACACTGACAAACACACACACACACACACCACACACTACACACCGACACACACGCACAGGCATAAATAGTACAGCTGCGACGATACGCGCTCCCATCCAGAGAAATATGCATGCACTAAAATGTAACACGCACGCACGCACACACACACACACACATGAAGAGACATGCGCACACAAACACGCACACCCAGGGGACAGTTAGGCACACTGAGAAATACACATGCACGGACAAACACAAAAACTCACATAACAACAACACAGCCACATATGCAGACAAACTCTCACGCACGTAAAGAAAGAGACAGACAGAGGGAGACAGGCACACCCACCCACGTGCACACACACACACACACACACACATATATATAGACTAGCTGTCAGTAAAATGAAGTTACGGCAATCAGGGTTTGCATACTACATATGTACTACAAGCAGCGACCATTAGGCTGACACAAACACTCCTGGCAGACGTATTAACAAATCGCCCATCTGCCCGGGCCCGCGTCCAGGGGCTTCCAATAGACTCCTCCGACGGGCCTGCAACGAGCCGCCCAGTCAGCTCCACTGACTAATGACTGCACAGATTGGGCATTAAACAAACACGCTGATTAGATAGCACTTTACTGGTGTGCAGCGCCGCTGCCGGGCGGCCGACGGCAGTGTTTATGAGCTGTGTCTGAGGCCCGTCAGCTCCACGGAGTTTGCTCCTTATCTGCCGCTGAAAGAGGCTCTGGTTTCTTGTGTTTCTTCTGCCGTAGATAAACCCGAGCCATGGGGGGGGGGGGGGGGGGGGGGGGGGGGGGGGTGTACTTTAACAGATTATCAAAAATTAAAACCATATTGACCACTTGTTAGTGGGAAAAGGACCCCAGCGCCCTACCTGCAGTGCACCAATCATGCTCCGGGAAGTGCCCTACAGAATTGCACTTCCGTGCTGGGCCACCTTTCTAGTCACCTTGCCTAATGTCCCACCCTGAGCTTTCATGACACTCCTAACCTTCCCAACTCCCCCTCCCCCACTCCCACCTTGGCAGAGAGGTGCCTTATTTATAGCACTTTATCCATCTGGCCCTGCCAGGGTTCCGATTCAGGAAATATCCCTAAAAGCCCCCCACATCAGAGATAAACCCATTAACATTCCTGCAGGGGCCTGCCCCAGACGTCCACTGTGTTTAGAGGAGATAGCGCCTCCTATGAGCAGTCCAGATATTGGCGCCTGCAGCAGGGAGTGGGTGGAGTAAGTAGCCACTTGTAAACCACTTCTGCTCGGCTTCTTTGGAGCCTTCGCCAACAGATGACAAGCTCTCTCCAATATTTACTCTGAGACTGTTTATCTTGTATTTGGGCGAGCAAGCATAGTAAAGCTACACAACAAAGCCAAGTTAAGCGTGCGCGGTGTTGTAGTGTCTCAGATCAAGACACCAGCTTTGAGTAATGTTCTGTGTAACGAAAGTGAAACTCGGAATCCTCCTAAGTGAGATGGAAAAACAGAGCTGTCCATATCCGATGGGTCTGAATCTTGTAGATGAACCTGAGACCTCAGCGCCTCCAGCAGACATGACGTTTGGTTTTCAGCTGTGACGTGTTGTGTGATCTTTTGCCGCAGCGTCGTGATTTGTGGAAACTGACAATTGTCATAAACAGATACAGCCCAAAAGTAAAGAATGTATAACAGGAGTTGATAAAGCCAATAGGCACTGCCAAGGCAAGCTGGAGCGATGGTCACTTTTATTATTTTACCTGCAAGCATATGCCACAAATATAAACGGAAGAAAAAAAACCAAGGTGTATGCTTTACGTGCGGCCATACACTTGCAATAACATTTTACATTAAAAAAATTATATTATTGTAATAGAACAGTACGAGTGCTTCCTAGCAGGGCGGTGCACTTAGAATGGATAAGAAATGCACATTAGAAGGAAATATCATTCTGACTGATGCAAAGAAAAGATACTAAGGCTTGAATTAGTGTCTCCTAAAAACATAGTTCAAGCACAGAAGGGTGAAAAATAAATATATTAAAATGGGTAAAGAATGGAAAGATAAGCATTGGCAAAGCAAAGTACTGGACTGTAAAGTCCCACCTGGCCTCTACTATAATATGTTGAAGCATTTCACCCCGTGGGCCAGGCGCGATCCGAGGGCATACATAAATGCTGGTGTGAATGCTTGAGGCACTCTGGAGACAGTATGAAGCTCGTGCACGTGTCCCTTGTTGCATGTTAGGAGTAGCAGCCGCATCATACCTGCTCGATGGAGCCACGAGAGCTCCACATTTGGCATTGGGGATAGTCTTTCCCGGTGCTGGTGCCGAAGAAGAGCCGACTGTGGCACTTGGAGTGCGGCACAGGCTCATGGCGTGGCCCCTCTACCGGTGGCTCATGCCTGGGTGCCGACGTGCACCATCTTTGTTGCCTGCAACTTCCTTGGGGCCTTCTGGCACCTGCAGGATGCAGGGTGAGCCAGGTGTGTGAAGGCCAAGCTCGCCCTCTGAGTGAGCAGTCTGCTTGCTGGGGTGCAAGGTGCGCCGCACCTTCCCCGAATGGCCGGCGTCCTGGCCTGGGGTCGTTTGTCGACACGGTGTTGCGCCCACTCGTTAAGGAGACTGGTCTCCATGGGTGAGGGAAGAATTTTGGCAAAAAATTAAAGGACTGGGACAAATACAGGTTCCTGAAAAGCAACAGGTGTGCTGCCTCCCAGGATTAAGAGTTCGCTCTGCCACTTTGAGGTCTACTGTGAAGAAAAAAGAAGCAAAAAGAACTAGTAAAGGAGACATGCTGGGCAGTGGGGTCTTCACCTATCATGTGCATCCCTGAAAGTTTGTCTGGCCTTCCTCTGCCGGCTTGCAAGCCTCACCTCAGCATGTGGGGTCCAGAGTATGAACAGTGGCACACGTGTCTGGCACGACACGAAAGCACCCGGAAGATGAGGGCAGTCAGTTCACCTTTAGTTTAGCCTGCCTTAAGCGGCTGCCTTCATGCCTCATCATGCCTACACATGTCCAGTGGGTGGTTGGAGGCAGGCCAGACAAGATTAGACCGTTGACGCCTTGTACGCATGCCTCAGGAAACTGGTGAGCAGGTGCGTCAACATTGCTCAACCCGAGGAGATGAGTGCACAGCTAGTACAAGGCTGCAAGTCAGCAGTCCAATGGTGGCTCATCCTGAGCCAGCCGGTTATCACTCTGGATACTAACTTGGTGTTAGCAAGGTCACATGAGCTGGACGACATGGGAGTGGCTTTGTGGAAAGGGGCAGCCCCACCTAGCGTGTTTCACACTGTGTGAGTGAAGGAGGAGCATGTGGATGCTATTCGGGGACAACCTGCTTCCCCACGAACCCCCAGTGCTCCACCACAACTGGAGGGCGGGTGTGGATACTGTGGCCTTGAACACCACACACCAGATGTCTGCCCCGCTTGGAGGCATGTATGCTGTCGCTGCAGATATCTGAACCACTTTGCAAAAGGGTGCCTTGGTGAAGGAAGAAGCCTGTGAACCACAGAGAAGGGCGAACTGTGGGAAGCCTTCTGGCAATCCGAGTGCCCTCCCTGTTATCAATGAGAAGACAACAATGAGGCATTCACCATCTCCTTTAACCCCTTCGAGGCTAGTGACGAGCTGGGCTCGTCATGGCGCTTACCTGTCGTGCGCGGATGACAAGGCCAGCTCGTCATGTAACGCGGTAATTTCAAATCTGCCGCGCACAGCGGGAAAAGCCGCCGCAGCGATGCGGTTAAAGCAGGGAAGGCAACCGAAAGCACCTACCACACATGTGCACCGCAGGGATCAAGCAGGAGTTTTCCCAGCTGTTTGACGGACTAGTATGCCTCATGGACACCAAGGTGCAGCTACACATTGACAAGACTGTGAGACCCACAGCTCCCCGACACCGGAGAGTGCCATTCCACCTGAGTCCGTTAGTGGAGGAGAAACTGCAGAACTTGGAGTAGCAAGAGGTGATCAGGAAGGTCACTGAACCCACGCCATGGGTTTTGCCCCTTGTAATAGAGCCCACACTGAGCAACCTAGGGACGATTAGACTCTGTGTAGATATGCATCTCCCCAATAAGTCAATTCGGTGAGAACGGCATGTGACCCCGACCACGGATGATATTGTGGCAGACCTCAATGGTGCACACTGGTTCTCCAAACTTGACCTCAATGCTGGTTACCACCAGCTGGAGCCGGATTCAGCCAGTCATTACGTAACAGCATTCTTGGCTCACATTGGCCTCAGGAGATATCAGAGGATGAACTTTGGCATATCCTCGGTGGCAGAGGTGTTCCAGAACACCATCTGTGAGACCCTCTTTGCCCTTGCAAGGTTTCCTAAACATCAGCAACAATATTCAGATTTTTCTTGAAACCTTGGAGGAGCATCACATCTGACACAGAGCGATACTGGAGAGGTTGGCCAGTAGCAGCCTCAAGCTCCACAAGAGGAAATGTTCCTTTATTGATAATTCCATCAACTTATTTGGATATGTGTCCTTGATAGAGGGGCTGAGGGTGGACCCCTGGAAGGTTGGGTTAATACGGAAAGAATCAACTTCCCAGAACACCACGGAGGTGAGGAGCTTACTTGGGATGGGGACTTACTGTGGCCGGTTCATTCCAAACCTGGCCACTTTGTCCATACCCGAAAGCCCTGATGAAGTCAGATGCTGCCCCGGGATGGACAAAACATATAACAAAACAATTTGCCAGGTGAAAGAAGCTTTGCTGGTCTATGCCACAATGGCATACTTCAACCCATGTCGCAAGACAGAGCTCATTGTGCATGCCAGTCCCTTTGGGCTAAGTGCTGTCCTCTTGCAGGAGAAGAGCATAGGGTCATGGGCCACCACTGCATATGCCAACAGAGAGTTGCCTGGCACAGAGGCTACATATGCTTAGATTGAGCGAGAGCTGGCGATCCAATGGGCGTATCAACATTTCTACCTGTACTCTTGTGGACAGCAGTTTCAAGTGATCATGGAACACAATCTATCGGTCCTGCTTTTTGCGAAGACATCTCAGCTTGTGCCCTCGCATTGAGCTATGGGAAAGCAGCTGCAGCCAAATTTGTTCCACCTCGTTTACCCACCTGGAGTAAAAAACCTGGTTGACTTCTTGTATCTTTACCCCCAGGAACAGCGTGGTGAATTCCTGAGTGAAGAGGACAAGAGGATGGAAGGATTCATGCGCTACTGGTTGAGGAAATCAGTGGGGCGACCATGCCAGACACAAGTCTACTCAAGGCCAACGAAGCACTCTCCTGGAAATAATGGAAGAACTTTCTGGAGGGCGCACAGTCGTTGACTTCTGTTGAACAGACAACGATGACTCAACTCTGGAGGGCCAGAGATTAAGTGAGCACATGTAGCGAAGGGCTGCTATTGCAGGGGAGGTGCATTGTGATATTTCTATACTTGTAGCCCAGGTTAGTTGATTTAGCAAACCAAAATCACCAAGGCGTGGTGAATACGAAGGTTCGACTCCATGACAAAGTTTGGTTCCCTGGCATGAACAAGTGGTAGATGAGAAGGTGCATGCTCGTTATTGATTGTACTCACAACTTGTTTTCATAGGACAGTATAGGTAGGTCATTTCTGCCGAGCTTGATATTCCACTTATTTGCGCATGTGATCAATTTATGTTATATTTTCATCTACACTGGCCCCTTAGCTTCATTGGCAGATCTCTTAACACATATGTCTTTTTTACATCAGAGCACTTGTCTGGTGCAACTACTACTACGTGGTCATTTAGATTATTCAATGATGAGATTAACAATAAACTTGTTTCTGCTGTCACATTACGTCAATATAGTTGCCCCCAAGTAATGGGGCATATACTGTAAATTGCATTTTGACATTTTTGTTAGAAAATATTGTTATTTGCCTTACTGTTGCGCACACTTTAAGATGGTGCCTACTTTACCTGTGCCTTATGTGTATTAGTACTGGCCATCTTTCATGTCTACACTGTGCACTATAAATGTAGTGATTACTGTTCACTCGTTAAGTGTGAGCAAAGTATTTGCAGAAACGCGTTGAGATCCAAAGCTGCACATTATGTATTTGGAGCAATAAACAGCGTCGCACTGCAGAACTCCATAAGTGTTTGCTGTTATCTGTCATGGATTCAGACGGTATAGTATTGACGTACACAGCCGATAATGTACCTCTACCGCTAGCGCCCCTGGCCAACTTTTCAGTGGCCTTGCTTTAAAAAGTAAATGCAATATGTATGCAAGTAAAAATATATCAACATTTAATAAATTCAATTAGGTCAACAATACTAAAAGTATTAAAATTAACAAACATATGCAACCAAAACATACATCAAGTTTAATTCCGAAAATAAAATTAATTAAAAAAAAGAACTAGAATAAAATATGGAACAAAAATTACAAAAATGTATATTTTTACAAGTAATTAAAAAACAAACAAATACATATTAACTATCCAAACTAAACAATAGTAGAGAAAGTGTTAGACTTTGAGGAAGTCAGATATACTATTCTATCTTTAACGTAAGCAGTAGTAGGGAAAATGTTGGACTTTGGATAATTCACATTTACTATTCTCATTCCATTGTAAGCAAACGCAGGGACAGTATTGGACTTTGGAGGGGTTTGAATTATTATTTCCACTCCAGCCTGAACAACAGTGGGGAAAGTGTTGGACTTTGGAGAGGTTTGATTTACTATTCACTCTCCAATCTGAGCAACAGTAGGTTGCACTTCAGATGGGTCAAATTTCATATTCCCAAGCCAAAGTAAACAAAAAGAGAGAAAGTGTTGTACTTGGAGCAGTTGTGTTTAGTATCCCCACTTCAATCTTAGCAACTGTAGAGAATGTGTAGGACTTTGGAGGGGATCGATATACTATTATCATTTCAATCTCAGCAACAGTAGAGAAGGTGGTGGACTTTGGAGAGGATAGATTTACTATTGACACCCCTACTTTAGCAACAGTAGGAAACATGTTGGACTTTGGAGAGATTTGATTTATTATTCCTACTCGAATCTTAACAACAGCAGGGAGCTCCCAAACTTAAAAACATTTTTTTACTCCTTTGCAAGAGTCAAATAATGTTTATGATGGCTGTAGGAAGCGAGGAAGCAGTTTGAACGTGAGCAGGAGCATTCGTTAGATTCTTATCCTGATTGGAAGGTAAAACTAGGGACGCGTCCGATGACTGTAGGTGTGGAACTGATGGCCCTTTTCATAAGGGGTAAGACACTGACACAGAGGCGTAGCCTGGGGGGGGGGGTTGGCGTATGATGTCAGCGACAGCTTGCTAATAGGGCAATGAAATTATCGCCGCTTAGCGGCCGAAAACGGCCGCTAAAGTGGCGATAATGTCATTTCGCCTGCCTTAATAATATGCCCCTCAGTGTGTTGGTCTGATGGCTGAATGTAAATCCTCACTGATTTGTAAGTTTATGAGTGTGGAATTGTGGCTGGGTAAGTGTCTTTTAAAAAAATATATTTTTATTGACAACACAAGAAAGCAGAACAAAACAAGAGAAGAGCCATTTTTACATATGCTATGAGAATATCCTACCAGCAAGTCATAAATTAAACTAAATCAACATTGGGCATCAAATCATGTAGCAACATTACACATTTATGTACCCGAATACATTTCTAAACATTACTTTCTTTTGGCCTCAACATTCTATACTCAAGAAAATGTAAGTTCTAAGAAAAGTTCCCCAGATTTTATCTAATTTCATCATTGATCGGACCCCTCTTATTTTAGCGGCTGGGTATGTGTCAATGCAACAATCAGTCAAAGGACGAATGAATAGATGTATGAAAGCAAGGATGATTGAATGCATGTATGGATCAGGCGAGCAACACCCATTGGGCTCACGGGGCTTCTGCACTCCCCCCCACCCCCCCCTCATGTGTGTCAGCTCGGGCGGAGACAGCATTGCGGGCTGGCGAGCACCTAATTGCAGCCGCACCCGAGTACTTAACAGGTCTTTAAAAGACCATTTACTTGTAAATGAGGCTTTCGTTGTGTGTTCACCCCTTCTTACAGCCACTCTGTCTATGGTTGGGAGAATTAGCCCACCCCGAAATATTGTTCAGCCCCCCCGAAATTTGGCTCTGGTTGCCCGCCCAGTATGGATAGATGAGTGACTGGACAGATGGTAGTGTCCAGCCACTTTCAGTTATAAGCAAGACCTATTGGCTTTGACAGTGTATGTTTTTATCTATTGTTGGAGCAAGATACATTAGATTACTGATGTGCTATTTAATTCTGCCTCTCATATTGTATCTATTCTTATTGTAAAATTATTAAAAATAAGCTTACAGTTTCCAGAAATTACTCGGCAGAGGCAGAAATGATGCCTCCCCTCCCCCCCCCTCGCAGAACGTGCTGGGGGTCCTGAGACTTCCAAATGTCACAGATATTCATAATCCTGCAAGAAAATTGAGGCTCCCTAGAGGGTGGGCCCCTTGCACCAGAAAGGCCGCGTAGGTCCAATGTACGCCCGAGCTATTTCAATAGGACACATGTAAGTGCGAATACATACCCATCAGACACATGAAAGAAAGCAGCGTGCCTGAGAGAGCTCTTTATCAAAATCACGCGGGAATAATTAATCTATTTTAGCGGCATCTGACAGGAACATATGATAGCTGTGGTCACGTCATGTTCTTTTGCTTTCTGTGTCAGATATTGGCACCACGCTTTCTCATAATTAGACTTCAATTTGTCATAGTGAGAGAGATCAGATCTGTCGGTTTTCACAGGAGCCGGAGCCGGTGAAGTGTTTCCATACAGCACATAATTCACAGACAAAAACTGATGCATGAACTTTTACCAGCTTCCGCACATTCGGAAAAACAGGCAAACACTGCCATCTACTGGTCCCCACAGCGTAATGAAAATGTCTTCGGTTGGGTTAATGGAGATACATACGATAGTTATGGGAGATACAAACGACTTGCCTTCTAAACAAGCTGGCATGGCCAATAGGTCTCGCCTTTTGGGTATATGAGGGGCAGCTTTACAATAACTGGCGCATCCCTACATATCAGCAGGGATGCGCCGGTTATTGTGCGTCACGGCAGACACCTTTTGCGCCACCATGGATGCGCCACATTTACAATGCGGCGCACCATGGGGCAAGAATAGACAGATGCGGGACGCATCGACAGCCGGAAAGGTGACGCATGGCTGGAGTTGCGTTGCAAGTGCAACACAGCTCCAGCAAGGCTTGGGGTGCCCCTATGCCTAACATGCTGCGTCAATCCTTACGCCTGCTTCAAGCAGGCGCAGGGCTTTGACGCAGCATGGCCCTAAAAGTGACTGAGTGAAAAATTGAGGAACGCCCCCTCCTGCGCCAGAACGCCTACATGTGGTGCAGGGCTTTACAACGTACATTCAAAAACACAAGGGGGCAGATTTACAATTACTGGTGCATCCCTGCAAATTAGCAGGGATGCGTCAGTAATTGTGCGCCGCAGCTCCGCCACCCATCATGCGCCGCATTTACAATGCGGCGAACCATGGGGCAAGAATAGACAGATGCGGGACGCATCGACAGCCGGAAAGGTGACGCATGGCTGGAGTTGCGTTGCAAGTGCGACGCAGCTCCAGCAAGGCTTGGGGTGCCCCTATGCCTAACATGCTGCGTCAATCCTTACGCCTGCTTCAAGCAGGCGCAGGGCTTTGACGCAGCATGGCCCTAAAAGTGACTGAGTGAAAAATTGAGGAACGCCCCCTCCTGCGCCAGAACGCCTACATGTGGTGCAGGGCTTTACAACGTACATTCAAAAACACAAGGGGGCAGATTTACAATTACTGGCACATCCCTGCAAATTAGCAGGGATGCGTCAGTAATTGTGCGCTGCAGCTCCGCCACCCATCATGCGCCGCATTTACAATGCGACGCATCATGGGGCAAAAATGGCACAGATGCGTCACGCATCTGTGCCGTAAAGGCGGCGCATTGCTGGAGTTGCGTCACAAGCGCGACGCAGCTCCAGCAATGCTCTGGGGGGCCTATTCTTCCAATGCTGCGTCAAGCCTTGCGCCTGCTTCAAGCAGGCGCAGGGTTTTGACGCAGCATTGGCTTAAAAGTGACTGAGATTTCACTCAGCCACTTTTAGGAGGCGTTCCTGCGCAGGAACGCCCCCCACCCCCCTGCGCCAGAACGCCTCCTTAAGGTGCAGGGCTTTACAAAGTGTAAATACCCCCCACCATGGCGCATCTTTTGCGCCGCCGCTGCATCACAAAAGTGACGCAACGGCGGCCAAAAAGAGGCGCAAGGGGCTTGTAAATCTGCCCCAAAGTACCTCTGAATACCATAGATCACACTATTCTTATTTAGCCTCAAACAGTCCTTTTTATTGACTTTGGGCAACAAATTATTTATGTCATTTTACTTCAAATCTTTTTTTCTGTTTGGCGTTTTTACACCACAGATATTTTTGGTGCATATTTACAAGCCCCTATCACCACCACAATGTCACTTGCAGTGACGTGATTGAAAAGGAGCTTCACATTATTTACAAGTCAGAGTTAAGCCACACAACGTGGCTTAACGCTGCCTTGTAAATAAGGCACCCATCCACGCTGTGTTTGGCATGAAAAGGGAGGGCAACACCCAGTGCAGCGCCAAAATTAAGACCAGGGAAAACCTGGTCTTAAACAGGCGAAATGAGGACTAATGCTTTATTTCTCCTTCTGTTTCCTGTTTCCATGTGTGCTGCCTTGTGCAGGACATATAGAAACAGCAGGGGCGTACCACAGGCCCCCGCAGCCCCTGCAGTGCGGGGGGGCCTCGAGTTCCAGGGGCCCCCACCAGCACAGCACTCTGGCTACATGGCTCCTGATTGAGCCCGGAGGGGGGCCCCGAGCTGCCTTGCAGGGAGGCCCCTTCAAGGTTCGTAACGCCAGTGAGAAACAGCAAATTGACTATGATTGTTTATGTGCAGGAAGGTCCCCCTTTTTAAAAATGCAGTTTTGAACTTCTATGTGTGCTATATTAAGCAGCACACATAGAAGGTACACAACTGCATTTAAAGATTGTTTATGTGGAGGCAGGAGCTCCTTTCTGCACCTGTGTTGAGGGAAAGATTGTCTATGTGCAGGAAGGTCCCCCTTCCTGCACATTGACAATCTTCCACTCAACACAGGCACCCTTGCACTACGGTGCAGGGGTGCCTGCTTTGGTGCTAGGCAGCCTAATTTTGTGCCAACGCAGGGGAAAACACAGGGCTGCACCATATTCTAGCAAATATGGTGCAGCCCGGCATTTCTAATGTGATGAAACGAAATGAAATGAAATGAAAGTGAGTTTTGTAGAGCGCATTACTACCCGAAGGCCTCGTAGCGCTGAAACGTGTTGTTAGACTTCTTGGCGTAACGACACGCTTCTCTACTTTATTGTAAATATGCACCAAAGTGAGCTAAGTATGCATACATTGGGTAAAGGAATGTCAAACACTGAAATCAGCCAGAGGTAAGCAGCAGCTCGGTGTGCTATGCAAAGAGGTTGCGCTTTGAGGTATAAAAACAAACTTCCAGCAAAGGTTTGTTTGCGAGTTTCAAGTTCTGGCATGCTTAGGCGCGCACAGACTGCAATGTTTGTGGCCATAAGCTACTGTGTAAGACTGTCACGTTACATTTGTTTACATTTGTTCACATTTATATACGAGACGGAATTTCATTGCTGTAAGGTGATATTAGTTTGCAAGTTGTGACCACCCAAAGTATACCATTGAATAGCATTGATTCATTTTGTGAGCAAATGTCCCGGTTAATATTTTTGTTAGACCATTAAAAGTCAATGCAGATAAGGTAGCAGGGAGTCTAACCTCAATCACATTTCTTCACTAACGCACAATCACCAGCCCCAGCACTACAACCCCTCCTTCAAATATTTGACTGTCACGTGCCCGCGTCCACCACTAATTAAATAAAACACACCAATATACACACTTCAGCTCCCATTTGAACCCCACAAAACACTCACCTCTGCCTTAGAGACCTATTGCCTCTGTCAAAGGATTTTAGCCATGCTGCACAGCATCCCAAATGCTGTGAAGAATGGCTATAAAAGAAAAGGGTTAAGACACAGCTGCCCAGGACATTTTGTAGGCAAGTGCACCAACATGCACGTACCTAGAAAATGACCAAGCTGCTTTTTTTTAACTTTATATTTGCTGATCCAAGTAGGATCAGCAATAGCAAGAAAAAAATGCATGAAAGCATTTTTAGAAGTGCGCAGGAGGACATGGGAGCAATCACAACATGGAAGCATCTTGGGGGAAGCAGTGAGCAAGAGGGATTGGAGAAGGAAAGAAATTCATGAATAAGACAGCTGGAAAACACATGCACTCTTGCGGAGGGCTTAGCTGAAAAGAAGAAAAGTAGTGCTTGAAGAGCATGCTCTGGGAGCATGGAAGACAGCTAAACAAAAGAAATGGTAAAAAGGCTGTGCTGCTGAGAGTGATAAAAACAGAATTGCCACGATGGGACATGAATAAGAAGCAGGCAAATTAGAGTGACGGAAAAGCCAAACAGTGGTAAGTAACAGGTGGGCTCAAAAGCAATGTATGTTCTTAGTAAGCCCACAATATGTTTTTCACCACCAGGGGCAGTTGTCTGGTATGCTCGACCAACAAATGTAGGTGACAATGGCGGGCTTAGGCATCGAACACCACAAAACAATTACATGAGTGGTAAAATCAGTCTGCAGGGGCTGCCATCCTTTTGGCTTTCTCAATGCCTGTTCTGTTGTGCTATGGTTTTTCTAAAACATCATTGTGGGAGATGTTGGGCCCTCAAGAATATTCAAACAAAAAAAAGTAAACTTTTTTTTCGCTCTCAAAAGGCACATATTGCCATAAGTCCCTGGAACAGAAGCGAACCATTTTCAGTAAACGTGCTCCTTGTAAAGGCGCAGAATACCATGATTCAGAGTGAAGTAAGCCGAGGGTTTATGGTTTTCAGTATGCTGGCAGCTTTGAACAGCCATGGGAACATAAGCCAGACCATTCTGTGGTGTGCTCAAAAGGTAAGAGGCAGATGTCCGTCCCACCTGTGAGCGACGTTGAGTTGATGTATGCTTTGGGTATAAAAGAACTGATTACAAGCTTTCAAGCTTCTGGAAAAAGGTTCATGGTTCGGAAATGGCCTATGAGGCGGGCCGTAAGAAATGGGTCAGTTATGAGTGTGATGCTTTTATGACACCAACCTGCCTGCACAGCTGGTTTGAAATACTAAGATCACCAAGTATTGCAATTGTAAAATTGAATTATTCATTATTAATGCATTTCAGATATGTGGCCCTCCAGCCCTGACCTGTGCAAGGAGTGAAGGCTATGTATGTAAAACTTCTTATACTGCAGCTCCAGAAAGTCTGGAGGAAATGACCTAGCTACAAATGAAGTCTTATATCAACTGATATCAGAGTAATCCAGACCCCAAAGGCCAAGGTCAAGGATAAGGAGCAGTATCCTGCCTAAGCAAATAAAAACCAAAATCACCTGAAACAAAACACCTGAAAGTCCAATAATGCTGCAAGAGGTTACATCATAAAACCTGCGAATACGCATCATCTTATACGTTTTCGTACACTTTTCAAAGAAGAAGACACCAAAAGACACGCCTTCTGAGGTCACGTGTCTAGGAATTCAGAGATCATGATGATCCCACCAGAAATGAGGCCTCCCCTGAACTCCTTCTCTTCAGAAATAATCTGAAAAGTGAACTCATCAACAGCACGTCATCATTCACCGCCGGTATGTCGTCATTCGCCACTGACAAAGAAACGCTCAGACCGGTGGCGGCGAATTGTGTAGGGAACTTTCGACCCCACCAGCTATTGTCCCCACCTAGAATTATTCCCTACCTATCACTATATTAGGTTGACGCACAGTTCACATGTAACAAATTCCAGCACATACGAAGGGATTAGTTTAGGAATAAAAAACACCACAAAAAACACAGGAAATCATAAGCCAACAGGGTGAATCTTATCTTACACTTTCCCAAACTTATTTTAGTAAAACTAGTTCAAAATGTGTGAGAATTCACACATGTCACATGAAGGAAAAGAACGATGTTCAGGCATCTGACCTCGTTTCTGAGGACAATGTCTTTGCAAAATTCCAAACTTGCTCCTTACATTGCGGCTTTTGTTTTTTACATACACGGCGTCATCTCCAATAGAAAGCTGCAATGTTGCATGGTATGACATTCACTCTAAAGGTTTTCTATTGTTTATCACTGGCAAAGGTGACGAACACAGTGGCGTCACTAGGGTTGGTGTCACCCGGTGCGGGTAACTCATGGTGTCACCCCCTCACAACTTACCGGATGGACCAACTCACCCTCTGCGTGCACCAGGTCCCCTCTGCCTGCACCATCTCTCCCTCTGTCCGCACCATCTCCCCTCCGCCTGCACCATTTCACCCCCTGCCTGCACCATCTTTCCCTCAGACTACACCATTTCACCCTCAGCCTACACCATCTCACCCTCTGCCTGCACCATCTCCCCTCTGCCTGCACCATCACCCCTCTGGTTGCACCATCTCTCCCTCTGCCTGCACCATCTCCCCTCTGTCTGCACCATCTCCCCTCCGCCTGCACCATCTCCCCTCCGCCTGCACCATCTCTCCCTCTGCCTGCACCATCTCGCCCTCTGCCTGCACCATCTCTCCCTCTGCCTGCACCATCTCCCCTCTGCCTGCAACATCTCTCTCTCCGCCTGCCCCATCTCTCCCTCTGCCTGCACCATCTCTTTCTCTGCCTGCACCATCTCACCCTCTGCCTGCACCATCTCCCCTTTGTCCGCACTATCTCCCCTTTGTCAACACTATCTCCCCTCTGCCTGCACCATCTCACCCTCTGCCTGCACCATCTCCCTCTCTGCCTGCACCATCCCTCAATCATGTTTCGTCTCTGGGGCCAAAAGGAGTGACCACATCTCACCTGTGCTGGCCATTCTCCGCTAGCTGCCCTTTGAAGCCTGGACCATGTACAAGGCAGTCTGTATCACCCATTTTTTTTTTTGTAAATATCTTTTTATTGCAGCAATGACAGATAAGCATACAGTACAGGTTATGCCATTCCCCTTGACGCTCAGTGTGAGCTCCGCTCCCACTCCCCAGTATCACACAGCCATTCAGCTCGCACCCCGGAGGTCGAGCGGCAAAGTCGCAGGTACATAGGAAACTGCGCTGGAGCATTCTGTGCATGGCTACAGCCACCAAGTGGATGGGAAACGGAAGCGCTGCTTTTCGGATCTAACACTCCCTCTCCCCTGTCCCAAGTTCAGTTGAAGCCAAGAGTTTCTGTACAACTTCCGTGAACATACCCCCCTCCCCTTCCCCTCAACCCCCTCAACTTTTCCTACCCCGCCTTCCCCGTCCAGGATTCCCCCCCCCAACTCTTCCTGCCCCTACCCAGACCCCCCACCCCCCTAGGCGTGCCAGAGTATCACCTAATTGAACTCTCAACCCTGTCACCAAGATCAGACCCGAAGCATGGTACCAGGATTCATCTGCAATCATCCGTAAATCATCTCGATGGAACGCAAGGGCAGTGCAATAACCGAGCGGGTCTATGCCGCCCCCCTGTCAGGCGGGCGTCCCTCTGGAGCCGGGCTATGCACCGGGGATTCCTCCTCCTCCACGTCCAGGAGCGTGAGATCTAGGACCAGCCCCTCCCACGCCCTGGCTCTCTCCAGTCTGTATCACCCATAAGGCCCTGCGCACATCCACTCCCGTTACCTGGCAGACAAATTAAAGGTATCTGGAGAAGGTAGACCACAGCTGCTTGAACCTGCAACCTTCGAAAAGGAATGACTAATGGCACAATCCTTCTCAGGAAACGCGATCAGAACACGCAGCTCCTCCCTCCCAGCCTACCTCCACTACATCACCGGCAAGTTCCAAACGGAGCTGTAGGCCTTTCTCCTTGAAAGACACTTAGGGGCATATTAACAAAGGCTTTATCTCTGCTTTTTTGGCTTTAAAAGCCAAAAAAGCAGAGATAAAACTAGAGCCCTATCAGCAACAGGGTGCTAACACGCAAATTTGCATGTTATCTCCCTTTTACTCTACGCCTTCCCTTACATCTCTAATGAGATGCAAATGGGGCGTTCCAGAGTAAAATAATAGGATACATGTCGCTTATTATCAAGGATATCGCTAACTATGGTTAACGCTGATTTTTAACATCTGGCATTTTTCTGACTTAGCCATGATATCCTATGTAAGGTGGATATCATGGCTAAGTATGTCTATCCCTATCAGCAAGCTATCGCCAAACCTTGTGGGATTATTGCTGTATTTCTAGCGATAATCTCACAATTTGCAGCTTGCGCTCTGTATTTTATCGCTTTGGAGATAAGCGTTGCTGATAGCACGCTATCTCCGCGATAAAATGCAGAGTTGGCCGGCGATAATTATCCTAGCGCTAAGTGCGCTGAGCGATAATTATCACCTGGCTTTGTTAATATGCCCCATAGTTAGTGACAACTTAGCTAAACTATCCAATGGGAACTTGTTCTCTTACCGCTATGGTTTAGCCTCTGACCATTGCCCTGGTATTCACTGCTCCACCACCATTGTATAAGTCATTTCGCTGCCGCAACTCACACTGCCTACATCCTCAAACAGTAGTAATTCTAGACCTAACATGATCTGCTGGTTTGCAAATTTGAAGCATTACCACCTTATGTAATGATTGCATATTGTGTAAATTGGGTCCTTATGTTACGACTTATGTTTTACTGTAAAAACCTTATCTAACCATGTAAGTGTGGGCCTTATGGAATGACCTATGTTTATTATAAAGCGCTCTAGCACCTTAAGGAAATGTTTGCGCTGTATAAAAATGCATAAATAAAATAAATTGGAATATTCTAGTTCTTTTAAACATGGCCATCTGTGCAAGCGAAGCACCCCCTGCTTCCAATCCTTCCTCGTGACTCAGCGCCCAGACAACCTGTTGTGGCCTCGCAGCGCCTTTCTCCAAGTTTTTATCATCCCCAGCGCCTAAAGACCCGTCGTGGCATCCAAGCGCTGATTCTCTGGCGCTGCCTCGTGTGATATATGAGCGCTTCGGATATCTAGTTTCCCCTCTAGTTGACCGTGCCGTGCGCTTGCTGCTTGCAATGCACGCACTGCATGTCACACACTCTCAGAACTGACTGAGCTCTCCTCGTTCATGTCACAGTCTCGGCAGAGGGCCCCGGCCCCCGGACCGTATATGACCAATGTGAGCTCTGCCCCGGGCCCGCGGTTTTAGAATAGTTAGGTAGGCTCAGGCTGCACTGCAGAGCGAGCCACGGAGCCAGCCAGCGCAACTAACCAGATTGGTGTCACCCCAGATGGGGTGACACCCGGTGCGGTCCGCACCCCCCGCACCCCCCTAGTGACGCCGCTGGACGAACATGTGTTTTGAGCAATATCTTGCACCTTCGACGGCATTATTGCTGGGACAAACTGGCTGGATCAGTCCAGCTGAGGCAACTCTAAAACACCTGTGCTACAAGCTTACCCTGTGTACACAACTTCTCTGGGTGGTAAACAGAGGGCATAGCATGGCACTTGAGGAAATTGGAATTAAGGGTTAAAAAGGAGTGAAGATGGCGAAAGTTTCTCACTTCAGGGATACCTTCTCTAGTGGCTGAGTTCCGAGAGAGCAGGTAAAACTGTCAGCAAGGAGCCTGCACTCTATCATGTCCATTCAGAAGCCTGCATCTGACCCTTGTAAAATGATGTCCTCTGACCAAGGCTATTGATATTATCAGATTCAGCACTTGTGGCGTTAAAAACAATTGTGGATGTGCCGCATAGTCCAGCATCTGCTTCACAATCTGCAGATTTTAACAAACAAAAAAAAGTTTCTTGCTCAAACGAAAAAAAAAGTTTACCAGTGCTCCTCTGCATTGGAAGGCCCTTCGCAAAGGTCGGCTGGCTATTTTTAAGTTGCTTATTGCTGTATTTGGGTGTTAAACTGGTACTGAAAGGTGAAATATATTTCCATGCAGTTACCATTTGTAAAAATGTCAAAAGACGAACAAATACTGTCAGGAAAGGTGCTGCATTTTGCCACAAAATGTAATCAGACCTGCCGCATCATATGGTCGCCCTCTGCCACATCATTTCAGTGCACCGGATTGTGACATTGTGCCAACAAAGGAAGGTCCATTCCAAAAATCGACCAGTTTAAAAACTGGTACAGCAGAGAGGCATTTTTTTGGGGTGGAGTTTTACATTAGAAAAGCGCTTTACACGAGCACCAGTTGCGTTACAGAAGGACACGTTTATTTTGTTAGCCACAGGGGGCCTCATTTATGAAAAGTGACGCATCGCTGCATGAAAACAGCGATGCGTCACTTTTCATTGCGCCATCCTTGCGACACCAATGATGCGTCATATTTACAGTATGACACATCATGTCGCAAGGAGTTACAGATACGTCAGTATTTCTGATGCATCTGTAGGCACAAAAGTGACGCATTGCTGGAATGTGTCACAAAAGTGACGCAACTTCAGCAATGTGTCCTTTCACATGGGGCAAGCCCCATGTGAAAGGGCCTGCATCAGTCTTACACCTGCTGTGAGGCAGGCGTAAGATGTTGACGCATTTGAGTCCACGAAGTGGCGCAGTGAAATCTCATAGATCCTCCTCAACGCAATCTGCTTCAAGCAAATCCTCTCCACCTGCCTCCTCTTCTAAACGTCTGAAACAGGACCCTCCCTCTGCCGACAAAACACCATCTCCCATCTCTATGGGGCTGCTTTTAGAGGAGATACGCGCTCTGCGCCTGTTTGGGGAGGAAACTAATAACAAAATGCAATTTCTCGAGGAAAAATGGTCCACAATGGATAACAGAATGACTTCATTGTAGAAGCAAGCCTCAGAGATACAGATTAATTCCAAACGAATGTCATCTTTGGAAAAAACGGTTCTCAGCCTTCAACAACACACTGAGGATTTAGAAAATGGGAATTGAAGGAATAACCTACGCATTTATGGCTTGCCGGAATCATTGGAGGGTGATGATCCTGTTTCGTTTTTTTCCTCTTTCCTTCCGAAACTTCTGGATATGCCATTGACCACTTCTCTCAGCATCCAAAGGGCTCACAGACTTGGTCCTCGACTCTCCCCTTCAACTGCTCCAGCTAAACCTCAAGGTGTTATCATTCTTTTATTGAAGTTCACAGATCTTCTCTCAATTCTCTCTGCAGCTAAATCTAAGCGTCAAATCTCCTGGTTGGTTCAGAAGGTGTTCCTGTCTCAAGATGTCTCCAGTGCTACCGCGTCTAGAAGAAAATAATTCTTAAATTTACGTGCTCCTCTTCGAAATCTTGGCACTAGATTTGGTTTATTTCATCCATGTATTTTCAAAGTCACATATCAAAATCAAACATGGACTTTTCAAGATCCTGCGGAGCTCAAGAACTTTATACTTATCCACTCTTCCAGTGGCATTGATACCACTAATGCTTCTAGTGGCTGATCATTTAACCTTTCTTTTTTCCGTACAGGACTCTTGTTGATATCTTGATGCTTATTAAATAGTTATGTTAAGCCTTTCTTAGATGCTGTGAGTTTTCACTACCTTTGACATTGATATTGTTATATCTCTTCTTTCTCCATGTTGTCACATTGTTGTTCTATTGTATGTGACGTAATGTATTTCCCTGTTGACATGAACTTCTTATATTTTTCTTCTCTTTTATATAGATTCGTTAATGTGTTTCCCCTCAGCTCATATGGCTCCATTCCTTCATCTCCCGTCCTGATGTGGTTTGGACTCCAGTTATCGGTTGGTTCATCTTGTTGAGTGTCACCATTTCCCCGTTGTCTTCTTTTATGTTCCCCTCAGGTATATTATTCTCAGTCGTCCTTTCTGGATATGTAATGTCTCTTCTTATACTTTTCTCCTTTCTTCCTCTCCCCTTTTCCCTTCTCATTCCTTCTTCCTCACTGAGTATGCTCATATTTCCTCTGCTTTTACGCCTATCTCTGTACAAACTTCCTTTCCTTTGTTTTACTTCATTTCATCACTTTCTCTTATGTTCTCTATTTTTCTCACTTTTTCTTTCTTTATTTTTTCGGCAATATTTAACTTTTATGTGCTACTGTGGTTTGTACTTCTATAGAATTTATACTGTTTGAAAATTCAGAGTTATCTCCTGGAATGTAAAAGGTTTTATTAGCCCTATTAAGTGGCAGAGAGTCCTTTACCATTTAGCCTCTTATAACCCTGATATAGCTCTTTTACAAGAGACCCATCTTACAGAGGCCGAATCTCTAAAATTAAAGAGGAGTTGGGTGGGTACGGTTTTGTTTTCGCCTTCCAGTAATAAAAAGAATGGGGTGGCTATCTTAAGTCACAAGAAAATAAAATTTAACGTTTTGTCACAGGAAAATGATTCTGATGGTAGATGGATATTAGCTAAATTATTAATTAAATCTATACCTTTAACTGTTTTTAATGTCCATGGCTCCACATAACCTGATTGCTCTTTCTGGCCTTCAATCACAAAAAAATATATTCAGCATTAGGATGACTTCTTTATTTTAGGTGGAGATTGTAACCAGATTTTAATCCGTTTCTTGACAGTAAATCCACCGTTCGCTTCATACCTCACAAAACTCACAAACAATTTCTTGACACTATCTTGCAATCACATCTTATTGACTCTTGGCGACTTTCTCATCCTGATACTCTGGACTACTCCTTTTTCTCTCCTCCCCACATGTCCTTTTCTCGTCTTGATTACATTATACTCTCTCACTCTTTATCGCAACACTTATTGTCTTCTTCTATTGAACACTTAGTGATCTCGGACAATGCTCCTATTGTCACAGACCTTGATTTACTTTTGCTGCAATCTAAATCCTCTCACTGGCGCTTCAATAGGCTCCCTTCTTACTGATCCTAACTTCTCTTCCTCTTTTCGCTCTATTACTAACGATTTCTTCTTGCTTAATTGCGACCCTCATACTCCTTCTCATATCTTCTGGGACTCCTGTAAAGCCACTGCAAGAGGGTTCATTATAGATTTTGTATCCAAGAAGAAAAAGCAAGATCTCCAGAAGCGGAAATTCTTACTGGCTAATATAAAATCTTTGGAGCATATATTGTATACTTCTTCGGATACATCTATATCCGCAGAACTTTTACTGGCAAAATTGGAGTTCAATAACTCTACTACGGATAATGCATCTTCCATACTTCTTCGTAGTAGTGCTCGTTACTATGATGGTCGTAATAAATCAGGGAAGCTTCTAGCTAATTATCTCAAATCACATAAAGAGGGTACCCTTATAGAATCTATTTACTCTTCTGATAACACCCTCCTTCATAAAGATAAGGACATACTTAATCAATTCCAATTATTTTACCAACAGCTTTATACCCCAGAATCTCCTACTACTCCTTCTCTCGTTCAGACCTACTTTGAGAGGCTTCCTAATCCCTCCACTTCCCATCTTAACTTTCCGGACTTTGACCTAGATATCACATTACATGAACTTTCTGTAGCTTTGACATCCCTCACTAAAGGTAAAATGCCTGGTCCTGGTGGATTCCCAGTTGAGTTTTATTTGCACTTTTCTAATCTCTTACTTCCTAAGCTTTTAAAACTTTTGCAATCAATTTGCTCATTTGGTAGGCACCTTTCAAGATACTACCATCTGTATTATTGCTAAAGATGGTCGTGACCCCCACTTCTGTAAAATTATTGTCCGATTTCTTTAGTCAATGTTGGCTATAAATTATTTGCTAAATTACTTGCGTTATGTTTAGACCCCTTCATGCCCAATCTCATTGGTAAAGAGCAATGTGTCTTTGTTAAAGGCAGACTCACTTCCGACAATTCTCGCCTCTTTCTTAACGTGTTGAAAAAAGCCTCATCTCTTTCAATTCCTTTAGCTGCTATCTCTGTTGATGCAGAAAAAGCTTTTGACAGGGTTGATTGGTCTGTCTTGTTTGCCTCATTGCAATGGCTCACCTTTGGTCCCACATTCATATCCCTTATCTCCCTCTTATACTCGGCACCCAAAGCTTCGGTGCTTCTGAATGGTCAGGTCTCTTCGTCCTTTACTCTCCAACGAGGTGTACGTCAAGGTTGTCCCTTATCCTCACTCCTTTTAGTCCTAGCACTTGAACCCTTTTTGTCCTCCATCCGTAATAATGACTCCATTTTTGGCTTCCCAGATGGCGACAATCAGCTGAAACTCTCTGCATATGCAGATGATATTCTCTTATTTACTTCTGATCCAAGAAGCTCTGTTCCCCCTTTATTATCTGAATTCAAGTTATTTTCACGGGTTTCATGATATAAGATTAATTCAGATAAGACTGAAATTCTTCCCTTAACCAAAACTTGTCTTCCCCATCTTTTCTCTTCTACTGACTTTACTTGGAATAGTTCAAAGATTAAATATCTAGGTATTTGGTTTTCTAACTCTATTCCTTCTTCAATTAACTTAAATATGTCTGCCGTTTTGTCCCGCATTGATAAATCATTCTCCGCTTGGAACCCTCTTTTTCTTTCATGGTGGGGTCGATTAGATTCCACAAGATGATGATAGCTCCTATTCTAATATATATCTTTACTATGTTACCTGTCCATTTCCTGCAATCTATTTTAAACGTATTGACTCATCTCTTTCGAAGTATCTAATCTAGAATTTCTCTTGCAGCTCTTCGAAAATCCAAATCTAATGTCCCCGGTCACCTGCTCCTGTATCTCCTCACCCTGAACTTCCTAACCCTGGCGCTGGAGGTCCTAGTCCATCTGGCATGTTGTGGGCTGGCTTTCCTAGTTTTTGTACTCCTTGTTTGGGTTGTCCTGGTTTTTCTGGATCTGTTACTTTCTCTCTCAGTTCTCTAATACTGTAGCCAATGATCCTCTCCCTCTTGATCCAGGTTTTTCTAGTACGAGCCTATCTGAAACTGGTCATTTTGCTCATGATCCTTCTGGCCACCACAGTCCTGTTTCGTTAGTCTGCCAGATCCAATCCTGCTCACCCTGGTCTTGGTACCTGTAATGATTGTTCTACCCCACCTGGTAAACCAAGCACTGTTTTCCTAGGTCCTAATCTTCATGGCACCATTAGCCCGGTTTCCAGTCTTCCTGGTCACGATCCTTTTAGTTCACCTTTGCCTCTTTGCTCTGGTTTTCGGGGTGTCTTGGTATGATTCTCCTGGGTCCTTCTAGTCCCTGTCTTGCTTAACCTGGTTTCTTAGTATGATGGTAGTTCTTGCCCAGTACTTCCTGGTCTGTATGGTCGTCATCCCCATGCACTCCTCCCCCAATTGCTTTGTATCGTGGTTCTCCTGGTACCTTTTCATCCGCCTCATTGTAATTCTTGTCCATCAGTACCCTGGTTTATCTAGTGCCCTGCTTTGCCTGTTGCTAATCCTTCTGCTCCTGGTTCCCTTGTTCCAAATAGTCATAGTCTTTGTCCTGGTGCTCCTGTCTATGGTTCCTATACATATTGGGTCTTCTGTTGCTGGTCCCACTGGCCTTGTTCCCCTAGCCCTCCTAGTCCCCTGGTCTGCCTTCCCCAGCCTAGTCCTACTAGTGTCCCATGTCTCCTAATTTGCCTGCTTCACCTAGTTCTTTATCAATTTGACCCTGCCAACCCCATCATGACCATCCTGTAGTGGTCTTCCTGGGTTTGGTCTGCTTCATCCCGCTGACACTGGTCCTCTTAGTTCCTCCTAGTTGCCATGTTGAGGGCCCCCCTGGTTCATGTACTTCTTATCACACTGGTTGAGGATTCCCCAGAGTCTGAGCCTTATGGACCTTCTGATACGGGTCCTACTGAGCCTGGACTTCCTCATCTTTTCCATTCCCCCAGTCAAGGGTATCTAGGTCCTGTTTGCCCTAGGTCTTTATGGCTGTGGTCTTCCCAGTCCTGGGCCATTCGCTACTGGCACACTTACTCCTCCTTGATCTGATCTCTGTGGTCTTGGCCCTTCTGTCACTGATCCTTTTCTTCATTTGTCTCTTGGTACTGGTTGTCTTTGGTCTGTCTACTCAGGTCTGCCACTCTGGCCCTGGTCATCCTCGTCAATCTGGTCCTGGTTGATGTGCTCTGACTAGAACTTCTGTTCCTCCTACCCCTGGTCGTTTAAATACTTCAAACCCTTGTCCACTGGGTCGAGGTTCCACATCCTCCTAGCTTTTCCTGATCTGTCTCACCCTGGTCCAGGTATCCCTAATGCTATTTTTACTTGTACTGGTCCTTATCGTCTATTTGTTCCTGGTCCCCTCTGGCATTGGTAACCCTTTTTCTTTTAGATTAGATCTCCCTGGGCCTGCATCTTTTTTTCCTGCTCTCCATGGCTCTGGTCGTCCTAGCCTCTTGGTGGTCCACCTCCTTGCCTTTCTTTCCCTGCTTGACATAATTCTCCTCCTACAGGTCCCACTCCTTTCTTCCCCAGCTCCCCTCCACAGTGACTTTAGTCAGAAACAGCCTCCACGCCTGTCACACAGGTTTTTATCTACTTTTTGTTTGGCTTCCAGCTTTGTTTTGATGGGACAGAACTTTCAAGTACAGAAAAAGAGAAAGCAAAGAGAGGAGAGCTCTGCAGCGACCCACTTAAAACACTCCTTAAATGTTAACATTCGAAACTACCATTCCCAAGATGCATTGTGCATGTGATTAAAATATCAGTGTGTCTGAAAGGGCCAGTCGCGACAAGGCACAAATAGGCATCTATGCCCTAAACCCACTGTGCTAGGTAAATAGGATGAAAAAGTGTGTTTATTCACAGGCAGCAGAGAGAACTCCTCCAGTGAATTACCCAGCTGCATTACTTACCTGTCTCCTGCTTTCACTTCCCCATTCTACAGAAGCCCCATTACTGTGTCTAACTCAATTTACCTCCTGTAAGTGCCGCAAAGCTCTGTGCTTCCAATTGGCTAGTGTACGTGCCCCTGATACCACTTATCTGTCTGTATTCTCTGTTTGTAGCTGCTGAATTGCACGGGCACGGTTTTAAATACTAAGCAATCACAATGCCCTTTAAAAAGAATCCCAAAGGCCTTCCATAAGAATCCCAAAGAGAGCCTGGAATAAAACATTCATGTAACATGCTTAAAAACATACTGAGTATTCTTTGCAGACAGTCAAATACCCCTAGGCTACAACACATATTATACATATGCCATATCCCGAGCTTCCGTTTGATTCCTAAACGTCTTATTTGAATATTAAAATAACACAACTGCTTTTATTAAAAATTGATTTTACGGGGGGGGTGGCCATCCAGGATGGCAGAGTTGATGTGATCCACGAGGGCTTCACTGTGTGTGTAATATCCCTTAATAACGACACCTAGATCGATATACAGAGTGACATCTGAGTCACTACATATCAGACCCTGCTTGGAAGCCGAGATTCCCCCGTGGACAGCCTGGATGTAGGCAGCTGCAGAGTGGTACAGAGCTTATGCTGCAACATTAAGAAGGCTGCTTGAATCTCCGATGAGCGGCTGAGCTATGGTCAGTGATCGAGCTGAGGAACACAGCAAATAACCCCTCACTGGCGTATGTTTTTCTGTAAAAGATCGGTTAAGGGAGCTGCTGTTTGTGAAAAACCAGGGATAAACCGTCGGTAATAACCCAACAATCCCAGAAAGGCTCTCAAATCTTTCTTTGTCTTAGGTAACGGTATCTGGGAAATGGCTGACAATTTGGAGGTTTGAGGTCTTATGACTCCTTCACCTAAGAGGTACACTAAGTACTTAACTGTTTGGGCCGCCAAATGGCTTTTGGCTGGATTGATTCTTAACCCATGAACTCCCAGGGTTTTTATTACTTGAAAGAGGTGAACCAAATGTTGCTCCCAAGAGTCACTATATATTATGATATCGTCTATGTAGGCTCCAGCATAGGCCTCATGAGGTTTGAGTGTCATATTCATGGCTCGCTGGAATGTTGCAGGCGCTCGATGTAAGCCAAAGGGTAGCATTTTGAAATGGTATAACCCATCCGGGGTAGAGAAAGCCGTCTTTTCTCTGTCTTCCGTCTTTAAAGGAATTTGCCAATATCCTTTACACAAGTCTAGTGTGCTAATATACTTGGCTTTTCCTATCCTTTCCACCATTTCATCCACTCTTGGGAGAGGATAGGTGTCAAACTCAGATATTTTGTTCACCTCTCTGAAGTCAATACAAAATCTCACTGACCCGTCTGGTTTTGGAACTAACACTATGGGCGAGTTCCATTCGCTTTTAGATGGTTCTATGACATCCAACTGTAACATCTTCTCTACCTCTTCCCGTATAACCTGCCGGCGAGACTCAGGTATACGGTAGGGTCTTAATCTCACTCGTTTACCTGGAGGGGTTTTGATGGCATGCTCGATGAGATTGGTCTTTCCAGGGGTAGTGGAAAAAACCGGAGACAATGGTTGTAAAACCTTTGTTAGGTCATGTGCTAACACATCAGGTAATTCTAGATCGAGACATGTTTGAAACAGGGGTGTTTGAGGTTCTGCGCTATTCACTGACACAGGTACAGGTCCCTCCCATTTCTTTAGGAAGTTCACATGATATATTTGTGATATCTTCTTCTGGGAATCTGTCTCTATCCTATAGGTTACTGGAGTTACCTGTTGAGTGACTTTGTAGGGACCCTGCCATTGACCCAATAACTTCTGGTCGGAAGTAGCCATCATAAGCAACATGAGATCGCCTACCTGAAAGGACCTAGGTTTCGACCCTCGGTCGTATTGTTTCTTTTGGGCAATCTGGGCATTCTCTAGAATATTCCTAACAATACTCCGAATTCGTTTCAAGTGAGTTTGAAGGTTCGAAACATACTCGGGAAGTGGTCTGGTATCGTTTTGTTCTGTTTCCCACTGTTCTTTAGCCATATCTAATAAGGTACGTGGTTTGTATCCGTACAACAATTTGAAGGGGGAATAACCTGTGCTTTTTTGTTCTTTACATCTGATGGCAAAAAGAGCTAGGGGAAGAATGTCCTCCCACTTACGGGCTTCCAGATCTAACAACTTTTTTAGGGTGGTTTTAATGGTAGCATTATATCTTTCAACCAACCCATCTGTTTGAGGGTTATATGCTGAGGTTCGGATTTGCTTCACTCCTAGTTGAGTACAAATGTCTTTCATAATTTTGGAGGTAAAGGGGGTTCCCTGGTCGGTTAGAATCTCTTTTGGGAAACCCACCCTGGAAAAAACACTAACCATAGCCTTGGCAATATTGGTTGTGTCGGGTCTGCGTAGGGGTATGGCTTCTGGGAATCGAGTAGCATAATCCACCAGAACCAATACATACCTGCACCCACTTCTAGATGGCAATAAGGGACCAATAATATCCATGCCAACCCGTGAGAAGGGTTCATCTATGATGGGAAGGGGAAGTAGCGGTGCTCTTGGAGGTTGATAGCGACTGCGTTTTTGACAAACCGGACATTCCCTGCAATACCTTTTGACCTGTTGCTATATGCCTGGCCAATAGAAATTCTCCAGGATAGTTTTTTCTGTCTTGTCTGTCCCAAAATGTCACCCCAACAGATGGCTGTGAGCTAGATACAATGGCCCTTATTCATGAGGCTTTGCGTCAGTTTTGCGCCGCCGGTGCGTCACTTTTTGTGAGGCACCAGCGGCGTACAAAATGCGCCTTGTTGCGCCGTATTTAAAAAGTGACGCATCTAGGTAGATGCGTCACTTTTTAAACCCCTGTGCCACATTATACCTGCGTCAGGTATAATGTATGCAGAGGGGGCGTTCCCCCGCAAAAAGCCTCGTAATAGTGACGCAGTGAAATCTATGAGATTTCACTGCGTCACTTTTAGGATGCTGTTGCGTCAAAATCTTGCGCCTGCCTCACAGCAGGCGTAAGACTGACGCAAGCCGTTTCACATGGGGCTTTCCCCATGTGAAAGGACGCATTGCTGGAGTTGCGTCACTTTTGTGACACACTCCAGCAATGCGTCACTTTTGCGCTTACAGATGCGTCAGAAATACTGACGTATCTGTAAGTCCTTGCGACATGATGCGTCATACATTAAATATGACGCATCATTGGTGTTGCAAGGGGTGCGCAGTGAAAAGTGACGCATCGCTGTTTTCACGCAGCGGTGCGTCACTTTTCAGAAATGAGGCCCAATACTTTCTCTCGGAATAGATTTGGGACTAACAATCGGGCGTTCTGATTTGGGTGGTTCTTTCTATATAACAAGCCGTTTTTGACATAAAAATATGGACCTACATGTTGTGGGTCATCTTCATCAAGGGTCTTGTTCCAGGCTTCCTGAAGGACAGGGTCTTCCCGCTGGGCCGCATGGAAGTTACGATCCGATTCCCAAGGATTCTCTACCGGAATTACAGGTACCACTAGGGGCTCTTTTCCTTTTTCGGCCCTTCTTTGTCTGCGGCTTTTCCGGTACTTAGAGGCTGGCCATTTTTTTTCGGTCTCTGTAAAAAAAAGGTGCGAAAGCTAACCATTCCTCTGCAGCCAGCGATGACTCCTGCAACTGCTGGGGTAATTTGGCATAATCGTTTCCTAAGATGGCTTGTTCAGGTAACCGAGGTATGAGTCCCACCGTTAAAGAAGTCCCTGAATCTTTGGGATGCTGTACTAACACCCGAGCCGTGGGATAGGGTTTAACATCACAGTGTACACATTTGATGGCCACCATCCCTTCTATAGGACCAATGCGATTACCAAGATCCTGGGATCTAACTACGCTGTGTAAGCATCCGGTATCCGCTAGAGCAGTAACAGGTCGTCCATTCATGGACATGGTGCACTTATATGGGAGTAGTCTTTGGTCTTCTTGGGGTGAACAGAAGTAATTACGGGCCATTCCTATCTCCATGGGCTCTTCTTTTTGTGGACAAAACCTTGCTATGTGTTCCATCTCCCCACACTGAAAACATTGGGGACCTGTCATAGGGGGTCGTACAAACGGGACACTGGGCAATGGGTTGCTGGGAACAAGCGCCAGAGGTTCATTTTTTTTTGTAACTGGGGTCTAGGAGGCCGATTTGGCATATGTCCACCGGTTTTCCCCGTGGCTTCGTCCCTATTTTTCTGGAAGTCTTGTGCCCTATTATATGCACTGGCTATCTCCACAGCTGTTTCCAGGGTAAGGTTGGCTTTCTGTCTAACCCACCGTTGATTAGGAGGATGGAGTGAGGTCAAGTACTGTTCTAAATATATTTTAGCCATGATTCCATCCTTGTCGGTGGTAGCTGGTTTTAATCAACGATCTGCCATGTCCTTTACTCTGAAATATAAGGCACGAGGGGTTTCTTGTGGCCTTCCTTCATTTGTCTCAACTTAAGTCTATAGGTTTCATCGTCAACTCCTAGTCTTTCCAGGATACATTTCTTTATGTCCGCATAAGGAACTGCCCCTTGCAGGGCAGCTGCCTGGTAGGCCACTTGTAAGTCATCAGACAATAATGGACCTAAATACTGGCCCCATTTCTCGGCGGGCCAGGAGGCTGCATTTGCCATTCTTTCAAAGTTACTAAAGAAGAAATCGGGGTCCTCTCCTGCCACATAACGCTGTAACACCACAGATGGCAGGGTAGTAGGGCCCCGTTGGTGGCCCAAGGCTTCTGTAAGTTTGCCCATTGCGGCTTCATGAGTCTGCCCCTGCCCTGCTATGGCTTGTTGGAACTTGCACCGATCTTCCTCTACAACGGTCTAGAAACGTTCCATAACTTTGCTTAGGTGTTCCTGATTCTCTGCCATTCTTGCAAGGACAGCCTCCATGTCGCCTTTCAATCCCACTTCTGACACCACTTGTGAGAGCGAGGGCTTGATATACAGGCGTGGAGGCTGTAATTTGGGTTTGGAAATGGGATTATTGATAGTAGGGGAAAGTGAAAAGGGTTGGGAAGTTAAAGTTTCTTCTTCTTCCGACGTTTCCTGGGATGAGCCGGAGGAACCGGAGGTCCGCAAAGTTGTTTCCTTGCCCTCTGGGTCTTCTGGACCGGGTTGGTTTTTCCGGAAGCTCATAGAAGGATAGAAAAAAACAATATAGGGGAACCGTCAGAATGGCGTTCTTTATAATGATGCTGATTTTCCTTCACCACACCAGTGTGATTTATCAGGGATATTCAAGATGTAGAAGGGTACTGTATTGTCTTATTTGGAAAACAAGGACGTGGGGTAGTGAACTTAAGTGCCTAGGGTAGAGAGAGTTGTGTACAGTCTCAAGCATTTGGGGTAACGAACTTAAGTGCCTAGGGTAGGGAGAATTGTGTACCGTCACTAATACAATTCTCAAAACAGTCTGGTACACGTAGTGCTTATCAGGCTCCACCTAGTGCCCCATTGTGCTCTGCCCTCCCACTATGTCCGTTTCCGCCCCCTCCCTCTGTGTCCCCGAGCCAGTTTCACTCACGGCCCCGCCATAACTCTCTTCCGAGTTACGGCCGCCTTCCAGCCTCCTCCGGACACCACCAGCCCTCCGACCAGCTTTCCTCTTCTGGATCGTCGGGTCCAGCATCTTCGCCACCGGGTCCCGCATCTTCTTTACCGGGTCCCGCGTCTTCTCTACCGGGTCCCGTGTCTTCCTCCTCGGGTCCTGCGTCTTCCTCCTCAGGTCCTCACTTCCGCGTCTGCTCTCCTCCCTATGACCTGTCCCTGCGTGCTGTTTATTGGCTCGCGTCTCTCCCTTCCGGGGTATGGGGGTTGGAGTTCCGGGTCACACGAGCGACCGGCATGTTCCTGTGAAAACACGTGAGAGGTATATGGGCGGTGTAGTCCTCTGGAGCTTAACTGACACCATGGTCGCGCCTGCATGTTCTGGGTAAGTGCGGGGTCTTCCTCACATCTATGCTTTTGGATTTTTGTTTTATGGTTTGATGGTACGACGGGCAACACAGAAAGGTGAAGACAGGGTTGGGTACAGCAAAGGGGTTAGGAAGGAGGAGAATTGGTGGGACAGACCTATTGGTCGGGGCTTTCTGAGCAACTACGAGACAGCTATTCTACACCTTACTTGATGATGATCTTCACCTCACTCAAATGCAATATTAAAGGGCTTAAGTCACCTACCAAGTGGCATAAACTATGGAAATACCTGTTAGATCACAGGCATGATTTGGTAGCCCTACAAGGGCAGCAGATTACACTCAGCATATTGACTCAGTGAAGACAGGTCAGGTCAGAACTGACTCTGTCAGACTTTTTAACTTCGTTTTTAAAAACTACTGCTCACTGCTTATTACTTGCTTACTTTCTGTCCTGGTGCCCCCTGGTCCGTTGCGGTGTGTGCCAATTGCACGGAGGGGTCAATCACCATCTTAGCTTGTTTTAAAATGCTCACTTCCTGAACACCAGGTTAGCGCTCTATGCCCACAGTTGTGGTCCCGCCCACTTCCTGCTAAAAGCAAGTGCGCTGAGTGATGCGCGCAGGAGATTGCACTCAGCATATTGACTCAGTGAAGACAGGTCAGGTCAGAACTGACTCTGTCAGACTTTTTAACTTTGTTTTTAAAAAATAATGCTCACTGCTTATTATTCACTTACTTTGTGTCCTGGTGCCCCCCTGGTCCGTCGCGGCGTGTGCCGATTGCACAGAGGGGTCAATCACCCTCTTAGCTTGTTTTAAAATACTCCCTTCCTGAACACCAGATCAGCTCTCCACGCCCACAGCTGCGTTCCTGCCCACTTCCTACTTAAAGCAAGTGCGCCGAGCAGATGTGCACCTAAGGCGCCCGCCCGCAACACTGCCGCCAGACGCCAGGCACCCTGCCCATTTTTCACCCAGAACTTCCATCTAACTGATCTTTGATGGCCACGCTCCAATACACTAGTCAGGAGCTCCACTCTCTAAACAGAGCTCCCCACAACCTACTTGGCAATACTCCTGCCCCACTCATTGAGGACCAGGCAGCCCAGGAGCTCCCCCCACTTAGTCGGCAACATATGAGAGCACACGGTAGCAACAACTGTTCCCAAACAAAGTCCACTCCACTAACACCTAAATACCTAATATGCCTATACTGTAACGCGCGTTCCCTCCCCAAACACGCATTAGAAATCTAGTCACTACTAGACACAGAAACCCTGGACTTATTTTTGGTTACAGAAACATGGCTTCAAGATTCATCACTACCAGACATTGCAGTAGGCCTCCCCCGACTACCAGATGACCATATCAGATAGGATAGACAGAAGAGGAGGGGAAGTTGCAATTGCCCACAGGGCAAACAATAAAATATACATCATAGAAACCCATCTTGCTGAATGGGGCGAAATCTGCAACTTCACAATAGAGCTGGAGTCCTGGAAAGGTGCCCTTCTCTACAGGCCCCCTGGACACAAACCAAAAACGTTGTCAACAAACTGACGGAGACAATAGCACCATATGTTCTGGCCTCTGGCAACTTTCTCCTATTAGGGGATTTTAACTATCACGCAGAGCTACTACTGGACCCCCGCACTAATGACCTTATCACCAGCCTAAACACACTAGGCCTAAAGCAGCTAGTGACAGGTCCTACTCACACCGCAGGTCATTCCTGAGATCTCCTATTCACAAAGTCGCCTAATGTTAAGATCAACCAGCTACTCCCAGTCCTATGGTCAGACTACCATGTAATCAGGTTTCACATCCACGAAAACCCAACCCAACCCCAATCCAGGAAAGAACTAAAACTGAGCAGACCTTGGAACAAGATAAGCTTAGAATCCTTTTCTACTCATTTTAACGCCCCCCTTAAGGGCTCACCGAGCCCAACGAGGGAGCAATAGATCTGGATCTCGCAATCAATATGACCTTAGACACTATTGCCCCTGAAAAGTTGACTAGATGTCTTAACAAACTCTCCCCCTGGTTCACCCCAGACATAAAAATGACCAAACTCGCCGTCAGGACAGCTGAACGCAAATGGCGCCGTACAAAAAATGTGATAGACAGACAACACTACAAAACATCACACCGGCTCCATATGGACAACATTGCCTTAGCAAAAAAAGTTTATCTGAGGAACAGGATAAACCACGCCGCAAATTCACACAGAGAACTATAAAAAATAGTTAAAGTGTTCACCAATCCCCGCTCATGCCAGCCTCCACTCACTGTGACCCAGGAATGGGTCAACTCTCTTGCATTCTTCTTTATTAACATGATTAACGATATTCATAAACTGTTCCCCCAACCAATCGACACGACTCCAACCTATACATTGCTCAAGCAGACAACCGAGTCCTATCCCACGCACACTGCTGTTCTTAAGGATTTCCACACATTCACAGAGGAAGAAGTAGCCCTCACGATAAACAATATCAAATCTGGTTCCCCAGCCGACCCGGCCTCCTCTCAAACCCTATCCAAAATCACGCCGGCTCTCCTCCCCACCCTGACCAAAACACTTAATCTCTCACTATCTCAATCCACCGTACCCTCTCACTGGAAGGAGGTCATAATCAGACATATCCTTAAAAAAAACTACAGCTGACCCCAAACAGCTTCTCAACTATTGCCCAATCTCCCTCTTGCCTCTTTTCGGAAAGATCATGGAATCCTTGATCAACAACCACCTATACAAACATCTAGAAAATAACAAGCTGTTGGATCCATCCCAATCAGGATTCCGAGCGTTTCATAGCACCGAAACAGGCTTACTTGAGATGGTGGACAACATTCGCTGGCCCTTGATTCAAGGCAATCCGCCATCCTGATTTTACTTGATCTGTCGGCTGCCTTCAACACCATCTCACACAGCATTCTTTTAGAATGCCTAGCTGAGGCTGGTGTCGAGGGCTCAGCTCTATTTTGGATCAAGAGCTACCTGACAGGACGGCACTCCAAGGTCCAAATAGGAAAATCCTATTCTAAAAACCAGAAGATTGACAAGGGAGTCCCTCAGGGATCCATATTGAGTCCCACACTTTTCAATCCATATGTGTCCCCTCTGGCAAAGATAATCAAAGCACATGGGTTTGAAACAGTGTCTTATGCAGACGACATGCAACTGCTGCTAATTACCCTAGGACCAGACCTCGCTAGGACCAAACTTAGATTCCAACAATGTATGTTAGCAATAAAGGACTGGATGACTAACAACTACCTGTTACTTAACGCCAGCAAAACAGAAATACTGCTCCTTGACACTGCACACAAACGGTGGACAGACGACTGGTGGCTACCGGCCTTGGGGCCGTGCCCCCCACCTAAGTCAACAGCCCGGAACCTGGGAATAATATTATTCAAAATACTCTCTATGGCTGACCAAATGAACAATGTAGTGCGCACCAGCTTTGGTATAATGCGCAATCTCAGGAAAATCTTCGAATGGATCCGCCTTCCCTCTCGCATGCCCCTAGTACAGGGACTAATCATAATCCGTTTGGATTACGGCAATGCACTACTAGCCTCCATAAATGAGGACCTTCTGACAAAACTTCAGGTCCTGCAGAACACCGCAGCCATGCTGCTCTTAAACCTTCCTCCCCGCATCCCCTCCGCGCCCAGTTTGAGGACATTACACTGGCTTCCCATTAAAAAACGCATCAAGTTCAAACTATGCTGTCTAGTTCATAAGACCCTTAATGGTCATGGGCCAAAATACCTAGCAAAAAAGCTAACAGACTGCTGCCCGGCTAGAACCCTCCGCTCTACCAGTAAGCATCCCCTATCTGTCCCAAGAGTCAGAACAGTAAGGAATGGAGACAGATCCTTCTCTAAAATAGGCCCAGAAACCTAGAACTCTCTGCCTCGGGTTGGAACCGAATCATGGCAGGTTCCGAAAAAAAACCTAAAAACCTGGCTTTTCTAGCTCTGCCTTGGCCCCACGCCTGTCTTCTCTGAGTGCCTGCTGGCGCTATGAGACCTACGGGTGATTTAAGCACCTAACAAATTCCAAATACAAATACATACAAATACAAGAGACATACATGAAACGAACTGAGGACCATAGACTATGTCATGGGGCATACCCAATATTATGCAAATCCTCTGCACCTTCAAAACACAATGGGGTGACCCTTCTCTTTCACTACTCAATGAAGTTTCAATCTGAGGGTTGTAGATCGGATAAAGAAGGGAGGGTGGTTATGGTTAACAGCTGACTCCATGACCGCATGTATACCTTTGCCTCTATTTACGTCCCTAATACCAATTAGGGACAATTCCTGAGTTCTATGTTATCAATGCTGAGATTTGCAGGAGGGTAGGTAATTCCGATGAGAGATTTCAACCTCACTTGCGACATGGGGATGGATAGCACGCACCCACACACACAGAGGCAACACCAGTAGCTTTCCCAAGACACTGAAACAGGAGTTTAAATCCATGGGTTTGGTGGATGCGTGGTACAATGTACATCCCACAACCCAAGACTATGCCTTCTTTTCACATTCTTATCGTACCTATTATTGATTGGATTATATATTTGTGAGTCAAGTCCTCACCAGCCCTACAAGTAGCCTTATTCCATCCAATCACAATTTCAGACCATGCCCCAACAACACTGACTATGTCCTGAGACACAGCCCCGGTGAGACATTGTTTCTGTTTTTACCCTGGGTCCCTCGTCTGAGCAAAACTGCTACGGTAAGAACTGAGGAAGGCCATTAGGGATTCTTTTTCCTTGATTGTTCATCATGATACTACTCCAATGAACAACTGGCCTTTAAGATGGTTCTTTGGGGCAAATTTATTGCCTTAACTGCAACACTCAATAAGCAAAGACCTAAAGAAAGACTTGAGTTGGAGGTGGAACTCCAAGCTGCAGAATGGGAACACAAAGAGAAGCCAACATTGACCCGCCATAGACAAATTACAGTGCTCTTAAGCAAACTTAATGCCATATACAATAATAGAGTTGAACTTACCCTCTTAAGACTTAAGCACACCACATATAAACAGGCAAACAAGATGGGTTCACACCAAGCTAGGCAGTTATGGATTAAACGAGGAGAGAAGGAGTATACAGCAAGACTCAGTGGAAAGGCATCCACAGACCTGAAAAAGTCACAAGGTTTTGGTCAATTCTAGAGAAATCTGTACAACGTGGAGGGCTACAAGGAGACAGCCCAGTTTGTCTACCTAGACGAGGTAGACCTCCCTCAGATAACTCAAGCACAAAATGAGTACCTGGAAGAGCCCATAATGGAAGAGGAGATATGTAAGGCAATAACAGACCTTAAACTCCACAAATCCCCAGGCCCAGATGGGCTCACGGCACAATTTTCTAGGGCCTATAGCTCCTTCACACCTTGTGCCTTTCTTTAACTCCATGGCAGAGGGACAAGCAGTTACTTCTTCCATGAGCAAAGCCCTGATTTCGGACATTCCAAAACCAAGGAAAGACCCTTAAAAATGTGGCTCATACCGACCGATAGTGCTTCTTAATATTGACACCAAAATATATGAAAATCATAGCCTCTAGACTTGAGGATCTTTTGCCAGACTTAATTCACCTGTATCAATCTGGATTCATCAAAGGCAGAAAAAGCCACGATAATCTGGGAAGGGTGATCGACCTGGTTGAAAAAAATCAATTCCAGCTGCCCTCTTGGCATTAGATGCAGAGAAAGCGGGTGGACTGGCCCTTCTTATTTTACACTTTGAAGAAATATGGATTTTGTGTTGAATTTATATAAATGATTAAGGCTAACTGCGGGATCCAGAGCTCGGGGGTTGGTTAACGGACTGGGCTTGGATCTCTTCTATTTGGAAAGAGGAACACAGCAGGAGTGCGACCTCTCGCCGCTACTATTTGCCCTTAATATTGAGTACTTTGCAGCAAAGATCTGTACGACACCCGCGATTCGAGTCATAACTTTTGGCACAGAAGAACATAGGATCTTCCTCTTTGCTGATGATGTGTTGATGACCATCACCAGTCTAGGATCTACCCTGAGAGCCTTACAGATGAAACTACTAAAATCTGAATTAGTATTGTGCTTCTGCATTAACCTAACCAAATCTTTCCTACTCAATGTAAACCTACAGCAGCAGGAAATGGAGTCAGTAGTGGAGAACACTCCCTTTCAATGGGTCAGTAAAAAAGAGATTGCATATCTTGACATTAAGATTACCCTCAAAATCTCGGACCTTTTCGGAACTAACTATCCCCCACTCCTCCAACAATTAAAGCTCGAATTTCGAAGGTGGGCGCCTATGTACATCTCATGGCTAGGTCGAATACACGTCATAAAAATTAATGTTCTGCCCAAATTATTGTACCTTTTCAAGGGCCTACCGATCGATCGGGACAGAAGATTTTTTCTCAACCTGTGCTCCATGGTTATAAGATTTATCTGGCAGGATAAAAGAGCTTGCCTCCCATATAAGGAGCTCTGTCTACCAAAGTTCCTAGCCCCTGTGGCACTACCATCTTTCCATCTCTACTGCAAAGCCTCTCAACTGAGAATACTCCAAAAATGGTCTGCAAGAGTGTCTGATAAACATTGGCTCTATATGGGTAGGATGGTGGTTCGGTGATATATCTGTGACCTTCTCAGAAAACCCAAGGCGGCCCGCCCGCTGAAAGCATACCCAGACGAAGACTACACTTAAAGTCTGGGATGAGATCTATTGCACAGTTGCTTGGACCTTCTTCCCCTCACTTTTCACACTCCGTCATTATAATCCTGCATTTCCCACAGTTTTCGCCCAGTGGCTTTCAATGCGTGGAGAGATGGAGGATGTCTCACTGTCTAACATCTCTTCCAGAATTGGGATATCCTAACGTTTGAGCATTGTCAAACAACTTTCACCTTCCAGCATCAGAACACTATCACTACACTCAACTTAGACATTGGGTTCTGGGTGCTGAGCTGAAGAAGGCCGCCATTATAGATTTCACTCCTGTTGAGAGGTTAGTGAGGGCGGGTGGCGGATCTAAGGGAAACACCTCATTCCTTTACTCCATGCTGAACTCGACCCTCCACACCCTCCACCAACAACACATGGCCTTTTGGGAGTAGACGCTGGGCTTCAACATCTCTGATGACCAATGTGGCAGACTTTAGAGAGACATTCCCAAATTTAATCATTCAATGAGGATACGGGAAGTCCACTATAAGGTACTTTATGACTGGTACCTTTACCCTACCAAACTAAAGAGAATATTCCCTAATACCTCAGATTTGTGCTGGAGGGGATGTTGCATGTTGGGTGACTGTAGACCAATCTGGTGGGACTGTCCCATGATTCGCCCATACTGGTCAGAAATATTGGCACAGATCAAGGTTTTGTGCTTTTGGGCCTGTGTGATAGATCTTTTAAATGGCAAACAATAGGATACCAATAAATTCTTTGGCTATACTTTGGGGCAGCTACAATGGCAGTGACCGCAGCATAGAAGCAAAAGGAAACCCCTTCATTGATGCAATATCATTCTTGCTTATGGCAAGCCCTCACAATGGAACGAATGACAGATATCCTCTCAGACACCTTTAAGAATTTCAAATATTTGTGAGGCCCACTGGTGGTCTACCTATCTCAGGGACTGCCACTATGAATCTGCTCGACACGAACGTGGGCTCTTCACCTCTTCCAATTCTAGCCTAAATGTCCCAGAGGGTGTCTGGAGAGAGGAGTGAGATACCTCCTGGCTACAACCTCTGACCAAGTTAGGCTACATCTTGTACACGCCACTCTTTCCATTGGACAGCACACGCTCACCCATGTACCTTTAGTTAATGAATGATTACGTATTTATATCGCGCATGGCTACCGGAAGGCATCCCAGCGCTTTAGACAACGTTCATTCACCAAAGTTAGACAAACAGCAGAGTTTTCAGCATCTTCCTGAAACTAAGATGGTTGCTTTCCATTCTGATGTGGAGTGGAAGATTGTTCCAAAGTCTTGAGGCCTGTAGGGAGAAGCGTCGACCACCCATATGCACTCTCCTTATTTTAGGGATTGTCAAGAGATTTTTATTAGAGGATCTTAATTCCCGACCAGGAAGGTACGGACAGAATAATGATTGCATTACTTTATTGACCGTGACCAGAGTTTTAAATTCGATCCTCTGTTGCACTGGAAGCCAGTGCAGCTGACGAAGTGCGGGTTTGGCAGATGTTCTCCGTAGGACGTTCAGCAACATACGCGCTGCGCAATTCTGAGCAGTCTGCAGTATCTTAATTGTCCCTTGGGGGGCACCTAGATATAATGCATTAGAGTAATCTAGGCGTGATAGGATCAACGCCTGCACTAGGATCCTTCTGGCTTCGAAGGGAAGGAGGATGATAATTTTCCTCAGAAGCCTCATGAGTGCATAACATGTGGCAGCTACCTTCCGGGCCTGTACTGAGAAATTAAGAGCTGGGTCCATCCACACCCCAAGGCTCTTAATTTGGGTCTTGGGCTTGGGTGGTTGACCTAAACTATCCGGCCACCATTCCTCCACTGTGGTAGGTGCCTTGTATCCCAGCATCATCACCTCAGTTTTTGCCCCATTAAGTTTTAGGAAGGATTCATCCATCCATTCCCGAACTTTATTAAGGCAAATGGAGAGGCTTTCAAAGGGGGCATCATGCGTGGTTAGTGAAATAATCAATTGTCTGTCATCTGCGTATGTGACAAGTTTTACTCCCCAGGGAAGCACCACCTCAGCCAAAGGCCTCATATAAATATTAAATAAGGTGGGGCTGAGGGACGAACCCTGGGGTACACCGCAGTTGAGACACATTTGGGGAGAGGAAGCCTCATTTTCAAAGACCACAAAAGTCCTATCAGACAGGAAGGAATGCAGCCACTGTAGTGCGCGGCCCGAGACACCAACTTCCTCCAGCCTGTGAAGCAGAATGGAGTGGTTCACGGTGTCGAAGGCTGCGCTTAGATCTAGTAATAGTATGGCCGCATGATTCCCACTGTCTACGATCTTCCTTGCTTCCTCAACCACTGCAATAAGAGCTGTTTCGGTGCCCTGATTTCTCCTAAACCCTGTCTGAGTGACATGAAAGGGGTTGTTATCCTCCAGAAAAGTAGCCAATAAAGAATTGACATATTTCTCTGTGAATTTACTAATGGTGGGCAAAAGAGAGATGGGGCGATAGTTTGCCCAATCTTCAGGGTTAAGGTTAGGTTTCTTCAACAGGGCCTTAACTTTAGCCTGTTTCCAAGTCGGCGGCACCAGGCCTGAAGTCAAAGAGGCATTAATCACCTCCTGAATAACTGGGGCCACAGTGTCTGATACAAGGTTTAATATGGTAGGGGGTGCAGGATCATTCGGGGAGCCTGATTTTAAATTACTTAGAAGACACTGAGTAGTAGGAAGGTCTATTGGATCGAATTCATTCAGTTGGGGCAGAGCCATGTGGGATAAAGGGGAAGATTCAATAGGAGTGTTGTGGAAGGATGAATATATGGTGGCCACTTTAGTGAAAAAGAATGTGGCCAGTTCCTCACATCGCACCTGTGCAAGTCCTGGGTCTTCAATGGGGGCAGGCGGGGTGACCAGGGATGTAAAGATTTTAAAAATTTCTCTTGAGGAGTTGGAGGCTGTACTAATTTTTGTCTGAAAGTAGTTGGATTGGGTGATTTTAATCTCCTTTTTATACTTTTTCAAGGCAAGTTTATAATTGGCTTTATCACTTTCAGTGTAATGTTTTCTCCACTGTCTTTCCTGTTGTTTGCAGGTTAGCTTCAGTAATTTCAGATCAGGCGTGTACCAGGCCTTCTTATTCTTCCCACTTCCCAGTTAAAGGGTTTTGTTTTCTTCTTTTCTTTTTCTCATGGTTGGGGCGGGGTGAGAGTGAGGAGTTGTGGAAATAGTGGGATTTTCTGTTATAGTTATTAAACAGCTTAGCTTTTGTTAATGCAATTACCTTTGTACAAGCTATTGCACATTTGTATATCCACTTACTTTCAAATGATTCACAAGTTACATTCCCATTACAAGATGGCTACCACCCTACCATTGCCTGGATTCTTTTTTTTTCTTTATGGCTGTCTAAATAAAGATCTACTTCATACTATTTATCCGGCCACCAATCACTCTAAGCATCACCACTACTATTTAGCCACTGACCAGCAAAACAGCAGAGATTATATACTGTATTGCAGACCACTGAGTAAATATCAGAGATTATGTACTATTTAGCTGGCAGCCGGGTAAGTAACCACTTCCATATCTATTTTGGGGGATGGTCAACAGTAAGAACATTATGAAAGATATTGACTGTTAGAAAGTGGGTTTCTGGTTGGCATGCCTTCCAAGTAAGAACCACAATACTAGTCACAATATGTCAAAAACACACCCTAATCAGGAGTAACATGGAATAATCTATGGTGCAATTCATGGTGTACGTATAAAGCCAATGGCCGCACTGTAATTTCAGTGTCTGCTCGCCTTCCTTCTCTTCATCACTATTAAGCCGCTCTATGTGCACTCCTATTTCCTCATTTGAGTCTCAGCTCTGCATTTACAGCACTTTGAAGTGACCATTAGGTAATAGTCAAGCACTTTCGAACACCCAATAACTAAGGCCTTGATTACGATGTCCTCTGACCGACACCCTTTCGGTTAGGGAACCAGACGACCACAGGTCGGCTGTTCCGCACACCTGATTATGATGCAACTTCATATGGTGCAGTCGCAAACTTCCATTCTCAATGGAAGCTTGTGCTGTGGGCCAAAACCGCCCAAGCTCCCATTGAGAAATGGAAGTTTGTGAAAATCCATGCGCGTGTGGCATGCATCCCAAGGTGCCTGCCACACAGTGCAGGGATTTTCTAGGGGGGGACCATAGATTTCCCCCAGGCCCAGATGCGGAGGGCAAGGCAGCAAGGGGGCCCTGCTGGGAGCCCCAATGTTGCTTTCCAAAAGCCTTTCCATGTTGGAAAGGCCAACATGTAAAGGCTGTCGGAAACCAACATCCTAATCCCGACGGTGGAAAGCCTGTCGGAAGGCATCGGTCGGTCTCTCCAACTGCTGCCTCCAACCGCACGCATCGTAATGCGTCGGTCGGACCACAACAGTAGACGCGGTTCGGACCGCAACCAACAAGCTGTTGGTTGCGGTATGAACCGCATCGTAATGAGGCCCTAAATATCATAACATTCTGAAATCTCCCAAAAATCTCATGATTTTCACTAGTAATGATAATAATACTGCATCATAAGATATTAGTGCATTTTGCAAGAAATAGGAACACAACACATAGATAACAGCAAAATTAAAACACATAAGTAAGGGAACTCTGGTTTGCTTTATATACAAACGCAATGAAGGTAAATAAAGAAAAAGATATATTTTAAATATCAAGTTTCCATTCGGTCTGGCATCAGCCAAGACCTTTTGATTTTACAAAAATGTTGATATGAGCTCTTCATTCACTGGGCTGTGTTGTGTCATTCATAGGGGCAATGGACCAGCTAACTTGAGCCACTGGCTCCTTACACTGTGAGTGAAGGCATTTGGCTTCTGCACAAAGTGTACTTCCTCCAGAAAATTCTCCTTGAGTGCCTGGGTCAGTTCTGCTGATGTTTGCTTTTTGTTTTTTTATTTTATCCTAAGAATATATATTCACAGAAAAAAACAAAGTTTTGAGTAACCTTATAGTTAGGTGAATGTGTCAATGAAATAATTTACGTATTGAACTAGAAAGTCACGAGTTATAGTTTGCAGCACTTACTATAACTTGCGCCCCGCTATGCACTGCTTATGAACTCACATATGCGATCACTCATGAGATGCTCTAGGACATAATTTATTACATGAGTGATGACATCTCAAATGACATAATTGATGACATTAATGATGCCATTATTCAAGCTTGGTTTTCCTATTGATTGCTCTATGAATTACTTGTTTCCAGTCTAGGGAGGACCTGCCTGGCAGTTCAAAGTGGACTGTTCTCATGGGTAACAGAGTCAAGATGGATTTGCATATGACTGGATCCAACCTGGATTGGTGTGGTGAGCAAAAAAAGTTGGATTTGGGCCCAGATCTCTGTATTGGGGGTGAGTGTTTGACATTGTTCAGCATTCCGTATATCATTTGTTCTTTTTGTCTATATAAATTATTTTGGCATTAGAGGTCGGACAGTAAGTAAAAAACAGCTCAGGAGAATATCAGGCATCATTAGCCCCATCACAGATACACCTCCCTTAGGTGTAGAAAGCAAGCATTATGTGCAGCATTGACCCCATAAGATATACTTTACAGGTGAATAAGTTTCCGTTAACAATCAACCACAGATATATCGAAAACCCTTGTTGAGCATGGTGTTCAATCTGTATACAACTGTTTACAGAAAGCTAAGGCCCTCATGTATGGTTTTAGTGGTCGCAAACAGAGAATCAGGCCGTTTGCCATTTTGCCATGTACCAATGCTACTTTGTGAGTCGGTAACCTATTACCGACTCACAAAATAGGAGGTAACCTGGTCACATTGTTGTCATATGCGGATGACACTGACTTAATGGCCTTAACAGCTAATAGCCTTCAAAAATCATTCATTGCTTTTACAGATTTTATGTCACAACTAGACTTAAAAGTTAATATTACCAAGTCATATATCATGGTGTGTGACCCCAAACTAACCAAAACAAGAACATTTACTGTAAAGGATAAGACTATTGATAAGATGACTAATTTTACATATTTGGGGAATATTTTTAATAACAATTGAATTGGGACTTTCTCGTCACTGCAAGGGCACAGCATACTAACCGTGTAGTGGAGGGGCTTTTCCGCTTTGCCTATGAATTAGGCCACATGCCGGTAACAGCCGGTAACAGAGTTGATTACCTTATATAAAGCAATATGTTTAACTGTCTCGTGTTATGGGGCTGGAGTGTGGGGACACTATAATGCAACCAGCTACAAATCTTGGAAATACATTTATAAAAAGGCTATTGATGACCCCAAATAATGCCCCACAGTTTTTTGCCACTCTGAGATAGGGCTGGATTACATAGAGGATCAAATTAATATTGCCCCATTGCTTCTCTGGGCCAACATTTGAATGTCTGAGGACCTAATGTTCTCAAGGGAAGTCATCAAGGATTGTATTAACCTTGCGAACGCCCTGGCGATCCCATAGCTTTGATTTGTTAGAGAAAAATTCAACTTGATTGGCCTGGGGCACTACCACGACAATCCTGCTGGTATCCACACAAATATGAAGACTATTATAAGTGAAGCATATTACTCTGAGGCAAACATGCTCCGCCAGCATTTGGTTACTCAATGTCCCCCACTCAACAGCAATTCTATCCATCTATTACTATTAATGCAAAGACTCATTTTTTTATGACTGGACTGCGCCTACGCACTCTGCACTTTCTAGTGGTTTTTCCTAAACAGTCAGGTTAGAGCGATAAACTCAACGTTTGTCCATGTTACAATTTGGCAGCGTAGAACACTTTGAACTTATTTTGTTTTGCCCACTTTATAACAAGCCCATGATTCCTAGTTCCACTTTTAAGAGAAATCCACCCCTGTACCTACATGGATGGTTTTCATTTTTTACACTCTCTGTCTACCGCTCCTATTTGTATTGCTGTTTCTAATTATCAGAATGGCTTTGTCAATACAAAAACGCTATGAGTCACAATAGTCAATTTGGTGTTTTTTTTAAATTTGTTTTTAGACTTTTATATTATAAATACTGCATGCGGGTTTAGTTTGGGGTTTTAGTGATTTTATTAAAACATTATGTAAACTGGACTTGTAATTATTTTTAAAGTTCTATGTATGTATGTTAAACTTTTATGGTCCACTGAACCAATAAAGTTGTACTGACTGACTGGCTCACAAAATAGTGTTTGCGAGTCAGTATAAGGAAGGGGCGTTTCAAGGGAGTCCCTTCTTAATAGCGAGTTGCAGGGGGATGTAAAAATGTTTTGCAACTGGAATGAACTTGCAAAACATTTTCAGTTTACCGCCTACTTCAAGTAGGTTTGGATCATATTCCCTTTGTGAATGGCAGTGAAAACGTTTTTTAGGAGCAGGCAGTGGTCCCAAGCCCTTGGGCTGGGCATTTTTTTGAGGGGGTGGGGGTAGCATGTGGCCCCCTTTTGCATGCCAATTTCGGCCCTATGGACCCCATTCACTCGCCTAATTTTCACAGGAAGGAGGGATCACATTAAAATTGGGAGCATTTTAAAAGCAAAGGCAAGCGTGATTACTGTGTTTTCTTGACCTGTGTTTTAATGTAAGTTTACTTTGCACACTGCACTTTAACTGGCCATGTTGAGTGTCAAGGAGGGTGAAGCTGACTAGATGCCAGTTCGGTGAACATTCTAGTTGTTTTTACCACTTTTAAATAAATTAAGGTTGATGATGCTGACATGCAGTGGCCAAGAGCAGCGGGCTCACAACTTTGGCGCCAAAGGCAAGCCAGTTTGCGCCCATCTGCACCAGTCTGCGGCCGGGTTGGACCTGAACCCCTGCCCGTTCACCTTGCACCCGGATAATCTATTCGGAAGAAGGCCTACATCGTGTACGACAACCACTAGGTAAAAGCTGAACACATAGGTGCCCATTAGGATGACGGGCGGACTTTGTCCGCCCGCCATCCTATCGTAGAAAGGGACTGCCCACCATAGGGGTGGGGGTCCCATGGGGGAAATTAGGATGCACCCGCCACAATGGCCATATTGAAGATCCCCTTCATCCCAAGCATCATCTACCGCCCAACCTATATGCTTCTCATGTAAAAAGTTCCATTCTCAAGGTCTGGGATCGGGTCAATACACGGCATGCCCTCACCACATTCCTGTCCCCACTCACCTCCTTTTTAGATCACCCAGATTTCGGACTCCTCGTCTGTCTTTGCGCCTTCGCGCGATGGAGAGAGGCGGGCTGCCGCTGCTTAGGCTAACTGTTCTGTATAGGGGAAGTTATCCCCTTTCCACAACTTTGGGCTGACCATGGTCTCCCGGAAGCGGAACGTTTACACTACTTACAAGTCCAACACTGGGCCCTCCAGCCTGATAATCGGGTGCAAGCATCGCGGCTTCTCACCCACTACGAGCGTTGGCTCATCACAAGACCTTCTGACAAGAAACTTCATTGCGGCTTCTCACCCACTACGAGCGTTGGCTCATCACAAGACCTTCTGACAAGAAACTTATCTCCAATCTTAAAATGCTCTTATCCAGATACACTCACACCTACCACACCGGTCGGGCAAGGTGGGAGAGAGACCTGGGTCTGGATCTCACCTCACAGGAATGGGATGGAGCATGTTAAAGGGCTTGCCACACAGCTACACACGTAGGCCTAATGGAAACTTTCCCCAAACTTGTATTTTATTGGTACTACACTCCGGAGAGATTACACCAGGCTGGCCACAGCTCAGACTGTGGGAGAGGATGTGGACAGAAAGGTTCTTTGGTTCATTTGCTCTGGGACTGAAAATGAAAAATGAAATGAAAAATTACATTTATAGAGCACATAGACTACCCGTAGGCTTCGCAGTGCTTTTAACTGAAATCCAAAGCAGCCAACTAGAATGATTAACAGGCATTACTGAACAAGTGGGTCTTTAGAAGCCTCCTGAATGCCATCCGGTTGTTGTTCTCTCTGAGGATAAGCGGAAGAGAATTCCATATTCTCGCAGCATTGTGTGAGAATGAGCGGCCGCCCCAGCGAGCTTTGTTTATCTTGGTCGTGGTGGCTAGTTGCAATGAACTTGAGAGCAAAGCTCTAAGGGGAAGGTAAGGGGTAGCTAAAGGGTGCATTATGGCTGGACCAGTTCTGCAGATTGCTTTTTGGACAAGACACATGGCCTTAAATTGTACCCTAGCTGCCACAGGAAGCCAATGTAGCTTTTTTAAGGCATGTTTGGCTGACTGCCAGCGTGGAATTTGAAAAAGCAGCCAGGCCGCACAGTTTTGGTTGACCTGGAGTTTATTGATCACTGCCACCGGGGCTCCCAGATAGAGAGCATTACCATAGTCCAGGCGTGAGAGTATCAGGGCCTGGACCATGACTCTCCTCGCATGGAATGGGAGCAAGGGGAGCACCTTCCGGAGCATGCTCATCAGCCCAAAACAGATGGATGCGGTTTTGGTGGCCTGCCCACACATTCAACCCTATTGGACACATGTTCTCGATGAGATTGACAGACATTTAAACACGGAACTCCTTAGGTTCCCTGCATACGTCTTGCTGGGAGTGCCCATTCCCATCACTTACCCTCTGAAATCCCAGAGAGGGAAACAAATAGCTATTGCAATCGGTACGGCAGCACAGAACATACTTATACATTGGGAAACTGACCAAGTCCCCACCCATGCTGGGTGGTATCACCGTCTCTGGCATGTGATGGGCATGGAAAAGATCTCCCTTTGGCCGGCATGGGCTCTTCTTTTGGCGAGCTTTGGCAACCATTTTTAGCTCTTTTGATCCCAGAATTTAGAGAAATTTAAGTCCAAAATATCTACGCCTATTGCACCTCACTACTCCGGATCCCCATGCATGACTCACCTCAGCCCAACCCAGAACATTTCGGCCATTTCGCATTGTACACTAATAGAGAAAGCAGAGAGGGTGAAGAGTGGTCTCCTTGCCCTTTTATGTTCTCCTTTCTTTCTTTTTCCTGGCTTTTCCTTCTGTAGTTTCCCTTTTGTCTTTCTTGGGTAGGGTGGGGGGGGTTAATATGTTCCCTTTTATATTTGGAAGTTACATGGCCTACTGCATGTCAACATGCACAAGTTAAGCCCTGTGTGGCTAGTTCACTATGCATCTTCTATATGTGGCTCTGTATCAATAAAAAGATTTAAACCTAAAAAGTAGTGATGCAGTGTCATCATCGAACATTTGCGCTTAATGAAATGTTAGCCTGTAACACGCATCACCGTAACTTACATGTGTGCACATGGTATTTTACACTTAGATTAAGTGAAATGGGTGATTTATATGTTTTGTTTAACGTTAGATAGAGTATATGCATCGTAGTATTGATATGAGTAGGCTTCCGTGCCCGACTTCATCTTGAAAAATGTAAATGTTGCTTTTCTGCTTACCGTGCATAACTCTCTTTTTGTTTCAGGCACCAGAGTCACCATGTTCTCGTTGACATGGTTTCTGTTGCTTGTTACAAACAGTTGGTTTGAAGATGCTTCTTAGCACCTGCACGGTATGAGAGGCAGAACAGGAGACTACTCCTTAGTGAGCTAGAGTGAGGGCTGCGATAATGGAAAAAGCTGGCAGTATGTTATTCATGAAAAGGAGGCTGACACCAAGTACAATGGGAATATTGTTTTTTCATTTGTCCTTACTCAGTGGGAACCTGTAGAATCTACCACTTGGAAGACATTTCATGTTTTAACTGTAAGAAGCTGCCAAGAACTCCTGGCGGTACACCCCTCAATATCAAGGAATATCTGCCTATGGAGGTAGTTTACCAATGCACATGAGCAGGTATATGTATGCAGGCATATATAAGCAAATGTTATACACCAGAAAAGCACAGACACACACAGGGTAAAGCACAGAACCAGGATAGAGAAGGCAAAGCAACCTTAATGTGAACAAGCAGGAAACTGAACCAATAATGGACAAACACACAGGGTTACCACTAGAGTTATATACCGGTAAGACTTAGTAAGACTCAGAACTTCCCGCAGCAACAGGGAATGTCAATGTCTCTGTGCAGGTTACTCATACAGAAAATCATCCTACAAACCCCATAGAATTGAGGCAGCAGAAGTGATTCTGTATCTGGCACTAGGGGACTAAGAAGGATTGCACTTACATACAGGGCACAAGCTAGCAGAGATACAGTGGCGATCCCTAAGAAAACCGAAACGTCATACTGTCACAGTGAAGGCACTTAAGATTTCATGCAACACAAAACAAGGTATGGGGCAGGAATTGCCTCCTGGAAATCAGGAGCCAAGCCCTGTATAAAGATAAACACATACACTTCAGAGGACAAAAATGAAGAGCAAGCACTAGAAAGGAACACAAAAGCTGTAAGAAATAGTCATGGAAAGAGCTTTCACTGAAAAACTGGAGAACAAACGGGCTAGCCAACTACAAGGATTCTAGAAACTATAAGAAGCAAGAGACTGGACCTTCTAGGGAACTAGTGAAGGTAAGAGAATCACTGAAAAATTGAGCATAAAAAAGGTCAATATCTAGGAGACTCAGGACAAAATACAAGAGCTATGGCAGGAGCAAAAAGAATAAGTAAAGGGAATTACTAGCAAAAACAGAAAAAGCAAATTAGGAACAATTAGAAAGGGGGCAGTTCAGGGGCTGTACCAGACTATAGAAAAGAACAGACAAAGGAGTAAAGCAAAACCAAGGAAGGGCTGGGAAAATCTGCTACACAGGAACAGGACGTAGGCTCTGGCTGAAGCAAGGAAGGAACTGGGCAGGAAAACAGACAGCATGAGGTCTGGTACATAGAGGATCACATTTTCATGCATGAACAAAGAACTTCACCAAATGGCAGCTCAAAACCACTTATAACCAGTTCCAGGTAGCAGTAATTAGGCAGTACAAAACCAGTCATAGGTAAGTGCAATTTCCATCTTTCCTTAGTCCTGGAGGAGAAAATCGGGGGCTGAGGAACTGCAGGACTACTTCCATAAAAAACAATGCACAGTGGATGCTGGGTCTTATTGAATACTCTACAGTTCATTATGGAACCTGAAGTCCATACAAGCAAATGTAGGTTTTCAATGCATATAGGGTTGCAGTGGGAAGCAGGTAGGTCATACAGGGACTTTGCGTTTTAGTGGTGATTTCCAGGCTGCAGTTGGTCCAGGTACAATGTCTTCTCCTCCCCAGAGAAGGAACAATGGAATCGTAACAGATGCTTTTTAGTTAGTTAATATACTTGCCTCTGTCCACCTTTGCAGGGAGAAGTCTCTTTCCCTCTCTTGAGAGCCACTGCTCCTTAGACTAATGCTCATAGACTTACTTTCTAGAGCAAGTACTTTTCTTCTTTTCTTAATTGGTACCTCTACGTTTGATGCTATTGCCCACATGCATCAACGTCAATTGCATTCGCAAACAGTGCGAATCGCAAGTTTCGGCCGTTTGCGAATGCAATTGACTAATTTGGAATGCATCATGCATTTCGCAATTTTAGGAATCGCAACCATGTTGCGATTTCTAAAATTGCGATTGCATTTAAGAAATCGCAATTTCAGATTTCTTAAATGCAATGCATGATTATTTTTAAATTGCAAATTCGCGCTTTGGAAGGGGTAAATTAGCATGAAGTTGAACTTCCTGCTAATTTACCGAAAACTTTCAAATATGCGCAAATTGCATTTTTGAAACTTTTAATTTACACACACACATGCCCTTGGGGCATGTCTGTGTGTAAATTGCATTCAAAGTTAAATTTCAGGGGTGCAGGGAGGGGTTCTTTGGACCCCCCTTGCACCCTTGAAATTGCATTCACATTTTGCGAATCGCAATTTGAAAGTCGCAAAATGTGAATGCCTTCCCATTCATTCCTAGGGGCCTTGTGGCCCGTAGGAATCAATGGGAAGGGTTTTACTTAATTGCAATTCGCAAATTGTGAATCGCAATTAAGGAAAAAATACCGAATTGCGATTTTTTAATGCATAGCATTTTTCGATTTCTTAATTGCGATTCCTTGATTTTCGCAATTAAGAAATCGCAAAATGTTACAATGATGCATGTGGGCCTATGTTCCCTTACACGTACTGCTTCTAAAAGCCCCATCTCACTCACAACCCTAGCTTAGCACTACGTGTTTTCCCTATATGGGAACATAATTGTACCTTTCTTTGCATATGCTGTCTTTAATAACGTGTACTTGCATTTGCCGATTTGAACTGCCTGTATTATATTCATACAGTCTGTCGATCTTCGCTTAATTGATTCGACTTGAGATTGTAACTACTAATTTGCTACTAATCCTTCATGGTTTCAAAATTACCCTTCAATGTCATTATGAATGAATGAATGAATGAATAAAATATTTAATAAAGCGCGCGATGGCCAAGCGGCTTCCTGGCGCTAGGGACCTGATCAAGAACTCGGCAGAGGGGACCCAGGGAAGTTTAAGAGGGGAATGCCTGAAGAAAGAGGAAGGTTTTAAGGGCTTTGCGAAAGTGAGAGTAGATGGGAATGGAGCGAATAGAAAGAGGAAGGCTATTCCAGTACTGGGGGGCAAGGACAGAGAATCGGGTTCCCCCGGTTCTGGATTTACGGAAGCGAGGGGTGTGAAGAAGAGAGAGAGAGGAGGAACGGAGGGTGCGAACAGGGGCATGAGAAGAGACAAGAGTGTTGATGAACAAGGGTGCGGATCGAGAGTGAGCCAGGAATGCTAGACAGGCCAGTTTGAAGAAGGATCTGAGACGAACAGGGAGCCAGTGAAGTGATTTAAGAGCCGGGGTGATATGAGAGGATTTAGGGAGGGAGAGGATGAGACGAGCAGCTTGGTTTTGAATGGCCTGTAGGCGGCGAGATTCGTAAGCAGGTATGCCCACATACAGGCCATTCCCATAGTCAAGGCGAGAGATGACGAGGGCCATGACTATGGATTTAAGAGCATCAGTGGAGAAGAAGCGGGAGATTTTCCGGATTAAACGGAGGGAAAGAAAGCAGGAGGACACAACAGAGCTGATCTGACTGTGCATGGATAAGTCATGGCTGACTTTGATGCCAAGAGTGCGGACAGAAGAAGAGGGAACAGGGGGGGGACCAAAGGAGAGGGGCCAATGTGCTGGGGTCCAGGGGTTAGAAGGGCCACCGGTGAGAACAAGTTCAGTTTTATCTGGATTGAGCTTCAGTTGGTTAGCGCACATCCAGTCAGAAATGAAAACTAAGGTGGAACAGAACTTGGGAAGAGAATCAGGGGTGGAAGAAAGATCGAAAACGAGCTGAAGGTCATCTGCGTAGTTATACACAGAGACCCCCAGCTCAAGAAGAGAAGTGATGAGGGGGTGAATATAAAGATTGAAAAGGAGAGGGGAAAGAGAAGAGCCTTGGGGAACACCACAAGTGACAGGACGGGGAGGAGCGGAAAAACCGGAGAGATGAACTGCCTGGGACCTATCCTGAAGGAAGGACGCCAGCCAGGAAAAGGCCACGCCCCGAATGCCCGCTGCGCTGACACGGTCGAGGAGGATGGCATGGTCAACCGTGTCAAACGCAGCGGACAAGTCAAGAAGGACCAGAGCTTGGGGGAGATTGGAGTCGGCCTTCCCCTTGAGCTCGTCCAAGACTGCGAGGACCACCATCTCCGTGGAGTGGCCCGGGCGGAATCCTGCCTGGTGGGATGCAAGGAGGCTGTTCTCCTCAATATAAGAGGAGAGGCAGGAAGTGACATGAGCCTCGAGGATCTTGCCAAGGTAGGGAAGGAGAGAGATGGGACGGAAATTGGAGGGAAGAGAGGGATCTAGACCAGTTTTCTTTATAATCGGAAGGACTATGGCAGATTTGAAAGAGGAGGGGACGGATCCGAGAGCCAAAGAGGAATTGAGGAGGGCAAGAGGAGGTCCAGAGCAATTGGTGAAGAGGGTTTTAAGAATGCGTGCTGGCGCGCAATCCATGGGGGAGCCGGACTTGATTTTGATCAGGAGTTTTAGAAATAGTTCAGTGGAAAGAGGAGGGAAGGAGGAAAAAGAGAAGGGAGGACAGATGGGAGGGCAGGTGGGGCGGGGTTGTGGCAGTGTGGGAATGTTGGCTTTGATCTTTACAATCTTGTCGATGAAAAAATCGTTAAGTGAGGAACAGAGGGACTGTGGGGGAACCGGGCTAGGGGTAGAGCGATCAGAGGTGGCAAGATTGTAGACCAGAGAGAAGATTTCACGGGGTTTGTTAGTCGCGAGAGCTACTCTCTCAGAGAAATAGGCGGTTTTAGCCGCCAGGATCGCTTTTTTATATTCAGCAAGGAGTGATTTGTATTTGGCGCGCAACAAGGGGCAATAGTTCCGTCTCCAGTGACGTTCCGACCGCCTTAGGTCGAGTTTGAGAGTTTTAAGTTCTGGAGAGAACCATTTGTGCGCGTCATGTGGACGAATCGCCTTGATCTTTCTAAGCGGAGCGACAAGGTCGCAAGAAGAGGAAAGCCATGTGCCAATGGCATTGACCTGAGAATCAAGAGAAAGATTAGTGAGGGTTGGAACAGATGAAGCCAGAGTGAGCGAGAGGGAGTCAAGGTCCGTTCGATTCCAATTACGGGCTGAGATGGAGTACATTCTGCTTTTCACCGGCATTGAGATTTTGCTGAATTTATGATTTTATCCTCAGTTTGAGATAAAGGTCCGTCCCAGTGTACATAGTGGAGGTGAGTTTTGTCAGCTTTGCTCAGTGCAAACACCGCCCTGATCTCTAAACGCCACCAGCAGCCTGAGATGGCTAAAAGCTTCATAGAGAGCTTCACACATTCCTGACATTAGTTACATTAAATACATGAATTCTCTTGCATACTATGATATATACGTTGGCTTTATTTTTTCAGAGTTATTGATCAGCAATACATACAAATTAGTTATTTGGGATAGTATTTCTGCACAATGAATCAAAACACAATTTTCGATAGAGAATGAATCCATGTTGTCTTTGATGCTTGTGCTTCTCCAGGTCCCATCAAGTGGGAACTAGAGAAGACTTGAGACAGCAGTTGCCCAAATCCATGTAGCAGTTGGCTATGCTCACTTCATCTGGTTCGCATGGTCCATCTCTGCATTTTCCATGTGAAAGGTAACAGAATAGAAATTGTACCGGGAAACCTGTGGCGTAAACAAGGATGCACAATTAGTGATTATACCTCGGATAATGCTTTTCGTGTATATTTTGATCAGTGAGTAATTAATTAATCAATATTTTACACTGCTAAGAGCATTCGCCACTGTGCACAAATATTTCTACTCCTGTGTGGCTATGCAGACCTTTAGGTCAGCTTAGAAACAATGCGCTCTCTCCCAGTGCTCTAGTCAGCTCAGTCCCAGCGTTGCCAAAAGCAAGAGGGTGTGTCTTAAAACGGAACATACACACTAGACTATTTGTCTGTGCCAATGCCTATTTCCTAACTTAGCCACACATGAACCGCCTCCCCTCAGTTGAGATGGGTAAAGAATCAACTTGTTTGATTGTTCTCTTAGTGCATCAGAATAGTTAAATCAAGGTTTCCTGAAATTGTTAAAAATCTTCGAATTAAACAGTAGGGCTAATATTGTGGCGAAGCTGAATAGGAGAATTACAGTCTCATCAAACCCACATCCCTCCTGATTGGGATGTAGGTTTGAAAACTCTCATTACTGTCCAGCAGTTACATGCAATTGATAAATTAGGGAAACATGTATAATTTACTGGTCTAAAAAAACTTGTCATAATTTGCAACCAATATTTGTGTGACCAGCAAAGAATGTTAGGAACCGATGTTTTATCTTCTTATGTCATGGGGTTCCAGGGGCGGCCTATGTATTCATAGATTAGTTAATACATTCTGGCCTTCATTAACAATAATTACGGGGCATATTACCAAGCTATAGCGATAATTATCGCTAAGCTTGGTCAGCGGGCAAAATAATAACGCCGAGCTTCGCCTATTTTTATCGCTTAGGAGCCTTGATATTATCAAGGTTTATCTTCTAACCGAAATGCATGAATATCGCTGAAAAATCAGCGATATTCATGCATTACCGAGCAAATGCTCTTAGCCATGTTATCCACCTACCACTGGATACCATGGCTAAGAACAGCTCAGGCCAGGCGTTAGCTTTTGGAGATAATCGCGCTTAGCGCGATTATTTCCAAAAGTTGGTAATAGGAGATAAAGATGTTAGCGACTGTTTCCAGTCGCTAAAATCTTGGCACGCCCAATTTGCATGTCATTAGCCATAATTATCGCTGACATGCAAAGTGGGCACCTAAATGCCCGCTATCTCCTACTAGCTGTTGCTAACTGGTGTTAGCGACAGCTAGGTAATAGGGCGATACAATTATTGCCGCTTTAGCGGGAAAAATTCCAGCTAAAACGGCGATAATGCCCTTGGTAATATGCCCCATGGTTCTTTGGAAATTGCGACTCACTTCAATTAGTGGGCATCACAGGGGAGGGGCCTGATTGGATCAGCGCACCACCATGTATCTGATCGCCTTTTAATAAAGTGAGCTTGCCTTTTAAAATGCAGCCCGTTTTCATTAAAGAAAATGGGGCTAAACTTAAAAAAGAAAGTTAACATTTTTTTGAAAGTTGCTTTGAGATTTGCCTGTGGTACTCTGGTTCCTCCAACCAACTTTTTTTTACCATTCACAATGGTGAACGGTCCCTCCAGGTCTGCTTCCCTTCTACAAAGGGTTTACTATCCTAACTCAGGAGTCAATAATTGTTCAGTGTTTTGACACAAGTCATATAGGTTCATGATTTAGAAGGGACACCGTTCCAAATACTACCTGGCACATGCTTCAACAATTCCTTTTACGATTCCTTATTAGCGAAAAATAAGGATTCGCTAATAAGGAATAGCAAAAGGCTATGCATGTAGAAATCGCAAATCGGTTTCTAAACATTCCTTAATTGCGAGTCGCAATTAAGGAATACCTCCCCATTCATTCCTATGGGCTTAGAGGCCCATAGGAATGAATGGGAAGACATTCTCAATTTGCAATTCTCAATTAGAGAATCGCAAATTGAAAATGCAATTTCCTGGGTGCCAGGGTGTCAAAAGGACATCCTGTTGCACCCCTGAAATCTGCATATGAGTAAATCTTGCACACACACATGCCCCAAGGGCATGTGAGTGTGTAAAATGGAACTTTGAAAAATGCACTTTAGTGCATTTTTAGTTTTTGCAAATTACCATGTAGTTAAACTTCATGGTAATTTGCTCTCCTTATGAGCGAAATCGCAATTTTTTTTTACTTTAATGCATTGCATTTAAGGAATCTCAATTTGAGATTCCTTAAATGCTATCACAATTTATGTAATCGCAATTTAGAGATTACTTAAATTGTGGTTTTTGCATTTGGGATGATGCATCCCAAATTCAAAAATACCGGTCCCAAAGGGCCAGATTCTGAGAATCTGGCCGTTTGCAACCGGTTTTTGCTTGGATGCATGTGGGCCTATATTTGAATTGGGTTGCAATCCCATTTTAGGAGTTGGTAAAGGTTTACCAATTCCTAAAATGGAATTTGTAAATAGCAACAGCAAAAAAAGGATTTGCTGTAGTAATCACCACTTCAGAGTGTCGGAGACTGAAAACATTGGTTGATATATCTGGTCCTTCTTTATTTGTATATTTATTTACTGATTATGATCTTTTGTAGTGCAAAAACAGAGCCCCTGTATCAGAAAGTGAGTTGTGAGGGGGTCATTATGATGTTGTGATGAATCAATTCCGCTGGACACCGCTTTGGTCTTTGGAACGACCGATACCCGGTTGGTGGTCCTGACCTCCCCATAAGATGCGACAGCACACTGTTCAGTCAAATCCTATATTTTACTATGGGAGCATGCATTCTGTCCGTAAACCGGCTGTAAAGCATGCTCCCATAGTAAAATGGGAGGTGCGGCTCACTACAACGATTCAACGCTCTATAAGTTACCAAATCTGATGCAATTTCATGATATAGTAGATGTTCACTTTGAAGTATATCATGTGTCGAGGAGAATGTGCTTAACGGAGTGGTATTAACAAAATAGACAAATGTTTGGTGTTTTATGTTTCTCCCTCTTTTTGTTTTTGTTTTGTAATATGTATATGATCTGTTTTGTGCTGTTTTTAATATTTGACTGTAGAACAATGTTTTAATTTACATTACAGTGTTCAGGATCACTTGAATTTACTAATTTCATATAAAAAACAATGGATGGTGTTTATGAAATACTCTATTAAACTTGTAAAGGTTTCCATAATGTTGTGGCACTATATGATTGTCAGATCTCCTTCTGACTTGAGTGATATATATGAAGATTGTTGTGCAGAGTGACTGATTGGTCGGTGGCAATAGGATAATATTCTAATAGGGAAACTTGATCTTACTGTTCTTTAATGGCGCTCTGTCCCCGTGTGTGGGAAGCCCTTTCTCTCATTATTTTGTCTAGCTGAAATATGTCATAATAACCTAATGCGACACCATTAAAACTGTTATGGATAGTGCCATCTTAAAATGATATTCATTAGACCATGAAATGATTCACTGTTAACTTTGTGATTGTCAAAAAAGCATTCTAATCACCTTCATTAATACATGTAATGATTCACTGTTAATAAAACATTTCAACTACTTCCCTTACATCATTCTTAATAAAGCATGTCCATGTTCTTCAAGGAATGTAATGATTCAAGTTTAACTTCTTCATTGACAATAAAATAATTCAATTATAAACAAACTGGGTGCTTGAGTCTTTTTAACCTTTACACATGCTGCAAAGTAGGCTTAGACTCCATCAACAACTGTCCCTGCATTGTAGAGCTTTAGGGCTAAAACCCCTGCTCCAGGAGTGCTTAAGTCCTGGTAAAATGTGTCTGGAAGGAGCAATATATCCCCTTGTCAGGCTTAGGGCAACATCAGCAACCACTTCATGGCGCTTCCATGGGGGCCTGGCAATCCCCCACATTACTTTTAAAAATCTCCTGGTGATGCCACTCCCCTCTAGAGGTGCCACCAGCTCAATTTGCATTTTTTAGAGCTCCTATGTTGTCTGCCGGCCTGTCCCCTGGCCTAGCTGATGAGGCTGCAGTGCTCTGTTCAAAGAAAACTGCTCCATCCCTTTTCTTTTTGTCTTCTTTTCTAAACCCTGGTTATGTGACCCCAATCAGGCCCCTGGGTGAGTCTTTGTTTTGGGCTGTGGATTGGTCTCCAAGGCTGCTGCCGCTGGCTTCCCATATGCACAACTTTATTCCTGTGAGCTGTGGGAGAGCTGGCTTCCTCTCCTCCTCTCCACCCTCATACAAGCATAGGCTCGAACAAGAACTGGCTCACATCCTGTCTGTGGTCAGTGCATTGGGAAGCTGGATAGCTGGTACACCCGCCACACTCCCCACACACAGGAAGGGACTGATGGGAGCATCGTCTTCCCTCTTGGGGCACTGGGTGATAGCGGCGTGAGGTACATATCAGGTAAGAGCGAGGCAGTACTCCCTTATTTCCTTCCAATTATTTTCTGTTCCTTTGACCCAGGAATAGAGATCCCCAGGAACGGGAAACTCCATTACGTTGCATTCATTACAATGACCTACCTTTACAATGCCACTGTTACAACGCAACTGCCTTTACATCGCATGCCCTTATAATGCATGCCATTATAACGCATGTCACTACAACGAATATCATTACAACGCATACCATTACAATGCATGCCATTACAACGCTTTATAAGGTAAGTAATAGAGATTTCTTTAGTATTAGGGTGGTATGGGTTTTGGGGTACATGGGAATAGTAATTTTTACCTCTACACTATCCAACACTTACCCTACTGTTGCACTCACTGGAGTGGGAATAGTAATTTCTACCCCTACACGATCCAACACTTACCCTACTGTTGCCCTTAAAGTATTTTGCATTGTAATTATATGCGTTGCAATGGTATGCATTGTAATGAAATGCGTTGTAATGGTAGTTTTAAAAAATGCCTTGTAATGGGATGCGCTGTAAAAACATGCAATGTAATGGTAGTTTCTATGTAAAGACTGCTTTGTAAAAACATGTGTTGTAATTACATGCCTTGTAACGTCATATATTCCCAGGAACATAACTAATAAGGGCAACAGGGGGGCGCATGCCTGCACTGCATTCTTCTCAATGGGGGTTTAGACATCCCCACGGTAGTTTCTGAGAGTCTGAGCCTTCAGGATGGGTATGCTACTTGGGTGCTGGCCGAACATGGCCCCCTGGGGCGATAGCACTTCTTACTTTGCTTTCTCTGGCCTCATTTGGCCAATTTCGACAGGGAAGGTCTTGTTCTGCTCCAGGTGGGCTGTTCCAGCGACCATAATTTCTGTGTTCAAGCCTTCTGCCCTCTAAATAATTACAATTATTGGTGAGCCTGATTTTTACTGCTTTCCCTCCTCACACAAGACGTGTCCTCCATCTTGGCCTGGCTCATTTCTAGGGCCAAGGAGCTTCCACAGCAACAAGTCAGGTTAGGGACAGAAGGAGGGAAGCGATTTGGAAAATAATGTCAGATTGATAGTTTACTAAATCCTCTAGAACACTGCCTGGAAGGTAGGCTTTCTACATCCTTTGGCAGTAGGGACTTTGTCAATGTGCTAACCTGAAACAGAAAGTCAGCTGGGCTGCAAACACTCTTCAACCGACTGAAAAGTACTTGAGTGAGATGCCTTTCAGGTAACAAACTTGTGAAATATTGCAGGATGGTTAGTGGAGTCGAAACTCCCCTTTCATGATAATAAGGCGCGCTCAAGACCACTAGTAACAATGGATATATATTAAACATTTATTTAGCTTTTAGCAAAAAGTCAATTGATTTTGCATGGGCAGTTTCAATCTTCTGGCATGAAGTTACTTTCTACCCCTTCACGCTCTGTTCCTAAATTATATAAAATGTTCTGGGTATCTGCGTTGCACAAGGCAGTCACAAGGGTAAAATGCTAGGCGATAGCAGAAGTGTGCTCTATCTTTGCAAACATGGCACAGTTCTGCTTTTCCCTTTCATGCAACACAGGGCAGCAGCTTTCCTTGCTGCATAGCATTGCATGAAATCCGAGCCCAAATGTTTCCTTTTTTCAGGGCAGTCTCATAATTTAGTTGTGGTGACATTAGTCTTTCAAGAAATGAAGTCGAGGAGACCCTGTGTGAAAAAGGAATTCGATTTATGGGACCAGCTAATGAAGATGAAGGTGGAGCTGTGGAGGCTTGTAGAACAGCACCAACCAGATTTGTGAGTGTTGACATTGTTTTTGTTGTAGATTATGAAGTACGCGCACATTGAAATGCAACACTGTTGGCAGTCCGGCTCTCACTGGAGACAGTTTTCAAGGTGGCAGAGCAGGTGCCGCTGTTATTGTTGGGTCATCATATACCGCATATGTTTTTATTATTAACACTTTGCAGTTCGGTATGCTTAATGCAATTTAATTAGTCAAATCACTTCTCTAATTTTGTAATAATACTAATTAATCACTGGTTGTTGTAATAGCATATCTAAGTAAATTGTTTCTAAACAATTCATGCACCAGTAAGCAGGTCTCGCCCAAGCTGAAAATTTGTGAAATGACAGAGCCCATTCGTGTTGGCATTCCTGCGGACTAGGAGAAAAATTAGAATTGCACACACAACTATAAACATTGTAGTAGAAAATCAACCTAAACAGATCTGAAAATAGTGAATTACAGAATGAAGAAATTAATCTAAATATAGTCTTAAAGCCCGTCAGTTGACCATAGTCCAGTGGTTTTCATTTAAAGATGTGGATTATGTCTGTATAATGAATGAAGGATGGTGTGCTATAAGACAGACAAATGTGTTGGAAATATTGTCTGCAATAGTTATCGGATTTCAGATATAGACCGGGTTCTTTTCAGGGCAAACGTTTTCCCACAAATGTTAAAGACACCTCGTTCTGTATTAAAATGCCAACATACTTTTCAACGTATTAAAGTGCATATTTACTGTGCCTATCTTGTCCATGAAACACTGTCAAACCATTTCCTCAGAGGAGGATACACTGTAATACCACAACATGTTATTGTTTTCTGTACAGTTAACATGGAGGTAAAATCCAATGTCATTCCATAACAGCTTTCACTTGTTCTAAATTGATAAGACCTTTTCCAGGGGAGTGTGTGATAAGATGGAATAAACAAAGTAGGTGCTGAGAGGAATTTAAAAGCAAGGGTCATGTTCAAAGGGTTAGAAGCCCAATGCGGAGTTATAGAGTCACAGAGGAGTGAATGTCCTAGTGCTTAGTGCATGCAGACTTACTTTTAAATATAGGTTTGTATTTTGCCCAGCTGCGGAGCTCAAACGTGAACTTCCAGACATGGAAAAGAAAGGCATTTGATATTTTTTCATACCAGTCTAAGGGTGTGTGTTTTTGCCAATTATATAAATGAAAGGCAGTGATTAGCAAAGAGATTACTCTATGTAGGAGCGACATAAAATGTAATTATTCCACTACAAAAAATCGGATGCAATTTTCCACTGAAGAGATACACTCTATCTCGTCTATTGAAAGGGATAGTATGATACTTCTTTTTTAGCGATTGTTATCTGTCTTGAAGTCAAATTGTAAAGGTCAAACACATCACGTTAATTTATGAGCTGCCAGGGCTCTTTATTGGGCTTTAAAGTTTGCCATGCCCACTTCAACAGAGTCATAGCTTGGTTCGTAGCTTGTCCTTGTTGCAAAAGATACAGGTCTTATTTTAGGAGGTTTAAGGCAAAATAAATGATAGTTGAAATTCTGTATACTTCTTATGAGAGTATTTGAAAAAAATATGGTCTGTAGGGTTTCGTTGTTAGTTTCCTTAATTCTGTGAGGAGATTCTGACGCAGAATATTACTGATTTTCCAATCGAATCCAATCCTAACTAGCTTTATTCGACATATTAGCCATAAAAGCACAATACAAACATATATCATAAAACACAGAATAGGATGTAACACAAAGCCTGAATGGGTAAATAAATTAAACCACATTAAAAACTGTTATGATATAAAAGTTTTAAAAACCATTAAAAGCTCAAATACTAAAAGTCATCCACGTTTTTGAGTTTCATTTTAAAAAAGAGGTACAAATATCAGGCCACAGGTGAGTAGTACAGGCACTTGGTTCTGCCTAATAACTACTGCGTTTGCTAGGTAGATTTTATAATTCCTCATTCATATAAAGATACACAAAGTCGGACTCAACCTTAATTAGAACGGAGGGAACGTGATCTCACAGAGGCTGCCCCCAAAGGGGGCTCGAGAGCCGGCGCCATAACCAGCGCCGTGCCCCCAGACACAACTGGTAGGGGCCAGTTTTTTGGGCGCCAAAAATAAGCAGGACAAAGGAGACGCCCTCCCCCCTCACACAGCGGCCGCGGGAGAAGCGCTGGCCAATGGGGACCGAGGCGAGAAGTGAGCCCCCCAATAGGCAGGGGCCGACCTGGCCTGGAAGACAAAGGGGGGGGGAATATAAGCACTACTCCCCCAAGGCAAGCTCCTATCTTATCGGAGCGGGGGAGCAGCACCGGCGTCGGAGCCCAAATTGTTGACCCACCCACCCACACCTAAGGAACAGCAATGTCGCAGGGCTGAGGAACGAGCGGCGAAGAACTACGCTGATAACGGTTGGTAGGGAGGCACACCGGAGGGCTGTGTGCCAGAATAGGTCCACTCACCTTCAGATGCCTCACGGCTGGGTGAGTTGGGCCTAAGGACAGGTGTGTAGGACCACTCACTCTGGGATGCCTCACGGCTGGGAAGTTGGCCTACCAAAGATTGGGGGGAGTAGCAAACAGGGACGGCACTCGCAGCCCAGCCCCTGCCGGAAGGCAGGGCACAACAAGAATCGGACATGGTAGCGAGGTGGCCTAACTCCGGGACAGAAACTACTCCCTCCCGCGCAAAGGGAGCGCAAAAAATCCAACCTAACAAAGGAAACGAGCCATAAGGGCCAAGAGACAATAACAAGGACGTTTGCCAGGACTTAACAGGCAAAATATGCAAAGTATATATATGTTTCCTTGTATTCCTAATAAACTGCGGCCAATAAATGACCACCACAAAATGAGCGTGTACGTTGGTTTTCTTGGCATGAGAAGGAATACTATATGAGAGAAGGTATTGTACAAGTGGGAGTGGGGCAGAGTGCGGGGGTTATTAAAGGCCACGACCACCCCGAATATGTTGCCAGTGCTATATCAATGGGAGCAGACTTATCCATACGTAGGATTCTTTCTGCTTCGTTGCACCTTCTGGTTCCTAATAGTTTGAAAATTTGTGCCAGCCAGGCACGACGTGGGACGACATATCCTATGCATGTGGATGTGGATTTATTATTATTATGCAGGCAAACAATAGGTGGGCCTGCTTTTCCTTTATAACGCATACATTAAACTAGATATAAATCTCTTATTTTTTAGAGTTTGCACCTAGGAGCAAATCGTTCAAATTCATGTCCTCACGGATCTTTGACAAGTTCTTTCATAGCACTTATGCTGGAATGTGTCCACCTTTTTTGGGGGAGCATATCAACATTGTACATGGCTACTGTCATAGAGGAACATATGTTCAATCGGGGATCTGTTTGCTTGTGGACCAGCAGCTTTAGAAAACAACCTGTTGATACACACATCAGTATCTGTTGGCTAGGTGGCTTGCAGCCGATGGGAATGGATGCGGGCTGAGGAGCTCCGATCGCCACCTCCCCCATAATCAATTATCCTAAGCCCTGGATGACGCTGGGGGCACAGATATGCAGACCGGGGGGTGGGGGTCCTAGGCTCCGGGAGCATCCACTGACCGCTGACCAGAAGAAGAGGCCCGGCAGCGGGGCACATCTCACCTTGCAGAGGGTCCTGGGGCACTGCAAGTGAGTGAAAGGAGCCAAGGAACTCAGCGGCAACCCTGCTATGGAACGAGCGCAACACAGTGGAAGAAGCGACAAAATGTCGCCTGCGCCATAGAGTGACCAAAGTAGCTGACACGGGCTGCCGACAAGGAGACGGATGCACCTCACCTCCCGGAAGGACCCGAAGCACTGTAAGCGGCTGATGGGGGCCGGGAGTTCAGCGAAATACGTGGAGAGCCCAGGAGGGATCCCCAAACCTCTGCATTAGAATTAGGGCAGGTCACTGGAAGTGGAGACATGAAGGCGCCCGCGCCGTAGGAGGCCCACCTGCAGGATAAGATCACCTCATTCCGAAAGAGAGCACTGGGCAATGTAGAGGAACGGAGGAGCCCCAGGAGAGCGAAGTACCAATTTTGTTGTGTAATACCCCCAATCTCTGAAACTTGACTCCGCCAGTGCGACAGAGCTGGCAGCACAATGGTGTCCACCACACAATAAGGCATACAAGGCTGCCGCAGGCTGAACTACCTACACAGGCCTCAACAGCAGCCAGAGTTAAGAACATTGAGGTGCCCAGTACATAACCAGGGCGGGAAAACAACCACAATTCGCATTGCTGCACAGTGGTAGGGGTCTTTCCCGGAAGAGAGTGCGGAGGCGGCAATCACAGGGCACACCCACACGCCGGACCCTGCAGAAGAGTGCGTCAGCCCCATAAAGGAGATCGCGATCACTTGATGGACTGCTAATATAACGGACAACAGAAGCGCGAGAGGGGCAGTGCAACCTGTGCAGGGGGGGCGTCCTCCAGACCCCCAGAAAGATCACAGCTGTGGAGCGGAATACACAGGCGCATGTCATAGCGCTCCACTGAGTCCCTTCTGCTAACAGAAACTCCTAAACGGCAGCAACCCTGAATATGAAAGGCAGAGATGACTCTGTGTGCTTCCCATGAAGGCTGAAGAGGGTACAGGCAGTGGATAGATCCCCGAAGAGATCGCTGAGGCCTTGGTGACGGGGACGGCTTGGGGAAGTCTGGAAATTTGCTTAGAGCGGCAAGCAGCCACAATAAAATGGAACAGCCTTCTGTATTACATAACCAGCAGGAGATAGAGGAAAGAAAGCAGAACTTGCCCAAGAGCATGATGAGAACCCAAAAGAAAAGGGAATTTAGTGTCCTCAATGTAGACGCCCCTGGGGCTCAGACTGATGATGATGAGAAAGTGTTGCAAATGAGTAAAGACTCTACTCCCAGGAGGCCAACGTTGACAGACATCATGCAAGTGATTACAACCTCTAGAGAGGCTCTGGAGGGGAAAATAGATGCAATAGGCACGGATCTGAGCCTATTAAAAGATGATCATCGGAAGCTCAAAGAACTGGTGCTAACCACTGAGAAGGAATTGGATGGCCTCCCAGCACAGATGACCGCAATGCAAAAGATACTCTCAGAACTGGAAACTAAAGTCAAAGTGTTGGAAGTTCGGGCTGAAGATAGTGAGGGAAGATCCCACAGATATAATATTCGAGTAATCAGAGTGCCCAAAAAAGCTGAGGGGTGAATATGGTCTGTTTTTTGGAAGACTAGCTTCGAACAGAAGTAGCCCCAGAAGGGTTGTCATCCTTCTATGCTCTGGAGAGTTCCAGCACAACTGCCTAGACCTGGGGCCCCTCCTAGACCGATAGTGACATGTCTATTACATTTCTGGGACAGAGACTATATCCTACAGCAGTCCCGCCAAAATGCGGATTAAAAATTGATAATAACACAGTTATGATTTTTCCAGACTTTACCAGGGAAGTCCAGCGCAACAGAGCATCCTTCTTAAATGTTAAAAAGAAACTCCGCCAGTTGCAACCACTATATGCAATGTTGTTTCCTGCGCGGCTCAAAGTAGCAGACCCTGCGGGACCATGATTCTTTGCCACACCCCAAGAGGCCTGGGAATGGCTGGACACATGACGACCTCTTGAGCGGGACAACTCTTCAACGGACTCACCTCAACAGAACCGTTGCAGCAATAAATTAGGGTCCAGAGCACCATCTCCTAGGGAGCTTAGTCTGGGACGGAGAAGAGTGTTACAGGCGGTAGCAAAGCGTAGCCCAAAAAGTTTCAGCCCCACTTCAAGTTAAAGGGAGCTGGATGTGGAAAGATCATAAGCTTCGTCAACTCCTAGTGACAATGATACCTCGGAGACAGAGCTGCCAGAGATCACTCCCCAGACGGCGGATGATATTGTTTGATGACTGGGGCCTGACTTTCCAAACAACAAACTCCTGGGATTTGATATAGCCTTCACGGACTGGTCAATTACGATCCGATCAATGATAATTAAGTTGTACTGATGACGTCTGGAATCTTACATAAAACCCAATAAAGTTTGTTTAAAAAAATAAATAAATCAGTATCTTTTGGCCACCAAGCAAATGCAGTCAAATCATATGTTCCATTTTACATTATTTCATTCTGTTCAGCATCAGGTATATTTTTCTTCCATGCCAATCTGAGAAGTGTGTTCAATTTATTTTTGCAATGGACTGTGAACCCTTATTACGAGTTAGGTGGCCTAACGGACAGCCGAATCCGTGGTGACTGGTGGTCCGCCCGCCACATTAAGACTGTGGTGGTTGGACCGCCACGGGACCACTACTGCAGTCAGGGATCCATGATTCCTGCTGGTGGTGTAGCAGCATATAGGAGTTTCCTCACCCCCACACTTTTTATGACAGTGCGACCGCCATGAAAAGTGTGGCAGTGAGGAAACAAAGGGGACCCTACAGGGCTCCTAGTTGACTCTGCGCCATGTGGTGAATGCAAGGGGGCACAAACTGTGCCCTCCTGTGTGCATGCACCCCCAGTTACTGCAGGCCATGGACTTAATAGTCCATGCCCTGCTGGAACTGCTGTTGACACTCCCATTGCAGTGTTTTTTTCAAAGGCACCGCAGTGGGACCGCCAAAGAACCATTTGCCAGAGTAAAAATAAGCCGTACTCTGGCGGTTGGTCTTTAATGGCTTTCGGGTCTCGGAGCGAGGCAGCAACGTTGAGACATCCAAAGTCATAATTAGGCCCTGTGTCTTTTTGGTCTTTAGTAGACATAAAGCTCATGCATGTGGTTTGCTGAATTGTATTGTTAAAAATTTTCTCTGGGAATTATGCTTGCTCCAAGAAGAGACGCTGTACCATTACTTTTGCCAAATACTTTTTTATCTATATTTGTTTTTTTTAAATATAAATAATATTGGATTACAAGTGAATCAATTAAGTGGGCAGAATAAATGAACCTGTGATTGGTAACCAGGTTTTTAAAGTCGTTTTGGTTCCTGGGACAAATAAAAGCAGATGGGGCATACCTTTCATCACTATTGAAATATGGGAAACTACTGTAAACTTCAGAGGCTATTTTTGGATGGGGTCTAACAATGCTCCCATCGTATATAATTTCATATTTGTCAGGACTGTTTGATTTATGGATGTAATGTGGTCCAAAATGATGACACACCACAGCTCCTGGTGATTTTCTGCATTTATTTGTGGATCTTTGCTGTCTAGTGAGGCAGAGAAGTTCAGTCTTGCCATCAATTCTTTAACAGTATTTGTATCCCATGAACATGCAAAGGGGCGAGGAATTATAATGTCCCCTAGAGATATTTTCAAAATATAGGAGATTTTAATCATTATACTCAGACCTATAATCTGATAAGGATCCTATTTCCAAACAGCACCGCTTAGAACAGGATAAGCAGTGAGGTTCGCAGCAGGGTGATCCCAAAAGGCTGTGTGATTATAAAAATGCAGTTGCAAATCCTGAACCACAGGAAACAGAACTGTCTCATTAGAAACATTGGGGCTGATTACGATCGTGGTTATAGGCACCTCTGCTGTGCTGGAGGTTGCGGAAAACATCCATTTGCTCACTCCTGCGGCAGTCCTCACTTCCGCCATATTACAATGGGCACAGATAGCCCCTTTCCCGTCTGCCACGGAGTTTCGGGATCAGCCAGAATTTTCCCTCTGTAACAGTGGCGGAAGGAGCCAATAGAGAAAGAGGGCCGTGAGGAATGACGTTACGACCGCTGGACAAATCACGATGCCTCAAACAGCCCATCAGAATGCAGCGGAGAAACCGGGCACTCGGGGACGGTGGAAGCACAACTGCGGAGATAGAAACTCAAATTCAGGGCACCTCAACACATTCCTGACCACCATGGATCCAGCTCTACAAGCCCTTCCGTTGCTGTACCTGATCCACTACCAGCAGATAAGAATCTGCTGGGGTCAACACCACATGTAAGTAAATGACAACTGTTGTGCTGCAATACGTTTCCTGTCTACATCAGACACCCTGGTCGAGACAGGAACATATCCCCCAGTGTGCTTACACATGTCCTGCTAGTTAGAAATTAGCTCCTCCGCATCGGGGTCACCCATCAACATAGTAATCACTGCAAGGTCACGGTCTTGTCACCGCTTCGGTGAAGCCGCAGAAAAGCCCGCCCACAATGTAGTAGGAGTCCAGGCAGGGCCGGCGCTAGTCATGGGCAGTGTGGACAGCTGTCCAGGGCCTTGATTTCAGCCTATCAGCATGGGGTCCCGCACTGATCATGTGTCCTGTCGTTGCCCATCTAACCACAAAAAAGGTGTCTCCTTGCAATTAGGCTCCATGGGTGGGGTACCCTCCCCTGGCCTTCCAGGGATGGTGCCTGGAGGCCTAGGGGAGGTGACCATTCAGAGAATTGCTGGAAGCCCAGTGTCCAGCATTTTAGCGCCCCCACATTTTCAATTCTTACAAGCAATTCAACTCTTACAACTCTTACAACATTTTCAACTCTTACAAGCAATTCTCACACCTATCCACTGAAGGTGTGGGAATTGCTAGTGGGCTTAAAGTAAAAAATGGGGGGGCGTCAAAATGCTGGACACTGGACGTCACGCAATTTCTCTGAATAGTCTCCCTGCAAGGAATCAACTATGTAAATTAGAGGGGCCTCACACATTCCCTTTAGGACCAGGGCCCATGAAATTCTATTACAGGCCCAGACTCCATGGACGTAATCCAACACAAGCAAGACCAACATCACAACACCCACAGCGTAACATAAAAGAAACACCACTCAGCACAACATATCTGCAGCAAGAATGCATGTTAAGATACACAGTCTACAGTGATATCTCCTTAAGGCCATCACCAATCGAATAGGGACATGAGTGTGGGGTGAGGCAATAGTCCCTCCTAAATTACTGAAGTCATCATTGCACACAAATAAGGGCCTGTCCACATACAATGTGTAACAAAGGAGGGCAGATCAAGTAGTGTGTGTGTATGTGAACTTCACAGTAGGCCAACAAGGTGTTGGAATGAGTCAGTGAGACCAGGTAGATGACACAGCATATTACACACCACTGCCACAAAAACACACATCAGACATTGAAAGGCCCATCATACAAAATGGCAGACCATATCACACAATTACATCCCATACCATGCAACACAGAACAAAATTCTTTACTCAAACAGAAAACTCAAAGTAAGCACCACTGTGCATTTCACCTACAAGTGTACTGCTGAAATAAATGACACCATGTGAGTATGTCTAGTACATCAACAACACTGACTACACTGTCAACTCACAGAACACCCACACACCATCACTCTACCTCAACAAAGGGAGCACCAACCACTAAGTAGTGAATGAATGCCAAATTGTCAGGAAGAGTCCATCTTGACAGCAGGAAACTCTGACCTGACCTTCAGGACAACCAGCCTCCTCACACTTGCCTTCCACTCATGTGAATCAAAGTGAGTAAATTAAGAAATGAAGAGTCACTCTGCAGATTAACAACCACGGAACTGTTCACACTGCATGTCAATTCCCTCAGACAGATCACACACTGGAACTCAGCCACATACACATACCATAAGTCAGCCGCAATGTATGACAATAAATAGACTAGCCTAAAGTGGAGTACACAGTGCAGGAAAAACATGGAGCAAGCCACATAGCATTTGTACGTGACATGCAAGAGGAAGAACATATCACACTACACTTAGGCCATCAAATCAGACATGGGTGGCACAGTGATTGAAATTGAACTAAAGTAACACATGTGCAATATCCCTGGGATATAGCAATGCAAGCTATGCATATGCCCAGGAAGGATAGGAAGTGTCAGAAGCCATACAGCGACCAGACACAGATCTGTGTCAACTACCTTGATATGTGTATGCCACCAGCACAACACACATGGCTCATTATCACACTCCCTGACTGTCAAATTAAAGTATGACTTCACACATACCCCTCATTTACCCATCTCACACCTGCAACACTCAACACCTGTGAGAAACATAGATAAAGGTGCCATTAAGGTCCTGCAAGTTTCCTGACAACCAATCACACACCCTGCTGTGTATCTACAAATGTCAGAATCCCACTCAGGGATGTCTGAACCAATGCTGATCAAAAACCAATAGCAAACACAAATCTCACAAACAACATCCAAAGAAGTCCAACAAGCTCAGCCATGTGCAGGCCAACAGTGGATAGGCAATGTGACCCTAGATAGCACAGGAATACACAACATTTTCATTCTGGCCAAATGCACAGACATCATACCCCAACCCAATCAAAAATGCATTATCAAATGCCAATCCTGAACACTAACTGAGATCAATAGGGCATATCTACCAACACAGACATAGACACTACACCAGTTACCAAGTGAGTATGGTGTCAATGTGTAGCACAAGCATGCACATGCACACTCCTAACAAGTGACAGGGCAAATATAGGAGGACATAGCACAATTGTGCACTCAAAAGTAGCTCATGAACAAAAATCCACATTGCTGCATGTGACATTCACATAAGAAAGGCACACATCTGAATGTATTAAAATGCACAAACTACTCACACACAATGCCATGAAAATAGAACTTCACACACACACATGGACCTGTTAGTAGAAAGAGCCAACACAGGCCAAACACTGCATGCATCAACAACAAATACACAACATACGCACATACCAATTCATCACATAGCAAAACTCCGCTGGGAAATGCACACCAGGCAAGTACAAGGCAACATACACTGACAGGAGTGCATGCACAGTAAGCAGTGTGTGAACACCAACAAAACCAGTATCACACATATCTGAGTGCTCCACCATGAACTTCTACACCACAAATCATCACAGGCCACAGATCACATCACACTCAGGAAGGGTAGCAGTATCTCAGTAAACAGACATACACCTTAGCTATCACCCACAGCTGCACAACTCAGGAAAAGCCAGATGCATCCAACATGACTAGTTGACTGTGCTGGTCAATCATATGCCCTGCACATGAGCAACCATGACTGCAATCAAGTAGAAGAAAATACCACATAACAAATTGTGAAACTGTCCTGAGTGGCACATTGGTCCTGTACACAGATCATCCTCCCACACTGTAATGTCACACTATGAAGTGGTGGGGAGGGTCACACTGGCAAGGCATGGGGTGGAAGATATTAGACTGAAGTTATGTGCACATCAGTATTGGACAGGTGATGAGTGTACAGTGCAAAAACACAGAGAGGAGTAACTCACAAATTGTAGGCATCAAAAGTACCTATATGGGATGGTATGACTCTTCATACCACATACCTGTCCCAAAGTGTTGTCAAGTGACAGCAATGTATGAGAAAAGTCACATATGAGGTCAGTTTGCCTTAGCAGGTCAGCACAGTGAGCACAAACTTAAACAAGAGCCATGGCTGATCAACAAAACACCAAGAACAACATGTGTTTGCCTGATTACATGTTGTAGCTGATTGAGTTGGGTATGACTGTTTATGGTTTGGGAATGAGTCAGTGTTTGATAGAATGAGTGAGTGATTTGTGTGCCAATTTTTATTGCTTTTTGTGTCCCTGGACTGATGTTGTACCATTCTTTGATTCTTATTTATGAAATAATGTATGTCTTACTGAGTCATTTAAAATGTGTTATATTTTTCTATGAAAATAAATAAGTGAATAAATAACTTGAGAATCTCGAGCTGTTCTGTGGGCGCTCTCTACTTGCTGCTGGAACCCTTTCGGGTCCTCTTAAAGACTGGGAACTCCCCTTTTCATGTTGTTCTTGATATATTTTGCCCTGATGGGTTGTTCCCCCTCCCTTTATCCTGTTTAGGCTTCAGGGTCCCTCTTTTGTTCTTACACTGATCAACAAAACACAACACAGACATTGCAGTAACACACTCTGCATACACACAGCTGACAGCAACAACAAGTAGGTATACCCCAGGATTTCAAGGTCACACCGACACACTGCACAGTGCTCAACCTACACCTCCTACATGTGCCGACAATCTGAAGCACATGTCTGATAATGTAAACAATCAGGCACTCATTACCTGGATAATTCATGTGTATAGGTGTCATATGCAGGGGCACATACACCTCAACACTTCTGACAATGACAGGCCAATCACACTGTATGACTACTCAAGTGCACATATTTAAATGAACCCAAGTGACTATGAAGACAGGCCATCACAAGATGACTACACTTCTACACTGCTGTTCACACATCAAGAAAGATACCACAGATATGACGGACCCTGTCCTCCCCGCAAGTTATCCTGTGGCTAGAATTCTCTTTCTCTTCTGTTGTGGTACTGCATCTGAATATGACATGTCTATAAAATTGGAGCACTAACAATAGAATGATTAGGATAAGAGTAGATCATCACAGACAGCCATCATTGGACCCTCAAGCTTCAGAGTTAAGAAGCACAAAAGTGCCTGTAACCTCTGACAACCTCTGAAAAAGAAAATCAAGTAATTGCCAATATGAATGTGGCATACAGAGCATGTGTCACATGAACATATGCACATACATTGCACTAGGCATCAAAAGTGGAAAACATCAAGGCCATTGGCCAGTCCAAATTTCTAGTCAAATGGGTAACACAGTCCACTGCCATGGGAATTACCACAGCTCAAAGGCTTCAAATGTAGGCCTAGGCTGCAAATTCCGTTCCGATTGCGGAATTTGGGTAATTTCGCGTTCCGCGGAGAACGAGGAGTTGCCAAAAATTCTGAGATACGCGGCTTCGCAGAATTTTTTGCTTGTTCGCGCTTTCAAAATGCGTGTTCGCAAGATATTTTTCCCCGAGCATGCAAACACCATTCGCGAACAGGAAAAAAGCACCGCGAACAGGTGGAACAAGCAATTCCGCGTGTTCGCAGAACTTTTGCGTGCTCGCAGAGATTTTTTACCATTTCGTGGAGCTTTTCGTAGCGCGACTACGCAAATTCCGCCCACCCCTATTCAAATGGGCAGTCCAGGCACCACTGTGGGAGAAATGGTGTAGGGAAGGGGTCTTGGCTTTAACTTTGTCTTTAAGTTGAACTGGGAGAGGCCGATTGTTGGGGCCAGTTGGAGGACTGGACCTGGGAGGGAGAGAACTGGCTGAGGTAGAGGGATCCATGGCTGTGGGAGCCTGAGGGCTGCTTGGACTGGGTGGAGTGGTGGCACAGGGAGGTGGAGACATGCTGTGTGGAGGCACATTGGCTGAGGGTGAATGTTGAGGGCTGGGTCTCAATTGTTTGGGGATCCGATAGCCCACAAGTGTCTTGGCCGGAGTGAGAAGTGAGGTAGGCACAACAGCCTCACTCTTCCCCAAAGGTGTAGCAGGTGCAGGTGGCTCTCCCCGTGTAGATTTGCTAGACCTGGTGGTACGCTGGGGGTGGCCTTGCCTCTTCCCCTGCATCCCTTGTTGTTGAGGTTAAACCCTCACTTTGCTCTCTTGTCCCTTCTTCACAGGAGTGTGAGTGGGAGTCAATGTTTTGGGTGAATCTGCCATCGGAATGTGTTTGGGTTTAGTTGTGGCAGGCACCAGTTTCACAGCAGACAGGGCAAGTGTTTGTGGGTCTTTGGGATCAGGCGCGTGGATGGGAGAATTTTGATGAATGTGATGTTGAAGCCTGCTTTTTGCCCTGATGCCCCTGAGTGTCATGTGATGGGCTTTTTGTTTTGCGCTCATGTGTGCCCGTTTGAGTTGTGGTAATGGTGTCTGTGGTCTGGTACGCTTAGAGTGCTGCTGTTGTGTACTGCGTGTGGATGTCTGGGTGCCTGAGGGCTCTAGCGTGTGTGTACTCTCATCAGGTGGTGCCCCTGGCAGGGTGGTTGCTGAAGGGACAGGAACTGGACTGGGAGCTTGGGACTGCTGAATGGCTGCAGTCACTGTGGAGGGCAAAGACTGGACAGTTTGTTGTTGGCCACCCACATCAGAATTAATGCCCTCCATGAACGCAACAACCTGTGACAACATGTTGCCATGATCCTGGAGGGAATTCAGGAGAGCAGTCTGACCCACACAAAGCTGGCACAAAATGTCTACCGCCTCCACACTGAGGGCAGCAGTAGAGACAGGGGCAGCGGCAGCGGTGCCTGGGAGGAAGGAGACTCTACCCTTATTAGGGCTGCTTGCAAGGACAGCACTTGCGGGAGCATCCAGGAACGTGGGCACTGGACGAGGTGTGGCAGAAGAAGATGCAGATCTTGAACTTCCTGTGCCCACCAACACAGAGGAGTCAACCCTGAAGTTGGAGATGTGGAGATTGGTGCTTCTGGGCAGGAATCATCCAGTGCACTCCTGTCCCCATCTGAGGCGCTGGTCCCCTCAGTGTCACTGAACTCCTGTGTGGCACTTGTGTCAGTAGCTTCCCAAATGGTGTCAGTCCCCCGTCCTTCCCTGCCCTCGGTAGATGCTGCAAGAGACAGACATAGCGTCAGTATAGTCCGATACTCACAAACATCATATGCAAACAAAGCACCAAACTTTAAAATTAGACTCCAATGTTAAACTCCTCCATGTACTTTCAGAATATTCTACATTTATGCAATTATCCGATGATGCATGGAAATATGCATAGTTGATATTAATGCTCCATGTTGCGTTGACACAGCCAAATAGCCGGGCCTGTGCCTCCCTGTAACCACACATACAATTGTCTGTATGCATACCTACGTGCCTGTAGGTGAGATAGCCATACATCAAAACATGTTGTCTCAGTCACATATGGACTCTCTTTAAGGGAACACCACAGATACAAACTCCAATATGTCCTTTTGAAGGGGCTACCTGATATCCACCATGTTCGGCTTCTAAGCACAACTACAGTTGTCCATTGGAGTCAGCTGTGTAGATGTCACAATTAATCTGTTGTGCACAGCACACATATATGAATGCACACTAACATGATACTCATTGCAGTTCACTGCCAGTTGATGTCTATGACACTCACACTGCAGCATATGTCACAAGGTCACATCTTATCTGCCAATGAAGTGCCAATGAGCACCATTGCATAATGTAGTCACAAACACAAAGCACTATAGCATGAGAATGAGAATTTAATGCAAGGCCTTCATATAGTGTGACATGTCACATACCAACATGTCTACACGTCCCTGACAGTCCCTCATTGATCCAAGGCAGGATTGTGTCTGCTGTTGATGATGAAGTTGGTGGACTCTATAAGGACAGCTGATGTGTGGCAATGCCTAGGGTCTGGCATATGACATCCCTATGTTGTGCTGACTGATGACATTGAGGACACATCAATGTGCCAATAAGTCACACACTGATGAAAAGCATTAGCCACATTCACTGAAGCACAAGGACACCCCTCCACAAAGCACACATACTCATGACTGACACTCCATAGTGCCTTAACAATTTCATAATAGCCATCCCAGTCATGTTGCTATGCGCACAAATGGCAAACGTAAATTAGCTCATGCATCACTGCAATCATCACCCTCTAACCTTTCAGCACACATGTGTACTTGCTGTCACTATGGCAGGTAATTCCATCATGTCATGCCATGCAGCTAATATTGGGCTAATATACTTTTAAATGGTGCTGTCCTTTTTATTATTGTGGAAAAAGGCACCCCTGGGACAGGTGTGACCCTTATCAACTCGCTGCTCCCTGAGTCCACATCTGTGCATGTCTGTAGCCACTAACACATCATCACATGAGCACACTATTGAGCTAGCCACACAGCGCCCACAAGCACGACAATTGTCCTGGGCTACCCACTTCACACAATGAATTACCCTGTGTAGGGGGTATTGGTGCAGACAATATCCATGCAATGTGAGTTTTAAAAATTTCAAGATGATTAAATATGACAAGGTTCATGGGTTGTTGACACATGAGAAACAAACTGTTGTACACAAGCATAACAACTGCACTCAACACAGAGGCCACTTAGAAGCCACTGCATCACACTAGAGACATCACAGAGCTCCGCACTGGCTCAGGGTTGGGATTCATGCTGTCACTCACACACAAAGTCACACTTTGCACAATACTCACCGCCAACTTGCTGCTGATGGGCCCTTAAGCGCCCATCTAGCTCTGGCTGTGTCACTGCCAAGATGCAGGACATTGGTGGTGTCATGCACCAACCTGTCACTTCGAGGGAGCACCCCAGCGTAATCTCTGCCATGTTTTTGCTCAGCCGGCAGATGTCATCCAACCTCCTGTGGCAGTGTGTATGCCGTCAGTTGGAGACACCCAGAGACCGCACCTTGAGTGCAATGGCTCTCCATATGGCCTTACTCTGATGGACCTAAAGCTGCAGGCATGGGAGACAAGAAGAGGAAGTTTCTGTGATACTGTGTTGTGTACCACTGTGTGTCAGTGCAGAAGCATGAACATACATATCACACTAATACATCAATGGAGAGCAGAGCCCATTCAGCAAGACACAGTACACTTGGATCAAATAATATCATAGCAATGAATACATGTATGATGATGGACACACTACATGGCCATCACATACACATGCAGAGTGCCAGCACAGAAACCATTGTAAAAATGGCCCTCATCTGTGATGCATAATGTGAGTGAGCATGACATACAATACAGTGGAAATGATGTGTTGTGACAGATTCATTGGGTCCTTTTAACAACGTCGAGGCAGGCTATGAGATGTTCTGCCCCTGGATTACTCGGGCACTAGACTAATTTATTCCGGTGAGCTGGTTCAAGGGTCACTCTCAGGAGTCTAGCCCTTGGTACAATGACGGCCTGACTACATTGAGGAAGTCGTGTAAAAGAAAGGAGCGCGTATGGAGGAAAGATTATGACCCTGGAAGAAAAGCACATTATCTGGCTGAACTTAAAGCATATCATAGAACCATTTGTAAGACGTGGGCGGACTACTACGCCACTGAGATTAAATTTAGCCCTAATCCTGCCAAATACATTTTTTAAATCTTAAAAGATCTTAGTGCCAAGAAGACCTTGGTGCCTATAACTACTTCCGAACTCCAATGTGAAGAACTGGCCTCCTTCTTTGTGGCGAAAGTACGAGCGATCTACCGGTCCTTTCCTTATTTGATCACCTCCTGTACTTATACTCCTTCTAGACCATGGCTGACCTCTAGTCTTGCGGCTATCCCGGAGATTTACTATGAGGAACTGAGTAGGCTGAGTGTGAAAATTAAATCTGGCTCTCCTGCCGACCCTCTAAAGCCTGCTCAGTTTAGGGACTCCTCCTTGCTCTGTCTGACGCCTTTGCGTCAGATAATTAACTCCTCCTTTTCATCCGCCATGGTGCCGGCACAATGGAAACAGGCTTGGGTCTCTCCCATTCTCAAAAAACCAACCTTAGACTTCACTGAGTCTGAGAATTTTATGCCTATTTCTCTTCTTCCCTCGGTGGCGAAGATTACGGAGGCTCATGTCAACATCACACTCACCAACTTCTTGTTCTCCAATAGCATTCTGGATGCAACGCAACATGGCTTCCGCTCTGGTCATAGTACAGAGACTACGCTCCTGGCTATGACTGAACACCTACGGACCATCCTCGATTCTGGTCAAATGGCGGCACTGATCCTGCTGAATATTAGTGCCGCCTTTGACACGGTCTTGCACAGTGTTCTACTTCAACGTCTGGAGGAGGCAGTCATTTCAGACCTGGCCCTGGAATGGTTTAGATCTTTTTTGACTGGAAGATCTTTTTGTGTCTCCACCCCTCCATATCCATCCCAGGTGCATTCCATTGAGCAGGGTGTCGCTCAGGGTTCGGCGCTGAGTCCCACATTGTTTAACCTTTATGTTCAGCCACTAGCTGCCGTCGCCAGGCAGTGGGACCTTTAATGGTCTCATTCGCTGACGACACGCAGCTGGTGGTTGCACTGACAGAAGGCTCTACCCTGAATGTCTCCAGGTTCAGAATCGGCCTGACGGCAGTGGCGGTCTGTATGACTTCCAATTGTTTGCAATTAAATGTTTTGCTAGTCGGCAAGAACACTGACTTGTGGGGTGACCATTGGTGGCCTAAGGCTCTGGGCAAGACCCTGGAACCTAAGAAGGAAATCAAGAACTTGGGGGTGTGGATGGACTCCTCTCTTAGCTTCTGCATCCACACTAAAAAAGTGGCTGGCACATGTTTTTTTGCCTTTTACGAGGTCTTAAACCTATCCTGAACTTTTTTGACTCGTCTACTCGTCAGCTGATAGTCCAGTCGACTATTCTTTCTCGCCTGGACTACGCCAGCTCCCTGCTTTTGGGAGCTAACCAAGCTGAGATTATCCGGATGCAGCGTATCCAAAACACGGTGGCCTGAGCCTTAGTAGGACTTCCTCAGTTCTGTTCCATCGCCAATACCATCTGGAGACTTCATTGGCTCCCCATGACAGAGCAGATTCAGTTTAAGACGTTGTGCCTTTCTTTTAAGATTTTGAAATTTGCCACACCCAATCTGCTCTGCAACTTGTTGACCCCGTATGTTCCTCCCCGTGTACGGCATTCTCCGGGAAAGCACCTGGTCACGATTCCCCGGGTGAAACACTGTCAAGCGGGAGGACGTTCCATCCACTACCCGGCAGCTAAATTGTGGAACTCGTTACCGGTCCACATACAGGATCTGTAATGTCTGCTGGACTTCAGGAAGGCTGTTAAAACACACCTTTTTCCACTAAAATAGCTTATTCTGGCCGTTCTATGTTGAGCTTCCAGCCGTAGCAATCTGTTCTTTTTCTGTTACTGGAAGCGCCGGGACGCCCTTTTGCTGGGGCAGCTGAGCATTATACAAGTTGCTATAACATAACATAACATAACATAACATAACGTGTGCTCATGACGGCCAGTAGCCGTCAGAACATTGCCGTTCCGCCCACGCGCGATTAATTCCCCGCCTGCGAAGGGCAATTAATCAGTGGGCGGAGTTCTGACGGCTCCCGGCCATCATGAGCCCACGCCCACTGTGATTTATGATGGGTGGGACCTGTCATAAGGACCTGAGTGCCACATCCCACCCCGCCCCCATCCACACCGCGACGAAATTCGCACCGCGGCGAAGGGGTTACATTAATATTTTGTCTTAAGTTAGTATTTTGTCTTAAATTAGTATTTTGTCTCAAATTAGTATTTTGTCTTAAGTTAGTATTTTGTCTCAAATTAGTATTTTGTCTTACGTTAGGGGATTTTGTCTTAAATTAGGATTTTGTCTTAAGACCAAAATTTAAGAAAAAATTCTGATTTAAGACAAAATCCTAACTTAAGACAAAATACTAACTTTACTACTAATAAATGCCTTCTGGTAATACCAAAAGTAGTTAAGTTTAGGATTTTGTCTCAGATTAATTCTGTGAATTGGCCCCACTGAGATTAAACGTGGGCCATCACAGAAATCACATGCATGTAAAATATGAATTGAGAACCAGTGACTACACATGCAAGACTCAACACATCATGGAATCAATAGAAGGATGACATGTCCACCTCACATTTATCTGATTTGTCATAGGTGAATTACCACCAAGAGTGTTACACTCAGGCATTGTACTCTTGTGCATAATGGACCCATCTCTATAGGGTCAATTTGAAAACTGTACACACATTATACAGTACCCTCTGGCCCAAATACATTTGCAATGTCACAAATGAGCATATGAACACTTAATGGACTATGACGTCACGTCATACTACTGCACAGTAACATCATGTGAGCATTCTGAGCACTCTCAAACGTTTACTCAGACACTTACCTGTACATCTGGAGCACCATACAGCCTACCATACTGTGAAAGGACCTCATCCACCAGGAGTTCAAGCTCCTCTGAGGTGAAGGGACGGGCCCTGATGTTCTCAGTTCTCGCCATCACTGGGTCCAGAATACAGGAACAGGAGCAGTTGGTGGTGATGAATGGCAGGCAGCAGTGTCTGAATGCAAGTGACATGTGTGGCTCTCCCACTTGAGTTGTTTCAGTGGTACTCTGCTGATGCAATTGGTCTGAATAGTTTGCATTTTTTAATTGTATCCAATGACCGGGATCACGGTAGCAGAGCACGCCTACGCGATCGCAGTTTCCATTGGCTGCAATGGCCTTGGTGGTGTCACACCGTAGGGGCCAGCTGGTCTCTACCACAATCCTGCATCATTCATTTATATCCAATGACTGGAACTGCGGTAGCGGAGTACGCCTACCGTGAGTTTTAAAGATGTATTGCCCTACTGCGATGGCGGAGCACTTCTACCGCATCTTTGGACACATTGTGCTATTGCATTGCCACTTGACAATTCCCTGCACTGATCACGATGCATTTACACTTTCATGTTGCACCTGGTTGTAAAGTGAATTGAGAGTGTGACATTAAACTCAATGATGCCCACACATGTCATGTCCGTACACATGAGAACATGCATTGCCATGTACTTCCTCACATGTCAATTATGATATTTGTGTGCATGTACACAGTTTTGATGTGTAATGTAGTCTCGTTTTTGTGATCATGTCAATATGTTAAATGGCTACTCAACCCACAGCAATAATGGACTGACCACATTATGTGCCCATATCACTGTGTACAGTGCTGTATTTATCCTGATAGTTGACCAGCTCACACACACTGTACTCATTGTGTACAAATGTTGTGCATAGTGATACTAAAGCAAGGAGGTGTTGTAGGTAAAGCAGCTACATAGAAATCAGGAATAATCCTGTTCGCCACATGTGGTGTTTCAGCTACACCCAGGGCTGGTGACACAAGATGTAGGAGTGTACCATTAAATATTCACATAGTCTATATCTGATATGGACGTAGTTAGCATGTACATACTGACCACATATATGACTACATGAAATCAAGGTGTCTGTGCATGTGATTTGTGCATGAAGCTGTTGTTACAGTCCTGTCAATTTTGGTGCTGTGTTAGTCATTTGGTAAGATGGTTGCCACATCTTATCTGTGTATTGTATTTACATGTGTCCTCTTTCATTATACGTAGGAGATGACCAAATGTGCATCAGCCTTTCCCAGTGCTGGCAAACATGGAGGATGAGGACATCATAAGGAAGTTAGGTCTGAATCCCCTTACCCTTCAAGAGCTGTGTGCTCAGTTGGAGCCCCATCTGAGGCCTCACAGAACCTATCCAACCGCTTTGACACCAACAGTTACGTTGATGGCCGCACTGTATTTCTTTGCTACTGGTTCGTTTCAGTACACAGTGGCCATCACCAGTGGGATCTCTCAAGCTATGTTCAGGATGGTGCTGCATGATGTGCTGTCCGCAATGTTGACCTGCATGGACCGCTACATCCACTTTCCAAGGAGACATGAATTGGCAGATGTGAAGGGTTATTTTTATGACCTTGGACACATACCTAATATTGTTGACTGCACACATGTTGGCCTATTTCCACCACATGCATGTGAGTACATCTACCACAACAGGAAGCTTTATCATTCCATTAATGTGAAAGTGGTATGCCAAGTGAATATGATCCTCTCCCATATCTGTGCCAAATTTCCAGGTTCAGCACATGACTCCTACATACTGCGTAACAGCATCATCCCACAATTGATGGTAAATCTGCCTCCGGAGCGTGCCTGGCTTTTTGTTGAGCCTGCTGAGTCAAGTAGTGTGCTGTATGTGTGACATGCTGTTTTCATCAACTGTTTGCATTACAAGATTGGTCTGTGTATCTCACAACTAGGTGACTCTGCGTACCCCAACCGGCCTTGGTTGCTAAGCCCACTGAGAAATCCAAGGACCCCGGGGGAAGTCCGCTATAATAATGCACATGGGTGGACACGTCGTGTAGTGGAGCGTGCTTTTGGGCTTCTGAAGTCTAGATTTTGGTGTCTGGACAAGAGCGGTTATGCATTACTCTACTTTCCCCAAAAGGTGTGTCAGATCATAGTTGCATGCTGTATGCTCCTCAAACTGGCCTTGCGCAAAGATATTCCCCTTCTCCTGGACAATGATGAGCAGCAGATGCACCCCACTGCAAATCCACACATGCTCCGTGACGATGATAGTAGAGAAGAGGAAGCTCATTGACAACTACTTCACTGAGTGTAAGTGACATTGTACAACAATGACATTGTCTGTTGGCTTTGATGGTAGTGGCTAGGCATAGATGAGCTTTTTGGATGCTGGCTGTTGTTGGCTCACTGCTAATGGCTGATATGTTTGGCACAGTTTATTGTTTTCCACGTACCTCATGTCTATGTTGATGGTGTTGGTCATTGTTATGCGTAATGGGTAATGTACCTTCTTGACTAGTGGTGTGTTTTTGCTCTAATGGTATCACTTGACAAGTAAATGTCATTCTCTTGTTTCTTTCTAGGTTCCGTCACCCTATAAATGCCTCGTCACAATCAGAGCTTGTGGTACATTGGAATCTGAGTTGACATTGTACATACTGTGATAGACATGGAACTGATAAAAAAGGCATAGGTGTGTAAAGAGTGTTTATTTTCAAACAGTTTTTGTGAAAGAAAAGTTATTGTTTGTGAAATTGTGCAAAGAGAGTTTTGAGTTGTCAGTGATGGTAAATGAGAGAAAAAGAGTAGTCACCACATTGATGTACTCACACAGTCCAACACACTTCTGCCATCAACCTGGCAATGTGGGTTAGGATAATTAACAAAGTCAATGTCAAGGGCAACACAAGTGCCATCATGGCTGACTCAGCGATTTGCCTTTGGTTAGTGCTTTGCCACGTGATCCTTCGGTGGTGTTTCTCAGACGTCCGCTCCTACCTCTGCTGCAGGCTTAGCAGTGTCTGAGGAGTCATTATTTTGCAGCTCATCCCTCTCTGTGGCTGCAGCTGAGGTAGTGGGAGTATCAGCAAGCTGACCACTAAAGGGGGGGTTGAGCTGTCATTTGAGCCGCATGTCTGTTCTTCAGAACACCCACAAGCTGGCCCATGAGATCCACAAGTTGGCCCATACGTGTGTCCATGGACCTCAGCAGCAGGCGGAGCTCACACACTTCTTCTACAACCTGGCCCATCTGTCCCTGGTTCTGTTCATTTGCACTAAGGACTCTTGAAACAGTGGCCAGTGCTTCTGTCTCAGTTTCTTGCTGTGATTGTCCCCCAGTTGCCCTCCCACCTGATCTGCTGACATGGACCTGTGGCGTTGGGACTTGATGCACCCGCACACTCTCTCTGGCATCCTCAGATTGTGTGGTGATGTTGGTTACCACTGAGACAGGGAGAGTGTTGCATGCAGCAGTGGGGATGATGGAGGTGGCTGCCGTAGAGGTTGTTGTAGCAGAGGTCAGCGCTGTTGTTGTCGCTGTGGTGGTGGTGATGGGAACAATGAGGACCTGAGACATAGTGCGCCCTGGCAGTCCTGAGGGGCCAGTTTGTGACTCCTCATCGGAGAAACGTAGGGAATCTGTATTAGAGATTTTATGGTCTAGGGGAGGGGGAGACAGGCTCTGCTGGTTGGTGGTGTTTTTAGCTGTAGTTGCTTGTGGATCGCCTGTTGAACAGAGATTACATTGTCAGTAATGTGCACTCCACAAGCTTGGTGTTAGGCTTTTGGATGTTACATTTGATACACCAAACATTTTAAACTGCAATCACTTGGTATGGCTGAAAGATAAATAGCATCATGAAATGATGTTGAGGTACATACATTACTTGTCCATAGAGTGACATGTAAATTGAAACCATGTGCCACGTACAATATGTGTGATTACAAGGACATATCATAATCTACCAACTTGATGGACATCAACTTTTGATAATTCATAATGTTTGTTTACTCTTCAAATGCCTCCACAACACAGAACCCCAATACCTCAACAAGAGAATCTCCTTCCACGTACCCGAGTGAAACCTCCGATCCGTCGAAACCCCACAAATCTGCAAAGCCAAAACAGGTGGAAGGGCCTTCTCCTACATCGCGGCCAAGACCTGGAACGAGCTCCCAATCAACACCAGGCACGCCCCCTCCCTGAACATTTTCAGGAAGAGAATCATGACCTGGCTCTTTGACTGAACGGAGCCGCTGACCCCTCCCCCCCCCCCCCGAGCGCCTTGAGACCTTCACAGGCGAGTAGCACGCTTAAAATTCACCTGATTGATTGATTGATGGAATCAGTTTCAGCTATGCAAAAAATATTTTGGAATGTAACACATGTTCATTCATATAATGTACTTTTGTTTGTTTGTCAGATTGACAGAGCATGTTTTGGGTTCATGTGGGCTTTCATGCTCTGTCACCTTGGCACTTATACATTGCATTCTGTGCTATGCATGATTGTGCCCTGATTTTCTTTCACATGTGACTTGGTGAGTCAAAGTGTAATTTCTGTGACAGTTACATGTGCTTAGCTGGCTGCACACTGGATGTAACCTTCAAATCTATGATGAGTTGGCCGACATGTGAGGGATGGTGTGGTCATATGGCTCCATGCATTTTGAGAAGGTTGACAGGGTGCATCCACTGACTACCTACCTGTTAGGTAACACAGTGGAGGGAAATGGTTGCCACATGGTTGTGGTTATGAGGAGTGCTCCATCTTGCTTAACTGTGGGATAAGGGGGCCTGATGGGAGTTGTAGTGCTGGCTTCCTACCCATATACACCCCTCCCTGTTAAGATGGCTACCTACCTGTATGTTTGATGAGAGCATTGAAATGCCTGCCACATGGTTGTGGGTGTGGGGAGTGCTCCATCTTGCTGAGCTGTGGGACAAGGGGCCTGGTAGGAGTTGAAGTGCTGGCTTCCAACCCACATACCCCACTCCCTGTTAAGATGGCTACCTACCTGTAAGTTTGATGAGAACAATAAAATGGCTGCCACATGGTTGTGGGTGTGGGGAGTGCTCCATCTTGCTGAGCTTTGGGACAAGGGGCCAAATGGGAGTTGTAATGCTGGCTTCCTACCCACATGCCCCCTTCCCTGTTAAGATGGCTACCTACCTGTAAGTTTGATGAGAGCATTGAAATGGCTACCAAATGGTTGTGGGTGTGGGGAGTGCTCCATCGTGCTGAGCTGTGGGACAAGGGGCCTGGTGGGAGTTGTAGTGCTGGCTTCCTACCCACATACCCCCTTCCCTGTTAAGATGGCTACCTACCTGTACGTTTGATGAGAACAATGAAATGGCTGCCACATGGTCGTGGGTGTGGGGAGTGCTCCATCTTGCTCAGCGGTGGGACAAGGGGGTCTGGGGGGAGGTGTAGTGCTGGCTGCCATTCCACAAACACCCCTCCCTGTTAAGATGGCTACCTACCTGTTAGTTTGAGGGGAGCAATGAAATGGCTGCCACATGGTTGTGGGGAGTGCTCCACCCTGCTTAGCTGTGGGACAAGGGGGCCTGGTGGGAGTTGTAGTGCTGTCTTACTACCCACATACCCACCTCCCCATTAAGCTACCTGTGAGTTTGATGAGAACAATGAAATGGCTGCCACATGGTTGTGGGTATGGGGAGTGCTCCATCTTGCTCAGCTGTGGGACAAGAGTGTCTATTGGGAGTTGTAGTGCTGTCTGCCTGTACACATGCCCCAATGGAACTATTGCTAGCTACCTTTGGGGTGATTCATAGAAAGGGAATATTAGATCTTTGAAACATGTGTTGGGAAAAGTGTGTTGTACGTAAGTGCTTTTAGGTCTAGGAAGTGTATCTATCTTTCTTGTTGTGAACGAAAGTACATAGCAGTGTAATTGGACGCATTTGTTAGTACTTACCAGCCTCCGCTCCCCCAGGTATTCCTGTGAGACTCCTGAATGCAGTGTGGCAAGCGCCTTATCCTCCCATTCAGTGAATGTTACTGGTAGAATGAGAGGGCCACCACCAGTCTCTGAGCCAGCTCATGGTTCTTGTTGGCACGCTCTTTCACCCTGCTCTTGAGGTCATGCCACCTCCTCTTGATGTCACGCAGGGTGCATACTGTGGTCCCTACTGCATTGACTTTGTTGACTATCCTTTCCCACATTTGAGTTTTTCTTACTACTGGTGTCTGTTGGACCCTGCTTCCAAACAAATGTGGTTCTACTCTGATTATCTCATCTACCATGACTGACAACTCATTGTCTGTGAATGTTGGCATTTTTTTCTGTGTCATGGTGTGTGATGTGCAAATGGGTGACAAGTGCAGGTGGGAAGATGCTGGCAGAGATGTGTGAGGTGGGTGGTTGTGATGGTGTGATGTGTGATGATTTGCCTCTCCTTTGTGTTGTGATGTTTGGCCCTTCACTTCTGGAGCTATACAAAGGATGTGGGGTAGGGAAGGGGTTTCTTTTATACTCAGCTATCTGGGTGTATCCAAATAAGGTATTCATGTCAGGTGTGTTTTCTGGCAGGACCTGGGATTTTTATTTTTTTTGGCCATGGGGATGTGTTGTTGGGGTGTGTGAAATGTTTTCGGAGCCAGCAAAATAAAATCAGCCACACTTGGTAGCCTTTCCTTTTTCCGTGTGACCACAGCGGTCTGAATGCAATAATCCTTCTGTCAGCTCTGCCATTCATCTTTTTGCACAACTGCAGCAGTCGGAAACAACTGATCATTCCGCTGGCTATGCCATCTTATCCTAATTAAGCATGGGCGAATTTTGCGAATCTCGCGTTCGCGAATTTTGCGGATTTGCGAACTCGCAATCCGCAAAATCCGCGAATTCTCGCGAATTTGCGGATTTTTTTTTTGTGTTTGCGCGGGTTTCTGCCAGTTCGCGAGCGTTTTGTACAATGTCGCGAATTGCGAACTTACCTGTCGGGTCGCAAGTTTCGCGAACTTGTTGTTTCTACGTGTCCAGCCTGTTTGGGACACTCTTCTTCATCACTGCCACTCTCTGTCACCACTGCCACTCTCTGACTACTCATGCCACCCTCTGTTTCATCACAGCACCCTCTGGTTGTCCAGTCAGTGTACATTATTGTGGCAACGCAAGCACACCTTCCCTGCCTCAAGTGACCTGAATTAATTTGGGGCTGATTAATGTGTCACAGAATATTTTTTTAGCTGGCACCTGCTTCCTTAGTGCTTCCTGATTAGTGATCTTTTGCACTTGCTAAGTGCTTTCATTGTTGCAAAACTAGTTACAACACCTTCCCTGCCCCAACTGACAATAATGAATTAGGGGCTGATTAATGGATTTGAACTTCCAGCCTGGCTCCTGCTTGTCTCCCTTAGCTGTAATTCAGGACCTTTGTGGCATATGTGTAACTATTCTGAGGTTCAGAGCAGGGTCACATAATAGTTGCAACTGGCAACTGAACTCTGGAGGGGCCCCTCAGGTAGCACTACAGGAAATGGCTACTAATGATGAGCCTGAACTTTTGAACCTGGTAAGTAGTTTCAGTTTTGCTAAGATCGTATTTCTGCAATTTTGCACTTATTCGCGGGGCGCGAAGTGTACTGGGAAGCCGCGAACTCACGCGAACAGTGCGAGCAAAATCCGCTGCTCGCGGATTTGGCGGGTGATTCGCGAATCTCGCGGATTGCGAATTTACCGAAAATCCGCAAAATCCGCGAGCGAAACGGATTTTCCGCCCATGCTTAATCCTAATTTTACTTCCCCAGGTTTTTTTAGGAGAGGAACTATGATAGCTCATATATAGGCTCTAGGGCCCTTATTTATGAGGCCTTGCGTCAGTTTTGCGCCGCCGGTGCGTCACTTTTTGTGACGTACCAGCGGCGTACAAAATGCGCCTTGTTGCGCCATATTTAAAAAGTGACGCATCTAGGTAGATGCGTCACTTTTTAAACCCCTGCGCCACATTATACCTGCGTCAGGTATAATGTATGCAGAGGGGGTGTTCCCCCGCAAAAAGCCTCGTAATAGTGACGCAGTGAAATCTATGAGATTTCACTGCGTCACTTTTAGGATGCTGTTGCGTCAAAATCTTGCGCCTGCTTCACAGCAGGCGTAAGACTGACGCAAGCCCTTTCACATGGGGCTTTCCCCATGTGAAAGGACGCATTGCTGGAGTTGCGTCACTTTTGTGACACACTCCAGGAATGCGTCACTTTTGCGCTTACATATGCGTCAGAAATACTGACGTATCTGTAAGTCCTTGCGACATGATGCGTCATTCATTAAATATGACACATCATTGGTGTCGCAAGGAGTGCGCAGTGAAAAGTGACGCATCGCTGTTTTCACGCAGCAATGCGTCACTTTTCATAAATGAGGCCCTAGGAACACAACCTTGTGTTAATGATTTGTTCAGAAGAGAAAGGGTTGGCTCAGGACTTGCAGTAAAAACTTCTTTTGAAATATATTTTAGAATGCATTAAAGTTAGTTGAATGATTGTTGATAAAAAATGTTTCCTTATTTTGTAAATTCAAAATGGATTGGTAAAATACTTTTTAATTAAAAAATAAATATGTTTTAATTTTACAAATGTTTAGCATTAACTTACATTTAGTTTAAATAATTTTATTTAATTGTACGTTATTTCTTATGTTTTTGTATTCTTAGTCTCTACTAGCATTATTTTCTATGGTAAGGTGTGGTTGGATATTTTTAGTGCTGGGCTTGCTTTGTTTTAGTAGTAACTTACATCTAAAGGTTTGGTTCTAAAACTGCACTTTGAAGTACATGTTTTAATAATGAAAAACAGAGCCGGACTGGCTGTAGCGGGCACCAGGCATTTTCCCAGTGGGCCGGAAGGGTGGGGGACGTTTTTTGAGTGGTGGGGGCTGGTTTTGCAGCAGTGCTGCAATATCGGCCCCATGTAACAAAAGTAGCAGCAGTGGTGCTGAAGCGGTCGGCAGCAGTGCTAATGCGGTGGCACTGCTACTCCTTACAACCCCCCTGGCCTAACTGAAGTGCCAGGGCTGTTTTGGGTTCCAAGTCCGGACCTGCTACAAAACGTTTCAGAAAACATACTACAAAGTGTACGTTTTGCCTAAACTTATTTGTGCTGAGTTCTCTGCCCTGATTACAGAGCCTTCGCAAATGTAAGTATAGACTTTAGAAGTAAATGTGGGAGAGACATGGGAGTGGGGGTGGGAAAATGGCCAAATTTACCACTAAGAGGCCGATTACGATCTCGTCTGGAAAGCATTCCTACCGAATATGTACTGGAATGCTTTCTGGACGACTCAGATCAAGTGAGTCCGAATGAGCGATTTGGATGTATCCGAATGTTTCCGGATATGATTCGGTTGGACTCCCATTGACTTCAATGGGAGCCTGTGTTCCGAAGTAGAACACAGGCTCCCATTGAAGTGAGGGGTGGCTGGGGATAACCTTACATCCTGTGGCAGGCACCCTCGGGTGCCTGCCACATTGTGCATGGTTGGAAAGGCAGTTCCCATGGGTACCCTCACAGGCCCGATTGGGAGGGCCCAGGGTGAAGGGGGCCCTGCTTTGGGCCCCTAAAGACAGATTCCGGCAGTTGATTTGTTCTGGAGTAACCGATTCGGAACACCTGTCCGAATCAGTCATCGTAATCGCTCTCTCGGAAAACGGGTCCATAGAGTAGTACGATTCGGCTCCGAAAGACTTGACCTGAACTGATTAGGACAGCCCTACTTGTCTACGGGCATTTAAATCTGTCATTGGGAACTGTGTACGATTCAGTTGGCAACAAGGGTTTCCATTCAGATTCGGAAAACTGGAATCAAATTCGGAGCCCGGCCGAACGGAATCGTAATCGACCCCTAGGAGGGATAAGATTAGCAAAGAGAAAGTAAAATGTAGGGAGAGTCAGTGAGGGGTTTAGGAGGGACGTCACCCAGCCACACAAGAGTAAACCAATGACATTACTCTGGGGTGTAGTTATGTAACTTAAATTTTTTTTGTAAGTTTACACTTGGACTTTGTGAATAGTGAAAGTTATAATCTTACTAAAAAGCTTACTCAAAAGTGTAAATTACCTTTGTGAATAAGGTATTGAATAGTTTGTGATTATTGAATACTAGTATACTTATTCAAAAGAGTAACCTTACTAAAAAATGTAATTTCCCTCTGTGAATCAGGTCCTTAGTCTCTAACATGTATGTTTTCAGTCCATGGAAGAGAACTGTGTGTGCTTTTGTCTAAAGTTTTTCAGAAAACATAGGAGTCAAAATGCATTAATTGTTCTAACCAGCTATATTGCGTTAGCATCTGGCTTCAAAGGATATTGAGCTTGTACCTGGGCCTCACTTTTTAAGGGAAACACATGTGGAAGGGAAGCAGCGTTTATAACGCAGACTATGCAGTGCCATTACAATGCAGGCATTACAAAGAATGCGTCATTTTCACATGCTCCATTACAACACAACTCGTTACAAAGACTTGCTTTAGGGAACACATTGTTGGATTTTAAATTCAACACCTTTCCGACTGTTGCACAGACTGGAGTTGCAACAGTAAAATATACATTTTCAAAGTCCAGCACTTTCCTAAGGCAAGTCGTTGTAACAACTTGCGTTGTAATGGAACACATGGTAACGACACGTTCATTGTAATGCCCATGTTGTAAAGGCATGGGTTGTAAAAGCATGTGTGAATACCTCATACATCCCATGTGGAAGGCACAGTATATCACCTTCAATTTGTATTTCAACATCATAAATCCTGTTTGGAGGATTTACATGGGCATCCGTCTTCTCACCTTCATGTATGATTTTCATCATCCATCGCCACAGGAAGTGACACCACTAGTTTCCAGCCGAAACTGTATTTAAAGGAAGAAGCCAAGCAGGAGGATTCATTTCCATCATCCTTCTACACAGGAAATGACATTGCTGGATTTCCCATTATCCATTTGCTACCTTCACAGACACTTGTAAACATGCAACTGTCCTCCCATTGTTGAGGAAAGCCTTTGGGGACCCTTCAATGTTTTCCAACTACAGGCTGATCTCCCTCTACCATTCTTGGTCAAGGTCTCAGAGAAATCCAACAGATACCTCACCGAAAATCTCAATAGCCACCAACTCCTTGATATCCATGAGTCTGGTTTCAGACTCAACCACAACACAGAAACTGTCCTCATCACAACCACGGATGACCTCTGCATGGCTCTGGACAGAAGAAACATGATGGCCTCCATCCTCCTGGACCACTCTGCAGTATCTGACATGGTCTCCCACCTGATCCTCATCCAGCGCCTACACAACATGGGAATCCACGGAGACAAACTCTGTTAGATCTCCTCCTTCCTGATGAGAAGAACCCAGTCAGTCAGCCTGGCACAGTACACCTTGGATGCCTGCGATCTCATCTGCAGAGTTCAGCAAGGATCCTCCCTGAGTATGACCCTCTTCAACACATATTTAATCCCTTTAGTCAGCATCATCTGCTTTCATGACATCAACATCCTGTTTTAAGCCGACAACACGCAACTCATTCTTTCCATCATGGACAAGGCACCCAGTACTTGGATCAAGTCCAATACCGGAATGATTGAAATCGCCCATCGGAAGAAGTGTAGCTGTTGGAAGCTGAACACCAACAAGACTAACATCATGATCTTCGGGAAGATCACTTCATTGTTGGACTCCAACTGGTGGCCAACAGAGCTAGGACAGACACCCTCCTCCACCACCCATGGCAAGAACCTCAGGATCGTCATTGACAGCAAACAAGTCAATGCTGTCATCGCCTCATGCTTCCATACCCTGAAGATGTCGAGGAAGATTTTCAAAAGGCTCCCAATCAGCACTTGGAAAACCATCACACACGCCCTCATCTGAGCTACGGAAATACCCTCTAAGTCAGGAGCAAGAAAAAACTAATAAAAAGACTGCAGTCCCTTAGGAACTCAGTGGCCAGAATTACTCTCACCCTCTAATGCCACATTTACATCATACTGTTGCAAGGATTTCTGCTCATATACAGAACTGTGCACAGAGACCTAGGACATTAGTGAATTGTTGTGTACCAGAAACTCACCTCAGTACCTAGAAACCCCAACCAGCTAGCAATCAGTGTCACATTAGCTCTTCATCCTATAGCAAAGTAACCAATGATTAGACAACCTAGAACATGCGACTTAGGACCATCTCAGGAATGGTAGGAAGTGAGAACACTCTTTTGTTATACTCTCATACCAGTCCACAGCAGGAGTAAAAAAGAGACACGGTAAGGTTAAAATATTTATTTTAACGACATGATCTCAAGCGCAGTATTTTAGTAAACATAAGCATACATATGATTAAAAATAATATGGTCAGCATGGTTACAACTCCATAAAATACAAAAGGAGGAATCATATTACAATGATAGTGCAAACAGGTGATAAAACGCATGGTTTAAACACTCTCCCTATATAGGAACTATGTATTATCAAACTATTAAAGGTCTCTTGAGCTTGTTTTGGGGAACCCCATTACCTGTCCGCTCAGTAAGTGTAAATTACATCTGGACCGGTTAGTCTCTCTGCATGCCTGGAATCTTCCAAGTGTGATAAATTCTGGCAAGTGTGCTATGATAAAGGCGCCAGAATCCTACTCGGCTTGCAGCTGCCAAAATGTTGTGTCTAGAATGTGTTACACGGACACGCCGATAAACAGGCTCATATGGTATGATAACCTTGGCGGTTCAGCACTCACTGTACAGACTAGGGGCACGAGGTGTGTCTAGAGATTTTAAAAAACAAACCTTTTCTCATGTATAGACCTTCGTGAAAGCTAACTTTGCAAAAACAGCTAAGCAGTGTCGTGTCCAAAAAGCAGCAAAAGGTAAAATGGCGTTTCAACTTCTAATAAGCCATCCTAACTTGACATGCACGCAAAAAGAGGCCCATAAACCATACTACAATACCACACCTGAAAGAGCTCCACTGGCTCCCCATACACAAACTAGAACAATTCGAACTCCTCACCCATACTTTCAAGGCACTACATATAAATAGTCCTGCATACCTTAACAACTGCATCTGCTTTAACAAACCTACCAGATATCTCTGCTCAACTGGACTCATACTAGTACACTTCCCATGCATATGGAAAAACAGACCCTGAGGTTGACCCTTCTCCTACATCACTCCATAAGCATGGAACAACCTGCCACTACACATAAGAGCCTCCTCCTCCTCATTTCTCGAATTCCGCAAGAAACTGAATAACTAGCTTTTCGAGTAGTTCCACTAGGACTTAGCTTTGGCCAGACTCACACCTGCTTAGGGCCAGGATACCCTCCTGGGTGATAGTGCGCTCTAAAAATCTGCATATCATAACATAACATAGTAATAGTCTTACTTCAGCATTCATCAGATTTGCTATGTCAGGATGTGGTTTATGCTGAGCTAATGTGGGTCAGGCAGCCCTGCATTTCCTAAGAGGTCAATTCTAATGTTTTGAACTACGTGGGGTAGCTGACCACCAAACCATGCTGGATGTTCTTAATATCCTAATGGGTGTCATGGCAGGGTGCATAATTAGCTGTAAGTGCCGCAGCTCTGTATGTATGAAAATTCCCAGTATTAGAAACGACACCATCAAACTCCACCCATGAGCAGAATGTGTCTCAAAGGATATGCTGCTTGTGCGTTTAAAATGAAAGTTTCAGTATCCCCGTGTTAGGGACACCTCTAGCAAGGAGATTTTGTGTAAACGGTGTCTTGAAATGTACCCCTAATGGAACAGGAGCAGCTTGTGCCATTATCAACAAACAGATTCAAAACATGAGATATAAAACTGATATCAAACGGGAATAATCTTTTGTGAGTCAGGTGCCTAACATACCCACAGCAGAAAGGAGGTGCCTATATGAGTTTAAGGAGGTTTCCAATATTAAAATGGATGATACTACTATCTATAATAATTGCTTTCGTGTCATGTAAAATTACTCAAAGATCTAGAAGAATATGCCCCACAGCAGGGCACCCAAAATTATATGTTTTCTAGATCACGAGGAAGATCAGTGGACCCTAAACCCTCTTTCATGGTAGAAAGACACATTCAAGAACACTAGGAAACAAAGGATAGATTTAAAAGACGTAATTGATAATTAAATTTGATCCAAGTGGACACAATGTGAACAGTAGCTATAATAAAAACCAAGAGATTAGTAGTTACTACGTTTATGAATAATGAGGACAGCAGACAATATTCCAACATATAGGCTGTTTAACTTAAGATCAACCCCACCCTCATATCTTTGGCTTACTAAACTAAACTCAGCACTAAAAGAAAAGCCTAATTTAAGTTTGTAAGATGATTTACACTCTCAAACCTGCTTTGAACAATGCAGTTATTGGTCATTATAATAACTGAGTCTGCTATTCTCATTTTGCTGGAAAGAAGGCTGATCAGCCCCCATGAAGTGAAAGCTGAATGCGCCTCCCCTTAGACTTCAGCGAATGTAGGTGAAGGGATTCTGCCTGGACCGTCTCCTCTCAGTCTCCTAGCATGAAGTTCCTCTATCCATTCACGCTCTGTTTCTAATTAAACAACATTTTTTGACCATTGTTGAATCTTTCAGAATAAACGATTAAAAAAAAATGGCATGAAGCCCGTAAACTTATTTTCATTCTATGAAACTGTGCTGTTTGAACTAAAATAATGAGTGAAGATTGAAATTATCAGCTTCCATACAACTTTGTTCACAATTTGACAATTATTTTAGAACAGAGAATGCAGCTCAAATTCAATAATGTGAATATATTCGAGCATACTTTTTTATCACATTGCAAGGAAAAGTGGCTGTAATCATAGACACAGTCTATATTTGTCATTCATATGTAAATGATTAACAGATGTAACCTAAAAAGGGAAAACCAAGAAGAGATAAAACTGGATAATTATAACAAGATGAGCAATCAGATCTTGACTTAACATAGGATTGGTGCATCACCCTAATCTCTAACCTAACTGTGGTGAAATGGTAGTTGGTGCAGATTCCGCCTATAGTGTTCAATAGAGTAAAGCACTCTACATACTTCAGTGAAGAACTACAGATGTTCATACTCACTTTTAATGCAAACACATATTATAAGCCCTGCCAGGGTCAGCACACATCCGTGAAAGGTACCCTCTGTGACAGGTTTACTGCGTGCAGATACCAGACTGAATTAGAGAGAAGTCTCACCCGCTCAGCCTACACACATGTAAATACATGTGTTTTCAAGCAAACACACTACAGCCTCTTCCCTAGTTCTTTAGCAGCAGATCTTAAAAGGTGTAGATTAGCAGTTATCTTCCCCAATCAATTTCAACAGAGTCAATATCAATATACTTTTATTTGATTTCATAAAAAAACCGTAAAAGGGTGGGAAAATCACCATGAGTAAAACATAGAAAGATATACGTAATTATTATTTTGTAAAAGATATAAAGGCGGTATTTTTTGTTTCTCTCTTTTTTTTGTAAAAGAATGAACATGTTAGCAAAGCTGTCTAGTGATTTCGGAGCCAAATGATCTAACGCTGCGTGAGTTGGTTAACTGGTTCTGCATTGACCAGTTCTCTTGCCGCGTTTTTTAGAAAGTTTATGGCTCTGCAGACAGTGGGATGGATGAGCCCATGAGACAGTGAATCACTGCTGCTCTACAAGTTCTTATTTGTTCCTTCCTGAAGACCTCCTGGAGGTCCATTTTGCGCGTTTCTGTTAAAGGAGGGCAAATGCATAGTAGATGCAGTAAGGACTCATCCCAAGCTCCGCACAGGTGGCATTCATTTGATTGCCATACGTATTTCCATTTCGGAGTTAGGTCCTTTGATGGGTATGACCCAAGCCTTAATAAAGTGAAAAAGTGTTTTTTCTGATGCGGGAAGTGATCTAGCAAGTAGGGTTGGGATTGCAATCTCTGGTATGGCTGCATCACGGGCCAGGCGTGTTTGTTTTTTGCGTGGGGAAGTTTTGTCTAATAATAAAGAATGCCGTTTTATGGCTTGGTTGACCTCTGATTTAAAGCCGGAGTAGGTAGGAACTGTGAGCCATGCCTCCTCTAACTTCAGTGCTGAGAGCGAGGCCTTCAGAACTTTGAAGATTGAATTTTTGAGGCTGGCTTGCTTTTCGATTTCTACCCAACAGTGGTGTGCAAGTGTGTTTTCCTCTGCCTCCCGCATCCTCCAATAGTACTTGACTAGTGTGCCTTGTCTGTCGGGGATCTGGTTTCTTAGACCATACTCAAGTCGGATTTGGGCTTGCGGAATATGGCGGAGGATTGCAAACAGTTTCTTAAAAAGTATTGATTGTTCCAGGTCCAAGCCTGTAGCGTCCTTGCCATTCAGGATTTCTGTGCCATATGAGATTGAGTGCAGGAATTTTGCTGCTATAACCTTTAGTAGGTGGCCAGTGGAGCCGCCTGCAAGCTTGTTTTTTAAGATTTTGAAGGCAAACTGCAGCTGTTTGGATTTCTTGCTACCTTGGGACTAATGAATCTTGAAGGTGAGTTTGCGATCAATTTGGAAGCCTAGATATTTATATGAATCCACCTCGGTCAATAATCGCTTGTCCAGAGCCCAAGTGAGTTTGCGATCAGCTTTATGGTGTTTGTTAAAGCGCATCACCTTCGTTTTTTGGTGGTTGATGGTCAGTTCGACCGAGGTTGTATAAGCTCCAAGTTCAGTAATTAGTTGTTGCAAACCAATTGGCGTTTGCGCCAGTAAGACGATGTCATCCGCATATTGAAGGCTGGGTATGGATGTTTTGCCAAGTTTCGGAGGGTCACATTGAATTGACCGAAGGTGCTCATCCATGTCGGCAGTGTAAATGTTAAAGAGACACGGTGCCAGCACGCACCTTTGTTTTAGCCTGTTGATTGTGTGAATCTTCTTTCTAATGCTGAGCCCGTCTCCTTTCTTGGTCTGGACCCATGTCTGGGAGTACAGATTGATTATGGCCTCCAGCAACTTAGCTGGGACCCCCCAGTTGTGCATTTTTGCCCATAGCTTAGCTCTTGAAACCTTGTCAAAGGCTGCTTTAAGGTCAATGAAGCATATGTAGAGTGGCCTTGATTTTCTGAGAGCTTGATTGGCCAGGAGGGTTACAGCGGAAATGTTCGTCAGGGTGCCCATCCCGGCCCTAAATCCAGTTTGCGTAAGTGGAATAAGGTTTTTTCGTGCCGCCCAGTCCTCTAGATCTACCAGCAGGTTTGATGCGCAGACTTTAGCCGCCACATCGATAAACGTAATCAATCTGTAATTTGAAGGATCAGAACAGGAACCCGATTTATATATGGGGCTTAGAATACATCCCCTCCAAGAGTCTGGAATCGTGTTAGAGGTTAGAATTTCTGAAAACAGAGGAGACAAATGTTCTACCCAGAATAGTGGGTTGTGCCGAAACAAGGCGTTCGGGAGGCCATTAGGCCCAGGAGCACCCTCAGATTTGATTGTTTTTAAGACTTGTTCTTTAAGGATCTGCGGAAGAAAATCTGAATCAGAGGGGGTAGTCATTTTTTGCTGGGTCTCTAGCAGTGGCTCCGTTACTTGATTGGAAGCCACAATCGACGATGCCTGGGGGAAGATTTCGTTATATAATGATTCAATGTGGGCTCTCCATGTTTCCTCCATAATGTCCGAGTTATGGTGTTGGTTCCTGTCATTTGTTTCAACAGAGCTTACAGTAAGAAAGACTCAGTTAGTGAGACTTATGGCAGAAGTCCAAAAACTAGGTAGTCCAAAAAGTGCAGAACCCATTTCTCACACCCTGGTTTTCAGAAGTACTAAAATACTCAAACTAGAAGTGCACCAGCCAGAGAGACGTTGGTTCAAAGTATTCTGTCCAAATAAAAAAATTGAATTTTCCACCTTAATTGCTACCTCTAAAATCAAAATTTGTGAAGCGTTGAAAAAGTACGTATCAGCCAATATTACTTGAGCCACAAACCTAGCTAAAGAGTTATCTCATATATTTCTGTGTAAGAGTTTGGTAAACAATTGTCTTACAAAAGTTACAGCAATTCATAGGTGAAAATAATGTGTTAGAGCCTTTCCAGTCAGATTTCAGAATGAGAAAAAGCACTGGTCCTCTTGGTTCTTGGATGATCTATGTTGCATGATAGATGATGATGGTTTCTGGCCATAATTGTGTTAGACCTCTCAGCTGCTTTAGACACCACAGATCACTCCTTCTTGATAAAATCCTTAACTTTAGCCTCGCTTCCAACCACCTTCTGCTCTATGTTCCGGAAAGCCATTTTTACCCAGTAATTTTGAAAACATCTCCCACTTAAAGAATGAAATGAAATGTGGCTTTTGTAAATTGCAAACTGTCGCTCCCCAAGGAACCTCCTGGTGCTACCAAATAATCAATCAATCAATCAGAGTACTTGTAAAGCGCGCTACTTACCCATGAGGGGTAAGTAGCTCGCTGAGGGGAAGGGGTGCCGCTGCTGCTCGAAGAGCCAGGTCTTGAGGAGTCTTCTGAAGGCGAGTAGGTCTTGAGTCTGCCGTAGGTGGGTAGGGAGGGTGTTCCAGGTCTTGGCGGTGAGGTAGGAGAAGGATCTGCCGAAGGAGGTTGTTTTTTGGATACAGGGGATAGCGGCGAGGGCGAGGCTGGCAGAGCGGAGCTGGTGGGTGGGGGTGTAGAAGCTGAGTCTGCTGTTCAGGTAGGCTGGTCTGGCATTGTGGAGTGCTTTGTGTGCGTGGGTGAGGAGCTTGAAGGTGATCCTCTTGTCGACGGGGAGCCAGTGTAGGTCTCTCAGGTGGGGGGTGATGTGGCTGCGGCGGGGGACGTTGCCGATCAGTCGGGCGGAGGTGTTTTGGATGCATTGTAGTCGTCGTAGGTGTTTGGCTGGGATTCCTGCGTAGAGTGTGTTGCCGTAGTCCAGTCTGCTGCTGATGAGGGCCTGTGTCTCCGTTCTTCTTGTTTCGGTCGGGATCCACTTGTAGATCCTGCGGAGCATGCGTAGGGTGTTGTAGCAGGAGGAGGAGACGGCGTTGACCTGTTTAGACATGGAGAGGGAGGAGTTGAGGATGAATCCTAGGTTGCGTGCATGGTCGGTGGGTGTCGGGGCTGTTCCCAGTGTGGTCGGCCACCAGGCGTCATCCCAGGCTGAGGGGGTGGGTCCGAGGATGAGTACCTCTGTCTTGTCCGAGTTCAGCTTTAGACAGCTGTTCCTCATCCAGTCCGCGACGGCCTTCATTCCTTCGTGGAGGTTGGTTTTGGCGGTGTGCGGGTTCTTGGTGAGGGAGAGGATGAGCTGGGTGTCATCAGTGTAGGAGATGATGTTGAGGTCGTGTTGGCGGGCCACTTGTGTGAGGGGGGCCATGTAGACGTTGAACAGCGTCGGGCTGAGGGATGAGCCCTGGGGGACGCCGCAGAGGATCTTGGTGGCTTCGGATCGGAAGGGCGGGAGGCAGACACTCTGGGATCTGCCGGAGAGGAAGGACATGGTCCAGTCAAGGGCCTTCTATTGGATTCTGGCTTCTAGGAGGCGGGTCTTTAGAGTGCGATGGCAGACCATGTCGAAGGCGGCTGACAGGTCCAGGAGGATGAGGGCTGATGTTTCGCCGTTGTCTAGTTGGCACCTGATGTCGTCTGTGGCGGCAATGAGGGCTGTCTCGGTGCTGTGGTTTCATCTGTACCCAGACTTGGACGGGTTCAAGATGTTGTTGTCTTCCAGGTGGAGGGCCAGTTGCATGTTGACGATTTTCTCGATGACCTTCGCTGGGAACGGTAGCAGGGAGATGGGCCGGAAGTTCTTGAGGCCCTTGGGGTCTGCCTTGGGCTTCTTGAGGAGGGCGTTGATTTCAGAGTGTTGCCAGCTTTCCGGGATTGTCGCTGTTTCGAAGGAGATGTTGATGACCTTCCGTAGTTGGGGTGTGATGGCAGTGTCTGCTTCGTTAAATACGTGGTGCGGGCACGGGTCTGATGGAGATCCTGAGTGGATGAAGTTCATGACCTTGCGTGTCTCGTTGTCATTGACGTTGGACCAGGAGGTCAGGCGGTTGGCGCTGGTGGTGTTCACAGGGGAGGTGGGGTCTGGCATAGTCGGGCGGTCATGGTGTTGAAGCTGTCATGGATGTCAGCGATCTTGCGGTGGAAGAAGATGGCCAGTGAGTTGCACAGTTCTTGTGAGGGCAGTATGGGGTTGGCGTTGGCCCTGGGCTTGGAGAGTTCCTTTACGATGCTGAAGAGCTCTTTGCTGTTGTGTGCATTGTTATCCAGGCGGTCTTTGAAGGAGGATCTCTTGGCTAATCTGATGAGGTGGTGATATCTGCGGGTGGCGTACTTGTTGGCTGCGTAATTGCCCGGATTGTGTTCGTGGAGCCATATCTTCTCCAGTTTCCGGCATGCGCATTTGGAGGTCTGCAGCTCGTCGGTGAACCAGGTGAGTCTCTTGCTGGCGTGGTTGTTGGAGGGTTTCTTGAGTGGGGCAAGGGTGTTGGCACATTCGTCGATCCACTGTCTGAGGTTGCAGGCTGTGGTGTCTGGGTTGGTGGGGTCGGTGGGTAGGTTTTGGGCGAGGGTGGTGATCAGCTGGTCTTCGGTGACTTTGCTTCAGCAGCGGCGAGGTAGCTGTTGGGTGTGGTGGCGCGTGGTTGGTTTATTGAAGGTGAAATGGATGCAGCGGTGGTCGGTCCAGTGGAGTTCGGTAGTGTGGTCGAAAGTGACATGGGTGCCTGTGGAGAAGACAGGGTCCAGCGTGTGGCCAGCTGCGTGGGTAGGTGCGGTGATGAGTTGTCTCAGGACGAGGTTGGTGAGATTGTCGATCAGGGTGGCGGAGTTAGCGTTGTTGTTGTTCTCGAGGTGGAAATTCATGTCCCCGAGGAGGGTGTAGTCCCTGGAGGCGTGTGCGTGGGTGATGGCGAGGTCGGCGATGGAGTCGCTGAATTGAGCTCCGGGTCTGGGGGGTCTGTAGATGAGTGTACCTCTGAGGGTGGTGTTGGGGTCAGTGTGGATCCGGAAGTGCAGGTGTCCGGCAGTGTTGAGGGTGTGGTCTGTGTGGGTGGCGACCTTGAGGGTGGACTTGTGGACGATGGCTATTCCTCCGCTGATTCTGTTGACGCAATCCCTGCAGGTGATCTTGTAGCCGTCAGGGATGGCTATGGCGATGTCGGGCGCCGAGCAGTCATTCCACCAGGTTTCGGTCAGGAAGGCCACGTCTGAGATGGAGGTGTCGAGCAGATCCCAGAGCTCGATGGCGTGTAGTGTGGCAGGGCATACTCAGACGTGAGTCCCTTGCTCACTTTGCCACTGGATTCAAGCAAGCCGGGCTGAAGACGGCTGGAATGCCAGAAACTGGTCCTCGGAAGCTTGTTACCGGTCCAGGGAAGACATGGCTTGGCAGTTCGGGCTGGACTGTTCCCATGAGGCACAGGGTCAGATTGATTTGCATATAGCCATGTCTGAACTGGGTTGGCAGAGTGGGCTAAAGAACGGTGATGGATTAAACCCAGATCTTTTGACTGGGTGTGAGTGTTTGATTAATTCAGATGCTCCGTCCATCACCACCCCCTTTTGTACCGCTTTTGGCCGCCATAAGTGTGGCAGGGTATGCTCAGACGTGAGTCCCTTGCTCACTTTGCCACTGGATTCAAGCAAGCCGGGCTGAAGATGGCTGGAATGCCAGAAACCGGTCCTCGGAAGCTTGTTTCCGGTCCAGGGAAGACATGGCTTGGCAGTTAGGGCTGGACTGTTCCCATGAGGCACAGGGTCAGATTGATTTGCATATAGCCATGTCTGAACTGGGGTGGCAGAGTGGGCTAAAGAACGGTGATGGATTAAACCCGGATCTTTTGACTGGATGTGAGTGTTTGATTGATTCAGATGCTCCATCCATCACCACCCCCTTTTGTACCGCTTTTGGCTGCCATAAGTGTGGCAGGGTATGCTCAGACGTGAGTCCCTTGCTCACTTTGCCACTGGATTCAAGCAAGCCGGGCTGAAGACGGCTGGAATGCCAGAAACCGGTCCACGGAAGCTTGTTTCCGGTCCAGGGAAGACATGGCTTGGCAGTTCGGGCGAGACTGTTCCCATGAGGCACAGAGTCAGATTGATTTGCATATAGCCATGTCTGAACTGGGGTGGCAGAGTGGGCTAAAGAACAGTGATAGATTAAACCCAGATCTTTTGACTGGGTGTGAGTGTTTGATTGATTCAGATGCTCCATCCATCACCACCCCCTTTTGTACCGTGTTTGCTTGCAGAGCGGGTGTTGAGGAGGATGCAGCGGAGGTTGTTGGGTCCAGTCCTTGGAGGTTTGGTGGCTCTGTCGCAGGTGAAGCTGCAGGTGTGCAGGAGAAAGGTCAGTGAGTCAGTTTCGGGGCAGCTTGGAAGCAGGTGTGATTTCGCCCAGCGTTGAGTGCATAGAGGGTGCTGGCGTCGTAGCGGAGTCTGGTATTGTGGCATTCGCGGGGTCCAGGGGTTCTGGCGCTGGGCGCAGTCCAGGCGCGGGGGCGCAGGCGGGCTTGCCTTTGGCGCGCCCGGCCGCTGCGCGGCCTCCATAAGAGGAGGATAGGGAGGGAGGAGCAACTGGGAGGCGGCAGCGGGGTGGCCAAAGAGGAGCAGGGGGGCGGGGCCGCAGGGACGCAGCAGCGGGAAGGAGCGGGAAACAGCGGGAAAACAGGCGGGCGGCAGGAAGCAGGTATGAGGCAGCTGGCGGCCGTGTGGTGGCGTGGGGAGGGTCCTGCCTGCAAACAGGGTCAGAGGTCACTCCTACACCACTGTGCGGCCTCCTTAAGACGGGGAGAGAGAGGGAGGAGCAGCTGGGAGGCGGAGTGGGGTGGCCAATGGGGAGCGGGGCGGGCCACAGGGACGCAGCGGCAGGAAGGAGCGGGAAACATCAGGAAAACAGGCGGGCGGCAGGGCACAGGTACGAGGCAGCTGGTGGCCTTGTGTTGGCGTGGGGAGCGACCTGCCTGCGGCCGTAATGTGCTTCAGCAGAGAAAGATTAGGATCTAGATGAGTGCGATGCAAGATTCATCAGATGTTCCATAGATCCATGTCTTTAGGGCCTTCTGGAACTGTTCTTCAGGTTCCATTGATCTTAGTTTGCTTGGCATGGAATTCCACGCCTTTGCCCCTAACACAGTTGCCGAGTTCCCTCCCCTAGTTTTGAGTTTGAAATCTGGTACTTTGAGGAGATTTGAGGAAGTGGATCTAAATGTCCTCCTTGTCGTGTATGGCATAAATCTTGCTGAGAGATATACAGGCCCTATTCGGTGCATTGCTCTAAAGGCAGTGAGGAGAAGCTTGAACAAAATTCTTTTGTGTAGCGGGAGCCAGTGAAGAGTTTTCAAGGCTGCTGAGGCTGACGCCCTACGGGGGAGCTTTAAGACCAATGTAGCAGCTGCATGTTGCACCACCTGTAGTTTCTTCAGGGTAGATTTATTAACCCCTACCAGGAGGCTATTGCAGTAATCTAGATGTGAAAGTATTAACACCACTGCCACTGTTTTCCTGGCAGCAAGTGGGAGCAGGTCAAAGAATTTTTTCATAGTCCTAATTAGGCCCAAGCATGTACCTGCCACCTTGAGTACGTGGGGTGTGGAAGAGAGGAGGAATCCAACCATACCCCCAGATTTTTTGCCACTTCTACTGTGGATGGGGGAGCTGCTGCTTCTATCGGCCACCAATACTTGGGTTGAAAGGGGTTATTTTTCCCTATCAATAGGACTTCAGTCTTATCCATATAACAAGGGAGGTGGTATCTTTTCATCCATTTGATGACCGCGGTGAGACAGGATTTAAAATTTTCCTCTGCTTCCATAGTTTTTTTTCAAGAGACAGGATTAGCTCAGTGTTATCAGCGTAAGATGTTGTTTCAATACCGTAAGCCGCAATGAGGGAAATAAGTGGAGCTAAATAAATATTGAAGAGAAGTGGGCTAAGTGATGCACCTTGTGGGACACCCGTAGTGATGGTACGGTCTTAGGAGAGAAAGGTGCCCAGGGAGATAGCTTGTCTCCGGTTCGACAGGAAGGATGTGATACATGCCAGTGCCATGTTGGAAATGTCGCAGTATTTTAGGCTGGCTAGTAAGATGTTATGAAAGATGGTATCAAACGCAGCAGAGAGATCCAAAAAGGATCAACACTGCCTTCTTGCTGCTGTCTCTAATACATTTCATGGTGTCTGATGTTTCCAGTAGCGCAGAATCAGTAGAATGTTTAGGGTGAAAGTCAGATTGTCGAGGATGGAAGATCTAAGCCGCTTCAGAAAAACTGGAAAGTTCCTTATGGACCATTCTCTCTGTAATCTTACCTAAAATAGGTAGAAGGGATATAGCCCTGTAATTGGAAAGATTAGAAGAATCTATATTTTGTTTTTTCTTTAATGGCTTTATTATGGCAAATTTCCATTCATCTGGCACTATACCGGAAGATAGGGAGGAATTCACAGTGTCATTGACCACAGGGTTCACTATGTCAATGATCTGATGTAATATCGTTGGTGGGCAGGCATCTAGTGGTGAACCTGACTTACATGCCAGGATGGCTTCATATGTCTGGGCTAAGGTGACAGTTTGAAAAGCTTGAAGGACCGGCTTTGTCCTGCCTATGATCTTGCTCATGTCCGTTGGTAAGTTCTGGTACGCTTAATGTTCCAAAGTCCTTTTGTGTGTTCTTGATCTTGTCTTCAAAGTATGTTGCACTATCATTGCAAAGCATTTGAGAGGGAGGGATTTCTGAATGTAGCGCTTTAGGCTTAATAAAAACTTTTACAATTTAAAAGATCTCTTTTTAGTTTTGCTTTGCCATGGCTATTTTATTACCAAAGTACTATTTTTTGGCTAAATTATTAGCCAGATGATATTGTTTCCTATAATTTTTTAAAATATGTAAATTGGCTACTTCATATCCCCTTCTCCATCTTCGTTCGAGTTGTTTACAGTGCAGATGTTGCTGTGCTGGATCACTGAAATAATATCTACTACCAAAATATCGAGTTCCCAAAATATCGATGACAAAATATCGAGGGACATAATATCGACTTTCTATCTTCACTAAGGTAAGTACAAAAATATCGACTTTAAAATATTGAGTGTTAAAAATATAGACTGTCAAAATATCGATTTTTTTATGTCTTTAAAATAAGTTAAAACTATTATAATAATACATATATTTAATATAAACATTGTTAAAATTATTAAATAAATGTAACATTATTACATAATTAATGTAAATTTAAAAATGTATAATAATAATACATATATATATAAATACATGTTATTAATAAAACATATAGAATATATTTACCGTGGCATAGCAAAAGGTTTAAATTTAATGTAACCACTCCAGTGGGTGCTACATTACAGAGATCGTTGGATAGCATAGGGGTAAAAATTATTATTCCCACTCCAGTGGGTGCTACAGTAAAGAAAGCGTACGCCTGTACGCCTGTACCCCAAAAACCCAAAACTGACCCTGAACCCTAAAAATATCCCTGTACCCCAAAAACCCAAACTGACCCTGAACCCTAAAAATACCCCTTTACCCAAAAACTGAAAACTGACTCTGAACCCTAAAAATACCCCTTTACCCAAAAACTGAAAACTGACCCTAAACCCTAAAAATACCCCTTTACCCAAAAACTGAAAACTGACCCTGAACCCTAAAAATACCCCTTTACCCAAAAACTGAAAACTGACCCTGAACCCTAAAAATACCCCTTTACCCAAAAACTGAAAACTGACCCTGAACTCTAAAAATACCCCTTTACCAAAAGACTGAAAACTGACCCTGAACCCTAAAAATACCCCTTTACCCAAGAACTGAAAACTGACCCTGAACCCTAAAAATACCCCTTTACCCAAAAACTGAAAACTGACCCTGAACCCTATAAACACACAACCCGCTACAGAAAATAAATTAAACAAAATTAATTATTTATCAATTATTTATTTTAAATTAAGTACCAATTATATTTTAATTATTTACCAATTATTATTTAATTAACAATTAGATTACATTTACATAATTAATTATAATTAAATTACTTCCCACCCTATTCCCCCATAAACACACAACCCGCTACAGAAAATAAATTACTTAAAATTAATTATTTATCAATTAATAATTTTTAATTAATTAACTTTTATATTTTAATGTTTTACCAATTATTATTTAATTAACAATTAGATTAAATTTACATAATTAATTAATTATAATTAAATTACTTCCCACCCTATTCCCCTATAAACACACAACCCGCTACAGAAAATAAATTACTAAAAATTAATTATTTATCAATTAATAATTTTTAATTAATTAACTATTATATTTTAATTATTTACAAAATATTATTTAATTAACAATTAGATTAAATTTACATAATTAATTAATTATAATTAAATTACTTCCCACCCAACCCACAACCCGCTACAGATTTATATTACTCAAATATTATTAAATATTAATAACTTACCTTATTTTCGATATTTTTGTTGTCTATATTTTGTCTAGTCTATATTTTGTCCAGTCTATATTTTTTACTCGATATTTTGTCCAATCGATATTTTGGACTCGATATTATGTCTGTTTACCTGCTGTGCTAGATCTTTCGTAAACCATGGATCGTTATGTGATTTCCTATTACTCTTTCTGGTGGTATGCTTTAAGGGAATTAACTCCTCACTTATGGTTGTCAGCCACTTATGGAATACTCTGCTGGTTCACCAGTTAGGGTAGGTATCTTATTTTGGGCAATTATGGGTAAGCTGCGATTAGTGGCTAGCAGATGCCATTTACGTCTCGGCACCCCTGTAATGCTGTTTGTGGCTACATGTTCCGACTTAGGCGTTGGGATGGTCAGAGGAATAAAATAATGATCTGACCAGGCCTGCTGAATGGGGTCTCTACCTGAATTGAGGTAAGGTTGGACCAGGCTACATCTATGGTATGTCCTGCCCTGTGTGTTGGCCCTTGCACTAAATGTCTTCCATTAGAGAGAGTCTCTATGCAAGGCACCACCGCAATGTTGTCCTATGTTTCGGTTCCGCAAGGCAGTCGGAGAAGGACTGCCTTGCGGAACCGTGGCAGGCGGTCTTTGCGACTGCCACGCTGCCGCATCGATTCCCCCCACCATCATAATATGGCAGTGGGAAAATAGCTGTTCGATGGCGGAGGGGCCACCAGCCACCGCACAGCTGGCGGTGGCGGACCCTCTGCCATCATAATCACCCCCTAAGGTCCAAAAATCTGCAGTTAAGTTATTCTGCTTTTACTGTTGCTTAATTTGCCTTACACCCTGTACGTAAATTTTCTGCTAAACTGTATTGTTGTAATGTTTTTATTAACTTAACTATTTATGCACCGCACCCCTTGATTTTAACAATAATAATGTGCTTTCTTATGTACTTTTATGGTTTTGTGCAGAATAAAGATTTTTTAATTAAAGTAAGAGATGTTAACAACTGCTGATGTGGATTCACTTTCATTATGTTCTACAGACTTTGGCTTGGAGCCATTATTGTAGTGCTGGCAATAAAACCATTAGTAATTCTTTGCAGCAAGAAAGTTAATTGTCAATCATGGTGATTTTTATGGTCTGTCTTGATAATGCAGCTGTCGCCAGACCATTATCTAAGAATCACAAGGAGAGGGACTTTGGATCCACCCACATGTTGGAAGCCAGGAGTGATCATTATGTTTATTTATCCAGCTGCCTGAGCTTGAACACATGACATTGTAATGCTATTGTGCAGTGGACAGGTTACTCTATCACAAACATGACGGCTAGCCTGTTAGCTGAATTACAAATGCCATTGGATATAATGCACTTTTAAAGAGCAGATGCAATAACGGAGTAACCCATCCAACAAACTCTAAATCAACCTCTTAGATTTTTCGAAATGCCTCATTGACAGCAGCAGAGTGAGACAGACAGAAGAGGTGCATGCTGTTGAATATCAAGCCTCAGGTATCAATAGTAAGTAAGTAAGTACATTTTATTATGCTTGATTAATTAAAACCTTGCATATAACACATGAACAATAAAATCGAAATTACGATAAATGAAGAGTTTACAAGGCTAAAATAACTACATAAAAAAATAAAAAATTGCTTCCTATTGAATCATACGTGCTAAAATCAATGGTGCAATTAAATCTCAGTCTGTAAAAAGTGAGTTTGATAAGGTTTATCACTTTAAACTGATGGGATGCACCTGCGCAGCATGAGACAACTGCCTGATGTCCCTGCTTGTAGTTCGCAATACCAATTTGGGAAGCCATAAGGTAGCTTTACTGGGCAAGATCTTGAAGAGCCAGGGCCGTTAAGCAGATCTAGTCCATGACAACTTTGGATACGTTTTTCAGCCTTTTTCCTGTTAGTTCGAAGAATTTTACAAGATGGCAATTAAGCTGTACTAAAGTTGGATTAAAGCACAGCATCACCGCCTGTCTACAAGACCTAACGCTATGCAGATTGAAGAATGGTTTCAGCAAGGAGATCAGTATGTCCTTTAAGTTCTTGCAGATACATATAATGTGAATAAGACTCTCCGTGCCGCAGGTGCACAGACGGCAAGACTGATCACCTCCTTTTCTTTCCCAAGGCGGTAGTAATGGATTAATCAGGCCAACTCCCAGCTGAAGTCTTAAAAACATTTCCTTGGTGGCAATCTTTGTATGTGCCTTAATGTAGGGTTGGAGTTTAAGGACATCATAATTATTGAGCACAGCCCAACCGTGAGCACGTTTGGACAATGTATTCTTGTCCTCTATTGATGATATTAATCTTGTTGTCTTTGTTACTAGTTTTTTAAACTCCAAGTGGCCGATTGAGATGTTCCAGGCGTCTGTCAAGCCTAAGGTTTTAATGGATTCTTGGAGATACATGTAAGCTGGCGATTTTACAGTGCGGTGCAGCTCTACCCAAAGATGATTATTTAAGGACCCTATTTCAGCCGCTCTAATTTTGTGCCGGCTTTTTATGAAGGCTCCCTTCCTTTCTACTGCCTGTTTTTGAAGGCCAAATTCCAGCCTAATTTGAGCTGGCGAAACGTAATTGAGAAGGTGGAAAATTGCTCTATAGGAGGATACCATTATGCTGTCAAGAGTTGCAGCATCTCTACCAGTCATAGATTCACTTCCGTAGGTGATTGTAGGTTTCAGTTTGGCTCGGAGGACTTTTAGAAAAGGGTCGAGAGTTAGGTCTGGAAGCAACTTCTTCAGGGGTTTCAGCGCTAGATAGGTCGTGGCTCCCTTCCTTCGCAAGGATTCTAGCTGCGGCTTAAATGAGTTGTTGTGATCTAACAACACGCCCAGGTACTTATAGATTGTTGCTTGGTCTAGATGTTTGCCGGCCAGATACCAACTAGGATTTGCCTTCTTGTGATGGTTTACTGCCATGGTTTTGGGTTTTTTAAAATTTATATTTAGGCCATTCTGTTGCGAGAACTTGTGAGTCGCATCTAGTCCAATAAGGGTCCGGCTGATCAGGACCAGATCATCGGCGTATAACAGATTTGTCAATGTTATGCCGCCTAATTTCGGAGCGTGGGAAGAGCAGCTGTTCAGCTTGTCTGGTAGATCCGCCAGGAAAAGACTGAATAACAGGGGGGTCAAAACGCATCCTTGCTTTAAACCCTTTGCTGTAGTAATTTTGGTTGAAAGATGGGTCCCAGCACCTAACTTAATTCTTACCCAATTAGTATGCAGTTTCATGAACTGGTCTAAAAGGGGTGCTGATATACCCCATCTGTCCAGCTTATGCCAGAGCTTCTTACGATCAACGTGATCAAAGGCCCCTGAATAGGCTATGAAGCAGAGGTATAGAGGATATTTGCCCTGCTTCGCAGCATCCATAAGCATAGTTAAGGCCATAATGTTAGTGGTGGTGCCCTGCCCTTGGCGGAAACCTGTTTGAGTTATGGGTATGATGTTGTTCGCAGAGGACCAGCTAGCCAGATCGTTTAAGATTATGCCCGCTTAGTATTTGGCCTCAATAGGTCTAACTCATCATCTAAATTGTATTAAAAATTAAGCATTCAGGGTAAGATTTCAAAATTAGGTCTCTAAAACACATCTTTTTTTATAAGGATTATAAGTTTAATAAACAAAACTCTTCCTTTTTAACTCACCGCCTAGAGGAAAAAATCCCCTAAAGTAAATCATTTATAGTACACACCAGCAGTGAATTTAATAGGACTGACATTGAAAGTGTATACTAGCCAATAGAAGATCCCCTGGGGTTCCAAAGGTAGAAGTGAAAGTGGATCGGTGCAGGAATGCTTGTGCTGTAATGTAGTAGACTTTCTATAGGAGTTTGTAAAGGAGATTCTTAACTTTTTACATCTTGTAAGATATATGATTTAGGCGACTCATATCCTTTTCTGTATTGTTGTGATGTCCAGTTGTATAGTCAAATCACTCTTTAATCATTGGCCTTGTGTAATGGGAAGCAAGGTATGGCTACTTTTAAAACTATCTTTTAAGTAGTGTAATCAGCAACATTTAATCTTATTGTCAAGGAAATATGTTTATTTTATCACTATTGATATTGATAATCATATTTGAGATTTCTACTTCCAACCCCAATGAACTAATCCATTGTCTCCCCTGTTCACACTCATGTACTGTATTCTTTCAGCTTACCATTATATTACATGATGCAGGGGCAAGCATTGAGTAGCAGGTAGATGACTTTTATATTGAGGTCCACTTCCTTATATGAATTCACTGTGGATCGATGTCCTGATTGACACAAGAAAGCTGATGTATGCTGGCAGCTAACTCTAGTTTTATGCAGATCTAACTCTTGGGACTGGTGAAGGTTCGCAATCCTTAATATGAAATTAGGCTCTTACGCCTAATTTTATATTAATGGTTGCATGACGCTAGGATCATTACAACAAATGGCCATATCAAAATTAAGATTGTTATTTTGTGCTCAAGCTGACCCTCCTGCATGCCTTTTTCTCTTCTAATGTAATCTCTTCTCATCAATTCATCTGATATCCATTCCAAAACGTTCCAGCTGCATGGTATAACATCAAATGTTCAGAAGTGCAGAAGAACATATGTTACCAACCACACCACATTAATAAGGGCATTTGGGCTAAACACACCTGTTGAACACTTCCTCTTACCAGGCTGTTCTTATTATGCATCTAATTTATCCGTTCCATAACAGAATGTGATATAATCTGCCTGAAATTCCCCGGGGAACTACCTTTTTCCTAGTCTAACTTTGTGTTCCTTATTTAATTCATCTTGGAAATTTAAGACGTAGTTACAGGAAGTATGGGAAATGTAGGAATCAATAGTAATGATTTAGTTCAGTTAAGTTGAACCATATCATATTCTCAAGATACCCACACAAGATAAATTTGCATGCAGTGCATTCACGTGTAAATCAGTTACAACACCAGTCTTAATTAACTTATCATTAAGAAATCTAAATTGTTCCCAGGGGATCATGTTCAATGAGTCCATGGTGAAATTATAGGGGCATCGTTTACTAGTTCTCAAAGTAGATTTATGTATGTGGTCTTTAAGTCTGCCACTGTTTATCCCTTTTTTACTACTCTTTGGTTTGTTCTTCTCTTTGGTTTGTTCTTGTTTTATGCTTCTCAATTCACAGTCTGATGGACACTTTAGATTTGCTTTTGTATTTGAACGTATTTCATATTTTATAGGCTCCACATTAATAGATTTGTCTCGGGCATATGTTATTCCGTCTACTGTTGATCTACAAATGTCCGTGAATGTCTAAGTTAATTTCTTTGACATTTTCTCCCAGTTAAAGCTGCCACTATTGGGTTCCTTCATTTGTTTTTTAACCTTATTATTTTCCTTTGGGCTTCTTCTCAGGCTTCCATTGCCACCTTCCTTGGTTTTTTAGCATAAATATGATTTCTGGCAGAATTTCCTATTGCTTGGGCCAGTTATTCTCTGGTAAGTTCTCCCGGGACATAGCTGTGTCTTTCAATGTTTTTACAGTTCTTTTCCTTTTGGACATAAAATATTTTCATGAATCTCTTTAGTTCCCCAAATTGCCCTTTCAAAGGCAATCTCCTCGATATCTCCTTCCACATTAAATACTACAACCACTCTTTCTGATTTTAATCTACTGCAACTTGATCTTCACCTAGTGACATCCTTACCACTTACCTTGAATACTAGATTTAATACCAGGAATGCTCAGCACACAATTTCTATGGTGATCAACACAGAGTATGCAACAATAGGATGAAGAGGTTGGAGACAAGGTTGTTAATAGGGCATCACATCTGTAGATGTTCTCTCATACATTCTGACAAGCCTTCAGGCAACAAAAGAGTCCATTCTTGGTTTGGAAGAAGAAACTGTGGGTCAGGCGTTAATAGTTGAAATAAAAGAACCAGGCTGGACCATGTTGAAGTAAATTTTACCACAAGATTCAAGTTAGGGAAGTATGGATGAAATTAGAATCTACAGCAGCTTTCACAGGATTGAAACAGGAGTCTTGAAATAATTCTTCATGTTCCTACCAGCCATATGTTGGAGCTTCTTCAATAGCTTCCAGGTCAACCATACACTGTTTTGGGCTTACAGCAGCTGCCCAGCCATTTGTAACAGCTCCACACACGCAATTCGTAATCTTGACATGTTTGTGAGTGTCGGCATGATCCAAGCACAAGTTTGCACATAGATGTATCTGGTATGGGACTTATGAAACCTGCAGCATAAACAAGGATGCTTAATTAATTTTATACCACTATTTTTTGTATCTCTATTTTTTTAAACATTTTTATATTAAAAGTGTGGGTTTTGTAACAAAAACCCTTTTCATGCTTAAGTGTAACCTATAAAGAGCATTTCACTTCCATACAAAGGCATTTTCAAATTTTTTAATATTTAGAACTGAGGATTTTGTATCTCTGCTCCTCGCTGAGATGTGCCAAAAAGTCTCCAGCCACATGTGCTCAGTAAAAATGGTATGTCCTTTTCCCCTCTACACAGCCTAAACTAATATAGGTAGGTGGTGCAGAGACAGAATATCAATGCAAAAATATCAACTTGCACAAATATCGGGGTAAAAATATTGTGGGTCAGAAATATCGACGGAGAAAATATCGTGGTCAAGAATATCGATTTTAGATAAGTAATATCAATGTTTAAAATATCGAAGTGTTTAATATTGTTTGCAAAAATATAGTTGTTAAGAATATAATTTTTTTTATTAATGTTATGTAATTTAGTATATATTTGATATATATGTGCTGAATTTTTTTGTAAAAAAATTGTTTGTATTTTTATTACATGTTAAGTTTGTAGTTATACAATTTTTTTATTTGAATTTTGCGTGTTTAGTTCTGTGGTGGGTTGTGGTTTTATAAGAGTATAGGGTAGGAAGTCATTTCATTATATAAAATTAATAGATTATTTTTACTTGTTATTGATATTTTCTTATTTCAATTTTGCGTTTTTTAATTCCGTAGTGGGTTGTGGGTTTGTAGGAGAATTGGGTGGGAAGTAATTTAATTATATTAAATGTATTGAATATTTTGTATTTATTAATATTTGTTTAATTGAGATGTTACAGTGTTATATGAGAAAAGTAATTTACCATGAATTAATTAATAATTTTTTGTCAAATAATTTTAAATAATTAATTGGCAAATAATTATGGTAATTGTGGAATAAGTTTTAGGTGTGTGTTGTGTTATTTGTTGGCGTAAATGGTGGGAAAACATTTAAGTTTTTTAATTGATGAATTAATAATTAGTTGTTAATACATTTTAAATAATTAATTAGTGATTCATTATGGTCACTGTGAAATTAGTTTTAGGTGTGTTTTGTGGTGTTTGTAGGTGTAAATGGAGGGAAGGGTGGGAAGTAATTTATTTTTAATTTATGAATTAATAATTAGTTACTGAATTTAAATTAACTAATTATAAATTAATTGGGTAATTAATTTTAGATGTGTTTTGTGGTGTTTATAGTTGTAAATGGTTGGATGGGTGGAATGTAATGTATTTTTAATTGGTGAATTAATAATTATTTAATTTTAATTAATTAATTAGAAATTAATTATAGCAATTGTGTAATTAATTTTAGGGATGTGTGGTGGATACTATAGTGTTAAAGCATGTGTATTTAATGAATGTTTGTTATTTTTTATTATTAATATTTTTTAAATTGATTATTAATTATTTTACTTATGGAAATACATTTAAAACACACTTTTGAAGTGTTTTCTTATTGGTGTGGTGTTATAAGGTAGTAAATAAAATATATACATGTATGTTTTAAATAATGTGTTTGTTAATATTTGCTCCTTTTAAATAATGATTGTTTATAAATTGTTTATTAATTTATTTTATATAATATTTGTAGCTTTTTGTATATGTAATTTATATTATATGTGTTCTTTTTATATGTTTAATATATTTAATCGTATATTTTTTAATATTGTAAATTTGTTTTAATGATATTTTAAATGTTTTCTATTAGTTCAAATTTTAATAGAAATTTTTGTTTCTCTGCTAACCAACACTTTCCCTACTGTTGCAGTGGGAATAGTAATTTGTACCCCGCCGCTATCCAACACTTTCCCTACTGGAGTGGGACTAATCATTTTTACCTCTCCGCTATCCAACACTTTTCCTACTGTTGCACTCACTGGAGTGGGAATAGTAGTTTTACCCCTCCACTATCCAACACTTTCCCTACTATTGCACTCCCTGGAGGGGGAATAGTAATTTTTACCTCTCCGCTATCCAGCACTTTCCCTACTGTTGCACTCACTGGAGTGGGACTAGTAATTTTTACCCCTCCACTATCCACCATGTTCCCTACTGTTGCACTCACTGGAGTTGGAATACTAAATTAAATTGCTCCACTATCCAACACTTACCCTACTTTTGCACTCACTGGAGTGCGAATAGTAATTTCTACCCCTCCGATATACAATATTTTCCCTCGTATTGCACTATTTGGAGTGGGAATAGTAATTTTTGCCACTTCGCTATCCAACATTTTCCCTACTGTTGCACGCACTGGAGTGGGAATAATAATTTTTACCCCTTCGCAATCCAATACTTTCCCTACTGTTGCACTCTTTGGAGTGGGTATAGTAATTTTTTCCTCTCCGCTATTCAACACTTTCCCTACTATTTGTCTTACTGGACTGGGAATAATAATTTTCAGCCCTAAGCTATCCAACACTTTCCCTACTGTTGCATTTATTGTATTGTGAAATGTAAGTTTTTTTTAAACAATGTAATGTTTTAATTTATTATAGAATGTTTTTTTTATTTTAAATTATTGATATATATATTACATTTTTTATATCATTTTAAAGTTTACAAATTAAAAAAAATAATAGTTGAATATATGTATACATTATTATGTTTATGTGTTTATATTTTTTTAAATAACATTTATTTGCTATATTTAGTTCAAATGTATATTCAATTACATTTATTTTGATAACAATATTATTAATATTGAATATATTTGATATCATATATATTTGTTAATCGATATTTTATACATCTATATTTTTTACTTTGATATTTTTGTTTCAATATTTTTGTACTTACCTGTTTAAGTATAGGGAGTTGATATTTTAGTATTCTATATTTTCTATCGATATTTTTACATTGATATTCTATCAGTGAACTAGGTAGGCCTAACCCTAAGAGCTCAGTAGAACTCCTTGAAATTCATCAACATTAGTACAGGGCAGGCTGTTCAATTGTGTAAGTATTAGTTATGAGCTAAAAACATCAGACCAAGGGATGGAGGTATCATACACTATTCACAACAAAACACTTTTGTGCCTTGATATTAAGAACTTTCCCTTTTCTTAGGGGACTATTTAGACACTGGTGGCTGCACTCTATTACGCTAGTCCAGACGGGGGAATGTACTACAGCCCGCCATATGTAGAGTTCTCCACCAGCTTCTGCTCCTCTGGAGGCACAGAGACCTTGTGTTGAGTTTTGGGCTTATATTCCGCATTGGGCATTGAGACTCAGGTTCTGAAAATGCCCATGGCTGCCCTTCTTCAGAGCAGTAGAAGGAAGGGAGCCAGAGGGCCTTCAGTGGAAGGAAAGGGTTGTGCCTGGTTATGGGGGGAATATTGTCCTCCTCTGTGCAGGATTTTGGCTGGATAGGGCCGTGTCTGCCCCTGGCTCATGGGCCGGGACTTTGCATCTGGTTTGGTGCCCGTTTGTAACAGGCCTTACTGCTTGAGGGCTGGTGCACTGACTGGGAGGAACACTGTGTGCTCCCCAGTGATGCAGCGGAGTTTTGTCAGTGCCCGGGCTGAGGTTCTGTCTGCAGCCTCTCCCTCTTCACCAAATACACATCTGCAGTGCACCCAGTGTAACAAGGTATGTCCAGAGTTTGTGGACATTGGATTACCAGCTCCAGAATTTGCAAACCCACGTATCTCCAGAGGTACCACAAACTTCATAATAGTGTGGGGTGGAAGTACTGATGGAGTTGCGTTCTGAGTGGAATTCTGCCACTCTTAATCAATGACTTTATGTGTGAGTGCTAACACCTTTTTACACATATCATCTTCCTGGCATTAGAATTCTGGATATGCTGCTATTTTATTTGTGTGGAGTCAGCAAAATCTAAGCAGAGGATTCAAGGCTGGAGAGCATACAACAGTTATGGCCCAAGGGCGCAGTGCCTGAGGCAATAATGGGAGAATCTTTCTACGCAGGTGAAGTGCCTCAGAGCAGGAGAAAGATACAAAATTGATGTTGCCTTGAATGGCATGTGGCCCTGGCACACCATAGCCACTTAGACATTGCTGGGTGCTTAAAGGAATTGCCCAGCGCACAGAGCAAAGAGTATCTTATGTTATGTGAGTAACATTTGCACCTTCCAGCAAACAGGAGTTTCGTTTTTTGTGCCCATTCACTGCTGACTGTGTAAGAGTCTATCAAATGAAATGCAGTGCATGAGTTGTGTTATTCTAGATGCACAACCAGCTGCATGACATCTATATATCTATCTAACAGCCCAATGATGTAATATTAAGCTTAGTCTGCACTCGTGTAGTTGTTTTAAATCGTAGGCAAGAGAGACGAGCCCTGAAGGATCTCACATTGTATAACAACTTTCTTTTGTGAAATCCCTACGTTTCACCTTTGACAACACTCTGAATCTAGCTTCTCACGTCACGTCAACAATTCACAAACTTTTTCCTTCATACCATGAGAAAAATCTGACATCTGCTGACTCTCTATCATTTGGTACCTAGAGTGCATAATTTGTATTCTCGGGGAGGTCCCTCAGTTGTCCTTCTACTCCATCATCATAGTTTTCTGCACCACATCTCCTTCCCCAAGATAATCCTCCATATCTAGTCTCAAATGCTCACCATCACTGGTGGTCAGAAAGAGCATTGGAGTAAGGACTCTCTCTTTTTCATAAACACATGTGTTGTACATGTGGCACTGCTACTAGTTTCAGTTGCAATACTGAATATTGGGCCTCAGATTATTGTGGTTCAAGAAAATCGAGGATATCGAGAAACAAAATATCGGGTAAGTGCATGTAGGGAAGTATAGATTTTCTATTCCTAGTGCCACATCTACGAACCTAAATACATATATCTGGAGTTAGGTATAGAAACTCTAAATTTACATTCCGGTTGATATTTGTTTTCTGAAATTGTGTTCCATCACTATTCTGGGGTCAATTATCAGGGTACACAGCACTAGCTTCTGGAACACACTCTCAATATCCACATCTGTTCATCTTCTGAAAACTGCTACAAGTGCAGATGTTCTGGCTGAACTGACTGTGCCTGTAACAACTCTGCTTGAATTTGACTTTTCTTCATATTCTCTTCTAACAGCTTTCTTTTTTTCAGGAAATGTATTCTTTCATTGTATCTCGCTGGTTACTTGTAATATACACTCACATAAACAAGGTGTAGTAGCTCCACAGAAAAAATCAAATCACAAATAGCTTGTGCAATGAATGCATATATGAATGAATGGATGTGAGTTTTATGAAGTGCTATGTTTCACTTATGGAAAAACTCACATCCATTCCCAAAAGGGTGTCCTGGGGCTGGGATAGAATTCTCAATTAAAGATAAATCTGAAATGTTGGGGTGGGTGGGAATAATTAGTCTTAAAGGACTTCCACAAAGTCATCTTGAAGTCGAAGGACAAGAGGAGAATGTAATGGCAAGAGGAGAGACTGACAGTGGTCCTCAAGGAGTAAGGCACAGCTGGCAAGGACAGAGCCGGAGGTGCCACCTTCACATATCTTGGTCTGATGGATGGACTGATGCACTGTATCACACTCAGTGACCAGACTGAATTGTATTGTAACAGTTATATCATTACTATCCCTATGTGGTGTGCTTTGCCTACCCCCACAGATAGCAAGCTAAACTGTGTAGGGTGTGTGGGTGAAGGCTGCTGTTTTTGTTTGCTTTTTATCTATGAAGTACAATTATTTTTTTTATGTTGTGTTATGGGGTTAAGGGCCTGGCAGTGTAATAGGTGCGAGTATGTAAGACATAGAAGGGAGATAATCAAAAAAAGTAATACATGTCGCGACATGCGCTAGGCAGGGATGCTGTGGAATAAGCACACGGATACCAAAAGAACAGGAATGACACTTGAGATGTAACAGGATTTGCCCCTTGTGTCATGTACCTTGTGACTGTTAGTGGCTTTGGGTTCATTCAGGGTAGTTTCAGTTCTGCTGGCTGGACGGAAGCCCAGCTGCCAAGGGTCCTAGGTGTTTGGTATGCTGATTATAGCTTTACGACAATTCTATGCGCTCAGAGCTAAGAGAAGTGTGATCAAGTATGAACTACATCTTGATCTAAGACGTCCTTTCTGGGGAAGGTAGCAATAACTCCTGCTTTCCGTTTGGGTGGGACCCCTCCAGAAGGCAGGGAGAGGTTGATAATCTATGTAAACCTCTGAAGAATCACAATGGGAAATATTTCTTGTATTGGCACTGGAGGTATATAGTCTGATGAGCCCACTTGGGTTTATGAGAAAGCATGCTAGGTCTTCCAGAGAAGGAAAGCCAGCTGTTCTTGGGTAGTAACAGTGAACTGGACAACCCTGGAGAGGTCAGAAGAGACTGAACGTGTTTTATACCTTAACAGGCAGACAGACATATAGACAGACAGACCCATAGACAGATAGGCAGACAGGCAGACAGTAGGACAGGCAGACAGACAGAGAGACAGACAGAAAGAGAGACAGACAGATAGATAGATAGATAGATAGATAGATAGATAGATAAATAGACAAATAGATGGTGAGACAGATAAATAGATAGATAGCAGACTGAGAGACAGACAAATATATAGATAGATAGATAGATAGATAGATAGATAGATAGATAGATAGATAGATAAATAGACAAATAGATGGTGAGACAGATAAATAGATAGATAGATAGACAGACTGAGAGACAGACAAATATATAGATAGATAGATAGATAGATAGATAGATAGATAGATAGATAGATAGATAGATAGATAGATAGATAGATAGATAGATAGATAGATAGATAGATTTATTTTATTTTCTTACAACAAAGTTCAGAAAGGATTTGAAAGCTTTAAACGTGGATAAATACAAGTGCAGGGCTATTCAGATTTAGCTAGATGGATTACTTTCTTATAATACCGTCACAGATGTGTTTTATAGAGTTGGGCAGCAGTGTATCACTAATACCATTTCTGTTCCAGCTGATGGGTAAGAACTTAAGATGTTCTTTAATATGAGTTGGTATTTAGATGACAGTATCGGACACTGAAGTGACTTTCTTTCAGCTTTCATCTACTCATTCAATATAATCCCAGCCCCCTGATATACCGCCATAAATAAAATTGTTGTCCAGAGATTTTCATTTTTGATTTGTGTTTTTGGATCATTAGAGAAGCAATTTAGCTTTGATAGACAATACTGATCCTGGTCAAATTTTTTTGGATGACATTTTTAAACATGGCAACTGTGTTGCAGTGATCTTGTAATAATATTTCAGGAACCATGAGACCTATATACTTCATTTGGTGTCAAAACATAGATTTTGGGGTTCAAGTATTCCTATAGAGACAGAAAACAACTTCTAAGAGAAACTCTTCCACCATTTTTTGAAATGGCAGCTACAATACAGGAAGAAAAGACATATATAGAAGTGAAACAAATAGTAATGGTTTTAAACCTTTTATGTATAAACTCAACAAGTTTATGATCTGAATATGAAAAAAATAATGTTTGACACTCCTGTTTACATACATTTTCATTGTTCACTTTGTACATGTACTTGTAAGTTCTGTGGGTAGAGGCTTTAGAAATGTCATAGGTTTAGCACCCCATCATTACCTTCTCAACCAAATCAACGTGGATCTTTCTCCACATAGGCATGAGCCTAAACATTTACACATCTTCTGATCAAGTAGAATGATCTTTTAATGTGTCCACACACAGAATATAATGTCACTGCAAGGTCGATTAGCAGGACTGATCTCTTAAACTTACTGTTCTGAAAATCGTTATATGTGAAACAGTCAGAACTTGTTATCCACACATGCACAAGGTATTTTTCTATGGCTTTAAAAAAATCACATTCTTCTTCTGTCCCAGCAAATCCTTTTAGAAACTTCACAGGTTAAACTTCACAGGTTTAATGGTTAAAGCTCCAAGCTTTGTTCCAATTTTGCTCAAAGATTTGATCACCCATAAGAATAAATGTCTTGATAAGAACACTGGTCTCTGGGCCAATTTTCTTGCACAGAATATAAAGCAGCATTATTGTATTTGCTCACCTGTTCCATAACATATACATAACTTTGGCAATCCTTAACTTAAGAATATTACAACAAACCTAAGTAGCACAATAATAACATGTGTCATGTGTCATTTGACAGTACAGTGGCTCGATTGGAACCATTTCAAACAGCCCACACAACATGTGGCACAAAAAGAAGCTCAGCTTTCTTAAATTTGCTGTTAAGTTCTTTAAAAATATGGCCCATACTTTTTGAATATCTCTCTGCAGGCACCAACTCCTCATTACTTGCAATAATTGGAAATTCAGTGTTCACGAATGCATCTGCAATGTTTTAGCGAGTTAACATCTCCAAGTTCACCTTGTTCGATGTTGATGATCAGAATTTATCAAGTTGCACAGGTATAGCAATTCTTGCAAGGTGCATGCTGACTTTAATATCTGTAAAACAGTTTGAACGACTTCTCTGAAGTTTTGCTTGGATTAAATCTTGATCATTCGCAATTGGGACATAGAGTCCACAACAACAGCCGTTTTCAATGAGGACACCATTTCATATTGAAATCCTTCAGGTGAAAGTTTTTTTTTTAGCTCCTCTACGAGTTTGTGAATCACTGGTTTGGTTGCAACATCTCGATCAAATAATGAGTTTGTGGGAATAAGATCATGCAACAGAATGTTCTTGATAAATTCACCGCTTTCTTTTGCTACATCCATCTCTCAATGTACTTGAGAAAGTTGTTTTTTGTAACCTGTTTTGTAGTGGCTGACGAAACTCTTACAATGTCAATTAAAGCATGGACGTTTAGCTTTAGTGATTATGTCAAACAACCTTTTCTCCTTCAATACATATCTCTACTGCTTCAGTTCTGTGTATAGTTTTTGATCCATGTTTCAGGACATCAAGTAGACGTGCTGCTATATTGTTATCCTCATATTGTTTGGACATAAAATTGTGTAGTCACACAGGTTCAGTCATTTCAAAGGGGTTTTCTTGCTGCTGCATGAAATAAAGAAGGCTATCAACATGTTTATTAATACATTCCCAGGTTCGTGGTGAGGAACAATTACACGATGGTCCATTAATTTAGAATTTTTCATCTCTCTGAAAAGTTATGAATAGAAAGGACTTCATGGCAAACTAGCTGCCATTGAGCAACACATTCACTTTTACGTGCCTGATCAACAATTCCCTTTGAGCTTTTCTGTTTAAATACCAGGACACATATCTCAGGTACTTTATCCACTTCTGTGCTCCCATCGGCCAATGGCCAACGGGAGCACTCCCTCCCCAGTGCTGCGAACGGCCAACGGCCGTCGCAGTCCCGCCCACTCAATAGAACACCCGCACCGCGGCGGAATTGCCGCCGCGGTTAAGGCGTTAAACAAGCAAATTCATGAAACACAGAAATCAGTGACTCCACAGCCTTCACGTGCAGCTCCCAATCCCCTTCATGTACCAAGCTTTTCACTAGAGCCATCATGTGTAAAACATTTTCCCTGTACTTGAAACGTTCTGATTTTTCTTCACATAATTTGACAAACTACTCACTTGGGTGCCGATTCACTATAGCGCGTATGTCGACCTTTTGGCCCCTAGGTTGGTGACATTATATAATACTACCAAGAAAGAGAGCCTTTTGCCTGCCACTACTCGAGCGGTGTTAATTATACCGTTGCTCAAACTGGGTAAACCTCCCCATGATAGGACTGCCTATTGAACGTTGTCAATGCTGACCACGTATTATAAGATCTTGAGTCGAAACCTGGCGGCCGGCTACTCCCCTTTATGGTCCACTTTATACCCAAACGGAATACGGCTCAGAATGTACGTCGCCTCATTAATGTCCTAGAAGCATAAACCTAGTGCAAAGAATCTGCTGCCATCTTGGCAATAGATATTGAAAGGGCCTTTGATAGCTTAGAATGGCTGTATTTGTTCCACGTCATGAGATGATTTGGGTTGGGGGATGGTTTCGTAGATTGGACATCTCTGTTATATAAACAGGCTACAGCAAGGGTAAAGACGGGAGTGATTATATCAGATAATTGTCCAGTAGGCTGCGGGACGAGACAGGGTTGTCCTCTTTCTCTTCTGCTGTTTGCCCTGGCCATGGAGCTGCTAGCGGCACGGGCTAGGACGGGTTTGCATTATACAGGGTTGAGAGTACAAGAGCAAATTCATCATATTGCATTATATGCTGACGATTTCTTTTTATTATTGGTAGATGCAGAGGGTGCCCTTCATGGTGCAAAGGTGCTATTGGAGTACCTTGACAAGGTTGACGGTCTGAAGGTAAATTGGACAAAGACTTGTCTGTTCCCGATGGTAAAACAGTCAGTGGGCCGAGGGTATACGCAGGAGGTACGATGGGAACGACAGTGTTTGACGTACCCTGGTACTCGCATTTATCACACCCAAGCTGACTTATTGGAGGGTAATGTGGGCAGGGCCATTAGATTGCTTAAGGGTTGTATTGAGTTTTGGGGTAAGCTCCCACTCTCTGTAGCTGGACGAGCGGCCATTCTCAAGATGGTAACGCTCCCCAGGCTGTTGTATTACTTCAGAACACTACCAGTTTGGTTCCCGGCGTCGTTTTTTAAGCAACTTCAGTCGATGGTGGTTGCGTTTCTTTGAGCTCGGGGACGACGGAGAGAAGCTCTCAATACACTAATGAGACCATGGTCAGAGGGGGGGCTGGCAGTCCCTGATTTCAAATCATATTACTTTGCGGCGCAACTGCAGTGGCTTACTCAGGCCGTGGCACGGTCGTTCCGCAGTGATGAAGATGGGGTGAAGTCACAACGGAATAGGAAGATGCTTTCCAAATTGCTTCCGCAACTGCCACTCCATGTCTCTTCGCTGACTCGAGAAGTTTAGTAATGCTCTACCACATTGCGGTAACTGGGCGGCGTTGGAGAATTGGGCAGAGACGGGTTGATCACCCTAAGAGATCTGTATGACGATGGTACCATAATACCATATGAGGTATTACAAGACAGATATGAACTGGCTCGGGGTGTTTACTTACTACAAATAGCGCTTGTAGCGGCCATCCAGGCACATTGGAAAAGAGGACTCAAGGAACCTCCCACCTCCATGTTTTGCCAATATGTGGTCCTAGCTGCTGGCACCATCAAGGCAGTTACTTGTTTATATGGTCGAATGACAAATGAGCGACTGGGCCCTCTGGTAACGCTTCGGCAGCGGTGGGAAGTGGACCTAGGCGCTGAAATTCCTGAGAAGGTGTGGGAGGGATTGGTGGAACGATCATGGAAAAGCACGTTTTCAGCTTGTACACTTCTTTATTCTACATCGAGCATATCTTACACCTGAAAAAATTGATAAATATTTTAATGTGACCTCAGCAATTTGCCCGCGATGCAGTGTAATAGGGACAGATTTCTGACACATACTGTGGAATTGTTCTCAACTTGGTACATACTGAGAAGAAGTGGTTTCTCTTCTGCATGCTATTACAGACAGGAACATAGAACCCACCACAGGCCTCTGTTTGTTGCATTGGTTCCACCATACCTCTAAAAACAAGGAAACCAGTAAATTTATAGACCTGGGGCTTTTAGTAGCAAAAGTGGAAATAACAGCCCACTGGAAAGCTTCGAGGGACCCTAGTTTTCAGAGATGAGGTGTTGAATTTCTTAAATGGGTGGAATGTGAAGGTACCGCGCAACTGCAACTGGCAGCCTGAACTAAAAGAGATAAAAGGATGGAGCAGGCGAGGGCATGGGAGGCATTTGTACAATTATTGCATGCACCACTTACTGACACTGATGAAGACTTGAACACACCAGGGTTGGAGACTCCTCATCGAGGATTTACCCCTCCTTAAGGGGACGGCTACAATGCTTGCTATTATGACATTGCCTCTGACAGTGTAGATTGGCTTATTGGATTACTGTGGTGGGCGCAATTACTATTGACACAACCATGACTTGTAGTTAAACTTTGTTTCCAAATCATTGTTACGCCATTTGGGAAAGGGGAGGGATAAGTGGGTGGGATTGGGTTTGCATTTCAAGTTATTTGATACATTGAGGCATTGGTAACAACTATCATTTGATGGAGCTGAAGTTGATATTTCTGGAAATTCTGATTGACAATATGACGACTTGGGGGTTATCAGTATATTATGAACAATGTCTTTTGTAACAGTTATTATCTAGTCGGGAGCGGGTGATTTAATCCAGTACATGGTTCTTCTCCATAATTTGATGTTCACCGTGCAGGTATATCTGCTTTGAATTGCATGTATTGGATTGTTTAACCTGTTTACTGCGGCGGTAGGGGTGTTCTAAAGGGGGCGGGGCTGCGTCAGCCAACAGTGGTGCGCAGCACCAGGGATGGAGCGCTCGCGTCGGCCGTTGGCCGAACCGAGCACGGAAGGGGTTAAACAAAAACAATAAAAATATATTTTTAAAAAAAACTTGGGGGCCGATTCACAGAACTAATCTTAGACAAAATCCTAAACTTACTACTTCTGGTATTCACAGAAGGTACTTACGATTTTTGGTATTCACAGCATGCACTTATGACTCCTAACTTTATGTCCACACTCGGGCTGGAATTTCCGCACCCGGAGCGTACTGTCCGCATCCGGAGTGTACTCTCTGCACCCGGACCGTACTGTCCGTCTCGTACTCTCCGCACCCGGACCATACTCTCCGGCTAGGGTTGGACTCTCCGGCTAGGGTGTACTCTCCGACTTGAGATGAATGTGCAGTTGGTCCGGTGAGAGGGAATCTGCGGGTTTGGCATACAATGCTCTGCTATACTCTCCCCCTGGGAGTAGCAATCTGTCCATGGCATACCTGGGATCGTCTGGCCGACCATAGATCCCATGGTTAATTGCCGCAAGATGGGAATCCCAATAATATTTCTTAATGTTGGAGAGACTGATGTCCCCGTCATACCAATTGAGAGTCAGCTTAGATAGCTCAATTCGGGGCCTGCCATCCCAAAGGAGTTCTCTTTGAACGTGTTTGATTTCTTTAAAATAGGACGCTGGGACTGGGTCCATTGCATTCTGGAGAGCGTACAAAAAGCGGGGTAGGGCCATCATTTTGAAAAAGACTGCTCTACCTAGCAAGGAGAGGGTGAGGGATTTCCAGGTCTTGACATCGCTTTTCAGCCTCCATAGAGGTGGCTCTAGATTACGGGCAAAGCGGAGCTCTGAATTCAGCGTGACATAGTTCCCGAGATAACGGAAGCTGTCTGTCGCTTTTTGAACTGGGCAGTTCCGCGGTAGGGTAGGTGGTTCTCCCTGGAGTACATAGACCACAGACTTTGATCAGTTTACTGTAAAGCCTGAGTACTTCCCGAATACTGCGAGAATATCGAAGAGACCAATCAATGAGGCTCTTGGAGAGGTCATATAAAGAACAATGTCATCTGCATATAGTGATATCTTGTCTTCCCAACATGGGGACCACCGCATTCCGCGAATTACTTGATCTTGCCGGATCCAAGCCGCCAAGGGCTCAAGTACCAAACAAAAGAGGAGTGGAGACAGAGGGCATCCCTGGCACATGCCCCGGTTCAACTGGAAATCTGGAGACTTACGGTTGTTCACAACGACCTGGGCCACGGGGCTGGAGTACAATAGACGAACCCAGTCCATAAATTCAGGGCCAACACCTAATATGTACAACACAGCGAAGAGGTACGGAAACTCTACCATGTCAAATGCCATGGTGGTATCTAGTGACACCTGTTTTGCGGGTTCAAGTATGGTCAATACTCTGCCTAGTACCCCGTGCAGGTGGCGTAGATTAAGGGCGTATTGCAGTGTGGCATGAAGCCCGACTGGTCAGGGTGTACTAGTGTGTTGATAACTTTAATCAGGCATGTTGCAAGCAATTTTGCGAGGACTTTAGGCTCTACGTTTAATAGCGATATTGCCCTATAGGATGCACAGCTAGTTTTGGGTTTGCCCCCTTTATATATGATAACTATGTATGTGACCCGTTGATCATAGGGGAGTGTTCCTCTATCTGTGTTCTCCACGAACATACAGCGGACATAGGGGCCGATCATGTCAGGCCTCAGTTTGTACAACTCAATGGGGATGCCATTAGGACCTGACGCCTTTCCCGAATTCACCCCCCTTATTGCCTGCGCTACCTCGTCATCCCTTAGCGGGATTTCAAGATATGCTATATTTTGATCGGAAAGAGTGGGAAGCCTGATGTCCCTGAGCAGCTCGCTGTTTTTGTCCTCTGAGAATCTACCGGAAGTGCATTACACCGACCGGTAGTAGTCCATGAATGTGTCAGCTATTTCTTGCAGGTCTGTTATGGGGATCAAGCCTTCTCCTTGTAGCTCAGGCACCCAGCGAGCTGCTCCGTCCCTTCTATCTAACCACGCTATTAGCCTTCCCGCCTTATCTCCATGCTCATAGATTATGTTCTGGACATCTCTGCCATGGGGTCTGGCCCTGACCTCTGCCATGCTTTTAAATTCGTCCTGTCTCAACTTGAGGAGATGGAGTCTTTCGGGAGTTACTGCTTGGATTATTTCCTCCTCCGATTTCAATACTTCTTGCACTGCCTGCACAAGATCAACTTGTCTTTCTTTTTTTCCCCCGGCAATCAGGGAAAGGGTCTCCCCCCTAATGACCGTTTTGTAAGCTTCCCATAGCGTCTGAGCTGAATCGATCGTACCCTCAATTTCCTGAAAGTAATTGTCCGTAGCTCGGACAATATTCTTCCGAGTTTCCGGGTCCTTCAGATACCATGGGTTAATGGGGGCTACCCTCCCGGCGCTAATCTGGCCTAGTGCTGCCTTCATCCAGACCAGGGAGTGATCTGAAATGCCTCGTCCCAGGTGACGAATCTCTTGGATAGTGTGCGCCTGCGCCACTGTGACGAGGACGAAGTCAATGCGTGATAGACTACGGTGAGCTCCTGATAAATTAGTGTACTGGGCCCTGTCTGGATTGTGTGTCCTCCAACGGGCCACCAGCCCCATGGACTCAAGAAAGTCTGGCAACCACAACTCAGTGGGTCTAATGTCCCGCTGCGTGTACCGGTCAATTGCACCGGATAGCTCCGCGTTAAAATACCCTTCTATTACTAGAATTCCCACCGGGAGCGACAAGAGTATGATACCCAAGTCTTTGAAAGTATCATTCTGGAGGCCAGGGGTAACATATACTGATACAAATGTGGCTGTCTTCCCCTCCCATTGACCCGAGACCCCAATATATCTACCTTTTGTGTCAGGCCATGTGGCCCGCACTGTAAAAGGAAATTAATTTTTGACTAGTATGCCTACTCCTCGTGACTCAGAGGTGAAACACACGTGTGCCACTAACTTATATCCTCCCATGTGTAGCGCCATACATTTGTTCCCAATTATTATTTCATGTAGGAGGATAACGTCTGGGGCCTGCCGCCGTATAAAGTGGTTGACCATGCCACGTTTGACCTTATCTCCCAGACCATTTACATTCCAACTGAGAACTCTAACCCCTATTTCCCGTTGTGTACTCATCTATATTGACTCTTGGAAGTCGCTTCAGCTCTGTATCTCTCTTTGATTTAAAAAAAAATATCTTTATTGCATTTTGTTTTTACTTTTCGCGATACAGTAGTATACAAGCATCCACATATATTTCTCCTTAGCCACAATATCGCTTACTCGACAACATTGTAAATACAAAGCAGGGCATTTCCGTCTCATAATTTCAGTTTCATCCTTGTTAGTGGTATGTTATTACTCACGCGTTTACAGATCGCCTAGGGCTCTTATAGCCCGCACATTCTGCCATCTACAATGGAGAGCTGGAGTAGTGGTGTGTGGTGCACCTTCTCATAGCTGTGCATAGTGATACATGAAAACAGCAATGTACACAGATCAAGGCTATACATAGTTGGACTCAGCTCTGGAATAGCATCGGACAATGTTTCATAAAGAAGTAAAGCGATATATATGCAGATGTCGAGCCTGCTCATTAGACATTAATTTTTATAACAGATCAACTGCATCTGACATCAACAATTAATGAACAAAACACATAACATGATGGACGGAAGGTTGCACATTGGCAAGACATTTACCTCCAGTCACAGATCTGGGTTTAATCCATCGTTATTTTGCTCGCCACGCCACCCCAGTTCAGACATGACCATATGCAAATCAGTCTTGACCCTGTGCCTCATGGGAACAGTCCAGCCTGCACTTCCAAGCTATGTCTTCCCTGGACAGGAATCAAGCATCCTAGGACCGGTTACTGGCTATCAGTCGTCATCAGCCAGGATAGCTTGACTCCAGTGGCGTAGTGAGCACAGGACCCACGTCTGGGCATATACCCTTCCCACATAGGGCGAACAGCAAAACACACACAAGATGATGGACGGAATGTTGCACATTGGCAAAACATTCAACCCCAGTCACAGATCTGGGTTTAATCCATCGTTATTTTGCTCACCACGCCACCCAGGGCCGGACTGGGAACCAAAACTGGCCCTGGCAAAGTGCTCGGCTGCCGCCGAGCGCTTTGCTAGGGCCGGCTTTCGGCCGATTTTGTTGCAGGGCCGATTTTTCAGCTATGCTGCAAAAACGGCCCTGTAACAAAATCGGCCCCCAGGGGCTCAAAAACGGCCCCCACCCTTGCGGCGCACCAGGGAATTGCCCGGTGCCCGCTATGGCCAGTCCGGGCCTGACGCCACCCCAGCTCAGACATGGCCATATGCAAATCAGTCTTGACCCTGTGCCTCAAGGGAACAGTCCAGCCCGCACTGCCAAGCCATGTCTTCCCTGGACCGGAATCAAGCATCCTAGGACCGGTTTCTGGCTATCAGCTGTCATCAGCCAGGATAGCTTGACTCCAGTGGCGTAGTGAGCACGGGACCCAAGTCTGGGCATACCCTTCCCACATAGGGCGAACAGCAAAACACACAAGATGATGGACGGAATGTTGCACATTGGCAAAACATTCACCCCGTCACAGATCTGAGTTTACTCCATCGTTATTTTGCTCACCACCCCACACCAGTTCAGAAATGGCCATATGCATATCAGTCTTGACCCTGTGCCTCAAGGGAACAGTCCAGCTCGCACTGCCAAGCCATGTCTTCCCTGGACCGGAATCAAGCATCCTAGGACTGACTTCTGGCTATCAGCCGTCATCAGCCAGGATAGATCGAATCCATTGGCGTAGTGAGCACCAATTAATGAACCAAAACAAAAGGGGACATCAAATTACCCAGTGTGAACGTGTCTAGTGTTCAGTGTGTCATCTAAGTGTAGTCACAACCAGGCTATCATTCAGGTATAAGACGTAGGCTGCTACTTCTGCTTCCTATGCAATAAAATGTTGTTTCTAGTTACAAAATGTTGTGCGATAGGTGCTATTTCCGTATAATATAGATGAGGAATGTGAGGGCTCCGCCCAGACTAGCGGTCACAGTTAGATTGGCATGCAAAGGCAGTGTACCAACTATCTCCGAGTGGCGCACTAGGTGTCAGGTCCTGCATGTATCTCACTTTGATGGTGTTGAAATAACAAGTTCTACAAACAGTTAAAACCTAATAAAAAAATAACTTCCCCTCCCATCTACCCCCCTCCCTGCACCCCTGCTCTCTGGGCTTTGAACTGCCCATAATCCAACATGCAGAGTGCCTGTCGCCCTACAAGATACTAAAAGTAGAAAAGTGGGGTGCGTGATGTCCCCTCCGAATCCCGCCCCCCACCCCCGTCAGCTAAATTGTGCACTGTTACCTTTCCAGATCTACATGGCCGGATCATCCTGTTAGAGATACAACTCCCCATCAGAGGTCTGGTGTCCGCCTGAACCCACCTTCCCCAAACTCCCAGCCTCCCATTCCCACCCCCCCCCCCCCCCCCGGGAACCGTCCCAGCAACGTTGTCTCAAGAGGGCACAGTCAGTGATTCTCCAGCCAGTCCGTGCTATATCTTAATTATTAAAAAAACAGGCCTTTCCTTCTGCCTCCACTTGAAGCTTGGCTGGGAGCAGCATGGAGTATTTGTATCCTTTGTCCCTTAAGGTCTTCTTGATTCCTAAAAAGAAGCGTCTTTGCCGCTGTACCATCTGGGTGAAATCTGGGAAGAAGGTTATATCCGAATTTTCGTACTTCAGGGGAGGTCCCATCTGGGCATATTAAAATATCACATCACGATCGCGAAAATTGAGGACCCTGGCATGGATTGGCCGAGGGGTGCGCCCGGCCTCGGCCGGCCCCTGGGTACTCTATGGGCTCTTTCAGAAAAAAAAAACTTTCCGAGCCCCCTCGGTTGCAGGGTTTTAAAATGAGTTCCTCTTCAAAGAGATCCGTTGCCAAATCCAAAATTCGAATATTGTTGCACCGAAGATGCCCCTCATAGTCGTCAATTTTGGTTTCAGCAAATTTCCGGAATTTCTTCAGTTCCTCAACCTCTGTCTGCAGCTGGGAGGCGACTTCTACTAGGCTTGTCTCTGTGAGCTCCACTTGTTTAATACGCTTGTTGTTTTTGTTCATATCCGTCCATAACAGGTTGACTTCTAACGCAATGGTGTCCATTTTATGTTCCAGTGAGGACTTGATGCCAGCGATGGCCTCCAAGACGTCCTTGAGTGTGGGTCCTGGGTCAGCATCACTCACCTCGCCTCCATTCCTGTTCGTGAGGGAGGGTTCGGGCATGCTTGTTTTGGGGAACGTATATTTGTCCAACTTAGTCTGCTGTCCTAGTTTTCTGCCTCTATTGGACGACATTGCTCTTTGGGCGTTGTAGTGTAGGCGATCTCTCCAGTGAGTGGGACCCTCAGCCGTCAAGTAAGGCCGCTCCACCAGTTCTAGACAATCTCGTCCTCAGCTGGGATTCTCTTGCGGGAGGAAGCGCTCCTTCTGCTCCTGGTCACTGCCACGATTGGGCTGAGCGGTGCTGCCAGGAGTGATGCCCATTTCGAATCGCAGAGTCTGATTGACTTTATTAGTGCATGGCTAATATCTGGTTCCCTAGATGAGTACATGGGTAGTGCCTGAGTAAAAGGATGACTGCAACAGAAATGCCTGGGTCAATGGATGAGTGCAAGGGTGGAGTAGCACTAAATAAATCAGTGCGGAAGTAGTATTAAAGGTGAATGAATGAGTTCAACAGTAGTGCCTGAGTGATTGCATGAGTACATGCGTAGAGTATTGGTGATTGCTTAAGTGCAGGGGTAGTGTCTCGGTGGTTGCATGAGTGCATGGGTTTTGCCTCTGTGAAATGAAAAATGCAAGGATAATGCCTGAGTTATCCTATTAGTGCCAAAATTGTGCTACAGAGATTAGATGACAACAAGTGTTTGAGTGAAAGGATCACTACCTGGCTGAAAACATCAGCAACATAATGAAAGTTTTAAAATAGTGTAAAGGATCAACATTATTTTTAATAGAAATAAATAACATAACAGTGTTGACTGCACAGTCAACACTGAGGGGAGCACAAATTGTGCACTGCATGTACCATGATGCAAAAGAGAACACTTTCTATGTTATGATGTAGTGTCTGGCCGTATTGTTTACCCTGCCCAAACTGTTTTTCATGACCTTCTCTACTATTTGTCACACATCCCAAATGTTCCTTTTTGTAAAAATTGCAATCCAGCCTATTGATTACACTTTATCCAGCTCCACCCGGAGATTAAGGCTCAAGCCGGAGAGTACGGCCCTGGCCAGAGAGTACAGTCCAGGTGAGGAGAGTACGGTCCGGGTGCGGAGAGTATGCTCCGGGTATGGAAATTCCGGCCCCAGTGCAGACGTAAAGTTAGGAGTCGTAAGTGCATTCTGTGAATACCAAAAATCGCAGGTGCCTTCTGTGAACACCAAAAGTAGTGAGTTTTGGGATATTGTCTCTGATTAGTTCTGTGAATCGGCCCCTTGGTTTTCAGGTTTTTTGATTTTGAACTGAGTGTATTGAACATTGCATGACTTTGCATTATGTCTTTTGAATGAATTGCACACTGTGTCTTGTTCACTTCTGAGATAAGATATGCAAGACCTAATTTATCAATCTTGTTCTAGAAAGCATTCCAACACAATGTTTCTAAAGCCTTAGATATGATGAGCATACCTTGAAGCAACCTAACATAATGAGTTCCATGCAATACTGACTGGGAAGTTTTTCTTCCAAAGATTTCATCCTCAATAATGCAGTGTCTGTGCCACATCCACTGCAACACAACATTTGCCATGTCAAAAACGCCCATCATTGGGGAACAAGCATCAAATTCTACTGGATTGCTCATAAATAATGTCAGTTACAATACGTAAAAACACCTTCATCGCAGAAAATTGGCAGGATAGGCTGATCTTCAAGCTGAGCATGCACATTTTTTAGAGCTGTGTATACTTTTACGTAGTTTGTGACTGGAGATGGAGAAGTGTGGCTCACTGGTTAGAAGGGGCAGACCGTGAAGCAGAAATCGGCCCGGGACCAGGGTTCAATTCCCGATGCGGCAGGGTCTTGGGTCAATGTCCGCGGACTCGATAATTCTCGCCTAGGTGCCTACGCTAACCATGGGTCCCACTCTGCAACTCTGGGCAATAGCTTGCTTAATCTCCACAACGGCCCCAGCAGCGCCGGGGATGCCTGGCTTCACCTTGGGGGTGCCCTCTCACAGGGAATGCCAGGACAGGTTCCCCAGCGGTATATAGCGCCAGGACACCACGTAACGAGGTAACAGTGCGCTTTACAAGTATACATACATTACATTACATTACATCACTGGTAAAAACCCAACCATCTGCGGGACGGTATTCTGATAGATCACAGCATGAATTCCAGCCCAGGGAGAAACTGGCTTTTCTTCATCATTCAGTCAGCACCGAATAAGCGATATGATAAATTAAGTTAAATCAGTTTTGCGGACCGCAACATTAGGCAGAAGAAGATCTATGTCCTCAGCCACTTTGAAACTTTTTGGTAGACTGGGATGTGTTGATGGCTTGTAGTGATTTTGCACACGTTAGGAAGGCAGCTGGGTTATAAGTTTGCAGCTTCTTATGTTTATGCCTACAGCTGACACAGCTTGTTTTCCAGCAGCTACTTCATTGGTACAGTCTTCAAAAAGTACCATGGCAGTAACATGTGTGCTGGATGGTCCAGACAAAGAAGAGCTGTCTTCAAAATCAAGATTATCAAGAGCTCCCATTGTAAATCCTTTCCTGGTAAATTTACTTGAAAGTGGTGTGCTGTCGGATGTGCAAGTTTTTACAGCATGAGCTGCTAACAAGTTCCTGCTCCGTACTATGTCATTATAACTTGTTGATACACCAATCCTATTCATAGAAGTGATTAGCTCTCTACTTTTGCACTTGTCATAGATTGCATGGGCTGTCATCATGTGTAGCAGAGTTTTCTTTTTGCCATAAGGTAATTCATAAAACATGTCTTGGAAAAGATAGTGCATTTGCAAAGCACTAGCCTGTCAGTTCATGGAATAGTCTTCTACTTATTCGCTTATATCTTCAAAGCCATCATCAATGTTGTCGACTTCTATTCCGAACTCAAGAATTTTAGTTATTAATAGTTTTGCTGATATTAAACTATGATGTAAAAAGTGTTAAGATAACATCAGGCATTCTTGTTGACTCCCATGATTTATGGAGCTCTGGGGCATCCCAGAATGTGTCATTAAGTCCAAAATCGAAATATTTCAGGACCTTTCTTAAAATAGTTTCTGCTGATTTTACTGCATCCTGTGATCTTATTTGGGCAGCAACAACTTTAGGAATCAAATCAGCTGAAAACACCATAAGAGGTTTACTCGTTTTGTAAGACTGACAAAAATTAATTCTGTTGTACATTCTCACCAGAAAAATCTTAATTTCATTATTATGAATCAATACAGTTTCATCAATGTTGACCAATATTTCTCTGATCTCACGGAGTGAACCCGTAGCCAGCACTCAAGAGTGGCTTTAAAATGTAATTTGCTATTTCAAAGACTGCAAACTTAACTAACGGCTGGTGGTTAAGTTGCTGCTGGGAGCTCATTGTACATTCATATTTTCAAAAGTATGCATGGATTCAGTTCGGTTGGGCATACAAATCAGCAGCAAATACATTCACCTTGCTGGATAGATCTGCTTCTCAGCTGAAAACGTTATCTTGGAAGAAACTAGCTGCAGATAAAAACATGCTTGCCATTTTAGACTCACATACTCTGTACTTTGTTCTTTCATCTATCCCTTTGGCCCTTGTTCTGGCTAAACCACAGATAACACATTGAAGATCCTCTGCTTTATGATCAGCAGTTGGAGGTGGACGAGGAGTAGCTATCGATCTTCTAAGTGGATTGGCATTGGGTTTGGTTGTCATCGATTTCTTGTTGTGATTCACTGGTTTCTTTTATTTTTTGACAAATGTTTACTAGGCTTTTTTTCATTCTATCAACTAGTATCACTTGTTGTTACAATGATAAAATATTTGATCCTCTTCACCCATCAATTTTAATCTTTTGTTAACTTCATCTTGCCGTATTTCTGCAGCATCTCAAACTCTCTTCCGTCCAGCCACAGATGATGTTAGCTTTCATTTCAAATTATTTTGGCATAGAACACATTTATTTTGTTGAAGGAGTACTCAGATTTTCTAGTTAGCAACACTCTGTCTGGAAGTAAAGATCCTCTGCTACCACCTGTTTCGCTCATGTTTCACCAAACTAAAGTATATAGGTCTCAAGGCTCCTGAAATATTACATCATCACTGCAACACAGTCACCATTTTTAAAAATGTAATCAAGAACAATTTCGCCCTGATTACCGATGTCTAACAAAGTTAAATTACTTCTTTAATGATGCAAAAAACACAAATCAAAAATGAAAATCTCTGGACAACTGTTTTGTTTATACAGCGGTATATCTACTTTCATGGAAATTCAGACTAAGGAAACCTACTTCCTGCAGGCTGCACACACTTGTGACTTATGGTCTAGTTTTATTTGGGAACTTTTACCATTTGGATGTGTTTTTATCAATTGTCACTGCAGGCCTTTCAGATGTATCTAACTACCTTAGATTCAATCTTTCACTGATCCTCTAGGTGCGTCTCAATTACCATAATCATTTCTCCTTAACTCTATTTGTGGAGGTAAAATCCTTCACAAGGAAATCCTACCACATGGTGCACAACCTTGAGTTCTCAAAGGTCAATAACAAGGGTTGCCGAGGCCTAGTAAAATTTCTGAAGGGCACATTGAAACTGTTGCAATAGCTTTACATTTCTCATAGTTTTTAATGTAACCATATTCTTTATAGTTTTGCATGCGATTCGTTATTTTTTGCCATATCTTGTACCCTACTTTAAACCACTTTATTTTCTTAATTTATATTCGACCTATTTTAATAAAAGATTTTTTTTTTTACTTGAAGTCGGTGTGGACCTTGGATTCTTCACTTCTTAAGTTGCATTACTCACCCTTTTTCTCTGGGGATTGCTTTACTCTTTTGGTTATCTGCCAAGATACCAAAGGTAAGTCAAGAAACATCTAACCATCTTTAAACTGGACTGTGGGACATGGTCAAACAGACCAATGCCTACCAATAACTTTAGCTTGTCCCCTATTACTGGTGGATGTCTGGGTTAAAGACCAGAAAATGAGAGCGGCTTTCCACAACACAGGCCAGTTTCTTTTAATATTGAAAATAGGGCACACAGAGTCCAACCATGTCCAGGCCTGGCCCCACCACTTTTACATTCTCCCAGCCCTCCTTTGTCGCACAGAACTCAAACATTTTGCACAGACTTATGTTTCTCTATTTATTATTTGAGCTAGGGGTACCTGGAGCATTCTGGTCATTGAGCACCCATTAATGCTACAAGTCAGGTTTTTCAGGACCTGTGCATATTTATTTATTCATATTTATTTATACAGTGTTATACAGCGCACACTGCACAACTGAATTGCTTTGAGGTGCTAAAAAGAGGAAGGAGAGGGCTTCTATGGAGAAGGTATGGATACTTATGTTTACTGTTGTTTTCTGCCCGTGAGGAGGTTGTTTGAGGTCCGTTTGTGTTGATAAAATTGTTTCAGCTGTGAGGTCTGGTCACTAAGTGGCCTCTATTTTCCCAAGATTTGCAGTTAAGTTTGAGGTAAGTGAGAATATTAAGGACATTGGAGCCAGAGGCATGGAAGGGATATATGTTTTGATTTTGTTCAGTAGGTAGTTGAGGGCTGAGGCATTCGAAAGTCAGACAGATGGATTTGAATGGGATCCTGTCCTTCACCCACAGCAGTAGAGATTTCTGCTGTGATGGGTAATGTTTTGGGCTGTATCCAGGCCCAGTCCTGAAGAAGGTTGGAAAAGCAGAATGACTGCATCATAACTTCAGATCCAGTTAGGGGAAGGTCTGTGAGAATGGGGCAGCTACATGGTATGTTGTTTGTGGTTCTTTCAACATTTTCGATGAAGGAGTCTCTAGAGGTGCAAATATCTTGGGTGGGAGGTGTAGCAGTAATTGGGCATTGGGATTGAATGGATTTGTTGACCATTTTGAAGAGTTTACCTAATCTATTGCTGGCATCCAGAATGTGTGTATTTAGCAGTTCACTCAACTCTGAGGCTGGCTCATATTTAGTTTGTGTGCTTGAGGAGCCAACGTCTAATGTCTTCTTACATCTTATAAGCTTTTATTTTGGACCCTTACGAAATGCCTTTAGAAATATAAGTCCATTAAGGTATGTAGCCTTGACCAGAATAATTGAATTTTGAACAAAGTAATAAACCTATTTTTATTATAGTTCCAATCCTTTGAGTGGCTATTTCTAGAAAAACAGTCATCAGTGTGATGTATTTCATTGGAATTTTATGCAAGTCACCCATCGGTGTCAGTGTTCTGCACATATTTTCCATGCTATTTGTTCTTTAGCTCCCTGTGGTATGTCCCAAACCTTTCTTTGCATCATGCCTATGCTCGATTGCTACGCACCTCAACTGCTATTATTGTTGTTTGTGGTGTCAGTAGTTCCAGCAACCACATTACTTTGCTTCTTGCACCATGTCCCAGCTCACTAGTGTGTACTGTATGTTTGAGAGTACTCCCTCTCCTTATGGAGTCTAGTTAGCAGTTTCGGCAAGAAGTGTAGTACCCCATTGCAAGAGATACAAGTGCATTACACTTCTGTGTGTGTTCGTGTGGAAAGAGCAGTACTTTGTTACCAGCAGTTGTAGAGGAAGTACCCCATGGGATGCAAAGTTTGGGAAAAGTAAAACCCTGTCGCTAGACGTTGTATGTAGGGGGAGTACCCAGCTGTTAGATCTGGGGGTCTCTAGTTGGCATTGGTATACACCTTTGTCCAAAAAGGGACTCTTGCTTCTAAGTCAGGATAAGGGGATTACACTACTGGATAACCCCTGCTGACCCCCTTGGTAGCTTGGCATGATCAGATAGGCTTATCTCAGGGCCTACCATAGGGGTGTCTGATATGAAGAAAAGGGAAGGTTTAGGGACTGGCAAATGGGTGCACTTGCCAAGTCAACATGGCAGTCACATGCTGCACACATGCCTTGGCATGGCAGGCCTGAGACACACTTTACAAGCTGCTTATGAGGGTGTCACAACCAGTGCTGCAAGCCCACCAGCAGGGTTTGATTTACAAGCCCTGGGCACACATGGCGCACTGTATTAGGGTCTGACAAGGAAATCAAATAACCCAATCATGGAGTCACTAATCAATACATCAATTTAACACAGGGAGTACTTGCACTGTGGCACTGAATAGCAGTGGCACAGTGCCCAAAGCATATAACCAGCAAAAACATATCAAAAACAGAGGAGGCAATCGGACAAAATGGAAGGGAGACTCATGCCAATGATGCCAGGTCTAACACCCACGGTATGTGAAGCTGAGGAAGTGTAATAGCCTGTTGTGAGAAATTGAATGTGAGTATCTGTAGTGTACTAAGTTGAGGAAGATTAGTACCCTTACAAGGAGAAGTTGTATGCAAAGTTGGGGAAGAGCAGTACCGTTTGTGAGGATTTGCATTGGGGAGGGCCTGGGTGCAATGAAAGAAATGTATGTCACAAGAGATTACAAGTGAAATTATCCCTTGGGGTGAAAATGTGGGGATATGCAGTTACTTGTGGTTTGGTGGGTGAAAGCACTTGAGTCTGCTCCGTGATTAGTTGTGTTTCTGTAAAAATGGGAATATTAGGCAGGAGTGTCATACAGGAGTCAAAGTATGATACAAAAAGCACGGAGCAGCAGACCAAGGTCAAGCACGTTAGTTCCGTCCGTTTCAATTATCAGTTGGTGCAACCACTTCCAACATCCGCTACTCAGGGATGTATCAATTACAAGATGTACATAAACAAAAGGAAGGTGCACTCCAATGAAGTTGATAACACAGGACAGTATGTTGAAAAAATGTTTCTTCTTTATTCAAATTCTTTCATTTTCTTTAGACAAGGGCACAGCCAACGCGTTTCGTTCCCCTAGTTCCACGGGAACTTCATTAGGGTATATGTGAAAAATGTATAGATCGTGTGATCTTTGTCAGATGCAAAATAGTTTCCAATAGGCAACCATCAATGGTGTTTTGTCCTAGATATTCAAGTTCTCGAAAAAAGTCCTAAAAATTAGCACCAATAGCATTCCCAGAAGGAGTGGTCATATTTGCTGAGCAATGACTATTATCTTCTTATGTATAGGATTTTCCTGGCAATCTCCACCAGTATTCAACTCCCCAACTTTATAATTCAAGCAAAGATTCAAGCTTTGTATTAATTCGAAGTTGAATCGTATGCAGTAGAATTATTCAGTAGAATGCCTCAATATGAGTTGTATCTAAATTTGAAAAGACGTTCCCATAGATTATATCTGGAAACCAAGAACGGTATTTCCTTAAGATGTAGGTAAGGGGTTCTCCCGTCAGGGTTTGGCTAGCGGTAAGCGTTAAACAGGTACCCAGCACGTGTGATATGGCACCAGGGTCCCATGGATCAACAAGCCAACACTGCGTGTTCCTTCCTTTTGTTTATGTACAGGAGTCAAAGACTGTTTGTGACTGTTTTGAGGTGCGTTTTATACAGTTTGGGTGTCATGGAGTCAGTCAGTGTTGGCAGTGTTTGATGTAACTCTAGTGTGTTGTAGGTGAATGTTACACATGTCAGCCTTCCCACAATTTGTTTGCCAACTCACCTCCTGTAGCTGAAATTAATTTCTGTTGGCTTTAGGACTCTGTGTACTCAACCACTGCAAACCAGTAGTAAATTGCTTGTGCTAACCCCTTACAACATGGTACAATTGGCGTACACCCGATTGACCCATTTAATTTACTTATAAGTCTCCAGTAAAGTGGCACAACATGTACCCAGGGCCTGTAAATGAAAAGCTACTATTGGATCTACAGCTCTTATTGTGCCCCCTATATATGGAGCTCTTTAAAACATGTCTCAAGCATGTCCTTGCAGCATGTGTATAGATTTAAGCTCTCATAACAAACAGGGGGGAGAGGGTCACGCCAATATTTAAAGACCACTCCTGGTTCAAGTCCCCAACTCAATATACTATACACAGAAGGAAGACAGGGGGTCTAAAGCAACACGCAGTGTGGCTAGCTATCCTACACTCAAATCTAGCTTATGAGTTAATGCCCTAGTCACCCTGGATATCAGGGTGACTAGGGCATTAACTCATAAGCTAAATTAAGCTGCCAGTTGCCAGTTCAACCTAGCAAAAGAAACCTTTTTCCAGGTGTTAGATCTGTCACCTTTGGGTGGTCTTCCCCCAAACATTTTGCCTTCACCCTCTGGTTTTCTGAACCCGTATTTTTTTGGGCTTTTAGGACTTTGTGGACTTTCCCAATGCTGACCAGTGCTAAAGTGCTTGTTCTATGTCCCTTAAACAAGGTGAAATTTGCTCACATCCAATTGCCACATTTAAGTTACTCGTAAGTACCTAGTAAAATGGTACTACTTGTACCCATGGCAGGTAAATTAAATGCTACTAGTGGACCTGCAGCACTGATTGTGCAACCCACTTAAGTAGCCTTTGAAACCTCTCAGGCCTGCCATTACATCCCGGGTGTGCAGTTTTAAACTATCATTTTGAACTGGCAAAATAAAATTTTAATACGTACACGTCACCCCTAACCAGCCTTTATGGTAGAGTGCACTACATTTAAAACGTTAGACATGTACTTGTACGTTTTACATGTCCTGGTAGTAAAAAACTCTCAGATTCTTTTTCACTAGTGCAAGGCCTACCTCTCCCATTGTATAACATTGGGTTACATTATTACATTTAATAGATGATCATTTTGATTATTACATTTAATAAGTGATCATTTTTGATTGGGAGCAGGTAAGAAAAGCCATGTTTGGTATCTACGGAATTGTAATTTAAAACCTTCATTAATGGTAATGTCAGATTTTAAATCAGAATCCTGAAAATGCCACTTTTAGAAATTTGGCATCTTCTTGTCCCAAACAGTTGGTGCCTACGGCATGTTCCTGAGTCACATGACTAGGTGTAGTTGGCAGTGGCCCTTGGTGTATTTTTCTCACACAGCATCACAACAGGTGTTGGAAGGACGGGACATCTCTGACTTGTTAGGAGGAAGATCTGTCACCTACCACACTTATACTTCAACAGCACTGGCTGAGCTCACACACAAGGACTTTACACTAGCCTGTTGTGTACTCTGAAAGTCTTAGTCTGAGACACCTCTGTAGGAGGAAACTCAAGGCGTTTCTTCCACTTATAAGTGGGCCCCAGGCATAAAAAGGGGATTCTCAGACCCACTCTTCAGTACACTCTTGGAGCTCTCGATAGTACAGATGGAGGACACTCTGCTGTCCTGCTGATTGAGGCCTGCCCTGCTTACTGAGAAGGAATACTGGACTTGCACCATTCATCCCAGGCTCATGAACACCAAAGGTCAATTGTCTCCCCTTCTGTGTGAGCTACAGGGACATAAAAAGCTCCCAAGGCTCCCTGTTACTGCCCAGCTAACCTGCTGCACTGGACCTGCCTAAGCCTTGCTGGCCCCTGTTTGAGCCAGTGGTTCTTCCTTTGGTCCTGGACACTTAGTCGGTATCAGAGAGAGAGCTCCTCCTGACCTAATTTAAGGTTCCAGCAAATCTGGAACAAAGCAACTCAAAGCCTCTCAAAGCCTTAATACACAGCTGCCAGCCTCATCGGAATCAACGCCAAATGACGCAAAGCCCTGAAAAATGTCTCCCCACAGCTGCCAGCTTAATCGAAACTGACGCCATGCGACGTGAAGCCTGGCAAAGTCTCCCCACATAGTTTAATCAGTACAATCCCCAGCGGGCCAAACTTGGTCCTGTGCCCTGCCTGTGCTCCATCACGGTTGGCCTGAATGTTTGACTTTGTCCCAGTCCAGCATGATCAGATACCCTCAGTTGATGCATTTTACCTTTTGGTGCTACTTTTATCTAAACCTTTAAAATTGCATTTGTTTTTTTGGTCTCATACAATTTAATTCATTTTATTCTATTTTTTTAATTTGGTGTGGGATTTTTCTTGTATTGTATTTTCACTATATTACTGTTTGCGTGCTTCATACATATTTTACACATTGCCTCTAAGTTAAGTCTGACTGCTTTTGTGCCAAGCTACAACTTTTGAAGTCAAACATAGAAGGATAGGGAAACTATGCAAAATAGTAATTGTTTACAAGTAGGTAGTCTGGCATTTAAAAGGCATCACTGGGGAAAGTAGATACTGCCAGGGATTACAAAGCACAGAGATGGCATCAGAGCATGAGGATCATGCCGAAAGGGTCATACAAGACTTAGAAGTGATCCCTGGGAGAAGGTCTTCTGCCGAGCTTCATGTGGTACTGCTAAGACAAGCTGGCAGGACCAGGCAATGTAAAGCACAGAGAAATTAGTGGCAGATGCTCACACTGCTGGAGCCCTCTAGCACGGAGAAGGCACCTTTGGAGGGAGCTGACACTATTGAGAACCTAAAGCAAAGGGAAGACCCATAGATGAAACTCTCAGAAATATGGTCCTACGACAGTGGACACACACTTGCAGAAGGAACTGAAACTACTACATTCCCCAAGGGCTGAGAAGGTGCTGCAACTCTAACTGGGAAGATAACACTGCCTCTGGGCACTAAATCTGTGTATCCACATTGTCAGCAAACCATACTCCATTGCAATTAAAAGATTTTAGGCTAGATGTAGGTGGCTAAATACCGGAATTTTTTACATTTCAGCGTTACCGACCAGTATTCAGCCATGTGCGATGTAGGTATTACCCAATGCCATCGGTAATAACTATTTGGTAAATTTAAGGGAAACCAGTTACCGATTCCTTATTTACCGATCGTCCGACACCGAAACACCAAATACCGAATCGGTAAATAAGAAATCGGTAACAAATCGCTAATGCGATGTACCAAAAATCGGTAATACCTAATTTGTCCAAAATCGGTATTTAAGAATTGGTTATTACCACTGACGCAGAGCAGTTGGTAATCAGGTGCAGTGCATAAAAACAGCCCCAAAATGCAACAGTGTGAACACAATGGCGGCCCTCTACGTCATAGCAAGGCGGCTACGTTTGCGAACAGCAGGACTGAGCGTGTGTACAGACTGCCTGTCACACTGTTCCAATTGACTGAGGCAGAAATACATGATAGGTACAGGCTACACCCACAAACCAACACATGTGCAGGTGCTCTGTAGCCTGCACCTACTTGAATCAGGAAGTTACCAGGGTGTGATAGCTGCGGCAGGTGGTGTGTCACTGAGTTGCCTGTTCCGTTTCTTCAACTCGTTTTTGGATGCTATGATGCAGAGAATGCATCACTACATACGCTTCCACAGCAAACAGGCGGAACTGCAGAAGACAAAGCTGGATTTCTAAGAAAAGGCACAGTTCCCACATGTAATAGGGTGCATTGATGGGAACCACATACCAATCTGTCCACCTGCAGTTACAGAATACATATACCGCACCCCAAAGTCCACTCATTCCATCAACGTGCAGGTGATATGTGATGCAGACTACATCATTACTGACATTTTGGCCAAATTTCCAGGGAGTACCCATGACTCATACATATTCAGGAACAGTGGGATCTATACACGTCTGGCTGCTGGTGAATTCGGAGAAGGATACCTGCTAGGTAAAGCAATGTGACACACCCTAATGTATACCTTGGATGAATGTATTGGTGGCTCAAATTAATGGCACTTTCTTTCCCATTTAGGTGACAGTGCATATGCCGTGCTGCCATTTATCCTAACACCATACCTCAACCCATCCACCCCAAGTGAGAGGAGATACAATGTGGCACATAAAAGCACACGCAACGTTGTGGCACGCACCTTTGGACTACTAAAAAGCAGGTTCCGTTGCCTTCACAAAAGTGGAGGTGCACGTCAATACCGCCCCATCATCTGCTGCAACATAATAGCCACATGGGCAATGCTGCATAACCTTGCCAAAAAAGAAAGGAACAACAGTGGAACTAACTGACTCTGAGGACGAGGGCAAGGACTGTCCACAGCCAGAGCACAGTGCAGCAGGTGTGGCAGCAGCACCGGAAGAAAGACACAGACAGGCTGATATAACACACAACTATTTCTGAGTGAGTAAGGAGACATAGCCAGTTACTGTATATGAATGATGGTGTTTAATGATCAGAGCACACCACCAAGATCAATAGCAGTGTCCGTACAAACATGGGTTACATCATCCATTTCAGTACAACCATATCATGGCTGGCTCTACTTCTTGCGCCCACGCACTGCACTGCCACGTTCCTTTGCCCCACTGTCCGCACTGCCTGTCTGTCCAGGGCCAGAGCTGTGGCGTTCGCTGCGCCTCCTGGTCTCTGTGGGAGGAGGCATGATACCATGTCACTCTGGGTAACACCGCACTTTCAGATCGGTAGGAGTGACTACTTCGCTTCACACTCCCCCATAGAGCTTCCAGTGCTCCTACCCTCCTTCTCTACTTTGTTGCCCTTTTTTCCCCTTATTCGCTTCAACGGAATCACAAAATGGCCGCCAACACTTCCTAGTTGCAACCGCTTGCAGCGCTCGCAACCAATAAGCAGCAAGAAACACACCAATTACATGGATACTTAGAAAGTTTTCCTTTTAACCATTTGAGACTTTGTACTCCTTTTAAATCATGTGTTTTATGTTACAATATTGTAAAGGTTTTAATTAACTAAATACAATTAAAAAATTCGAACTTTCTAACAATAAGCAACACGCTTGTGCTCGTAACACCTCAGCCAATCAGATGGCAAAATTCCCAAATATCGATATCTGTAAATTTCGATATTTCTCAATATCTACTGAACAGATTTACACCAAATAAACAAAAGCGTGCTTTCTAGACCAAGGCCCTCCCTGCCAAATTTGGGGTAATTCCGTTCCCCCATTCGACCTGCAGCCTTGTCTAAAGTATCCTATGGAAATTCACATGGAGAATATATATATATATATATATATATATATATATATATATATATATATATATATATATATATATATATTCCACCAATTGCCCGAAAGCTTCAAGGATGCACACAAGGCAGATGAAAAACCATGCGGTTTTTATTTTCAAAAGCGGACAGCTTGCATCACAATCCTTATGGGTAAAAGTTCAATGACCTGACGTGTTTCGAGGTACTGTCCTCTTTCTCAAAGGTCGCTCTTCATATGTGCGTGGCGCAGAGAGTTGTGTTCATGTGCATCTCTGTGTGCTTAATTGTTGAATTACAACCCCCAGGGGGCTACGCACAGTGCGTAGGTGTTTTCCTGCATTCTGAGATTGGTACTTTGATGCAGGGCAATTCCATCAACGTTTGTTTACACCGCGCGCACAGTCATACTAATTAAAGCATTTTTAAATACCCTTAGTGGGCCCCAGGTTCGTCCGTAAGCTGAATTTTTCCTCATCCGCAATGCTGCTCAACATGCCTGGACTTGTACCGACCAGGCAGCCTCCTTCCATTTCGAGGATGGTGCTATCCCCCACGACAGGGCTGCCGTGTTTTAAAATGTTCTACCAATTGCCCGAAAGCTTCAGGGATGCACACAAGGCAGATGAAAAACATGCGGTTTTTAATTTCAAAAACGGACAGCTTGCATCACAATCCTTATGGGTAAAAGTTCAATGACCTGACGCGTTTCGAGGTACTGTCCTCTTTCTCAAAGGTCGCTCTTCACATGGGCGTGGCGCAGAGAGTCGTGTTCATGTGCATCTCTGTGTGCTTAATTGTTGAAAATAAAAACCGCATGGTTTTTCATCTGCCGTGTGTGCATCCCTGAGCTTTCAGGCAATTGGTGGAACATATATATATATATATATATATATATATATATATATATATATATATATATATATATATATATATATATAATTCAAGTGCAGATTAGCCCCATGAAGACAAGCCACAAGAAATTATTTCACTCGCATTTATTCTTTCCATCACTTGCCAGCAGACGAACTTGAAGGTACAGATCACATCAGTTCTTGATATTTGCCAGACGCGTTTCAGGATACCAAAATCCTTTCTTCAGTGGCTCAGGCAGAGGAAATGAATGCACTCTCGTAATTTGCACTTTTAACTTGTTACCTCAGTGGGTGTGGCTTCTGTGCAAAGCTCTCTGGTCGTTCTAGTGCTTTTAATAATTGTTCCTCTTGTGAGGCAGGCTTTCTGTCCCATTTTCCGCCTATTAAATTATTTTCCTAGTGGAAAGGTGAAAATGTCTCTCCCTTTCATCTGCCCTGCTTTACAATGATGAAAAATGAGTTCCAAGCAGCGTCGTTCTGCAGCGCGCTGCTCACCTTCTTTCCAAGCTGCAGGCTGTATTAGCTTTTTTGTATTAGCTTTTTTTGCAGGCCTGGGGGGTCAGGGTGTTTTTACCCTGACCACTTTGCTTATTTTTAATCTTTTTTTACCTTTTTCCTTTTCCCTCGGTCTGAAGCACAAGATGGCTGCCAACACTTCCTGGTTTGAAGTGTTGGCAGCTAATCAGAATCAAGCTCGTGCTCTGGAGGGTTCAGCCAATCAGATCTCACAATTCGCAAATATCGATATCTGTAATTCTTTAAATATCTAATAAACTACTGAATGGAGTTACACCATTTAAAATAAAGCAATCTTTCTGGGCCAAAAACTATCTCTCTGCCAAATTTGGTGTAATTCCCTTCAGCATTTCAGGCTGTAACCGTGTCTAACGTTTTCTATGAAATTAACATGGAGAAATCACGTTTTGGCCCCCCCCTTTTTTCTCTGCCCCCCCCCCCCCCCCCTGAAAATCACCACAAAACTTTCAAGACTGGAGCTGACCTTAGTGAACAATTAGTTTTGAATATTTCGTGAAGATTCGTTAAATGGCGCCAAAATTATTGGCAAATCAAAAAATGCTTTTCCTATCGAAACTAGGTTCTAACTATAACTACCTACTGGTGTTCCATCACACAGCCCACACAAATCACCACCTCTACTCCTACCATATTCTATCCTATTAGACTTTTCATCCCCACCTCATCATAAGCAAACTCTATGGAATTTCCAATTACCATAAGCAAACTCAGACAGATTGCACACCACTAGCAGGCTAGCCAACTCCACTGGCATAAAAAGATCCTTCATGGTCAGTTAGTACAGCGTAAGTCTGATACCCTGAACATGAGGTCCCCACAGTAATGTTACGCAGTGTGTGATGCATTGTGAAGTAGCTAGGCACAGCCGAATTGTGAAATCCACCATATTGAGTTACACACAACAAGAGAAATGACAATACAAATGAAATACTCCAATACTCGACTGGGCCTCAGAGCGAGAGGCATCGAGCTGATGAGGGAGATTAGACCCAGTGAGGGCCATTTAAAGCGAATAGGAGACTTTACATCACATGCGTTTACAACGCATGCTATTACAATGTGGTTGTTACAACGACCACGTTTTTACATTGCAGTACATTACAATGCAAGTCATCACATCAACTTGCTGTGGGGTGTGCGCTGGACTTAGGAATAGTATAATTTACTATTCCAACTCCAGTATGCGCAACAGTAGGGAAGGTGTTGGAATAGTGATTTATACTATTCATTAAGTTAGAGCGCCCCCTACAGCAAGTCAATTAAACGACTTGCGTTGTAATGTACTGCGGTGTAACAACGCGGTCGTAACAACTGCGTTGTAATGACATGTGTTGTAACGCATCGATGTAATGGCTGTTTCCTGTTTAAAGCTTCCAAATTTGGGTGTTATAAGCAAGTTCATTACAGAACTAACCCCACTCTGTCGCCATGTTTGGAACCCCAGTCCTTAGAGCAGAGGTCTTCTATCTGTGGGGCGCGACCCCCAGGGCGGCCATGCAGTCCTGGGAAGGGGTCATGCAGTCCCCATCTTCACTTGTTCCTGCAATACAAAGCGTTGCTTTCCTTTTGAAAAAAGACAGCTATCCTGGGATGGCTAATTTAGATCGTTAGGAGCTGCTTGCCTGAATGAAATGCAAATATGCCTTATCAGTTAATCTGCAAGTGTCAAGGATGCTTGGGAGAGGTTCTGGCTTTAATTGATCAAATCACTCCAAGCTTTGTGATGACAAAGATTTGGTATTTTGTGTGGAAGTGCAAAGAGTTAACAACAGGGCTAGGAAGCGCTTGCTTTTAATTTTAACTGCATTTACAGTACCCCTAAAGAAGTGTTGAAGGGAAAGTTATGTAAAAACAAAATAGCATCACATACGCTCTGGTATTACTACAATCCACATTTTGAAAGCACCATTTTATCGTAAACTATTTGCAGGTTTTGCAGCATTCTAGCTCTCAATGTAACAACAGATTGTCAAAGAAATTTGTCTCCTAGGCATGGTATTGAGGTTACAATAACTTTACCTTAAGTAAGAGGTACATTTTCCAAGAACTAACGGCATAGTGTCACTTATACTGATTAGTAGGATATATATCTTAAACATTTCAGAAGGAGTCCACCTATGTATCAGGTGAGCACAGGGAGTTAAATAAGAACTTCGTTTTGCTCTCCAGATCATGAGACTTGCACCACAGACATTATCCAGTGGGAGACTATTCTAGAGGCTTGGGCTGTGGCAGCAAAGTTTCTGACTCTTCTGCTCTTGCACCTAGTTTCACAAACCACTTGGAGGTTTACTTGGACTGAGTAGTGAGTGATGGAGGGCGGGAGCACATTACCTTATCCTGAAGGGATGTAGGTGTTCCACCTTACAGGCATTTATATATGATGCACAGGATCTTGAATGGCATTCTGCTCTGTATGGGGCTAGCAGTAAAAATAAAAAAAGCCATTGCTCCAAGAACTTGTGACATAAATGTAATATCGATATAATGTATTCAAATAAATGCTTGTATTTCTAATGAACAAATGAAGCATACGTCTTTATAAAAAAAATATTGTTTGCATACTAACAATGCAAAAATGAATTGCAATGTTTTTTTTGGTAATTTATGGTTGTGGTTACAGGTTAGCTCAAGGGTTGATTTTAGGGATGAGGTTTTGGAAAGGGTTATGGCTAAAGGTTTGGGTTAAGGCCTGGAGTTAGTACTAGGTATAGCGTTAGAATTGTCAGAGAAAGGACGTCTTAGTGATTACTTAAGACTTTCTTGATTGGAGGTGGGGTCTTCTGTTTCTGCAATCAGTATCAGACTCCAGATTGGGTTCAAGTTCCAGACTTCCTCTAAAACAAGGACCAGATCTTGAAAGGGAAAAAACTGCTAACAGAATAATCAAGAATGCAAGCCTAAAGACAAGCACGATGCAAGAATGTTAAAGATTCTCGAGAAGCAATCGCCACAGCAGTAGGCAATTCATCAGGCACCTGCTTAGTTCCCCTTTAAATACCTACTAACCATATTTGCTTGGGAAAAAATAACAACAGTAACACTGAGGAAAACTATTCCCAGTAAGGAAAATCAGGACTGGAGTACTCATCAAATTTCCTACAAAAATTAGGACCACGAAAAGTACCTGTGTCACTGCCGAAATGCTGCACATAAAACAAGCATAGGTAAATGCAATAGATTTCACCTATGTGATTAATAATCAGCTGTTTTTTTTATGTAAGTTGTAGCTTGGTGAGCATTTCTCCAATATAAGTCATTAAAGTGTTATGACTTGTTTATTGAGAAAGGCAATATATTGTGCTGTTACTGGTGGTCAACTTACATGGTGCCACAGCGGTCACACGACATTGTCTGTCTATACTCCATCTCCTGGGATATAGCAAATATCTAATGGTAGTGCAAATTGAGCTAGAATCCCCTTCAGAGAGTAGGTTTCCAGCTTGTGTAAGGAGTTTTCCAACTCCTTAGAGAATTGGAAAACAAGCATTTACAATGCAATAGGTCTTGCAAATACATTATTTTGAGCTATTGACTTTGTAAATGGCATTGTCTTTAAAAAAAAATTAAAGGCATTGTACAATACCAAAAGCAACACCTATTACACTGCATAGCACGGTGTCCGTGAAGACGGCACCACGCCTATTAAAGTAAAAAAGAAACAAAGAGTGTGTTGGAGTGGGCAGAGCCCTGTGGTAACTCACTGGAGAGCGCCTAAACTTTGGAGGTGAACTGGGAAAGTCAGTAAAGGCCCTTCTAGCAGCAGAGCACAATTGGTAGCAAAACAGTATTCAAATGGAATAGTCATGCATGTTATTGAAAGTCTAGGAGGATTATTAACTTCCCATTAGTGAAGAGGTCTCTCTTGGTGACTATATTCACTGCAGCCAAGATACAAGCCAGCAGCTTTCAAGTGTGGGCAGGAGCAGGGGGTTGAAACGGACGGGCACAAGCGGGGAATATGGCAGTAGACTGTCTGCATTCTTAGACAATCTCCACCATGCTCGAAATGTTATGGCAACCACGCCCACCTCATCAACAAGCACAGATGTTTGCCGACAGATCATGGCAGAAGTGGCTTGGGCTTGGCATAGTACGTACTATTTGAGTTTGATTTGGCATGTAAAAAACCAGGGAGCCAGTACTTAACATAGTGTGGCTTTGTCACTAGGCAGCAGGTTTCGAGGTCGTGGACAGCCAATCTGCCCGCGCACGTGGGCTGCGTCAGAACAACCCATTTCACGCGTTGCCATCTCAGTCCATCCCCAAAGCAAAACGTCATACAGGTTGCTGCAACTGCTTGAAAAATACTGCCGGATATTGGCGAATAAATATAAAACATTTGAAAGCACCACTATCTTGATGATTGAGATTCGGCCTAACCTGGATAGCGGCAGTGGGACCACCGTTGGACCCACACCTTAAGCACTCCGAGTGCTACACCGAGGTTTCGACTGAGGAGTTCTGAAGTGCCATGTGTCGCATTTATACTAATATATGTCACTCCCCTGTACTCCAGGCCAAAGAAAACTGTGAGGATGTAGGGTCTGTGATGTCAGACAATGAAAACTCATCAGACTTGTCCCAGTTAATGTGTAGCCCGAGTGGACTCCGGACCTGATAATAACCAGAACTAGCTTATCGTCTGGTATTTGAATATACTGCACTATGTCATCTGCATATCGTGACGCTATTATAGGCTAATCACCTATACTAGTCCTCCACATCCCATGTAATCGCTTAGGAAACATGCAACAGGGTAGAGTGCACCCTGAGGTGTACCTCTATTAATGGGAAGTATCTCCGTGGAATGGCCATTCACACAGACTCTAGCGCAAGACGTGCTATGTAAGAGTCGAACATACTGCAGAAACCGGGCTTCCAATCCCATGAGTCTAAGCACCTAAATACGGACGCCATTCCTGAAGCACTAAACACCTTTCTTGGCGTTTCAACACGGATCCCCCCCCCCTCTCATCGCAACAAGAGTGTGCCATCGCCTTGTTACCACAGCAGTGGCTTCCTCCTGCCTACCTTCTTTTTGCATGCCTGCCATGGGCTGTTCTTACTTGTTACATTCGTGCTTTGTACCCCTTTTGCTTATAATGGCTTCTGTATGCTGACTGTGCTTTTATTTGTTGAACCACAAAAATGTCAATAAACAGAATTAAAAAGAAAAGCTGTGAATCTCTTGGGTATAAAACCTGGCTGTTGAAGGGGCACAAAAAAATGCATTGGCTGCGCCTCTGTCCTCAGTCCACTGGCCTCACACGGCGGCCCTTCTCCCAGGACTTTCTGGAAGTGAGTACTATAAAAGGATCTGCAGAGGTTCCAGACAAGCTGATAGCGAAGCTACAGAGTGTACAACCAGCCATGTCCTTGGCAGCAATAGCAGAGGGTGCATTTCTCTAGCCATGAATGTATCCACTGGCTGAAAACAAAACAAAAAGTTGTATCCCTTGCTACCACTCCAGCCTGATGACCCCCTACCAGGTGAGGTGAGGCAACCAATCACTGCCTCAGATACACATGTTTGGAACCACAACACTCCATGCTCAAGGCTCCTTCGGATGAATGTTAAACTCCCACGCCTCCCCTTTTTTTGTTTAATGCAGATTTCTATAGCGCAAACTCGACCCAGGGCAGAAGGTATTGGAGCACTTTACATGAGCACCGGTTACATTACACAAGGAATGTAACTTCCTCCACTTGGGATCAAACTTTCCCAGATTAAGGACAATTTCTGAAGACCCATCGTTCTTGACTGTCTTTTTAATACATAAAAGCTGACAGATCCCTGAATGAATTATATATATATGTATATATATACAATTTGAGATCTCGACAGCCCCTCGAACCTTCTTCGTTCCCAAGTGCTTTGCAGCTGTTCCCAGCAAGTGTGTGTTCTATACAAATACAATAAATCTATATTTTTCCTCTAGTGCACTGTTTTCTGTACCACCCGCTGCGGGCAATGTAAAGCGGATGACAACTTATTTCCATGGAGCTAGAGAGCCCCCCCCCACGATGGTCCTTGCCATGTGAGATCTCAGGTGTCGGGAGGTCATGTGCTGTGTTGGCTTGCGTCAAGATGTCCATTGCATACTGCCTGCAACTTGGTCAGTCCCCACTTCTTTTTATAGGACTTGTGCCCTGCTATGGGTCGAGTTTGCGCTATATAAAACAGCAAAAAAAAAACACAAGAACAGTGCAATCGTCACCTGTGACACAAACACCGAATTTGTATTTTAATCAAAATCTCAGTCAATCATAAAATCGGGACAAACAATACAGAAAAGTCTGCGCCATCAGGCGTGCTCGCGCTGCCTCAATAAAGTGTGAAGTTGGGCAGGAATCCAAGCCTATGTAATTACTGTTATTAGCCGGCCCGGCATAGCCAAATAAATGCCACACGCAGCTACGCATAGACTGAGTAAGCGCACAGCATTAGAAATCCTGAATTGGTTCATAATCGGGGCACCCAATTATTGCAAAAGAGCAGTTGCTGTCATTTGTTGACACCGCCCGCAGTAAGTAAAATCATTTATTCAGCCATATGTTTCATAAACATTAAAGACCGAATCCTACCGGGGGAGGCAAATTCAGCTCTTGTTGCTACATACAAGTGTCCAAAGACAACACCGGAAATTGGTCGGCCTGGGTGAAAGGCGCCCGTTGCCAGGGCACCGTCCACCGTGCAAACAGCAGTATCGACCGCTGATAATGATAGCGTTTAGTGAGTGAGCGCACAACTGCAACTGCACGGCATCAACTGTTTTGTTTCTTTGGAAATAAGTGAATGATTTGACGTGTATTATACACAGAGTTTTCTCTTTTTCTGCCGTCCCACTTGGACAGCCTCTGCCTGCTTTCTTTCAGCTGTAAAAGGTTTATTATCTTTATGGGGCCATCTATTTGGCCCCCCATAAAGATAACAAACCTTTTGCAGCAGAAGGAAAACAGAACAGTCCGTCCAAGTGGGATGGACAAAAAAGAGAAAAGAATACGTCACCGTGACCTCTTTCCCAATGGCTGGCCACCGTTTAGCATAAACGGTGACGCCGGCCAATGGGAAAGAGGGGAGGGGCTTAAAGCCTACTAGTGAAACATACCCTAAATCATTAAATCTCACCAGCGAGTCTGCGCATGTGCGCATCCTTCCGCTAAGTTCAACCAAAAAAACGACAAATTGAGAAACTGCTAGAGTAAGATAACAAAAAGCAGCAAAAGTAGGTTCAGGTAGGAAAAAGACATGAGATGAAGTGAAATCAGGATTAGGCAACCATCATATTGGCAACCGGGGTACTGGACTGCGCCAGTTTCCTTTGTAAAACTTTGGGCCCCTGCACTCTTTTCTTATTTTAATTAAGCACTTACTCCATGTGTAGCCAGAAGCGATGTTGAGCAAGACTGAGATAATTTGGCAGCGCTATGAGTTGCACTGCGAATAAAGAGCACACTGCCCATGTCTCCAGCAGGGAGATTTTTTGGGAGCTAGCCCCCTTATATGTGTAGCACAGAGGCAGGTCTCCTTTACATGCTATTTCCTTTTCAGATGTGTAAGTGAAGCCCCCACTAATCTAATGGGTAACCAGTAGCCACTTGACACATTTCCAGTAAAAGGCGGTGTTCCTGGGCTCTCACTTCTGGAAAGATATCTGACCCGGTGTATTTGGAACTGGCAAACCAGGTTCGAATCGACACAAGGCACTTTGATGTTTGGCAAACATCTAAAAATATACTTTGGTTCTCCTTTAAAATGGTGTAAATCTCTTGAGTGCAATTCGCGCGGTATAACACTGCAAAAAGAACAAAAATACACGCGACAGAGAAAGGCATACGAGGTTAGCCGTGAGGTGCGCATAAAGGACACTCGATGCTCCCACAGCACTGCTGGTCTGTCTGCCTCAGCGAGAGTTGTCTGCTCCTGCGATATGACAGGAACCAAATTAACAAAAATTAATCAACACATACAGCCAACAAACACAAGTAACATGCGTGCTGGCACGAGAAGTATTTATCTTTGGACAAACAAAAGAAAGACATTTTAATAAAAAACACATCGGACAAACCCCCCAAAAAATGCTGTTGACAAGCATGCTTTAATTGCATGCAGCCAGGGGATGATAAGTAAAGGTAAACAGTAAATGCTGTGCGCCCTAAAAAACAAGCATTTGCAATACAATAGGTCTCGCATTGACATTAGTTTGAATTATTAACATTGTAAATGACAATGTTTTTCTTTTTTTAAACATAAATAAAAGGCATTGTTACAATGGCAATAGTTTATAGTCTTTTAAATGCCAAACCTATTGCATTGCATTTACACGAGTTTGAGCTATTGGCATTGTAAATGATAGTGTCTTTTATTAATGGTATTGTTCTTATACAACATAAATATAACGCATATACAATGTCAATATGAAATTAATTGAAATGAAATAGAGTTTTGTAAAGCGCATTACTACCCGGAGGCCTCGTAGCACTGAGGACGGGTGGGAAACGGTATCAGCCAACTAAGGATTAGTGGAAGAGAAGAGTTTTCAGGGTTTTGCAAAATTTTTGGAGATTGGGTTCACTGCGCAAGGAAAGCGGCAGGGAATTTCAGTCAGATGCCGCGTTCCACGAGAAAGAGCGGCCACACCAAAAGCATACACATGTGTAAATTCAAGACTTATTTCATTTGAAAGATGATGAGAACTATTGTGATTGTAATGACAATGCTTCTAATTTATGTGTATGTTTGTACCCAATGATTTTAGGTCTTATATAGGATTGCTGCTTCAGCTGAAATGGAATCAACTCAGTTTTATTAGAGCTAAGCACCCAGCACTGCAGCTTTTTAAGCACTGAACTAATCTATGTTAACTTTATATGCTTTCATTTTTCTTATGCATTTGTGTGGTAACTCCAATTGCAGTTAAGTGTTTGGTGCAGAAAATAAAATATTCACAGATTGTTTGTGGTTTACTGTGTAATGCCTGTGCAAAGGCTGGACAGTATGAATTTGTCTAGTCTAGTATGTCAAGAGACTTGGGGGCATATTATCAAGGGCCATATCACCGCTTTAGCTGCACTTTTTGAGGCTAAAGCGGCAATATTTTTATTGCCCTATTAGCAAGCTGTCGTTAACAGAAGTTAGCGACAGCTTTTAGGCGATAGCAACCAGTTTGGGGCCCGCTTTGTATGTCAGCGATATTTATCGCTAATGACATGCAAAGTGGGCATGCCCAAACTGTTGCCAACACAGCTATCGCCTATTAGCAAGGCAGGTTTCGCGATAAAATAATTATCGCTATAATCTAACGCCTGCTAAAAACATGACTTACCTGTTTATCCAATTGGTTGTGGATTTTCAGGTTAAGTCCCCATTGGCGTTAATGCAAGAATATCGCTGTATATCCTGCGATATTCACGCATTTCGCCACTATTGCTGGATATTTTAGCACAATAGAAAAAAACGTTGCTAATAGCAGGTTTTCTCCGCTAACATATCCAGCGATAGGCAGCGATAAAAAAAATGCGGTAAGCGCATTTAGCTATAAGTATCGCTATTTCTTGCTAATATACCCCTTATTCCACACAAAATGCAAACACTGCAAGAATGGTGCAACCAGCGCCTGTGTGCAATAAAAAATCTGAAAATGGTGTTCACCTGGTTTAATAAGGCACACACTAGCAAAATCTTAGTTCATGTGGTGTTTGTGTTCGGAACTCAAGGACAGGTACATAAATTAAGGAAGCATATAATAATATTCAAATTTGGGCGCATTAGAGTCTAACAAACAATGCAGAAGGAAAGGTCGGTTGTATGATAAAACCAGAAGAAAACATGTACTAGAAAAAACAGAACACTTTGGACTGGAATATACATTATGAGCAAATTGAAAGATTTGAGACAGTGTTACTAGCCAGATGTTTCTTTTCTATCAGAAAATTAAAATGATCTGGTACTAACTTAACATTACAAACGGACGAGAAGGTCAATGTCATTGGTCATTGGCTCTCACCATTTACGGGTGAAAGCTGCAAGCAAGGGGACATTTGCTGGAGTTCCAGTCTTGCCCCCAGGTCAATTAGCACACAGCCAGTTATGTTGCCACTCATGTGAGATTTGAAGCTTGGGACCTACAAGAGTGCTTGCTGACAAAATTCAGAAGAATCGGATCAGCAATTCCCTTATAAAAGTATGCTAAATGTGCTTAAAATAGTTAAAAGCTTTCCAAACCAGCAGAATTCCTGGTTGCAGCTCTCCGAGAGGCAATAAAGAGATGAGTGGGTCTTTTGGAAAGCAACGTAGCTGTTATGCATGATATCTGGTCATTGCTTTGTGACATGACACGCCAGCTTCCTTCTCAACAGGGGCTGGCGTGCTATGCTGCAGAAGTGACCCATCTCCCATTCACCCATCCAGCATTCCATAATTAAATATGCGTTCAGAAAAAAAGCAAAGCCTTAAATGAAGAGCTTGATGCTATCATGTCGCGAGAAGCTTTTCATCAACAGGACCCTACGGCTAAGCTGTTAAATATATTTTGGCAGCTCTTATATGTGGTAATGCACTGGTGGCGAGGCCTACATCTTTCATTTTTAGTTTCCAAAGCAACAATTGAACAGACTGCACACAGCTGGCTTCACAGATTCCTTCCATGACACATCAACTGGGGCCAGCACACTAAATAAGGGCTTCTTGTGTGTAGCGCTCTAGTGTTTTCCAAGGTCTCGACTGAGCCAGGAAACACTTGCACACTATGTAGCACCTTCTGGCCAGGCGTGGCCAGAAGGCTATAAATAAATGGGCCGGAGTCGCTCAGGACTTCCGGTCCGACCAGCCCACCAGTGAGTGTCCGTGTGGTCCTTTGCATTGTCCACGTCACAACATTAGCTGCCCTAATAATCCCTTGCACTGGCGACGATAGGTGGGATCTTTGATAAACCCCCAGGAAAGAAAAAAGAAGTACCTGAAGCGGTTGACGGGGCGTCGCAGAAGAATCGAAAAAGAAAACTCAGTGAGAGGTAGAGCGGCCGACGAAACAAGCAGCGACACCGGTGAGCAGCGTGAGTCGAGAGCTGCGTGGGGGCACCAGTACAGTAAACGCCGGGGAGACGCGAGTGCCAGCAACTGACCTACATGCAAGAAGGCCCGACGGTCGGCTTTGAAGAGGCGCGCATGTGCAGAAGCGGCAGGGCCAGCCCCGGGGAAGAAGCATAGCGCAAGTGAATGTGAGGAAGGCCCAACTTAGGCACAAAATTACCAAAGCGCCGAAAATCAAGGGAGCGAGTGTAAAACAGCCCAGAGGCACGCCAGAAAGACATAAAGCCGATGCACACGTGAGACGGGGCAGAAAACAAGCACTGGCAAATTGAAAAAAAAGTGGCAGTGATAAAATAAAACACAGCAAAAGCAGCAACACAAAGACACAAGTTACAGTGAGACAACACTACAAGGAAGAGCACAACTAAGAAGCGCTTACCACAAACAAGCACTGGCAAAAACAAGAGAGAAGCCACAAACATCCCTGCAGTAAACCCTCAAACGCCAAAAGACACAAAAGAAAGGGCCAAGAACCAAGCACTCTACTATGTCGAACCCGCCAAATGCCCCAGCAGGAGGGCAGCAACAAGCAATACCTCCAGTACAACCAATACCTCCAGTACAACCAGCAGAATCACCGACTTTTCGGTCAGCACACTCACAAATCTAAGTATTACCACCATTTAGCGAATTGATTGATCCTACAACAGCGGCCCCACGATGGGCAGTTTGGGTTGGGCAACTGAACAACTGTTTTGTAGCCACCAGAGAGAAGGATAATGAAGTCAAGAGATCGCTACTTCTGCATTTTGGAGCGAATGAAATTTACAAACTCTTCTCACATCTCCCAAATACCGGAGCAGCCAACGTCTATGACGCTGCAGTTCGAGCGCTAAATGCGCACTTTGAGCCTCAGCTCAATCCGCACTATGAGCAGTTTAAGTTCCGTCAGTCAAGGCAAAGAGAAGGGGAAACAATGGATGCATTCCATGCGCGTCTGAGAGAATTGGAGAGCATGTGTACAGAGGATGACCAGATAAAGGAAGTCACTGCGCAGCTCATTCAAGGATGTCGCAATAAAACACTAAGGACGCTGATACTGCGTCAACCACGCATCACGCTAGAAGAAATACTAATCCTCACTCGATCGCACGATCTGTCAGATGCCCGATCAACAGCGGTGGAGTCCTCCCTTAAACCTCATGCAGACGCCGGAACCAGTATAAAGACCGAAAGGGTGGACGCCGCCCGCACTCCCGGCCGGAGTGGGCGAGGAAGATGGCCAACCAGAACGCCGTGATGGGCGCCATGTGGCTATTGCGGATGGGAAGAACACAACCAAGATGGCTGCCCAGCGCGAGGGAAGACTTGCTCCAAGTGCGGTATACCAAACCACTTCGCAAGCATATGCCGAGGAGGGTTCCGGGGAAGAAATCAGTCAGGAAGGAAGACAATCACTGGAGCAGTCAGGCACCTAGCCCTTGACGAAATCCAATCGTCGCGATCCACGACGACATGACACCACCAACACATGCGCCTAGACGATTCCTCCACTGAAGAGGACGACGAATGCTGCTTCGTGCCCTTCACTAACGACTTGAAGAGGAGGCGGAGACCCCAATCAAAATGCCAAATCCAGATTGACGGCTCGTCAGTGACTGGAGTAATCGATACTGGCGCCACAGTAAATGTGATGGGTATACAGCATTACAAGAACCTTAACCCTAAGCCACGACTGGTGCCGTCCAAGATTCGAATCCTAGCGTATGGCAGCCAAGAGCCACTCCCTCTACAAGGCAAGATGCTGGTACAAGTCAAAGCAGAGAAGTCACCACGACATTTTATGTCGTCGACAAAGAAGCCGACCTGCTCGTCGGGAGCCACACCGCAGAGGATCTCAACCTCATTGCTTTTGCCAACACCGTCAAAGTACTCCAGACTGAAGACATCCTACAACTGTTTCCATCACTCTTCGAAGGGCTAGGAACGATCAAACGGCAGCACGTAAAATTGCCCATTGACAAAGCCATCCAACCCATTGCACTGAGGCACCGAAGGATTCCAGTCCACCTGAGAACCGTAGTGGAGCAAGAGCTAGCCCAACAATAAAAGCAAGGAGTCATTGAAAAAGTGACAGGCCCGACACCATGGGTGTCCTCCATGGTGATAGCAGAAAAACCCCGGCAGCCCTGAAAAATAAGAATTTGCATAGACATGCGAATGCCCAACAAAACGGTAAAGAGGGAGTGACACATCACACCCACAGTCGATGACATTTTAGCGGATCTGAACGGAGCCCAGTGGTTCTCAAAATTAGACCTGAATGCCGGATATCGCCAACTAAGGCTAGCCGAAGAAAGTAGATACATAACAACGTTCTCGACTCATCTAGGCCTCAAAAGGTATAAGAGGTTAAACTTCTGAATATTCTCAGCTGCCGAAATATTCCAGAACACCACAAAGGAAGTACTATAAGGGTTACAGGGCGTGCTAAACGCCAGCGACGATATATGAATACACTTCAAAATCACCGATGAACGTCATCGGCGACTGAAAGCCACACTCCAAAGACTAGCCGAATACGGGGTAACACTGCACAAAGACAAATGTAAGTTCTTCGAGAAGTCGATAGAATTCTTTGGCTATGTGTTCAAATCAGACGGAGTCAAAGTGGATCCCAGAAAGTCCCATGAAATCAGACACGCCCCTGCACCAACGACAGCATTTGAAGTGAGGAGCTTCTTGGGCATGGCCCAATGCTGTGCAAGGTTCGTCCAGAAACTGGCCACGATCGCTGAGCCCCTACGGAACCTGACAAAGAAGGAAAGTTCATGGAAATGGAAAATCATAGAAGAAGAAGCATTCAACAAGATCAAGGCAGAACTACTGGACGGGACCACTATGGCTTATTTCGACACATCGAGACACACCACAATATTGGTGGATGTCAGCCCTGTCGGATTGGGGGCCCTGCTAACACAAGAGACAGAACCAGGGGTGTGGGCTCCATTGGTATTCGCGAGCAAAGCGCTAACCGTGGCTGAGGCGCGGTATTCCCAAATCGAAAAAGAAGGCACTGGCGGTAAAATGGGCCTGTAACCACTTCCACCTTTACATCACTGGACACCCGTTTCGAATGGTGACAGACCACCAGCCACTAATACCCTTGTTTAGAGGCACGGCTCCTCACCAACCACCGTGAATTGAACGATGGGCCATTCAGATACAACAATACCAAATGGACCTTGTATACAGACTAGAGGCAAAGAACCCCGCTAAATTCTTATCTCGACACCCAGCCACAGACGCAGCACTAGACATAGAACAAGAGAGACAAACTGAGGAATTTGTGAACATGATATCACAATGGGCATGTCCCCAAGCACTGTCAGCAGAGATAATTATGACACACTATGCCAATGATGTGATCCTCCAAAGAGTCATGGAAGCAATACAGACCGGATCCTGGGAAGGTTTCCTACGAAACGTCCAAGGTTGGAGTGAAGCGGACCGGCTGCGTTTGGGTCAGTTCTGGAAAGTGCACAACGAGCTCAGTATCGCCGAAAATGGGCTCATCCTGAGCGGACCTCGAGTTGTAATCCCTCTGGCGCTGCAAGAACAAGGGGCAACGCTAGCCCATGAAGGACACCAGGGCACCCAGAGAATGAAAGCCAGAATGCGTGAGAAAGTATGGTTCCCCAACCTTGAGAGTAGCGTCGATACAGTAGTGCAGAACTGCCGAGCGTGTCAGCTGACCAGTGCCACAGAGGCTCCAGCACCCATTATCACAGAAGACCCCGCACCCTCTCCATGGTCGTGGGTCAGTCTGGACTTTGGTAGTTTCCCGGATGGGAGAGTTACAGTAGTACTAATGGACAGCTACACTAAATATTCCATCGTGGACCTGGCACAGTCCACTAGCTTTGTGAACATTCAACCAATCTTGAGCAAATCCTTCGCCATGTTTGGCATCCCACATGTCCTCAAAACGGACAACGGTCCTCCGTTCCAAGGAAGCAATTTTAAAGAATTCCTGCAAGGACTGAGGGTAAGACATCATCACATCACACCGCAATGGCCCCAGGCTAACACAGAAGTGGAGCGGTTCATGAGGACTATTAACAAGACTCTGCGAATAGCCACAGTAGAAGGAACAGACCCCGAGGAGGCACTCCAAAACGTCCTCAGAGAGTACAGGAGCACACCCCACAGCACGACTCAAAGATCCCCATGGTCACTCATGCTAGTGGGACCAAGGCGTGATCTGCTCACCATGGCTGAAAAATGGGTGCCCGACCCATATCTCCCAGAAGACGCTCAAGAATGACGAAGGAAGTCCAACGACAGGGCAAGTTGGAGAAGGAGAGCCCAAGACCGTACATTAATTCCTGGAGATTCCGTGCTCATTCGAGCGAGAAGACCAGGCAGAAAATTCCGAACCCCGTATGAAGCGGTACCATGGACAATCAAAGCAACGAAAAGCACAGCCATAACGGCACAACGAGATGGAGAGGAAGTGACGAGAAATATCTCGTGGATTAAGCGAATACCATCTACACATATCAACACGGAGCAAGCTGGCGAATCACCGGAAAGAGAGAACACTGCAAGTGGATCAGAAGAACATCATCATTCCGGTCCGCTAACAGAAATCCCTGCGACGGCACCACCATCACAACAACCACCACATAGAGCCAGCCCAGAGCATGCACCAACGAGTGGAAGACAACAGTATAACCACAGGCCTAATCCCAGGCCTAGCTGAGACTAGCATATTTTGCATGTTAATTGTTTTGCTGTTATTTGTTCAAAAGACCAACTTGAGAAGGAATGTAGCGCTCTAGTGTTTTCCAAGGTCTCGGCTGAGCCCGGAAACACTTGTACACTATGTAGCACCTTCTGGCCAGGCATGGCCAGAAGGCTATAAATAAATGGGCCGGAGTAGATCTGGACTTCCGGTCCGACCAGCCCACCAGTGAGTGTCCGTGTGGTCCTTTGCATTGTCCACGTCACAACATTAGCTGCACTATTGATCCCTTACACTGTGCAGGGTCGAGCACAGCATTTAGCATTGTCCACGTCACAACATTAGCTGCACTATTGATCCCTTACACTGTGCAGGGTCGAGCACAGCATTTAGCTGATAGTGGACTAGAGCAGGACTTTTGGGGGCTGTTGGCATGCACTATCCAAGAACACAGTAACATATCATTTATACTATACGTAGCTTGAGCGCATGCGCGTTCCTGCTATCAGCATGGCATCGCGGAGGTGCTAAGAGCCTGTGTCATGTAGCGTTTGTTGCCCCGCTCCTGCACCTTCAATAAGCTATAAATAACATACTACATTGTTCACTTTTCTCTCAGGGCAGAACGGAGTGTCTGCAGCCTCCAAACAGATTTCCGCAACTAAACAAACTCAACAGAGCTATCTTTGGTTCCACCTCTTGGCTGGGACGGTCTTAAAACCACCAACTTAGTAGCAAGTGTGAATGGAAGTCATGGAAACCTACAGGGTTGCCGAATTAAGAAACACAACAAAGAAAACGGAGCTTCAAAAAACAAAAACGTTAAAACAAACAGCCGCATAGCCTTGGGTAACAAAATCGCCAAGACACTATGCGAGAATGCGGCAGGTTCGCTCTTACATTAAAAAAAACAACTTTAGCAAGCATCCTAAAAAAGAATCAGGGGGCAAAAGTAAGCCGGAAACATAAAACTCAAAGAAGTGAAGCACAGCTCAGAAAGCCAAGTCAAATAATTATTTTCTTATAGTTTAAGATTATTTTGTATTCACTCGTCATAATATCAACATTGTACGTGCCGAAACTGACTGCGAAGGGTAGCGATCCTCTGAACAATAATCAAATGATACACATTATTTTAAGCACATAGGTAATAAAATGCTCCGGAAGTAAAAACAACAAGCATTTGCAATGCAATAGGTCTCGCATTAGGAAAGTTTGAGCTATTGGCATTGTAAATGACACATTTTGTATTTATGTGTTGGTTTTGAAAATAGCTAAATTAATAGCTTTGTCGTTTACAATGCCAATAGTTTTAACTTTTGCAAATGTGACACCTTTTGCAATTGTAATGCAATATGTCTTGTATTTACGTGACTTAGATGTATTGATATTACAAATAACAATGGCTTTTTTTATAATTAATACTTAAATACTTAAATAAAAGTTATTGTAATTTATACAGTGGCGGCTGGTGACATTTGAAAGTGGTGTGGCGTAAATACTGCACTGTGGCGAGCGAGTGCAGCAAGCGAGGCCGAGCCACCTATGGAGGATTCGGGGGGTTCTCCCACAAGAACATTTTGAAAAAAGAGTGGGCAAATGGTGTATTCTCAAGCACATTTGAGAAAGAGGTGACTTTGCGAATACATCTCTGGGAGTAGCCAGACAAGTCTCTTTGCACAGATACATCTCTCTCCCTGCATTTACATAGGCACAGTCACCCTGTACTCATAGACCCATTACTCAGACTTCCCTGACACATTAAGCCAGCATTCACCCATCCACATCACTCACTCTGGACTCACACTGGTACACTGCTCACCCTGCACTCACACATACATCACTCACCCTGCACTCACACAGGCACACAGCTCAACCTGCACTCACAAAGATATCACTCACCCTGGACTCACACAGGCACACTGCTCACCCTGCACTCACACAGACATCAGTCACCCTGCACTCACACAGGCATCACTCACACAGGCACACTGCTCAACCTGCACTCACACGGGCACACTGGTCAACTTGCACTCACACAGGCATCACTCACCCTGGACTCACACAGGCACACTGCTCACCCAGCACTCACACACACATCACTCCCCCTGGACTCACACAGGCACACTGCTCACTCAGCACTCACACACACATCACTCACCCAGGACTCACACAGGCACACTGCTCACCCTGCACTCACACAGACATCATTCACCCTGCACTCACACAGGCATCACTCACCCTGGACTAACACAGGCAAACTGCTCAACCTGCACTCACACAGGCACACTGGTCAACTTGCACTCACACAGGCGGACTCACACAAGCACACTGCTCACCCAGCACTCACACACACGTCACTCCCCCTAGACTCACACAGGCACACTGCTCACCCAGCACTCACACACACATCACTCACACAGGCACACTGCTCAACCTGCACTCACACAGACATCACTCACCCTTCACTGCACTGCACTCAATAGGTTTCCTTTAGTACAGCCTGTCTCGGCCTGACATTGCCTGGTGACAGACTACAGTAGATAACACCACGTCTGCTGGGGCCTCTGAGCAGGTGGGGGTGCTTAGCACAGACCAGAGAATGCAAGCAACCTCCCCACAGACACTGGCGTTATTGTAGTGGTAGGCTGTTAGTCACTGCATGCAAAGACGTTCAGTAATTGCCCCCAGCCGTGTGTGCACCCCGAGGACTGACATCATTCAACCACCATCTGTTAGAGCCAGGAAAACCAAAACAAACATCGACAAATAAGTTTCCTGGCACCCCATGAACTTGTCCCCAAAAGGTAGTAATGGGCTAAAATCTAAATTCGCTTTATTTTCATCTGGTATTCCATCAAAGAAGAACCTGTTCCCCTGACTCGCCCTCTCCCCCCTCCAACTTTCTCTCTCCTCTCTGGGTGTGCTGTGTTACTAGAAGCCCTTTGCAGATGTGTAAAGAGAGGTTAATATCGTTAATTTGCCACTTACACATGCAAATGCTTTTCACCTACAGCAAATATTGATCCACTCTAAGTCCGTTTGTGTTGTATGCACGCTTCATTTTGATTTCACACACACCCTTACAATCCTTGCTTGCTTCTCTCTAGTATTAAGCTTACCTGACCGGGCGGGTCCAAGCCGCCTCTGCTGACTGCTCCTGGGCCGGGTTCCGGTGCATTGGTGCCTTCACTTCAACGTCTTCTGGGTGAGAGGCTGGCAACCCCTCAGCCAATTCAGATACTGCTACAGCAGCGCAGCCATCAGGATTGGCTGAGGGCTGGGATACTTCCTGCCCGTTAAGAGACCGGGGGCTTCGCATGAAGCAACCCTCGGTCTCTTAAGGAGAAGGCTACTGCGCATGTTTGGGCTGATCGTAAAAACGATAAGCCAAAAAACGAACCTGCGCACTATTGCGCACTCCTGCCTGCTGTCAATTAACCTTGACAGTGCTGCCGCTGCCCCGCCCCCTTCAGCGTCCGTGGCTTGTTCTACTTTTGATGCTAATTCCAATCAGGAGTCCTGATTGCTGCAATTAGCATCAGAAATAGAACTATTACAATCTAAACGGGGCCGTGGCATAAGTGGGGCAACGCCCCTAATGGACGAACCGCCACTGAATTTATAATGGCAATAGCTTAAACTTTTGTAAATACCTTTTGTGAAGAATATGTTTTATTGTGATGAAAATCCAAGAACAGAAGTGAAATATTAACATCATTTTGTGACATTTGTAATAAAGCTTGAAACATTGAGAGAGAATATTTAAACCAGTTGTTGAATGTTTGCACAGATTGATGCTGTGGTGGCGCTGAGTGATGTTGTGGTGGCGACAGGTGATGCTGTGGCGTTCAGTGATGCTGTGGTAGCGCATAGTGATATTGTGGTGCCCCTGAGTGATGCTGTAGCGGTGCTGAGTGATGCTATGGTGGTGCTGAGTGATGATGGCTGGTTGGAGAAAGACAATGCTGGACCAAAGCACAGTCTGTGCGTATTGTCAGCAGTAGGCCTTTTTGTCAGCTGCTCTGTCAAAATCCAGACCTGCAAATATTCACCCACTGGTTCAGCATAGGACAAATTATTTTCCACAATCAAAAGAAAGACACAAAGTGCTTCAAAACACTGATGCAAACACCACAAATCTTCGTTGCTTACACTAACTCACAAAACTATTTTGAATATACACAATGGCAAACTCTTTACTAAACTAACAGAACCAAAAACAAACAAAACGACAGACTCTATCAAAGTTTGATTCCTCTGATCTGATTGATGACCTTCCCAGAATTACACTTAAAGGTGCCCAAATCTAGAATATACTACTTTGTCATAATAATGGTGGTTGATGCTATATAAATGTGGATACCAATCAGGAAAAAGGAAGGTGGCGTATGAAAGAGGACGACATTTTTTTACCTATTTGGCATCATGGTTTGATTTTCCCCAAATGAACTCCGAAAGCGTCAGTTTGTTTCCGAGAAACCTAAATGAAACGGCGACGCGGCCGTGCTGGAAGATGAGCAGCGGCCGGGAAAGTGATCGGGGGGAGGGAATTGAAAGTGATGGCGGGAGTGGGATGGTGGAGACATGCTCCTCTGAAGTGCCGTGAAGCTCTGCACCTCACAGCATGGGCAGCGCACGGGCGCTGGGGAGGGCAGGATGTGGTGGCCGAGAAGGCTTCCATGCCGTGAGAAACAAAAACGGGCAGTGCAATAAAACAAGTCGTATTTATCCATATCAGTATTTCAAAAACTGCTTTAAAAGTAGCAGGACCAAATGACTACTACGTGGACAGACACAAAAACAGATTCTGCTCTGTTCCCTCGATTAATATAATATGTACCAATTTACAGTCGACTACCAACCAAAGTAATTCTTTATCGCAAAGAGAATTCAATTTTTGTCAATAAGTTTTTTAAATATGGCACGTTGCTGGTCTACTTAGTTTTCCAATAGTCTCTAGATTTCGGTGTTAAAACTGCATTTAAAAATCACCATCTTGTCTTTCATCTTCTCTGCCCGTCTTTTCCCTCGGCCCCTTTCCAACCACACTCATTCATAATTAAGGAAACGCGAGCATAAATGAAAAGACTACACACCCGAAGAAGAGAAGGCAGAGTTCATGGCATTCACGTGGCTGCATGCAACTCTTGCTTGACTACTAGTGAGCATCTGAGGCAACAGTGAAGCTTATTGTGTACACGGACTTTCAAATTCCAGCATACAAAGACAGGCCTATTCATTACAACAAGCCGCCGGCCCGATTTGGCGCGAATTCCGGAAGCATTATGCCTGTTGTGGGGCGGGACTTCCGGGGGAAGCCCGTGCCCACGGAGTGGCTGGCCAATTGGAAAGTGGTGACGCGGGGCTCCAATGCCTGAGGGAGAGCCCCGCCGTGGCGTCAGAAAGTGGCAGCTGAGGGCGGTCGTCAATGCAAGTGCGGTGAGTGGGGCTTTGTTATACCGTGGGGGCTGGTGTGTGGAGTACGAGTGCAGTGGCTGGGGGCAGCTGGGTCCTGTGTGCGCGGCTGGGGCGTGCGTGCTCGCGTTCAGATTGCAAGCGCGCCATCAAGTATGTATGCAGTGGCTGGGGGTGGCTGGTGCGTGTGCACGTGCGTTCAAAATGCAAGCGCGTCTTAAAAGCGCTGAGCGTCCATAGACCACAATCTGCTCGTGCACCGGCCTGTACCACTTGGGAGGCAAGACAATCACAATAGACCTCGCTGGCGACAGCACTTTCGCGCTGCAACGCCAGGCGAGACCTAAAAAGGAGGAAGCAGAGCAAAAGAAACGAGAGAAAAGATGATATAAATATCAAAGCAAAAACATCCCAGAGCAAAGTAACAGAAATAGAGGCAGGGTTCTTTTGTTTCTATTTTCTATTGTACTTTGAAAATAGTATGTTTGAGGCATATGAGCTGTAGATCGCATACTTTTGCATAGATCCCCATCTGGTATTGGGCTAGGATGTTTTCACTTTGTTATTATAGAAGTCTTTGTAGACACGAGATAGGCGACTCCTCCTCTGGTTAGTAGTGCCACTTCTCAGTGTTCAGGGAACAGTTGGGGCTCAGCTGCAATGCTGACTGGAAGAAAGTTGGGCTGTGTCTGTCTCCGAGGGTTGGCATCCCTGGCTTACATCCGAGGCAACACCTCCTTCCTAAATCCGCTGTTCCCTTCTGCTTCACATACAGACCAGGTTAAACAGTTAAACAACCAGCAAACCCTGCGGAACTCTGTGGGAAATGTCCATTTACTGTAATCCACAGGATTTAGAGGCAGACAATCACAGCACGGGGCTGGGGTCGCAGATCAGATGCGGGGTTTGCAATCTCTGCCCTCCTGGGATGAGGCAGGAGGCTTCTCTGTGAATGAGCTATGATAAGCCCCCTTTCTAAAAATAAACACAACACAGCTGAAATGAGGAGTCTTGTTTAGTTTTCCCACAGTTACTACAGGAAACACAACTTCCAAGAACAGAGTAAGCCGATCATTGATTGATACACAACTCGCACTGCAAAAAGGCTGTGTGGGGAGGGAGTCCTGAGGCTCGTAAAAAACATCTGTGGTGAAGACTAGATACATGATGAAAGAAGGGACGCAGTAAAGCAAAGAAATATGAGTGGTAACTAAAATGCAGTATAAAGAAATAAACACAAGGAGAGGTCAGCTTTGGTTCAAACAGATGGCCCCTGAGCGCTGCTGCTCATTAAAACCAAACTGCCCCATAAAGATAAGGAATTGCTTTGTGACAGCAGCAAAGCAGACGACCCTGTCCAGATCGGCTAGACGAAAAGACGAAAGGGGAACAACAACAAAAACTCATTTCCAAAGGCAGGCTACCTTTTAGCATAAACGGTGATGCCAGCCAAAGAAAATGAGGGGCGAGCTTCAAGTCCCCTTCTCAAATCTACCCTCTTAAAATATCTCTCGCCCAGCGAGCAGCGCTTTGCGCTGCAACGCCAGGGGAGACCTAAAAATGTCAGACAAATAAAAAAAATGCTGTTCACGAGGGAAAGATAAGTAAAGGTAAACAGCAAACGCTGTGCAGCCTTAACCTAATAAAAGAAGTCCCACCCACCAAAGCAGATGAGAATGAGTTCTCAGGCCATGGGGCACTGATAAAAAAGTACAAAAGGAGCAACCAATAGAAGCGGAGGAAAGGTAAAGTGGCAAGCAAACAGACCAATAAGAAGTGAAGGCGGGATGTAATCCTATTTTAAGATGTATTACATGAAATGAATATCGCAAGCACAGCACAAGTGCTGTGGATAATAAAACGAATAATAAGGTATTTAAGGGCTGCCCCATAAGCCACAGAGGCCAGCCAGAGTGCCAAGGAGCATCTGTGCACAGAATTAAAGCAGCGCCATGGCCCAGGAAGCCGAAGAGCCCCCGCTAAAGTTAAACAAGCCTCTTGCTGATTGGAATTTTACTTTCTGAGTTAACAGAGATTTATTCATATGAGGCAAAAGCCTGACATGAATAGAGTTATACTAGTTTATGTTTTTGGACTAGGATTTGACTAAGGGCTGGGGAGCAGTCAGACTTTGGGATTGAAGTATTGGTTATAGGTAAGGCTGATTGCCTTTTTAGTGAATTTGTTTCATAACATTTCCACATAAAATATCTCTTTCTAATTGTAAGCCCTGATGTACATCTAAATTTGTGCATTTTCCATATGTGTTTATACCATTTTAATTTCCTGTATTTGTCTTCTAGAGTGGAGATGGGCCCGCCGCTTTGCAAGTAACTAAAGATTAGCCTTCCTTTTGGTTTGCTCACTTCTTAGTTCTCTCTCTTCTTGTTATGCGAGTGTTTTCAAGGAGCTGCATCTGAGAGTCTCTCTGTGCATTAATTTCATATTCATTTATTAACAAGGTGCAGGATGTCAGAGGGACTTTGTTGTTAGTTAGATGGACTCTTCTTTCTTGCTTTGGTTTTGATTGTGCTTTGTCAATAGAGCACATCAGAGCATACAGCAGCTCTTTAGGAGAGAGCAGACAATGAGCACTGCTGCAGGGGCCTGCAACTCTGCTGCTATGGTCTGTGCCATTGCTGGGTTTTCTATACTGCTAGGATCTGTGCCATTGCTGGGATTTTTCCATTGCTTCTAGGATCCCTACCAATGCTGGGACCTGAACCTCTTTTGCAGTCTGTATTTTGTTGTGATTTATGTCACTGCTGGAACCTGCACCGCTACTGGAATCTGCACTGCTGGGATCTGTAGAGCTGCTTGGTCCTGTGCCACTGCTGAGCTATTCACTGCCTCTAGCATCTGCACCACTACTGGAGCCACAGTTCTACTAAGGAGCCTTCACTGCCTCCCAATTTTGGCCAGGATTCAGTTTAAAGCCATGTGCTTGGCTCACGGAGCCATCCGGAAGACCTGTCCAGTCATTACTCACTCCCTTGTCACCCCTATGACCCCCCAAGGAATCTTCGTTCAAGCCTCGCCTTCCCCGCCACTTCAAGGAAAACACAAAGAACCAGATGGGGTGGACGCTCTTTTTCCCTGAATGCATCTAACCTCTGGAATTCCCTCTCCCCACTCTGCAGAAGGAAACTAACCTGCTGGCCTTCCGCAAGCTCCTTAAAACCCATCTCTTCAAGGCATCTCTCTAACATTGCTGTTCCTCTGCTGCTCGGTCCGGAAGCGCTAAGAGGCCTCAGGGTAGCTACGTGCTATATAAATTCAAATTCATTCATCTACATAAAATACTAATCTGGAGCTTTGGAGTAGGAACATTAGCCCTATATACTACTTTATCACGAGACAAAATTACGACTAGACAAATGGTATCCATCAAGTGTATTAACCAACATGAACAAGCATTGACATAGTCAATAGGTCTCGCCTATGAGACCTGCTGCATAATTAAATACTTATAAGGTCCCAAAGGCGAGACCTATTGGCTATGCCGATGCTTGTTTCTTATTTCCATGTGTGCTGCACTCTGCAGCTCGCATAGAAAGAGGAAAACGCCTCTCAGGATTGTTTTTTTGAAGGAAGGTGCCCCTTCCTGTACAAAAACAATCCTGTCTATGTTTGTGCTAGGCAGCAATTTGTGCGCCAATGCAAGGACAGGAATACACTGTTTTTCATAAATACGGTGCATTCCTTCCCTGTCACATTGGCATAGCCCTTTGTTTTTAGCTACACCTTTGACTACACCCCCCACGCTCATTGACCTTTGGTTTTTCTAAACACTGTTTCATATTATTTCCGCCCCATTTGTTGTGGTAATTGGGGGTGTTTATGGTTGTCAATAGTTCTCAATGATGGGGAGTACCTTGTTCTAGAATTTTTTGTCAGAAGAAGATCCTTACGCTTACAAAGGTTTGACAAGGGGTCTCTGCATCAAAAATTTTGAAGACCTCTGCCTTAGAGAGACTGACGCTTGCAGACCTCACAGAATGAGAGCGGCCGCTGCTGGCCCTTTTCTTGAGTTCACGAGAGAGTTTGTGAGGTAAAGATTAGTTTGCTACCCCATCTTGCACCGTGACTGCACCCCTGCCTTAACACTGCAGACTCGACGAGTTGTAACAGGGGCACCATGACCTGTCCTGCCTGCAGTTCTGCTCTAAAAGGCACGTGCTTTTGGACATATACTCTTGAAAGTCGCTCAGTGCGCATACCCAGCGTATCATTAACCTTTGCAATGCTCTCACTGAAAAGCGGTCAGCTAGAGGCTGAAAACAAAATAAGAAAATAAAACTTTTTTTTTACATGATTATTATGTCTGTACTGTTCCTGACTGTCCCCACCCCTTCAAGGGGCCCCTTGAAAGGTGGGCCCCTTGGCAATTGCCTACTTTACTCATACCTTAAAATGTATTTTGACAGAACCAGATTCGCCTCAACCGAAATAATAAAAAAAACAGATATTTGGGGGGTAATGAATGAGGCAGCATACCAGATCTTGCCACTAAAGACTTTAAATATAACATATTTTTATCTAACCACCGAATTAGGGGTGGTTACTTGTTTTAAACATATTGTTAAAATGAAATTGTACTTATTTTCGTATGCACACAATGATTTTTTGTTAACTCACTCCATTCAGGCAAAATACATTCTCTAACCTCTGGATCCCCCCTGTCGGCTTTGCAGCAGTGGGAGGGAACATCAATGCAGTGCTTAATTTGCAAAGGGGTACGTTACGGGGCAATAGTTTTGGCAAAAGTCCGTGACTGTCCCCTTGGAATGCCTGAGCGCCTAATACCAAAGTGGCTATGTGTTGATTCAACTTCATGCATGCTCCTTTAATCCACCACAAGACACTCCTTACCTATGTCTGTCGCTCATAAAGGTTTGTGCTTTCTTCTCTTGTCACTTTTTTTCATCTTTATCTTCCTCGTTCATTCCCCTGTTGTGTTTTTCTCTTTCCTGATCTGAGTCAAAGTCTGATGTAGAAAAATAAGTGCTGAGCCTCAAATAATGGGTGCCAAGGGGCCCCACCTGCAACCCCTGGCTCAATTTAAGTACTGAATATATTGCACATTTACCACTGTTTTGTTAGAGGAACATCGTTATGAAATAAAATATTATTTTCTTGCAACCAACGTCTGTTCCATCTGCATTTCTGTTGATGTCTGCATGAACAATACCTTTCCCGCGCACACAGTCATGGGTTGTCAAATATTTCCACTATGTGAGCAAATTTTAAAAGTTGCTGACAATCCTATTACAAACTAAACGGGCCTCTTTTCATTCATTCATTTAACAAAATAAGGGGCACATACATCATTGTCAATTGCATTCGCAAACGGTGCGAATCGCAATATTCGGCCGTTTGCGAATGCAATTGACAAAATTGGGATGCATCATGTTTTTCGCAATTTTAGAAATCGCAATCACGTTGCGATTTATAAAAAATTGCGATTGCATTTAAGAAATCGCAAATTGAGATTTGAAGTTGACCTTCATGGTAATTTGCGAAAACTTTCAAAAATGCACAAAAGTAAATTTTTGAAAGTTTCATTTTACACAAACACATGCCCTTGGGGCATGTGTGTGTGAAAAATGCACTTAAAGTTATATTTCAGCGGTGCAGGGGGGGTCCTTTGGACCCCCCGCTGCACCATTGAAATTGCATTTTCAATTTGCGATTCGCAAATTGCGTATCGCAAATTGAAAATAAGTTCCCATTCCTTCCTATGGGCCTCTAGGCCCATAGGAATCAATGGGAAGGGATTCCTTAATTGCGATTCGCAAATTGTGAATCACAATTAAGGAAATTTAAGAAATCGCAAAAAAAATGCGGTTTCTTGGTGCTTAGCCGTTTGCGATTTCTTAATTGCGATTCCTTAATTTTCGCAATTAAGAAATCGCAAACGGCAACAATGATGCATGTGGCCCTTCGTGTAATATGGCTGCGAGTACTGGCAGACTGGAATTTGGGCTACAGTAGATGACATCTGGGACCAATCAACTATTTATTAGTCATTTTGCAAAACTAATTACAATACGTGTCCTATTCTTGTAGTAACATTCAAAACTCACATTTCAACGCTTTTGGTAAAGCAAATACATTCTTGTCATCTTTCTTGTGGTCAGGGTGTCACTGGGTCTCAGGCACTAAAGTTGTTTGAACTTGCAAACGAGTTGTGAGAGGTGTGATGCTCCTCGTTGTGAGTTCCAAAGGAATGCATCCATGTTTTGCGAAGTCAATTGTGTTTGCAAATGATTGAAAAGTTAGAATATTATCTATTGAATATAAACCCAGTTAGCAACAATTTAATTGATAATGTAATCCCCACAATTTCCGAGTTAGTTGTGGGAAATAAAGCAAAGGGACTCTTGTTGAGGCAGTTGGAGCCTTCTTATTACAAGAAGGTCAAGTTTAAAATTATTAATAGCGCCTGAAGGGTATGGAAGAAAGCAGTGGCGGCTCGTGGATTTTGAAAGTGGTGGGGCTATAAATGCTGTACACTAATGTAACAAGCGAGCGAGCGAAGGAGGGTGCGGGGGGGTTCTCCCCCCGCAAGAAAATTTTGAAAAAAATGGATTAAAATGGTGGATTTTACACAACATATTTACTGCAAATTGTTGAAAAAAGGGGGATCCAAGTATAGCATTTTGGAGCTAAAGAAGATAGTAAACAGTGAAATATTTGTTTGAAGAGCATTGTTTTTAAGGGTTTCCTAAACCGAATACAATTACCTATGTGGTATAAGTGATCTGGGAGAGAGTTCCATAGGACAGAAACTTGTACCGAGAAGTTACAGCCTCCTTTACTTTTCTTTACCAATCTGATTAGGGATGTATTTCTTGACTTTCCTATCCACAAAGCAAGTAGCCATGCCATTCAAGACCTTAGTGCGAATACAGCAGGTCTTAAACTGGATCCTGTGTCTGGCTGGTGGCAAATGCAGGGCCATCAATAAGTCAGTGACATCTGTGATCAGTGAGTTTACATATCAGACATACACTTATACACAACATAGTCACAAAGTCCTGATTTACATGCGAATGCTCAGCTTTACAGCTTCTTAAGCTTCACACTAGTTATAGTTTTCTTCTAGAAATTTTGAGGTTGCAAGAAGAAATGTTTGGCAATTCTCAAATCTATACAAAGAAATCACTAGACACCATGTAGTATAACAAGACAGAACATAGCACTCAACAAAGCATATGAACACATCGCAGCTCAATACAATATCACAATTCAAGGCACACTACTGCATCACATCATTGCTCACTGCAACCCATCACAACATCAGAGCTCAAGGCAACTTGTAACATCATAAGACACATCACACCACCACAGAGCAGCTCGTCACAGTATCAGGATGTACTGTTTCAGGCTCCATTATGTTTTTATAAGATTCTCAATCATAGTAAGTACTGTACAACAAAACTCACTAGTAAATCAACATGTCGAGGTAATGCAAAGCAAAGCTCAGAATCTATAGTACCATAAAAATATTATTATTCGTTATTATTTAGTGCACGAAAGTATATACTTGGAATGCTTCCACACTACTAAAAACGTAGCGAAACAGCTCGTCACACTTGAAAGCCATTCACACAAAGGTTGACTGGTCACCCTTCAGCTGATTATTGCTCTATTTATGTGTAATCTGGAACTAATGTGATCAAACCTCTGCCCAGTGTTAACATGTTGAAAAAAATGACAACAGTATGAAGTAATACCATCAGACAATGTGCCACATAATTTGCCTTTTCTTGGCAGATAGTTTAGTCAACCCAGCCGCATTTTTTAGCCCTCCCCTGTTGCATAATTCCAGTGCCCTTGAATATAGCTGATTAAGGTGGGAATACCCTGTTCTATGTCCAAAAAAAACCTTGCTAATTGTGTGCAGTTCTCAGTTGTTACCTCCTAGTCCTTTCTTACACACACTGTTGAAGGAAATCGTAACACGTTATTACAATTCATATTCAATTTTCCTTCATAGTTTTATCCTGGATCAGTTCGGCAGAGAAAGCAGATGACAGGCTGTTAAAACAGAAATCTCCAGCTGAGACAGCAGCATTTGGCATCAAACCCCCTAGCTCCTCCGGCAATAACCCAACAAGGGATCAATCAGAAAAGTAGCATCAGAAATCTTTCTCATAATCTCATTGACATAACCCTGATGTATAGTTTGATATTGCATCGGATTCTTGTTCTGCAGAGACAGCTTGCAGGTGTCATGTTTTCTTCTGATTTATTTTATGTCTTGATGGATGCCCACATGCCTTTGTGGACTAAGAGGTTATTGCTGATGAAACTGCGTTCATGAAACTGTCACATTTGATTGATACTTGAAACAAATCCATTTGAATGTGGGCCACACCAGGGCTTAAAAGTGGGTGGCTGCCTCCTTAGTACCATTTTGGGCAACAACACCTATGTGTGTTTCAAATGAATCACTGTTTTTTGCTCTTCTAGGTCTCAGTAAGAAAACAACAGTGAGATTACGGAAATTTCCCACACGAAGGAGATCAGTGGTGCATGCAGTGTGCAGTGACTGCCGGAAGCAAACAACATGCTTCATTACTTTATACACCTTCACACCACATGTCAGGGAAACAAACTTTCAGAGCCTGGTTGTGGGCACATAATTAACAACATGGGGGTTCAATTGAGCTGATAATGCGGTGCAGCTTCCTTGATGTGACTGGCGCACAAACCACCAGCTGTTGTTTTACTCCAGGAGAATGCCTAAATTATGAATAAGTTAAGAAATGTTTCCTCCAAGAGACATTTCTAACTATTTACCTAGCAATGCTGCGCTGTTCCATAGCTCTGAGCAGATATAAGGGAAACTAAATGGTACCAGGGCGGGAGAGCTGGAGTTTCCCACTGAATAGGACTATAATGACCTGCCAAAGGGCCTGATCACTGTAATTGTAGGAGAAAAGGTGTATGGGGAAATAAGTAATGGAACGTCTCACCTGTGTATTGCACTGGCAGTAACAGCCCCTGGCAAACGCACCTGCACTAGAGCATTCTGGGACAAGCAAAGAAGGCAGTGAGCTTTCAGAAGCAGGTCACTTTTGATCTGTGCCGAGATTTTGAAAACAAATTTATGCACAGCGAAGGCACCAACTTTATGCCCTTATGGGTTTCATTTTTCATCCATGTTTAAAACTTAAGCAGCGTGATAACATTTTAAACATTTGCTCTTTTCTTAGGGGGTGTGAATCTGAGTTACTACGAATTTGATGTGGATTAATAACAACCAAACACTTTTAATTTCTTGCAAAATAGCACAAAATGTGTTTTACATGTGCAATTTAGAGATGGCTTTGGGGCGCTTTTAATTTCCTGAACACACTACACTTTGCTGCCACTGTGCTCTCTCTGTGTTGACAGGATTCGATATAACGGCAAGAAGGGACCAGCAATGAAAAATATGGCCTAACGAAAAATAGATGCGGATCAGATTCATTCATTGATACTTTTATTAAGCAGAGCTGCTTCGCCCGTACAGATAACGTGTCTGCGCCACCACTTCAATGTTATTCGTTCAGCCAGCCCATAAACCATAGCTATAATTTAGCCTAAATGTCCTAATCATAAAACTCTTTCCCCTTCCGAGGGACAAGGCAAATCAGTCTTGAGCGAACTTCTATTTGGAAGCCAGCGATGAAAAAACATAAATAAATATGCCTTCATTTGTCAGAGGATTTCTATTAGAAAATCTGAGTGACAATCAATGCAGTTTTAGCACCAGGAACAGAATAGTCGCACATTCTATGCCACTGTAGAGGGTCCATTACAACCCAGTCCCTTTTCTAAATACTGAAAAAACTATCTATGTTAATGCTTTTGAAGAAAGTTCCTGTTAAAGCCCTTGTGGAAAATCCAATTGACAAGTTACAAATGGGTTCTCCTGACTCACCTGTGGCATATGGGTTTAATAATGTTTCACTGCATGTGCCCATTGTAAAAAAAAAAAAAACAGTATGGAAATTCTACTTGTTAATAATAAAAAGCTGAAACCAATAGGCACCTTTAGACATCAACTAATTAGACAAATATTGACATTACAAATCATCTCTAATCTGCAACCTCTATCAGCTGGGATTTCCACCAAGGGTGCTCTATACATACAACCATATTATCAGCGCTTTAAATGGGACGGTACTCACCGGTACGGAGTACCGACACTTCTCTGTGTTCTCCCATTGAGTACCGGGACTTCTCCTTGTGTTAAGAGAGTACCGGTACTCCCAGTGGCATGCTGTGGTCAGTTTCTGGGTTATGGGCGCATGACGGTTAATGACATGCATCCCGGCGCTAGGTTGCGACTGCAGCCATACACTCGGAGCCGGCATTTGTTAAGATAGCGCCTTAGACAGAGAGAAATTTGGCGCCCTTGCTGATAGAGACTGAAATCAGGCAGCAGGGGATCCAAACGCCTCGGGACCTTCCCAGCTCACCTAAATCACAGATAGCTTAACTGCCTCACGGTGATGGGTCTTTTGGTGCGTGTGTCAGCAGGGGGGAGACGGTGAAAGGAGAGCGAAGAAAGGGGCAATGAGGTGTTAAAACATTGCCCAAAAGTCTAATCATAAAGAATTAAAAGAACTCTAATCTGGCAAGTCAGACAGAGGCAGGGACATGAACAAGGCGGTTGCAAGATGACAGGGGTTCTGCTGCTGGTATTGCCTTAATGCGCACAGCTCCGTGCGTCCCTTGGAATACTGTCGCCATGGGCCTGTGCCCAGCTCGCCTACGCTACAGGCCGGCCCTGCTCACACCCTGACAGCGCGACAGGACAGGAAGACACGTGTGGCTTAACAGCTAGAGCTCTCCATGTTGGAACTGTCGCGCTTTCAGTTATAGGGAAAGGTTGCAGGCTGGAATACACTCGCAATTGTCTGTCAGAGCGCCTAACGCCTTTCGGACAAGTTCGGCTTGGGTATGCAGGGCACATTGGTCTATTTTTGCAGTTATATATATAGCGCAAACTTGGCAGGAGGGCATAAAAGTGCTTTACATGAGAAGCACATGTTCTACATGAACTCATACTTTGTTTTTATGGCACAGGTGAAATCCCAGGGTGGACTCAACATCCTGTGATCCAGGGCAAATCACTTAAATCTCCATGTGCCATAAAAAAAAGTCTGCTTTTGCAAAAGTTCTGCTTCTCACAATAATGCCCTCGGGCTAAGTTCACGCTGTATTTAATTACAACAATCACCAATTACACCTTGCAGCTATGAGCACAACTTGGCCAGGGACACTTTACATTGAAGAAGAAAATGCTAATAGTGTACAAGGCTGCCTTGAAGCCACGACCCACAGATGCACCCTCCCAAGCACACCCCAATCAATTTGGTGAGTACTGGCACTTCTCTTTTTCCATTTAAAGCACTGCATATTAAGAAGTGGATTTTAAAGACAAATGACTGTTTATATATTTGGAGTCTTACCTCTGGGGTCTGCATGGGCGACAGATAGAACTAACAGAAACACAAGTGTTCCTTTCATTGTGCACTAACTCCTGTAAAATGCTGTGATTTCCTTCTCAAATGGGCTGCGTGGGGTGCCTTTGAACGTTTATTTATTTGTCTTTTTAAATTACACTTTCCAGAACTTTTAATAAATGATTGTCAGAGGGACAGGAGCACGGGGCACTCATCCTTGACCCATGGGAGTGCTAATGAAACGAAACAGACAGGCTCTGTGTAAATACTGCAGTAATTTGCCGGCGCTTGAGTTTTAAACTGCAGGAAATTATGATTTGCTGCCCAAATTATCACGAGGGCAGCAGGTAAAAGAAAAAATGGGGGTGGGGAGGCTCAAAACTCTATTTGCACACACAGCCTGGGCGATCTAGTTGCCGGCCAGTGCTCAACACAGGGACCACCCGGAGCTCCAATAATGGCATTACCTCACACTCCTGCCATCAACTACAGCGCCGCAGGAAGCAGAAAACTCGAGTCTGCAGTGGTCTTCAGAAGTACTCATGACTGCGCAGACTCGAGGTCTCTGCTTCCCGCCTGACAAACCATTTCCCAACTCGTCACAGGGCAGCCCCCTGTGACGAAATGGGAAAGGGTGGGGTAACCACTCCCTCCACTCCCTGACTGACGTGCAGCTCCGGAGTTACAGGGCTTAAGAATAAAACGCCCGGGTCTAATTTTGCACGCACGTCTTCAGGGGGTGGAGACTGGTCTTTTAGCAATGCATTTGCCGAGCTGATGACCTCACAACCCTCAGGGCTGTGGGATCCTCCGACCGGCAAATACATTAGGTTGTAGCCCAGCCCACAGGCAGCGCCAGCACTTTCAGGAAATAGTTTTCACTGACTAGCAAGCTGCAAGCAAGCAGTGTGTGCACAATGTTTTTTTTAAACCTAACTCGAAGAGAATGGATCGTGGCTGACCGAGGTGAAAGTAAAGGGGGCGGAGCCCCGACGCCCTTAGCCAGAAACCGCCACTGGAAGAAAGTATCTAAATATATGAATATTCCTAGGATTAATAAACACACACCGCTATGGCATTCTTTCTTGCTCTCTAGGCAAGTTAATGATGACATTGCTAAAAGGTGGGAAAGCTTGGGAGTACAACTCTGGGCATTAAGCTTGCCTCATCTCTACAACGGCCCCCCACAAACGCCGGGGATGCCTGTTTTCACCCTGGAGATACCCAGAAGGGACCATCTCACAGGGAAAGCCAGGACGGGTTCCCCAGCGGTCTTCAGCGCCAGGACACCCCGAGATGGGGTAACAGTGCGCTTTACAAGTATCATCATTACATTACATTACTAACAGTGGGTGACTTTATGGATCCCGACCCTCGGGTCAGGTTCTCTAATCTTCAAATAAAATGTAATATCCCGGCCTCTGACCTTTTTAAGTATATCCAAATAAACACAATCCTTACTCCAAAACTTTCAGATACTTCACTGCTTAAAATCTCTCTATTTGACCATATAGGAAAGAAAACATCAAGGATAGGTACAATATACGAGCTAATAATGGATCAACAACAGGATGACTTGGATAGAACAGAGTCACACTAGGCAATTAGATTGGCCAACCCAAACGTTGATATCGATAAGGTTCTATCGCTCAGTGCTAGGCTATTTTTAACAGCCGCCCTTAAGGCCCAACTTTATAAGACTGTATATAATCTATACTATACGCCGGCAAAATTATTTGTGTGGGGGAAAAGAACTGATGATATGTGTCCCAGGTTTGGCATAGGTCCGGCCCACTTGCTACATATGTTCACTGAATATCCTAAGCTAACTTCTTTCAAATCAAAAATATCTGAATTTTGGGAGGAGATATTTGGACACAAAGTTTCTATGTCCCCTACCCTCTTTGTTTTAGCATATGACAATGCTTTAGGGCACAGAGAGGAAGAAAAAAGATGCCTGTTTTTGGGTATGGCGGTATACAGGATTATATTGGCTGCCCGATGGAAAGATTCCGAGCCCCCTAATTTTCAAATTTGGCTAACCCATTTCTTAGGGATATTTAATCAAGAAATGGCAATTTATTCAACAAAGGGCAAAAAGTCTAGACAACGGGGTATTCAACTTTGGCAGCCTATTATCACTTGGAAAGGTGGGTTTTTAAAAATTAGTTGTTATTGCAGCCTCCCCTGTGAATATGTGAATATGTATTTTTTGATATATCTCGGTGATAAAAATCAATTTGTTTTATATGTATCTGCATTTATATCTTTCAATGTTATAAAATTGTAATATTCTTGTAATTATTCTCTATTTCTATATGAATTTTGAAGTTGGTAAATAAAAAAAAATAAAAAATAAAAAAATTAGGATAGCAGCTGATTCGAAACAGTAGTTTCCCCTCATGGAATCAGGTCAAATGGGCTCAGAGGAAGCAAGCCATGGTCCAAGCTCAAGGCACAAAACACGATCCCGAAAGCTTGCACCTCATACCACGTAGAGCAGATATACAGCATTGTAGCATCACCATTTAACCAAAGAGGCATGCCTTCCAGCACAAAGAGGATGCTCTAATGCTTTTCCTACTTTGTATTTGTATTGTACAGTGCAATGCACGTGCAAAGTGTGGAGAATGTTAAAAGCTGCTCCACTGTTAATGCCTACCTTGTGGAGGCATCATTTGTTGGCACAAATTCATGTCTATCTTTATTAGTAGATACAAATTTGTGTCAAACCCCATGGTTGTTGCGTGGGAATAACACCTTGATGCCAAATAATGCTACTTTTCATTACTCTTATCAACTTTCCAATGCAAATCATGATAATCCGACACACTTTAAGGCACCAGGTTTGCATCACTTTTTTCGGGCAAACCTGGTACAAAGTGTTCGTTAAATTTCCCCTTGATTTCTGCCAGCTTGGAACCAAGTCAGAAGGTTCTGCATACCAAAACAGTAGGTGGCCAGTATTGGATCACTCGAATATAGTATAAGTGTATCATCATGGTAGAGCATTAGTTTGTATCTCCATGCATCAGTTGAACACTGAACTTTTAAGTGTGGCTGCCAGCGACTCCATCGCACTGCAAACAGACATGGTAAAAGAGGTTTGGTGTCTCTCTCCAATTCCCACTGAGATGAGATCATCTTTCCAATCTTTGTTTTGGCTACTGGCCTGGTATAAAGTAGCCTGTTCCAGGACAATATGTAGAGGCCAACATTTTAATTCTGCATTGTGACAATCAAGAATCTCCAACCAAAGGTGCCAAATGCCAAATTAAGCAAGGTGACAAGATAGTCTTGCACCGCCATCCAAGATATATTTTACAGACACAAGACGGCTTACATTTTTCATTGTATTCCTTTGAGGGATAAACCCTGGTGGGCCTCCATATAGAAGGTATCAAACTCCTTTCAACAGCCTATGTGCCACAGCTTTTTTAGGATCTTAACATCAGTATTAAGCATTTGGTACTGGCAGTAGGAGTGACAATGCACAGTTTCTCAACGTGGCCTAGGGGCAGCCACTCTTAGGGCCCCATCAGGATGGCGGAAGGACCGCAACACAGGGCCAGCGGGGGCAACCGCCGGCCTTGGGTGGTGGTCCTTAAGCCATCAAATGGATATTTCCCACCACCAGATTAGGATGGCGGTGGGAACAGGAATGCGTCTGCAGCGGACGCAAAGACCGTCCACCGCCAGCAATTGTCCCAATTGCCTGATGTACGACCCAGGAAGCCTAAAATGGTGGCGGTGCCTAGCAGGCACTGTCCACCAGATTAGGATGGTAGTAATAGGCAGCCTTTCCATGGTGGTGATGCCGCCACGGAAAGGCATACAGTCATTTTTTACTGGGCTTGTTGCGGGCCCCCAGAGTGGGCTGCACTTGTGCATTGCCATGCCCAAGGTGGCAAGCACTGCACGGTGCCTACCACGTTGTGCCTGACAAGGCACGACGTGCCTCTTTGGCATTGCGGCGGGTGCTGCCTACAGCACTGTCCGCCTCAATGTCAGAGATGCGAATGCGACCGCAAGGGTGGTGGTCGCATCCTAATGAGTAGTGCAGGACTGCCGCACCACTGGCGGACGATCCCAGCACCGCCAGGGTGGCGGGCGGACAATTGTCCGCCCTCCATCCTAATAGGGCCCTTAGTTCCTGACACATGAGAGGATGGAATTAAAGTGTTTTGGTATATACTTCAAGGAGCCTGTCAATGAGTATTGCTAGGATAAAATTAAATGAGATATCCACCTGTACCAGGTGTTTGTCAGTCTGTATCTTAGGCAGAGCTGACAGCAGTGCCTCCCCGATCAGGGACTGACCCAGGAGAGCCCACTGTTCCTCTATAGAGTCATATCAACCGCCATTAGCTGTTCCCTCACTGAAGCTGGATCAAGGGTCAACGACTGAGCATAGAGGTGATGCATGTAACTGCCTCATTTCTCCCTAACTGGAAAGTCACATCACGTACCTCAGTGTCCAATAAATGCAGAATGTTGGAGGTGGGGGGTCTAGGAGTCTTCCTACTGAGCAGCCATGATGTAAGCCTACTTTGTCACCTCCATATTGCTGCCTATAATCAACAAGCATTTGCAATGCAATAGGTCTCGCATTAGGAAATTTTGAGCTTTTGGTATTGTAAATGACAAATTTTGTATTTATGTGTTGGTTTTGAAAATAGCAAAATTAATAGCTTTGTCATTTACAATGCCAATAGTTTTAACTTTCGCAAACGTGACACCTATAGCATTTGTAATGCAGTATGTGTTGTATTTACGTGTCTTAGATGTATTGATATTACAAATAACAATGGCTTTTGATTTTTATAAATAATTAATACTTAAATAAGTTATTTTAATTTATAATGGCAATAGCTTAAACTGTTGTAAATAACTTTTGTGAAGATTATGTTCAATGTATTTTATTGTGACGAAAATCCAGGAACAGAAGTGAAATATTAACATCTTTTTGTGACATTTGTAATAAAGCTTGAAACATTGAGAGAACATATTTTAACCAGTTGTTGTTGAATGGTTGCACAGAGTGATGCTGTTGCGTTCAGTGGTGCTGAATGATGCTGTGGTGTTCAGTGGTGCTGGGTGGTGCTGTGGCGTTCAGTGATGCTGTGGCGTTCAGTGTTGCTGAGTGATGCTGTGGCGTTCAGTGGCATTGAGCGGTGCTGAGTGATGTTGCGGCGTTGAGTGATGCTGTGGTGTTGAGTGGTGCTGTGGCATTGAGTGGTGCTGTGGCATTGAGGGGTGCTGTGGCATTGAGGGGTGCTGTGGCGTTGAGGGGTGCTGTGGTGTTGAGGGGTGCTGTGGTGTTCAGTGGTGCTGAGTGATGCTGTGGCATTGAGTGATGCTGTGGCGTTGAGTGGTGTTGTGGGGTTGAGTGGTATTGTGGCATTGAGTTGTGCTGTGGCATTGAGTGGTGCTGTGGCGTTGAGTGGTGCTGTGGCATTCAGTAGTGCTGAGTGATGCTGTGGTGTTGAGTGATGCTGTGGCGTTGAGTGATGCTGTGGCGTTGAGTGGTGCTGAGTGATGCTGTGGCGTTCAGTGGTGCTGAGGCGTTGAGTGGTGCTGAGTGATGCTGTGGCGTTGAATGGTGCTGTGGCGTTGAGTGGTGTTGTGGTGCTCAATCAATCAATCAAAGACATTTATAGAGCGCACTACTTACCCGTAGGATCTCAAGGCGCTGGGTGCTGAGTGGTGCTGAGTGATGCAGTGGCGTTGAGTGATGCAGTGGCGTTCAGTGAAGCAGTGGCGTTGAGTGATGCTGTGGCGTTGAGTGATGCTGTGGCATTGAGTGGTGCTGAGTGATGCTGAGGTGTTCAGTGGTGCTGAGGAGTTGAGTGGTGCTGTGGCAATGTAAAATGTAGCAAGGCGAGAGCTGGAGGGGCCTTGTGAGGACCAGAAACATTTGAAGCTAACGATGGCAGAGAGCTGATGAAAGGGGGATGTTGCAGAGATTTCATCAACCTTGTTCTCTTAGCCCCTCTCACAATTCTCCTACCAGTGCAAGCAGCAACAGTGTGCGACTCTCCTCCGCTTACCCCAAGAGATTCCCTTTTTCTGGAGTTTCAAAAATATGGTTCAAGTTCTGCTTATGCTTCAGGCCATTTTAATAACTTTTAACTTACAAGGCCTGGAATGCAGGCGAGAGAGGCGGGCTCTGCTTTGATTGGCAGGAAAGTTCCTTGGAGCCTGCGAGGTTCCGGGAGATGCCCCGCCTAAGTGCCAGGCTCGCGGTGACATAGCTCGTCCGTAGCGCGGCACCTTGGAGGCAGAGGGGTGTGGGTAGTGGAGAGCTCAGAAGAAAGCAGGGATTTCGTGAGTGCTGGGGTTTCCGGGAGAGAGCAGGCAAGGCATAACGGAGCAAGCGAGGAAGGTCCTCTAACTCCCAGAACATCCCGTGGACAGGGTCAGGACGTTCCAGGAAAAGGGAAGGAGCTTTACAAATACGGAGAAGAGGAGAGAAATCCGGTGATGGGACGGAGTGATGGAGCCTGTAGCAGCGCAGCGAGAAAAGAGCCCGGTGAGTGTTGGGGAGTGGGGTGTGTGCGCGTGTGTGGGTGTAGCTGTGTGTGTGTAGCTGTGCATGTGTATGTGTGTGGCTGTGTGTGTGTGTGTGTCTGTGTGCGTGCGCGCGCGATTTTGAGAGGCTGACTTGCTGTGGGACTGGGACAGGAGATGTGCACGGCGCATGGCTGTACGTGCGTGTACAAACAAAATCGCTGACGGCCCTGCGCGTACCCATCCCCTGTGCCACATTACCAGCAAGTGGATAACAATAGTTCTTTTAGCTGGACAGCAGCCCTTTGCGCTGCTTACACCAGCTCGACCTAAAAATACATATATGTACAAGTATGGATGTATATACTTTTAAGGGTGTTCATCCATCCCTCTTCATCCATTGGTCTGTTGTTGTGTCATTTACATTTTCTTCCGTCCACTACTGCTTGCAGCAAGGGGCAGTGGGTCAGCCCGCTTCAGCTGTTGGCTGACTTCTCTCTGAGTAACAAAATTCATCTCTTTCACAAGGACCACATCCGCACACAAAGTAGTTCCCGACTGCGCCTGGGACTGTTATGACAATGTTTGCTTTTTGAAACCAAAATATATGTTTGGTTTTAGTCACTGTTTTCTTTATTTATATAATGCTGATTGCCCAGCATATTTACCAACAATAAAGGGCTGCAAAAACTTTGACAAAGGAAAACAAGCATTGACAAACTCAAAATCCTGGCAGCGAACTGACGCATTGTGCCCTAAGATTTGTCTACATCAAACGCTCAGTGGCATATCTACAATCACCTATTGCAACCACAAAGTCACCTAAAGTGATGTTGTGGTGGCGATTGGGGCTGTGCCTTATGTACAAGCCAGCTTTAAGCCACTTAACGTGGCTTAACGCTGCCTTGTACATAAGGCCCCCTTTCACGCTATGGTTAGCGTGAAAGGGGTTGGCAGTGGCTGTTGCGGTGGGCATTCCACCGCAACACCCATTCATTTTGATGCTGCCCACCAGGGGTGGCGTACATTGGAGGCAACGCCAAAATTAAGACCAGGTAAAAACTGGTCTAAAGATGGCAAAACGAGGAGAAATGCATTATTTCTTCTCGTTTTTGCTTTTTCCATGTGTGTTGCCCAAGGCAGCACACATGGAAAATGTAAAATGCCATTGTTTGTTTATGTACAGGAAGGTGTCCCTTCCTGTGCATAAATAAACCTTTAAAAAAATGCAATTTTGTGACTTTCGTGTGTGCTGCATGAAGCAGCACTCATTAAAGTGCTAGAACGGCATTTCTAGCATTGTTTATGTGCAGGAAGGGACACCTTCCTACACATAAACAATCCTCCACTGCACAAAAACACCCTTGCACTCTGGTGAAAGGGTGCCTGCGTTGGCACTAAGTTGCTATACTTAGCGCCATAGCAGGGAGAAACGCAAGGCTGCGATATATTCTTGTAAATATGGTGCAGACCTTTGTTTCCGAAGTGGAGGTAAGAGGCGTTAAGCCAGGAAGGCTAATGCCTCTCTCCACCACTTCCTTGTACATATCCCCCTCAGTGTTTTAGTAGTTTACACTTCATACCAAACCGAAATGAGCCCGCACTGAATGAGTTGCACAGGTAACTGAACACTTTTGTATTGCGACTTGCAGTTTTGCAGCGGCAATCAGTGCAAGAACAGTTTTTACACACACTAGAAATTACATTTAGCAGTGGTTGGCCATTCCTATTACGGTCTAAAACCTCCAGGACACCAGTGCAAAATTGCTCAGTCACAGGCGCATGAAATACGGCACTAGTCAGATGGAAATAAACACATTGAAATAAACAAGCCGGGCTAAGGGAAGTTCCTGCATTTCTGCATGGAATACAGATATTCAAGTCTGCCTTTTCACCTCATGCCCACCCCTCTCTGTGGTCATCCTCCCTCCAGACACTGCTTCATGGTACCTACGACGTCAGGCTTCCAGTCGGCCATCTTACCATCAGTTTCCATTAAACAGAGGCTCAGGGCGAGGAGCAGGCAGGCGGCTTTCATGTTGAGCTCGGCCTCTGGCTAGATTGTTGAGACAAGGCAGAAATGCTGCGGTCACGGAGTACGTCACAGCTTGTGCCCAGGGTAACACCGGCAAAGTGTTACTTTGATGGACAGCCAGGCGTGGCTTTTATACATCTCCGTCTGTGGAGAGCAGGGCAGGTGCGTGGGCGCGCGCTGCAAGATCCCGCCTTCTTTTATTGATGGTTGGACCATTCTGCGATCTGTCTAATGTGTCAGTGAGCAGGAGGAAACCAAGAAACGTCACTTCAGCTGCAGGTGGCAGGGCTGTACGTTCCGTTCTATTCCGATTTGTCCTCTACTGGCCCATTCACCCCATACGTGTTGTTCTTACCCATGCAAACGGCTGTGCATTTCCATGGTATCTGATCAAATGTGCAAAAATGCATTTTCCCAAACTATTTGTATTATGTTAATGTGGCCTCACAGCACACCAAGCACTACTTCCCCGACCAGGCTGTTCCTGACCCTCGTCTAATGGTCGATTCCATAGTCCCTGCCTTGAGTGTAATGTATTTATGAGTAATTTATAAAATGCAAGTTAGTTCCCGACCCTTGACCTGCAAGATGTTGAACCATGTACTGCGGAGGTGGGGGTTTGAACATCATCTGCCGAGGCGGGGGTAAAACGTCCTTACAGAAGCCTCATAGATTGCCCCATCATGTGAATTATTCTGTGGGACTGTCTACAAGAGGGCGGTTCGCATTCCTACACCAACTAAGGCAATAGATTTCTTTAATATAAAGAGGGGAGAGAGGCAAGACAGGTAAACTTGTTTTTCTCGGAATATCTGATAGGATTTATATTTGGTGTCATCGCCCAAAATAATCAGACCCAGACACGTGTTTACCAAATAGCAAAAAAGGCCACCTCTATTTTAGATCAGGTAAACTCTAAATTCAGGCAATTGACTTTTATAGACTATCAACAATTTAGTAAAATGTGCCAAAACCTTTAATATTTTCCTGCGTATAAAATATTAGCATATTCAGATCGAAACCATCAATAATATGTTGTAAACATTCCTTCCAAACCTTGTGCTTCATTTATCCTCATTTGATACCTTTAATCCTTTCACTTTTCTTTCCTCCAATCAAGGATGGGTAGGCCTGCACCAGACCTACCAACCCCCCAAAACAACGCCTCAACGTTAAACAATCCTGGGAGCTACCTACCGGTGGCAACTAACGTGTATTTATAAACAAGAGATTTTTTATTTAATTTTTTATTGATTTATTTATTATTATTATTTATTTATTTATTGATTTTAGGGATGGGAGGGTGGGACTTCGCTAAACAAACGCCTCCAGCCTCCCAGCTGTCACCTCAGGAATGCATTCAGCGCGCACTGCTAACATTCTAAAGCACGCGCCCCCTGCCTAATACTCACCTACCAATCCCTGCGCTCGGCCTGACCCATTGGGCGAAAGATCCCAGGGATAGACCGCTCACGCTTCGCTCCCCCTGGGGCCCCCATAGTGAAGGCTGCACTGACTATTTGGGTAAGATGTAAAGGGCCATCTGGTGAGTGAGTTGCAAAAGACCTTGAAGCTCAAACAGCCATTATCAAACAAGCGAACATTCTAGAATTCCTGTCGTCGTTGATTGTTAGATATATCGCCCGGCCTGGAGAAATAGAATATTCTAGAATGCTTATTGCTGGTGATTTTAAGAGAGGGAGGCCTGGAGCAAGATAAACTTCTAAAATTCCTCAGGTTGGTGACTGTTAGAGATGCAGGCATTGAGAAAGGGAAAATTCTAGCATGCCTATTGTTGATGATAGTTAGAGGGGCAGCCATAGGAAAAGAGAAAATTCTAGAATGCCTATTTTGGGTGATTTTAGAGATGGGAGCCTAGAGAAAGAGAACATTCTAGAATGCCTGGTGTTTGTCACTGTTAGAGATGGAGGCCTAAAGAAAGAGAGCATTCTAGAATGCCTGTTGATGATTGTTAGAGATGCAAGCCTAGGGAAAGAGAGCATTCTAGAATGCCCATTGATGATTGTTAGAGATGCACGCCTGGAGAAAGAGAACAGACGTTCTATCTACACTGGATGGCCCTTCAACATTCTAAATATAATCCAATGTGAAATAACGGTTTGTGAAATTAGGATTAACTGGTTGCCTTCTGCGCGCACTGGATGCTAGCTGGCTTGTTGCCGTTTTAGTGGCGGGTGTTCTATGTACATTATATTTCGAAATCCCGAGCACAGGGAATACCAGTTATCTTTTTTGTGCCCCCGCCAATAACGGAGATATCTAAAGTATTTGTGGCAAGGAAGCACTTTTAACAATATTTTATACAGAGTTGGTTCAATATACCTGCGCCTGAAGAGCATTGTATATATACTAAAGTCTCCTCTCCTCTAATCTTTATAACCACAGCTAGTGCCTGGGAGGATGAGATGAATATGAGATGTGTATCGATTGTACCACACTACAAAATGTCTGTTTCCAGAGAACCTTCAGATACTATTGTGTATCACAGGCTCACAGCAGTCATTGATGATATAAAAGCAGGCGCCAACACCAGATGTCAGGCTTTCTTCGCAAAAATGAGATAACATAGAACAAACCTGTTTGTATAGTTTCCTGTGTCGTTGTAGACACCTACCTGTTTGACTACATTAAGTCTAGCTTCTGCAAGGGTTTCATGATGCCTGGCATTTCGAGCTCTGTCTAAGCAACACCAAAGAGGTGATGGGGAAGGGAAGAGAGGTTGTTGAGTCTTGAACTCCATCAACTCTTGATTTGACCTGACCACCTTGCTCTCAGTGCTAGTCAGACTGTAATCTGGCCACTCACAAATTAGGAACAAAATGTGCAAACTGCTGTATTCCATTTTTTATTATATTTCATTCATAATAATAATACAAATAAAAATAATAGATAAATAAAAAAGTGATATACATTTAAAACAGTGATATGCACATTTTGTAAAGTTGGTTTTCACTCAGACCATATGGCACTTGGAGGATTATGTTCTTTTCCCCTCATCCCAGGCCTTAAAGCATAGTACCAAGGGTACCATTCTCTTAATTGTGGCTGCCTGGGTCCTTCCTCTCAGGAAGGAGCAGAACTATTAGAGTGCATGTCCTTGGATTCCGTTGTCAGGTAGGCATTGGATGAGGATAGGATGGGAGACTGTGCATTGCTACAGAGAGGTTCACAAGGATGAGGGCCACCGTGTCCTCTCCATCCAATCATGCGGGTGTCATCGGTGGCAATAATGAAGGCAGTTTTCTGTGCTGTAGTTGGGTCTAAAATCACACTGAGTGGTATCGAGGAGTTGGTGGTCATTGAGGTATTTGGTAAGGTATCTGTTGATGATTTGCTCGAAGACCTTGGTAGCAGGGAGATCCCTCAGCAGTTGGTGAGCATTGAAGGACCTGCAGAGGGTTTCTTCAGTAAAAAGAAGGCAGTTGCATGTTTCCAAACATCTGGGAAGGTCGTGGAAGAGGTGGAGGCATTCAGAATGGGTGTGAGCATGGTGCTGATGTGTTGCAGTCCCCTGGAGTAGGCATTTTGAGGGCAAGGGTATGATGGAACCCGTGAGTAGAGGGACTTCATGGTGGAAGTGGTTTCCTCTGGGGTGATGACAGGCCATGCATTTAGCATTGATACTGTAAAACTTCTTTCACATTGTGTATGTGCTGTACGGTGCAGCACACATTCAAATTGTAAAAAGTTAAAACTAAAAAGATTTCTCGTTTTAAGCACCTGCCTTGAGGAATCATTGTTTTGCACAAAACCCTGTCAACCATTGTTAGTAGATAGGGCTTTATGTCAAGAACCATAGCTGGGAACGCCCATGTACCACACAAAGGGCATCCTCCTTAATGCAAGTTAACATTTAGGTCTACTTACCAGAGCAAAAAAAGTCTTAAACCTCTCTTCGCAAAAAAATGTATATGATTTTGGCATAGGTCAACCATGTGCCCTTCACAACCCTTGTAACAGAAGAAAAGTACCTTGGTCAACTATGGCACTTGCATCTTTCTGAGGTCTCTCTTTCTCAGGCTGCCTTGCCTTTTGCTTTGTCTCTGTGATATGGTCCAGTGGCACCCTGACATAGAGTGATGAGATATCCATGAGAACCTACATCCGTAGTTGAAGGTTTCGGCAACGTACAACATCTTCTTGCAATGGGAGTTGCCTGCTCAGGTTGGTCAAAAATAAGGACATCCCTTAGCTATTTTAAACCACACTTAAGGCTCCCCATTTCTACTCACCACACATACACCTCAACACCACTTCCTAGCTTCACATCGGAAACCAGAGAAGACCTCCAGCAAAGAGCCCCCCTGCAGGGCCCGTTGGGCATTGCAGTGCCGGCCCAACGAGGAGCTGACCGACATTGAAGCATGACACCCTTTGGGGTGTGTGAGGGTTCGTACTCCTAATTGGAGCTACTCCATCTTTAACCCTGGTTCCCCATTAGGAACACCTGGTACCCACAACTTTAACCCCCTTCCCCCCCACTCCTTAGGAACTGCATACCCTTGCAATTGCCATAGCTGTCTTGGGCTTGTATGCTGGACCCACCAAACCCCTGTCCCTCATTTTGGGATAAGATAGAAATCCTTCCACATTTGAAGTGTTCTACCATTTAACAGGTTTCTCCACTATAGTGGCTGATTCTGGAAGGAGACACTTTACATGGGGATTGGAAAAGTGCCCAAAGTGGGGGTGGGGAGAGGCACCTTGTCAGTATCTGAGTGATTGATGTTTCTAACATGCTGGACATTTTCTCCATCATGTAACGCATACCATGTAACCTTTTCATGAAAGTCCACCACTATTTTCATCCCTACTTTCACAGAGATAAATCTGTGAGATATGATGGAGGACCAGTTATCCTACAAGGGGTGGCCCTACTCCTTTTCTGCAAAGGTAATGCCAGCACTTGGCAGACAGGTGGTGGTGGGGACAGCAAATAACCCTTTGTTTGGTGATTTCTATGTAAACTGTCCTTGCTTGAAAAAACCTTATTCCACATATCAAGATTCACTGAAGTAATCATGTTTCGTTGCTAAGACCAGTATCTTCCTGTTTATGCTGTAGAATGTCCAATCCTTAAATAGTTGATTATGCTCCAGAAAATAAATGCATTCCATGTTCGGGTCTGTGGGGGGCATCTTTGAATGCCCATCAACGAAAATACATTAAAAGATGTCTCCCACAGATGGGTATGTCCTCCTGGGGACCACCTTTGAATGCATGTTCTTATGCTTTAAAGAAAATCCATTACAGATAGCCACTGTGTATGTGTGAGGTTCCACTGCAGCTAGTTTTGAAGTCGTTTTCGTGAAGTATAAGAACATTAATTCAAAGATGACTTGTACATGCAAGCTCACAGCAGCCATCTGGGAAATAATATTGGCACAGGCAATAGGGTTTCACAGACGAAGCCTATTGGCTTTGTTAACGCTTCTTTTAAGTTATTTACTTGTTAACGCTTCTTTTAAGTTAGTCTTACTCCTTGTTAGAATATCATCTGACATAAATATTGTGGGACATATTTACAAGCCCCTATTGCCACAGGAGTGTCTCTTTTTTTTGACACTCTGGTGGCGTAGTGCCATTTTCAATTTTTACAATGTGGTGCTAAGCCACTTAGCAAGGCTTAATGGCACCTTATAAATATGTCACATTCTGCCGCAGTCCTCAGTGGCAAAGGGGGGGGGGGGTGTAATGACCTGCATGTCATCTAGTTCCATGCTTCTTACTTTGCCTGGAGTTCCTCATTGTAGAGCTTTCATCCAGTTTGATTTGCTCTAGAACTCTCACAGGTCAGTTGCTGCCGGCGCTGTGTGGGTAGGACGTAACTTCTGTAAATCCCTGCTTCTCTCAAATAAAGTGTCTCTTATCAACCTCTTCCAGTGTACCAACCTTAATACACTGGTGACGATCTTGAATCGGACCCACACCCGACCAGTCTTAGCTCATGCTTGTCAGAGTAAGTGCAAAGTTCGAGTAAATGGGCAGTCTGTCAAAATGCTCTTTGATTCTGGGGCGAAAATCACATTGGTTCCAAAAAACTTTTATGATTCATCTTTACTGGGTAAAGTGAAGGTCTTCAAACCTGACATCATGCCAACCTATCAAATTATTTAGCTACTTTGAGGGTGACATAGAGTACAAGAATAAATTCACTGCTGAATAGATCTACATCTCCTCCAATGGTGAAAGTATAATAAGCTGGATTCACCAGGCCGATCTCAAAGTCATGCTTATTCCTGGTGGGGATCCATGTACAGTTCTAAAGGGAGACCTACATCCATCACTCCCTAGTAGTACTGGTGCACCCAAGTCTGCCAAAGTCGATCAAGAGAATGATATGCGCACTGAATTTGAGCAAGTCTTCAACGAGAAATTGGGTTGTTATCTGACTATACGCATTGGGTCACCCTGAAGCCTGGTGCCAACCCTGCCATGTGCAAGGTGCACAGTGCACCATAAGCCCTGAGGGAGTCCATGCAAAAAGAACAACAAAAGTTGCAGAAAGAAGGGATTATACTTTAAACTGAGGCGAGTGATTGGCTGGCTCAAGCGGTACTAGCACGCAAAGCCTCTGGCGAGGTGAGACTATGTGTGTACTTGTGTGCTCTAAACTGCGCTGTCATAGCCAATAAGTACCCTCTACCCAATAATGCTGATGCAGCTAGGCTGGGCTGTGGTCTTCTCCACATTAGATCTCAGGGCTGCATACCACCAAATCAGAATTGATTCCGATTCCATGAATCTTACTGATTTTCTAATGACATTTGGCACTTTACGAGGCTCCCCTTTGGCTCTAATTCTGCAGCCTCTGTCTTCCAGAGAGCTATGGAAGATGTCCTGTATGGGTTACCTGGTGTTAAGATATACCAGGACGACATCCTTGTACAAGGCTCTTCCCAGAAACTGCATGATCAGAGACTCAGGGCTGTCCTGGAACAGTTTAAGTCTTGTGGTTTAACCTTATTCGAGAACAAGTGTAAATGTAACCTCGCTGAAATTGACTATTTGGGGCATAATTTGTCTAAGGAGGGTGTGAAACCAAGGGACCATTTGGTTAAGACCTTCAATAATCTTCCCATACCCCAGATGAATTGGTAACCTTTCTCGGCATGGCCGAATATTACAATAACTTTGTTGCACAGTTTACCTCTTGCATCTTCACACTAAAAGCACTTCTGAAGAAGCATGTGAGATTTACCTGGTCATCGCAGTGCCAGTTGGAATTTGAAGACATAAAAGGAGCATTGAGTGTGGCCCCCTTTCTCTAGAGTTTTGACTCTTCTGCTTATTCCATCCTCATCACCGATGCTAGCTCCATGGGTCTTGGCGCTGCTCTTAAGCAGGTGAAGGATGGAAGGGAGATAACTATTATGTTCCTATCATGGGCTCTGGTGGGCTCAGAAATACAGTACTCCGTCATAAAGAAGGAAACCCTGTGCATCTTTTGGGGCATTAAGAAACGAAAAAAATGTCTTTGGGAAAGTTCTTTCGTAGTACAGTCTGACCATAAACATTTGAAAGACTTGTTCACAAAAAAAGCTTCGATGCTGTATCTTCAGAGATCGCCAGGTGGATAGTCGCACTCCAAGACTATGATTTTATCGTAAACCACATACCTGGTTCTCAGAACAAAGTTTCAGATTGCCTTTCCCGCCTTGTCCAGAGTGACCCCAATGAAGTCTTTAACACCTCAGGTGACTCGTGGGAGGATGACGATTATAAAGTGGGCAAGATAATCATGGGTATCTTGAGTGCGGGGGAGTGGAAGTCATCCATGGAAAGTGAACCCACAATTCTAGAAGTCTGCAAGTTGGTGACTGAAGGTTGGGGGGCATAAGAAGTCTCAATGTCGAGACACAAAAGTTTTGGAATGTACGTTACAAGTTGTCTGTCTCTTCCGGCTTGCTTTGAAGGGGTACCAAACTCATTCCTCCCTTCTATATTAAACAAAAAATTGTTCAGCAAGTTCATCAGTGGCACCAGGGCTTCTCCAAGACCCAAGAGAGGATTTGATTACACTTCTGGTGGCCCGGCATCCACCTCCCAAAAGAAAAGAGTATTTTGACGCCAGGCCTGCTGTCACTCACACCCGCGTGCGTGTGAGTGACAGAGTGCGTGTTTGTCTTCCACAGAGGTCCGTTGGAGTCTCAAAGTTCTCCTCACCTTTTGTTGTGAAAAAACTCTTTCAGAATGCGGTGAAATTGAATTATGGTCGCATCTGGAACATAAATAGGATTGCCCCCGTGCGCAATAAAGTTCATTCCACGTTGGTTGTTCCACGTTGTCGCGAGGGAAAGATTCCGGCAAGATTGCATGATTTTGTTCTTCGTTAATGTCTTCTTTGCTCTCAATTTGTTTTTATCTTACCTCTTCTCTGTCATGATCCCTCTGTACTTCTCCTTTCTGCTTTCATTTTGTAAAGGGGGAAGGTGTGTAATGACCTTTGTGTCATCTAGTTCCATGCTTCTCACTTTGCCTGGAGTTCCTCATTCTAGAATATTCTTTGTTAAGTTCTTCTTATCTCACTATTAGTTTTTATCTTTCCTCTTCTCTGTCCCGATCCCTCTGTGCTTCTCCTTTCTGGTTTCCTTTTGTAAAGGGATAAGGTGTGTAATGACCTGTGTGTCTTCTAGTTCCATGCCTCTCACCTTGCCTGGAGATCCTCATTCTAGAGCTTTCATCTAGTTTGATTTGCTCTAGAACTCTCACAGGTCAGTTGCTGCTGGCGCTGTGTGGGTAGGACGTAACTTCTGTAAATACCTGCTTCTCTCAAATAAAGTGTCTCCTATCAACCTCTTCCAGTGTACCAACCTTATTACAGCATGCAATGGGTGTTGCTGTGGGCGTAACACCCATTGCTTTTTGACGCTGCCCCAGATTTACAAGGAGGTGTAAATCTGTGGCAGTGCTAAACAATAACGCCATGCAAGAGCAGGTGTTAGTATGGCACACGAAAAAAGATGCTTTTGTTTCTCCTTGATTCTTCAGCACACATAGAAAGAGCAAAAATCTATTTATGATTGTTTATATGTAGGAAGGTGTTCCTTACTGAACATAAACAATCACTAAATAATGACGATTTGCTATTTCTATGTGTACTGCAGACTTCAGCATGCATAGAGGTTACAAATAACCATTATGGATTGTTTATGTGCAGAAAGGGACACCTTCCTGCACATAAGCAATCATTCCTTGTAACGCAGGCACCCTTGCACTAAGTTTCAAGGGTGCCTGCGCTGGAGCTAGGCAACTAATTTCAGCGCCAGCGCTAGGAATAACACTGGGGGGCGCCATATTGTATTAAATACAGCACATCCCAGTGTGTTGAAAATGTCAGCGCGTGGCACTGCCAAATTTGCTGTTGCTCCACGCTCTGAAATTTTCTAGTCAATATGCCACTGTGTCTCAAATATCGTATGTAAAGGTTTTGCCCCACTGGAGTTATTATCAAAACATCTTTAATCAATGGGATGATCTTTTTGTGAACGATATTTAAGATATCAAATTTTTGTCAGACAATATTTCCACACCGACTATTCTAACATACAACCAACATCATATTCCATTTGTATTTTGTATAGTGAGATATTTAGTTTTTTATTATTGATTTCCCTGTTTCCCTGTCAATGTAATTAAATTATTTTAAACATTGATATATCTTCCCCTTTCACTGTTTGTTTTGTTTTTTAGCTCATTTGTAAGAGTGAAAATAATTATTGCTGCATGTTTATTGTGCAGATTTTGACACGTACATCTCAACTTTTGTGTTGGTGCATTTTTTTGGTACATGTGCACTTGCTAGTATTGAGACAAGGGTTTACACTTTAAATAATGTTTCTTTTTCATAAAAATTCTCATTTGCTTCCAATAAATACCCAGCAATGTTGTGTCTAAGAATATGATAAGATGCTATTTCTGAATCGAAAAGGGATCCACTGTGTTTCATTTATTAAAAATATTCAGGTTTTTTGCACTCGCCGTTTATTGTCTGTTTTATTTGGAACATACATTTTATATACATACATACATTTGATATATATGTGAAGTTAAGTATAGTACACCTAACCATACCTACATATACTTACTTTCACTATATTCTTGAAGCAAGTGCTCTTTTCAGAATGTTTTTGCTTGTCGATATTTAAAAGTCGGTATTCCAAACTAAATTATTTCTCTAATGCCAAGAAATCCCCTTTAAAGAATTTGTTTTTGCTATCAGCAACTGGGGATTTTCCACTACTTTGCTGAAAAAACGCCATATGGAGAAAATCCCCAATGCTCCATTATACCTTACCATAGTTTTGTTACAGACTCCTTCTGTCCTCGTCAGGCAGATGCCTGGGCAACCTGTGCATGTGACACTGGGTCTAAAATAGCTTTTAAACCTGAAGACTGTGTGCTTAAACCTGTATGAAATGATTTACATGAGAACCTTATTTCGAGTAAAAGCCTGAGCATGTATTAGTATCTGGTAACCTGGTCACTTGGGGGCATATTATCTATTAGCATATTAGCTAAATAAGCGTACCACATTTTTTTTATCGCAGCGCATCGCCGGATTTTATCGCAGAGATAACGTGCTATTTGCAACGTTTATCTCCAAAGCGATAAAATATCCGGTGATAGCGGCGAAATGCGTGAATATCACTGGAAATTCAGCGATATTCAGGCATTATCACTAATAGGGACTTAACCTGAATATCCACCTCCCATTGGATATACAGGCTGAGAAGTGGTCTGAGAAGGCGTTAGGATATGGCGATTTTTGCGCTTAGCGCAAATATTTTAATCGCTACCGCTGCGTTGATATTAACCGATAGCGATGTTAGCGACTGCTTTCAGTCGCTAACAGGTTTGGTACGCCCACTTTGCATGTCATTAGCGATAAATATCGCTGACATGCAAAGCGGGCCCCAATCCGCTCGCTATCACCTAAAAGCTGTCGCTAACTGATGTTAGCGACAGCTTGCTAATAGGGCGATGAAATTATCGCCGCTTTGTGGCAGAAAACGGACGCAAAAGCGGCGATCATTTCATTTCGCCTGCCTTGGTAATATGCCCCTTGCTCTTGTGTTTGAAATAGGTGCCTGTGGTATCTCTGTAATTTCTGTTGGCCCCCTTTTCCCTAAACATGAGTACCTTCTCTGAATTTCGACATATACACTGTCAGAAAACAAAATGTCCCTAAAAAACAGAAGGCTACACACCTTCCTTGTCTGCCAGTTGTTCAATTCAGCAAAAATCATAAATATCTTCTTTCACTTTAAAATGTATCTCTTTTCACACTTCCTCACACACCAGAATCATGGAATCATGTAAGCGTGCACTTTATTCCACTTTTCAAGTGTAAATGTTCCAAATAGAGGGCCACACAGCATACTTTTGTCCAGGACTCCACATCTCTTTAAGATGGGCATGGGATAGGAGAAATTATCACAGGCGTGTTCCATTAATGGGAGCAAAGACATAACAAGCATTTACAATGCAATGGTTTCGCCTTTGGAAAAGTTAGAGCTATTGGCATTGTAAATGACAACATTTGTATATATGTGTTGGTTTTGAAAACAGATAAATAAATGGCATTGTCATTTACATTGCCATTAGCTTAATCTCGGCAGTCACTCTGCACTCCCTAGCACTCCCTATTCACTCTGCACTCCCTCCGCACTCCCTAGTCACTCTGCACTCCCTAGTCACTCTGCACTCCCTAGCACTCCCTAGTCACTCTGCACTCCCTAGTCACTCTGCACTCTCTAGCACTCACTACTCTGCACACTCACTACTCTGCACACTCACTACTCTGCACACTCACTACTCTGCACTCTACACAAAGATCCGTTACAATTAAAATAAAATAAAACTAGGTGTAAAAAATTATATGAAGTAATCTTCCTCGAGTTTTCCTAGCACCCGATTCTCTCCCTTCCTTCCCCATTCTAGCTCCCCACCTCACCTTCTGCCCACACGTTTTCAGATAATGCTGTGAATGGGTGCAAGTATTTATTTTACTTAATGCAGTTTTATATAGCGTAAACTTTTCTAGCACCCGATTCTCTCCCTCCTTCCCCCTTCTTGCTCCCCACCTCACCTTCTGCCCACACTTTTTTCAGATTATGCTGTGAATGGGGGATGGCGGGCAAAAAGAGATGAGGTGAAAGAGGGGGTCGTAGGGAGGGGGGGTGGGGCACCAAGGACGGATGGTGGACGTGGTATACAAGGAGGAGGAGGGATATAGTTATTGGGTGTAGGGATAGGGAGGGTCGTAGGAAGTGGATACGAAGGGGAGGGGCCGGAATGGAAGGGGGGCGACGAGGGAGGAGATGAAGAGAAGAAACGTCAGGAGAGCTGAAGGAAGGGGGCCGGACAAGCTGGCTGCAGAGGAAAGAATGGCTGAGTAAAACCGGGTAGTGGAGAGAAGGAGGGACGAAGTGAAGGAGATGTGAGAAGGATAGGATGAGAGGGTTGGAAGGGAGCCTGGCTGAGGCTCGGCAGGGGCTGGACCTGAATAACAGACGGGATGCAGCGGGGGTCTGTGTGGAGTGATGGAGGGGTAGTTGAGGCGAAGGGTCGTGAACTGATGGTGGGAAGAAGGGGCACCAGAGGAGAAGACGGACTCAGGAGAGACAGGCAGGGAGGAGGAAATGAAGGGGAGGTGGACTGAGAGATTGGGGTAACTGGATGGCGTCTTGGAATGAAGGTTTGGCAAGTATAGAGCCGAGACAAGAGTGAAGGGATGGGTGAAAGGGGCTTAGGGGGTCGTGGTAGATGACACTGGTATAACAGGCTGGAGGGTTAAGGCCCCTGCCACTGGGAGGTCTGAGTGCAATGTGCAGGTCTTAGCTTTGAGTGCCCTGAGGGGGTTCAACTGCGTCGGTGCAAATCAAGAGTGCGAGCTGCAGAAATGCGTGCACCATTTGCGGGCCCAGTGCTAGCAAGGTAGTTCGGCAGGTTTGGAGCTTGCAGTATCAGCTCCCAGGTTTCCACTACATTCAGACCGCACAACTGTTCACCGCAGAGGTCTGAATGCCACGTGTAAAACCATTCCAGTCCTGGTAAGATAGCCAAGTGGTTTGTGCACCTGATGTGGACCTATGTCCGCTAACTACTGGTAAAAAATTCCAATTCAGATAGCTGAGCGGGTTGATGCACGGACTGCAGAGATCTGTGCATGTGTAATATGCCGGTCCCAGGTTCGAATTCCAGTAAAACAGCTGGCTCGTCACTTTCTAATTTTGTTCAGTCCACCCAAGGTTACAGTCCTACATCTCATTGCCTGGCTTTGGGCTAGGAGCTTTATAGCTTCTGGGATTTGTGCGCATTATACATTGTTTTTCACTTAGTTTACTTTCATTGTGTAAAAAAGAGTGAATGGGGAAATATAAAATAGGAAGTTCAACCAAGCTCAGGAGGAAATACAGTCATAAAGTCTTGTGGGGTATGCTACTCTCACGGATGCACCTGACACTCGGAGCATCCATATGGCGAAAACCCAAGATTAGATGAGAGAGTATGGTGTGATGGAAGATCTCGATTTAAAATGTCAGGTCACTTGATCATGTTCTTTAAATTGTTACACCGATTAATGGTTGTTTATTTATTTTTAAATGTGTTTCTTCGATGTTTAGCTCTGTAAAGCACACCAATAACCCTTTCGGTGCATAGACTATTCGAAACAAGGAGGAAGAGACGTGCTTTGTGATTTTGTCAACAAATAATTATTCAGAGTTTATACAGAGTTTCTAGGACGTTAATTACCCATACTACTACTTCAGAAAAATCTGTAGAGATTAATTCGCTATTTTGCCGCTCTACAATGTTTCAGGAGGGGCACTCCTGAGAACAGAGTTGCCTTTGTTGCCACTGTTTTTATGGCGTGAGCTGTTACTCTTTCTCAAATTAACTCCAGTGCATTGGTGTTTGTGAAGGTGCTTCACCTGATCAAACCAAATACTTCTTGTTGATAAGCCTTATAATATGCGCTCCCTATCTCCAGCATACGTGGTCAGGCTGGAGCTTGGTTCCAGCTCCTGGGAGGAAAGTCCAACTGACAGGCTGCATACAACCATCCTTCACGTTACAGCTGCCATGATTAAAGGTGTTATTTGCACTGAATCTTCTCACACTGCATCCGCCTGCCTTTACTGAGCGGGTCTCATAAATAGATGGCAACGTTCTCCAGGAGCCCTTTGTAATATCTGACTGTACATGATATTGCCTTTATGATGAAGGTTAGTAAATTTTAGTCCTGTTAGTTTACAGTTGCGATGCCACCACCCCTCTCATTAAGGCAAACCGGATTACATATTTTATATCCCAAAGGGATCGCCATTTCAGTCACTGGCTTAGAAGTGCCAGAAAGTCATGTTTCAGTGACAAATAAGACGTGCAGTGCCTTATCACAGAGGAGGACATAAATAAGGCCTGCATGTTTTTGCAAAGAAGCACATTAATTAGGGCTCTATGCAGCGGCCCAAAATACTTAGAAGCACGATTTATAAAATTAATAGTGTAGATTAATTTAATTAATTTCCAAAAAAATACACAACCTTGGGTGGAAAAGTCCTCTGAGGGAAAGTCCTCTGACTTGCTTGTTTGCTACATTACTCGGCTGGTTTGTATACATTAACCATGGGGACTGGTTTACCCTACTCCAGTTCTAGAACTGTGCATTGGTTCTTATGTGTGACCCTACTGGGACCCTACTACATGGGGGCTCAGACCTCTACCACCATGACCCTTCTCTGTAGCTTGTTTCCTTTCTGTTCCCCATCACCCCTAGGATGAACGGACCTCTGACTATCTCCCTGCTATGTCTGGCGAGGAAGGTGTCTGTGACTCTCAGAGCCAATTACAGCCCACACGGGATGGTTCAGACTCACCCCAAACACAGGGTGACTCAGTTTCCATCCTTCCAAAGTCGATAAACTGAGTGCTTCTAGATCTGGGTAATACCAGTGTCTGCAAATTACAGTGCTTTGAAGTGGCAGAAGTGCTCTACGTATGTAACAGCTCGCTATTACTGTGTTTTATATGTAATAGAAATTCAGTGCCTTTCACTCCAGTTGCCACTAAAGTCTCTGAGAAGGACCAGTAGAACAATTATGTACCTAGAAGAAATAATAATGCATTTTGTATAGCACCAAACGCTACTATTCAGCTGTTTCTAAACACTGTAAAACATGGACTTACCACCTCTCGGAGGAATGAAAGACTGGGTCTGCCTTATTCGGATTTGAACTCATGACTTTTTCCAATAACTGAAGATAGGAGAAGATGTGGCATAATGGCAAGAGCTAGTGACTTTGGAGTTGGTGCACTAGGTTCGAATTTCACGTGGGCTCAACATCCTGTGATTCTGGGCAAATCACCTGTGTCCCTTAGGAGCACCCCAGCCAAACCTCCCGCAATTTAGGAACGAGTTGAAGACAGCTCTTTAAGAAGCACTGCGTCAGGACCAGTGACACTAGAATTATGTGATTTTGCCACCACCTTTTACGCATAAATGAAGGATACTGAAACTGTAAGTTTCCTTTGGGGCAGAGTCAGGCTATGGGCGCTTTGAGACAAGGCGGTGTTAAATGGCATGCAGGGGTGGGGGGAGCCCTACCTTCACCCTGTACAAAAGCCAGGGGCAGGTTCAGACCTGCCCTTTGTGGAAGTGTGCCCGGCGCTGCCCTCTGTGCTAGCTCCGCGCAGAGTGGCGTCGTCGCCCGTGAGACCCGTGGGATGGGGTACAGGAAGGTACGGTACAAACGCCGGGGGCAGGTCTGCTTTCATCCCTCGCTGCCACTTTCATGACATTTTTGACTGATTTACACCTATTGGTGGCTCCTTTGGAGCTTTGGCTCTTGGAGCCAAACCAAAGTCCTCTCCCCAAGGCGGCTTGTGTCTCCCTCAAAAATACTGTGCCTCCTGCGCACGTGCGCAGGCCTGTCATAAATTGCCCCTCATGATGAATCTGCAGGGTCAATCATAACACAGCCCCTCCCCGTGCCCGCACCATAATCTGTAGAGCACACAGCTCCCTGCAGCCTGTGTATTCCAATCACACCCTGAACAATACACAGACAGCCCCATCCTTTTCATCACAATCTATTCAACACACAACACTTACAGCCTCTGTACTCCCATCACAACATGGAAAACACACAGCCTCTGCACTCCAATCAAAAAGCAACACAAAGCTTCTGTACTCCCATTACAAATGAACCACACACAACCTCTGTACTCCCATCAGAACATGAACAACACACAGCCGATTTAGCCTCTGTACTCCCATCACAAATGAACACACAGCCTCTCTACTCCCATCTCAAACTAACACACAGCCAGCCCTCAACATCCCCTACACAACCTGTTCAACACACAGCCTCGGTACTCCCATCACAATATGAACAACACACCTTACCTGCGGCTTCTGTACTCCCATCACAACATGGACAACACAGAGCCTCTGCAGCCTCTGTACACACATCACAAACAAACACACATCCAGCCCTCTACGTTCCTAGCACAATCTGTTCAACACACAGCCTCCGCAGCTTCTGTACTCCCATCACAATATGAACAACACACCTTACCTGTGGCTTCTGTACTCCCATCACAACATGAAACACAAAGCCTCTGTAGCCTCTGTACTCCCATCACAACATAAACAACCCACAGCCCCCCCCCTGCTCTCATCACAACCTGCACAACAAACTGCACAACAACCGTCTTTCAGCCCCCGCATTTCGGTGGCACTGCACAAAAACTGAAATCGGGATCCACAAAAAAATGAAAAGATTTCCTGTACAAGGAAAAATCAAGAACATAATGAAATTTTAGGAGGAAAAAGCAGGACCATAATGACATTTTAGGAGGAAAACGCAGGAGAATAATTACATTAAATGGAAGTAATAGTAATATGCAAGTACAGAATAGTCAGTGGCATTCAACAAGTGCATGAATACGAAAAAGAGAAAGGTTCAGGAAGCTACTGTCAGAAACTGGCAGGCACACACCAAAGTAAACAGGAAAAGGGCAGCAATACAATGTGTCCGAGTAGAACCCTTAAAAAGCAATGTGTAAAACAGATAACCCAGTCCGCAATTAAACACCTTGGCTGGACTTGCAGCAGATCCAGTATTTTAGTTATCAACAACAAAACGTCAATAACCCTCACACCAACTCATAAACGCCACCAAAGTGGTTGTCAGATGGAGTCTTTGAACCAGAACTCAAAATAAAGCCACAAACATCTGGTTCTCATGCACAGTTGGTTGCATTTTTTTATATATATTTATAAATTCTTATCCAAGATTCTTAGGAAGTTAGAGAGCGATACTGAGTCATAAATCTGAACACGTGAACCCAAAGTGAGGCGACATGGCGGAACATTTCTCACGGAGCTGTGCCAATGGGCTGCCGTCCTTTCCTGCTCCGCCCTTACTATTATAGCATGCGGCCCTTCCTGAGTTGGCACCGGTGAACCATGCGGAAGAACCCTGGCAATTTGGCTGACACAAAATTTTATTTTGCAAATCACAAATACCTTCCCGGAGGCAGCCTCACTCTTTCATAGGTAAGGATTTTAAGGGCAGATTTACAAGCCCCTTGCGCCTCTTTTGCGTCACTTTTCCCATGTTAAAAATGACGCAAAAGTGGCGCAAGTGCCTTGTAAATAAGCCCCTTTCATTTTTACTGTTGCATCGCCTCAGGGTCTAACGTAACCGGAAGTGATGCAGAGCCCCTGCTAAGAATGCAGGAGGAGCTTTACTACTGTGATAAACTTTGATAGCAAATATCCTAAAACTGGAATGTCTCTGTTCAAAGCAAGAGCAGAGCAACCCGCAATGCGATTGTGGAGGATTACTTTTTTAGCGGAGGGATACATCTCAGAGCTTTACTACTGCAATAAACTTTGATAGCAAATTCCCGTAAACTGGAATGTCGCAGTTCAAAATCAAAGCAAGAGTAGAGCAACCTGCAATGCGATTGCGAAGGACTACTTTTTTTGCGGATGGATACATCTCGTAAATTTATACGTGTTTGATTTATTTAATATTTAGCACGCGCATATATTTTTTATAGTTTTGTGAAATGCGTGTACTGTGATTTTATGCTCTTTTTATGGTATATATTTATAAAGGAATAAAGATGTGTATGATATTTAGTAATAAAAAAACAAAACTAAAGGGCATTCAAATTGTGACAGTAACTTGGACTGTAGGTCACTTGTTCCGACCTTGTGTCCCAAACGAGGAGTGAAATTATGGATGCATCCCTGAAAGTCCAGGCCGGAGTGAAATATTTCTTCCTCCTCGGTCTCTCTGAAGACAAGGGGACCCATTCACGCCGCGACGGGGTGACTCACAGAGGCGGCAATATGCTCACAGTTGGCAAACACAGCTCTGTTTGGACAGCCAGTGGGGCCATCCACTCGGCAACACCGGCATTCCAGTTACTCCTCGGCAAAGGGAATCAGACACTGCGTCCACTCCCCGGGCCTCCGGGGACACACCAGCCTGGCCTTCAGCACAACAGCCCCTCTCTTAAGAGCCAAAATCCCCCCAAAAAAGAAGAAACAAGCAACGGAGAGTGAAAGGGGAGGGGGGGCGGTAACGGGCACACGGGGAGGGGGGCGGAACGGACACACGGGGAGGGGGGGCGGAACGGGCACAGGACAGCGGGAGGGGGGGCGGCGGGAACGGCCAGCACTCACCTGGACCTGGACTTCCTCCGGCGGCCGTGGTCGGCATGGAGTGACAACAACAAACCCAAAAGAGAAAAAAAAACGAAACTCCGCCCACCGCCCAATGACGATGCAAAAAGGGTGGAGAGGGAAAAAAATGCAGGAACGCCCACGAATCTGGTCCGGCCATGACGGACAGATCTCTTTTCCAATGGCTAGCCTCTATTTATGGAGCTAGCCAATGGAACGGAGGGCGGATTCAAGTCCCCCATACTGAAAACTAAAGATTTCTCCTGGGGGCGGAGCTAGGAGCTCCGTGCCCCAGGCGAAACCTAAAAAGGGCAGTGGGTGTGTGATCAGCAGCAGAAAAGAATATTGCCCCACACCTCCACTAGAAATTAATGCTGGGATTGTTTTGGGAACTCCAACTACTTCCTTCCTAGCAGCTCCTTCCAGCAGTGCATCAGCAGCAGACACCCCTCACCTCCCACCACCCCAGTAGTTACAGTGACTTCCACCAAATATACCCCAGCTGTAGGTCCAGCTATGCCTTCCATTATCCCTTATCAAACAGCACCCAAAACTGGTCCTGGGAACTTGTGCTCTACTTCACCCACGCTCAGGCGGACGTTCGCCATGCACAGGACCGGCACAGAAGAGTGTGCGTAAGCCTACAGGTGGGGTCGAGTATTTACTGAGAAGATCCTAAGTAAATGTCAGAAATGAAGTGCTGGAAAAGCCCATTAACAGAGGACATATGGTTATGTCAGGAAGAGTTTAATGGAAACATTAAAGTTTTAAACTTGGTGGCTGGGCCTTTCAGGACCATCATTTTAAAATTCTTAAAGTGCCAAGCCATCACACAGTTGAGGGAAAAAGCCCAATGACCATCTGCAGGACCGGACTGGCTGCAGGGCGTTTTTTGCTGGTGTGGCAGGGTGTGTTCCAGGTTAGCTCCGAAGGGGGCTGATTTTGTTGCTGGGGAGCTGCTGGCGCCTCTAAATCAACAATACAAAACAAATAGCTTTAAAGCATACTTTTTTTAAAACATCTGTTTTGCATTGTTTATTAAGAAAAGAACAGTAGCCAGTCCAGACCATCAGCTTCATAATTATGAAAGTAGATTCAATCAAAGGCCAAGGAGTCTCCTTTTGGTAAAGTTCAGGGATAAGTAATTAAGGTTATTAAACTTGTAAAAAGATTGTACAAATGTGTTATGTTAAATAATAATGCCATGTTATATATTTATTTTAAATGTGGAATTAAGGAGAGAAATGCCACAGAACTATTCACTTTTTTTTAGAACAAATCAATAATGAATGTGAATATTTTGCATTAAATTGAAATTAATTTGCTTAAACATAAATTGGAAAAAAATTCCCACCTAAAGTAAAAAATAAATATGCATTTATATTATTATAAGTAATGTATAGAATTAATAAAAAGTAATTTAAAGATGTGTAATGAAATTTATTGTTACACTCATGTTTAAATGCAAAAAGGTTTATTCAAATATTTTGTAAAAAAATAAGTAGTATTTGTATTTATTTTTAGCACTAAAATATAAATTATTTATATTTTTAACTAGTTACAAATATTTAATTTATTTTGATATTATTTCCTTGAGGGTTTATTTTAAGTCCCTTACTTCACTAATTTCTATGGGAGGGTGTTGCACTACAAGTGGTTGGCCAACCTTGGTGCTGAACTTATTTCAGCTCTGAACTGGTATAATTTACAACCGTTTTATGGCCCTTTTTGGCTGCATTAACTTTAGAAGGGTAGTTTTTGAACTTCAATGGGCTTACTGTTTTGCGCGGGGTATACATTCCTCCTTAAACAGTCCTTACTCCTCCCTAACCTCCTCCCCTTTAATATTAAGTATTTCCCATTTTCCAGCCACTCCCCCATGTCCCTTCCACATTTGGTACTAAAACAAATACTTACATTCATGGGACTCCATAGTCAGGATAGAGATCTCTGCACAGAAAAAGAGCGGGGGATGTGTAAACTCTGTACATGAGTTTGTTAAGAGCATTTTGTAGAACATTTATAATACTATTATAGTACTACAAACGTTCTGTCAAATGAAGTTTTGAATACGCACCTAAAAACCTATGCAGGTACCCGTGTGCTCCAGCATTATTGATGAATTTGGAATACATATATTATTATGTCTTCAGTGTCAGATCCAATTTTTACCATTTGTGAAACGTAAAACAAATATTGGTCTAAAGCATGGATACCCACAAACATCTTCCCAGGGAGGTCTTAAACAACCAAATCCCTTCTCTGAAGTTCCTTCAAATAAAAACAAGAGACACTGACTTGAAGCAGAAATTTTGTTGGAACTCTTGTCCATAGCAACAACAGAAAAAAACACCAGCAGGAATGTGATTAGAAAGTCAAAATGCCACAGATATTTCATGCAAAAGCTATATGTACCCGGAAACGACGCACAATCAAGGTAAAGTAAAATAATGTCCAGCTAGATGTCCAAGACAGAATCAATAATGCTGAAAGGAGGAAGCAGGTTTTTAGGTCTGGCCCCCGAAGACAAGACGCGTCTTCTACAAGTCACAAACTCCTACTGCAGCCCATAAGGACATAATATGTATTTTGAGAAGGTCTCCCTTGATAACTGCAATTGTTCATCTGGGAATCTTCAGCACCTCCACACTACTTATCTTGAAGGTGGCGGTGGGACACAGCAGTGTGATCCAAATGTGCTGCAGGTTCCTGAGTGCATTTCAAATCTAAAGCAGCTGCCTTTCCTGCATTTTCCTTTCTTCTTAAAACAGGCTATCACTTCGCTTGAATTCTTTGCCTCTGTGCGAAACAAAAAAGAAAACAAATCCATGATCATCTTGGCATCTTTGGAATTGTCAGATACTTAAGAACAAAATAGGCGAATATACATTTAATAAGACTTCATATGAAATCAGAAGATTGCTGTATTATCTTTCTGTCATGATTTTCATAAAATAATAATTTATCTGAAAGGAGAGTAGTGCAGGTTTTATTGAAGTAGGATTATCAAAAACACTAGTTGGTTTATCAACAGCAGCTCTTCTCTGCAGAGTAGGGCGGGGAGGGAAACATCTGGTTGAGTTATTCATGGACAGGAGTTGTAAGATCCAGGACTATTAACTGGGAATTGAATGATGTATAGAGATCCACAACGTTAGCAAACCAGTCCAATGCCTTGTTAGGTAAAACATAGTTTCAATGGGAAAACCTGAGCTTAACCTATATTAATAATGGCACAAAGCAGCAGGCATTCTCTACAGAGGTACATATGAAGAATGAACGCCGTCTCAAAAAACCCTTTAAATCAGTAAACAAAATCCTAAAATTGTCAGACCAGTCAAGGAAATACAAGAGACCGGATTGTAAAAGTTAAAGGGCTCAATTCCCAAAGAGCCTCTAGAGTCACGACAGAGGCTCCGCAGTCGCGGTGGATTCTCTGCAATGAGAATTCTTATTGCGGAGATTCCGTCATGACTGTGGAGCGTCCTCCATGACTGTGGAGCCTCTTTTTGAATCGGGCCCAAAGTTAGTCTATGTCCATAAACCAAGACGAAAAAGCAGTTTTCAGCAATGTTCTGCTCCACACTGACCTGGAGCACGGGCTAAGTTAGATTCTATTTTGGTAGTCACAAGAGTGCCCCTTTCTTTGGGAAGGGACTTCAGCCAACAGATCCCAGAGGCAGACATACCCTTCTGCCTCTGCTTTTTGTTCCAATCACAAGTCCTAATTTCTCCAGATGCTGGGTAGCATCCTCCTGGTCAAACCTAAAACTCACAGAATGGGGGGGGGAGGGGGTGTTAGGGACCTTTGAGATAGCTAGTGTAGCAGAGTTTATAATACATCCTATTGGAACCCTTTCACCCTTGAAATTGTGTGCACAATTTGCTAGTACCTATTGGGTACTTGAAAATTGCACACGCAATTCCCATTAATTCCTATGGGCACTTGGCCCAAAGAAATGAATGGGAAGCCGATCCTTGCGAGTCGCAAATAACGAATGCGTAGGAATCGCTATTTTAAATGCAAAACCTACCTACATAGTAGTTTGCGAGTCCTAAATAGCGATTTGCTAAAAATCGCTATTAAGGACTCGCAAACCTGTTCTTACATACATGTACCCCATACTGTCTTGACCGAATGACGTACAGTCTGTCTTCTTTCAGTGCGTGAATTATTTAAAGCTGCGCCCCACTGCTGGCAGGTTGCCACTTAGAAGTTAACCAGGAAGTCATCTTTACCAGAACTACATCTTGCTAACCTGCACAGTAAAATAACTAAATGTATAAGCAAAACATTCTAACATAGCCTTTAAGCTCTACTCTGCCAAAGTGCTGTGTGCAAGTTGGCACATATAAGTGGGTTTCTAAACTTGAGAAATAATTAAATAACACATTAATGCATATTAAACGATTCAAATATTTCATCTGTATACACAACGTTTATGTAAATGTTTAACACAGAAGGTGTAATGGAAATCCCGATTTGCTCTCTCTAATTTTTAGATATTTCAAATTCATTTGCTAGCAGTTGGAAGAACAAAAACTGAAAGTGGCAAATACATAATATTTATGTGAAAAAATGTGTTCCTGGCCATTGGTGGTTAAATGGATAATTAAAGTTTTTGTTCGCAGCATGCATTAATCTCCAACAATCCGACACTCTGAAAATAAAGGACTATTAGAAGAACAGTTTCTGATGAGCAACATGTACAAATTTCTGAAACAAACGAGCAAAGATTTCTCCTTTTATAGAAAAAAAATATTTGTAACTCTAGTTCACTTAAGGTAGGTAAGTTAATGCGACTTGGTTCGATTTCATCATATACTAGTGAAGATCCTTAGAGAGGTCAAACAGCTATTCGTGGGCTGGAAAAGAGAAGATTTTGTGCCAGTGCCCCAAAATATTGACTAGGCACCAAGTTACCTGCATATCACCCTTAGATCGGTGTTAGAAAATAATGGAAATGCAAAAAGGCTGTTTGCGATTCGCAAAGGCCGAAATTCTGCAAATTTCGGCCTTTGCGAATCACAAAAGGCTTCATACATATGGCCCTTACAGACGAGCACCTGTAGTTATGGTTGACCATTCAGTACATTAATTTTCACCCCTCTGTCTAATTGCAGTAACCTAGTAAAAAAAAAACAAGTTCATAGGTCATCCTTTGCACTGTGCCAGATTTGGTCCACATTGATCAAATGCTTCAAAGAGGGATGGAGGTTGTTAAAACGTTATTCATTACACATGGGATTTTCCGATACCTGATTTTTCAGTGGATAACTCAAACAACACTCAATCTCTGCCTTCCCATCAGTTGGGGTGGAATAGTCCTCCACTTGTTAATAAATGTGCATCCCTGCACTGAGTACCCCAACCATAATGATGTCTGGATCCCTAATGCCATACATGGCTTGTGTATGTGTGTGTGCCATGACATAGGCCTGTCAATCACTCAATGAGGATTTGTATAGTGCAGCTGCTTCACCAGTGAGGGTCTTGAGTTACTGTGGGGTTCTGCTGCGGGATCACGCAGCCTGTTCCTATTAGTTAAACATCCAGGTCGTGATGTCCTTTCTGAACTGTTGGAGCAACAGTGATGCTCTGAGGTGCAGGGGGAGGATGTTAAAGGTCTTAGCCGCCAGGTGGGAGGAGAGTCCACCACTATTAACCTGATGTGCTGGGTGGCTGCTATGGAGAGGGATCTGGAACCGACTTCCTTGATAGGTTGGTGGAAATTCACTTGTTTGTTGAGGTACACAGTCCTTCGTTGTGTAGTGACTGTAAGCGTGGGTAAGCAGCTTGAACTGGCCTCTCTTCTGGACGGAAGCCAAAAATGTTTCTTGAGGTGAGGGTTGATGTACATCTGACTGGGGAATCTGAGGATGAGTTTGGTTGCTCTGTTCTGGATGGTATACAGTCAAAAAATTGAGTTAAAAGTATAGAATTGCAGTAATATCGAATTAAAAATATAGAATGGACAAAATATCGAATGGACAGAATATAGTCAACAAATATATCAAATAGAATTGCAGTATTATCGAATTAAAAATATAGAATGGACAAAATATCGAATGGCCAGAATATAGTCAACAAAAATATCTAATTTGAGGTAAGTAAGTTAATATCGATTTTTTAATAATATCGAATTTTTTAAAGTGTTTTTTATGTTAGTATATGTGCGAAAAGTGTATATTTATTTTAAGTAATTCATTTTCTGGTATTTAATTTTTGCGTAATATAATTCTGTAGACGGTTGTGGACTTATAGGGGAATAGGGTGGGAAGTAATTTAATTATAATTAATTAAATATTTTAATGTATTTATTTTGAATTAATTGTTAATTAATTTTTAATTCGTAATTAATTAAAATATAATTGGTAATTCATTTTTATTAATTAATTAATTGATAATTATGTTAATTTTATAATTTATTTCCTGTAGCGGGTTGTGGGTTTATAGGGGAATAGGGTGGGAAGTAATTTAATTCTAATTAGTTAAATGTTTTAATTTATTTATTGTTAATTAATTTAATTATAATTGGTAATACATTTTTATTAATTGATTAATTGATAATTATGTTAATTTTATTAATTTATTTTCTGTTACGGGTTGTGGGTTTATAGGGGAATTGGGTGGGAAGTAATTTAATTGTAATTAATTACATTTTTTAATTTATTTATTGGTATTTAATTTGAATTAATTTTGAATTATTTCTTAATTGTTAATTAATGAATTGTTAATTGGTAATTAATTTGCATTAAAAGGTAATCATTTTTAATAATTACTTTTTATGTGTATTTTTAATTGATTAATTATTACATTATATTAAATTGGTAATTACTTTTAATTAATTTGTAATTGGTATTAATATTTAATTTATTTTTATTCACATATGAAGTATTTACTTTCCCTACTGTTGCACTCACTGGAGTGGGAATAGTCATTTTTACTCCTACGCTATCCAACGCTTTCCCAACTGTTGCACTCTCTGGAGTCGGAATAGTAATTTTTACCCCTACGCTATCCAATACTTTCTCTCCTGTTGCACTCACTGTAGTGGGAATAGTAGTTTTTGCTCCTACGCTATCCAACGCTTTCCCTACTGTTGCATTCACTGGAGTGGGAACAGTAATTTTTACTCCTACGCTATCCAACCCTTTCCCTACTGTTGCACTCTCTGGAGTGGGAATAGTAATTTTTACCCTCCCGCTATCCAACACTTTCCCTACTGTTGCACGCACTGGAGTGGGAATAGTAATTTTTACCCCTACGCTATCCAACGCTTTCCCTACTGTTTCACTCACTGGAGTGGGAATAGTAATTTTTATCCCTACGCTGTCCAACGCTTTCCCTACTGTTGCACTCACTGGAGTGTGAATAGTAATGTTTACCCCTACACTATCCAACGCTTTCCCTACTGTTGCACTCACTGGAGTGGGAATAGTAATTTTTACCCCTACGCTATCCAACGCTTTCCCTACTGTCAGGCTGGGTAGTATGCCGCCCTGGATGGAGCCTGCTATATCAACAGCAACAACCTGGTTAGAGGATGAAGACACTGAAGAGGGTAACATTGATCAGGACATCTCTGGCCGGGGATGGGGGAGGGGTTATGACTCTCGCCCTGACAAACAAGAACTGGACTTTAATGAGGTGTCCCCAGAGCAGGCCCCATCACCATCTGGGCCTGCCAACAATCCCTCTCTAACGCATGAGGCCCCAATTCCATGGGGGCCTCCATCAGTACCCCCTGCCACTAGCTCCCCTCCAAGTGCCTGCCCGGAAGAGGTGAGAGAAAGCTCTGCCACCAGCACTCCACACCTCTCATGTCATACCCAAATCCCTCCATGTATCATCACTCCTGTGGCTGATTCCCGGGAAGTGATGGTGGCATCTGATGGTGACCCCGATGTGTTTTCTTGGATCCTACAAGACAACCTTCAGGAGATTTTTGAGGAACTCTGTAGGTTCCAAGAGGCACATTCCAAAGAAATGGCCACCCTCAATACCTTAATCATTGCCTTGGGTGCAGCCATGTTGCCTGTGTTAGCTCAGTGTCTCACCTAAACCATTGTCCATGTGTCTTCTTGTCTGTCTTCCTTCACTGTTTCCCCTGCGACCCCTCATGTTTGAGCTCCTGTAGGTAGCACCGTCTCTCAACATTGCGGAAAAGAACAGTGAGGATGATCAGTTACTGGACTGTGTTTGGACTGTGGACTTTTTGTTTTCCTCATGTACATAGACTGGTTCCCCTGACGCTTCCTGAAATGTTTTATTTATTTAGCCAAACCCCATCCAAGTCCCCTTGCTCTTTCTGGCTGAAGACCATTCTTTGATTTACTTTCTCCCTTTCCAATGGACAGGTTTTACTCTTTCATTTCATGATATATGTTGGACATGGCCCTTCGTAGGGGATTTCCCGGAAGTGCTTTTTTCCTCCTGATTTTTGCTGGCTTTCTTTCATAGCCTCAGAACTTACACACTTTGATGCCCTTCTACACATGCTAGAAAGTTGTGCTTATCTGATTGGTTTAGGTGTGGTACCTGTGAGTACTCTGTAGAAAGGTGCCTCACATACCCAGGGCAGGTACTGCACTGGCTACTCGTGGGCCGCAGTACTGATTGGCCACCCACTAGAATAGCCTTTAAACATGTTTCAAGCCTACAATTGCAGGCCTGTGTGTGCACAGTTACACTTATGATCAGTTTGGCATTTCTAAACCATTAGCCACTGCTGAGTGGGCTGCTCACTACCTCTAGGACACCCCTAGGGTAAGCCCCGAGGGTGGAGCAAGCGGTAGGGGAAAGACAGGACAGGTGCACATGTGTGTTCCGTGCCCAGTTACTGAATAATGCCCATGTGAGTTTTCCCTACCTAGGAGTTCTACTCTTTCTATGGGTCAACTCACAGAAATTGCAGAATGATTTTTAAACTACAGTTTTAGCTTACAGCAAGGCGTAGCCTCATGGTGGTTTTGGGTCATTCTCTTTTCGTGGCTTTAGGACTCTGGGCGCATTCCCTCTTTAATGCAGTCTGAAGGCACATGCACCCTTCCTGGACATGCTAGGAAGTGGTGCTCACTAATTGGATTAGGTTCTGTACCTGTGACTACCCTGTAAAGAGGCACACCGCATACCTAGGTCAGGTACTGCACTGGCTGCTCATGGGCGCTGATTGTGCCACCCACAAGAAGATCCTTTCAAACATGTCTCAAGCCTGCGGTTGTGGGCCTTGTGTGTGCGAATTTGCACTTATGCTCAGGTTGACTTTTCTTAACCATTGACCAATGCTGAGGGGGCTTTTCACTAAAACTAGAGCACCCCTGGGGTGAGCCCTGAGGTGTGGAGTAAGTGATAGGTGAAAGGCAGGCTGGTACACATGTGTGTTCCCTGCACAGGTAGTGAAGTATCCCCATGTGCGTTCTCTCTACCTATTAGGTTTGTTCTCCCCATAGGTTAAAATGGGGGAATGGCTGAGATTACTTGGAGCGACAATGGTGGTTTCCTATGATTGGATTCACAATGACAAACCTCCCTCGTGGCAAAGATGGATTTGCCATTAATAGCTTAGAAATGCCACTTCTAGAAAGTGAGAATTTCTCAGCTATAAACTATTTGTGTGTATTTTAGTTTGACTCCAGTCAAACTGGAGGGTGGCGGAACACATATGTGCTTTCCCCAGTGACAGCCATAAACATTTGGCATGCAACTGCAATGACAGACCTTTCAGGACTTTGCTGGATGAATTGGTAGGAAATGTTTTGACACGACCTCTGGGAAGCCCGGCCATGCTCCCCACTAAAGATTAAGATGTGCATTCCAAGGACTCATGGCACTCAGGTCTGAAATTCAGGGGAGACAGCTATGTTTTAAAGGAGAATCCTCTGAATCACCCCAACTTCAAAGGCACACTACAGTATAACTACTGGTGCCATACTTTAGCAGAACAGAAAAATACTTGTGTGGATGTGGGATCAGAGAGCCTGGACTGAGTGGTGCACACTGCCAGAGGAATCAGTTGTATCCAAGGAGGAGACTGCAATTGGAAGGGAGTGTGCACCCTGCCTGAATAGTGTTGAACCTCAAACCGAGCCTGCATCTAAGCAGTGTTGCCCCTGCATCGCGGGGCCTCAGCACACATAAGTGTCTTGTTGGTGGTGAGCGTCTTCCCCCGGTGTGTGCGGCCCGCTCCGCTGTCCATGCCGCACCCCTCTTGTGTGACAAAACGAATGCATGCTCATTGCATGCGGTTTCCAATTCACAGGTTGCGACCCTTGCAGGGAGGGCGCATCCATAGTTTTGCCTTATTCTACCTCGTGCAGCACTACTGAACTTGTGACTTTGTGTGTGGGACCAGATTGTCTAGTGTGACTCATATCATCTCACACCAGATGTTGTGCCACAATCCAGAGAGGTACTGCGAATCCGACTGTGGGTTGATTGTAACCAGATTGTTTGGTGCGACCCTACCATTGCGTACCAGATGAAGTACAAAAAACCTGGCTGTGGGTTGATTGTACCTGGATTGTCTGGTGCACCTTGTATCATCGGGCACCAGATGTTGTGCCTCATTCCAGGCAGTGAACCCAACTTTTAGTTCATTGTGACCGGATTGTCTGATGTGACTTGTATCATCGATCAACAGACGTTGTGCCTCATTTCCAGGGAGGTATGAAGAATCCAACACATGGCTCATTGTGACCTGGATTGTCTGGTGCGACTCGGATCAACACGCACCATACAATGTGTATCACTTCCTGTGAGGTGCGGGGACAGCTGCACCACTCATTCACCGAGTGTTCTGTCTTGCCCTCAGTGTGGCTAAACAACTGCCCTTCCCTCACCCTGCCCAACGACTTTGTGTTGCCAAGAACTAGCACCTGGATCGGTCCTGGGTGCTAAGAGTAAGTGACTGGGCTGAGGAACACTTCTGAGAGCAATCAGAAGCGGGTAGAGAGACTGTGTGACCCCCCCTGTTCTTCGCAGAACAGGGCTGGTGCCTCAAAGCAAACTAAATGATCTCTTGATTGAACTAGGACAGCCTCTAGCTTGTTTCTGCTTTGCATAAATTGGGTGAAGTTCCCGAGTGGTGGCCAACCTCTCATTTGTTTTCTGGTTACCATTGATGGAGCGCAATTTGTTCTGGTATTTTTAGGGGTGCAATATAATCATGAGTAGTTTGTGCCTGCATATAATCCTTTATTTCTTTAATTTTTTTGTCATTAGATTGTGTACTGTAATAATGTGAAAAAGTGAACTGTTAGAGGTATTTCAGTGTAAACGTGAAGAATACCAATGTTGAAATTATATGTGACAGAAGAAAACGTTAATGTGTAGAGCTGTACGTGTGGCTAACAAGAGTTTCATGAATAGTGTGATTATGTAATGTATTGATTTAAAAATTGCTCCGTATTGATGTTTACTTAACCTCTTCAGCGCTAATGACAAGGGTAACTCGTCATGGAGTTTCCATTGATTTCAATGGAAATCTCATAAGAGGAGTTGCAATCCCTTAGCAGACAAGTGGTTAAGCGTGTGCCTTATGAAGTAAATGTGCTGTTTCTTATGTTGGCCCAATTCTGTAGGGCTAACATGTATTTTTCCCTGGTCGCTCTCACTCTAAGATTTGCTAGAAGAATTCATGTGCCTATAGGATTTGTCTTTCTATTGTTTCTGTTGCAGGTGGAGAAATTAATCCTTGTTAGTTAGAATAATATCTTCATTTTAGGAGTTAGGCTTATGGAGGCGAGGATACATTTGAGCGGCGATGCTAATAATGTGGGACAGTGTTCTTTGTTACCGGAGAGAGCCCGGGAATCAAGGTCATCGAACCAGGGCCTGAGAGCATTATTGGAAAGTTACCTACAATCAATTAATCAATCAATCATGGGTTTGTTGAGCGTGACTACTCACCCGTGAGGGTCTCAAGGCGCTCGGGAGGAGGGGAGGTTCAGGTTCCAGTCCATCAAGGAGGAGGTCTGTTGAAGAGCCATGTTTTGTGGTTTTTCGTGAAGATGGGCAGTGATGTCGTCTGTCTGAGGTGGGGCGGTAGGGTGTTCTAAGCTCTGGCCGCGAGGAAGGAGAAGATGTGGCCTCCTGATCTTGACTTCCTGGTGCAGGGGACCATGGCGTATGAGAGCTGGCTGATTGTAGGGTCCTTTGGGGTGCGTGGAATTCGAGTCGGCTGTTCAGGTATGCAGGTCCAGTGCTGTGGAGGGCTTTGCGTGGGTGGATGAGAATTTTGAAGGTGATTTTAGCCTCAATGGAGAGCCAATGGAGTATGCCCAGGTTCTGGGAGATGTGGCAGTGTCTTGGCAGGTTGAGGACCAGTCTTGCGGCAGTGTTCTGGATGTTTTGTAGCTTGCGGTGAGTTTTTTGTTTAGTCCTGCGTAGAGTGCGTTGCCGTAGTCAAGTCTGCTGGTGACGAGGGCATGAGTGACGCTCTTTCTGTGCTCGAGGGGGATCGATTTGAAAGTCTTTGTGTAGGAGGCAGAGGGTGTGGAAGAAGGAGGATGCAACAGAGTTGATCTTGCGGTCAATTTTGAGTGAGGAGTCCAGGATGATTCCGAGATTGCATGCGTGGTCCGTGGGGGTGGGTGGGTATTTGAGGGAGGGGGCCACCAGGTGTTGTTCCAGGTATCGGGGTGTGTGCCTATGATGAGTACTTCTGTTTTGTCAGTGTTGAGTTATAGGCAGCTGCTTTTCGTCCATTTGGCGACTGCTTCCGTACCTTCTTGAAGGTTATGCTTGGCTGCGTTGGGTTCATCGGATAGGGAGAGGATGAGTTGGGTGTCTGTGTATGAGACAATGTTGAGTCTGTGTGTCCTGTCTATGGGGGTGAGCGGAGCCATATAGACGTTGAACAGCGTGGGGCTGAGTGAGGATCCCTGGGGTGTAGGGTCCGAGAGGAAAGCAGGGAGTCTGACCCACCGCATTCTGCTGGACAGGAAAGAGAGGATCCAGTCGAGGACCTTGCCCCGGATCCCTGCATCATGAAGTCTGCTTGTTAAGGTGCGGTGAGAGACTGTGTCAAAGAAGGCTGAGAGGTCGATGAGGATGAGGGCTACTGTTTCTCCTCTGTCCTGGAGGGAGTGGATGTCATCTGTAGCAGCGAAGAGGGCGGTATCTGTGCAGTTTTTTTCTAAATGTGGATTGGGAGGGGTCGAGGATGTTGTGCTCTTCGATGAAGGATGGTGAGTTGGCTGTTGATGGCTTTCTCGATGGCTTTCACTGGGAACGGGAGCCTGGAGATGGATCTGTAGTTTTTTAGTTCAATGGGGTACGCTGAGGGCTTCTTCAGGAGGGAGGTTGATCTCAGCGTGCTTCCAATTGTCGGGGAAGGAGGCGTTCGCGAGGGAGCAGTTGATGGTGTAGCTAAGCATGGGTGCGATGGTGTCGGCGGCTCTGTTGAAGATGTGGTGGGGGCAGGGGTCCATGGAGGCCTTCATCGTCTTCAGTGTGTCTTCGGTGGTGAGGGCTGTCCAGGCTGTCATTCATTGGCTTCAGGGTGTTGGGGTGGATAGTGAGGGTTCAGTATGTTGGCTGTCTTCGCAAATGTTATTGATCTTGTGGTGGAAGAAGGTCCTGAGTTTGTCCAGAGGTCTTGAGAGGGAGAGATATCTGTAAACTCGCTGGTGGGTTAGGCGAACTCCTTGATGATGCTGAAGAGCTCTTTGGTGTTGTGCGCGTGTGTGGAGAATCTGTCATTGATCCCTGTTTTTTTCTTATTTCTGATGAACTGGTGGTGGGCATTGGTGGCGGCTCAGAAGTTGTTGTATCCTTCTGTGGATTTGGAGTTCCTCCAGGTCTTCTTGAGGCATGGCATGTGCGTCTGGACTCTTGAAGTTTGGTGGTAAACCATCTGGCTTTCTTGGTGCCTGTGTTGTTCTTCTTGAGGGGGGCTATGGTGCTGGCACTGTTGGAGATCCATCTGTGCAGACTTCAGACTGCAGTGTTAGGGTCATCGTCTTCCATGATGGTTGGGGTGGAGTGGCCGAGTGAGGGGGTGAGCTGGTCGTCGGTGATTTTGGCAGAGTTTCTTCGTGGGCGCAGGTGCTGGGGTCTGTGGATTGTGGGTGTTCAAAAGGAGAAGCGGACACATCAATGGTCTGTACACAGGAGTTTGGTGTTGTGGCTGAAAGTGATGGAGTTTTCTGTTGTGAAGAGGGGGGTCAAGGGTTTGTCTTGATGAGTGCATTGGTTCAGTCACGATCTGGCGGAATCCAATGTTGTGGAGGTTGTCCAGGAGGGATAAGGTGTTGGGGTCTAGTTGGTTTTCGAGGCGGAAGTTGAGGTTCCCCAGCAAGGTGTAGTTGGTGGATGCGATGGGTTGTGGCGAGATGATGTCCGTGATGGAGTTGGTGAATGGTCTGCTGAGTCCGGGTGTCGGTAGATGAGGGTTCCTCGGAGTGTGGTGGTGGGTCTAGCCTGTATCTTGAAGTGTAAGTGTTCCATCAGTTCTGTGGGCTCATCTGGGACAGTGCACAGCTAGAGTTTGGACTTGTGGAGGATGATGATTCCTCCTCCAGGGCTGGTTGGGTGGTCCTTCCAGGAGATCTTGTATCCTTGGGGAATGGCGATGGCAATGTCCGGTCTGGAGGTGGTGTTGGTCCAGGTTTCAGTGAAGAATGCGACGTTTGGGGTGGTGCTGTTGAGGCGGTCCCAGATTTCGGTGACGTGTTTGTGGAGGGATCGTACGTTGAGGAGGATGCATTGAATGGTCTTCGGTGTGGTTGTGTTCTTGCAGGCGGGTTGTGCTGGATCCACGGTCTTGTCGGTGCTGTAGGTGTGCCAGCAGCGTTGACAGCTGAAAGTTCCATGGGTGTCGGCTTGTGAGGCTAGCTTGCAGTTGTTGTTGCAACCTGGGTTGAGTGCATGGAGTGCCGCTGAGTTGTAGTGTTGGTGGTGCAGAGGTCCAGGGTTCCTGGCGCTGGTCTCGTTCGGGTCACGGACGGGCGCTGATGGGCGCTGACAGGCTTGCCTCTGGTGCTCCTTTGGCGCACCAGCTGATCGCCCACTGCACACGGCTACCATTAAGTAGGGGTCCTGGACAGTTGGGAAGCAGAAGTGGGGAGAGGAACTAGCTCGAGCTGGTCTCGCTGGGGGGAGGGGTTGCAGGGGCAGCAGCGGTGGAAAAAACAGGGGAAGCAAGCTGAAAAGAAGAAGGAGAATGAGAGGAAAAAGGGTGAAAAGAATAAAGAGTGAACCAGATCAGAAAGCAGAAGAAAAGTGATACAAAGTGTGAAAACAGTTAAAGGGTGAAACAGAGTAGAAAACAGGAGAAAAGTGATACAAAGAGTGAAAAAGTTAAAGTGTGAAACAGAGCAGAAAGCAGGAAAAAAGTGATAAAAAGAGTAAAAAAATGTTAAGTTAAAGGATGAAATGGAGCAGAAAGGAGAGGATGAAGGGGGCAGAAAGATGGGCGAGAGACTGAGTCAGAGGTCAACTGGACCACCAGGGATGAGGCGCAGGTATAAGCTGTGGGTGGAGGAGGGCCTCGAACACCAAACACTACGGGAGTGCAGGGGCTCAAGAGGGCCTCACTTAATAGTGGAGTTGCGAGGGTGGGAGGGCAGTTTCACTGACAGTGAAGGATGAGGTGGCTGCGTGGATCGTGTGATGTTGAATAGAACTGTGGGACATCTTTCACAAGTTTAATTATTGGAATTAGGGACGAAGTTCAGGGGACTTCTGACTTGCAATGAGAAAGAGAGCATCTTAGAATGAGCTTTGTAGCTTCATTTTACTTGACCCATTCAACATGAATGGTCTTCCTAGGAAGCCTTCATGAGCTGACACCTTTATAAAAATTGCCTAGAGAAGGCTAAGTAGGGATGTCACGTTAGCTGTAGAATTGGGATTGCTTTTCACTTACGAACCTCAGATGAATGGGACTCTTGACATCAGAGCAGTGATGATTTGTGTCCTGATAATGGAATTTATTATTGTGTGCATGCTGCACCATCTTAACTTCACCCGTAGGTTTGGTTTTGTATTAGTTCCAATGTATTTTTACACCATTGTCTTGATGTGTCTGTCCAATAGTTCATGGTTTTGTAATAAATCTACTAAACTTTGAATCTGGGGTCTGTGATTCTTCAGAGTCATGGTTCATTGGATTGGCAATGTATAGTTGGCTAATATTTTTTTCTCCCCTCCACACTTACAAGCAGACAAAAAGAGACTAAGAGAGTAAATCTAGAACATGGAATCCAGCTTCTTCACCATGATAGTTGTTCCAGCCTTCTCCACTGAGACCCTGACTAAGGGTGACTCTGGCCTTTAACCTGTATAGTATGGTATTTCTTACTCTAACCTGTGGGCAAAGTATTGGAGGGGTAACTGAGAGGCGTGGGAAGAATTGTGCTACAGGGTCTGCATTCATATTATCAACTGACCTGCCAGATATCATGTGGACTGGATTACGGTGCCGAATCCGTGTGTTTGCCAGTGTGTTTCATACAGACTTGCTGATATCCTTTTAATCGCATTACAGTGCTGCGTGAGTGTGGGAGAGTGTGCTGCATGAGAACAGCCTGCTAATAGTTTCACCGTGCAGCTGTGTTATTTTACTTGTTTATTTAATTACCTTACAAATACTCAGTTTAGACATTGGTTTTACCTGTGCGTCCTTGGCCCATGGTGAGGCTTAAAAGTGTTATAAATTCCTGGGTGCACATATTCCTAATATCATTGTGACTTGGGGTGCACCCTAGAAATGTATGGATTTGAATTGTGCTGTTTTCCAGGGTAGGCCTAGTTCTGACAACGTATAGCACCATATACGGGTGCTGCGGTAAAATAGGATTTTTCCCAAGTGTGCATATTACTGATATCAATTAACACTGTTGGGCCTAGTACTGTTAGTAATTTTTCCTGGTGTGATTTATGCCAAGAAATACATGATGTTCATGTTCTGTTAATCAATGTGTGTGTTGAATACAATCTTTTTTTACATACACCATATATGAAGTTTCTTTTGTGGCGCTCAGTGTATTTATTGTGTGCGAGTGCTGTACCAATGCTTTACTACTTGCCTCTGGGATAAGCTTGACTGCTCAGTGCCAAGCTGTCCAAGGGTGAGCACAGGTTGTACAGTGAGTGTACTCACCTAACCCTGACATGAGTAGTAGGTTGTGCCTGGTTGGGCTCTGCCTCACCCAACCAGAAAGTTCCAGTTCCAAAAATATATGAACATTTTTTGCTCATACCCTCCCTGTCTTGTGTTGTTCATTACATGTGCTAGATTCAAAGTATGGAAGTTAGCAGTAGGTGTTCAGCTATGCTATCAACATGATATCTTGTTATACACATGGTCCTAATATTCTATATATAGCTGCCAAGGTTTCAAATTGCAATGTGGGATGTTTTCATATTTTCACTGTAAGTATTAGTTCCATTTGAACAGGGCCGGATTTAGTGCTGGTGGCGCCTGATGTGACAATGTGTGTGGGCGCTCCAATGACCACCATCGCCACGGATACTCTCATTACCAATCTTTAACAGTGACCCTCAAGTCTACATACCCCTTCTCTCTTTCATATTTATTTTGTTTAATAGCACCACTCATACCAGTGTAAGGTGTTAAGCACTTTACATCGCATACACATTGCACAGAGACACTGAATCATAGTGTATAAGTCAATGTATAGGAAATGTTACATCAGACAGAGGAATAAAATGTCTCTTCTTAACAGAGCTGGGCTACTAGGGTTTTAAGCAAACGTTTGGAGTGATATTTGGCGCTGCACACACAAGCTGTGTGGTTCCTGGTGCACATAGCCACGGCTGAAGCGCACAGAGACACTACACTGCCGCACACAGAGGAAAAGAATTAGAGGGAACATTGATGGGGACCCATTCACCTAAAATTAACTTTGATGTAGACAACTTTCTCCATACTTTAGTCACAGCATTTGATAAACTCGCACCCTATAAAGTTTCTAAACAAACCTCATCTAGGCTTCATGCCCCCTGGTTTAACAATGACCTGCTGAAAGCAGAATTTAGGAGATTCGGGAGATGGTGGCGAGGGTAAAAGGCTTTCAATGAAAAAGAAACTTTTAAAGCCACTCTCAAAGAATACTATGTTCTCAACAGAAAATCATAAAATTGAGTTTTATCTACAATCAAATAATGTGGGTAACTCCTCTAGGGGGAAAGACAGCAGGAGTAAAACCCATAGACCAGATTGAGATCTGGGTACATATGTGTAAAGAGCAACAATATCTCAACTGGATTTACTTTGAAAGCAGAAACATTTGTATGTACAAAACATTACAAAAGTTCTGGGGCCATTTGTAGGAGGCCCAATACCGCTCGGTAACGGCCGAAATTACTGACTTTCAGATGTTACCGACCGGTATTGGGCATTTGAGATGTAGGGGCTCAATTTAAGATGTAGGGTCTAAATTTAAGGATTCGGTAATTTACCGAATCAGTAATTTAAGGAATCAGTAAATTACCGATTCCTTAAAATACCGATTCAGTAAATTACTGAATCCTTAATGTAGGGAGCACTCAAGTGAGTGCATTTCTGAGTTGAGTATTCGGTACTTACCACCAACTAAAAGTTGGTGGTAAATATCGAAAACCTTAGAAAAAGCAAATGTGTGCTTTTCCAAGAGTGCCATGTGGCAGACATGCATGCCCTTAGGGAATGTATGTGTGCCACATGTGCACCCATGCACTATTCAGGGGTGCAACAGGGTGTCAATGTGACTCCCTGCCACCCTTGTAAGTCTTCCCCCTATTACTGATTCGGTATTTACCGAATCGGTAATTACCGAATGTTACCGATTCGGTAAAAGTTACCAAATTATTATCTACATCCCATTTACCGATTCTAAAATACCGAATCGGTCAAATTCGGTATTTTAATATCAGTAAAAATGGATTACCTACATATGGCCCTAGGACATGAAAGAAAGACACAAGATTTCAATTGATTTAGAAGTGCATATAGCATCATATATTTAGAAACATATTCTCATCAAAGCAATTTAGGAAACAGTTTAAAGAAAAAGCACCAGAGACATAAAATGTTTACGGCAACCCAAGGGGGCTTAGTGTGCTACGTGATCGTGAGACAAACGGTGATGGCGTAAGTGACATATGGGTGAGAGAACAGCGAAGGACGCAATTTAAACAAGAATGGGACACAATATATACAAAGTAGTTGGTTCCTCTTTGGTGAATGAGTATTTACAATTAGTATTGGAACCAAGGGGTGGGTTGCGCCATAGGTTGCTCTGTTTCGTGGGACAACGGCGTTTTGATCCTATTGATTTATGATCTTCATCAGGACCGGGTTGCCAATTGAAAACGGTGATCTATGGGGCAGGTGCAATCACGGAGCCCCGTAATGCCCTGGATGTATCAAAGAGGAGAAGGATGGTTGCAACGGTGTACCGTCCGAGTAGAAGGTCAATGAATGCAAAAATGGGTTCCAAGTAGTGGAGCCCTGCTGCTGGGGTTTTTTTTTTTTTTTATGTAATGGCATATACCCAGGCAGACTTAAAACACAAAAGCTGGCTAAATGGTAAAGATAAAAACATAAATGTGTACCAGATAAAAAGTAATGCAATGGACTGAAATGATATCAAAAATAGTTGAAATTTAATAGATGAATACACTTATCACATAAAATACATAAAAAAATTCATGTGGCTATTATTTGAATATATATTAGAAGCACATCATGATACATAAAAAAAGGATCTTTTGTTTTCCTTTTTATGAAGAATAGGGCTGTGTGTCAACGCGTTTCGACAAAGTCTTTTGTCTTCATCAGGACTAGTAGATAGTCAGCCACTCTTTCTAAACAGAATAAAAACGTGTTTAGGTGACTTTTAAAAAAAACACAGTTCATTGCATAGGCATTTTCTTTGCAGACAACAAAGTGTTCTCAGATTGATAAAAAACTCTCTATTGGCCAGACTTATATTGTAGTATGCTACTTATATGGTTTTTAGCTAACTTGAATGACTGTTAGCTAAAAACCATATAAGTAGCATGAGGTAGGAAAGCTTTTTCAACTAAATGGTCAATCTTTAAGTTACAATTCCCTACCTTCAAAATGAAGTCTCCCAAATGTTACGCTAATCTCCATTACGCTAATCACCACCAAGCATTCTGTCATTTAGATTCATGTTTGCAAGGATATATATGTATTGTTATTTATTGAACTTATGTGTACATTGTATATGTATATTTATGTGTATGTATGTAGAATGTGTTCACCACATGTATTGTATTTATTTTCCAACCGTATATCTTTATCTGTTCTCTATACTACAATATAAGTCTGGCCAATAGAGAGTTTTTTATCAATCTGAGAACACTTTGTTGTCTGCAAAGAAAATGCCTATGCAATGAACTGTGTTTTTTTTAAAAGTCACCTAAACACGTTTTTATTCTGTTTAGAAAGAGTGGCTGACTATCTACTAGTCCTGATGAAGACAAAAGACTTTGTCGAAACGCGTTGACACACAGCCCTATTCTTCATAAAAAGGAAAACAAAAGATCCTTTTTTTATGTATCATGATGTGCTTCTAATATATATTCAAATAATAGCCACATGAATTTTTTTATGTATTTTATGTGATAAGTGTATTCATCTATTAAATTTCAACTATTTTTGATATCATTTCAGTCCATTGCATTACTTTTTATCTGGTACACATTTATGTTTTTATCTTTACCATTTAGCCAGCTTTTGTGTTTTAAGTCTGCCTGGGTATATGCCATTACATAAAAATTGTTGTCCCTGGCCCAGGAGTCGTATCCACATCAGGGGGTCCTTGTGCCCTGCTGCTGGGGGCCACGTAACTAGTTAGCATGGAGGAGTCTCGTTCATTATCGGAATTAAACAGACAAATCGCTCCACCAACTAAGAATGGCCATGCACCACCATCCACAGAATCGAGAAAGAGCTATCAATCTGTCAATCCTTTCCGTGTCCGAGCCGAGTGAGGTTTCCCCGGACCGTTGTAAATACTCATTCACCAAAGAGGAACCACCTACTTTGTATATATTGTGTCCCATTCTTGTTTAAATTGCGTCCTTTGCTGTTCTCTCACCCATATGTCACTTGCGCCGTCACCGTTTGTCTCACCATCACGTAGCACACTAAGCCCTCTTGGGTTCCTTAAACATTTTATGTCTCCGGTGCTTTTTCTTTAAACTGTTGTTTGCAAAACTGTTTCCTAAATTGCTTTGATGAGATTATGTTTCTAAATATATGATGCTATATGCACTTCTAAATCAATTGAAATCTCGTGTCTCTCTTTCATGTCCAGATATTTTGTAATGTTTTGTACATACAAATGTTTCTGCTTTCAAAGTAAATCCAGTTGAGATATTGTAACTCCTCTAGGGCATTGTACAAAGTGTTCAATTCCCCATGATTGTGGCTCTGAAATACCTGCCTCTCCATAACCTTGTAATTTGTTAGCAGACTTTTTTGAGGAAAAAGTGGATGCAATTTATAGGAAATTTCCTATGAATCAGGACCTGTCTTCTGCTAGCCCTCCGAGGTTGCTTGAGGACAATCATCCCTCATACTGGGATAGGTATTTACCTCTGACATTAGAACTAATTTTATTTACTTTCCAGACTGCCAAGTCAGGCTCTCCGTTGGATGTTTGCCTTCCGAGGATTGTAACCTCTCTAGCAGCTGAATTAGCTCACGCAGCTCTGCTTTTGCTTAACCTATCGCTTGAATTGGCCATAGTACCCCTTATGTGTATGACGGCTTTAGTGGTTCTCATCGCAAATAATCCAATGTAGACCCTAATAACTTTAGTAACTACCACCCTGTCTCTCCTTCCTCTATTAGAAAAAATACTTGAAAGTCATGTCAACAAACAGCTTATGGCATTCCTAGAAGCTCATGCAGTTCTCGCCACTTTCAATTGTGATTCTGAGCAGCCCATATTACTGAGACTGCTCTGGTAGCAGTTACTGATTCCATCCGGATCTCTCTGGATGCCCGTACTCCAGCTATGCTGGTTGTGCTAGATCTTTCGGCGGTGTTTGACAACATGTCCCATGCAGTTCTCATCAGCAGACTGCTTAGGATCAGGGGCAGAGGTTCTGACTTGCAGTGGTAAGCTGACTTTCTAAAAGATCATTCCCAAATTACCATTCTGGGCTCCTTTAAATCTCAGCGGGACCTCTTACCAAGGGGGTGCCCCGAGGCTCATCATTGAGCCCAACGTTGTTTAACATGTACGTGGCCCCTTAGTGCAGATTGTTAGAGCCTATTTTTTCGAAATAACCTTGTATGCTGATGATATGCAGTTGATCATCTCTATAAAACAGGACTTTGAGGACTAAGCTCTGCCTCTATTAGAGACATTCTATGAGAGAGATTGCTGCTTAGATGTCCAGGAACATGTCTCCAGCTGAATAGTGAAAAGACGAAAGTCTCAAAGTTCTGTAAGACACAACATCTATGGCCTTCGGAATGGTGGCCTGCAGAATTAGGCACTGCTCCATGTCCCAATCATTCATCAAAAAATTTAGGGGCACAATTTGATCATGACTTATCTATGAAAAATCATGTAGCCGCAATGAGAGGGATTGGTTTTGCCACTATGCAGACCCTTAAGAAAGTCTTTCCTTGGCTCCTGGCTTCGGTGAGGAAAATGCTGGGCAAGGCGCTGATTATCAGTCTCCTAGATTATAGCAATGTCTTGCTTATGGCAGCTAACAACACTCTTTTAACAATACTGCAAGTCGTTCAAAATACGGCAGCCCGATTTGTCTGTAATCTCCCCATAGGTTGTCCTTCGCCCTTTATCCTCAGATCCCTCCATTGGCTACCAGTCAGGAAGTGCATCTTCTTTAAGGTCTATCTGAAAGACACATTATGCTACTACTAGCCTGTACGCACACTGAGGTCTTGTGACAAGGCTTTTTTAGTGATTCCTCTGATTGTTGCCTCAAGATAGAGAGGCATGGCTTTTTCTTTTACTGCTCCGAGTGCATGGAATCAACTTCCTGAAGACGTGCGAATTGTACGAACTTTACCCAATTTAAGAGACTACTGAAAACGTGGTTATTTTTTTAATTGGTTGCATTGCTTCAAAAAGGCCTAGCGCTGTGATACACCTTTGGGTGTGATTCGTTGCACTCTATAAGTGGATAGAACATAATATAACATAGCAATATGACATTAACATTTAAGATATATTAAATTAACAGGCAAATGTGTATTTGAAGGTTAATGAAAGTTAAAGTAAGGAAGTAACTAGGGCGTCCTGTACCGCTTAACTTTAGAAACACCTACATTTTTAGAGACTTCTTGCTGCATGAGTGCAAAAGTATGATAATGTCTCTTTCAAATTCTAAAAGTGTGTATATCAACATGCAGAACTGTTTCACCTTTGGACATCAGATCATATAGCGTATTGCAAAATAGTTTTTTATAGGGGTATTTTTCAAACATTAATTTGGTAACATTTATTCTTCCACCCCCTTCCCCACAGGACACCAATGCCCATAGTGTGCTGAGAGGTAAATCATTTTTGTTGTGCACTCTTTGGGTGGCTTGTGTTCCTATTATACATAAACAACAACATAGTTTATTTAATCTAACACTGGAGAACCTTTTCTACAGCACACACTTTGAAGCCATGTATTTCAAGGTCAGTTTATTAGTGGTTATGAAGAAAGAAGAGGGAAAGTTAAAATAAACAATTGGCTAGGATCACAACATTTTGGTCAAGTGTAGAATCTGCGATTAATGCTTAGGTTACAGGTTTCACATTTTGTGCAGTTCCGCAACCCGGTGTATATACTTTGCTTCCTCTACACCCACCTTCCATGCCCCCACATCACATCCTGAACCGCCACCTTGCTGGCATCATTGTGGCCTCAACCCACACCAATGACCATGCATTTTGGCCAACAGGAATTTGTTTGCGAGTATCCGTGTTATGGACTTTTAACCCAGTTATGGCTACTCCTCTTTAGAAGAGACAATATTAGCAATTGGTACGTCCTGTTCACTTAAAATATGTTTAGAGTCATCCTTTCATTAGGCAAGATTTTATGAAGTAGTTTACTTTATGAGCCATATCCGAGCATATGGAGATGACTGACTAAAAGGATATTAGGCACACACCTCATACTGCTGACATTTCATCCAATATTTAGAAGCATGATCATTTTGTGAATTCATTATTAAGTTTACTTACCAGGGTTTGCTATATGCCAATTGTGTAGTTCCTGATCAGATGACCTTGTGGGCTGTGTTTTTCTGACCCACGTCACTGGGACAAAAATGAGATGAGTATATTAAGTTTACATCCAAGTTGACAAATTTAATAAATAAAACTTCCTAGTTCATTTCACATGTCTGAAACTATTGATGGAATCTATATAAAATATCTTTGGGTTGTCTGATCACATTGTAGTAAATGGGACCCTCTTCTTTCCATAATTACGTACCCATTGGTGCTCGTGGTCTGGGTTGATGTACCTCATGACAATACTTCCTTACAAGTGGGGCGCCCATTGCATCATTGGCTGAATGTCCTCTGGCTGTATTTGGCAATAAAAAGGAGAAAGTCACCAGACAATACCAAGGAAAGATGATTATGTAAAACTTGACATATTTACTAAATTGCATTTACAAGACAACAGAGATGGTTACTGACTCTGGCAAATTTTCTATTTCCATTTACCAGTGTAAGATGAATACACTAGCAGTGATTGGCCACTGTGTGTGAGTGATAAATTGCAAGCTACCATTTCCATCACAAAGGCTGGGGCTTTTAGTGCAATGGACAAACTGCCGCTCTTCTCTGCATCACTTTACACCACTTTACGCCACCGTACTCTATGCCACTGCACTCAATGCCACTACACTGTACTCTGCACCCCCCTACTCTACATCACTGCACTGTATGCCATTCTACTCTTCTCTGCACCACTATACTCTAAGCCACTGGAATCTATGCTAATGCATTCTACTCCACTGTACTCTAGAACACTCTATGCCACTGCACTCTAAACCCTTCTACTCTACTGTGACCACCCTACACCACAGCACTTTACACTACTCTACTCTACTCTGCACCACTACAGTCTATGCCACTACGCTCTAAATCACTGTAATCTACTATGCACCACTCTACTCTCTGTGACTGTACTCTACACCACTCCTCTCTACTCTGCACCACTTAACTCTATGCCGATACACTCTATGCCACTGCACTCTATGTCAATGCATTCTTTGCCAGTCTACTCTACTATGCACCACTCTGCTCTACGCCACTCTACTCTGTGCCTCTTCACTGCACTCCACACCACTGTACTCTGCTCTGCACCACTCTATTCTACGCCATTGCACTCTACTCTGCTACAATCTACACTACTCTGCACCACTATATGCTGTACCACTTTACACTATACCCCTGCCCTCTGTCACTGTACTCTACTCTTCATGACTCTACTCTACGCCACTGCAAGTACTTGTGTCCAACCACTCCTCCCAGTTGTGGCGCTACTTTTTGTTTTTGTGTTCAAACTCTCCATTTGAGTGTTTTTGTTTTCAGTTGGTCTCTCATATCCCCATCAATTGCTCCCCTTCCATGTTGCTACTTTTCACTCCTATCCCCATCCTGTACTCTATGCAACTGTACTCTACACCACTGTACTCTACTCTCTACCGCACTGCACTCTTCTCCATGACACTGCATTCAAAGCCACTGCACTCTATGTCATTGTACTCTACTCTGTACTACTCTACTCCACTTCCAGGCACTTTCTACCACTACACTCCTCACCACTGCACTCTACCACTGCACTCTGCACCACTGTACTATACGCCACCGTAGTCTACTCCACTCCATTCTATGGAACTGTACTGCAGTCTACTCTACTCAACTTTACTCTATGCCACTGCACTCTATTCCACTCCACTCTGCACCACTCTACACTACGGCACTCTACGCGACTCTATTCGACTTCACTCTTATCTATGTCACTGCACTCTATATCACTCTATGTCACTGCAGTGTACACCTCTCTACTTTACTATGCACCAATAATCTGTCACTTCACTCTACTCCACTGTACTCTACGCCAATGCACTCTACATCCCTCTACTCTTCACCACTCTACTCTATGCCACTGTACTCTATGCCAATGCACTCCATACCACTGTACTCTATGCTACTTCACTCAACCCCACTCTACTCTACTGTGTACACCTCTGCACCACTGTACTCTATGCCACTGCATGTCAATTCAATCTATGCCACTTTTCTGTAGTGTGCATCACTCCATCCCACTTCACTATATGCCACTGCACTTTCTGCCACTCTACTCTGCACCACTAGACTCAAGGCCACTCCACTCTACGCCGCTGCACTCTACGCCACTCTACTCTGCTCAACTCTACTCTATGCCTCTGCACTCTACACCACTGCGCTCTACTCTGCAGCACTCTACACTCATCTGCACTACTGTATGCTGCACCACTCTAACCACTCTACCCTGCCCTCTACACCACTGCACTCTATGCAACTCTGCTCTTCTGTACGTCACTGCACTCTACAACACTTTACTCTACTATGCTCCACTTTACTCTATGCCACTTCACTCTACGCTACTGCACTCCATGTAAATGTGCTCTGCGCCATTCTACTTTTCTCTGCAAAAACTCTATGGGCCGATTCACAGAGTGGCGTACAGTGCAGTGGTTGGGGGCCGATTCACAGTCCTAACTTAAGACAAAATCCTAAACTTACTACTTTTGGTATTCACAGAAGGCACTGCGCTCCACGCCACTCTACTCTACAATACTTTACGCCACAGAACTCTATAACACTCTACTGTGCACCACTCTACGCAACTTCACTCATCACCACTCTGCTTTACACCACTACAATCTGCACTACTGCGCTCTACACCACTGTAAACTACTCTTGTAGTAAGGCTTATAGGTCCATTGTGGACAATTGCTAATTTATCATGAGCTTCACTGCCATGAACATGCTTTTGCGCACAACACTGCAAGCATCTATTTCACAATACTTATTTGTGCCTCTTTTACACATGAGAACTATCTGCTTTGCAGGTACCTTTCCAGAGAGAAGACCCGTGTTTGTCTTGCGATGTGAACATTGCATCTAGGCCGTGAGGTATGGGGGTCTGCTGACAAATCCCAGAGGTCTTCTGTTTTATAATAAACTATCTCCTGTCACGGGGAGGGTGGTTGGGTCGTTCCGTCCTTTTCCATTGTTTTCTTTAACATGACATCCCCGTCTGTATTCTATGGAATTGTAACAATGCTGACTATATTGTGTTTATGCATTCTGCTGCTAGTATTTGCTCATTTACTGCACCATGGAACATGTTAGTTGAAATAAACATTTGAAACTATACTACATCTCTGATTACTCGCATTGTGGACAAGTATGTGTGGCTAAGCGAAAGAGTATCTGGCTCCTGCGATTCCCAAGATAGAGTTACGTGTTCTGGGTTGTCTAATCATTAGTAGCTTTGCTGTAGATGGAGAACGAATAAGACACTATAGCTAGTCGGTAAGGGATTTTGGGTACGGATGTGGTAGGTTGGCACACCACCTATTCACTGAGGTCCTATCACCACCTATTCCTGTGCATAGTTCTGTGTATGTGCAGAATCCTCGTAACATGGCGCCACCAATGTTTGGTTCTTATCTGCATGAGTTGTTTTTGTGCTTGTCCACAATACCCTCATATCTGCCTCAGGAGGCGACTGTGACGGGAATACCTCCTATATTGAAGGTTATTTCAAGCTTGAAGTTATATAAAAAGATGACTCTCTTTTATTAGCCCTTGCTGTGCTGTCTCTACGTTAAGTTGTACACCTGACTTTTGTTATGGGGCATGAGATTGCCGCACACAGTCGTAATCCGCTCACGGACATCTTAAGGAATTATGGCGTTCTTGATACCGGGGTGGAACTCATTTTTGTATTTGAAATGGATCCTACCTATCCGTTCGAGGCGTTTTATTCTTGGGTCACCTTTCCGGCAGTTGAAGCGGATGATAATCTGTTTCATGAGTATGCTGCCACTGCGATGCCGGTCGCATATCGTCCATATCGGACCCTAGAAGTTCTGCTAATGGCTTGGCAACACCAAATTTAGTTTAATGGTGCCCTTCCTCACTGATATACACCTGCCCGTTTAGGTCCTTTATCATTTGAAGGAGCCTTAAGGCCAGTGTTAGCTGGGTATGCACCACACCCACGTGCGTTAACAAACGCTAATCTCAAAGAGTTGCGGGTGTAGCATACTTCCTTTATTCGTGTGCATTGAGGTGTGATACAGTTTGTGTCCCGTGCTTTTCAGGCAGCTCCACCAGGGGATGTTGCGCACCCGGCGGGGACTGGTGGTGTGATGATCAGTCCCGTAATGGTTAATCCGGTAATGGGCAAGCATCTGACAAATAAGACTGAACTACCTTATTGGCTTGCCGAAAAATTTGGACAGCTTGAAGCTGTTTTTCCTAATACCTCTCCTGTAGAGAAATACCAAATTTTAACAATTAGTTTGCCTCAAGATTTGCTTTCCGAGTTAGCTAATTGTAACACCTGGGGAAAGGTGTTTGCAGCTGTATACTCAAAGTGTTTCAGCACACCCTCTATGACTGTCCTCCCCTCCGTGATAAAGCGTGTTCAGGATGAACACGGCCCTGAAGCGGCTGTGGAATTGGGGATGCGTCTGGTGGGAGTATTCGACGTGATAGATTATATGATCCTTGCCAATGTCAAGAGCGATGCTGTGAGCTTTCAAGTCGCTAACAGCTTGGCAGCAGTCCCTGAGATGGACAAACCAGACAAATTACCAAAAATGATTGCTAAGGTTTATAAAACTATTGGCCGCAATAGTTTGGGGAACAAACCGTTTACTCAAACGCAAACACAGGCTAAATCACAGCCTAAAGTTACATCTGATACAGATGAGCACTCAGTCTTTTTTAAAAAGCACTGGAGAAATATGAAAAAGGGGCAAGAACAACAACAGAAACAAGGTTCACGTGCTAGTTCCCTGACTCATGAATCTTCTGAGCGTACTTATGACTTTGCGACCGTGCGAAAATTAAGACGCCTGATAGATTTCACGTCCCTGATCAGCGTTCTTCTTGTTCTTCACAGAACACATCCGGCTCACAAGTTGGTGGTGGGGATCGCCAGGATCATGGCAAGAGTCAGCAAGTTCCAAGGGGACGTGATCAGACTCATCAGTTTGACGGCAAAGGGAAGCAGGAAGACCAACCACATTTCCAAGCCCCTTTTCAAAAGAAAAAAGTTGCCGCTTTAACAGCGAGATATGCCTCAGACAGTGAGAACACAACTACTGGATTGGACTTGGGCGGTAACCCTGCTAGACAGCGCAACGGAAGTTACAATAGTGCGGGAGGCACTGTGTCCTTCTCTGCAGGTGACAGTAATTGAGACATTCATCACTGTAGAGACAGCCGACACACGGGTAGCCTCCCCGGATCGGCAATACGAAATAGTCTTTCGTATAGAGGGTGACATTGAGCGTATTATTACTGGGATATTTTAGGAGAATCTGACTGCTTCCTATGACATTTTGGAGCAGAGGGGACCGCCCCCACCTTTTATTCTGGTCGCGACTCGCCAGAAAGACATGATACTTCCAAGTTTTTCACGTTACGTTCCAAAAGAGCATGCAGAAGCCTTTGCGGCTGAGTGGGCTTTGGCCCTTGCTCCGGCTGTGTACCGTAATCAAGTTGGCTGGGATAGAGAATCACCGCCACATGACATTCCTTTATGGTCGATGCCTCAACCGCAACCCCAATATCCTATTAAACAGGAAGCTAACAGTTCTGTTGCCGACATTCTCACTTAGTTGGAATATCAAGGAGTGATTGAGACGTGTATATCGCCAATGAACAATCCCCGTTTTCCAAACCTGATGGGTCGTACGCCATAGTTTTTGATTACCAGCATTTGAATTCCCGTTGCCGGACCTTTGCGGTACAAAATACCCATATTTCTGCCTTGCAGCGTGTGCTATAGTTGCAGGTACAATGGTGAATGGAGAATTCAAATCTTCCATAGTGCACACTCAGGCGCTGGGAGACTGTACTGCACAATTAGCTGAGCTGTGCGCCTTTGTTCTTGCTCTCAAGTTTGCTGATCCAAAAGTTTCACCTCTTATTGCCTGCTATTCTTACTACTGTGTTCAGTCTTTCAATGACAACTTATTCTTCTGGTCTCAAAATGATTATCGAGATTCTAAAGAATGCACAATTAAGCATAAAACGCTTTGGGCTCAGAAGGCAGAGCTTAAAAAACATTTGTCACTCACACATGTTATACATAAGCTTGGCCATCAGCGTGTCGGAGGGCACGCTGTTGGGAATTGTTCAGCTGATGAAGCAGCCAAAGCTGCAGTAGCCACGTATTCCGTAGCAGCTGTTACTGAATCCATGACGAAGATTGATAATGACATTTTGGCTGCAATAGCTGCTACAAAGGAGGGCCTCAATTACCTGCAGGTTTTCCCTTCAAAATATTCTTATTAGTTAACTCCCGAACAAGTTCCTTTTGCTAGAATACCAGACGTTGTAGATCGGCTGATTCCCAATGCGAACCACAGACACACGTTGATTAAAACCGCACACAAAGGCATGGCCTTGGCAGATGCTGGAGTGTCAGCTACTGTTTCTATTTTGCAGCAGCGGTACTGGTGGCATGGTTTATATAAATAGACTCGCAATTATGTGCTTTCTTGTGACATTTGTCAACAGATTAAGCCATATGTGGTTACACGTCCACCACAAAGACCGCTTAGCATTGCTAATCGGCCTTTTGCTTGTGTGTACCTTGATCACTGAGGTCCTTTCTCTTCAGATACTGCATATAAATATATTGTAGTTACAGTGGATTCGTGCACCAGATTTCTTTGGGTGTGGCCACAATGCAGTGCTGATGCTCGAACTGTCATCTGGGATTTGTGTGTCTTTGTAGGGATTTTTGCCTGTGGCACCTTTCATTCTAACCTAGTTCCAGCGTTCGCGTCTAAGGCGTATAAGGATGCTATGCGGTCTCTGGGGGTGCTGGTGCAATTTTTATCTCCATATAGGCCTGAGGGCAACTCAAATTTAGAGCAATCCTTGACAGCTATAGTCTTAGGTACTGGCAGGAACTGATTAGCCCATTTGTATGGCGTCCAACGTGTACTTAATAATCTCCCAAGACGTCATCCGGGTGGGCGGACCCCATATGAAATGCTCTTTGGCATTAAAATGTTTGTGCCAGACCTTGATGGTCTAGACCATGGGTACTCACAAACTTTCTCTAGGGGGCCAAATTTACAGAGTGGTTTATGTCCGAGGGCCGCACTGGTGGGGACGGGGTTAGTGGGGGAAGGGGCGGGGCTAGAGCAACAAGAAAAAAACTGTGACCATGAGGTTGATCACAAGTCCCCGCAGCGGACGCCTTCGTCCACTGAGCCACCAGACCCGGCATACACACATCTCTCTCTCTCTCTCTCTCTCGTTCTTTCTCTCCCTCACTCTCTCTCCCTCCCTCTCTCTCCCTCTGTCTCTCTGTCTCCATCTGTCTCCCTCACTCTGACTGTATCGCTCCCTCTCTCCCTCTGTCTCACTCCCTCTCTCCCTCTGTCTCACTCTCTCTCCCTCTGTCTTGCTCACTCTCTCTCTCCCTCTGTCTCACTCACTCTGAATGTCTCACTCTCTATATCTCCCTCTCCATCTCTGTCTACCTCTCCATCTCTGTCTACCTCTCCATCTCTGTCTTCCTCTCCCTCACTCTGTTTCCCTCTCCCTCAGTTTTCCTCTCCCTCACTCTGTTTTCCTCTCCCTCAGTTTCCCTCTCCCTCACTCTGTTTCCCTCTCCCTCCTTCCCTCTGTCTCCCTCTCTCCTTCCCTTCCCTCTGTCTCCCTCTCTCCTTCCCTCTCCCTCTTTCCCTCGGTCTCCCTCTGTCTCCCTCCCTCACTCCGTCTCCCTCCCTCACTCTGTCTCCCTCCCTCACTCTGTCTCCCTCCCTCCCTCTCAGCGGGCTCCCTCGCTCTTAGCGGGCTCCCTCACTCTTAGCGGGCTCCCTCACTCTTAGCGGGCTCCCTCACTCTTGGCGGGCTACCTTACTCTCCTTCCCTCTCCCTCCTTCCCTCTCCCTCCCTCCCTCCCTCCCTCACTCTCCTTCCCTCACTCTCTCCTTCCCTCACTCTCTCCCTCCCTCACTCTCTCCTTCCCTTGCTCTCTCCTTCCCTCACTCTCTCCTTCCCTCGCCCTCCCTCTCTCCTCACCCTCCCTCTCTCCTCGCCCTCACTCTCTCCTTCCCTCACTCTCTCCTTCCCTCACTCTATCCTCCCTCACTCTATCCTCCCTCGCTCTCCTCCCTCCCTCTCCCTCCCTCTCCCTCGCTCTCCCTCGCTCTCCCTCCCTCGCTCTCCTTCCCTCTCTCTCTCCTTCCCACTCCCTCCTTCCCTCACTCTCCCTCACTCTCTCCTTCCCTCACTCTCCTTCCCTCTCCCTCCTTCACTCTCCCTCCTTCACTCTCCCTCCCTCTCTCCTTCACTCCCTCTCTCCTTCCCTCCCTCTCTCCTTCCCTCCCTCACTCTCTCCTTCCCTCGCCCTCCCTCTCCCTCGCCCTCTCCTCGCCCTCACTCTCTCCTTCCCTCACTCTCTCCTCCCTCAATCTCCCTCCCTCACTCTCCCTCCCACGCTCTCCTTCCCTCGCTCTCTCCTTCCCTCGCTCTCTCCTTCCTCCCCCTCCTTCCCTCCCCCTCCTTCCATCCCCCTCCTTCCCCCTCCCTCCTTCCCTCACTCTCCCTCACTCTCTCCTTCCCTCACTCTCCCTCCCTCGCTCTCTTTCCCTCGCTCTCCTTCCCTCGCTCTCTCCTTCCCTCGCTCTCCTTCCCTCTCCCTCCCTCCCTCACTCTCCCTCCCTCACTCTCCCTCACTCTCTCTCTCTCCCTCCCTCGCTCTCTTTCTCCCTCACTCTCTCCCTTCCTCGCTCTCTCCTTCCCTCGCTCTCTCCTTCCCTTGCTCTCCCTCCCGGCCTCTCCCTCGTCCTCCCTCTCCCTCGACCTCCCTCTCCCTCACTCTCTCCTTCCCTCGCTCTCTCCCTCCCTCGCTCTCTCCCTTCCTCGCTCTCTCCTTCCCTCGCTCTCTCCTTCCCTTGCTCTCCCTCCCTCTCCCTCGTCCTCCCTCTCCCTTGCTCTCCCTCCCTCTCCCTCGTCCTCCCTCTCCCTCGACCTCCCTCACTCTCTCCTTCCCTCGCTCTCTCCTTCCCTCATTCTCCTTCCCTCTCCTTCCCTCACTCTCTCCTTCCCTCACTCTCTCCTTCCCTCACTCTCTCCTTCCCTTGCTCTCCCTCCCTCTCCCTCTCCCTCGCCCTCACTCTCCTGCCATCACTCTCCTGCCATCACTCTCCTGCCATCACTCTCCTTCCCTTGCTCTCTCCCTCCCTCGCTCTCTCCCTTCCTCGCTCTCTCCTTCCCTCGCTCTCTCCTTCCCTTGCTCTCCCTCCCTCTCCCTCGTCCTCCCTCTCCCTCGACCTCCCTCACTCTCTCCTTCCCTCGCTCTCTCCTTCCCTCATTCTCCTTCCCTCTCCCTCCCTCACTCTCCTTCCCTCACTCTCTCCTTCCCTCACTCTCTCCTTCCCTCACTCTCTCCTTCCCTCACTCTCCCTCCCTCTCCCTCGTCCTCACTCTCTCCTTCCCTCGCTCTACCTCTCCCTCGCCCTCACTCTCCTGCCATCACTCTCCTGCCATCACTCTCCTTCCCTCCCTCTCCCTCCCTGTCTCTCGCCCTCCCTTTCCCTCCCTGTCTCCCTCCCTCCACCTTGCCCGTGTGTGCCCGGGCTGAGACAGCTTCTGGGCAGGCACACCCACAAACACAGCCAGGCTCACCGGAGCACTTCACACGTCTTCAAAAGACACTTCATATGTTAATGAGGCTTTGTCACCTCTTAGCCCCCCTGCAGCCCCACTCTGACTACGAAGGGAATCGTCCGGCCCCCACAGAGCAGCAGTCTGAGTCGCGCTGCCGCAGGGGTTTTTGCTGACACTGTAAAAGAAAAAAAAAATTTAAACACGGGTACATGTCTGCAAGGTCCGCGGGCCGCCAGGGAAGGCTTGCCGGGCCGCCCCTGGCCCGCGGGCCGTACTATGAGTACCCGTGGTCTAGACGTTGTGGCGGCTGCCGCAAACTTTGATGTAGATAATCATTCTGCTATGTTACAGAGTCAACAAGAGACCCATGCTAGCCTTGCTACTGAACATTTGTCTACAGCAACAGATGCAGTGCTACAGAATACAGTTTTCAGCTGGCTTCCAAAAGTTGAAGATCTGGTCCGAGAAAAGGTGGAGAACAAAAAAGAATTTGGTCCCTCTTATCGTGCACCGGTTCCAGTGCTTGGCCTGAAGGGAACTCGAACAGTGATTTTACCTCCTCTACCAGGTCGCAAAGACAACAGATACATCTCAGTGGACAATGCCAATTTACAATATCTGGTCGATTCTGAATAGTGTGACACCTCCTGTTTCCTGTCCCACAAATTCAAGAATTCTAGAAACTATAACATCTTCTAATTTGCCAAATGGCACTGTCATTGAGAGGATCACTGATATTGAGCCTCCTACTGTCCCTCCTGTATCAACAGATATGACAGATGCTTGACCTTCCTGGTAGGTCGCTTTCTCACCACACAGCTCCCCCTGCGTGTCCTGACCCTGCCTTCCGTTCCCTGATTGTGCTAGTTTTTTCTTGCCTCTGCTCTCTGACTGTGCTCGTTTTTCCTGCCGCTGCTCCCCGATTGTGATCGTTTTTTTCTTGCCTCTGCCCCCCTGATTGTGCTAATTTTCTTGCCTCTGCCCCCCTGATTGTGCTCGTTTTTCTTGCCTCTGTTCCCTGATTGCGCTCGTTTTCTTGCCTCTGCCCCCTGATTGTGCTCTTTTTTCTTGCCTTTGCCCCCTGATTGTGCTAGTTTTTTCTTGCCTTCTGCCCCGCTGATCGTGCATCTTTTTTTGCCTTCTGCCCCCCTCGCTGCCCCTGATTGTGCCCGGCTGTCTTGGTGCCCTCGCCGCTCCCGTCCCCGCCGCTGCGTTCCCTGCGGCCCCGCCCCCCTCACTGCCCATTCGCTACACCTGCCTCCCGCCTCCCAGCTGCTCCTCCCTTCCACCTCCCTATATAGGCCGGCCGCTGCACGGTGAGAAGAGCGACCCTTGACCTTGCTGGTAGGTCGCTCCCCCACCACACAGCTCCGCCTGTGTGTCCTGACCCTGCCTTCTGTTCCCTGATTGTGCTAATTTTTTCTTGCCTCTGCTCCCTGATTGTGCTCGTTTTTCCTGCCTCTGCCCCGATTGTGCTTTTTTTTCTTGCCTCTGCCCACCTGATTGTGCTCGTTTTTTCTCACCTCTGTTCCCTGATTGTGATAGTGTTTCCTGCCTCTGCCCCCTGATTATGCTTGTTTTTCTTGCCTCTGTTCCCTGATTGTGCTTGTTTTTCTTGCCTCTTTTCCCTGATTGTGCTCGTTTTCTTACCTTCAGTTCCCCCTACCCCTGATTTTTCCCTCACCTCCGTGCCCACTGCTCACCTCCACACCCCTGCGGTCCCACCCCCATCGCACACATTCGCCATCCGCTGCCTCCCGCCTCCCAGCTGCTCCTCCCTCCCAGTTCCCCTTCAAATGGCGGCAGCTGCGCGGCTGTGCCACTGGCGTGTGAAGGCACACCTAAGTCAAGCCCGTCTGCGCCTGTCCGTGCCTGGACCGCACCCAGCGCCAGAACCCCTGGACCCCGCAAACGCCACGAAACCAGACTCCACTACGATGCCAGCAGCCTCCACGCACTCAACGCCGGCCGAAATCACACCTGCTTCTAGGCCACCCCAAAACGGACCCACGGACCTTTCTCCTGTCGCACCTGCAGCTTCACCTGCGACAGAACCATCAAACCTCCAAGGACTGGACCCAACCACCTCCGCTGCATACTCCTCAAAACCCACTCCACACGCAAACACTCCGTCGAGCTCTGGGATCTGCTCGACACCTCTGCCCCAGACGTGGCCTTTCTGACCGAGACCTGGTGGAACAACTCCTCTGCACCCGACATCGCCATAGCCATCCTGGACGGCTATAAGATCACCCGCAGGGATCGCGCCAACGGACCCGGAGGAGGAATAGCCATCGTCCACAAGTCCACCCTAAAGGTCACCACCCATGCAGACAACACCCTCCACACTGCCGAAAACCTGCACTTCTGGATCCACACCGATCCAACACCACCTTCAGAGGAACACTCATCTACAGACCCCCCGGACCCCGGGCTCAGTTCAGCGACTCCATCGCGACCTCACCAGCACCCACGCACTTGCCTCCACGGAGTACATCCTCCTCGGGGATCTGAACTTCCACCTCGAGAACAACAACGATGCCAGCTCCGCCACCCTGATCGCCATCCTCGCCAACCTCGGCCTCAAACAATTCGTCACCGCACCCACCCACGCCACAGGCCACACGCTGGACCCCGTCTTCTCCACAGGCACCCACGTCACCTTCGACCACACCACCGAACTCCACTGGACTGACAACCGCTGCATTCATTTCACCTTCAAGAAACCAACAACGCAACACCGGACCCAACAGCTGCCTCGCCGCTGCTGGAGCAAAGTCACCGAAGACCGGCTGATCACCACCCTCAACCAGAACCCACCCACCGACCCCACCAACCCAGACCCCGCAGCCCGCAACCTCAGACAATGGATCGACGACAGCGCCAACACCCTCGCCCCGCTCAAGAAACCCTCCAACAGCCACGCCAGCAAGAGAGCCACCTGGTTACATCCCGTTTATGGAAAATAGACCAGGCAAAATTGGAAAAAGTTTTGGCTGTTGTCGACAACAGCAATAACACACTCTCTTCCCGCATTTATACATTAGATAATATTGTTTTCTCTGTTATCGACATTGTACAGGAAGATGTTTCAATGTTATGTCATGGTCAAAATCTATTACGCTCAGTAAGGCAATTTGCATAGACTTTGCAAACATTGAAATTAGGGAAAGTGCCTTGGGATTTTTTTTAACTCTAGTGCATTATTTTCCCCGTTTAATTTGACAGACAAACAATTTATGTCCATAAAAGATGCAACTTATACCTTTTTGCTCATTGAAAAAATAGACTCTTTACCATTTTCTGTAGCGGAATCAGATTCTGCAGTCTGGTTAACCCCTTAAGTGCTGCGCACGTTCACCGGCCAACGGCACCACTACCTCCGTAGTGCTGCCGTCGGCCGTTGAACATTCGAACTGCACCTGCGCAATGGAACGTCCAGCACTGGAGCTGGACGTTCCATAGCAGTTATGAGGTTAATACATGGGGTTATAAGTTTACCGTTCTTATTGATTCAATTTACATCCTGTATGAAACATTACCCTGTGGGCCGTTTTGAGTTCGAGAACAAAAATCAGAAAATTGTAAAATGTTATAATAAATGCGCAGAGGGCACAGAGATGTAAATGTATTAAATGTATACGTGAGACCTATCAGCTTCTCTGTACTATGCATTAGCACAATAAAGAAATTTTCAACAAAAAAAAATGAAAGATGCAACATATACCTTTTTGCACATTGACAAAATAGACTCTTTACCATTTTCTGTAGTGGAATCAGATTCTGCAGTCTGGTTAACCCCTTAAGTGCTGCGCACGTTCACCGGCCGACGGCACCACTACCTCCGTAGTGCTGCAGTAGGCTGTTGAACATTCAAACTGCACCTGCGCAATGGAACTTCCAGCACTGGAGCTGGACGTTCCATAGCAGTTATGAGGTTAATACATGGGGTTATAAGTTTACCGTTCTTATTGTTTCAATTTACATCCTGTTTGAAACATTACCCTGTGGGCCATTTTGAATCTCTTGGCAGTGCAACTATGGTCTCTGCCTTTCACTTATCGATGTTTGAAATACAATACTGAGGTTAACCTAACAGGGGCGGATTGTGATTCCACTGTGGGAAATTCCCTTGTCTGTAAAAATATACAGTTGCACGGAGCATATAACCGTTCAGCTCCAAATCTTTGCATGTGTTTTAAAAGGTAAACCAACTCCAGCCATAATTTCCACGTTCACACTGCTTACTAACCGTAGCTAACTTATTTCAAATAAGCAAAAATGCTGCGGCTCGCAGGTTGGCATTCCTCACATTGTAACAGTTTCACAGTGCGTAATTTGTTGCAATAATGTGCTTTTCCCACCACCTGCATGGGCCGATGGATAGCCCACTGTGCCCTTCAATTCCAACTTTGAAGGCAGATTTCACAAGCTGACCAGATTAAAGGTGCTTCTAACGCAACAAGAAGTTGCATTGACTTTCGCACTTGAAACCTTCACGCCCCTGGTAGCTAGTGCGGCGTCTGAGATTCAAACACTTTTAAACACAAACCTCCCACAATACCACAATATTTTGGGGAGATGATTCATCATATTTTTAATGAATTGCAACACAAGGCCTGGCTCATTTTTTTAAACATGTGTGTTCTGGCCTGGTGACTTCGTTTCAGACTATATTTGGTGTGATGCCTGCATTCATTCATTCTATCTTTTCCAGCGTCTTTGGCGGTCTACTACGCAATGACTGCTCCTCTTGTGGTAATGCGCAGGTCAGGCCGGCTGCAACTGCTCTGTGACCGGATGCATGAATGCTTCGGTACACTGCCTCTTGAGATGCTCAGTGTGGTGTGTGGATTATTGTTTTGTTTTGCTTACTTTACTTGCGTTCAACCTGTCTTTTTGTGCCGCCGCTGTGACTTTATGTGGGCATTGGAGTTATGTCTCACTGCTAGGAATGGGATTTCTGGTCTCACTGTTAGAAATGGGATTTCTGGTTGGCTAAGGCTTGCACCACAGCCAGGAAGAAACCACCACTCTAGTCAGGACAAGGGAATTACACGCTGAAGATAACCCCTGCTCACCCCCTTGGTAGCTTGACACGAGCAGTCAGGCTTATCCCAGAGGCCATGTGTAAAGCGTTTGTGCAACACACACACACACAGCAGCAACACACTAGGCACACCACAAAAGAATCTCCACACAAGGCTATATACAAATAGCCTTTCTATTCTTATAAAAACATTAGAAACATAGTCACACATTTACACTGTGCTAACTGGCACTAGGCAATATTCACATGGGAATATGTACAGGACCACCCCAATCGGGCCCTGGTCAGAACACTCAGAACAGGTAAGTAAATGCAAAACACAACCAGTAACTACTGGTACCATAATTACGTAAGCATTATTACATTAGCAATAGACCCGTTCCTGAAATATCATAACATGACATTCGGCAATAATTCACATTAGGCCCAAACCTCATTAGAATAAACACATTACGCATTAGGCCTCCCCAGCATAAACACATTATCCAATAACCTTATAACCATAAACATCATCAGAGGCCTAAATTAGGGTGCATAAATCATATCACCTAAATCACATTATGCATCAACCTATTTAGGCCCAAACCTTATTAGCATAAACCCATTACGCAGTAATCATGGGGCATGAATCACATGAGGCATCACAATATTAGAGGCATAAATCAGAGTAGGGCCTTGCACCCTACCAACCTTCAATTGACTCCCACGCCAACTGGCTGTCTCTAGGGCTCCAATGCCCTATGTTCAGCAAAGTCAGGGCTCAGCTGCCAATGCAGCAATAATGAAAAGTGCGCAATGCACAGGCCTAAACGTTGCAGCTTCCGCCAATTGTGGTGCAGCTTTGTAGCCAAAGAGATGGGCGCTGACACTCACTGTGCCCTCTGTCCCCCACTGGGACTCTAAAAGACAAATATGCCAAACACTTTGCAGCTGCCCTCTGTCAGACAGGGCAGCTGGACACAAGGTAAGAGGGGGCCTGGCACAACGGTGCCCTCGGGGCATCCACAGGGGCTCCGTGAGCCAAGAACTGTCCCCATCATTGCAGCTATGGCACTGGCACTACACATGCCATCTGAGCCCCACTCCGGGACTCTTAGAAAATGGATGAGCCCCCCTCAATGCAGCTGCCCTCTAGCAGGTGGGGCAGCTGTATACAAATAGCCATATGTTATGTTAGTGGCTTTAATATAGCGCATGACTCACCCGGGGGCATCTCAGTGCTTACCAGAGAGGTTGCTGCGGTCGGAGGATACCGGGTAGATGTTGTTGTGTCTAGACCTTTCAGAACAGCCAAGTTTTTAGTTGTTTCCTAAAGGACCGATAGGAGGTAGATTTTCGCAACGTCACAGGAAGTGAGTTCCAGTATTTAGGTGCCAAAAAACGAGAAAGCTCTGCCGCCTGTGCGGGTTAGCCGAATCCGGGGAGTATTCATTAGGGCTAAGGTGTTTGATCTCAGATTACATTCACTCGAATGTTTAAAGAGTTTGTCCCTGAGATAGGATGGGCCCTCACCTCTAAGAGCTTTGAAGGAAAGGCAGCAGATTTTAAACAAGGAGCGTTTTTGAATCGTCAGCCAGTGTAGTTGTCTGAGCAAAGGGAGGGATGGAGTTCCAGGGGGACAGTTCAGTACCATTCTGTCCGCGGTGTTCTGTATCACTTGTAACTTTGACAGAGTAGTGACTCCTAACTCTGCCAACAGGGCGTTGTCATAATCAAGCCTACTTCCTATCATAGCCTGCACTACCGTTCTGCAGTGCTCTAGTGGTAGGAATGGAATAATTCTACGCAGTAGACGCATATTGTAATAGCATGATCCAGCGATGTTTTTCACATTGTCCTTCATGTGAAGCTTGACATCCAATTGAATTCCCAGGCTTTTTACTGAGGTAGATGGCTTTGGTGCCTCATCCAATCGGGGGGGCCACCAATCTGGGGTCCAAAAGTGAGTGGACTTCCCTAAGAGCATTAGCTCTGTCTTTCCTGGGGTAAGCTGTAAACACTGGTCTCTCATCCAATTTGCGATATATCGTCCATAATGCGCTGTTTCTCATCAATGATGTTATTACCTATTGGGAACAGCAGCTGCGTATCATCGGTGTACGAAAGAATCTCGAAGCCGAAGGATTGGATAAGCTTAGCCAGGGGAGCCAGATAAATATTAAAGAGGGTGGGGCTAAGACAAGAGCCCTGTGGCACTCCCATATCCAACAGGAATTTGTTTTTGGAGACAAAAGGACCGAGAGTAATGGTTTGCCATCTGTCCCTAAGAAGTTTCTCAGCCACTGTAAGGCAGTGCCTCCGATGACGCACTCACTTAGTCTCTTCGCTAGCTTCTAATGAGATATCGTATCAAAAGCCACAGAGAGATCTAAGAGGATAAGGATTGAAGAGCCTCCGGCATCGAGGATGCGTCTCAATGAATCAGTGACTGCCAGCGTTGCTGTTTCTGTGCTGAACCCGGGACGAAAGCCTGACTGGGAAGGGGCAAGCATGTCATTAGCTTCCAAGTACTGACTAAGTTGGGAGTTTATTTTAGATTCCACTAGTTTCCCCAGTAAGGGTAGTAGGGATATTGGCCTATAGTTACTTAGCTCCTGGGGGTCTGCTGATAGCTTCTTCAGAATAGGCAGCACAGAGGCCTCTTTCCAGGCCCTCGGGATGAGACATGTCTCGATTGAGGCATTGAAAATTTGTTTGACCATTGGGGCGCATATAGAAGACACTAGAGCCAACGTGCTAGGTGGGCACGGATCCTGTGGAGACCCGGATTTAGCTGTTAGTAGCAGCTTACTTGTATCCACCAGCGAGATAAGATTAAATTTATTTAGCACAGCTCTAGTTGGTATGGGGGGATTTTCTGATTTATTATTTGAATGGGTCTTATTAATATCCGTGACTGGAAAGTGTGCTTAGATTTTCGCAATTTTGTTATGGAAGTAGTATGCAATGGAATCACATTATTCCTGAGATTCTGGTGGTGATTGTTTGCATACTAAAGGGGAGGAGAAGTAGTCTTTGACGATGTCAAACAGAGCTTTGGTCGAGTTTTTTGACTTTCCAATTTGAATTTGTATATAGGAACATTGAGCATTTTTTATTTCGTAATGGTAGTGGGATAGCGCTATTTTATATGTTTTCCTATCTTCCTATAATTTTTTCTTCCTCCACTTCCTCTCCAGTACTTTACATGTGGCTTTTAAAGATTTAAGTTCATCTGAGTACCAGGGAGCTGAGGGTACCCTTGAGGACATGTTCGCCTTTTTTGGGGGGATCACTGTATCCAGTGTTTCCGTTAAGGCTAAGTTAAAACTGGCTAGCATGGCTGATGGATCTTGATCCGTTAACTCAACTTTTATGGAACGTTCGATGAATGGCTTGTTAAAGTTGTCCATAGTCAACTTGTGCCAAGGTCTTTTATATTTCCCATTTTTATATGAGGGATTTACCCTATATTTTGGCCCTGATTGGAGACATATAGGGAGGCACGGGCACCCATGGGGCCTCTAGGCCTCCATGGGGGCCCTAGGAACGGCCCGTTCTCTGGCGGGCCTGCTCAGAACACCCCCGGCACCGGCAAACCTAAGGCGGCTGCCCAACTCACAGGGTCTGCAGGCTTTGCCTCGGTCTGCATCTGGGACTCGGTGGCGGCTGTGGCAGCATGCAAGGCTCTTTCTCGCTGTCGGACCAGCAACACTTCTCACAGTCTCCTCGCTCTTTTCCTCAGCAGCATGCAGAGTTCCCTCCAGGTCATGGGAGCCTTGCTTCACTCTGCCACAGGCGATGCTTCTTCCTGCCCAGTCGCGCTGCGATTGCAGCCGTGGCCACTTCCTCTCGTGGCCCCGCCCAGCGTCAGGCAAGGCCGCCTGGCTTCGTGGTCGGGCCGGAGGAGACTTCTTCTCGGGCTGGGCAGTGGCAGTGAAACGCAGGGTGGTCTGCCGCTTCAATTAAAGATAATGGCGGGGTGGGCACCTGCCAAAAGACACCATGTTGTGGGGGGAACACCCGCCATTCAAAATACCCGTAAAGTGGGGTAGGCTCCCGCTCGTAGGATGCACAAATGCGAGTGGGCACCCGCTAATCACAGCGACAATGCGGGGGAGTCCCCACGACGGGGGTTTCCTCCAAAAGGGCTGCAGCTCAGAACTGCACAGCCCACGCTCTTCCTCTTAGAGGATTAAAAGAAAGCACTCATGGTGCGCTACAAGCATGAGTCCTTCATCAAAAAGAAGCATAAGTCCTAGCAAAAGGTTCTTCTAGGTCCAGGGGGCACAGCTGGGCCCCGGGAGACCAGCAAACAGGGCCCTCCAGCAGGGAGGTAAGCCCCCATAGCGGTTCCTACTGAGCCCCAGCAGCAGCATGTGGAAATTAGAGAAATTGATGTACATAAACAGCGTTCATTTCCCCTTTTTCCCACTCCTCTCCCTGTAAGCACCATGAATACCGTGAAATATTGACCGCATCACTCTGCCAGTGAAAGCCCGCACCCATATGTACATGACAGCCATTTTAGGCACCCTGGCCTTTTTCCTGCTCATTAGAATCACCGGCTTCCCTTCTGCGCGTATCTGAACCCCCCTCCCTCTCTCACATGCATGGATTATGAAACCCTCTCCCTCTGCGCGACCCTGCCCTGAAAGGCAACCCTCTTGCTTGACCCACGCAAACCCCCCATTCCCTCCTGAAGAGGCATCCTTTGCCTTAGCTGACATAGCCCTCCCCAGCTGCACCTGACTGCCCCCGCTCTCTCACACATAAGTCATAAGATCTCTCTCTCTCTCTGTGCGACTCTGTCCCTATGTCCACCCTGGTCCCCCCTCCCCTCTCCCTCACACGGGCAAGTCATAAACCTTCTTCTTCTGCAAAACCCTGTCCTTGGGAGTCACGGCCGCGCCTGACCAGCACCTCCTTTCCTTTCATGAATAACCCCTCTGTTAGTAAACCCTCCCTCCGCGATTGACTGTCCACACATGTCTGAGGTCATCGCCTAAGCCAGGAGATACTGTTTACTGCTTATTGTATGGAATCACTCCTCTTCAAAGGACCCACTATTGATCCTGGCCACCCCACCCCCTGGGCTATGATCAGGCGCACACATCCTAAAAGTTGGCGGAACACTCAGCTGCGTGATTACCCTCCCCTCTTATCAGCAGGTCAAGGGTCCCTATTGTGAATATATGTGGGGTAGGATTGACACGAGGATTATGGGGATGTCTTTTCCGTGTTGCACAATGTCATGATTGTAATGCTAAGTGTTCTGTAAGGTATAAAAGACGATCTCTCAGCTCACTTGTTAGAGCACCTCCCGAAAGACACTGTGTTTCGTGTCCGAAATGACAGGCTCTCCTCATGAGAAATAAATCCTGTTCTTGTGACTCCAGCTTCCAGCGCCCGTCTCTTTATTTTGGTAACTATTCAGAATGGGAACTAAGAGGCGACTTGCGCCAGCCATCCGGGCATCGATACTAGTATGGACTAACATTTTACAATTGGCGTCCCAACGCGGGGTCCATCAGTGACATGAGGTCCAGTAAGAGAGATCCAGACGATGAGGTGAATATCTAAATGATCGGAGTATACCTGCCTTGAGAGGGCCCTCGTCCGGCTGCCGATTGAATGAACTTCACCGATTCTGAACGGACCTCTCTCGAGTGACCTACTGTCCTGACTGGAATCCCACAGGAATGCTGCATAGAGTAAGAGAAAGATCGGGCGCTGGAAGGGGAAGACGAAGAACTATCCGCATGGTCCGGTCCGGGTAAGATTAAGTAGGGTGTTTTTACGCCTGATTGGTAGGGTGGTTCTATCCACCTGATTGATTGATTGATTGTATTGGAATCGGTATTTGTATACTGATATTGTTGTTATTGGTTCATTTAGCTTTGGATGCTACTTGAAATATTGGTTCTCTTCTTGAGAACGAGACATTCTCTGTTTGCAAACGGCGGTGAATAGGAACGTTCGCCCCTCTTTGCAGATAGAGAAGGGTAGGTAATGCAGACTTTTGTCCCCGTTGTAATCCGTCATGCCTACTTTTCTCCCCACTGATTGTTTGGAATCGATTAATAATCGATTGTTGCTCTTTGAGATCTTCCCTGTCTACAAACAGAGACGAATAGAAATATTCTGTCTTCCTTTATGGATAGCGAAGGGCAGGTAATGCAGACGTTTGTCCCCGTTGTAATCCGTCATGCCTGTTTTTCTCCCCACTGATTGATTGGTTGCCTGGACGTTGTTGTTCCAGGAATTGTTTCGTTTGAGGTATTTTCTATTTGCAAACAACGTGGAATAGAAATATTCTGTCTAGTCTTTGCAAGTAGTAAAGGGTAGGTTATGCCCCTTTGTGAATTCGTCAGTCCTACCCACTCCCCACTGATTGTTCATTTGGGGGGTAGCTCGCATGGTCCGTCCAGGAGGCTACCCTTATGGAGGACATATGCTCCCCACTCATGGGCCATTTAGTGGAAGTAGACCATCTGGTCCGTCCAGGAGGCTACCCTAGTAAGTGGAAGTACATCGTTTGGTCGGACTCACATTTTACAAGCATGCCCCCCACTCAGGAACAGCACTCCTTCATGGGGTCACAGCCCCTACGTTTATACCACCATTCTCTTTGTTCTGCAGAGCACAGGGCTTGTGGAACTAGCAGAAACTGGCTCCTCTTCCCTATTGTTAGTGGGGGCTTGTCATCAGACACACCACATGAGGGCGGAGCCAGCAATTACTTGGGCAGGCATCATCCTATTCAGGGACCAGGGACTTCTCCTCCAACTGCTCAAAATGTAGATGTCCCATTCAGCCTTGCGCTGACTCACCCTGCCCCCCCTGGAGCCACACACACCTCACCAGCCCCTGTCACTCAAAAGCCAGACATGCAATTCACATCAGACAGGCAGACACATAGCACACAGCAATGTCAACTTTTAAAAGTGGCATTGCTAAAATAGTTATAGTAAATCTGTGGGCACCATTGATAAGCATTTATTATCACTATTCCAAATATACCAAAATGACCACGCTGAGCCTCTCATAGCAGGTATTACCACTGATACACTTATTAGGGAGGGCAACCGCACAGTGGTGAGAAATCAAAAAATTCTGTTTGCCACTACCAGGACATGTCACACGCTTAAGGTACATGTCCTATCTTTTACCTACAATGCACCATGCTCATAGGGCTAGCTAGGGCCTCCATTGGGGTGACTGACAAGTAGTAAAAGCGGGGTCATACACATGGCACACACTTTAGGTGCCATGTCACAGCAGCAGTGACACTGCGCACACAGGCCCTGCAATAGCAGAGGCCTGAAATAGGTTTGAAAGGCTACTTTGGTGGGTGGCGCAATCAACGCTGCAAGCCCACCAGTAGCATTTAATTTACCAGCCCTGGGTATATGAGATACCACTTTACAAGGGACTGACAGGTAAATTAAATAGGCCAAACAGGTGTAGACCAATCTTACCACCTTTATCACGAGAACACACGCACTTAACACTGGAAAGCAGTGTTAAAGTGCCCAGAAGTCTAAAACCACCAACACCATGTCAGAAAAAAGGCTAGGAGAATGGCAAAAAGTCTAGGGATGACCCTGCAAAAAGGGCCAAGTCCAACACTCACCAACACCTCATGTCCAGTTTCGGATTATGGCCTGCTAATGGGCCCACTGGTGGCTCACAAGCAGGATTGTAATGGGATTGGCTTGATGGCACGTGCTGCTGCACTTGGCATGTTGGCACAATGGGATATCTGTGAGGCTTCACAGAATCTCCAACTACAGAGCTACATTGAATATCACGCAAGTTATCCATCAATGTTAATGGAGGCACCCGACTATGAAGAACATTCTTGTTCATCCAGCTTACTAAATTATATGGCATTTCAATTTGAGAATCGCAATTCCAAGGGTGCCAGGGTGTCCAAAGGACACCTGTTGCACCCCTAGAATGTGCCTGTAAGTACATGTGGCGCACACACATGCCCTAAGGGCATGTCTGTGCGCCACATGGCACTTTGAATTTTAATAAAAAATGCATTTTGACAGGAAATCACAAAATACCATCTACTTGGAGTAGGTGGTATTTTGCGATTCCTTAAGCCAAAATAGCAATTTATAAGGCACACCTACATAGCATTTAAGGAATCGCAAAATTGCGAACCCTTAAATGCTTGAGCAAAATAAGGAATCACAATTTTTGCGATTCCTTATTTTGCTATGTTGCACCTACATACCAAAACCCCGTTTGCGATTTGCAAACGCCGGAATTCTGTGAATTCCGGCGTTTGCGAATCGCAAACGCCTTCCTACATATGCCCCTTAGTTTTTTCATTTTTGCACAAATTTCCATTTCTCCCTTTCTAAATGTAATGGACAGACCGATTTGATCTCTTCTCAGGCTTTTTGAACTTTGCTTTCTTGTATGATCTACATACAATGGCCATATCAGGGGGAGGGTGTAGTAAGGTTATAGGTCCATTGTCGACAACTGCTAAATTAGCATGAGTTTCGCTGCCATGAACATGCTTTTGCGCACAACACTGCAAGGATCTATTTCGCAATACTTATTTGTGCCTCTTTTACACATGAGAACTGTCTGCTTTGCAGGTTTAGTCTGCACATGATGTTCAAGTTTGAACAGCAATGCCCCTTGTTATTCTGTTCTGTTCTGATCGGTCCCTCACACCTAGACATAACAAGCTTCACACAGCTGCACCTCTGGAAATCGTGTACTTTAATATTTCAAGCACAAGCTGTTTTCACACACACACACAGATACCTTTCCAGAGAGAAGACCCGTGTTTGTCCTGCGATCTGAACATTGCATCTAGGCCGTGAGACTGACAAAGCCCAGACGTCTTCTGTTTTATAATAAACTATCTCTTGTCACGGGGAGGGTCGTTGGGTCGTTTTGTCCTTTTCCATTGTTTTTCTCTAACATGACATCCCCGTTTGTATTCTATGGAGTTGTAACAATGCTGACTATATTGTGTTTATCCATTCTGCTGCTAGTATTGGCTTGTGTACTGCACCATAGAGCGCGTTAGTTGAAATAAACATTTTAAACTATACTGTGTCTCTGATTACTGGCATTGTGGACATGTATGAGTGGGTAATTTAAAGAGTGTCTGGCTCCAGTGATTCCCAAGATAGGGTCAAGTCAAGTCAAGTCATTGAATTTATATAGCGCGCTACATACCCAGAGGGTCTCAAGGCGCTTGAAGAGGGGTGGGGAATTACTTGTCGAATATCCACGTTTTAAGTTGCTTTCTGAAAGCAGGGTGGTTCTGAGTAAGGCGAAGGTGAGTGGGAAGTGAGTTCCAGGTTTTAGCTGCCAGGTAGGAGAAGGATCTACCTCCCATGGTGGTTTTGTTGATGCGAGGTACAGTGGCAAGGGCTTGGTTAGAGGATCGTAGCTGGCGGGAGGGGGTGTAGAAGGACAGTCGCGTGTTAAGGCATTCGGGTCCGATTTCGTAGAGTGCTTTGTGTGCGTGGGTTAGGAGCCGGAAAGTAATTCTCTTATTGACGGGGAGCCAGTGGAGGTTTTTCAGGTGACCAGAGATGTGTTCTTTACGCGGGATGTCTAATATGAGCCTGGCTGAAGCGTTCTGGATACGTTGGAGTTTTTTCTGGAGTTTTGCGGTGGTGCCGGCGTAAAGTGTGTTTCCGTAGTCCAGGCGGCTCGTGACCAGTGCGTGGGTGACCGTTTTTCTAGTTTCGGTGGGGATCCAGCGAAATGTTTTTTTGAGCATGCAAAGAATGTTGAAGCAAGATGAAGAAACGGCGTTGACTTGTCTGTTCATCGAGAGTGAGGAATCCAGAATGACGCCCAGGTTCCGTGCGTGGTCCGTCGGGGTGGGTGCTTTTCCAAGGGCCTCTGGCCACCAAGAGTCATCCCAGGTGGAGGGGGAGGTGCCTAGGATGAGGACTTCTGTTTTGTCTGAGTTCAGTTGTAGACGGCTGTGCTTCATCCATTCAGCCACTTCTTTCATTCCTTCATGCAGGTTGGTTTTGGCGGTGTTAGGGTCTCTGGTGAGTGATAGGATTAGTTGGGTGTCGTCGGCGTAGGAGATGATGTTGAGGTTGTGTTGGCGTGCGATGACCGCTAGGGGGCTCATGTATACGTTAAAGAGGGTGGGGCTGAGTGAAGATCCTTGTGGTACGCCGCAGATGACTTCAGTGGCTTCTGATTTGAATGGTGGAAGACGGACTCTCTGGGTTCTTCCGGTGAGGAACGAGGTGATCCAGTCCAATGCTTTTCCTTGGATTCCGACGTTTCTGAGGCGTTGTAAAAGGGTGCTATGACAGACCGTGTTGAAGGCTGCGGAAAGGTCGAGGAGGATGAGGGCGACTGTGTCTCCATTGTCCAGTAGAGTTCGGATGTCGTCTGTTGCTGCGATGAGGGCGGTTTCAGTGCTGTGTTTGGCTCGGAAGCCGGATTGTGAGGAGTCGAGGGATTTGTTGGTTTCGAGGAATGCAGCGAGCTGGATGTTGACCGCTTTCTAGATGACTTTGGCCGGGAATGGAAGGAGTGAGATAGGGCGGTAGTTTTTGAGTTCGGTGGGGTCAGCTGTGGGTTTCTTCAGGAGGGCGCTGAGTTCGGCATGTTTCCAGCTTTCCGGGAAGGATGCGGAGTTGAGGGAGCAGTTGATGACGTCTCGAAGGTGCGGTGCTATAATGGAGTCTGCTTTGTTAAAGATGTGGTGAGGGCAAGGGTCTGTGGGGGATCCTGAATGGATAGAGTTCATCAGACGAATGGTGTCCTCAGTGGAGATTGGCTTCCAGTCATTGAGGATGTTCAGGGAGGGTGGGGGTCCTGCAGGGGGTTGGGTGGGTTGGTCTTCGGGTCGGTTGTCGAAGCTGTTGTGGATGTCTGCAATTTTGTTGTGGAGGAATGAGGCTAGGGAGTCGCAGAGGGCTTGAGAGGGGGTGATGTCGTTGGAGTTGGCCGAGGGGTTAGTAAATTCCTTGACGATGTTGAATAGTTCCTTGCTGTTGTGGGCATTGTTATCTAGTCGGTCCTTGAAAGCGGCTTTCTTGGCATTCCGGATCAGTTGGTGGTGTATGCGGGTGGTGTTTTTGAAGGTGTCCTTGGTGCTGGTGGTTGGGTCTTTTTTCCAGGCCTTCTCAAGGGAGCGACAAAGTTTCTTGGATTTCTTAAGATCGTCGTTGAACCAGGAGGCCTTCTTGCTGCCTAGTTTGATTTGTCGTTTTTTCAGTGGTGCTAGGATGTCGGCGCTGTTGGATAACCATTGGGTGAGGTTGGTGGCTGCTTGGTCTGGGTTAGAGGAGTGGGCTGGGGGGTTTTGAAGAAGCGATGAGGAGATCTGGTCGATGGAGATTTTGTTCCAGTTTCTTTGCAGAGTGGGTTGGGGGTGGTTGTTGGAGGTGGGCTTGTTGTAGGTAAAGTGAACGCAGCTGTGGTCAGTCCAAAGGAGAGCTGTGGTGTGGCTGAAGGAAACATGTTTGCTGGAGGGGAAGATAGGGTCGAGTGTGTGACCTGCGATGTGGGTGGGGGTAGTGACAAGTTGTTTAAGTCCGAGGTTGGTGAGGTTGTCCAAAAGGGTGGTGGTGTTGCTGTCGTTGCTTTTTTCAAGATGAAAATTGAGGTCTCCCAATAGAATGTAGTCCTTGGAGGGGAGTGTGTGTGGGGTAATAAAGTCAGTGATGTCTTCACTGAATTGTGCTCGGGGTCCTGGAGGCCTGTAGAGAAGGGTGCCTCTGAGTGTGGTCTTGGGGTCGGTGTGGATTTGGAAGTGAAGGTGTTCAGAGTTGGCGAGATTGACGTCTGAGCTGGTTGAGATACGGATGGATTTCTTATGGACGATAGCGATGCCTCCTCCTGTTCTGGCCGGTACGGTCCTTCCGGATGATCTTGTATACTTCTGGGATGGCAATAGTGATGTCTGGGGCTGAGGAGGCGTTCATCCATGTTTCAGTTAGGAAGGCGACGTCCGGAGAGATGGTGTCTAGAAGATTCCAGAGGTCAATGGCGTGTCTGTGGACCGAGCAGGTGTTGAGCAGGATGCATTGTAGGTGGTTGGGGTCGGATACCTGTTGTGTGTTCGTAGATGAGGAGTTGGTCTTGGTGCCGTCGAACTTGCAGGAGTTGCAGGAAAAGGGTCCATGGGTGTGTCCGGGGGCGGCTTGGACGCAGTTGGGGGAGCGGCCGGGGTTAAGTGCTAGGAGGGTGGAGGCATCGTACGTAGTGCGGGAGGGGTGGACATTACGAGGACCAGGGGCTCTGGCGCTGGGCGAGGTCCAGGCGCGGACGGGCGTAGACGGGCTTACCTTTGGCGCACCTTCGGCGCGGATTGGGCGCGAACGCTGCGCGTGTACGCTGCGCGCATGGGCTACTGTCATATATGGATGGTCGGAAGGGGGAGGGGCGAGGGCTGTTCAGCTGGGAGGCGGGGCGGGCTCACGAGGACGCAGACCTCGGACAACAACAAAATAAACAAAATGGCAACGGGGGGAGGGCAGAGCACAGCGCCGGGGGTAAACGCGCACTTAAGTAAAATTAATAGCAGCAGAAGCGAGGCGAAGCAGCGCCCGGTGCCCTACAGTGAAAACAAGCTTTACAATGCAATGCTATGTAATCAAAAGCGAGGCGAAGCAGCGCCCGGTGCCCTACAGTGAAAACAAGCTTTACAATGCAATGCTATGTAATCAAAAGCGAGGCGAAGCTGCGCCCGGAGCCCTACAGTGAAAACAAGCTTTACAATGCAATGCTATGTAATCAAAAGCGAGGCGAAGCAGCGGCCAGAGCCCTACAGTGAAAACAAGCTTTACAATGCAATGCTATGTAATCAAAAGCGAGGCGAAGCAGCGCCCAGAGCCCTACAGTGAAAACAAGCTTTACAATGCAATGCTATGTAATCAAAAGCGAGGCGAAGCAGTGCCCAGAGCCCTACAGTGAAAACAAGCTTTACAATGCAGTGCAATTTAATCAAAAGAGAGGCGAAGCAGTGCCCAGTGCACTACGATAAGGACAAACTTTTAGCTGAGTTCTACAGAAATGCAGCACAACGATACCAGGACTCGCCAGGGAGGCTGGGGAGCGACCTCTCAGCAAGCAGCACTGAGGGGATTACAGCGCTTCCAGGTACGGGAGCGCTGTAAATACAAAGTGGGAGGGCTGTTCAGCTGGGAGGCGGGGCGGGCTCACGAGGACGCAGACCTCGGACAACAACAAAATAAACAAAATGGCAGCGGGGGGGAGGGCAGAGCACAGCGCCGGGGTGTTCTGGGTTGTCTAATCATTGGCAGCTCCGCTGTAGATGGAGAACAAATGAGACACTATAGCTGGGTGGTAAGGGATTTTGGGTACGGATGTGGTAGGTTGGTACACCACCTATTCACTGAGGTCCTGTTTTCCTGTGCATAGTTCTGTGTATGTGCAGAATCCCGCAACACTCTGTAGTGTATGTCACTGCACTATAAACCACTCTACAAGGCACCACTTTATTTAAATCCACTTCACTCTACTACACTGCACTCTATGTCAATGCACTCTATGCCGCTTTACTGTATTCTGCTCCACTATACTCTACTCGGCACCATTCTACTCTAAGTCACTCCAATCTACACCCTGCACCAGGGGCGGTGGGTGAGATTTTAAAGTGGTGGGGCGGAAAGTGATCTGCACACTGCACTGTACTGAGCGAGCTCAGCGAGCGAGCCCGAACCCCAAAAGGGGGGTTTAGGGGTGTTACCCCCCCCCCCATGAAAATTTTGAAAAAAAAGAAGAAAAATCGTGCATTTTCAAGCAAATTTGAGAAAGCAGGAAGGTTAATAAAGCAATATTGAAAGTGCAGTTATAACATTAATAGATGGCATAAGATAGGTAGCTGCTTATTCAGTATAACCACAGAGCTTCATACATTCCGTCCTATTATGCTCAGGTGCTGAATTCAGACTATAAAAGAAATGTGTCTGGTTCGCTTGCCCCACGTTAGAGGTAGCATAGCCTGGCATTTCCATATACTGTTCTGTCGTGAAAACTGGCCTCAGAGCAGTCAGAGGCAGGACACTGCATGAAGTTGTCATCCACACACTAGCTACAGGCAAACACCTGGACCCACCCTCCACCAGTTTCAACCAACAGCCGAAAATGAAGCTCTCGCACCACAGAAATCACCCACTGGTGAGAAGCATACCTTGATTCGCGAATCATGCAACGCAGCAGGTGCCTGCACACCTCAGTCAGCAGATGTGCATCTGACAAAGCTGCTGCTGCGCAGAGGCTAAGAGAGTGATAATCAAAGGCAGGAGAAAAAAAATGCTGTTGGCCCCCTAGAAACTACCTCCGCCGACCCCCTTCATTTTGACGGTATGAGAGAGAGACTCTAGTGCCTGGGAAATATTGTAAAGGTAAAAATCTGTGGTTAGAAGTATTTATCAGGAAAAGGGGCATATGGTTCCTGAATAGGTGTATGTGATTTGGGCCTCGATGTGAGTGATGCTGGAGTAATCGTTTTATTTGAATACTGCAAAGAAAGAGGACGAAACACTGAATAGTGAGGATGCCCACTCCAAGCAGCACCACCTGAGAAAGCGGTTGTTGCTTTTGATTGGCTGTGGAGGGTCTAGCACAAAGTGCAGGCGGTATAGTTTAATCACTCAAGGATGACTAACAAAATCACATAATTATTATAAATGAAAAGAAAAACTAATTCAAAAAGTAAAGTATTGGGCCACCAGCCTTGACACTGAAGTACACCTTTTATTGGGCAGACATGTGCTTGTCAGTAGTCAAAATGCAGTCACCCACCATGCAAGAGAACTAGTAGAGGAGGTGAGTAGACCCACTGCCTGCGGCTGCGGTGGAAGGAAGCAAAATGTGAAAGCCAGTTCAACTGACAAAGAGCAGAAGAGGGCTGATCCAAAGCCCTCTGTGCATGTACGTATGCATTAAAAAACATAGATTTATGATTTGTTTTATTACAAAGGAAGGTGAGATGTTCTAAGCTACCCTTAGGCCAGGCTAACGAAGATAACACAATAAGCATTAAACTCTGGTAAGGGTGTCTATAGCCCAAGGCAAGTGAATATAGCAGAAAAAGAAGATCATAGGCGCTTTCAGAAAGTCACATGACTGGACATCACCTAAAGATGTTCCAATACTTGGGGCCCGCCCAATGCACCTCAATCCTTTGCAATCACAATGGTGACTCCTAAAGAGACGATCTCAAATAAAAAGTTGAATGTTCCAATAGGGGGTTCACCCCAGTCTACATGGTGAGAGGCAGGAGAAGCACTCTTTAGAAAAAGGGCGCCACATTTGAAAAATCCTGTGTGGCAGAGAGCCTTGAAGAAAAGGTCTTGGTGCACAAGGAGCCAGGGCAGAGCTCTTAGAGTAGCAGTGACAGGACCAACATTTCTCAATAAAGAAGCAAGCTGCACCTTGTAATTCAGAAAATGCTGAAACTTACCAAGAGTCTAATATGTTATTAACAGGCACACAGCAGTGCACTAATACAGCCATGAGAAGATACAATTAGGCACAATGGCAGTGTAATCTTCTTTCAGCAGGAAGAGTGAGCTTTTCTAACATGGGACTGAGTGCCAGTTCTGCCACTCTGGCATGTTGCTGGTGAGTTGAAGGCTAGGGGGCCTTTCTTGTAGCTGATTCCTGCACAGTGGAGCTGGTTTGAGACATTTTGCCTGGGGTGACTTTGGCTTCGAGGGCGACAGGCCCTGGTCAGAATAACTGAGTGACTTCAGTGTGGATGTGCGAATGGGGACTTTTCAGTGCTTAATATGTAGAAAGATCATAGTTTCTCTTATGGGCTTGCCTCTGGTGTGGCTGAAGGCGAGGTGGCTTGTTACCAAGGATGCATATGCCTAAATCCACTTCATGCCTCTTCCACTATTCCACACTTCCTGCCTCTTTTTCTCACCCTTACATGTACCTTTTCACTCCTGATTTTTTCCTTGTTACTGTTTCCCTATCTTTCTCTTCCTTAGTCTTGTTTGCTTTTCTGCCTTTCTTTCTCTTGACCGTGGGAAAATTCTGATGATGAAAAAGTAAATGTGGGTGCCCACCACCTCCATCCACTGGCGCAAGTTAAGCACCTGGGGCTGACAAGAGCCGTAGAGGTAACTGAGAGATAGCAAGAGCCTCAAGGAACTGAGTTTGGGGAGCAGCCTAAGGGATTTTAATAAATAAGGCAGCTACTGGGTACCCAAGTATGAGTAAGAGGAAAATTGCAGATGGGGTGAAGAATTGGAGTTCTGGGGTTGCGCAGGAGCTTGAGACACTCAGGGTAAGTAGGGTACCAGTAGAATTGGGAGGTAAACAGGACATTTCTGGAGACTCATGACAATGGTGAACACAATCCTAACAGACGATGGAGGCCAGGATCTTTCAGGTAAGAGTGAGCAAGAGCTACAGGGCCTACGGGTGAGCAGAGATAACAGGTGACTTAAGGGTGACAGCGATTCTAATGTCATTTGAAAGTGAACAGGAGCCTTGGGCACCTCAGGGTGGAACTGCCCTTACTGATCCTGAGGGTAGTTTGGGGGACCAACTGCTGAGGAGTGAAACACTCGGGGTCTGAATGTGAGCAAGCATCCCGGTTCCTGAGGATGAACACAAATCTCCAGACCTATGGGTCAGCATGATCTTTTGGCACTCTGTCGGTCAGTGGAAAATGAGCATCAGCATACCTCTGGATGATGGCGATACGGACATTCATGGATCTCAGGGTAAATAGGGGCTGAGGGACCTAAGGGTGAGCTGAATATTTAGGGGCTTAATGGTGAGATGGAGATTTAAAACCTGAAGCTGAACATCATGTGACCTGTGGATGAGTTTCAGTGTAAAAATGTAATTTTCAATCTTAACCAATGTTACTCCTCTTACGAGCTTTAAAGCACTTAACTTAGTGCAAACGTCTCCTAAAATTGGTCCCCTCATAGACGTAATGTTTGCACAGTCACCATCTGCAAACATGAGCCACTTTTTTGGAGTGCCTGGGCCTATTTGTGGTCCCAATCCGACACTGCTTCTAGGCACTGCGCCCCAAGACAAGATAAAAGCAGCTCTCCTCATTCATGCACAACACCAAACAACTCCCCACACAGGCTCCTAACAAACACAGGACTCTGACAACCACACACTCCCCTAAGATGCAGGATGCCACCTGTCGGAAAATGCGCTTTGGTGGCCCAAATGGGGTTTAAAGCTCTATATAAAAACTACAAAACATTGTCTTTGCAGTTGGCCTGGCAGTTATTACTGACAACATTGAGAGTAGCTCAAAACACCTACCTCCCCTTGCTTCCATTTATAAAAAATAAACATAGACAGGCAAACATTATTTTCTGCATTTATATGTGAAGTTTAGTAACAATTGAAAATTGCGAACCTGTTATATCCTATGTTAATGCTTTTCTTTGCTATTGCTTTTCCTATGTTTGCATCCTAGCATCTAGTTGCTAGGTGATAGTAGAATGTTCTGCTCCTGATCTTCAGTTGAAGACTGGAGCTTGTTGGAGGTGCACTCTGATGGATCTTATGCTGTACTTGAAATACCTGATTAAACTTAATACTTAAGTTTACCTTCTTCTCCTGTTATTCCTTGGATACAACATAAATTGGCGACGAGGTGGTCAAGTCAGCATTACCTACGAACCTACGCCCAAATTTAATTTTTTCAAGATCTCATCAGACTTCAGATGCTCATCTTTGATTTTGAATCCTTGCTTTTCTACAAGTTTCAAGTCTCCCATCAACCTGCTTCAAAAATTGGATTCCTGTAAGATTCAACTACCTTGACTTCATATTAAAGTAAGATACTTCTTATATTATGTGATTTGATAGCACCAGCGCCTGTATTTTATCTGTGCTCTGATTGCACCAGCGACTGCTCATTAATTGTGCCTGCTTTTCCAGCTGTCACTTTCTTCTGGCTTTAAATCTAAATCTTACTATAGCCACGAGAAAATAACTATGACTGTTTATTTACCCTTTGTGATTTGATTGCACCTGCGCCTGCTCTTATCTTCTCACTGTGCCTTGATTGCACCAGCGCCAGTTTCCTTTTCATTATTCACCTTAACCCTCTTAGTTCACTATTTCAGCGGCTGTTATTCTAACTGTGCTCTTGATTGCACCTGCGGCAGACTACATTCAACTGCCAATTTCACTGCCTTTAAATTCAACCCACAAGAGATTTTTTTCACTTCCTCTCTCTGATTCTACCCGGTTTCTCTTGAGAGGCATCTAATATATATATTTTTCATTTCATTTTGTTGTTCTTCAAACTCGTTTATTTAATAATTAATGTATTGGTTGTTCCACCTACTTAGAACTCTCTCCTCGTTCAAATGTAATCGCCATGGCGGTTTGACTTCCTCGAGAGCAACGCGCGCTGCAATTTTCCATCTTCATCGTCCATCGGCAGTCTTCTCAGCTGCATACGTCATCACGACTTGACGTTCTCACGCACGTCCTACAACGCAGCGGCCATTTTGTGGTTGCCTAGCTACCGGCTACACAACATCACCGCAAGTACAACATTCTTTCACGGATATCAGCGCTTTATAACTTTCATTTCTGACAGCGATTTTGACAAGGTATTTAATACTTTTTGAATTCTTTACTTCAAGACTAATTGTCTACAAAAGTGTGTTTCTTCGCTGATACACACAGCCGACTTTTGCCTGTTTACCTTTATGTGTATCTTATACGCCGATACACACAGCTTATACCACGCTGATACACCCAGCTATTACTACGCTGATACACACAGCTAATACCACATCACCATTACAACGTGTATCATTTACGCTGATACACACAGCTTATACCTTATAATTATTCATTTAAGACTGGTTTTCCTACGTGTATCATTTACGCTGATACACACAGCTGGCTACCATTATTTATTCCACAACTAATATCATTCTACGCTGATACACACAGCTTACTTACATATTTATCGCAATATGTATTATTTACAATAATCTTCATTTTACCACAAAATACTTATTGTAACTATATATATATACTGATTTACTTATTTTAATTTTTATTCAGGATGGCCCAACAAACTGCTGTTCTTCCATCTTCATTTCTTCCAGATCCAGGTACTCCAAAGATAAAATGGTCACATTGGTTCAAAGCTTTTAACAGTTACATAATTGCCATTGATGCTGTGAAATTTTCTGCTGCTAGAAAAAATGCTATGTTATATAGTGCCTTGGGTGCTGAGGGTCAAAGAATCTTTGATCATCAACCCTCTGTCATTAGACCTCCCTCAGATGATTGGAATGAGTACACTGAAGCTATTGCTCGTCTTGAAAAATATTTTCAAGATGAACCAAGTGTAATTGTTGAGAGACATAGATTTTATACACGCAAACAAAGGGAATATGAAAAGATTGATATTTTCTTGGCTGAGTTGAGAATCTTGGCTGCAACTTGTGAATTTGAAGGCCCTATTGACCAGTATCTCAGGGATCAAATTGTTGTAAATTGCTTTAATAACAAAGTTCAGGAAAGAATTTTATGTTGTCGTAACCCTTCCTTGCAAGAAACTTTGGAATTAGCTAGAGGCATAGAAAGATCCGCTTTTGCCTCCAAAGAGTTAGGCAACAATAAACCTACACATGTAGATTTAGTAAAATCTACTTCCTCAAGAAATAATTCTCAACGTAGTCAACCTCCAAAACTTGAATGGAAAAAGTCTGATAAGCCTCCCATTTGTTATAGATGTGGATCAAAATTACACCTTGCCAATTCAACTTCCTGTCCAGCACTTAAAAAACAATGTACCAATTGTAAAAAGATTGGTCATTTTGCTACAGTTTGCAAGTTCAAGTCCAAGACAATGTACCTTGAAGTTTCTGATTCTGATAATTTCAATGCATGTGAAGAACAAATTGTAAAAAAAAATTTTGTTATCCGTTGACATGATAGATGATCATGAAGATCCATCTATCTATGATCCAGTATGTGATCTTAAAATTGGTGAGATTCTTGTTAGAGTTACCGTAGACTCAGGATCTCCTATTACTATTATTGCGGATTTCTTGTTTCTTAAACATTGGGATAAAAATTTACTTCTACCTCCCGATATACGTACTGTTGCATTTAATGACAAAGTCATTGATTTAATGGGTTTCTTTAATAACAGTTTAACTTTTGAAGATCGTTCTATTCAGGCAAAAATTTACGTTTAAAAAAAAAGGTTACAATGTCTTGGGTTGGAGAGATCAAGGCAAATTCCCTTTAGTACTAAGACCTGGTACCAGAAATCCCATTTCTTTAGATCGTTCTGTCAATATTAATGCTCTGGTTACTGAAGAACTTACTCTAGAATGTATCATAAAGAAATACAACAATGTTTTCTCTGACAATCTTGGTTCAGTTAAAGGCTACGAACATAAAATTATTTTGAAGCCTGATGCTGTCCCGGTAATTCATAAGGTGAGACATGTCCCTCTAAGCATTATGGAAAGATTGAAGACCCATCTTCAACAACTGACTAAAGAGGGAGTCATTGAAAACATTAACTCTTCGTTGTGGGTTTCTCCAATTGTAGTCGCACTTAAGAAGAACTGTGATGAACTCAGGCTATGTGTAGACCTAAGAGCTCTAAACAAAAATATTCAGGTAGATTGTTTTCCTCTTCCCCGTATTCAAGATATGTTGGCTCAGCTTAGAGGTACAAAGGTTTTCTCTACTATAGACCTACGAGCAGCCTACCACCAGATAGAGCTGTGTGATGAATCTAAAGACTTAACTGCTTTCAACACTCCTTTTGGTTTGTTTAGATATCTGAGGTTACCTTTTGGTCTTGCCTCAGCGGCCTCAGTTTTTCAGAAACTTATGTTTCAGCTATTTGGGGAAGTTCGTGATGTCTTAGCCTACCAAGATGACATTTTGATCTCTACTAACACTGTAGAAGAACATCTTGTCAAACTTGATCAAGTTATTGGTATTTTAAGTGACCATGGCATGACTGTAAAAAAACAGAAATGCAAATTTCTTCTTAGTGAGGTTGAATACCTTGGTCATACTATCTCTCACAAAGGCATCGCTCCAAAACATGATCTTTTACAAGGCATTCGTGATTGTGCTCAACCCGTTAACAAGGATCAATTAAGATCATTTTTAGGTTTGAGTGAATTTTATTCCAGATTTGTACAGAATTTTGCACATGTTAGTGAGCCTTTGAGGTCACTTACCAGGAATAATGTCAAATTTGTGTGGGATGAAGTACACAAAGTAGCTTTTGAGTCCTTAAAAGAATTGATCATACATGCCCCGGCTCTCAAACCGTTTGATGGGAACTCTCTCTCATTCATTACAGTGGATGCTAGTAATACCGGTCTAGGTGCTGTTCTGAGTCAAGCTGATGGTGGGACTGAAAATGTTGTTGCCTTTGCTTCCCGCCAACTCTCCCCTTCTGAAAGAAATTATAGTACCATCGAAAAAGAAGCTTTAGCTTGTGTTTGGGGAGTCAGACATTTTTCCACATATGTTTGGGGCCGTGAGTTTGTACTAATTTCGGATCATAAACCATTGATCTTTATTTGGAATGATAAAGGCTTAAGGAATGCTAGTCCTAGATTGAGTCGTCTTCTTTCAAAACTTTATGATTTTAATTTTGTCATGAGACATATCCCTGGTGGAAAGAACTTCACGGCAGATTTTTTGTCCAGGTGTCCTTCAAGCGAATTGAAGTTTTCTCCTATCCTTGACGATAAAGAAGTAGTAGTTAATCTTTTGGATGGACTAGTTTTAGCAAAGGATGTGGTTTCTGAATCCGATTGGATTAAAGAATCTTTGCAAGATTCTTCTTTTCTTACACTTAAAAAATATATTGCTGAAGGTTGGCCTAGAGAAAATCTTATTGATAAAGATCTTCTTCCTTTTTCCAAGGTTAGGGATGAACTAAGTTTGGAGGGTGATTTCCTTTTGAGAGGTGTCTCCCTCATTCCTCCTGTTTCTATTCGAGACAAGATTATTGAGATTGCTCATAAAGGTCATGGGGGGATCACAAGTACAAAAAAAAGATTGAGACTTCACTATTGGTGGCCAGGGATGGACATTTGTGTGGATACCTTCTTGAATGGCTGTAGTGAGTGTTCTCATGCAGAGAAATCTTTGCGGACTGTTAACAAACCCTTGTGTCCCGTCACTTTCCCTGATAGTCCATGGGAGAAATTAGGTATGGATTTTCTAGGGCCCATTGGTGGTTTAAATCAGGGTTTCAGATTTATACTCACCATTGTAGATTATCACTCCAAATGGGTTTCCTGTGAATTTTTAAAAGAGCCCAATACTCATAATGTCATAAAATGTCTTAGGAGACTTTTCCAGTCCGAAGGAATTCCCAAGTTCTTAGTATCGGACAATGGAGTACAATTTGTATCTTATGAAATGAATAGTTTTTTGAATAATTTTGCCATTAAACACCTTACCACTGCTTTGTACTCCCCACAAGGCAACGGCCTAGTGGAGAGAGCGAATCGTGTCCTGAAGGACGCAGTCCAACTAGCTATTTCTTCTAGCCTTTGTGTTCAGGATGTTGTTTTTGACAGAGTTTGGTCGTATAACAACACACCACACTCAACCACTGGGGTGACACCTTTCCTCTTATTAAGAGGGAGACAATCCTTTAATGAGTTATCCCCTGGTTGGGTTGTTAGCAGAACATCTCAAGGCAAAGATGTTGTTGATCTGGATCTTGTCAAAGATAAGGTTGCCTCTGCTCAGCTCAAGTCCAAAGTCAGATATGATCTGGATAAACATGTAAAAGAGATTTCTTTAAGCGTTGGTGACAAGGTTAGAATCCGAAGACCGTGTAAGGCCAAAGGTTCGAAGTTTTATCCAGAGACATCTATTGTTCAGATCGGCAAACATGCTGTTAAAGTTACTGGTGGTAAGTGGTGGAGTAAAAGGGCTGTTTCAAAAGTGAAGGGCTCAGATGTTGCTTCTGTTGACGTTTCAGATTCAAACTGCATTCCCAATGTTGTTGACCCTAACACTTTGTCTCCATGTAATCTTCCTTCATGTAGTTCCAATGTGTCTGATGGGGCTCTATCATTCCTTGACAATCTTAATATTCATGAGGGAGATTCCTTTCAATCCACTGCTTTGACCAGTTCTGATGATAATAACTTGACTTCTTTAGATAAAAATGAGGTTGCCTCAGGCTCTTCTGAGGTCTCTGGTTCCTGTTCAAAATCTTCCAGAATTAAGTTGACACCGAAATATTTGAATGATTATATCACCTGAAATGTTGTCCAATTGTAAATTGTTGTTTCATATTTTGTTTTCTCTTTATTTTTTCTTTTGTTTTATTGTGGGAAAGGAGGTGTGTTATATCCTATGTTAATGCTTTTCTTTGCTATTGCTTTTCCTATGTTTGCATCCTAGCATCTAGTTGCTAGGTGATAGTAGAATGTTCTGCTCCTGATCTTCAGTTGAAGACTGGAGCTTGTTGGAGGTGCACTCTGATGGATCTTATGCTGTACTTGAAATACCTGATTAAACTTAATACTTAAGTTTACCTTCTTCTCCTGTTATTCCTTGGATACAACAGAACCTTAATATGCTTAATAATTCTGTGTTAATATGTGGAGTTTAGTAAAAACAGAAATTTGTGAACCTTAATATGCGAAGAAGAGAAGCACGTGAGCGCCTTTCCTCCTCTAGGCAGGCCTAAGTATTGAAACCACGTCCTTCTGATGAGTGGACATGCCTCTCAGCAAACACAGCACAAAGTCCATGTGGAGGAAAGGAATGCAGACCTCAAGACATGAGAGGGAATGAAACACCCCATGAAAGCCCCGCTGATGAAAGCCTCCCACCGCCGCCTCTCTGGCAGCACAAACCGATTATTGATGCTATTCTGCAGGTAGCAGCTCGAGCACGGAGTGCGGATCCGATATACTTGCTTCTGGTGCCAAAGGCAAGCCTTGTTTTCTTGCTTGACTTGAAACACAGATTTATTCTGGCCTTGAGAGCCATACAAGGATCGGTGTCGAGAAGCAAACCACAGCAGAGCGCCACGGAGCACATCCGCGGGGGACTGACTGCACGTGGTGACACTCTCTCACTCTCTGGCTTCCGAGAAGAGGCTTCCAAGGCATTGTTGAGGCACACTTGTCAGAAAAGGTCAGGACCCGGTTTACGGACTGGGAGTGAAAAACCACAGAGTGACACGTACTGTACGTACTGCTGAGCCACTTCCGCTGACAAGAGGCACTTGGGGTCCTAGCACAAGCACAACCACCCGACACCCCTCACACACGGGCCCTGCTCACAGAAGTAAAGGCGGTTCCAAACCTAATTACCCGGGAGAAAGGGACGAAAAAGAATCCGCAAGAGTCAGATAAATACTACAGACAAGAAGTGCAGGAACCATAACATAGCCCAGATGTAACATATGGACCATAGTAGCATAGCTATTATATGTAACAAGCATAACAGAAGATTGCCATGAGTTAAAGGAAGGCATTCTAAACAAGATACTCACTAGAAGAGTAGTCGAATCAACTTGTACTGCAGGCGATGAGCAGGCCGCAAAGCAGACAGAGGCTGGCAGGTGATGCGCACACGACCAAAGTCCACAGCACGTCACCATGACGAGGCGAGTCAGCCCAGAACCGGATCATCCTCCTACGTCGTCAGCAGCGCCACAAATGGCCAATCACTGCAGGACTTCATGAAGTCATACACAGTGATTGGCCATTGTGATGTGCGGCTGAGCTACACACTGCGGCATCCAATAATGGATTGCCCTGCCCTGCATGCAGCGCCAGGATTGGCTTGGGGGCACAATGACTGCTCGCCCTGTCGCCCTTGTTAACACCGGGGCTCCCCAGCACTCCCCTGTCACTATTCTACTAATGGGCCATTAGTTGGGGGAACTTTCATGCGCATGCTCGGGCTAGTTTCAGCCCTGAGCAGCACTTGCGCATTAGGTATGTGCCTGCAGTGTCTCGTGCCGGACTCAACTCGTCACTGGACTCAGACTGTCAATCAAACACTCAGACCAGCCCCGCAGCCTGGCCCAGCCCCGCCCCCTGCACAGCGCACTCCCATTTCAGTCGGGTGCTGCCCGGATTCGCCGGCGGAAAATGTGATGTAGTATTTACAAATACTAGTTCAGTGACAATTAATTATACACTTGTTATACACTTGCAGCCGCGGGTCCATGGGCTGGTGGGGCTACGCCCCTACGCCCCAATGGACGCACCGCGGCTGCACTGCACTCTACTTCACTCTCTCTACTCTGCAACACTCTACTCTATGCCACTGCACTCTACCCCATTCCACTTTACTCTGCAGCACTCTACACTGCTCTGTACTACTATATGCTGCACCACTCTACTCCACCCCCTGCACTCTATGCTGCTGTTCTCTACTCTTCTTGACTCTACTTTATGCCACTGCAAGTAATTGTTTCCATTCACTCCTCTCATTTTTGGTGCTACTTTTTGTTTTTGTGTTCAAACTCTCCATATGAGTGCTTGTGTTTTCAGCCCATCTCCAACATCCACATCATTGAGCTTCTATTCTGTTTCACCAACTTCCATGTTACTTCTTTTCCCTTCCTCCTACCCCTATCATGTACTCTACGTCATTGCACCAAGCACCACTACACTCTACTCTACGCCACTGAACTCTTTTGTATGACACTGAACTCTAATGTTATGTTATGTTACGTTATTTTATTTTTATATAGCGCAAATCACCACTGGTCCCTAAGCGCTTCAGATTAAGAGCAAGTCACTAGCGTAGCTGCGAAGGCAAAGCTTAGACAGATCTCAATGTCACTCTAAACAGGTGGGTCTTTAGAAGCTTTCTAAAGAGGAGCAGAGCCAATTCCTTGCGCAGGTTCTCCGGTAGATCATTCCAGATCTGTGGAAGGAGGACTGAGAATGCTCTGCCCCCTTTAGTCTTGAGTTTGTACCTGGAAGAGGCTAGCCTGCAGGCCTCAGATGAACGTAGGGCCCGGCCGGGAATGTACTTTTGCACTCTATCTTTTATGTATTTCGGTGCATCCTCATAAATAGCCTTGTGGGCTATACAAAGGCTCTTAAATTGCACGCGCTGTTCAATAGGCAGCCAGTGCAATTTGTGTAGTAGCGGAGTGGCTCGCGTTCTCCTATGGAGACTAAAAAGAGCCTGGCCACATCATTTTGTACCACTTGCAGTCTCCTCAGGAGCTTCTGTGGGATGCCCAGATAGAGGGCATTCCCGTAGTCCAGCCGAGAGATGACAGTGGCGGAGACAATTGATTGTAATACAGAAGTAGAGAGGAGAGGGACAAGTATCCGTAGTTGCCTAAATAAGCCCATGCAGATGCCTAAAACTGAAGAAACCTGACAGGTCATAGACAGATCCGAGTCAATTTTCAGGCCCAGGCTTTTTACTACTGGCACTGGAATTGTAGCCACTCCTAATTCCGAAGGCCAAAGAGATCACACCAAGGGCTATTTTGAGCTGGAATAATAAGCACCTCGGTTGTATACGGGTTGACCTTCAAAGAATTGGCTGCCATCCAGTTAACAGTAAACCTGAGTAGATTTTTCACTGATTCTTGAACCTGACTGGTGTTGTCAAGTCGGACCAGGAGTTGGGTGTCATCAGCATAATTAAAGACCTGGTAGTCTCTGCGTATGAGAGCCTCCACCAAGGGCTGCAAATAGATATTAAAGAGAAGTGGGGACAATGCAGAGCCCTGGGGGACTCCACAGTTCAGGAAGCCCAAGGTCGACAACTGCTCCCCCATTTGAACTGTCTGAGTGCGATCAGTCAGGAAGGATCTTAGCCACTGAAGTGCTTGCCCCTTTATGCCCAGGTTCGACAGACAGTTCAGCATAATGTTATAGCTGACCGTGTCGAATTCTGCTGACAGATCTAATAAAATCAGAGCTCTCGGGTGTTTGTTATCGGCCCTAATTCTGAATTCATCCAAGACGGGCACCATCACCAACTCTGTGCTATGGTGTGTCCTAAAGCCCACCTGTCTAGAATGTAGCAGATGGTGATCGTCTAAGTATTTAGCAAATGATTTCAAGACGTGTTGTTCCAATATTTTAGCTAGAAAGTGGAGCTGAGAGATGGGCCTGTAGTTTTTTATGGCTGTTGTATCTACCCCTGTTTTTTTCATTAGGGGGGTGACCCTTGCTTCCTTCAGTTTGGTTAGTAGATAGCCCAGGTCTAAAGACTCATTTAGTAATCCCAGGGCCTGTCTTTTCAGACCCGGCAGAGCCATTTGGATAAGCCCCGGGGGACAGAGGTCCATTCTAGAACCTGATTTAATCTGTTTTGCTACTGCAGCCAGGGTGGCTGAGTCAAACTTTGGGGAACTAGCCAACTGGCTGCTAGGGCATGGAGGGCTAGTCTGATCCAAAGAGCTGGAGTTGAATGGGGTTTGTAGTGATTTCTGAAACAATGTCCAAAACTTTTTGGAGGAAGAAATCCTGGAAACTATCGCAGGTCGGGAGAGCGATTGTGTTTTTTTTTCCCCTTTTTGGCTCAGTTCCTTCAGAATGGCAAAAATCTCTTTTTGTTTGTTTCCTGCTGAAATAATCCTTGCTTCGTAAAATGCCGCCTTCTTACCTAGAATAGCTAATTTATATGTAGCAAGGAGGGCATTATAGGTTTTTAATTCTGTTGGATCATAATTAAGTCTCCATCTCCTCTCAGCTTGGCGGAGGAGTTGCTTTTTTCCCCTTAGTGTCTCGTCAAACCATGGGGCCCATTTCCCTTTGTCTCTAACCCTTTCTTTCCGTTCTCGTGCCAGTGAATCAATGGCTTGTTGTAGCCGGGAGAATAGGGCTGCACTTTTATGGTCCAGGTTATCTTCACTCACCACAGTGACAGGAATAGAGTGGAGCCGAGTAACTAAAGAATCTGCCTCAACGTTTTTCCACAGTCTAACCTTCCTCCACAAAGGTGGAGGCCGCAGGAGTGGGCTATCACTAGGGACCCAACATCTTAACAGGGAGTGATCCGACCAGGCCCAGGGACTGACTTCGGTTATCTGTACCCGCGGTTGAGAAGACCAGATTAGGTCTAAAATATGACCTTTATTGTGGGTAGGGCTATTCACCTGTTGCAGCATATCCATAGAGCTCACATTTGACTCAAATAGAGATTCTGCAGGCTCTCTTTGCGTCTTGTCCCAATGATAGTTAAAATCCCCCACTACTAAGAGGTGTTAATATCTGGAACATAGGTCAGTCATAAGCTCCAGAAAACCATCATTGAAATCAGGGGTGGATCTAGGGGGGCAATACACTACCATCAGTATAGGGCAGGAGGATTCCAAGGAAATTTTTATTCCCAAAACGTCTGCACTGTCACAATTTTCCGCAAGTATTTTAGTGACCGTAAGGCTCTTTTTAAAGAAGACCACTACTCCCCCTCCCCTAGAGTCCCCTGGCCTATTGTGCCAAACTACATCAAAGTCCATTGGCAGGGCTGCCACAATATCTGGGGTGGAAGTATCCCCCAACGAGGTTTCTGTGAGTGCCAAAGCGTCAATGTTAACCTCTTGTAGTAGAGTAAATACTTTGAGATGGTGTTTCTGCAAGGAACGAGCATTAAGCACCGCTACCTTTAAACCATTTCCCCTGGCCCCCTCCACCTCAATATTGCTGGCCTTCAGTAGGGATTCAGCTCGCAACTTTGCTTGCACACTTTCTTCTAACACATAGTTACCCGCCTTGAGTGCCCATAATGTCTCTGACGAATAGGTCAGTAACCTGGCAGAGGTTCTGGCCCCTGGTCCCGGCCGGCGCGGCCGGGCTTGCCTTTGGCGCACCCGCTGCGCACATCCGCTGCGTGTCGGCTCCATCAGCTGTTTTTATGGCAGCCGCGGCAGAAACTAGACCGCTACCCAAGATGGCGGCGTGGCCTGTGCCACCGGAAGTAGCATCGCAACCGCAGCCGTCACCCTACACTCCTCCACTCAAACAGCACTTCGAGCTGCGGTGGACCGGTGAGAAGTGACGGGAATGCGGCGGAGGACTAAGGGATGCAGACACGAAGTAGTCAAAACTATTTAAACGGCCTGTAGCTGTAGTAGTGTGTCAGGCAGCTACTAAGGGCTCCACATTAAGTAAAACAATGATGAGCAATAGTTAGACGTATTTAAAACACCAATGAGCAATAGTTAAAAGTATTTAAAAACCCGCTGTAAAGAGCTCTGCACTAGCTGCTCTTCTCCATGCTGCGCGTCAGCTCCATCAGCTGTTTTTATGGCAGCCGTGGCAGAAACTAGACTGCTACCCAAGATAGCGGCGTGGCCTGTGCCACCGAAAGTAGCAGCACAACTGCAGCCATCACCCTATACTCCCTACACACACAAACAGCACTTCGAGCTGCGGTGGACCATGGAGAAGTGACCGGAATGCGGCGGAGGACTAAGGTATGCAGACATGAAGTAGGCAAAACAATTTAAACACCCTGTAGGTGTAGTAGTGTGTCAGGCAGCTAATAAGGTCCCCACAGTAAGTCAAACAACGATGAGAAATAGTTAGACGTATTTAAAACACCAATAAGCAATAGTCAAAAGTATTTAAAAACCCGCTGTAAAGAGCTTCGCGTTAGCTGCTCTTCTCTCCACTGCAGTTGATGTAATTGAACTCTACTCTACACCACTGTACTCCACGTCACTGCACTCTACTCTGCACCACTGTACTCTACGCTACTGTACTCTAATCCATTGACTGTAACCTACTGCACTCTACTCTGCACCACTTTACTCTATGCCACTGCACTCTACACCACTCTACTCTGCACACCCTCTACACTACTGCACCCTATGCCTCTTTGCTGTACTCCATGCTAGTCTATACCACTGCTCTCTACGCCACTACACTATACACCACTCTACTCTGCTCCACTCTGCTATACACCACTTTACGCCACTACACTCTTCTCTGCATCAATCTACTCCGCCACTGCACTCTGTGCCACTATTCTCTGCACCACTCGACACCACAGCATTTTAAATCACTGAACTCCACTTTACACCACTCTACTCTGTACCATGCAGTCTACACCACTGCACTCTACGCCACTGCACTGTACACCACTCTACTCTGCTCCACTCAGCTATGCACCACTTTACTCTAAGCCACTACTCTCTACAACACTCTTCTTTGCATCAATCTAGTCCATCACTGCACTCTGTGCCAATCTTCTCTACACCACTCAACACCACAGCACTTTACACCACTCAGCTCTACTTTGCACCACTCTACTCTGCACCACTGCACTCTACACCACTGCACGCCTTGCTACTGCACTGTGTGCCACTATACTTTACTCTGCACCACTCTGCTCTCTGCCACTGAACTGTACTCTCCTCCACTTTATGCCACTGCTATGCCCTTGCACTCTAGACCACTCTACTCTAATCTGCACCATTTAACTCTAAGCCACTCCACCTTACTCCACTGCAGTCTATGTTACTTTAAATTACTCTACTCTGCACCATTGTACGCTATATCCTCCTGGACCTCAGTGCGGCCTTCAACACCGTCAACCATCGGGTCTTAATCCAGCGACTAAAGAACATCGGTGTTGAGGGCACTGCTCTGACTTGGTTCAAATCATTCCTTGGCCACTGCTCCTTTCAGGTCTGGGAGAATGACACCCGCTCTCCCGAAACCCCCCTCCAATGTGGTGTGCCCCAGGGCTCATCTTTGAGCCCGACATTATTCAATGTCTACATGTCCCCATTGGAGGAGGTCGTCACCCCGTTCGGAGTGCAAATCATCAGCTACGCTGATGACACTCAATTAGTGGTGTCCCTATCTCACCCAAACCAAGAACCATCGGACCTCTACAACTGTCTTGCAGAAATTCAAGGATGGATGAATGGTTCGTCATTGAAACTTAACGGTTCAAAGACAGACATTCTCCTCCTTGGCCAGAAGGGGCTATCCCTCTCTCAGAACATCTGGCCCCCTTGCTTGGGTGAACCCCCAGCCCCCAAGGTTGAGATCAAGAGCCCGGGAATTTGGCTTAAAAAAGATTTGTCTTTTAAGACTCAAGCCAAAAAAATCGCTGGGACCTGCTTCGAGCTCCTCAAATCTATCAGGAAGATTCTGCCCTTACTTCCTTCTGTCTCCCAGAAACTGCTCATCCAAGGCCTCATACTATCAAGGCTGGATTACAGCAATACCATCTATCTGTCTGGGCGCTCCCGAGGCAACCCTCAATGAACTGCAAAGGATCCAGAATGCCGCGGCCCGGAATCTCACCAATACCCCGGCTAGAATCTCGGCCAAACCAGCCTTGAAACATCTCCACTGGCTCCCAGTGAGAGAGCAAGTTGAATTTAAAGCTCTCTGCCTGTCACACAAACTCCTACAGGACAAAGGCCCCCCCATCCTAAAGAAATTCATCAGGCCTTACAAAGCTTCAAGATCCCTCCGATCTGACCATGAATACCTCATCACTGTCCCCAGAGTGAAGAGGGTGCGCACTGGCGGACAGCGCTTCTCTGTCAACACAGCCCGCCTCTGGAATTCCCTCCCCCGTGACCTTAGGACGGAACCAGATTATCTCCGATTCCGGAAGCGTCTTAAAACTCACCTGTTTCCCTGATCTCCTTTTTCTTTCCTCTCCCCCCAGTTTTCCCCTGGTTTGTCCGGATCTTAGCGCTGGGATACTTACGGGTGACTACGCGCTTTACAAAAACCTAATAATAATAATAATGCCACTGCACTCTACACCAATGCACTCTATGCCACTCCACTCTACAACACCCAATGCCACTGCACTGTACACCACTCTACTCGGTTGTCCACTCTACCCCACTCCACTGAACTCTAAGCCACTCTGCTCTACTCTGCACCACTACAGTCAACAGTACTGCTCTCTTGGCCACTGCAATCTACTCTGCACCACTCTACTCTATGTCACTGCACTCTATGCCACTCTACTCTACTCTGCACCACTTTACTCCATGCCACTGCACTCTACACCACCCTACTCTACTATGTACCACGTAATACTATGCCACATCATTCCACACCACTGTGCTCTATGTAAATTCACTCTATGCCACTCTACTCGGCTTTGCACCACTCCATGCCACTGCATTGTTCGTCATTGCACTCTATGCCACTGCACTCTACTCTGTACCTTTCTGCTCCATGCCACTCTACTCTGTGCCACTGCACAACACGCCACTCTGCTCTACTCTACACCACTGTACTCTGCACCACTGCACTTTACACCTTTGCACTCTAAAACACTCTCCTCTATTCCACTTCAATCTACACCACTGCACTGCACACAACTCTGCTCTGCTCCACTATTCTCTGCACCACTTTACTCTAAGACACTACACTCTACGCCACTCTTCTCTGCACCACTGTACTCTAAGCCACTGTACTTTATGCCACTCTATTTATGCTACTCTACTCTGATTGATTGGCAGAGGCACGCATGGCTGAACTACACATGCCTCTACAACTCCGTCCCAAGCATGAATTACCACTAGTGCTACCCCGACCCTTCCGCACCATAAGCCTTAAAATCCTATCCCCTTTCCTCTCCCCCAACCGTGAGGCCAAACTTCTCCCCCACCCTGCCCTTAACATTTAAAAAGCCTGCCTGCTTCCTAAGGACATTGTGCCTTCTAAAGAAGAGTAACACTTTGGAGGGAGTGAGGTCTAGCAGGGAATCCTGGCAAGTGCATTCCCCAAGCAAGGTATGAGGAGACAGCTCCTGTACTGAGTGGGTTGTTGCCCATGTACAGAGAAAGGGCCTCTTGAACCAAGTCATAATTATTGCTGTGACTAACAGGTCCTCTCCCGTGTGCAATACAAAATCGTCGACCCCGTGTGCCAGGAAGGGCCATTGTGAAGAGATTGCCATACGGAGAGTACTGTAACCCATGTGTGGTGGGAAGCCCGAAACCCCCTATTTCTGGAGGGGCTACCGATGGAGTACTGAGTGGGCTGTAGCATGTGTGCGGTGGTGAGCTGGTATCTCTATATAACCAAATCCTGTCTCTTTGACCACTTGTAATCCATTGCGGACTTGCTTGAAACAAGGCAGTGGGATTAATAAACAGAGATATAATGACTAGGTTGCTGTATCACTCACCCCATCAAATAAGATCTAGTTACACATAATTTATTGTCCTGCCAAGCTCAAGAATACATTTATTGAACTCATTTCTGAATGTTTCTCTGAGAACTAATTATGTAATTGAGTAACATCAGCACTGGTTGCAGCAATTCCAGTTGCAACACTTTTAAAGTGCAGAGAGTACATTGTGCATAAGCAACCTAACACAATCCTCTTCCCTTTCAACCCATAACCGAGGTTGTGGGCCTGATGACATCACTATGGACCAGATGAACTGCAACTGCCTCCCCCTGATTCAAATCAAGCGGTCTGACCATTTTCCCTCCGCATTTCTGATGTAGTTCACCACTATCCTAGCAACTCCCAAACCACTTTATCCTAATTCCTGGACAGGCCCATGAGGAAAGAAAGCTCAGTAACATAAGTGCATACGACTGACACGTAATCTGGTTTACTACCAGAAAATTGCAGGTACTACTTGTCAATTGTATTTGGACAAACATTTTTTGGTTTGCTAATAACTTTAAAAAAATGCCTTGTCCCTGTCTTTTTTATTCTACAATCAATAATTGCTTTATAAAGCAAAGGTCACCTGTTTCGTATTCACCAGGCTTACTAGCATTTGGGCGGAAAATAGGCAGGCAAACTGAAACATCAAAATCAGGGTCACTATATACAGTACAGTCACTTCAAGAGCTTTATTTAAAAACGTTTTATTCATACAAAAAGAGGAATCTTGATCCTGGGGCCTCCCTAATGGTTACAGTCTGATACACAGTTAAAAATACTTTGGTACAATTAATACAACAATCCTTTCAGCAATTTAAAAACAGTCGACGCGGCGTTTCGGTGTGCATTCGTTTCCACCTTCATCAGGACAGTTTCTTTATCATAATCTAGAAGTGAAAAACAATTCTTTTAGCTTACATATATTGGTTACGGACCCTATTTTATTTTTTACCTATACAGTTTGTTGTTTCATCGTCCTCAGATATTATATTCATTTTGCTCATAGCCATGATCTCCTCTTTATATTATATTAGTATCTGAATCTTTATTATACAGTTAATAAAAACCGTAATGTACAAACATAGCAATGCATGTTAAAATAACATTTTAAAATGTATAAAATCATGATCAGATTCTTAATACTAACTGTTTATGCAGTGCGGTTAAAATAATATTAACGAACTTCCCAGCTCTTGCTAGGGCCTGGGCTGAATTGTTGCTAAAACACAAAGTCGATGCTTCCCTACAGTGTCTCAGTGATTGTTCCCGAAAGACAGGGATCAGTAGGCGGCGTCGATCCGTGGCAAAGAATGGGCAGCAGCAAAGCAGGTGGAGCCAGGACTCATGTATGTAGTTCCAAAACCTGCAAATGGGCTGCTCATTCCACCAATCCCCCTGTGGGTTAAAGTCAAAGATTGGCAGGGCTATCAGCCTCATGTGTAATATTTTGTTGTGAGTCTGGGGGTTGAGGAAGTAGTTAAAGTATAATTGAGGTTTCCCCTTGATATATGATCCATTCAAGGCGGTAAAAAGTTCATTTTTAGATAGCCCGGCAACGTCAGTCTGAAATGAAACTAAAATGCTATGTTTTGTTATTGTTTTTTTCCACGTTGACAGAGGGATAGTTGGATTAGTGAAAGAGATTGGTTCGCTCTTTAATGTGGAGATAGCGAGGTGCAGCTGTTTATGCCAAAGGGAGTGTTTGTCCTTAAACGCAGCTTGTAGTTGCTCTTTCAGGGATTGTCCTGGTGCTCGTAAGGTGTGTATGTAGTATTTGATTAGGTCTCCCAGGCAGTAGAGGTTTACTCGTGTCAGGCCCAGCTCGAGTCTCAACCTCGACCTCCTTGCGTGCTGCGGATCGGAGATTTTCCTATAAACTTTGATTTGTAGGTTTTCCAGAAATACGTCCATTTTTCCGGGAAAGGCTAAGTGGCCGTAGGTCACTGCAGGTAGTAGTTTGGCCCGTAACACCCTTAGGATTGGTTCGGCCGAAGGGTTGTGCAAGTGACGATTCAAACGCCTCATGCTGTAAATGATCCCCATACCCTTAGGCCTTAAGTATCTAAGGTGTGCTGCTTGGTTTGCCCTAGCGTTGAACCAAACTCCTAGGTAATTGTAGCTGGTACAGGTCGATATTTGTGATCCCCCTGCTCTCCAAATAAGATTTTTCTTTTTGTAGCTCCCAAAAATCAAAATTTTGGTTATGGATTCGTTCATCACAAGGTGGTTCTTTATAATATATTTGTTGAGAGCGGTGAGGGATCTTTGCAATCCTATTTTCGTATGGTCCATGATGATGATGTCGTCGGCATATTGCATTGTCTGTAGGAGCAGCCCACCCAGTTTTGGGGCAGCCAGGGCTGTGTCTGCCAGTTCCTTTGGGAAATCAGCGGTGTAAAGGATGAATAGTAGCGGGGCAAGTGCACAGCGTTGTTTTAGGCCGTTTTCGGTTGCAATTTTTTTGGATAATGTTTGTGTGCTAGTTTTAATCCTGACCCAGGTGTTGTGGTGCAAGGATATCAAGGCTGAGAGAAGATGAGGTGGTATTCCCCAAGAATTTAGTTTGTTCCACAGCATCCCTCGGTTGACTCTGTCGAAAGCTGCGCTGTAGTCCACGAAGCAGCAGAATAAAGGTAGCTGGTCAGCCAGGGTGTCTTTCCGCGACAAATAGGACAGTGCTATTATGTTGTCCATCGTGGAGCAGCCTGCTCTAAAGCCTGACTGGGAGTGAGGCAGGATGTTATTTTCGCTGGCCCAGTTTTCTAGTTCCGCCAGTAAAACCCGGGCGTTTGCTTTGGCTTCAATGTCCAGCAAGGCTATTAGTCTGTAATTGGCCGGATTTGAGAAGTAGCCCTTTTTGTAGATTGGATGTAGAATTGAGCCCTGCCAGGAAGGTGGAATTTTGGCTGTGAGAAAAGCATGGGCAAAAAGGGGTGAAAGGAGTTCTACCCAGAAATGCCGGAATTTTTTTAAGACTGCTGCAGGTATTCCGTTTGGCCCTGGTGCTCCATTGTTCTTCATGCAGCTGATGATCTTACCTAATACGCTTTCAGGTAAGGCCAAACCAGGGGTATTTCCGTTGAGTGGGGCTAGAGGCGTAGGGGTAGATGTGCTCTCCCGTGCCCCGTCATTATAAAGTTGATTAATGTGCTCCACCCATATGTTTTCAGGAACTCCGTTTTCTCTGGTGTGGCCGTTGTTACTGAGCTGGTTGATATACCTCCAGAATTGGGCCGGATTTCTCTCCTTTAAGAGGAAGAACATTTTTAGCCAGGCTTCCTCTATACGTTTGTTCCCTTGGGCCCATGCACGTTTCTTGCAAGCTGCTCTTTGTAGCCCTTTTGTGGTTTGCTGGGCAGCTCTTTCTGCTTTTTTCCTGTTATTTAGGCCGTGCTGCCTCTTTCGTTTGTTTTCAGATGTTTGCTCATTATAGGGTTGGTTGAGAGCCTTTGTCATTCATTTTTTTTGAACGGCGGATGAGTCCCCCAGAGCCTGATGCAAGTCACTCAAAAGAGTGGGCCAGTGATTTAGAATGGCTTCTGGGCCGATAGCACTTTTTAGTTGCGCGTTTTTCGTTACCCAGTCAGCCAGTTTTGAGTCTAAGTTGATGGACCATTTAATCCTGCGTGAAAATTGCTAATTTTCCTCGCCTGTGGGTTCACCTATTGGTGTGAATCTGCAGGATGCAGTGAGAGAAAGACTAAAGGAAGCTCTTAAAGGCCTATGGTCGCTCTCGGTTTGATGATCAATGTTAAAATCAGTTAGGTGGTGGGCAAGCGTGTTTCCGATGAACAGATAGTCAATAGTGGAGATGTTTCTATAAGTTGGAGGGTGTGCCCATGTGTGGGCATTTGCTTTTCTTAGGTTGGAAGCAGATGATATGGCGCTGGCTTTAAATAGAGCTTGTAGGTGCGCAACCTCTTTGGCAGGATTGTTTTCATTTGCGAGTTTATCAAGCAATCTGTTGTTGAAGTCCCCAGCTATGAGAGGGTTGTGGTTGGGGTATTTAAGGAGAAAATCTCCGATTGTGGCGGCCAGGGCGTCCAGAGCTTGGTTTCCCGGGTGTAGGGCAGGATTGACATAGCAGTTGAAGAGAAGCAAACGGAGCGAATTGTTATAGTTTTTTAGTCCGTTAATGCAAACTACTTGTGTTCCGCATGGATCAGATCCTATCATAGTTGCTTCCAGTCTGCAAGAGTGTTTAATGTAAACCGAGAGTCCGCCCATTGGACGCCCAAAGATATTCCGTCTCGTGGCTGGGACATGGAATTCGTAGTATCTGGAAAAGGCGGTGGTGGTGGTTGCCCAAGTTTCCTGGAGGCAGATTAGGTCACCACTTTGAAGGTACTCTACGGCCGGGATGTTCTTAAACATTTTCTGGAGCCCGGCCACATTCCAGGATATGATTGTAGGGCCATTAGTTTGATTATTCCAAGTGTAATCTGTTTTGTCTTTGAGGGAGTCAAAGATACCGTTGAGCTGACTGTCGACCGTTTACAACCTGCTGTCCTAGTTGATAGTTGATGGCCTGAGAGCTGGAAAGGACCCTTCTCTGGTTACTTGAGCAAGTGATCCTCAGATGTTCTTGCTGATGAGGAATATTGGCCAGATAGTGTCCGGGGCCCGGGTCTTCTCCGTACTTTAGGATGGAATAAGTGTTTTTGGAGTTTTCAACTAGGACATGAGGGTATCTATCTTGAGGTTGGGGCCTGATCTCAATGCCCCAGTCTGCAAATTGATTTGCTTCACGTAGCATTGCTGTCAGGTGTATCTGTTGATTTAGCCCCACCACTGTTGACTCATCGTGGGAATCGCCTGGCAGACTTAAAAATGTCACCCAGGCGATGTCAGCAGATCGTATATGGTTCAGAGATGGGATGTGGTTAAACAGACACAAAATATTTCCTCTGTTCAAGACGTCAAAGTTGCCTTTAGCGTGGTATCTTGGAGTGAGTACGGCAGACACCTCTTCTGGTTTTAGGCGTCTGCTGATCCTTGGGATGCCCGATGTAGCTTGGCTGTCAGGCGCAAGTGTTGGTCTGTGTATTAAAAGAGTACTGATAGCCATGGGTCCGAGGGGGGATGTTGCCGTCTGTTGGTTCTCCATATTTGTATTATGTGTAATAATTGAGGATGGTTGCTCAATGGCCTCCGGATGAGGCCTTAGGAGGGTAGTTGAGGGTGGTGGTCCGGGAGCAGGGCTTTTCCCTGCGCCTAGAACTACAACAGGTTCAGGACCTATATGAGTAGAGATGCATCCTCAGTCTATAGGGTTTTAACAGTTTTAGCCTATTCTAACATTTCTTATTGTTGATGGATACTTGTATTCATACCTCATTCAATCTAGTAGGCTATGTCTGGTTGATTTCATAGTCCTAGAAGCACTTCAATGAATCGCCTCCCTGGTAATGTGGAAGTCTATGACTTTTAAATGGGGCAGAAAAAAGGGGGAATATAAATTTGAAACCTTTATTCATTCTGGAATTGTTATTACATACCATGATAGCCCACTATTTATTAGTTACCTTATTTTGTAGGACCTCACATCTTGATTTACGTTGGAGCCACCGTATTATAGTTTGTTGATGGTCAGTCAGATCAACTACAAATGTTAAACGGAATATAGGATGAATTTCTGTCTGATATTCCCTATTATATAATTTTCGCTACTTCTAGGTATCATTATTCACAAAATGCTTACCACGGTTTTATATCCGGTTCGTGTATTTTATTTATGATAGTTTCTGATTGGAAAGGGTCTATTCATCAATTTAGACTTCAATCTCTGAAAATAAAGAATAATGGCGGGGATTCAGAATTTTAATTCTCACGGCAATCGTTAACATGCAGTATCTCAATATCTGTCATCATCGCTACTACTCATTGCGATTCATAATCTAATTTGAAACGCTCCTAATTCTCGTAGTTATATTGAAATTAAAAAGACGGATATTATCTAAGCATGGGCGAATTTTGCGAATTTGCGATTCGCAAATTTGCGGATTTGCGGATTTGCAAATTTGCGATCCGCAAAATTCGCGAATTTGTGCGAATTTGCGGATTTTTTATTTTGGGGGTTTTTTTTGGGCGAGACCGTGATGCGCCCTCTGGTTCATCACTGCCACCCTCTCATTTTTTATGCCCACTCTGTCCCACTCATTTTTGTGCCATTCTGCCCTCTGCCCAACTCGTTTTTGTGGTCTTCTGCCCTCTGCCCCACTCGTTTCTGCCCTCTGTCCCACTCGTTTTTGTGCTCTTCTGCCCTCTGCTCCACTCGTTTTTGTCCCCTTCTGCCCTCTGTCCCACTCGTTTCTGTGCCCTTCTGCCCTCTGCCCCACTCGTTTTTTGTCCCCTTCTGCCCTCTGTCCCACTTTGTGCCCTTCTTCCCTCAGCCCCACTTAGAATGGTGTCGGCAAGCTGCCAGCGCCATTCTAAAAAAGCTACAAAGTCAGCTTCAACAGGAAGCACTAATAGATAAAGGAAAGCAGGTGCTCGAGTTGAAGGTCAAATTAAGTTACACAATCATTAATCCCCCCAAGGTAAATTTGCGATTCAGTAAAACAGGCCGATACCGAACGCAAAACCTCAAAATGCAATGCATCAACAAAAAATCCCTTTAAAAAATAAAGAATCGCTAAATAACCCCGCGGTAATTTAACGATAGCAAAATAGCCAATCGGTAATACCAAGAGAGAAATCAGCCTCCGGAAATACCGAATCACTATTAAAGAATCGCAACGAAATGCATCAAAACTCGCAAATACCAAAAATGCCCAAAATTGCTATTTTGCATGAGCAAAATAAGGGGAAATCACAAACTGGAGGTAAAGTTATTGGAAAGAAGAACAAAAAAAAATGTTAACACAGGTGCAGATAATCTGAAACCTTTCAAATATGCCTCTGGAGACCCTGTATGTCTACCAAAATGGCTGCCACCTACGTGCTTGTCAGGAGGAGGAGAATCTACGCCCTTGCACAGCGCAGGAGGATGATCCAGGACAGAGTCTTCAGGGTGCGCATCACATTGCTGGGCCAGACAGAGGAAATGATCTACGACAAGTAAAGGTTGAACCGGGCTATGATCATGCTCCTCATTGCCGACCTGGAACCACTCCTGCAGCACCAGACCCACAGGACCAACGCCATCCCAGCCCATGTCCAGGTCCTATGCAGCCTGCACATGCTGGCGTCAGGAAGCTTCCAGGGGGTCATAGCAGAAGCTGGAGGCGAGTCGCAAAGCGCACTTTCACGCTTCTTCCACAAATTCCTAGATGCCATGCTGACATTCATACATCACCACATCACCTTCCCCACAACCCCACAGCAGTTGAACCGCACCAAACAGGAGTTTACCAGGTGGCACTATTTCCACAAGTGATAGGATGTGTTGACTGCACCCATGTCCCCATCTGTCCCCCCTCAGCCAACGAGTACATCTTCCGCAACCGGAAGTCATACCATTCCATCCACGTGCAGGTTGTGTGCAATGCCAAGCACATCATAACGGACATCGTAGCCCAATTTCCAGGAAGCACACACGACGCATACATATTCAGACACAGTGGCATCCACAGGCGTCTGATCAATGGTGAATTTGGAGAGGGACACTTACTAGGTACATATAAATGCCTCTAAATTAACTCCATCCTCACATATGTAAATACATTCATGCAGCTAACCCTTTACTCCCAACCCTGCAGGTGACAGCGCCTACGCCTTGCATGAATATCTCCTCACTCCCTACCTCAACCCTGCAACACCTCAGGAGCAGCGCTACAACACAGCACACATCAGCACCAGGAATGTGGTAGAGCGAACCTTTGGCATCCTCAAGAGTCGCTTCCGGATACTACACAAGACAGGAAGAGCCTTGCAGTATGACCCAGTTACCTGCTGCCGGCTAATAGCAGTCTGCGCCATGCTGCACAACATTGCCACAAGAAGGGGTATACCAATAGAGGTGGACGGAGAGGACGACTTACGTACACAGCAACCCCCCCCCAACACCAACAGTCACACGTGCCTAACACAGCTGAGGGACAAAGGAGGCAGACATACATCACATGACATCACTTCTGAGACAGGTATGAATGAGCCATCACAACATGTTCTGGTTTGCAAATTTTAAATGCACATGAGCACCTGTCAGGTGCATATGAATGATATGCCAAAATGAAGCAGAATCAAAATAATAATGGGATACATGGCCATTGTCATCACCGGTGTATCATGTTGCAGTATAGTTGGCCCATGGTTACGTCACCATGTCTAGGGAGCCAATGGAACATGGCTATTTGCGCTTGCCCCGTACCCCTAGCATCCTGTCCTGTGACTCCTCCACATCGCCGCAATGTGTTTCTGTGGCTGTGGTGCTGCGCGCACTGCACCTCCTCTCGCTGGCCTCCGGAACAGAGATGCTGCTCACGCTTGAAGCAGCCTCACTCCCCTTCTCCCCTCCCAAACTGCTGGCACTGAAAATCCCAGACTGCAGATGCTCCACTGCAGTGGTCACTCTCTCTATGGACTTTGCCACATCTCCGCAATAATGGCCCAAGTCGACCTGCAGGGACACAGACCTGCGCGAAATCACAGCTGTGCTGTTGCACAGCTTAGTGATGGCCCTAATTGAAGCATTTAAACGGAGCATGTTCTGCCGATGCCTCCGGTGCTACCTCTCTTGGCCTGCAATTACAGCACATGTGAGTTCCTGCAGGCACTGCTTGATGTCTCTGTTGTCCTCAGCAATGGCTGTGGTCATATCACGCATTGCGTCAGTCATGGTGCCAATTTTGTTTGTCAATTTTGTGATGTTAATGTTCATGGCACCCATGTGTCTCCCCTGCAGGCGCTGGACACACAGCATCCGTGTCTCTACCACTCCGTATCCGTGTGTTGGATCATAAGATCTCTCTGCAGCTTTACCCAGGGGCCTTGCCCGCTGTCGGATTCGGACACATGCTGGTGCTTGGGTGGTCGGAGTAACGACTGTCTGTTGTGGGACATTTGTGGCTGCTGGCCTCTGCTCTGTCTCCATCACCTGCAGGGAGGAGACATTTGCCCTTCGGCTTTGTGTGGTTGTCCGCCGTGGTGGTCGTGGTGTTGTTGTCCGCGGTGCTTGTGGTGGCGGGGTTGTCCGCCGTGGTGGTGGGGTTGGTGGTGATGGTTGTGGCGGTAAGATGGTGGTGTTGTGGGTTCACGTCCCTGCGGGATCTCAGCATCGGTCACCACTGGGGTTTCAGAGATGACGAGGCGTCCGCTGTCATCTGACTCAAGGGGTGATGCATCTGTGTGTGAAACAGTGCATTGTTATTAATTTGCCATTATGTATCTGTTTTGCATACTTTTATCTACATAAAGGACATTTTGTACTGACATTTGGCCCTGTGCTGCTGGTTTCATTCCATTTACATTAGGGGTCGGACATGCATTCTTTCATGAAATGACTACAACTCCCATGATACAACACTCTGGTGAGGGGATATGCTTTAGGCACGGCTACATATGCACTATGTTTGGCGTGAGGGAATGGACAGGGGAGGACAACACGCTGCATATCTGCGCTGGCGTGCATCTTACCTTCTCCTCCTGCTGCAGCGCCGGAAGTGTCCAATTGGGTGAACCCCACAACAGCTTCTGGCTCAATTGTAGCCTCAACGAGGTCCTCGAGGGCTGTGTTTGGTGTGACGCTGGATGTTCCCCCTCCTGTGCCAGCTGCATCCTTCACCCTTTCTGCTATCCTCTCCTTTGCCCTCTTCCTGAGGTCATACTACCTCTTATTCAAATCGTCAATGCTGCGGTGGGTGACTCCTACAGCATTGACTCTTTCTTTGATGCGCAGACACATTTTGTGCTTCTCTGCCTCTGGCACCTTTAGGGACAGCTTGCCAAAAAGCCTGTTGTGTTTGCTGCTCACCCCATCAATGAGCAGTTCAAGTTCTTTGTCCGAAAACTTTCGCTTTCTCTTCCTGGGTGTCTCCATGACCTGGGGTGCATCCTTCTCCATCCTGGTTGTCTGGTCAATAGCTGGTTTGTGCTGTCACTGTCTCACTCCTCAGCTCCTGTGCTCTGCCTCCTCCTCTGAGCTCCTCAGGGCACTGAATGAAGCATGGGCGGTGGTACTTCCTGGTTGTGATGTCACCAACCTGCTTCCAAAGCAACTTTTCTTCATTTGCGAATTCGCTAATACCGAAATCCCAAATACCGATTCGGTATTTGCTACTTCGGTATTTGCTAATATTTGATATGGAGTCTGGTTAACGTGTTTTCTGAATTATTAAATGATTTTTAGCGATTCTGTATTTAATACTGAATCTGTTGATGCATCGCGGTATGCGACTCCTTATTAGCGACTCCTTATTTTTCGCTAATAAGGAGTCGTTTTACCAAATTTTGATGCATATACCCAATGGAGTTTAAGTAATGCAAAAAGTCACATATGTATTTAATGAGTCATATGACTCATTAAATGAGTCATATGACTCATTTAATGAGGAGCGTGAGCTACCGATAATGGATGTTAAGATAAGAATGCTGGTAAGAGGCTGACAAACTCCTCTCCTGTATGCCATAGCATCAGAACCATTAGTCTGTGCGATCAGATGACTGCAAGAGGCCAATTTTACACCTACCACAACATTGTCATCTTCCTGTATGCTGACGATGTTATGTTGTACCTGCATATTCCCGCCCAGAACCCTTTTCCAGTCATCGGAGAATTTATGTTATATAAATCACTAGCTCAGGTAAACATTAACTAGAATAAATCTATGATTTTCCCATTGACTCCCTTAACGTCTCCCACTATGCTAGAATTTCCCTAATCTTGGTGCTCCTCATCTCTTAGGTACCTTGGAGTCTGGATCAGTAGGGACACCAAGCTATTTATCTCTGAGAACTATGGCCTTACAATTTCCAAAGTTGATGAACTTGATTCGGAAATGCAACAGGCTTTCTTTGCAGATCTTGTAGTTTCTTGGTTCTTTGGGAAAAATAAATGTCCACTAGTTCGGTCCAAGGGTTCAGAGACACTGGAATGTCTCTTGGGGTGGGCAACAACTCAATTTCCCACAATGGACCTGCACAGTCCAAGAAAAATCCAGTTGCAACTGGTTAGCTGGGCAGATCTTCTCTTTGGTCTTGCAGGTGATTTCTTCCATTTCTGTTGTACATGTTGCTGATAAGGGAGTCTATTGCCTTTCGTTTAGTTCAGGCACAGTCATTTCTTTGTGGAGCCTTGAGAGTGCAGCAGGTGCAGTCATTTTGGGTGCAAGACTTCTGTGGTGGAGTCCAAGGGTCGAGCAGTGCAATGCTTCTTCCTCCATTGATTCCAGACAGTGTTCTGTGGAGCACCTGCATCTTTCCCATATTTATCCTCCATTCTAGGCTTGCAAGAGGGAAGGGGGCGCACCAACCAATATGGATGAATTACCTCCGTCTGGCATGGCCATTTCCTGCAAACTGTCGGCAAATTTCTGACCCAGAATGCACTGATTTCCCCAAAATCAAAATGGAAAATATCTCTCATTGGTAAGTGTGTTGTTGTGTCCTAGCTACTGCCTTGCATTTTTGTCATGGTTACCAGTTTCCAGAGGTTCTGGAAGGTGGTCCAGAGGAGGAGACAGTTGCTGCTGTAAGGACATGTTCAGGGGTTGTTCCTCCTATCTTCTTAATAAAGTTCTCTGATCCAAAACTACTGTCTGTGCCTCTTTAAAATGTATGTTTGTGTAACCCAACCCAAAGGTGTGGCTAACACCTCACTAGTCTCCCCTTCCAGCTCATCTCCTAATCTGATTAAGGGGGCTCCCATCTGGCAGGGTATCAAGGAAATGGGGACTGGCCTGGGTCCTGTGACATCTGTTCTCCAGTCTTTGAAGTCCAGCATCCCTTTCCTCTCCCTGGCATCTCCAGGAAGTAAATCTCCTCTCACCAAATGGCTTTATTGTTTGAGGCCTAGGCCTCTTCATACTTACTCAGGTAGCAGCTTGGCTCAAGCTGTCAAAAGCCGACCAACCAGAGAAGGCTGTACTAGGCTGCTTTAGGTAACCTCAGGATAGCAAGTTCGAAAACTACTTTCCTGTAATAGTTAAAAAACTGACTATGGCAAGATTTTGGATTCATAATAACCATTATTTATATACTTTAAATGATATTACTAGCTAACTCCCAAGCAAAGATAAACTTTATTAAGTTAAATAAAGCTGTCTCATGTTAGCCTATGGGGCTAGCAGCACTACAATAGATCGAAAACGTCTTTGGCTGTCTTTCCCTAACGCGGCATAAAAAACAGCTTTTATATTGTCCCTGCTTTTTTTGGGGCACCAACCTTATGGGTGACCTATAAGTTATAAAAAGTAGTTTGGGGCTTTGAAAGTAATTATAATTCTAACGTTGAATTTGGACAGAGCTGTATTTTAAAAACAGCCTGCAAAGCACAAAATTACATCAGACACCACATCAGTGCACACTTAAGTTCATTAAGTCCACTAGATCTCAAATCCTACATGCCCTACCATACACTAGGTACCTACAGGTACGTTGTCTTGGCCAATTAGAATTATACCAACTACCATATACCTTTTAGATTACAGAACACTAGCCCTGGGCCTGGCTAGCAGAGCCCGGGGCACTTTAATAGTCCATAACAGCCTGAATTAGTCACAAAATGGGTGTGATGAGGGCAAAAAGAAGGACTGTCCTACTCCTGCTAAGTGGTGCTGAGATGCCATGATGGTGTGGCCGCTTTGGAAAATCAGTATAACAGGCCCCTTGGAGAAACACAGGATGCCCATCAATTGCATGAGTGAACAATGTGTCGCTGATATGTGATTGATCTATGTGCATTATTCTATTTTAGACCTCTATTTGGAATTTGGTTTGGATTGTTTGACCACTGAGATGTACTATAACCTCAGTTGTCTGCTAGATGTTTAATGTTTAACTGATGTATACTTGCTATGTTTATAATTGAAAAAAAATGTATAATATCAAGCATCCGCAATGCGATAGGTCTTGAATTACTGAAAGTTTGAGCTATTGGTGTTGCTAATAATAATGCACGGCCAATAGCTCAAACTTTCAGTAATGAGAGACCTATTGAGTTGCAAATTAATCACAGCACTCACGCTTTAGCTTTAAACATCTTAAGCTAAAGCGTAGGTGCTGCAACTGCTTCAAAGGTAAAGAAATAGAGCAAAGCAGTTGTTTCTATAACTTTACATTTGAAGCAATCGCAGCACTCACGCTTTTGCTAAAGATGTTTAAAGCGAAAGCGTGGGTGCCGCCATTGTAAGAAAAGTAAATAAACTGAAGAAAAGTAATTGGCCGTGTTCGGCCATCCCAACTAAAAAAGAAAGGTGTGGCACCCATAATTCCTGCTGTGGTGTGCTGCGCTGGATAAATAATTTTAAAAAGCGTTGCAGGAGAGCCATTTAGGAAAATAGTGCTATGAGGCTGTAATTAAAACATACTGAGTAGCAACACATGTAACAGGGTTGTCCTTGGGGGAGGTTACAAGAAGAGAAAAGGAAGTACTAAGGAGGGACTACTAAGCCTATTAACCAATGAAAAGCCACCATTTACAAAGGACAGTGACAGGAGCCAATTAAAAAGATGGGAAGAAAGTGGGTGGAGCTTCATGCCTGTATTCTGAATCTCGAAGAGACACTGCAAGCTCTGCCTATGCGAGACATAAAAATTGTGATTTGACCTTGCCACACATGGTGAGGACGAAGTTAAGTTCAAGCAGTTTGCACTGCTCATGCAGCTGGAATGGCAGGACTGCTGACATAGGTTTACTTGGGTAACTCAAGGTGGCATAAACAGTGCTTCAGGCTCTGGTGACCCTTTAACCTAGGAGCATGAAGTTGAGCGGTCACAATAACACCCTCCTGGCTCAGGTCACGCTCAGGATTTGGAGCAGGATTTGCATGAAGGCAGTGGCTTCTTCTTGTGTTTAGAGACACACAATTTTGCTTCTTAGTCTCTAATCCTCAGTGTGCATCTGTCAAACAACTCTGAGTGGTGTTTAGCCCCCTCGCACCAGAGCCACACCTGGTGAATGATTGTGATCGGCACTTGATTCCTGCAATCAAGTCAGGGTTTGAATCCTTTTGTTTTCAATGGAGACACAGTTCCCTTACACACTCTGTAAAATGTTTTGCAGTAGCTGAAAAATCAACAAAGTCGGGAGTGGAGGTCATGATACACATCAGGTAATGGAGAAAGAAAGGAACTGGTGTCAGAGGGGAAGGATGGTGTTGAAGTGCGGCTCTGCTCCATCACTTCCAGGGTGGTATGGTGCCAACACCAAGCATCATTTTTTTTTTTTTTAAATTTGTTTTTATTGCAGAGTTAGAAACCACAGAATACAAGTAATCAACCAGTCCACTCGTGACATCCCCCCCGATCAACAGTAAAGCGTATATCATACACAGCCATCCAGCCCACATCCCGGAGGCCGGGCGGCATAATACTCTACTTGGTAGGAAAACATCACGGTGAGCGTCCCATAGGGACCATGGTCGAAAGATCGTTTTACGTATCTGCATTTTACCCCCACACCCTCAACAATGCCTTCGTCAGCCATTCCGCTTGCGTGATCAATGCTACTGTCCGTTCCAGGGCCCTCCCCGAGCGCTGTGGGGCCTATCATACCTGGCCGCTCCTCCCCACCAATTCTAGCTCCGCGCGGTACCTAACTGACCCACTTAACTCGAAGTCGCCCTTGCAGACAACTAGCTTCCCGGCTGCTGTCCCACCCCAAACTCCCACTGAACAACCCCCCATGTCCCCACCCCGGCAACTGCTAATGGTGTGTGCTTCGTGCTGATGTGTTGGATAGATCCACTACAGTGTCAATGACAGCTCTGTGTTCGTTTGCCCCGCAGTGTCCACTGGTCCTATTCCCTCAGTCCTCATCCTCCACCAAAGAATCACGCAAAGCCTGCACCACCAACTCCCACGCACGCGCTGCATCCAAAGCCTTCTCATTACCAAGCTTAACAGCCTGCTTCATCCGGAGCACACTCTCGCATTCAGACCACCGCAGCAATTCGTTCTTCCATCTCCGCAGTGACGGCCCGCCCTTGGACTTCCAATGCCATGTTATTTCTCTTTGCGCCAGTATCAGACCCAGATCAATAAATTTGCTCGTCACCTTGGTGTGTTTGGTGTGCGGGAACCAGAGCAGCAAGCACGCCGCCATATCAAATTCCACCTCCCTGTCGGTCACCTCGTTTAGGAGGTCCCCCACCTCCGCCCAGTAGGCCTCCAAATGCGAGCACCTCCAGAGCAAGTGATCCATGTCCGCTCCTAGAGACGAACACCGCGGGCATCGAGCGTCCTGTACCTGGAAGTACCGCCGTATTTTTTCGGGGGTCAGGTAGGCCCTATGGAGCACATAGAAATGCACTTGCTGGAAGCGCGCATTTCTCGTGCCCTTCCACGTGCGCCGCAAGATGTGACTCCACGCCGTGTCTGGAATGGGTCTGCCCACACTCTCCTCCCATTTGGCCTTGAGCCCCTGGAGCGGTTCCAGTCCCTCGTTCAGCATCCTATTATGGAGGCATGTCACAGCCTTGAACGTGCCCGCCGCCATCACCACATACTGGCACGCCATAGTCGTGGTCGGTTCCATGAGCCCCCCTTTCCAGTGCTTCTGTATAGCCGCCACCACCGCCGCGTGTAGGAGAAACCCCCCCTCAGGCAGCCCGAACTGTTCCCGAAGCACCTCAAAGGGCACCAGGGCCCCATCGATGTACAGGTCTCCCACCACCTGCAGACCCGCCTCCTCCCAATCCAGCAATGGGGACCAGTCACCCCCGTGCGGCAAGGCCGTCAGCATACCGATCGGGATCTCCGGCGCATAAGGCCGTGTCGCCTTCGCTCTCCTAAGGCTCCTCTGCCAGCACAGCTTGAGCGTCCGTTCCTCCATAGTGAGGCCTCGCAACTCAAGTCTCTGCTGCATAACGATGTAGGACAACACATGGCGTTGTATCCCCTGCTCTCGATCCGCCTCCGGCCCCCTAAACACCCTGGCCACGTTCTGCGGGAGGACCTGCAATTGCGCCGCTAAATAATATAGCTCAAAGTCGGGTACAGCCATGCCCCCCTCGACCTTGGGGCGAAGCAGCGTGCTCAGCGCCACTCTACGGCGGCCATGCCCCCATAGGAACCCAATAATCATCGTCCTCAGGTCTCTAAAGATCCCCTGAGGAATCCAGATAGGCAACGTCCGGAAGTAATACAGGAAGCGGGGGAGCGCCACCATTTTTAAAAGAGCTATCCTACCCAGAACCGTCAGCGTAAGGGTCGACCAGAAGGCCATGCTGCCCCTCAGCGCCCGAACGCACCGACCGATGTTGCCCTCCAATAGGTCCACGGCCGCGTGATAGATGCGAACTCCCAGATAAGTGAGGCAAGATGGCTCCCAAAGCACCCCTAAGTCATGAGCAGGGCATGGCGACTCCGCTCCCAGCGGGAACACACAGGTCTTCGCCCAGTTGACCTTAAGTCCCGACAGCCGGCCAAACTCCGACAACAGGCCCATTGCTCCTTCCAGGGCCCGCGCCGTATCATCGAGATACAGAAGTAGGTCGTCCGCATACTGCGATATGTGATGTTGCCGCCCGCCGCTGGTTACTCCCGCATACTTGTCGCCCGACCTCGCATGGACCGCCAAGGGTTCCATCGCCAGCGCAAACAATAAGGGGGAAAGGGAGCACCCCTGTCTCGTGCCCCTACCCACCGGGTATGCCGCAGATACCAGTCCACCCAAACGCACCCGCGCCGTTGCCGAGGCATATAAGACCTTCGTCCACCGGCGGAACCCCTCGCCATGCCAAACCTCTCCAGCACTCCATCCAGGAAGGTCCATTCCAAGCTGTCAAAGGCCTTCTCGATGTCCACGGACAGGACCGCTTGGGCCCCGTCCCCATCCAAGATGGCGTCCATTATCCCCACCAAGCGGCGAATATTCAGCGCCGTGCTCCTCGTGGGGATAAACCCAGCCTGATCCCGGTGCACCAGGCCCGTCATGTGTGGGGCCAGTCTGGTGGCCAGTATCCGGCTCAGGATCTTGTAATCCACCGTCAACATGGACAGCGGGCGATAGGACCTCACATCCGTTGCATCCCTACCAGGCTTCAGGAGCGGGACAATCAAGGCCTCACGCATGGACCCAGGCAAGCTTCCTGTCTCAAAAGCTTCCGTGTACACCACCAGGAGCCTGGGGGCCAAACTGTCGGCATACTGCTGATAAAATTCTATTGGTAACCCGTCTACCCCGGGTTGTTTTATTACGAGCCATATGTTTAATAGCCACCCGTATTTCAGTGAGCGTGATCGGGCCACCCAACTCCTTCGCGTCCTCTTCATCTAGGACCGGAAGCTGCCTCGCCCCTAGGTACTCCGCTATGTCCTGGACCTCCACTCCCAACTGACTCTGATATAATTCCTGATAGTACACCCGAAAGCACTCCAACACCGCTGCCTGGGAATACACCATGTCCCCCTGTGCGTTGCTAATGCTAAGGATCGGGCAACCCCTAAGTTCCGGGTTAGCAAGTCTGGCCAAGAGTGTGCCCACCTTGTCCCGTTCTGCATGCGCTCTAATGGTGTACTGCCTGTAGTCGTAACACCTCAACCGTTCCGTCTCGGCGGCGACCACTTCCTTCGCTTCCAACAACTGGGTCTGTAAGTCCGGGCTGGCCGGCCTGCGGCGCTTCACATCTCTCAAAGTCTCTTCCGCTTTCACAAGTGCATTCAACACAGTCGTACGAGCATTCGAAAACCTACCCAGGCACACCCCTCTCACCACCACTTTCATTGCATCCCATTCAGTGGACCGACTCGTGGCCGTGCCTTCATTCTCATCAAAGTAACGGCCGATACCCTGCTGGACAGCGTCATGGAATACTGAGTCCTCTAGCGTCTCCGGCCGAAGCCGCCATGTTGGTATCGCCGAGCGCTCCCGCTGCCACTGAATGTGTACCAATAGGGGGTTATGATCTGAGATGGTTCTAGCCAAGTACTCCGTATGAGAGATCAGTGGGGCTAGGGACCCACTACAGAGCACCGAATCTATCCTCACATGCAGCGCGTGGAGAGCAGAGTAAAAGGAATAATCCCTGGTGTCCCTATGCTGCTCCCGCCATACATCCAGCAACCCCCATCTGTCCTGCCAATCCTTCCTGTGCATGGCCAACTTGCGCACCGGGGAGTCTACTAGGGGGGGATGGGACCTATCCAGAGCCACATCCGTAATCGAGTTGAAGTCCCCCCCTAACACTATCGGGCCCGCCAGGAAAAAAGCCAAGGACCCAGAGAGGCCATCAAAATATCGAGCCTGATCAGTATTTGGCGCATACACACAGCAGAGAACCACATCACTTCCATACAACCTCCCCTCCACTGCTACAAACCTACCATCAGGGTCCACCACTTGATTCAGCACCTGGAACGGTATCCCCGCTCTCACCCAAATCAGTACCCCCCTGGCATACGCTGAGTAAGTGGTGCCGAACACCTGGCCCGCCATCTTTTTTGCAACGCAGCGCACTCTTTCTTAGTCAGATGGGTTTCTTGCAGCATAGCAATCTGTACCCCTCTTCGCACCAGGTATGCGTGTACTTTGTGGCGTTTAACCATAGTTCGTAGCCCCCGGACATTCCACGTCAGGCATTTCAGGTTAGGTAATGTCCCCATACCAACATCGAGCAGTCCGATCCAAATAACAAAAGTTCACATCCCTTCCAAAGCAGTTGCCCCCCCAGAACACACCCTGAACAAAAAAACATCCCAAACCCCACTCCCCAGGACAGAGCCTACAAACCCAATGTCAGCCCCAATCCAAACCTCGAACCAACTACCCATATTCCTACCCTGTGGTCTCCACCACAGCAGGCCTTAAGGGCCCAAGGGGGGTGAGTTATCGCCGACCCCAGCTAGCGGAGCCCGCGCCCCGCGCCCTCATCCCCTACTGCGTGCTCAGCCCCCCTCCGGCAACCCACTCGTCTCCAACAGGATACCGCCCTACCATTAGGTCTCGAGCAAGTCCCAGCACAGTCTCAACCGCAAAATATTCCATCAGAAGTCTGGGGGGTCACCACCGGCCCCTTCGGGCTTTCCGCCTCTGAGAGGTCTTCTCCCGTTCTGCTGCCTTCTCCGCCCGAGTCCGTTTCCACCCGGTCACTGTTCTGTTGCGACCCCGTGATGGCCGCCGTCGCTGCGAGCGCATCTCTCTTTTCCGCAGCCATTTGAGCCTCCCGTTTCTCCCGCTGGCGCCTGTTGCGGGACCTGATGCGCTGCGATTGTCTGATCCGGGGCTGCTTAGGCTGATCTCGCCTACTTTTATGTGACCTGTCCGTCCCCGCTCTATACGACTCCAGCCATTGCCAAACTTCGTCTGGGGTCTGGAAAAAGTGCGTAGTTTCGTCAAGTATGATCCGCAGCTTGGCCGGGTAGAGCAAGGAATATTGGATGCCTTCCTCCCGGAGCTCCTTCTTCACCGCTAGGAACGATGCCCTGTTCTTCTGGACCGCCTGAGTGTAGTCCGGGAAGATCGTGACCTTGCTGTTTTCTACCTCATACGGGCCCGACATCCTAGCCCGCTGGATTAGGAGATCCCTGTCCTTATAATGGAGGAGCCGCACCACCATCGGTCGGGGGGGGGCGGCCAAGCCCTGGCGGGCGAGCGGGCACCCTGTGGGCTCGCTCCAGAGTAAAGAAAGGAGTAAGCCCCTCCGGTGCCACCACTGTGCGAAACCAGTTCTCCATGAAGGCCACCGCATCCTCCCCCTCAATTCGTTCCGGCAGGCCTACGACCCGCACGTTGTTTCGCCTGTTGCGGCCTTCTGCATCCTCCGCCCGTCGTTCCAGCGAGTCCAACCGGGCCAATATATCCGTGATCCTGTGTTCTGCGGTCACCATCGACAGCTTCAGGTCCAACAGCAACTGATCATGGTCCTTGACCCTATCTGCCAGCTTCGCATGGTCAGCTCGTAGTAGCCCCAGTCCCGTGGCCACTTGTGCAATGTCCTGGTGCAGCGCCTTCTTGGTCGAGGTGATCGCATCAAGTATGGCGTCTAGACGTCGGTGCAGCCGCTGCTCCTGATCCAACTCCGGCGGGGGAGTCTCGCCCATCTGGGACGATGCCGCCAGGTCCCCCTCAGCGCGCTCCTCGGCCACCAGCCCTCCGGCCGCCGCCATTTCAGGATACTGCGTCACAGGCCAGCAAGCCGACCAGTTTCTGCTCTCGTAATCCGGCGCGAACTACCCGGCACTGAGCAGGGTCAAGCGCTGCCACCGATGCCCTCAGGACCAATGGCCAGCGTGGTGGGCACTGTTCCGCCGGTCCCCTCGGAAGCCTGAGGGGGGAAGAAGAAGACAGAGATGGCGGCCAGCGAGGGACTACAAGGCCCGGGCGGGGCAGTTCACTGTTCCCCGACCTCAGGAACTGGCGCCTCTGTCCCCAATGTCTCGATCTATCGGCTGTAGGGCCTCCCGCCAGCCGGTGACAACTCGGCTCAAAGTTGATGTCCGGGGCTGCCCGTCCTCATCGGCGCCATTTTCTTCTCACTCTCGGCAACACCTCGGCCGTCGCCCAACTCGGTCTCCTCGGGGCCAGCAGTCCCCCAGCAACTTTCCGTCTGTGCCTGGCTGTCCCCTCACCCTTCAGAGGGCAGGAGCGTCGACCTCGGGTCGCCCAGGGTGCCAAAGACAGGAGAATTAGCGGGATTCCGCGCGGAGCTGCGAGCTCACGCCGCCATCCCGATCGGCGTCCAAGCCACGCCCCCCCAACACCAAGCATCATGACACTGATACAAAAATCTCAGGATACAGTCTGGTGCCTGGGGGATATTCTAAGGTGAGTAATCTGTGTTTAGAAGAATTTATCAGAGCTAACTTCTGCTTTGGGCTACTTCAAATACCAATCTATAAATACCAACATAAAAGTGGTATACTCCCAAAAATACTTGGTTAAAAAAAGTGACAATGGAGGCTTTGTTGCCCTTTGTTTCCTTAAAACATGAAGCTATTTAATGTCAGCAATATTAGGTATGTAACCTTTGCTTGCTGTCAGTTAAGGGCCTTTCCTGAGGCAATAAACGCAAATCACATGCACATCCATGTAAAACATTGTTTTTGCCTTTAAAGAGAAAAATATTACTTCATGCTCTAATATCTTCCAATATCTTCCTGCTCTCTGTCAAATCAGAGTGGCCAAGCAAAATCAAATGCCCTACCTTTGCAAAAAGCTCCTCTTCACAACATCAAAAGTGTGTGAGCCTTAAGATATTGCTTCTACTAAGACTCACAGCACACACGATAAATATTTCTCTATGATATCAGGTTTGTGGGGGGCGTGGTCTGCAGCCCAAGATGGTGGTCACATAAGCAACGAGCTCTGGGCCGGGACTTCACATCTGCACATAAATCCGTCTCTTCCCTACCTTCTCTGATGGTGGCGAGACAACGACTGCATTTCCAGACAACAGGGCTGCCTCGACGTTGATTGGCGGGCGCCTGGTGTTCCTCAGAGCATTCCGGCAGGCTGAGGAGCTTTCTAGCCTTCCTGAGGCCCACTGGGAGCCGCAAGCTCTCCTGGAGACCTGCGGGCTGTGTGCGCTTGTTCCCGGTGGTGGCCCCCATGCCAGTCCCCGGCTTTGAGCCCAGGCTTGCTCGCAGCGGCGGAGGCCCCCCGAGGCGGTGTTCAGCCCGGGCGTGCTGGGAGTGCTGGCTTCTAGCTGTGGGCAGTGTGAACTGAGGCGAGGCAGAGCAGTAGTGCAGAGGGAGACTTCTGAGGAGATGCCCGGAGCGGTTGTGAGGCCGCACTGTGTCATAGCTTGGTGGAGGTATCGCAGCGGACCCCTCCTGCTCTTGGGTGGTGCTCCGGATTGGAGGTAAGGCTGAGAGGATTGGGGGGGGCGGCCACCCTCCAAGTCGTGGGGTACGGACCTGGGGAATGCTCTGGGGAAGTGCTGGGCTCCTTTATCCTGAGCCCCACATCCCTGTGAACGGTAGACTTTGACAGGTCTCCCCCCATCCTGCTGGTGAAGCTGCGGTGGTGCAGGCTATCGGGACTGGCTGGAGTGCCCCACCCCCTTTTTTTCTTCTGCCTCGCAAGCTGGGATATTTGGAGAGACAGAGACTTGTTCCTTGAGTGCACCCTGTTACACCGAGGGGCTGTGGCACTGCTTTACCCGGATTGGTGGTGCTGGGCACTAGGTTGAGCTCAGGGGTGAGCTGGGATCACCACGTGCCAGGAATTGGCTCTCTGCTTTGGTGTGTTACCTGGGGGACCGCCCGGCAGCGCGGAGACATGTTTAAGCAGCTTGGTCTGGGCGACAAGTGAGCTGCATGAGAACTTCCTGGACATCGCTCCTGTTTTCTCAGTTGGGTGAGCTGCGAGACCCTACGGTCACGCAGTATAGCAGCTGTACTAACCTGCCGGGGTACCTGGCCGTCCCTTGCGATAGACCTGAGTTGCTCCCTTCTTGCTGCAAGGTGCTGCTGACCGGTGGTGGAGATTGTTAGCTTACTGGTGAGGCACTCCGCTGAGTGCGGTGTAGTTATCATTTTTTACTTGCTTTTGCTGTAGGCCTGCTACCCGGTACTACCACACCACTGGCAATGGGCAAGGTAAGGCCTAGGGTGCCGGTAAGGTCCGGGAGAGCGGGATATCTCTCTCCGATTTCAGGACACTCTTCTGCCCTATCCCTCCGGATGGAGGGGGCGGTGGAGCCCAATACTTCAGGAGACAAGCTGGACATGATCTTACGAGAGATTTGCGACTCCCGGTCGGTCTTGGAGGCGTAGCTGGGTATCATCTCTGTGGATCTCAATCTGTTGAAAGACGATCACAAAAAATTGGCTGAGAAGGGTAAGATGGTTGAGCAGAAGGTGGACACCATGGTTCTGCAGGTCCAGGCCCATGAGGAGCAATTACAACTTATGCGTCAGCAGATGGACTCTCTTCATGCGCGGGTGGATGATGCAGAGGGCCGGGAGCGCTGGAACAACTGTTGAATCGTGGGTCTGCCGGAGGGGACGGAGGGGTCAACGCCAACGAAGTACATCGAGAACTGGCTAAAGACAGCTGTGGCTCCCACCGGACTCTCCGCGCATTTCACGGTCGAGAGGGCACATCGGGTCCGCACATGACGTCCAATTCCAGGTGCTAACCCGTGACCCATCCTGGCCAGGATTTTAAATTACAGGGATTGGGATCCTCTGCTGCAGGCGGCAAGGGACAATGGTCCTCTACAGGTTGATAATGTCAGGACTTCAATCTTTCCAGATTACACAATGGCAGTCCAACGCAGGAGATTTTCTTTTATGGAGGTTAAGGCACGTGCTCGAGCAGCGGGCCTGACATTTGCCCTATTGTTCCCTGCTAAACTGAAAATCCTCCATGACCAGCGATACCTGTTTTTTTATACTCCTGATAGCACGTGGGAGTGGCTTGACAAGATGTTCCCCGATGTCCAACCCATGAGACGCATAAACTCCTCACTGCCCACATCGCAACGCCCCCTTTGAAGGTGTAAGAGGGGCCTTCTCACTCAAAGTTCGATCGCCAGCTCCCTGGGTGGCAGGCAAGTACTGGAGGATAGGCGTGGTGCACTACATGCTGCCTCCACTTTTCGCATCTCTCTCCCCGACAGTAGATCTAGCCCATCTGAAGGATTGAACACGGACGCTGACTCTGATGGCCGCGTAGCCTGTTTCCTTCTGCGACCTCGTGGCTCAGCAATGATACTCTTGCCTCAGCAGACTCTTAGTTCTTTGCTTTCTACTGTTTTTTTTTTTTTGTAAGATATGCTTACCCAAGTGTTGTGTTCCTGTCCAGATTAAGATCTATGGTTCACTATAAATGCCTTTGCCTGTCTGACAGAACATTGTAGGTCCTGCATGCCGTCATAACTGGTGGGAATGAATGGGTGAATTCCCCAGCCCGGCCCATGCTCTGGGTGCTTTCATGAGTGTTTTAAAGCTCTTGCGCGACTGTAGATGGTGTTAGTGACCTTCCCCCAAAGGCGGTAGCACTGGTTGAATGTGAAGTATGTTCACTTTGTTTGCACAGTTTGGTCGAACGATGTTTGGGCGTTGGACCCAGTATTGGGATTATGCTAAATTTGTTGTAACTATGCAGCATGGTCTGGGGGTCCTTGTGGGGGGGATGGGGCGGGGTGGGCTGGGCTGGGTTCCGGGGGGTTCTTTGTTCGATTTGATGATGCCTGCTGTTAATTCTTATACCCTTGTCTCGTGGAATGTGCGAGGTATGGGCTCCATATCCAAGCGACACAGAATAGCTGCACACATAATTTGTTTCCAGGAAACGCATTTGATCCTTACTGAAACTGCGAAATTACAGAGGAGATGGTGTGGGCAGGTTTTTGCGACGGCGTATTCCGCCTTACCAGGGGGGCTGCTCTCTGCGTCCGGGCGGGCATCCCCTTCTCTCTTACTGAGTGCAAGATAGATGATCAGGGCAGGTATGTGCTTCTGTTGGGAACGCTGGATGGTACACAGATTGTATTGGGGTTCCTCTATGCACCAAATGTGGACCACAAGGCATTTTTTACGCAGGTGTCCTGGGCACTTGCTGACTGGTCCCATGTCCTGTGGCTTCTGGGGAGTGATCTAAATGCAGTGTTCGACATTGACCTGGATCGTTCCCATCCTCCTTTATTTAATACAGCGGCATGGGCACAGGCTGTAACCTTAACCCGTTGGGCACGAGGTTGGGACTTATTAGACATTTGGAGGGCAATGCACGTGAACATGAGGGAATATTCCTTTTATTCTTACCCCAATAAGTTGCCCACACGTCTGGATAATTTACTCTGTTCCCCCGGTGTTGCCCCTTCTGTTACACACTGCGAGTTTCTGGGTAAGACTATCTCTGACCATAATCCCATAGAATTGCGGTTGACTTGAGGTCATTCTCCTGCTCCAATCCCAACATGAAGGATACAGCCCTTACACTTACAAGATCAGGTTTATCAGGCGGCGCTGGCTATGGCTATTGACACATTTTTTGTTGAGAATGAGGGTTTGGGTATCGAGGGGGAGGCTTTTAAAGTGACTGTACGTGGGGTTGCCATGGGGACGTTGGCAGGATCCCAAAGGGAGACTATTAGGGACATTACTGACCTTGTATAAATTTGGCCTGCCCCAGTCCTATTGTGCATGGATTAACTTGCTGTATATTAGTCCCACTGGGGTGGTGTGGTGAGCAAAAAAACTATGGATTTAGGCCCTGATCTCTGTACTGGGGTGAATGTATGACATTGTTCTGCATTCTGTCCATCACCTGTTGTTTTTGTATACTAGTCCCACGGCACGCGCTAAGACGGGTAGGATCATCTCTTCTTCTAATTTATTTCCCGGGATACGCGGCAGGGTTGCCCCTTGTCCCCCTTTTATTTATTTATTTTATTTAAAGAGTTTTATATAGGGCTGGCTAGACCCGAAAGTATCAGAGCGCTTTACATGAGAATCAACAATGTAACAGAAAAATATCAACAATTATACAATACATCAAAAAATAGGCAATACATTAGGAGAGGAGAGAAAAGAGAGAGAAAAGTAGTGGAGGGGGCAGGGGAGGTGAGAAAGGGATGATAAGGGAAGAGACAACAAGGAGAGACGAAAAGAAGCCTGTCTAAAGACCGACTAGGTAGGTGACGACCAAGGAGGGAATCCACGGCCCATTTCCCCTATAGCTAAACCAGGTAGCTCCATCGGGCATCAGACAAAATAGTTCAGTCTCAACACATTGAGAGAGGAGAGAAGGGGAGACATAAATAGAGGGAGGATGTGTGAAGAGACGACAGGAGAGATGAAAGGAAGTCTGTCTAAAGACAGACTGGGTAGGTGACGTCCAAGGAGGGAATCCCCGAACTGTCTCCCCTATAGCTAAACCAGGTAGCTCCATTGGGCCTCAGACAAAATAGCTAGATCTCAATTGATGAGGTAAAAATTCACAGATAAACATGGTGGGGACTAAGGGCCAGGATAGGTGAGGACAAAGGTCAGTAGCAGGAAAGTGGAGAAGAGTAGAATAGAGTGGGGAAGGGTAGGGGCTAGGGGGAGGAGTGAGATAAGGTCAGGAGAGATGCAGGAGGGTTTGTTGCGGCTGTCATTTTAGGCAGGTACAGGCAGTATTTCAGGAGCGATCACTGTGTGGGGTGACGGTATCGGAGAGCGCCCAAAGGTGACTGCGGGCCACTATATGAGTGTCAGGCTTTGCATGCTAGGCGTAGCATCATGGCATTATATTAGTTTCACCCTGGCACCAATGGAAGGTAGAGCTGTTCCCGGGGAACCACATGTGAGCCTCAGCCCAGACGCCTCGGAGGGCAGAACCGCCATACGGGGAGCAAGGTCCGTTGTCCCCACCTCCGCTTTCACCGCTTCTCACAGCTCAGAGATGTAAAGGGGGAGCAGCCCCAGGAGTAGTGCCACATTCAAAGTATCAGGCATAGACCCCGGCGGCCATGTTAAAGTCAGGCATTCCCAAATGGTCTTCTGGTGGACAAGGATGCAGGGGTATCACAGTGGCTGCCTAGCTTCTTTGTCTCATTCATGCCTGCAGCTGCCCCCCATTGGCCACCTTGAATCGCTCACCTGTAATGGGTGGAGAGGGGGGCCGCGAACTCCGTGCTATGCAACCTCTCTGTGCCAGTCTTGGGATGGGTAAGGTTTCTGGGCTGCCATCACACCTTAAGCCCGCTCCTCACTAGGAATCAGTATACCAAATGGGGGGCCGTGGGGAGATTGTGGGGATCCTTCAGCAGGCGGACGCCAAATCGAGCAAGGTGCCGCCCGCCATTTTGCAGAGGTTGATACAAACAATGTGGTCCCAGATAATAGAACAAATAAATCAAAGATAAAATTACTTGAATAAATGCAAGGAAAATTATAACAACATTGTTTTTAATCATAACATGTATCGTAAAAAATCATTCATAAAATAGATACACAGTAAATCACATATAATGCCCCTAAAGGATAGGACATGGAAGGGTGGTGATGGGATAGTGAAGGTATGGGAATTGTAGCAATGGTCACTAAGACCTGAATACACCAGAAATAATAATGGATTAACACAATGGAAAAAACAATTCATCAATTAATTCAGCAATCATGCCTCGAATAAAACAGAATCACAAATGATAAGTCAGGGAAGAGGCTGAACACAGGAGAAAGTGTCGACGTTTCGACCCAAGCAGATGCAGGCGTACTGTAAACCTGGCTAGAGGGTCTTCATCAGGACAAAGGACGCAGAAGGTGGGGCAATGGATCTGGTCTGGGAAACTTCTGATCAGATATTGGAAGAGGTACCGCATGTAGATCACGGCCCCCTGAGTTATTAAGGAAGTACAGCACATGAGGTTCAATTGCAATGGCTCTCGACAACACAACACTGTGGCTGCGTCTGATGTAAATATACCGGTATGTTATAGACAACGTATCTGGGTGACGGGATGTCAACCGGAGTGCCGCGTCTTGGACCGACGCTGTATAAGATGTTAAGGTGAGAGAGCCATACGTGTAATTAAAATCTGTTTTGGGGGGAAACACGGCCTTGGGCTGGGGTTCCGATGTAATTACTGTCGACGGCAGAGGTTAGACGCCGTTGTGGTGAAAGGCGAAGAATTACTCAGGGGTCGTACGGTTCAATTGCCACATCAAGAATCAGAATCTGTACAGGACGCAGTCAAGGGCTTACAATGGGATTCAATCTCCCCACAGTCAGAGGGCCGTGGGGAGATTGTGGGGATCCTTCAGCAGCCAAATCGAGCCAACTCGAGCAAGGTGCCGCCCGCCATTTTGCAGAGGTCGCATGTCCGCAGAGCTTCCCCCACTGCTCGGGTCCATGAGTGCATCTTCGCTGCACTGCAAAGTCTGCCAGTGAAATAACCTTCAGGGAGCCCAGAGAGACAGTTCGGCACCTTCTCTGGGATTATGCACCCCCGCCGGCTCAGGTCCGCTGTGTCCGCGATGCGGCCGCCATTTCGCAGGAATCCTGTCCGTCTTATAGGTGCAGATCTCCGAGCATGAGATCAGTGAAGAAAGGCTCGGTGTAATGAAGAGATGAGAGCAGGTTAAAGCGCATCAGATAATGCTATCTCTCTCTATCACAAATGCCTTCATGTAGCTAAACACAGTAGGTTACTGTCATATTTATGGGCAGGGGAGCAAACAGGGGGGGCTCTATGTGCTTAGCTTGGGAATTGTTTATCTGGCAGGTGTATAAAAAAGGGCCAGAAGATGGCGCTGCTGCTTCATTTTTTATATTCTTGATTTCCTTTTTCAACAATGTGCAATGCTTTCGAAACGATGGGGGCCAGCGTTACTTGGATGTTGAACTCACAGGTGGATTTACAAAGGATGATACATACTCTCAATTGGCAGACCAGCCGTTTAGAAATTGCTCGGTGTATTAGATTCATCTAAGCGATGCAGACAATTAGTGTTGCACAATGTAGCTCCCACGTACTGTCCCATGTAAAGAATTCCATTTATTTTGAAGAGTTCAATTAGTTTAGTGTAATGTTGATTTTAGAAAGGTGAACTGCAGCCGCAGAGTTGTAGTCCTCTTTCGACCTCGTCCTAAACGAAAATTCGGCTGAGACGAATCCATCAGGGCTAATCGGGAAGTCGTTGACGACGGAGTTGCACCTTGCTGGAATGTTGATTGAAACTGCAGTATCCAGCACAAGGGACCACACCTCGCGCAGTCTGTATGGTGCGAATCGTAGGGAGACACCGGCAACTCATGAGGTTTATCCAGGGTCATTGCCTCAGACCTCAGCCTGCTGGAAGCCCTAACAGCCTGATTCATGTACATGCCGTTTTGCGTGTCCCTAATAGCGAATCATAGCGAATCGCTATTGAGGACACGCAAAACGGCATTCATGTAGGAATTGCTACTTAAATAGCGATTCCTACATGTTCTTTATTTGCGAGTAGCAATTTGCTACTCGCAAATACTCCCCAATCATTCCTATGGGCCAAGAGGCCCATTGGAATGAATGGGATTTGCGAGTAGCAATTTGCTACTCGCAACTGAGATAGCGATTATAAGGGTGCCAGGGGTGTCCAAAGGACGCCCTGTAGCACCCCTAAAATGCACTTTTGGACAGGTGTTGCGCACACACATGTCCAAAGGACATGTGTGTGTGCTACATACAACTTTGAATGATGCTTTTAAAAGCATTTTTCTGAGTTTTTGCTATTTACCGACAGGTCTGACCTGTCGGTAAATAGCGGCCCCAAAAGTCCAAAATCGCAATTTTGTTGTGTGTCATGAATAGCATTTGAGGAATCTCTATTAGAGATTCCTTAAATGCCATTCCACGCAAATATGCGAATTCTTACATAGCGATTTTTGCATTTGGTAACATGAATACCAAATGCAAAAATCGCACTCGCTAAGGGCCAGATTCTGAGAATCTGGCCCTTGGCGAGTGCAATTTACCTACATGAATCAGGCTGTATATTCCGATTTGATCCGCAATTAAGTCGGGCCCAACGAGATGCTCGACGGGCACAACCTACTGGAAATATGGGCCCATGAGTCTGCCCCACTGGACCGGAGCTGTTCGGCGTTCACTTATGTAAGGCGGACTCTTTTGCTGAGGGGGCAGGGTGAACGTCTTGCGACCCCCCCCCCGTAATGCCACATATACCAAGCGGGCTACGGCGCGATGCTAGGTAAGAGGAAGACTCGCCGAGTAAAACCTGCTGCGGGACTCTGCGACCTCCCCACCAAGCCACGGGAGGCTTCTAAAAACTTCTTGAGACCAAGGCCGTTTCAGGGAGGCGTCTTCATCAGAGCAAGTCTTTAGGTAAGGATTCTGGGCAAAATCTTTCCTTTCCACAGATATGGCTGGGATCGTTGCAGAGCCGCTATTCTTCTTTCGTTCTTAAAGTGGAGTAGAAGGGTGGATGGGGGGCATAAACCGGGATATTCACCAAAGAGTGATCCCAAGCCCCTTGCACAGCACCTGCGTCAGATTATGTTTCCTTATGGCATCCCATTACGGGGAGTGATTCATTTAGTGTCTTTGTACGCGGACGACATGCTGTTATATTTTCGGGATCTGGATGTAGATAAGCACACGATCGCTGCCACCTTTTCCAGATTTGAGGAAATATCGGGCCTGGCTCTTAATGCTTCTAAATCGGGTGCCTTTGTCTTTTATGATACCTATGCGTTTCCCACTCTACAATTTGGCCCACTGCGCTTCCGAGTTGAGCCTCTCACTTTTAAATACCTGGGGATCAATATTTATAGATCAATCACTGACACCATAGACGGCAATGTAGTTCGCACCATTAACTTGCTGCATTCCCAGGTTGCCTTTTGGAATTTGTTGCCACTGACAGTGGCGGGCCGCATCGCGGTGTCGAAAATGGTTATGCTGCTCCGCCTCCTTTAATACTTTGTGAATTTACCGGTGATTTTGCCAGCTTGGATTTTTAAGGTTCTGGATACGCTTTAACATCCTTGATTTGGGGGACGGGCAGGCATCGTTTGGCGCTGTCTAAGCTACAACTACCTAGTACAGCGGGGGCATGGGGTCGCCGGATTTTAAGACGTATTGTATGGTAGGGCAGTTACAGTGGATGGCATATTGGTTGGCGGGTAAGAATTTATTAGAAATTGGGTACTCCTTGAAAAATTGCATCATGGGCTCCTTCAGTCGCAGCTCTGTCCGGGTGCACGGAATTTGCTTGATCCTCCTTACTTACTGCATGTCACATTACATTATTGGGCACGGGCGAAGAAGTTGGCTAGATTGTCTAATCTGTACTCCCCAAATATCCCTCTATGGGGATTGCCTCCTAGGCGTGGTGTCTTATCGATGGTCCAACTAAGGGGGTGGACTCAGGAAGAGGTAGGGACAACTGGTGATTTTTTTTTTGGAGGGCCAACTGATGCCTCATGACAAGTTCATTCGCACTCACTCGGTGCCTTCTACATTATTTCTCACTCATGCTGCAGTGGTGCGTTTCATTCGGACCTTTTGGTATGCAGATCAGGCAGAACCCTCAACTTTCCAATTACTGAGATCACTTCACATTATGGGGCAAGGTCGGCACTTGGTGCGCTGGCTTTATAGAGGATGGAGAGAACATTTGCAAGTCCCACTGCTACACCTTAGGCAGAAATGGGGCTTGATCTTAGGAAGAGAATTAGAGGATAGGGAGTGGGCCCAAATGATGGAGCATCCCCGGCTAGTCTCTCGGAATTGCCGTTTGAAAACGATTTAATTATTTATATTACACAAAGCATACCTTGCCCCAGCAACTATACGTAAAATATTTCCTGCGTCGTCTGCGTAGTGTCCACGGCGCAAGACGCCTGAGGCATATTTTCTTCATATGATATGGTACTGTCGGGTTTTGCAGGGATTTTGGTCGGAGGTTGTTTGTGGGATGGCAGTGTTGACGGAGCGCAATCCATGGGAAACAATTGAGGCCTGCTTTCTGGGACTATTCCCCCTGCCTAAGAAGGCAAAATTACTACGCATATTTGCAGGGCTAGCCCTGATGCTGGCAAAACGTATGATAACACGACATTGGAAATCTGCTCTAGCGCCTAGGGTGGGCGGTTGGCGCGAGGAAGTGGTCAGATGGGCGGTTGCTGAAAGGGAGGCTTAACACCGTCCGTGAAGAGTACAGGGGGCTGCGAAAGCGACCGATTTCGCTGGACTGGGCTCATTTGGTGGAACAATTTAAAGCCATGGAGGAAGCTGTGCCCGGAGAATCACAGTATAGCATGCGGGACAGTGGTGCAGTGGTCTAGACGCTGGCAGACTCATGCCTACCCATACACTGTCTGAGTGCCTCCCTTTTTCTCCCTTCCCCCCGGCTCTATTACTTAGTCCTTTCCTCCCATTACAGGCCTAACACACGCCGGACGCAGGAACGTCGAGTCAGTGTGTAGTCAACTTAGCAGTACCTTAGTTACCTGTTTTTGTTGGGGTATTGCGGTGGGAGGGTTATGTTGGGGTGGGGGATGTAATGGGTACTGCACCGGATGTCATTTCTTAGTGTCCTTTCTTATGGGTCCGAATGTACAGTTTTAAGCACTCATGTTGTAAGTGATGCGACAATAACTGTAAGTTCCTTGTACTACTTGTAAGTTCGGCTTCAAAATGTGACAGAGATACATGCCAATTTACCCTTCTAGATTGCTTTAAAAAATGCATATGATGTACTGTATATTCCTGTATGATACTTGCAGTGCTCAATAAAAAAAGTATTAAAAACACAAAAAAATGATATCAGGATTGTTACTCAGCTACTGATGCAAAGAGTGATGAACCCCGTATGGGCAGCAAAAACGTTATTGTTGGAACTACCTGGCATCCATGATGAAATAAATGTCAGCATTTTGTAGAACTGAACTGTCAAGGATCCTAGGACCTGGATGGCCCCCTGAATGGCACTGACGAAAGAAAAGCTGGTTGCAAGCATGCTGTTGCTCTGAGCACGTCTAGAGAATCCCAAAACACTTTTTTGAAAAAAATCAGCACCTTTTTTAAAAAACGGCAGTTTCAGAAACATCCTCACTTTTTTAAAACTTTATTTGTCATTTTGTAGCCGTACAATAAATTCAAAACAATTGTGCTCACAGTCATACCACAGTCTCAGTAGAATGTAAACCGATATATCAGAAGGAAAAATTACACTTCCATAATCATTACAAAGGCAGTTCGGCCCTGAAAATGTCCCATCTTCCTAATTAACATCAATTGACTGCATGGTAGCCCAAATGTTCCTTCTGGATCCCGTCGAAACTATGCATGATCGAAAAATACAGATGAGGCTAAAGCTAGCAGGAATCACATGTACCATAAATATCCTACATACACATTTATCCAATCCCAGTGGGTACAAACCTGTGTTCCTGTTGTGAATCAGATGTCGAAGGAGTGGATGCCACGTATGTCCTTAAGGGACCCCAAATATCCTTCAGGTGTGAGGTGCGAGGAAGTGTGGAAGCAAATGTCTTGCTGTGCGTGTCGCAATATGCTAGACTCAATACGCTAGACTCCATATCATAGGGTTACTCCTGAAAGTTTGGCCCAAGCCTGTCTGGAACACCCCTGCATTCTGTCAGGTGATTTGGATAGCGACCTCGATACACTACAGAGATGGTTGACTGAGCGGTTAGACGAACTTGCTCCTCTTTCCACGCCCCGTTCTTCTATCAAGCGGAGCTCGGCGCCATGGTTTTCAGAGTCTTTGGCTCTGTCCCGGCGTAACTGTAAGTTAGCCGAGAGACTATGGCGCAAGCAATATGACGTGGAAGCCAAGGCCGCGTACAAAGCCATTATTAAGCTATATCATGCTGATATTCTTGTTGCAAAAAAGAGTTACTTTTCCACTAGAATTGAGTCAGCGTCTAACTCCTGTAGAGAAATCTTCACTATTGTCAAGGAGTTTGTCTCTCCCAAGGCTAGTGCAGTTCGGCACGAGCTTTCCGGGCCATGGGTCACTTCGCTGGCACAGTTCTTCACAACTAAAATTAAACAGATCCAAGACTCCTTTCCCCCCTCTGGCCTTAGCACAGTTCCCAACTATAGTAACCCATCAACTCCATCTATTGAGTCCAGTCCTGTTCTTTCGGAGTTTCCAGCTATGTCTACTTCTACCTCTCTGGATCTCCTTCTCAAGATCAAGTCAGGCTCCCCTCTGGACCCTTGTCCTGCCACCTTTTTGGCCAGTACCACCAAGATTCTGAACCCTCTAATAAATCCTGTTCTCAATCTTTCTTTGGCTCAAGGCACTGTCCCTCTGGCCTGGAAACAGGCAATGGTTGTTCCACTTCTTAAAAAGCCTGGTCTTGATCCTGAGAACCATTCAAATTATAGGCCAATATCTCTCCTACCGGGTTTTGCAAAGATTGTGGAAAAGCACGTCCACTCTGTGCTCTCCACTTTCTTGGAAAGTCATGGTCTGCTTCACTCCACCCAGTCAGGCTTTCGCTCCAATCTGAGCACTGAGACCGCTCTTTTGGAGGTAAATGAAGCCATCAAGGAAGCTCTTGACTCAGGTGGAAGAGCTATGCTGGTGATGTTAGACCTGTTGGCGGCCTTCGACACCGTCCCTCACGAGGGTCTCCTTAGTAGAGTCTATGAGATCGGTTTAAGAGGGACGGTGTGAGCTGGCTTAGATCTTATCTTGCGGGTCGTCGACAGGTGGTCTGGGCTCCCCCGTACTCTGCCGAAGTACCGCCTTTGGAGGTCGGAGTTCCTCAAGGGTCGGTGCTTAGCCCGACCCTTTTTAACATCTTTATGACTCCATTGGCGATGCTGGCGGAGTCTTTTGGAGCCCAGATCATATCATACGCTGATGACACCCAGCTTCTCTTCACCTGTAAAAAGGGTACGGAGTTTGATGGAGAGAGCATCCGTGGCTGTCTTGGGGCTGTTTTCGACTGGTTTCAGTGAAACAGCTTCAAGTGCAACCCTGATAAATCAGAGGTGCTTTTCTTTGGGTGTCAGGCAGACCCGCCTTGGCAGGATTGGTGGCCGGTGAATATGTTTCCCCCGTCATCTTCCTCCTCGGTGGCTAAAAATCTTGGGGTTAAAATTGATAACAATCTATCACTGAAGTCCCAGTTCACAGGCCTCACTGGCACATGTTTCGGTCTCCTGAAAATGTTACGCAAGATTCTCCCTTTGCTTCCTCTGGTCCATAGGAAGATGACGGTTCAGGCCCTAATTTGTTCCAGACTCGACTATTCTAACGCTCTATATTTGGGTCTCCCGGACTACCTGTTGCAAAAACTCCAAGTGGTCAAAAATTCGGCTGCGAGGGCCATTTTTGGCCTTCCCCGCCATGCCAGAGCTTCGGATCTGTTACTTTCCCTTCACTGGCTGCCTGTCAGGAAGCGGATTGTTTTTAAGGCACTCACATTGGCCCATAAGGCACTCCATGCTGTCGGGGCTAACTACATTCAGAAACGGCTTACCTTTTATAAGCCCACAAGATCCCTCAGATCTGAATCCCTTGGTCTGGCAACTGTCCCCATCATTAAAAAAGGTAGGATAGGGGGACGTTCTTTTAAACATCTTGCTCCCAAGCTGTGGAACACCCTCCCCCTGGAACTCCGCTGTACTCCAAATCTGCTGGCTTTTAGAAAGGGTCTGAAAACTTGGCTTTATAGTTAATGATAGGTCTGTTTTCTGTTTCTTCTCCTTTCCGTTTTCAGCTATGGGTCAGAAAGCGCCGGGACACTCCTTGGAGTAGCCGAGCGCTATATAAGACACCCATAACATTAACATTAACATTAACATTAACATTAACATTAACATAACATCAACTTCGTAATCATGCCTGTAAGGTGGGAGCCCTGTTCCCTCCCCAGTTGATAGCAAACTCTCTTTTAGCTAGGAGAAAGCAAAGAGCGGCAAATCTTCGCCTCTTTTGGGGAAGTTCACTACGAACCCCATGAGCGCAATCTCGGGTATTGGGGCAAGAGTTAAGTCAATCATGAGGCCCAATGTATGCTTCATCAAAATCCAATAGGGGTGAACTTTGGACATGTTCAAGTTAAATGTGCAAAATCTGCATGTGGCGCATTGCATTTTACACAGTGATGTGATCTGGAGGGGTCGATTCTGGGTGAGTGTTCTAGAGTGACGTATGTGAAACCTCCTCACCTTATACAGAGTTCTTCAATCTGTGGGGCGCGTTCCCCCAGGGGAGCGCAACACCATCTCGGGGGGCGGGGGGGCGCACTCCACACGAAGATCTCCCCTTTAAGAGTCTTTTACTGTCCCGAGGCATCAAATGGGAATTCTCCGGTAACTGAGGGCTGGAGGGGGGAGGAAGGGGAAATAAAGGCAGGACGTGTGCTTTTGTCACGTAAATACCTAACAGTTAACCTTCCCAGGAGGGGGTTAATTGTTAGAGCTTGGATGCTTCAGCTGCAGTGGGAGGCAGGGGCTCCTCTGCTAAAATCGAAAGCAAAGGAACAGACAGTGTTCGATTTCAAAGCAGAGCAGTTTCCTTGCCTCACACTGCAGCTGAAAGGACAGTATTTTCTTGCTTTCAGTTTTAGCAAAGGAGACATCTTGCCTCCCAAGGCAGCTGAAACATTTCAGCTCTACCAGTTTTTCCCCGTCCTGGGAGGAAGTGCTTAGTAGAAAGGAGACAGTTTCTTTTAAATTTACACAGGCAGGCGCTTTAACACTCACAGGGCTTCAAGTTACCAACAGAACAAGCATTAGAAATGCAATAGGTCTCGCATTTTTTTGAGTTAGAGCCATTGGTGTTGTAAATGGCAATGTCTTTGACACTTGTGTTATGGGGTGGATGTATGTGGTTTGAGTGAAATTATGTGGGTGGGATTGGAATTGTTAGTTGTGTAATTGTGTGGCATGGAATTGCGTGGAGTGGATTTGTGTAGTGTAAATATGGGGTATGGTGTGCAGTGGAATTATGTGTATATTAAGTGATGTAGAGCATTGTGGTGTAGATAAAAGTTGTGTAGAGTATAGTGGCATAGAGAGGCGCTGCTTATTTTGCAGTGGAGTAGAGTGGTGTAGATTGTAAAAGAGTGGCTTAGAGTGGTGTAGTATGAAGTGTAGTGGCATATAGTAGAAGTAGAGTGAAGTGGTATAGAGTGGAGTGGTAAAGAGTAGAGTGGATTGGCGTAGAATACAGTGCCATGGAGTGCAGTTTTGCAGAGTAGAATAGGTGTCCCCAGTACTTCAGTATTCACTGGCCTTTGTCCTTATATACAAACATGCACAGACAATAGAGGGTAACGCATGTACACACTACTAACACTACTTCATGCAAACACGACAGGAGCGCCTACATGCATACATGAAAGGAGATGCAGACATGCATATATGAGGGGATGTGTCCTAGGAATGCAAATTTCTGTCTTTTGGTTCTGGAAGCTCCGGTTTGAATCCCAGCCTCAGTGCTAGACTCAAAATCGTATGGTTGTTGGTAAATCACTTAATCTTCCTGTACCTAAAATGTGTTACAATGTATTTGCGTCATCCACACTTGATGTACGCTATCGTGTACATCATCTCCAGACCCTTCACATAATGGTATTTATAAAGTGCTCTGTTTCTTCACTGCTAGGTTTGCGCTATATAAGTACCTACACATGCATACATATGATTTAGGCTTCTACAACCACACGTGGCAGAGGCTATAACATGCATAGAGCAATGAGGCTGGCTGCTACGTGGGTACATAACTGAAGAAGTAACATATATAGAAGGCTGATGCTTCTGATTGCAATCATGACTCCCAATGCTAAATGCATGCATGAGTGAGGCTGTTACATGCATACCCAATGTACCGCAATTATATCTGGACCTACTATGTGCACACATGACTTACACTGCTATGTGCATATATGACTCAAGCTGCTATGTGTACTCCTAGCTCAAGCTGCTTAAAGAACACATGACGGAGTCTGCTACATAGACAGAGGACTGGGTGAGGCCGAACAGAGGGGGCTACTTTCATGCAGCATTGAGGCTGATTTATAAATCAATCATAATCAGTGGCATCTTGTACATCCTAGACTTGGCACCAAAACCTCTTCACACACTGAAGGTAGGTGTGAGCCTCGAGGCCAAAGAGCCGGATCTAAAAAGGGCTGGACTGGTCGGTGGGCTGGTCACAGGTAAGTGGGGGCTGGGCCTAGCCTATTTACTACTGCAAATAATGTAATAATACGGTCTGATGGTTGGTTTATCAGACCCAAATACTGAGTGTCTCAGGTCCATCCCTGCCTGTCTTGAGTGTGTTTGAATATGGGGTGTCCCGTAATTTGGGTCTTGTCTCAACTCACATGCAGATCAGTGCTGCCCCCTGCCTTTAACAGGAAGTTCTTACAGCAGCGTTGAACGCAATAATAACTTTAAAAGTATTAATGTGGAGTTATTTGCAGTGTTTAAATTAGGAGAAATTCTGGAAATATCTGTATTACTAATGAGGAGAAAAGGGACGAAAGGGTTGTGAGAACTAAAAGAAGGTGGTGGTTGTGCAACATATTTAAGAGGTTATTGGGGCTTTGTAATGGGCAGCACTCACATCATCCATCAAGTAGCCATCTTATATACATTTCATACAGGTACGAAAACAGATTTGGTGCATTTTTTTATTACGGAATGAAGATAGCACGATTGGCACTGCTACACTTTACATAAATTAGTTTTGCACAAGGGCAAACATTGAGAAAATGAATAGATTCGATGTTTTGTGTGTTCCTATTAAAAATAACAGAAAATCTATAGTTTATTCATTTTTAAAACATGAAAAAGGAAACTACGTTGATTATGAATTACGTTAAAGCATAAACTCTTAAGGCCTCATAAATACTGTAAAATTAGTTTGCTTAATTTCTTTACTAGTGGATATTCACTAATGATATATTTTCCCTTGTTAAAACCAAATTATTTAACATAAAATCATTTGCAATCAAACTATGAAAATGTTTCGCAAACTATTTACCTCATTTTTGCAACGGTGAAAAACACATTTGTGCAATATGGAATAGAGTAAGAGCTAAGAATTTCTGTATTTCACCAAAAGACAGCTGTGCAAACGAGCACTTGCGCTGTTTGTTGTGCACCAGTGCCTAGTGAATGTCGAAAAGGCCCCAGAATGCTCACAGTGTTGGAAGAGCTGTGTTTAGGGCAACAGAGCTGGAACCTGCAGTGCTGGCCCGTCACTTACCTGATTGTACGTTTCTGTTTCTGTTTCTTTTGTTTCTTGGGTCAGTCCTCCCCAGTTGTGGGTCATTGCCAATTTGCCAGGATGTTAAACAAGCCCTTGTCATTAGTCACCTTGACAATGCCAATGCTTATGGCCGCCAATGACCCCTCACTGTCCAGACTTCAGCTGGTGCAAAGCGATGCTGCACGCTAGTTAAGTAACCGCCCGGCTCCTACTCTGAGAACCCGACATTGGCTTCGGTCAGGAAATGCCCTGTTTTTAAGGTCTGCTGCCTCAAGTCTTTGATGGGCAGAGCCCCCACGTGCATAGAGGATAAATGACGTCATTACTGCTCTTCCAGAACTCTTCGGTCTAGCCATAAAGCGCGACTGACCGTTCCCCCCTCCGCTCTTCCAGAGTCGGAGGTAGATCTCACTCTTCACCACCCTCGGCTTGGAATCAACTTCCGTCCCATCTCCGCAGTTGTCCAGATTTTGTTTAGTTTAAAAAACTCTTGAAGGCCTAGTTATTTTAGTTGTGGTTGTGCTATGTTGTCTAAGCGCCCAGATACACCAGCCTATATGAGTCATTGCGCTATATCAAGTGAAAATAAAAAAAAACATTATTTAATTTTCCAAGCAGTGAGTGACCCCCCTGAGAAGGCTTTGCGAACCTGAAGGGGTCCCCGGACCCAAGGATAAGAACAAGGTCAGACTTTTATTGTGTTTCTATTTGCAGATATCAGGGTGTTTGTTGTACCGTGTATGTTGCGGGTATTAACGCACGGGCACTGTGTAGGGCTTCCGCCGGGGCTGTGCTGGCGAGGGATTTGAAGTCTGGTAAGCAGACCGTTGTAGGGTTAATACTTACCGTACCAAGCACTTTACAATTCATAACACCCTTTTATAGCGCTTTCTCACGCCAGACACAGACAACAGGTGCTAGCACTGTGCAAATCAACAAAACTGCTTTCAGCGACATTGGAATGATGAAACGTGTCCAGCCCCTCTGATAAACACGGGTGCCCTGCGAGTTCTGTGCAACAGGTGGTAACCCACTAAACTGTAAGGACAGGAAGTCCGAGTTCAGTTTGGCAGCTGCCACCTTTCAAATGTGGCTTTATTGCATGCTTCTGCTAATGCTTACTAACACCTCCGACCCTTTGCATCACGAAGGTTCGCCCTAAAAATGTCAAGTTGGCCCGCTCTTCTGCTTCAAGGTCTTTTACTTGCACCTCAGATGCACAACATATGATTGTACATTCTTAAGTCAACACTAGTTGTATTAAACCGGGCCTATATTGCATGCAGCACTAAAACACATAATAGAGTCCTGACACAAACAACACTGCAAAATGCTGTTCTGCATTAGATTACATCAGTCTTTTAGTTAAGTGTCCATTGACCATCTTTAATTAGCTGGCCATTAACACCTTATCCCTCATTTCTAGGTGGCCGAATTTTTTTAGCTGGTAAAACGTCCCAGGTGAAATACCGTTATTGAATGTTTACAGTAATACCACTGACAATTCCAAGCTAGTTTTCCAGGTTAGAATAGAAGTACTGTGCTGTTTCATTCTAACTGACTGGTAAAACCGCACATTTTCCTTTTTATGACATGCTTTGCCCGCTGAAATTTCTTCCGGTTATACCGAAGGAATTTGGATGGGGTACCGTGCCTCCACACCAAATCCCCTCCCCCGGAATGTAAACACGGCTGATTAAAAATGTGCCCTTTTGATGGTACCTTGCTGCATGCTGGGCCGCTATAGGAACATCCTTATATCTCACTCTCATTCCTGTCTCACCCTTGTTTCCATTGATGAGGCCATATTGTCTCACAATCGTCTCTCTCATCCATATTGATCTGAATCCAAAACCCCTGACACACAGAGAATGGGAAATTCAGAAAGGAATGAAAACTCTGAGTTGGAATTAAAGGATACGTTTTGAGGCCAGGTGTTACAGGACTGAAGTTTTTGCCATCTTCAACATATAGGACAGTGGGAAGGTCTTCTTTTGAAGAGACTACACATTTAAACAAGGTAAATCTAAGTTGGCATGTGAAGCACCACCCTAAGGCAAGAACGGAGGAAGCCAGAAGGCCACAAAGAAATAGTCTCAGACCCACACGTTAAGCAAGTATTGACAACGTCAAACGTTCTGGCTTTTGCTTTGCAAAAATATTTTAATCAATTTCAACAAGAGACACAGATTAGACAGCACATGTCACCAGCGAGCAAGCTTCCCTGTACAAGCAGCAGAAATTAACAAGAACTAGGTAAAAAAATGCTTGTTTGATTTAGTTGCTCGCCGTGAAATGGATCCAAAAAAAAACAAGCTGGCCTGGATTAACTAGCTGCTTGCGCACAGACCTAGAAACATTGAGAGTTCGGAGACGACCGAGGCCAACAAACACAATTAGGCAAAAGACAATCATTAAAGACCAAAACACACTAAACGACACCACTGAGAATTCCACAAGGGTTGAAAAGCAAACAGGAACATGTTATTTAAAAAAAAGTAAGGAAGGAGGGATTTATGATAAATGCTATACTGACCGTGGGTGTTCTTGTCTCCTTTGCTGGAAGTCTGTGGTAGGATCCAGGGTGGATTTGGGGCAAAGAGGTTGTCGTTGGCCTGCTTCTTTCCAAAGATCCGGGCCAGGGTGCCTGATTTGGAGTGTGTCTTCTTCATGGCGTCGGGTGCTGGGCTGGGCCTGCTGCTCTAGCAGGGCATGCTGCGGTATGGGGCGCACGGCGGCGGTGGCTCTATACTGACGGGCGCAGGTGAAACGCGTTGGGCTGGCCCACCGGGGGAGGAGAGCAGGGAACACCCAGCCCTCTTCCAGCAAGACAAACTCGCACAGGTAGGACGGACGCGCCTCTCTCTCTCTCCCTCCCAGGGATCTAGCCTACCCTTCCCGAGGACGAAACTGCCCTCCTCCCGGTTAGAGCTGTCAAGAGGAGCTGCTGTCCTGTCTGCTGCCAGAGAGTGGACTTTAGAAGGGTGACGCACCAGGGAACACCTCCGTGAAAATATTTCACAGGGTCCGATGCACTGCCCTTACTCCTGCGGTGATGTGTGGTCCCTCAAGTTCACCTTTATGGTCAGCCTGTGATGTGCTGCTGTAGATTAGCACGTGCGCCTCGTGCTGGTTCACTAGTGCTGCAGCCTTGTCTCAGTACATCAGTGCAGGGCTGAGCAGAGCAAACAAGTGCCATTACTCATCAGATCTAAAAACACACAGCTACTGGCTTCCGGGCAGTTTGTTGAAGAGTTTAAACACACACAGGTATCTGTTGACTCTAAAAATCCGTCCTTCCGAGGCGGAAGGCGCGCAGCAGGCATTGATGTCTGCTGTCCCCGAGAGCAGCAATGAAACTCCCAAGCAGCAGACAGGTGACGCGCTGACTCCTGTCGGTTCGCTTCGCTCGCCTTACCTTTCCTTGTGCAAACCTAATTTATGTAAAGTGTAGCAGTGCCAATCGTGCTATCTTCATTCCGTAATAAAAAAAGCAGTCATGCATTCACACGAATGTACGGCTACAGACCATGACCCGATGGTGCCCTAAATGACGTGCATATTTTTGTTTTTAACTGTTCGAAGACGACAGACGGCACTTGGAACGGTAAATAAAACAAAAAATAATTTAAACATGTGTGAAAGTGTTTTTATAAAAACCTGCATGGTATATAGCAGCTAACAACTAAGCCTCCTGCCGGCGAACTGCTGCATGCGCACCAGCGCGAGACACGCAAAAACGATCCCGTCCCCCAGGTTCAGGCATGAGTAGTGCACGAGGTGAGAGCGCACGAGACGCCGTCGCCGTGAGCGTGTACGCAAGCTGAGGAGGATCGCCGGAGAGACATGGAGCCTGATGCCGATGCCGAGACTGACCTGCTGGAGGGAGAGGGACACACGGAAAGAACACGGTGAGGAGGGGGGAGGGGTGGGAATGTGTGTGTGCACGTGTCGGTGTGTGCGGTGTGGGGCTTAGTTGTAGGGGGAGGGTGTGTGTGTGTGTCTGTGCGCTCTTGTGTTTTGCACGGGTGATTCAGAGGCTGACTTGCTGTGCGCGTCCACGTAACCGAATCTGCTCGTACCCGGTCCTGACTCCCTTCAGAGCTAACTCGGTGACAATAGGTCGAGAGAGCTCGACCTAAAAATGAGCCATGTGTATTTTAAACAGCCTGCTTGTCTTGACATCAAATATGCTTATAAATAAACATTTGTAATGTGATTTTTCAGTCTTTGTTCCATTTTATTATCAGTCCTGGACCATTCAGGCAGCTATAGAACACAATTAAAAGTGCTACTATTTATATTTGCTATTCAAAGTAAGCAAAGACAAGTGCTGACAATACAGCTTTAGATGACTGTTATTTTTGTACCAACAGGGCCATCAAAATAATGAGCTGGCAACCCTAACCAAAAACTGGAATTTGTTGCTAGATTAGTACCTTTATTTCCTCCACCCTGATCCCTCGTTAATGCCTTAATAGCAATAGTTTAGCATATCTGAAACCCTACGCTGCCGTCAATACCCTGCTGAGTTAGCTCAAGTGTCTGGGAATGCACCCTGCATTCAGACAACTCGCTCCTCATTCTCGCCCTTCACTTTTATGCTCACCCTGCTCTCACAGTGATCTCCATGCACTCACATTGATCACCATGCACTCATACCATTCACCCTCTCACCCTGAACTCACAGCAATCACAATGCACTCACACTGATCACCATGCACTCACATCATTCACCCTGCACTCACAGCAATCACAATGCACTCACACTGATCACCATGCATTCACCCTGCAATCACAGCGATCACAATGCACTCCCACTGATCACCCTGCACTCACAGCGATCACAATGCACTCACACTGATCACCATGCACCCAGACCATTCACCCTCTCACCCTGCACTCACAGCGATCACAATGCACTCACACTGATCACCATGCACTCACACTGATCACCATGCACTCACACTGATCACCATGCACTCACACTGATCACCCTGCACTCACAGCGATGTCAATGCACTCACAGCGATCACAATGCACTCACAGCAATCACAATGCACTCACACTGATCACCCTGCACTCACAGCGATCACAATGCACTCACAGCGATCACAATGCACTCACACTGATCACCATGCATTCACCCTGCGATCACAATGCACTCCCACTGATCACCCTGCACTCACAGCGATCACAATGCACTCACACTGATCACCATGCACCCACACCATTCACCCTCTCACCCTGCACTCACAGCGATCACAATGCACTCACACTGATCACCATGCACTCACACTGATCACCATGCACTCACACTGATCACCATGCACTCACACTGATCACCCTGCAATCACAGCGATGTCAATGCACTCACAGCGATCACAATGCACTCACAGCAATCACAATGCACTCACACTGATCACCCTGCACTCACAGCGATCACAATGCACTCACAGCAATCACAATGCACTCAAAGCGATCACAATGCACTCACAGCGATCACAATGCACTCACACTGATCACCCTGCACTCACAGCGATCACAATGCACTCACAGCGATCACAATGCACTCACACTGATCACCATGCACTCACACTGATCACCATGCACTCACACCATTCACCCTGCACTCATAGCGATCACAATGGACTCACGCTGATAACCATGCACCCACACCATTCACCCTCTCACCCTGCACTCACATGCGATCACAATGCACTCACACTATCACCATGCACTCACACTATTCACCCTGCACTCACAGTGATCACAATGCACTCACACTGATCACAATGCACTCACACTGATCACCATGAACTCACACTGATCACCCTGCACTCACACTGATCACCCTGAACTAACAGTGATCACCCTGCACTAACAGTGATCACCCTGCACTCATACTGATCACCCTGCTCTCACACTGATCAACCTGCACTCACTCTGATCACCCAGCACTCACACTGATCACCCTGCACTCACATTGATCACCCTGCACTCACAGCGATCACAATGCACTCACACCATTTACCCTGCACTCATAGCGATCACAATGCACTCACACTGATCACCATGCACTCACACCATATACACGCTCACCCTGCACTCACAGTAATCCCTCTGCACTCACAATGATCACAATGCACTCACACTGATCACCAGGCACTCACACTGATCACCAGGCACTCACACTGATCACCCGCTCACCCTGAACTCAGTGATCACTCTGCACTCACAATGCACTTGTGCTGTTCACCCTGTACCTCACCCTGCAGTCACACAAGCATACTACTCCCCCTCCACTCATGAAACACTTCACTCACATGTCTCCCTTTCTGCTCAATGTGCATACGCACTCAAATAAGACCATCACTAACCATACATTCATTTGTCCCACTTTGCACTTACATCCGCACCCAAATACATATGGTCACCTCACCCACCCTGCAGTCACTCCTCTTACCCTTCTTTCACACTGTCGCATAACTCACCATGAACTCACATGGGCACTCCTACCACCCAAAATGTGCAGAGGGTTAATGTGCCTGCTATAAAGAATGTGTACCATGCAGATCAAAGAACTGAGTGTGGGTAAACTATGAGTAGCGCTATAAAAAAATGAAATGTTCGCCAGAAAGGCGCTATAGAGAGATGGGGTGCATTGTTGGTGAGTGGTAGTGAGGAAATTCAGGGAGAAGGAGGAAATGGGGGCCAAAACAGACCTTTGCACTATGTGCGTCCAGTGCTACGGCCAGCCCTGGATGGGAGTGTTAGCCCCCCCCCCCCCCCCGAAGTTCGGGTCTAGTTGCGTCTCTGTACACAAGTATGGGCATGTCGTGCCCCATCAAGGTTTTGTCCTAAATTACAAAAGGACATTTTGACATGCACTGCAATCCAGCCTTTCAGGGGTTCCTTTGATAGAGGCAGCTCTGTTTTTGCCCTGATGGCCTGGAATCATTCCTACACAGATTCTTGTAAAATGCTGTTTTTGTTTAATTTCTTTTGAATGTGATTGATGTGAGAGTGTCTATTACTATTTGCAGAGAAATATTTTTGTTTCATGCAACAACCATAAAAAGGTTTATTTTAGATCAAAACGGGTCCACACATTTATTTTGGTGGTGTTATTATTAATCTAGGTCATGTGTAAAACAAAGCATCCTAGTAAAAATAATTTGCGTACATTTTATCTTGGAAAGTTGTGTTTTGAGCTGCGTAATAAGCCTCTGTCATTTCACCACACCCATTCACAAACCTGCAGTTTACTAAACACTCTTATTGTGTTAAACATTATTTGCCGAATATGGCCCGTGTTATGCACATGGCAGTTGATTATGTAGTGTACCAGATTCCAGAAATTTCTGTCAGGTGGTGGGGGGGCCCAACATCTAAAAAAATTCAGCTGGGGGGGCTCAACCTACAAAAGTTTGAAGACCTCTGCATTAGCAGGTAGATTGTGTTTATGAATAGCGGGCTGTGGGTCAAGGATGCTTGGAGATGGAGTAGCCTTGCTGATCTGATGATAACATCACTTTGGACCATAAAGGTGCCAAGAACAAAATTATAAACAAGTATGTAGCTTTAAATCTACATACGAACGCTCAATCGGTATTTAATAACAGTATACCGTAGAAAATCAACTAGCGCTGCACTTTTTAGAATGGTGTGATGCAAACAATTGCAGATATTTACAGTTTTAAAATAACCCACAGGATATCAAACCACAGCCATATATGCATCTTTAGATGGTATTTCAGGCATATGAACTGTACGTTAAATACTCCCCACCTTGCACGGCAAATATCAACACTTGTGGGAAATATTGTGAAGATCTCCTCGGGGTGTTAATCTGCCAATTTCCATAAATTCCTCAACAGGAGTGTGTCTGCATTCTTCCTAATAGCAAAAGCAGCTGGTAAAAAATCCAGCGTGTATGAAATCTGACTGTACATTCCTGATTTTAAGATCAAATGAACATAATCATGATAACAGTGCTGTAAAGGCGCCCTCCTAGCTACACTGTAAGTATTAAGCCACAATTCCAAAACTAAATTGTAGGAAGAATCGTTGCTTAGGCATACCATTGGGCACGCCAAGCAAGCGATTAAGCAGCACTACTTTTATGTTTGCACACTTCCACTGGATGTAGTTTTGCAGCTGCCATACACAGATTAGCATACATGTCTGTCCTCCACAGGCTCCTGTTTATTATGAGCTCAAGTTTGTTCTCGATGCAGGGCTGTATTGCGCTGGCCCCTTCCATTGCTGGCTGCTGGGAGGAGCAGAAAGATGGCTGGCCTTTGGTGCTCAGAGAGGACGAGGGCCCTGTTCTTCAAGGTGCTCGCCGGGGCAAAAGAAGAGCTCAGAGCCTGCTCCTCCTTCCTCCGCTCCAAACCCAAGCCTAGCATGCGACAGCGCTTGCTGCAAGCAGCCTGAAGAGCATTCTTTAAAAAAAATATTTTTAGCACCCACATAAAAATCCTCTGTGAATAAAAGGGGAAAATAAACGAGCCACAGGCACCATTGTTAAATGCGTGCCCCTGTTTTTAAGTGTGGTGCCCCCGGTGGTACTGAGGTGGACGCGGCGATGAGGGACTGCGAGCCATGCGTTCAGGGGAAAAAAATTATTAAAAAAACATTGGTTATGGCAGGAATGAGAGAGGGCGGGATGTAAACCTTTGCAGGCCATATCTAAAAAACAAGATCTATCCCCCTAAACAGGAAGTCCAAACCAAGCTAATATCTTACTGAAAAAGCCCAACTGACTGTGTAGATATAAAAGTGCAAAAAGCCTAAATAAAATAATACAAGCAACAGAGTGGGAGCCACAGTAGGGGAGGCAGCGGTAAAAAAGGCAGAGGTCACAACTGTAGCATTGAGAGGAGCTGAGAGGAAGAGTCCGATATTTGAATGTAGGGAGCTAGGGCGCAGATGCTAAACACAAACATACAGTAACAGAGCAGGAAATCAATAAAAAATAGTCCCTCAAAGAATAGATAAATATCCAGAGTGGAATGAGACAGTACTAAGTCCCTGCTCTGTGGAAGGAACATACAAGAGAAAGGAGGGACAAAGAGGCAGGACTGACCACTAGCAAGCATGGATTTTTGAAGGACAATGACAAATTGAAAGCATTGTCAAGAAAGAGGATGGATTTGATGCCCACAGACTGATTACAGCAGGTCTTGAAGAGACACCTGCGCTGTCTAGCTCAACCTAAAAAAGAAGCTGGTAAACACACCATCATGTATATTGTGTTTATGGCTTTCCTCTACTTTAGTAATTATCTTGATTGTTTTCTAAATTTGTCCTTCATTGGTGCTCTATTACTAATAGTCAATTAGAGTATTTCCAACTTTCATGTATGCATTCGCTTTGGTTCCTTCATCTGGTACCTAGAAAAGTATACAATATGTTTTTCATCTCTTTGTCCCAATTCTGATACTTTGATTTGTTTAGCATTTTTTCATCGTTTTTTGTCTGATTGTACTGCACGTGGAATTTTTGTACCTTTAGGCAAGGTAAGAATCGACACGGAACATCCACTGTATAATACAGGAAAGCTCCTAATGATTATCAACACAGCCTATCAACACACCCTTCAGTGCTGCACCTAATAAAGGATATTCATCTCCAGATCAAGAACAAGGAGGAGGAGTGGAGCACAGCTCCTGTACAGGTACTGATTTAAGGTTTATATCCCTTGAAAATGGGCTACGGAGAGAGGTACAAAATTTGCCATCATAAGGATTTGTGGGGACCGAGGCAGGACATATGTTATGTCCCCTCTTTGGAACAACTTTGACTATGTTGACAATTTCAGCTAATTCAAGCCCTCGTGATGGCAAGCAGTAATGAATTATAAGTTAAATTAACAGATATGGGAGCATGGAAAAGCAGCCCGAAGCTCAACCTATCAGGTTTCTCCCAAGCATTGTTCTACCAACTGTAGGAAAGACATGGCATGGGTGACTGGATGACTGCTCAGTGGCCTATTGCATAATATTAACATAACATATATACATATAGTGCTTGAAAGTGTAGCTTTCCTTTCTGTATATTCATAATCAGAAATAGATCCCCCTTCACAACCGGCATTCACCATGTAACAATGGAAATTCAACCACAACTGGGGATTTTTTCCATTCCATCGGTTGAAATCTGAAAGTTTTCTCCTTATTAGTGATAATAATTGTATAGTGCTTGTAGTGGTAGTGAAAACAGCAGACTATTGAGCTAATTGTCTGCTGCTTGTCAGTTGTTGTTTCGTACTCCCTATTAGGATAAACTATAGGCAGAAACATGTTGACGATTTTGTTAGGCAAAATTGGTCATATAAACCATGCCTATAATAATAATAAGTAGAAAAACTAAAGAATGCCTCCACTCCTCATATCTTGATGATATAGCTATTTCAAAACGAGACCAAGTACAAATTAATTAAACCTGGTCAGGTACTTTTATTTATGCATTTCACTCGTATTTTCTACTTTTTTTTAAGAGAAACTTGTTTTTTGAGGCAAAAAGAGATATACATGACATTACAAACTAAACAATCTTCATAACAAGACATAAATCAAGAATACATCCAAATAACACAGAACATTGAACATTAAAAATTCATTACATCAGTAATTCCAAATCAATTCCTTTTCAAGATAAACAAAGCAAAGTTAAATCACAAGAGAAAAACAATATGTATTATTTTTTAGTATATCAATAAATGATACAATTCACTCTTGTAGATATGCCGACGCGTTTCAAGTTCGAATAACCAATTTTCGAACCCTCATCAGGGCTTTGTTATTTATCTGTATCTTTTGAACTGACACTGTTTCCAGTAATGTCAACAAATGGAGGAGGGTACGTTTTGCTGGGCTTCAAGTCTTATTTCTCCATGTGCACCATCCGGCGCCCCGTGGTAGCTGTGTCGGAAATCCTTCTGTCCGTATTTCTAGTTAGGGAGACGTTTCTCTGTCTCTGGGTGGATGTAAGTTGTTTAGCGACCTTGGGAGCTTCACAAGCGGAGCAACAGCGTTGGCGCATTCAGTGCGCGGGAAGTTACGAGGGATACATCGGACCCCCGGGGGGACACGTTCCTTTGAAGGATACAACGAGGGAGGAATCCATTGTAAACACAGGTCGCTAAACAACTTACATCCACCCTCGAAACATCGAACCTGAAACGCGTCGGCATATCTACAAGAGTGAATTGCATCATTTATTGATATACTAAAAAATAATACATATTGATTTTCTCTTGTGATTTAACTTTGCTTTGTTTATCTTGAAAAGGAATTGATTTGAAATTACTGATGTAATGAATTTTTAATGTTCAATGTTCTGTGTTATTTGGATGTATTCTTGATTTATGTCTTGTTATGAAGATTGTTTAGTTTGTAATGTCATGTTATAAATGTATATCTCTTTTTGCCTCAAAAAACAAGTTTCTCTTAAAAAAAAGTAAAAAATACGAGTGAAAGGTATAAATAAAAGTACCTGACCAGGTTTAATTAATTTGTACTTGGTCTCGTTTTGAAATAGCTATATCATCAAGATATGAGGAGTGGAGGCATTCTTTAGTTTTTCTACTTAGTATAACGGTCCAGCCCACCCTCAGTCCCGATAAGGACCTAACTCTTTTGCGTGCCAACTATAATAATAATAAAGCGGTACAAAAGGGGGTGATGATGGATGGAGCATCTGAACCAATCAAACACTGACCCCCAGTCAACAGATCTGGGTTTAATCCATCACCGTTCTTTAACCCACTCTGCCACCCCAGTTCAGACATGGCTATATGTAAATTAGTCTGACCCTGTGCCTCATGGGAACAGTCCAGCCCGAACTGCCAAGCCATGCCTTCCCTGGACCGGAAGCAAGCTTCCTAGGACCGGTTTCTGGCATTGCAGCCGTCTTCAGCCAGGCTTGCTTGAATCCAGTGGCAAAGTGAGCAAGGGACTCACGTCTGAGCATACCCTGCCAACTTATGGCAAACAAAGCGGTACAGAAGGGGGTGGTGATGGACGGAGCATCTGGGCCAATCAAACACTCAAACCCAGTCAACAGATCTGGGTTTAATCCATCACCGTTCTTTAGCCCACTCTGACACCCCAGTTCAGACATGGCCATATGCAAATCAGTCTGACCCTGTGCCTCATGGGATCAGTCCAGCCCGAACTGCCAAGCCATGCCTTCCCTGGACAGGAATCAAGCTTCCTAGGATCGTTTTCTGGCATTACAGCCATCTTTAGCCAGGCTTGCTTGAATCCAGTGGCAAAGTGAGCAAGGGACTCACGTCTGAGCATACCCTGCCAACATATGGCGAACAAAGCGGTACAAAAGGGGGGTGATGGTAAGAATCGACACGGAACATCCACTGTATAATACAGGAAAGCTCCTAATGATTATCAACACAGCCTATCAACACAACCTTCAGTGCTGCACCTAATAAAGGAAATTCATCTCCAGATCAAGAACAAGGAGGAGAGAGTACAGCTCCTGTACAGGTACTGATTTAAGGTTTACATCCCTTGAAAATGGGCTACGGAGAGAGGTACAAAATTTGCCATCATAAGGATTTGTGGGGACCGAGGTAGGACATATGTTATGTCCCCTCTTCGGAACAACTTTGAATGTATTGACAATTTCAGCTAATTCAAGCCCTCGTGATGGTAAGCAGTAATGAATTATAGGTTAAATTCACAGATATGGGAGCATGGAAAAGCAGCCCGAAGCTCAACCTATCAGGTTTCTCCCAAGCATTGTTCTACCAACTGTAGGAAAGACATGGCATGGGTGACTGGATGACTGTTCAGTGGCCTATTGCATAATATTAACATAACCATATACACATAGTGCTCGAAAGTGTAGCTTTAATTTCTGTATATTCATAATCAGAAATAGACCCCCCTTCACAACCGGCATTCTCCATGTAACAATAGAAATTCAACCACAACTGGGATTTTTTTCCATTCCATTGGTTGAAATCTGATAGTTTTCTCCTATTAGTGATAATTGTATAGTGCTTGTAGTGGTAGTGAAAACAGCAGACTATTGAGCTAATTGTCTGCTGCTTGTCAGTTGTTGTTTCGTACTCCCTATTAGGATAAACTATAGGCAGAAACATGTTGATGATTTTGTTAGGCAAACCTGGTCATATAAACCATTCCTATAATAATAATAATAACAATTTTTTTTAATCTTGATGTAGAAAGGGAACCAGAATACAAATCATTACCCTAACTTCGCACAGTTTTAATAAAGATTTAAACAAACCTTCTAAAGCAAGCCCCCCCAAACCTCTTCTTGAGATACTAATTGAGCACTAACTCCACAAAATCACCTAGATGACTAAAGAGCTTGTGGAGAGCCATCATAGAAGCAATGATGTGTATCCTTTTTGGGATGATTTGACTGAGGGCACTGGAAAAAATGACTCGAAGCTGGCAGGCAGCCATGTTTTCTCCTGAGTGGACCTATGACAGTGGTTATAGTCAGCAAAGGGAGAATTCTGATTGGATGGCCAACCCTAAATACTAAAATAGCGCTATCCTCCACAATAGAGGAGTGCCCCCCAATCCGCGCTCATGGCCCGATTCACAGAACTAACTTAAGACAAAATCCTAAACTGTATTCATAGAATGGATTTACGACTACTAACTCTACGTCCGCACTCGGGCCAGAAATTGCAGCTCGGAGGCGGATTAGGATTACACCGTAATTCTCATAAATTACTTCCTGAATTGAGAATAGAATCTGTGAACGAATATGGTAAAGTGCAATGTTAGCAAGCGGTGCGTTCAGTGTGAGACGCTGTTAGAACTACCAAAGTACAAAAAACGCCTACTTGAAAATGTGAGACTTGGTAAACTGGGTCTCAAGTAAACTCTTGAACGCGATCTTAACAACAATAAGCAATAATTATTGAACAATCTAATTCCTGTCTGAATGATACGGGGAGTTCAGATTACAAAATGCTTATCCAGCAGATTCGGGAAGGTGCAGCCACGTCTGTGAATCCTGCGAAATTCAAAACACCGTGAATGTGTGGAGCCATATAATGATGTCAGGGGTCACCTGACCTCTACGTAGTGACCGGTTGTGAAAGATCTTGGTACTGTTCATGAAACAAGTCTACCGAAGAAAGCATAAGAACTGCTATTGAAAATGTATCCCCGTATCTTTCAGGCAGGAATTGGTTTGTTCATTAATTATTGCTCATTGTTGTATAGATCGTGAACAGGAGTTTATTTAGCATGCAGCACTTTCTCTTTTTCACTGCTAGCATGAGCACACCGCACTTATTAATTCAGTGATTCAACTGAGATTAAACCCTGTGCCACAACTGATTGTTTGAATGTTTTTGAATTTTACAATAATTTCCCTGATGAAGGGCAGCGGCCCGAAATGCATTTTGTAACCGGATACACCATGGTTATTGCATAAGAATTATGTGTAAATGATTCTGAATTACAAAATTACCATATACACATGAAATTTAATCCAAGAAAAAAGCAAATAAAGACTGTTCGAATATAACCAAAGAACTGACTATTGTCTTTCGACGATTATCAAACTATCATACATTGCTCTCTGAGTGTGGTTTGGGGGACGCCCCTCTATTGTGGAGGATAGCGCTATTTTGATATTTAGACATCCTTTCTTTCAGGAGGATTAAACCACCCGCACCACCCACCTCAACCTCAAATATTGAACATTTGAACAAATTCGAGTGCGTGTGACTTTCATTATTTGCTCAGCCCTAAATATTCCCATCAGAATGCTAATTTTGCTTACTATACTTTGTCCTGGACCCTGTACAGTGTTCTGCTACCTTTTTAGTTATTTTCACACTTCATATATACCACATCCTTCATACATACATATATACATACATACATACCTACATACTAAACAAAAAGAGGCTTTAGTACATAACAGCTCAAGAATGACAAGCCTTCTCCAACATATGCATGATTCTTCAGGTTATACAATATTCAGTCTAATAAGTGTCAAATATCACCTAATACATAAGACATATTGTATCCCACTTCTGTTATTTAAGGAAAGATGGAGTACTCTGCCAGCTGGTCTCAGACTCTGATCTATTTTCTTAATTTGGTTGCCTAAATATATTCCCTAAAACTTCCATGTGAACCACATGGTTCCCTATCAATTTGAAATGTAAACTTTAATAGACAACTGGTGTGTCAGGCTTTTATAATTATCTCCCTTCTCATGTAAAAGTTCCACAAAAAAATCACATTCAGGAACCACACTTTAGGATTCCCAAGTCATCCAACCAATGAAGAATTTGAAAATACATGATGTATGCATATCTAACGATCCATAAATGGCTTCGCATCAACCGCTAGGAAGCCAATAAGCCTTCTTAGTAATTCATAGGACTTTATAACTAACAATGCAAGCATCTTCCAGTTTCTAAATAACTTTTATATGTTATGGCTATAAGGATGACATTTGCCTGAGAGGTGGAATTAACCCCCTCCCCCCACTGAGTTGAGATGTTCCTAGATTTGTGCATTTTGGGTCCAGTCTCAAAATCAGGATTGTTGTTTTCTTGAGAAAAATCAGAGCAGGACATTAGTTGGGAATGTTGCCCACATTTCTGTTCTCATACTTGTCCCAAAAGAGAACCATAGTGTACCATTGAAGATTAGGTTTGAAGTACAGTACATTACATATCTGGTGGTGTGCATTCTTTTGTATCCAATTAAGATAGGCGTCCTGACTTCAAAGCACAACTGTGTGGACTGATTTTGAGTTTCCATTACTTGGCTGGAAGCACAGCTGTAGCCAATCCCATTTTAAGAGGTAATTAATGTAAGTCACTTAAGTGTAAAATAAGTGCCTTAAACCACGCTTGCATAATGATAGGTGTGAAAACAAGCATAAAACATATTTAGCAGTACACCATACCTAATGTACAATTGCTCAGTGCAATGGCAGTATCTTACAAATTAATCTTGATATTATCCTGCCACGTCATGACAACAAAGAAATGCATGCCATTATAGAAAATTTGCGAATAAGGCTTCAACACAACCCCTGAACAACCACAAAACAGAATTATTTTAAAACGTAAACAGTGTTATGCTTCTCAAAAACTTAATTTAATATGTTTGAATTTGATCAAAAATGTTCAACCCTAAAATTATTATTTGATTTCAGACTGTGTTAATAAGCAAAGCAACTAGAGAGATTAAGATATGCATTTGTAGCACAATTGTGACTAATTTCTCTGTTCAAAAATCCAATATGGTCATATCTTACCATCAATTTCCATCAAGAGGTAGCTGAAGATGAGCAGTATATTGATCATTTTTATCTTGAAGTCAGATTCTTTTTTGATTCGCAGACACAGGCACTTTGCTGTTGTGAAGGATGTTGTGGAAGCCAAAAACTATGCCCTGGACTAAGGACCACAGCCGCTTCTACCTTTATGCGGTTCAGATACTAGAGATCAGCCCTCGCTTGTGGGCGTATTCTTGAAGTTCTAACCTACCACTGGCGATCAACCTACCACTAATCTCAAAGTACCATGGACAGAAGGTAAACATAGAAGAGGTGCTCTAGCCAACAAATCGGCATGTGCTGTTCTGATCTATGAAACTGATACTCCTTTTTTTGAAGCTTTTGCATGTCTATTCAACTCCACTGTATCAGACAAAATGTGTAAAACTACAGTGGTGCGTATTTCACCAAGATTTGCAACATGCTGCTATGAGCAAACAGCTTGCAATTACATTTTTCAACTTACACATGATTTTCATTGTCCTGTCCTAATTAAACAAGACACCACATCCGACCTTGAACTAAAATGGAAAGAATTGACTGATCACCTTACAAATAGTCAATTGAATATTATTTTCTGGTGGGAATGGGGGGCCTTCAAAAGTCTGGATAGTTTTGGGTTGCTATACCATACATAGTACTACAGCCCAACTATCAACCATTCCACTATATGGGGATTCCTATCATGTTAAACAGGAACATCTTTTTGAAGCTTCAAGGGAGGAATAGGACAGCAATAGGACAGGCAGGGAATTCCAGGTCCATCTACCCCCATCCCTTCTGATCCAGCCAAATAGGAGGTTTAAGGAAGGAATCTGCAGATGTTAGGGGTGGAGAGTTATGGAAATAAGCCATATTGAGTGTTGGTTTAGGTACCTCTTCATGCTCTACTGAGATTTCAGCCATGTTGAATTAACCCCTTGGCCGTGCGGTAATTCTGCCGCGGTGCTGGGGGGGAGGAACCCTCGCGCGCCGCCGCCTTGCTCGTGACGGAGTGGTTCTGTCAGAAGCATGGCTGTGCTCATGACAGAGTGGTTCCGTCATGGCCCCGCCCGCTCATCAATTCAGCTGCGCAGGTGCGGAATTGATGCAGCGTGAGCGGAGCGGCCGCGCCATGACGGAACCACTCCGACATTAGCACAGAAGGCCCGTGGCTCGTGACATAGTGGTTCTGTCATAAGCACGGAATGCATTAAAGAAGAATACTGCTTTCTGGGAGAAATTTATGCCACACTTTGGAGGGATTGGTCATGCTTTGAAGTGTTGCATTACACGTCACTGGACAGAAAAACTCCAGAAAAGTTTCTAAAGTCTGAAGGTAAAATTTTGCCAAGGCTTACCGCATGGGGTATCTGAAGGGCTCCATCGCAGCCGGCCTGAAACTTTGTGCTGGCCAAGTGCAACCAGATTTCCCTGATTAGCGCTATAGGTTTCTATGTGCTAGAAAGTGTACATTCCTTACAAATTCATATCTTTGGTTCCCTATATTGAATTTTGGTGTCAGTTTAAAGATAATATTATTTCCTATTTACATAAATTGGTGTTGTTTTTTTGTTGTGTGTTGTGTCTTAATTATTTTCTGAATTTGTGTTTTTAAATGCTTTATATACCTGTCTCCTAAATTAAGCCTGCCTGCTCTGAGCAAAGCTACCCACGGTTGAGCATGGGAATAATTTACTGAGACAGGTACTGAGACCTAGACTGTGCTAGTGGCCTTATTACCAGTGGTAAATGCATATTTACCACATTACTAATAACCCACTTTCCAACATTTGGTGTTCAGCGGTGTGGATAGGGACTTGTGTTTGAAAGTACACCTTACAGTAAAGTAAATTAAGATGTTAAAAACCTTCTCAATTGTCTTAGAACAACAAGTTTGGGAGTTTGGACAAAACTGATTTTAATCCATTGTTTTGATATTTCCAAAATTGTTCTAAGTCTGATTGATAGTTGTTGTGACCCAAAACTAGGAATAACAAGGAGATGGATCTTGCTAACCAGTCTAAACTCAGAGTGGTTCTACTTAGGGTTTTGTGTAAGGATAGGGGGCTATCTGCTTCTCACAAGACTAGGAAGGCAGTGTTAGTAGGGTCCCTGAAGTCCTGGACCAGGCCAGCCTCAGAAAATGAAGGGCGGGGAGGGAAAACTTACCCCCCTCCCCAGTGTCACCCAGGAAGAAGGTTAGGATGATGCGTCCTTCATTGCTTCCAGTATTAGCTATGTAATTACAGATGGTGGGAGGAGGGCAGGGTCCCCCACACAGGAACAACCGCTGTCCTTTGCAGAGAGGCATCTTGAGGCCCGATTAGCTTTAATAGCTTTGGAGCCAAGGAAACTGGAACTAGCTAAGTAATAGTGGGAGGAGAAGAAGGCAAGAAGAAATGGTGAAAAGGTTAAGATGTTCAGGGGTGGTGGATTTGACAAAAAGCTTTCCATGTTATACTACCCAGACATACAGAAGGGGTGAAATTGATAAGTGGCTGACTGCATTTGAAAAGGCCCGTGAAATGTCAGGGTCTATCTGTCCAAAGCATTGGGATTCATTCTTGTGGAAACTGATCCCAGTAGCTGGGAAGGATAGGCTCCTGACCCTGCTGGGGAATGAGGAAAAATCCTACTCTCACACAAGGCAATGGTAAGTCGAGACATTTTTTTCTGACACCAGAGCTGTACAGGGTGAATTTCATAGACACCCAGAAAGTGAGAACACGGTCCTGGGTGGACTTTGTGGACATTTCAGTAAAGGCACGAGAAGGCTGAATTGTTGGTTACAGAGTAGACATATATGAGGGATTGTATTTGTATAATTTATTTTTGAAAGAACACCTTTTTGACTCATGGTGCTGAAGAGAAGTTACACCAGTACCTAGTAGACTCTAAGGTGACATACCCCAGAGAGCTGGGGGAAACAGCTTATGAGTGGGAGAGATACCTGGGTTTCCAATCAGCACAAGTTGGTTTGATAAGAAGAGAGTCCTCAAAAGACCCACTAAATCTGAACAAGGATAGGGGGGCCCGAGCCAAACCAAATTCAAAGAGAGGGGTATTCTGGAAAGAATTGTACGCTGTTTGATCCCTAAAAGGTGGGAAAGTGTTTTTTTTTTTTTTTTTTTAAAACCTTTATTTTGTAAAAAGAGAATACAGTTACAGACCTACAACCACGGAGGCTGGTCAGTAGTACGCAATACCAGTAGCACAATAATACACAGCTCATCAGCCGACAACCCGAGGGCCCGGCAGCGAAAAGGCACGATATAATAGAGCACTAGTGGCAATAAGAGGATAAATAAAAGGTTTCACATTTTATATTTTATAAATAACAAAACATTGAACACAAAAAAAGAGTCGAGGCGGTACCATGCAATGTAATGACTGTCTCATACGGCAGGGGGAGACAAATGAGTAATGAGTATTGCTATGAAGGAGGAGAGATCCTGGAGAGTGGGGGGGGCGAGAGCAAAACAATACATCACATACAACGGGAAGCTGAGAAACCGAAACGCACAGTCAAGGGAATTGAGGAATCTCGGGAGCTTCAATAAAGGGGGGAGTGCAGATCCGCCTCGGTATGAATTCCATTGACCCCATATCCGTCCCCATTTCTTGGGCCTACCACGGGAGACATACACGATTTTTTCTCTAAACATGCACCAGTACATGTTTTCTTTCCAAGTTAAGACTGATGGTGCCCTCTGAGATCCCCACAATTGAGCAATGTCTCTTTTCGCAATCATGTTGCCCAGTGTGACCCATTGAGTCTGAGCAACAGTGCAATCATTCGGCTCCCAAATGTTCAACAAGCAGCGTCTGGCCTCAGGCGATAACTCAACACCTGTCACTTCACCCATCACCGCATGCACTCGATTCCAGAAAACCACTACCTCCGGACATTCCCATATAATGTGAAGGAAGGTAGCAAGCATACCACAACCACGCCTACACAGCCCATCCGCAGAATAACCCATATGTATCAAACGTGGACCCGTGACATAGACACGGTGCAGAATCTTCAGTTGCACCAGTCGGAGACGCGCCGGAATCGCGACCTCTTTAGGGGAGGATATCGCAGCCTGCCAGTCTTCATCGTCCAATTCCAGTCCATCGCCAGTCCAGGCACCCCGAAGCTGTACAAGGAGGTCCGAACGGTCATTGATGAGTTTTTTATAGATGAGAGAGATAGTGCTATCAGGGACGTACCCGTCAAGCACTCTATCTTCCAGGGGAGAAGACTCCGGGATCGTAGTTCCAGCTGGGAAAACCGATTCAAGTGCGTGGTGGACTTGGAGATATCGGAAATATTCCCTATCACTCAATTTATATTCCTGTTTAAGTTCATCAAAAGTCTTAACTCTGTTCTTGGCCCAGAGATCGCCCACTTTACTGATGCCAATTAGGTCCCATCTATCGAATCCCTTCGTCGTCCATAGACCACCCAGTCTCTCCGCAGCATATAGGGGGGTCGCTCTAGTCAGCCTGTCCGTCCACCCCGTAGCCGCAGTTGCACTACCCCATACTCGTACCGCCACCCCAGTGGGGCCCGTCAGGTTATTCCTGGCGGCTCTGGAATAGAGCGCTCTATTATAGTCGCCCCCGGGCAGTTGCCACCTATCCATCTCGAATGTGGGATTCGGAACAGGACCGTACATGGCATGGTTAACAGCGCTCAGTTCGGATGCCTAGTAATAGCGTTTAATATCAGGCAACGCTATACCACCGTCGTACCAGGGCAAAGTCAATTTTGCCAATGCTATGCGAGGTCACCCGCCCCACACCAGCTTCCTCTGGAGGCCCTCAATTTCGCGGAAATAGCTAGCCGGCACCAGATCAAGTGTGTTTTGGATGGCATACAAGAATCGGGGGAGAGACATCATCTTGAACAGGGCCGCTCTTCCCAAGGGGGACAACGGCAAGCCACACCACGCCCCAACATCCGACCTAAGCCGGGCAAGCGGAGGTAATAAATTCCGCTCATAGCGTACTGTGGAGTCCAATGAAATGTAGATCCCCAAGTACTTAAAGCTGACTCTAGAAACGGGTATCGGGCAAATGCGGGGCAGAGAAGGTAATTCTCCTGTGAGAGGGTAGATACAGGACTTGGCCTAATTGATAACTAAACCGGAATTTTTCCCAAAAGAACTCAAGACGTCAAATCGGACTCCCAGTGACTTGCGGATCCTCGAAGTCAGGGGACCAATGAATGCCCTTGAGCGAAGGTTCCCAGCGGAGCCACGCGGCAAGGGGTTTAAGGGCAAGCGCAAAAAGAAGTGGTGACAAAGGGCGCCCCTGCCTCGTGCCGCGTCCGAGAACAAAGGGTTCCGAGGCCCTGCCGTTGACCACCACCTGAGCCAGCGGTTGCTCATACAGAAGTCTGACCCACCCGATGAACTTAGGGCCAAAACCAAACTTAGCAAGGGTTGCCCACAGATACGGATTCCACTGTGTCGAAGGCCATCGAGGCAGCAAGTGAAACCAAGATGGTCGGCTCATCAAGAGACCCCGCCCTTGCTAAGACGCCATGAAGACGGCGAAGATTGAGCGCGGTGTTTCGATGGGGGATGAAGCCAGATTGGTCCGGGTGTATCAAATCACTGATCACCGTAATCAGCCGGTTTGCCAAAAGCTTCACCAGGATCTTGGGTTCCACATTCAAAAGCGAGATCGGCCGATACGATGAAGAGTGTTCACAGGGCTTGCCATCTTTGTAGATGACCACAATGGACGCCAGTCTCTGATCCCGGGGAAGGGTCCCGAGATCTCGCGATGCCGAAAACATCTGACGAAGATGCGGCGCCATTTTGTCAGGGCACAGCTTGTACAGTTCGACTGGTATACCATTCGGACCTGAGGCCTTCCCCGAGCGAAGTGAGCGGATAGCAAGCGCTATTTCATCGGTGGAAAATTCCGCCTCCATAAGCTCCTTGTCCCATTCCGACAGGCTAGGCAACGTGATATCCCGAAGCAACAAGTGCCAGTCTTTCTCCGGCCTATCTGAGACCGGTGCATAAACCTTCTGAAAATGCTGGGCAAAGACGTCAACTATCTCACCCGGGTCCACCACTCGCGTACCATCCACTTTTTCAGCAACAGGCACCACCCGATTCAATCTATCTCTTTTGTCTAGCCAAGCAATCAACTTTCCCGCTTTGTCACCCACATCATGCAAACGCCCCTGTTGCTCACGATTCATTGCCTTGGCTGCGTCAGTCACCAGAGCTCTTTATTCAGACTGTTTAAGGGCCAAAGAATGTAGTCCCTCAGGTGTAGCCCCAGACTCCATCTGTTCCTCCAACCCAGTGATTTCATTTTCCAAGCCCACCACTTCCGCATTTTTGCGCTTCCTCTCGATAGCAATCAAGGATAGAGTTTGACCACGGATCACAGTTTTATAAGCCTCCCACAAGGAGACAGGGGAGGACACCGATCCCTCATTCTCAGCAAAGTAGTAATCCATACACTTAACCACCTCCGTTCTAATTTTGGGGTTACGAAGGTACCAGGGGTTGATCGGGGCAATCCGACCCCCGGCCCCCAGCTGTACGTCAATAGTGAGCCAGAGCGGGGAGTGGTCTGAGATCCTCCTAGCTAAATGCCTGATTTCCCTTACAGAGACCATCTGCACCGCTGGTATAAGGATATAATCGAGTCTCGAGAGACTCCCATGAGCTCCCAAGTAGAAGGTATACTGGAGCTGCCCAGGGTGCAGTTGCCTCCAACAATCCGCTAGACCCAACGTGTCCAAAAAATTCCCCAGCCATAGCTGCGATGCGGGAAGGAGTCTGGGGGGGGCTACGATCTTCATCCCCATTGACAACTGAATTAAAATCGCCACCCACCACCAACATGCCGTCAGTGAACCCTAGGACCACCCTACCCAAATCAGTAAATGTGGTGGACTGTAGACCGGGCAGAACATACACAGACAAAATGGAGATTGTCTTCCCCTCCCACCGACCCGTAATAGCCGCATAGCGGCCTATATCATCCAGCACCGTGTTATCTATCTTCAGGGGGAGGGAGTTCCTGACTAGGACGCCCGCCCCCCCTCGACCCAGTGGTAAAATCAGAATGGGCCACCAGGCGGTAGCCCCGTCTATTCAGTGCATGGCACGTATTTCCTACTAAATGTGTCTCCTGGAGTAAAACTATATCTGGGGAGCCGCACTTCAAGTATTGCAAAACTATCCCCCATTTTATCCTATCACCAAGACCGTTGACGTTCCAGCTCAGCACCCTCAGCTCCCTACCCCCCATCCCAGAAATGAACACTCTGCCCCCCACCACGAAACAGGCATATAGGATAAAATATGGAACAACGCGCAGCCTCGATACAAAAAAAAAGAAAAGACCCCCCCACCACCCCCAAAAGAACCCTCAAAACACACCCCCCCACCCTGCACCCCTGCGGTAGACCAAAAAGCCACCCCAACTTGCAGTGTGCCTGTCGCCCCATTAAACTAACCTACAAGAAGAGAGAAAAAAAGTCCCCAGAGGAGGAAGAGTTCCGATTCCCCCCACCCTCGGGTATCCACACTATGTAGACATAACAGTCACAGAGCCACTGCCATAAGTCCATAAAATTGGCTCGCCGGCGCAGACTCACTACTCCTGTTCTTCCAAGCCGCCTTCGGCGCCCCTCGAACTCTTCGGGCTGGCACGGTGTGTCGGCAGAGTGTCCAACCAGTCACTGGCCACCTCGGGCGGTCAAAAAAGAGCGCACGTTCTTCATATTCAATCCTCAGGCGGGCCGAAAAGAGCATGGCGTACTTCAGTCCCATGTCCCTGAGGCGACTTTTCACCCCCGTAAAGCCCATACGTTGTTTCTGCACCGCCTGTGTGAAGTCCGGTAAAAACTGATCAACGCATTCTCAAATTTAGGGGGACCATTGGTACGTGAGGCTTGCAGGATAGCGTCTCTGTCCCGGAAATTAAAAATCCTGGCTATTATAGGCCTCGGAGCGGCCCCCGGCTTGGGCGTCCCACCGGGGACTCTATGAGCACGCTCCACCGTGAAAAAGTTACTGAGGCCCTTTGGTGCCAAGTGTTTTAAAACTAGGTCTTCCACCAGAAGGTCTGTAGACAAGTCTGCGGCGTTCTCCAGAACACCTACGATGCGGATGTTGTTGCGTCTGGCCCGGCTCTCGAAATCCTCCAGCCGACGGGCAAATAAGTCATTGGACGTCCGGAGATTACGGACTTCGGTCTGGAGATCCGAGACATCTGTGGTCAGGCTCGCGGTCTTGATGTCCAGGGACTTGACCCGCTCATTGGTTTTCCCCAAGTCCGTCCTGATAAGATTGACTTCGATCGCCACCGTGTCTATCTTAGCTGCCAGGGTTTCATACTGCTGGCCCATAGTTGTCCGAACACTTGCGATGGCGCCCATAACATCCTTCAAAGTCGGCTCCTCAGTTGCAAGTGGACCATCACCAGTCTCCTCAAAGACCTTGCTCGCTCCGCCAGGGGATCCTTTCGGACAGGTAAAGCGATCTATAGCCTGGGATTGGGCAACCCCTCCTCGGTATGAGCCCCTGGTGGCACGCTTCTCGGTATCCGCCTTGCCCGCCATGATGGGCGACGAGCTCTGACGGAACCTTTGGGATCTGGTCAGAATGATTCCCCTCGCGGCAAGCCTGTAGAGGCGAGAGGGCGAGGATCGAAAGCAAGCGTAGGACTGGCAGCAGAATCAGGTCAGCCGTGCCGATCGGCAGCAAGTCGCCGTCAACAATGACCAAGAGCGAAACCGAAAGTACCACAGGGGCAGTGGACGTGTCACACCAGCCGTTGTTGTTCAATTGCCACCTGGGTACCTCGGGGACTCAAGTCCGTGGATGGTCTTCGGTATAGGCCGCAAGTTTCAAAGTGCAGTAAGTCCGGTTCCCGGTGGCCAAATCGATTTTTGAAAAAAGTTTTTGTATCAGCAGGGCATCAGCGAAAAGTACCCATCGTCCAAATCAGGATACTTTGCAGGATAGATGCGGGAGGCGGAAAGGGTCTCGGGAGCCCTGTGCTCACGCGTCCATCTTGGATACGCGCGAAGCTCCTCCGGGGGAAAGTGTTTTGACTGTAATCAGCCAGGGCACTAGAAGGAAGATGCTGTCTGCACAAAGAAGCTCCCACCTAGTAGGCCGGCCCCAGGGATTGCTAGTGTAAGTGTTGGGGTGGGCAGTACCCCAGAAGTAAGTAGGGTAGGGAAGTAATGGAGGCAACCTTAGTGTTCGAGAGCTGGGTGAATATTGTAACCCTGGCCGCCTTACCTCCAAACATGGATAAGTACTGTCAGAGGCATAAAGTCAATGGGACTGAGGTTAAGGCTCTAAGAGACCCAGGAACTCTGGTGCCTCAAGAGAGAATGCTACCTGATATGGTTCACCAGGTGACCTAAGCAGACAGCAGTGTCAAACTCCATCCTATGGCTATGGTGGAGATGGAATGGGGAGGTGTGACAGGCCCTATAAAAATAGCTGTATCCCTTGTACTCCCAGTCAAGTGTTTACTGGGCAATATTCTCCAAGCATCTGAGTGATAAACAGTGGAGCGAGGGCTCCATATGAGAATATTGGTACTCCATGAGTGGGTATGTGCTGTAACCAGGTCACAGACATATAGAAGGGAAGTGGGAGATGCTTGGATTCTGGAACATGGAGCCAAGCATCCCAGGACAAGGACACTCGGTCTAGTGAGCCAGCCCAGGGAACTTCAGAGATGCAGGAGGCATTTGACCGTGATGCAGGGCCGTCTCTGCCATTAGGCAAGACTAGGCGGCCGCCTAGGGCAGCAAAAGGGCTGGGGCAGCAAAAAGCAGAGTTCGTACTGTACGTACGAAAACGTAAACAAACATTAGACCTCGAAAGCGCTGTCACGCCACATTCAGCGCCAGTGCACCATGGACAGGGGCCCTAAGGTGCTCGCCCCCGCCTTCCACTGGATCATCAGTGAGCCACTGCAAACCTCCACACTCTTAGGAAATGTCCTCCAGTGCCAAGGTGTTGTGTAAGGTGAGTGAGGCGCACATTTCTAATACCTGCGCACACCCGAAAGGGCTCCCACCCGCCTATGCACAGCACCAAGCTACCTTTCCACTTCGTCACGCCTGCTCTCTCGCTGCAGTTTTAAACAAGCATTTACAATGCAACGGTCACTCCTTTGCAAAAGTTAGAGCTATTGGCATTGTAAATGACAAATTTTTAATTTATGTGTTGGTTTTGAAAAAAGATAAATAAATGGCATTGTCATTTACAATGCCAATAGCTTAATCTCTCGCAAATGCGAGACCTATTGCATTTGCACCCACACACACAGAACCAAACACACAGAGCCACACACGCACACACACACACACCCACACATAGATGTGGTGGATGTGGGGGTGGTGGATCTAGTGGATGTGGTGGTGGTGGATGTGGTGGTGGTGGATGTGGTGGTGGTGGATGTGGATGTGGTGGTGGTGGATGTGGTGGTGGTGGTGGATGTGGTGGTGGTGGATGTGGTGGTGGTGGATGTGGTGGTGGTGGTGGTTGTGGTGGATGTGGTCCTGGATGTAATGGTGGTGGATGTGGTGGTGGTGGTGGTTGTGGTGGTGGTGGATGTGGTGATGGATGTGGTGGTGATGGTGGATGTGGTGGTGGATGTGGTGACAGAGGTGGATGTGGAGGTGGATGTGGAGGTGGAGGTAGATGAGGTGGTGGTGGTGGATGTGGTGGTGGTAGATGTGGTGGATGTGGTGGTGGTGGATGTGGTGAATGTGGTGGTGGATGTGGTAGTGGTGGTGGATGTGGTGGTGGTGGATGTGATGGTGGATGTGGTGGTGGATGTGGTGGTGGTGGGTGTGGTGGATGTGGTAGTGGTGGATCTGGTGAATGTGGTGGTGGATGTGGTGGTGGTGGTGGATGTGGATGTGGTGGTATTGGTGGATGTGGTGGTGGTGGATGTGGGAGTGGATGTGGTGGTGGATGTGGTGGGGTAGTTTGTAAGCTACAGCATATAATGTTACGAAACAAGAACATCTCAAACATACAGAAAAAATGCAAAGTAAAGGCTTTGGCGAGCGCGGGCAAGTGACCGCCATTGTTTTAGTCATGGATGGTGCATTTTTTTCAATATGCCAGTATACGGGTGCCACTGAGACACGTCATCGAGTATCCAACGGCTTTACCAAGTGATGCAAACCACTGTTGCAGTCTGAGCGCTTCCAAATTTACATAGGATCATATGAGCTTAATGGGTAAACAAGCACTGGCGTTGCCAATAGGTTTCGCATTTGGAAAGTTGGAGCTATTGGTTTTGTAAATGACATTTTATATTTATATATTGTTATTGACAATGGCAATAACGATATATAAATATAAAATGTCATTTACAAAACCAATAGCTCCAACTTTTCAAATGCGAAACCTATTGGCAACGGCAGTGCTTGTTTTACTTAAGGCCTTTTTGGATTCCCACAGAAATCTAAGTGGCCCAGAGACTGGCGAAGAAGTCAAGACTGCCTCTCACCTGCACCACAGGCCGGGCAGGAGCTCCCGGGAGGGGGTGTGGTGCGTGTCAGAGCCTTCCTGTAGGGGAGGGGCCGAGGGGAGTGGTGGTTCTAGTGTGTAAAGCGTACTAAAAGGCCCCGCACGTGAAATGTCAATAATATAATTATGTGCCTGCTTTCTGGGGCCGCCCCGATGATGAAACCTGAGCCAGTGATGTTTGACTGGTTGTTGATTAGCATCTCAAACGGGAATGCGCTATAGCGCTTTGATCCCCTCTCTGGTACATGATTCCCCTCTCTGGTGAGCTCTTACGGGACTGCCTGTTATTTTTTGGTTGACCTTGACTGGATGAAGGGGTGGGATGGCCGTGCCTGGATTTGAACCCAGGACTGTCATATCATCACAATGAATGATTTTGGTTCTAGCCTCAAGAGTCAATGCTTAGAATGTCAGCGTCATGCGTGTAGAGCGACCGCCCTCAATTAAGATTTTGTCACAAACCCACTCTTAATTTTGCCACGCACCTTGTCGCACATTTCACTACATAACAAGTAAACAGATGAGGTGCTGCCCGCTGTGGTTAAAAGTTCCTGCGTTAAGCTCCGGCGGCATGTGGTGATGCAGTCGGCCACTGCCGCACATTTCAAATACTGTTCCATTGGACTTGATGGCAAGGTAAACGTTCCTAGAGAACAGACTGCATTACAAGTCCTTTAGTAACCGTAATCAGGAGTTGATGGATCCTTTAGTAGGCTCAATATCCGGTGATTCTGGTTAAATTACCTAATCTCCCGAGCATACCAAAAAAAAAGACCGAATGTATCCTTGTCTTACATAATTGGTGCTAGTGTAAAGTGTTCCATTACATTTGAGTCGATTTCGCTCTATATAAAATTGCAACAAAAAAACCAAACCTACAGCAGGAGCCATCGTATTCGACCAGCCCTTTTCCAAGTGCCTCTCGTGGCTCCAAGGCTATGGTGTGTCTGACAGGTAGAGAGCCATGGGCGGCCGATCGCAGCCTTTTCTCGCATGCCAGCCTCTTGCAAGGTGTCGTCAGGGTTAATGTTTCTATGGTGCATTTTTTTTTCAGAAAGGGATTCCACTCAGGGCAGGCGGGGTAGGCAAGCCGTGCAGCGGCTTTCTTATTCAGCGTAAAAGGCGCGGGTGCACTCCCTGGCATTCCAAGGTCCATGTGTACTGTCCCGCAGTCCCGCATCTGCGAGAGGGTGGGGTTACACCCGAGGTGCCTTGGGGCTTCACTGGGTGGGCATGCGTAGAATCCAATACGTTAACGGAGTACGACTGTGCCAGGGGAAGCATGTGCAACCCCTAGCTCTAGTGAGAAACAGATGCAAACATAGATAGAAATGAGGAATTTGCAGTACTATTTTTGTGTGGGTGGGAGTGCATAGGCAAATGGCCTTGCAATGCTGGCAAATGGCCGTAGGGAAGCCGGATGGAGGCGGGAGAGCCTGGTGGGGGGGCTGGAATGCGAGCGAGGGGAGGAGAAGTGTGGCAGGCGGATTAGGGAGATGCGCGGAGGGAAGCCTGATGGGGGCGGGAGTGCCTGGTGGGGGGGCGGGAATGCGAGCGAGGGGAGGAGAAGTGTGGCAGGAGGATTAGGGAGATGCGCGGAGGGAAGCCGGATGGGGGCGGGAGAGCCTGGTGGGGGGGCGGGAATGCGAGCGAGGGGAGGAGAAGTGTGGCAGGCGGATTAGGGAGATGCGCGTGCTTGTGTGGTCACGTGACCCGCTTTTGTGGTCACGTGACTCACATGCACTGTGAAAAAAACGCAGTGGTTTGACGAGTCGATGGAGCACTTGAATTCTCGCCTATTACATTCGCAAGCGAATGATAATAGGTGAAACCTAAAAAAGGACAAGCTGTCTTCAACGCCCCTTAAAAGAAATAAAGCTAGCACTAGCACAAATAACGACTTAAGTCATTTATGACTGCTGTGATGTTTACATGTTTCTCCGACCTAACAAACCAAAACTATGCTTTATTATACTGACACCAATTAGGCCAACAAACTCGACAGGCGACGGCTCTCACTCTATGCTAAAATCCATCAAGTGTCTGTCCTCGCATGCAGGCGCTCGAACTGCCTCAGTACTAGCTAAATGGTGGACAGGAAGTTGGGGGTTTAACTTTCCTGGCACACCTGGTGCGAAGGACGACTGTTTGTAAGAAACGTAACACTCACTCTACGTCCAGCTGCACACTGAGCTCATCCCTCAAGCTGTGCTTTCTCCACCCCCACTGACAAGACCAAAGACTGTTAAATAAAACGCACGCTCACAATACTTCCCGTTTCACAGCCTGGTAGCACGCGCATTCAGTCCCTCCGCACACCCCTACCGAAGGTATGCATTAACTGTGGCCTCCAGCTGCACAGCAGAAGGCCACGCCCACTCTTTCTCCAGCTGCAAGTCGGGAGGGAACCCACGTTCACTATCTGCACAGTATCAACTGTGTGGACAACAACACCCCTTCTTAGTGGATTGTACCTACTTAGCCACCAGTTATAATTATAATAATAATAATAGGGGCATTTGTAAAGCGCTGAGTTACGCACACCGGCGTGTCCCCGCGCTATGGTGAAGGGGCGGAAGCTGGGATTTTAACTGAGGGGCGGGCAGTCTACCTAACATATAGGTATGTTTTTAACCCCTTGCATGCTGATGATGGCCCCCATCCGTCATGCACTATGGTGCTCGTGTGCTGATGATGGCTGGGGGACGTCATGAACCCACCCACTCGCGATTTTGCCGCACAGGCGCAGAATCGCGGCAGCATGCAAGGGGTTAATGTAGCACGGAACCTAGTTTCTGCCGGTTCTAGTCGTAACTCCACCGGAAGTTTGTTCCAATGTTTTGCCGCTAAAAACCTGAACGATCTACCTCCCATGCGGGCTTTCTTCACCTTGGGGATTTTTAACAGTCCCCCACCCGCAGATCTTAGTGCTCGAGCAGGTTCATAGGGCTCAATCAGGCTCTGCAGTGGCCGAGGTGCCCTGCCATTCAAAATACGATGGCAGGTGCAAAGGGCCTTGTACTCTACTCTGCTCCTCACAGGGAGCCAGTGTAGCCTCTGCAAGGCCTCCCTCGAGGGCGCCCTTTTGGGCAGCCTGAGGATCAGGCGTGCTGCCGCGTTCTGCAGCACTTAAAGGCGACCAAAACTTTTCCCAGGTGCCCCCAGGTACAGCAGGTTCGCATAATCCAACCTTGAGGTCACCAATGCATGTACCAGGGTTTTACGGGCCTCCGTGGGCAGCAGTTCCAGAATTTCCCTCAGCCTTTTTAAGACTCCAAAACACATACCCACCACACGGTTGATTTGGGGCCCAAAGGTGAGACCCGCATCAAACCACACCCCCAGGTTTTTTGCCTCCTGACAGGGGGTGGGGGTCGGCCCCAGACAGGATAAACTCCTCACCGCCAGTCCTTATATGCCTATGCATTTCACGTGTCCTTGCAGCTACACACACTGCCGACCCCAATATGTGAGCCCTTTATTCACCCGTACCCCTCCTCCACTGCAAACACCGACCCCCCTGAGAGATTATTCACACCATCAATGCGTTGGAACCCCTTTCCAGATTATGCATTCACAGCTGCACACACTGCTGGCACCCCTGAAGGGATCCTGCATGAACACGTACCCTCACAGGCTCTCCCTTGTCTAGCGCCTCTTCATGGGCTTTATACTCGCCCCACAGCTGCACTCTACTGGCATCTCTCCACGGGCCCTGCATTCACTATTCCCACAGCTGCACTCTACTGGCATCTCTCCATGGGCCCTGCATTCACTCGTACCCTTGCACTATTCAGACCTCATTCAGGCTTTCCCCACAGCTGCACTTACACTTTCTGCAACCTGCGACCCCACTCACTCTATTACCACAGCTGCACACTGCTGGCACCACTTCTATCCCCCACAGCTGTAAACCGCGTTAGCTCCCCTCCCCAGATTATGCATTTGCGTTATCCTCGGGACTGCACTCTGCTGACACCTCTACATAGGCCTTACATCAATCTCAATATCACTGCAGTCGCACAAGGCAGTGGTACACCTTTCCTTGGCTCTAAAGGCGCGGCTCAATACACTAGAGGCCCACACAGACCTTCTGGAGGCCTTTGTCATCATTCATCAGGGGCTACAGACGGATACAGGACAGAACACTTCGGCTCGACTCCACCAAGCCTCACTCCCCTAAAGGGCTAGCTTGTCAATATATCCGGATAAAAAAAAACACCATTCAAGCGCAAAATATGCGAACTTCGTACAGCCCCATCCTGCATCGATCGACACGTCATGAGGAAAACTCGACCTGCTACACACTGTTGTCCACTCCCTGCACGTAAAAACACAAACTGCCATTCGCTGTGCACTATGATAATCTTTAACAAAAGCTGAAACCAATCGATCAACTACACACGGGGAAACAGATCGGAAATAATCACACCAAAGGACACACCCCAGAGACACAAAAGTGCACCTTTGCACGGGCAAACTCGGAAACCTCAATCACACAGGAGGCAATAATCCACCAAGACTTTTGTCCTCCCAAACACAAGACTGCATACTATCAAATAAGCACTCGCCATTTGGATCTAAGCCCCGTCCTTTTCAGACTGGGGGATGTGTTTTTCTTTCTCCCCTCGTCTCCATTGGCTGGAATGTAAACAACGGGCGTGTTTTTGACTGTTGTTGTTTACATTCCAGCCAATGGAGAAGAGTTGAGAAAGAAACTAAAAAACATGCCCCCAATCCGAAAAGGCCGGGGCTTAGATCGAGAGAATGTCATCACTGGGACCTCTTCTCCAATGGCTGGCCGCCGTTTAGGAGGCCAGCCAATGGAGAAGAGGGGCAGGGCTTGACCTCCCTACTCTAAGACATTAAGAGCCAGATGTAGGAGACCAAATACCGTTCGGTAACGGCCGATTTCGGCCATTACGACCGGTATTTGGTGTTTGACATGTAGCGGGCTTGAGATTTACAGAATCGGTAAATTTACGATTCTGTAAATCCAGATGTAGGTGGCACAGTAAACAGTGCCACAGGCCCCTAAGAATTCGTTATTTACCATGTAATACTATTGCATGGTAAATAACAAATTCCTGTGTACATGCACATCTGTGCATGTACACCTGTGCCATGTGGCACACAGACATGCCCTAAGGACATGTATGTGTGTCACATGGCAGACAAGCCAGAAACAGGGGTGCAACAGGGTGTCAAAGTGACACCCTGTCCTCCTTGGTAATTCGGTATTTTTACCGATTCGGTAATCACCGAATCGGTATTTGCCATTGATTCCTATGGGCTTCAAGGCCCAAAGGAATCAATGGCAAATACCGATTCGGTAATTACCGAATCGGTAAATACCGAATCCTACCAATTCGGTATTTGTTACCGAATAATTACCTACATCAGATTTACTGATTCATGAATACCGAATCGGTAAAATTCGGTATTTATGAATCTGTAAATCTGATTTACCTACATCTAGCCCCAGGTTTCCCCAGCGAGACTGCGCATGTGCGCAGTCTTTCGCAGGCGGAGACCTAAAAAGCATGGCAAGAGGCGCCATGACAAACCTGAGGTGCTTCATCATGCTCCTGGCCACCGCCTGCTTTTCCGCCGCTGGAGACACGCTGTCATCATCACTGGGGTAAGTGGTGAAGCGAAGGTCGTGTGCTTTTATTTTGGTGGTCCCGACACTGCCCTCGGAGCCTCGATGTCAAACGTTCCCTTACAGTGCGGAAGAAAGTTTAGCGAAGACAGTATTGACTTCTCAGCTCAGCTGTCTGCGCACGCACTTTCTCCAAATGATAGAAAGCACAGAACATGCTTTGTTAAGTAATCATTTTTTGGATTGAGGACAAAATACATAAGGGGAGTGTTTCCTCTTATTAGCCGAGCTTGGAAACATAAAATCATATCACAGCCACCAGAAACTCAAAATGTAAAGTATTAAGTGGAAGCTATACATAAAAATCAAAATTTTCAACCACAAACCTCACTCAATTGTACGGCTTGTTTTTCTGTCATGTCCCGGTTTGTAGCAATAATCTGTTTTTTTTGTGTGTCAAACGCTGCTTGCTTATTCCCTTTATTTGTTCAGGTTCTACTATTGAGGTGAAATCCAAGAGGATATTCCACGTGGGCCTTATTCACAAAAACATTATTGCCATACACAAGTTAATGCATATGCACTGTGTGAATTTATAATGTTTGTATATTTTTGGTTTCAAAAACATCTGCAGTATATATGTGCTAAATGTTTACCCCAGTTTAGGCACGTTTTCCAGATTCAATTTGTTTATTGTGAGCATTACAACAGTAAACGTACAAATGGTACTTGCAGAAATTCCGTTTTTCTTTTGACTTAAGTTTTCTTTTTCACTAAAATGTTTTTTCTTTATTGTGATCTCCCATTTCTACTGCTTCATTGTGATGTGTGTGCTTTGTGGCACGCTGCCCAAAACACTTAAGGGGTGCTCTTTTATCTCACCCATGCGGTAAGGGCATTAAGAACACTCTCTCCAGCTTTGTCTGCAACAGGAGGTAAAGGGAGTTTTTAAGACGTTCAGAGCAGAGCTCTGAGCTGATGAGATTATCTAATAAATTGACTTGTGGCCAGGTATGGAGTCGTAGCTGCAGGGAGTTTGAAATATGTCAAGTTTAATGGTCTACGCTCTGAACTAGTGTGCATCCTGTGTTTTTGTGCACAAGTGATGGCAATTTGTCGAATATCTTTTCCCAATCGCAAAAGTAATTGAAGTAACATGTATGAAGGAATTTCTGTTGTGGAGTAAATTATGTGTGTCTCCCGGATTGTCCCAAATTAGAGGCAGCCCAATGCTCCAGGTTCAAGTCCCGGTGTTCTATTTCACTAGCACCCAGGAGTTGTCAGTGCTAAATAATTCAGGTTGCTGATTCCCTTCTCTACCTTTTGCCAGACACACTGCAGTGTCTGTCTAGCAGGTATATGCAAAGGGGTAACAGTGGCTCCTTGGCGCGTTGGAGTGCAGTGACCTACTACAGTTTGGCGAGGGTGCCTTCTGAGTATACAAACGCACTCTTTTTCAAAATCACTTTTCCAGATGTGTCACCATTGTTCTTCATTGTCATAAATGTCTATGAAACAAATATTTCCGCTTTTCGGAAGTTCTGTGCCCCTGAGGACTTGCGGTCCTTGTTTATACAGGTCTAGAAGGATGAACAACAAGGACAGGCTCCGATGGTCATTTTTGGTGGTGAACTAAATATGGGGGATGTAAAGCACATTTTTTAATCGTAGGAATCAGGATGAAGAGGGGACTAGGGATTCTCTTCCTTCAAGATGAGAGTTCTATCCTGTTAAGCGTGGAACGAATGGAACTCGCTCTTCCCTTATAGCGTTAAAAGAATGCTGATTGAGAGATCATTTCCTATGCCAGGTCTAGCAAAGCAGGTAGTGAACAGTGTTTTTTTTTATAGTAATGCACATTTACTAATGGAGTATGTGCGTGTGAGGCATGCATCCCAAACATGTCAACACCATTCAGGGAACAATGTTTTCCTGCACTCTTTAATATTTTCCTTAACAAAATGAAAGAAGGAGTAAATGGGATGCACTCAGATACACTGGTCATAAATGAACAACTTAATTTTTTGTGTAACATGTTAGTCAAGTTTACTCTACAATACTGAGGCCTGCCTGATTGTTCCTTCTATGTTCTGCTAATATTCAGCAATAAATTCACCGTTATTCAAACCATCCCAAATGGAGGTGGGGGGCTATTAAGAAGAAAGCATTTTATTGGATGCATATCATTTTTTAATCAAAATAATATAATTTTTGTCTATACATTTCCAGCTCCATGCTATGCATAGCTAAATAAATGCCCCCTGCTGCATCCTTCCATGGCAAGACATTTGGAGGTATACCAGTAAGGTACAAGAGCGTGGTATTTCGAATCGTAAGCTTTGTGACTTGAGCAGCTCAAGATGTATGCCAGTGTAATCATGAACTGGGCAATATAGCTCGTTCACCGTAGTAATGTGGCACCTGCTGTTTATCTTGCTGTAATATGCTTTCTTGGCAAAACACAACTATTTTGTCACTTCCAAACTTTCCAAGTTCTTTTATATCTTAGGTATTAATTCTTCTAACCTGGATGATGGGTGGAGAGTGATTGTAGTAAAAGGGAGAGGGCAGCATTTTTAAATTCTCGCCTAGTGCGACAAAACACCTAGAAACGGCCCTGCCCTGATGGGTAGGATATGCTCTCTGAGGAAAGGTTTCCATCCCTGCTAACACGGACAGGAGCTGGTCGGCCCTCTAGAGAGGAGTTTTTAAGGGACATCCACCCTTGAGGCAGATTGTCTACAAGCAAGAGGAGGGGGATGACAGTGGGTTTTACAGAATCTACTGGGAAGATGGACTACATTATACTGAGCAAAAACAACAGTTGATGGACAGAATGCAAAACAATGTCATACATTTACCCCAGTACAGAGATCTGGGCCTAAATCCATCGTTTTTTTGCTCACCACACCACCCCAGTTCAGACATGGCCATATGCAAATCAGCCTTGACCCTCTGCCTCATGGGAACAGTCCAACCCGAACTGCCAAGCCATGTCTTCCCTGGACCGGAATCAAGCATCCTAGGACCGGTTTCTGGCTATCAGCCGTCTTCAGCCAGGATAGCTGGACTCCAGTGGCGTGGAGAGCACGGGACTCACGTCTGAGCATACCCGTACCACTCGGGTGACAAATGCAAAAACAACAGTTGATCCACAGAATGCAGAACAATGTCATAAATTCACCCCAGTACAGAGATCTGGGCCTAAATCCATCGTTTTTTTGCTCACCACACCACCCCAGTTCAGACATGGCCATATGCAAATCAACCTTGACCCTGTGCCTCATGGGAACAGTCCAGCTCGAACTGCCAAGCCATGTCTTCCCTGGACCGGAATCAAGCATCCTAGGACCGGTTTCTGGCTATCAACCGTCTTCAGCCAGGATAGCTTGACTCCAGTGGCGTGGAGAGCATGGGACTCACGTCTGAGCATACCCGCCCCACTCGAAGTGACAAATGCAAAAACAACAATTATACTGAGGGCAGAAACCTCAAGGAAGGAGCCACTAGGAGGTTGGTGGTGCCCCAAAAGTACATAGTTCACCCTGACCTTAGGTCATGATACCCCCTTGGCCGGACATTTGGGTCAGACTAAACTTGGAGCACATTGGTGAACCATTTCTACTGGCCCCATATGTCTGAGAAGGTAAATGAGTTTTGCAGTTCCTGTGTCACCTGTCAGGCCAGTGACACGGCAGTGGGCAAGACAAACATTCTATTGATACAACCCTCAGTGGTTCAGACTCCCTTTGAGAGGGTGGGGGTATACATTGCTGGTCTCCTAGACCCACCTACTGCATAATGGAATAGATATATCTTGGTGATAGTGGACCAGGTCAGCAGGTACCCTGGGACAATAACTCTCAGGACAATAGCTCGTCCTGCAGTGGAGGGCACAACTTGGTGTGTTAACCAGAGGGGGGTTTCCAAAAGAGGTTGTTTCAGATAGGGGCATAAACTTCCTGTCTAGCTATCTGAAAGCGATGTGGGAGGAATGTGTACTGCTAGGTAAGGATGTCTCCGCCTGGGGAGACAAATGGTGGCCGGAAATTCTCGGGAATCCTCCTGAGCTGAAAAATGAGGTAAAAAACCTTGGAGTCTGGCGAGATTCCTCGGTCAACTTCATCCATCACACAAAAAAGGGTGCCGCTACGTGCTTTGGGATTCTTCGGAACCTCAAGCCGATTTTAAAATTCTTTGACTCTCCCACCTGCCAGATCATAGTGCAGTCTTCCATTCTATCTCGATTGGATTATGCAAGCTCTCTACTCTTAGGGGCCAAACAGGCAGAGGTGGGGAGGTTACAACGAGTGCAAAACGCGGCAGCCAGAGCCTTGATAGGACTTACCCGCTTCCAATCAGTTTCCAATAACAGATTCACAATTGTCCTCAAAGGAATTGTTTAGATATTCTTCATTAATTAATACTGTTGTCACCTAAGTGATCAATCATTCACCAAAAGCAAGGTAGATACAGTATATTACTGTTTTTTATTTCAAACAAATTTTCATCAGAATTTTTATCAAAATTTAGGCATGACAACAGAAATACTACTACAGTTGATTGATTACAGTAGTATGTGACACCTCATGCTGTTTACATGGACCAAACAAAACACCATGCAAAAAAGAACTTTTCATTTAATACATTCTTTGTTGACATAAAAAATTATATCAATGCAAGCAAAACGGTGTCAGAACTACTGCGGCATGAGGAAGTTGAATGCGACAGCTCCCGATTTAAAGTGATCGAAATAACACCGTTTGTTTCGGTTGGAACATTAATCTTTTGACTGGCGTGAAGGATTGATTCAAACAATTCATTTTGGGAAGATCTTTGCCCATTTAGGCCTTACGACCACCGGATGGTGGTTATTGATATATATGTGCAATTTGTCCTGATGATGGTCCTATGGAATTAATTAACCAAAGAGGGACCGAAACGTCGACGCCTGACACCGTTTTGCTTGCATTGATATCATTTTTTATGTCAACAAAGAATGTATTACAATGAAAAGTTATTTTTTGCATGGTGTTTTGTTTGGTCCATGTAAACAGCATAAGGTGTCACATACTACTGTAATCAATCAACTGTAGTAGTATTTCTGTTGCCATGCCTAAATTTTGATAAAAATTCTGATGAAAAAAATTTTGAAATAAAAAAACAGTAATATACTGTATCTACCTTGCTTTTGGTGAATGATTGATCACTTAGGTGACAACAGTATTAATTAATGAAGAATATCTAAACATTTCCTTTGAGGACAATTGTGAATCTGTTATTGATTATACCCAGTCCTCACGGGATTATTGCGTGGCTCTGTTTTTTTGAACTCCAATCAGTTTCCAGCACTCTGACCAAACTTCACTGGCTGCCCGTGGACAAGAGGATACATTTAAAACCTTATGTCTGTCATTTAAAATCTTGAAACTTGCCTCTCCTCCTATGCTGTGTCCCCTCCTGACCCCTTACATTCCTCAGCGAACCTTACGCTCAGAGGGCCAACACCTGGTAGCGGTCCCTCGAATAAAGCGTGCGCGGATGGGAGGACGTTCCTTCCGCTACTTAGCAGCGAAAATATGGAACGTTTTAACACCCCAGGTCCGCGGCCTAAATGACCGTCTGACGTTCAGAATGGCCTTCAAAACCTACCTGTTTTGCTAACTGCTTTGTTATGTTATAGGGTACACAGTCAAAATATCGAGTAGGAAATATCGACCTACCAAAATATCATGTATGAAATTTCGAAGGTGCAGAATATCGATGTCAAGAATATCGTTGGACAGAATATCGACCCTAAGGTAAGTAATATCGAAATTCATATATCGATGTAAGTAATATCGAAGTTAGTAATATCAATAGCATATATATCGATGTTACTAATTTCGATGACACTAATATCGATATTTGCATAATTTTTTATTATGTATGTGTTATATGTTTTACTTAAGTATTTAAAAAAAATAATATTATACGTATATTAATTGTATATATTAATACATTTATTTATAAGCACATTATATGTTTTAGTACCGGAGCGGGTTGTGGGTTTATAGGGGAATAGGGTGGGAAGTAATTTAATTATGCAAAATTGATTATTAATTAGTAGGATTTATTACTAAATTGTAATTAATTGGTAATTAATTTTAATTAATTGGTAATTAATTTTAATTAATTGATTAATTGATAAATATGTTCTGTAGTGGGTTATGGGTTTATAGGGAAATAGGGTGGGAAGTAATATAATTAGTTTAAATTATTTAATAATGAGTAGTTAATATTAATTCATTTTAAATAATTGGTAATTCAATTTAATTAATTGGTAAATCATTTTAATTAATTGATTAATTGAAAAATATGTTCTATAGCGGGTTGTGGGTTTATAGGGGAATAGGGTGGGAAGTAATTTAAATATGTTAAAATAAAAAGTAATTAGTAGTTATTATTAAATAATTTTAAATAATTGGTAAATAAATTTAATTAATTGGTATTTCATTTTAATTAATTGATTAATTGATATATATATGTTCTGTAGCGGGTTGTGGGTTTATAGGGGAATAGGGTGAGAAGTTATTTAATTATCTTTAATTAATTATTAATTAGTATGAATTATAATAAAATTATTAAATAGTAAATAATTGTAATTAATTTTAATTGATTGGTAAATACTTTTTATTAATTCATAAATAGATAAATGTGTTCTGTTGCGGGTAGTGGGTTTATAGGGGAATATAGTGGGAAGTAATTTAAATGTAAATAAGTAATAATGTTTTTAAAATAATTGTTTTGTTAATAATATAATTGTTAATTAATTAATAATTGGTAAATAAATATTATAAAATGTTATTTTTTAATATTTATTTTAGGTTAAATATATTTAGTTAATCATGTATTTTATTATTATGTATAGGTATTGTATATGGTTTATATATATTTGATTGTTTATATTATTTTTTATAAAAAAACCTTTATTTATAAGTATGTTATTTTAACCCCTACGCTATCCAATACTTTCCCTACTGTTGCACTCTCTGGAGTTGGAATAGTAATTGTTACTCCTACGCTATCCAAAGCTTTCCCTACTATTGCACTCTCTGGAGTGGGAATAGTAATTTTTACCCCTACGCTATCCAACACTTTCCCTACTGTTGCACTCTATGGATTTGGAATAGTAATTGTTATCCCTTCGCTATCCAAAGCTTTCCCTACTGTTGCACTCTCTGGAGTGGGAATAGTAATTTTTACCCCTACGCTATCCAACACTTTCCCTACTGTTGCACTCTCTGGAGCGGGAATAGTAATTGTTACCCCTACGCTATCCAACGCTTTCCCTACTGTTGCACTCTCTGGAGTGGGAATAGTAATTTTTACCCCTACGCTATCCAACGCTTTCCCTACTGTTGCACTCTCTGGAGTGGGAATAGTATTTTTTACTCCTACGCTATCCAACGCTTTCTCTACTGTTGCACTCTCTGGAGTGGGAATAGTCATTTTTACCCCTATGCTATCCAAAGCTTTCCCTACTGTTGCACTCTCTGGAGTGGGAATAGTAATTTGTATCCCTACGCTATCCAACGCTTTCCCTACTGTTGCACTGTCTGGAGTGGGAATAGTAATTTTTACTCCTACGCTATCCAACGCTTTCCCTACTTTTGCACTCTGTGGAGTGGGAATAGTAATTTATACTCCTACGCTATCCAACGCTTTCCCTACTGTTGCACTCTCTGGAGTGGGAATAGTAATTTGTATCCCTACGCTATCCAACGCTTTCTCTACTGTTGCACTCTCTGGAATGGGAATAGTAATTTTTACTCCTACGCTATCCAACGCTTTCCCTACTGTTGCACTCTCTGGAGTGGGAATAGTAATTTTTACCCCTACGCTATCCAACGCTTTCCCTACTGTTGCACTCTCTGGAGTGGGAATAGTAATTTTTACTCCTATGCTATCCAACACTTTCCCTACTGATGCACTCTCTGGAGTGGGAATAGTAATTTTTACTCCTACGCTATCCAACACTTTCACTACTGTTGCATTCTCAGGAGTGGTAATAGTCATTTTTACCCCTACGCTATCCAACGCTTTCCCTACTGTTTCACTCTCTGGAGTGGTAATAGTAATTTTTACTCCTACGCTATCCAACGCTTTCCCTACTGTTGCACTCTCTGGAGTGGGAATAGTAATTTGTATCCCTACGCTATCAAACGCTTTCTCTACTGTTGCACTCTCTGGAGTGGGAATAGTAATTTTTACTCCTACGCTATCCAACGCTTTCCCTACTGTTTAACTCTGTGGAGTGGGAATAGTGATTTATACTCCTACGCTATCCAATGCTTTCCCTACTGTTGCACTCTCTGGAGTGGGAATAGTAATTTTTACTCATACGCTATCCAACGCTTTCCCTACTGTTGCACTCTCTGGAGTGGGAATAGTAATTTTGACCCCTACGCTTTACAAAGCTTTCCCTACTGTTGCACTCTCTGGAGTAGGAATAGTAATTTTTACCCCTACGCTATCCAACGCTTTCCCTAATGTTGCACTCTCTGGAGTGGGAATAGTAATTTTTACCCTTACGCTATCCAACGTTTTATATAATTAATTGTACAAATAATAAAAGTATATTTAATATTTTATGTTTTTTACATTTTATTTATGTTATTGTTTTATGTTCTTAAATGTATTTGTAATGTAGAATATATTTTATTATTTTATAAATTAGTAAAATAAGTATTACAAATTATTGTTCAGTACATATATATTATATATTTACTGTATATATTTAATTAATGTATTATTATTATATATGTATTATTTATTAATTTTATACATTATTAGATACTTTTAATTATGTAGATTATATTTATTAGTGTTATTTACTTTATTTTACATTTATATTAAAAAAAACGATATTTTTAACATCGATATTTTTTGACATCTATATTATATTTTTGATATTTTTGTACTTACCATGTTGTAGATAGGATGTTGATATTCTTGCCCTCGATATTTTTGACTCGATATTCCTGTAGGTCGATATTTTGGAGGCCGAAATGTTGTCAGTGATCCATGTTATAGCCGTATGTCCATCTCTACGGCAGCCAACTCTCCTGTCTATTAATGCGCCGGGACGCCCCTTAGCTGGGGCAGCTGCGCGCTATATAAGATTTTATAACATTACTTAACATAACATTAACTACAAATTCACTACCCCATTTCAACCCCAGACTAATGGTCTGATGGAGAGTGTCAACAAGACCCTGAAGGGTATGATTAATGGGTTGTCTGAGAAACTCAGGAGGAAAGGGGATGTTCTCCTCCCATGCCTACTGTTTGCCTACAAGTAGTTCCCACAAACAGAGGTTGGTTTCATTCCCTTTGAGTTGCTTTTTCCGGCACACTGAGAGGGGGGGCATTGTGCCTGCTGGGTGAGTCTTTAGAGAAGCCTCTCAAGGGAAGCAAAGGACAATGTGCTAGACTATATGCTAGGCCTGAGATCTCAAATGGCACAGTACATGTACAAGGTAAGCAAGACACTGGAGGCCAGTCAGGAACTCATAAAGTACTGGTATGATCAGTAGGTTGCAATGCCTGAGTATACTGTTGGACAATTGGTGTGGGTGTTGGAGCCAGTAGCGCCTAGGGACCTCCATGTCAAATGGAGTGGGCCCTATCCGATCATTGAAAAGAAGGGTGAGATTACCCACCTGATCAACCTTAACACTCCCAAGAACCTGCATAGAGTTCTGCTTGTAACTAGATTGAAAGCACACCATGACAGGGCAGACATGAACATATTACTAGTCACAGATGAGGGAGTGGAGGAGGAAACTGAGCCAGTGCCCAACCATCTCTCCAACAATGTGCAAGACGGTTCAGCGGAGGGAGAGGTACTCTCTCCCAAATTGACAGACCAGCTGCCAGAGAGCAAGTGCTGGAACAGTTTTCTGGCCTGTTCTGTTTGACCCCAGGCATCCCTGAGTGGTTTGTGCACCACATTGACACTGATGAAAATCCTCCTGCCAAAAATAAATTGTACAGGCGTCTGACCATGTTAGAGCCAGCATCAAAGTTGAGGTAGCTAAGATGCTGGAGGTGGGGGTAATTGAGCCTTCTTACAGTCCATGGGCCAGCCGAGTGGTACTGGTGACAAACCTAATCCCCAGAGGGGACCGAAGGAGTTAAGGTTCTGTGTGGATTACAGAGCACATAATGCAGTCACAAAGACTGATGCTCACACTATAGCCGGGCCCTTGACAAAATCATTTAGATCAACATTGTCAGTCAGTTTAGATAAATGCAGCTTAACTGATGCTAAAGTGGAATGTTTTAGCCAACTCTGACATAATTTGCCTAGAGAATAGGTAGTCACAGAATGGCCACTTTCAAAACTGGGATCCATCCTAACATGTGTGTAGCATTGAGCTAAACCCAGAAAATGATTTTGACAAGAATCTGCACCTTTGTGCCACAGCAACCAACGCTTAGGATCCAAGCTGGATATGTTAAAGGTAGAATTCAATAGCAGTGTCTGTAATTCTCTAATTGAAAAATTGGTATTATTATTCCAGCCGGATATTCCTCTAATTCAGGAAAAGGAGGAGCAATTAATTTTTTTGTAGTAGTAGAATTCAAAAGCAACGTATGGTTCGGGATGAGACAAGCACAATGCAAAGCCTCAGTGCCTTGCACTTGCCAACTTTTAGAACCCCAAACAGATTTAAGATCAATAGTATTCTTCCACAGTTCATAGCCCCCAACAGCCAATTGGTCTAGGAAAGACTTTGAATATAATAATTTCGTGTGGGTAAGTCTAACCTTGGAAGTGGCCTTTTCGGTCATTTTAAAATAAAATGCATTGGTATTTGACAGATTAAAATCAGTAAAGTATCAGAACCTCTTTAAAAGAGAATTGTAGCTGCGTTCAACAGGAGCGGGACAGTGTTCCCATTGAGTAAAATTAACCATATTCTGCCTGGTGTTAGCCTTATGCAGCTAGTGATTGCCAAAGTGTTGATAACAAAACAAATCACCATAATTTGCGGAATCTAAATACAAATCCTCAGCATCAAAGGCAGCATAATATTTCAAATCAGAAAACAAAGCTTCTACGGCCTGAACATCCCAATCATCAGAACGTATATTTTGTTTAATCACATCACCCATAGAAACCCTAAGGACATTTGGGACATTTATAACCTCCGGGGGTCCGTGGATTTGAAGTCTAATAGCATCCCACACAATCCCATCTAAGACGGGCCAAGCAGTAATGTTAACAAAAGCCAGGTCCCTCTTCAATCTGTGCGATGAGGAATGGGTTGCCAATTTTCCATTAATTTGTCAAATACATGTTCTTTCTTCAACATAGTGTCCGTTGACGAGACGGAAAAAATACACCACAAATCCAATTGACATAAACAGGTAAATTGAAAAAAGCACCAAACAAATGTCCAAGGAGGAATCAAAAAATGTTTTTTTTAACCATGTTGCAAAAACAGAAATTTTTGAAGGGGTCTTCAAGTTTGCAAATCAGGCATCGATAAGTCTGTGGGGTAAGTATATTCAGTCTCATCAAGATGAGCATCAGGTGGAGAACTCAATCAAGGACTGGAAACTGCAGGCATCTCAAGGGCAACGTCAGGCCTGGTATTAGGAGCCGGGGCCAAAACTGAATGTCTCAAAAAAGATGGACAGGAGACTGCTGGAGTCATACTAAGAAGAATTGGCCATTCCGTGTAGTTTGACATTGTCAATGGAGATGTACCTTTTTTCCTTACGACCGGGAAGTGGCGGTAAAATGGCTGTTCTTGTGCCCTGCACGCCAAGTACAGGAACTGGAGCTCGATATGAGGGACCAAATTCTTTCCTGTTTTCGATCTTCTCTCGAACTAGCTCTCCGACTCGGGGTAGCCAGACAACTACCGGAATCTGCAACGCAGCATCAGATGTGGAGGGCAAGTGTTCCTTTGCAAGACGTCCTCTCGTCTCTTGTAGATTCTGTAAAACATGACAATGTTCATCTACATCAAAGGGGGCAGCAACCGCCGCCTGGTCTAGACCTTCAAGGTCCGGGATGAACATTTTGATTCCAAAGAGCATTTTGTATGTGGTCCGCCCACCCAGAGACCTTCTAGGGAGATTATTAAGTGCACGTTGTACGCTATTGAGATGGGCCAGCCAGTTCCTGCCAGTACCTATAACCCTATCTGTCAAAGACTGCTTTAAATCTCGGTTCATTCGTTCCACAACACTATTACCCTCAGGTCGGTATGAAGATGAAAACTTGACTTGGACCCCCAATGAAGTCATGGCATCCTTGTTCGCCTTAGAGGCGAACGCTGGACCCTGATCCGAATGGAAGGTGCCACAGGCAAAAATCCCTACAAAGATACACAAGTCTCTAATGACAGTCCACTGCGGTGGGGCCACACCCAAACAAAGCGTGTGCAAGAATCAACTGCAACTAAGATATACTTATACGCAGTATCAGAGGAAAAAGGCCTGCAGTGATCTAAATAAACACAACCAAGTGGTCTATTAGAAATGTACAACTGTGTCTGTGGCGGACGTGTAGCAGTGGAAGGCTTTATCTGCTGACAAATGTCACATTGATGGACATAATCACGCAGCTGTTTGTAAGTCCCCGCCACCAGAAACTTTGTTGTAACTGAGATACAGTAGCTGCAACGCCTGCATGCACAGAAGCAACACCCTCGTGGGCAGCTGTAATCAGTGTGGACCTGCAGTCCACGTTGGGAATCAACCTTTTACCAACGTCCGGTATTTTCACATAGGGAACTTTATCAGGACTTAAATGATAAGAATACTCAGAAGGAAACCCCTTAGGATAGTTACTTCCCTTCTCAGTAGCAGCAATAGCTGCCATGATTTCATCATCAATCTTACTTTTGGAACGTGTAACTGCTGGAACCAAATATGTCGAAACTGCTGTTTTCGCGGCCAGTCAATCTATTGCCAACAGCGCGAACTCCCTCATGTTGATGACCAAGAGTATGAATTACATACACGAGTGGCAGCTGCTCTTTAAGTTCAGCCACTGAGACCCAGATCATTTTATGTTTTATTGTGCTACCCTTGGAATCACGAAAATCATTCTGAATCCAAAAGAACAGGTTTTCATTGTAAGACTGGACACAGTAGTAAGAATCACTCACAATAAGAGTAGTCACATTAGGACCAGCATGCTCCAATGCAAGCATCAGAGCACGGAGCTCTGCCAATTGTGCGGTACAGTCCCCTAATGTCTGCGTAAGTACGATATTGGACTTGAATTCATCATTCACCATGGTACCGACCATAATGGCGCAAGCTGAAACGTATGCATGCTTAGACCCATGCGCAACTTGCACTGAACCATCAGTGTAAATGATACAATGGAAAGCCTCCAAAGGCCGCATTGTTAACGGAGCAGGATGAACAAATTCATACTGCAAAAACTCTTGTGATTGCAAGGAGGCATCAAAAATAAACGTGACATCTGGAGATGTCAATGATGCAGCCCATTGTATCCACCGTGGGTGCAAAGCTTTAGAATTTGGTACACTGGCTTTCGTAACTGCGTCTAGTGCAGGATACGGGGTACCAACCAACATGCGTTTTCCCTGCGACAGTGCACGTTCCTTAAGAATCGCCATTTGCACTGCTGTCAAATCTTTTTCCACAGTGGAAAACCGCATTTCAGCCGAAGTGAGACTTGTAAGTGATAGGTACTGTGTCTCCTTCTTTAAAAGTAAGGTATGTGAAACCCACCGCCCCAGGGATGATTCGTATCACAAGGTTGGTGAGGTTATCACGAGTCATTAAGAATTTAGATTCTAGAAGATCAGCCTGCAAATATTGCAGAATTGCTGAATGTGCAGGCAGCCAGCACGATTTGGTAAAAATAGGTTGTATCTAATCATACAATGGCTTGATACGCTGGGTATATTCGGGAATATATTTATGCCCGAAATTCAAAAATCCCAGCAAGGACTGTAATTTTTTCAGTGTTGTAGGAGCGAACAGCTGTGCACATTTCTCCAAGAAGTGAGGAGCTAAACCTCGACATTCATTGTTGAGCTCATAGCCCAGGAACAACACTGTGTACTCTGCCATGTGAGACTTTGCAAAGTTGAATTTGTAACCGAAGTCCGCAAAGTTACAAATAATGTGATCAACGCGACACAGATGCGATCAAATCTCGTCGTCTGTGAGATAGATGTCATCCACATATGAACACGCCTCTGGGTCCGATCTCTCCAAAAGAGAGACTATGCGGGCAGCAAACACACCCGGACTAGTCTTATTGCCCATGGCCAGGTGTTTAAATTGGCGTTGTTTGCCGCCACTGGTAAAACTGGTCCATCTGGAACTCAGACCAGACAAATTGTGGGCAAAAAAAACTTTGGATATGTCAAGTGTGGTTTTAAACCGTTTGCGCACTAGACCATCCACCAAAGCAGAGCCGTGGGTATTCTGTACTGCACAGGTACAGCAATGCGAGTTCAAATGCCGGCAATCCAATACCAACGGTACGAACCGTCAGGCTTGGTCACAGTAAAAAGTGGGTTATTCATCGGTGACACACAATTTTCAATCACTCCTTGATACTCTAATTGTTCAAGGATTTCCGCAACGGAAGCCTTTGCTTCACGCCGTATAGGATATTGAGGTTGAAGCTGTGGCATAGACCGCAAGGGAATCTCGTGGTGTGGGGAAAATGTATCCCAACCACAGTGAGTACGGTACAAAGCCGGCGCAAGGGCCTTATCCCACTCTTCTGCAAAATTCAGTGCATGCTCCTTAGATACTGTGTGCGCAAAACTAGGGAGGATTACCTCCTCCCCTCTCTGAGCTGCGAGAACAAAAGGTGGGGGCCTGTCAGCCTCCACTAACAAAATGCCATAGGAATTTGTAAGATTTTCCCAAAATACCCCTTTGATGGTACGTTGTATGTCACCTTCAATTAAAAGGACAATTTTAAAAAGTCTATCAGGGGGAGCTACTCTAGTATCAGCTGTCTCCACAACAACATATTGGCCAGTCGCTGTCACCTTCAGTAGTGGACGCAGGGGTTCTCGTACCATGGTAATCTCCGCCGCGCTGTCCAACAATGTTAGCGCCCATGTCTGCTTCCGAAGCTGCATTCTCACTATCTGTGGAATATCTCACTGTTAAACTTTCTTTTTCTGAAACTGGGATCTCTTCTGTGAAGAATCATCCTGCTTGCCTTTTCCGTCTTTCGGGCGGGGCTAGTCGTGACTCTGCTGGCCGACCCCGACCTCTGCCGCCGCTTCTACCACCGCACGAAGAGGCCGATGTGTCCTGTAAAGAACGAGGAGAGCGTTGATCAGGAACCTGAAATCGATCAGGGGGCTTAATCGTAACGCGGTCGTGCAAATCATAAACACGCTCAGTAGACGCAGGCACTGGTGATGGGGGACAGGACTCCTGTTTCTGTTGCTGTTTTCCCTGTTTTTTATTTCTGTTCCAATTTTGCTTTGGAGCTTTGGATTGAACGTCCTTTTCAGACTTCGCACCCTGAGGTTGTTTTATGTCTTTAGCAGAAAAGGGCTTGGCACCTAAACTATTGCGGCCAATGGTTTTATAAGCTGTCGTAATAATTCTCGATAACTGTCGGGGTTTGTCGGCATTGGTGACCTCGCGCAAGGCATTATGTTATGTTATGTTATGTTATTGCTTATTTGTATAGCGCCTATCACCGCCGGTCTCTAAGCGCTTAGAAACAGAACAACACAACACACTGTTAACCCAAATCCCTCAGGCTACCCATCGACTATGCTGAAGTCATCGCCCTTTTAAATAAATGGGTTTTTAATTTCTTTCTGAAGGGCAGTAACTGAGATTCTTCCTTCAAAGTAGTCGGAAGTGCATTCCACAACTGTGGGAGAAGAACAGACAGAGCTCTGCCTCCTCTGGTTTTTAGCTTCAATCTTGGTTGAATTAGATTAGAGGTCTTCCCTGAGCGCAGAGGTCTACCGGGAACGTATCTCATGAGACGTTGTTTTATGTACTCTGGTGTTTTACCAAAGAGAGCCTTGTGGGCCACACAGAGACATTTGAATTGGACTCTGTACATAACCGGTAGCCAGTGCAACTTTTGGAGCAGGGTGGTGGCGTGAGAGTTTCTAGGCAGGGAGTGGATCAGCCTTGCAGCATCGTTTTGTACTACCTGCAGCTTCCTCAACAGCTTCTGTGGCAAGCCGAGGTATAGTGCATTGCCGTAATCCAGTCTTGAAATGACTGTGGCAGATACAATCGATTGCAGGGTAGAGGCTGATAAGATGGGTACCAATTTCCGCAATTGCCTCAGTACACCCGTGCAAGAGCCAACCACGGCTGCGACTTGGGAGGCCATCGAGAGGTCTGCATCAATCCTCAGACCCAGACTTTTTACCACCTTACCAGGAGGGGGAGTAGAACCTAACTCTGGGGGCCAGTATAGGTCATTCCAGGGGTTCCCTAGGTTACTGAGGACCAGCACCTCTGTTTTTTCGGCATTCACTTTCAACAGATTGTTGGTCATCCAACTGACCGTGAAGCTAAGCAGATTCCTCACTGATTCCTGGGCCTCAATGGTGTCTTCCAGCTGAACCAGTAGCTGGGTATCATCTGCGTAGTTAAAAACTTCGCAGTTCCGGCTCATGAGTTCCTCAACCAGCGGCTGCAGATAGATATTGAACAGCAGGGGGATAGTGCTGACCCCTGGGGCACACCCCATGTTACATCACTAATCCCCGATAGCTGATCACCCAGCTGTTCCCTTTGATACGACCTGATAGAAAAGACTCCAGCCACATTAAGATTTTCCCAAAATACCCCTTTGATGGTACGTTGTATGTCACCTTCAATTAAAAGGACAATTTTAAAAAGTCTATCAGGGGGAGCTACTCTAGTATCAGCTGTCTCCACAACAACATATTGGCCAGTCACTGTCACCTTCAGTAGTAGACGCAGGGGTTCTCGTACCATGGTAATCTCCGCCGCGCTGTCCAACAACGTTAGCGCCCATGTCTGCTTCCGAAGCTGCATTCTCACTATCTGTGGAATATCTCACTGTTAAAGTGGCAACTTTCTTTTTCTGAAACTGGGATCTCTTCTGTGAAGAATCATCCTGCTTCCCTTTTCCGTCTTTCGGGCGGGGCTAGTCGCGACTCTGCTGGCCGACCCCGACCTCTGCCGCCGCTTCTACCACCGCACGAAGAGGCCGATGTGTCCTGTAAAGAACAAGGAGAGCGTTGATCAGGAACCTTAAATCAATCAGGGGGCTTAATCGTAACGCGGTCGTGCAAATCATAAACACGCTCAGTAGACGCAGGCACTGGTGATGGGGGACAGGACTCCTGTTTCTGTTGCTGTTTTCCCTGTTTTTTATTTCTATTCCAATTTTGCTTTGGAGCTTTGGATTGAACGTCCTTTTCACACTTCGCACCCTGAGGTTGTTTTATGTCTTTAGTAGAAAAGGGCTTGGCACCTAAACTATTGCGGCCAATGGTTTTATAAGCTGTCGTAATAATTCTCGATAACTGTCGGGGTTTGTCGGCATCGGTGACCTCGCGCAAGGCATTATGTTATGTTATGTTATGTTATTGCTTATTTGTATAGCGCCTATCACCGCCGGTCTCTAAGCGCTTAGAAACAGAACAACACAACACACTGTTAACCCAAATCCCTCAGGCTACCCATCGACTATGCTGAAGTCATCGCCCTTTTAAATAAATGGGTTTTTAATTTCTTTCTGAAGGGCAGTAACTGAGATTCTTCCTTCAAAGTAGTTGGTAGTGCATTCCACAACTGTGGGAGAAGAACAGACAGAGCTCTGCCTCCTCTGGTTTTTAGCTTCAATCTTGGTTGAATTAGATTAGAGGTCTTCCCTGAGCGCAGAGGTCTACCGGGAACGTATCTCATGAGACGTTGTTTTATGTACTCAGGTGCTTTACCAAAGAGAGCCTTGTGGGCCACACAGAGACATTTGAATTGGACTCTGTACATAACCGGTAGCCAGTGCAACTTTTGGAGCAGGGTGGTGGCGTGAGAGTTTCTAGGCAGGGAGTGGAATCAGCCTTGCAGCATCGTTTTGTACTACCTGCAGCTTCCTCAACAGCTTCTGTGGCAAGCTGAGGTATAGTGCATTGCCGTAATCCAGTCTTGAAATGACTGTGGCAGATACAATCGATTGCAGGGTAGAGGCTGATAAGATGGGTATCAATTTCCGCAATTGCCTCAGTACACCCGTGCAAGAGCCAACCACGGCTGCGACTTGGGAGGCCATCGAGAGGTCTGCATCAATCCTCAGACCCAGACTTTTTACCACCTTACCAGGAGGGGGAATAGAACCTAACTCTGTGGGCCAGTATAGGTCATTCCAGGGGTTCCCTAGGTTACTGAGGACCAGCACCTCTGTTTTTTCGACATTCACTTTCAACAGATTGTTGGTCATCCAATTGACCGTGAAGCTAAGCAGATTCCTCACTGATTCCTGGGCCTCAATGGTGTCTTCCAGCTGAACCAGTAGCTGGGTATCATCTGCGTAGTTAAAAACTTCGCAGTTCCGGCTCATGAGTTCCTCAACCAGCGGCTGCAGATAGATATTGAACAGCAGGGGGATAGTGCTGACCCCTGGGGCACACCCCATGTTACATCACTAATCCCCGATAGCTGATCACCCAGCTGTACCCTTTGAGTACGACCTGATAGAAAAGACTCCAGCCACATTAGCACTTGGCAAGTGATCCCCAGCTTCGCGATACGGTCCAGCAAGATGGTGTGGCTGACCGTATCGAAAGCCGCCGACAGATCTAAGAGAATCAGGGCGCACGGCTGCTTATTGTCTGCCCTGACTCTCAGTTCGTGGGTGACCGCGGCCATTACTAGTTCCGTGCTATGTTGGGATCGGAACCCTGCTTGCCTGGCGTGAAGGAGATGGTGTTCCTCCAAATAGCCAGACAAGGTGCCTAGGACGTGCTTCTCCAAAAGCTTACTCAGGAAAGGAAGCTGCGAGATGGGTCTATAATTTTTCAAGGCCTTCGGGTCAGTACCAGCTTTTTTCAACAGTGGGGAGACCCTAGCTTCCTTCAACTGGACAGGAAGATACCCTGTTTCCAGTGAGTTATTAAGTAAACTCAACACCTGGGGCTGGAAGCCTGGCAATGCCATTTTAAAAATTCTTGGGGGGCATGGGTCTATAGTGGAGCCAGATTTGGTCTGTCCAACAAGTTCCTCGAGGCGTGTGTCGTCGATAGGAGGAAAGATGCTTAGCATCATAGGCGGCACCTGAGCCCCTAGCGTAGACAAAGTGGGGGTAACTAAGCGTGCGTTGATATCAGTAATGATATACTGTGCCCTCGGCCTGGTTGCCCCCACGCTCCTCTCCTCCTCTGCCTCGGAGCCTCACCTGCTGCCTGCTCGCCCACCGACGCTGTTCCCAGCGCCCCAGCCGCCGCAGGGCCGCCCGCCAAGAACGATCAGATTTCCCGCCGCTGCCTGCCTGCGGCCCCGCCCCGTGAGCCGATTGGCTCCCGCCTCCCAGCGAACCCTCCCTCCCGGCTCCCTTCTTAAGGGGACCTTGCTTCCTTCTTGGGAGCGACCACTGTGCCCTCGGCCTGGTCGCCCCCAGCCGCCGCAGGGCCGCCCGCCAAGCCCGATCAGATTTCCCGCCGCTGCCTGCCTGCCGCCCCGCCCCCCGCGAGCCGATTGGCTCCCACGTTCCCGCCTCCCAGCGAACCCTCCCTCCCGGCTCCCTTCTTAAGGGGAACTTGCTTCTTTCTTGGGAGCGACCACTGTGCCCTCGGCCTGGTCACCCCCACGCTCCTCTCCTCCTCTGCCTCAGAGCCTCACCTGCTGCCTGCTCGCCCACCGACGCTGTTCCCGGCGCCCCAGCCGCCGCAGGGCCGCCCGCCAAGCCCGATCAGATGTCCCGCCGCTGCCTGCCTGCGGCCCCGCCCCCCGCGAGCCGATTGGCTCCCACGCTCCCGCCTCCCAGCGAACCCACCCTCCCGGCTCCCTTCTTATGACGCCCCCAGAGCGACCGCGCAGCGGACCCGAGCAGCGGGAGCACCGACTGAGCGCCGAAGGTGCGCCAAAGGTAAGCCCGTCTGCGCCCGTCCGCGCCTGGACCGCGCCCAATGCCAGGACCATTGGCTCCCGCAGACACCAGCCCACCCGCCGGACCTACGACGCCACCGAACTCCACGCACTCAACGCCGGCCGAATCCTGGGTTGCTACCGAGCCACCCCAAGACGCACCCACGGACCCTTCTGCTGCAACTCCTGCAAGTTCACCTGCATCCAGACCTCCACTACACCAGCACAGACCAAGACCAAGATGAGCAACAGCCACAGCCACCTGAAATGCATCTTGCTCAACACCCGCTCCGTCCACAGGCACGCCATCGAGATTTGGAACCTGCTCGACTCCACAGCCCCAGACGTCGGCTTCTTCACGGAAACCTGGATGAACGCCTCTTCAGCGCCCGACATCGCCATCGCCATCCCAGACGGCTACAAGATCATCCGAAAGGACCGCATCAACAACACAGGAGGAGGCATCGCCATCATCCACAGGAACACCATCCGCATCACGACCAACACCGACGACACCCTCGCACCTGCCGAGCAGCTTCACTTCCAGGTCCACATCAACCCCAAGACCACCCTCAGAGGCACCCTCATCTACAGGCCCCCAGGACCACGCACACAATTCAGTGAAGACATCGCCGACTTCATCAGCCCGCACGCCCTCTGCTCTGCTGAATACATCCACCTCGGGGACCTCAACTTCCACCTGGAGAACAACAACGACCGCAACACCACCACCCTGCTGGACAACCTCGCAAACCTGGGACTCAAGCAACGGTCACCACCCCCACCCACTACGCCGGAAACACACTCGACCCCGTCTTCTCATCCAGCAAGGACATCGCCTTCAGCCACGCCACCGGACTCCACTGGACGGACCACAGCTGCGTCCACTTCAGCTTCAGAAGGACCACGATCCACCACCACCAGCAGCAGGTTGCACGCAGAAGCTGGAACAAGATCACAGCCGACCAACTCACGACCTCCCTGAGCATGAACCCTCCCACCAGCACACCGAACCCAAGCCAGGCGGCCACCAACCTCACCAAGTGGATCAGCGACTGCGCAGACGACCTCGCCCCCCTGAGGACCCCGCCTAGCAGACCCGGCAGCAAGAAAGCCCCATGGTTCACCGACGAACTCAAGAGCTCCAAGAAGAACTGCCGAGCCCTCGAGAGAACCTGGCGCAGAGACCCAACTCCGGACAACATGGCTGCCCTCAAGCTCGCCACCCGAAAGCACCACCAACTCATCCGCACCACCAAGAAAACCGCATTCAAGGAACGACTGGAGAACAACGCACACAACAAGGAACTCTTCAACATCGCCAAAGAGCTCTCCAACCCCAACGCCGGAAACAACGACATCACCCCTTCGCAAGACCTCTGCAACTCCCTCGCCTCCTACTTCCACAACAAGATCGCGGACATACACAACAGCTTCAGCACTCAACCGACGCACGCCACGACCGAACCCCCGCCCCCCACCACCATCCTCCGCGCCTGGACTCCGATCAACACCGAAGACACCATCCGCATGATGAACTCCATCCACTCCGGATCTCCGACCGACCCCTGCCCTCACCACGTCTTCAACAAGACCGACGCTGTCATCGCACCCCACCTGCGGGACATCATCAACACCTCCTTCGACACCGCTACCTTCCCGGAGAGCTGGAAGCACGCCGAACTCGGCGCCCTACTCAAGAAGCCATCAGCCGACCCCACCGACATCAAGAACTACCGCCCCATCTCGCTGCTCCCGTTTCCTGCAAAAGTCATCGAGAAGACCGTCAACAAGCAGCTGGCCGCCTTCCTCGAGACGAACGGATCCCTCGACCCCTCGCAGTCTGGCTTCCGGGCAAACCACAGCACCGAGACTTCCCTGATCGCAGCCACCGATGACATCCGAGCCCTGCTCGACAACGGAGAAACAGTGGCCTTCATCCGCCTAGACCTCTCCGCGGCCTTCGACACTGTCTGCCACCGTACCCTAGTACAGCGCCTCAGCAACATCGGAGTCCAGGAGAAGGCACTGGAGTGGATCATCTCCTTCCTCGCCGGAAGGACACAGAGAGTCCGCCTCCCTCCGTTCAGATCGGAAGCCACCGAAGTCATCTGCGGCGTCCCTCAAGGCTCCTCGCTCAGTCCAACCCTCTTCAACGTCTACATGGGCCCCCTCGCAGACATCGCACGCCAGCACAACCTCAACATCATCTCCTATGCCGACGACACCCAGCTGATCCTCTCCCTCACCAACGACCCCGCCACCGCCAGAGACAACCTACACGAAGGGATGAAAGAGGTAGCCGAATGGATGAAGAACAGCCGCCTGAAACTGAACTCGGACAAGACGGAAGTCCTCATCCTGGGATCCTCACCCTCCGCCTGGGACGACTCCTGGTGGCCCCCCGCCCTGGGCAGCGCACCCCAACCAACAGACCACGCACGCAACCTGGGCTTCATCCTGGACTCCTCCCTCTCCATGACCAGACAAGTCAACGCCGTGTCCTCGTCGTGCTTCAACATCCTGCGCATGCTACGTAAGATCTTCCGGTGGATCCCCACCGAGACCAGGAAGACAGTCACCCTTGCCCTCGACACCAGCCGTCTGGACTACGGCAACTCCCTCTACCCCGGAACCACCGCCAAGCTCCAGAAGAGACTCCAGCGGATCCAGAACGCCTCAGCACGTCTCATCCTGGACATCCCTTGTCGCAGCCACATCTCCGGACACCTGAGAGACCTGCACTGGCTCCCGGTCAACAAGAGAATCACCTTCCGACTCCTCACCCACGCACACAAAGCCCTACACAACCAAGGCCCGGGATACCTCAACAGCCGCCTCAACTTCTACGCTCCCAAACGCCAGCTTCGATCGACCGGCCACGCCCTCGCCGCCGTCCCTCGCATCCGAAGAGCCACCACAGGAGGACTGTCCTTCTCCTACCTCGCCGCCAAGACATGGAACTCCCTCCCGACCCACCTCCGCCTGACCCAGGACCACCTCGCCTTCAGGAAGCAACTCAAGACCTGGCTGTTCGAGCAGTAGCGGACCCCCCTCCCCTAGCGCCTTGAGACCCTTTGGGTGAGTAGTGCGCTATATAAATGCTGTGATTGATTGATTGATTACCTTCTGGAGGAAAAAAGTTTGGAATGAATCACAATCTGGCTGATCATTCACAGAAATTATCCCTTTCTGTTGCGTGAGCTCTCTTAGGATCACAAAGGTTTCTCGCTGTAAATTAGTTGCTTCTCTAATTCTTCCCTCGTAGAAGGCTGACTTTCTCTCCAGAATGTCTGCCTTATATTTCGCCAGCAGAGTTTTAAAGGTTTCTGCCTCCGTTTGACCGTAATTAAGTCTCCACATTCTCTCAGCCTTCCGAAGAGATTGCTTTTTCTCTTTCAGTGAGGCATTGAACCATGGTGCTTCCTTCTCTTTGGATCTGGTCCTCTCTATCTGCTCAGGAGCCAGTTGATCAAGAGCGGCGAGCAGCCAGGACATAAGCGCGGTGGCATCGTTATCTAAATTTATGCCACTTGAAAGTTTACAGCATCTCCCTTTATATTAGAAAGGACAAGATCGGAAACTACGTCAAATGTGCCTACGAGTCTCATTCCCAATTCAACCGCAGCCTCCGGTCCGTGTTCATCTTGAACACGCCAAATGACCGTCGGAAGGACAGCCATTGACGGAGTGCCGAAGCACCTCGTGTACAATGCCGCAAAAATCCTACCCCATGACTCAGTCACCTACTTCTGGTACCAAGTCCTTGGGTAAACTAATCGTAAGAATCCTGTGTTTTTTAACGGGAGTCGAATTAGGAAAAGCTGCTTCCAGCTGGTCAAACTTCTCGGCAAGCCAAAAAGTCATATCATCCTTATCTTGGGGACGCTTGCCCATCACTGCATTGACCATCATGGGACTAAGCTTCATTCCGCTCGGTCCAGCTGGAAGTGCCGCAACACCAGGGGCCCCGCCCTGGAAATTGCGGGTGATATATTGAACTAGGGTCTGGATAACACTGATAGCAGAGTCATACAGGGTCCGTAATTCAGCAACGGGGACTTGCCCCGCACGAGGATGCGGGTGAATTCAGCCAAAACCATGCCAAGAAGTACCTAGAATGGACAAAGAACCCAATCTAATGGCCGTTACACTGTGGGGAAGGGCACCATCAAACCAAAAATGGTGCTGCCATGCATAAATCGGAATTTCCTGTGTCCAATAAGGAACATATTCCAAGGGCACGGCAGTGTGAGTGTAAGTGTGAAACACCTAAGTAGCCGCATCTGCTGCAGGAAACTTCACCCATGAGTAGAAAATCTCAAACGGGTAAGCAACCTCAGCACTCACCACCAAAATAACTGCCATGCCTTCCAAACCAACATTATAAGCCTGCAAATGATTGCAGACCGCAATCCGACTATGCTGCGGTATGTCAACGTTAGCCATAGTGACACAGAGAAGAAGAGGTACAATGTAAAACAATGTAGCACAACTGGGTAGAAATTCAAAAGGAAACCATTTTGATAGATTCAAGCTTGAAAAGACCCATGTAACTATAGGTAGGTTTAACCAACACCACTGTTAACCAGAAATAATAGCAAAAGGGCTAAGGACTGATAGAAGTACTAATCAAGCGTCATGAAATACGACCACCATCGTTGGGCGCCATGTAGCAGGGATTATGCTCCTACACAGATCAGTGTATAGAGACTTGGAACCTCAGTGAATTAGGGTGTGCCACAACTCACCTTAGTACCCAACATCCCCCACCAGACTAGCATCAGTGTCTCATTGGCTCTTCCATAACACCAATGATTAGACAACCCAGAACATGGAACTTAGATTACCTCAGGCAATGTGGAACACATGAACACTCTTTCGTTAAAACAGGGAGAAAAAGAAGACAAGTGCAAGTTTGAAATATTTATTTCTAGTGCCGTGTTCTCATGCGCAGTATCTTAGTTAATACAAGCAGACATATTATAAGCAACACGATTATCAGCATAGTTACTATTCCATAGAATACAAAGGGAGAAAGCATGTTATAATGCTAAATGGAAACAGGTTTAAAATATACCTATATTTCACCCTCCCTTGCTAGTAGGTTATTTTATATCTTCAGAAGGTCTCTTGGTATTACATAGGTGGCCCCATTCCTCTGGTATTTAGCAGAAGTGGATCACATCAGATTATGTACCAGCTCTCAGCATACGAATGTTCTCCGAGTGTGTGTGATCATGCCTACGCAGTGCATTATTAAACGCGCCAAAATCCGAGCTGGCCACAGCTGCATATATGTTATGTCTAGAACGTGCGTTGATCAGACTGAACAACAACTACTGTGTTGAAATAACCTTGAAGGTCTTGGCACTCACTGTTCAGACTAAGCTTACCAAGCAAGGCTGCTAATATAGAAAAACATATTTTTCTCGTGTGAAGCAAAACACTCTGCTAAACTCTAAACATTTATTATAGTGTGTGCCATGTGAAAGGGCAGCAGAAAGGAAAAATGGCGTTTAAACTTTTAATAAGCTCATGTCAACTTAACACAGTGTAAATGCAAGGCTCAGCCCCATGACAGAGGGACATTATCACTGCAAGGTAATGCCCTTCGGCACCTTCCAAAGGCTAGTGAACTGGGTCCTGGCTGGGTTTGGGTAGAAGAGTTCTGCATATTGGGAGGAACATAGATGTATAAAGTTCTACCTAGGGGGATCGCTTAAGCCACAGAGTGAAGATCTAGAGGCCATGCAGCAGACAGGCCTGACTATTAAGTCCAGTAAGTGCTAAATGAAGAAGAGTTCTGTTGTGTATCTGGGCCACCCAGTAGATGGAGGCCATGCACAGCCTCTCCAAGTTTTCCCACTTAGCTGATGAGGACTAACAGTGTTCTGTTCCATATAGGTACCCCAATTTAGGCTCAGGTAGTCCCCTAACTTTTCACCTATATTCCCCCCTACCATTACACCACATAATTGTTCTTAGTACTGACCTTTTACCTGGTTACGGTAATTTCCAAAGATGACATGGGGTTTTCTCCGAACAGCTTAAACCTCATTCATTATGCATAAGGATTCTTTGAATTACAGCAGGACAGCAGGCCTACCATCTCCTGCATAATAACTAATAACTATGTATAAGGGTAATTCCTTCCGTCATCCTAGTCTGACATGACACAGCAAGGTATATCTCCAGGCTGGTACCACTTTGGGTATATATACACCATATCTTGCTGAGGTAGTGAGAGGAAAAAAGGACTTCAATGCCGACACACTGCCGCGAGACGCTGAGGTTCTTGAACGCAGACACTCCAGCTCGCAGTGGTCTGACATCCCTTGTGCGCTGTCCAACTCAAGACCAAGACAGGGTCCCACAGTCTCTCACTTCAGGTAATGGGGTTGACTTTATCCTAGAGAAATGTTTTGCTTTTATACCTACATCTGGTTAGGGTCGCATCGTAGGAGTACGCATTTTACTATCATGTATTTTATGTACTTGCCTGTATTCATTGTTTTATCACAATAGTAGAAATCTGCCATCCTTTTGCTCTGTTAGTGCTTATAATCATATATATCAAATACTGTCTTCTGGTTGTTTTAGCACACCTTTTTTACATTTGAATGATGCTGGTTCAATAAATACTTATTGAAAAATGTCCCCACTGTTTATTCTGTGTATCTCTCTGAGACAAAGTGAGCATGAGTGACTGAGCGAAAAGTACTATACTGTTTCCACGATCCTGAGGGATCATGGTTGTCATGTTCAATAGTTGCTAAGAACTATTCTCCCATTGGTAAGAGGTAGCTGGTATACAGGCTAACATACCTGGTAGGGGTGCCCAGAATCAGTCTGACACCAATCCTACAGTGTATGTTGTCTAAACGTGCAGATCCTATATAGGTTTATAGGGACTACGCGACACAAGGGTATGGATATATGATGATACAACGCATGTTATTACAACGCATGCTTTTACATCGCATTTTTTACAACGCAAAAACTTTTACAACGCATGTATTTACAACGCATGTTTTTACAACGCAGGTACCTTTACAATGCATACCATTACAACGTAAGTATTGGTAAATATATATTAATTTTATAATCGTAAATTAATTGAAAAAAATATAATTTAATGTAATTTAATTTAATTTAATTTCATTTAATTAATTTAATTTAAATTTAATTTTAATTTATTTTTACCCTGTGCCCCTGTACCCCAAAAACCCAAAACTGACCCTCAACCCCAAAAATACCCCTTTACCCAAAAACCCCAAACTGACCCTGAACCCCAAAAATACCCCTTTACCCAAAAACTAAAAACTGACCCTGAACCCCAAAAATACCCCTTTACCCAAAAACTAAAAACTGACCCTGAACCCCAAAAATACCCCTTTACCCAAAAACTAAAAACTGACCCTGAACCCTAAAAATACCCCTTTACCCAAAAACTAAAAACTGACCCTGAACCCCAAAAATACCCCTTTACCCAAAAACTAAAAACTGACCCTGAACCCCAAAAATACCCCTTTACCCAAAAACTAAAAACTGACCCTGAACCCCAAAAATACCCCTTTACCCAAAAACTAAAAACTGACCCTGAACCCCAAAAATACCCCTTTACCCAAAAACTAAAAACTGACCCTGAACCCCAAAAATACCCCTTTACCCCAAAACTAAAAGCTGACCCTGAACCCCAAAAATACCCCTTTACCCAAAAACTAAAAACTGACCCTGAACCCTAAAAATACCCCTTTACCCAAAAACCCAAAACTGACCCTGAACCCTAAAAATACCCCTTTACCCAAAAACCCAAAACTGACCCTGAACCCTAAAAATACCCCTTTACCCCAAACATATAACATTTAATATATAATTATATACTTACCAATACTTACGATGTAATGGTATGCGTTGTAAAGGTACCTGCGTTGTAAAAACATGCATTGTAAATACATGCGTTGTAAAAGTTTTTGCGTTGTAAAAGTTCCGTTGTAATGGTATGTCGTTGTAAAAGTTGCGTTGTAAGTGATGTTTCCCCAAGGGTATAGGTTAGTGACCCATGTAGTGCTAGAGGCTCTCTTGTGGTCTGACACCCTGTGATGACCTTTTACCACCATTATTTTAATTGACTTTGGTGTGTTATTTTATCGTAGCCTCAATGTACGACATCCTGCATATGCCTTGCTTTTCTTAAAGGTTTATTTCTTGTAATCTTGCAGTCTTTTAGTTGGAGCTGTCACGGAGTAGAACAGCCTTGCCAAGAACAGAACATGTGGGATGTGCATTTGAAAGCATGAGAGAGAGAGAGAGAGAGAGATAGAGAGGTGTGGAATATACTTTTTGGTTTCGAAGGGCAGGTTATTAGCAGTTGTGCACAAAGGTGCAATGTGTTGTACATTTAGAGATGAAGTATGTGATGCTATAAGGAGTGGTGCACAAATGTGCATTGTATTGTACATTGGTAGAATTCTTAAGTTCTTACTATTGGCTTTGAGATGGCCTCATGTCATCCTGAATTCTGACTCTGCCTAGTTTGAGCTTTATCTGCGTGCACAGCCACGCTTGCAAGTTGTTTGGGTTAATCACTTTCAAGGATTGTTTTTGTGAGAGATTATTTAATGTACCCTGGAAGGCTTTTGTGAGCTTTGTCAAGATAAAGGAGGGAACGTGAGAACTCCTTCCTGCCATGGAATGCTTGCTTGGAAGCTGGCCAGTCCTGGTAGGATTCCTGTGGCGCAGGGAGGAAATTCTCTAACCTTCTAGTATGAATTTTGAGACTATAAAGCTGAGGTTTGTTGACAGCTGCGTTTGGGTTCTCGCTTCCAGAGTAGACGTAATGCTGTAAGACAAACGGAACTTGAGTCCCGGTCGAGAGTGTAAGCCAGCTGTGAACGGGCCCCCCAGCATGAATTGGCAAGGATGTCGAGTGAACGCTCGGGTGAGGTGATTTGTTTCTGACTAGTGCCATTGTGATGCATGGTTCCAGTGGTTGTGGTCATATGAGGTGTTTGAGTTTTGATTATTGCCATTGTGATGTGTGGCCAGTGACTTTGATCATTTGAGATGTTTTCTTTTAATCATTTGTGATTCAGTGTATATATCTTTCTGATCTCTTACAGGAGGTCCACCATATTTTCTTGAGCTTTATCTCATATTATTGTGAAACATCACTTACAACGTCAGGGTCAGTTTTTAGTTTTTGGGTAAAGGGGTATTTTTGGGGTTCAGGGTCAGTTTTTAGTTTTTGGGTAAAGGGGTATTTTTGGGGTTCAGGGTCAGTTTTTAGTTTTTGGGTAAAGGGGTATTTTTGGAGTTCAGGGTCAGTTTTTAGTTTTTGGGTAAAGGGGTATTTTTAGGGTTCAGGGTCAGTTTTTAGTTTTTGGATAAAGGGGTATTTTTGGGGTTCAGGGTCAGTTTTTAGTTTTTGGGTAAAGGGGTATTTTTGGGGTTCAGGGTCAGTTTTTAGTTTTTGGGTAAAGGGGTATTTTTGGGGTTCAGGGTCAGTTTTTAGTTTTTGGGTAAAGGGGTATTTTTGGGGTTCAGGGTCAGTTTTTTAGTTTTTGGGTAAAGGGGTATTTTTGGGGTTCACGGTCAGTTTTGGGTTTTTGGGTAAAGGGGTATTTTTGGGGTTGAGGGTCAGTTTTGGGTTTTTGGGGTACAGGGGTACAGGGTAAAAATAAATAAAATTAAATTTGAACTAAATTAATTAAATGAAATTAAATTAAATTAAATTACATTAAATTATATTGTTTTCAATTAATTTACGATTATAAAATTAATATATATTTACCAATACTTACGTTGTAATGGTATGCGTTGTAAAGGTACCTGCGTTGTAAAAACATGCGTTGTAAATACATGCGTTGTAAAAGTTTTTGCGTTGTAAAAAATGCGATGTAAAAGCATGCGTTGTAATAACATGCGTTGTATCATCATATATCCCATATTATTTGCTGCTTGTTTATTCATTAGTATTTTTCATGGATTTTACTGTTGCATTTACCAAGTGTGTTATTATGGCTTGCATATGAACATATATATCACTAAATATATTTGAATGTTGTTATTTTGGCATCTGGAAAAGTATTTCGGTTATAGAGGATTGTGTAAAATAAAACCCAAAGCCTTATTCTAAAAAGAGAGTTTTTGCATTTTGTGAAATAAAACCCTTTTCTAAAGGTGTTTGTTGTGTTATGTCTCCTGCTTCGCCGTGGGTTTGAGCTATAGTGTTGGAGATTCTGTATTATCTGAAAGGCGGAGCAAGACAACCCATCACCTATCGTAGGGGGTTATGTTGCAAAGTCATCCTATGTGCCTTGTGCACCCCCATTTTTTGCTGATTGGTACTGTTGGTAGCTGACTCCGACTGTCCCTGGGTCTAAACAGGCCCAGGGCCAGTGCTAGATTGAAAACACAAGTGAAAGCACCCAGATGCATTAGGGTGCACTATATATTAGGGTACACTTGCAGTTGGCATGGCCCACCCTATAAGTAACTAGTAGATAATAGGACAGGGGGGCTAAAACTACCTATAAGTCCCTAGTATGTAATAGGTCATGGCTGTTAGTTTAAAGGCCAGCAGCCCTTTCTGCACTTGCATGTGTACTGAGCACCTGAGGTCATTTTAAAAGCAGCCCTGCTTTTAAAAGTGAATTCACTGCAATTTCAACTTTGGTGGTAAGGGCACTTAAAAAGGAATAATGAATAATATTTGTGTATACCCAGGGTCTCCCTTAGGTGACCCATGGGTTGGGGTGAGGGGCAGCTAATTTTATGGAGGGAACTTATTGAAGATGTTTCATATGCCCTGGAGATAGAGAACTAACTTAAGACAAAATCCCAAACTTATTACCATTTTGGTATTTACAGAAGGCACTTAGGGGCAGATGCATCAAGATGCCCATTTGCGATTCTCAAATAGCGATTTTTTGAGAATTTCTATTTGAGAATTGCAAAATGGTATGTATCTAGAAATTCGCTATTTTTTAGCGATTTCTTAAAATTTCTTAATTGCAATTAGCAAATTGCTAATTGCAATTAAGGAACTTGGCACTCGCTCAGGTCAAAGAGGCCCCGCCCTGTCCGTCGTTACCTCGGTCTAGTATATGAGCCTCGGCTCAGATACTAGACCGAGGGAATGACGGACTATATCACACGCACAAATATGGTGACAATCACATAGAGGTGCTGCAACATGCACCTCCAGCATCTGAGCCTCGGCTCAGATACTAGACCGAGGCAACGACGGACAGGGCGGGGCCTCTTTGACCTGAGCGAGTGCCAGGCGAGGTGAGGCCTTCTCCATAACAATTATGGGAGAGTTCTTGTCACATTGATATGAGACTACCATAGAGTAATTCTTTACCGGTAGGTCTAACTTATTTCCTTTATTCACTGTTGCAGTAGTGTATACTCATAGATCCTGAAGAAAGCCTTGCCAGGCTGAAACATGTTGTTCTCTTCCAGGGGATCCTCATCAATAGTCATAAGCACTGAATATTCCCGTTCATGTGCGGGACCCCGGAAACAATATAAAAATATATATGTAAAAAACACATATATCTCGCTCCACATATATGTATGTACATATATTATTTTTCTCACACCAATGCAGCTCCATAACTGAGGCTAAAACAATGTAAACACATATACATGCACTGCAATTAGCTGGGAAGCAAAAGAAAAAAAACACATTAGGTCAAATAACCTTTGAACTTTGTGTTTTAATGAGTAGACCACTCATAAATCCTGAAAATTGCTTGTAAATAGACATTGTTAGCCCTCAGGCTGCATTGCAAAACCAATAGCATAGAAAATTAAACGATTTTCAACAAAAACTGGCACGGTGCCTTTAAGGCAGCCATGACCCCAGGCTTCCCATCATGCCTCAGGGGTGACAGTTAGGTCAGTTGTTCTTTCCGGCTCCTTCAGTCAGGACACTGGTGAAACAGCTCCCTTTATTTTTGGCTTTTTGTCAAAAAATATTCTTGTTACCTACATTTTTTTGCTTTCACTCGGCGTCTTTTAGACATAGGGTGTTACTGCTACCTTTTTTAGGCTTAAAAAAGGTGATTTTTCTGTCAGAGATGCCTTCCCTCTTTGACAAATGTCCTTCATGTGGAAGGAAAATGGCCAAGACTGACACTCATTGAGTGTGTATCCTGTGCCTACCAGAATCTCATTCCTCTAAAACCTGTGAACACTGCCAGGTTTTAACATCCAGGACTCTGAAAGAACGTGAGAGAATTTGGGTTTATGGGCTTTCTGAGAGAGGAAGATCTCCCAAGAAGCAGAAAAGTCGGAAGGCGCGGTCGACGTCGAAAGAAGCCCCGACTGGTTCACATTCGGCGTCGAGATCGGCGTTGGAGAAGCAGTCGACGGCGACGAAGAAGATGTCTTCAGCGTCAACATCCAAGGTACCTCAGCTACAGACAGCGTCGAGGGATAGGTCACCGTCGAAGCAGAAGAGTTCGACGGCGAGCCAACTGACGTCGAAGCAGCATCGTCATGCTGTGACATCGAGGCATTCTCCGTCGATGCCTGGCCACCGGCGTTCGGCGTCGAGACATCCTCTGTCGACGACTAGTCATGGTCGTTCGGCGTCGAGGGAGCATCTGTCGACACATCGTCGGTCGACGTCGAAGCAGCCCACGTCGACGCCCGATCAATGGCTTTCGACGTCGAGGCAGCCTCTGTCGCATTCAGACAAGCGGCATTCGGACTCGAGGCGCACCCAGTCGCCGACAGAACACCGGCGATCGGCGTCAAAGCAGCCTCCATCGTCGTCGAGCAGACAACCTTCAACGGCGAGAAGCTCCATGCCGAAGGACAGTCATCGCCATCCGAAATCACGGTCGACATTGAGAGAGCGTCTATCGTTCGGCGCTCGACGTCGATACAGCCACCGTCGATGGATCAGCGAAGATCCAGGGAATGGAGCGTTTCGCGGCCAGTGAACATCTCTCCTGCAAGGTCACAGGAGAGGTCACCTTTGAAGCAGGTGATGCAGGAGGAGAGTGAACTATTGGACCAGTCTCAAGTCCTAAGGCCTCAATTGGGTTCTCCAGGATCAGCATTGGCTGCGGAGGTGGGACAATCTCCAGTACAGGATCCTCCTGCCAAGAGAAGGAGGGTCGCTGAAGAGAGATCTCGGTCGAGGTCTTCCTCTAGATCTCTAGTGAGCCTATCCTCATCTTCCTCAGCATCTTGGAGTGGCAGATCCTCAGATGGACAAAACAGCGATTCGGATAGGGAGAGGTCCAAGTCCCCTGCAAGGTCGCAACAGGATCAAGCGGATCAGCCTCCACGGTCACATTCACCAGTGAAGGATCCCAGCCACAAATCTCCTTCTGTTTGTCTTTCCCCAAGGTGGTATATAGACCTCTTTACCACTGGGCCAAGGACAAGGAGACAGCAGATCGGCTGAGGGCGTATCGAGACCAGGCTCTCCGCCGCAAAGAACGGTCTCGTTCTAGGCACTCAAGTAAGAGAAGAGCTCGTCACAGAGAGCGATCTCGTTCTAGAACGCGCTCAAGTAGAAGATCTAGGTCCAGGAGGACCCATAGCTCTTCAAGTTCTTCGAGGACCCGATCTCACAGGGAGTACTCTCCGACCCTGACAAACAGTCTACGCTCGAGGATATCTCCAACTGAGGATATTTTCTCGTTCCAAGACATCTTGGGCAGGGGAGCCCTGAAGCTGGGAGTGCCTATGACAGCTCCGCAGATCAAGACGACGGTCATATTTGAAACCCTACAGCACCGAACGGCACCCAAACCTTTGTTGCCATTGGTCCCGGGTATAATGGAACCAGTGAATGAAGTCTTCTCACTCTGGCAACGGTGAAGTCCGTCCCAGCGAGGATTCTCAAGAAGCATCGTTCTCCTGATGAGGATCCTCTGTTCCTCAAGTCCGATCCCCCGCCAGATTCAGTAATCATTGCGGCGGCTAGAAAATCCAATGCGGTAGCTTCCTCATCCACGGTACTTCCGGATAAGGACAGCAAGGTGCAAGACTCATGGGGGAGAAGAGTTTGTAACACCTCAGCTTCTTTCCTCAAGGTCTCCAATGCGGAAGCGCTGCTCGGCAGATATGATAGATCTCTGTGGGACTCACTTCAGAGGTTTTCTGCAAAACTTCCACAGGAAGATAGAAAGGACTTTGAGGAGATTCTGACGGAGGGCGGTCAAGTCTCCAATCAGATTATAGGAGCGGCGGCAGATTGGGGCAACGCTGGCTGCGCATGGTTATGTGCATGGAATCACAACGAGGAGATCCTCATGGTTCCGCCTCACAGCATTGAAACCTGAGGCTCAAGCCAGAATTCTAAATCTTCCTTTTTCAGGCACGTCTCTCTTTAGAGCGAGTGCTGATGAGGAGATGCAGCGGATGAAGACTGAGTTAGACACCCTCAAAGCTGTGGGGCTTGAAAAGAAAAAGGAATTCTGGAAGAAGTTCCGTTTGGACATCAAGGGCTCTTTGAAGCAGAGGGTTCAAAACCCTCACTGGCAGAAAGGCCAGGACCAGCAAGGCCAACAAAAGTCGCAATACAAAGGCAAGCGCAATTCAAAAGGAAATGGAAATCAGCGCCAAGGCAACAACTTCAATAAATCTCAGCAGAAGCAATGAGTCTTCACTTCCCCCAGCGCCGTTGTCCACTCCTGTGGGGGGAAGCATTGTGCATCACAGGACAGAGTGGCAGGCCATTACAAAAGATCAATGGGTGTTGTCTACACTGCAGAATGGGTACTGTCTTCGTTTCCATCGTCTACCTCCACCGTTCCTCCGATGTCAACGTCAAGCCACCAGCTACAAAGGTTAAAGAAAGAAGTAGCGACACTCCTCGAGAAATCAGCCATTGAGAGAGTGCCGGTGGCCCAAAGGGGGAAAGGAGTGTACTCGAGGTATTTTCTGGTCAGAAAAAAGGGCCAAAAGGCGGAATACAGGCCCATTCTGGACTTGAGAACACTCAATCTACATGTACGAAAAGAAAAGTTTCGCATGTTGACGCTTCACCAAATATATCCACATCTCAGGAAGGGGGATTGGATGTGTTCGATGAACCTTCAAGATGCGTATTTTCATATTCCAATACGGACCGATCACAGGAGATTCCTTCGATTCCGGGTGGGGACCTCCCACTACCAGTTCAAAGTCCTTCCGTTTGGGTTGAAGTCGGCCCCCAGGGTGTTCACGAAGTGTGTCGCAGCGGTGGCGGCAGCTCTACGCCGCAGGGGAGTCTTTGTATACCCATACTTAGATGATTGGCTGTTGAAAGGTCCAACTCCAGGCAATGTAAGGAATCAATTCCAGACATGCATAGAACTTTGTCAGCGTCTAGGCCTGCATGTCAACTACAGCAAGTCTGTCTCTCAACCCACTCAGAAGATCCACTTCCTAGGAGCTCTGCTAGACTCCGAAGTAGGAAAAGTGTTTCCTTCGGAGAAGAGACAGTTTTCGATTGCGCTCAAGTGCCAGCAAGTTCTTCGCCACAGGTCTCATAAAGTGCGGAAGATAGCCTCACTCTTAGGGTCGATGGCGTCCTGCATCTTCTTGGTACCGAACGCCAGACTTTGGATGCGTCCTCTGCAGCAGGATCTGGAGGACAAATGGGACCAGCACTCAGATCGCTGGGACGATCAGATCACTTTGTCGGAAGTAGCTCAATCTTCCCTCCAGTGGTGGACAAAGAGACAGAGTATGCAGGTGGGAGTTCTCTTCCATCAACCTCCTCCTACCCAAACGATCATCACAGATGCATCGTTGCAAGGCTGGGGGGCGCACATGGGTCCTCTACAAGTGCAGGGTCTGTGGTCCTCCAAAGAAAGCACTTATCACATCAACTTGCTGGAATTGAGAGCAGTCCACCTGGCTCTCAAAGCGTTCCTTCCCTCGCTGCAGGAGGAAATGGTTCTAGTACAGACAGACAACACCACCACGATGTACTATTTGAACAAGCAGGGAGGAACCCGCTCAAGGACTCTGTCTCTGGAAGCTCAGCACATCTGGCATTGGCTTCTGGCTCGCAAGTTGTCTGTTCAAGCAGTCCACCTCCCAGGAGAGCAGAACGTGAGGGCGGACGCACTAAGTTGGCACTTCGAAGACAAAGAAGATTGGGTTCTCAACGACGAAGTGCTAGAAGACATTTTCCAGTCATGGGGTTGTCCTTCCATAGATCTTTTCGCAGACGACGTAAACAGCAAATGCCCAAGCTTCGCCTCAAGGTTCTATCGACCAGGAACAAGAGGGAATGCTCTTTTGATCGACTGGTCAGGAGAATTTGTGTACGCCTTTCCACCCCTTCCGCTGATCCCGAAGGTGGTGAGCAAGCTGAACCACTCGTGCACAACAATGATCCTGATTGCCCCCGACTGGCCAAGGCAATGGTGGTACACGGATCTACTTCACCTGTCAGTGTCTCCTCACAAGAGGCTTCCATGCAGGCCGGACCTGTTATCGAAGATGAACGGGAGGATTCACCATCCCAACCTTCCGTCACTGAACTTGGCAGCATGGCTCCTGAGGTCATTCAGTACGGCCATCTAGGGCTGCCACAGGACTGCATGTCTATTCTGAGAGAAGCACGTCGTCCTTCCACAAGACATTCTTATGCATGCAAGTGGAAGAGGTTCTATATGTGGTGCATGCAGAATGGTCACAATCCGGTGAAGAGTCAGGAAGAAGCAGTTCTTCCGTACTTGTTGTACCTGGCTAAAGCAGGTTTGAAGTTTAACTCCGTTAAGGTGCATTTAGCTGCTATAACGGCTTATAGGCGATCACCTTCTCGGACTTATTTTTTCCAGCTGCCAGCAGTAAAAGACTTCCTGCAAGGTCTAAAAAAGGTGTACCCTCCTGTACGGCCTCCTTCTCCTCCCTGGGAGCTGAACCTAGTACTATCAAAGTTGATGGGCCCACCTTTTGAGCCTATTCATAAAGCTACTTTACAGCATATTTCCTGGAAAGCGGCTTTTTTGGTAGCGATTACGTCAGCCCCTAGGGTGAGCGAAATTCAGGCCCTCTGTACTAAAGAACCGTATACAGTGTTTCATTTAAACAGAGTGGTGCCCAGAACGCACCCTTTTTTCTGCCGAAAGTGGTGTCAGATTTTCATGTCAATCAGTCTATCGCTTTACCCACTTTCTTTCCTAATCCCTCTACTCCAGCTGAGAGGGCGTTACACTCTTTGGACCTGAAAAGGGTTTTAAAGTTCTATCTGGACAGGTCCAAGTCTATTCGACATTCTGATCAATTGCTTATTAACTACGTATCAATCAGAACTGGTCATGCAGCATCGAAACGTTCCATTTCCAGGTGGATCGTTTCGTGTATCAAACTTGCTTACCAATTGGCGCAGAAACCTCTGGGGTGTACTCCTAAAGCGCATTCCACTAGAGGTAGAGCGGCCACGGCGGCTTATCTGCATGATGTGCCCATGTCTGAGATTTGTAAAGCGGCGACCTGGAGGTCTGTCCATACATTTACCAGGCATTACTGTCTAGATTCTGACACGAGAGCAGATACCCAGGTGGGCCAGGCCTCCCTGAGGAATCTGTTTAACAGCTGAGTTATTTGGCTGTTATGGCTTAGTTGGGTCATTTACCTGCAGGTGGTTGATGGGCTTGCTATTCTATTCGGTGCTTATGACTATTGATGAGGATCCCCTGGAAGAGAAGGATAAGTTACTTACCTGTAATCCTAGTTCTCTTCCAGGGGTATCCTCATCAAAGTCATAAGCAACCCACCCGCCTCCCCAGGTAAATGAGATTTGGTACTATTTCAATCTTGTGGTTGAGCCCTGTCTTCAGGGTTATGCAAAGAACAACTGACCTAACTGTCACCCCTGATGCATGATGGGAAGCCTGGGGTCATGGCTGCCTTAAAGGCACGGTGCCATTTTTTGTTGAAAATGGTTTCATTTTCTATGCTATTGGTTTTGCAATGCAGCCTGAGGGCTAACAATGTCTATTTACAAGCAATTTTTAGGATTTATGAGTGGTCTACTCATTAAAACACAAAGTTCAAAGGTTATTTGACCTAATGTGTTTTTTTTCTTTTGCTTCCTAGCTAATTGGATTGCATGCATATGTGTTTACATTGTTTTAGCCTCAGTTATGGAGCTGCATTGGTGTGAGAAAAATAATATATGTACATACATATATGTGGAGCGAGATATATGTGTTTTTTACATATATATTTTTATATTGTTTCCGGGGTCCCGCACATGGGCAGGAATATTCAGTGCTTATGACTTTGATGAGGATACCCCTGGAAGAGAACTAGGATTACAGGTAAGTAACTTATCCACCACTACCATCTTTGACTGATAGTATTATATTTTTGAAACACTATCATCACTCTGCTTTTAATTTTGCCGTTATGTTGACCCCCCCCCTAATAAAGTCATACCTTGGCATCATCACAGGCAATTTTAATTTCACACCCCCTTTTTTCACAATTACACACTTCTTGAGCACTGCAACTCTTTTTCTCCTTCAGCCTACCAATATATCCTGTTGGCTGTCTCTCTTACTGGTGGATCCAATACTACCATTCCTCGACACAGGTTTAGCAAGGTGCTTAGTGGATACCAGTTTCCAACTAAAACCCAGATGATGAGACTCCGCCAATGGGTGGGCTGATGGGTATTTTCTATACCCTATTTCTTCACATTGCTGTCTTTTTCTCTCCTTAGACTGACTACCTCTTCACACTACATCTGAGTGTTTAGCAATCTGTAGTCTTTTTTCCAGACCCTTAGCATCCTCTGTGTGTTGTTACTTGTAAGTTTGGGGGACAGGATGCAAGCTGGTCTTTAATAATTCTTTTCCCCTTAGACCCCCCTTACATTGTTGTTTTTTCACCTCATTATGAGATGCCTGAAGCAGTAACCACTTATTGCAATTACGAGTTGTCCTGTGTCTCCTTACCTAAAATCCTAAGGTCCTGACACAAGGGACTTGGTTTTACCTGGTATAGATCTTCAGCTGCAGATGGACGTGGGATGCAGTCTGAGGAACAGCCTGGTGACCGTGCTTGCCCCTCCATCACCACTGTGAGAGCAGACAATCCTCCTGCCAGTGACTCCTCAACCTCCATACTCCCCAAGCAGTGGCGTCACTAGGGGGGTGCGGGGGTGCGGACCGCACCGGGTGTCACCCAATCATGGGGTGACACCAATCTGGTAAATTACGCTGCTGGCTGGCTCGCTCTCGCTTTGCATACTCTGCAGTGAGTGTGCACTGCAGCACGCTCGCACGCACCGGTGATAATGATGCATTTGGGTGACGTCATGTGGATGCGCGCCGCGGCGTACCCAGTTTTTGGGTCCCAGGGCCGTCAATCTTTAGCGCCACCAATGACGGCCCTGGGACAGCCCCCGCGCGCTGGGCTCCTCTCTGACGCGTAGCGGTCACGCGCCAGGGAGGAGACGAGACCAGCGCAGGGGAGTGCATGCTGTGCAGTGCGCTGATAAAGTTGCGGGTACCGTCGCAAAGGCCTCCCAGGACAGTCTCACCGGAGTGCAGCAGACTCTGAAAACGGCCCTGGACTAAGGAAGGAGGTGAGCGCATAACAACCCCTCAGTAGCAGCCACTCGAGTTTTGAATCGCACCATGCTGCTGCCTAGGGGTGATTCAGTTCAGTGATTGCAGGGGAGGGAGGGGAAGGAGTACCGCGGCCAGAGCCGACCTGGCACCCTGCTGCAGACAGTCCTCGACAGCAGTCACCCTGCCTCCCTGCCCATGCATATCTCTCCCACGCACTCATTGCTTGCCCATCCCACCTGTTGCCTTGAAAAGACACAGGGCCTCAGAGTCCGACTCGAGGGCTCCCTCATCTCTGGCCCGCCCTGTGTACACAGGCAGCCATGGTTGCACAGAACGTGCTGCTCCCTCAACGACACGGTAACCCTCCCCCCCCCCTCCCGTCCCCCCACCCCTTTCTGGCTCTACTCCTGCCATGCCCGGGGGTCTTTGGAGATCTCTTCTTGGAAACTTCCTCGCACTGCGCCATTCTCACATGACCCACACTCAAGCCATCACTCAGGAGCATGGAAAGGAGCGTAATTCAGCTCAGCATTTACACCAGTCTCAACCGGCGCCCCTCACTTTTCTATATTCTTATAGCAATATCTGTGTGGCTGCAGTGTAAGTTATACAGTACTTTTTGGAGTGCCGGAGTGGAGAGAGCCTGCATCCCGTGACATAAGTCACACAGCAAGCATTTAGTAAATTGTTTTCCTTGGGCAACGCCAGTGATATAATTAATTTTGGTGTCAGTAAGCGGAGCGCCGGGGCCTAATTTGTTTAATAATGCTGCCGACTGTCAGTGACATGTATGCCTCAGTGGCGTAGTGCTACTTCTTGCAAAATCAGAAGCCTGTGTGTGGCATAGTCCACGAGTCAGCTCATCTCTTAATTTTAAATTTAGTCAGCTCATCTCTTAATTTTAAATTTAGGCAGCTCTGTGCCTGCAGCCTGCGTGTCCCTTAGGGGTGTGAGAGGCGCAGTAAGGCAGAGAGAGCGCCTCAGAACCCAAGGAGGGCAAGAGTTCTCGGTTGGCACTGGTGTGTTTAAGAGGCAGAGTGGCACACACATTCACACAAGTAGCATGACCCTCCATGAGTTCTATATGTGTGTCTGTCGCCTCTGTGTGCCCTTAGGAGTGTGAGAGGCATAATAGGGCAGAGGGAGCGCCTCCGAACTCAGGAAGGGGTGGAGATGCTAGGGACCAGTGCCATGACGTGCTTAGAAGCAGAACCCCTCTCACATTTACACCAAAGGCACAAGCTGCACCTGCTCTCTGTGCTTGCAGCCTGGGTGTCCTCTTAGGAGTGTGAAGGGCATGATAGGGCGGACGGCGCCCCCCAGAACTCAGGGAGGGCTGGAACTCCTGGGGGTCAGTGGCATGAGGTGCTCAGAAGCAGAGCGCTTCGCACATTCCCATCTAAATGTCCGGCCATTTCTGGTGCTTTGCTGCAGTTTTAAAGTCTTCTTGGACTGTCTCGTTGCTCCAATGGGTGTAATGTCTGATATTTATATCTTTGCTCATCTCTGTTGCTTGATTTTGATCGCGAGAAAGTGTCACTCATAGTCATTTAAATGTCACTCATAATTGCAATGAAATTATAAAAATGTCACACATAGCAATCTGAAACCTTGGCAGCTATGAAAGAATTAATGTGAAGTCAACTGCCAGTCTGCCAGCATGCCATCTTCTTTGATATGGCCAGCGGAGCGAGCGCCGTCGCTTCCCCTTCAAATTTGGGACAGTGGGACTGACTTCTTGGGGCCGGAGGCAGTCGGTCACGGTGAGAGAGTAATATCAAGTTGGTTGAACTCGAATTAACTGTTCTGATTTTAGATTTATTTATTTACATTTGATTTTTTTGATGGCAACATGTACCATTGTAAAGCGCTCTGATACCGCCCGGTCTTGAAAAGTTCTATATATAAAACTCAAATAACAAACTCACGAGGCATTTTCGCTAAGAGCAATGAATTCGCAGTGGGAAAGGGGGGAAGTTCTCAAAATTGGCATTGACACACTTGACACTGAGTGATACAGAAAACATACACGTTTCCTGCAAGGCCTGTGAGGGTTAGAAGAGGCAGTCGAGACAAGAGAGGAAGCTGTTATTAAAGTGCCCATGGGATGGCAGCTCATACCACATCAGAGCACCCCTGGGCAATGATGGCTGGCTTATACTTCATGGTTAGAAATCCCAATGCCCTCCTATGTATGTGGAGGTGGGTTGAGAAGGGGTGTTGCAGAGAGGCAGGGAAGCGCCGATAGGGATTCTGTTGTGTATGCCCAGACCACGTGAGAGTTGGGGTGCTTGTACAACCCTGCAGAGTGGGTGCACTTGTCGTGCAATTGATTCAATGTGTGCTTCCTTCAATGTGTGCTTCCTGGCAGTGCTGCATAGAGTGCCAGGGACGTGCTATTCGGGCAGGTCCTGGATGTGACTGCACCTTAGTCCATCAGTCAAGTGTCAGGACAGCGAGAGGCGCTGCATGGGCACTGGCAGGGGATCGAAAACGTAGCAGTTCAGAAGTAGTACAACCGCTCTGACACATATGTGAGATTTATGAATGAAAAATTACTTGCTGAGATAGCATTTTTTCCAGTCAGCCAATGGGGTACTGCAAAACCTGGTATGGTACTGCCGTAATTGACGTTCTGATTGGCCAGCCGTAACTTTTCATGAAAATGCTGTGGCGGTCATGTCATGTCATGTCAGTACTCTGGGAATCTCGCAAGCTTCCACCGCATGGTACTATGTCACCACTCAAGCTTCATGAGGAGCATGAGGTGGAAGCTTGCGATTGGGATGCCATAAGAGTACAGCGGTACCTGAAATGTTTTTGGTGTTTTTATAAAAGGAGGAAGACATTGCATGATGGGTGCACAAGGCCAAAGGAGGTGCACTGTTGGGGCTGTGTGCATGCAGAAGGAGTGGGTGCTGTGCCTGTCCAAAGGCCACACCCTGCGGCCAACCTCTGCAGCACATGGACAATGATCATGCACAGCTGGGGTTTGCTGAATTTGAAGGTTTTGGACTTGGTCCACTTTCGAATATGATCAAAGAACCCCAGAAATTCAGTGAAAAAAAGCAAAGGTTAAAGTGACATTTTAAGTTTCTAATACCTTAATTTACATAAAAAAATTAAAAACAAAAATTCACAGAAAGATTAAAGTTAAACTTATGTTGTAGTTAGTTGCTGGAATGAGGTATTAGCTAATGTTTAAAAAAATCTAAAACTTTGGAAATGTACTAGTTATAGTTTAGTCAAAAAGCTATATAACTTCTGCCCAAACATGATCACGTATGACCTTAAATAGTATAACACTCATGACATGTGAATTTCTGTTTTTAAGAGGACAAGAATATCGATTGGGCGTTTTCCTGTGGGTGGATGCACTGCCTGGCTGAAGGCTAGTGCATAATGGGGTGGAAGTTATAGTTTTTTACTAAACTATAACTGGTGTATTTCTGTGGCCTTTGTAAATATAGGAAACTAAATTTACAAATGTTACTAAGGATTCTGTATGGTCCCGTTATTTGCCATCTGTGTCCACTGGCGGACTCGGAGCGGAGGAGGTCCATGCGGTAAGTCGTGAGGGGGTGACACCATGAGTTACCCGCACCGGGTGACACCAACCCTAGTGACGCCACTGTCCCCAAGCACGCTCGCCATCCACCCGCTCTACTGCCCCAGCCCTCTCCTTATAAAGCCCAGAGAATCTGGAAAAACAAGAACTTGGTAAATCTGTGTCACAATATTCCTCATTTCAAGGACTTTAATACTAAATCATCCTTAACTGGCTGGGAAATACCAACCTGACTCATTAATCCTGGTCGAGCAGATCCCCACAGTGTTAATGAGGAACTTTTGATAAGGATGCAAATTAAAGATATTGAAGGTACAATACAATAAGAAGCTAGGTGTCATGTTTAGCCTAGGCATTCTGGGTGTTGTAGTTTTGATTTTGTTCCACTGAACTAGTTAGACCAGCACATCTAAAGTCAATGATTTCTAGGTAATTGTAATTGCATTAACATAGAGCTTACTATCCCTGACACTGTGTTAAAGCACTTGTCTGATGAGTAGCACGCTACTCTGGAACCGAAAAAGGATGAGTGGTGAATTAGTGAAGGGAGATATTGAACACATTTTTGTGGTAGACATGTGCGTTTGTTATTTGGATTGAAAAAGGATAGTGGCGGGATAGAAGAGGGAAAGGTTCGCATTTATATGGCGCTTGATACCTCTCATGAGATTCAAATCCCTTTAAGGTAGGTAGCATGCTACTCTGGAACCCAAGCAGGATTAGTGTGGAATTAGTATAGGGAAATATGACATGAATTTGGGCGGTGGGCATTTTCGTTGGATTGAGAAGGATAGAGGAGGGAAGGGTCTAGAAAGGGTCTAGAAAGAGGTTTTCTTTTTAGCCCATATCAGTAGGAGGAGATTTGGGTTGAGTAAAGGGGAGATTGAGGGTGAAGAGTCAGAATGATGGGTTTAGAAAGGCATGTTTGGGAGATCTGAATAGTACAAGAGGTATAAGATGATGCAAGGACGGGTAGAGGAGGGAAGACTTTGCAGATCATAGTAGCTAGATGGGGTTTGGGATGAGTCAGAGAGTGGAGGTAGAGGCTATATTGAGAGAGGTATAGAGTGAGAAATAGGGCAGTGCATTGGATAAAGTAGTAGAATGAGGTATGATATGAGTCAGAGAGTGGAGGTAGAGGATATATTGAGAGAGGTATACGGTGAGATATAGGGTAGTGCATTGGAGATGCTGAATTATAAGATAATCGATAAATATAAATATACATAAGTACATGGAAGGGATATATGTATAAGGAAGGTAATATATGTTGATTTAAGTTGCATTTAGTAAACTCAAACTTTCAAGTGTTGCTCTATTTTAAGTTAATTTATTTGTTTTTAATAAATATTTTGTAATTCAATAGTGAAGCAATTGATTATTATTCACAATTTACTACTTTATGCAGTCACCTATATACATGTTACACATATAATATTATAAACATAAGTAATATGTAAATTTTTTAAGCAGAAGTAACCATTCTTTTAAACATAATTATATGGTACTAAGGTACCCAGGGCATAGGTACCCCAGGGGTCCCCCATGGGCTGAAGCAGGTAGTATGCCACCCATGGGAGACCACTTCATTTGTAACCACAGGTCTGCCATTGCAGCCTGTGTGAGGTGGTGCTAGCACCACTTACGAAAGATATAGGATTCCCTATATCTAAGGTCACTGCACTTAAAACCTATCACCCTTAAAGCTGACCTTTTAATCCTGAAGGCAGGGTGCTTGGTTCTAAGTGTGGGGGTGCCCCTGCATGAGAAGGACACCCCTACAGCCTATGGAGTCAATTCTCCCGGGTTGTAAGTGAGACAGCCATATAACATATAGAGGTGCACCCTGTCATAACGCAATAACCATCTTGAAACTGGCTCTAATGAATTCTATCATGTTTGGTATCAAACATGTTGGATTGAAATCTCCACACCGTAAACGGTGTGGGAGGTATGTTCCATGCACTGTAAAGCTCCTGCGGGAGGCCCTCAGTGCTTCCAGGCCAGTCTTCTAGATCCAGACAGCACAACATGGTTGCTGCCGACCAGAGACACGATTCTGCCCTTCTGCTGAGCCAAGCTCAAGCAGGTAAAGACAAGACAATAGGTATCCTGTCCCAGGGAGGTGTGACCACCTCCCAGACAGGGTTTAGTGTATTGGGGCTGGTTGGGAGCGCTCACTAGCAAAACTCAGTCTGCTTGAAGGGCACACTTGGGGCCCTCCTTGCATAGTCCAGTTCAAACCAGCACAGGGAGCCATTGGCTCCTGTTCTGGTGCAAAACTGGACAAAAGACTTAGAAGTATCCTTCCCAATGTCCGACCCCTCCCCTGGGAGGAAACCCTGAATCAACCTAACCCTTTGCTTAGGGTACTTAAGGGCTTACCTGAGGGTGGGTTCCTAGATTTCTTCGTAGGATAAGATTCAACTCAAGACACTACTTCCTCTTCAACAGTTTGGGCACTCTGGACTTCACTGGACTTCACTTTGGGAATCAAGGCTGCAACTGGGAAGACTCCTCCTGCTCCTGATTTCATCCTATTCACCAGACAGGAACCTTCCAAGGTCTGTGGGCATCCAAGGCACCTGAAGGAATGTCCCTTGTAGTGAAGGAGTCACTTTCCGGCATCTGCAGGCACCACAACTAAGCTGACTGGTCTGCTGATCCTGGGCTCCCAGGGATTCCGAAAGGCTCAGTAACACAGGTGGTGATTATTCACGTCCCTCAAGGCCTGCCCTGTCCTCTCACCAAGTTTGAGGCTAGTATCCCTCATCAGGGCTGCAGGAACTGAACCCCTGTGCTCTGCGTTGACTTGCAGTTGCAAAAGCTTGTTGCATTCCTTCCACCAAGCTCTTTGGACTACAAGTAGCCCCAACCTCAATCATTTCTAGTGACCAAGATCTTTGTCCTCACCACATCACTTACACTGTGGGCCTTCATCTTTGGTGAGCTCCTCGAGGTCCTCTTGCGACTCCCATGCCTATGGCCTGTGTCTCCTCTTGAGGGTCATCTTTGAATTCTGTGAGCTCTCCTGATTGTTCGGGGCCTGCCATGACTCCAATGCTTCTAGTGAGTCACCTGGACCTTGCTGGTCTCAACACTGCACCTTCTTCACTTTCCAAGTTGTTTTTAATTGCCAAGGCTTGTTGGTGCTACCGACGGACACCATCCTCTCAACTCTCGACATCTGACATAGGACAGCTCATAAACAGCTCCTGGTCTTCCACAGCATAGTATGGTCCTCACAGCTGCAGCTACAAGGTCACCGTCATCTCTCCTGCAGCACTTGACATCGGTGAACATTCGGTGGGCATTCGTCTTCTGTGCATAGTGACATGAGTCTGTCCCCTCTGCTTGCATATACTTCTCAACTTGAATCCACCTTTGGGTTCCACCGGACACTTTCACCTTCCCCCCAGCAGCGGCATCTTCCTGAAGTCCTCCATTGGGTTCAAAGTGTAGGCATCCTATGGTATTCACGGGTGCGTTGCCTCTGCCTTCCACAGGGTTTCTTCAGGGTCCACTGGGAAGGGTCCTCCTTTAAAATTGCAACCACGACTTACCCATTAACCTGCATTGATCCCACAGTTGTGTTCCCACTCTGCACACGGCCTCTGTGGGGCTCCTGGTTACTTACCTTGGGTGGTTCCTTGGCTCCCCGACATGTCTACATCTTCTGGGTATAGTCTTGACTCGAGTCGTGGTTTGCACGGAGAACAGCCTTTACGATGTGGCTGTTACACCGAGTGCCGTTACAACGCGTTTTTTTCAATGCAAGTCGTTATCACGACTTGCGCTGGAGGGCGCTGCAGGACAAGGAATTTTTTTATTTACTATCCAACACCTTCCCTACTGTACGTAGGCTGGTGTTGGAATAGTAAATTAAAAAATTCCTAAGTCCGCACCCCCTCCAACGCAAGTCGTGGTAACGACTTGCGTTGAAAAAACCGCGTTGTAACGGCACGCGGTGTAAAACCACGCGTCGTAAAGCCGTACAACCGGTTCGCACACCACTATTTTAGTATATGGTTTGGTCTCCCCCTGATGACCACTGTGTGTTCCGTGCGGCTTACCTGTTTCTATTGAAAAGTATTGTGTGCATTGTGTATATCCCTGGCTAGGATATATCTGTATGTGTTAGTGAGTGTCTTATAATAAATACATATTTTTCATAAATACACTGTGTGGTTCTTTTTCACTTAATCTTTATTATAAGATTATGTTCTGGTAAAACAAGCTGCTTTACACTCCTTCTGGACTACGCCTGAAGGCTGCTCTCCTCAGCTACCTCTTAGAGAGCTTTCTAAGGTTGTCGGAGACCACTAAAATCTCCATAAGGGCTGTCTTGATATGTGTAAGGTGCCCACTTACACAAGTGTGCACCATATACCAAGCCAGCTTCTCACAATAGGATTTTGAGGTGAGGTGCCAATCTAGAGTGAGAGGTTCCTCTGTTAAATTTATTTGTTGATTTTATCTCTGATGACGAGGGGTCCTGTTCCATGTATCAAGAGAGTTAATAGCCTGGACCTTGTGTGGAATTCCAAGGTGGGAGAAGATGTGTTGTGGACGTTAATAGTAATGAAGCTTGATCTTGCTAGTTTTTCCACTTGGGCATTCATTGATAGTTTGGAGTCCATGGTCATTCCAAGGTTTTTTACTTCCTTAGATACTATAGGAGGTGTTCCCAGATCATCAGGCCAGGCTGTGAGTGGGACATGATTTTTCCATCGCCACATGTGTGTATTTCTGTTTTGGAAACATTCAATTTGAGATGGCTCCCTGCCATCTTCTGATCCATGCCTCTGAGATAACTGAAAATGTGTGAGTTTCCAATGTCTTTGGGGCTTTCCAGTTTAAGGAGTATTTGTGTGTCATCTGCATATCTGCAGCATGTGAGGATAAATTGATTGAGCAGTGCTGGTAATGGCTTCAAGTAAATGTTGAACAGCGTGGGTGAGAAGATAGAGCCTTGAGGCACTCCTACTTTTATGAACTACAGTTTGGATGAGATAGGGGGGGGTATGGATGTTGTTTTGATTCTGTTTTGAAGGTAGGATCTGAACAAGCCAAGAGGAGTCCCCGCTAGGCCGGTTTTGTAGAGTCTTTGTGTTGGAGTGACATGGTCAACCTTGTCAAAGGCAGCTAAGAGGCCCAAGAGAAGTAGTGCAGAAACCCCTGTATTCTTAAGGTCATTCCAGATGGCAACAAGGGCAGATTCTATGCCTCTTCGTGGACAGAATCCTGTTTGAAAGTATGATATTAACGTCAATTAATTGTGACATCTGGGCAAATGCTACTCTTTGTTTAAGTTTGCTCAGGAATGGTCCATTTCAAATTGGTCTGTATTTGTTGGGGATAAGCGGGTCCAGGTTTGTTTTATTTAGTAGTGGGTTTATGTATGACATTTTTTAATCTCCCGGAAATATTCCTGTAGTTAAGAAATTGTTGACGATTCTTCTTACTGATGTGGTAGCAGAGTTAGTTAGGACAGTTTTCTTGAAGGTTTATGGTGGATACGGGTCAGATGGGCTTGGGTTGACCAGGTCCATAAATTCATTGTGTGATATTTTTGGGAAGGAAGGGAGAGGCTGGGTTAGTGTTATTTTGGAGTGTTTTTTTAGAAAAACATTGGTGCGGGTGGCTTTTCCAGTTTGTCTGGGGATTGTTGAGTAATGGGCTGAGCTCTTTCTAGGCCATTTGGTTTATTAAAGTCAGAGAGAATTTTATAGAATTTCTTATTTGCACATCTAGCATTTTGAATTCTGACTGAATAATATTTTGTCTTAGCTTTTTTGATCGCTGACTTGTATAATCTGTTGAGTTTCTGTAGGTGGTTTGCCTTGATTGGTGTTTGTTTTGAGCCAGGTATGTTTTAGCTTTCTATATTGAAGTTTTATCTCTTTTATCTATGTATTTCTCCAAGGTGTCTGTTTTCTTTTGTTCCGTTGTGTTGTTCTTAGTGGTTATGTTATGTTATGTTAATTTAGTTATATAAGACGCACAACTACCCAAAAGGGTTTCCCGGCGCCAGCCTGAGAGGAATCAAGAGAGCAGGAAAATTACCTACTAAACAACCAGGTTATTAATTCTTTGCAAAAATGTACATAGACAGTTTCCTTATGGAGTGAAATGGGGAGAGCCTTCCACAAAACCGGGCTCAAGCAAGCAAAGGAGCGACCTCCCATCCGGGAAAGTTTAATCCTAGGAACTGGAAATTTTGCTTGCATATTGGAGCGGAGAAGACAAGGCGGTAAATCGGGGCGGACTAGAGCTTTCAAATATTGAGGGGCCACCCCAGAGTTAATCTTGAACATGTAACTCAGGGCTTTAAACTTAATGCGGTTATCTATCCTGAGCCAATGGAGGTCATGCAGAGAACTAGAAACATCGGCCTTTCTGGGAATCTGGCAAAGCAATCTGGTGGCTGAATTCTATGCCACTTGAAGCATGTGTACCACATCTTTATTTGCTTCCAGATAGAGAATGTTACCGTAATCCAGTCTGGAAGTAATAGGAGCCTGGACTACTGTTCTCTGGGTGGAACTAGGGAGCATCCAAATGATTTAATTGAGCCATTTAAGAATGGTAATACAGGTTGCAGCCACCTTCACTGCTTGTTGACGCAGAGATAACTTATTGTCAATGATAAGTACTAAGTTGCAGACTTGATGCGTAGGAAGGGGCAGGGCGGCCATTTCCGCAGGCCAGTGAAGAGGGCCCCAGAGGTCCTTATTTTTCCCAAAAATCTAAACCTCAGTTTTGTCAGCATTAAGTTTAAGAAGGTTGACTTTCATACAAGATGCAATGTTCCTTAGCCCGGTCTGAAGAGCAGATGGTTCAGACACTTTCTCTGCTGAGAGGGAAAAAATTATCTGCATGTCATCTGCAGAAGAAAACAGAGACAGACCAGAATCTTCAGCAATTTCTGCTAAGGGTCTAACATATATATTAAACAGCAAAGGGCTGAGTATCGTGCCCTGAGGCACCCTATAAGGAGAGGAATGGGTTTCGGAGGAGGCCATAGGGGAAAAGACCTGGAATGTGAGCTCTGTGAGAAAAGAGGTGAGCCAGTTGAGTGCCAGACCAACAACCCTTAAAGATAGTAAAGCTTTTAGTAGGCCAGTGTGTGACACCGTATCAAAAGCGGCACTCAGTTCAAGTAATATAAGGGCCACAGTATCACCATTATCCAAACGGTGGCACAGCATTTCAGTAACTCCCAGAAGAGTAGTCTTGGTTGAAAAACTGGCTCTGAAACCTGATTGGGAGGAATGTAAAAAAAATTGAGTTTCGACAAAGTGGGATAGCTGTATATTGATGTGTTTTGCCAACATTTTGGAAAAAGCAGGCAACAATGAAATAGGTCTAAAATTAGAGGGCTGGGCACAGTCTGCGTTACCCTTCTTAAGAAGTGGAATGGCCATAGCTTGTTTCCACACTGGTGGAACCTTAGCTTCTGGAATGGAGGCATTCAGGAGCTCCATAATTATCATAAGCGCGGACGGTTCAAGCTGTTTTGGCACTGTGATACAAGAAGGTCACTGGGAGAACCTGATTTATTGCTACCAAGAAGACGCTTAAAGGTGTTGATGCCTAAAAGTGACCAGGATTCCAATTCGTTAATAAAATCAGAATTCATGCTGTCAACATGGCTGGTCATCTTAACAGTCTGCATAGATATGGAAGTTTGCTGAGTGGTGACCATTACCGTGTCGCCATTCAGTGCAGAGTACATTTTCTCTATTTTAGGAAAAATTTGCAAAGTCCTCGCATTGTTCCCTATTTAAGATAGGAGGACTGGCCTGAGTATTTGAGCCAGATAGTTCTTTAACAGTCTTAAACGGAGTTCGAGAACAGTTCAACGTGCTGGAGATAGTAGAAGAGACATACTCAGCATGAGCTGTCCTACATAGAGAGTGATAGTCTCTTATAGCCATTTTATATGTACGTTTAGCCTCAGGTGAGTAATTCCTCCTCCTGTTGATCCTCTTAATAGAGGGTGGTAAGCCGATGTCACTAGCTTTAAGAATTCAATTGTGGATTTCATCCAGAGAGGGAATGGAAACATGTTCAATAGTAGGGGCACCCTGAGATAAACACTCATTAAAGGCCTCGATATACAATTTTCCCTAGTTTCTCGATTTTTTCATAATGTCAAGAGCACTAGCAGACTGATTCTTGGGAATTTTTAACCTAAAACCAATAGCAAAATGATCGGACCAGCACAAAGGGAGAGCAGGAAGACATTGAATGTTAAGTAAACTGGAAAAAATGGGATCCAGTAAATGGCCAGAAACATGGGTGGAACCAGAGTTGCAAAGTGGTAGTTACTCATATAGTTTTTGAACAGAATTTATTATGTCTAGATCTGTACTGAATGTTAGTTGTATTTCTAAGTGTTCAAAATTGAGTTTGCTCAACGGTTGATAGGTGGATGCATTTAAGGTGGTTTTAGGTGCATTGCTTTGTGTTGTTTCATTTTGGAAAGCATGCAAATAGTGGTCTGACCATGTGACTGGAGTCCATGCTTGAAAGGTAACTAGTTTTCTATTTCCAAAAATGACATCTAGGATGTGCCCATCAATTTGTGTGGGTTTTTGGAATATCTATTGTAGGTTCAGTGCATCTAGGCCAGTCTTGATTGTTTTTGCATGAGGCATATTGGGCATGTCAAACCAAATGTGTAGGTCACCCAGAATGCATAGTGTTGCAAAGTCATCCTGTGCCTTGGCCACCCCCCCAAATTTGTGCTGACTGATAGTGGTGGTAACTGACTCTGACTGACCCTGGACTCTGCCTAAACACGCCTGGGGCCAGTGTAATGCTGAAAGACACATATTATAATACAGTTAAACACCTACATTCACTAGGGTACACAATGGTATGGTGGGGTACCCCTGTGATTGGCATCACCTAACCTATAGCCCCTAGTATATAATTGGGCAGGGAGATTGAAACTACCAAGAAGTCGATCATAACCTAGGGCATGGCAGTTTAGAGGCCAGTAGCTTTTTTTCCACTTGCATATGTGCACTGCTGAAGCCTGAGGTCAGTTTAAAAGCAGCCCTGGGTGCCACGACTGCTGTTAAATAGTAAATTGTGCCTAAACTCGACTTTGCGAATTGGGGCACTTAAAAATGGATAACCACCAATGTTTTAGCATATTAGGAACCCACAGGGTCTCCCCTTGGTGTCCCAGGAGTAAGGGGAGGGGTGGTAGGGGGATTAGATATGTATAAGGTACACCCTTATGAGATTCGTTTTTTATGCCCTGGGACATTTCACATTTCACTCCCCCACATTGTGGTAAAGTGCTGCTCAAATTCAACATTGGTGCTAGGAGCACTGTGGAGGGAGAATCTGCAATATTTCTACAGATAAGTACTTATAAAATACGTTTTTGTAAGTCCTGGTGCTGAAAAAAATGGCCCAAGTCATTTTTCCCATTGCAAATCCCCTGTTACATAGGTTAACATGGTAGGAAGGTATTGATTAATAACTCTTGATAGGAGAGGGCTTGAAATGCCATTCAGAGACTTCTTCCCAGATTGGTATTAATAAATCCAATAATATCATATTGTTGAATTTCTCCTAAAGTGTACATATAAGAAGTTAAAAGACGTTCTTGTTTGTAAGTCCAAATTCAGTCTTCCAGTGGTCTGCCCTGATTGGTCAGAGATTAGCCAGGCTGCCTTGAAGAGGTGATAAAGAGCTCCTGGTGTTAACCAGCTCTGCTGGCAGGGCAGTGTGCTGCTCCATAGGAATGCCAGACCAGGGGAGGAGTCATAAACTATGTTCTTCAAAGAGGGGAGCAGAGAACGGTGTCATTTACAACTCTGACTTCCCACCTTAGGCAGATGGTGGGATTAATGAAGGTATGAGCCGATGCAGGGGGGAGAGGCTAAGTAAATTAGCCATCCTAGGAGTGATACACTTCAGATTTATCAGGATTGGGCGTGTCGCTGGAGCAGGATGATGAACTATATACTTTGTGACATAAACAAGATTATCGACTGAATTTCAATCAAAACAAACACCAGTACCATTTGGAGTTAAGCAACACCTTTGGGAATTGGATTTGGTTGTTTTATGATTATCTATTGAGTCGAAATTGAAGTAAGTACTGGAAGCATTTTGAGCCAAGCAACGCCATTGGGAACTGAATGGTGTTACTCAATGGTGTCTCCTCAGGGATCCCAGTGTATGCCTTTCTTGCGTTTTTACATCTAGTTGATCTTTAAAATATTTTCTTAGCAACTGTTGAGTTCACCTTCTGTGGGGCGACGAGTGAAGAGAAGAGGTCATTGAACAAGAATAAATAGAGCTGAACAGTGAACTATATATATTTATCGAATTTTGACGACATCAACACAAAATGAGAAATTACGATGTTTGAAATGTATACTTCTCTTCTCATAATTGAAACTAGAAAGTCTTCTAACACCATATAAAGCCCAAGATTCAAAAAATGTTTTTTTGTTCACCACAGATTGGTCACGGGTGTGGTTCATATGTGCTGTGCTTACCCCACTCCCTCGGCGTGAGAGCCCTGATGAAGGTGTGGCCGTTGATTTGGGCCTAGCACCGAAAGCGTGTTGGCGTTACTTTTTGGGGTCCTGCTACAATGATCTGCACTCTCAGGCTAATTGCTGAGAAGACTCTGCAGGATCCTATTCATGTGTCACTCTGGGGATTACGTTGAGGATTGTGTACATAGTGTCTTATGTTGAAATGAATGTTTGAGTGTGAATGGATGAGAAGATGAAAGTGTATGATGAGAGGTTGATGTGGGGTTTTTATATAAAATGTATTTATTGATCTGTGTACTGTTTAAATAATCTGATGAACCTATGGATCATGTTATCAATTACCTTTGATTTAATGTATGTTAAGAAAATTGAGACAAAAAGAAAATAAAGATTTTGTACACTTATTATGTGGAGTTGAATCTACCCTGTGACCTACTTGTCGCATGTTGGTGAGCTCAATGTTGTGTATTTGAATCTGTAGACCCTTTATGGGCCATTCCTATATATATTAATAGGGTTGACTTGTCCTCTTGCCATTGTGTCCTTTTCCCCTGTAGTCTGCCCTACATTCTTCTCAGGGGGCCCCTTTTGTATTGGTCAATGGTGTGAATGACTGAGCTTCGTGTTTGTTCATGATTAATTCGTACATTAATTCGGATCATATGAGAATGAAGCCCTGATGATGTCCAAGTAGGACGAAACGCGTAAGCTGTTTTAAAGTGATTATCACCTCATGAACATTGAGATATTGAATCTTTGTGTTGAATATACTACACTGGATTGAATACATCTTTTCTGTTGGACAATCTTGGATTTTGGAACAAGCTCATAATAAAGAATTGTTGGACTACAGTATTGGACTGAAAATCTTTTTTCTCGAATTTGGCACTCCTTCCCTTCTTATTTACATCCGAGGAGTGTGTTTAGCCAGCTCTTACGTTCTTGATGGAAAATCAGCCATTATAGATTAGGAAGATTTCATGCACTCTGGGACAAAATAGACCTCCACTCTACAGGATAAGGTCATATATTGGAGGAGTTACCCTGCTCTCATTGGTCAGAAGTGACCTCCTGCTTGACCCTGAAAACATGGAATAAGTATCTCAGAAGGGCAGAGCCCTCCAGGTCTGCTGCTTGAAATTTACTGAAGCAAGACATTGCCAAGCTGAAGATTGTTGTGCAAAGATTTCTAAGGCCTGACCTCTGGAGACTGCACCATCTGAAACTAAAGCCCTGTGGATTATTTTGCTGAAGAAGAACTAAAGATTGGACTCCCTGAAAGCTACAGGTTAAAAGAGCTCATCTGGAACATCACCACCTAAATCGGCACCTTGGAGAACCACCAGTGGATTTGTAAGGGTTTTGTACCAGTGGATTGTGGGAACTGACGTCCTCAACTTTCAAGGATCATCTTGGAGCTTCCAGACCCTTGGAGTGACTTTGTGACACTTTGGGACACCTTCAGTAACTTCATGAAGAAGTTCAAGAAGTTTGGAGAACATTGGAGCAACGTTGGAAAAAATCTCCGTAGACGGGCCGACTCAACCTGGCCAGCCAGACCATTGGTCCAATTTTCAGAGTTTGACCGGGACTAGAAGAAATCTGAAGCTGATCCAGCTACATGAAGAAAAAGCTTCAGAAAAGTTTATAGAAAAGGTGACCGGAAGCAACCGCCAATGCCAAGCCGCCTGCATTCCATCGCGTGTTGGACTGGATTCCTGGTTTGCCCCACTGAAGCTCTAAAGAAAAAGTTTCCAAGTCTGCACCTGGAAAGTTGACTGGGAGCTTGTCAAAAGACAATCCGGAAAACCCTCGCTGAATTCAGACTGGCTGGGAGCGTCGAGGGACCTCGAAAAGAAAAGCTTCAGAAAGGTTTCTAAGTCCGAAGGTAGAAACTGAGACTGGGACCTGCCGCGAGCTGTAGCCGCTCAGGGCTCCTCCGTGGATGGCCTGAAACTTTGACTTTGACCCGGTCTATCGTGAGCAGGTATTCCAATATGGTGTTATAATCTTCTAAGTGCTATATTTTGCTAAATCTTTGAAAATTCATATCTCTGGTTCCCTACATTGGATTTTTGTTGCTTTGGTGTCATTTTAAAGATACAAATACATCCTATTTATATAACGTGGTGTTGCATTTTTATTCTGTGTTGTGTCTTAATTATTTATTGAATTGCTGTGTTTAAATGCTTTACATACCTGTCTTTGAAGTTAAGCGAGCCTGCTCACAACCAAGCAACCAAGGGTTGAGCACAGGAATAATTTTCTAAGACCTGTGCTGAGTCTTACCATGTGTTAGTGGCCTTATTGCCAGTGGCAGACTTACATTTGTCCCTACCAATAACCCACTTTCCAACATATAGGTTGAAGTGTAGTGTTATAAGGTTTGAAACTGTGTATAGAAGTGAGTCTGCGAATGATGCATTGCTAGATGGAGGTCTGTAAAGGAGTAGGAAGTTACAGGAGGAAGATTGTGTAGGTTTGCATCTGGTGAAGAGGGACTCTCAACCTTGTATGGAGACGTTGTCAGCTTCAGTGATATTTAATGTTTGATTGAATACATCAGGTAGGCTACCTCTTCCTTTCCCAATACAATTTTGAGTGATAGCCTGGAGCATGGGTACTTACAAACATTTTAATGGGGCTGCAAAGTCTGCTCTTTGGTGTGACCGAGGGCAGCACTAACGACACCGGGGAGTTTGGGGGAAGGGAATATCTAGTGGCTGAACTCAATTGCAAAATGTGAAACCAGAAAACCTGGGAGGAATCCTGGCTTCTCCACTTGACCAAATTGTGTGACCCTGGGCAATTGTTTTATTTCAATTTCCCTCCTTTTCCTTTATTATTGAAATAAATGACTTCGGGATGTGTGCTGTACAAAACTATCTCCTGTGCTTAGATGTAATCACTAATGGCATTGTTGTCAGGATGGAGGGGGTGTGGAGGGGAAAACATTAATTCATGGATGAAAACCACTTAAAAAATCACCTTAGTATGCACTGCTATAATTTGATTTATTAAGGTGAAATTGTTCTACAGGTCAATGAAATGCACTTTTTGAATTTTGAAACACTATCATATTTTTACATGCTTGCTGTCTTTAAAAACAACGGTATTTTGTTTAACTGCAATTAACCCTGAATTTAGTACTTCCTGTATGATTAACATTATTTTAATATTATTGCTGAGGCGAGTAAACAGCAGCCCAATGCTGATGCTGCTGCTAAAGGGTGCCCATATAACGGCGAGGAGGGCTGCATGCGGCACCTGGGCCGTACTTTGAGTATCATGAGCCTAGAGGAATGGCTTCATGCAACACGGGAGCCATGTCATCTCCCAATAATGAATCAGTTATTGGGAGTAAGTTTTATGCATTTTTGAGAGTGATCAAGCATTTATTAGTAGGCTGTTTAGAGAATATGCTTTTTTGATGGGGTGCAAAAACAATAATTGATGGACAGAATGCAGAACAATGTCATACATTCACCCCAGTACAGAGATTTGGGCCTAAATCCATTGTTTTTTTGCACTCCACACGACCCCAGTTCAGACATGGCCATATGCAAATCAGCCTTGACCCTGTGCCTCATGGGAACAGGCCAGCCCGAACTGCCAAGCCATATCTTTCCGGGAACGGAATCAAGCATCCTAGGACCGGTTTCTGGCTATCAGCCGTCTTCAGCCAGGATAGCTCGACTCCAGTGGTGTGGAGAGCATGGGACTCACGTCTGAGCATACCCATCCCACTCGGGGTGACAAATGCAAAAACAACAATTGATGGACAGAATGCAGAACAACGTCAAACATTCACCCCAGTACAGAGATCTGGGCCTAAATCCATCGTTTTTTTGCACTCCACACCACCCCAGTTCAGACATGGCCATATGCAAATCAGCCTTGACCCTGTGCCTCTTGGGAACAGGCCAGCCCGAACTGCCAAGCCATATCTTTCCTGGACCAGAATCAAGCATCCTAGGACTGGTTTCTGGCTATCAGCTGTCTACAGCCAGGATAGCTTGACTCCAGTGGTGTGGTGAGCATGGGACTCACGTCTGAGCATACCCATCCCACTCGGGGTGACAATTGCAAAAACAACAATTGATGGACAGAATGCAGAACAATGTCATACATTCACCCCAGTACAGAGATCTGGGCATAAATCCATCGGTTTTTTGCACTCCACACCACCCCAGTTCAGACATGGCCATATGCAAATCAGCCTTGACCCGGTGCCTCATGGGAACAGGCCAGCCCGAACTGCCAAGCCATATCTTTCCTGGACCGGAATCCACCATCCTAGGACCGGTTTCTGGCTATCAGCCGTCTTCAGCCAGGAAAGCTTGACTCCAGATGTGTGGAGAGCATGGGACTCACGTCTGAGCATACCCATCCCACTCGGGGTGACAAATGCAAAAACAACAATTGATGGACAGAATGCAGAACAATGTCATACAGTCACCCCAGTACAGAGATCTGGGCCTAAATCCATCGTTTTTTTGCACTCCACACCACCTCAGTTCAGACATGGCCATATGCAAATCAGCCTTGACCCTGTGCCTCAGGGGAACAGGCCAGCCCGAACTGCCAAGCCATATATTTCCTGGACCAGAATCAAGCATCCTAGGACTGGTTTCTGGCTATCAGCCATCTACAGCCAGGATAGCTTGACTCCAGTGGTGTGGAGAGCATGGGACTCACGTCTGAGCATACCCATCCCACTCGGGGTGACAAATGCAAAAACAACAATTGATGGACAGAATGCAGAACAATGTCATACAGTCACCCCATTACAGAGATCTGGGCCTAAATCCATCGTTTAAGGAAGCAGTTAGCTTCCTTACACGCTCTGTAGCCGTGCATTCCATAGCCGAGGGAAAATCCAGGTTACCTATTAAGGGGGTCTGCGGGGATATTGGAGTGGAGAGATTATGTTTCCGCTGTATCTTGTCCCAAACCCCAAGTGTCGATCATGTGACTGGGGAGACATATACGCTCGGGCCTATGTGGTTAGGAAGCCAGAGCACCTTCCAAATGTGTATTCCGGCTATGGCCTGGTCCATAAAGCACCAATCCTTTTCAGTAAGTGTGCATGACCATTCTACCATATAAAGTAGCTGGGCTGCTTGGTAGTATTTACATAACTTCGGGACCCCAGACCGCCCTCCACTAGGGTGAGGTAAGCTTGCGGTCTCGACATTCTCACTTTTTTACCTTCCCATATGAAATCCCAAATTTGAGCCTGTAACCTGTCCAGGACCCGTGCTGGGGATGTAATGGTAGGGTTTGCATGGCGTATAGCAGTTTAGCTAAGAGCGTAATTTTGAGGGCAGCCAGGCACCCCAGCCAGGAGAGGTTTTGCGGTCTCCATTTGCCAAGTTCAGTCCGCTCAAGGGGAGCAGCTGTCCATAGTTGTGGTCTGCGGTGGCCTTAATTGGGGAATGGATTGGGAGACCCAGGTATGGGACCCACTTTTCTGCCCACTGAAATGAAACTGTTCGCAGAGGTGTGTACGCCCAGTCTCCTGCAGTATCAGGTCCAGGATCATGGATTTTTGTGGGTTAATTTTAAAACCTGACGCAAGCCCAAAGTCCAAAAGTTCTGTCATCTCCGCCATCTCGGAGGCGGATGGGTTTGTGAAGGTCAAGAGAACGGTGTCGGCATACAACATGATCTTGTGCTCCCCCATCTGAATTCCGGTCACCCCTGCATTGCCCCTAATGCATTCGGCTAGCGGCTTCATATAGAGCGCAAAAAGGAGTAGGTACAGGGGCAGCCCTGCCTTGTTCCATGCTCTATAGGAAAGGCAGGAGACTGAACGCCGTTGTCACAAATATCAGCCTTGAGGGCTGCAAAGCAAGCTCGTATCCACCTGCATAGTCGAGGACCAAATCCCACCCGCGTAAGCACCCGGTACAGGTACAGCCAGTGTACTCGGTCGAACGCTTTCTCAGCGTCGATTGTGAGCACAAGGGCCGGAGTCTGGGAGCCCTGAGTTTTTATCCAAAAGGTGACACAGCTATTTCGTGTTATCGCTGCACCCTTGCTCCGGGATAAATCCCGCTTGGAACACACCACATGCACTCTTTTCCAAAACACATCACCACTCCCTTTACCTTTCAGCTTCCACTCGCCAACAACAATTTACATCCAAATTTTTCTCAGAAATCAAATACATCATTATCTCCTCTTACTACACCTCAAAAACAAAACATAAGAGTGGGCATGTCCAAGATGGCCAAGGTGTTAGACATACACCTTAGAGCTCCGCCGGCCTGCAGGTCCAAATTCGTCCCTATGCTGGTTGTTGGCACCTGGTCATGGCTCAGGAGACTTCCCGAAGGAGGCTGGTGACCGGGAAGACGCCTGGGGGCATCACATCAATTGAACAGAGGCATAGGTGGCCCCGGCGGCCTGAGCGGTTGCGGCCTACGGAGCGCGCCGGGCCTGGTCCTCTGGCCACTCGCAGGAGGGATTGCGGCAGACTGAACTGTGTAGCCGAGGGACACAGCTGGGGAATCTAGTGGGACGGAACTGGCCCCCACGGAGAATCTTAAGGGCGTTGAGTGTGACCCCGTGGTGAGGGTGTGCCCAATAAGCGGAGAGACGTGTAGGAGACCGGAGCCCCCTGCCCTCCATTCGCCTGTTAATTTCTGCCGACTCTCCCGTGGGTGTGAGGAGATCCTGGAGTGAGGCGGAACGTTCCCCGCTCCATGATAGCTTTGTCTGGGGCTGTTGGGACCACGGGTGCAACTGCGGCTTATACAATTCTTGATGACTATTTAGATGATCTACAAGTAGACATCAAGCGTAGGAAGGCCAGGAAGTTGAGGTGTGATGAAAATGATTATAAGTCAGGAAGAGTTTTTACTTTCGCTAAACGTTTCGACTACCTGGTAAGACAGAATCCGGGTTCAAAGACTAAGGTGTGTGCCTCCCCCCTCCACCAGTGATCCGGATGCATCGTCTAGTAACATCTCGAGTAGTGAGGGTGAGGATGTGGAAGGTATTCAGGTAATAGCTAATATTGAGAATAATTTTTTAGAGGAGGTGAAGAGAAAGACTAGGGATGAGGACCATGTCCTGGAAAAACGAATGGATAATGATGCCATACCGGGGAATGAGATTGAAATTATTAACCTGTCATCACAAGAATTGTCTCAAAATATTATTTCTTTGCTTAAGAAGGGATTGGGGTTCTGCCCTACTTTGCAACCAGATTGGTATCTGACAAAAATCGATGTTTATAAATTTGTTAGACTGTTGAAGTTGAAGAAATATTTTGTGAATGTCCCTGGAAAAAGTAAATTTAAGGGTACAATAAAGGAAGCAAGTGAACTGACTATTGAAGGAATTCATGCTACTAAGATTCTTTTATCCTTAACTGAAAACGAAGAAGATCCAGTAAGAGTATCTAGACTTTTGGAAGATCTGGAGGTGAATAGATTTGAGAGTGAAAGCAGTGGCCTTAAATTAAAATCTAGATGGACTCCACAATTGACAACAGGGAATACAATTGATGCTTTTTATAGGTCTTTCATTTTTGATCTTGACAAATTAATAGATAAGACTAGGACTACGAGACCCCTTAGGATAAATGACAACTTAACAAAGGGTGAAAGGAAGTCGTTGAAAGAACTGGCAGCCAATAAAGATTTAACGATACGTATGGCTGATAAAGGGGTGAATATTGTCGTGATTGACACTACTAAATATAATGAGGAAGCTATGTCACAACTTAATAATCTTGATTACTATGACACTTTGTCGAGTAACCCCCTTGTAGAATTAACAGGCAAAATTTTGGTCAACTCAAAATATGGTATGATCAAACACTGCTGGATCTGTATGAATACATTTACTTACTGGTATCTTGCCCTACAGCACCATGTATGTACACCTTATCTAAGGTACTCAAGAACAGAGAGAAACCCCCAGGGAGACTCATAATATCAGGCATTGGGAGCCCGACAGAGAGATTATCTCAATATATAGATACGTTCTTGCGTCCTTATGTGCAGAATTACCCGGCATACATACAAGATACTAAACATGTATTGAATATTATGCATGATGTTATTTGGGAACTCAGTATGTACCTGGTCACCCTTGATGTTGTTTCTCTATACTCAAATATACAGCATCATTTGGGTATCAAAGCAATGGATACATTCCTTAACAAGAGACCCGCAGAATTGTATGACCATACTATGATGATATTGCAGATGACTGAGTTGGTATTAAAAAACAATCTGTTCCTGTTTAACAATAAATGGTATAGACAGTGCCTCGGTACGGCGATGGGTTCCAGATTCGCTCTGTCTTTTGCCAACCTCTTTATGGGGTGGTTTGAGGCGGAGTGGATCTGGGGCCGTCGCGGGCAAAACTGGATTGAATATATTCACTACTGGGGTCGTTTTATAGACAACTGTCTGATGATATGGACTGGTCAAGTGGAAAAACATGAAGAGTTTTTTAAGTATTTGAATGACAATGAAGTGAATGTGAGGTTCACTACACATTTTGATCAAGAACCCATAGCATTTTTGGATATCGAATTGTTTGTTGATGGTGATAAACTGTGTAGTAAGATGTATAGAAAGGAAACCAGTTGTAACGCTCTATTACATGCTAAGAGTTGTCACCCTAAGAAACAGATTAATGCGATACCCTTTGGCGAAATGATGAGAGCAAGACGTAATTGCTCAAATGACAATGATTTTGTGTGGAATGTTGAGGATATATCAAGGAGATTTCAAGTCAGGGGTTATGACCGAAAGGCCATAAATAAAGCTAGAAAGAAAGTGTTGGGCTTTAATCAGGCACAGACACTGGCACCTAAGGAAATTGATTCATAAAGTAAGGAAGGGAATAAGATCAGACTTATTACACACTATAATGCCGAGAGTCATAAGGTACACTCTATATTAAAAAAGCACTGGCACTTGTTGACAGCAGATAAGTATATCTTGCCTTTTATTGGCGAATGACCCGGCCTGACATTTAGAAAAGGTAGAACACTGGCTAATATTGACAGCCCCAGTTACCCATACAAGGGGGATGGTACTTGGTTGTCTAATAGATTGAAAGGATTTTGCAAATGTGGCCGATGCAGTTCATGTAGTTGGTCAGGACTTTTGCATATAATAACACAGGAGAGTACGAGATCGATGTTTTTGTCAACTGTGACACCACTTTTGTAGTGTACGTGATAGCATGCTCATATGGCCAAATATATGTTGGAAGTACAATCAGGAGATTGCGGGATAGAATGATGGAGCATTTTAAAGCATGGAAGAATGGGGATACTAGATATCCGATTGCAGCTCATGCTATACAGAACTATGAGGATCAACAGAAACACACTTTTCGATATCTTGGCATAGATCATATTAGTCAGGCCCGGAGAAGGGGAAATAGACAACTTAAATTAAGACGAAGAGAGGTTATGTGGCTAATGAAATTGAAAGCGATGGAATGTGGTATGAACATCGACAATGAATTTCAGTACTTTTTAGGATAAGAATGTATATGTCATTATAACTATCTTGAGTGCCCTTTACTAGTGGCATTATCTAATGTTTTCTGTACTAGAGGTATTTTATATTAAGAACTGATCATGTTACGGTGCATGTTAATAACAAACGTCCTTTACCTGTGGCATTATGTAATTTCTATTGTACTATAGATATTGTATATGGAGATCTGATCATGTTACAATGTATGCAAATAGCAATGTATTATGTACGCTGGTAATATGAGGGTTATGTAACTACCCAGGCTAACCCCTTTGAATGTTACTTTCAAGAAGCATGTTAAGCTCTCGTCCTTTCAATGATGAATAAAGAGATTGGATATAGATTATGTCATTACTGTTAAGGAAATAGGATTTATGTGTACTTAGGATATTTGCCTACTGACCTCTATCTTACACTTTTCATCTATCGTTCACACTTTACTATTCGCGGTTTTATTGGAAATTGATGGTAGACATTTAGAGATGGCTTTAATGATTGCCCCATGTTAGTAAAGTCGAAGGTATGCTGAAGGAATATGTGGCAGAGTAATGGGGATATTTATAAATGTAAACCTCATATGGCACTGGTTATTTAGAAGTACCATATTATTTATTTAGCAAATTTAATGCCGCTCTCATGAGTATCTGTTGGCTGTTATGGACAGTACTGAGTGACTTCAACTTGTATGGAATTTATATTACATGGATAGTTTCCCGCTAAATTTTGGAGGTCATATACGCTTTACTTGGAATTCTCGAGATGCGCGTTGGAGAAATGACGCATAGTGATATCTATTATTAGGAACTCTTATGAGTATAATGATGCTAGTATGATATTAATTTGGGTAGTATTTGACTGTTATATAATTATATAAGGCGCTGAGATGCTGGGAAATATATTTTTAGGCTACAGCGTTTGTTGTGCAATTTATTTACAACGAGGAAAGATAGTTTGTATTATGAGGGTAGACGCGATGTGAACTGGTGCCCTTATTTGTAGGCTACTGCGCTTGTTGTGTAATTTATTTACAATGAGGAAAGATAGTTTGTATTATTAGCGGTACACGCGATTTGAACACACTCTGAGATGGCACCCATGAATAGTGAGTATATAAGGGACGTTCAAGATGGCGCCCACGTAGGACCCCGGCTACCGAGGAGCGAGACTGTGTGCCTGTGAATGTATTGAGGCATGGGTACGTTTGGTGGAGCAGCTGGGTTTATAATAATTGTATGCTTATGAGCAGCGTTGCCATGTAACTACTGGTTAAGACACGATAGTGCGGGGCAAACGATAAGTGCGTGATGAATTTGAGAGAATTAAATATATGGACGCGTGGCAATGTTTATATACTGCATGCTTATGATCAGCGTTGCCATGTAACTATTGGTTAAAACACGATAGCGCGCGTCAAACGATAAGTGCGTGATGAATTTGAGAGAATTAAATACATGGATGCATGGCAATGTTTATATATTGTTGGAAGCTGCTATTGTATATGCAAGTATCTGGAGGCATTGAAATTCGGATTTGTGTTAGCCATTACTTGGTAGAATGTGTCAAGTGATTACCATTCCTCCTATGGTGTGGTAAAAACCTACGCGAAATGATTTTAAGTGAAAGGGAGTAATTTAGAGTGTGTGTTTCGAATAAGGGAGTGGATAGGAATATAAGAATAGATTTTATTTATTTTCCAGTGAATAGTGATCGGAAAGATTTATCCGACACTGGTGAATTTGAAGATTATTATACTTAGATTTGAACGCATGGGGTGAGTAGTTTCGGCAATATTTTGCTATTTTTTGTGTATTTTTTTACTCTGTTAGTGCTGACACCATAAACAGTATACATATTTCTGGATGTTCTAGGTATCATGAGATTAATAGTGGACTTGACCAAAATTGATGTATAGAGGATATGACTATCATTGGAGATCACATATATACGGCGTTGGATATTATTTAACGGTACATGATTTGCTATATCTAACAGAGTAATTGAATTTGCAGTGGATTTGAGGGGGTGACACTTTTTATGTGATAATATTGATGTATTACGATTTCAGGTTACTGATAGAGAAGGACTTTGGAGGATCTAATAGATAGTTCTTTTGGCGATTTTGTAGTACAGGTGACTATTTTGAGTTTCTTTTTCTTACATTTTCCTTTATTATATAATGTAGGCCCTGTAAGTACACAGAGGAGATGAGTGGTGGGGGCTTCCTTTTGCTGAGTATCTTTGACACATTTGGGTGAATTTGGACTTGGTCCTATCCTTTGCCTGTTCCATTCTTGCATGGGATTCCATTATCTTCTATTTATTCAAATATAACCTAGTTTATGTCATCAAATTTTGTTCTTCTTTTTTTAACGTATTTAGTATTTATGTATTATTTGTTTGGTTTGCAGCCATGAGGAAGTCAAAGTGCTTTTATAAGCACGACGAAACACATGTTGGCTGCGTTGGCTGTGTTTTTGAAGATTACAGTGGATGAATAAAATCTAACTGGAATACAAGGACTATATTAATTGTATCAAAGCAAGGATTGGATTATAATTGTCTTCCTACAATTGAGTAATTCGAGGACTTTGGATGTAAGGGTGGGCGTAAAATCCATTTCGCTGGCGAATTTGCGGATTTTCCGCGATTTTGCGATCCGCGAATCTCGCGAAATCGCGGTAAAATCCGCGAATCAGCGGGGACGAATTTTCAGCCAAGCAAGGGTTACAGCAGCAGGTGCAAAAGTTGAACCTAATTTCTTTGTAACCTTTTACAAAAGGGTTATAAACAAATTAACTTCAACTTGGACACCTGCTGCTAATTGCTTCCTGGCGCCTCGTTGCCTACTTGCAACTATTCTCGGACCCTGCTCTGACCCTTGAAGCAGGGTCAGAGAATAGTTACAAGTAGGCAACGAGGCACCTGTCCAAGGAATTAAACCTCATCAGGAAGCAATTACAGATATAAAAAACAGGAAGAAGGGAGAGGATGGCAAATACACCCATTTTGAGTTGTCAGGAGGGGTTAAACTAAAAGAGACCTTTACAGCACAATTTTCATATGCATTTTGCTAAAAATAAAAAGCTGTATGTTCTGTAGGGGCAACTCAGGAATCTGGCCCTTCAGAGATCCGGCCTCTCTTTCTTTCTCTCGTTCTCTCTCTCCCTCTCTCTTTCCCTCTCTCTCTTTCTATCTATCTATCTATCTATCTATCTATCTGTCTATCTATCTATCTATCTATCTATCTATCTATCTATCTATCTATCTATCTATCTATCTGTCTCTCTCCCTCTCCCATAAACGACTGCATGGGTAACTTCGCTATGCAAGCGGCTCGCGAAGACGCAAAAATCCCCGCGAACACGCAAAAAACCCCGCAAACACACAAAAAACCCTGCGAACACGCAAAAAAACAAAAATTCGCACAAATTCACGAATTTTGCGGATCGCGAATTCGCAAATCCACAAATTCGCGGATCGCGAATTCGCAAAATTCACCCATGTTTATTTGGATTTTAAAATTGTTTAATACTAATATTTGAGTGTTCAGGGAGAACTATTGTTAATTATGCCCACTCTTATGTTTTGTATTTGAGGTGTAGTAAGAGGAGGTAATGATGTATTTGATTTCTGAGAAAAATTTGGATGTAACGTGTCGTTGGCAAGTGGAAGCTGAAAGGTAAAGGGATTGGTGATGTGTTTTGGAAAAGAGTGCATGTGGTGTGTGAGGGGATTAACAAGAGTTAAGAGTGTTTGTGTTAGATTTGATTACTAAAAGAGGTAATATGTGTGGTGCATCGGTGTGTAAGGGTTTTGTGGCTGTTTTTGCAGTAAGAAGAAGAGGAGGGTGTTTGATAAAATGACGGAAGGCTGAGTATGGATTTGTTAGTGACAGAAAGGGGTCTGTTTGGAGTAATTAGAGCAGAGGTAGTGGGTCTGAATGGGATATAGTTAAGTGTGGTGTGGAATTGGATTGTGTTTATCATGAGTAGATTGGCTAGTGGTATAGGATACAGTGGTGTTTTGTGTTTGAGTGAAGGTGCAAATATGTGGTAGTTGGGGTAGAAGGGTGTAAAGGTGTGGGTTTGTTGGGTTTTGTAGTGGGTGTTGAGACATTGAAATGTGTGTACGGTTTGTCTGCAGTAAATGAGTAGAGTACATTTGCTGTGAGTATGTTAATCTGGTTGTGGATGCGGATGGGGTAGGGAGGGTGCTGGTGACGGAGAAAATGGGCAGCATTTCTGGCTCTAGCCCGACTAGTCCTGAACAGGCCCAAACTGGCAGCTGTCGTTGTCCTCTCCGCTCTTAGCCTGGATGCCCAGGCTGAGCTGCCCTGAACCCTGATCTTAAATAGCCCTAGTAGTCAGATGACACCTTTGGATAATGTGACCCCTCCCTAACCCTTAACAATCACACCAGGCCCTTACAGCCAATCACAGCCCTAGTCCTAGCGGCCAATCAAAAACAAAACCCTAAGGCCTATGTCCAATATAAATCCTAGTCCCAGGAACCAATCAAAAACCCAAGATGTGTCTGCCAATTAGAAACTAACCCTAAGCCCTACATCCAATAGAATCACAAACCCAGGCACCAATCAGAGCCATAGACTTATCAGCCAATCAGAACACTAACCCTAAGCACAGTGGAAACACCACATACAGCAACCAATCAGAGCACAGATTTAGAGTCCAATAGCATTTTATATAAGTGACGTGTGACCTCAAGCTCAGGCTGCTGGGTAGGGGGTGGAGCTGCTCCTTAAATCAGAATCTCCTTGGAGACAGACAGGCTCAATACACACTCTGGAGTTCTATAGGTAAGGGCCTAAACTAGGCCTCTAACAATAATGCTTTTCCCACACTTATACAACTCATTCTCCTGGCCAAAAAAATGAGGGCTGCATACACTTTCCAATACTAGTTTATGAAAACGAGGGTACCTGGTTTGTTTGTTTACCACTTTTTTATTTTATGCGGAAATCAAAACAATGACCCAAAGGTTCATATGTTCAGTGACAAACATTTACGTTTTGTTTGGAAAGACATGTACAGAACACATTTGCAGTTTTTATCTGAGAAACAATACATCTTACATTTACCAAAACCAATTTTGTATACATCCTAAATAAATAAGGCAAAGTGACAATAATTGTACAATGAAAAATAATAACAATGAAATAACAACAATAACATCCAGAATTCATCCAAAGGAATACACCAGCTGTTAATTTCAAAAACACAACTCCATTCGCCTAGAAATAGGTGATTGTTACGGAGTTGCTTAAAGCTGCATGGGCAATTATTTTTAACCCCTACAGGATGCTTAAGTCATTATACACCCTAATTTTTGGGGCTTAAAGTTAATTACACGCCGTATGCAGTGATTATATTGAAAAGGCAGACGCATTTCTAGTCCCTGCTGTGTCTTGTGTGATTATTATCAGGGCACTGGCGCAACCTGGAACATGAGATTAAAAAAGACTAATTACAACTTGACCCTACTTCTCTATCTGTTTTTTGCAGATTTTTACATACACTTTCCAAACACAGTTTAAACACTAAGTGCAGATTGCTGCAGTCTCAGAGCACATTCTGCTTAGCCTCTGAAGTATATGTCTTTTTGTCTTGCTTTACTTACTTGCTGAGGCAAAAAGGAGCCTGGGGTGGATTTCTTACACACAGGTCTGAGCAAAGATTTGTGGAGAAACTAGGAGGGAAAATCAAGTAGTCACAGGCAGGTGAATACAACAGATTTTGAACTAGAAAGACCACAATGCAACAGGCAAATTGAGGCAGTCATTGGCAGGTAAAACAGCAGATTTTAAACTACAAATCCAGCAAACAAACAGGTAAAATGAGGCAGTCACTGGTTCAGGAATATCACTTTTAAAGTTTCAGTAAACAGACAGCACAAAGTCTGTCTTCTTACTACCTCTTGGTCCTTTATTCACTGGGATGTTGGGCACAGGGAAGCTGTAGTTAAGAAAATTGAGGTGGCTGTCTTAGGGTTCACCCAACAAACCTTAAGGGGCCTGGACTGCTGTGTAAGGAGGTCTCAGGGTTGCTTGGGAAGTAGACAGACAATCAGTAACTCAGGCTACTGTGCAGTAGGCTGGGGGCTGTTCCTCAAATCAGAATCTCCCTGGAGACAGACAGGAGTTCTGTAGGGTAGGGCTTAAACTAGGCTTCTAACAATACTACTTTTACCACACTTAAACAACTCACTCTCCTAGAAGAAAATGAGTGCTACATACACTTTCCAACCACAATTTAAGCATTAAGAGCAGATTTTTGCATTCTCTAAGCACATTCTGCTTAGCCTCTGAGGTATAATATGCCTTTTATAAAATCTTGTTTCACTTACTTGCTGAGACAGAAGGGCGCTGGGGTGGATTGCTTACACACAGGTCTGAAAACGTTCAGGACTGTAGACAATAATCGTGTGACTTGGTGTGGGGTGGTAACCCATATTGCTGGCCACCCAATGAGCAGCTTGCTAACAGAGCAACCCTCCTTCCTCTTTGTCCCTGTACAGACTCCAGAAATGGGAGCATCCTTGCAGATAGAATGCGGCTGCCCACGGTGCACACAGAGGGCCTTGAAAGAGGGCGGCCCCATCAGTTGCGCATTAGGCACATACCCCCGGACCAGCTGCTGGGACTCCTTCCCTCGCCTATGTCCGATGCCTCTGTGGCATCATTTCCGGGGCACAGTAGGCTGGAGACAGGTATTTATATCTGCCCCCACCCGTTGGCCATCCCCTTTCTTCACAGCTGGACACGCTGTGTCCATAACACGCCGTTGGTGTTGTGTTGCGCCTGTGAACGGTGGTAGCCCCGATGCTTTGGGAATTTGGGTTAGTCTGTGCCTTCCCACTGTCTGTGGGGCTGTAGTCGCAGTTTCCCAGTACGACAATAGGGGAAAGGAAGCGCTTCTGTTCGCATGCACTGAGATTGAGAGTCTGCCCATTAGTTTGAGACTTGCCCTGACTGAGGAGGGTTCTGTTTGTTGAATGGACTAATCCTTCCAGGCATTTCAGGCATGCGTGGATGGGCGCGAGCGAGAAAAACATTGAGCCGCCTGTCTATTGCTAAGAAGTTTTAGCACTATTGGGTGATGTTTAACTTAATGTTTTCTTGATATCTGTTAAGTTATTTGAAATCTTGTTTCCTTTTGCGGCACACACACTTTACCTTCAGCCAAGTTAAGCTAAAACGCAGGTGCCCCGATTGTAGCAAAAGTAAAGTAATAGATTTTTTTCTATTTATCGACTTTTGCTGCAATCGCAACACCTGCACTTTACTTTAACATGGCTAAAGGTGAAGTGCGGGTGCCTCGATTGTCGAAAAAAAAAATAGGAAAACATCTATTTCTTTACTTTTGCTACAATCCTGGAACCTGCGCTTTAGCTTAACATGGTTAAGGGTAAAGCATGTGTGCCGCGATTTCCGCAAAAGTAAAGAAAGAGAAAATAATCTATTTATTTACTTTTTCAACAACCACAGCGCCCGCGCTTAACTAAATTAAAGCGCATGTGCTGCGATTTTAGCAAATAGAATAAAAGTGGCCCGGCATTTTGTTTTTATTTGTTTACTCTTGTTAGAGCTTATCACAGCTTGCCTTGGAAGAAAGATTTGCATATGGCCAGGTCTAAACTGGGGTGGCATGGTGAGCAAAAGAATGACGGATTTAACCCAGATCTCTTGACGGTGGCTGACTGTTTTGATTTGTTCTGTATTCCGTCCATCAATTGTGTGTATTTTGCTTTCTCACCCTAAGTGCAAAAGGTATGCCCAGACATGGGTCCCGGTCTCAGTGTGTCACTGGAATCAAGCTATCCTGGCTGAAGAGGGGTGAAACCCCGAAACCGGTCCTAGGATGTTTGTTTCTGGTCAAAGGAGGACCTGGCTTGGCAGTTCGGGCTGTACTGTTCCCATGAGGCACCGGATCAGACTAATTTGCACATGGCCAGGTCTAAACTGTTCCCATGAGGCACTGGATCAAGACCAATTTGCATATGGCCAGGTCTAAACTGGCGTGGCATGGTGAGCAAAAGAATGATGGATTTAACCCACTGGCGGTGAATGTTTAGTTCTGCATTCCGTCAATCAATTGTGTGTCTTGAGGAAGAAAGAAGGGTGGTATCCACAAAGGCGCAGAAAGAACCGGTATGCAAATGAGTCAACATGTGCCCTGGACAGGCCTGGAGCTGCAGTAGAGGGTGTGCGCAGGGAAGCATTGGACGATGACTGCTCACCACCCCCAGCCCTTCCACCGCCCACACAGGTTTTCAGTTTCATTTTCCACGTGTTTAATCCAGCGCCTGCTACCCTTGTGAGTCAGCTCACGTTTAGGTGATACATTTCTGTGTGTGTGAATGAGCGGGCGAGTTGGAACACAGATTAATAGAAGATCCAGCTGGGCCAAAAACAAATATTAAAGATAGATTTGTGGCATGCTGCAGTTATTTATTCTTCTCGGCTCCATTCCGTTCTGCTGCGCATGCAGGGGCGCACCATTTGAAAGGGCTGCCTGAATGACGGAGGGTTGAAAATCTGCCAATTGTTGCAAGCAAGCCTGGAACTAGCCTGGAACTAGCCGACAGAATGTGGGAATTAACCTTGAGTGGGCCAAACTCCTTACTTTTCACCTAACCTCATCCATGCTCATGACGAGCTGAGCTTGTCATAAGGCTCGGCGCTCCGGTGCTCAGGACGAGCTCAGCTCAGTAGTTTCCCAGTATGACAATAGGCGAAAGGAAGCGCTTCTGTTCGCATGCACTGAGATTGAGAGTCTGCCCATTAGTTTGAGACTTGCCCTGACTGAGGAGGGTTCTGTTTGTTGAATGGACTAATCCTTCCAGGCATTTCAGGCACGCGTGGATGTGCGCGAGCAAGGAAAACAATGAGCCGCCTGTCTATTGCTAAGAAGCTTTATCTCTAAGGCACAGGGATTAGCAATTGATGTGAGCTAGCTGAGGGGGGTGGTCCATCCTTACACTGGCTTGGAGCCATCCTGCGTCCCAGCTTGTGTTGCAGTGGGGCATGTCTGCGCGATTTGGTGGTTTTGAGCAGCGTGGTGGGTGGCCCGCAGCCCTGACGGTGCACAGGCCCCCACCTGTGACTCGAGGGCACATTGTCTAATTTTTTTGGAGTTCAAGCTGCAGTGAAGTTGATGAGTCATTGAGGGACATCAGATCGGCAGGCTTGGGGGCGAGTAGTTGAAGTTTGCGGCAAGCCCGGTGAATTAACCCTGTTTTTAGGTCTCGCCTGGAGTTGCAGCACATGCACGCAGCTCGCTCTGCGAGGGCTTCTTGGAATTAATACAGTTTCAGAAGTCTTAGCTCTGCCTGTAATTTTCATTGGTGTGCGTTGTTTGTCATCAGTGATTATGCTAAACATAGTTTGTTGATAGTGCAGGAGGCTTTTTAGTCCCTCCTGGTTACCACCCTGTCCTCTTTTGGCCATGCCCAGCGGGATTGAATGTTTTACTGGCGGCTCGAGACGGTGGGTTTTATGTTTACTTTCAGCACTTTTTTATTTCACTATTGCATGTGTCTTGCGTGTGGGATGCATTTACTACTATTGGGTGATGTTTAACTTAATGTTTTCTTGATATCTGTTAAGTTATTTGGAATCTTGTTTACTTTAGCGGCACACACACTTTACCTTCAGCCAAGTTAAGCTAAAACGCAGGTGCCCCGATGGTTCAAAGGTAAAGAAATAGATTTTTTTCTATTTATCGACTTTTGCTACAATCGCGACACCTGCACTTTACTTTAACATGGTTAAAGGTGAAGTGTGGGTGCCTCGATTGTCAAAAAAAAAAAGAAAATAGGAAAACATCTATTTCTTTACTTTTGCTACAATCCTGGAACCTGCGCTTTAGCCTAACATGGTTAAAGGTAAAGTATGTGTGCCGCGATTTCTGCAAAAGTAAAGAAAGAGAAAAAAATCTATTTATTTACTTTTTCAACAACCACAGCACCCGCGCTTAACTAATATATGTCCTGCAGCTGGTGGCTGTGGTTATTGTGGTCTTTTTGGGTGTCTGAGCTGCATGATCAATAACTCTATGACATGTGTTGGTCTTCAGATGTGATTCTGGGCTGGGCTCCCTTTCACACTGTAGGTAGTTGTCCTGGTTTACACCAGGCCTGTCCAGGGCACACGTTGACTCATTTGCATACCGGTTCTTTCTGCGCCTTTGTGGATACCACCCTTCTTTCTTCCTCAAGACACACAATTGATGGACGGAATGCGGAACTAAACCTTCACTGCCAGTCAAGAAATCTGGGTTAAATCCATCATTCTTTTTCTCACCATGCCACGCCAGTTTAGACCTGGCCATATGCAAATTAGTCTTGATCCGGTACCTCATGGGAACAGTTTAGACCTGGCCAAATGCAAATTAGTCTTGATCCGGTGCCTCATGGGAACAGTACAGCCCGAACTGCCAAGCCAGGTCCTCCTTTGACCAGAAACAAACATCCTAGGACCGGTTTCGGGGTTTCACCCCTCTTCAGCCAGGATAGCTTAATTCCAGTGACACAGTGAGGCCAGGACCCATGTCTGGGCATACCTTTCACACTTAGGGTGAGAAAGCAAAATACACACAATTGATGGACGGAGATAGATAGATAGGTTTTTTTCACTGAAAAAACTATATGTTAGAGACATGTTATAGTTACGAATTACAATTTAAAAAACCTTAGAAATTCACTGAAAAAACCATAGGTTTCAGGGCTGTTATAGATAGCTGGACATTTCACTCATACAAAATCATTGAAATTCCTCCGTTATAGTTAGTTCTGCTAACTAAAACTCGTGCGCCCGCAATCCACTGCTGATGATGTCACATATTACATAATTCATGACATGGTCAGTGACATCACTGATGACATTTCAAATGACATTTTTAAATGCTAATTCCCAAATATAAAATGTCTGAAACCTATGGTTTTTTCAGTGAATTTCAATGTTTTTTTTATGCTAATTTCTAATTATAATGTTCATTAAACCTAAAGTATTTTCTGGGATTTTAAATTATCATTCCATTCTCAACCTGGTGACAAAAGACAATATCACCAGTTTTCCAGCAATAGGTTCTGCAAAAAAACATCGTCACAATTGACAGCAACAACTAACGGTAATATTATGCAGAGTAGGCAATCCAGTGCAGAAATAACACAAAAAAAACACTTCCCAATATTTTAAACGAGCAGCCAAATCTGGGGTGCAATCCAAAAACAGGTAATAAGCTGCATTATCTGTAGGAATCTAACATTTGTCTTTTACTGGTGTAAACCAGGACAACTACCTACAGTGTGAAAGGGAGCCCAGCCCAGAATCACATCTGAAGACCAACACATGTCATAGAGTTATTGATCATGCAGCTCAGACACCCAAAAAGACACAATAACCACAGCCACCAGCTGCAGGACATCCCCCCCGGATCACCCTCGCCCCCCTACTACCACCGGGGCAGTGCAGAACAGGAGAGTGGACCTTACAAAAACAACATGGTCCCTCAGCCACACAATAGCTGAATGTTGGGGAGTGGTGTCAACCAAGTATGTGTGATGGACGCAAGTCACCCATCAATAATAATGCACACAATACCAAGTGTAGCGGTGATGTGCTGGACAGACCTCACTATGCAGAGCACAAACCTCTTCATGTGTACATACACTGCTGATACTTTAGTCTTGTGCATAGTGGACGCAACCATATTACCTCAGGTAGTGGGGAAGATCTTGGTCATGTGGCTGTGTTGTCCCCCCTGGAAGCGGAAGCGGAGGGGGATGGTCCAACGTACGCCACTCCAGCATAGCAGTATGAATAAATAGGCTGGGGCTCTGGGCGTGGTTCACTTGTGGGAAGGCCAAAGCATCTGCTGGGCGGCGGCCCTCACTCTGCCAAGTGGCTGCTGCAATGCCCGCTGGCCACCTCGATACAGGCCCCCTGCGAACTCAGCGTTACAGCACCGCAGACTTATGTCTGTACAGACTACTGTCTTCGTTCCACACTAAGGGCAGCACGGTTCAGAGCTTGAATTCTGCCTTGATTTATTACTTGTACAGAGAACTGTACTCTATCAGCCCGATTCATCAAGCGAAATTGCGCTTGCAAAGGGCCAGATTCTGAGAATCTGGCCCTTTGCGAGTGCAATTTTTGCATTTGGGATTCATCATCCCAAATGCAAAAATTGCTATTAGAGAAATTGCAAATTTTCAAGGAATTGGATTTAAGGAATCTCTAATAGAGATTCCTTAAATGCAATTAATCAACCAATTAGAAATTGCGAATTCGCAATATTTGGTCGCAATTTACCACAAAGTCTGACTTCCTGGTAAATTGCGAAAAAAGAATAAAAAGCACTTTAGTGCATTTTTTTCTTTTGCATGTTACACACACACATGTCCTCTGGACATGTGTGTGCACAACACCTGTTTAAATTTGCATTTAAGTGGTGCTACAGGGTGTCCTTTGGACACCCCTGGCACCCTTTAAATCGCTATCTTATTTGCGATTAGCAAATTGCTAATCGCAAATAAGGAATACTCCCCATTCATTCCTATGGGCCTTTTGTAGGAATCGCATTTTATTTTGCGATTCCTACATGAATCCCGTTTTGCGAGTCTGTAATAGCGATTCCTTATGAATCGCTATTAAGGACTCGCAAAACGGGTCTTTGATGAATCTGGCTATTAGTCCTCGAAATTTGGGAAGAAGAAGTGACAAAATGACAGATGACGCAGTCCAGTAGGCAAGACACATTGTACCAGTGCGGCCCGCCCGGACCACGCATCATCGCAGGCTTCGCACAAGCTGAGTCCTTCAGGTGCCATTAACTCACTGCACCATAAGTCATCACCTTATTAAGGCAGAATTAATTAGAAAAAAGACATTGCTCCCAGTGCGGCATGCTTGGACCAAGCATAATCGCAGGGTGCGCACACACTGAGCGCTAGAGGTACCACCAACTCAGTGCACCATAAGTCATCGCCACCTGGCCTTATTAAGGCAGAATTCAGTTGACAAAAGACATTGCTACCAGTGCACCCTGCCTGGACCACGCATCATCGCAGACGTCACTCAAACTGGTTGCTTCAGGTGCCACTAACTCAGTGTACCACTTATCATCGCTGGCTGCACACACGCTGAATTGCCAATAACTGTACAGCTCAACTCATCGCCACATGGCAGTGGACCGTTGCTGACCGCTGCCTCCTGCCTACACTGCGGTCATCAGGGCTCACAATTAAAATTGAGTCTTCATTCATTAATTGCAGAGTGCAGTAGGCAACTAAGTATAACATCCCTCAAACCTACACAATATCCTTTGAGTATCCTTGCTTCAAGAACTTGTTTTATATCAGTTATAGCTTTACTACAATGACCAAATTCGTCTTGCAAGTCCAAACAAACCCTGAATGGCAGTCTACACTGCGGAAAGCTGAGCTCACAATTTGAACTATAAAGTTCCTGAAACCTACATGTTTCGACAATTTATTCCATACATATTTGATGTTTTCTTCCATAAGCCTACACTGCGGTCAGCTGAGCTCACAATTTGAATTCCATCTTGTTTTATTAATTGCAAAGAGAATTGTACTAAATGTCCTTAGATTTTGTTAAAAGAATGTGACAAAAAGCATTCCTCAATGTCTGCGCTGACTACTGCCTTCGATCTACACTGCGGATAGCAGGGCTCACAATTCAGAACGAGTCGCAATTGCAGATGACGTCCAGTAGGCAACAGACATTGCTCCCAGTGCGGCCCGCTTGGACCATGTATCATCGCAGGCTGCGCACACGCTGAATGCTTCTGATACCCGTACCTCAGTGCACCACAACTCATAGACCCTTTATGATAGAATCTTTTGTGAATGATTTGAGATCTGCTGACCCTACCTCAGTGCAGCACAAGTCATAGACCCTTTATGATGGAATCTCAGTGTATGATCTGAGGATTACTGTTGTACTTGTTACCAGCACCAACCATTCCCAGAGGGCTGGCTTACACTCACCCTACATGCACCCGGCACAGACATCACTGCACATGTGACCCTGGCAATAAAAAGGAGCCAAGCCCACGTGCCCATACCCCGTTCAACTATCTATCTGTGTGTTCATTATGTTTGCAAGATGCTGCCACTGGGCCCTACCACATTACAATGTGCTGTAGACAGCGCTCGCAACCATGTTAGGAAAAATTTTGGTTATGTAACTTTCTCTCGCTCATTCTACAAGTACGAACTTAGAGACTGAATCATTAGAGTACTGCAAGCAAAGTGTATAGTAAATTTATAAGTGAGTGGGGATTTCCCGGATTATTATTATTTTTTACACATTTATATCCCGCAAACTCGACCCAAAAGTATTTCAGCGCTTTACATGAGCACCATATTTAAATTACACATTCAGGAACGCAGAGATTACGTGATTTGCCCACAATCACAGTCTAGCCGACGGACCACATAAGTACATATGTGGGCGCAGCCTTACTCCAACCATGAGCTTCGCTCTAATTAACTGCCCTCCATGTGGCAAAAAGTGCAACCTGAACGTTCCATGGCACTGTATTGCTACAGCTACAACACTCCAGTGAATGTACAATAAACATTCATATCCACAAAAATGCGTCATGTCCACCATCTTTCATGTGTGGAACTATGGATAAATGTTGGGTCAGTGATTCCCCATACCTTCCAATTGGCCATGTTGTGGGACTTTACTCACAGAATGACACATTTGTGCTTGCAACCCGGGTGATGGCAGCACTAGAACACGGACACCCACATCAGCTGATTCCTCATATACCTCACGACAGAGCCAAACCCATAGCTCCGGAGTCATTCTTCACAGCCCCACTCCGCTTATGCTTACAGGAACAGACAACAACGCTGCATGGCCCAGATTTTCATTGTAGTGATCTGCTGCTCACAGGTCTAGTTGTCAGTACGCCACAGCCACTCCCTCACGGCTGCTATATACTCTCACCACACCCATCCAGCACTGGCGTCACAGGACACGTGACCCTCCGAATAAAAAAGACCGGGCACACATGCTCGACGCCATTTTAGAGTTGCTCGAAGCGGCTGCACTACGGCCGGCACAGGCACACAGCCATGAAATGTGAATTTCGGTCCACTGAGGTAGGGGCATTGTAAGTGCTGAGCGGGTATGCAGCCAGCGGTGATGGCCCATCCCGGTGGTCCAGACACCTCATGTATTGTGTGCCCTGTTCGACAGCAGTGCTGACCTGAGCCATGCAACAGGGGGGCCTACCGCCACGTGCGTGGCCTCACTGATCACTGAGTTAGTAGCACTGGAAGGACTGAGCAGATGAACAACCTGCGATGATGATGGGTGCACAAGTATGTCCTTTGCCATGGCGATATCAAGACACAGCACCAAATGTAAGACTTCTTGGTTGCAGATCGGGGATTCATGATGTGGAGGGTGCCCTGTCAGTGAAAAGGTGAGCAGCGAGGCCTGGGAGCGCAGCGGCGGGTAGACACCTCTGAGCGGTGGGAGTGGATGGGGTGCAACAGCCTGGATACAGAAAGGCGACGCAGCGATTTAGGCGTATCCAGTCGCATATACCCTGTCTTATTGCATTTTAATGTTTTTTCCAATAGCAGGACAGTTTTTAGAGTCGGCCAAATGTCCTTGGCTCCCACATCTGTAGCAAAGTAGTGGAGTATTTATTTTTTCATAGTTTGCACCCTTAAATTTACCATCTTATTTTGACAACCTTTCCTTTCTCTGTTTTTTTAGGGCTTGCGCCTGCGTTGCAGTGCGCAGTATTGCTTGCGCAGCTTGAGAGCCCTTTTGTATGGGGTTTTCAAAGCTGACCACACGCTTGTGATCAGCTTTCTCCGTCAGGCAATGGCTTTCGCGTTAAAAAAAAAAATAAAAATCACGTGATTGTGCAAAGACGGGTGCATGGCCCGCCTTTGTAACGCCCATTCCCGACAGTGGCTAGCAAGAGCAGCAGCGCGCGTTTGCCTCGCTGCTGCGCTCCCTCCCTCACTCCTCTGCGGTGCACGCGCACCACTGGTTCCCCCACTGCTCGGGACTGGCCTGGCCCCTCACCCGCATCTCCGCGTAGAGGTTGAAGTCAGGATCGCTACCCCCCTGCCCTGAGGCAGACACAAGGAAAGCTTTCCTCAGCCCCAGCAACACCAGCCAGTAGGTGGCGCTAGTATGGCATGCGCGTACCTTTTCAAATATATTATCATCGGGGCACAGGTGAGCGACGCCCAGGTCTCGGGTGAGGCGTGAGGTGGCCTTATGAACAGTGCAAGCATTTCCGTTCTGTTGGAGCTGATAACGTGGATCAGAGTGGCCCCCGCAGCACCTCCACACCCAAGCCTTCTTGATAGCACAGGAGGATCTCCTCTTCTGTGTAGGGTACACTTTTCTAAGGCTGGCCCCCAACAAGAGAGCATATTGTAGTTCTGGGGCCGGCAGGTTACTCTTCTACACGTTTAAACTATAACAGGTGTTAATGGTTGCTTGCAAGGCATGAAGGATGTGAGTGATGTGCGCAGCAAGGAGGTACCCTTGAGGGCATCTAGCACTGCACAGATATCTCAGGGTGCTTGTTCCTCTGCGTGCACAAAAATCATTTATAGATTATAACTTTGACTCACTTGGGGAATCAGGTTTGAGTGCATCGGTTCGTACTGGGACACAGGTAGAGCATGCATGCAATGTTTCAGAGCGAGGTGCCCAGGATACTTGCACCAAGGTGGCTAAGTAGCAGTGCTGCCTACTGCTGGTCACATGAACGTTTAAGTGCCTAATATCACAGGTAGTGCGTCTGAGTCATAAGGCACCGATCACCTTGGGAGGGCGTGGGGGAGCGATGGGGACGGAAAGCATTCTAGTCCTGACTTCGCAGGGCAGGTCTGAATTAACATGAGTATACTACGTTTAACAAGCATTTCACTCAGATTGGAGAATATTAACTAATTACAAATTAGTTACTATCCTCCAGTTACAGAATATTTTAGTAATTGTTGGTAAATTGAAGCCCATTAAAATAGTTTGGGACCGTGCAGGTGGTTGTGTTTTTAATGGGGGGTGTGAGAGGGCAGTGTTAATATAGTCCAGATTAAAATAGTGGCAATTACCAGTCGTAATATATTACTTCGTGTTATGCTTGTTAAAAAGGTCTGTGTCATACATAATGGTTTCTGCAATATCACTTTAAGTTGAACTCTTTCATAGAACAAACATTTGCAATGCAATAGGTCTCGCATTGTTAAAGTTTGAGCTATTGGTGTTGCATTATTTAGCAATGTCAATAGCTCAAACTTAAAAAATGCGAGATCTATTGCATTGCAAATGCTTGTTTTTAAGGAGGTAAGGTGTGTTGCAAGCATCGAAGCATACAGACATGAGCGTGACATTCCTCTCACAGCTCGTGGCTGCCTCGCGTCTCTTTGGGAATGTTATGTTTTAAATGTGAGAAGGTTGGGAAGTAGAAATTAACAGGAGTTCAGTCATTCTTGCTTTACTTGCTGCGTACAAGACGTGTTCTGACGATCAATCCAAATCAACAGAATTACCATCTCTGTCTTTTTATTCCTGCATACTAGTCTTTCCTACAATTACTCATTCTCTACTATCTTTCAGATGTGGAGCTTCAGGGTGCACTATGTCCCAGCATGTGGTGGGAGACACACCGGTGATAGAAAGGTGAGCTGCGAAGATTCTCTTCAGTGTCACTCTCTCACTCTTTCTCTCTCTCTCTTCCTCTCTCCTTTGATGAACGCATGACGTACAATCTTATCTTGATTTTCATCTAACAGGCAGTGTTTCACAAACTGGCGTCACCCCCCAACACCACCGGAGCTCAACGCCTGTAGAACCTGCGATGATGGGTGGCCATCCTGACAATGCCTGAGAAGGTTGCTTCGGCACGTGGTGTGAGGTTCCGTGACAATTGTAAGTGGTGTTTTTAACTCGCACGAATATGGTCGAGTCTAGTATCTATGAACCGCAAATGACGAGTTTTGTAAGTGTGCGCAGTTTCGCTGTGCTAACTTAAACCGTTCGTTTGTTATGTGGGTTTGTCATCTGTACCCACGGGTTCCATCTTAGATACGGCATCCATTTTGTCTCTTGCCCTCAAGTAGCCAGCGAACGGACGCTGTCCGCTTCGCGACCCTGGGACTCCCAAGATATGGCGGAAGACGCATGTTCTTTGTAAGTGTCTTTATGACGAGGGGGATGCTACTGTAAGGCAGATGGCGCCGCTCGAGGCTCATCTTGCCGCACGGGCTTATTGTCTCAGTCGTGCATCTCATTAGGCACGTCCCTTTGATGCCTGTATCTCGTGCTTCTCGACACTCCCCTTTTACACCCTTTCCGATCTCCCTACTGTCTCCGTCTTCCTCTGCACCTGTCTTCGTTCCTATTTCGATCTACTTTACTGCTGATTGGAATTTGCTAATGGTGGGAAGATGGGTTTTTACAGTTGGGAACCGCCAAATGTTTCCGCACTTATGTTCCGGATCTTGTGTGTTTCAAAGTGATCTAAGCGACCCCTCTGAGAGCGACTTGTGGGAACCAGGTTGTAAACTATTGTGTATCATGTTATCCTATGGGTAAAAACTGTATAAAAGGAGCGATCCACAAATACAATTTGAAGCAGTCTCCCCGAACTACACTCGATGTACTTCCTGTGACTTCTGTGTTCCCTGCAGTAAATAAACCTTGACTCTTTGACGCCGAAGGAAGTGTCCCGTGTCTCTGTGACTTGTACGCCGGAGCAGGTTACCCACGAAGGTTTCAGGTGTTGTGCCCTGGCACCGCTGGGTCCAAAGAACCCAGTCCTTCAGTTGGCGCCCAACGTGGGGCTGCATCAGTGGTACCGGTCCAAGCCCGACGATCGTGAGGAACTTCGTGTGAAATCTCCGAGGGAAGGTGCACCCCGCTTCATCGATCCTGTTGTCGAAATAAGTGGCCCGAAGACTTTTCCCGCGAAGATTCCCGCCTCCTAACGGCTGCGACGGACTGCTGCCCTGACTGTAGACCTGTTTTGGCGCCTGGCGTAGACCTTGGTATAGCGAGACGATTGACGGGCCTTCCTGAGGACGCCATTGATCTTTGAGTTAAGTATTTGTGGGTCGCTCCCAGAGTTCTTGGTTGTAAACACTTTAGCGAGTGTTTTTGTTGTAGACACTTTAGCGGGTGTCTTTGTTGTACACGCTGTGTGAGTGTTTTTGTCGGTGACACTTTGCTAGCGTACTTTGTTGTTGTTGTATTTGTTTGACGACTGCAGCCGCCAAAGACCGAGGGTTTAGTTCTTTGCTGGGACTTGGTAAATCCCGAAATCCCGTAACCCTTGAAGTTTGTGAAACTCGGCTAGTGTGCAAGATGCCTGGTCGCAGTACTTTGTTCAGTTGCTTTAGACCTTGTGGTGCGGATTCCCTGCTGGAGGACTCGTGTCCGATACCTCCGGTTGGAACTCCTACATATGACTTATATAGCAAACATGGGCTAGGCCCGATTGCTTTTAACGATTATTGGATCAAATATACAAAGAAAGACGGCGATCTTCGTTGGCCACCTCACGGTAGCTTCGAAGCGTCGATCTTAGATAATTTGGAAATAAAGTTGTTCGAACGTAAATCAAGGCCGGCCATGTTTGATGCCTTTCGGTTCTGGCGCAAAGAAGCCCGACAGAAAGAGATCAGACAAAATAAACGTAGTCAGCGAGATACTGTTGCTACTATAGTGAAGAAAGCTGAGCAGTTTCAGCGTGATAAGGAGGATAAGGATAAGGAAGTGTTTGAGAGATTACAGCGTATGTCCATAGACAAATGCTATCCTGTTTTGCCTACGGAGTCGGATAAGAAGGAAGAGGCAGTTGAGGATTCTTTAATGTCCTATCTTATGAAGTCGCCACCTCCGTACGTACAGGGTACCGCAGCTCCTGTGGTCCCTGCCGTACCTGTTCTTCCACCTGTTATTCCTCCACCAGTTCCTCAACCTGCACCTGCTCTTCCGACTGTTCCTGCTCCTTTGCCTATTTCTATTCCTACTGCTCCTCCGCTTCCACATACTCCTGTTCCCGCTACTGCTCACGCTACTGCTCCTGTGTTGTTAACCCCTGTTGCTGCTAACGTCTCTACTCCTTCTCTTGTTAGTCCTGTGTCTTACTCTTCTCCCTCTACTCGTAATCGTGATTCTCCCCTTGCGACAAACTTCTTTCAGTCGCTCGGACCTGTTTTTGGGTCTGCAGGTTCTGATGGTCCACAGAGACGTAGCCAGCTTCCTGGTAATAGAGAACGTGTTGCGCTATACAATATGGCGATGGGTTGGATGATAAACCCTGTTAGAAATCCACCTCGTGTTGTCCTCGAAACGTTTGATCAATTCAACATACCTACTCAGAGATATGTGTTTGATGAAATGTGCAAGTTCTTACATGATCAGATAGCGGCCAATGCGCCTGACGAGGTGCTGACCGCCCTGTCTGAACTCCGGCTTCAGTTCGCAACTGGACTGATAGTCGACACTAATGTCCGACGTGCTATTGAGCGGTTGCTATCTCTTCGTCCCGCTCCTATTCCTCATGCATTGTTCGTTGAGGACATTGAACAACGAGATGGGTCTGGCCAATATCCTATGCGTGAAGTTCCGCCAGTTTGGGTACCCGCTGATAATACTAATGCTAATGCTCCAATACCAGCACATTTCCAGAGAGTGTGGATACACCTCCCTTGGAAACGATCGGAAGTGCTTCAGGTGAAACAAACTTTGCCTGATCCTCGCAAAAATCCTGCGGGGTATTACAAAGAATTATCGCAGCTCGTAGACGCTACGATAATGAATCTGGCCGATATCGACATGTTGTTTGGCAATGTCGTACCGCAACCGGTATGGGCCAAGATTCGTCACCAAGATCACGCGAATGAATTAGGTGGTGATTGGGCTGCCATTACAGCGGCAGACGCTGGACAAGTGGCTGCTACTAAACCCGATCAGTTGATTGAACTTCTTCCCCAGCGAATCATTACATTAATGAAAACGCTTATGCCAGCTATGAGGGTAAATTGGGACAAGTTGTCAGCCTGTAAGCAGAAGAAAGATGAGAGTGTTTCAGACTTCTTTACGAGGTTCGAGGAAACATTCGTCGATCATAGTGGGCAGGATATGGGTACTGAGGGTGGACAGAGGTTGTTTGTGGATAAATTCGTATCGAACTTATTGCCCGACTTGAGCCATAAATTGAAAAATTCAGAAAGTTCATGGGCCGTTTCTACCTCAGCTCAGATATTGGCTACGGCACAATATTACGAAAATAGAGAAAAAGAGGAAAATGACCGTGCCGATAAAAAGACGAAAGAGCTGAAAACTAAAGTGTTGTTACAACAAGCATATCCGCCGCGTTCTAATCAGAATGCGCCTCAGCAGAATAGATCGCAGTCGCAATCGAATCGATCGCAGCCGCGTAATGATTCATCTTTTCAGAGATCTTCATTAGGGTACAATCAATGTGCTTATTGTAGACAGGAGGGACACATTAAATTCAATTGTCCTGCTTTAAATGACCGTAGTGGTGGTAATTCGTCTAGAGGAGGTCGTGGTGGTGCACAGCACGCATCACGTGGTAGAGGTCGTGGTGCTCAGAATGATCGCTCTGACCATTCATCAAATTCTAATAACTGTTTCGATCAACGTGGATCATCGCAAGGACGATCTGCGCAGTACAATGTAGACGATTATTACGTCGATCAGGGACCTGACGATAGTAATTACTAGGACAGCCAAAGACAAGGAGAGGGAGTGGTATCAGTTCCGGTTGATCAGAGAGGGCCTTACGTCGCAGTTGCTACATCGGGCGTCGTTGAGCCTTTTCTGTTGGACACTGGTGCAGCGAAAAGTTCTATCATGCATTCGAAACTCCCTGGCGCACCTTTGTCTGGCTTAACAAATGTTTCCGTTGGATTCTCTGGCGCCCCCGTTAGCAATCCAGTTTCGCGCCCTTTGCCCCTTAAAATTGGGCCACGTGAGCTCGAAGCTCCATTGATTTTGTCTACTGGTTGTGGCGAAAATCTTTTGGGTCTGGATTTGCTTAAACGCTTGTATGCGACTTTGTATTGTTCTCCTGCGGGTGTAAAGCTTACGTTAGGAGAGAGGGTAGTCTCTCCCATGTACTTGTCCCTCGATAAGCTTCCACCGGAATTGAGTTCTCTTCCTGCATCTTTGTGGGCGACGGGTCCAAATGACGTGGGCCTACTTGATATCTCCCCTTATGTTGTTCAGTTGAAATCGAATGTGCGATTGCCACGTATTCCCCAATATCGTATCTCCCTTGATGGTGAACGAGCTTTGTTAGCGATCATCTATGATTTGATCGAGAAAGATGTCATTGAAGAAACTCGGGGAAACGTGTGCAATAGTCCTGTACTGCCCATTCTTAAACGTACTGATCCTACCAAACCGCCTGTTTATCGTTTTGTTATCGATTTACGGGAGGTGAATAAAATTGTGGTTCCTCAATTCCCTGTTGTGCCTGACATTACGGCGCTACTGACTCTGATTCCAGCTACAGCTTCATGGTTTTCGGTGATTGATTTGAAAAATGCGTTTTTCAGCATCCCGATTGCCGAAGAGAGCAGGGACCTTTTCGGTTTCTCTCTTGGTGGACGTAGCTTCCGGTTCAAACGCGCTCCTCAGGGCTACTGTGAAAGTCCATCGATTTACAGTCAAGCTTTGAAGGGTCAACTAGATGCGTTTAGGTTGCCGGTTGGTGCGGCTTTAATCCAATACGTCGACGACTTATTGGTGGCTGCTGATACTCAGGACATTTGCAAAATTGCTACAGTGTCGTTGCTGCAACATCTCTGTGAGTTAAATCACAAGGTGTCACCTTCTAAACTCCAATATTGTTGTCAAGAAGTAACCTACCTAGGTCACTTATTGTCAAAGGAGGGAAGGAGATTGACCCCAGAGAGAATTGCAGCGATTGCGCGCATGGCTGTGCCACAAACCCAAAGAGATGTGCGTGCCTTTCTAGGTATCACATCGTACTGCAGGCAGTGGATTCCTAATTTTTCATTGCTAGCGAAACCATTGGTGGCTCTTACGTGCAAGGATGTTTCGACTCCTTTACCATGGACGGAAGAATGTCAGAAAAGTTTTTCTGAATTACGTGATTCATTGTGTTCGGCTCCTGTGTTAGGTACCCCTGATTACAGTAAACCGTTCACGTTATATGTTCACGAGAGGGAAGGTTGTGCTTTAAGCGTCTTAACGCAACCTTTTGGTGGTAAGCAACGTCCATGTGCATATTTTTCCTCGACCTTAGACCCAGTAGCTAGAGCATTGCCGAGTTGTTTGAGAGCAACTGCGGCAGCTGCGGTCTCCATCCGACAATCAGCAGGATTGGTCATGGATAATATGCTTACGGTGATGGTTCCGCATGCAGTCGATACTCTTTTGAACCGTACGAAAACTCAGCACTTGACGAGTGCGAGGTTATCTGGGTACGAATTGACGCTCTTGGCAAGCCACATTCAGATAAAACGTTGTAATGTCCTAAATCCGGCAACTTTGTTACCAATTAGTGCAGAGTCAGATGCAGTAACAGAACATGACTGTTACTTGCGGACAGAGGAGGAAACAAAAGGTCGTGTGGACCTTAAAAACACCCCATTGGAAGACCCGGATGGCATCCTGTATGTGGATGGGTCATGTTTTAAATTGCCGAATGGTGATGTGACTACTGCTTATGCTGTGGTGACATTGAATACTGTTGTTGAGACTGCGAGATTGAATCAGAATTCTGCCCAAGCTGCAGAGCTGATCGCTCTTACTAGAGCATGTGTATTAGCAAAAGGTAAACGTGTGAATGTGTACACCGATAGTCAGTATGCTTTCGGTGTAGCGCATAGTTTCGGACGATTGTGGCGAGAACGTGGTTTCTTGACGTCACATGGCACGAAAATACAGCATGGCCAGCTTGTGAACGATCTTTTGGATGCATTGACTTTGCCTGCTCAAGTTGCAATTGTTAAATGTAGTGCGCATCGTAAAGTGACGGATGATGTTGGTCGTGGTAATGCGTTTGCAGATGAGATTGCTAAGGAGACTGCCCGGAACCTTAGCACTCGAATGTATGTGACGAATTCGGTTAGGTGGCCTACAGAATCAAGTATGTGTGAGAATACTATAGAGAGTGTGAAAGCAATTCAGAATGAGGCCACCGACACTGAAAAGATGAAGTGGAAAGAAAGTACGGGAAGGTTGGATGTGAATGGTTGCTGGATTGATTTGTCAGATCAGAAAAGATGGATGTTGCCTGATGCGTATGTACTGGCCGTTGTGCAAATGGCACATGGGTTAGCACATATTAGCGCGAAAGGTATTTGCAAGTTGTTGGCTGATGTGTGGAAGAATGATGGAATTACTAAGTGTGCTGAACGTTTGGTGAAGAATTGTATGGTGTGTATAATGTACAATCCTGGCAAAGGAACCCCAACTCCCCCTGGCAGTTTTGCTCCTCCTTTGTATCCCTTTGAGGTGATCCAATTGGACTTCATCCATATGGAGCGATGCAATAACCTGAAATACGTTTTGGTTGTGGTTTGCGCATTCTCCCGATGGATCGAGGCCTATCCCCTCAAAGACAATACTGCTTTGTCTACTGCGAAAATCCTACTGAAGGAATACTTTCCTCGGTATGGAATGCCTAGAGTCGTGTGGTCAGATAACGGAAGTGAGTTTGTTGGAAGTGTGATGAAGAGTGTGTGTAAGGGCCTTGGAATAAATCAGAAATTCCATAGCGCCAATCATCCCCAGTCAGCTGGATTGGTTGAAGGGTACAATGGCACCCTTAAACTAAAATTAGCGAAGATTCAAGCTACGACTGGACTTTCGTGGCCTGATGCTTTGCCTCTAGCATTACTGTCAACTAGGGCGACTGTACACTCCCGAATAGGGCTCAGTCCCTATGAAATAGTGTTCGGCCGTCCTGCGAATGTGTGGGGGGTTCCTAGGCCAGGAATATTCTCTGATCTTGAGTTTCCGATGTTGATTGATTACTTACATGACTTGACTGCTAAACTGAGGTTAATTCATCAACAGGTTTACGACGCCTTGCCGACGCAGACGGAGGGTCCAGGCCACCAGCTCCAGCCCGGAGATTGGGTGGTTACCCGAAATTTTTCACGAAAAAACAATCTGGACCCTCGCTTCACCGGACCTTACCAGGTGCTCCTGGCCACGAGGACTGCCGTTCGTCTTGAGGGGCGGAAAAATTGGGTACATGCTACCCATTGTAAGCGAGTCCCTATTCCTTTGTCGGCAGACCCGTGGGTAAGGAAAGGCATTGCGTCAACAGAAACAGAAACATTGCCGGCGTTTGTACCTTTTAGCGACGCACAGCTTGTTGGAGAACCCTCAGCGCAGCAGAAAGCCACTGTTGAACATTTGTCAGCAAGAGACTCAAGACCAGACCAACGAACTGATCAGCAGGACGCTGTCTCTTCGACAGATCCTTTGTTCGACGTGCAGACACGTCCCGGGAAACATCGATATTCTTTGCGATCTCACACTAAGGACAAATAAAAATTTGCTTGCTTTGCTGAAATTGATAACTGCAATATCTTCGTTTCCCATGATCAACTTTGAACATTCGTATCATTGAAAATTGTTTTGTATATATATATATATCAAGCTTCTTCCTTGTATCTTTTTCTTCCACAGCTGAGAAATATTGTGCTAATATATACATATTGTGTATTGAGGGCCGTAGGGCCGCGCGCGTACTTCCTTCTGGACAGTAGGTCTTGACACTAGGTTAAAGACCGTCGGTTCCTAGGAACTCCTGGGGATTGACTATTGCTGCACAGAACGAAGTGCGTCAAGAAACGTTGCGGACGGTCGTAGGGAAATGGCATTTTCGAAGCTGAATGATTTGGAAGGAGCTCAGGCATATAGAGTCAAGCTGCAGAAACTTAGTCGTACGAAATGTTTTGTATCCCAGTTGTTTGTTTTGTTTTTAACTGCTTCTGCATTTTTGGCGGGTGGGGTGTATTACACTATGTCTTACTTCTTACTTCCTACCCCTACTCCTACTCCTTACCCTAACATTACTTCTACTGCTTCTCCTCATTCCTTTCATATGTTACCAGAACACGAACAGGCTAGACGTGTAGAATTCCGCAACAATTCCTTTATCCAGCTCCTCCATCAGCATCAGTTAGTGGTTAACACTACTAATTGTTGGGTGTGTGGGTTGATGCCACATACTACGGGTAAGGGAATTCCATATCTGGTGTTACCGTATAGTTCCCAAGGGTCAGCTCGAGCATTCCAAACAATGCTTCGAAGCGCACTGGGTTTCCACCCCACTCCAGAACAACGTTCCCCCAACGCTGGTCCTACCTCGTATCAGTGGGTGCTATCGATGGCAATAGAGGAGATGGAAGATGAGATCCATGATCCTTTTCTTATCCCTAAAGAAGAGGTACAAGCCTATAGGGTCCTAAGTAGAGGGGAATATAGTATGTTCATTAATGAAAAGCAGCTTAAAAGCTCGTCTCCAATATGGGTCGTACCCCACACTGGTAATCTTTGTCTTGTGGGTCGTGGCTCGCAAGCCTCACTTGGAGTAAGTGCTTGCACTGAAAGTTACGTTTTGCCAATGTCCCCGTCCCCTGTGTTTCTGGCTGCCAAGGGTACATACTTTATCTGTCATGATCGTGCATACACATGGTTGCCCGCAGACTTCATGGGCTCATGTTTTGTTGCAAATCTGTTGCCTCCGACGTTTACTGTAGATGCCGATTATCATAAGACTAGAGTTGTACGAGGCGTAATTAGCGAAGAGGATACTGCCGGTCAAGAGGCAGGAGACTTTTTCAAGGGTTTCCTCCCGTTTTGGGGACCTATGGTTAATAGTAGGAACCTGAGACATTTGACTCGAGTGGTAGAATCGACAGCTAACATTACTGCCAGTGCCCTTGGTAATATCACCACAGAACTTCAGGCGGAGAGACTTATGACATTACAAAACCGTATGGTTTTAGATGTTGTCTTAGCAGATCGCGGTGGGGTATGTAAAGTGATCCATTCGAGCTGTTGCATTTTCATTCCAGATAATGCTCCTACTGTCTATCAAGCCATCTCGAAGTTGCACAAGATCTCCGAATCCATACACGTGGATGTAGGGGATTGGACGCTACTTGGTTGGTTTTGGGGCCTGGTGTCGACTTGGGGTTGGAAGATTCTGACGATCATCGGGGTTGTGGTAGTGTTCCTGTTCACGTGTTGCCTTTGTGTGCAGTGTGGTCCTGCCTTATGTGGCCTCTGTGCTACAACGTGTATGAGACAACCATCTGTTACCAAGGGGACTCGGTTGGACAGAGCTATGCTACAACGACATCTTGATGGTCTGATGAATATCGAGTATGATTCCGACTAGTGCTTGCCTACATGAGGGCAAAAGGAGCGTCTGAGGTTCCGTGACAATTGTAAGTGGTGTTTTTAACTCGCACGAATATGGTCGAGTCTAGTATCTATGAACCGCAAATGACGAGTTTTGTAAGTGTGCGCAGTTTCGCTGTGCTAACTTAAACCGTTCGTTTGTTATGTGGGTTTGTCATCTGTACCCACGGGTTCCATCTTAGATACGGCATCCATTTTGTCTCTTGCCCTCAAGTAGCCAGCGAACGGACGCTGTCCGCTTCGCGACCCTGGGACTCCCAAGATATGGCGGAAGACGCATGTTCTTTGTAAGTGTCTTTATGACGAGGGGGATGCTACTGTAAGGCAGATGGCGCCGCTCGAGGCTCATCTTGCCGCACGGGCTTATTGTCTCAGTCGTGCATCTCATTAGGCACGTCCCTTTGATGCCTGTATCTCGTGCTTCTCGACACTCCCCTTTTACACCCTTTCCGATCTCCCTACTGTCTCCGTCTTCCTCTGCACCTGTCTTCGTTCCTATTTCGATCTACTTTACTGCTGATTGGAATTTGCTAATGGTGGGAAGATGGGTTTTTACAGTTGGGAACCGCCAAATGTTTCCGCACTTATGTTCCGGATCTTGTGTGTTTCAAAGTGATCTAAGCGACCCCTCTGAGAGCGACTTGTGGGAACCAGGTTGTAAACTATTGTGTATCATGTTATCCTATGGGTAAAAACTGTATAAAAGGAGCGATCCACAAATACAATTTGAAGCAGTCTCCCCGAACTACACTCGATGTACTTCCTGTGACTTCTGTGTTCCCTGCAGTAAATAAACCTTGACTCTTTGACGCCGAAGGAAGTGTCCCGTGTCTCTGTGACTTGTACGCCGGAGCAGGTTACCCACGAAGGTTTCAGGTGTTGTGCCCTGGCACCGCTGGGTCCAAAGAACCCAGTCCTTCAGGTGGAGCCTCTTTCACACCTGCCGGTAGCACAAGGTGAGCAGAGAAGCTTCTTTCCGCAGCAGCGAGAAGTCACCTCTGGGCGGTGGGATTGTATAGTATGCAGCAGCCTGAGTGCAGAGGAGCAGGCAAACACCTCTAGGCAGTGGGAGTGGATGGGGTACAGCAGTCTGGGTGCTCAGGAACCGGCACTCACCTCCGGGCAGTGGAAGTGGATGGGGTACAGTAGTCTGGGGGTGTAGGAATGGGAAGTCACCACTGGGCAGTGGGAGTGGATGGGGTACAGCACCCTGGGAGCAAAAGAGTGCACAGACACCTCCTTGCAGTGGGATTTGATGATGCGCAGCAGCCTGGGTGCGCAGGAGCAAAACAGAGAATTATGCATGTGCAGTTGTATGTACTCTGCAATTTCTAATTGTATACTATCTTTCAGATCACTAAACTTGAGGGTGCACTATGACCCAGCATGTGGTTGGATACACACCGGTGGCAGAAAGGTGAGCTGCGAAGATTTTCTCCAGTGTCAACACTCCTTCTCCATCTCTTACTTTCTCTCACACTTTCTCTCCCTCTAACTCTTCCTTTCTCTCATTCTTAACTTATAGGGCCATATTATCAAGAATGGCAACAACACTGGCTCTAAGTTAAGAAACTAACTCTCCTTTGTGTTCAAAAGGAATCCATAAGGTGTACAATCTCCTGCAATCAACACTCCACTTCAATTGTGTAAATGTATGTAAATGTATAGGCATTTATATAGCGCACTACTTACCCGTAGGGTCCCAAGGCGCTTCGACCGCTGCGAAACCCTTCCTGGCTTCCCTGAGAGATGGTCCCTTAATGGGTATCTCCAGGGTGAGACCAGGCATCCCTGGCGGTCTGGTGGGGCCGTTAGTGAAGATGAGGCAAGCTAATGCCCAGAGTTGCCGAGTGTGATCGCTGATCAGAGTGGGCACCGAGGCGAGAGAATTATCGAGTCCGCTGACCCTGGTCCAGAAACCTGCCGCGCCGGGAATCGAACCCTGGTCCCAGGCCGTCCTCTGCTCTCGGGTCTGCCGCCTCTAACCAGTGAGCCACCGGTTTCTGGCATTTCAGCCGTCTTCGGCCCGGCTTGCTTGAATCCTGATGGTGCAATGAGCTAGGGACTCACATCTGAGTATACCCTTCCACGCTTATGGTGGACAAAAATGATTCAGAAAAGGGGGTGGTGATGAACAGAGTGTCTGAATTAAGCAGACCACTCTTACCCAGTCCAAAGATCAGGGCTTGATCCATCACCGTTTTTTAGCTCACTGCACCATCCCAGCTCAGAACTTGGCTATATGCAAATTAGTCTGACCCTGGCCCAGTGCATCATGGGAACAGGGCAGACCAAACTACCAAGCCAATTCTTATACTGGGAAGGAAACAAGCTACCGGGGACCGGTTTCTGGCATTTCAGCCGTCTTCGGCCCGGCTTGCTTGAATCCTGATGGTGCAATGAGCTAGGGACTCACATCTGAGTATACCCTTCCACGTTTATGGTGGACAAAAATGATTCAGAAAAGGGGGTGGTGATGAACAGAGTGTCTGAATTAAGCAGACCACTCTTACCCAGTCCAAATCTCTGGCTTCATGAATTTAATGTTAAGGACTTCTTAAACCACACTCTTTCTCGCAGACCCCAGCATCCAAGACAAACGGGTGATGGAGGGTAAACACTAAGGGCTGAGTGAACTAGGCCGACGCTCTGTCTCCTCCTCCCTCTCTTTTTTTCACTCTCCTTCCCCTTCTCCCTTCCACCCTCTACCCCTCCCTTCGATTTTCACTATGGTCCTTTCATTCAAACTAGCTTTCTTTACGTCTTCCACATAGCACACATACTTATGTTTCATTTTTGTCTTGCAGGTTTCCTTCGCTGCTTCCACTGAAGTCCAACCCACGTTTTTTTTTATTATACTGTTCTATTAAAGTTACATTTCTATTTATTTCAGTTTTAATAAAGGTTACTTTTAAATAAATAACTGAGTGTATAGGTCTTCTTTTTCTGACAACACTTGTCTATTATTTATTGTGATAATCATCTGTTTATAGGAGATTCTAAGCACAACATTATTTAATATTAGAGTGCCCCTAGAAAACATAATCTAACTAACTGTTAGACAAATGAAGCCAAAAGTTGTATGAGTGGGGCGTTGTCTGGCCACGAAGGGTGATGGCCGCCTGAACGTGTAGTTCTGCTGCGAGATGGACCCTTCACGGAGGCGGCGCACTTCACTCCTCAGACAGGACCACCTTTGACACGGACATGGCATTGTCTTACAGCGCTCCTACTTGTGGCTGAATTACCGACTCGTACAACCCTTTTTAGGGTTAATTCTGACAGGAAAACTTCCCGTTCTGGCAAGTATCACCTGGGCCTGGTGCTGTGACAGAAGCCTCATACCTTGCGTTACCGGAGCGCCCCCTTGCTGCATTCCTGAGAGGGCTGTGTCATTGTGTTTGACAGAAACTGGCCTCTTTCACTTGCTGCCTTCATGGTTTTAAGTCGTAAGATGTTTCTTTAACTCAGTCATCTATAAATGCTTTTGTAACCTAATGACCCCTTTCAAAGGCACTTCTCTTTGAAAGAAATGCTGTTCCATTAAGCTCTTTTCAACTGTCGGAGTTCAGTTTTCACTGAAGTATTTCACAAGCTGCCTTTCTGCGCTTCAGATACCATATGTTCTGTCACAGATTCTCAACAAGATTTTTTCAAAAATTACTTTCCAGCTTTTCTTTGACAATAACTAAAAGGAGAATATTAACATATGGCTTTTTTAACTCAGCAATTATTCTCTGTATTTATTTATGTGATGCATTTTCAGAATGTCTTCAGATGAACTGCTGTTATTTCTTAAAGGCATTCTTTCATGAGGGCACAATATTATTACCATAACATTTGTGTGATTTTATGGAGGAAAATACTTTTCTGCCTTTGGAATTTTTATGTATGGAAATTTTGTGACGCAACACGTCTTTCCCGCTCAATGCTTTGACCATCTTGTCAGCTTTATACTGCGTTTCATAAAACTCAACAGCCTTTTGGATTAAGTGTGGTATTCTTTTTTTTACTCATATTTACAAGTGTGCTTGGTTTGTGCAACACATTGAAAGGAAGGTTTTTTCAGATGTCTAATCATAACTAGCATTTGCAATGCAATAGGTCCCGCACTAGGAACGTTTGAGCTATTGGTATTGTAAATGACAAATATTTTATTTATGTGTTGGTTTTGAAAATAGCTAAATTAATAGCTTTGTCATTTACAATGCCAATAACTTTCGCAAACGTGACACCTATGGCATTTGTAATGCAATATGTGTTGTATTTACATGACTTAGATGTATTAATATTACAAATAACAATGGCTTTTATTTTTTTAATATTTAATACTTAAATAAAAGTTATTGTAATTTATAATGGCAATAGCTTAAACTTTTGTAAATACATTTTGGGAAGATTATGTTCAGTGTATTTTATTGTGATGTAAATCCAGGAACAGCAGTGAAATATTGTGACATTTTTAATAAAGCTTGAAACATTGGGAGAACATATTAGAATCAGTTGTTGTTGAATGGTTGCACAGAGGGATGCTGTGGCGTTCAGTGGTGCTGAGAGATGCTGTGGCGTTCAGTGGTGCTGATTGATGCTGTGCCTTTCAGTGGTGCTGAGTCTTGCTGTGGCATTCAGTGGTGCTGTGGCGTTGAGTGGTGCTGAGTGATGATGTGGCGTTGAGTGCTGCTGTGACATTGAGTGATGCTGTGGCGTTGAGTAATGCTGTGTCGTTGAGTGATGCTGTGACGTTGAGGGGTGCTGTGGCATTCAGTGGTGCTGAGTGATACCGTGGTGCTGAGTGATGCCGTGGTGTTGAGTGATGCTGTGGCGTTGAGTGGTGCTGTGGCGTTGAGTGGTGCTCTGGCGTTGAGTGGTGCTGTGGTGTTGAGTGGTGCTGTGGCATTGAGTGGTGCTGTGGTGTTGAGTGGTGCTGTGGTGTTGAGTGGCATTGAGTGATGCTGTGGCATTGAGTGGTGCTGTGGTTTTGAGGGGTGCTGTGGCATACAGTGGTGCTGTGGTATTGAGTAGACCTCTGGCGTTGAGTGGTTCTGTGGCGTTTAGTGGTGCTATGGCGTTGAGTGGTGCTGAGTGATGCTGTGGCATTGAGTGATGCTGTGGCACTGAGTGATGCTATGGCGTTGAGTAATGCTGTGGTGTTGAGTAATCCTGTTGCGTTGAGTGATGCTGTGGCGTTGAGGGATGCTGTGCTCTGAGTGGTGCTGTGGCGTTGAGTGGTGCTGTGGCATAAAGTGGTGCTATGGCATAGAGTGGTGCTGTGGCATTGAGGGGTGCTGTGGCATTCAGTGGTGCTGAGTGATTCTGTGGCGCTGAGTGATGCTGTGGCATTGAGTGATGTTGTGTTGTTGAGTGATGCTGTGGTGTTGAGTGGCCATCCACTGGAGGGTTCTATTAAATAAGAGTGACATAAGCAGAAGCAAAAGGAAGAGAAAACGTAAATATGGATGAGAAATAAAGATTAATAGTGAGGGGAGGAAAAGGAAGAGAAGAGGCTGGATCAAATGGAGAAAAGAAGGAGAAATCAGGCAAGGAAAGCCAAGAAACACGAGGGAGGAATGCAGGGGTAATTAAAGCTGGCCGAGCATGAGCTGGGGAAGCTTTAGATACCTGGCTCGGGGAGCGAGGCTGATAGGTTTGTGCACGCGTGTCTCACACAAGTGCACCACATGAACTGGACGTAATCCACCTGTTCAAGTGTTTGTTTCCCCTACCATATGTTCGAGCTATATAATAGCTCGACCTAAAAAATAAAAAACTGTGGCGTCTCCCGCCACACCACATTCCTCCTTCTAAACATACCCTCTCCCAATAGGGCGGGGTCCTCTCCCTCATCTATTGGCCATCCCTCCCTCTGCCAGTCAAAGAAGGCGGGCTTTGGAGCCTCTCGTAGCCAACTGGGAGTGGTCCACTAGCTTGTCACGTTGGCTAGTCCCACACCTACACTGTCGAGTCCCCTTCCCTTCCAGCTAGGTTAGGTTGCTTGTCTCATCAGCACGAGATCAGTGGATGTTGGGTACGCGGGATTTTGGTTTGAGTGAGCGCTCGCGTCCCGGTTACCCCAGAATATGAGCAGTAAGAAAACGTTTAGTTGAGGAGGCGTTGGGAGAAAAGGAGGGAAGGGCTTGCGCTCTATGTTAAATGTGAGAGCTCGAGCATGGTGAGGCGGGCTGAGGGGTGGAGATCGCGGCTTCAGACAGGGCGGCGGGAGGAAACAGAGGGGAGGCCGTGCCTGCCCCCGGTGTTACCTCCAGCCCTGCCCACAGGGACTCGGAGGGGGGTTGGGGGAAAGCACCTTCTCACAGCCCCTCCCTCCGCCCCGCCGCTGATCGCCCCTCATCCGCCCCCCGGAGGCGGTGTCTCCCACCCATTCTGGGGGAGCGGGTGGGTCAGGGGAGGAGAGAGCAGAGCTGCAGCCCCTCAACAACCTCCCACCGTCCAAACAGTATCAGTCGCTGACTTACTGAAATGGAGATCAGTGAATTTCAAGTGACTTGGTTCTTGTAATAGTTTGTTACATATTTAAATTAAACATGAATATTTGCTCAAGCGGAGGTGTGTATCTGCTTTACTGCAGTATTTCTTACACTGGTTAGTTTGTGTTATCCTACGATACGCTTTTCTAATTATATTGTAGAATTTGGGGGTTGGGGGATTATTAAACCCGTAGTCGGGAAGCCTTAGGAGGTTTTGTGAATCTTATTGGCAGATGCTTTATTGTTCTTGTTAACTATGGATTTGGACCACAAATAAGCCTAAGACCTATTATAGAATTTCTCTTTCCTACGCAGTATTACATCAAATGGTTAGTGCTGTTTTCAAGAGTCTCAAAATATTAAAGCATATAGCAGTTACTATTATTATCACATAAACCAGAGGTTCTCGCAGGAGCACGCACAGACAGACAACGGACGGAGGTTTAATTTGTAGAACAACCGCCAACAAACACTCGGTAGTCCTACTAAAATGTGAACATAAAAGCTTTCTGTAATTAAATTTTTAAGCAATATACATTAAATATGATTGTTAAGGTTGCTAACGAAACTACTTGTAGCCTTTAAATGACGTCTGTGTAGGTATTATACAGAGGGAAACACGTTTGTTTCTTCTGAATTGCCATAACCAGTACATGAAGAATGATATAGATATGTCAGAACTAAGTTGTGAGTAATAGAATCATTTCCTCTTCATTTTGGTATCATAGTTTGATTTTTTTCTCCTTTTTATTTACCCTTAATACCTCCGCCATTAGTCTTTTCTGTGTGTTCGCATCTAGCATATTGATCCCCTCCTTTATTAAGGCGGTCCAACTCATCACTCTCAGTGTCTGGTTATAATATGGTGAGGTCATTAAATACATTCTTCCGGTGTCTAGGCATTATCCTCAATGGGCATGTTTCAGGTCTAATGCCTGGCTTTCTTGTTAACAAGAAGGGCACGGTAGGCATTAACGGGCAGCTGCAGGCGCGGAGCACCGGGAGATTCCATGCCTAAATAGAGGGGGGAGGGGAGCGGGCGAGGGTGATCTATACCGCTGAAGAGTGGTGCTTAGAGGGAAGAACAGCTAATTGTTACAACGTCTGTGGGCTGGATGTGAAGGGGACATGACTGCTGAATACAACAGGAGCGGTCGCATTACAAAAACGAAAGTGAAGCTTGCGATGACGGAAGGGAGATGTGCACATGCGCGTGTTCACGTGCGCGTACACAGACCCCAATCGGCGCGTGCCCAGGTCTGTGCCACTTGGCAGGCAAGACGGTAACAATAGTTCTCACTGGCGACTGCGTCGCCATGTGCGAGTCCTAAAAACGGCAAAAAAAACTCTAAACTGTCTTCTTTTCTTGACACGCTTAAACAGTCACATAATATGCCTGTTAAAGGTTCACCTCTATCACCACCTAGTCAATCTTTAGTCCCCTCTACAGCAGAGACAGGGGCAACTCTAAATCGCATACTAGAAGAAATTTCATCTATCAGCTGCCATTTGACGGAGATGGACAGTAACATTTCTTCCCTTACATCAGAAACCAAATCCATTAGAGCGGACATTGCACATTTCCATCACAAATAAGAAGGGAAAGTATGTCGCTTAACAGTAGTAGAAAATGAATTTGACTTAGTACAAATCAATGATCAAGACCTTCTATTTATTTGCAGTAAGCTTGGTGACTTGGAAGACTGCAATAGAAGAGACAACATTTGCTTTTTTGGATTTCCAGAAAAAATTGAAGGCCAGAATGCCCAGCTATTCTAATGTGACCTTCTTCCCAAGCTATTTGGCATTACTTTTGACCAACCATTAGAAATTCAACGCGCTCATCATATTGGACCTCCACGTAAATCTCCGAATTCTCGACCAAGACCCTTTTTTGCTTGTTTTCTGCGACATGAGCAAGTCAGACAGATACTAATGTTAGAACGCACGCAAAAATCTTACATCTATGATGGTCATCAGATACAAATGGCAGCAGACTTCTCGAGAGAAACCAATGAAAGACGGAAAATATTTTTGTCAATGAGGCCACAATTGCAGAAGTTGGACATTAAGTATGGCCTGTTCGATTCAGGGCATTTTCGCATTACTAAAAATGGTGAGTCCAAAGACTTTTACAACCCTGAAGACCTAAAACATTTTCTTGACAGCCTATCGATCCAGGATATGGATGTACAGCATGTTCCTCCTGACCAACATTGTGATCATTCTACACAACCTCAACAGCTAACAGACACCGCAATTTTGGTGAAGTTCGTCATCGAGGTAGAGATTTGGACCGCCCTCTCCGTGCACACGGTGATCAAACTTCTATTTTACAGCCTGAGATCACTTTGGCACAAGAACACCGTAGAGATAAGTCTTGATCTCCTTTGAAATCCGCATCAGATGGAAAATAGACATAGTTGTCACAAGTTATCCTTATAGTTGCATTCTCTGTTAATATTCTTTCTTATCACATCCCTTAGCTTATAGAGCTGAGTTAGTACTCAACTCTTATGTTACACCTGTAATTTGCTTTTTAGCTAGGGGAAGACAAACATGAGTATTAATTATTTATTACAGATGCTTATAATCATATACTTTTTAGTATTTAACTCTATAACTACATTTAATATGTATCCTCTTTGAGTTCTTTTAACAAGAGAATTACATCCCCAATTATATGCTGTGTCGATCGTCTGTTACATTATGTGATGAATGCTTTGAATAAGTTGATATTTTCATCTTTTATGAATAGGTTCTCTATCCATTTTTACGTTTCTGATATTTCTTCTCCAATAATACTAATGCTACTATTTATAGGTATTTATCTTTAAAACAATTTACTTATTATAAACATGCTACATGAATTGTATTTATGATTAATAATTTTAACTGTTTGCCATACCTTATAGAATAGCCTCTTTACTTATGCTTTTTTTTATTGAATTTTCCCTCTTAATACATGCTCACATATGCATTTAGGCCTCAAATTGAGTTTTCTTCTCTCTTTTTTTTCCAACTTATAGTCCTGGCTTATACTTACGTTAATATTCCACTCTCCTGAGGGGGTTTGTACTCGTGGCTGTGCTCCAGTGAACCCAGACCCGCAGTTAAAAGTTACAGACAGCAGACCTATATACATTTTGATCTTCCTATTTCCTATTTGTGCGGAGTAACAATCCTTATCTGGAGATCACTTCCAAATAAGATTTAAAAAACCTAGTCAGATCCTGATGGTCGATATGTATTTGTTAAATTACGTATTGGGAATTCTTCAATTTGTCTTGGATCAATATATGCTCCGATTGATGCTAAAAAAACTTTTTTTCTTTCAACTGAATCTTCTTCTCCCAGAGATTAATGCTTCACAATACCTCATTGGTGGAGACTGGAATTTGGTACAAGATCCTATCCTAGACAAAACTGGTCAGTTTGATAGAGCTAATGCAGCAGATAGGGCCATTTTAAAAGATCTACTTAATGACAATGGTTTGGTTGATCATTGGCGGCTCAGTCTTCCACAAGACAAGGAATATACATTCTTTTCCTCTTTGCATTGTACATTCTCCGGTTTAGACTATTTTCTTCTATCACACAAAGTGGTATCACTGGTACCAGATTCTAAAATCCTAGCAGCAGCATTATCCAATCATTCTTCTGTTCTTTTATCTCTTGATCTAGCTTTATCCAAACCAGGGTGTAAACCATGGAGTATGAGCATACAGAAATACAGGACACCTGTGGATAAATTTCAGTTACAATCCCATCTCCAAGATTATCTCTCTATTAATCAGGATTCTGTTACTTCTAAGAGAACAGTATGGGCAGCAGCTAAAGCCACCATTAGAGGACAGTTAATGCGTGACGCAGCTCTCGTTAATACGAATAATATTGCAAAACAAGCAGAATTAGAACGGGATATTCAACATTATTCTCAATTATATAGGTCAGTTCCTACTTTACAAAATCGCAAATTATTAGAGCAAGCACGCATGTCCCTTAATGGTCTCTTTACATCTAAGGCTGAATACGCTTTGCAAAGAATGAAAGGAAGACATTATGAACAAGGAGAGAAGGCTGGGCGATTGTTAGCTACACAATTACGTCAGAGAGAAGCTGCTATGGCTATTCCAGCTATCCGATCAACTCAAGGTGACATACTCACCAGGCCTCAGGAAATAGTTAATGAACTTGCCTCCTTTTACCAATCTCTATATACTCCAAATAATCAAATTTACTTAGATAAGATGTCATCTTTTCTTGCAGGAGTGAATCTCCTGTGGCTCTCTGATGATGGCAGAGCTTTGCTTGAAGGTAATATCACAAGAGATGAAATTTCTACAGCTATTGCTGCTCTGCCCCACCATAAAGCCCCTGGAGAGGATGATTTTCCTGCTGAATTTTATAGATGGACAGGACAGAATGTAGCACCCATCTCCGAAAAGTTCTGCCCTCCTTGATACATAATTCTCAAGTGGGTTTTGTTCCGGGTCGTTCCTCTCGAATCATCTCCATACACTGGTCCATACACTATGGTCTGCTAAACATCTTTCAGAAGACGCTTTGGCCCTTTCGCTTGATGCAGAAAAAGCGTTTGACTGCATTGAGTGGGAATAGCTCTTTACAATAATGCACAGATTTGGTTTAGGTGACCAATTTAATAATAAAGTGCGTTTATTGTATGATAACCCCTCAGCTCAAGTAAATTGTGGAGGTTTTATATCTACCTCAATTCAGAGAGGTACATGCCAAGGTTGCCTTTTATCTCCTCTTCTCTTTCTCTCAGCAATGGAACCTCTTGCAGCTGCAATTTGACAATCTGAGGATATTATACGTGTCCCCCTCCCAATAGGGCATTCTAAAATGTACTTATATGCAGATGATATTCTTCTCACTCTTACTAATCTTCCCCGATCTCTCCCAGCCCTCCTTCAAATTATTAATGATTTTTCCTCCTTTTCCGGTTATAAAAAAAACTGTGACAAAAGCGAAGCGTTACCTATTTTGGTTGGCACTACAAAATCAGCAATTTATGGATTCCCTTTTCACTGGCAATCTTCACATCTTAAATACCTAGGAATTGTAGTCAATAGAGGTTTGGAAAATATGGTTGCGGATAACTTAGCTCCTTTTTTTTACTTTTTTAGTGCTATGAGGTTGATTTTTACAATGAAGAACCTGATACATGTTTTTTTACTGCAACTTTTATTCCTAAATCTATCGACGCAAGGAAAAGTATGATGTTTTAAATGTCCTAATATTTGGCCGGATCCTAACCATTATAGAACAGTAATGTTTTCTTTTTTAACCCCTTGTATGCTCATGACGAGCTCAGCTCGTCATGGCATACACCATTCGGGTGCTCATGACGAGCTCAGCTCGGCATGGCCTGTGGAACGCTCAGGTGCTGGGAGAATACCCCTGCTGTGCTGAGCGTTCCACGGGAGCCAACGCACTTGTGACGAGCTCAGCTCGTCATGAGCACCCGAGAGGTTATGCTATGACGGGCTGAGTTCGTCAGGAGCATGCGGGCGCTGTGCGCGACCCCCTACCCCCCAGCATAGCAGGGGAATAACCCAAGCAGTGAAGGAGTCACACAAATGTATGCTGATGTATTTTTCGACGTGCTTTTATGGTTGTTTTTCACGAACCGAATAAAGCTTATTGAATTGAATTGATAAGTGGAAAGCTTGAGGACTATCTCTTCGGGGTGGAGTTCAAGCTATCAAAATGGTTACTTTACCAAGATTCATTTATGTTTTAGGTATGCTTCCCCTCCAAATGCCTTTAGCTACCCTTAGATCAACAGATTCCAAGATTAAGCTCTTTATTTGGGGCTCAGCTAAACCGCTTCTTGCTGCGGCTAAACTAAAGACCTGCCAGTTATATGGAGGTATGGGTCTTCCATCCATCGAACACTATGCACTTACCTTACACATTTCCCAACTCTCTTATTTTCTGCCAGGATCTAAAGACATTCCGCAATGGGTCTCTGCCGAACTTCATCTTCTATCTCAGGACTCAGGTCTATTTCTTCTATATGGTAGTGGTACTAGCTCTTCTGACCTTAAAAATCCGATCTTATCAGCAATGCACAGATCTTGGCAGAGGGGTCATCGCATACTAAGTTCAAATGCGCAAATTCATATTAAAGCTCCCCTATGGAATAACACAGCCTTCTGTATCAACGGTCGCACTTTATCCTGGCCTTTATGGCAAGAAGCCAGCATTTATTCACCAGATCAACTTCTTCATGATGGAGATTTTAAAACTTTCTCCCAACTTTGCGAGGAATTTAATCTTCAAATACAACACTCCTCTAAATACACTCAACTTCAACAATGTCTGAGGAAACACTTGGGATCCCCCCTTGTTTGCTTCAGGTTTCTCCAATATTATCTTATCTACATATGTGGGGGAAGTTTAAGGGTGTGACCTCTGGTCTTTATAAAACCTTTCTGCTCCCTCTTTTTTCACAGTCTCTTTCCCATACTCTTCAGAATAAATGGCAATCCCGTTTATCTATTTCATATACGACTTCTGAATGGGACCAAATACTGTAAGGGCTACACAAAGGAGTTCGTCAAGCGCGGCTTAAATTCTGCATCTTTAAAATTCTTCATGATTGGCACTGGTCACCGCTTAAATTACATAAGGCTGGTCTACTATTGCACACTGCTTGCTGGAGATGTTCTAATCCTGGTTGTGACATAGCCCATATCATTTGTGAATGTCCACAAACCAGGTCCTTTTGGACCTTCGTTGGCAAAACCCTGAACTCTACAATGTCATTATCTTTACCACATACATCTGCCACCATTATTGTACATGATGTTCGTGGTTTTCCAAAACTTTCTAAGCCACAAATTCGTCTTCCTCACACTGCTTTAGCTACAGCCAAGATTTGCATTTTACGCCACTGGAAGTCTCCATCTGCACCCTCTCAGGAAGAATGGTTGGTGGCAATGATGCAGACGACCCTACATGAGCGCACAATCTACATTCTCCAGGACCAAGTTAACCTTTTTCTTCAGACTTGGTCTCCCTTTTTGGAAACTAAAATTAATGATGATCTCGACTCAACTCTGTCTTCTAATGTAAATAATTCTATTACTTAATTCATTATTTGATATTCTTCTTTTTCACTATTTCATTTTCTTACCCTTTGTCTCCCCCCCTCTTACTCTGGCTCTATCTTGCCTCATTTTCCTTATCTTCTTTATTTCCCTTTCATTTTTCATATCAGCTTTTTACCTTCTTTTAATCTTGTGTAACCTAATTTTATCAATCTTAATATCTCTATTAAGCTATTACTATTTTTACTTGAATGTAAGATGTATTGATACATTTTATATATTGCTATTTATTATAATAGGTTATAGGTTATAGAGTATATACTGTTAATCTTTTTTCCTTGTTTCTACTAATATGTATACATTCACTAATGTACCTATTTATTTATGTATATTTCAATATTTATACATAATGATTTCTTATTTATCTTATTTATTATGCTGATCCACTTCTATTTATCATCACAATTCTTATTCTCTATTTGTCACTGATGTACTGTTTTAATAAATTGATATTTATTATGTATTTTATTGTATAATTCAATAAAAAATGTCAACACAAAAAAAGTTCTATGAGTGTATCACTTTATAACAGCATAAGTACTGCCCGTGTGATTACCGAACAAATAAGGCACTGCCTAGGACCACCGAGGCTTCTTGGACTGCAGAGGCCCACCCTGCATATTTAAATAAAGACACAGAGTTTGGTGATCCCGGACTTAAGTTGGCCTCCAACCCCTGAACTATTAGTAAACAATACCCGGAATGTGGCCCTCTCCTAGACTATAAAATGTCTCTGTGCCCTTCCGGGCCCAATTCACATGTGACATTAAGATCCCCAATCCTACAGAGACCCCACAATACAATAATTGGATTGGCCAAGGAATATTACCCACCAGAGGCCTCATTTAAAAGAATGGGTGAGACCTCGCTTTTTTTTTCTCTCCATTTTTACCATCCGCATCTCCTCTATTACAGCGATATGAGTTTTCTACCTCTCGCTTCAAGTAGTCGAACAAGTATTTGCTATCACAGGCAACCTTTACTTTGGTGCCTGCGCATATTTTCTGTCCCAGTCCGATGAGTTGTATGACGGGAGGTGTAATACCCTGGCTGACTCTTTACCAGCTCTACATGCTTTTTTAGTCGACTAAGCGCTGCAGCAGCGCAATAAGCTGGGGGAGTGAAATGTGGGGACACTGCTCTGCATTGGTCCCACTCGGGAGGCAACACTTGACGATTCAATGCAGTCAAGGAGGAACTGGGTGTGTTTAAAATCCATTGCTAAGCGCCGGCAAGCACCGGCACAAATTAAGCACTGCAGTTCAATGAGCTGACGACCCTGGCATGACATGCAGCTCCCCGTGTGGAAAACCAATCAGGTTTGCATTTTGAAAGAGAGAGCAGGTTGGGGGACCTTTGAGCCCCTTCCACCAATCTATTTTGTAGCCCTGGGGGGTGGCGGTCCCCGGGGTTAGGGGGCTGTGAGCCCCCCACACATATTTCATAAAAGCCCCGGGGTGTGGAGGTCCCCGGGGCTGCGAGGCCACTCTGGGTTCCTATTACAATAAATATTTTTGCCCCCCGGGTTTTGGCCACCCTGTGGGCTAAATATTAAAGAAGCGCGGGAGCCCGTGCTTCATTTTTTTTTTTCACAGCAGATTTTGCCGTTTAAAAAAAAAACAAAAACATTTTTGCCCTGCGGATCCTTGTGGGACCCCGTGAGCAGGTCTAGGGGGTCAGGGAGCTTCTCCCTGCCCCCCTTTTTATGTTTTGCGAACTTGTTGCACTGATTTCTTGTGCCTCAGTTCTACCGAAGCACAAAATGGCTGCCAACACTTTCTGGTTAGGAGTGTTGACAGCCAGTTGACAGCCAATTAGCATGCAGCTCGTGATTGGGAGGGTGTGCTCTGGGTGCGCACAGGGTGCTCAGATCCACCGCGCCATAGATATATAAGTGATTTTACTTTTGATTTTCTCAGCATCTACTGAACGGATTTACACCATTTAACAAAAAGGCACGAGTCTGAACCAAGAGCTACCTCTTTGCCAAATTTGGTGTAATTCCATTCAGCAATTCGAGCTTCAGCTGCGGCTAAAGGTTCCTATGGAAAATAGCAAGGGGAAAACACGTTTTGGGACCCCCTTTTTTCTCAGCCCCCGCTTGACGAATCACCCCGAGACTTTCAGGATAGGAGCGGACCGGAGCTGGCCATAAGTTTTGAAAATGTTACGATTATTCGTCGACCGCCAAATTTATTGCAAATAGAATGTTGCTGACTTCCTATGGGAAATACATCCTAACTATAACTACCTACTGGTGACCCCCAGTAGGTAATATATATGCATATATCTATGCATATGTATATGTGCATATATAGATATATGTATTTATAGACATATACATATATTCATATATGTCAATCCAACCCGTCACCAAAGTGCTTCGTGCACTGAAGGGTACGCAGACTGCAGAATCAGCACTCCGAGGCGAAATCGATGTTTTAAATGCTGGTATTTATTTTATAACATGTGGATAAAAAGCTGCCATGACGCGTTTCGGGCACGTCCGTGCCCTTGCTCACTGACAAATGACAACTAGCTTCAGCACATTTTTACATTAACCACATCTGCGCTATTACGCGCCAAAACGGCAAAGTTGATAGCAATAGTGAAAGGACTAACATGATAAAAACATTATTATCGAGGTCGAGAACATGGGCGCCATCTTATAACGTGGACAGATAGTGTAGCCCCAGTGTTGAATAAACCACAACCATCCTTGTATTCTCCATTCTTATCAGTACAGATACAAATATTGATCACAGTTAAAGACACTCTTAACAAGGTCTGTCACTATTGTTGCACAAATGCAATTAGACTGTACTGTTATTTAAAAAAATGCGATGGTCAACTTGATGTCCCTCCCTTAGTCCAACAGGATATACACTAATGTGGTACCATGCAACATACCTATGTCATATTTATACAAAGTTAATGGACCAGAGTGAAAAGCCTCCTATTTTCTGTCTATGGTTAAATAAGTATTTGTCGTGCCAATGAACATGTATATTCTAAACAACATTCATAATTCATATTTATACAATGTGCAAATACGCAGTTGTAATTGTTCGTGCAAAATACGCATTGGCTATAATATGTGCAAATGAGCAAAAAGTTGTTATATGTGCAAATTTTGTGCATAATCAATGTATAATACCATTTCTCAGATTATTTTCTCATTAAAAACCACATTCTGCCAATCGTGAGCATAGATAAACAACTATATATTCATATATATGCACATATCACAAATATATACTAAATAATGCAAAGCTGCAATACAATACCATTAGCAAAGCAAATGGATTTAACTTAATCAAAGGCAAGACCTATTGCATTTTCAATGCTTGTTCCAGTTGCTAGTGTTTATTTGACTAAGCGCAGCATGCTCTACGCTGGCATTGTTGATTTTATCAGTGTACTGGCATTGTGTTTGCCTCAGGTGTAACATACCTGGTGGGGTATGCCCCCACACCATCCTTCTGGGGGCTGGGATGAATCAGAGCGCCGCAGTATGAAGGGGATAGAAATTGTAGGTAATGTGGTCAGCTGTTTAAATCTACTATTAACATAGGCGACTTATGAAATAAAAGTGAACCTGTTGAGCAGGCCTAAACAGAGTACACGATACCAAAGAAACAAACAGCCTTCTAAATTCAATGCAGAGCACTTACATGATGCCCCGAGGCACACTGACTGGAAATGACGGCCTTCACCCCTACGCGTACCAGCGGCACAGTTCAGCTCAATTGCTTAATAAATAAAGGATTGTAATGTGAAAGGAATTGGGTGGGAGATACCATTGTAGTAAACAGGTAGCCAGTGGAGAATATGATGACTACATTTAGCAAGAGTCTGAAATAACGTTGCAAAGTGGGTGTCTTGGGGAATGGAGGTCTGCCAAAATCTCATGCAAGCTCTTGTGGAGTTGGTACAGTCTATTAGATGAAGAGTCTTAGGTTTGGATTGGGTAGGGGCTGCAGGTCGGATTTAATGAGTTTCACTTTGCAGTGTGCAGGGAAAAGCTTCATCTTTTACATTTTCTCTCTACACCTCATAGTTGCCAAAGATCCACCTGACATCCTCGGAAGGCATGACAAAGCTCAAATTTGATACATGTAATATGCTTCTGATGGGTGAAAGGGCCATGACAAGGTGCTAGTTCAGTCGGGGGGTACCATCGGTCAAAAGATCCTACCCTGCCCCCTCCCATTGACTCTCTCCAAGGGTTCATAATTAACTTGCTGTGCAGCAGATGGTTATCAATTTCAACCCTCAAAGTTGGTACTCGCCTATTAGGGGGGGAGGGGGTGGGGGGTTAACAAGGGCTTATTCAACCCCAAAATTTAAATGCATAATCTTGCACATGGTGTACATTGGATTGTATCACACAGAACTGTGGTTACGAAGACCGCAATAGTTTTTAATGCTCTTTGGGTCCTATTTCTTGTTGGCACTGCGCTCCCATACAGTTGGAGGTCAGTTGGTCGAGATAAGGGTATTGGTTGGCCCCAGCAATAACTTGAAGGGACCACTGACCTGCTTGCAGGCCAGGTCGCCACCCCCCTACTGCCGCACAGCTCCACATGACTGTCCACTCGCTGCTGCCTCAGAGTGCGAGTTTGTGGCCGCTGTGCCCGCTGTCTCTGCTCGCCGCTGGTGTGTAAAGGTTCTTGCACTTATTTCCGCCTCTCTTTTATTTTGTGCATTCTGTGATTATTGTGCCACTGTTATGACCTATTTCCTGCCCAGCTCGCCCACCCCACCCCCTTTCTTTTTTCTGTACCCCTGGTTTTCCCGCTGCTGACCCCTGCAGCCACACCCCCTCGCTGCCCCGCTCCCGCCTCCCAGCTGCTCCTCCCTCCCATCACGCCTTAAAAGACGGTCTCTGTCTAACGGTGGGGGTGACCCCTGACCCGCTTGCAGGCAAGGTCACCCCCCACACAGCTCCACCTGACTGTCCATTCGCTGCTGCCTCAGAGCGCGAGTTTGTGGCCGCTGTGGTTTTCCCGCCGCTGACCCCTGTGGCCACGCCCCCTTGCTGCCACGCACCCACCGTCCAGCTGCTTCTCCCTCCCTCCCCGTCTTAAATGGGGGCCAATGCCCGGACGCACAGTGGACGCATGCAGAGGGCACACCGATTGTGCACCGAAGGCGCGCCAAAGGCAAGTCCGTCTGCGCCTGTCAGCACCTGGACCGTGCCTAGCGCCAGAACCCCTGGACCTCCAGACGCCAAGACGCCAGGCTCCGATACAATGCCAACAACCTTCATGCCCTCAACTACAGCTGAGACCACAGCTGCTTCCAGGCCGCCCTGAAACGCACCCACGGACCCTTCTTCTGCCAAACCTGCAACTTCACATGCGACAGAACCACCAAACCTCCCTGGATCGGACCCAACCACATCTGCTGCATACTCCTCAACACCCGCTCTGCACGCAAACACGCCGTCGAGCTCTGGGACCTGCTCAACACCTCCGCCCCAGACGTTGCCTTCATGACCGACACCTGGTGAAACGACTCTTTAGTACCGGACATCGCCATAGCCATCCCAGCTCTCCCACAGAGACCGCACCAACTGTATTGAAGGAGGGATAGCCATTGTTTACAAATCCACCTTCCAGGTCCACACTCTCGCAGACGACTGCCTCAACGCTGCCGAACACCTCCACTTCCGGATCTACACTGACCTCAACACCACCCTCAGAGGAACACTCATCTACAGACCCCCCGGACCCCGTACCCCCTTGAGCGACTCCATCGCCAACCTCGCCAGCACCCAAGCACTCGCCTCTACGGACTACATCCTCCTTGGGGACCTGAACTTCCACCTTGAAAACAACAATGACACCAACTCCGCCGCCTTGATCGCCAACCTCGCCAACCTCGGCCTCCGACAACACGTCACCGAACCCACCCACACCGCCGGCCACACGCTCGAACCCATCTTCTCCACAAGCACCCACATCGCCTTCAACCACACCACCGAACTCCACTGTACCAACCACCGCTGCATCCACTTCACCTTCAAGAAACCAAACACACACCACCACACCCAACAGCTCACCCGCCGCTGCTGGAGCAAAGTCACCGAAGACAAGCTGACCTCCACCCTCACCCAGAACCCACCCACTGACCCCACCGACACAGACGCCGCCGCCTAAAACCTCAGACAGTGGATCGATGACTACGCCAACACCCTTGCCCCACTCAAGAAACCCTCCACCAACCACTCCAGCAAGAAAGCCACCTGGTTCACCAAAGAGCTCCAGACCTCCAAACGTACATGCCGGAAGCTGGAGAAGATATGGCTCCACGACACACACCAGACAGCCGCGAAGCCCACAAGGATGCCCACAAGGACGCCATCCGCAGACATCACCACCTCATTAGAACAGCCAAGAGAGCTTCCTTCAAAACCTGCCTGGACAACAACGCACATGACAGCAAAGAACTCTTCAACATAGTGAAGGAGTTCTCCAACCCCAGTGCCAACACCAACAACATCTCGCCCTCACAAGATCTGTGTGACTCACTGGCCACCTTCTTCCATCGCAAGATCACCGACATACACAACAGCTTCAACACCTCATCCACCCCGACTGCAACAGACCGCAACATCCCAAACGCCACCTGCACCATATAGCTGACTTCCTAGTCCCACGTCAACGACGATGAGACACACAAGGTCATGAACTCCATCCACTCAGGATCTCCCTCAGACCCCTGCCCACACCACGTTTTCGACAAAGAAGATGCAACCATCGCAGCCCATCTACGGAAGGTCATCAACATCTCCTTCGACACAGCGACATTCCCGGAAAGCTGGAAGCACGCAGAAATCAACGCCCTTCTCAAGAATCCCAAGGCGGACCCCAAAGACCTCAAGAACTTCCGGCCTATCTCCCTGCTCCCCTTCCCGGCGAAGGTCATCGAGAAAATCACCAACACACAGCTGACCCGTCACCTCGAGGACAACAACATCCCAGTCCAGATCATCAGATTTCTGATGGTCGATTTCTGAGCTGAGAAACTGTAAGTAGGGATTGTATTTTAGGAAACGCTTCAGTTTCTTTGCCTTTTCATCCCAAGAGAAGGAGAACATGCGGTATACCATACCGGTTCACGACCTTACTTGTTCCCGTTTCTCTTTAACTCCACAGAATACGTTTTTGAGCTTTGTGGCCTCTCCCCTCAATCCCCGTGCAGCAAGCATTTCCCCATTGAGGAGTGAGCGTTTTTTAATATTTTGGCAATGTGTGTTTAGTGTGTCGTTTGTCTTGTGTTGTATGTAATTTTGGATCAAGTTGGTATATTATCACGTCGGTAATTCCTGGCACTCATAATATAGAGTCATGACTTAGGCATGCACGATCTGGCTTGTGAAAGACTGGCTATTAAAAAATAGAAACATATATGCGTGTTCCCCTTCACACCCATTTTGATAGGTGTGCCCTTCTAGGAACTAATAGTTTCCTCTCAGAAACAATGCTGATACACCGCACTATGGATAATTCGCATTAATTGAATGTGGAATGACTCACAGATAGAGCGGACTACGTCACTTCACTACGTTGCAGGCATGTAAACAGCCTTTATGACTTATGATCCTCTCTTTCTTCACAGGTTTTTTGCAATTTTTTTTGTAACCACTCTTGGGTTACAATTATCTTTACCCACTTAGCTATTTGCTATTTTGGGTCCTGAAAGGGTTGCAGGTATGGCAGGGTGTTAGTGTACCCTGACCACCCAACTCCTTTTAATCATTTTTGGTCCTGAAGAAAAACCGGTAACTCCCATTTGGTTTGAAACATGTAGACCTAACACATACCACAGATACATTTGGTCCTAATTACGCCTTTATTGTATCAACATACACTGTTTTTAATATTGTCCAGTAGTCTTAGAATAAATAATTTTTGGATAAGTCATACCAGGACAATTTTTTAACTCACTGACTTTCTTTCTTTTTCACATTCATCACTCACATACCCGCTCCACTGTATCTCAGGTGTCGCAGCACACCTTGACAGCACTCGGCTGTCAAGGTGGCCCCGATGATGAAGCATGTCACCGACCAGGTCGGTGAGTGAGGGGTTCCTTAAAAACAAAGAAGGACTTCTTCTTTTTTTACATTAGTGTCTCATTCCACCAATATTGGCTGTCTAGCCTTGTCTTTGGTGGTACTCCTTATTTTTGTTATATAGTTATATATAAAAGTAGCCTTTGTATTATCCAAAACACATTAGAATAGTAATCACACAATATACACTGTGCCAACTGGCACTAGGCAATATTTACAGGGGATTATATACACATGACAGGGCCAATTAGGCCACTGTCCGAACCATCACAAAGTAAAAATATTAAATGTAGAACACAACCAGTAACTACTGGCAAAACACTGTACTCAGCATTATATCCTGCAACATAAATCATATTATGCAATCAGTATTACATCAGTCATAAAATACAATATGCGCCAACCTCATAAGCCTAAACACATTAGGTAATGATATCCATACCAGCATGAACACATTATGCAATAACCTCACAAGCATTAACACAGTATACAATAACCTCATGATGCAGAAATCACATCAGGCAATAACCTCATAAACCCAAACCTCAGATTAGGGAATAACCTCCTACACATAAACATCAGAGGCATAAATCATGGTGCATAAATCACATTTACTAGGCACCACATAAATTACATTAGGGCCTGGTGCCCTATCAATCTAACACTGTTCCCGTGGCAAACTGGCCTTCTCAGAGGGCTCAATTGCCCTATATCCAAAATGTCAGGGCTGGCTGCCAATGCAGCAGAATCTCAAAGGATGTGCAATTGCGCTGTCATAAACATTGCAGCTGCCACTAATTGCTGTGCAGCTGTGAAGATCTCTGTGGGCACAAATTAAAAAGGGCCACTGGCACCTCTGTGCCCTCTGTGCCCTCTGGATCCCCACTGGGGCCTTACAACCAATGTGCTCCCAAACGTTGCATCTGCCTGCGCTATCGCAGGGCAGCTGTGTTCTAAAGTAAAAAAAACGGGCACCACTGTGCGTCTGGACCCCACTGGGGCCCTAAGAACAACTTATGGCCAATAGATGTGCCCATCATTGCACCCTCAATCAGGCGGGGCAGCTGTGAAAAATAAATCAAAGAGAAAACACAGGCACCACTGTGCCGCCTGGACCCCGACCGGGGCCCTGAAAATAATGTGCCCATCGTTGGAACGGCCCGCTCACCTGCGAGTCCGCTCGGGACAAAACGACACTGGCACTGTGCCTTGGAAGGCACCACAGGGTGCAACGCTGAGCCCCTCTCACCTGGGCTCTGCTTCTCCGGTCTCGAGCGGCATGCGTTGGGAGAGTTCTCACTCCTCGGGTCTCTCTCCTAATGGCGGCCGGTCACGCAGAAGACTGTGGGGCAGGGGATGCCGGTTAGGCTCTTCCTGGAGGTCTTCAGGTAACTGGTGGGGCTTCCCTTTCTGCTTGGGAGCCCCGCCCACAGTCAGGCATGAAGGTTTCGGGCTTACACGTCGCACCCGAGGTGCGGCGCTCCTCTTGTCCTGGTGGTGCAATGTGAGGTGGGCACCCGCTAGAAACCAATACAAAGCGGCAATGAATGGTAGGCTCCCACGTAGTACAAAGGCAATTGTGGGGTGGGCACCCACTCCTCCAAGGTGCAGAAACGCGGGGTGGGCTCCCGTTTAAATGAAAGATAATGGTGGGGTGAGCACCCGCCACAACAAGCACATAAGCGGGGTGGGAACCCGCTCTAAAATGCCAGTTTAAAGCGGGGTGGGCACCAGTTCCAAGTATGCCTAAAGCGGGGTAGGCTCCCGCTTGCTCCCAGCAATTCAAGAGAATCCCTACGCTGGGGATTCCCTCAGAAGCGATGTGCAGCTCAGAGCTGCAAAGCTCCAGCGCTTCACTCTCCTGGGAAAATTTAAATATAGCGCTCACAGGGTGCAAGGGTCCCTCAGGGTCCATGGGGCATAGCTGGGCCCCGGGAGGCCAGCACGCAGGGCCCTCCAGCAGGAAGGCAAGCCCCTTTGGCAGCTCCTCCTGGGCCCCCAGCAGCAGCAAGCCCCCAACAAGTCCAGAAACAGAACAACTGTCATGGGGTGACAGCCCCTATACTTATATACATATTCTCCTTTGTCTGCAGTACAGGGCTTGGGGGAACCAGAAAAAACTGGTTCCGGGGGGAATTGGAGCACTCTGTTTACCAGGCTCCTCTTCCTTTTTGTCAGGTGGGGGCTCAGTGACCAGACACACCACAGGGGGCGGAGCCAGCATTGTACATGGCAGGCACAATCCTATTCAGGGTCAGGGGACTACTACTACAAATGTAGCTGTCCCATTCAGCCTAGTGCTGACTCACCCTGCCCCTTCTGGTGCCACACACCTCCCCGCCCCTGTCACTCAAAAGCCAGACATGCAATTCACACCCGGAAGGCAGACACATAGCAGCCAGAAATGCCAACTGCTAAAAGTGGTATTTCTAAATAGTTATAATAAATCTGCCCACAGCATTGCGCAGCATTTATTATTACAATTCCAAATATACTTAACTTGACCACGCTGCTCCTCTCATATCAGGAGTTACCACTGAAACACTCCTCAGGTAATCCCCAATGCATTCCTATGGGAGGGCAGCCCCACAGTAGTGAGAAACCAAAATGGCTGTTTGTCAATACTAGGACATGTCACACACTTACGGTACATGTCCTATCTTTTACCTACAATGCACTCTGCCTATAAGGCTAGCTAGGGCCTACCTTAGAGGGAACTGACATGCAAAAAAGGGGGGTTACAGACATGGCACACACTTTGGGTACCACATCACAGTGGCAGTGACACTGCACGCACAGGCCCTGCAATGGCAGAGAGCTGAGATAGGTTTGAAAGGCTACTGTGGTGGGTGGCTCAATCATCGCAGCAAGCCCACCAGTTGCATTTAATTTACCAGCCCTAGGTATATGAGATACCACTTTACAAGGGACTGACAGGTACATTAAATAGTCCAAACAGGTGTAGACCAATCTTTCCGTATGTAACACAGACAGCACACCCCTTTTACACTGGAAAGTAGTGCTAAAGTGCCCAGAGGTCTAAAACCACCAATACCAATGTCAGGGAAAAGGCTAGGAGAAAGGCAAAAGGTTTAGGGATGACCCTGCAAAAAGGGCCAAGTCCGATAGAGTTCTTAAGAAGTGTAATGTTGGGGGGCAAAATGTATCGATTTTGAAAAAAAATTCAACCTATTGCCGAACGTGTTGAGTCAGTATTTGGCAGAGGGGGTCACCTTTTTGTGTGAGAGTGTGTGTGTGTGTGGGTGGGGGGGGGGCGTAGGTTCATTTTGTGGGAGGGGGGAGTCATAGGTTTATATTTTTCCTCATCAGACTTTTACCCAGTGCAAAAGAAAGAGAAACTTACAAGGAGAAGAAGAAAAGATGGAAATATGTAACAAAAGGAGAAAGCAGGAACCTCCAAGGGGGAAATAAAGGGCAGTAAGTGTCTAGTTGCGACTTAAAGAGGCAGAAGTTGGAATCAAGACTACCTAGCCTTGGTTTTCAGCATACCCAACAGTCAATAGCGCTGGTTGTGTGGTCCTGAGCAAATGTTTTTTCTCTGTTGCCAGTGCTAAATTTGAGCCTGTGGTTGCAGGTGGGGCCGGCCCACCTTCACTCATTTTTGGGGCGCTTCTTTTACCTCATCAGACTATGACCCACAAGAAGAGAGAAAAACAAGAAAACTGGAAAGGAGGATGAAGCAAAAGGAGAAAAACCCTGACAAAGTGGGAAAGCAGGGAAGACAAATAACCTAAAAGACTAAGATAAAGGGCTAGGGACCGTCGGTGCTGAATAAAAGATACACAAGCGGGTTTCTAATACAATTTTGGGCCGGCACTTATTCTGTCACAAATTAAGCACAGCCCGGCACTTATTCTTTCACAAATTAAGCAGGTGTTGGTACTTTGCAGTGTTTTGGGTTATTTCCTCGTTCCCTCCCTTTGTCCTGGCTTTACCTTGCACGCACGTCATGTGCTCGCCTGACCATTTAATTAGATTACTGCAACCCGACTTCTCAAATACTCCAGTGTGGATACCCTGTGGCACTTCAGTTAATGCTTTCTCACGAAGCACAACACCCGAAAAAACATGCACATCGAATATGTTCAAAATTTACAAAAAAGCTACTTCATCACAGATGACGTCACTTCACAGCACAGCAAAATAGCGTACCCAGGGTAACGTTTCTCGCCAACAGAAGCGTAATACATCCTAGGAAACGGAGTTTTCATTACTAAAAACAATTGCATCCTATCACTAAAAATGGAAAAAACGTTCACATTTCAAACCGAATAAAGGCCGTACAAATTCTGCAAATTCGGCACCAATGTGTGGCATGCAAAAAAAAGCTGATTTTCAGCACCGCAAAGTTTATGATGTTGATTAACCATTTTAGTTTTACAGTGCATGATCTGTGATATGTTTTTCTTTGCTCAGTGTTAAAGTTTGGGATCATTATTTTTCCTTTTTATCGTTTTTACCCGGCATTGTTTCTTGGATCCTTGTTATTTTTTGTAGGGTTACTCTCATACACAACGAGCCTCAGTCAGGCGTCTCATGCCCCGACCCATGCCAACCAGCAGAGCTGATGGCAATCTGCCCACATCACACACCATGATAGGCTGCTGAAGGAAGGCACACAGTGGCTCTCGGCGCCAGACTGGGTGAGGCAGACCGTGTGACCCAGGCCAGCGGTTTCTTCTCCATGGCACAAAAACACATGACATCATGACGTGTGTGAGCCGAGTCCCATATCAGCAGCCAGCAGGGCTGTGCACATATGGGCAGTGGGTGGGAAGAGGGCGGGGAGCGTGCAGGGCTGAACTGGAACCGACTTTCTTTGGCAAACAAGCAGTGTTATGTACAGCTTCACAAGTCAGACTTCAAAGCTGAACCAGATGAGGGCCTGGTAGCCAACTCCCAGTATCTGAAGCTGCTTATCTTTCAAAAGATTGGCAATCGAATGATGCTTTCTGAGGTAATGCCCTGTGACCTCCTCACTAGTAAAACCCCTCAAGAAGACAGCGACGCCAATGATAGGTACAAATTTAGGGGCAGATTTATGAGGCTGTCGCGCCTCTTTGCTCTGCAATTGCGTCACTTTATTTGACGCAACTGCGGCGCAAACAATGCGCCCTATTTACAACGTGACGCATCTAGGAGATGCGTCACGTTATAAAGCACTGCGCCATAAGGAGGCGTTCCTGCGCAGGGGGGGGCGTTCCTGCGCAGGAACGCCTCCTGAAAGTGGCTGAGTGAAATATATGAGATTTCACTCAGTCACTTTCAGGGCAATGCTGCGTCAAAACCCTGCGCCTGCTTGAAGCAGGCGTAGGTCTTGACGCAGCATTGTGCAGATGGTGTATCCCCCGAGCCTTGCTGGAGCTGCGTCGCCCTTGCGATGCAACTCCAGCAATGCGCCACATTTCCGGCACAGATGCGTCACGCATCTGTGCCGTTTTTGCACCATGGTGCGCCGCATTATAAATGCGGCGCACCATGGGTGGCGGAGCTGTGGCGCACTGTGCCGCACGTTAACTGGCGCATCCCTGGGGATGCGCCAGTTAACATAAATCTGCCCCTAAGTACCTGGGCCTCATTTATGAAAAGTGACGCATCGTTGCGTGAAAACAGCGATGCGTCACTTTTCACTGCGCACTCCTTACGACATTCCTGATGCGTCATATTTAATGTATGACGCATCATGTCGCAAGGAGTTACAGATACGTCAGTATTTCTGACGTATCTGTAAGCGCAAAAGTGACGCATTGCTGGAGTGTGTCACAAAAGTGACGCAAGGCCTTCATAAATAAGGCCCCTGATAATTACTGTTACTGCCGGGTGTGCTAACTACTGGGTGTGTAATTTACACAGATTCTGGGTTGGGCGCCCTCACCCTGGTGTGGCAAATTATGCATAATTTGTGCATGATTTCACGTGATCTAGGATGCACAGTCTAAAATTATGTGCAATTTGCCCCAGCACTTTCACCCATGATACGTACTATATATCAGGTGCACTGTTTATTGTACCACGGTGCACCTTTAAATAGGTGTGCAGGACATAAACATGAACACTGCACCTGATTATTTTTAATCTTCCCAAATATATTTCCCCTGCTCATATTCAATTAGAATTCGGCATCCTGAAACAAACTGTAGAAAGGCGGAGTGTGTATGCAACAAGCTGGCATAAGATTCGCAATGCAGAGGCTGGATCTTTATGTGCAAATGAATGGGAATAGCTACTTCGGCATCGCAACTCCCCGCCGAGAGCCTACTTATATGAATCACTCAAAGTTCTAGGCTTGACCGATACATGGGAAACATCAATAGACCTCTTGTCTTTTAAAAAAGTAGCTAAAAAATCAGCACGTATCATTTCAGCGATTGTAGATAAGAAGGACCTAGCAAATAGAGCGCATGGATGGCTAACGCTGGGCGATTATAGAAAAATGCAGTCACAAGCATACCTCAACATCGGCATGAAAATAAAAGTTAAAGAACATTTTTAAAAATTACGCCTCAGTGTCATTCCCATACTCCCACACCTTCCCACTTGGGAGAGAAACAACTCTTCACAACAGTGTTGCATGTGCAAAACTGGCAAGGAGGACATTGTCCATGTGATTTGCATCTGTCCTAGCCTAAAAGACTTGAGGTACAACCTCCTACGTCCATTTTTCAATCTACATGCTGTTTGAACTTGTAGGCAGGCAGTCAAACTGTGGTTTTCCCCTAGTGACACCAAATTGAACTGCCAAGTCGTGAAGTTCTTCGACTTAACAAAAAAGAGACTCAACAACGCCGGACGAACTTTAAATTCCCTCGAGGATAATCATGAACTGTTTCCAACAAATCTGCAATCTTATGTATTTTAATCAGTCAAGTTCAAGTACAAATGGCTTTTTTCTTATTTTTTAATGATTATTATTTTGGAGGTTTACAACTTTGTAACGATTTTAATTAATTATATACAAATAAAAACATTACAATGCATGTGCTTCCCTCAGGGCTACCACAAGCTCGGGGCTGCGTGGGGGCAGTCCATTGAGTGAAATCCAGAGCGACAGCTTTAAAAAGCCGCTCTGTATTCAAAGGCACTTTAGCGAGGGATCAGAGATACCCCTGCAAGAGGGTGCAGTGAGTGACTGGGACCCTTTTTGTTTTCTTTAGAGGACTACCCTCAGGGGGTGCTCTGACAGTGTGCCAATGTTTTATGGTGCTCTGTCAGTGTGACACCAGACACTATTGTTACCTTTGAACCCATGGCCATAATATGGCGCAGGTGCAGTGGCAAAGAGATTTCCTCATTTGCCTGAGGCCACGCCTTCATGCAAATGAGGGAATGCTCTCTTGATATAGTGCCAGCACTACATGCGCACCAACGCTTTCAGTCTTAGAGATAGCGGCCTCACAAGCGTCGCCAGCCCTCTGTATTATACCAAAGTGCCCCGGGGGAGCACAAAGCAGGCGCACACACCAATCGCATCTCATGGCACTTTGTGTAATATGGGCACAGGTTGTATCTTTTGAACAGCACTAGGGAAAACTCCTTCGTCAGGTATGAATTAATGAATGAAAGACATTTCTAGAGCGCATGGCTACCCGGGGCATCCCAGCGCTAATGCAGGCCACTTCGAGTTCGAGAAAGGTTAAGGAAATAAAAAGGTCTTTAGAAGCTTATGGAAGGTCAGATAGTTCGTCTCAAGGCAAATCCAGAGGGGTAAATCGCTCCACAGTTTTGCAGTATTATACGCGAAGCGGCGTCCTCCGCTTCATCCTTTCCTTATTTTAGGAGTTACTGCCAACTGCTTATTGTCAGATCTTAACAACCTAGAAGGGTGATAAGGCTGAATGATAGATCTAATGAAAGGTGGGCCTTTACCTACTAAGGCCTTCTGAACAATACACATTGCCTTGAATTCTCCCTCTGCCTCCGCTGCATTGCTTCCCTCCCGACCTGCTTTTAAAAAATAACAGCTATCATGCTTTTTACTTTCTAGTTACCAATCCAGCTCAGAACAGTAACTAAACAGTAAAAACTCCTGTTTAATTTTGTAGTCACCTGTAGAGATGCTGTGCAGCATGACTAAAACCCAACGGCAAGACCTATTGGGTTTCCAATACTAGTTAAAAGTTTGAAGGCTAAAGAATGGCAAACTTGTTGGGGTTACCATAAAAGATATGTGGGTGGTGGGCAATTAGTTGTAATATAACTAGCAAAGCTTGGGGGGCACACTTCTCAGCGATTTACAAAGCCCGCCTCATGGCAAGGAAATGCCCGATCTGCCAAATCCTAAGTGAGTAGTGATATCTCTGCTTTAAGTGGAAGAAGCTATAACTCAGAGCATAGCCAATAAGGCCCTGGGACCAGATGGGGTGCCTATAGACCTTATCAACACACAATCCCAATATTTCAGCCCCACTTCTGAGCAATGTTTTTAATAACTTAGCCAGCTCCCGGTTGCAAAGCACATGGTCAACATCTGTCATTGTACTGATTTTTAAAAAGGGGGACCACTCTCAACTGGGTTGCTACAGGCCCATTTCCCTGATAGATACAACGCTGGAAATACTGGGTAGGATTCTGTATAATAAGATCAAGAACTGAGCAGAGGGGAATTCTATTCTGCACCCCTGCTAACTGGGTTTTAGAAATAAGGTGACCATTAAATCAATGGGGTATCACCCATAGAATCAAAGGACCTGGGTATGAATTAGTGTAAAGAAAAACAATGGTCCTTGACTATCGATCAGAAAAGTCCTTATGTGAAAATCATTTCTAATTTAGGAAATGCAATTAAATCTGCATGCTTTAACTCAAGCAAGGTGGGGGAGATATATTCAATTTCACACTGATTTTATACACATTGAATGTAAAGAGAAAGCAGTACCCAAAATTGATGAATAAGAGCAAAAAGAAAAGAATTATAACCACACTCTAGATACTTGTACTACCAAAATTTACATATTTATTTACAGTTTCATAAAACAATTATGGTCATAAACGACGCAAGGACTATGAAGTATAATCAGTGAGAAGTAAAGGGGTGCTCAAGTGTTTAGAAAGAAGGAAGAAAAGCGTTTATAATGTACAATTCTAATATTTACAGAAAACAAAGCGGGAAACCTTCCGCTAATATATATGACTGTCCACACAGTTTGGAGGGGGAAAGGGGTGGGACAATATAGGTACAGGCACACAAGTTGAAAAGCGTCGACGTTTCGACCCTGGTGCTCTTGGGATATTTGGGGCCTCGGCTGCGGGTCTTCTTGAGGACAAGGGACATGGATGGGATAGGAGGGGAACTTGGCCGTGATCCGACAAGTGGTCTGGATGGAACACCTAAAGTGTAAAGATGAAGTAGGTGTTAGAATTTGTCTAATACTGGGTATTTACAAGAGTGTGGTTCAATATCGGCTACAGGGTAAATTACCAATGAAGCTGGTCAGATGCAAACTCCGTCCGGGCTTCCAGGGGGTAGGTCACCTGTAAGGCACAGAAAATGGGAACTGGGTCAGTGCCCATCTCCCAACGGTACCTGACTTCAAGAGACCAGTCTACTAATCAACACTGATCTAGACTCACCTAATATGTTGATGGTGATCTAATGTGAATTCACTTGACTGTTCAGCTTGTTCATATGGAAAAGGACCTGTGGGGGATGAACAATTGGTCAGACCCTATTCAAGTTTGTCAACTTATAAACCTGTTGGTAAGTGCGACTAGTGACTTACCACTATGGATGGTTGAATTGGAGAGTCCTACCAGCGCCCCCAAGGGCGACCCGGTGGTGAAGGGGGTTGGTGATGCCAACGTTGCCTCTATGATTTTGTTTAATTTCTTTATCGGTGTCCGGTACTCACGTCACCTGGTATGGGGTAAATAATAGAGGAGTATGTTGATTACTTCATCTATTCAATCCGATTGGGGTGTTCTTGTTGGGACGCTAAAAAACGATTTAGCAAGCATTCACCCACATGGGATGATTAAAAAACAATTTCGCGAGCGTTCACCCTTCGTTAGATTGCTATTTGCTATTCTCACCTTGGCAGGAATGATTTGCAAGCCTGGAAACCGCGAGCAGTTGTTACCGTGATTCACTCCAAACGGGGAACATCGCTCGAATACGGCTGTTACTTCCGCGTTTGGTGCCGGAGTCACATGTACTCGGGATAGCCAATGGGAAGGGATTGGACATAAAAGAGGGACTGTTGGCTATTCCGTCCATCATGAGGATCAACAACGGACTCTCCATTGAAAGGATCAGTAAAGGAGCTCACCATTACGGCAAGCGATCAATTGAATTGCACGCATCATGCGTGTTGGGTGATAGGGATATATCGTAAGCGAGTCGTTTGTCAGGATATTTGGCGCATCTCGATATTCCTCGGGTACTTTTTTGAGGGAGCCTATCAATTTCAAACAAGAGTATTTAGTTGTTCACAGTTGCAGTTACACAGCAAATTATACAGCAGTTAAATGTTAATACAGTACATCATACATTGTCACAACATCATACAATACAAAATAATACAAAAATTACATGTGACAGGCAATGTGATATACAACATTACTGCAAGAAGGTTTTCTACAAAATACCCTGAGGGAGACAGAGTGGGTAATTAGAGTGAATTGTTAATTGGTGGACTGTTAGCCATTTCTAATCGACACCATTTGTCTCAGGACTTCTTCACGGTCATTTAGACCGCGATTGACAGTGTCAAAAATGTGTATCCAGCGACATTCACAGGTACTCAAGAGTTTGGCATAATTGCCACCTCGGGTTTTTTTTGTAACCTTCTCTATTATCCACCATGTGAAACTTTCAGGGTGATTGTTAAATTTCAGAAAGTGATCCACTAGTGGGGCCCCTTGTACCTTGCAGCGTATTTTGCTACAATGTTGTAGGATACTGGTCTTGGTTTTCTGGGTGGTTTGGCCAATGCACATGAAGCCACATGGGCACATTATAGCGTAGATAGCTCCCATGGTATTGCAGTTGGTATGGTGTTGCATTGTGTGTGTATAGTTATTGTGGGTGCATGTTTTTAATTCAGATACCATTGTACAGGCCTTACAACTGCCACATTTAAAATGACCCAGTACAGGGGGAATGTTCCATAGCGATGTTTGGCTTTCGATCTTCTTTTGATTAAACATGGAGTGTACTACACCACGGTATAGTGAGACTCTATGATATAGAAGATCACATTTAGGAAATAGTCCATTTTATATGTGAACAGTTCATGTGAAAATATCGGTTGTTTATAATTTTATTTTTATATTTATCTCCCCCTCTAGATTTCCTTTAAAAAAGAAATAATCATCAGCATGTCTAAAAGCAGGGTTCCCCTGGCCCCTGCAACAGTAACTATGGACAATTACCTCGTAAAAGTTGTTAGTAAAATAAATAGCGAAAGGAGGATGTCACTGGGTCTTAACAATTCTCCGCCACCCTCATCCCCAGGTATGACCATTGTTACCACTGATGGGGAGGTATCTAATCATCCGATTAATCTGGATATAACTCCGGATGGTTTGGTAAAGCAACAAGATATCCCTCCAATCGAACATGTTGATTCACAAGACATCAGCACCCATAACCCTACCACTCCAGTCACTCCTATCACCCCTGCTGTTAGAGCAGTCAGGGCATGTAGAAAAGTCCTATCTAAGCGGGGGGTGCTCGGATATCCCGTAAAAAAGCAGTAGTTCCCTCAAGTGAACCCATTAAAATAGGTGAAGATAGAGACAGCGAGGATAGCGTGCTATTAGACTCTACCCAGCTCAACTTTTTAGCAAGTTTCTTAGAAACTAAAATAGATGGGATCATTAAACCCTTGGTAGATAAACTTAATACAATGGCCTCGGAGGTCAAGAGGTTGGGAGACCTTGTAACCAAGTTGTCGTGCCCTGGCACAGCATTGTCGTTTGCCCAGGTAGCTGGCTCTAACCCCACGACTGCACAAGGTAGTAGCGGCAGCCTGGTGTCTTTACAAGCCACTGATTCTAACTTGGTAGCTCGGCCAGCGAGGGGTTTACCATTTACAGAGGGCCCGTCTATTGACCCAAAGCAAGCAGTAGGCCCCGTTACCCAGGGGACTGCAGCTGAGGCAACTAAGGGCAAGGAGAGAGAGGAGGGTTGGACGCAAGCATTTTATTAACTTACCACTAGAGTGTGCGCCCTATGTGGTTGTACTAACCAATGTACCTGAGGTAGTAAACGATACCGTTCATGAAACACATGAATCCCTAAAAAATAAGACGGTGTCTTGGTTAAACAGGCAGTGTGGTTTTCCTACTGAATATTCTGACCAAATTATAACTACCAGGAGGGTTAATTGGATTGGAAGTTCAAGGAAGAGCAGTAAAGGTGACTGTATTATAGTTAATTTTAAGCACCCTCAACATGCAGCCACTGTCCTTCTAAGGGCAGCCTCTTTGCCTGTATCTGACCATAATGTGGGTGTACGTTCTCTCGCATTCTTTTATTGTCACCTTAGTACTTCCCTTCAGACCAGTACTAGTATTAGGAATGGCTTATTTACACTGGCACATGGGTCTGCATTTGTGACACCAATGCATAATCGATTCTATGCACTTAGTTCATTAGATTGTAATGATTGACTTCCTGTGCCTCATTTGTCGCTTGCCCAGGGAGAATATGATATTGGTGAAGAAATAGGAAAATGTGATAACTCTGTTCCTATTTACCCGGAGACAGTAATCTGCCTAGGGTACGAGGCTGTAGATTGTACAAATGTAGCCCTGGACAACAGGGGTGTTAGTAACACTGTTGAAGTATGTGGCCTGGCTGATTGTAGGAGAAGGGAGATCAATCACGGTGGTCACAGCTTGAAGGGAATCACACTTGCTAGCTGGAATGTGGCAGGGATTAGGTCAATGGAGAGGGATCCTGCCTGGATTGATTTTGTTAATGGTTATGATATCTTGTGCCTCCAGGAAACATGGAGCAGGGAGGAGATCAGTTATGAGGGCTTTGAGTCCTACAACCTACCTGCCTATGGTTCAGGCCCAGGGCGAGCTAAAGGGGGCCTTGTGGTTTTAATATCTATACTACGCCCCATTGTGGTGAAAAAATACTTGCAAATGGGTGTCCATGGGCAGATCCTCTGGCTTGTCGAGACTGGGGTTCGAAACATTATATTGATCAATTATTATAATAATATTTTCGACAATACTAGGTCCAAAGTGGTACACGATTTAGCTGATGCCCTTGAAAATCTATGCTCAGATACCAAGGTTGTATTCGACTTTATTTGGGTTGGTGACTTCAACATCAAGATATGTGAACATTCAACTTTGGGGATTTGCGGGGTTACAACTAATGATGGCTGGGATGCTCCGTATTTTAGCCATGGCAGCTACGGAGATGAATTGCATAAATTAATGAGCTGTTACGATTTAGAAATCTTGGAACCCTGTAAAGATGAACATGGTCTAACTGTCCCTACATTTAAGAATGGTCTAGGAGGTTCGGTCATTGACCATGTGATTATATCCTCCAATGTAATTTCATGTTGCGCCACCCCAAAAATAATTGTCTGTGATACTAGTGATCATAATTGTATCACAATAGAAACTACTTTCTGGGCGGATAAGTCAGTTATAGTGGGACCTACTGTTTCTAACCTGGAACCCCATAGGACTAACGGTGTCAGACTCAGGTGGGCAGGGGATAAAGCTGTGGATTTATCCAGTTGTATTATTAAGGAGAGCTTTGCAGAAATTGATTCAATTTTATCTAATGTTAATGATCATGAGAGGGTACTGTTGTGTTTTAAAAGTATTAACCTAGCTATTAGTAAGAAATGTACCGGGAAAACCAACACTCTATCGAGGAAGAATCCAGGATGGTTTAATCATCACTGTACAGTCTCTTTAACTTCCCTGAAGTTGGCATTATCGGTTAAACCTAGGGACCCTGTTTTAATTGCCAAATCAAGACTGGAATATAAATGCGCCCCTATTGAGAGGAAGAGGGAACTTCAAATGCAGGCATGGGATTCACTAAATTTAGCTGCTGAAACATCGAATACCACCTTGTTCTGGGCAACAATTAATTCCCCATTTCTTAAAGCGGACGATACCCCAGAACTAACCTCCACCGTGTCTAGTGAGGGGTGGATAACTCACTTCTCCAACATTTTTGACACAAATAGAACAGTGTTGGTGGTGCCCAAGGGGTGGGATATGGTGCCGCTTGACATCACTCCCAAGGAAGTAGAACATTGCATCACACTTAGTAAAGGAGGTAAGGCTCAAGGCCCCGATGGGGTACCCATCGATGTATATAAGACTGAACCCAAACTGTAGGGACCCCTGTTAGCATCTGTTTTTAATGCTGCTGTCTGTAGTGATGCACCTGTTACCTGGGGACAATCAATTATTGTACCCATTTACAAAAAAGGTAGCAGGTCAGAGGCCAAAAACTATCGCCCTATATCCCTCCTTGACTCGTCGGTCAAAATCATGAGTCGGGTCATGCTAGTAAGATTGGAGGAATGGGTTGAGCAGGAGGGTATTCTGGCTAATAGCCAATATGGCTTTAGAAGGGGTAGGGGAACTCTCGATCAGTGCATCAATTTGGATCTGCTGATCGGGAAGTACACCGAGGCCAAACAGGGCTCCCTATACCTCTGCTTTGCAGATCTGAGCAGCGCTTTCGATCTAGTGGACCATCCCATTCTGTGGACCACCCTGCTCAATCTAGGTGCCCCAGAGGGTATAGTATTCTTTCTGGCTAGATTATATGATAAACTGCAGACCTGCATTCGTTTTGGTAAAGGGGGGGAATGTACCCCGAATTTTGACGTTAAGCGGGGAATTAGACAGGGCTGTGTCCTGGCCCCACTTCTTTTCATTTTATTCATTAACGGGATTGATAATGTTTTAAAGAAGGTTATGGCTGATGCCCCCCAGATTCATGGCGACCCTATTCCAGTGTTATTATATGCTGATGACGCTGTTTTACTGTCAAGAACGCCAATAGGATTACAGCGTCTAATGGATAGTTTTTCAGCCTTTATTAAAGCAAGGAAACTGGTGATTAACAAAGGGAAAACTGTAATAATGACCTGTGGGGAAAAAAGGAAGTGTCCAAATGCCTTTTTTATTGATAAGGAAAAAGTCCAACATGTAGATACATTTTGCTATCTGGGAATTACCTTTGCAAATGACAGGAAATGGTCCAGTGAATACACCAATATCCGGAATAAAATGGCCAAGAATGCCTATGGTGTTTATAGATTTGCCTCAAAAGTGGGGGAGAGGCGCACCTTAGACATGCTTAAAATTTATCAGGCAAGGTGTGTGTATATTGCACTATATGGTGCAGGCATATGGGGCTACAGCCGGCATGACAGCTTGCAAATTAAAGAAAATTATTTTTTTTAAAAGCTTCTGTGCCTACCTGTTTCAACCTCTAACGAATTAACCAATCAAGAGCTTAACATCCACTTTTTAGGTGATTTGTTATCCCTTAGGCCTTTGATGGTATGGCGCTCGATCTGGCTCAAGGAAGAGAAGGCCTTTAACAGATCTGTCATTGAGGATTGCCTTTTAATGGACACATTTTTAGCAATCCCATGGATCAAATATGTTGTTGTCTGTTTTTAGGAAATCTATGGGGTTAATATTGTTAATGACCCAACTGCAGCATCCAATATTACTAAGACTGAAATGAAAAATATCTTTCTTGGATTTGCAGATAGAAAGCGTAAATTAGCCTCTGGATCATTATCTACTGTACTGTTTTATAACTCATTTGTTATAGGAGAAGTGTTTCTGGTGTATCTCCTGATGGTAACCAGACAGTCACACAAGTTTGTACTTACAAGGTTGCAGTTCGGGATGGCACAATATTTAGTGGCTCATCCCCAGATTAAGAAACATCCAACAGGGCCATGTATGTGTGACTCTACATCTACCCAAAGCACTCAGCACTTTCTTTTGTTCTGTGAACTGTACAGGGAACAGCGTACTATGTTTTTGAAACCTATGCTGAACAAATATGGTATACGTACAGTTAAGGAAGCCATGGGCCTGATTTTAAATTTACAATCAGCAGATATTTGTTTTTATACTGCAACGTTTTTAAATAAGTGCATTTATTCCAGGAAAAATATGATTTTTTAATGTACCATATTTATTGTCCTTTTTAAACTTTGTATTCTAATCCCTTTTAATCATGATGTATTTACTGTTTTACCTTGTGCTTTCATGGTCATTCACTTGTACCGAATAAAGCTTCATGAACTGAACTGAACTGAGAGTACTACAAAATCTTTCACACTTCTACCTTTACGGAAGGCGTGCATCGGGGGTTCAGTTATACCTATTTCTTCCGCTACAAGGTGCCAGTGTGCATTGATGGTTTGTTTTATTTCTGTACTGCGTGTGTTAAAAGTGGTGACACATATAAGTCTGTTTTCCTTGGAGTCAGATCTCTGTTTGGGTTCTAGTAAGGACTCTCTATTGCTGAACCATGCCCTTTTGCGAGCTTTCCTGGCCAAACTTCTAGGGTAACCTCGTTCGATGAGTCTTTTAATGAGAACATCGGATTCCTTGAAGTAATCTATTTTCTTGGTACAATTACGTCGCAACCTCAGGAATTGACCGTAAGGTTGGTTATCCCTGAGGTTGCGAGGGTGGTGGCTGGAATATCTGAGAAGTGTGTTCTTTTCAGTCGGTTTTCTGAAGAGTGTGGTATATAGAACACCATTTTCTTCTTTAATCGTCAAGTCAAGGAAGTTTATAGAGTTATTACTACCCTCAATTGAGAATTGTATGTTGTCATTCCTTTCATTTAGCCAAATATGGAAGGTCATTAACTCCTCCAACGTGCCCCTCCATATGAGGAGCACGTCGTCGATGTATCAACGCCATTCTGCAATTTTTGTTCTGTAGGGGTTGGTATCGTGTAAGATCCATTTGTGCTCAAAAGAGTCCATAAAGATGATAGCAAGGTTTGGGGCAAAGCTTGCCCCCATAGCTACTCCACTTATTTGCTCGTAGAAATGCCCATCAAAGATGAAGTAATTTCTTTTCATTGCTATTTCTAGCAGTGATAGGATGAAGTTGGTCGGTACCCTGTGGGGACGTGTTCTATTGTCTAGGGCATTTTCAATAGCAATCATCGCTGCCTGTTGTGGAATGCTGGTATATAGGGACAAAATGTCCATGGTTACTAGCAATTCCTGTGTTGGATCAAAGATGGTGCCATCCATAAGTTGGATTACCTGCATGGTGTCACGTATGTAAAAGGTTGTAGATTCCGCAATTGGTTTTAGAAAGATGTCAATAAACTTGCATAACGGTTCCAAGATTGAACCACAGCCTGAGATAATCGGCCTCCCAGGTGGCGAGGCTAGTCCCTTATGTATCTTAGGTACAGTGTATATAGTTGGGACTCTGGGGTGTGCATTATTTAAATATTCACATTCTGATTTGGAGATTACACCTTCCTGGTATGCTATATCTGTTAGTCCTCTGATCAGTGTGGCTATGTCATTTGTGGGGTCTTTGGATAGTTTCCTGTAGTTGCCCTCTTTGGATAATTGTGAGAGAATTTCTGCCTTGTATGCCTCTCTACCCTGAATGACTATTGCTCCCCCCTTGTCTGCAGGCTTTATCACTATCTCTTGATTCATGTTTAGGTTATGTAGTGCCTGTCTTTCAGTTTTGGAGATGTTATATTTGACATATTTTCTGTCTGTGAGCAGTTTGGTAATGTCTCCCATTACCATTTGTTCATAGGCTAAGATCCTAGGTGGCATCATGTGTGTTGGAGGGGTAAAGGTGGAGGGTGGTCTCAAGCCAGTGTTACTGTTCACATTCATGTGGGGTATCTTGTTAAAGTGATATTTTGAGCGAACCTTGCGGAAGAATTGAAAAAGTTCCAATTTCAAATTGAAACTGTTAGGTAGGCTGGTTGGGACAAAGGATAAACCCTTTTCCAAAATGCGTTGTTCCTCACCTGTCAAGTTGTAGTTGGATAGGTTGACTAGGGGCTACTTTGTCTGGATATTGTAGTTGTATCTACCATCTGTAGTGTTGCGAGTGTGTCCGTATGTCGCCATGGGACTCCTGTCTGAAGTGTACCTGTTTCCCTGGTTTGTCTCTCCCTTGGTTCCAAGTTTGTTGTCCCCTGTTCTGTTTCCAAGATGTTTGGCCCCATCCCCTGGGTCGTCCCCAGAGGCGTCTCCGCCCACGTTGGTCCACCCATGGGTCCTGTTCTAAAAAAGTCTGGTCCCCCTCTTGTCCTGCGGTACTGGTGGATGGTTGATCTATTTCTTAGCCACTGGTGACTGTGGAGTTGGAAAAAGTATTATATGTACGGTACCCTCCCCTGCCTCTGGTTGTGTATGTACCTCTTGATTCCTGGTTGTAGTATCCTTCAGCTAGGTAGGGGTATACCTTCTTTTTGTCAAAGAATTTTATATCATTGGCTAATTTGTCCAATTCGGAAGTTTGTGTAAATACGTCAAATTCTTTTAGGGTCTTCTCTAGTTTCTCTAGGGCTTCCTTAGCGTTTTTTAGGGCTGCGTCTTCGGTGATCTCCCTTCTCAAATCTGCTATTTCTTTGGTTAAACGGGTGACTTCTTCCAAAGCTGTTTCAACCCCAAGCACCAACCAGTGCCTGGAGCAGTTATTTGATATGAAGCTAAACTTGCCTTTGAATACAGGGTTGTCCACAAATATGGCTGGTTCGTTACGAACCTGAAGTCCTACTGGGATCACGTTGGCTTGGAGGTATTGGGCCAATGCGTGTCCGAGAAGTCTGGTTCTTATAAACTTTTTTTCAAGTCGCTCTAACTTGTTGATTTTGTCGCTTAGTGTGGGGTCTACAGTACTAACCGTTCTTCCCAGGAAGCTACCTCCTCCCTGTTCACCGATCAGGTTTTTGTATAGTCTTCACTATATGTTAGGATTTCATTGTCAACCATGTCTATGGATTTGATACGGGTTTATACAATTTCAAAGACTTTCTTACATATACTAGACATTAAAACATTGAACAAATAACAAATAACAAACACAACCCTCGCAGGAATCCCTGCACAAGAGACCATTAAATCAATGGGGTATCACCCATAGAATCAAAGGACCTGGGTATGAATTAGTGTAAAGAAAAACAATGGTCCTTGACTATCGATCAGAAAAGTCCTTATGTGAAAATCATTTCTAATTTAGGAAATGCAATTAAATCTGCATGCTTTAACTCAAGCAAAGTGGGGGAGATATATTCAATTTCACACTGATTTTATACACATTGAATGTAAAGAGAAAGCAGTACCCAAGATTGATGAATAAGAGCAAAAAGAAAAGAATTGTAACCACACTCTAGATACTTGTACTACCAAAATTTACATATTTATTTACAGTTTCATAAAACAATTATGGTCATAAACGGCGCAAGGAATATGAAGTATAGTCAGTGAGAAGTAAAGGGGTGCTCAAGTGTTTAGAAAGAAGGAAGAAAAGCGTTTATAATGTACAATTCTAATATTTACAGAAAACAAAGCGGGAAACCTTCCGCTATTATATATGCCTGTCCACACAGTTTGGAGGGGTAAAGGGGTGGGACAATATAGGTACAGGCACACAAGTTGAAAAGCGTCGACGTTTCGACCCTGGTGCTCTTGGGATATTTGGGGCCTCGGCTGCGAGTCTTCTTCAGGACAAGGGACAAGGATGGGATAGGAGGGGAACTTGGCCGTGATCGGACAAGTGGTCTGGATCGAACACCTAAAGTGTAAAGATGAAGTAGGTGTTAGAATTTGTCTAATACTGGGTATTTACAAGAGTGTGGTTCAATATCGGCTATAGGGTACATTACCAATGAAGCTGGTCAGATGGAAACTCCGTCCGGGCTTCCAGGGGGTAGGTCACCTGTAAGGCACAGAAAATGGGAACTGGGTCAGTGCCCATCTCCCAAGGGCAACTGACTTCAAGAGACCAGTCTACTAATCAACACTGATCTAGACTCACCTAATATGTTGATGGTGATCTAATGTGAATTCACTTGACTGTTCAGCTTGTTCATATGGAAAAGGACCTGTGGGGGATGAACAATTGGTCAGACCCCATCCAAGTTTGTCAACCTATAAACCTGTTGGTAAGTGCGACTAGTGACTTACCACTATGGATGGTTGAATTGGAGAGTCCTACCGGCGCCCCCACGGGCGACCCGGTGGTGAAGGGGGTTGGTGATGCCAACGTTGCCTCTATGATTTTGTTCAATTTCTTTATCGGTGTCCGGTACTCTCGTCACCTGGTATGGGGTAAATAATAGAGGAGTATGTTGATTACTTCATCTATTCAATCCGATTGGGGTGTTCTTGCCGGGACGCTAATAAACGATTTAGCAAGCATTCACCCACATGGGATGATTAAAAAACAATTTCGCGAGCGTTCACCCTTCGTTAGATTGCTATTTGCTATTCTCACCTTGGCAGGAATGATTTGAAAGTCTGGAAACCGCGAGCAGTTGTTACCGTGATTCACTCCAAACGGGGAACAGCGCTCGAATACGGCTGTTACTTCCGCGTTTGTACAGGCCTTACAACTGCCACATTTAAAATGACCCAGTACAGGGGGAATGTTCCATAGCGATGTTTGGCTTTCGATCTTCTTTTGATTAAACATGGAGTGTACTACAAAATCTTTCACACTTCTACCTTTACGGAAGGCGTGCATCGGGGGTTCAGTTATACCTATTTCTTCCGCTACAAGGTGCCAGTGTGCATTGATGGTTTGTTTTATTTCTGTACTGCGTGTGTTAAAAGTGGTGACACATATAAGTCTGTTTTCCTTGGAGTCAGATCTCTGTTTGGGTTTTAGAAAGGACTCTCTATTGCTGAACCATGCCCTTTTGCGAGCTTTCCTGGCCAAACTTCTAGGGTAACCTCGTTCGATGAGTCTTTTAATGAGAACATCGGATTCCTTGAAGTAATCTATTTTCTTGGTACAATTACGTCGCAACCTCAGGAATTGACCGTAAGGTTGGTTATCCCTGAGGTTGCGAGGGTGGTGGCTGGAATATCTGAGAAGTGTGTTCTTTTCAGTCGGTTTTCTGAAGAGTGTGGTATATAGAACACCATTTTCTTCTGTAATCGTCAAAGTCAAGGAAGTTTATAGAGTTATTACTACTCTCAATTGAGAATTGTATGTTGTCATTCCTTTCATTTAGCCAAATATGGAAGGTCATTAACTCCTCCAACGTGCCCCTCCGTATGAGGAGCACGTCGTCGATGTATCGACGCCATTCTGCAATTTTTGTTCTGTAGGGGTTGGTATCGTGTAAGATCCATTTGTGCTCAAAAGAGTCCATAAAGATGATAGCAAGGTTTGGGACGGAGTTTCCATCTGACCAGCTTCATTGGTAATGTACCCTGTAGCCGATATTGAACCACACTCTTGTAAATACCCAGTATTAGACAAATTCTAACACCTACTTCATCTTTACACTTTAGGTGTTTGATCCAGACCACTTGTCGAATCACGGCCAAGTTCCCCTCCTATCCCATCCTTGTCCCTTGTCCTGAAGAAGACCCGCAGCTGAGGCCCCAAATATCCCAAGAGCACCAGGGTCGAAACGTCGACACTTTTCAACTTGTGTGCCTGTACCTATATTGTCCCACCCCTTTACCCCTCCAAACTGTGTGGACAGGCATATATTATAGCGGAAGGTTTCCCGCTTTGTTTTCTGTAAATATTAGAATTGTACATTATAAACGCTTTTCTTCCTTCTTTCTAAACACTTGAGCACCCCTTTACTTCTCACTGACTATACTTCATAGTCCTTGCGTCGTTTATGACCATAATTGTTTTATGAAACTGTAAATAAATATGTAAATTTTGGTAGTACAAGTATCTAGAGTGTGGTTACAATTCTTTTCTTTTTGCTCTTATTCATCAATCTTGGGTACTGCTTTCTCTTTACATTCAATGTGTATAAAATCAGTGTGAAATTGAATATATCTCCCCCACCTTGCTTGAGTTAAAGCATGCAGATTTAATTGCATTTTCTAAATTAGAAATGATTTTCACATAAGGACTTTTCTGATCGATAGTCAAGGACCATTGTTTTTCTTTACACTAATTCATACCCAGGTCCTTTGATTCTATGGGTGATACCCCATTGATTTAATGGTCTCTTGTGCAGGGATTCCTGCGAGGGTTGTGTTTGTTATTTGTTATTTGTTCAATGTTTTAATGTCTAGTATATGTAAGAAAGTCTTTGAAATTGTATAAACCCGTATCAAATCCATAGACATGGTTGACAATGAAATCCTAACATATAGTGAAGACTATATCAAAAACCTGATCGGTGAACAGGGAGGAGGAAGCTTCCTGGGAAGAACGGTTAGTACTGTAGATCCCACACTAAGCGACAAAATCAACAAGTTAGAGCGACTTGAAAAAAAGCTTATAAGAACCAGACTTCTCGGACACGCATTGGCCCAATACCTCCAAGCCAACGTGATCCCAGTAGGACTTCAGGTTCGTAACGAACCAGCCATATTTGTGGACAACCCTGTATTCAAAGGCAAGTTTAGCTTCATATCAAATAACTGCTCCAGGCACTGGATGGTGCTTGGGGTTGAAACAGCTTTGGAAGAAGTCACCCGTTTAACCAAAGAAATAGCAGATTTGAGAAGGGAGATCACCGAAGACGCAGCCCTAAAAAACGCTAAGGAAGCCCTAGAGAGACTAGAGAAGACCCTAAAAGAATTTGGCGTATTTACACAAACTTCCGAATTGGACAAATTAGCCAATGATATAAAATTCTTTGACAAAAAGAAGGTATACCCCTACCTAGCTGAAGGATAGTACAACCAGGAATCAAGAGGTACATAGACAACCAGAGGCAGGGGAGGGTACCGCAGATATAATACTTTTTCCAACTCCTCAGTCAGCAGTGGCTCAGAAATAGATCAACCATCCACCAGTACCGCAGGACAAGAGGGGGACCAGACTTTTTTAGAACAGGACCCATGGGTGGACCAACGTGGGCGGGGACGCCCCTGGGGACGACCCAGGGGACGGGGCCAAGCATCTTGGAAACCGAACAGGGGACAACAAACTTGGAACCAAGGGAGAGACAAACCAGGGAAACAGGTACACTTTAGACAGGAATCCCATGGCGACATACGGACACACTCGCAACACTACAGATGGTAGATACAGCTACAATATCCAGACAAAGTAGCCCCCTATTCAACCTATCCAACTACAACTTGACAGGTGAGGAACAACGCATTTTGGAAAAGGGTTTATCCTTTGTCCTAACCAGCCTACCTAACAGTTTCAATTTGAAATTGGAACTTTTTCAATTCTTCCGCAAGGTTCGCTTAAAATATCATTTTAACAAGATACCCCACATGAATGTGAACAGTAACACTGGCTTGAGACCACCATCCACCTTTACCCCTCCAACACACATGATGCCACCTAGGATCTTAGCCTATGAACAAATGGAAATGGGAGACATTACCAAACTGCTCACAGACAGAAAATATGTCAAATATAACATCTCCAAAACTGAACGACAGCCACTACATAACCTAAACATGAATCAAGAGATAGTGATAAAGCCTGCAGACAAGGGGGGAGCAATAGTCATTCAGGGTAGAGAGGCATACAAGGCAGAAATTCTCTCACAATTATCCAAAGAGGGCAACTACAGGAAACTATCCAAAGACGCCACAAATGACATAGCCACACTGATCAGAGGACTAACAGATATAGCATACCAGGAAGGTGTAATCTCCAAATCAGAATGTGAATATTTAAATAATGCACACCCCAGAGTCCCAACTATATACACTGTACCTAAGATACATAATGGACTAGCCTTGCCACCTGGGAGGCCGATTATCTCAGGCTGTGGTTCAATCTTGGAACCGTTATGCAAGTTTATTGACATCTTTCTAAAACCAATTGCGGAATCTACAACCTGTTACATACGTGACACCATGCAGGTAATCCAACTTATGGATGGCACCATCTTTGATCCAACACAGGAATTGCTAGTAACCATGGACATTTCGTCCCTATATACCAGCATTCCACAACAGGCATTGATGATTGCTATTGAAAATGCCCTAGACAATAGAACACGTCCCCACAGGGTACCGACCAACTTCATCCTATCACTGCTAGAAATAGCAATGAAAAGAAATTACTTCATCTTTGATGGGCATTTCTACGAGCAAATACGTGGAGTAGCTATGGGGGCAAGCTTTGCCCCAAACCTTGCTATCATCTTTATGGACTCTTTTGAGCATAAATGGATCTTACACGATACCAACCCCTACAGAACAAAAATTGCAGAATGGCGTTGATACATCGACGACGTGCTCCTCATATGGAGGGACACGTTGGAGGAGTTAATGACCTTCCATATTTGGCTAAATGAAAAGAATGACAACATACAATTCTCAAATGAGAGTAGTAATAACTCTATAAACTTCCTTGACTTGACGATTAAAGAAGAAAATGATGTTCTATATACCACACTCTTCAGAAAACCGACTGAAAAGAACACACTTCTCAGATATTCCAGCCACCACCCTCGCAACCTCAGGGATAACCAACCTTACGGTCAATTCCTGAGGTTGCGACGTAATTGTACCAAGAAAATAGATTACTTCAAGGAATCCGATGTTCTCATTAAAAGACTCATCGAACGAGGTTACCCTAGTAGTTTGGCCAGGAAAGCTCGCAAAAGGGCATGGTTCAGCAATAGAGAGTCCTTACTAGAACCCAAACAGAGATCTGACTCCAAGGAAAAAAGACTTATATGTGTAACCACTTTTAACACACGCAGTACAGAAATAAAACAAACCATCAATGCACACCGGCACCTTGTAGTGGAAGAAATAGGTATAACTGAACCCCCGATGCACGCCTTTCGTAAAGGTAGAAGTGTGAAAGATTTTGTAGTACACTCCATGTTTAATCAAAAGAAGATCGAAAGCCAAACATCGCTATGGAACATTCCCCCTGTACTGGGTCATTTTAAATGTGGCAGTTGTAAGGCCTGTAAAATGGTATCTGAATTAAAAACATGCACCTACATCAACTATACACACACAATGCAACACCATACCAACTGCAATACCATGGGAGCTATCTACGCTATAATGTGCCCATGTGGCTTCATGTACATTGGCCAAACCACCCAGAAAACCAAGACCCGTATCCTACAACATTGTAGCAAAATACGCTGCAAGGTACAAGGGGCCCCACTAGTGGATCACTTTCTGAAATTTAACCATCACCCTGAAAGTTTCACATGGCAGATAATAGAGAAGGTTACAAAAAACCCCCGAGGTGGCAATTATGCCAAACTCTTGAGTACCCGTGAATGTCGCTGGATGCACATTTTTGACACTGTCAATCGCGGTCTAAATGACCGTGAAGAAGTCCTGAGACAAATGGTGTCGATTAGAAATGGCTAACAGTCCACCAAACAACAATTCACTCTAATAACCCACTCTGTCTCCCTCAGGGTATTTTGTAGAAAACCTTCTTGCAGTAATGTTGTATATCACATTGCCTGTCACATGTAATTTTTGTATTAACTTGTATTGTATGATGTTGTGTCAATGTATGATGTACTGTATTAACATTTAACTGCTGTATAATTTGCTGTGTAACTGCAACTGTGAACAACTAAATAGTCTTGTTTGAAATTGATAGGCTCCCTCAAAAAAGTACCCGAGGAACATCGAGATGCGCCAAATATCCTGACAAACGACTCGCTTACGATATATCCCTATCACCCAACACGCATGATGCGTGCAATTCAATTGATCGCTTGCCGTAATGGTGAGCTCCTTTACTGATCCTTTCAATTGAGAGTCCGTTGTTGATCCTCATGACGGACGGAATAGCCAACAGTCCCTCTTTTATGTCCAATCCCTTCCCATTGGCTATCCCGAGTACATGTGACTCCGGCACCAAACGCGGAAGTAACAGCCATATTCGAGCGCTGTTCCCCGTTTGGAGTGAATCACGGTAACAACTGCTCGCGGTTTCCAGGCTTTCAAATCATTCCTGCCAAGGTGAGAATAGCAAATAGCAATCTAACGAAGGGTGAACGCTCGCGAAATTGTTTTTTAATCATCCCATGTGGGTGAATGCTTGCTAAATCGTTTTTTACCGTCCCAGCAAGAACACCCCAATCGGATTGAATAGATGAAGTAATCCACATACTCCTCTATTACTTACCCCATACCAGGTGACGTGAGTACCGGACACCGATAAAGAAATTAAACAAAATCATAGAGGCAACGTTGGCATCACCACCCCCCTTCACCACTGGGTCGCCCGTGGGGGCGCCGGTAGGACTCTCCAATTCAACCATCCATAGTGGTAAGTCACTAGTCGCACTTACCAACAGGTTTATAAGTTGACAAACTTGGATGGGGTCTGACCAGTTGTTCATCCCCCACAGGTCCTTTTCCATATGAACAAGCTGAACAGTCAAGTGAATTCACATTAGATCACCATCAACATATTAGGTGAGTCTAGATCAGTGTTGATTAGTAGACTGGTCTCTTGAAGTCAGTTGCCCTTAGGAGATGGGCACTGACCCAGTTCCCATTTTCTGTGCCTTACAGGTGCCTACCCCCTGGAAGCCCGGACGGAGTTTCCATCTGACTAGCTTCATTGGTAATGTACCCTGTAGCCGATATTGAACCACACTCTTGTAAATACCCAGTATTAGACAAATTCTAACACCTACTTCATCTTTACACTTTAGGTGTTCGATCCAGACCACTTGTCCGATCACGGCCAAGTTCCCCTCCTATCCCATCCTTGTCCCTTGTCCTGAAGAAGACCCGCAGCCGAGGCCCCAAATATCCCAAGAGCACCAGGGTCGAAACGTCGACGCTTTTCAACTTGTGTGCCTGTACCTATATTGTCCCACCGCTTTCCCCCTCCAAACTGTGTGGACAGGCATATATAATAGCGGAAGGTTTCCCGCTTTGTTTTCTGTAAATATTAGAATTGTACATTATAAACGCTTGTCTTCCTTCTTTCTAAACACTTGAGCACCCCTTTACTTGTCACTGACTATACTTCATAGTCCTTGCGCCGTTTATGACCATAATTGTTTTATGAAACTGTAAATAAATATGTAAATTTTGTTAGTACAAGTATCTAGAGTGTGGTTACAATTCTTTTCTTTTTGCTCTTATTTATCAATCTTGGGTACTGCTTTCTCTTTACATTCAATGTGTATAAAATCAGTGTGAAATTGAATATATCTCCCCCACCTTGCTTGAGTTAAAGCATGCAGATTTAATTGCATTTCCTAAATTAGAAATGATTTTCACATAAAGGACTTTTCTGATCGATAGTCAAGGACCATTGTTTTTCTTTACACTTGGAAATAAGGTGGGCACAATAGAACAGTGCCTTAATCTAACCTTAATAATCGGGAAATACACCATTGCCCAGCGCTCACCAATAAATTATATCTGGCATTTATGGATTTGACCTCCGCATTTGATTTTGTTAACCGATCACGGATATGGTCTATCCTGTTGGAAAGTGGAATGGATGAGTAATTAGATCATTTCTTAGTCAATTTACATCAAAATATGAAAGCCAGGATTAGAGTTAACACGCCAGGGGAAGATTCCAATGACATTGGTATTTTTAGAAGGGTAAGGCAGAGTTATGTCCTGACCCCATTACTTTTAATCCTGTATATTAATAACTTACATAAGTTATTAGTGATTCTTACTGTTAGATCTGGGGGTCTCTAGTTGGCAATGATATTCACCTTTGTCCAAATAGGGACCCTTACTTCTAAGTCAGGATAAAGAGATTACAATCCTTAATAACCCCGGCTCACCCCCTTGGTAGCTTGGCTCGAGCAGACAGGGTTATCTCAGAGGTAGGGTGTTAACAATTTGCGAATATACACAGTAATACAGTGAAAACACTACAGATGGAAACAATACAGGTTTTAATAAAAAGAAGTATTCTTTGTATAGACTTAACACAAGAACACAAACGACAAAAATCCACAATACTACACTTAAGATTGCTTTAAAAGGTGATTAAAGTTGCTTAGTTCAAGTTGATGATAAATGCAACAATCTCAACAAAGTACCTGGATGTGTAACGCAAAGAAAACAAAAGGCTCGCAAAAGGAGAGATGCGCAGGTTCTGAGATCCGGGGGAGATGATGCATCGTGCCTCAATGCTTGCGCATAGTAGAGGATGAGTCGTGATCCTTACCGGTGCGGAGGTGATGCGAAGATTCTTGGTCTGCGGGCCTGTTACGGAGCGCAAGATGGCGCCTTGATGCTATGATCCGGTTGCGATGCGAGAAGATGGCGCCCTTGATGCGGCGATGCGATGATGATACGATGATGATACGATGACGCCCTGGCAGCCTTGCGACGACCTTGTGCCTCTCCGGTGATGCGATGGCGACTCTCTCGATGATGTTACGCTTCTCCGGTGATGCGACAGCAGGCAGCTTTGATGAACACACGCTTCCAGGGTTATGTGGCGAAGGCTCGCTTCCCCGGCGATGCGATGATTTCAGCTGCGGCGGCGACATGCTTCTTCTCGATGCGTCGCTCTTCCAGCTCCCAGCGACACGCAAATGTCTGGAGTTAGAATTCCCAGCAAGGAAATTCAGTGGGGAGCTGGAGGTGAAGTCTTTTGTCCCTGAGACTTCAGCAGGAGGCAAGCACAGTTCAATCCTTTGGAGAATATTCTGTAAATGATGAAAGTCCTTAAAAGTTCCTTCTCCTTTCCTTGACAATGAAGCAACCACTGCAGGCCAACCCAACAAACAGCACACTTGCAGAGGGGCAGTCAAACTCCTGCAGCTTCCTTGGTTCTTCTCCTTGGCAAAAGGTTTCTTGTCCAGAAGTGATCTCATTTCTTGGGATCAGGGTCCCAATATTTATACCCCAAAATCCTTTGTTCTCTGAAGACAGAGAGGTCTCTGCCCGGTCCAAACCAGTACCTGAGCACTTTGTTTACATGACTCTCCTCTTCCTTTCACTTTCCAGGGCAGAGACATCAGCCGCCCCACAGGAGGTGGAGCCAACACAGGGGAGGGAAAATGGAGCTCTGGAGCACTCTGTTGACATGATTCCTCCTCTTCTTTCATAGTGCAGGGTAGAGACATCAGACAAGCCACAGGAAGTGGAGCCAGCATTGTAGAGGGAAGGCCCAGCCCTATTCAGGATCCAGGTGCAACTCCTCCCTCCCATATAGATGCAGATCTCTCTATTCACCACTGGGCTGCCCCAGCCTGTCTCCTGGAATCCCCCAGCCCTGTAACTCACAAACCCAGACAAGGAATACACAACCTAGCAGAGTCAGGCCTGGACAGTTAGGCAAGAAAATACCTACTTTTTAAAAGTGGTATTTTCAAACACAGAATAATAAAATCAACTTTACTAAAAGATGTATTTTATTATTCTGAGTTCAGGCATACTAAATTCGATTTTCTTCCATGTTCCCTGAGTCAGTTAGGATTATAAGAATGTAATAATCCAATGGCCCATTCTGGCCCATGAGAACAGGCAGCCTTCAATAGTGAAAAACGAAAATGGCTGTAATTCACTATTAGAACATGCTACATACATCAGGGCATGTCCTACCTTATACATACCACACACCCTGCCCTTGGGCCTACCATAGGGGTGTCTAATATGAAGCAAAGAGAAGGTTTAGGGACTGTCAAGTGGGTGCACTTGGTCAAGTCGACATGGCAGTGCTAGACTGCTCATAGGCCTTGCAATGGCAGGCCTGATACACACTTTACAAGCTGCTTCTGTGGGTGGCACAACCAGTGCTGCAAGCCCACCAGCAGCATTTGATTTACAAGCCCTGGGCACACATGGTGCACTGTACTAGGGGCTGACAGATAAATCAAATAACCCAATCATGGATTAACCAATCAGTACATCAATTTAACTTTCGGTCACTTGCACTGTGGCACTGATTAGCAGCGGCACAGTACACAAAGCATAACACCAGCAAAAACATATCAAAACAGAAGAGGCAATCCGACAAAATGGAAGGGACACTCATGTCAATGATGCCAGGTCTAACACTTACTAATGATGCTCCAAGAATTAATTGGTCAATACTCCCATCCACTAAGCAAAATCACTTTTTCCTATTTGTGCTTGGTTTCTGCTGCTAATTGCAACACTGTAGGATTAAGTTTTCTAGGTCAATTAACCCAGTATTTAGTTTGCCCCAACCTAGGAGGGGGGGGCTATTTTACCTATTACATTTTTTTTACTTAGTGTACTTGTACTCCTACAGCAACCTATGGTGCAGAGTTTTGGGGTATTTCCAAATGTCCCGATTTGAGGAGTATGGGGAGAACAGGTTCTGCTGCAAGTAATTGGGTGCCCCAATCTCCTCTCCTCAATTTGTGTGTCATAGCGAATTAAAGCTGCACTATGTTGAAGAATACATCAGAGCATGCCCTGCTTTATTTTGGTTAGCCATATGGAAAAATAAGGCAGCATCCCTCACCAGAGACATCTTAGCAGACTGCCTTAAATGCAAGTAAGGTATGGAAATCCCATGGCTAGCGGAGGTGAGAACTAATATGCAGGATCAGTTCTGGAATGTTTTTGACAAACTCAATGATTTAGACACTGTAAGCAAAAACAGAGATGTGGTCCTCCCTGTATAGACGTTATAGCGAAGATAGATTGGCCAAGGAGTCCTGTACATCTGGCATAGCTTTTTATTTGAATATAGAGAATGATCGACATCTGGCCAGCTACCTGACCAAATCTATGGGTCGATGAGAGCGTGGTCTTCTGTTTCGCTTAAGGGCAGGCACAGTCAAGTATTTACTATGCTTTCCCCTGGGCTTTCCATTGAACCTTCATATTATTCCCTGCCCATGTAATAGGCACTTGGGCCAAACTCTGTTACATTTCTTATTTTTCTGTAAATTCTATGCACAATATATTAAATCACTCCCACTCGCTTAAAAAAAAAGGTGATATGTTGACTATAGAGATGGTTACAAAACCCTCCTCGCACTGGATGAATTAATAATCATCGTGGGCACCTTTTTGAAAATTGCAGTTCAATCCTGTAACTCAATGAACACTGGATAATCACACAATTTAACTTGTACTATATTGAAGAGTCATGTGTTGTTTTAAAAATGTTATGATTGTGTATGTATTGAAATACTGTATGATTGTATGTGCTTGCCTCTTTTATGGAAATGTTCTTGTCCGAATAAAGTAATAAAGTAAAGGCTTTTACGGCATTCGCAAAAAAAAAAAGTCTGTAGCTCCAGGAAAGTTGTGTATTTCCTTATATACTGTAATTGCATCATACTCACAAATGTTGATTGTCAATTAAGCAGAAATATGAATAAGTACTGCACATTGGAAATATGCATTTGCAGCTGTACACTTTTTATTATTTTTTCACAGACATTTTCCCTCCTCTGATTAAATCCCTTATCGAGGGCATCCCTGTGAAATATAGGAGAGTTCCTTGGGAAACACTCTTACTCTTGCCTGTTGGAGGAATAAAGGTATGTGTTCTTATAGGGTAGCACATTTTCATGGAAATATTTTCTCAAAATCCTGCAAGGTCTGACTTTCTGGGTGTTAACAAGAGATTGCATAGTCTCTCCAGCACTATTTATTCCTCCTTCAATCCCATGCTCTTTTCTTGATCAAGTGGAACTATCCAGCAAATACTTGTACTTTTTTGCATGAGTAGGCGGAAATGAAAAAAATAATCCTAATTCAGAAAATTAGGATTTCATTTTTTATACACACAAACTTTCTCAAATCAAAATTTTTCAGACTTAAGTGAAATTTTCAACAATTTAGTGGAGGTAATTTTTGTGTTTTTGTCATCCTGTGTCTTTCACATAACTTCAACAAACGTTTGCTGATTTCAAAAAGCTCTGTTAGTTGTTATGGAGAAGCAGCAAAAATAGCACCCAATATGTTTATAAATAATGTCTCTGTTAGACCTGTCATCCTTAGGGTAGTCTTCCCCCAAAATTGTGCCTGCTCACAACCTCTTTTTCTTATTCTTTTTGTTGTCCTTAGGACTCTGAGCACTTTACCACTGCTGACCTGTGCTAAAGATCATGCGCATCTCCCTTAAACATAGTAACATTGGTGTATAACCAATTGGCATATTTGATTTACTTGTAAGTCCCTTGTAAAGTGGTATGCCAGATACCCAGGACCTGTAACTTAAATGCTACTAGTGGTCCTGCAGTACTGATTGCGCCACTCACGCTAGTAGTCCATTAAGCATATCTCATGCCTGTCACTGCAAAGGCTGTGTGTGCAGTTATACTGCCACTTTGACTTCAAATTAAAAACCCTTTGCCAAGCCTAAAAGACCCCTTTAATTACACATATGTCACCCAGAAGGTAGGCCCTTGGTAGCACATAAGCCAGGGTGCTGTGTTAGTAGAAGATAGGACATATACTTTTAAGTTTAGCATGTCCTGTTAATGAAAAACACCTAAATACATTTTTTACTACTTTGAGGCCTACTCCTCTCATAGGTTTTAAGCTGTAATTCCTTACTAGAAAGGAGTAACTGTGTTTTATATATTTGTAATTAATAATAACAAATCCTCTTTACTGGTAAAGTTGGATTTGACATTACCATTTAAGAAATGCCACTCTTAGGGGTACATTATGATGTCGGGCAGATCGCCACCACGCAACTGGCGGTGGCAATCGCCCAACATCTTTACCTGGCCACACACCAATTACCCCCGCCCTATTACGATGGAGGGGGGGCCAGCGTGGACGGAAAGACCGTCCGCCCCTTTACGGCAGGCAGGCAATCGTTACGATTGCCTGCGTGCGGTCCTGGGTAATTATATGGTGGAGGGCCCTCGCAGGCACCGCCCACCATATTAAGGTGGCTGCAGTGTTTGGCCTTTCCATGGCGGCGATGCCACCATGAAAAGAAATGCGGTGTCTGCCTTTGGGGCCCTTTGCGGGCCCCCTGATGTTGGGGGTGGGGGTGTAAATGGGGGGGTACCTATGGTACCGCCCTACATTTGCATGCACAAGGTGACAGGCACCGCGCTGTGCCTGTCACGTTGTGCATGCAAATGCACAACATGCATTTTTTACAATGCGGTGGGTGCTGCGTACAGCGCCACCCGCCGCAATGCAAACAAGGCGGGATACACCCACCAGTGTGGAGGGCGCATCCTAATCTGAATGAACCGACCGCCGCACATAGACAGTCAGTCCCGTGCTACGATACGGTGGCGGGCGGAAACAGTCCACCCGCCATCGTAATAGACCCCTTAGAAAGTAGACATTTTCTGCTCTTACAGTCTGTGTGCCTGAAGCCTGTCTCCAATACATGTCTGGGGTGGGGGACAGCTATACATTGTGCATTCTCTCTAGACAGCCACAAACAAAGGCAGGTTAGGTGTGACCGAGTACTCATCCGCATTCTGATGGCTCTTCCTGGGCGTGAAGGGAGGGAGGAGTTTACATTTACACATGAATAGACAGTGTCCTGTTCCCACACAAAGGGCTGAATACCCCCACAGCTAGTCTGGAGCCAGGACTTCGTTGCACTTCAAACACCCTTCTTTGAAGTCACCCCCTGTGCAGAATCTATTGTATTATATAATTGTTGAATGTCATATTCCGTTCATCTGGATGATGTGGTAAAGGGGACGTTTCAGTATGTAGTTACCTACACAAAGTTTCTTCACACCACACTACTCTTGCATGGATGTTTGACCTCATCACACCCCCCCTTTAAAGGCACAACTGGGGATAAGTATTGGTCTCTGACCCCACCAAATCAGACACTTCTGGACCTGTAACTAAACTCTGTCAGAAGAACTGCTGTTTGCATCAAGGACTGACCCTTTATAGGTCTGCTGATCTGGAACCCCGGCTTTTCTGTTGCGCTACCCTGCTGCTTTCACCCTGCTGAGGGAGAACTGGACTCTGCCTTGCATTCAAAGTGATCTCCAAGGGCTTGTTCGCTTGCCTCCTGTTGCTTGAGACTTAGGGCTATCTTGTTCCTGTTTCACTGGAAGTAATCCCAGCTACCTGTAGCAGAGAAATGAAGCATCCCCAGTCTGCATTTAGTAGAACCGTTGCATCAACACTTTTGTGGGAGTAGAATCAGTGCATTGCTCACGGAACCAATGCATCGCCTTGAGAGCCAAACCATTGGTTCCCTGAACTGCGCTTCATCTTTGGAACTGGTGCATTACCACCACTGTGTGGAAAATATTGACGCATCACCTCCACAGTGGGCTCGACATCTACTCATTGCTCGTCCGCCCCCTGCATCTCACTGTTGCGACCAGGATCAAGGTAATCTGTTCACCGGGCCTGTCTGGCTGCTGTCTCTGACCTGCGCTCAATTGCGGTCAGCCTGAACTGTTAACTTTGCCCCGGTCCAGCTCGACCACAAAACCCCCATTGGCGCTTATTGCTTCTAAGTGCTAGAACTCTTTTTATTCTTAAAAAATCATATTTCAACTTCTACCTATTGGATTTTTCTATTTTGGTCTTTATTTATTTATAAAGTTATTGTATATTTTTCCAAACCAATGTAGTGTCTTATTGTGGTGTTTTCATTGTGTTACTTTGTGTGTGAGTTGCACTAATCCTTTACACATTGCCTCTTTAGATAAGCCTGACTGCTGTGTGCTGAGATACCAGAGGGTGAGCATAGGTTATCTTTAGTGTGTATCTACCCTAGCTTACCTCGACTAGGATTGTGATTCCTGCCTGGACAGTGTGCCTACCTCTGCCAAATAGAAACCCAATTTTAACAGTTTCTTACATGGCCTTTCAACACTAGTGCATGTGAAAGACAAAACATGTCAACTGTCTGAGAGTGGGTAGCCCAGCTGAAGGCATCATTCTTTTTTAGGGATGAGTCAGGCAATGAGATTTATAAACCGATGCATCTTCGTTGAATGCAGGCAAGCAGTGTCCATCCAGATGTGCCGGTCTCAGCTAACGTGGGATAGATTATGATGAGCTAGCACCTGGGGCTGTATTATGCAAAGTGTGCACTGTCCCTGTTTGCGCTATGGCGCACCTTTAGGCAGGTGCGCCAGGTACAAACAGGGACAATTTACCCCAAATACTATTCATGTGCTGCCCTTGAGCAGCCGCAAACTCGTACTGCACTCGAGGTTGCACATTCAGTCAAATGCAGTGCAGCTACTTCAAAGCCACTCTGTGTTTCTCTGTGCAGGCAGCAATCCTCCTGTGCTTTGAAGCAGGGAGAAAAGTCCCCCTGCAGGTGGTTGGAGTGATTGACTGGGGCACTATCTGTAATCTATTTGTAATAAGGACCTAGGGCTCATATAAATGATAGGGCACACTGTTTTGTTTGCGTCACAGTGCACGCTTAAGCAGGTGCACGAGGCACACATAGGGACAGTTCGCCTAATACAATGAATGAACTGCCCCAGGACAGCTGCAAACTTGTGCTGCCGCTGCACTTTCAGTGAAATATAGAGTGGTTGCTTCAAAGCTGCTCCGTGTTTTACAGTGCAGGGGCAACCTGCTTGCACTTTGAAGAGGGGAGAGAGATCCCTTGAAGGTAGGGCTCGGAGGTTCATGGAACCCTGTTTCCCCCTTTGAGGGCTGCCCTCAGGGGGCGTACTAATAGTGTGCCACCTTTTTGTGGCGCACTGCCAGTGTGCTGCTTAAGGGCATCTTTTCCCCTGGGCCTGCGTCCAATAATGCGTGGGCGAAGAGTCAAAGTAATTCTCTCATTTGCGTGGGATCACACCCCTATGCAAATGAGGGTAGGCCCTCTGAAGATACCACTCACACTAAATGTGTGCTAGTGTTAACCCTATTACAGAAGCGACAGCACAAGCGTTTGCGAGCCCTTCTGTAATAACTAAGTGCCAGGAGGCACAAAAAGTGGGCGCACAGGCTGGTTGAGCCTCCAGGGTAATATCTGTAATACTGCCCTAGGTGCTAATCACAGCAGAATAAAAGTTCTATCGTCAGCACTTTTTGCAGCCCTTTAGCTTTGTTGTTCCAACCTTCGGTGATTCTTGAGAGGCATGAAGAAGTTCCCTGCTGGCCATGGGATGGTTGCTACTAAACCTTTCTCCTCTCTACAAAGTGCTCTATTGCATTATATGTTCAAGAAATCACGGGGATTGACTCAGTTTAGGAACCTAGAGGCTGGAATCAATGCAATTTAAATATAATAAAGTACCTCTAGGATTAAAAATTCTCAACGTTCTTTCAACAGGAGGGAGAAACTTATCCCTGCTGAATGGTTCCGCTAGTGAACTCAATTCTTTTTACTTGTTCTAGTGCATGGGTTACTAAACAAATCATCAGTTAATCACCTTATAAAAAATCAATATCTACTACAGACATCCATTTGCATATACTTTTACTCCATAATGAATTCAACTGTTTCATTTTTTCTTTTCTTCTTTGTTTTTGATATATATACTTCAAATACAGTACATCTTTTTTAACTTTTTCATATTAGTACAACATTACAAAACAAAGTGCATAGGCTCTATACCAGGGGTCTCCAAACCGGTCCTGGAGGGCCGGATCCATGCCAGATTTTTTGGATATCCCCATTGAGATACATGTAGTAATTTTAAAAATCTGGCATGGATCCGGCCCTCCAGGATCGGGTTAGAGACCCCTGCTCTATACAGTGCATACATCAAAAACTTTTATACATTGACAACAAGTCCTACTGCTTGTTACTCTTGTACTGGGATGTTTCCCACTTACCCTCGATACTTTATCTATACATGGTCCATAGGAGTGAAAAGGTCAGAGAAAGCTTTTAGGAATCTTGGTGGTGGTTAAACCACTGTTAATTAGTTCACCCAACACATTTCTTGACAGTCTTTTTTTATTAAAAAATCAAGCGATACTCTTGGCCTTGTGCAATGCCGGGAATATTAGTGAAGGGTGTGCCAACGCGTTTCGCCCTTCAATTTTTGGACCTACACAATAAACAGAAGGTCTTCCACAGGTCTGGTGTGTTATCGTTTTGTAGAACACTGTTACTGGTTGAAGGTCTTCAGACAAGGAGGCTTTTAAATGTCTCTAAATTTGGGAGTATTGTTTCATTTCCAAATGATTCTGGGTTAATAATTTCTCAGAACTTCAGGACACCTGGTGGCTGTGTTTTTGCTCTTCAGGGCTCTGGAAGTTGTTCGGTAATTTCCTCCAGCATTCTGGCGTTTTAAGCAGCCACAATCTATTTTCTTACTCCATTATATGTTCACACCTTATACGCACACGGACACACATAAATGGAGATTACCGAAGCAGTTCCACAGCTCACTCTCTTTTCAACAAAATAGTGCAAACGGCCATGTATGCATAATTATGTGAAAACAGTTCCATTTTGAGTGTGTGCTTTGTGTGTGCATATTGATCGCAGCGCTGCTTGAGCGCTGAGCTCAGCTGCTTTAGGGCGGAGGAGGTTTAGAGTGCCTGAGAGTGGGCAGAATAGCTGTCCGATCCCAATTGAGGTTCAAGAGTGAGTTACACCCAGGTTCTTGACTCCCTTTTCCTGCTTCATATATTTCTATGCAACTTAAAAAAAAACGCTTAAAGCTATTGATACAAAAAAAACTGTAGAGATAAATGTAGTCTCCAGTGCTCACTGCATGCTGTGCAGGACACAGGTAAAAGACACATCATAAGACCAGATGTAACTGCAGGCCACATCATGAGCGGAGTGGGTACTGAGGGCCAGGGACATCTTAAGGATCTTGGGGGCCGTGGGTCAAATGTATTTTGACGGCCCCTGTTCGGAGCAGCTTTGAATTTATGATCCAATTCTAGCTCATTCATTCCCTCTCTAGCCAGGTCACAGACAGGGCATAGGCCCGAATTCTAAATGTGTTTCTGACTAATATTCAGGGACTATAATGTGTGTTTTCAACAGTGTCGTACAACAGCCGCTCAATAATGTACTTGCAAATAATCGCGTACATGCCCCTCCCATTTCTCATATGTGAGGTCCTGTTGCAATATAAAAGAAACTTTTGTATGGATGTTGCATGGCCGTGAAAAACAAAAACACACCATTTCCCATTCAAATGTCTGTAATAAATCATCACAGATAACCTGTATTTACATTATAAGAAAAACGGTATTGAAAACAATAGGGGGCAGATTTATGATAACTGGTGCATCCCCAGGGATGCGCCAGTTATTTTGCGCCGCAGCTCCGCCACCCATGGTGCAAAAACGGCACAGATGCGTGACGCATCTGTGCCGTAAAGGTGGCGCATTGCTGGAGTTGCGTCGCAGCTCCAGCAAGGCTCGGGGGTGCCCTATCTGTCCAATGCTGCATCAAGCCTTACGCCTGCTTCAAGCAGGCGCAGGCTTTTGATGCAGCATTGGCCTGAAAGTGACTGAGTGAAATCTTATAGATTTCACTCAGCCACTTTTGCGAGGCGCACCTGCCCCGGAACACCCCCCCCCTGCGCCAGCACGCCCATATGTGGCGCAGGGCTTTACAACGTGATGCATCTGCCTCACGTTGTAAATTGGTCATAGGGATGCGCCACGGTTACGCCGCAGTTGCGTGATGCAAACGTGGCGCATTACCAACATAAATCTGCCCCTCTATGTTTAAGAATCACTTAAGGTCATAAGGACAGGACTATCATTCTCGCTTCGGTGCCCACTCTAAGCACGAGTTCACACTATGCAGCTCTGGGCAACAAGCTTGCTTAATCTCTACAACGGCCCCCACGCGGCGGGATGCCTGGCTTTCACCTTGGGGATGCCCAGCACGGGTGATCTCACAGGGAAAAACCAGGACGGGTTCCCAAGGCAAGCGCCGAGATGCCCAAGGGTAAAATCGAGCGCTATATAAGAACACACACATACATACATACATACATATCTGTAGAACCGAACAGGCTCCATTAGAGGACCACCAGAAAGGCTGAGGCCCTAGGCCAGTGCCCATTTTGCCCATGCCTCAAAATGTCCCTGCTGAAGGCTGAGGTACAGGGTCAACTATGCTGTGCGTCTGATGGGCATGCACATAGAAGATGCCGAGTGGGCACTGTGGGTATTCGGGTACTTGGAGGAGCAGGACTGAAATTTAACTTTCTAAAATGTTTGCATACAAGTGAAGGTGAAAGCTAATATCTGAAGGTGGAAACCGTACCAAGAAGACTGGCATTATTTTCATACAATGTATTCCACTCGGACCACCACCATTTTGTTATACACAGAGAGGAAAAGGTTACCATGGCAACGTTTTTGTTTGAAGATTGCAGTAATGCACATAAAAGTCAAAAAGACACCTCATTGCTGAGAGATGTTTCTTCCATTTATTAAATGAGGGATTTACGTCAGTAATCCAGGTTCTCTTAATTTGTTTGTAGAGGTTAATAGTTCAAGAAATATTAATCGGGCCAGGATTTCTGACATCTATGTCAACCTGTAAAGAAATAATGCTTACATCCACTGTGCTGCCTATTAGGAATCTCATTGTACCGTTTACCTTACCCAAAAACATCAACAGATTGCTGCCAACATATGAATGGAGAAGCATGAGGGATTTTGCAACTTGGACAGGTTTTCATTTGACCCTTCATTTTGAATAGCCTGCTTGGAGAGAAATAAAGTCGAAAAAGAACAAATAAAATGATGTTTCTTACAGTTTGTAGGTTTAACACCTGTATGTAAGTAAGACATTTATTTCAGTCATTAATCTTCTTCTAAAGCAAGGCCCAGATCACCCACCCACCTAATACACATCATCGGCCACTAGGGTACCGATGGAGCAACGTTGCACACGTAAAGCGACTTGCTTGGATTAAGACCTATCAAAATAATATTAATGTACTAACTAACATGTTTCGTCATATTAGTATTGCATTACACGACATTTCTAGTATCTAGGGAAAGCTCGTCAATGTGCTTTTACTAACTGTAATCCGCTTGCATTAAAATGGTTGCTGCTACGCAGGATTTTCTACTGCGCATGCGTCTGTCAAACTCACGTGACATGACGTATTACTTCGCTTGGTGGGAAACTATTGCTTCTGCGCACTAGAACTAAAATGTCTGTTCTGTGTCTTAACGCGCAAGAAGCTTGCATCGCTGCTTTTGCTAAGCTGTTCGTACTGCCTAATTCTTAATGCAATAGTTTAAATAAAATAATGGGAATAGAATAGAGATAAGTGGTATTCAGTGCATTCATTTATTCTGTGTTTCTAAAACTGTTTATCTTCTATTTTTGCATGTATCGCATTTGGGCCTGAAATGTACTTCTGATCTCCATCTTTGGAGGAACTGCGCCTGCGCAAAGAAACTCAAGCTATTGAAGCCAGGGCATTGAACCAATGCCAGCATCAGACATGAACTGTGAAAACTATGAGAACATGACCTTCTAACCCTGCCAGAGGAAGCTGGATTGTACAATTTGGTAAAACATTGTATGTTATTGATAGATTCACTGCCGGGTGGAATAAAAGTGCATGGGAAGATAAAGTTATGGGAGGGAACGTAATTTAAATATCGAATGACAGTTACCTCATATTAATATGGTGTGATGGCCTCTCCTTGTCTTTTGACCGATAAATTTGTGGGATTCACACATTTGCAACATTGGAGGGTGGTACACTGACTTGGAAAATAGTACAACTAGGGTAGGCTTAGCTAGTTAGATTGTCCGACTTGTCCAAATAGCTGACCTGTCACTGACCCAACGCACTCAATAGGTGATCGAGAGCAGAGGTGCTGGCGGAGCACTCTGTCAGAAGATTCGATACCCAATCGGGGTTCTGGAAAGGAGTTCGATAACCCAATCGGGGTTCGGTGGTGAGCTGCAGAGAGAGTTTATAACACTGGCATTCTGAACTTTAGCTGTGGTGCCAATCTTAGCCCATGGTGGTCCAGTCCGATCCAATTTGGTCTGTAACCTGTCCTGATTCTGATCTGCACCTGTTATTTCTAGCTGGCACCTGCACTTTGGGATTCCTATCCCTTATCCGAGCCCGTGGCCAGAGTTGGTCTTCACACCATTCTAGGTAACTATAAAGTGTGGGTTTGTCTTTGTACTGTTTTCCCTTTTCTACCCACCCTGTGTTTTAATGCTTAATGATATTTTCCAAATTATTGCACATTTCATTGTAATCTTCCTCATTCTATTAGAACAAAAAATTATTGATTTTTTTATGGTTACAAATATTTAAGAATTTACTTTAGATAAAAGAACTTAAACCTTTCCCGAGTTTGTGGTTACTTATGAAACGCTAATGTTATTTTACTCCCTATTTTCTGTGCTAACTCATTTGATCCTCTAAGACTTTAGGTATCAGTGACTTGGATTGGTAAGTCAAAATGGTATAGGTCCTGAATGGTTTAAATTAAAATTGATTGAGTGTAGGTTTACCTGTTCAATATGTATATAGTTTATGGGCCCAGGTGAGTATGGTAAACTGAGCAGGTGAGCCTGCGCTCTATCAGTTAATTTGGTCGCAGAGTAGTGGTTAGGGTTTAGTTAAGATAGGTAGTTAGTTGTAGTTAGCTGGTTAAAATTGAATTACATTGTGTATTTAAAATTATATTGATTTTTATGTACTAACTAAACTTGTTTGTATCTATTATAAGTTTGTTTTTGGAATCCCCGGGGGCAGAATAACAGGTGGTAAATGGAAGCCATTCTGTAGTGAGGTCACTTGCCTGTGGAAGTAAGGGCATGGTTAGGTAAACCGGAAGCACTATTTTAGGGACTTTCTGTATAAATGTCTGAATAATTGATAGCAAAGAGTTTGCTAGTGAAACTTTGGTGTGATTTCACCTAGTAAGGGCCACACTGAAGAAGTAACAGGTTCTTCTGTGCTTCATAGACAGCAAAAGGGGTTCGCTGATGAAGCTTTGGCCTTATATCACCTAGAAAGGGTAAGCCTGAGGGAGTAACAGGTTCTCTAATGGTTGCGTGAAAGGTAGACGAAAGGGATCTACTTGTAGTGTATGAAGAGTAAACGGAAGGGAGTTACTCGCAGTGAATGCAAATCAATCTTTTATTTGAAATTAGTCACACAGGCACAGTGGTGAATGTTTTTACGTCGTTAATTAATTAAATGAACATTTAAAGTGAATAGAAATAAGTTCTTGTATTACCTTGCAAAAGAGGGAGTTAGTTGCGGAGCTGCTCTGCTGCTCTGATGTCACTTAGAGCCGCGCAGGTATTGGTTGAGACAGCGGGTGTGTGAGTACAGGAGCGTGAGAACTTGTCTCACAAGGAGAGCCGCACAATAATTGGTTGGATTTATTTGAATTCTAATTGTTGATTGGCCATTGAAAATAAGAAAAACATTGGTATTGGGGGCTTTTCGTAAACAACGGAGTGTCATCACAAAAGTAAAGTGGCATAAAATATATGTGGCATTTTGATCCAGGATTCATAGGAAATAGACCAGATAGAAAATATCTAGGTTTTGCTAAGGAACAGATGATTAGAGGGATACCTTATATCATGCACAGAGATAAAAGAAAAATGTAATTTGTCAAGAAATTAAAAAAATTTCTTTAAAAACCAGAGAAGGGATTATTATTCCACCACCGAATACGCCCGCATCATACATGATGGTTGAAAGGGGCTATCACACTTGCGTATGGTTAGAAAACTGGATAGAATATACAAAAGATGATGGAGTTTTGGCATTTCTAGAAAATGGTACCTTAATATGGTAGAGTTTTGTACAATTTAAGAACGTGCATGAATGAATTAGATCCTATACCTAAATTAACCCATACGAGGCATTAGAGGAATGGGAAACACAGGCTTTTGAGCGAGATAGTTCAAGTTCAAGTTCGTTGATTTGTATAGCGCACTACTCACCCAGAGGGTCTCAAGGCGCTTGAGTGAGGGTGGGTGCATCTTTTATCGAATAGCCAGGTTTTTAGCTGCTTTCTGAAGGAGAGGTGGTTCTGTGTGAGGCGGAGGTGAGAAAGATCTTCCTCCCATGGTGGATCTATTGATGCGCGGGATAGTGGCGAGGGCTTGATTGGATGAACGTAGTTGGCGGGTGGGTGTGTAGAAGGATAGCCGTTTGTTGAGGCATTCGGGTCCTAGGACGTAGAGGGCCTTGTGTGCATGGGTGAGGAGACGGAACATTATTCTTTTGTTGACGGGAAGCCAGTTGAGATCTTTCAGATGACCGGAAATGTGAGCTTGACGGGGGATGTCCAGTATGAGTCTGGCTGAGGCGTTTTGGATGCGTTGGAGTTTTTTCTGTAGTTTGGCTTGGTTCCGGCGTAGAGGGTGTTTCCATAATATAGTCGGCTAGTGACTAGTGCATGGGTGACTGTCTTTCTTGTTTCAGTGGGGATCCAGCGGAAGATTTTTTTGAGCATACGTAGGATGTTGAAGCACGATGATGAGACGGCGCTGACTTGTCTGCCCATCGACAGGGAGGAGTCTAGGATGAATCCCAGGTTACGTGCGTGGTCTGTGGGTATGGGTGCTGTGCCCAGAGTCTGTGGCCACCATGAGTCGTCCCATGCAGAGGGGGATGATCCTAAGATGAGGACTTCCGTTTTGTCCGAGTTTAGTTTTAAACGACTGTTTTTCATCCATTCAGCTACTTCTTTCATTCCATCGTGTCGATTGGTTTTGGCAGTGTTAGGATCTTTGGTAAGGGAGAGGATCAGCTGGGTGTCGTCAGCGTAGGAGATGATGTTGAGGTTGTGTTGTCGCGCAATGGATGTGAGAGGACTCATGTACACATTGAAGAGGGTGGGACTGAGTGATGATCCTTGTGGTACGCCGCAGATGACTTCGGTTGCCTCTGATTTGAATGGGGGGAGGCGGACTCTCTGGGTTCTTCCGGCAAGGAACGAGATGATCCAGTCCAACGCTTTTCCTTGTATTCCGATGTTGTTGAGGCGTTGTATGAGGGTGTTATGGCAGACTGTGTTGAAGGCGGCAGAGAGGTCAAGTAGGATGAGGGCAACTGTTTCTCCGTTGTCCAGTAGCGTTCGGATGTCGTCTGTAGCGGCGATGAGGGCGTTTCGGTGCTGTCTTTGGCTCGGAAGCCGGACTGTGAGGGGTCAAGAGAATTGTTGGATTCAAGGAAGGCGGCGAGCTGACTGTTGACGGCTTTCTCGATGACTTTGGCCGGGAAGGGGAGGAGTGAGATGGGGCGGTAGTTCTTAAGTTCAGAAGGGTCCGCTGTGGGTTTCTTCAGAAGGGCGCTGAGTTCGGCATGTTTCCAGCTTTCTTGGAAGGTAGCGGTGTTGAAGGAGCAGTTGATGACATCGCGAAGATGGGGTGCGATGATGGAGTCTGCTTTGTTGAAAATGTGGTGGGGACATGGGTCGGTTGGTGATCCTGAGCGGATAGAGTTCATCAGGCGGATGGTGTCTTCAGTCGTGATTGGGTTCCAGGTGCAGAAGTTGTGAGATTGCTGATTTTGGTTCGGAGGTGGGTGGAGTGGGTTGTTCTTCGGGCAGGTTTCCAAAGCTGTTATGAATGTCGGCGATTTAGTAAAATGTAGTTCTCGGAGGTGAGGGCATGTGGGCTGATGAAGTCTGTGATGTCTTCATTAAATTGTGTGCGGGTTCCTGGTGGTCTGTAGATTAGGGTGCCTCTAAGTGTGGTCCTGGGGTCGATGTGAATCTGGAAGTGAAGGTGTTTGGCAGTTGCGAGGTTATCGTCGGAGCTGGTCGTGATTCGGATGGTGTTTTTATGGGCGATGGCGATGCCTCCTCCTGTTTGGTTGGTGCGGTCTTTTCGGATGATCTTGTAAGTGTCCGGGATTGCTATGGCGATGTCGGGCGCTGATGATGCGTTCATCCAGGTTTCTGTAAGGAAGGCGATGTCTGGTGATGTGGTGTCGAGTAGGTCCCAGAGTTCGGTGGCGTGTTTGTGGACCGAGCGGGTGTTCAGCAGGATGCACTTTAGGTGGGTAGGGTCGGAGCTGTGTTTGGAGGAGGAGGATTTGGTGTGGGTCCTTCTGGAGTTGAACTTGCATGAGTGGCATGTAAAAGGTCCGTGGGTGTGTCCTGGGGTAGCTACGCAGCATTGTGGGGTGCGTCCGGGGTTAAGGGCGAGGAGAGTAGCGGCGTCATACGTTAAGCGAGTGGGTTGGGTTTTGCGAGGGCCAGGGGGTCTGGCGCTGGGCGCGGTCCTGGCACGGACGGGCGTAGACGGGCTTACCTTTGGCGCACCTTCGGCACGCATGGGGCGCGACCGCTGCGCGGAAAGGCATCTGTCATATGTGGATAGTGGGAGGGGGAGGGGCGAGGGAGGATCAGCTGGGAGGTGGGGAGCGGGGCGGAGAGCCGGGCTGGGCGTCACAACAACAACAACAAAATGGCTGCAAGCCAAAAGGCGACCAGGACGAGCTTGGGGCACAGTTAAAGGTATCGGCGGTCCAAACAGTAGTGTAATCGGCACAATCAGGCACGAGTCGGCAAGCAGGCACAGGCAGCAATGTGCAAATAAATAAATAAAAAATGAGCAGTCTAGCGGCACAGCGTGACAATGAAATTTAAGACAGAGGCAGCAATGTCCAATTAATCTAGAAATAATGCGCAATCTCCAATTAGGTAATGGCAGAGCAGCTTAACTCAAATGAGTGCAGCAGAAGCAGTGTGAGCAGCGCTACGATACCAGGATAGGGCTTGGAGCAGCGTGGGGAGCAACCGCCTTCGTGGGACTCAGGACGGTCACAGCGCTTAGTGCGAGGGAACGGGCTCAATACTATTAGTGGGAGGGAGGATCAGCTGGGAGGCGGGGAGTGGGGCGGAGAGCCGGGCTGGGGGTCACAACAACAACAACAAAATGGCTGCAAGCCAAAAAGGCGACCAGGACGAGCTTGGTCAAGTCAAGTCAAAAGATTTATATAGCGCACTACATACCCGGAGGGTCTCAAGGCGCTTGAAGAGGGTGGGGAATTACTTGTCGAATATCCAAGTTTTAAGTTGCTTTCTGAATGCTAGGCGGTTCTGCGTGAGACGAAGGTGAGTGGGGAGTGAGTTCCAGGTTTTAGCTGCGAGGTAGGAGAAGGATCTACCTCCCATGGTGGTTTTGTTGATGCGAGGTACGGTAGCAAGGGCTTGGTTGGAGGATCGTAGTTGGCGGGAGGGGGTGTAGAAGGAAAGTCGTGTGTTGAGGCATTCGGGTCCAAGTTCGTAAAGTGCTTTGTGTGCGTGGGTTAGGAGGCGGAAAGTGATCCTCTTATTGACCGGAAGCCAGTGGAGGTTTTTCTGGTGACTAGAGATGTGGTCTTTACGCGGGATGTCTAGTATGAGTCTGGCTGATGCGTTCTGGATGCGTTGGAGTTTTTTCTGGAGTTTTGCAGTGATACCGGCGTAAAGGGTGTTTCCGTAGTCCAGGCGGCTTGTAACCAGTGCATGGGTGACCGTTTTTCTGGTTTCGGTGGGGATCCAGCTAAATGTTTTTTTGAGCATGCGAAGAATGTTGAAGCAAGATGATGAAACGGCGTTGACTTGTCTGTTCATAGAGAGTGAGGAGTCGAGGATGACGCCCAGGTTCCGTGCGTGGTCCGTCGGGATGGGTGCTTTTCCAAGGGCCTTTGGCCACCAAGAGTCATCCCAGGAGGAGGGGGAGGTACCTAAGATAAGGACTTCTGTTTTGTCTGCGTTTAGTTTCAGATGGCTGTGCTTCATCCACTCGGCCACTTCTTTCATTCCTTCATGTAGGTTGGTTTTGGCGGTGTTAGGGTCATTGGTGAGTGAGAGGATCAGTTGAGTGTCTTCGGCGTAGGAGATGATGTTGAGGTTGTGTTGGCGTGCGATGGCCGCGAAGGGGCTCATGTATACTTTGAAGAGGGTGGGGCTGAGTGAGGATCCTTGTGGTACGCCGCAGATGACTTGAGTGGCCTCTGACTTGAATGGTGGGTTCTTCCGGTGAGGAACGAGGTGATCCATTCCAGTGCTTTTCCTTGGATTCCGATGTTTCTGAGGCGCTGTAGAAGGGTGCTACGGCAGACTGTGTCGAAGGCTGCGGAGAGGTCGAGGAGGATGAGGGCGACTGTGTCTCCATTGTCCAGTAGAGTTCGAATGTCGTCTGTTGCTGCGATGAGGGCGGTCTCCGTGCTGTGTTTGGCTCAGAAGCCGGACTGTGAGGAGTCGAGGGATTTGTTGGTTTCGAGGAAGGCGGTGAGCTGGTTTTTGACGGCTTTCTTGATGACTTTGGCCGGGAATGGAAGGAGCGAGATGGGGCGGTAGTTTTTGAGTTCGATGGGGTCCGCTGTGGGTTTTTTCAGAAGGGCGCTAAGTTCTGCGTGTTTCCAGCTTTCCGGGAAGGTGGCGGAGTTGAGGGAGCAGTTGATGACGTCTCGGAGGTGCGGTGCTATGATGGAGTCTGCTTTGTTGAAGATGTGGTGAGGGCAAGGGTCTGTGGGGGATCCTGAGTGGATGGAGTTCATCAGGCGAATGATGTCCTCAGTGGAGATTGGGTTCCAGTTATTAAGGATGTTCGGTGGGGGTGAAGATCCTGCAGAAGGTTGGGTGGGTTGGTCTCCGGGTCGGTTGTCGAAGCTGTTGTGGATGTCTGCGATTTTGTTGTGGAAGAACGAAGCTAGGGAGTCGCAGAAGGCTTGAGAGGGGGTGATGTCGTTGGAGTTGGCGGAGGGGTTAGTAAATTCTTTGACGATGTTGAATAATTCCTTGCTGTTGTGGGCGTTGTTATCTAGTCGGTCTTTGAATGCGGCTTTCTTGGCAGATCGGATTAGTTGGTGGTGTATGCGGGTGGCGTTTTTGAAGGCCTGGTGCTGGTGTTTGGGTCTTTTTTCCAGGCCTTCCCGAGGGTGCGACAGAGTTTCTTCGATTTCTTAAGATCATCGTTGAACCAGGAGGCGTTTTTGCTGCCTAGTTTGATTTGACGTTTTTTCAACGGTGCTAGGATGTTGGCGCTGTTGGATAGCCATTGGGTGAGGTTAGTGGCTGCTTGGTCGGGGTTTGAGGAGTAGGCAGGGGGGTTTTGAAGAAGCGATGAGGAGATCTGGTCGATGGTGATTTTGTTCCAGTTTCTTCGCAGAGTAGGTTGAGGATGGTTGTGAGTTGTGGTCTTATTGTAGATAAAGTGTACGCAGCTGTGGTCCATCCAATGGAGAGCTGTGGTGTGACTGAAGGAGACATGTTTGCTGGAGGTGAAGATAGGGTCGAGTGTGTGACCTGCGATGTGGGTGGGCGTAGTGACAAGTTGTTTGAGTCCGAGGTTGGTGAGATTGTCCAGAAGGGAGGTAGCGTTGCTGTCATTGCTCTTTTCCAGGTGAAAGTTGAGGTTTCCCAGTAGAATGTATTCCTCGGAGGGGAGGGCGTGTGGGGTGATAAAGTCAGTGATATCGTCGCTGAATTGTGCACGGGGTCCTGGTGGCCTGTAGAGGAGGGTGCCTCTGAGTGTGGTCTTGGGGTCGGTGTGGATCTGGAAGTGAAGGTGTTCGGCGTTGGCAAGGTTGACGCCTGAGCTGGTTGAGATGCGGATGGAATTCTTATGGACGATAGCGATGCCTCCTCCTGTTTGGTCGGTGCGGTCCTTACGGATGATCTTGTAGCCTTTCGGGATGGCAATGGTGATGTCTGGGGCTGAGGAGGCGTTCATCCATGTTTCAGTTAGGAAGGGGATGTCGGGGGAAATGGTGTCTAGTAAGTTTCAGAGGTTGATGGCGTGTCTGTGGACTGAGCGGGTGTTGAGCAGGATGCATTTTAGGTGGTTGGAGTCAGATATCTGTTTTGTGTTCGTGGATGAGTGTCATAATTCCACTTACCCCTAGCACACATATCCTAAGACATGTGCTGATTTCCCCCTTATAAAAACCCACCCCTGTCCCGTGCTCCACGCACGCTTCTATTCAGTGTGATTGGGTGTTTACATTTACTTCTGCCGTATTACATGTTTGTCACCTTCCTAAGGTTTTGCTACTCATGTCTTTTGCTTGTGCCCTTTTTGCTAGTACACTGTAGTATTGCCTTGTATGCTTGTTGAAGTTTTAGAGCACAATATATATGCTTTGTAGCCTTCGCTTGTGGCTCCGTGAGAGACAACGCCCTCACGAAGGTCTTTCAGATCTCTCCCCGCATCCCTACACGCTACCTTTTGGTGCGCGCTAGAACTGGGACTGCATGCAGCGTCCCCGCGCACGTTAACAGAGCGTGACTGGGAGCGGCTGGGTGCGGTCATGTATTTAAACCGCACCCAGCCTTCTGGAAGGCGCTTTGCCTTCAGGTTTCCTTCGGAGAAGGTCGCGTCAGTTGGAGGAACTCACCTGAAGGAGAATTCCATCCTGGCAGGACTCCACGGCGGTGCTTCTTATTTCCTGGAGATTGAAGTCTCAAGAATTAATCCTGAAAGCTAAGTACTTTTGCTTGATTTAAGGCGCCCTTCGCAAGAAAGGTTAACAGAATTTTTGGAACAATCACTTTGTGAAAGCCTTCACAAAGAAAGAGACTTCGGACATTTTAAGCCAATCAGTATTTTGAGGTCTATTTGCCAGTTCATTATGTTTGTTGAATTGTGAAGAGAATTACAAGGAACTTTATGGTTGTAGAATTGTGAAGAGAATTACAAGGAACTTTTAGATTTTATTTAAGAAAAGTGTGATAGAAGAAAGATACCTAGGATTTGGTGTTTCTTTGTTTAATGCTTCTTTTATAGCACTATTAACAAAACCAGAAACCCCGAGACCAAGAAGCAAAGGTTAATGCCAAGTAAGTTTTGGGATGAGACAGAAAGAATGCAAAGGGCTTCTTAAAAATAGTAATTAATCCTTCCTTTCTTTTATGTAAATTTCCAGACGTACAAGCTGACATCACGCCAAACAACCAACTATCCTAGAGGACATCTGACAACTTCATCACAACTACCCTACTTCCCTACAAAGACATACTGGGCGAAGGCCTACAACTTGCTGATTGCAGGTAGGGGGATCTCTGAACAGCTTAACTAGGTTTTAGGAGCTCTGATTAGATAGAGATTGTAGCGAAGGGGGCTAGGGAGGTTAGGAATGTTGACCCCTAAATCGGAATACTAAAATCTTGGTGCTTGTTGCTTCGCAGGTCGACAGCAAGAACCAAAGTCTTCTCTTCAATGCCCAGTACCGACCCTCCTCCCTAATTTCTAGTTTAAAATCTTGCCGTGAATATTTAAGCCAGTGAGTTTTAGTTAGTGATTAGGGAAGTTGGTCCCTTGCGTCCCTGCGAAATCATCCACGTCTTCCAAGAGAACTTCAGTCAAGACAAGGTAAGGGACGACGTGGTTAGCTTTGACAGAAGGCAAAGCCCACGTAGATAATTTCGCCCGGACGCAATGGACCAAGTTAATATGCAGGATTTGGCTGCAGTTTTAGAAGCTATTAGGCAGGATAATGCAGCCTTACGTAGAGATTTATCCTCTCTTCAGGACTCTATTCAGCAAAAACCAACCACTTTCCAGAGTTCTTCATCCAGTACAGATACTAAGACTCAGATCCAAGTGGTAACTCCGTTCCCCACCCCCTTAGCCCCACCAGAAAGATTTTATGGGGATTGTAATAAGTTTTCTGTATTTTTACAGCAATGTCACCTACATTTTATAGCTAAGACTACAGCCTTCCCAGACGATTCTTCTAGAGTAGCATTTATGTTATCCTATATGGGTGGAGATGCTGCTCTTTGGTCAGTTCCTTTAGTAGAAAAAGACGATCGAATTCTGTATAATTTCAAGGATTTCGAGAGGGCTTTAAAGAAGATGTTTGCAAAACATCTTTTCGTTCAGTCTGCAGACAATGAGCTTCTAAGTTTAAAGCAAGGATCTTCGGATCTGATACATTACATATCCACCTTTAACCGTCTGGTTTTGGAGGCTGACTGGCCATACGACAAAAGAGTTTCTATCTTTTACAGAGGTCTAAGAGAAGAATTAAAGGACATGATAACTCAGATCCTTGAACCCCCAGAAGACATAAGCGAGTTCATTGAGTTAGTGGTAAAACTTAATCATCGCATTTCTGAAAGAAGAGGAGAAAAAGGGAAAACTGAGCATAAAGTAGTTTTCTTTAAAGAAAAGTCAACCCCGAATCGAGAATCAGGTCCAAAATCTGACTCCGTCGAACCCATGCAAATTGGTTCGATCCGTGGACCTTTAACTAAGGAGGAGAAAGATAAAAGGCGACGTTTAAACCAGTGTTTATATTGCGGAAAGACAGGACACTTCGTAAAAGAATGCCCTACACGACCTAACAAGTTTAAAACCAAGACTTCCGATTTGGCCATCACACAGGAAAAGTCGGAAAACTAGTACACTCGGTAAAGGGAGAGGTCAGTTTATCGGGTGGTCTTTCTAGTTTGGCCTCAACTCTTCCTCCTGCAGGTTTCAGACACTTTTCAATCCTAGTAGAACTCCGAGATTTGCTTCCTAAATCTCACACAAGAAAAGTGGAAGCCATTATAGATTCCGGGGCTACAGGTAATTTTATTGATTCCAAATTTTTCTTACAGTTAGGCTTTCAGTCAGTGTTTAAAGATCACCCAGAAACTGTCAGAGCAGTTGATGGTAAAGAGTTGACTTCTGGGTTGGTAAACAGACAAACTGAACTTTTAGAGATGGATTGTTCTCCCATACATCGAGAAAGAATACAATTTGACATAATTGATGCCCCTCAATTCAAAATGATTTTAGGGATACCTTGGTTAATAAAACATAACCCAATCATAGATTGGGTAACCAGGTTAATTACCTTTAAGTCAACCTTTTGTGCAGAGCAGTGCTTCCTAATCAATAGGTCTAAAGACTTAGTTCAAGGTTTTGATTTCGGAATTGAATCACCCAATGTCCTGCTTTTGGAAGGGGTCCCATCGGTTTATAGCGACTTATCTGACGTGTTTGACAAAAAAAAGGCCAATACTCTACCTCCACATAGAGATTTCGACTGTAGAATTGATCTCATGCCTGGAGCAACCTTACCCTGCAGTCGCATTTATGCTCTTACTGAGGCAGAAAACACTCATCTGAGAGCATACCTTGATGAGTATCTTGCAAACGGCTTCATTAGGCACTCTAAATCTCCAGTATCTTCAGCTCTTTTTTTCATTCCAAAGAAGGGAGGGGAATTGCGCACGTGCATAGATTATAGGGCATTAAACAACGTCACCATTAAGAACAGGTACCCCTTACCCTTGATTCCAACACTTTTGGACCAAATTAAGAAAGCTAAGATTTATACAAAACTGGACTTGCGAGGAGCTTACCATTTAGTCAGGGTAAGAAAGGGAGACGAATGGAAAACGGCCTTCCGCACTAAGTTTGGTCTCTTTGAATATCAAGTCATGCCTTTTGGACTGTGTAACGCTCCTGCCGCCTTCCAGTTTTTTATAAACGAAGTGTTGCATGAATTTATTGACATCTGTTGCGTAGTGTATATAGATGACATTCTCATTTACTCAGATACCGAGGAAGAACATGTACAACAGGTCCGCGCCATTCTTCAAAAACTACTCTCCAATTCTCTTTATGTTAAATTGGAAAAAAGTCTATTTCACGCCTCCAAGGTGGACTTTCTGGGTTACATAATTAGTCCTGAAGGAATTGAAATGGATCCTAAAAAAGTTGAAGCTGTAACAACCTGGCCCAGTCCAACTTCCGTGAAGCAGATTCAAAGCTTCCTAGGCTTTGCAAACTTTTACCGTAGATTCATCCAGAACTTTTCTCAAATAATTACACCCATAACCAAGTTACTGAGAAAAGGAGTGAAATTTTTGTGGAACTCTGATGCTGAAGAAGCCTTTCTAACTTTAAAGAAGAGGTTTACCATGGCCCCAATCTTGTGTCATCCAGACCCCAATCAACCGTTCATTGTAGAAGCAGATGCATCTCAATATGCATTGGGAGGAATTCTTTCACAACGAAATTCCGATACAGGCCAAATGCACCCTATAGCTTACTTTTCCAGGAAATTGTCAGAGGCAGAACAGAATTATGCCATTGCTGATAAAGAATTGTTAGCAATAAAGGCGGTTTTTGAAGAATGGCGCCACTACCTGTTAGGGGCCCGTCATCCCGTAACAATTTATACAGATCACCGAAATCTTCAGGCTCTAAGATCTGTGAAAGCTCTGACTGCTAGACAGTTACGTTGGTCTATGTTCTTCAATGACTATACTTTTGTGATAACTTATCGTCCTGGGAAAGAGAACTTGAAAGCGGACGCTTTGTCTAGAATAGGTGATAAAGACCCAGAAAAACCTGAAATTGTCCATCCTGTAATCCCGACTTCTTGTTTTCAGGGAAGTTTATCCACTAGTAACATTATTAATGATATCAAGGAGGCCTTGAAAGATACGGATGTTGAGATGTTGAAAAGAGATCATCCTTACCTTCTGGAGAAGAATGATTTGATGATGGTACATGGTTTGATTTACGTTCCTACTGAAAAGATTCAAAAATCCATAATTCAGCTTCACCACGATACAATGTTATCTGCCCATCCTAGCATTTTGAAAACCATGGAACTTATAAGACGAACCTTTTGGTGGCCTTTGATGTTCAAAGACATTCAGTTATTTGTAGAAACTTGCAGTGTTTGCATTCAACATAAGACTTCTCATCAAGCTCCTAGTGGTTTGTTAATGCCTCTGCCTATCCCACCTCAACCCTGGCATACAATATCGCTAGACTTCATAGTTGAACTACCTGAAACCAAGAAGGGATTTAATACAATTTTAACTGTAGTGGATCAATTCACGAGAATGGCCCATTTCATTCCTTTAAAGAAACTTCCCACTGCTTTAGAGCTAGCTCATCTAATTATGTCACACGTGATTAGATTACACGGAATCCCGTCAGTGGTCATTTCGGACAGAGGCTCCCAGTTTGTTTCTAAGGTTTGGCAAAAACTGGGTACATTGTTACAAATGGACGTTCGTTTGTCTTCTAGTTACCATCCCCAAACAGATGGTTTAACTGAACGAACTAATCAAACAATCGAACAATATCTACGATGTATGTTACCCAATGTTCCTGAAGAATGGTCTGATCTTTTAAGCCCCCTAGAGTTCGCTTATAATAACTCTGAACATTCATCTATCAAAATGTCTCCGTTCTTTTGTAATTTCGGATTCCATCCCAAAAGCATTCCTGAAAGTTCTATAAACTGTGATTCTGTACCCGCAATTTCTGACTATGTATCCAAAGTATTTTTTATCCAAGAAGAGGCTAAATTCAACTTGGCAAAGGCGAAAGAATCTCAGAAAGAGACCAAGGACAGACATCGATCTGAACAACCTCATTACCAAGTAGGTGATAAAGTATGGTTGAGTACGAAAAATTTGAAACTTAGAGGAAATCGGAAATTCAATCCAAGGTTTATTGGTCCCTTTCCTATTGAGAAGGTAATTAACCCGGTTTGTGTAAGGCTGAGTCTCCCTCATAAGTACTTGATACACCCGGTTTTCCATGTCTCTCTGGTTAAGCCATTTCATCCCCAGACCCGCATCTCCAAATCCCCGTCCCCCATCATGATTGATGACCACCCTGAATTTGAGGTTAAAACTATCTTAGATTCCAAAAGAGTTCGAGGAAAACTGTTTTACCTCATAGATTGGAAAGGTTATGGCCCAGAGGAAAGGTCATGGGAACCTTTGGACCATCTAAGAAACTCTCCTAGATTGATCCGACTCTTCCATCTAAGACATCCTGAGAAACCAATACCCATTTCAACTGTTCTAGGGGGGATCTTGAGGAGGGAGTACTGTCATAATTCCACTTACCCCTAGCACACATATCCTAAGACATGTGCTGATTTCCCCCTTATAAAAACCCACCCCGGTCCCGTGCTCCACGCACGCTTCTAGTCAGTGTGATTGGGTGTTTACATTTACTTCTGCCGTATTACATGTTTGTCACCTTCCTAAGGTTTTGCTACTCATGTCTTTTGCTTGTGCCCTTTTTGCTAGTACACTGTAGTATTGCCTTGTATGCTTGTTGAAGTTTTAGAGCGCAATATATATGCTTTGTAGCCTTCGCTTGTGGCTCCGTGAGAGACAACGCCCTCGCGAAGGTCTTTCAGATCTCTCCCCGCATCCCTACACGCTACCTTTTGGTGCGCGCTAGAACTGGGACTGCATGCAGCGTCCCCGCGCACGTTAACAGAGCGTGACTGGGAGCGGCTGGGTGCGGTCAGGTATTTAAACCGCACCCAGCCTTCTGGAAGGCGCTTTGCCTTCAGGTTTCCTTCGGAGAAGGTCGCGTCAGTTGGAGGAACTCACCTGAAGGAGAATTCCATCCTGGCAGGACTCCACGGCGGTGCTTCTTATTTCCTGGAGATTGAAGTCTCAAGAATTAATCCTGAAAGCTAAGTACTTTTGCTTGATTTAAGGCGCCCTTCGCAAGAAAGGTTAACAGAATTTTTGGAACAATCACTTTGTGAAAGCCTTCACAAAGAAAGAGACTTCGGACATTTTAAGCCAATCAGTATTTTGAGGTCTATTTGCCAGTTCATTATGTTTGTTGAATTGTGAAGAGAATTACAAGGAACTTTATGGTTGTAGAATTGTGAAGAGAATTACAAGGAACTTTTAGATTTTATTTAAGAAAAGTGTGATAGAAGAAAGATACCTAGGATTTGGTGTTTCTTTGTTTAATGCTTCTTTTATAGCACTATTAACAAAACCAGAAACCCCAAGACCAAGAAGCAAAGGTTAATGCCAAGTAAGTTTTGGGATGAGACAGAAAGAATGCAAAGGGCTTCTTAAAAATAGTAATTAATCCTTCCTTTCTTTTATGTAAATTTCCAGACGTACAAGCTGACATCACGCCAAACAACCAACTATCCTAGAGGACATCTGACAACTTCATCACAACTACCCTACTTCCCTACAAAGACATACTGGGCGAAGGCCTACAACTTGCTGATTGCAGGTAGGGGGATCTCTGAACAGCTTAACTAGGTTTTAGGAGCTCTGATTAGATAGAGATTGTAGCGAAGGGGGCTAGGGAGGTTAGGAATGTTGACCCCTAAATCGGAATACTAAAATCTTGGTGCTTGTTGCTTCGCAGGTCGACAGCAAGAACCAAAGTCTTCTCTTCAACGCCCAGTACCGGCCCTCCTCCCTAATTTCTAGTTTAAAATCTTGCTGTGAATATTTAAGCCAGTGAGTTTTAGTTAGTGATTAGGGAAGTTGGTCCCTTGCGTCCCTGCGAAATCATCCACGTCTTCCAAGATAACTTCAGTCAAGACAAGGTAAGGGACGACGTGGTTAGCTTCGACAATGAGGAGTTTTTCTTGGTGCCGTCGAACTTGCAGGAGTAGCATGTGAAGGGTCCATGGGTGTGTCCAGGAGCGGCTTGGGCGCAGTTGGAGAGTCGGCCGGGGTTAAGTGCTAGGAGGGTGGAGGCGTCGTATGTAATGCGGGGGGGATGGGTGGGACGGGGGCCAGGGGGTCTGGCGCTGGGTGCGGTCCAGGCGCGGACGGGCGTAGACACGCTTACCTTTGGCGCACCTTCGGCGCGACTGGGGCGCGGTCGCTGCGCGTGAACACTGCGCGTAGATGCATCTGACATAAGTTGAGAAGTGGAGGGGGGCGGAGCATGGGAGGGGGAGCTGGGAGGCGTGAGCGTAGGGGGAGGGACGGGCTGCAGGCACAACAAAATGGTGGACAAACAACAACAAGAAGGACAACAGTACGCTATGGTCGCAATCAGGCAGCAATTGACCTCAGGGGGCAGTGCGGGTAAAGCGAACTAGCGGTGTAACACAAGATAAAAAATCACAATAAGTGAAATCACCAGACAAAGCGATGTGGAGCACTACGCCACAGATCGGGTTCCAATTCTATGTTCTTAAAGCTATGGCAGAGGGGAGGAGCAGCGCTACGCACACAGGCACAATATTAATGAAATATGCAATGTAAGCAGTGCGGAGCGCTACAGACCGGGTGTTGACTCAATTACTATAAGAGTATGGCAGTGGGGAGAAGCAGCGCTACAGGTACTATAACGTAGTGTACTCTAAGTAAAATTATACACAAAGTAATCAGAGCGGAGCGCTACGTTACAGAACGGATGCAGAAACAATTTAGTTAAAAAATATGGCAATGGGGAGAAGCAGCGCTACGATACCACAGCAGCGCTATGAGGTCGGGAGGAAGGGTGGAGCGACCGCTTTCCAAGGAGTCAAGCACAGTTAAAGGTATCGGCAGTCCAAACAGTAGTGTAATCGGCACAATCAGGCACGAGTCGGCAAGCAGGCACAGGCAGCAATGTGCAAATAAATAAATAAACAATGAGCAGTCTAGCGGCACAGCGTGACAATGACATTTAAGGCAGAGGCAGCAATGTCCAATTAATCTAGAAATAATGCGCAGTCTCCAATTAGGCAATGGCAGAGCAGCTTAACTCAAATGAGTGCAGCAGAAGCAGTGCGAGCAGCGCTACGATACCAGGTTAGGGCTTGGAGCAGCGTGGGGAGCAACCGCCTTCGTGGGACTCAGGACAGTCACCTGGAAACGACTGAAATTGGAGTAAATTATATCCCAGATTTCCTAAAGAGACAAACAGATGAAACAATGGAGGCAGTCCATGTTAGTAGAAGGGTTTTATCCTGTCCGCTTTAGAAGAACAAACCGTAAGTAAAAGTACAGAGAAAATTAAAAATCTAATGACAAATGTTGATCCAGAAGCTGATTACCTAGAGGATTTACTTATGAAAAATCTTCCACCTTATAATGAGTAGCCAAGTCAAGTTAATCCTAGTGCTCCGTTCTTAAAGCCACCTTTAGTTCCACAAGCAATACATGAGAAATCATTAGAAAAAGTGTTACAGGAAATGGAACGAGAAGCAATAAATAAACAAAGAAATGAGGTAATTCAGAAAATTACACAGTTAAATACAAGTCCTGAAGCCTTAACGATTCCAGTGACTATAGGTCCTGTTTTTCATTTATATGGAGAAAAGCAAACCATTCCTAGACCTCCCGTTCTAACTACACCTGTAGTGCAGCCAAGAAAAGAAACATTAATAGTGGATGATCAAGCAAGTGAATGTGAGTCAGAAATTTCTCTGATGGATTTACCTATAAGAGAACCAGTAAGTAGCTCAACTAGAAAAATGACACCTGTAAATTCTAGAGAGGTACAAATAGAAACTTCCTCAGGTACGAGAAGTACTACTGTAGTTACCCCAGAGGAAATTGAAAGATGGTCTCAAGAAATAGAAAAACTAAAATCACAGCCAAAGACATTGGATATGTTTAAATTAAGAGTTGAATTGGAAGAACTGCTTGCTGGAAATGTGGGATTAGACCAATTAAATGCAATAAATGAAGATGAATTGTAGTTTATATGTCGAAGTATCACTTGATATACAAAAACATTTCATGAAAAGTTAACAAGTTTGGCAAATGAAGTGGGAATTGATATTGGTAAATCTAAAGTGTTACAGAAACCATATCAAGCTGAATTTTCTGACAAAGATTTAGAAAACATGAATGTGTCCGGAAGTACATTACAGATTAAAGAATTGTTATCACTATTGCAAAAGTGGGGTGATTTAGACAGATTGAAAGCTAGATGGATAAAGAAAAAGGATAAAGCTCAAGCGAAGAGCACTGTATCCGAATATGTATTGAAAGATTCAGAAAAAGTAGAGAAATTGTGCCCGATGAGAGAAGTGCCAGGAGGAGGGTAAGTGCATGTCCCATGGTCCCGACAGGATATTCTACCATTTACGAATGATTTCCCAAAACTCAGAGAGAAACCCGTAGAATGGTACAGGCAGGTCGAAAGATTTGTAAAGGTCTTGAAAGTGTTGTTAAAAGATTTGGATGGGTTGTCGACATTGTTGTTCCTGTAGATTTATGGAAAGAATGTAAAATAGCAGTTGATTGGCCTAATGATGAGTACCCTAGATATCCAAATACTGGAGCTCCATCAGATGAAGTGATGAACAAATATAATAAAGTAATACTTTACTTGAAAAGAAAAGTAACTGATTGGACTAGAATAGTCAGAACCATTCAGAATAAAGAATATTATGAACGCCTTTTACAGGTATTCAAACAGTATAGTGGAATGGAAACCATTGACAACCAAGACATTACCCATTTTATATATCGTTTTGTGTTAGGATTAAAACTAGATATCTCGCAGATGATTAAAGATCATAAGATTTGATGGCAGAACAAGCCCATTGATGAGATATTAAAATATGCAAAATATTGTGGAGATGAGATAGATGAGGAGATGAGATAGACAATAAACAAAAGAATTTAGAAGAAAAGGTAATGTGGGCACAAGTAAAACTAGCAGAGCAACAAGAACTCCAAATGAAAAATATTCAGATCCAAGGAGAAGGAAATGGGGGTAAGCCTAGGGGAAAGTTTAACCAAGATGAAACCTAAAAGAAATGTCCTTGTCATGGGTGCAGAAAATTGGGGCATTAGAAAAATTAGTGTAAGGCTGTATTAAATAATAACATGCAAACTAACAATTTGAATTCACAGACGCAGAATGAGGTATCGAAAAAACAGCAACAACAGGTAATACAAAACCAGTTTCCATTGGTGCCTATGCCAAATCCTGGGAGTCAAACCACATACAGTGTGGATACCACACATTGGGTGGGAAATGGTAAAAGGGACACAGTGACACCCCAATTTCTTTTGAGTGACACATATTTTGATGAAGATAGTTTCTGACGGTGCCTGAGAGGGGAAGTCGAGGAGTGCGTACTTGGCGAATCATTGCAGGTAGATCAGTCAGGTCCATACATTGAGGGAAAGGTTGAAGGAAATGATGTTACCTTTCTGTTGGACACTGGCGCTACCCGTTCTACTGTGAGAACAGCAGACATTCCAAACCTAGCCCTCTTGGGAGAAGCGATCCAAGTAGTGGGCGTTTCTAATAAACAAATTAGTACCCCAGTTACAGAACCAATGGAAGTCAGATTAGGCAATTTTAAAGAAATGCACAAGTTTATTGTATACGACTCCAGTCCAGTTAACCTGTTAGGTAGAGATTTGCTGTCCAAAATGAATTGCACCATCTTTTGCACACCTAATAGTGTAGAAATTCAAACCCCAGATGAAGATGGAATTTATAAATTCATGTTAGCAAAAAAAGGAACTGAAAATAAAAAGTTGACCTAGAAGATTTGCCAAAAGAGTTACAACATACAGTAAATCCTAATGTGTGGGATTTCACAGGAAAATATGTAGGATTAATGGCAAATGTCGATCCAATAAAAGTGACAGTAAAAGAAGGTGCAGTTTACCCAAATATTCGACAATACAAAATGAGCCCAGAAATAAAAGCTGGAGTTGCACTAGAAATAAAACGTCTAGTTGAAGCAGGTATTTTGCAGGAAATAATCAGCAGTCCATGTAATTCACCAATAATTGGCATAATGAAACCGAGCGTAAAGTACAGGGTCGTACAAGACCTCCGCAAAATAAATAAAATTGTTGTCCCATGTTATCCAGTTGTGCCAAACTCTGCAGTAATTTTGTATCAAATACCGTGGGCAGCAGGCTGGTTTACTATAATAGGTTTGTGCCATGCATTTTTCTCCATACCATTACATCCAGATAGCAAATATCTTTTCTCATTCAAATTTGAAGATATTTTTGCATGTATCGCATTTGGGCCTGAAATGTACTTCTGAACTCCATCTTTGGAGGAACTGCGCCTGCGCAAAGAAACTCAAGCTATTGAAGCCATGGCAGTGAACCAATGTCAGCATCAGACATGAACTGTGAAAACTATGAGAACATAACCTCCTAACTCTGCCAGAGGAAGCTGAAATGTACAATTTGTTAAAATGTTATTGATACATTCACTTCCGGGTGGAATAAAAGTGCATGGGAAGATAAAGTTATGGGAGGGAACTTAATTTAAATACTGAATGACAGTTACCTCATATTAATATGGTATGATGATCTCTCCTCGTCGTTTGACCGATATAATTGTGGGATTCACACATTTTCAACATTGGGGGGACCTGGAAAATAGTATAACTAGGGTAGGCTTAGCTAGTTAGATTGTCCGACTTGTCTGAATATTGTCTGAATAGCTGACCTGTCCCTGACCAAACGTACTCAATAGGTGATCGAGAGCAGAGGCGCTGGCGGAGCACTCTGTCAGAAGATTCGATAACCCAATCGGGGTTCTGGAAAAGAGTTCGATAACCCAATCGGGGTTCGACTGTTAGCTGCAGAGAGGGTTTACAACGCTGGCGTTCTGAACTTTAGCTGTGGTGCCAATTCTAAACTGCAATGGTGCAGTCCTGATCCAATTTGGTCTGTAACCTGTCCTGATTCTGATCTGCACCTGTTCTTTCTCGCTGTCACCTGCACTTTGGGATTCCTATTCTTTATCCCAGCCCTTGGCCAGGGTTGGTCTTCACACTATTGTAGGTAACTATAAAGTGTGGGTTTGTCATTGTACTGTTTTCCCTTTTCTACCCACCATGTGTTTTAATGCTTAATGATGTTTTCCAAATTATTGCACATTTCGTTTCAATCTTCATCATTCTATTAGAACAAGAAATTTTGATTTTATTATGGTTACAAACATTTAAGAATTTACTTTAGATAAAAGAACTTAAACCTTTCCTGAGTTTGTGGTTATTTATGAAACACTAATATTATTCTACTACCTATTTTCTTGCTAACTCCTTTGCTCCTCTAAGACTTTAGGTATCAGTGACTTGGATTGCTAAGTCAAAATGGTATAGGTCCTGAATGGTTTAAATTAAAGTTGATTGAGTGTAGGTTTACCTGTTCAATGTGTATATAGTTTATGGGTCCAGGTGAGTATGGTAAGCTGAGCAGGTGAGCCTGCACTCTATCAGTACACCAAAGACACAATGTGTATTCTTTCATGAATGACAGAGCTCTTACTGAAACTGAGATCCATTTTCTTGAACCCCAAATGAACTGGGTCCTTTTCGACTTTATTTGGTTGCATTTACGTTAGCTAAGAACGCCCTGCAATGCTTAAACTAGAGCATATCAGTTTTTATTTTCGCATCCGGAAACAGTTCTTATAGCAAACTGAAGGCTGTTAGCAACATAGGAGCATTAAATACTTCTTAACAGCTTAGTATATAAAGTTCTGAATCCCTCAACAGACAAAGCTTTGATAAATGGGTTGCCCTGAAATAACAACAAATATCTCACCAAATTCTCATTATCTTATATCTATTTTTTCTGAAGAACTAGGTATCTGAGAGTATACAGAGAAAAGCCTAGGCTGAAAAAAGGACTCTAATATCCTTATTAATTATGGTTTAACTTTCATCCTCATGCTCAATTTGCTTAAAGGGATCCATGTAACTAGACTGTGAAGCACAATTTGCTTATCTTTTAGCAGCTATCCTAATTTCAGCATTTTTAGGCCTGGATGGTGGTGGGCATACTGTTTGCTGAAAAGAAATGATTAAGGAATTTTAATATAATTTTGTAATTTGTCTTTAGTAGGGAACCAGAATGTCTGGTTACAATTATTTTTTTAGTAAATGCGGAAAAGAATGGTTGTTGCTATCCATATTATATAATGCTGTTACATCTTCACTTTAAGTGCACATTGACCAAGCAGCAGAATTTGCTCTGAATTTGAGCTATTTTATTAATTCCTATTTTATCGACTTTTGTTATTGAGTGCCGATTTCGTGGTGGAGCTGTTATTTTGCTTGGAGTTTGTATCCTTGATTAGGCGTACACAACTAGAGTGGGCTCAACAGGACAGGTAGCCCTTGCAGCTGGTTATATGACATTATTTCTTTTTAATCTCTGCCGGCCTTGCACCATTTTGGGTGCCGGTCAAGTTGTTCAGAAGACCGAGTGACATGGCTACGTGATGAGACTGGCAGCAGGTAGCAGGACTCAGAGGGCCAGTGGTGTGCCTGTGGCGCATCAAATGCGAAGCCTTCTACGGCCGTTTACATCCTGCCCACACCACGCAGCCTGCCATTATGCCCATGTAGCCAGAAGTCAGGTGAGACTACACCCTCCATTATGTTAGACCACTATTTTATGCCTAACCTTTTCTGTACTGCATACACACTCAGTGAAACAGCTAAAACTAATCTGCTTGCTGATAATTTCTGTGTCTTTCCACTTCCTCCACACTCAAGATTGTTCTCCGTGGCTTCATCATTAGCACCTGCTCAGTAGTAAAGAATACCATGCTTCTGAGGGAGTTTATTACTGACTTCAGCTTCCATATACACACTGTTGTACCCGTCAGCATTAGTGTGGCCTTTCCCTCAGAATTTGTGCCTTACTCCTCCATGTTTTTCTGAACTAGTTTTTGTTGACCGTAGGACTGTGTGCACTTTATCACTGCTAACCAGTGATAAAGTGTATGTGCTCACTCCTTAAAACATGGTAACACTGGCAATATTGCCAATTAGCATATTTCATTTACTTATAAGTCCTTAGAAAGTGGTGCTTACTACATGTACCCAGGACATGTAAATTAAATTCTACTAGTGGGCCTGCAGCACTTGTTCTGCCGCCCACTGAAGTAACCTTGTAAACCTGTCTCTGGCCTTCTAATGTAGACTGTGTGTGCAGTTTTACAGTGCTATTTCGCGTGACAAAATCAACCTTTACTAGACCTAACCTTTCCTTTTTAATACATATATGTCACACCTAGGGTAGGCCCTAAACAACCCATGAGCGGGGTGCAATGTATGTAAAAAGTAGGACATGTAATTTTAAGTTTCACATGTCCTGATAGTGAAAAACTCTTAAATCCATTTATCACTATTTCAAGGCCTACCTCTCCCATGGGATAACATTGATGTTGCCGTATTACATTTGATAAGGATAACTTCCAAAGGTAATAATAATTAATGTTTGGTGTCTTTGAATTGCAATGAAAAGTACTCTTATATGGTAAAGTCAGAATTTGAATTACACTTTTGAAAATGCCGCTTTTAGAAAGTTAGAAATAGAAATGTTTGCCTATGCCTCCAAACTACTTCAAGTACACACTAGTTCATGTACAAGTAAACCACAACATGTTAGTTTACAACAAACAATTTATGTTTTCAATTTTGTACTCAGTTTACAGAAGAAAAATTCACAATAACCAGAACTAAGACCACTGTCAACCTCATGTCTTAGCCATATGTAGTTTCAAAACACTTATTATGAATGTGCAATAAACCAAACATGTGGTGAACAATTAGAACAACAGTGATTTTTAGACGTAAAAAACATTAACATAAATACATGGACCACAGAACCTTGTACATTTATGAAAAAGGTGCTCTTACAAACATTTAGGAACACGGGGAGAAGATAAAACACAACTTTTTCAACAGTTAGACTCCCACGGCCTGAACATGAGCTAATCAATTAAATTTCAGGAGCATTGCCAATTTCTGCAACAAATAACAGTGGCCAACTGGCCAAACAAGACAAAGGGGATGCCGACGCATTTCGAATCCTGATTAGCGACTTGCAGAATTCTCGTCAGGGCAGTCTGAATCTAGTCCATGGGAACTGTTTAAAATAAAAACAAAATAAAGTATTTACTATCTAGCGGGTCCTCTTGCCACTACTCTCAGGATAGTGCGATTGCCTTAAAATTCATACCTTGTATAAATCCTGCCCACAGTCAATCCTGTTTTGGTGGAAAATGTCGTCTATGCATTGATGGCCTACGCTGCAACAGAGTAATGGGATGAGTAAGTACCTGGGAGGTGCACGGAGAGGGAATGCTTAAAAAACCGTTGTCGCTCATTTACCTGAGTTAATTCTGGAAGCTGAGCCACGTCTTCGCCACATGGGGTGAAGTTTTTATGTTTTCTGAAACAAGGTGACAAAGTGCGACTTAGTGCCCTGCTCACTCGCTACCACACTGCACGCGTATGACTTTTAGTACTTGAAATAATCCACTTACTTGGACACCGATCCACGGTGACCTCAGTGGGGGTTCCGATTTTGATACCGCGTTTCTCCACACAGAAAGCAGTTTAGTGATTATCTGTGAGGGTAAGGAGAGGGGCGATGTATTACCGCGTTGCGCCAAATATTTCAGAAGTGGCAGCATTCACGCTAATCGCGTGTAAATTTACAGTCTTTAGAATCATACACTTACTTGGACACCAGTCCGCGGTGACCTCAGTAGGGGTTCCAATTTTAAGACCGCATTTCTCCCCACAGAAATCAGTATAGTAGTTATCTGTGAGGGTAAGGAGAGGGGGGACATATTACCGCGTTGCTGTTTCTGTGCTTAAGAATTTTTATGGTAGCAGTTTAAAAAGTGGCCGCTTCCGTGCTTACCGCAAATTGTTTTGAAAGCCTCCGATCAGTGTGCTGGCTCCACCACGACAAACCAAGGGGTATGAGTGTCCCTGGGCGTCGCCGGTCTTGAAACCAGAACATATGGTTAGTAAAAGGGCCAATCAGACAAACGGCCAAGTACTGATGTATGATGGGACCTGTAGTCTCAGAGAAACAATCAAGGTTTTTAAGAACCATTCAGGTGCATTATGGGACATGTAGTGTCCGCCGACGGGCACGGAGAGTTTTACGCCCTGTTTATTTCACTGAGGCTGTTTAGACCCTTATTTACGCTGTGATAATTTAAGGATTAAATACGCTTCCTTGCGCAACAACATTGTGTCCACATCTTGGAAGTGTTTGGGGTCGATCCATGCCAGTGTGGTCCATTTGAAGTCATTCTCAGAATGGCCGTTACTAATGAAATGTTCCACCATCGGAGCAGTCAGGACTTTTTTCTTGAGCCGAGAGCGATGCTGGCTAATCCGGACATTAATGGGCTGATTTGTTTTGCCTATATATACTCTGTTACACGGGCAGACCACTGCATAGACGACATTTCGAGTCTTACAATTCGTGAAGCAATCATGCTTCCATCTAATGCCATTATTTACAAATGTGTCACCTTCTATGGTGCTTGAACATGAAACACAATTGCCACATTTGTGGTGTCCGCATATGGGTTTCAATTTCCACTGTGTGACTAGGTCGCTTTTAGGTGCTGTGATATGACTGTCTGCTTTGATTAGGTGTTGTCCTATGCTTCTGTTCTTACGCATAGCGAAGATGGGTTTAGAGAGGGGGTGCTCCAAAGTTTCAAGAAGATGCCAATTGTTCCGAATTATATTCTTGAATTGATTCGTATGTTGGCCAAATGTTGTCACGCAAACCAATTGCTCCAGATCTTTCTTTTCTTTCTTTTTGAATAATGTATCTCTTGGAGTGAATTTGGCCCTATTTTTCGAATGTTTTAGCAATTTCTTTGGGTATCCTCTCTCTGCCATCTCGCTGCAGAATCTATTTGCGTGGGAGTCAAAATCACAAAGGTTGGTACAATTTCGCCGTATCCTCAATAATTGCCCGTAGGGCAAATTGTTTTTTAAGGATTGAGGATGCGAACTGGTATAATGCAGAATGGTATTTCGATCAGTTTCCTTCTTATGCAAGGAGGTAGTCAGCTTAGCCTCACAGGAGCCTACCGTGACGTCCAGGAAAGTCATTTCTTTTGGACTGTAGTTAAGTGTGAATTGGATATCTGGGTGCCTCGAGTTCAGCCACAGATGGAACTGCTCGAGGTCCGCCTGGCTCCCCTGCCACAGGAGCCAGACGTCATCGATATATCTTAGCCACTGAGTGATGTGTCCTGAGAAAGGGTTGTCATTTAGGACAAATCGCTCCTCATATTGTGCCATGTACAACACAGCCAACTCCGGTGCATAGGGACAACCCATGGCTGTCCCTTTGACTTGAACAAAAAAGCTATTCTCGAACTTAAAGTAATTACTGCGAAGAGTGATCTCAGCTAGTGCCACAATGAAGTTGGTAGGCACCCGATGGGGTCTGTCCCTTTGTTCTAAACAAAGTTCAATGACCTCTAGAGCTTCATCCTGCGGTATTTGTGTGTAGAGCGAGGCAACATCAAGTGTCACCATCAACTCGGTCTGGTCATTGAATGCGCGCCCCTCAATTTGTTTGATGAAGGCTGTTGTGTCATTGAGATGCGATCGGACTTTTGCAATGCATGGTTTTAAAAAGAAATCAATGTATTTTGATACTGGTTCAAGCACCGAGTCGCATCCCGAGACAATGGGTCTGCCCGGGGGTACCTTTTCGTTTTTGTGAATCTTCGGTAAGAAGTAGAGGATCGGAGTTCGAGGCATTTTTTTATTCAGAAATTCATGCTCTTTAGGACCCAAAAAACCTATGTCCAGGCCCTCCTTGGTAATTCTAGATATTTTGTCCTGGATTGCATGGACAGGGTCTTCTTTTGAGGGTCTGTACCATTCCCTATTGTTGACGTGTGTTTGACCTTCAGCAAGGTACATGGGGCGTGGCCAAAGGACCACTGCCCCGCCCTTATCGGCTTGTTTGATCACTATTGAAGTGTCAGATTTCAGATCACCAATTGCTTATTGTATACCCTTGCTGATATTGTTCTTGGTAAAGCTGGTTTTCTTCTCAAGTTTAGTGAGGGAAGACAGTACAGCTTGCTCAAAAGCTATAACCTGTTTTGGAATATTTAGAGTTGGGGTGAAACGTGATTTAACTCTGAGTCCAGTGGTTTCCTGTGTGGACGTCATTTCGGCTCCCGCGAAGAAAGTTTTTAACCTTATCTTGCGGCAAAAGTCAAGTGCTTCTAATTTAAATTTAGTGAAGTCCGTTCTTTTAGTTGGAACGAATTTAAGGCCGAGATTAAGAAGCATTTTTTCATCCCTTGATAGTTCCTTGTTGGATAGATTCACTATAGTGGACAAATTTAATTGTTGTTGTAATTTTTGTTGCGTGTTCGCATTTGCCACGGTTGTTTGAAGCGAGGTCGCGATTGGCCGCCCCTGGACAAAAAAGGAGCCGACCCTCGAGTGGCGCCTCGTTTATTGAAATTAGACTGTCTTGAGTCTGGGGAAGAGTCAGAAGAAGTAGTATCTGAGAAGGTCAAGAACCTATTTTTTGATCTGCCCTGGAATGAATTTAGGGCCCCTCGTGACTCACCAGAAGTGTAAAAATCCTCTTTTAGAAAGGGATACACCCGCTCCAACTGAAAGGATTTGGAATCTTTATCAAATTGTGCTGCTTTCGTGTTCAGAGAGTAATCCTTGAAAGTAGCAATCTCCTTTTCAATTTTATCAAGGAGTGCCTTAGCTTCAGTCGTAGTCTGGTTGTCATTAATTGTTTTAATCAAATCGTCTATCTCCTTCTCTTCCTGACTGCAAATGCGCTGGGCGGTTTCAATGGTATGCACCATTAAATCCCTGCTGCATTTAGTATTAATTTGGCTGAACCCTTTCTTGTACTCGGTGTACTCTATAAAAATAACGGGGATGTTCTTAACCTGAAGGCCCCAAGGGATGGTACCAGCTTTTAGGTGCTTTTAGAAAGTTGCCATTTAGTGTCTCTAAGTCACATGACTAGGTGTAGTTGGCCATTGGTCACTGTGTTTTCCTCCCAGACAGCCACTCACAGTAGAGAGCTTAGGTGTGCCGGGATGGGCCATCACTGGAAAGAAGGAGATTGCATACCCCCTGTAGTTAGTCTGGAGCCAGGGCAAGGGGAATATAAAAGTCTTATCTTTGGAGGTACTGGGTATGGAAGAGGTATCAACGTTGGAAACCCCAACAATACTTTCAGCCTGAAAGGTAGCCTCAATCCTGTCCTCAACAGGGGTAAGTGGTGACTCAGTGGATGGTCCTCTGCCTGTTCCCGTCCCTCTGCAGGTCTGCTAGTCACCTTTTCTTTGGTACGGGACACTTTGTACATAGTCACGGAAGATTATACCAGCGCTTGCCAATTTCTTCAAAATTATGCTGTGTCAATCCAACTGCACTGATCTTAGTCTGGATGTCTTTACATATTTTCAGTTCTCAATTTCTAGAATTCATAGTGAGCTCTTTCTAAAAAGCTCATCATAGTGTGCAACACACTTTTCACTAATGACCTCAAGTTATTTTTCACTGAATTTCAACTTCCTTTTGCACCCTCCTTCATCCTTACCATTGTCATCTGTAGACATGGTGACCAGATTGTACAAAAAACCCTCCAAACAAGGTTACAGTTGCTCTGCTGACACGCCTGCCTTCCTCTGTGAACCCAGGTTCTGGAAACAGCATGTGGAGATTCACTTCCTTATTGTGATTCTATCATGCTGCTCCAGAAAGCAACATTTGCAAAATTGCGATAATCAAATTGTGATTACCTGTTTAGAGAACCGCACTCTGTTAATCGCAAACTTGTGAATGTAAATCCTGAGGAATCGCTATATCAAAAACTCTGCATATAATTACGATTTCCAAAATAACGATTTGGTAACAATCACAATTTGAAAATTGCAATTACGAATCTTGATACATATAGCCCTATGATCTACCTCTGATGCCAATGTTCCCACATATTTATATATCTAGATCTCACTGAATCTTTTTATATAGTTTACCATATCATTCTTCTCACCAGGTAAGCTGAACTGGCACGGCGCAAGGAATTTCTTTCTAATAAGCCCTTTGAAGATTTGCTCCCTTTGTATCTACTGACAGGCATTGCTCCCTATGGAGTTCCACAGGGTTCAATTCTTTCGCCATCATTGTTCAATCTCTACATGATTCCACTGTCTCGCCTTATCAAATCTTTCAGACTAACATTCTTTTTTTATGCAGATGATACTCAAATCATCCCAAGATTTGAGGACGACTGTGATGTTTGGAGCTATAAGGATGTGAGTGACATTCATGGGGTTAAAACGAATGTATGCGTGGCCATCTTGCTTGTTTCCCTAGCACCCTGGCCTTTATTCTGCATGAAGAGCTTGGTCTGGAGTACATCTCTGACCTTATTGCGTTGGCTGATAATCTGGTCTAGCCCAACGACCACCTTGAGCCAGCTTGTTGTAGCTGATTGTACTGCCCATGAGGGGGTTCTACACATCACCTAGTTAAAATACATTATGAAGCAAATGAAATGGCTAGGATTCCATGACGTGTATACTAAACCTAAATCCCTAGGTCCAGCAGTCATCAGGGACATTAAATATAAGTTTCTGGCTAAGCAGCAGGTGATAAGGGAGGGCATGAAATTAGCCAAGCCCGCAGTGAGAAGGTATGTCACACTGAGTTTGCGTACACAGACACAACCTTATTTGTCGCTAGTTTCCAATGTGCAACATCACTTTGTTTTTACTAGATTTCGGCTGAATCCTGTACCCTGGGTATTAGCCTTTCCCACGGCCTACTCAAAGCCTGGAACCCTAAAGCCATGTCCCTGTGACAATTTTTCTGAGCAGGATACCTTGCATGTGATATTTTTTTGTGAATTGTATGACTCTGTGTGCAAAAAGTTTTTAATGCCGCTACTTAAAAATGCCAAATGTGTCCAAGTAAGGCCCTCATTACTAAATTTACAAATGCTTCCCTCCCCCAAGGTGTGCTTCGAGGTTGCGAGTTTCTTGACAGGTTCCTTAAGACTCAAGAAGAAGATGTCGCTGCAGTAGTCATGCAGTATTTATCTAAATATGTCCAGGGCATTACATGTACCATCTAGTGATTCTCATGGCTTAATTAAGCAGTCCGCTTATTAAGGAAATGACTCGTCACTAAAGCATTTTACTTGCTGTATTTTATCTTCACTTTGGTACTCGTTGTCTAATTCTTTGTAATGAGTTTTAATCTTTATCTGCTTTGTGACAACTTTTATTCACAGGCACCTGTATGATAGGGCCTCCCTTAATAGACATGTGTAACTTTTTTTTAAAGATCTTTAAAATGTTTTGATATTGTCTGCTTTTATGACTTTTATTGGCCGAATAAAGTATTTTTGACCTTTCCCCGTATGCCAGGTGGGGGCCACTGTGAAGTTTAGGACTGTCACCCTTTCTTTTTTTTTTTACCAATTGTATTTTGCATTTTCAATTGAAAGGGATCATAAAAAAAAAACCAGCATCCCACACACCATTCGCCCCATGCTCACTCATCCGTATGATCTACCTCAGTCAGGTTAGAGGAGAACATAATATGGATATCAAAGGCGCACAATTTATTTGACATTGACATGTGCGGGCCACCCACCCACCCTCTGCATTAATTTAACATTAGTGGTGAAAGGACGCCAAGTTGAATTTAATTTGGCCGCTGATGTCACCCTTTATGGAGTAAGACAGTTATTTCTGTATACAAGCTGAGGTCACTGTGAAGTTTGGGCCAGTCGTCATGGAAAATAGTGCCAAGAGGATCCCTGATGAAGACTAGACCAAGAGAGACCTGACCAAGAAACCACCACCTATTGTAACACTTACTGAAAGTAGAGGACACCATGGAGGAGATGTCCAACACCTACACTGGCTGCACAATGAATGTGGCAGCCCGACACATCATCCAGAGGAGACCACATGATGTTGTAGCCCTTCCAATAGCAAGGCCGGAGCTCTGGAACATGCACCTTGTTCCTTCTTGAACATGCCAGTTGACTAATGTCAGGCTAGACTGTTATACCCCATCAGGCCTTTCGGGCACTTGCAGAATTTAGCACGTAGTGCTGCTCAAATGGACTCTTCAGGCCAGAACAAGACTTTGTTGGATAGTGAGTACCATGGGCCACATCTGAAAGTAACCTATATTATCCTATGGGTCATAATCAGCCCCATTGGAAAGGAAAAGGTGACTCAGTGAGACTTCCCAGGACTATGCCAGTGCATCTGTCTCGAGACTGCAGATGTTATTTAGTGCACTATTGATATACTTTGTGTGCTTGTATTAACCCTTTCGCTGCTGATGACGAGCTCAGCTCGTCATCACCCACGGGTGTCGTGTGCTGATGACGAGCTGAGCTCGTCATAAGTGAAGCAAAAGAGCAATTTCCAGCATACGGGAAAAATCATGGCAGCAGCCATGTGGTTAAATACTGCTTTTGAGCAATCAGCTTATTGGGGTTACTGTTCCTACTTTGAGTCTAACCTCTGTGTATACCTTGCACCTACCTAGCCTCTGCCATGAGAAGTCCTGGACTGCATCACCCACACTATCACTAAGAGCCAACTGCTGAAGTGGTAGTACATTGGACTAACTGCGCAGGACCCGTAGTAGATCAGGCCCAGGTAGACCAGGAGAAAATGGCCACAACCCCCATGGTTGGGCCCAGTAATCCATGCCTGCCCCGTGGCCCTCTGATGGTGTTGTCACATTTTCCATGAACCCCTTTCTCCTTCAAATTTTATTCCGCTTTGCTTTAGTATAGGTTTTTCAAAATAAATGTCTCAGCCTTTTCAAAATAAATGTCTCAGCCTTTCTGTCCTTACCTTGCATTTGATCTTTTTTTGTGAATTGTATGACTCCCTGTGCAGAAAGTTTTTAATGCCGCTACTTCGAAATGCCAAATGTGTCCAAGTAAGGCCCTCATTACTAAATTTACAAATGCTTCCCTCCCCATGGTGTGCTTCGAGGTTGCGAGTTTCTTGACAGGTTCCTTAAGACTCAAGAAGAAGATGTCGCTGCAGTAGTCATGCAGTTTTTATCTAAATATGTCCAGGGCATTACATGTACCATCTAGTGATTCTCATGGCTTAATTAAGCATTTCCGCTTATTAAGGAAATGACTCATCACTACAGCATTTTACTTGCTGTATTTTATCTTCACTTTGGTACTCGTTGTCTAATTCTTTGTAATGAGTTTTAATCTTTACCTGCTTTATGACAACTTTTATTCACAGGCACCTGTATGATAGGGCCTCCCTTAATAGACATGTGCAACCTTTTTTTTTTTAAGGTATTGGATCTTTAAAATGTTTTAATATTGTCTGCTTTTATGACTTTTATTGGTCGAATAAAGTATTTTTGACCTTTTCCCGTATGCCAGGTGGGGGCGGCTGTGAAGTTTAGGATTTCACAGTGGCCTTTCCTTTTTTTTACCAATTTTATTCTCCTAATAAACAAATCAGACCTATGGCACTTTACATACCTTTTCCCAATTAACAAATTGGACTGATAGCCGTTATCATTGGCTAGTCACCATAACCAACTCAAGCCTACATAAGTTCTGCTACCAGGCAATCATTAGACATACAGTATGAACATTACAAATATGTAGTAAATTCCAATTATCAGAACAAAATACGACCTATCCTAAGTGCAAATCCTCTACCTTTTGGGTTTCTTGTAGGTGTTATCAACACCAAAACACTTTCCTACTGAGACAATCTCTAACAAATACCTATCTACAGGCTTTAATTAAGTGGAAATCCATCCACTCTCAAATGCCTATTTGCATTAGGATATTGTTTTTTATCATTAAATAAGCTTTGTCAATACCTTTCATAATAAAAAGAGCAGACAATTGGCATCTGACATACCGTTTCCCAATGTACTTATTATGTTGATAGACTTAATCTTTAGCCTGTAACCATAACCAACTGTAGCGTATTGTATTGAGGATAAGTGTTCCTACGAGGCAGACGTCCTGCAATACAGTAATAAATAGACAAAAATGTACAAAATTACACTTGGTTAACCAATGATTGACACAGTGAAAATATTCTTCTCTCAAGTTTCGTGGGAGGGGATAACAGCACTCAAACTCTTATCAAATATGTTTATGTTTATGTTTATGTTTACAGATTTCTAGAGGGCATGGCTGCCTGTGAGCGTCCCAGCGCTGATGATAGAATGAGCGAGAACAACAGAGGAAGGGTTTAGGGGAATAGCCAGGTCTTTAAGAGTCTGCAAAAGGAGAGGATATTGGGCTGAGCGCGAATGACTAGAGGAAGCAAGTTCCACCGTTTGGAGGCATTATACGAGAAGAGGCCCTTTTGATCCTAGGTATTGAGGTCAGATGGAGGTGTGTAGATCGAAGCAATCTGTTGGTTTTATGGGGAACAATCAGGTCTAAGCATGGGCGAATTTTGCGAATCTCGCGTTCGCGAATTTTGCGGATTTGCGAACTCGCAATCCGCAAAATCCACGAATTCTCGCAAATTTGCGGATTTTTTGATTTTTTTTGTGTTCGCGCGGGTTTCTGCCAGGTCGCGAGGGTTTTTGTACAATTTCGCAAACGCGAACTTACCTGTCGGGTCGCAAGTTTTGCGAACTTGTTGTTTCTACGTGTCCAGCCTGTTTGGGACACTCTTCTTCATCACTGACACCCTCTGTCACCACATGCCACCCTCTGGCTCACCCATGCCACCCTCTGTTTCATCACAGCACCCTCTGGTTGTCCAGTGTACATTATTGTGGCAAAGCAAAGCACACCTTCCCTGCCTCAAGTGACCTGAATTAATTTGGGGCTGATTAATGTGTCACAGAATATTTTTTTAGCTGGCACCTGCTTCAACATTCTTCGCATGCTCAAAAAAACATTTCGCTGGATCCCCACCGAAACCAGAAAAACGGTCACCCATGCACTGGTTACAAGCCGCCTGGACTACGGAAACACCCTATACGCCGGCACCACCACAAAACTCCAGAAAAAACTTAAACGCATCCAGAACGCATCAGCCAGACTAATACTCGACATCCCACGTAAAGACCACATCTCCAGTCACCTGAAAACACTCCACTGGCTCCCCGTCAATAGGAGGATCACTTTTCGCCTCCTAACCCACGCACACAAATCACTTTACCAACTTGGACCCGAGTGCCTCTACACTCGACTTTCCTTCTACACCCCCCCCCCCGCCAGCTACGTTCCTCCAGCCAAGCCCTTGCTACCGTGCCTCGCATCAATAAAACCACCATGGGAGGTAGATCCTTCTCCTACCTGGCCGCTAAAACCTGGAACTCACTCCCCACTCACCTTCGTCTCACCCAGAACCATCTAGCATTCAGAAAGCAACTTAAAACTTGGATATTCGACAAGTAATCCCCCCACCCTTCCTCAAGCGCCTTGAGACCCTCTGGGTATGTAGCGCGCTATATAAATTCTTTTGACTTGACTTGACTTAGTGCTTCCTGATTAGTGATCTTTTGCACTTGCTAAGTGCTTTCATTGTTGCAAAATTAGTTACAACACCTGCCCTGCCCCAACTGACAATAATGAATTAGGGGCTGATTAATGTGTCACTGGATTTGAACTTCCAGCCTGGCTCCTGCTTGTCTGCCTTAGCTGTAATTCAGGACCTTTGTGTAACTATTCTGAGGGTCAGAGCAGGGTCACATAATAGTTGCAAGTAGGCAACTGAACTCTGGAGGGGCCCCTCAGGAAGCACTACAGGAAATGGCTACTAATGATGAGCTTGAACTTTTGAACCTGGTAAGTAGTTTCAGTTTTGCTAAGATCGTATTTCTGCAATTTAGCGCTTATTCGCGGGGCGCGAAGTTGAACTGGGAAGCCGCGAACTCACGCGAACAGTGCGAGCAAGCCATAAAATCCACTGCTCGCGGATTTGCGGATTTTGCGGGAAATTCGCGAATCTCGCGGATTGCGAATTTACCGAAAATCCGCAAAATCCGCGAGCGGAACGGATTTTCCGCCCATACTTAATCAGGTCTTTTAGAATGGGGGGGTCTTTCCATGCAAAATGTTGTGAGTGCTGCAAAGGGCTTAAAATGCCCTCTTTCCAGGATGGGAATCCAGTGAAGTGACCTGAGGGCTGGTTTGGCAGAACAACGGTTGTTGGCGCCCGTAAGAATCCGGGCGGCAGTGTTTTGTACAACCTGTAGTTTGGCTATCACTTTCTTTGGAGCACCTAGGTATAGGGCATTACCACAGTCCAATCTGGACAATATAAGGCCCTGAATCAAGAGCTTTCTAGACTGAGTGGGGAGCAGAGGTAAAATTTTGCGAGAGGTGCGAAGGAGGCCGTAACAAGCTCCGGCGGTTTTTCTAGCCTGGGTGTTGAACGTGAGGCATTGATCCAGCCAGATCCCGAGATTTTTGATGCCGGGCTTTGGGGTCGGGGGCGGACCCATACACGGCCACAGAGTCTCAGGGCAAAAATGTGACTGATTGCTCCTTGACCAAGGTCAGACGGTCGCGCTCGTGCTACTAGATCTAAGAGCGGCCTTCGACACCATTTCCCACAAAACTCTCATCAAGGAACTGCATAAAAATGGTGTACGCGGAAAGGCCCTTGAATGGATCCGGTCTTTCCTGGCGGAACGAACCTTCCAAATTACTTCCTCACGAGCCTCTCCGGATACCCTGTCGGCACCCCATGGAGTGCCGCAGGGATCTATTCTTAGTCCTCTATTCTTTAATTTATATCTTAGACCCCTGGCTGACCTTGTTGAACAATCTGGTCTCACCCTTATGACCTACTCCGACGACTCCCAAATAATTTTTTCCCTATCCGAATCCTGTCCAAATTCCCCTTCTCTACTTAAAGCAGGACTCCAAAACATCCTGAATTGGATGATGAGAAACCAATTAAAACTCAACGGCGACAAGACAGAGATCTTGGTCCTAGGAAAACATCGAGATTTGTGGAATCCCTTACACTGGCCTGATCAGATGGGCGCTCTTCCTACCCCGGTGACCCATGTTCGGAATCTGGGATTCATTCTGGACAATTCCCTTTCCATGAATCAACAGGCCAGTAAAGTTACTGGTGTATGCCTCACCATAGTCAAATGGTTGAGGAAAATCCTCTGGATGCTGCCTATTTCCACGCAAAAGACCGTAGTCAATGACCTTATAACATTGCGGCTTGACTACGGCAATATTCTGTATCTGGGCGCTAACAAATCAGTAGTCGGCCGACTACAATTGGTCCAGAACGCAGCAGTCCGTCTACTGTGCAAAATTCCTAAAAACTCCGGAGTCTCGAGTCACCGCCGGGAACTCCATTGGCTCAGGGTTGAAAATAGAATCCTCTTTAAAGCCCTGAACTATATGTTCAGAATTAAAGCGGGCACGGCACCTAAATACCTTCTAGCTCTAGCCCACCCCTACACTCCCAAGCGTAACCTGCGGTCGCAATCGGCGGCCAATTTCTGTGTGCCGAGATTCAAATTGGCAAGAGTAGGTGGCAGATCTTTTGCCCATCTGGGACCATCCCTCTGGAACACACTCCCTCCCTTCATCCGAAAGGAGGAAAATTATGCCAGGTTTAGAAGGCATGTCAAGACCTGGCTATTTGAACAATAATCTCAATAGCCAAAACCCTTCTCCTGTCTTTCTAACTAGCTGTGTCTAGGCACCGGGAAACCCTTATTGGGTAGCTGTTGCGCCCTACAAATTGAAAAATAAATAAATAAATATATATAAATGACCCGAATCTCTGTCTTATCGCTGTTGAGCTTTAGATGAGACCTGTCCATCCAGCTAGTTATATCCCCGAGACAGGAGTAAAGATCACTGGAAGGATGGTCCTGATGGCTTATAGATACAACAAGCTGGATGTCATCGGTATAGGTCAGAAGCTTGATTCCATATGGATTGACAAGTTTTTCAAGGGGGGACATATACACATTAAAAACCGAAGGGTTCAGGGATGAGCCCTGAGGGACGCCACAGTGTACTAAAGTAGTTTTGGAGATGAAATTGCCCTCTGCCACCTGAAAAGAGCGGCTGCGTAGAAAAGATCTCAGCCAGGACAGGGGGAGTCCAGAGATACCCAAATCACTAAGCCGACGGATCAGCGTAGAATGATTCACGGTGTCCAAGGCCGCACTCAGGTCCAGGAGGATCACTGCCACTGATCCCCCTGAGTCTATAATCTTTCTGGCCTCTTCGACAACCACTATCATCGCGGTCTCTGTACCCTGGCCTGGGCGAAAGCCCATCTGTGAGGGTTTGAGCCGGTCGCTTGATTCAAGGTAGTCAGATAACTGACGGTTAATGAATTTTTCTGCCACCTTACTGATACCCGGCAGGAGGGAAATGGGCCGAAAGTTGTTCAATTCCAGAGGGTGGAGGTTGGGTTTTTTGAGTAAGGCTTTGACTACAGCCTTCTTCCAACTCGGGGTACAGTGCCCTGTGAAAGGGAGATGTTAATCAGATTAGCCATAGGGGCAAGGATGGTGGGTGCAGCTAGTTTGATGACCTTTAATGGGGCATGGTCTAGCGGGGAACTACTTTTAATTGACTGAAGAATAGGGAAGAGAATGTCTTTTGTAATAGGGGCGAACGTATCTAGTCTGGGCTCGTCTTGCTGAGGTGCTGACGAAGACAGTTCTGGTAGGTCAGCAGAATTATACATAGGGAGGTGCTTCAGAATTTTTGGGATCTTCTGGTCAAAAAGCTCATTGCAGCGTTTGTCCGAAGATTCCACGGAGCAGGGGGGGACAGGAGTTTTTTTTTTTTTTTTTTTTGAAGACCTTTATTTAGCAGAGCACAACATACAATATTCCCGCCTACAACCCAGCGGGCCGGCCAAACAATCAGAGCATCGTTATTACCAGAACATGAAAGACACAGCCCCTGTGCCGTCAACTCGGGTGTACGGCGGCGTTTTAAAGTGCTTGTGCTTGCAATCATGAGGTATTAGGCAGGATGATGAAGGTCCATTTTTAGTTTAGTGCATAGAATAACGGCAACAGTTTCTAAATTTCTTTTTTATAAAAAGGGGAAAACAAACAAAGAACAAGCTCCCCCTTAACTTGGTCGTTAAGTTACTTCACAGTTAGGTACAGTGCAGTTCCGGTGCTTGAGCAATGTCCAATCTCATTTAAGTGCTTAGAGTCAGTAAGTAAGAAGATGCATTATATGTCCAGCGAGCTAGTCTGCGTGGTCGGAGGAGGCTCGCAGATGTTACCCCTGTAGTCGTTCCACCTGGACCAGACTTCCACCCATTTACGGGGACAACCTCTAGTTACATACACTGTCTTCTCCTGTAACATACACCAGTCCATGTCGCATTGCCAATCTCTCAGCCTCGGTGGGTTAGGATCACCCCACAATCTAGCAATATTTCTTTTTGCCACCATTTGCCCAAGCGTTACCCAGAGTTTCCCTTTAGGCGATAAGTCAGTGGGTTCCCAGATGTTAAGAAGACATCTCTTGGCCTCTAGACGAATTTCCACCTCCCACACCTCTTGCATGCAGTGCACCACCCTCCTCCAGTACTTTTGCACTTTTTGACATCCCCACAGTATATGAAAAAAGGTACCTGTTGCCCTACATCCCCTCCTGCATAGCCCGTCCCCCCCTCTTCCCATAAGTTGCAGCCTCGTACAAGAAATATAAATTCTATGCAGTATTTTCAGTTGAATTAGGCGCATTCGGGCCGATATCGCCACCTCGCGAGGCGAGGCAAGAGCATACATCCATTCTTCCTCGTCAATTTCCAACCCATCCGCCATCCATTTCTCTTTCAAGGGTAGGAGCAGGTCGGGGGGATTATTAATCAATTTTTTGTACGTGAGAGATATGGCGTGTTCTGGCATATGGCCATCTAGTAGTCTATCTTCAAGAGGGGAGATTTGTGGCAGTTTAGTGTGGGGTGGAATGTTCGTCTGAAGGGAGTGCCTCACCTGCAGATATCTGAAGTGTTCGGTGGGTGCCAGCTCGTACGTGTCCTGCAGATGAGCAAATGTGTGAATACCTTCAGGACCCCAGATGTCTTTTATTTGCGAGATCCCAATCAGGTCCCATTCCCGGAACCCTTTTGAACGGCCCAAGTTGCCTAGTTTTTCAGAGGCCCAGAGAGGTGTAGCCATGGTGAGGACCCCGGACCATCCCAGCTTTTTCTGAGCTATGTGCCAAATCTGTACTGAGTGTTGTGTAGGCCCAGTGAGGTGATGTTTGCCCACCTTAGAGTAGAGTGCGGTTTCATAGTTCCCCCCAGGGAGCAGCCATCTGTCCATCCCGTAGGCCGGATCATTCCCATCCCCGTATGTCCCTTGATTAATGGCTGCGAGATGGGCCGCCCAGTAGTACTTACGGATGTCGGGGAGGGCTATGCCACCGTCATACCATCCCAGTGTGAGTTTGGATAACGCAATGCGTGGGGCGCCTGCCCACAGGAGGTCACGTTGAGCCGCCTCGATTGCTGTGAAGTAGGCATTGGGCACCAGGTCAGGGTAGTTTTGGAGAGCGTAAAGGAACCTTGGCAGCGCCATCATTTTAAATAAGGCAGCGCGGCCCAATAGTGACAAAGGCAGGGTCTGCCAGGACTTTGCCTCTCTCTGGAGCCGTCTGAGGGGTGGTTGAAGGTTACGCTCATAGGACCTGGCCTTATCCTTCGTGATGAACACCCCCAGGTATGTGAAGCCATCCTCCACTACTGTGATGGGACAGGTGTCGGGGAGCCTGGGGGGGTTCCCGCGTAGTACGTACAGAGACGATTTGCCCCAGTTGATCCGGAAGCCGGAATTACGACCAAAGCTTGCGAAGATGTCCAGTGCAGCAAGTATCGACCTACGCGGCTTGGAGAGGTATAGCAGTATATCATCTGCGTAGAGGGATATTTTGTCTTCCCATCCCTCCGCCCACTCTATCCCTCTCAGGTAGACGTCTTGTCTGATCCACGCTGCCAACGGTTCCAAGGAAAGGGCGAACAAGAGGGGAGAAAGGGGGCAGCCCTGCCTAGTACCGCGTTCTAGCGGGAAGACCTCTGACACCTTGTTGTTCACCAGCACCTGTGCCAGTGGTTCCGAATAGAGAAGACGGACCCAGGCTATAAATTGGGGTCCGAAGCCCAGTTTGCGTAGGACAGCGAACATGTAGGGCCACTCTAGGGTGTCAAACGCCATGGTGGCGTCCAGGGAGACCACGACAGCGTCCTCCTGTAGTTTATGGCGTTGCCCAATCACCCCGTGTAGGCGTCTAATATTAAGGGCTGTGTTGCGGTGAGGCATAAAGCCCGACTGGTCCGGATGTACCAGTGTACTTAGTACCGGCTTAAGCCTATTGGCAAGTGTTTTTGCCAGAATTTTGGGCTCAGCGTTAAGGAGGGAGATTGGCCTATAGGAGGCACAGGATTCCCTAGGCTTCCCTTCTTTTGGGATCGCCACTATAGTAGCTACTCGCTGGTCACGCGGCAGTATTCCCGCTTTCCTGCTGGCGTCGAACATGGACTTAAGGTGTTTACTAATAATATCAGATTTGAGCTTGTACACCTCTATTGGGAGGCCGTTCGGGCCCAGAGCTTTCCCTGGACGGAGGTCCACTATTGCACGCTGTATCTCGGCCTCCGTAAGTGGGCTGTCGATGGTCTCCCGATCGTCTTCCGACAGGCATGGCATTCGTATATCGGCAAGGAGGGCTATAGAGTCTTCCTCTGGACGGTCAGACTCTCGCGTATAGACCTGTTTGTAGTGTTTAGCAAATTCGTTCACTATGTCTCGAGGCTCTGTAAGAACCATCCCAGACAACGTGTGTATTATCGGCACTACCTTTCCGGCCTGCTGCTTTTTGTCTAGCCACGCTATGAGTTTCCCGGCTTTATCGCCCTGGTCGTACAACCTACCCATCTTATGTCTCGCCGCCGTCTGGGCCTCTTGAGAGACCAGTGCTCTGTATTCTGCCAACTTGATCTGCAACTTATGGCGAACCGTACTGGCCCCGTTTTCGAGTGCCTCCGCCTCAAGTTCCGCGAGATCCGCCTCAACTGTCGTGACCTGGTAGCGCTTCTCTCGTCGCTTACCCGCGATGGCAGACAGCGCCTCCCCCCTGATCACAGTTTTAAACGCCTCCCACACAGTGACAGGGGAGTTCACTGATCCTACATTGCGCTCAAAATACTGGGAAATGGAGGTGTCAAGTTTTTTTCGTGTGTCTCCGCTTTTCAAGTGCCAGGGGTTTATCGGCGCCACGCAACCCTCTCGCTTGGTTCCGAATATAATGTGGGTAGTGACCGGAGAGTGGTCCGAAATTCCCCGAGGTAAGAGTACAGCATCTTGCACTGTAGTGTTTTGCTGCATCAGGGTGAGGATGTAGTCGAGGCGTGAGAAGGAGTGATGTGGCCCAGAGAAGAAGGTGTACTGGCTATCTGTGGGATGAAGAAGGCGCCAAACGTCCGTGAGTCCGAAGGCCTCAAGAAAGTCAGCTAGCCATTTTTGTCCTTGGGGCAGGTCTCTAGGGGGTCGCCTGTCCAGGGTCCCTGAGACCACTGAATTAAAATCTCCGCCTAAAACCAGTTGACCATCGGGAAGGGAGAGTAGCAATTTGCCCAAGTCTGTGTAGGCTCGAGCCTGCAGTCCAGGCGGGACATAGGCCGACAGAAGGTTCAATGTGTACCCCTCCCATCGTCCTGAGACCGCCGCGAAGCGGCCCTGCGTGTCGGATTCGATCCGGTCTATATGTAGGGGCAGGGAGCGGTGTAGAAGGATTCCCACCCCCCGTGAGCCTGAGGTGAAGCCGGAGTGCGCTGCTAGAGTGTAGCCCCATCTGTTGAGGGCCTGGCATGCATTACCCATCAGATGGGTTTCCTGTAGCATTACCACGTCCGGCCGGTGCCTTTTAATGAACTGTAAGACTATAGTGCGTTTAAGTCTATCCCCCAATCCATTCACATTCCAGCTCATGATTTTCAGACTTTTTTCCCATCTCTTAGCCATATCCATTACTCTGCAAGAGTTCATAACTCAGCACCCCTGAACTGTCATAGACTACGCGAACATATACTTTGTACGACCATAACAAACCCCAACCTCCCCACCCCTCCCCGGATCCCACCCCGCATGCGTGATCAATGCAATCATTTAAGGTTCCGTCAACAAGCGACTCCATCCTCTCCCCCCCCCATCTGTCCCCAACATCCCACCCTCCTCTGCAAAAAGCAAACCCCCCCTCCCTGCTCCCTGCTCCGTGGGTTCCAAACTACCCACCACCCCAATTAGCAGAGCGCCTGTCGCCCAACCCTACCCCGGTGAAAGCCCACCGAGGAAACTTTACTCGGGAAAAGTGCGGGCCAGCCCCGTCCCGGCCGCCCTCCCGTGGTGTCCCAGTTCAATCGGTCCCTCAGGCCGGGAGTGCATCAGGTAAACAGTGAGCCCGGCTCACATACCCCGGGTTAGCAGACATGCTGACCCCTCGGAGCAACCAAGTCTTACAATAAACACACTTTATACATTACTGTTTGACGGCTTCTAGTCAAGGGTTCATGTCCTCATCTCGCTGTGTTGTCTCTGGGTGAGTCCCAGCGGGGACTGTTCGATCTCGAACGCCAGGACCGTTGGCTCTGCTCGGCATCGCCCGCTCCCTCCGCTGCCGACCCCGGGGAGGGGTGTCCTGTGTCTCGCCATTGTCCGCCGTCCCTCAGAGGGGGGTCCTCAATCCGCGCCGTGTCAAGCCACTCCTGAGCCGCCGCAGGCGAAGTGAAGAAGTGGGATCTGCCGCCGTGTACGATCTTCAGTTTAGCGGGAAAAAACATCATGTATCGAATTCCGCGTTCTCGTAGCGCTGCCTTGATCCCTTGGAAGGAGCGCCTCTCCTGCTGAACCTGGAGCGTGAAATCCGGGAAGAAGCGGACCGTGGCCCCCTCGTACTGTAGATCACCGTGTTGTCTGGCCGCCTGAAGAATCGCGTCCCGGTCTCGATAGTTAAGGATTTTAGCAATAATTGTACGTGGTAATGCCTCTGGTTTGGGTTTCGGGATCAGGGCCCTGTGAGCCCGCTCGACAGTGAAGAACTTCGACAGTCTCTTGGGTTTTAAGTGGCGGAGTATCAAATCTTCCAGAAAGAGTTCCATACTATCTCCCTCAAGTCCTTCCGCCACACCTACCACGCGTATGTTGCTCCTCCGAGCCCTACCTTCCTGGTCATCAAGCCGTAGGGCCATCAGTCAATGTTGGTGTACCAGCTCGTTGACCCTGCCCTCAAGCCGCTTCTCCGACTCCTGGAGGGCCTTAATGTCCACTTCATTGGTTTTGGAGCGGTCAGTTGTTTTCCCCAAGTCGGTCCGGAGTAGGTTCACCTCAATCGTTACCTTGTCCATCTTTGTCTCAAGGCTGGTGCCGAGGGTCTGGATTGCCGCCATTATGGACGTAAGGGAGGGCTCCGCCTGGCTCGTGCCTTCCTTCGTCGCCCCTCCGGGCTGCGTTGGCGTTTTAGCTGTCGCATAGTTGTCCATCTTGTTAGTCTGGGTTACCAGACCCCCTTTGGGCCGCATGGCTGAACTGGTGCCCCTGGGACCGGCTATTTCTCCGTCCGCCTGGCGTCTAGGGTGTCCACGGGTCAGCGCCACACCACCTGCTTTCCCCGGAAACAGCGCAACGCAGGGCCCCTGTCTGTGGAGCACCCCGCAGTCTATTGGCCGAGGTCTTCAGCGTCCCTGGGGCCCGCGATCACGGTCCACCGCCCCGCGCCGTCAGCAGGCACCCCAGTGCTCAGTCCGCCTCCGCAGCAGTGGGCGTGTGCCTTACACCTGGCTAGTGCCTCACTTCAAAGTATTGTGGCCGCGACAGCTCACCCAGCTATGGCCACTGCAAGCCTTCTGCCTCTTTCCCAGGGTCACTTTAAGGAGGCCACGACGTCCAGTCCTCTCATGGGCCACCGCTGTGCACTCTCTCTCCCACCCCCGCTCAGGCCACTCTTCCGTACCTGTGTGGTCTGTCCGAAGGCCCCCTGGAGCTGCAGGCCCCCGCAGTGGCTCCGCTCGGCAGCACCAGAGCAGCTGTCACCTGTCTCCCTCAAAACTGCTCCGAGCCGGCAGCAGGGCGGACGCCGGGGCCACGCGTGATGCGGTATCGGCTCTGGGTGTCCAGTCACCAAATGGCAGGCTGTCTTCAAGGGTCGCGGTCCCCGCAGAGAGCTTCGCGGGTCCCCGGTGTCGCTTCTCCCCTGGTGTGGGCCACCTGGCAGTGCCCACCAGGCCGATCGATAGGCTCCGCACGGCGCTCCTATGGGTGTTCAAAGGCCGCAGTCTCGTAGCGCCACAGGCGCGGCCACGCCCCCTCCTCCTGGCGCCAAACAGGCCGCGGCGACCTACAGGCCGGACACCGGGGTCTGGCGTAGTGCTGTTGGCGGCTCCGTGGTATCTGCCGCGAGGTGTCTCCCAGCCGCCGATCGCCGCGATCCCGGCACAGCGCTCTCCGGGGGTCACTGGATACCGCAAAGGCGCTCCGATTTAGCACCAGGTCTGAGGGAGCTGGGGACTCGGTGGATTAGCCTCCCAGCACGGAGAATGGACGGATTTTTTAGGGGACACCAGCGGTCCCGGCGGAGCTCGGGAATCAGGCGGCCATTTCCTACGGCGCCTGGCCACGCCCCAGGAGTTTTTAAGAGTTTTTTCACAATTTGAAAGGTTTCTCTTGACAAACTCGATTGTGCCAATTTAAGGGCCTTTTTATAGTTTAGGTTCGTAAGTTTATAGACTTGCTTTCTATTAGGATCATAGTCCTTCCTCCATGCCCTTTCAGACTTTTTACAAAGTTTTTTTAGGAGACGAACCTCCTTAGTGAACCAGGGCGAGGTGGTTTTTCCCGTGGTTTAAGATTATATGTTATGGGGAGGACTATGTCCAGGGAGTTTTTGACCCACGAGGAAAACTTTGTATATGCTAATATAGGATATGCCTCACAGGTAGGGGGAGAGAGCTCCAAAGTAAGCTTCCATTTATCTGGGTCCAGTTTTGATCATGGGCGTGCAGGCGTTCTGGGGCGGTTGGTGATCGAAATCCACCAGCTGAACAAAATGAGTGAGTGGTCCGACCACGGGACCGGAATAGGTACCATTACTTTGAGATCAGAGATGTTAGAAAAGATTGGATCCAAAAGGTGCCCCATAATGTGAGTGGGTTGATGATTTCCCAGATGGAGATGGTATGTCGCTAAGTCCAATGATAATTCGGTAGCTAAATTGTCTCCGCTGTTGTTGAAATGAATATTTAAATCCCCTAGGATGATGAAGTTAGGATAAGTACTGGCCAGGGCCAGTGCAGTTTCCCGGATTAAACTGCAAAATTGTCCAATGGCACCTGGGGGGCGGTAGATAAGAATTCCAGAGAGGGATTTGCACGGGGAGACTTGGATAGTGAAGTGAACATTTTCACAGTCAAATAGCGGGCTAGCATTGAGCCGGCGAGAAAGGTAATCTTTATAAATTATAGCTATCCCCCCTCCCTTTCCCTTCGATCGGTCAAGATGTTGTATAAGGAAGCCTGGAGGCAGAGCCTGAACGATGTCCGGGTCCGAGTCTGGGGATTGCCATGTCTCTGTTAGAAACAGAATCTCCAGTTGATAATCTTCTAGGAGTATATAGATTTCCTGCGCGTGTTTAAGCAGGGATCTGCAGTTTAACAGGGCCATGTTAAATACAGTGGGAGTGGGGGGACTGGGCTCATAAGTGGGTAACGTGTAAGGGCAATGGAGGCATCGATTACCAGGGCCATCAATAGTGATAGAATATGCGCAGGGGGGCAAGAGGGGCGGTCTCCATTGGAATAGGGAGTCCCTAGAATATTCAATTGGGATATGGGGGGTAGAGGCTATGATGCTGGGCCCTATGCCCGGTCTGGCGCGGACGGGCGTAGACGGGCTTACCTCTGGCGCACCTCCGGAGCGCCATCGTCGCGCCCGCTGCACGTATGATGTATAGAGGGCATTTTGTAGTGGGAGGGCCAAATCGCCCTAGGCTCTACTACGCCAACCGTAACCACCCTCAAGATGGCGCCTGTGCAAAGTGCTCGAGTGCCTGATCCCGTGTCGCAAATGACCCAAATCGGCCACCTGAGACCGCGTGGACCCTCGGGAGGAGCGCACGAGTAGGTAGAGGGAAAGTGAGGTAATTTAAAAAAGGTGCACAGAAATCACCACATTCACCAAAAATTTTAAAAATTGCTAAGGCAACAAAGATCGATTATTCTAAACAATTAAAAAGTATTCAGCTCCTGACTCCCTGCTTCTGCCTCAAGAGTCTCAATATTGGTCTGCAGTCTGTGACATTGTGCAATAATGATTCACCCATTCGATCCTTCTTGCTTTGAATTATGCATTTTTTAATCTATTTATTTATTTATTGATAATAATGTGCGGACCAGTGCTTAATGTGTAAAAAAAATAAAAAAATAATTAGTGCCAGGGTGCAGCTTGCACCACCTACTGCCCCTGCCAGCACTGCCAATGACAGCACCAACAAAACTACTAACCATCACACTCCTACAATTCAGACTTTTCCAGGCGCTCAATACTAGAAGTATGGCTTAGATGACAGGTATTAGTCCTTTTTCATGTATATTGAATTAATAAATGACTGTTGTGCTCATTTAAAAATTAGACGGACAGTGCCACCATGTTGCAGACTGTCACTCAATTGAGTGCCTGATTCACAAAGCTAAATTTACATTTATGTGTAAGATTAGGATTGTTTGCTATTCAAAAAGGGATTAGCAAGTAGAAACGTTACCAGTTCAGGGGGTCCGCACATAAAAAGATTTTGGGGCCGATTCACAATGGGCCTCTGCATTCGTGGTGGAGGCCCCAAAGTCGTGACAGGGTGGTTTGGACTCGTGGCAGGACCTCCGGACTGCAGTTATTCATTGATGAGCTCCCGTAATGAGAGCAGTTTCTCCACTACAACTGCTGGGCCTCACTAAGAGTGCGAAGGTCCTGTGTGAATCGACCCCTTGATGTATGAAGACTCCACATACATAGTCCATAGCCCTAGATGAAGGGGTACCGCAGGGTTCTATTCTTAGTCCCATTCTTTTCAATATATATGTATCCTCCCAGGCTAGGCTCTTCAGATCATGTGGTTTTGATACCATCTCTTATGCGGATGACACACAACTGATAATCACTATGAACAACGATCCTTCGCTAACCAAGACCAAATGTAGGAATTGCATGCTTAAGATTGTGGAGTGGCTGAATGCAAACTTCCTCCAGCTCAACACAAATGACTGAGATTCTCTTGTTTGGAAAAGCGCTCATAGTATGGTCTTTTGACTGGTGGCCCCCAGAATTGGGACCCACCCGATTCCTAAAAGATGCGCAAAAAATCTAGGAGTCCTATTAGATAATGGATTATCCATGATTGATCATGTTAAAAGCATATCGGGCACATGTTTTGGCCTAACGCGGATGCTCAAGAAAGTGTTTCCTTGGATTCCTCACTCTGCCAGAAGAGCCATGATTCAGGCTCTGATAGTTAGTCGCCTGGATTATGGAAATGCCTTAATGGCCGGTATGAATGAAGGTCTCTTCTCCAGGTTGCAGGTGGTGCAGAGTTCAGCGGCTCACCTTCCCCTCGACCTCCCTCCACGATCACCATCAGAACCTCTATTGCGCTGGCTCCACTGGCTGCCCATATAAAAACATGCCCTGTTCAAGCTCTTATGTCTGGTCTTTAATACCTTGGAGGGAAGGGGTCCAGACTATCTGAAAAATAAACTTCAGCCATGTATTCCCACCCAGCTACTTAAATCTAATGACCAGTTACTTCTGTGTCCCAAACGTGTTAACTAAATCAGACAGGGTGGGTGTGCCTTTTCCTTACTGGCACCCTACCACTGGAATAAGCTGCCACTCTTAATTCGCGACTGTTCTGACCTAGTTCAGTTTAGAAAACTTCTTAAAACTTAGCTGTTCAACCTCTAAGCAGAATGTGCCAGGCTAATTTTTGACTGTTTCTGGTGTGCTGGGAGATCCCCAGGGAATGATACGTTGTGCTTAAATAATGGTAAAAATAAATAATTAAATAAAGATACTACTTGTAAATACCTTTGTGAATATCAACAATCCGAAACTTACACGTAAGTGCAGGCCTTCAGTATTGTTGTCAAGCACCGGAAACTACTGCCTAGAATTAAGCACTAACATGGACCTAGCCACATGGGCAGCGGAGTGCTTTACAGAAAACCAGATAAACATACAATGAATGAAGGAGGTAGATCAAAGGGGAGAAACATAGTCAGTATGGTATGCGTAAGGAGCAGAACCTGTGTAGGAGGAATAATTTATAGATACGTTCGGAATAGGTACGTTTTCAGGTTACTTGCAAAGTGGAAAAAGTTGGTCATTAGGTCTTCAGGCACGTTTTGCCAGAGTGCCGGGGACAAACATGAGAAAGCCTGCTTCAAGGTGTTGATTTATTTTGTTACTTTCAGAATTTCTTTAAAACAAAAAAATATTTTTAATCATTTTTCATAACACACGTGACCAATTCTAACAAATACATCATAAGCATCCACATCTCCCCGTCATGTCATTAGGATATGAAAAAAGCAGAGATATGCATCAATAGTGCCCAACCAGCGCACTCAGTGCACAAGAGTCTCTGTCATTTCACCACTGTGGTATAAGTTGCACCAAATTCATCCTGCTGTGTCATTAAATAAGGAATCAGAGGGCCCCATAAATCCTTAGGCCTGGATGGTCTTGGTAATTCCTCTGCTTACAGTTCCAGTTGAGACCCGCAATACTTCGTGGTTGACAGCCAGACCTTTCTAGAAGGCTTAGCTCTACCACCCCAGGGGAGTTCCACCCTACTTTTTGCTAGCAGGAGCTGATCCAGCGGGACACCAACCTGCTGAGAAGTATCACTACAATACACACATTCAGGCTCATAAACCACTCTCACTTACAATATCCGATTGATGAATCCTCCCTGGAGATCAATTTTAGGGCTTTTCTCTTTGTCCTATCTGCCTATCGAATTGAGCCTTTTTAATAATTAAGCCGTTTCTTTCACGAGGATCTATTTTAGTTGATTATATTTGGTAATTTATTACCATAATACATGTACCAGTTTTTTTCATTAATTGGCCACAGACTCAGTTTCAATTTAAAGTTTTATCTGAAATATTTTAGTGAATCAAATACAAATTACAGTGTTAACTCCATCATTCTGAAGAGGTAAGGTTCGGTTACCTAAATTAGACTATACATTTTTATGACGAGTACCTCAGGAAAAAGAGGACAGAGAGAAAAGGCACATCAACAAAATACATGGATTATATTTACCTAGGATGGTGCAAGATCAGACCCCTCTGGCCAAGAGTTTGGGCACCTTGGAAAATAACAGGTAACAGGTTCAGGATAGGATTTAGACAGGACAGATAACCTCTTCTGGATTTACACCAGCGTCAAACCCCTCTCTGATGCTAGTTTCCCTCCTCGATTTTTCTGCAAAACTCCTTCCTAGTTCCCTCACCTCCTCGATTCTTCCGCAAAACTCCTTCCTAATTTTATTTATTTAAAGAAATTCTAAGTCTGGTTTCAGGTATTTCGATCAGCATTCGGACAGCATCTCTATCTGTCAGCCTTCTGGCAGCAATCAGGCTACTTCCTCTAACTAACGATCCCAGTTATACCTTTTGATGGCATGTTCCACCCCCAAATGTTTCAAACTTTTGTAAATTGGGAATTCTGATTGGACACCATACTAGTTTATTACTTTTTCCTAAGAGCATTGTCTTATGTTCCCGCCCATTCATTTTGTTTCACCCAAGCTTTATTCCTATCCGTTTTCATATTAATTTATAACATTTCATAACAATTATACATTTGTTCTTTGAGTTTTCAGGATATTCCGTCATCTTTCAGAACATGAGAAAAGGTCGTCCTTGATTGAGTTCCAAGACTTGAGATCACAACTCCATGGTTGTTACTAAATGCGCCTGCGTGTACGACCCACGTGTTATTAGCCTTGTTTCTCATTTTAGGCCCAATTACAAATTAACAGAGAAGCCAGAAAGACAAGATGTTAGATTCAAATAAAATGGTTTCACGGTATACCACTTATTTCCACTCTAATTCCATTTAAGAAAAATAATTCAAGCAGAGCAGATGCTTAGCATGTGAGTTCTAAAGCGGCCATTTTCGGTGTTAGTGTGCAGAAGCAAAGCTTTTCCTCCAAGTGTTATGACATCATGCAAGTTGGGCATGCACAATTCAATTCCCGCATTTTTTAGCAGCCTTTTTAGTCTCATTTAAGTTGTTAGTAGACACAGGCAAGCTTCCCCTTCTTCTACCTTGTATATGAATTTTGTCTAAATTAGTATTACAAACATTTATTAGTACTTTATTATAATTTTATGAGAGGATTTATCCACAAGTTGCTAACGTGCACATGTTTGCTCCATCAGAGCGCCACTGAGACAGGATCCTTTACCAGCCCCAACAAATAAACATGATTACATTCAATAAGCTTTGATACCATATTCATGAGAGCTTCTGTGATGTGAACCCAATACTGCATAACTAAGTGACCGGACCAAGCCACGTGTAGAAAATCCACATCCACAACCCCAAAGTGCACGCAACGTGTATCAGCTCTCAATCCAACTTTGCAGACTTTAACAGGGGTGTAATATATTTGGGGCAGGAATTTTTAAATGAATGATTCTCAGATTACAGACATCTTTACCAAAGAAGACGGAAATAAAGGAAAAAATACAGACGAAGCAGAAGAACAAACAAAATTTCCAGACCAGATCAAAATCACAGCAAGTACACAAGGAAAATCAAAAGATGAGAAAAAGTCAATCACAAACAAAGCCAATGACAAAAGTGAAACTCTGATATCAAATCATAGAGAGGCCATAGAACAACAAAAAACACAGGAAAATAAGCCAAAAAGGGAATGTGAAACATCGGCTCACAAAGGATTACATTGGCACATTGGAGGAAACTCACCACTTATCCAGGAAAAAATGGAAAAAAGAGCAAAGCCAAAAAATACAGGTAGACCAACCGAGGAAACCAAATATTGGTCTGATTATCACGGCAGGAAATAAAGGAAGAACTTGCAGAGACTACCACAAAACTGAGCCAAAAGATAAAATAGGACAAAACGCAAGAAATATACAAATAGGTCAAGAAGAAACTCACCTCTTAAAAGAAGCATCTGCGGTAGATTATATCCGACCGGATTTAACAACCACGATCTGCCAGAATGATAACATATCTTACATTCGATTTGATCCAATTGAGGGAAAAAGGAGAGTTTATCAAACTCGACATCTCGAAACAGCAAGTATGGAAACAGAATGTAAATTACTGTTTAAGCCGGAATTTCAAACAAAAGGAAATTCAGAAACGCTGAACAGGGGAAATATCCTGCGATTAATCGAAGAGATACCAAAACTAAGGGGAATAACAACAAGCGACCTGAAATCAGTAGAATTCATCCAAGGAAACAAAGATAAGGACTCGGAAATAAGCAGTACCACCTGTGCATCTAAAGAAATAGTAGAGCTTATTTTTTCAACTAGGACACACTTTACAGAATGGGGAATTACTTTAGAGCGTCACACCCCAATAAAATATCGATTCCCCTTATTAAACAATAAGACTCCTCAACCTAACAACGTAAAGAAAAAAACTCAAACAATCTTGAAGGGAGCAAGAAACAAATCAATTTCTGAACAAGATCTGAGTAGTACCAAGGTAAAGCAGCAACCCCAGGGTCTGAAGGAACACAAAGACTGGTCTTGGTTGGCACAGGTACTAAATTCCCAGTGATCCTGATATAGGTAAATTAGCACAAAAAAACAAAGACAAAACACCAAGATATCCTCAGAACCAGAAAGGAAAATAAGGATCTGCTCATGGATCGTACACGGTTTTAAAGAAATGTCCCAAGACCAAGAAACAATAGACTACCTGAGTAAATTTGAAATAATACTACTCCAGGAAACATGGAATGTAACCCCGAGGCAAATCATGGGATATGAGGAACATCACATAATGGCAGAAAAATTTGCAAAGTATGGACACCCAAGGGGAGGTCTGTCCATCTTTATTACAAATAATTTAGACTGGAAAACTGAACTGCTCGACTCAGGGGAGAACTCGATACAAGTGATCAAAGTAGAGCCAAAAGCAAGAAAAAAGAGTCCCGGATGGAATTTATTAATTATAAATCTATATATCCACCCAGACAAGGCCACAAAAATGAAAAACACTCTAACACTAACAAATTTGATAAAAACCTTACACAGAGCTTATCAATCCCACGAGATATTTATCTCCGGTGACTTCAACTGTAACCTAATAATAGCGAATCGGAATAAGGACAAAATCCATAATATGTGGAGCGATCTGGAACCCCTACGTTTAACAATCCTAAATGGAAACATGGAGGGAGACATACCCGCCAAAACCACTTTCACCAGTGGTAAAAAGAACTCCAGAATTGATTTCACCATAACAAGCATCGAACTAAAAAAGACAATAGATTATTTTGGAATACAAATTCGACCAGAGAGTGACCACTTCCCACAAGAGACAACAATGAGGAAAAATATCTAAGAAAAAACACAATTAGAATTTCTCACCGCAATTCCGGAAATATACAAACTGAAAAAAATCAAAAGCAAGGGCCCAGTAAAAAAGGAGATAATGGACTCAGTATTGGAACACGGAATTTATACGAAGGCCATTGAAAATCAATCACCCATAACAAAATGGGAGAATTTACATCAATTTGTGCTAGCTAAATTCGCGGTAAACACACCAGTAATTCAGGGTCATAAAGTAAATAAAGAACCGTGGTATAACACCAAACTAAGAGATAAGAAAAGGGAAATTGCGAAAAAATGAAGAATAAAGGCCGCAGAAAAAAGGTTAGGAAAAGAAGTAGATAACAGCGCTATACAAAAAATGAGGAAAGAATACAAAGAGGATTGTAGAAAAGCAAAAAAATCTTACACAGAGGAAATCTGGGAAGATCTTTTAAGAACAAGTAAACTACCAAATAGCGGAGAATTTTGGAACATAATAAATAAATTATCGAAAGGAGCCGACGGTCAACCTAATATAGGAATAAGTGAAACAACATGGGCCGCTTATATCGACAATCTGTACAACATCCAGAGTTACCCAATTAACATAGAAACTTCTAGCAACCCAAAAAAAGGTCAAGAACAAAAAGAACCAGTTCTTGGAAAAAGGAAAAACGACCGGCAGGAAGACACTGCCCAAGAGGAACAAGCGCCTTTGACAACTATCAAACATTTAACCGCCCTGATAAAGAAAATGAAAGCGGAAGGAGCAGCTGGCCCAAATGGAATGCCAAATGCCTTATTCAAATAAGACACCGACTTCTGGGAAAAATACCTGACACCACTATTTAATTACATCCATAATGAAAAAAAGACTCCACTGTCCTGGCAAGGAAACATCTTCCACCCAATACACAAAAGTGGACGCAGAATGGAACCCGGGAACTATAGATTAATAGCTTTAATCGACGTGGAGGCAAAGCTTTTTTCATCTTGTATACTGTCTCTATTACGACAATGGATAAAGGATAACAATATAATACCTAAATTCCAAACCGGTTTCAGGGAAGGCATGGGCTGCTTAACCAATCTGTCAGATCTGTCATTATTAATCGAAGGAGCAAGGAAAAGGAAGACCGGATTAATAGCCTGCTACATAGACCTGAAATCCGCCTTCGACCGAGTTCCCAGAAAACGCCTATGGAAAAAACTGGATCTTTGGGGTCTTCCGGCGGCATTAATGGAAACTATAATGGCACTATATAGCGGAACATGGGCAAAAGTAAAGTTGGGAGACGGAAGAAGAATATCCGCAGAATTAAAAATAACTAACGGACTCAAACAGGGCTGCGCACTCTCCCCAAACCTTTTCAATATATATCTGGCCGATTTGAATGACCAACTCAAGAATGTGAACGGACACCCACCAAAATTGGCTAATGAAAGTATCCAGTTCCTCCAATATGTGGACGATATTGTAGTCTTAAGCCAAACACCAATAGGCCTACAAAGAACAATATCCGAATTAACAGACTATTTCGAGAGAGAAGGCCTGGAATTAAACATCAAAAAAACAAAAGTGGTGAGATTGGCGGGCACTAGCAGAAGATCTTTCACGTGGTATACAAAAGGCAAACACATCGAGGAAACAACTGCTTATAAATATCTGGGGGTCACAATAAGTAAAAACATGTCCCTTTCAGACCAAAAAAGAATTATCGCTGCAAAAGCACAATCACTGAGCTTTGTTTATAAAGTCCTCCAAAAGAAACTGCAATGTCCATCATACGACCACCTGCTAAAAGTAATGGCAGCCCAAGTCTTACCATCCCTCTCATATGGACTGGAAATATGGCATGGGAAAGAAGCAGCCATTTTAAACACCCTCCAGATAAAAATATACAAATCTGAGTTTCACCTATACAAAGGATCAGCCCCGGCCCAAATAAGGCTGGAATTTGGCTTGCAAAATCAAATATACCAAAGGAATGCAGCCCTAGTGAAATGGTGCTGGAAATTGAGATCGGCGGAAACAGGATCTTTAAACAACTTATGTTGGCAAGAAATTAAAAACCAATATGACCGACAGGAACCCAACTCATGGGGCGAGGATCTGCGAGCATCATTAGAAACCCTCAAAATAGAGGAGATCTGGAAGAATCCACCAGAAGAATCATCCTTTAAAAAGATTTTCAAGCTAAATGCAAAAACCCTATCTTTGGTAGAGGATAAAAAGACTTTGGCCAAACGGCGCCATGCATGGACCATTCTAAACTCGTATAAACAATTAAAACCTCAACCCTACCTTATGGCGCACTTCCGGCTATCTTTAACACCTTGGGTGCTATGGGTTTTCCCACTCGGTGCTGAATTCTAAAAATCGCAGGTAACGTGACAAAGCCAGCTCGTCATCCGTGTAGCGCAGGTAACGCCCATGACGAGCTGGCTTTGTCATTAGCGTCGAAGGTGTTAAAAACAAAATTTATGGCCCTTAGAATATGTGACCATTTCTCTAAAGACTTGATCCCGTCATGGAAGGACACACACCAGGGACCAAGATGCAGACTATGTGATTACCACAGTGAGACCTTGTGCCACCTCCTGTGCACATGTGAGTCCTCCAAAGAAAAGAGCAAAACTTTACTGAAACCAATTTTTAATATGCTACAGATTCGTACCTGCAGGTAAGCTGTGACCAGCTGGATGGGAGCAGGTTCAAACATCTTAATATGCCGCGGGGTAAAATTCATGAACCTTGTAGAGACTCAGCTTCAAAAAGTAGAAACAGACCACAGACAAGGTCTGGGATAAAGTGTTTATTCAAAGAATGAGAAAACATATTTTAACTAAATTAACTTTTAATCTGTTGCTATTTTTAATTGAATTTTTGTACATGTATGCTTTATGGTTGTGACAAACCAAATAAAGTAAATTTTGACTTACTGACTGACTGATTCTCAGATTGCAATTCGATGTACGCATGTGTAGCTGCATGCAGCAGATCTTCAATTCCGCGCTTTCAATGGGGCAAGTGAGTACCTCATTCTATTTCTATAGCGTGTTTTCTGTACCCTGAGTGTGATTTGCCCCTGCTGCATTGTACAACTTAGTGTTCCGGGGCCACATGTAGGAACTTTTGAAATTGAGAACTCCTAATTATAATTCTATGCAAATCACAACACGGAAATCACAATTTTGAATGCATAAAACTTTATAGAGTTTTATTTGCAATTCCAGGTGGGTCACAAACATACCTCATTAATATTCATAAGGTAGTTTGAAATGTACGACCCACTGGGAATCGCTAAAATCACAGGGATGGCGCCTTGGTTGGGAAGCAGACCACCAAGTCTCTGTTTGCTTTTAAATAAAGCAAAGTTTTTTTTAATGCAGACTGTTTTCCTTAAAGGAAAACAGATGCGTTCCAAAAAGAAAAATGAAACTTTTCATTTTTGCTTTTTAAGAGTAGGCAAAAAACATTTGTGCATGCATTCACAAGGGGGAAAGGGCTTTAGTTGCAAGCCATTTGTGAATGGCTTGCCACTAAACTGAATTTGGTGGTAAAAAGGAATTGTTTTGCGACCACATTTCAATCGCAAAACATTTTTTCCATATGATAAGCACTCGACCGCCGCATTTTCCTCTTACATATTTTCCTTTGCATTTTTAGAAGAAACCTGTCAACACAGATTGTCGTGTCATACTTCCCCACTAATTGACAGCTCTTTAAATGGATGCAATAGATCACAGCTACTTTCCATGCATATTTATTTCTCCACTGAAACAGTGCCTGGCTGGGCCCCATGTGAGTAATTACCTCCTCCCAATACTACTTTTTGAGTCACTTCCAATATTGATGTGCACTTCACCACTCTGACAGTGTATTGTTATTGATTTAGGTAATCGGTTCATCACATAATGTTATGAACCACCGTCGTCTCCACAGTGTGGCACGCCTCAGTTCCTAAGTGGGAAATTCTCACACACTTCTAATGTGTAATTGGCTGAGAGGAAGGCAAGATGGCCGCTGGCGGGTTGAGGTGAACAGTCGCACTAGAACCTCTCTCCTGTCGGGACTGTTGAAGCTGGCTTAATGGAGTGCTAGTCTCCCTCATTAGCTGGGAAAAATTTAAAAAGGTTTATTACAGACGTGCCTGGAGATGAAAGTCGGGATACTGTGATGCTGGAATCGCTCTTTTTTCAAAGAGCAGCACCGTCAAAGAACAGCTACTTCAGAGATCTTGGTAACGCGGCGGCAGCTGGAATTGGCAGGTGGGCAAGGAAACTAGAGCGGAGATTCGGGTTCTTAAAAATTAACCTGGCCAAGCACTCAGTAAACTTTGTAGTATCGGGCTTAAAAGGCTGGAGTAGCGCGTTCCCAGACAAAATGCCGCCAAAACCGATAAAGATCGACAAAAAGAAAAGTAAAGAAGATACCGAGCCTGATCAGAACATCTTAAACCTCACTGCATCGGTAACACCTGCTACGAGGAAAACACAGGAACCAGCCAAGAACCAGGGTGCAATAAGGAAAGTGCTTGTGCCACCCACCAAGAAGAAATCGGACGTGAAGGAAAAAACGCTGGGAGACGAGCGCACTAAAATAAACGAGAGAGCAGCGATCTCCAAAACCAAAAACAAAGCAACCCCTCTTAGGCAGCCTACCCTACCTGAAACTTTCACCCGCCCTGGTTGTGCAGACAGCGGAGCAACCAGCGTTACAGAGCAAGTGCCCGATCCTGGTATAAGGCAGAGAAACGTCCTCGAGGACGCAGCAGCGGCGGCCGAGGCAGGAGCTCAGAGCGTGGGAGACGCCGAGTTAGTAGTTGCTAAGCAACCTACAGCGGAGCCTTCGGTGAGACGCGAGGAGGACGCCAGCAGCAAGGTATCAGCTGGGTTTACGGGACAGAGGGCAGGGGGAAACGCAAACACTAATGTTGTAAAGGAAGATGAAAGGGAGTTGGCTCAGAGGGGGCTGCTGGAAGGCAAAAAGAGGGTGGCTGAAGAAACTGGTAAAGAAACTGGTAAAGATAATGACAAGGAGTTGGAGTTGGAAGTACTAAAGGAGGATGAAGGGCCGAGTGCCCACGAGAAAGCCAATGATATGATGCAGGCGATCATGCAGGTGGAAGCGGAGCTAATGGCTAGACCCCCCAACCCCAACCCTACATGGGGAAGCACAGCCAGCTTGGCGCATGGAAAGTCAGCACCTGGTCACCCTAAAGAGAAGGAGAAGGAGGATATATGCTCACTGGAGGGAGACCGTTTTTTTTCAGTGGATGAGGATTCCGACCCAGCCCAGCAGGAGAGGAAGGGCTCCGAGTTGGAGGAGGAGGATGAGGAAGAGGCAGAGAGGGAGGATGAAGACGATGAGGAGGACGATTCATGGACAGCCTCTACCTCCTCAGAAACAGATATTGATAAGGAGTCTACATTGAAAAAGACAAAGACAAGGAGGCATAGGCATGAAAGGTCACCGACAAGGGGTGCTGAAAGGAAGCTGGTTTGGGACTATTCAGCTACATCACAGACATATCAAGAAGAGTCAGAAGCAGGTTTGAACCAGGGAGATGCGTTTGGAAAAGTGTTTAATATGTTGAAACAAATTCAATCTGAAGCGAGATCTACAAGCCGAAAAACAAGGCAAGATTTCAGGAGAATACAAACGACGCTTAGGAAAACTAACAAACTATATGAAGGCTTAGCAGGGAGAGTCTCTGAGGTCGAGGAGAGAACAGGCAAAATGGAGGATGACTTTCGTAGCTTTAGTGAATTTAAAGAACAACAGGAGAAGAAAGCAGATGACATTCTATGGAAAATGGAAGATTTCGAAAATCGCCAAAGGCGAAACAATGTTCGCATTTTGGGAGTGGCAGAAGGGCTGGAAGGGCAAGATCCAAGGGGGTTTGTGATCAAGTTACTAAGGGGGGCATTCCCTGAATCCCAGTGGCAGTGGGAGGCAGAAGTACAAAGAGCTCACAGATTCCCTTTTGTCCAGCGGAAGGTATACGGAGCCGAAGGAGGGTCGAAACCCCCACTCCCCCGAGCAATTTTGGTCTATGTTGGGAACTTCTTACTCCGTGAGGAACTCATCCAGAAAGCTAGACCAGATAGCAAAAGGTCGGTGGAGGGTGTTACATTTTTTACGAGACCTGATTTCTGTCATGTGACAGTAGAAAGGAGGTGGAGACTCAGAAGATTGATTTCGGAGTTTCAGGCTCTAGGATCAGAAGCATATCTGCTATTCCCTGCCAGGCTGAAAGTAGTTACGAAGGGCAAGGTCAGGATGTTTATATCAGAGGTGAAAGCGCAGGAGTTTATTCAGGACTTGGAAAGGGCGAAGAAAGAGGGACACTGAGGGACAAATATTTCATTTTTTGAGAAAGGGGGAGACACATTATAGGAGATGGGAGAGGGGTGCGACTAACTCAATCAGGAAGCGTCCACACATAGGTCATGAGTGACCTATTTGCCTGTAGGGGGAGGGAAGGGGGGGACAGTCAGGGGAGGCGGGGGGGAAGGGAAAGTAAAAAACAGTCGAAGCGTATGATTTTGATAAGACAATTAGCACACATTGACTATGCATTTTGTTTGTTGTTTAAATTGTTGTTTACATTTTTGGGTAAAGTAGGAGGGAGGAAGGGTGAAGGAGGGGGGGAGAAGCTGGTAATGATAGTTGGGCTAGGAAGAGTTGGCCCTTTTTTCGGCATAAAATGGCATGTAAGATTGTTTCATTAAATATATGTGGCTTGAATGATCCAAGGAAGAGGACAAATGTAGCGGCGTACTTAAGAAATTTGCAAGCAGATCTAGTATGTTTACAAGAAACACATATAGAGGAAAAGCAGATCTACTTAATGAATCAACTGGGCTTTGATGTACTTGCAGCTAGTAGGCAGGGATCCAGGACAAGGGGAGTCGTTATCCTGGGGAGAAGTAGAGAAGTGACTGTTAGAAGAAAGAAAGAGGATCGCTGGGGAAGATGGGTTATCACGGAACTAAAGGTTAAAGGGCTCAATGTCACATTAATAAATATATATGGCTCTACCGAGGATGATTCAGAGATCTGGGAGTTTTTAGATATAGAAATGGCACAGTGGCCTGAACCTATAATTTGCTGTGGCGATTTTAACATGCATGATCCTACAAGTTCATTTATGAGTACAGGAGCAGTATATAATGGTAGAAAGAAAAAAGTAAACAGGGCCATTACTAATATGGTCAAAAATAATCTTCTGGCAGATCCCTGGATAATGCAACACCCATTTGTAGATGGTAGTACCTTTTTTTCGGCACCTCACCAGGTGTTGGTGAGACTAGATTACTTTTTAGTTTCTAGGTCCTTGGTTTACGCGACTCAGATTGAGAAATATCCAAGAACTATATCTGACCATAGCCCATTGTTATTATCAATCAAGGTTGCGCAAGCACGGAGAACGAGGTCCACATGGACGTTTGAGAGGAGCCTGCTCCAAGATCTTGAATATAGGAAACATATGGAAGAGTGGATCAGGATTTTTTGGGAGATTAACCACGGGACAGCTTCTGTAGGGCAGACGTGGGATTGTTTTAAAGCAGGCATTAGAGGAGAAACACTAAGCTACGTGTTGACTAGACGTAAGAAAGAGAGGTTAAGGTATGAAACTTTTCAGCAAAAATTGATCATAGAGGAAGCAAAACTAGTTTCTGCAGTAAGATCTAAGTCCAGCTTGGAAAATATACTACTAACAATAGTAGCACTTAAGGCGGACGCAGTTGAAAGCCTCTCGAAAAGGTCTGCTGAAAAATATTTGGCTAAGAAAGAAGAACTATATGAATGTAGTGAGAAGGTGGGTCACATACTTGCAGTTAAAGTTAGACAGCAAAGGGCGGATGCTGAAATAAAAGAGATACTAGATTCAACGGGTACCACTGTTACAGGCTCAGATCAGATAAGAGAGGTTTTTAGAGGATTTTACGAAAAATTGTATACACAGGGCAATACTGAGGACATGGAGGAAGTTAGGAACTATCTTGGAGGTGTGCGTTCGTCACTTGTCACAAAAGAAGAAGGTGAAATGTTAGATTCTACCCTATGTCTGGAGGAATTTATAGATGCATTAAATAGCCTACCAGCAGGAAAGGCAACTGGACCTGATCAAATTCCGGTTGAATTTTATAAAGTATTTCGTGACTGTTTGTTGATTTATATGTTTGAAGTTATGGTATATGTGCAACAAGGAGGGCTTTCACCAGATTCTTGGCGCGGGGCAGATTTAATTGTTATTGCCAAAAAAGGGAAGCCCGCAACCCTCCCTGGATCCTACAGACCCATCACACTGATGAACTCAGATAGCAAGGTCTATTCTAAAATGTTGGCAAAGAGATTAGCAGGCTGTATTGAACATTTGGTGAGCCCGTCACAGCATGGTTTCATACCCGGGAAGGGTACCACTCAGCATATTAGGACGCTGATCACTACGATCGATGTGGCAGATGTCACAGGCGACCCTTTTTCAGCATTGTTTTTAGACGCCGAGAAGGCTTTTGATAGGGTCGCCTGGGACTATCTATGGGAAACTATGAAGTGGTGCGGTATTGGGTCAGGCTATATACGAGCTATACAAGCTTTATATAGAGACCCAGTGGTTAAAATCAGAGTAAACGGAGGGCACTCGGATTTAATACATGTACAACGGGGGACTCGTCAGGGCTGCCCATCTTCACCATTATTGTTTGCTCTGTACATTGAGCCATTATTACGTAAATTAGAGGGAAACCGGGCTATTCAACCCATGTCATTCAATGGCTGCACTGTGAAAATTCTGGCCTATGCTGACGACGTGGCTATATTGACTCCAAATCCGGATATAGCTATGGTTGGAGTAGAGGCAGAAGCGCATGAGTTTGGGTTGATTTCAGGCTATAACCTAAATAAAACTAAAACACAGATCATTCTGAATAGGTTTGCATCAAGTCTAGATAGTAGGGTGGTAAGCAATGCAACCTATCTAGGGATTGATGTTACTGTAAAATTGGAGGAATTAGTAGAGCGCAATATTGAACCATTGCTTACTAAGGTTAAAAAGGACCTGGAAAGGATAAGTAATCTACATCTTTCATTGGTTGGAACCACAAACATGCTGAAAATGATGGTCCTGCCTAAATTTTTGTATCTATTCAGGTCAATACCTCTGATTTTTGACAACAAATGGTTCAATAGGTTGGAATGCCTGGCCAATAGATTTATTTGGGCAAGAGGGAAAACTCGTAGGGCATATAAATTTATTTCCCTGCCAAGGGATAGAGGGGGGTGGGGTGCACCAGATTTTAGATTATACTTTTTGGCTGCTGCACTCCAGTACATGCAGGGATTAATTGGAGGAGGTGGTGGGGCATCAAAGACCATGAATATGTCAATTGAAACCTATACAATGATATTAGGACAAAACACTGATAACGGATTCCTGTACTATACGGACTTGGGGTACCTTAGAAGGCAGACGTACAAGACCCTAAGGGCAGCACTTAAAGTCTGGAGTATTTTTTTAAAGAAGACTGGCATGGGTAGATTTAATAGGTACACCAGAGTCTATAAAAACAAATCATTCCCTGAAGAAATCTTTTCTGATGCATTAATGGCGGAATGGGAGGGTAAAGGGATACAGCAAGTTGGGGACTTAGTCAAACCAGAGGGCATAATACAATTTGAGGAATTGGTTAGAACATATAAAGTAAACAGAAGGGACTTCTTTAAGTACCTTCAGATTAGGAGTTTCCTTAGGAATAAACAAGGAGGTCCATTGGGCTTTCAGCCAACTGAATTGATGGAAGGGCTAATTACAGGGGAGGAATACTCCATTAGGCTAATATATGCTGCACTGGCAAAAAACAGACCTGATGATCTAGATAAACATAGGGCCAAATGGGGGGAAAGGATAGAGGCCACACCTGAATCATTTAACGATTCACTGGAGCTAGGTCGGTCTATCCTATGCTCCGCCCCCTTGCAATCCCAACATTACAAAACGCTATTCTCGCTATACTACACCCCAGCCAGGATTGCGAAGTGGGGGGGTATAGAAGGCACTACGTGCCCCAGGTGCAACTCTACTGAGGCAGATATTGTCCATATGTTTGCTACTTGTCCTCAATTATACACACTAATCAAGGATGTCGAAAACTTTTTAACCAATTCATTAAAGATCAGGTTAACCTTTTCTGTAGGCTTAATCATGTTGGGTGTGGATATTGGAAATGAGTATTCGGATTCAGGTGATGCAATGTTTTTGTTTATGGCAGCGGCCGTCTTTAGATTAATGTTAGCCAGGGTATGGTTAGATAAGAATCCCCCGACTCTGCAAACATGGTTATCAAATCTCATCGCCATACATAACTTAGAAAAATACATATATGCAAGAAAGGGTAGGAGTGGGAGAGTACGAGGTATTAAGATATGGGGACCTTTGGAGAAATGGAGAACAGGAATAGGTTGATTTATTTTTTATTGATGTAATATGACGGTGTTTACTATACTATATAATTTAATATATGATATATGTTTTCCCCCTTTGGCGGTTAAATAGCTTCAATGTGAAATTTATTTGGTTGTATTGCAAGATGAACAAATGTATGAACAAAATGCTGTATTCTTTTTTTTTTTTTTTTCTGAAATGTGTGCTTTTTTGAAAGGTAAAATAAAAAAAAATAAAAAAAATAAATAAATAAAAAAAAAGAGTTTTATTTGCAATTCCAGGTGGGTCACAAACATACCTCATTAATATTCATAAGGTAGTTTGAAATGTACGACCCACTGGGAATCGCTAAAATCACAGGGATGGCGCCTTGGTTGGGAAGCAGACCACCAAGTCTCTGTTTGCTTTTAAATAAAGCAAAGTTTTTTTTAATGCAGACTGTTTTCCTTAAAGGAAAACAGATGCGTTCCAAAAAGAAAAATGAAACTTTTCATTTTTGCTTTTTAAGAGTAGGCAAAAAACATTTGTGCATGCATTCACAAGGGGGAAAGGGCTTTAGTTGCAAGCCATTTGTGAATGGCTTGCCACTAAACTGAATTTGGTGGTAAAAAGGAATTGTTTTGCGACCACATTTCAATCGCAAAACATTTTTTCCATATGATAAGCACTCGACCGCCGCATTTTCCTCTTACATATTTTCCTTTGCATTTTTAGAAGAAACCTGTCAACACAGATTGTCGTGTCATATTTCCCCACTAATTGACAGCTCTTTAAATGGATGCAATAGATCACAGCTACTTTCCATGCATATTTATTTCTCCACTGAAACAGTGCCTGGCTGGGCCCCATGTGAGTAATTACCTCCTCCCAATACTACTTTTTGAGTCACTTCCAATATTGATGTGCACTTCACCACTCTGACAGTGTATTGTTATTGATTTAGGTAATCGGTTCATCACATAATGTTATGAACCACCGTCGTCTCCACAGTGTGGCACGCCTCAGTTCCTAAGTGGGAAATTCTCACACACTTCTAATGTGTAATGAATGTGTTTCCTGATGGCAGGATGTTCACATAGATTCATTTACGATAAGTCAGTATTGATTAGATTACGTTTTCTTAATGTACTATTTTTTAAATTTTAGTAAGCATGATGTTTGTACAATATACTTGTCTTATTTCTTCTTAACACAACACTTCTTATCCTGCTAAATCATTGCCATGCCCATCCTCAGCCTTTGTGACAGCACTCCCCTGCTGAGTATCACCATGCCCTCCCTTCATTGTTGACAGCTCCCCTGCTTACACATGGGTAACTTATCTTCCTTGCACGTGTCATTACGTGGGTGGGTCATCTTCTTTGCACCTGTCATTAAAGCGTGTAGCAAGCCGCTGACAGACACACCCTCACGTTCACAGCTTCCAGCAAGTTCCAGCCTCCTATATAAGGAAGCTAAGTCGCCCTAGCCCTTGCTTTGCCTCATTGCTGCAACACTTACCTGGATTCCAGTGCTCCAAAGCCATGACAGTTTTGGGGGGAAGCCGAGTACCGCGAGGTCTGCCCCCTGGGGAGATTGGGAGGGGGTGGGGGTGAGACGGGAGCAGCCATTTTGTGGCTTTGGGCTGCTTGGGAGTAGCCCAAAGGCAGCCTAATTTCAAAAAGTAGTCCAAGGCTATTTGAGGGAGTCCAGCGCTTGCCCAGCCACCATTTTAGGTTCTGGTGACCTGCTGGCTGGGAGCGCTGTAGGTTAGGCAATTTTTGTCAGGCCCGTGTCGTTTGTGGTGGTGCTTTTGCGTAGATTTGCGATGTCTGCTGAGGATTTCCGCGTGCTGGAGGCCATCCTCCTGCTCAGTGAGGCAAGGTGGATGGACTTATTGGTGGCCCCCCGTGAGGAGCGCGTCGGCGGGTGTGGCAGCGGCCGATTTGGCCTGCTCACCGCCCGCAAGAGTGCCCATGTGCAGGTGAGGGGGCAGGGCCGCGCGGATGCCAGGGGCGCTGCATTGGAAGCGGGGTCGGGAGGCCCTGGGTGGTGGGGGCCCGCGAGAGAAAATCGCAGCGGGGGAGTGCCGTGGTTATCTCCCCGTTGCGGGATCTCGCTGACCGCCCGCTACATCGGGGGCAGTCGCGGTAATGCCTGGGGTCGGGCTTGGGGCCGGTGTGGAGACAGCGGGTGAGGTCCTGGTTCACGGGGGCGGCTCAGGCCGGGGATTTCATTGTAGCGCCGGGGAGGGGGTAGGAGCATCTCTCCTTCCTGAGCACCAGGTGGTTCTGGGACGCTTGTGGGCACCGGAGTACTGCCGGGGCCAGCAAGTGGCAGGGGGCGCCGGGGAGGTGCGGGGAGCGTCTCTCCTCCCTGAGCGCCTGAGGGTAATTCCATGGTGGGAAGCGCTCGGCATGAGGCAGGTGTGCCGGCGGGGCACATACAAGGGGGGAGGGGGCCTCAAACGGTCGCAAGGGTGGGAAGGCAGTGAGGAAGTCTGGCAGTAAGGTGTGGGAATGGAGCCCCTCCCCAGTTTGTACCCGTTCAGTTAGGGGGTGCAAGTGGTGGGAGGGGGTGGGTCAGGGGCAGGTGCCCAAAGCCATATGTGGATGGTAGGAGCTATGGAGGGGGTTGTCCTGGGGAGGGCAGGAGGGGGGATGCAGGTGAGTGGGATGGAGGGAGCTGGGGCAGTGGGGTCAAGGGAGGGGGGGGCAGGAGGTTTCAGGGGACTGGTTCCCGCTGTTTCTATTAGAGGACAGTGTCAGGGGCTAGGACGGCCTGGATGTCTTTGACTCTTGGGCGGAGGGTGTCAGGGAGGCCCGGGAGATGGGTGAGGGCGAGGCGCAGCGGGGGTGTGGGGTGTTGGGGTCCCCAGTGAGGGGGGGTGGGACGGGTGGGGTGGGAGGGACGGGGGTGGGCTGGGCATGGGGAGCTGGGATGATGGGGCTACATCGGATGAAGGTCGGGCGGGGGGCTGGCATGGAGCCACTAGGAGGTTAAAGATGCGCGGGGTGTGGTGATGGCAAGGGGGGTCAGACAGGGTATTAAGAGAGGGACCCAGGAAACCAGTCCAGCCATTTCTTTTGCAGGAGGAGACACAGCGAGGGGCTCCAGACTTGGCAGGGCTAGGGATGGCCCATTGGCGCAGAGGCAAAGGGAGGGCGGAGCCTCCCACTGCATGCCCGGCACCGGCGGGGGATCCCGTCGTGTCCGGCAGACGAAGGCCTGAGGCGGGCTCACCGACCCCTACACCCACAGGGCCTTTACGGCTGATGTCCCTTGCTCATGTATAGGAGAGTAATTTGGGCATAACCCCTGCTTTTTTTCTAGCATTACGGCTTGGGGAGCAAGGATGGAGGAGGAGCGAGGCACGTGTTGGTTTTAATGTGTCTGGCAGAGTACAGTCGGCGCCGCCGGCCGGAAGGGGTTATGTGGATAGTGATGTGCAGTTAGTTGAGGATGATGATAGTCAGTACTAAAGAATGCATTTGGAAGGGGGAGTATGTCAAGATATTAAAACTACTACACCGTGAGGTGCGGGCGAAGGAGGGTTCGAAGGAAGAGAAGGAGTATGAACTCCAGAAGAGGCCGAAAGTGCCTCTTACTATCGAAAATTGGAAAGCAGCCTTTTTAATCTTTGCCAGCTTGTATTGCGAGAATTTTCCGGAGAGGTCAGTGTCCATGTTTAAATACATGGACGTCATCAGGAAGGCCCAGCTTACGGGGGTGGGTATGCATGGGCACAATACGACGAGGAGTTTAGGGCGCGCATGGCTTGGGACCTGGAGGCTAAATGGGGGGAGCTGGACACCGATTTGTGGCAGCATACGATGTGGCTCGCTGGGTTGGGAAAGACCATATTTACGGCGAGTGGCCTGCCCATAATTTACCAGCCATTTCAGGGCCGCCCCACCCACAGAGGGGTGGGGGCAGGGGCCAAGGGCCAGTCGAACTCCCCAGGTACTTGTTGGGACTACAACAAAGCAGTGCATGAGGAAACGTTGCCCGTTCCTCCATAAATGTTCAGGCTGCCGAAAGTATGGACATTCCCTGGTCAAGTGCTGGGGAGCCTCGGGGCAGCAGCAGGGGGGACAACAGGGCCAGACAGGTGGGGTATGGTCAGGGACACAACAGGAAGCAGGGGTGGGTAGAGGGGCCAAAGGGCCTAGGCCCAAGGGCTCGTACTCCAGTTGGGGTGGACTGTTTGGCGGCGGCTCTACAGGGCTATCTGGATGTAGGAGCTGCAGCGCGGTTGCAGTAAGGGTTTCTGGAGGGGTTTCGACTGGGTTACAAAGGGCCACAGCTGTGGAGGTGGACGGACACTTTGAGGTCTGCCAAGGAGCACCCAAAGGTGGTGTGGGACAAACTGTATAAGGAGGTGAGTGAGGGCCGCATGGCTGGACCCTTTGAAGACTGGCCGTTGGTGGATTTCATTGTGTCCCCCATTGGGGTAGTGCCAAAAAAGGAAAAGGGGCAGTTTTGCCTCATTCAGCATCTGTCGTGGCCCAAAGGTGGCTCTGTAAATGATTACATTGATGAGCTGGAGACCACAGTGTTTTATCCATCTGATATCGCAGCATGGCAGGATGGCAAAGTGCGACATCAAATCGGCTTTCCGGCTGCTTCCAGTCCACCCAGACGATTGGGGCCTACTGGGGATCCAGTTTGATGGCCGCTGGTATGTGGACAAAGAGTTGCAGATGGGGTGCTCGATGTCTTGCGCACTATTTGAGTGTTTCAGTACGTTCCTACAATGGTTGTTCACGGAACGGACGGGCACCAAGGAGCAACGCACTACCTGGATGACTTCTTCTTGGTCGGCACCCCAGGCTCCATGGACTGCCAAGAGACACTGGACAGGTTTCAGGAGCTTATGGGGGAATTGGGGAAGTCATTGGCACAGGAGAAGGCAGTGGAGCCGTGCACGGCGCTGTCATATTTGGGAATTGAGCTGGACTCAGAGGCAATGGAGGCCCGTTTACCAGCGGAGAAAAAGAAGCAAATGTTGGAGCTGCTGGAGGTTATGTTGGCACGACACAAAGTCACGGTGTTGGAAATACAGGTGCTTTTGGGTCACCTCAATTTTGCTAGCAGAGTGGTGCATGTGGGGAGGACCTTCTGTAGGAGATTGGGCAAAGCCTTGGCGGGACGGAGGCCACCGCATCACCACATACGTCTGCCTGCGGGCATTCGAGAGGACTTGCGGATGTGGCAGTTCTTTTTGCAGAATTTTAATGGGATCCCCATGTAGAGGGGGGATGACCTGGTCTGGGAAGTGCAAATCTTTTCAGATGCGGCGAGTAGCGATGGCTTTGGGCTGTACTGGCAGGGGAGGTGGGGTGTGGAGAAGTGGCCCCCAGAGTGGGCTGGGGGTGGTAGGAGCATCGCGTTTCTGGAGCTCTTCCCATTGGTAGTGACGGTATCGCTTTGAAGGGACTTGCTGGCCCACAGACGGTGATCTTTCATATGGATAACATGGCGGTGGTGGAGGTGGTAAATCGGCAGTCGGCCAGGGTTGTGCAGGTGCTGAAGCTGCTGCGAGTGTTTGTGCTGGGCTGCTTGCGCCATAATATCGCTTTTCACGAGGTGCATGTGCCTGGGGTCGACAATGACATAGCGGATGCTTTGTCTCTTTCGCAGTGGGGGATATTCCGTGGGTTAGCCAAGGATGCGGATCGGGACTCGACCGGTAACCCGCCGCAACTGTGGTACCTAGGCAACACAGGATGTTGCAGCTGGTTTTAGGGTCCTTGGCTGAATCAACGAAGGTGACTTATATGATGTTTGCGGGGGCTTTTTGGGTGTCTGAATTGTTGGGAGACAGGGTAGATTCTGGGATTCTATGGTCGGAGGTCTCTTTTAGAGGGACTGAGGTGTGCTTTTGTCTGCGTAAGTCTAAAACAGACCAGCGGGGCGTGGGCCGTTGGGTGTCCTTGATGACGGCTGATGTAGAAGGGATATGCCCTGTGAGGTGGGGGTTGAGAATGAGGGCTGGGGCGCAAGCGGACAGGGAGATTTTCAGGCATGCAGAAGGCGATGGGCTCTCAGCTGCTGGCAATCTTGCCCAAGGCGTTAGATTAGCTGGGTTTGGACGGGAGGCGCTATGGCACGCATTCCTTTCGGCTTGGCGCGGCGTCTGAGGCCGTGGGTGGGGACGAGGGGACATCTTGCGTTTGGGTAGGTGGTCGTCGGACTGCTACAGGCGCTACATGTGTTGCGTTTCTAGCCAATGATCGAGCGGTTGGGTGTTGCTCCTGCACTTACTCTTGTTTCTCGTTTCAGGTTCGGTGGCTGCTCCCCTCGCAAGGGATATGGCGGTGTGGATCGTGGGCCATTCCTTTGTTAAAAGGGCTCGAGTGCAGGCCCGGTCCAGTTATTTCAGAGACAATCTCGGGTTTAATCCTAATGTTATTAATGTGTGCTGGAAAGGGAAAGGGGGCATGCTTTGGAGGGATTTGATGGCAACACTTAACGGTCTGTTGGTGGCGGGTAGGTGTCCGGATGTTTTGGTCCTTCACTTAGGGGAGAACAACATGGGCCAAGAGACGGGATTGGTGTTGATGAGGGCCATGAAGAGGGACCTGGAGGAGAATAAGAGACAGTGGGTAGGTTGCACGGTGGTCTGGACCGAGTTTATTCCGCGCCGAGTGTGGAGAGGTGCATTGAATCCCAGGGCAATAGATAAGGCAAGTAAGAAGGTCAATTTCGAAATTGTGCGGTTTTGCAGGCATTTAGGTTTTTCGAGAATATGGCACAGGGACATTGGGTATGATGCGCCGGAGTTGTTTAGGGGCGACGGTGTTCACCTTTCACGCCTTGGCATGGATCTTTACTTGTTAGAATTGAGAGAGGTGCTGTCCAGACTGCTTGGAGTGCGTAGAGAGTGAGCCGGGGGTTTTGGTTGGTTTAACGTGGCAGTGAGGGGGGTGGCAGGAAAAGGGGGAGGCAGTGTAGCCACCTATCCTCCCGCCTTTTCCTGGGTGGCGGATTTGTTTTTGAAGTTGGCCAAGTTTGGCTGGAGTTTGGTAGTTTATTGTTAAGTTTTGGGAGTTGGTGAAGAGGAGCGGGGAAAGGTTAAGCAGGTTGGAAGTTTACATTAGAGGTTCGTTAGTTACAGTTGCAGGAAGGCAGATAGGATTGCAGGTCTTGGGAGGGTAGGATTAAAAAAAAATTGTAATAAAATTGTGTATTATTTAATGTATTGGAAGTTATGCATTGTATGTTGCAGGGTGGAGGATTTTTATCATGTGGGGATCGTAGGGGTGGAGGGAGGAGAAGGCAAGGGGTCAGGTAATTCGATATTGAGAGAGGTTTTAGTTTTTTAAAGCAAAGTGCCAGTTTTAAAAAAATTGTGGTGTGCACCTATTTCAATAAAGCGGCTTTATACACACACAAATGGTTGTCGGTGTGGCTTGCCCCCTCATCCCTCCCAAGGGGAGTTTGGGGGGCAGCCGAGCACCGCGAGGTCTGCCCCCTGGGCAGATTGGGAGGGGGTCGGGCGAGACGGGAGCAGCCATTTTGTTGCTTTGGGATGCCTTGGGAGTAGCCCAAAGGCAGCCCAATTTCATAAAAGTAGCCCAAGGCTATTTGAGGGCACCCACCACTTGCCCAGCCACCAATTTAGGTTCTGGTGACCTGGTGGCTGGGAGCGCTGTAGGTTAGGCAATTTTTGTCCCCGCCCACCCTCCGCGGGCTTTTGGGGGAGGATTTTAGGGTAGGTTTTTAGGGCCGTGTTCGGAACAGGTGCATAGGGGAGGATATTATTGTGATTCTGTCGCTTGGAACAGGTGCTGGCGGAGTTGTTTTTGAAGTTGACCAAGTTTGGCTGGAGTTTGGTAGTTTATTGTCAAGTTTTGGGAGTTGGTGAACAGGAGCGGGGAAAGGTTAAGCAGGTTGGAAGTTTACATTAGAGGTTCGTTAGTCACAGTTGCAGGAAGGCAGATAGGATTGCAGGTCTTGGGAGGGTAGTATTTTAAATATTATGGGATAAGATTGTGTATAATTTAATGTATTGGAAGTTATGCATTGTATGTTGCAGGGTGGTTTTTTTATCATGTGGGGATCGTAGGGGTGGGGGAGGAAAAGGCAAGGGGTCAGGTAATTCGATGTTTAGAGAGGTTTTCGTTTTGTAAGGCAAAGTGCCAGTTTAAATAAAATTGTGATGTGCACCTTTTTCAATAAAGTGGCCTTTTACACACACAAATGATTGTCGGTGTTGCTTGCCCCCTCATCCTTCCCAAATTCTTCTGTCCTCGACTTCCTCTTCGGAACTCTTTTAGCTACTTTACTTCATCGTCCAGCGCTTACGCTCACCCGGGTTCGCAGCAGCGCGTCTGAGCCGTCTCCTAGGGAACCAAAACAAACAGAAAGAAAACTATAAAACAAGATAGAGTGAGTGAGTCTTGTATTCTACTCTGATCTAGAGGTACATTTTTTTTTTGCGTATTGCGCAGAGAGTCTTTTTTCACAACGTGGTAAAAACTCCTATTTTTATTTTATGGCCAGAGCAAGAGGTACATTTATTTTTTTGGAAGGCGCAGAACTTCTTCTTTAGAAAAAAAGTGGTTAAAGTGGTTAAAGACTATTTTTGACTTTGTCATTCAATTTACATTGTTTTATGTGCCTTCTCTGTATAAAGGAGCAATAACAGTTTCACTCATCCGCTCAAGAGGAACAATCATTAACCCTTTCCAATCAAACCAGCTGAGGAAAACTTTTATGTGCTGCAAGGAGCAGTCCCATCTTCCAGCAATAATATTTTAATTTCAATTTTGATGTTATTTTGATACCTTATTGTGACTTACTTCATTAACATAACTTTATATGTTTGCACTGTACATTGCAGGACATTTCATTCTCTAACACTTCCATGGGAATTCCTATATCTCCACATGTTCATATAGTAAGTGTATCTGTGTATTCTATTGAGAATATTGATGAATAAGCGTCTTGTGATTGCAGATGTCAGCTTACATATGTCACTGCAAATTAGTGACTCCTTTGTTCCCTCTAATAGAAGTTGCAGTACTCATCCCATGACAAAATCCAGAGTATAGTCCAACCCTGTCCTGAGCTGCAATGTCAGAGAAGGTGCGAGTCTTCATTCCTGAGACTCACTGATCCGGTGCAGTTGTTTTTCTCTTGTTTCTCTCCTCCAATTCCCCCCTCTCCTTGCGGCCTTTTGGGGCACCAATGTTTCTTTGTACATTGTTACCAGATTAGGTCGCAGGTGGCGTGGGTTCTCTCATCTCTCCCCAAAGGAACAACCTGGAATTCAGGTGAGTGGCTGACGTAACAGACAATTACCTTTTCCTTAGTTTCTTGACCTTCCAGCTGACTGAACCTTTCTTTAAATTATTATATTTCAGGTGTCCCTCATTGTTAGGTCCTGATGAGACCCCCTATTGATTGTGGGTTCGAACCGCTGCTGACGCGTACTTAAAACAAACCATTTTACCCAGCTCTCACCAATGTTTCAGAAGGCTGTGAATAATTATTGCATACTTACCAAATGGTCGTTTTTGTATATTATGAAACCCTATTGTATGTCACAATTTGTCACTTTAGTATGTAGGTTCTAAGTTCAGGTGAGACACCAAGCACTTCCTTCTTGATTTTGCATACATTTTTTACATAAATAATATTGCATTTTATTCTTTGGTGTTCTGCGATTCTTCTTCTCTTTCAGTACATCTTTACCCATGATTATAGCCTTTGTGCTTAACTATTATCAAGTATTCAATTAATTGTCCACAGGTACCTTTGTTCCTTAATATATTAGATATATCCTAGTTCCTTGTGTGTAGGGTGGCCCTTGTTTTCCTGAACGCGGTCTCGGTAGTGGAGCACAAGTCTAATTTTCAGGGGCTCATTAAGCCCACGTATATTGCATGTCAGTGATTGCTTTACCCCCAAGCTTGGCCGTCGTAAGTTTTTAAGTACAGTGGGTGTCGGAAGATGAGCATATAGCATCGCATTGTACATGAATTGTTGGGTGATGTGGGTAATACACTTAATGCTGTAAAAACAAACCGGCCCGAACGCCCCTCCACTTCAGCATGCAACATTTCCTAGTACCACAACTAATAAACAACTAATGAAAAAAATCAAACAAACGATAAATATAACATTTCTACTAATCAAGTCCATCAGCGGTGCTCCCTCTTGAGTGGACCCCAGGATCCCAGTATCCCTCCACGTGAACGGAGGTGGCTGGGAGAAAGAGATTTGCAGTAGTCTCTTCATTTTTATACTTAAACAATAATCAATCAGATATTAGCAGGATAAATATAAACTGAAATCAATGCTATATTTCAAATGTCCAGCCGAACAATACATTTAATAATGTGAACAATTAGAAAACCGTAGATGAGAACATCATCGTAGTAGGACACCATCCTGTATCCTATATGAAACATGGCACATACACAACACAAAAAGACATTTCAGGGAAGACAGGGTTAGCTTGTCAAATGCAAATTATTATAAACAGTCAGTGCACTTGTTTTACACAGTGGATTAATGTGCAAAGCTGTTTAACATGGATCAACGACGTTTCGATCCTTTCAGCGAAATAGTAGGATCATCTTCAGGACAATGATTAGTACATACCTGATTTGATTAGGAAATTGCCTCAGAGTTTTGAGGGAACCAACTTCTATTATTCAACGAACCAATTCTCCGAATATTAAAATCTTCTATTGTTCAAAGATCCAATTTTCAGATCTTTATAAATACTCGTAAGTTTCCACCGAGGACGCTACGTTGAATTGTGCATTCGCACATAGACGTAGCTGTGATTTCCACATACTGTAAAAGAAATTGACTGCAATAATATCATTTTCATGGAATTGAATTGTTCTTAAAGATACGGAGATTGTTTTTGGCGCGAGTGCACCTCCAAGCCTTAGTTCTTCACCGGGATTACTGCTAGCACCTTTTCCATGTTTGGACATTTCATACTGTCAGATTGTAAGTCACTCTCTGCCATAGATATCCGCTTCTCAGCCTCCGCAAAGTGGGACAACTGTTTCTCTAGTTTTTCAGACGTGATCCATTCGGATATTCAAAGGGCCTATTTTCCTGTGAATAGACTGGAGGCTGCTCTGCACTGCCAGTAAAATAGATTTCAGTGTGGGTGTCTCTTGGGATCTAGATGGCTGCTCTTGAGCTGGAAGGGCCTCCGTTACAGTCTAGTGTAGCTTCTGGTGTCAAAGTTTAGGCACGTTTGACTTCTGTCCCTTTTCTCCATGGTGGCCGCCCATGGCGCCGCTATTCAATCTCATTAACTCACTCCCTCTCAATCAGGATCACCAGATCTTGATGCCAGTATGATCTCATTGATATTGTCACTGTGGATCTGGGACAATCAAATGCGCACCACTGCCATCAGTCACCCCTACTGCCTTGAGGACTCCGAGCATGTGCCAGCCGTTTTAAGCCAACTAGGCCCTTCACTCAATGTTCAGCCTTGATGCCGAAGGCAGTGTGGTAATCTCCCGTCCATCCACATTAGTAAATAGAATATTGCCCCTCAATTTAGAAGACATTAGATAAATAATGGGGAACAGATATATCCAGCCAAGTGGCACATACCCTCCAAGTGCTGGATGGTATAACGCAGTGCTCCCTACGAGTGCTTTGATGTTATCACATGTTGCACATGCTGTATATTCAATACAAAGGCTCACACAGCACCATGTGTCCAGGGCATGCACCTTGGCGCTCCACCTGCATCACGCCGAGGCAAATATCAGGGTTTATGGACCTACACTGCATAGCAGTATGGCATTGGACCAGGCCTCTCTGTTAGTAGTTACAAGGTTAGGCCCAGTGGTACTCAACACTACCAGGGAGTCAGCAGTTGGCTTCCTTCTCACCTGCTGCCGCGGTCACATATTAAGCCACCTCAACCTCCTTGTCTCCTGCCGAGCTCACTCTCAAGGCCGGGCTCACAGTGCTTCGATCTGGCAGGTGCAGGCCACAATAGTTTATGGGCTGATATTTATTGCAGGTAGAGCCGACAGATGGGACTTTATCCGTAGTCTGGCTGCACACGTATTCTTAGTGTCTCCTGACCGATTGACTTCCTTGATGAGTCTCGGTGCTGCAGCCACCGCACCTCACTAGACCGTTCGGAGCATGCTCAAACTGGCCCCTCCTCAGCACCACATGCTCTGCGGCCTCCACCTGGCCTCACTCAGGGGGGTGTAATCACTCCAGCTAGCGGTCCCTACATACTCAAAGAACCACAGTGCCAACGAGGTGCGTAGCCAGTAGCTTCGGGTTAGTTCACCCTGTCCCGGGACACTGCAGCGCTGCCTCCTTCTCTTTGTGCTCACAGAGGCCTCATGGCCAGCAATCACAGGCTGCTTGTTTGTTTGTCATCCAGTACTGCATCGTGGCAGCCACAAAAGGGTGCCATCTCATTGTCTCTCGCTGCTAGGGGTTTTGGCAGGCAGTTTGGTTTGTGCAAAATGATTGATGGCAGGATAAATTACAGATTTCTATCGCCCGGCTGGCAGAACTACACTAGTGTGCGACCATCTTGACAAGGGTTCTCTGGCGCCCCTAGTTTCTGAATTTCCAGAATCATGTAAGCTGGTTTCTGATACTTCTCTTCCCTCTTAAGCTGTTTAGTATTTTATTAAGGTAGATGGACAGATCTAAGTTATGATGCAAGCAATTTTCTATGGAAATCTAGGACCTAAGGGCAAGCATTAGAGGTTTTCCAGGAGGGAGGTGATGTGATCAGAGTTTTTGTGCCATTTACAAGGTGAGCAGCCATGGACAGGAAGGGCCTGAAAGTTTTGTGATTAGCCTGAAGGAGGTCTGCAAGTAGGGCATTGTTGTCATTGGGGTTAGAGAGTACTAGGGCTTGAAACATAATCCTGAGTTTTCGGATGGGTTGCAGGCTTTGATTTTCCTAAAGATGTAAAGTTAAAAAGATGCAGTTTTGCACAACCTAACATCATTAGGCAATTCATTAGGCAATTCTTCATCATTAGGGAATTCTTAAATAGTCTTTGCCTTTAAGCCATGGGACATCATTTCAGTTGCCATCAGTTTCAGTCAGCACTGGGGATACATTTTCAAATCACATTTTTGGAGAACCAGGTACATTATCTAAACATATACAATAGAATAAAGAAATAGTACATATACCCATGTTAGGAAATGGTATTCAAGACTCTTGGACAGAATGTGAGATGTCATTCTTGGGAATAATAATACATGTAACTTGTTAAATCACTAATGTTTTACTGAGAGAAAGTCTTCCTTTTTTCCCTGATCACCCCTAGTTTTAGACTATACTGGTGGTTACTGACTCTGCTTGTGCCCTGGGCTCTGCTATCCAGACCCAGGGTCAGTTCTCTGTTTAAAAGGTATATGCTAATTAGGTGTAAATACAATTGGTTTGCAAACCTACCTGTAAGCCCCATGTATATTGTAAGGCTTGTAGTTTAAGAGGTCCAGTAGATTTAATGCATTTGTGTGTGCACTGCTGTGCTGCCTGCTGTCATTTTTAAAGGCTGTCCTGCTTTGCATGCTGATTTTATTTCTATGAGAACGTCAACACCCACCCCTTGTTCTCTGTTGGCCTAAAATTAGAAAATAGCAGATGCAAAAGGTTAGAGCGCTGCTGGAGAAAGAACTACAATCCCATTGCAAAGAATATGTATAAAGAGGCCCTATAGGAATTACACTAGTCAATGCAGAGGGCAAGGAGAGAAAACCTGGTAACCGCATAGAGAGCTCAGGAAACTCTGCAAAAGAAATCTTTTAGAGTGTCAGATCTTTTACCAACCTGGCAGCATTGGAGGGTATCATCCACCTGTCTCCCTCCCTTTGTACAAGCCTGTCAGACTTCTTCGAGTAGAAAATTCAAAAATTATTTTCCTCATTTCCGGCTAGGGCAAAGGTTGTGCCTATACAGCAACCTGCTACTTATAACACCTCGAGCTCCTTTACAGTGTTTCGCTCTATCATTGCTGAGGAATCTCTGGCTGAACTGCAGAGATGCAAGTCAGGTTCTCTTGGAGATCCTAGCTCTCCCACAGTTTTTCAGATCTTGGGCCCCACTGCTTAACCCAGTGTTGAATTATATTTGGAATTCCTTGCTGAAAGAGGGCCTCTTTCCAGCTTCTTGGAAACAGGCATTCTTACTTCCACTGTTGCAAAAACCTAAAGCTGATCAAGCAGTGCTTAGTAACTTAAGACCAATATCCGTTCCGCCAGCACCTGCAAAAATGCTGGAGAAGATGATTCAACGACAGCTAGCTGATTTCACAGAGGCGAATGGCCTTCTTCATGATACCCAATCGGATTTTAGCACTGGATGCAGTACAGAGAAAGCCCTGGTTGAAGTAGCTGAATCTGTGAGGATGACTGTTGGTGGTGCATCAGCAATGCTGGTACAGTTAGACCTATTGGCAGCATTCGACATGTTCTCACACTCGATCTTACTGGAAAGATTAAATCAGACTGGCATTCGGGGGTGGCTCTCTCCTGGATTCAATCTTACCATGAGAATTGTTCACAATAGATTTTCCTACGACCAATTCAATCCACTCCAAAAATGCTAGTGTGCGGAGTGCCTCAGGGCTCTGCCTTGAGTCTGTTGCTTTTTAATATCTATTTGGCACCTCTCTCAGCTCTCTGCAGCTGGGCGGTGACGGCGGTCTCCTATACGGATGACACCCAGCTGGTGTTCTCTTTTAAAGAACATTCGGCGGACGCCTTGTACAATTTCAAGCAATGTCTGACAAATATCTCAAGCTGGATGAATAGTAATTGCTTGGAATTAAATGCAGACAAAACAGAGGTCCTGTTCTTTAGTCAGTTACCTCCTCCTGCATCATGCCTCTGGTGGCTCACAGACATGGGACCGCCGCTGATTCCAACAGAGGCAGCTAAAAATCTTGGCAATAAGTGTTAAACTGACTTTTCTTTTACAACACAAGTACGTCAGATTTCGTCAGCTTGCTTTGGGAGGTTGCGTTGCATAAGGAAATTCCTCCACCTGCTTCTGGAGCAGAGCTGCTGGATGTGACTTCCCAGTTTATTTACGCCAACAGCTTGTATCGGGGCTACCAGCCTACCTGTTACAGAGACCCCAGATGGTTCAGAATGCTGCAATAAGGCTGATTTGCCGGGTCCCTTTCGGGCAGCATGTATCTCCCCACCGGAGACACCTACCTTGGCTTCCAGTGTCTAAGAGGATTGAATTTGGAAGTGGAGGAGAAAATACCTGGAGACTGATACGGCAGCCTTGAAAATTCTATTGCATAGCTATAAAGCAATGATGGGCAAGGCTTAAGCTAAATATTTTGAAGAAACTATTTTTCAATCGTCCAACCAGAGTAAAACCTTATTTTGTTTAGTTAGAGATATGGCTAATCCAGAGTGCGCAAAGAGTAAGATTCCAGCATCGCAAGAACTTTGTGATGACTTGGCATTCTTCTTTGAAGAAAAAATTAACAAAATTCTAAATGGATTAAAAGTTCCAGGTGCTGATGAGCTTGATATAGAAGGTGATCGGCCGATTTTACCGAGAGACAGTACTCCTTAGGTAACACTGCCTAGGGAATGCATAATACCTCTGGACTCTTTCCAGGTTCCATCACAAGAAGAGTTCAACATCATTGCAACTAGCATCTCTTCAGGCTCCCCCCTGGATTCACTCCTGCATAAGATGTGGAAGGTGCTCAGTATTGAGCTGTTTCCAGGCCTCTATCAAATCTGCTCCCAATCTCTAATTAATGGCACAGTACCCGAGTGTTGGAAAAAGGCAATTGTCTCTCCTCTATTGTAGAAGGCCACATTGGATCCCCAATGCCCTTCTAATTACAGACCTATCTGCCTGCTTCCCTACCCGATTAAGATCTTGGAGAGAGTTGTGAGTAAATCTCTAACAAAATATGCAGAAGAAGATAATCTCATGGATGAGGTCCAATTTGGGTTTCGACCAGGACATGGTACCGAAACTGCTCTAGTGACTGTCCTGGATGACCTGCCAATGTGTACCGATGGTGGACAGACAGCCATCTTAATGCTGCTGGACATGTTGGCCGCTTTTGACACGGTAAACCATAAGATATTGATTAAGAGGCTTGAGGAATGTGGCATTGTGGCAGGGCATTGGACTAGCTGCGGTCCTATCTCTCAGATAGACAGCAGGCAGTGACCCTGAGACCCTTCCTTTTGCCGAGTAGGTCAGTAAAACACAGGGTTCCGCAAGGATCAACGATCAGTCCAATCCTTTTTAATTTATACCTATGACCACTGATCTCCCTCATAAAATCTTATGGTATTGAGGTTATAAATTATGCAGATGACACCCAACTTGTCTTCTCCTTTGAGGGCAATGATGCAGTTCCCCTGGAAAAATTCCATAGCTGCATGCAAGCAACATCAGGTTGGCTCAGGGATAATTGCAATTTAATCGTGACAAAACAGAAATACTCTGTTGTACGGCAAGTAACATCCCCTCCCTATTACCAGTTGATTTCTGGCCAAACCCTGCTAATAACCCTGCAGTGCCTGTTAAAACAGTCCGCAATTTAGGAGTATTGCTAAACAGTAATCTGCAATTGGACTCACAAGTAGATTAAACTGCGAGTACCTGTTTTTCTCTGCTTCGAGCCCTTAGAAAAATACTCCCTTTTTTACCTATTTTAGTTAGACCGCAAGTAGTAAGGAGTATTATTTTGAACAGGTTAGATCACTGCAATGCCCTTCTCCTAGGAGCCACAGCTTCTTTGCTAAAAAAAATTGCAAAGGATACAGACTATTGCAGCTAAACTTGCATTGAACAGACACCATAGAGCCTCGCCCTCGCTTGCCTTGAAAGATCTCCACTGGCTGCCTATGGCATAACGAGTCAAGTTCAAGGCACTCTGTGTCATCTATAGAGCAGCACAAAAAACGGGGCCTAAGACACTACAGAGTTAATTTTTATGGTATTCTCCAGGAAGAAGCCTACATTCCTCCTCAGCTATTCTGAAATGTGTCCCTTATATCAAGAAAGTTCGAATGGGGGGCAGATCATTCAGCTATGCAGCCTCCCGTCTCTGAAACGCTCTGCCAATAGAGCTTAGACAAATAGATAAACTGTCCCGCTTCAGGGAGGAATTGAAAACTAAAATCTTTCCTAGAGATTAATTCCAGTCCTATGCTCGAGCTCAGATACACACGGTGTTTTTGGTAATCTCAGCGCCAGGATACCTGTTGGATGGCAGCTGCGCTATAGATTTACGCCCTTACTTACTTACTTACTTACTAACTAATTGAATTTAAGGTGTTGACCTTTGCTTTCCGAGTTATAGGTGATAGGCGTCCAGGTTATCTCAAGCGCCAGCTAAACCCATAACGACAGGAACGGCCACTTAGATCCGACTACCTGAGATTGCTCTGCGTTCCGCAATATGCAAAGGCCTGACAAGGGGGTAGGTCTTTTTCGGTTAGGATAGTAATTCTGTGGAATCCTTTACCAGCATACTTGCTCCAACTTGAATCAGAACACAGTTTAGGAAGGCCTTAAAAACCTGGCTGTTTAAGGAGGGATATCATATGTCTCTTGCAAAGTTGCTGATGTAGTCGTGGTAGCACTGGGAAACCTCTATTTGAGATATCTCCAAAGGCTTAAACTGCTGTATTCTTTCATATAGGTCACCCCTAAGGTCTCCCAGAGGTGCCCCAAGGGTAGAGTGCCTTGTACCTATAAGCAGAGACACAATAAAATACATTTTAAACCTACATTCCTCCTCAGCTATTCTGAAATGTGTCCCTTATATCAAGAAAGTTCGAATGAGGGGCAGATCATTTAGCTATGCAGCATCCAGTCTCTGAAACGCCCTGCCGATAGAGCTTAGACAAATAGATAAACTGTCTTGCTTCAGGGAGGAATTAAAAACAAAACTCTTTCCTAGAGATTAATTCCAGTCCTATGCTCGAGCTCAGATACACACAGTGTTTTTGGTAATCTCAGCGCCAGGATACCTGTTGGATGGCAGCTGCGCTATAGATGTACGCCCTTACTTACTTACTTACTTACTAACTAATTGAATTTAAGGTGATGACCTTTGAGGGAAAAACGGCCAATTTTGTTTTCCCCCGTTGTAGTACATTAGGTCCATTGGCTAACATGGAAAGGCTTTATTAAACTTTAGCAAAGCCTAACTATTGACAGAAGTGAGCTAAATTATGCTTCAAAATGTCTAAATAATAGAATAAATCCAACAACTTGCCATAGTTAGATTTATTATAACTATGACAGAAGAAAAGACGTTAAAGATCTTGCTTTTCTGTTGTGCCTACATCTAGCTCCAGAGTGGACTCTCCTGGCTGTACAGCCTTTGAAAGGCTGAGGCAAGCTGATCTGCTGAGGTGAGATCTGCAGTGGAAGAGAAAAGGGCAGGAAGGGGGCTAGGTAGCCAAACTAGTCTTCAAAGAGAGACACACACTTAGGATAGGACACAGACCCATCACCACTTCTGGCATCCCCAGCCAGATTGGAGCCCCAGTATTTGCATTATCAGAGGGGCTGGAAGGGGAGTTTTAGGGAATGTTAGCTACACTAGTAGGTTGGTTTAGCTAGGCCATAAGCTCCAGGAAAGATTTTCTCAATTTTGGATTTTAAAGAACAGTTTTTCTGGGACAAGAATATGCCACACTTTAGAGAAAGTTGTCATACCTGAGGGTAGCACACTGCCCCTCTACGGTCAAGGGTGCCTCCCTGTTTGTTACCGCACCAGCCTGCATATATATGGGAGAACTGCCCCAGCAACTCAGATGCCTGCCCTGCTGGAACCCTGGCTCCAGCAATAGGACTGCACTATAAATGACTGCACCTGCTGCAAACTTTGAAACTACAGCAAAAGATGGACTTTGCCTTGCTTTGAAAGTTTAAGGAGTGGATCTATTGAAAGCAACAGGTTAAAAGAGCTCCGCCTGCACCATCTCCAGGCAGAAGAGACTAGATGATTACCTTCAGCTGGACTGTAAAGGATTTGGCCAGGTGCATTGTGGGAACTGTAGTCCCAACATCCCAAGTAGCACCTCAGACATTCTGGAACCTTTTATTGGTGTTGTGGACACTTTAGAACCCCAAAAGGACCTTCTGGAAGCATCTCCAGAAGTTTAAAATCATTTGGAGCATTTTGACGAAAAGCTCCAGAAGTTGACCAGCCTGTAGTCGAAAGTTGACTCACAACCCAGCCTGAAATGCAGATTTGTCCCGCTGAAGCGCCAAAGCTTTTTTTGATGATGAGGCTTCCAGGAGTCGAACCCAAAGCTGGTCTGATGAGGAACCTCGCTCTACGGCGAGAAAAAAAGCTCCAAAAAAGTGAGTTAGAAGGTAAAAACTTGACCGGGCCCTACTACTCATTTTGAAATTGGTAATGGCAAGCGTGGCAGATGTCCCAAAGTGGTGCTTTTTGGCACTAGAAAGTATATATGTTGTTTAAATGTATATCTCGGGTTCCCTACATTGGATTTTTTGTTGTATTGGTGCCATTTTAATTGTAAAAATACTTCCTAATTTCATAAATTGGTGTTGTTTTTTTTATTGTGTGTTGTGTCTCAATTATTTAATGTATTGGGGTTTTTAAATGCTTTACACACCTGTCTCCTAAGTTAGGCCTGCCTGCACGAAACCAGCTACCAATGGTTGAGCAAGGGAATAATTTATTGAGACCTTGACTGAACCGATATAGTGATTGTAACCATGTTACAAAGTGGTAGGCACCTACCTACCTTCACCTACTAATAAAGCACCCTCCAACATTTACAATAAAAGCTTTTGAATGGGGTCATTAGCCTTATGTCTGAAATCTATTTCTCTGGGGAACTTGACGATCTTTAGGGCCTGATTCACAAACTACACTTTGTAGTACACTTTGTAGCACATTTTCTAGCACTATAAAACATAGAACAGATTGTAACTTTTGCCAATATGTGTCTGTGCAGAGTTGTCTGACCTCACTGTGGGGTGTCTGCACATATAAGTATAGATTTTAGCCTTAAATATTGGAGGGACACAGGGGAGTATTTGGGAAAAGGGCAGACCTACTACTAAAGGGCATATTGCTAAGGAGGAATATGAAGGGTTTATGAGGGCCAGGAAGGGATGTTACCCACCCACACAAAAGTAAGCCAGGTGCATTGCTCTGGGGTGGAAAAGTGTTTACATTCAGAGTAAACTTCATCAAAAGTGTAACTTACCTTAATGAATCAAGTCCACAGTATTTCTGTACTTACATGTGATCAATTTCTCAAATCTTCTCACAGTACTAGTTGCAATTCTCAATGTATGCAAATTACATTCAAGTTCACTTTTGCCTAGACCTTTACCAGGACAAACCAAAATGTCAGAATTTAGACCTAGGTACTTGCTTGAAACACAGCCTCCACGTCCTCCACTATACAAAGGACAGCTATTGTCATTTGAATGGAACCAAAAAAGATATCTTGACAATTGGCAATGCTTTAAAATGAGTAGCCATCCGCTTGAGTGATGATTTAGTGGCAATATGAACTATTGTGGGAGCCAAAGCCTAATAACCTTCTGAACCCCAGTATTGAAAGAACCTCACATTTTATGTAATTCAGTTCAGCCTCATGATTCCTTCTCATTGAACTAGCGGTAATAAACTACCCACCCCATTAATACCCCAGACTTAGCAGAGTAAATTTATAATTAAATAAGTTCGAGATTGATGCTAAGTTTTAAAGATTTAATAGAGTCCTTAATAAAACATTAAAGCAAAATGTCTAATTTTGTCATTAAGACTAAGAATTCAGAAATACAGAATATGAAATATTATCAGGATCTTAGTCAGTGTACTGACAGTATCTTGGGTGAGAAAGAAAAGCTCAGAAAACTTTGACAGGGTGTCAGGAGGAAAATTAAAAGGCGCCATGATCTCTCAAAACCAAGGCTTTTCATATACATTTTATGCACATTATTTATTAAAACTGCAAATTCAGCATTGTATAGTCATGGTTAGAATGCACTGGCAAATTAAAAACATTTTTGTAAATTTAAAAGTTTCTTAACACTAACCCATTTCTTAAGTATGGGAAATCTTCCACTTGCTTTCTCAGCAAGTGCAATGCGGAGATGTACATCCCAATATGATTTTTTTTTAAACAATAACCCATTGAATAATCATGTTCTGCATGTTTACATCAGAACTTTCAGCTTAAATCCTTCAAATGATACATCAAGAACCCTATGAAAAGGTTAATCCACAATAAATGCTTTCTATCAATCAATCAAGGATTTATAAAGCCCAGCAAATCACATGTGAGGGTCTCAAAGCCATGGAGTTGCTAACTACTTCATGGTGATCTGTTCATGTAAGTGCTCTCCTGAATTGTCGCAGCGATGAGGCGGTCCTGAGGTGCAGGGGGAAGTCGGTCCAAGATTTGGGTGCCAGGTATAAAAAAAAGGGCGTCCTTTGCTGTTGCTTCGGCCGATCCAGGGGGTGTCTGCGAGGAAGAGGAAGGCAGATCATAGGTATCTGGTTGGTTGGGAGAAGGTTATGCATCTGTTGATGTATGTTGGTCTTTCTTGTGCAGGGCTTTGTATGTGTGGGTCAGCTTCTTAAACTGGGAGCCTGTGTAGCTTCTTGAGGTAGGGTGTTATTTGGGTCCGTCTGGGGAGGTTGAGGATGAGTATTGCCGCTGAGTTTTGTATAGTCTGTAGTCTCTAAAGAATGTGTGCGGTGATTCCTACATGTGACAGTCCTTCTCCATTCGGGGGGGATCCATTTGAAGGTCTTGTGTAGAATTGTAGGCAGTTGAAACTGGTAGAGGCGACGGAGTTGATCTGGCGGGTCATGGTGAGGGAGGAGTCGAGGATTATACTGTGCTTCCATGCGTGGTCTGTAGGGGTGAGTTGACTCCCGAGGGCAGAGGGCCACCAGGCGTTGTCCGTGGCAGATGTGGATGGTCTGAGCATGAGGTCCTCAGTCTTTTCCGAGTTGAGCTTCAGGCAGCTGTCCTTCATCCAGGCTGTAAAGTCCTTCATTCCTTCCTGGAAGCAGAGTCTGGTGTCATCGGGTTCTTCATGAGGGAGAAGATGAGCTGGGTGTCATCGGCGTAGGATACAATGCTGATCTCATGCTGTCTGACGATGGCGGCGAGGGGGGCCATGTAGATGTTGAAAAGCGTGAGGCTGAGCGATGATCCTTTGGGTACTCCGAAGTTGTATCTCAGTGGGTTCAGAGAGGAAGGGGGGAGTTTGATCCTCTGGGTTCTGCTGGAGAGGAATGATTGGATACAGTTGAGGGCGTAACCTTGTATCCCTGCATCATGGAGTCTGGCTGAGAGAGTGCGATGTGAGGCGGTTTTGAAAGCTGCAGAGAGGTCCAGCAGGATGAGGGCCACGGTGTGTCCCTGGTCTAGTAGCATGCAGATGTCGTCAGTGGCGGCGAGGCGGGCGGTCTCAGTGCTGTGGTTGCTGCGGAATTCAGACTGGGAGGCGTTGAGGATGAAGATGTCCTCAATGAAGGCAGTCAGCTGGGTGTTTACGAGTCTCTTGGTGACTTTAGTAGGGAAGGGGAGGAGAGAGATGGGCCGGTAGTTTTTCAGGTCTGTCGGATCGGTTTTTCTTAAGGAGAGGTTTAACCTCTGCCCACTTCCAGTCATCTGGGATGGTGCCTGATCTGAAGGAGGAGTTGATGGTTCGACCTAATTTGGGTGCCAAGGCAGAGGCAGCCCTGTGGAATATGTGCGGTGGATAGGGGTCCGTGGGGGCTCCTGATTGGTTCTTCTTCATGGTCGCGGTGATGTGTTCAGCGGTGGCGGGCATCCAGGTCATGTTGGTGGGCTTGTCGACGGCGGTGGGGAGAGGGGGGCGTGGTGTTCACATAGGCGGATGAAACTGTGTTTACGTATTTCTTCATAGATAGATTGCTGTCCAAGATGATGCTTAGGTTGCGGGTGTGGTCAGTCGGGCGGGGGATGGGCTGAGTTCAGCAGGCCACTATGCCTCACTCCATGATGAAGTTTTGTTCCTAAAGATTAGAACTTCTGTCTTGTCCATGTTGAGCTTGAGACCGTTGTTCATCAACTAATTGGCACTCACACCCTGGTCACCAGCAGACTCGGCTACGGCAACACAATCTATGCCGGAATAAATGAAAACCTCACCCGTAAGCTACAGAACATCCAAAACGCCGCTGCAAGACTGGTCCTCAACCTGCCAAGACACTGCCACATCTCCCAGGACCAGCCCACACTCCACTGGCTCCCCATCAAAGCTAGAGTCACCTTCAAGATGCTCACCAACGATCACAAGGCCCTTCACGACACTGGACTAGCATACCTGAACAGCTGACTCAAATTCCAAAGACCCCAAAGGACCCTACGCTCAGTCCAGCTCTCCTACACCGCAGTCCCCCGCACCAGAAAGACCAGATCGGGTGGCCGCTGCTTCTCCTTCCTCGCGGCCAGAGCCTGGAACGACCTTCTGCTCCACCTCAGACAGACAACATCGCCCCCCACCTTCGCAAGAAACCTCAAAACCTGGCTCTGCTACGGACCCCTCCTTGATGGACTGGAACCTGTGAACTCCCCCCCACCCCCCAGCGCCTTGAGACCCCTACTGTTGAGTAGGGGCGCTTAACAAAAACCGTGATTGATTAAATTGGCAGTGTTTTTCATACATATGTGGAAGTTTGCTCTGGTGACGAAGGGGTCTTCTGACAGCGAGAGAATGAGCTGGGTGTCGTCGGCGTAGGAGATTATGTTGAGTAAGTGCAATCTGACGTGTTGGCAAGGGGGTCATGTTGGTGTTGAATAGGGTGGGACTTTGGGTCGATCCTTGGGGGCTCTGCAGATGATCTTCTGGTGTTCTGAGGTGAATGGTGGGAGATGGGTTGTCTGTGTTCTTCCATTAAGCTATGAGGCGAACCATTTGAGTGTGTCTCACTGGATTCCGATGTGGTGGAGTCTGTTGATCAAGATGTGCTGGCAGCTGACAGGTCTAGGAGGATGAGGGCTGCCATTTTGCCTCAGCCGAGGAGGGCCTTGAAGTCATCAGTGGCTGCAGTCAGGGCTGCCTCGGTGCTGTGGTGCCTCGGAACTCGGATTGAGAGGTGTCCAGGTGTTCGGTTAGTTGCTGGTTGACTGCCAACTCAAGAACCTTCTCTGGGTTAGCAGGGAGCTGGGCTGGTATTTCTTTGGATTTGCTGGGTCGCCGGATGGTTTCTTTAGGAGGGGTCTCAATTCAGTTTGTTTTCAGTCCTCAGGGAAGGAGGACGAGGTGGTGGGGGTGTTTAGAACTTACTTGAGCTTGTCGCAAATCATCTTGCTCCTGAAGATGAAGACGTGGTGGGGTCAGGGGTCCCTGGGTGCTCCCAAGTGCAGAGTTTATGATGGGGATTGTGGCTTGTGTTGTGAGAAGGTTCCAATGGGTTAGCAGGTGTTCATAGTTTGTGTTTGTGGGAGGGAGGAGGATGATGATATCTGCGGCGAGGGTTGGGGTTTGAAGTTTTCATAGATGACTGAGATCTTGTCGTGGAAGAAGTCCGCCAGAGTGTCACACAGCTCTTGGGAATGGGTGATGTTGTTCTCGGTCGCTGCGGGATTGGAGAACTACTTCATGATGGCAAAGAGCTTCTTGCTGCCGTTTGTGCTGGTGTCTATGGTGTCTGGTTGGGCATTGTTCTTTGTTTTTTTCAGGAGGCGGTGGTGCTGGTTGAGTGCTGCCTTAAAGGTGGTATGGTCTCCTGTCTCTTTGCTGGTGCATCACTTCCTTTCCTTTTAATTTGTCGGCAGTTGCATTTTGTGGGTTTCAGCTCTGCGGTGAATCAGCTGGCTCTTCAAATTGATGAATAACAAGGGAGTATGGAGAGATGAATATCCAATTTATTTCCAGTAAGAGCACAATTAATGACCCTGACACTACTGTATAATTTTACATGGACCAATGCTCAATTTGATTTAACACACATACATGCCAGTGGACCATAAACTGACCCACATATCACTTCAAAAATAAATTGATGAAAAAAACATACAACAATGTATTTACAATGACAAAAAGGCATACATATATGTATATACATATATACAAGACTCTGTATCTCCAATACCCCAACACGATATTTCAATCACTAGTGTTCACTCATAATATCTGGGCGATACACTTAGAGGTAGTCCTTCTAGCACAAGGGCTTGCGTCACGCAATTCACACTGCTCTCAATCTATAAACATGCCTCAATCCCTGAATCCAAGCGCCCTCAGTCCTCTGGGGCTGGCCCCCCCGACTGGGCTACCTTACACGGTGCTGGCCTTATGATTCATCCGGGCCTCAGTTTCCCGTATGCCACCAACTATGCGCAGTCTGTCCACCTTAAACTCAAGCAGCACGCAACCTCAATGGATTCCGTTAACTCACCAATCACAAATCCAAGGATGCCCAGAGCAGTGTAAATTGCGTGACACAAGCCCATAGATTTTGCTTTATTCTTGTCCTGAAGAGGCCAGAAGAAATTGGCGGCTGAAACGCATCCATGTCGATAGCTTTATATAGAGGAGTCATCATTAATGCAAATATTGTTGAATTGTTCAGAAGCATGTTATTTGAAAAGATAGAGAGGTGTTTTACCTCATGTTCTAGAAGGACTACCTCTAAGTGTATCACCCAGATATTATGAGTGAACACTAGTGATTGAAATATCATGTTGGGGTACTGGAGATACAGTGTCTTGTGTATATATCCATATATATCTATATATATATATCTATCTATCTATCTATATATATCTATCTATCTATCTATCTATCTATCTATCTATCTATCTATCTATCTATCTATCTATCTATCTATATATATATATATATATATATATATATATATATATATATATATATATATATATATATATATATATATATATATATATATATATATATATATATATATATATATATATATATATATATATATATATATATATATATATATATATATATATATATATATATATAGATATAGATATATATATATTACCTACTGGCGGTCGCCAGTAGGTATATATAGTTAGAACCTAGTTATCATAGGAAATTCCGAACATTCTATTGAGAATAACATTGGCGCCGATTGAGGGCTCTTCCTGTAATTTTCTTTAAATTTGCCTCGCTTCGCTCCGCTCCTTCCCTGAAAGTTTCGGGGGGATTTGTCAAGCGGGGCCGAGAAAAAAGGGGGGTCCCAAAACGTGTTTTCCCCATGCTAATTTCCATACGGACATTCTGACAAGGCTACAGCTTGAATGGCTGAACGGAATTACACCAGATTTGGCAAAATGGTAGGGACTGGTATGCAGCAGTGCCTTTTGTATGTTTGGTGTAATTCCTTCTATTAGTTTTTGAAAAAATTGAATGTGAAATGTAGCCTAATGTAATTTTCCATAGGACCTTTAGACACAGCTACAGCCCGAACGGCTGAATGGAATTACACCAAACTTGGCAAAACGGTAGGTACTGGTATGCAGTAGTGCCTTTTTTATATTTGGTGAAAATCACTCCAGTAGTTGTTGAGAAAACTGAATTTTCCCAAATTATATATCTATAGGTGGGACACTGTGAGTGCATGTAAGCTTACCGTACTCTGTACCTTCCGGAGTATGAGCGGAATGCTGATTGGCTGCCACTGTCTGTCAACACTCCAAAACAGAAATTGTTGGCAGCCATCTTGTGCCTCGGTAGACTGAGGCACAGGAAAGCAGAAAAACAAACATGTAGAGCTCAAAAAGGGGGCAGAGTAGAAGCACCCTGACCCCCTAGGCCTGCTCAGGCGGTCCCATAAGGCCCCCCCCCCCCGCCAGGACCCCCACTTAAATTCTTTGTTTTGAAAAATCATGGGGGTACGCGCACCGTACAGAGTACAGTAAGCTTACAGTAAGCTTACTGTACGCTTACTGTACTCTGTACGGTGCGCGTACCCCCGCGAATTTCTGAAAAAAATAATATTTTTTTTTTAGCCTGGGGGCCTTGTGGGTCAGGGTGCTTCTACCCTGCCCCCCTTTGCGTGTTGTGCACCTTTGTTTCACTGCTTTCTTGTGCCTTGGTTCTACCGAGGCACAAGATGGCTGCCAACACTTCCTGGTTTGGAGTGTTGACAGACAAAGGCAGCTAATCAGCATGCCTTTTCACAGGAAAGCAGCATGCTCATTGGCATTCATCTTGTGCTAGGTAGACCGAGGCACAAAAGAAGCAGAAAAACAAACGTGTAGAATGCAAAAAGGGGGCAGGATAGAAACACCCTGATCCCCTAGGGCTGCTCAGGTGGTCCCACGAGGATATTAACATATTTAAACTTTATCCGCTAATAGAATTAGCATTTAAAAAATCTTGCAAATTCACTGAAAAAACCATAGGTTTCAGGCTTTATATAGTTAGGAATTAGCATTTAAAAAACCTTGCAAATTCACTGAAAAAAACGTAGGTTTCAGGCCTTATGTAGTTAGGAATTAGCATATAAAAAACCTTTGAAATTCACTGAAAAAACCATAGCTTTCAGGCCTTATATAGTTAGGAATTAGCATTTTAAAAAACCATTGAAATTGCTCCTATATAGTTAGTTGTACTAACTATATTCCGCGCACCCGCAATCCACTGCTGATGATGTCACATATTACATCATTCATGACATGGCCAGTGACATCACTGATGACATCACTGATGACATAATTCATGCGATAATATGATGCACCTCCTTACACTCTAATATAACCTTTGATACACCCAGTGTTAAATTCAGACTACCATTCTTGAAACCATTGACACACCAATACCAGTTACTACGGGCCCGATTCACAGATTGAACGTAAGACTGAATCCTAAACTTACTACTGTTTTGGTATTCACAGATTGCATTTACTACTTTTGGTATTCACAGAATTAACTTACTACTTTTGCCATTCACAGAATGCACTTACTACATTTGGTATTCACAGAATGAACATACTCATTTCGGTATTCACAGAAGTTAGGACTCCTAACTTTAGGACTCCTAAATGCCTTCTGTGAATACCGAAAGTCTTAAAATTAGGATTTTTCTCAATGCAATAGTAGTTAAGTTAGGACTACTAACTTTAGGACTCCTAAATGCCTTCTGTGAATACCGAAAGTCTTAAAACTACGATTTTTCTTAATTTAGTAGTAGTAAAGTTAGGACTCCTAACTTTACTACTACTAAATTGAGAAAAATACTATTTTAAGACTTTTGGTATTCACAGAAGATATTTAGGCGTCCTAAAGTTAGTAGTCCTAACTTTACTACTACTAAACTGAGAAAAATTGTAATTTTAGGACTTTCGGGATTCACAGAAGGCATTTAGGAGTCTTAAAGTTAGGAGTCCTAACTTTACTACTACTAAATTGAGAAAAATCCTACTTTTAAGACTTTCGGTATTCACAGAAGGCATTTAGGAGTCCTAAAGTTTTATATGCTAATTCCTAACTATAAAAAGGCCTGAAACCTATGGTTTTTTCAGTGAACTTGCAAGGTTTTTTAAATGCTAATTCCTAACTATATAAGGCCTGAAACCTATGGTTTTTTCAGTGAATATATATATGTATGTCTTTTTTGTCATTGTATATACATTGTTGTATGTTTTTTTCATCAATTTATTTTTGAAATGATATGTGGGTCAGAGACTGGTCCAATGGCATGTATGTGTGTTGTGTTAAATCAAATTGAGCATTGGTCCATGTAAAATTAAACAGTAACGTCAGGGTAATTAATTGTGCCCTTACAGGAAATAAATTAGATATTCATCCCTCCGTACTCCCTTGTTATTCATCAATTTGATGTCCTTTGCCCAGGTATAGGAGGGTGATTTGGGCATACCCCTCGTCCTTTGTCCAGCTGGCTCTTCAGGCAGGACCTTTGGATGTAGCTGGCTTGGCAGGGGCTATTGTGTTGGTGCATTCATTGATCCACTGGGAGAAGTTCTTTGCAGCCTTTTTTGGGTTGGATGTTGTGTCTGGGAGGTGGGAGTTGAGAGCATTGTTCCACTAGTCTTCTGATATCTATTTCCAGGATTTGCAAGTGGAGCTGGAGGGCATGGTGCCAGTCTTGGTAGGTCATGAGGAAATAAATTGGATGCTGTAGTGGTCGGTCCAGGTGAGCTGTGAGACAGGGTTGTACTTTACTCTGTCGCTGGACGTGAAAATTGGGTCAGGTTTGTGTCCTGCGATGTGGGTAGGTTTTGTGACAAATTGCTTGAAAGTAATGTTGCTCATGCTTTCCAGGTCTGTTGTGTTGGTATCACTGGGGTCATCGAGGTGGAAGTTAAGATCCTCTAGGAAGATGTACTGCTCAGAGTGAATGGCGATTGGGGCAATGAGGTCAGAGATGGAGTTGCAGCAGCTGGGGCGTAGTCTTGTCTTGCTTGCTGTGTCTCTGCCATTGTTTGTTGCTTCGGTGTTGCAGATGAAGCAGCAGTGTTGGCAGCAGAACAGCCCTGTGGTGCTGCGTAGTTTCTGCGGCAGCAGTTGTTGCTGCAGTCCAGGCATGGACAGGCGTGGACAGGCGTAGACGGGCTTGCCTGCTGTGCACATCTGCGGTGCACCCGTGCTGCAACCTCCATTAAGTAGGCACTGGGAGGGGTGCTGGGAGGCAGAATGCGGGAAGGAAGTAGTGGCTAGAACGGCTGGGACAATGAGCGGTGGTGGGGAGCGGCGGAAACAGTAGCACAGTTGAAACCACTATGAGGATTTGAGAGTGTAGGAGTTAAAACAGATCAAAAACAATTGTACATTGGGGCTAATGAGATAACAGCGTTACTGGCTATGCAGAAGGAAATTCGATGTTACAGGCTGGAAACAATGCTACGGCAATGTAAAGGAATACGATGTAACAGTAAAAGCAGGCAAAGAATATGGGTGTCAAAACATAATGAAAACTGAAAAAACTGAAGCTGCGGGTGAGCGGTCATTCTGCAGAGGGGGAGGAGGCACTAAGAACTGGTCCTTTTGCTCTACCTACCTATTCTTTCTTTATTACAATACTAGCAGCCCGTCCCGACGTTGTCCGGGTATGAATTGCTGCCGGCCAGTAGCATATATTGTTTTGTAGTATTTCGTTTTGATAGCATTTCTTATCTGTGACAGGCCTGTGAAACGCTCCGAATCACAATGCACTGCTGATGCACTTAAGAGTGCGCGTTCAGTAGTGTGTGAACTCGAGTTTCCCTACTTTATTTTTCCTTGCAATATTATATAGCGCGAACTCGACAACATGGCATGAGCATAATTTACATTACAGAAGAACACATTCATTTGTGGTAGGCACGGGGAGACAAAGCGATTTGCCTGGCATCACAGGATGTTGATCTGATGCCGAGATTCGAACGTAGCTCCCCAGCTCTAAAGTTCGCAATTCTAGAACTTGTGGCGGGAGGTTTGTCTAAAAGTGTATGTCGGTGCTGGCCATCAATGAGAGAGACCTGTGCATTTTTCAAATGGGTGGTGAAAAAATATGAGTATGTTGCTGGAGATGTGGGCCGCTGTGCCACCAATGTACTTACCGGGGGAGGGTAAACACCCATTATTCCGCAACTTTCTTTCCGCATACCATCACTCCGCACACTTTCATTACGAAAGTACCATGACTCCGCAATGCCATTATAACGCATGGCATTACATTTTATATGCTTTTACCACACATACATTTACAACGAAATTCGTTGTAAATGCATGAATGGTAAAATCATGTTTTTTTTAATGTTTGGAACAAGGTAAGATATAGTTTTGGGTTATGAGGTACAGGGGTAGTTTTAGGGTTTAGGGATAGGTATGAGTTTTGGGGTACAGGGGTATTTTTCTAGGGCTCAGGGCTAGGTTTGGGTTTTGGGGTATAGGGGTATTTATAGGGTTCAGGGGTAGGTTTGGGTTTGCGGTACAGGGGTATTTTAAGGGTTCAGGGCTATGTTTGGGGGTACAGGGGTATTTTTAGGGTTCAGGGCTAGGTTTGAGTTTTGGAGTACATGGGGTATTTCAAGGGTTCAGAGGTAGGTTTGGGTTTTGGGGTATAGGGTTATTTTAAGGGTTCAGGGCTAGGTTTGGGTTTTGGGGTACAGGGGCATTTTAGGGTTCAGGGGTAGGTTTGGGTTTTGGGGTACAATGGTACTTTTAGGGTTTAGGGCTAAGTTTGGGTTTTGGGGTACAGGGGTATTTTTAGGGTTCAGGGGTAGGTTTGGGTTTTGAGGTACAGGGGTATTTATAGGGTATTTTAAGGGTTCAGGGCTAGGTTTGGTTTTTGGGGTACAGGGGTACTTTAGGGTTCAGGGGTAGGTTTGAGTTTTGGGGTACAGGGTTATTTTTAGGGTTCAGGGCTAGGTTTGGGTTTTGGGGTACAGGGGTATTTTACGGGTTCAGAGGTAGGTTTGGGTTTTGAGGTGATGGGGTATTTTTAGGGTTCAGGGCTAGGTTTGGGTTTTGGGGTACAGGGGTATTTTAGGGGTCAGGGGTAGGTTTGGGTTTTGGGGTACAGTGGTATTTTTAGGGTTCAGGGCTAGGTTTGGGTTTTGGGGTACAGGGGTATTTTTAGGGTTCAGGGGTAGGTTTGGGGTTTGAGGTACAGGGGTATTTATAGGGTACAGGGCTAGGTTTGGGTTTTGGGGTACAGGGGTATTTTTAGGGTTTAGGGATAGGTTTGGGTACAGGGCACAGGGTATATTTATAGGGTTAAGATGGGTTAGTGTTTAATGGTGTTGGGGTATTTTAAGGAGTAAGGGTGGGTTATGATTATGAGGTGGAGGGGTATTTAAAGGGAGCAGGGTGGGATTAGCACACGATATGAGACATGGCATGAAGGGCGGAACGTACCACACGCCCCCAGCGTTTGTCACGTCCCCAGCACACGCCCACAGCACAACACAGACATGCCCACAAGGGACTACTTTGCTGGCACGGTTCTTTTACCTTTTAAATGTATATGGTGGGCGTCTGCATAGCCTATGTCCTTCTGCTGCGACTGCCCTTCCCAACGCTGTATTGGGTGTTGTGATTGGTGCTGTGGTTCCTGAGATTACCTTCCTCAAAGGTTTGGTCTCTCTCTTTTTTATATTAGTATGGATATTTTACTTCATTGCCGTGTTTCACAGAAACTGTGGGGAAAGAAGAATTGCAGCGATCTGCTGATTGTGATCGAGAATGAGCAGGAGCAAGATGAAGAGACCCACAGAAACTGCATCCAATTAAATTAAACCGTGTCTCACATTGAAAATGTGGCATAATCAGACTACATTATTTTTCACACTTCTAAATTTAAATTTTCATGATCATCTCATCTCAAGCGCAAAATCAATAGTTCACTGATTACTGTCTTATGCGTGAGTAAAATTACCTATTCACACAACTAACTTGTCACCCACAATTGCACATCTGAAAAATCTTTATGCCATGAACATAAAACAATGGAGTGGAATAAAGTACAGAGCTAGTGGCTGAGACTTTTGCAAGCATTCCACCCATCACCTCTTGTTGTTTAATGATCTATAAGATTCCTATCCCTCACAAAATTAGTAAAATATATCTTGTGGTTTGGTTCATGCACGCCATATCAGAGTGGTCGTCAAATATTAAACTCCCAGTGGTGATTCTGAATATCCTTCCTCTCCATTTTGTACCCCCGAGCATATGTGAGCCCTCAGCAGCCCAGAGAGCAGAGCCAAAGATAATTTGAGGTTTATTTACTGGTGTAAAGGACGTTAAGACAATTTGGTTCCAGGTGCCAGGGACTCTCATACCAGACTTGCTACTGGAGGGATAGTGAACTTAGAAAGAGGACTACTCTGCAAAAATGGTGGCTATCTTCGCTGGTGAGATTCAAATCAATCATCCTTGAATCCATTGTAACAGGACATAGACATTTTCGAAAAGTACTGGACCTCATTGTACCCTGCGGGTAATTAGGAAATAGCAAGTTCAAACAGATATTCGGAAGATGAAATCACTACAACAGACCCCCGAAAGGGAGGATGTGAAAGCCATTAAAAAAAATAAGGGGGTGCTTGCTCAGTGCAAGTAGTCTCTGCTGGGCTGAAAGAAAACCCAACTGCCAGGATTTGGTCGGTGTGCGAGTAGGAGTGGTGAAGGCAGACCCTCACAACAAGTTGAGTAACCATCACTCCTGCTACTTTTAATGTCTACTCAGTGCACCTGAACTGTGTTGGGCTGAACGGACTCCAAGAACCTCCATTGTTTTAGTGTGCGGGGAGGAAGCGGGCCCTTGCAGCAAACAGCACTACATAGCTCTGCATCAATCCTTCCGCGTGGGATGTTTAAAGGAGTGCACCTGGGCAAAGCCTGGAGCAAGGGCGGACCATTTTCACCCACCAAAGCCCAGAAGACGTTGGGACACCCTTCTTGGCTCCCTGAAAAAAATCAAAGTACTGTTGCTTTACCCATGTCGGACTCTGTGGCTGTGCGCTCTGTGTTTTAGTTGTTTGCTCACCTGACCGGAGACGTGTGGGGGATTACCTAGAAACTGAAAGCCTAGGAGGGGCCGATTGGCTGGGGTAAATACCCATGGTATATTTCCACCTGACATCCTGCGCTTAACATAAGGGATACTGTACGCCATGCCACCATTATTTGATGATTACATACGTTGATATTGGCAAGACGAAAATCATCTGCAGATCAGCCATCAAGCAAAAAGTACCACTTTGGATTTCTTGCTAGCATGGGTGTTTGGGGTTATCTCTAAGGAAATTGATCTGGCAAATATGAGGCTTTCATTACCACATAATGATCCTATCTCAATCTCTCCTGCAAGAGAGTATTCCAATCAGCCACCAGTGGAAGCTCCTGAAGTGTGACCCAACAGCTCTTGACTGTTCTCATAGTAGTGACATTGGCTCTATACTAAAAAGAAAAAGAGGGGCCAAGGGACTGTGGCTTAGTTTGAGCCTGTGGCTGAATGTCATTGCGTCCCTCAACGGGCCGAGGAGGTTTCAAGTTCTACGGAAAGGGAGAAGGCCTTGACTGGGATATCTTTTTTTTTTTGTAAAATTTTTATTTTGCATATAACAAAAAGAAACACAGGAAAGAAGCACCGAGGTGCCGCACAAGTCCCCACGCAGGGGGAATAATCCAAATCAAAACTATGGCGATGACACACCGCAAAGAGAAAACAATGCCAGTCAGTCCAGGTACCTGCAGGAGTAAGAGCAATAGGTAAACAAGCAACCATCGGTGCTAAGCCTTATGAAGTCAGGATGTCCCATAGCAAGCAGGTCTTCGGGCTATTGCAAACCATTGAAATGCACCAATCGGCGAGAACGAGCACCTCGGTGTCAAAGGAGAAAGGAAAAAGAAGGGAAGAAAATGCAACTCCCAATCCCCCCACCCCCCCCCATGACGGTGACACACACTTACCACACTCATTCAGAAGCCGCACTAGATTTGGAAGAGGTGCAGAGATCTCAAAGATTCTGGGCAAACAGCCGACGTCAGGCCTTTAGATAGGAAGGCAACCAAGGGTCCCCACACATGCGTGAAATTCTTGTAATTACCGAGGAAGATGTCCGCCATTCTTTCTAAGCTTAAAAGCTTCCAAAGCTGTGCGTGCCAAAGAGAGATCGCTGGTGCCTCCTTTCACTTCCATGCTGCCGCCAACGTGAGTTTGGCCGCCCCCAAGCACAACCACAGAATCTTTTTATCAGATCGCGTCTGGTGTTCAAGACCGGGGTCTCGCAGACCCAACAGTACAGAGGCCACAGAGTCCTCTATAGGGTATTGAAGGATATCTTTGATATGTGAGAGAATTTCGTCCCAATAGGGCCTAATCACCGGGCAATCCCACCAAATATGGCAGGAGTCCCCCAGGAGTCCACATCCCCTCCAGCACTTATCCGAGGTAGCCGGATAGATACGGTGGAGCCTAGTCGGGCATAAATACCATTGCGTGAGAGTCTTTAAGTGAGCCTCCCTAAGATGTATCGAGTGGTTAAATTGGGTCATATCCCTCCAAAGCGCTGACCATTCATTGTCGGTAACATCTCTCCCCACCATCTCCTCCCACAGCTCCATATAACGTGGTCTAGGTGACTGTTCGGACTTAAGCAGTAATCGATAGAGGAAGGAGATGACTCCCTTCATGGTAGACGTCCGCAGCAAGAAAGCCTCGAACGCCGAGGGAGGTCTCGTAGCTGCCTCCAGCACCCCTGGAGACGTGGCCCAGTGTAGCAATTGGACATGTCGATACCTATCGGTCTGTGGCACCTGATAGTCCCGTATACAGTTAGCAAAGGTCAAAGGGTCAGGGCCATGAAACAGATGAGTTAGCGCCCTACACCCACCCTCCCTGCATGCATCAAAGGGCCCCTCACTAAGCGCCGGTGGAAAGGCCGGATTGAAATGCAAGGGCGTGAACGGAGATGGAAAAGTCGTCCACCGCTCATCAGTAGCCAGGGTATCCCAGACCTTCAGCGTAGTACCTGTGGGGGTACTAATGTAGGCATTCAAGGGGCGATCCCTCTTCGGTTTCCAGGCCAGATCCCATATGGACCGGCCAGCCACACTCCGGTCCATATGCAGCCAATGTTTTTTCTGAAAACTGCTGCGACCATTCCACCATTACCCTCAATTGGGCAGCCTTATAATAGAGATGCAGGTCCGGCAGACCCACTCCACCCTCCGATCTAGGCCGGCGTAAGACTGTGAAAGACAGTCGGGCTCTGCCCCCTTGCCAGACAAATCGCAGTATCTGCATTTTAAGCTGCCGGAAGTAGGCGCTATCCAGCGGAATAGGCAGGGCCTGGAATAAGTACAAATATTTGGGGAGAAGGATCCATCTTAATCGCGTGTATCCTACCTAGCCAGGACAGGAATTTAGGTTTCCACCTCTCCAGTTTGGCCCGGGTCTTCATCAGGAGTGGTGGGAAGTTAGCCGCAAACAGTTTGCCCACCGTCGGAGTCAGATGGACTCCCACATAAACAATCGATCCGGTTGCCCATGCCAGTGGTGTCAACGTCCGCACATGAGCCACGTCAGTCTGTGAGAGAGTCAAATTCAAAATATATGATTTGCCATAATTCACTTTAAATCCCGCCACTTCCTCAAATTCAAGTAGAATCTCCCTAATGCAAGGCAAGGAACCTGCCGGGTCCGCCACCGAAAACAGGATGTCGTCCGCGAAGAGCGAGATCTTCCGTTGCTCTCCTGTGAACGGTATGCCCCTCACGCCTTCATGTTCCCTCACCGCCACCGCCAGAGGCTCAATGCTGAGTGCGAACAGCAGGGGAGAGAGGGGACATCCCTGTCTGGTGCCCCTCGAGTGTGGGAAGAAGGCCGACAACTGGCCATTCACTGCCACTCTCGAACGTGGATTGCAAAAGTTAGCCCTGACCATAGTGATGAATTTGTCAGAAAAGCCAAAAGCCGTCAGCGTATTAAACAAAAAGCCCCAATCTACTCGGTCAAAGGCCTTCTCCGCGTCCAGGCCCACAAGCACAGCTGGAATACGGAACCTGTCCGCCTTTTCGATGAGGTGAACCACTCTACGAGTATTATCGTGGGTCTGGCGTCCTTTAATAAAGCCAGACTGGTCTGGGTGGATGATCGCCGGCATCAAATCCTGTAAGCGGCACGCCAGAATCGCTGAATATAATTTTGCGTCGATGTTAAGTAATGCTATGGGGCGAAAGGAAGCACATTGCGCCGGATCCTTCCCCGGTTTCGGCAGGACCGTGATCACCGCCTCGGCCAGAGTCCCTGTGGAGGCTCCGGATGACGCCATATCGTTGAAGAGAGCCACTAGAAAGTCACACAGCTCAGTAGCATATGTCTTGTAAAAAACCGCGGTGTAACCATCCGGACCCGGGGCCTTGTGTAACTTCAAATTTTTGATAGCGGAGAGAACTTCCTCTCTAGAGATTGGTGCCTCCAATAATTAGTTCCATTCGTTAGATATTCGAGGTAGAGGCAAACGTTGCAGGAACTCTCTTTGGGTTTCCGCTCCCAAGTTATCTCCCATGTACAACTCGGCATAAAAGCGTCCAAAAATGTCCGCCTTCGTTTCGTCCCGATGTTGCAGCACACCTGCAGCGTCTCTGATGCCTCCTATATATTCTCGCTCTCTAGGAATCCCGCAGTTGCCGCGCCAAGTGCCTACCCACCTTGTTCCCGCATGAATAGGATAGTCGCCCCAGTCTCAAGAGCGTGAGCTCGGCCCTATTGGCGTAGTGCGCCTTTAATTTGCCCCTCACCGCCGTCAGCGGACGCAGGGTCACCCTCGAGGGGTTGAGTTTGTGAGCTCGTTCGAGCTCGACCACCTCAGCCTCTAGGGCCTCACGTTCCTTCCTCCGCAAGGTGTTGAGCTGCGAGTTGAGGCCCAGATATGTGCCTCTGATCGACGCCTTAAAAGCGTCCTACGTGTTCGAGAGCGAGGTGTCCGATGGGGGGTTAAGATCAAAAAATTCTCTAATGGCAAGTCGCAAGGCTTTACTGGACGTATCGTCCCTGATCACCGAGGCCGGGAAGTACCACTTCCATTGCGCTGCACCGGGCGACGGCCAGCGAAGGCTAAGCACCAGCAGACTATGGTCCAAAGCGGATATCGGAAGAATGGCAGCATCTACTATGTCCCCGCGCAGTGATTGGCTAAGAAATATGGAGTCTAAACGGGAGTAGGAATGATGTACGTGGGAGAAGAACGTGTAATCCTTTGTAGTAGGGTGGAAAAAACGCCAACCATCAACCAGCCCCAGCTCCCCCACCTCCCGCTGCGTTGACGCAGAAAACACACCCGTACCCGCCCTATGCCCCCCTGAGCTGTCCATCTCTTTGTCCCACACCAGGTTAAAATCCCCCAGCAAAAACAGATGTCCCTCCGCAAAGTCTCCAACCTTTAGCAACAAATCTTGTAAAAACTTATTCTGACCAGAGTTGGGTAAATACATCACCACAAAGGTGCACAGCCGTCCCTGTATAAGCCCTTTGACCATCAACCAACGGCCGTCCTTATCGTTACGCACCTCTACAGGTTGGAAGTGAAGCGCAGCTCGGAAAAGGAGAGCCACCCCCCTATGTTTCGTGGCAGCGGAAGACCTATGGATAATGGGATATGCCCTATGCCGCAGCCGCAACTCATCTTTCCGTGCCAGATGGGTTTCCTGCAACCCCACTACATCAAGTTGATGATCCACCACATATTTCCACACCTTCTGCCTCTTCTGCGGCGAATTCATACCCTTAACGTTCCAAGTTCCTAGGCTAATCGGCATAATAGAAATGGACCCCAAAACTCTCTACTGCCACCCCAAGGGTCCCCACCCCCATACTCAGGTGTCCTCCGATCATAGGAAACTTCAGAGGGTCAGCTACTCTCCCCCCATCATAGCCCAAAGCTCCCCATACATCCATAGCAACCCTATCCACAGCTCCAGCCTGCCCACACTGATCCGAAGCCCTCACACACAGCAGCAACCATTCACGCAGCAGCCCCCCCTCCCCACTGTCATGGGACCCCCCCCAACAACCCAAGCCCCCCAACTCCCAACCCCCCCACATAGACAAAAACAATAGCAAGAACAGATTCAAAACTGTGAATTCGAAGAAAGTACTCATCGTGTCCAGAAGTCCAAAGTTTGCGAGGGGCCTTCCGTTCCGGAGGTGGGTTAGGGCAACCAACACGGTAGCCCCCACGGCCACGGTCAGGGGTGTCTCCTCCAAAAGTACATCCATACCCCTAGACCAGAAGGCAGAAGCCCCTCTGGCACCGATCCATCTTCAAAGCAGAGGTCACGCAGCTCCGGAACTTTGCTGTGTGTCAGCCAGGGTAGCGGAGGCCACCAATGCCACCGCGTTGCCCCGTTCCTGCAGGCTGGTAGTGCGATCCGGTCGCTGGGGAAGCGCCCACTCTGTGCCAGGAAGAAGAGCGGTGGCACCTCCGAGACTGGAAGCGGACGCTCCCTGAGAAAGCGGCACATCCTCCAGGCCCAAGAGGTCCTTCGCTACTTGGAGTAAGCGAATCTGTGCGAGCCGGTTCTGCCACCGGAAGATGATCCTGAAGGGATGACCCCAGGAGTAGGCGATGTTACGTTCCCTCAAAAAAGCAGTCACTGGACGGAACTCCCTCCGTTTCTGCAGCGTGGAGGCCGCTAAGTCCTGATAAAGCTGAGGGCGGTGGTCCCTGAATTGCAACGATGTGATGGCCCTGGCTATGCGGAGGATGCGCTCCTTCACCTGGAAATCATGGACACAGACGAGAATGTCAGGAGGGGCCCCCCACCTCGTCTAGGCAACCCCACTCTATGTACTCTATCCATCTGAATTTCCCGCACATCCTCCTCATCCAATATCTGTAGGAACAACTCCTGAACATAGCCACGCAGGTCGCCCGCCTCACCATCCCATGGCACAGCTCGGATGCGGATGTTGTTCCTGCGGGAACGATTTTCCAGGTCCTCCGTGTGCGTCTGCAAGTCCAGGTTCTGTTCGGTGAGGCGGATGATATCCTGCTGCAACAGGTGTACGTCATTGGCCACACTTAAATCATGGTCCTCCAGGGTCGCTACCCTCTCGCCTATACCATCCACATCCCTCCGCACGTCCCGCAGATCGGACGCCAATTGTGCGCGGAGCTCGGAGATGTCCTCCTTAATGGAGGCAAAAAGTTCGGACATAAAAGCCTTCGTCACCGGCGCCTCATCGTCCGACTGCTTCGACGAGCCACTAGCCCCTGGGGATGGCGGCTGCTGGGAGGACTTCGAAGCGCCATCCTTCCCCGGGCGCCCCTTGCGCAGCGTGTTGGACATTGCGGCGGGCTGCACTCAGCCCGGGCGCCAAGAGACCAAACAAAATGGCGATCCGGCCACTCGCTCCACCTCCAGTGCAGAGCCGGGGCCCGCGATCCCAATGTCCAGGCCTCAAGCTATAGTCCGTAGTGCTTCCGAATCACTCACATGACCCACCCAGCGGCCCAGGCCTCCATTCTGCACGTGCCTGTAGGCTTCACAGGCGCCAACGGCTGATGTACAAGTGTACTGGCGACCCGAAATCCTGTGGCGGCCAGGCAGGAATGCCGCTGCTATCACGTAGGCCGCATCCTCTTCACATGCAAATCCGCTCTCGCCTGGGCCCACTGGTCACCACCGCTGGCCCGGCACCACTCTCCACCACCAGTCAAGCTCGGGGCCCCACCTGTTGCCGATTCCTCACAGCCGCCCTCGGTGTGCGCAGTCCCGCCGGCACCCGGGCGTCACCGGGCCTCCCCTCGATGAACACTGTTGGGCGCCGTTGAACCTCCGCCCTGACACCTCGTGGGCACACTCCACGCCACAGGCCAGAAACGTCGAACACTCCGAGTCACCCGGAAGCTAGAATGACCGCTTCGTCGGCACGGAGCGTTTCTCCACTTGCAATCAGCGCCGGCGGTCCTGGGCGGGATCTCAGGAGGCCTGCCCTCTTCCAACAGCGGTCGCCAGGAACCAAGCGAGACCGGCGTCGTGCAGGCCTCAGAGCTCAGTCGGTCTCGTGGCCGTCCCTGATGCCTCTCCGCTCCACCGACGGCACCAAACCACTCCGCTATGTCAGGGGGACTTCCGCAGCACTTTTAAAGCTAAACCGCTCCCTCAGGACCGTGCTGTAAGAAGCTATGTCGGATCGACGCCGGAGCGGCTCGGAGAAGCGTCCTACTCCACCGCCATCTTGGCCACGCCCCCGGGATATCTTTTTTGATAAACTTAAGAATATGAATGAGACTTGCCAGTCCGTTGATATAGCGTCTTTGTTAAGTGGAAAGGGAAATTGCAAAACTAGCAGCCTGTAACGTCTGGGCACGACCTGTTCTGTTTTGGCAGTGCAATCTTTTGGGATCAAGATGTGAATGCCAGTAGCTGATTTGCAATGCCACCGGATCCTTGCAACCAACTGAGAATGGATACAACTCCATGTGAGAACAGTACCCAGGATAAAGGAGGAGAGGAGAAAAACACAAGATGGTGCCCTGGGGTTCCTTCAAGTTGACTCCATCAATTGTTTGCTCTGCAAATTTCTTCACTGTTACAGTAACACAATAAGGTTTAAGGACCTTCACCTCTACAGCACGAAAAATGACATACATAGAACATAAATGGTTGTTCCTAATACCTCCCATTTTCATACTAGAATCTAGCAGCTGGAGCACTGGGAATGCAGTGTGAATCCTAGGAAAATGAGACAAATACAGAGCATACACTAAGGAGTATATTCCTGCTACTAGAGTACCACTATATACTGTAAAGAAAAAAGGAGACCAGTGCAGGTCAGAAATGTAATTCTGGCCTTGATGCCTCTCCGGCGCGCAGATGAGTCTCCAAAAGCTCGTCAGCTTATGGGAACATGGGAGCCCTTTAACAGAAATCTACAATGGATCGCACACCGCTAGCCTCTCCTCCGGATCGCCCCTGAGCACTCTGGTATATGAAGTGCATGTAGTTTGAAGAGTTGAAACAAACGTTCATGAGTGGTTCACCAAAGTTGGTGCAAGTAAGTACTTGTGGTTCCCAGGATCTCTAGACCCGGGGCTGTCCCGGGTTTCGGGATAGTTTCCCTCATCAGTAGAGACAGGATTTGGGGTGGATGAGAAGGCCGCCAAGTAACCGTCACAGGCCTCGATGCCTCTCTGGCGTGCAGGTGCGTCTCCAAAAGCTCGTCAGCTTATGGGCTCATGGGAGCCCTTTAACAGAAATCTACGATGGATCACACACCGCTAGCCTCTCCTCCGGATCGCCCCTGAGCACTCTGGTATATGAAGTGCATGTAGTTTGAAGAGTTGAAACAAAAGTTCATGGGTGGTTCACCAAAGTTGGTGCAAGTAAGTACTTGTGGTTCCCAGTATCCCTCGAGCCATTGGGCTGACGAGCTCGGACAACGCACCTACGCGCGGTGGGTGGTACAAGACCTGTTAATTTTTGGCAGCCTGCACAGCGAAACCCTGTGAAATACCTACACTCTGCTGATGAAGGAAAATAATCCTGAAACACCGGTGTCCAGAGTTGGTGCTGCAACTTTGCTTTCTACACTTCCAGATCTACGAAAGGCGTACACGCCTAGAAGAACTGCATCTACTGTGATGCTCTTGGGTTACACCCGCTGGTGGGTGGAGTAGTGTGCGACCCATGATCTTTTCATTTACAAATGGTTCCCTCGAGCCATTGGGCTGATGAGCTCAGACAATGCACCTACGCACCGTGAGTGGTACCAGACCTGTTAATATTTGGCAGCCTGCACAGCGAAACCCTGTAAAATACCTATACTCTGCTGATGAAGGAAAATAATCCTGAAACACCGGTGTCCAGAGTTGGTGCTGCAACTTTGCTTTCTACACTTCCAGGTCTACGAAAGGTGTAAACACCTAGAAGAACTGCATCTACCGTGATGCTCTTGGGTTAAACCCGCTGGTGGGTGGTTACACCCGCTGGTGGGTGGAGTAGTGTGCGACCCATTAACTTTTCATATAAGGACACTTACGTTTGTGTGCTGAGGAATCGTGAGAAGGGTATGCTAGAAAACAAAAAACAAAAGGTGAAATGGAGGTTGACTTCGCTATCGCTAAAAGAAGCAAAACTGCAATATTAAACGCGGCATCACACGGACTTACTGGAATAGATTTAGAGGTTCAATTGAACTCGAGCGGCGAAAGCCAATGTGTAGATCCGCAGGGTGTAAACCGGTTAGTTCACATAACAGGGTCCTTAAAGAAAGTAAACATACCGCCATGGAGATGATGGTGATCTCACGGGAAGCGGATAACCAATACCATAAACAACAGACTAAAAAATGGAAGGCTAAAGCGGCCATATTGTGGGAAGACGAGAATAAAAGTGAGTGTGCTGGACAAAGTCGTGTGACAGTGCCTGAGAGGATAATATAAACAATAAGGTACACAGTAAAAGACAGCAGCACAAACAGAGTATAGGCATCAAACATACAGGCCACAAAAAGGCGTGCTAAATAAAACATGAAAATTGCAGCCGGTCATTAAGCCCGAAGGGCTTCATAGAATGTAGTTTGTAAATCCAAGCAATTTCACGCTGCAGGAGGTATTTGTTATTGTCTCTTCCCTCGCATTTATTGACAGTTTCAACAATTATAAATTTAAGCTGAGAAATGTTGTGATTAACCCTGGGCGGAGTTCGCGGAGTGGGGCTTCGCGGAGCTACGCGAAGTGGGCGAGAAACTACGCCCACCTCCGCACTCCGCGTAGCCCCACTCCGCAAACACCACTGGCCACCAGCCCCGCCACCCGCCTCCCTCCCGCCCTCCCTAAATACTTTAAAATACAATAATCAAATAATTTAAAAGCACTTACCTTGCCGCCGCTGCCCGCCGCGTCCCCGGGGCTCGCGATCTTCCGTCTTCCGTACTAATGCGCATGCGCGGGCGGCCGCGCATGCGCATTTTCTCGTGAAAATGCGCATGCGCGGCCGCCCGCGCATGCGCATTAGTGCGGAAGACGGAAGACGGAAGTAAGTGAGCCCCGGGGACGCGGCGGGCAGCGGCGGCAAGGTAAGTGCTTTTTAAATTATTTGATTATTGTATTTTAAAGTATTTAGGGAGGGCGGGAGGGAGGCGGGTGGCGGCCAGCTACGCTCCGTCTGCGGAGTGCCGCCTGGCTCCGCAAGCTCCGCAAAATGCGGAGTAGGCGGCACTACGCACACTCCGCAGACGGAGCGTAGCTGGCCGCCCACCCCTAGTTGTGATGCGCTTCATTGAAATGAACACGACAAAAAGGGTGTTCAAAACCTCATAGCATAATCATACCCTTATTTCATCACGATCAACTGCCAATTCATTAGACCTGGTCAGGTACTTTTATTTATACCAATTAATCATATTTTTTATTTATATCCTTTTTTTAACACTTATTTTTCTTAGGCGAAAAAAGATATACATTTAAAACATATACACCATGACATTACAAACTAAGCAATTTTGACAGGAGAAACATAAATCAAAAATCAAAAGTACATCCAATTAACACTAAACAATGAACTTTACAAAATCATTTTATTCATATTTACACGTCAATTTCTTATTAAGGACAAACAAAGCGACATTGAATCAAAAGAGTAAAGTAGTATATTGGTATATCACTCAATGATATAGTATAACTCTTGTTGGTATGCCAACGCGTTTCAGGTTCGAGTAACCAGTTCTCGAACCCTCATCAGGGCTTTGTTATTTGTCTGTATAGGATGCAAAAAAACAATTAAGTTTTATTGACAACCTGTACGCCTCAACACTGCCACTCACAACTTACAGAATCAACAAAATCTACCTTTATCTTTTAGGCTGGCGGTATTTTCATTAGGATCAACACGAGGAACGTTGTGCTGTGCTTCAGGTTCATTTCTACAATGAATAAGGCACAAACTATGTGAAGAATGTTACCAAAGGCGCGACGTTTAGAGACACTCAAACGCGCGTGTCTTAGTTCTACGTACCTCCTTGTGCACCCTCCGGCGCCTCTTGGAGGGAGGGGAGGTCGTAGCCAATGTATCTGCATCCCTAATTTAAAAAAAGGATTTTATGCGTAATTTTGTATGGCTTTTTTTATCAGAAAGATATACAATTATTCCCCAACTTAGTCCCATACCTTATATTCTTCTCCTGGAATGGGACGGCGTTTATATTCTGTGTTTCAATGGCAGTTCGTTATCAAAGTGACCTATTGGGAATGGAGGACCAGTTACACACAACACAAGCACAAGTGATTTAAATAGCGCAAGTGTGTGTGTTTGCATATCGTTTAAACCTACCTGCATTAGAAACGGAGTTCGACTTCTCCCTCGGTTTCTTTTGTGGTGAGCCCCCAGGGGTTTGTTCTGTCCTTTTTAAATCGTCACGCACTATATTAACAATAGAAATTGGGATGCGCTCTGTAAGTGTCAGCGTTAAACACGTACGCTGCACGATGTCGGTTTGAGCTCGCACGTTCTCATCTGAATTCGGTAACACGAAGTCTCCACCGTCAGGTTTCACTAGATCGCCTCACTCACTGTGGCGGCCATCTTAGTCGGGTTTTAAAATCACGAGTTTGGCGTGCCAATGTATTATGGGACATGTAGTTTTACGGGCGATGGAGCTTGACATAGCAACTAACTATAATTAAAGAAAAAGTTGCGTGATGTGATTCAAGATGTATTTAATGATCATGGATCATTGGTTGCGCATTTGTTTTATCTCACTATGTCTGTTACGGGGCGTAAGGGAAATTTTCGGTCTCGCAGGCGACATGCAAAATACCAGGGGTTATTCTCCTTGTGTGTAGCTGAGATTATCACAAGCGTTGCCATTATTCTCCACCCTCCTATATTTATTCATTGAAATGAACAGCAATGTTTGACTTAACGTTTTTGGTCCTGATGTTAGATTTATGTTCATTTATGCCAATTTTTCTTTTTCTTTCAGTCTTTCCAATGTAAATTTTGCCACATGGGCATTTAATCAGGTAAATGACATTTGCGGTGTCACAAGCAGCATTGGCGTGAAGTTTGATATCAAAACCCTTTCATGGGGTGAGTCACTGTATTTCCACGTATGAATTTGTTGCAATTGCTGCAATTCATACAAGGCCTTGTACCTTTGGCTTCTCCCAGTTGGGGTGTTTCCTTAGCCAATATTTCTTTTAGGTTTGCATTTCGAGTGTATGCAAAAATGGGTGGATCTTTGGATGATGCTCCGAAATCAGGTTCCATACTTAAAATGGGCCAATATTTCAGAGTAATCTTTTTGTAGGTTGAGCTCAGAGTGGAGAATTTAGAGACAAGCACCATTCTGGTATATTTGGGTTTAATAGTTCTTGTGAGTAATTTTTCTCTCGGAATTAATGAGGCTTGTGTTTTAGCATGTTCAAGAAGATCGCTAGGATAGCCTCTATCCATAAACCTTTTACCCATCTCATTGAGGCGACGATTCGTGTGTGTGACGGTGGATGCAATACTTTTAACACGCAGCTTCTGTGAAAATGGTAAATGTTGTTTGAGTGAGGCCTGATGAAAACTAGAGAAGTGCAAGGTATTATTTCTGTCAGTCTTCTTACGGTATTAGTCAGTTTCAATGCCCGTTGCGGTCAATGTGATTTGTACATCAAGAAAAGTAATGGTCTTCTCATCGATCTCCCATGTGAATTGAATGCGTTCATTAATGTCATTAAGAGCCGTGAGTGACTGTTGTAGTTTCTCTTTAGTGTTCATCCAAATGATAAATACATCATCGATGTAGCGCACAAAAAGTTTAATGTTGTTGGTCCAATTTGAGTCTCCATAAATATTAGTATCTTCGTATTGCTTCATGTAAATATTAGCGTACATGGACGCTGCACAATTCCCCATAGAGGTTCCGGATAGCTGTAAATACCACTCATTGTAATATTCAAAATAGCTTTGGTAAAGAGTAAATAGCATAAGCTCCATCAAGAACCGTTGCATTGCTGGTTCAATGTCAATCTCCAAAATTGCTTTTTCAATAGCTTCAATACCACCCACATGGGGGATGGAGGTATAAAGAGATCTCACATCCGCTGTGCATAGTATAAGATGCTCATCTACATTGGTGGTAACTTGTGACAACTTCAATAGAAAGTCAGTGGTGTCTTGAATGTAACTAGTCATCTTTTTGACCGTGAGTTGCAGATATCTATCAAGATATTTTCCCACAGGTTCATGAAGAGATCCCCTTGTCTACACAATGGGTCTAAAAGGGGGGTCCTCTAAGCTTTTGTGAATCTTTGGCATAATGTACATGGATGGACTTCTAGGATGTTCTTTAAGCAAATACTTATTGGTTCTGTCATCAATGGTTCCTTCTTCATGGGCTTTATTCAAAATATTAACCAGTATTTCTTTGAATTTTGCTGTTGGATTACCATCCAGTTTCAAATAGGTTTGATCATCCATGATATGTTCCAAAATCTTCTTCTGATACATTTCTGTGTTAACAATAACCAACGTACCTCCTTTATCCGCTTTGATATTTTTGTTATTGGCGATTTTTTTGAGGGTGTCATAATCTTTTTGCGTGATATTTTTCTTGATTTTCTTTTTGTAGTTGAGTTTAGTAACATCTTGTTTGACAAGATTTTCGAAAAGATCAATGCATTTATGAATGCTCGGTGCTTGATACGAGCTGTGAGGTCTTAAACCCATGAGCTGATCAGGTTTTGTTTGAAGAGTAGGTGGCAACACATTATCAAAAAAATATATTAATTTAAGCTTGCGTGTGAATTTAAAGGTGCTTATTTCCAACTCAAGTTGATTAGTTTGAGTAGTTGAGATAAAAGATGTACCCCTTGCCAGTAGTTTCATTTCATGAGGTTTAAGAGTGGTATCAGAGATGTTTCTAACTAGGTGTTTTTCTTCTTGTTGTCCTTTTTCAGTATGGTACTTCGGGTGTTCGTATGCCCCTTTTCATATTCTTTCTCTTTTTCTAATGCCCCTCTGGGGTCTTCTCTGTCTTCTGGGCCTTGAACTAAAAAAGGCACCGAGGTAGATGGGCACGTTGATTGTTGGGCGGGTCGTTCCATTTCAGTTGGCTGTTCATTCGGTTTAGACGTGCCAGAAGTGTATAGATTTGCTTTTCTCTGAGGCCTATTTGAAATATCACTCCCCGATGAGGATGTGTCCGTTTGTTGACTATAAGGTTTATTTCTTCTTCGTTGAGCGTAAACTTGAACTTGTACTGTGGTTGCACTTGTTCATGTTTACATTAAAAGTCGGCATTATAATTCAGAAGGAGAATATTCATTTTTAAAAAATATTGTGTAGTATTGGGTTTCATTACATAAATATATTTTTTATTTAAGTGTGTGATTACTCACCAGAGTTTTATAATTTGTTTTAATCTACTATTTGAAGTTCTTTTTTCATGTGTTCAGTTATTATTTATTATTACTCTGTAATAAGAGGGTCATTAACAATGCTGTATCTTTTATTTTTTTTTAAAAAGGCAGTGACTTTCGCGAGATGCGTGCAGGAGTTGAAAACACAATCCCCGCTTGGACTCCGAGGGGGATGTCCTTCCTGATCGGCTCTTGCAACCCTCTTGGAAGATCATATGTGCTTTCCTGTAATTTTGAACAAAGTAACAGATTACAGATATTGATTAGATTAGTAAAATTGATTATGATTTATTCTATTGAATACATAAAGCAACACTATTGTTACGATCTTATGAGATGCTTGTGGGAGTCTAACATACAATTTCCTGCATGGACTCTATGTGGCTGTACTTTCTGTTCGGCTCTACCTGTGAGATCCTTCATTTGGAATTAGGTTAATAACAGTGTTTTCTTGTAATTCTGAACTTATTAAGACATTAGAGATGTTGATTAACGTTAAATGATTATGAATTGTTGCATGAAATATATAAAGCAATATTATTTTTACGATCTTCTGAGATGCCCGCATGAATCTTGCGAGAGGTCCGGCAGGGGAACTACACCCTACGAAAGGTTTGTGATTGGTTTATATGGATCTCTATATTTAGAATAAGAAGATTTTATCCTTTTTACTTTATTTCACTATTGAATTCTGGTGAAGGTAGACATATCTGGTTGGCTTACCTTTCTTGTTTCTCTTCCAACCCAAAGATGTCTTCATCAGATTCTGATGAGAAGCCAGGTGCAGCTGCATGAGCTCAGCCACCTTAGCCTCCCATGAAATCCTTGGTGTGACAGTTCTTTGAAATGCGGCCAGGTGGCAAAAAAGTTTCTGCAAAGTACATAATCTATAAACTTTGCAAGAAGGAGTTCAGCCGAGGGAGCAGAAATAAACAGTATAGTATGAGTATAACAGGCATGTAAAGGCACCGCAGACCTATTCATCCACAAAGGCATGCTCGGGCAGAGTTGGCTCATGCCGTGGAGCTAGACAACTCTTCAGGGGCTTCCACATCATTTGCTCTGGGGGATACTGTGCCAGTGCAGGTAGTAGGCGTGTTAGCAGACAATAACCCTGCTTATCTGAATAAAGCACTAAATTGCTGCTTGTGTGAGAAGATCATTTTTTCATCAGTGACGTGCAGGCCAGCCCAGAGGAAGTGTGTCCAAGATCACAAATACCCCCCACAGTGGTAGATCTACATTTTTCTTTGTTTTTTTTTAAGAAGATGTTGTTGGTGTTTGTCTCACATCTCAAGTTATATGTTTTTGTCCTACCCTCTTAAAAGGTCTTAAAATACAACAACGTATAAAAAATGTTAGACACACAAAAAATGTATACTTGGTGAAAACTGTTAGCAAAAAAAACTGTTCTTTTTAGACCTACCCTATACTTTCATGATCTATGATGTTTGTACTATATTTTCCTTTTTTCCCTTCTCCAAATCTCTCACGAAATTCAAGCAAGAGCCTTAAAAGCCCAACATAATCACTAGCTCATGTAAGCCTGGGAAGCTTGTTAGTTACTCTCAGACTCTCACTGTGGTGACAATGACCTAGGGACAATCACAGGCGTTGCACTTGAATTACAAATGAAGGAGACCTTTTCACAATTGATGCCTCTCTTTTGTCACACTACCTTTGTGTCCCAAAGACTTTTGTCCTAAGACTGACAAGTCCCAGAAACATATTAATAAAACTATTTCTGCATTTCTTAGTGACCATGGCATGGGCTCTACATATCATAGTAACATCCGGTATGATATGCCAGTTGTTTATATGTGAGATGGATTGAACTTGCAGAAGGCAACAAGATCTTCCTTAATAGCATCAAGGAATGCATCTGATTCTATGTGTGACTGAACATTGCACACTATTTGCACAAATACTCTTGTCAGAGTCACCCTATTGTAACATTATGTGATTTGTGTTATAACTCGTTTTTGTATACTGACACCCGCAAGAGTCTTGCGAGTGTAGGAGCACCCAAACGCCTGCCTCTACCCCTGTATTTGTCCAACTAATGCAAGAATTTCGTGAGCTCAAACACTTAGGGCCATGTTTATGAAGTCACCTTTCTGTGCTGCCCTGCGTCAGAGGGAGAGGGCACGAATGCACAGTATTTAAGGTATAAAGCACATTCCTGTCCTTTCCCCATGCGCTGACCCACAATGGGCTGCCTAGCTCCAATGCAGGCACCCTTGCACCATGGTGCAAGGGTGCCTCTGTTGCATGCATGCAGGAGTACCTGCCTGCACAGTAACAATCCTGAAAGGCATTTTCCTCTTTCTATGTGTTCTACAGAATTCAGCACACATAGAAAGAGGAAGTAACAAGGAGAAATAAAGATGTTTCTCCTAGTAATGCCTCTTCTAGGGAGGCGTATCTTTTTGGCACATTTCCAGGTATTTTAAATCTGGGAATGCATCAAACACTATGGGAGTTGTGTGGCAACATCCCCACGAATGCCAGTCGAATGCCTTCCATGCACATAGTAATGCCATTGCATTACTCCATATGTTGTACGCCATTCAAGACCAAGCAAAGAGGCTTATTTGTGGCTTCCAAAATGACAACTTGTAGGTTTGTGTCAAGATTGTACCAGATTGTGTGGTGCAAGCATGATGCAAAGCTCTCATAAATATGGCCCTTATCATATATCGTATGATAACAGTCCTATATTCTTGGGTGTGGGCAGTAGAGTATGAAAACTGCTGAGACATCGACTCTTCAGACTTATTTTCTTTATCTCTCCCTACTTTTGTACGAGCCTGCAAGAGTCTTGCGAGATCATAACAATTTTGGGGAGATAGAATGTACACTCTCTTTAATTACAGTACTTATACTTCATAGTTCCCACTACTAGGGTAGGGGATAAAGTGGTCTCTCCACTCGGAGCATTCCAGAGTATAACAGAAGTGTATAGTAGGGTGTAAGGAAAAGTTGGGCTCTCTGCTGACACCTCTCCTCGGAGTAGCCAGTATGCATAGTAGTGTGTGGGATGAAATGATCTCTCTGCTGAGACTTTTCTCTGTGATGATGGGGACCATAGTAGTGTGTGTGAAAAGATTGGGCTCTCCACTGAGACCCCTATTTTGGATGACAGGTATGTGTAGTAGGGTGTGTGGAGGCACTGGACTCTCCGCGGAGGCCTGTCTGTCAGATGACAAATATGCATAGTAGGATGTAGAGAGCAACTGGCCTCTCTTTTTAAAAAGAAAATCTTTATTGGCATTTTGTTAACATACATTACATTGCAGAATGAGTATGTTTCATTTATTGTTACATCTTTTCGGCACTTAGAGTACAGATTATGGGGACATTATCAGTCAGTATTAGTGCATGCAATTATCTGCTAGTGGGTGGATACAAGAGATGTGCTTAATGGCTAGCGAATCCTACCCACTTTACTTAATAGGACTGATAGTTACATCAGTGTGTGTGTCCTCAATAATGTTAGTCCGTGAGAAGTGGTGTGTTTTCCCCTCTCCGGGATCATTGCGGTCGGGTGGGAAGTGCTGAACCGCCATTTAATATTCATGTATGGAAAGGCATAACATATTTAAAATGTTTGAGAGGCTTTTTATTGGTGGTGAGCATTGAATAATTTAGATGAAGGCGAGCCCAGTCAGTAGCCACGCCTAGTGTAGTTCATGTGGTTCCATGTCATGTCACATGGGGGGGAATGCATAGGGGGTCACAATCACACTCCAGTTCTACCTTGGTCAGCCCTGGTCTGTAACCATTGATCACAGTACCTCAGTCCGTGGGGGTCCAACTGTCTTCGTCTGAACTATTTGAATGGCTTGGGTGTTCCCAAACAAAAAGGGTATCTTTCCATAGGTCTGCAATTGGATGCTGGCGCAAGCCCTTTAACTTTCCTTATATAGTGCTCTACCCTCGGATCCAGCCCATTTAGTCATCTCTTGGGTCCAAGTGTTAATCTGCAGCCTATAGTCAACTTCCACATCACCGCAATTTGTCTCCTGTTCAGCACCAAAGCCAAGTCTATAAACCTATTTCCCACCTTACGTTTAGATGGACGAGGGAATGGTCAAAGTATGCAAACCTCTACTATGAAGCCAAAAGCACGTCTCTGTGCAGCATTAATCTTCAACAGCACTGCTTGCCGAAAGGTGTGTAACTTGTCGAAGCTCCAGGTCATGTGCAAGAAGTCTGCATCTAACTGGCTACATCTTGGGCAGCCTCTCGGCTCCCCCCCAAAGGCAGCAAAAAGACAATGAGGGTTCATATGGGACATATGTACGAAATTAAATTGGATATATTTTAGTCGGGTATTCCCTGAAGTTTTCTTAGGTGAATCTAACACTCAACTCCATTCTGTATCAGTCAATTCTCTGTTTAAGAGCCTCTCCCATTTACCCGTCAGCTACAACAGTGGGGTCAAGGAAAACTCGAGTAGTGATGCGTAAAACCATTTAATTTGGAGGCCTCTGTTCCCAGTGTAATTGGGATTACAGCACCAGATGGGTTTCTGGTTCTTCCCTTCCTGCACCCCACAGTCGCCCAAACATCTGCACCAGCACCTCATATTTGAGGAACTTCCCCGGTGGGAGTCCGCACCGATCAACCAGTTCTGTGAAAGGAAGTAAGGTTTTGTCCTGGTAGTAGTCCCCCACTTTCTCAATCCCGGCCTCTGTCCAGGTTGTCAATTGCTCTGCTGCAAGGATCGACTGTGGATCCCTGTGTGGCAGCCCCACTAATGATTACTCCAGTGAGTATCTTGGGGTGTTCAGTAATATTATCATGCAACGTTTCCAGCACTGCAAAGCTGTGGCTTGCAGCATCAAGTTATAGGGGACCTTAGTTGCTTGATTTAGGAGTTTTGCCAGCAGGAGGCGTGGGTGCTGGTTTGGTTCTATCAGGAAAGTCCCCTTTTGGTTTACTCCCTCCAGCCATTGACCCACCCACTCCAGCTGTGCAGCCAGTTGGTAAAATTCAAAGTCCGGTACCCCCAGTTCCCCCTCTCTTTTCGGTCGCCGCAGGATTTGAAACAACACTCTCCATCTCATGTCTCCCCAGATAAGGTCTCACACCAGGGCATCTAATGGATGAAACCAACCCACGGGCATTAGCACTGCTGGTGAGACTTTGGCCAGTATAGGAAGCTGCAGGGAGCTCCAGAATGCTAAGTTGGACCAGAGCGAATGGAGTGCCCTATCTAGGTTACCCTCTTTCAAATCATCCAATGAGTGGAAGACCTGAATACCCAAGTATTTGAACGTGTCTCAGGCCCAGTTAAGGTCAACAGAGAACTCCTGGGGACTGGGCCAAGGTCTGGCCACAGGAAACAGGTACATTTTACGCTTGTTGACCCGCAGGCCCGATAATGTCACAAAAGCATCCAGGAGCTTAAAAGCCGCTTCTGCTTCTCTCAGAATTGCCAAAATAAATCAGTAGTTGGTCCGCATTTAACAAGATGATATGGGTTCTGCAGCTCATTGTCAGTCCCAGTCTATCCCCTCCCTGGCAGAAGAGATATTCCTGCTGTCTTAACCCATGCCATGGGACGGGTGTATAACAGTCTTACCCACTTCACCCATCCTACCTCTTCATGATCTCAAGTAAGTAGAATCTACTCACTGTATCGAATGCCTTTTCCAGGTCAACTGATAGAAAGGAAGCCTGTGAGAGAGAGTACAGAATAGAGTCTTCAAATTATACGAGATATTGCAGGAGGGGATGAACCCGCTTTGATCTGGGTGAATTAAATGCTTCATATGTGGAAGCAGTCTAAGCGCTAGAATTTTACTTAGTATCTTAAAGTCTGTGTTGAGCTTAGACAGGGGTCTGAAGTCTTTCACTCCAGCATCTGGGCCGGACGTCTTTGGGAGCGGGATCACTATTGCATTTTGTGTAGAGTCCGGCAGGTGTTCCAACTGTGGAGCCACCAGGTGAGGGGGCTAGCCCGGGTACATACTTCGCATAAAACTCCACCGGGAGTCTGGGCCTGAGTTTTTACCACTAGCCATCAACACAATTGCCCCTCAATCCTCTTGTATAGTTACAGACCCCCCAGCTCTTCCGCAATATGTTCATCCACAGTGTGGAGGCATAGCGGGCCAGGAAAGTACCAAGCTCCACTTGGGGAGTCTCCTGGGGTGCAGTATACTGCATTTCATAATATCTCTGGAATAGTCAGGTAATCCTACCTGGATCAAATTTGGTTGTGCCGGTTTCAGTCAGAGCGTGAATAATTGGGGCCCTTTGGGTCTCCGGCATGATTAGCCACGCCAGTAGGCAAATGGCTTTCCCTTCCTCTCCCTGCACTATATCCGTACATGCCATGTAGTCGTGAAATTGAAGTCGCTCTAGAGCCTCATCATACTGTTTGCAGGTGGCAAGTAGGAGTGAGTGTGCTTGTAGCCCAAATCCCTGCATGTTGTCCAGCATGCACAACTCTCCCATGTGGCCAGGAGCTCTCGATGTAGTTCCCTCTGTATTCCAGTTGTTTGTCCCATACAGTGCCCCCTCACTACCACCTTCAATGCCTCCTATTCCACTAGTGCCGAGGATGCAGAGTGTTTATTATCCACAAAGAACATGTCCACTAAGGATTGCAGGGATTCACCAAATGGCACATCTTCCAATGACAGGGGGATTAAGTCTCCATGTGGTAATCAGGGGTCTATGCTAAGCATGGGCGGAAAATCCATTTCGCTCGCGGATTTTGCGGATTTTCGGTAAATTCGCAATCCGCGAGATTCGCGAATCTCCCGCAAAATCCGCAAATCCGCGAGCAGCGGATTTTATGGCTTGCTCGCACTGTTCGCGTGAGTTCGCGGCTTTCCAGTACAACTTCGCGCCCCGCGAATAAGCGCTAAATTGCAGAAATACGATCTTAGCAAAACTGAAACTACTTACCAGGTTCAAAAGTTCAGGCTCATCATTAGTAGCCATTTCCTGTAGTGCTTCCTGAGGGGCCCCTCCAGAGTTCAGTTGCCAGTTGCAACTATTATGTGACCCTGCTCTGAACCTCAGAATAGTTACACATATGCCACAAAGGTCCTGAATTACAGCTAAGGGAGACAAGCAGGAGCCAGGCTGGAAGTTCAAATCCATTAATCAGTCCCTAATTCATTATTGTCAGTTGGGGCAGGGTAGGTGTTGTAACTCATTTTGCAACAATGAAAGCACGTAGCAAGTGCAAAAGATCACTAACCAGGAAGCACTATGGAAGTAGGTGCCAGCTAAAAAAATATTCTGTGACACATTAATCAGCCCCAAATTAATTCAGGTCACTTGAGGCAGGGAAGGTGTGCTTTGCTTTGCCACAATAATGTAAAACTGGACAACCAGAGGGTGCTGTGATGAAACAGAGGGTGGCATGGGTGGGCCAGAGGGTGGCATGAGTAGTCAGAGAGTGGCAGTGGTGACAGAGAGTGGCAAACACAAAAAAAACACAACAAAAAAAATCCGCAAATTCGCGAGAATTCGCGGATTTTGCGGATTGCGAGTTCGCAAATCCGCAAAATTCGCGAACGCGAGATTTCGCAAAATTCGCCCATGCTTAGTCTATGCCCAAAAGGGTTGGTACGACAGCAGCAAAGGGCTATGATCTGAGAATTTCCAATCTAGATATCACGTGTACTTGATGGAGCCACTGACATCTGGAGAGCACAGAAGACATCTAGTCTTGTGTGAAGTTGGTGTACGGGGAGTTAAAGGAGTATTCCCTGTCCCCTGTATGTTGTAGCCTCCAAATGACCTGCAGCTCCTTCCACTTTCGCAACCCCACTGCTGTTCAATGGGCCTGCGTCCCTGATGGGGGGGGGGCGGGAACGATCTAATACCACATCAGCCACACAGTTGAAATCCCCTCCTAAAATCACATGCCCCACCTTTATGTCAGCTAAACGGGCGGAGAGACCAGACATGTAGGCCAGTTGGTCGTGGTTGGGCGAGTATAGGGAGCTCAGCGTGATCTCTTGGCCCAGTAGTTTTCCAGCAAGTAGGACATTCCTGCCTTCTTTATCTATTAAGGCACGTGTTGCTTCAAAAGGGACTATTGGTCTAATCCATATTAGCACTCCTCTGGAGTATGCCAAGTATGTGGTGCCAAATATCTGTCCCCTCTATCACTACATTCCCTTGGATGAGGTGTGTCTCATATAAGAGGGATATCTGTACACCACGTCTTTTCAGATAATTGTGTAAGTTGTGACGCTTAGACATTGACCCGACCCCCTAATGTTCCAAATGAGGCATTTAACTTCCTGGCGATGTTTCGGCATCCTACGTAAGTCCAGTCCCCCCCTCCTGTGTCCGACACCCTGTCTCAGGCCTCAAAGAAATGAAAAAAAGTTCACCAGGGTTGTGTGACGTGATGCTATGAGAAGTGGTGTGTTGCGGTGTGGTACCTCGTGCACCGGCCCCAATTTTCATCCAGCCTAGTTAGATTATTCGTGATTCAAGACAGTGTTGGCACCCCAGAGTAGTCAAGGTTGCGGCTGCTCCTGCTATGGAGCCCAGCTATATTATTTTGTCTCCAGTTTTCCGGGTCACCACTGGCAGATCGAGGCTTGCTCCGTCGGAAGAGTCAGAATCTGAACCTTTGGTCTCTCTCATAGATCGCGATCCTGCCTCCGATGGGGAGCCACTCTCACAAACAATCTCGTCTACTGCCTGAAGTGCTGCTGCTCTCTCACGCTCAGTCTGGGAGGGGCACTATCTCTTTGAGAGGGTGCGCTTAGGTCTCCGTTAAGGTCGCATTCTGGGTTTGCAAGCCCTCAGTTGCAGGGTGCTGCCCCTGCGCTGTCCCGGGGGGTTCAGTTCTATATGCCTCAATCCAGTCCCAAGCTTCTTTGGGAGCATCGTCCAGGACTATGCGGAGCCGGGTAGGGAGTATGAGGGAGAACTGGAGGCCTTCTTCCCTTAATATTGTCTTATACTCCAGGAACGAAGCATGTCTCAGTTGGACATCGAGGGTATAATCCAGAAACATCAAGACTTTACTGTCATTCACTACAAAAGGGCCCCGAGTTTGAGATTTCTGCTACCTGCAGAGTTAAAGCTTGTTGCGATGGGGTCAGCTCTTCGAGGCCTGATTCCATCCACCTTCACCCTCGCATTCAACTTTTAGTGCTCTACATGGAGGAGCCTCAGACCTTGGTATCCGAGATGGCCTCCAGGATTTTGGATTGTTGCTATTGGATGGGATGCACCTTTGATTGTGTCTCCAAGCTGCCCATTGTTTGCTCTTGTGGGTCTTCCTCCTGTTCTGGGACAGCCCTTGTTTGTCAAAACCTAGCTTTGCCCATCTCCGTGGATCTAGCAGGGCATAACCCGACAAAGTCTCTGGGGGCTTGGGGGAAATGCTCTTCGAGGGCGCTCTGCTAAGTCCGGGTGAGGGCTCCACCGGCACCCAATTCCAGTGCGGGCCTGGAAGGAGCAGAACACCCTCAATCAATCAATCAGGGTATTGTACACTTGATGCTCACCCGTGAGGTTCTCAAGGCGCTGAGGGGGGGGGGTCCGCAGATCTGTTTAGCCAAAGAGGCAGGTCTGAAGGGTCTGCCTGAATGTGTTCAGGGAGGGGTGGCGTCTGATGACTGCCGGTAGCCCGTTCCAGGTCTTGGCTGCAATGTGAGAGAAGGATCTTCCGCCTGCTCTGGCTCTGTGGATGCACTGGGTTTCGGCCAATGCGAGGTTGAAAGATCAGAGGTTTCTTTTGGGTACGTGGAAGTTGATTCCTTCATTGAGGTTTTCGGGTCCTTTGTTGTGTAGGTATTTGTAGGCGTGAGTGAGGATTTTGAAAGTGACTCTTTTCTCCACAGGGAGCCAGTGGAGACTTCTTAGGTTTTGACTGATGTTTTTGTGTCGGGGGATGCCGAGGACAAGTCTGACAGCAGTGTTCTGTATTGTCTGGAGTTTGCGGAGTAGGGACTTGTTGATACCAGCGTAGAGTGCGTTTCCATAGTCCAGTCTGCTGTCCAGTCTGCTGGTGATGAGTGCGTGGGTGATTGTCTTCCTTGACTCATTGGGGATCCACTTGAAGGTCTTGCGGAGGATGCAGAGGGTGTTTAATTATCTGGAGATGATGGCATTGACCTGTCGGTTCATGGTGAATGATGAGTCGAGTGCGATGCCTAGGTTCTTGGCGTGGTCTGAGGGCGTAGGTGGGCTTCCGAGGGCATTCGGTCAACAGGTGCTGTCCCATGCAGAAGGGGTAGTACAGAGGATGAGGACTTCTGTCGTCTCGGTGTTGAGCTTCAGGCAGCTGTTGGTCATCCAGACTGCGATGTCTTGCATTCCTTTCTGGAAGTTGAGTTTGGTAGTGGTGAGGTCTTTGGTGATGGAGAGGATGAGCTGGGTGTCGTTGGCGTAGGATACGATTGTTGAGGTTGTGGGATCGGAGAGTAAGGGTGGGAGTCTTATCCTTTGGCTTCTTCCGGTGAGGAATAATCGGATCCAGTCCAGGGCTGTTCCTTGTATGCCTGCGTTGTGTAGTCTTGCAATTAGTGTGCCGTGGGAGACAGTGTTGAAGGTCGCTAATAGGTCGAATAGGATGAGGGCTGCAGAGTGGCCTAGGTCCTGCTTTCTCTGCAACTTCGGCTGCGAAGGGGAGGAGCGAGAGGGGCCGATATTTCTTGAGGTTGGTGGGGTCAGCTGTGGGCTTCTTGAGCAGAGGTCTTACTTCTACACGCTTCCAGTCGTCTGGGAAGGCGCCTTTTTTGGAGGTGGTGTTGATGGTGCATTGTAGTTCGGGTACGATGGCGGCCGCAGCTCTGTGGTAGATGTGAGGGGGCAGGGTTCGGTGGGGGTCCCCGAGTGGATGCTTTTCATGGCTGCGATCGGTGTCCAGTTGGAGATGGTGTGCAGGCGGGTGTTTTTGGGGGCGGGGCGATCTGTGGCACCTGGTGGATGGTCGATGAAGTTGTCGTGGAGGTTTTTGATCTTGAGGTGGAAATGGGTTCCAAGTTTGTCGCAAAGGTCTTGGGATGGGGTGATGTCTGTGGCTTTGCTGCGTGGGTTGGTGACTTCTTGAATGACACTGAAAAGTTCCTTGGAGTTGGTGTAGTTGGCCACGATTTTGTTGTGGATGAAGTTCCTCTTGGTGGCTCTGCTCTGGTTGTGGTAGTCCATCTTGGCGTCCTTGTAGGTGGTGTGGTTTTCGGTTGTCTTGGTGTTCTCCAGTTGTTCTCCAGGAGTCTGCAGGTGCGTCTGGCTTCTTGGAGAGCGGTGGTGAACTAAGTGGCTTTCCTGGTTATCTGTCGGAGTTGTGTAGCAGGGCAAGGGCGTCTGCGCAGTTGGAGATCCAGGTGTGGAGTTCTCTGGCTGTGTCGTTTGCGTTGGGTGCCCAGGTGTGGTTGTCTCGGGTGAGGGTGGAGTTAAGTTGCTCATCGGTAACCTTGCTCCATTTCCTTCGTGGGCTGGTTTGGGTTTGTTGAAGGTGAAGTGTACACAGTGGTGGTCGGTCCATGGCAGCTGCATTGTGTGGCTGAATTGGATGCTGTTTCCTGCCGCGAGGATGAGGTCGAGGGTGTGTCCTGCTCTGTGGGTTGGTGTGTTGACGAGTTGTTTAAGTCCGATGTTGGCGAGGTTGTCATGAAGGATAGTGGAGTTGGGTTCGCTGGGGTCGTCGAGGTGGAAGTTCAGGTCCCCAAAGAGTATGTAGTTTGTTGAGGTGATGGTGTGGGGTGCGATGAAGTCAGTGATGGTGGTGGCAAAGGGTGTTCGAGGGCCAGGAGGTCTGTCGACGAGGGTTCCTCGGAGAGTGGTTTTGGGGGTGGTCTGGGTCTGGAAGTGCAGGTGTTCGGCAGAGGGGAAGGTTTTGCTGGAAGTGGTGAGGCGGAGGGTGCTCTTGTGGGGAATGGCGAGGCCCCCTCCTGGGTGGTTGGGGCGGTCTTTCCTCTGAATCTTGTATCAGTCTGGGATGGCGGTGCTGATGTCGGGGTCAAAGGATGCGTTGGTCCAGGTCTCTGTGAAGAAGGCGATGTCGGGCGAGAGAGTCGAGTAGGTTCCAGATGTCAATGGTGTGTTTGTGTATGGAGCGTACGTTGAGGAGGATGCATTTTAGGGTGTCGCCGGTGCTGGCATCGGCGGTGCTGGAGGCCGGGGTGGCAGTGAAGGTCTGGCAGCAGTGGAGGCAGGAGAACTGGCCGTGGGTCATGTTCGGCGAGGCCCGTTGGCATTCTCTAAGTCTTCCAGGGTTGAGTGCGAGGAGTATGGTGGTGTCGGAGCAATGGTTAGTGGGAGGTCCAGGGTTCTGGGTGCTGGCCGCAGTCTTGTGGCAGACAGGCTTGCCTTTAGCCGGCCTTCGGCGTGCTGGCGGGGTGCCTACTTCACTCATCAAAGTTTCTGATGCGTACAGATTTTTAATCCCTTTGCTGCTAGGCCTTTGCCCTACTGTGCTGGCCCTTTTTTGGCTATTTGGGGTAGTTTGTACTGAGGCCCCGTAACTTTTTGTCCACATAAGGTATCCACGCCAAATTCTTGTTCTTTTCTCCAAACACCCTGAGGTTTTTAAAGGTACCCAGGGTACGTGGATTCCCCAGGAGAGGACCCAGAAATTAGCCAAAGTACAGCAACATTTAGTTTTTCTTTTAAACATGGGGGAAATGTGCTGCAGATGAAAGCATCTGTTTTTTTCCCTGCAAATGGTATCAACAAAGAATTGTGATGCTACAATCACCATCTTCCCAGCTTTCAGGGACAGGCAGACACAATTTTGGCATTTTGCTGGGACTTAACCTATTTTTACAATTTTTTGGGTGCTTTCAACCTACTTCCAGTTAGTGGTAGAAATGGGTGTGAAAGCAGAAATGTATCCAAGAAAGCTATACATTTCAGAAAAGTTGACAAAATACTGAATTTAGCAAAGAGTCATTTGTGTACATCCTTCAAGATTTTCCTAAAGAAACTAACAATTGAACTAAAAAATATTGAAATTGATTTAAAAAACAGCCCTTTGTGCCATTTTCACCTGTAACTTCTAAGTAAAGCAGATTTTTTAAAGCAATATACCGGTATGTCTGCTGGACCTTTCTGGTTGTGGTGATATATAGGACTTGTAGTGTTGTGTAGTTCCTATAGGACCCCTGCAGGACCTGCACGTTTGGATAACATAAACTGTAGGATTGGTGGCACACTAACTCTGAGCACCCCCACTGCATACGTTAGCCTATTTGCATTAGCTAGATCACAGTGCCACTATAATCTTCTCTTTGGGAGAGAGAATAGTTTTTGGCAACCTTAGACCATGACAACCCTGATCCCTCAGAATTGTGGAAACAATGTACTACCTTTCACTCAGTCACTCAAAAGCTCTCTTAGTTTCTCTCAGAGAGTTACACATAAGAAACAGTTAAGCGTGTTACAATAAGTATTTATTGAAGTTGCTCTTCTAGTGTCAAATATATGTGATGCGACAACCGTTAGACAGTAGCGGAGATATATGATCAGCAGTACAGTGAATATAAAAGCATAGTACAGTTCTACCATTTTGCATTAGTCATGAACACATACATTGATATAAAATGCATGATAAAAGAAATATCGCGTACTCCTATGATGCCTATCTAGATGTAATAAGTGCACCTAGCATGTGAGTAGGTGTGAAGACAAGAATACCTCTAGGTTTAGTCTAACCCCATTACCTGAAGCAAGAGAGTGTGGGACCCGTCCTGGTCTCGAGTTGGACAACCTGCAAGAGATGTTTAGACCACTGTCAGCTGGAGCGTCTGCATGCAGGAGCCCCAGCGTCTCTGGTCAGTGTGTCGGCCCGGAAGTCTCCGTTTCCTCTAACTAATACTAGCAAGAGGTGCTGTATTTATACAGAAAGTATCTAAGGTTCATTTGTTCCTTGTTACTTGTATTAGCCATAGTTGGGTTTGAGAATGACTTATGGGATGAACCGTGTATGTAGATATGGGGAGGAAGGTGGTCTAGCCCCAGCCTGGTTTCCAAGAACCCTTATGAATATTCATTCCTGCTGTGCCAGTCTAAAGATAGAGTCATAGAACGCCATTGTTCAGGGAAACCCTCCTTCTGCGCCCAGGACTAGAACTAGATAAAGGTTCAATCCTAAAAGGCTCATTATTGTGTAGTGCAGGGGAGGTGATGTAGGTGAAAGGGTATGATGTTACCCGGGCCTATATTAGGGTACCTATATGAAACATAAAAGTAGGTTCACCAAGAACCCGAGGTACCCAGAGCCAATAACCGAGGTACGCCTTGCAATGGGTTATCATTGTGTACCGAGTATATAGCTATTAATTGGGTAAAATATGAAGCGTGAAAAATAGGTATCAAGAACATCTATATATTTTTGAAAAAGGATCAAAATATAGAGTTTAGAAATAGTAGTTATTTGCACTTCTTCGAAATTGTGGGTACCCATACTAGCATGTGAATATTGGGACATTTTTCAAAGTGACTTCTTTTTTACACATTGCCTTACACGCAGAAAGCATACAAAGTCAATAGGCAATAGCAATTGTACTACAATTCTGTGTGCCCCAAAGTCTCCTGATAAAAATGGCACCTTATTTGTGTGGGTAGGCCAAGTGCCCACGACAGGAAACAGGCCAGAACGCAATGTAGACACATCATGTTTTTCCAGTGAAAACGGACCCTTTTTTTTTGCAATGTGTCTAGATGTGGATTTTGGACCTTAGCACAGCCGTAACCTAGAGAAACCTAGCAAAACTGTAATTTTTTTTAAACTAGACATCCCGGGGAATCCAGGCTGGGGTGACATGTGTGGCTCTCACCACGTTCTGTTACCCAGAATCCCATGCAAACCTCAAATAAAAAGAAAAAACATTTTACTCATATTTCTGTGATGGAAAGTTCTAGGATATGTGGGTGACCACAAACTTCTACCCACCCAGCATTCTCCCAAGTCTCCTGATAAAAATGGTACCTCACTTTGTAGGTAGACCAAGTACCCACGGCAGGAAGGGGCCCAAAGCGTATTGGGGAGGCATCAAAATTACCTATCATGGAATGACCTGGTTTTGCATGGGGGCCACTTCGGTTGTTGGCCCAGGTCTCGGCGGCCATCTGGAGAAACCTTTCAAACCCAGACATTTCTGAAAACTAGACACCCGGAGGAGTACAGGGAGGTATCGCTTGTGTAGATCCCCCAACGTTTTCCTAACCAGAATCCTCTGCAAACCTCACGAAAAGCTGAAAAAAACACATTTTCCTCACATTTCTGTATGTTCTGGAATCATCAAGCTAACATAAATTTCCTACCACCCAGCATTCCCCCAGGTCTCCCAATAAAAATAGTACCTCACTTGTGTGGGAGGGCCAAGTACCCAAGGCAGGTAAGGGCCCTATCACAAAACTACCTGGTTTTGCAAGGGGGGCACCTCGGTTTTTGGCCCCGGGCTCAGCTGCCATCTAGTGAAACCTACCAAGCACAGATATTTCTGAAAACTAAACACCTGGGGGAGTCCAGCGAGATATGGCTTGCGTGGATCTCTCAACTTGTCCTACTCAGAATCCCCTGCAAACCTCAAATGTAGGTAAAAAACACTTTTTTTCTCAGGGGGTCAATGTTGGAATCCCTACCAGTGCATACCCAGAAAATATAGACATATCCTGTTCAGACAACATATACATCTAAATTCCATAATGTGCCCTCTTGCTAGGAATGTACTGCCTAAAAACGAAACAGCCCTTGAACAGGATCAAATACTCATCAACAGCTATTTCTTTCCCTGGAGCATATATCTCTGAAAAGCGATCTATAAAGAGACCAAGGACAGGCCAAATCTTAAAAGTACGGTCACAATCAGGGTGATCTCTTGGAAGCAATATCAACAAAATGCAGCATCCAAAGCAAAAGTAAATACCAACCCCCAATCACATTTGCAGGAAATATGGTTGTTGCCATCGTGGGACTGTTAGACGATTATGAAGACAGGGACGGCTTCCTTATCAAGTCCATCAAAAAAATTAAACCCAAAAACCTCTTCATCTCATCCAGATTTGTGAGAGTCCAAGGGGTAGCTCTAGAGTGGGACCTTACTCTGTCACTGTTGTCCCTCAAATACTGTTCAGCATACATAAAAGTCTGCTCAACAATGTCATTCCAAAAATACTTCATTCATATACAACTGAAAGACCTGTATAGGCAAAGAATTTTCACAATTCACTTTACCCTGCATCACCTCTAAAGGCAGGCAACACCGGCTGCACCATGTTTGGATCAACCCAGAGTACATCACTTACAATTGTAATCCTTACAGCCCCAGGCTGCAATCCAGATGCCTCCTGCTCCACCAGTGACACATAAGTGTCCTCCCCTAAAACAGACACTTCATCTGCAATGAGAGTAGCTTCACCTGTATTGAGAGTAGCTTCATCTTCAGATGAGCAGAAAACTCACTGCAAGAATCTTGCACTTCCACCGCTGCCTCAGAGCACTGTCAGTCATATAATTATGGTCAGCGGAAGTTTCAAAAAGCATGCCAATTACCAGCTGAGCAGTAATCCGGCAGCTATCCACATTCCTTACTGATAAAAGTAACTTGACATAATGGTAAAAACAACAAGCACTATATAAAATAGGTAATAAACTAAATGTGGCTTTATCACAAAGACGTACATACCCCAAAATGAAACCAAAATGAAACCACTCACTTGCCAGAAACAGCTAGACTCACCATCACCTACTCTGCATAGACACAGCAAGGACCAATAATATCCCACTAAAAAAGAAAACAAAAAGAAAATTACACATTGGACAACGCAATACAAATCGTGCATAAAATCCCAAAAGAATTTCACACTCAAAACATAAACTAAATATGCTGCTATTATGACACCTCTCACAAAAAAATCTTTTATGAATGACAATAATACTCATTTGGAGTAAATACAACAAATGTTTTTCTTACCAAACACATGCAACTACGCAAACTGAAGATCAACCACTGCCGAAACCGTAAACGGGAATCAAAAGCTTTGCACTAGAATAAAAAGGAAAAATAAAACAATACAATCACATATGCGAATAACGCAGGAGTCCACACACAATCCACCAGCCAAGCTGGGGGGCGAAGGGTGGGCCTAAAAGCATAAGGCCGATCTGGCCCCAAGGGGTGCAGAAACAGCCAAAATATTCACCTCAAAAAAAGGGAGTGACCCTTGCCCAAGGGCCAGCTCCCCAACTACAATATTCAATAAAAAGCCTGGTGTCTAGTGGCTTCCCCCCCTGTGGGCAGATAGGCTAAAACATAAGGCCAATCTGCCCCAAATGGGGCAGAAATGGCCAAATATTCACCCAATAAATGGGAGTGACCCCTGCCCAAGGGGCAGCTCCCCAACAACAATATTGAAAATAACCTGGTGTCTAGTGGCTTCTGCCCCCCTGGGGACCTCTTCCATTGAAAACCCCCCTCCCCAGGGAGAAACTCACCTTTTTTCCTTTATGTGCTGAAAGCAAATGGCTTCCACAGTGTCCAACAAAATATGATGATGTCAGCGCGCTTCCCCCGTGGGTGGGTGCTAGGATGTCCGGAAGCCGTCTTACGCGTACGCCCTCTGTGGCGTCCGACAGCCCCTGGCCGTCCGATGCACCAAATGGTTTAAAAGGAGTTCACAAAGGTGAGCTTGGGCAGAGTCAGCTCATACTGCTGAACTGGAGAGCTCTTCCTGTGCTTTCCTATCTTTTCAACCTGGATGCACTGTGCCTGCTCAGGTACGTACTGCTGAACAAGATGATGTTCCTATTTGTCTTAACAAGTCTCTTTTTTGCTACTTATGTAAGCAGATAATTATTTTCTCAGAGACAATTAGACCTACACAGCGCAAGCTTATGTAAGATCCCAAATGTCCCCGTATGTAATAGAAACATTACTTCTCCAATTAAGATTTTTTTCCTCATTATTTCCTGTTTTTTTCAAAAGTGAACAATACTTTTTCTCCCACATATTTTTCCCATGTGGTAGTTTTCTTGTTCACAATGTTTGTTTTTAATTTTGCGCCTACAAAAAGAGAAAGTAGGCAAAGAATTAAAAGTCACATAGTAGTCAATAAATGAATCATTTTTTACTGTATTCTTTGAACCTTTCTACATTTTTCAGACACAATCACATATTTATATCTAGTGTACCTCTAACTTGTTATTCCTTTCGCCTGAAAAAATACATACCTCACCCAATGCATTTATTTCACAAATAAATTATAACCTGCCATCAAAACTGATTTAATAAAAGTTTATAAAGTAACAAAATCCTCTTGATACGCCCATGCTAACACTGAGCACAATGTTTCACTCTAGACATAGCAATATCACCACTCAAGCACCTAATAGAGCCAAAGTAGATTTAGAGTAAAGTTCATAAAAAGACTAGGGCTTGTATTATTATTAACAAATTCCACGAACTTTGTTTTATAGCTTGAGAATCACTGCTTCCTTTACTTATAAGTACATACAGGTTGAACACTTCATTATTTAACACACTACTTGCTGATATCTCTCTACATTCTAATGCCTACCTCTCTAAAAACTATATTGAGAAATCTACACCTCTACAAAAACTATTCACTCAGTACACCTTGTGTAAAACAAGTTTACCAACATTAGTACACTTACTGACACTTCTCAACAAACTTCATAAAGTATACTGTTAAATACCTGAACTTAAAGCTCTTTCTTAAATGCAGCTGAAGACAACAGTATCTTTCACTTCAAAATTAAGTCACATCTACTGAGCATCAGTCAGAGTCTTCCTTCTACTTCAAAGCACCAAGGACAATTTGAGCTGTCTCTTGTTCTGCACCCAATCACACCACTGCATGTCTTCTACCACGTAATAAGAATGTTAACTACTGGTTACTACCATGTTCCCTCCTTACTATATGGCAATGGCAATAACTTGTTATTGTCTCTCGCCCCTGCCAGCTTAAAGGGCAAATTTGATAATGTTGTAGAGTTCATGGATAACCTTGATCTTGAGTCAAGTTGTTCAAAAAGTTATTGCATGGCCTGTGGCTCAAAACCATGTAGAGGTAGTCCATTTTTGGCCAAGGGTAAATGGAGTGAAAAGTTACATTGTTTATATAGGAGTCACATTTGATTCATCAAATACATGGGCCAACTGTTTCTTCAATAGGTGCTCGAAGTTTAAACAATTGGTTGGAGTTCTATTTAATTTCGCAAACAGTGTTGGGAGCAAACCCACAGGAGCTTCAATGAAATATATAAAGGTAAATGCTTGCCAATTTTGACCTATGGGGTATATATCTTGGACTACCGTGAAACTAAAAGCCTGCAAATTGAAGAAAACAGATTCTGCAGGCTCTTATTAGGGTCTTTCGCCCTGCTGCCCATTTAGCTTTCTTCAGGAGGAATTAGGCCTCAGTTACATTGAAGATCAAATCAAACTAGCTCATTGCGCCTATGGTTGTCAGACTATGGTGCAAGGGTGCCTGTGTTGGTGCTAGGCAGCTAAATTTAGCGCCAGTGCTAGTAAAAACACAGGGGTGTGCCGGTTCGTATTCTCTACTTTTTGAAAATGTTGAGGCGTGACACTGCCAAATCTGACATTCTCTGGTAAATATGCCTCAAAGTTATCAAGAAAATATTACTTAACTATATAGGTTACAAAACTAAATGGCCAGCCTCTTTCCTACAACTAAATGACACCAACTAGTTTCCAGTTGCCAAGAGAATTACATCCCAAATATTCTTCACAATTTTCGAAGCTTATAGAGGAAGGGGTGGAAGATTGAGCCCGAACTACCTGAAAAACTTAACTCTGATCCACACTCCACCAGTGCTAGAAATGTTCTCTTGTCTCAAGCTAACGCTATAAAAACTAATAAAATAATTCTGCCATTCTTGAACCTTATGTGTAGGGTCCTTTTCAAACAGAGGACCAGATTTAAATTTTCGCAAACAGGTGTGATAATTTGCACATTTTCATCCGCAGCAAACAGTGCTTCTAAGAGCCATATGTATCAACATTCCGTTTTGCGATTCCTAAATAAATGATTTTTAAGGAATCTCTATTCAGAAATCACAAAGCGGTATGTATGTAGAAATTAGCTTCTTTTTAGCGATTTCTAAAAATTCCTTAATTGCGATTAGCAAATTGCTAATCACAATTAAGGAATAATTTCCCATTCATTTCCATGGGCCAGGAGGCCCATATGAATGAAAGGGAAATTTGCAAATCGCAATTTGCTAATCGCAAATTGTGAATACTTTCAAGGGTGCAGGGGTGTCCAAAGGACACCCTGTTGCACCCCTGAAATCGGCATGGGTGGACATGTGGCGCACATACATGCCCTAAGGGCATGTATGTGCGTCACATGGCACTTAGAAAATAGAAAAAATATGCATTTTGAAAGGAATTCGCAACTTACCACCAACTAGAAGTTGGTGGTAAATTGCGATTCCTTAAGGCCAATTTGCTATTTTTTTTTTGCTTCTTACATTGCATTTAAGGAATCGCAAAATTTGCGATTCCTTAAATGCAATCGTAAGATAAGGAATCGCATATTTTGCGATTCCTTATTTTGAAAGAAGATTTCCTTGATGCATACCAATCGTCCAAATTGCATTTGCAAACGCCGAAATTCTGCGAATTTCGGCGTTTGCGAATTCAATTTGGCTTGATACCTATGGCCCTAAGTGTTTGTAACAACAATTCCGTTTTAAAGAGGACTTCTACTTTGTGTTTAGGCTGGTAATGATTGACATATTTGACATAGATGTCAAGTGGCCCCATTTCATGTGATACACCTTCAGCCAATCTTGCCAATTCAACCCACCACAGGTTTCTCTATTGTCTTGTAAGAATGAGCTAAAAAACATCACAGTATGCAATCTGAAGAGATGCACTCACTTTCTTTCTAGAAGCGGTGATCACAGAAAATATTCAAGCACAGAAAATGTGATAACTTCGTACATATTCTAGCTTCTGTCTGGTATCACAGTCTGCATATTGTTCCTTGCACTGCATATTTAACCATGTTAGTCCCACACTTTGTGCAAAGGAGATTATCCTTGCACCAAATTTAAGGGCTATACTTCGGCACCCTATCTTGGAACAAAGTCTGCCAGATTTGAATATGTACACCTACAGTGCCTGTTATACAGGAACAAGCATTTGCAATGCAAATTGGTATCGCATTTGTAAGAGTTAGAGGTAGATGGAGCGAATCTGAGAAAAGGGGACAGTTGGGGCAAAAAAAAATATAGGGGCAATTGGCTTTGCCAATGTTTTTAAGCTATGTTGTAGAGCATCGTGGCTGCTGTGCAGCATGTTGAAAAGTTATAATAACAAGGAAGAAGTAATTCCTTTAATGGAAGTGATGGTATAGCAGGGCACATTTAGAAGGGAAATGAGACACCTACCTTGGTCTCCACACCGAGCAGTCATGTAGAGAATCAAAATAACTACTGTCGTGTAATCTTGCTGGAGGTTTCTCAGGCTCTGAGTCGAAATCTGATATGTAGACCTGTGTATGCGATGTACACTAATAATAATGATTTATATAGACTATAGAACAAACTGCATTAAGGTATCCACTAAATAATAAGTGAATATTACTATACTTTAGAAACCACTTTTTCAACTTTATAGTAATGAAAGTTGGAGCAAAAAAATCCTGGCTCTTAAATTCATGCCAACCAGGTTAAATCGAGATTTTAAAATTTAAAATTGAAACCGTACTAACTCAGCTACTTCACATGGCTTTTTACATACGACCTGCCAGTAACACAAGGATCTATGTAACAAAAGCTCTTGCTCCCCTATAACTCTGTGGTAGCCATGTTACCTCTGATGATACTAAACTCTGACACAAGGGTGTACACAAGCCCTATTTTATCACCAGTCTTATATCCTCTAACTTTCTGGATTTGTGTAGATATAAGCAGCAGTTGCCTTAACCTTTTGAATGAATGAATGAATGAAGTTCAATATATATAGCGCATGGCTACCCTGAGGCCTCCCAGCGCTGATTATAGAAGGGCAGAAGAAAACAGAAGCCACAGTGCTATGGAGGCATCCCGAAAAGATGGGTTTTCAAGAGCTTCCGGAAGGCCACAAGATTATTGTTCTCTCGTAGAGCAAGGGGGAGAGAGTTCTATATTTTAGCAGCATTAAACGAGAAGGAGCGTCCGCCTCATCTTTCTCTTTGCATTCTCTGTGAGGAAGATAGGAGGTGACCAGAGAGTGCATTATAGCTGGACCAGTCTTCCAGATGGCTTTATGAGCCAGGCACATAGCCTTGAACTGTATTGTGGCCGGAATGGGGAGCCAATGAAGATTCCTCAAAGCTGGTCTTGCAGACTGCCATCGCAGATTCTGAAAAAGCAGACGAGCTGCACAGTTCTGCCTCACTTGCAGTTTATGGATGGTAGATTGAGGAGCTCCAAGATATAAGGCATTCTCATAGTCCAGGCGAGAGAGTGTAAGGGCCTGTACCAGAATTTTTCCCGCCTGGAATTGAAAGGAGGGGAATGATTTTCTGCAACATTCTCATCAGTCCATAGCAAGTGGCTAAGTGCTTGGTAGCCCGTTGGTTGAAATCAAGAGAGCTGTCAAGTCACATACCAAGGCTCTTATCTGAGTCTTTGGGGGTGGAGCTGGACCCAAGCAGACCGGCCGCAGGAAAGCGGGGACAGAGGATGATGAGTTGCCTAAGAGCATAATCTCTGTTTTGTCCCCATTGAGCCTAAGGCATGAGAGTTCCATCCATTCAGCCATTGCCTCTAGGCAAAGGCCTAGGGTGCTAGACAACCCCTCAGCATGATTTAAAGCTACCACTAGCTGAGTGTTGTCTGCGTAGGTGATGATCCTAATGCCGACTGGATGGACAAACTCTGCCAGAGGATTCATGTAGATATTAAAAAGCGTGGGGCTCAGGGCAGAGCCCTGTGGAACCCCACAGCTGAGAGGTAGCTGGGAGGACACCACATCCCCCTCAAAGACCTGGAAATAACGGCTGCTGAGATAGGATTGGAACCAAGTCAGTGCTGTGCCAGACACTCCCATACTTTTTTAAGTCAATGGGCCAAGATGTTATCGTTAACGGTGTCGAACGCGGCACTGAGGTCCAGGAGGATGATGGCAGCTGTTCCTCCTTGGTCCAGCAGCCTCCTCGCCTCCTCTGTCACCACCAGCAGGGCCGTTTCCACCCCGTGCTGAGGACGAAATCCAGTTTGAGAATCACAAAACAGGTTGTTAGATTCCTAGTACTCAACCAGGATGGTATTAATGTGTTTCTCAATCAGCTTGCTCAGCCAAGGGAGGAGGGAGATTGGGCGGTAATTGGCCAGATTAGACTGGTTCAAGATGGGTTTCTTCAGGAGAGCCCTGACCATCACACATTTCCATGACGTAGGAACCATGCCAGAGGTGATCGAGGAGTTCAAAACATCAAGGACAACTGGGCGGATGGATTTGATGATCGAGGTAAGGTGTTGCGGGGGGCAGGATCCAATGGGGGCCTGAGGTTACTTTAGAGATGACCTGATCTAGTGAGTCATTATCTAAAAGGCAAAACTGCTCTAATGTGCAATTGGACAGAGGAGTAAACCTACTTGTTATGGTTGCCCTGGCCCTAGGCATTGTGGTAGGGAATGATGAATACATTTTTTGATAAAAAAGACCGCCATATTATTGCAACTTCTAAGTGCTCCTTCAGATGTCGGGGGTTTTTTGAGGAAGGGTGATGAGAGATTTTGCAATGCGGAATATTTTAATCTCGGATTTATATAGCCTAATTGCATTCCTATATTCCACTTTGCTAATTTGTGAAAATTCTGTCTCCAACTTCTCTCTAATCTGCGACAGGATAGCTTTAAGTCCCCCAGTTTTGAGGAGAACCATTGAGCTGTTTTCTGCCTATTTTTATTTTGAATGGGTTCTTTAGGAAGTACTACATGGAGGGAGCCTTGAATCTAACTATTAAAGTTGCTACTGGCCAAGTTAGGATTGGGATCCCTAGGTGGTCTTGTATCTTCAAGGACTGCCATCCAACCGTTGGAGGGGAGTCTAGACCATTACCTTCCCCAAGACGTTGGTAATTCCTGGGAAGGCAGAGGTATAACTGTATCCCACATTAAAGGGATTAAAAAGTGGACTGGAAAAGGTGTTCGTTGGCGAGAACTCTAAGGAGAAGGCCATACTTTCGCAGTCTGAGATCATGGTTGGTAGGGTTCGACAGTTATAGGAGTCTTTATGGATAATAGCCAGACCTCCACCTCTGCCCGAGATGTGATCAGCTCTAATTATTGAGTAGCCTTGGGGGAGGGCCTGAACAATAGCAGGGTCAGTTTCAATCTGGAACCAGGTCTCCGTTAAGAAAAGAGCATCTGGCTCAAGCTCCTCTAATAATAGTGCTATTTCAACACAGTGTTTGGGCAATGATCTGCAATTTAGGAGAAAACTATTTCGTGGAATATTAGCGAGAGACCTAAGATGTGTGTTAGGCATCAGCTTAAAAATACAGTGTGGGCAGTGAGCAAGGTTATTGGCGAGGGTTCAGTGAGTGTAAACACTTGGGATTAATATCTCTTCTCATCTCATGCAGACATCGCGAGTTATAGGTTATTGAACCCCCAGAAAAATGGCCAGGGGTCTGTGGCCCCTGGACCCGGTCAGGTGCGGACGGGCGCAGACGGGCTCGCCTTTGGCGTGACTTCGGCGTGCCCGCTGCTTGCGTCCGCTGCACGTTAGCGTAATTCGGCCCAAAGTAGATTAGATCGCCTGGAGAGCTGGAGCGTCACCCTGTCAAGATGGCCGTCCGCTAATGGCTCAACCTTTTGTTATGTTATGTTAATTGTTTTTTTGAGCGCACAGCTGCCCCAGCGAAGAGGCGTCCCGGCGCTATATCTGAGAAGGTAACATAACTAACAAAAATAGACAAAGTAGGGAAATTTTAATAAGGCAGGGGGAAAAGATACGTTTTAACAGCTTTCCTGAAAGCAAAAAGATCTTCTAAAGATCGAATATGCACAGGGAGCGCGTTCCAAAGCTTGGAGGCCAACACAGTGAAGAAACGGCCGCCTAGTCTGCATTTTTGGAAGAGTGGAACGAGTGCTAGATTTTGACCTGCAGAGCGAAGGCTACGTGAAGGAGTGTACAGGGTCAGGAGGTGCTGGAGGATGGTAGGGGTGTTGGTTTTAAGAATTTTAAACGTGAAACACAGAGTCTTAAACTCTATGCGTCTGATTACAGGCAGCCAGTGTAGTTTAGAGATTGTGCTGCGGGCTGAACAGAAGCGTGGCAGGCCTACCAGGGCCCTGGCAGCCGCGTTCTGCACCCGTTGGAGTCGCAGGACCTCCGCCTGATTGGCACCCAAAAACAGTGAACTCGCGTAGTCAAGCCTTGATGATACGCTAGCTTGAATCACCATCTGGCGAGTGGAGGCATCAAAAAATTTGAGGATAGGCCTCAAACCACGAAGAATGCCGAAGCATGTAGATGCCACCTTCTTAGTATGACACAAGAAGGTTAGTTTAGAGTCCAGCCACACGCCAAGATTTTTAAGTTCAGAGACCGGTTTAAGGGGGGGTCCCAGCTCGTTAGGCCACCAGCTCGCACCCCACAGATCAGGATGTTTCCCTAATACCATCACCTCGGTTTTGAGGGCGTTGAGCTGTAAACAGTTGGTAGTAAGCCAGCCAGCAACAGCCCTCAAACCATCCGCAAAGTTTGATGCCAATTGGTCAGAGTCCCCATTGAGAACCACCGCCAACTGGGTATCATCGGCGTATGATACCATTGTGAGACCCCAACTCTTCGCAACCGCCGCCAAAGGTTGGACGTATAAGTTGAAGAGAGTGGGGCTCAACGCCGATCCCTGCGGAACTCCTTGAGTGATGGCATGAGGTTTAGATCTGAACGGTGGCACTACTACCTGAAATGATCGTTCCGAAAGGAACGATTGGAACCAATCCAACGCCTTGCCAGATATGCCAGCCTCACCAAGCCTGCGGATAAGAATGGTGTGGGATACATTGTCAAAGGCGGCACTGAGGTCTAATAAGACCAGTGCCGCCGTTTGACCTGCATCTAGTACAGAGCGGAGATGTTCAACCATATATAGGAGTGCCGTCTCTGTACTGTGCCCAGATCTAAAACCATTCTATGTAGGATCCAGTAGGTGTGCAGAGGTCAGATGTTTCGTTAAGATGTTATTCACATGAGCCTCTGTGATCTTTGTCACCCATGGAAGGAGGGAGATAGGTCGATAGCTCTCCGGCTTCACTGGATCCAGTCCCGGCTTCTTTATAATGGGCATGATACAGGCAGCCTTCCAACTAGGTGGAACTAACCCGGTGGTAAGGGATTGATCCACCAGTTGTCGAATCGGTCGGAGGCAGATGGACGCCGAGTCCAAAAACTGGGCCGGTCTCAAAGGGTCATCCGGTGAGCCAGACTTGACCTTGGCCGTTAGGAGATTAAACTCCTGTTCCGATGGTATGGGGAGCGAAGCCAAGCACTGTGAGGTACGCAATGTGAAAGTCGTACTGTCAGGGTCAGCTTTGGGAAAAGAGCGATAGATGGTGTTTACTTTCTCCACAAAGAAGCTAATGACTCACAGTGAGCAAGGGAGCAAATCTCCGTAATAGGAAGTCTGTTCGCTGTGAGCTCCTTCAAGACTTTAAAGACCAGTTTGGACGGATTGGAACTCGCCTGGAACTCTCTAGCATAGTAGTCAGCTCGAGCCCGGCAGACAGCTCTATGATATATCTTTACCTTAGCCAGGTAGCATACCTTTAGATCTCTGTCATAGTTCTTCCTCCATGCTCTTTCGGCTTGACGGCAGGTGGCTTTAGTCCGCCTAAGTGCCTCCGAGTACCAGGGGTTAGGCTGAGAAGATCGATTTCTACTCCAGCTGGCTGGTATTAGTGCATCGAGCGCTTGAACAATCCAAGCGCAAAAGATGTTGTACCCAGTTGCAACATCATCCTTAAGAACCAGAGGAGTAGTGGCCAAGAGACGGTGGAAGTCCTCCAATTTGAGCTTTTTCCAGGGACGCCTGAAAGATGTTTTATCGGGCTTCCCGGTAGAGCGTGTTACCATTGTAACATAAAGCTCAATGAGATGGTGATCGCTCCATCCCATAGGTCTAGGGGGAGAGACCTCGGCCAGTTGGAGATTAGTAAAAACCGGGTCAAGAATATGACCACCCTCATGGGTCGGAAGACGGACCAGTTGGGATAACTGCACTGCTTCAAGATCGTCCAGCAGGCTTCTAACCACTGGTAACTCCATGGCATCAAAATGTATGTTAAGATCGCCGATGATGGTAATGTTGGAGGAGGACAAAGACAGAGAGCTAACCAGCTCAGGAAGAGCTTTCCTGAAGGCACAGTCACTCCCTGGAGGGCGATATATCAGAAGACCTGATAATGTTTGTGTCTGACCAATGCTGATGGAAAAATGGGCACACTCAGCACCAATCAAGTCCATGGGCTTCCAGGTACAAGTGTAGCAAGTTTTAAAAGCCACAGCTATGCCTCCTCCTCTCCCCTTGCGATTTAATGTGTGGATTGCGTAGCCCGGGGGAAGGGCCAGATTGATAATGGCCGCGTCCTCATCGCCTAGCCAGGTCTCCGTCATAAAGAAGGCATCAGGGCCTTCTAACGAGATAAGCTCGTATATGTCTCGATGATGTTTCGGCAGGGACCTGACATTGTGGTGCCAAAGTTTAATGGCACTCGGAGGAGGAAGTATCTTCTTCCGATGTAGTGGTACCTGGCTGGGGGCCATCGACGGTGCTGTTAGTTCCCACCAACCACATGGGCAGGTATGGGGACCACACAAGGGATGCTGAGCTGATTGCGAGCAGGAGGGCAGACTATGTCTGATCAGGCAAAGGGCCTGACTGGAGTACTGAAAAATCATGATGACGACACACCAGGGTCCTGCCGCGGTCCGCGCGTCCTTAGCGCGGACGGGCGCAGACGGGCAAGACTCTGGCACGACTCCGGCGCGAGTCAGGCGCTGCCGCTGCGCGTCACCGCTGCGCGAGTAGTGTGAGCTTTAAATAGGAGCTCACCTGGACTCCTGCGAAGCGCTAGAACGCTCAGGCAAGTGGCGCGTTATTCAATAATCACCCCCAAGATGGCGACCGGTGCCACTAGCAGGCAGCAAGAAGGTAAGAAACTCCGCTCAAGACGCGGTGGGGGGCACAATTATGGTGTAAGTATAGGGCCAGAACAAGATGGGCAACTAGTTTTACACGCATTCTGTTTTGGACCAATTAATTATGCTAGAGCAGCTTTCTTATCGCATTTTCCTTGTTGCTAAATATTTTAGGGCAGATCTAAACAAGCGAGAGTGTATGCACTGTCACAGGTAACACCCAAAGCAAGGAAGCTAGCACAAGAGAAACCATGAAAGAGAGTGAGAGATACGCAGAGAAGAAGACAGAGGTGAAAAAGAGTGTGAAAAGGGAGCTGCGGGCCAGACAAGAATGCAGTAAAGGAGAAAGGGGGAGAAGTAGCAAAGGAGGAGAAACAGTGGTTATGAGGAAAAGGAAGAGACATGGGAATAAATAAAAGGGAAAATGGGAGGAAAGCTGAAAGGAAGATGCAAAGGACTAAAAAGCTGAGAAAGTGTGATGGTAAGAACAAGGTAGAGAGAGTGAGAAAGGACAATGGAGTGGCCTAGCGACAGGGTGCTCGAGAAGAGAGAGGTGGATATAGTGAGGGAAGTTAAGAAAAAAGTGAGGCAGAAAGAAAGCAGGATAAACAGTGAGAGAAAAGGAGAGAAACAGAGATTGGCAGTGAAGAAGATGGAGAAGCCTAGTGCCAAGGAAAACAAGAAAACAGAGGAAGGAAGTGGAGAAAGTGAGAGAAGGAGTGAGAAGAGGAAAAGGAAAAAGAAGACATGGAGAGCAGAAGAACATATAAAGAGAGAGAAATATCTGAAGGGGTGACATAGGTGTTGTTTTAACCACTATTTCATTGAGGCTATGTGAAAAATCACAATCTAGAGACACACCATCCAAGCACATTCATAAACAATCTCAACTGCTGGAAAGATGCCTGGTGTACTGCAGAAGAACAGATAAAAAAGTTCCCTAAAAGCTAAGAGCAAATACTGGGCAGGCAATCGGGACGCCAAAGTGGGCGGGGCTGCAACCCCTCCATGAAAACAGCATTGGATAGAAAATGAAACGAACACGAAACAATTTTAACAAATCAGTTAAGCGGCTCTTGTCACCCAGACGGCCCGTTTCAAATTAACCCCCTTCCCGTTGTCACCATTACCGCGCCGTGCACCTTGATGGCCGGAGCTCGGAGGGTCCCTCGTGCGTCACCCCTCGTCAGGGCGGAAGGGACAGTGCTTACCCACGGCTGACAGGTAATCTCCCATCCTCAATTAGCCCAATTAGCCCTGTCATAAACAATCCGGTGGGCGCGCAAGCAACACAAACAGATCAACAGAGCCAGGCCTCGCGCCATTAATGGTGGGTAATGGGCACATCAGCTGAGTTACTAAAACATAAAAAATAAAAAATAAATAAAAACGGGTGCCGTGGTAGGCAGCGCGGCGCCCAAGCACATCAATTAAACAAGAACCGGTGCGGCGGAAACATAAAAAACAAGCATCACCCTAAGGCAGGCACTGAAAGCGATCACTTTCGCGATCGCTATTGCAAAAAATGCACGTAAACAGACACCAATAGGCCAGGGGCAGAGTTATGCTCTCGCCTCTGGCCTATTGGTGTCTACCTTTCAGAACAGCAAGCCGTGAAAGGCCAATAGCAGGCCACAAAAAGAAAATCACACGCACGAGCGTGTGGAATTTGCAGGTCTATTTTAAAAACCCCTTCAAGAGGGCTCTCTTGCGAGCCCTAAAGAGACAGACTCAAGCAGGGTGCTCGCTTACGCCAGCCATCCCAGTTGCTGCTATTTCTGGAATGCAAGCGGCCGTGCTGGGTGCAGGCAGGAACCAGCTACTAGATAGGTGGAGGGAGGAGAGCCCTCGAAGCAGCAGCATGTACTACAGTGCATGACGCGATGACAGAAGGCCTTTTAACCCAGTGGGCCCGCAAGCCTAAACACCATCCAAGCACATTGATAAACAATCTTAACTGCTGGAAAGATGACTGGTTTACTGCAGAAGAACAGATAAATTTCACTAAAGCTCCTGTACTTGGGTAGGGTAAATCCAGTCTCTCACCTTTCACCTTGCCACAGCTGAAATCCAAGGAAGAGGCACTGGCAGCTACCAAGACCAAGAGGTCCAGGGGTCTCTCTTTCAAATTTTAAGCGCGAAACTCGGCCGTAAGCTGATTGGCTGCGAGTCTTCCTACAATAAACAAATGCTGAAAAATCGACAGGAAGCTTACTTATGTTTAGTTCGGCAGGAGTGAGAGAGTTCCAAAGGTCCAATTATTGCCTTCTCCTACACAAAGACAGGGGGCTCTTTCCCTCCTTGCACTTGGGCAGTGGCACTCTTGCAATGCCAAATCACTAGTTGCAACACACTCGTTCTATGTTGATTCGCATTGAGGAAACTATCTTAATAGCCATCGGGCCACCGCCGGCTCAAACATCGCCCTTTCAAACGGACTTTGACATAGCAAAACATATTTTATTTATTTATTTAATGCGATTTTATATAGCACGAACATTACCCGAAGGTGTCAGAACACTTTACATAAGAACCAGTTGTGATACATAAGGATTTAGGATTATATGAGTTACATAAAAGATACAAACAGAAAAAATTGCAAATGTACAAGTTGTAAAGTCACACAAGGAAGAGATAGAAACAGAAAAAAATTGCAAATGTACAAGTTGTAGAGTCAGACAAGGAAGAGATACAAACAGAATTTTTTTTGCAAATGTACAAGTTTTAAAGTCACTCAAAGAAGAGATACAAATGGATAAACTCTAAGAGTCACAAAGGAATGGTAGAGAGTACAAAGGTCCACTACATATACTAGTGGTTAGAGTGATCTCTATATACATATATATATATAAATAGTAGATTTTCTCAGGTCAAGACCCAAAAAACTAGGAGAGCAGAGTTCCATTCAGTGGGGTTGGAGGGGGGACGCAGACACAGCACCAAGGGAGGACAGTAGAATGTCTGCTATTTCACACGATGGTGGACCTAGGACAAGAGCGACAACAGGGGACGGTCCCAAAATGGCAGGGCGCACACGTGTTTCCAGTCTAAAAGTTACGAGGGCCAAGTCCAAAGAAAACCAGGGAGCCTAATCAACGGAGGAAGAACAAGAAGGGGAAAGGAGCCAGACAGGCAAAAGGGGGGCATGCGGTCTCCGAAGCACTGCTATGCCATCCATGTGCACAGGTCCCGGGCAGCGGTGGCAACAGTGTCCAATCCATTCTCCCAGGTTGGAGGGAGATCGACACTGGCTCCAGGGCAGCAGTCTAGAGAACGGGACGCCACAGAGTCCGAGCCAGAGGGGGGCGTCACTGACAGGGATGGAAACAGACAGGTTCTAAAAATCCAGGAGAGCAGCGCCGCAGTTCCCACCCCCGCCAAAGCCTCCAGCGAGGGAGGCGGGCCAGCGGTATTGAAAAGCAGCGACCCTAGACCCAGGAGGGTAAGGAGGAGAGAGCCCCAGCCCAGCTTATCCACAGCCACCCACAGAAAGCACTGAGGCATCGGCAACGTCGTGACAGGACCCGCCGAACGCCCATCACCACAACTAGTGCTCTATGTAGGACAAATCTCTCATGTTGGAAACGTCTACAGATATTTGTTTTAAAAGAGTGATCAACTGTGTAGGTAAATATGTATTTATTTTATATACGTTCATCAATATAGTTATTGAAAAAAACTACAAAAGATGATGCATATGTTAGCACATCTCCATTCACTGATTATTACATTTAGCCACAAAGTACCCGTGCATGCTGAGCTCCTCTTCCTTTTTTGGTAGGTGTAACAGTCCGAGCCTCTCCTTAAACTGAATTTGCGCTCTTGATTATATAAGGGGTAGACCGAGCGAACATGACAAGATATGCCGTCAGCAGCTCTGAGGAGGAAATAATTACTTTTAACGAAGGGGGTAATGGCTCTCTAAAGCAGGCAGCGGGCGTTTGCAGTGATGAATACGCTCTTCACCCCTTCTGAACAGTGGTTGCTTCCACTGGGCAACCCGAGAGCACTGGCTAACAGTAATCACTTGCAGTAAGTGCCCACAGAGAGTACTGAGTCCTAGGGGAGAGGGGCTCTTTTATTGTCTGTGCTGGCTCCAGTGCATGGTGGGGCCCTGTATGCTTGTGCTGGCTGCTGGTGAGGAGTCCCAGGAGAGAGGTGCTTTTATGGTATGTGCTGGCTGCTAGAGCGGTAGAGTGCACGGTGGGCCCTGTTTGCTTGTGCTGGGTGCCTGGAGCGGTGCAGTGCATGGCGGGGCTCTGTTTGTCTGTACAGGCTGCTGTCACTGTGTATTTTGCCTGTGCTTGCACAGTGTGCCGTGGGCTGCTGTCTCCTCTGTAGCCCAGTGCACTGTGTAGAGCAGTGCTGTTATTCCCCACCGACACTATGTAGTGTGCGTGTGCTGGTACATTGCAGGGCTGCCCCAGGCCCATGGAGGGGGCCCTCCTAAGAGGGCGGCCCCTCTTAGTGCCACAGGATGGCACATGACATGTCAGCCTCCAGTGTTTGGGACCCTTGAGGGTCCCCCAGGCATGCGTCACTTCCGGGCTGGAGAGGGCAGGGGGAAAGGTACTTATACCTCTCCCGCCCACTGAGCACACTCTTTCTTTTGCTGCCCTGTATTGTATTGTATTGTATTGTGATTTGTAAAGCGCGGTTGCTGCCCAGTGGGCGTCCAAGCGCTAAAGGCATAGAAAACAGAACTGATGAGTGGTGGAACGAGCTTAGGTGGATCTAGCAAATAGGTAGGTTTTCAGCTGCCTTCGGAATGAGAGTAAGTTGGGGTTGGACCTGATTTGCAGCGGGAGTGTGTTCCACATCTTCGCGGCGTTTAAGGAGAACATCCTTCCTCCGGTCCTGGCTCTCCGCACTCTTGGGACTACGGCTAGATAGGCTTCCGTAGATCGGAGGTTTCTGTTAGGATGGTATTGAGTGACCAGTTTATTGAGGATTTTTGGACCAGACCCCCAGAAAGCTCGATGGGCGATGCATAGTGCCTTAAATGCCACTCTCTGCTTTACTGGGAGCCAGTGTAGGGCGACCAGGGCGGGTTTTGCAGACTGCGTCCTCGGAATCTGCAGCAGCGTGCGGGCTGCGCAGTTTTGGACGACCTGCAGTTTCCGCATGGACAGCTCTGGGGCCCCCACATACAGAGCGTTATTTGAGTCCAGCCGGGACTGGATCAGGCCCTGGACTGCCACTTGTTTTGCTTCCATTGGGAGGAGGGGGAGGACCTTCCTTAATGTTCTAAGTAAGCCAAAACAGATGGCGGAGAGTTTAGTGGCCTGGGTGGAGAAGGAAAGGTTTTTATCCAGCCATACTCCCAGGCTTTTTACACTCTCTTTAGGGATGGGAGGTGTGCCCAAACATCCAGGCCACATGGAGGGGAGTAGAGTAGGTGAAGCAGTGCCTAGGAGCATGAGCTCCGTTTTGTCTCCATTCAGCTTTAATGAGGAACCTGTCATCCACTTTTTTATATCCTCTAGGCAGTTCGTCAGGTTTCCTGAGGTGTGGCCGGTGTTTTCCTGCGTCAATGAAACCACTAGCTGGGTATCGTCGGCATATGATACAATTTTTATGCCTGATGGTTCGACGAGCCCAGCCAATGGTTTCATATAGACATTGAAGAGCACAGGGCTCAGGGAGGAGCCCTGTGGTACTCCACAGTCCAGGGGTTTTCTGACTGATGTTATGTCCCCATCGAAGATCTGGAAGGATCTGTTATGCAGGAATGATTCCAGCCATTTTAGAGCGTCGCCTCCGACACCGATGTTATGCAGACGGTTCAGCAGAGTGGCATGGCTGACCGTGTCGAAGGCTGCACTTAGATCAAGGAGGATCACTGCCACTGATCCCCCTTGATCCAGTATCCTTCGAGACTCTTCAACGTTATTTCCATCCCCACCGCGTACCCGGCGTACAGGCGGGGGGGTGTTTTACTAACTTATTATTTTGTGTTGCAGGTGGAGTTACAGGGCGATCCAGAGGCTGTAAGGTACAGTAAGGGTACCCTCTGCAGGAGCACAGTAAGGGTGCAAAAGCCAGAAATCCCCAGGGAGGTCCTCATGTTGGACCCTGGACGAGCGACGGTCCCCCGTTAGTCCTTCGGGCGGTTGTTGACCTGAGCAACCAGGGGTTGCCTGCAACTCTCCGCTCCCCTGAGCTTGGAGAGGCGTGAGTAAGGGGTGGACAGGCGGTCCGCCACTGGGAGGGCTATACCCTCCCCCAAATTGACAAACACTGGTTGGCGAGGGCCACCGGATACGTTGGCTCATCAGGTGGGCACGTGGCGAGGGGCTGTCTGCCCTGGGATCGCCCTTAAGGTAACACACTATATTGGCATATTTGTTATGCAAATAAACCTGCAGCAATTTTCTCCACTAAAAAATGTGTTGTGTCTGATTATTTCTCTGAAGTATTGCTGTGGGAAAGATGGTGAGAGTGCCGATATTGGCACTATGTACCCTGCTCTGTTACTGCTGTTACATCTGGGATGGTTACCGCAATGGTTCTCCTTTGTGTCCAGATTGTCTTATATTGCCTGGTCTGGCATTGTACCCTCAAAGAATCTCCACTGTGGAGACAGTGTCCAGGCATGTGTATGCTTGTTAGCCCCCCTACCCCTGTGGCTGCACCACTACTGCTCCACGAGTCTGAGGCTCGTTTTGTTCTATATATAATAGATGAAAGGACTAATTCCAGTTAGGGCGGACTTCGCTTGTGTGAGGACTTCAATAATTGTACCCCATCCTGGTTGGTGAGGATTGTTATTATTATTATTAATAAATCATGTAAAGTGTGGGAGACCCATGGCCGGGCTGTTCGAGCCACTCGTCATAACGAGCGAGGTGATGGCAGCCGATGTGAGACCAACACCCCACTAGGCCAGTCCGGTTACAGTGTCTCACCGTCTTAGAGATCCACACCATGCATGGGCCCCCACATATTGTTATGTTATGTTAAACAAATTTGTAAGGCGCAACTAACACCATTAGGTTTCTTGGCGCCATAATGAAGAGAGCAGATGAGGGAGCAACAGAGACCATTTATTTGTAGGATTCAGTAAAAAGAAGATTTTTGAGGGAAGATCTGAATTTGGGGTACGGAGTAGACAATCTGAGAGGCAGAGGGAGGGAATTCCAAAAGGTGGGGGCCAGGAAGGAGAACTTGAGCCCGCCGTGTTTCTTCCTCTTGTATCTAGGAGTGGATAACAAGGCCAGTAGGGAAGACCGGAGAGTGCGAGGAGGGACGTAGGGTTGAAGGAGGGAAGAAATAAAGAGGGGGCCCTGACCGGCAAGGGATTTGAAAATGATGCAGCCCAGCTTAAACTTGCAGCGGGCGGCTACCGGAAGCCAATGGAGGCTTTTTAGGAGGGGGCGGACGTGTTGATCTCTTGGGAGAGAGTGGATCAGGCGGGCAGCCTGATTCTGAATCAGCTGAAGCCGCCTAAGTTGGTAGGCTGGAATGCCAACATAGAGCGCGTTGGCGTAGTCGATCCTCGATATTACTAGCGCAAGCAGGGCCAGGGTAAGGGCCTCAGAAGTAAGTAGCTGGGAGATTTTCCTGATTTTCCTTAATTGAAAATGGCTGGAGGAGACTACCGCGCTAATCTGGGGCGTCATAGAGAGGTCGCTGCTGATGACGACTCCCAGACTTTTGACACAGTTGGCAGGGCGGGGTGGACTGCCGAGGCTGACCGGCCAGAAGGAAGAGTCCCAAGGGTTGGAAGAACCCCCAACAAGAACCAGCTCGGTCTTGTTGGGGTTGAGCTTCAGATGGTTTGAACTCATCCAATTGCTAATAAAGCAGAGGGTGTTTTGAAAGGTAGAAATGGAATCAGCAGAGGAATCAATGTTGAAAATTAGTTGTATGTCATCAGCGTAGTTGAACGCTGTGACATTAAACTGTCGGAGGGCGCGAATAAGTGGGGAAAGATACAAATTAAAAAGGAGGGGGGATAAAGAAGAACCTTGTGGGACACCACAGGTAAGTTTGACCTGGGAAGCAGAGAACTGGGATAGTCTGACAGCTTGATGGCGTTGGGTCAGAAAGGAGCGGACCCAGTCCAGGGCGGAACCCTGGATGCCTGCCTCCCCGACACGGTCGACCAGGATATCATGGTCGACCGTGTCAAAGGCGGCCGACAAATCCAGGAGGACCAGAGCCTGGCAGATGTTAGCGTCCGCTCCCCTGCGCAGTTCCTCCATAACAGAAAGAATGACGGCTTCTGTTGAGTGCGCGGGTCTAAATCCAGCCTGCTGGGGGTCCAGTACACTAGAGTCTTCCACAAAAGAACTAAAAATCTGAGTGACGTGCGACTCTAAAACCTTGCTGAGAAAAGGGAGAAGGGAAATTGGGCGATAGTTGCTCATAATGGAAGGGTCTGCCGAGGGTTTCTTTAGAATGGCAACCACCTCGGCCTGTTTGAAGGGTCCAGGAACCTCCCCTATGGTCAAAGAGTTGTTCAAAAGAGCAAGGGGGGGGTCTGGACAGGAAGTAAAAGCTTCTCGGAGGACCGAGGGGGGGCAACAGTCGCTGGGAGAGCCAGAAGAGACTTTGTGTAGGAGTGACAAAAAGTTATCCTTTGAAATAAGGGGAATGTGAGTGAGAGTGTGAGTGTAAGAATAGCTGGGAACACAAGAAGGTGTGGGAGCAGGTGGAGAAATGGAGATACTGGTTTTAATTTTGATGATTTTCTCCACAAAGAATTGGTTAAGGGAGTCGCACAAGGATTGGGAAGGGAGGGGGGCTAGGGCGACTCTTTCCGGGTTAGATAGTTCATCCACTATAGAAAAAATATCTTTGGATTTATTGGAGGAGTTCAAGATTTTGCTTGAGAAGTAGCATGATTTGGCCGCAGTAATTGCCTTCTTGTACTCCTTCAACCGAGACGAAAAAATCTCTTTTGATTCGAGGGAGTAGTCCCGGCGCCAGCGCCTCTCTGCCTGGCGGAGACTGAGTTTGTGTGCGCTGAGCTCAGCGGTAAACCACTTTTGGGCATCATGTCTGCGCCTTGTCTTGACAGGTTTTAAAGGTGCCACAGTGTCGGCCGCGGTGGTGAGCCAGTGTGTAAGGGTTTTGGACTGAAGGTCAGTGGAGGTGCAGGGTCCAGTGATGAGTGGGGACGATGAGCTCAGAAGAGCAGTAAAATGGTTGAGATCAGCTTTATTCCAATTACGTGCCAAGAAATTGGATTGGCGGGCAGGAGTGATAGGGGAGGACATTGCTAAGGAGAAGGTAATGAGGTGGTGATCTGACCAGAGACAGGGAGAGATAAGGGGGACAGAAGTGACAAGAGAGGTGGTCCAGACTTGATCTAAAGTGTGACCTTTAACATGCGTAGGTGCATGTATGTGTTGGGTGAAATTGAGACTCTGCATTAGATCAGAGAAGGCGCGCGAGTCAGAGGTTTCGTGAGTGTCTGACGGCCAGTAATTAAAATCGCCCAGGACCAGCACGTTGGAATTGCTGATGGTAAGCTGGGTGATCAGGTTGCCGAACTGAATAGAGAAGTCGGGCATGGGTTGAGGGGGACGGTAAATCAGCACACAGATGAGCGAGGACCCAGGCTGCTCCAGTCTTAATACGAGACAGTCTGTCGAGGAGATGCTGAGAAAGGGCACTAGGGAGAACCTAATGGGGTGTCTGATGATAGCTGCAACCCCACCGCCCGCTTTGCCAGTAGGGCGATTGGTCTGCAGAATGTAATAACCAGGGGGGATGGCTGCCAGGATGTCTGGAGACGAGTCCTCTGTAAGCCAGGTCTCGGTCAGGAACAAGATGTCAGGCTGTTCTGAATCCAGGAGGTAGAAAATTTCTGATTGATGGCGGACCAGAGACCGGGTATTGAGGTACATTACGGACAGTGGGGAGGAAGAGGAGCTAGGGAGTGATGGGTTGCGGGCCACAGGGTCCGGGGTAGGAAAACATTTGTCAGGGAAGGTAGGAGAGATTTCCGGGAAGGAAGTTCTGGTCGTGAACAGGTTGTGAAGTAGCAGTTTAGGGGTGGAAGGGGGGGGAGGAAGGGCGGGGTCGTGAGCAGAGACAAGAAAAGAGCGGGTGTAGGTAAGAGGGGAAGCAGCGGCCACGGACGGGCGCAGACGGGCTTAACTCAGGCGCAACTCCGGCGCGCCTACGTCGCGCCCGCTGCGCTCGTCCGCTGCGCTGACACATAAGGGCCGTTTAACTAGGGGCGGAACAAGGGTGGAGTGTCAGGGCTACACTCCAAAGGAACAAGCCCAATCCAAGATGGCGCCGGCGAGCGCTGGGAACCGGTGGTTCCAGGCAGCCCCCAGCCAACAGCTCACCTTCAGAAAATAGAATTTCAGGGGTTAGTTGCCTGCATAACAAAAAGGATTGTGTTAAAACAATTAAAATAGATCTTAGCGAGAAAACGCGACCCGCTCGCAATCAGCGGGGCACAAAGCAGGTGATGCCTAAAATTGCTCTCTGAGCGTTAGCAAAGCCAGCCCACTGCCACTGGGCCACTTGCAAACACGGAGCAAGAAGAAAAACGCGCTCCTAAATAGGGGCGGAACGAGGGTGGAGTGTCAGGGCTACACTCCAAAGGAACAAGCCCAATCCAAGATGGCGCCCGCGAGCGCTGGGAACCGGTGGTTCCAGGCAGCCCCCAGCCAACAGCTCACCTTCAGAAAATAGAATTTCAGGGGTTAGTTGCCTGCATAACAAAAAGGATTGTGTTAAAACAATTAAAATAGATCTTAGCGAGAAAACGCGACCCGCTCGCAATCAGCGGGGCACAAAGCAGGTGATGCCTAAAATTGCTCTCTGAGCGTTAGCAAAGCCAGCCCACTGCCACTGGGCCACTTGCAAACACGGAGCAAGAAGAAAAACGCGCTCCTAAATAGGGGCGGAACGAGGGTGGAGTGTCAGGGCTACACTCCAAAGGAACAAGCCCAATCCAAGATGGCGCCCGCGAGCGCTGGGAACCGGTGGTTCCAGGCAGCCCCCAGCCAACAGCTCACCTTCAGAAAATAGAATTTCAGGGGTTAGGTGCCTGCATAACAAAAAGGATTGTGTTAAAACAATTAAAATAGATCTTAGCGAGAAAACGCGACCCGCTCGCAATCAGCGGGGCACAAAGCAGGTGATGCCTAAAATTGCAATTAATGGAATGATTCTGACAAAGGTCAGTATGAAAGCTTGGGCATTGGGAACGGCAGAACTAGTGAAAGGGAAGAGCAAATACTGGGTGGGCAATGGGACGCCAGAGTCGGCGGGGCTGCAATGCTCCACTGAAACATCATTGCAAAGAAAATGTAAAATGTAAATTGATACTTGTATAGTGCACTACTCACCCGCAAGGGTCTCAAGACGCTTGTACGAATACCGCTGTGGAACCCATCCTGGCTTTCCCTGTGAGGCGTCCACTCCTGGGCACCCCCAAGGTGAAGGCCAGGCATCCTTAGCGATGGGCTGCTGAACAGCTGCTGCAGAGGAGGCTCTAAGGCCTGAGATCAGCTGAGCTGCTGACGAAGACGTGGGAGGAGGATACGTAATCTGCGGGAGCGTTTATGTGCTTGCAGGATCAGTGCCACCTTCAAAGTTAACTCCAAGCAGAAAGCAATTTCCCTGTTCCAAAATCAGTGCAGAGCACAGGGAAAGAAAGAGGGAGAAAGGGGTTAAAAGTGGGTGCATGGTGGGAGGGTAACTCAGTGAGGGAAACAAAAATAAACCTCTTTAAGTGGCTTTTCTTGAAGCAAGGAGGTGGCTTAACAATAAAGCTGCCGACTTTAAAGTTGGAGAGCAGGGCTCGAGCCTCAGCGTGGGCTGTATCACCTAATCAATAATGAATAAACAGCTATTTTGTAGGGGTGTGGAGAGTGACAAATAAAATAAACACAACACACGTGGAGGGGCGAGACAGATAAAATTAAAACAAACTGTCAAATGTAGCTTCTGAAACAAATGGTGCACAGAAGCAAAGGGAGGAGGTGGCCCAACATTAACACTGCCGACTTTGAAGCTGGAGAACAGGGTTCAATCCTTGGTGTGGGCTGTATTAATCATAAATAAATAAACTGAGAACTCAGATGGGGTGGGGAGAGACAAATAAAACAAGCATTAGCAATGTATAGTGGAGGGGCGCTAGAAGGCATGGGAGGGGGAGGCAAGTAAAGAAAGTAGTCTTTGCAGTAATGGCGCCAATAGCCATGGAAGGACACAAATGAAGACACGTTTATCAAAAGGAGAGACTAACAAGCCTACTACTAATCTGAAGTCAGCATTTCAGACACAAGCCAATGGAAATGCGCGGTCGAGATTGGGTAGAGCTTCCAAGAAGCTTCCACGCTATAGTGTATACTGCATGTCCCAACGAGACAGCGCAACCACTGCCTAGGCGAGACCTAAAAATGGCCCTGGGCATGTAACTATGTTGATTTAGCATTATTTTAGATTTTATGGGCCCGATTCACAAAAGCATTTATGAGTATGGGAAGTGGTACTACAGTAGAAATCATTTACATGCTCTTACATGCCTTTGGGAAACGTCCAACTCCCTATTAGTAAAAGTATAAAGATCAAGGGCCTCATTTACTATATTTTTAAGCACAGCAGCATTAAGTCTTGCTGCTGCGCTGCAGTTTGTCAAAATAAAAGGGCAGAAATGTGCCATATTGAGAAAATACGGCCCTTTCCTTCTCCCCTCCACTAGCGCACAAACAGCGACTTGCGACTTGGTGCAAGGGTGCCTGCATTACAGGGATGATTGTTTATGTGCAGGACGGGAAACTTTCCTGCATATAAACAATCATTAAAGGCAATATGCTTCTTCAAGAGTGGTTGCACCACTCCCCTGGAGAGGCGTAGGAGGTTTACGACACTTTGTGAATTTGGGAATGTGTCAGGTTCTATGGATGCAGTGTGGGAACACCCACAGCAACCTAAGGGTGGGCGTAAAATCTGTTTCGCAGGCGAATTTGCAGATTTTCAGTGATTTCGCGATCCGCGAATCTCGCGAAATCGCGGTAAAACCCGCGAATCAGCGGGGACGAATTTTCAGCCAAGCAAGGGTTACAGCAGCAGGTGCAAAAGTTGAACCTAATTTCTTTGTAACCTTTTAAAAAAGGGATACAAACAAATTAACTTCAACTTGGACACCTGCTGCTAATTGCTTCCTGGCGCCTCGTTGCCTACTTGCAACTATTCTTTGACCCTTGAAGCAGGGTCAGAGAATAGTTACAAGTAGGCAACGAGCCACCTGTCCAAGGAATTAAACCTCATCAGGAAGCACTTACAGATATAAGAAACAGGAAGAAGGGAGAGGATGGCAAATACACCCATTTTGAGTTGTCAGGAGGGGTTAAACTAAAAGAGACCTTTACAGCACAATTTTCATATGCAGTTTGCTAAAAATAAAAAGCTGTATGTTCTGTAGGGGCAACTCAGGAATCTGGCCCTTCAGAGATCCGGCCTCTCTTTCTTTCTCTCGTTCTCTCTCCCTCTCTCTTTCTCTCTCTTTCTCTCTCTTTCTATCTATCTATTTATCTATCTATCTATCTATCTATCTATCTATCTATCTATCTATCTATCTATCTATCTATCTATCTATCTATCTACCTATCTATCGATCTCTCTCTTCCTTCTCCCATAAACGACTGCATGGGTAACTTCGCTATGCAAGCGGCTTGCGAAGACGCAAAAAGCCCCACGAACACGCAAAAAACCCAGCGAACACGCAAAAAACCCCGCGAACATGCAAAAAAACAAAAATCCGCAAATTCGCATAAATTAGCGAATTTTGCAGATCGCAAATTCGCAAATCCGCAAATTCGAGGATCGCGAATTCGCAAAATTCGCCCATGCTTAGCAACCCCCATGGAACGAATGCCCCTTTCACTCAGAGTAATGTGTGAAAGGGACCTATATTTACAAGGCCATGAAAAGTCATGCAGAGTGACTTTACGTGGCCTTGTAAATATGGGCAGCCACACTTCGCCGTCGGTGCGTCTAAAATCGTGAGGCACCAGCAGCACAATTGGCTTCTAAATGATGCCCTCAGAAAACACAGTTTTTTCTGTTTGTAATATTTGTGAAATAATATTTCCTGAATATTCCCATTTTTGATGCTTTAGAGCCAACTCACAAGAGTACATAAAAGAGTATAACATGAGTACTTCTTTACATAGTTTACAATTCCTTAGTGACTAGGCCACAGAGTATCTACTGCATAGAATACATACATCTATGTTAGTCATGTTTATGAGTCATTTTATTTATTCAACATGTATTTTCTGAAAGGTTATCCCTTTTATTCATAAACACGTATGATATCATTGAGGGGGGGGTTGAAGAGTTCAGATCATCATTTTTAAATATAAATTTAGGTTGCCTGCTAGGCTACTGTTGAGAGCCGATGCCCAGGCTTCAGTACAGGCCACAGTCTATCTCTCATGGACACATGCTCTATACCCACGTACTTTCTCATGCCAGTGCTACTACCTATTGAAGGGATAGATGGGTTATATGATATGACCAGACTATAATGCATGCCATGGTGAACAAATAGCTTGATGTTTCTCTATAAGATCACTGTTTTGTATGTCCTGTACTATACAATGAAATGGCAATAAAAAAGATTTACCAAAAATAAATCATTGAGTGGGGGGGATTCTAAGGTCATATTGTGGTGAGCATCTGTTATGACCAGATTCTCAGACCAGATAGAACCAGCTCACTGAGCAACACCAACCTGGCCAAAACGTAACAACCTCCCTCCTCAGGACCCATCTATCCAGGCACCTGGGTACCTACCTGAGGATGGGGAACTCGCAATATACAAGCTCATATCATCAGAAACACCACTAAATCTATAGGGATTACTAGGAATACTCACTGATTACTAAGGACGTCCATGCCCTACACCACACTCATACCTCATACTCTCGCGACCACCTGGGTCCAGACTAATCTACCCTGGGGCAGTTCTGATTATTTACCATTACACACTGATCACCATCAGTGCTCACTCGACACGCAATCCGGCATGCCATACACACTGAGCTGCAGCCCCAGTGCTCTCTTTTTATCCGGTCCACAATCCGGCGGACCTACACATCAGGCTTCCACCTGATGCTCTCACTAATGCCACTTTCCCTAGAGGCGATCTCATTACACACCGTATCCCCCCGGTGCTCTCTCAAGCCACAATCATGCGGGTATACACACTGACCACAATCAGTGCTCTCACTAACGCCGCTACACAACGACGATCACTTTCCTATGAATACCTTCAGCTCTCTCTCTCTCTATGTTGGGAAGTCTCTCTCACTATTCACTAAGGGTTCGCTACTACAATAATATTATGGGATGGCCGAATTACTTAGTGTCTGAATATTTCCCTAGCTCAAGGGCTCCTCTCTCTCCCTAATTATTCAGTGGCTACTTACCGGATCAGGAGCAGCATCTGTTCTGGCTGTAACACCTGACTAGAAGGAAAGGTTACCTGTGCTTTAAGAACAATAGACACACACTGTATGCAAGAGTTATTCCCTGATTTCAACGCTCCTATTTACTTTTGATCCATCAGTTACTAAAGCATCTGGTTAGAAGAAAGGCTGGCTTTATCATAAGAATAACATATGCACACTGGTTCACTAAGAAATGGGGTATCTTTATAACAATAACAATAGAAAAGGATTCATACACAGATCTGCGGGGTCTCTGTAACTAACAGGAACTATAACACACCGCTGAAAGAAAAGGATTAGACATATAACAGGGACAATGTTATCTGCGGGGTCTCTATAACTAACAGGAACTGTAACACACCGCTGAAAGAAAAGGATTAGACATACAATAGCCTAGGGAATAAAGACAAGATTAAGGTGTAAGTGTAAAGCGGACTAGTTTAGACTACCTCACCTATTAGAAGGAAGGTTTATCTCTCTCTGGTAGGATCAGGGCTCTCTGTCTCTCCCTCCGTCACCACAGCTTCACGCCTCTGGCTCAACTGCTTCAGCTGACAGCCTCAACTCCTCCATCTGCTTTAATGCATTCTGATAAACTGGCAGTCCCAGCTGATAGTTCCAACTTTGTTCATATGACTGCTCTCTCCAGCTTCAGCAATCATCTGCCTTCTTTCTCCATTCCAGAAAACCAATAGAACTGAACTGCACTCTGCAGCTCCAGCAAACACCCTACTCTCCACTCTTCAAGAACCAAACTGACCACTCCTCCTCTCCTGCAATTCGCTAATATGGAATCCTCTCCTCTAGTGGAAAGCTCCAGCCAGTAGCCTCCTCCCACCAGGTCCATGCACCGGGCTCCTTGCTCTAGACGCTCCCACAGTGATCAGCTGCTTGTTTCGTCTAGAGACCTGAGCCCAGGGACACTTCTTGATTAGATTCAGCTCTGGCCGGTTCTCTCCGGTTCGCTTAGGGCGAACAACAGCTCAAAACCAAAATATTACCTTTCCCCTTGAAGCATCTCAACTCTGCAGGGACAGAAAGCAAAATGGAGTCTCTCTAGTTCTGGGCCTTGTAGGCCTGAGAAGGATGAAATAACCCTTAGCTCTGTCAGAGGACCTACACAAACCATACTAATGTGTAATATAAAGTCAGGGCCACAGGATCCACCCTCTACGATAGGCAGGATAATGAAAGGACACATAATTATGTCAAAGCCAATAGGCAATAGATGGATTAGAGTCAAGAATAAGGGATCTATCATCATATAAAGCAGCTATCCTCTTCTAGGTCTGGAAAAAGGGCTTAAAAGGGCCAACACAAGGTAAGAATACAGATGATGGATGAGAGCAAGCTTAAAGTCTTCATCACTCCGAAATAAAGCCAAAAAACCCGTCAAGACATTCCAACTTAGACTTTATCTTGCGAACATCTATAAACAACAACAAACTAATAAACAAACATCAACATAATCTATCAACAAAACCAAAAACCAAAAGAACTCTCTAAAATAAATGTCAACTGAAGGAAATTCCACCTAAAACTTGATGTAGGGAATACAAATCTAACAACCAACTGAAAACAAATCAAAGTACCCTTGACCTGAATGCTGAAACGTAACTAAGATTGATCTGATAACAACAGAAACCAACCAAAGCACCCTCGAACTAAATGTGCCTCAACTTCTAGTGATAACTGATGAAATCTATTGATGTAGGGACATGTTTGTGGAATGAAAACAGCAAGGGGCCTAAATGGGGCCTACCTACTTCGGTCAACTTAAGAACTAAATGTGCTTCAACTGCTAATGATAACTCATGAAATCTATTGGTGAAGGGCCATGTGTTTGGAATAAAAATAACAATAGGTCTAAATGAGGCCTACCTACTTTGGTCAACTTAAGAAAGAATTTGATGAAATCTGACAAATAAACATGACAAAGGGTCCTCAAGGTCTGGGCAACTATTACTAATAGATGTAGGACATAACCTGACTAAAAGACACACCTCCCAGGACAACTTAAAGTTTAGGTTGACCACCCTTGGAACTAATCCCACTGTTCTAATTAAGAGTTGATGAATCAAAGTGAAAGTGTAATAACAGGAAAATAAGGATAACCCCATTCCTACAAAATAGCTGGTGTAGCACTATGCATATCAAGCAATAAAATCAAAGAAAGTTATCTAAATGTGTTTTATATATTGTCTAAAAGATAACCATGCCAAAGGCAATAGGTAAAGATCAAACAGTTTGCAACTGTATCACGCTATGGAACACATGTGCTTTCTCTTTCATTGGCAAGACTGTTTTGCAGAAAACAGGAAAACTATGAAAGTCATTTTGTATCAATAATAGAATAGCATAGCATACTAAAGGCAAAATATATATGAACTATTTCATTCATGTGGCACTGCATAAGCATCAAAACCATGAACAGGACTGTGAGACTCTTTTTTTTAAGTGGGGCCTGTATATGGTAACTGCAAAAGTGGCATAATGTCTATCTGAAATAGAAACATGGGATCATAGCACATGACTCATGCAATACTGTAATTTAGGGTTCAAGGCAGTCAACTGTGGACAGTCTGTTGATTCATCAGTGTAGGTCACCACCCTTCATCTTCATCTGTATCCGGTGCCAAGGAAGCACTTCCTCCGATCTGGTCATTAGTCACCAGCTTCCGCCGTTCATCTGCCACCATCTGGTCTGGTCTGGTTCCATATTCCAAAAACAACAAACTAACATAAAAATAAAAACAATAAAGTAAAATAACAAAGGGAGTGGGAGGGGGGTGGGCCGACGCACACACCAAACACCACAACCCAACAACCTGAAACAAAAAAACAAGTATCATTAATCTAGCAAAAATACATTTTCCATTTAAAAAGCACCCCAAGTGCTTTTTATTGACGAAAGAAACCTCCTAATTTATAAAAGAATTCTTCTAAATCCAAGGAATAATTTAAATCATATTCTTTTAAATTTGTTTGGGCAAAATCCAATCTTGTCATACACAGCCAGAAGGGCTGGGGCCTAGCTACTCCTAACTCATCTGAGAAACAGCCCCTCCCTTCAGAAAGATGTTCGCGCTCAGAGTTTTGAATCCGATCCAATCAAAATAAGCAGAAGCCGGGCTACAGTGCGATGTAATTTTGAATCACTGCCAAATGCTGATCTCATTGCAGGAGCAAGGCTACTGCCAACCATTCTGTCCAAGCATCTCTAATCTCTAGTCAGGGAAGCTTACTAGGTCTACTGTATTTATCTAACTCCAAGGGCTAAGCATCTGCCAATTATTCTGCATGTGCAAGGATCCATTATCTGAAGTCAATGAAGCTGTCTGCGCCGACAGCAAGGAAGAACGACTTGACCCCCCCTTACATAAACATTTCTCCGCGGAAAGAAATTGGAACATAGCCAAGAATAACAAGCTGGCTCTCTCTGCTCTCAGAAGTTACCCAGCTTCCACCCTTTCAAAACTCAGAGCGCGAACAGATGCAGGGCTCATATCAGTCAAGGTCAAAGCAGATGCCTTGAAACTGAAGACATTACAGCCTTTCCCAGGGCAGAAGCACTGACCATTATTTTCTAACTAAGTGAAGCAGATTGAAACGTGGTAAAAAGCAAATTAATAAAGACATATTTTTTGCAACTAAGTCACATGCTAGCATTTTAAAATAATTATGTCAAGAAAACAGCTACGTGCTGAAAGGGAAAAATATTAGACCAACATTGCATGCAAACACATGACATTTTTCTTTTTTAAAAATAACATGTGAAATATTATCAAATTAAAACAAGGGGCAACATGTAATTTTGCATTGCATAACCAAGAATTCATAATTTAGTGTGCAAGCTTTTCTATTCTACCTATGAAAAGGGCCAGATTCATCATTTATTTTCCAAATAGCCATTTTTTCTAACTGAGTGGGTTAACTTTCACACGCTATTCTAAAGGGCAGCTTGCATTGGAAAAAATAATCATGTATAATTTCTAGAACACATTTTTTTAAAAGGCACACGGTTGCATTTCACTAATTAAAAGCACATTCTATGATGGGTCTATTTTATTTTTCTTCTCTTCACAACCGTGAAAGCACAAACCCTTATCTCAATCCGACTGGTTGATTTATAACTTTCCGACCTCTGAGTCAGACACATTAAATCATGTGTTCCAAGGCAAACCCACACAAATTCGTGGACGCATTTCAAATAGAATGTTAAATGAACACTGCTCTTTCTCTCCATGCAAGATGTTACCATTCTGTCAGCAAGCTGACAAAGCACATAGGCAGAACCCAGCAACCAATGAAAGTCAAATCAAACCACCATTCATCTAAACACTCACTGACTTTTAGTTTCAGCTCACATAACCATGCATGTTAAACAGCATGTTAAAATAAATACTGCCATCTCAATCCGAGATATTAACCCTTTGGCAGCTCAAACACAATCATTCCCCAATGTCTGCAGTACATGGGAAATTCAAGAACTTATCACTCCACGTTTTCAAATAACATGCGCGCACATCTACAAAACATTTTCCCCAAGCATTTGAAAGAGATCCAGCTCTCTCCTGCCTAACGCAACAATAGCATGCTCTGTACAAGCCATATCCACATGGCGCTATTCACAAGCCATATTTACAAGAAAGTCAACAAGTCAAAAAAATGACATGCTCTTCACAAGGAATATATTCAAGGCGCAATTCACAAGGAACACAGCAAGTCAAAATGAGAACATGCACCTCACAAGCCATAATTACATGGCGCTATTTACAAGCCATATTTACAAGAAAGTCAACAAGTCACAATAATGACATGCTCATCACAAGGCATATATACAAGGCGCAATTCACAAGGAACACTACAAGTCATAGTACATTGAATACAATTCACATTGCACAGCATAAGCAAATGCAGCAAGCAAGTTAATGGGCAATTTAAAAGCATTTTCACACACATTTGTACAATTGGATCATCACAAAGATGTAATTGGCTCCCTTATGTAATGTCACCCTTCAAGCCTGACAGTTCAAACACCAAGATGAAAAGCATTTCTTCCACCCTGCATAAGTCAAATGCCATGATGTACTGCAATCTCCTTACACTCCAACTGTTCAAGCCCATAGGCCAATTTTCGTGCCAAGTGCCAACCAAAAACAATACAGCGCACACAGGCTACGTAAACATTTTTGTGACGCCAGATGTTATGACCAGATTCTCAGCCCAGATAGAACCAGCTCACTGAGCAGCACCAACCTGGCCAAAACGTAACCACCTCCCTCCTCAGGACCCATCTATCCAGGCACCTGGGTACCTACCTGAGAATGGGGAACTCGCAATATACAAGCTCATATCATCAGAAACACCACTAAATCTATAGGGATTACTAGGAATACTCACTGATTACTAAGGACGTCCATGCCCTACACCACACTCATACCTCATAGTCTCGCGACCACATGGGTCCAGACTAATCTACCCTGGGGCAGTTCTGATTATTTACCATTACACACTGATCACCATCAGTGCTCACTCGACACGCAATCCGGCGTGCCATACACACTGAGCTGCAGCCCCAGTGCTCTCTTTTTATCCGGTCCACAATCCGGCGGACCTACACATCAGGCTTCCACCTGATGCTCTCACTAACGCCACTTTCCCTAGAGGCGATCTCATTACACACCGTATCCCCCCGGTGCTCTCTCAAGCCACAATCATGCGGGTATACACACTGACCACAATCAGTGCTCTCACTAACGCCGCTACACAACGACGATCACTTTCCTATGAATACCTTCAGCTCTCTCTCTCTCTATGTTGGGAAGTCTCTCTCACTATTCACTAAGGGTTCGCTACTACAATAATATTATGGGATGGCCGAATTGCTTAGTGCCTGAATATTTCCCTAGCTCAAGGGCTCCTCTCTCTCCCTAATTATTCAGTGGCTACTTACCGGATCAGGGGCAGCATCTGTTCTGGCTGTAACACCTGACTAGAAGGAAAGGTTACCTGTGCTTTAAGAACAATAGACACACACTGTATGCAAGAGTTATTCCCTGATTTCAACGCTCCTATTTACTTTTGATCCATCAGTTACTAAAGCATCTGGTTAGAAGAAAGGCTGGCTTTATCATAAGAATAACACATGCACACTGGTTCACTAAGAACTGGGGTATCTTTATTACAATAACAATAGAAAAGGATTCATACACAGATCTGCGGGGTCTCTGTAACTAACAGGAACTATAACACACCGCTGAAAGAAAAGGATTAGACATATAACAGGGACAATGTTATCTGCGGGGTCTCTATAACTAACAGGAACTGTAACACACCGCTGAAAGAAAAGGATTAGACATACAATAGCCTAGGGAATAAAGACAAGATTAAGGTGTAAGTGTAAAGCGGACTAGTTTAGACTACCTCACCTATTAGAAGGAAGGTTTATCTCTCTCTGGTAGGATCAGGGCTCTCTGTCTCTCCCTCCATCACCACAGCTTCACGCCTCTGGCTCAACTGCTTCAGCTGACAGCCTCAACTCCTCCATCTGCTTTAATGCATTCTGATAAACTGGCAGTCCCAGCTGATAGTTCCAACTTTGTTCATATGACTGCTCTCTCCAGCTTCAGCAATCATCTGCCTTCTTTCTCCATTCCAGAAAAGCAATAGAACTGAACTGCACTCTGCAGCTCCAGCAAACATCCTACTCTCCACTCTTCAAGAACCAAACTGACCACTCCTCCTCTCCTGCAATTCGCTAATATGGAATCCTCTCCTCTAGTGGAAAGCTCCAGCCAGTAGCCTCCTCCCACCAGGTCCATGCACCGGGCTCCTTGCTCTAGACGCTCCCACAGTGATCAGCTGCTTGTTTCGTCTAGAGACCTGAGCCCAGGGACACTTCTTGATTAGATTCAGCTCTGGCCGGTTCTCTCCGGTTCGCTTAGGGCGAACAACAGCTCAAAACCAAAATATTACCTTTCCCCTTCAAGCATCTCAACTCTGCAGGGACAGAAAGCAAAATGGAGTCTCTCTAGTTCTGGGCCTTGTAGGCCTGAGAAGGATGAAATAACCCTTAGCTCTGTCAGAGGACCTACACAAACCATACCAATGTGTAATATAAAGTCAGGGCCACAGGATCCACCCTCTACTATAGGCAGGATAATGAAAGGACACATAATTATGTCAAAGCCAATAGGCAATAGATGGATTAGAGTCAAGAATAAGGGATCTATCATCATATAAAGCAGCTATCCTCTTCTAGGTTTGGAAAAAGGGCTTAAAAGGGCCAACACAAGGTAAGAATACAGATGATGGATGAGAGCAAGCTTAAAGTCTTCATCACTCCGAAATAGAGCCAAACAACCCGTCAAGACAGCATCTCACAAGATGAAGGACCATTTTCGTGAATGAGGGAAGCAAAATTCTTCGCACCAGCCCAAATTTGATCTTTCTTGAGAAGGAGTCTGTTCTATCTTCCAGCCAAGCTTTTTGTGGTGGTGGTTCTCCATACAGCCTAAAAGTCTCAGAAACACGTGCTCCCTTTTATTTTATTTGCTTAGTTTTTAAATAGTGCTTCATGCTTTTATAAAGGTCACACACACTTTGGGTAAGGGATTCCAATAAGTGAGGAAGGGTAATTATAATAGAATTTCTTCAGATTTGCTTTGACTTTCATGTCCATCTCGTCGTTCACTGACACATCTTCAGTCAAGGGAGGCTTCCTCAGGCTAGACAGCATAGGATCCAAAACAGGACTACGACAAATCCCCCTAATCCAATTGGAACAGCAGGTTTTTCACCACCCTAAGCATCAGTAGCATAAAGAAAACAAACCCTCAGATCCTCAGGCACATGAGGCCCCAACGGCCAGATTGCTCCGGGTTAGGAGAAGGAGTCAGGTTATCCACGAGACTCAGCAATACAGCTGGAAGAGGGTCAGAATGTACCTCTGTTGTCTGGATCCTGGCAAGACTCGTCGTCCTCATCATACTTAGGAATTGGTAGGGCCTTAACGAACAAGAGGAATAACGATGGGATGACAAAAGAAGTCCAAGATTTAGTAAAGGCTGGGTACCAGGACCCTGGAAGTCGTGAGCATTGCTTTTAATGACCGATTCCAGGCTTTATCCTCACCCTCTGAAGGAAGAGAGTTTCTCTCTATTAGACTTCCCCCTCTTCTTCTCCCATGTGAGGTTCAGAATGATCCCTAAGATGCCTTATCCCAGGTCCTCATGGCGAGCTGGACAAAGAATCTGTTGTGAGACAACAGGCCCAGTATAACAATCCGGGCCAGTGTATCTCCATGTGCTTACAACTATTATGCATTAAAGTACCCGGGCTGGGGAATAACTACTCAAACCCAGAATAACCGGGTACAAAAGGTGAGGTTTTCCACGAGTCATTGAACTTTAACATTCACATTTACCACCTACTTTGACAAATCTGGTAGATATGAGAGGGGATGTGGGCAGGGTAGGTTCAGGGGCTGCTGGGGATGAACAATGCATGTTCTCTTGTGCAGTAGGTGATGGGTGAGGTTGGGGCCAGGCTGTGCCTCTGTGGTTTTACCAGGTTTGGAATTCCACCTGGCATAATTGGACCCAGTATTCTCACACTCAGTAATTGTGAGTGTGGGAACGATAGGTCACTCAGAATCACACAGGATAGTATTCCATATGCAGTTACTGCCCCTCCTGACGCAAATGAGGATGTTGGTGTCTTCCCCATGAAGGAAAACTAATAGCAACCTGCAACAATAACACAGGAACCACCAAATACCAGCTCCCACTCACTCATGTGGTCCTTTCAGGAATCAACAAGACCTCCTTTGTACAGCTTTGAGAAATACTCATTAGAAACACATCAGTTTTTCACAAAAACTATTGCAAGAAGAGAAGTAGGGAAAGAAGTCTGGCCTCCACTCAGTAAAATGACCTCAGAGCAAGAAGGCATACTTGTAAAATTTTACTCGTTCCATATCAAGTCAAGGGAAACATATGCAGTGGCAGCACCTCCGCTAAGGCGGAGGAGCGTCGCCACACTGTTTTTTGCAGTAGAAAATAAAATGATAATAACTCTAGGTTATTATGATTGTATTTTTTCTGCTGCTGCGTCTAGTTGGGTGGGGCGTTGGGTGGGGCAGATCTGCTCTGCTCTCAGAGCAGGGGGAGGAGTGGTGGGCACTATGTTAGTGCGCATGAATATTTGACCAGCCCTCTGCACCTGGCCAAACATTGACGCACACTTTGCTTGTTCTCTAAGCAGGCTGCTTTACAGCTTGCATTAGGAGCATGCACAGCCTCCCACTCTGGCTGAGCACTGATCCGCAAACCTCAGACAAATCACAACACTGCATTGCAAAGTTGTGATTGGCTATTGGGAGGCTGGGTGCTTCCTGTTACCTGCTTCCTGTGCAGAGAAGAAGCCAAGAAGAGGATGCAGGAGAGGCGGCAGTAAGTGTTTTTTTTTAAAACCCTCCTCCCCTTCTTCTCCCATCCCCCGCTCCCCACCCCACTGCTGCTTACCGGGAGCAGCCACGCGTGAACATATGCAACATTTTCTGGCTGGAACCACCAAAATATTGAGATCACCTCTCAAGTCTAATGCAGCACTAGTAAAATCTGCAGAGGACGAGCCAGTGACATCTGGCAGCACCGGGGCTTTCTCAAGGCTAAGTAGGTTAAATCACGTAGACAATTCTCATTTCCAGATGTGTACAGTGTCCAAAATATAAAAATATAATTCTTCAATAGTAAAACATTTCTAATTAGGCTAATGCCCCCGATCCTAGAGTCCTCCCGGCATGGTAGTTCTTTGTTCGAATCCTCCCAGGCAGCACCAGTTCTACTCACGTAATTGCTGCTGGTGGGGGAAACCACAAAGGACATCACTCTGGTCAGAGGAGGCATTATAGTCAAACCAGCATCCACCCATGCCCGCAGGGAACTTAAATCTCGGCAGCAAGTTTGCCGGTGTGAGGTGTGGTACAGCAGCAATTGGACGGTGTCCAGGGTCTAGAGACTTAAGGAGTGCTGCAGAGTATCGCTGGGCCGTGATGGGACCAGAGATCCTTGCGCTGAGGGCAGTACAGGTGTGGACTGGGTTGCCATTTTGCAAGCCTGCTGCACACGCCCGATGCTCGTCCATGATGCAGCTGTCATTAAGTAGGTCTTAGGAGGGGGTAGAAGTCCAGGGTGCCATAATGTTATTTCCTGTGCTGAGGGGTGATGGGCAATGAAGTCCTCTTGCTTGACTTTTTCTTTTAAAGACTGCTTTGATGACAAAACCTGTAATCTACTTCTGTCCAGATGTATTTTAGGACATTTGTTGACGTCACTTCCTCTACAGGTGGATGATGCGAGATCCAGTGATGTCACTTCCTTTGCTGATTGGTGATGGGAAATTAAGTCCACTTGCTTGGGTTCTTCTTTTAAAGAGATCATATCATTAATAACATCACTGAAACATTTACAATTAAGTTATTGATGATAAAACTGTGCATGGTGGCGTTTGACTTATATTGCATGAGTATAATATTGCATTCACTAAATAGTCTTAATAACACCATAGGGTAACTCTAGGTAAGTCTATGTCAAGTTCAGAATGGTATATATATATTAACAACCAAAGTCTCCTTTGCCTCGCAGCTCTCCCTCAGCGTGCGCAGGAACACCAAGCACGGACCAATTTTCACGGTGATGACATTTTTATTGTTCGCTAGTCGATCTCATAACGTTTCGGCACCTCAGTGCCTTGCTCACATGACAGCGAAGATACGTGAAGGTGATCTATTTAAAGTGACAGTGCATTTTTTTGATTGGATAATTGTACATAGGTATAAAAAGCGGACTTGTACCCGGAACAATACATGTATAATACAATTTTGCAAAACATCGCCATTATATACAGTCATTAAACTGGCAAGATTTCACACCAACAGATTGTAAAACATTCGTGTTGAATTCGGCAAACTCCATGTATAATACAGACTTTTTTTCACCTACTTAAATACAGTAGTGAAAATAATTCGTTTTAAAAGCTTTAAAATTCAAATAAAATACCGAAGCAGGTCAAAGCCATGAAATTATTAATATTCCGTCCCACTTTTAACCACATGAAGGGTATAGATATTAATATATCTAGTAAACAAAATCCTAAATTTTTATTTAGTTTCTTAAAACATACTTGTGTAGTTATAATTGTGTCACATACCCAGGCCAGACTACCAGCTTACCTCATTTCGGACATGAGTTATTAGTGCAAATTCATTTCTAAAGTTCAAAGTGCAATTAAAATACATATTTAAACTACCTTTGACTCGTCAGACACATATCCATATTCAGCTAACTAGGCCCAGTTAGACTCATAAATAGATAAAGAAAATACATCCTATTTCTTTATCTATATGGATATATAAGAATTCAATTTTTAGTTCATCAGTATTGCCTTAACTGTGAAGATTTTAGTTTGCATGTTAATCAGTACAATCAAAGTCACTAGGAAAAAGAACAAAGAATAAGTGAAAAGAGAAGAAAAGACAAAAGATAAGAAGAAAAAAACAGAACAGGTAATACAATAATAGGGGAGGGGAAATCTCTCCTCTATTCTACTCCTTAGAATGGTATGTCTGTTCGTTATTTTTAGTTTTCATGTTTCATTTTGTTATTCCATGGGTCAATTAGTGAGATTAAGATGTAACATGGGTATGCCTCCCATTCCTAGATTATCCTTATGCCTTCTTAATTCCTCAAAGTGTATAGTAGACACTGTAGAATAAGATAGCATACAGTTGTGTTATCCCATCATCAATTAGTATCCAGATACAAAAATTTAAAATACAAAAATTAGAAAAATGAATCAACATAATCGCATACCTGGCAGGTATTGTTCATTACTCTTGTAAGGGAATATGTAGTAAATCCCTTAACTGTAATATACTGTTTAACAATACCGGAATCTAGTATGGATGTAAATGTCCTTATATATTCCCTTTGTAATGCAATCATAGACCTAATAATCATTTGATAAAATTGGGATTAAGACATCATCATTTGAAACCCCGGTTGTAAATGTTGCTGTTACCACCTACTTCACTTGTTTGGCTTTGACATATTGTTAAGATGTAGGGGACCTTGGGCCAGATATAGGTGGCCATTTACCGGCCGGTAACGGCCGATTTCCGCCGTTACCGACCGGTAAATGGGTTTTTGGGATGTAGGCGGGCAATTTTACCGAATCGGTATATTTACTGAATCTGTAAAATACCGAATCGGTATTTTTACCGATTCGGTAACTTCTAGATGTAGGTGGGACTCTTCGGAGTCCCAAAGGTCTTTCAGATTTGGTATTTTACCACCCAATCCAATTGGGTGGTAAAATACCGAATCCAGGTGTGCATGCACATGTGTGCATGCACACCTATGCCATGTGACAGACAGACATGCCCTTAGGGCATGTCTGTGTGCCACATGGCACACATGCCTGTATTTGTGGTGCTAGACCCCCTGCTACACCCCCTGCACCCTTGCTGGATTCGGTATTTACCGAATCGGTAAATACCGATTCGGTAATGCCCATTGATTCCTATGGGCTTCATTTTGGAACCATACTGTTTTGTCAGTACTTCCGGACCTGTCTCTACCAGTCTGTCTCTCATATTGGGCGCTTTGCTGTATGTAACACTAACCCTTTTGGGAAGACTGTGTGATATTACAGGATCCTTCAGTACTATGGGCCAGTTCCTGTTTATAATTTTCCTCACCTCCTTGTGATAGGAACTGAAGCCTGTGATGATCCTGAATGTTTCCTCTCCTGAGCTAGATATGGGATCAATGGTTCCTTTTTCTGTTACAGTGTTGATGGGATTATTTCCTTTTGCTAGTAGGGCTTAGCGACTGAAACTTCTCGATTTTTTGATGGCCTCATCTATCGTTTTCTGGGCATGTCCTCTCTCTCGGAATATGGCAGCGGTAGCAGCTTGAGCTTCCAATAGATCATGCTCATTGCTGCACAACCTGCGGAGCATCTCGCCATATAGGATGCTCATTATGAGGTGGTGTGGGTGTGTGCTCCCTGCATACAGTGTGGTGTTACCAGCCGTTTGTTTTCGGTATAGCTTTGTTTCTAGTTTGTTATTTTCAACGTAAACCACAGTATCTAGGAAAGGGACCTGTTGTTGGCTCAACTCTGCTGTCAAGTGAATATTTAGATCATTGTCATTGAGGCGATCTATGAATCTCAATGCTTCTTCCTTGTCACCCCTCTATATTACGAACAAGTCGTCAATGAATCTATGCCAACTGATGATATATATATCCCATGAAAAGTAGTGGCCAGCTTGAGTTCATGGAAGCAGTATAATAGTATCTGTAGTATAGTATATACATGTTAATTCTGAATATAGGGACACACAGCCTTCCCAGCATTACATGTTGGCTAATAAAATGTTTGCTCTGGCATAATAATAATCCCTATTGTATCCCTCAGAGACAGCTCCTTTAGGTGCTGTTTACTCCTCTGTGGCAACCGCCAAGTTGTGCACTGTCTGTATCTAGAATGTATGATCAGATATTGCGATTTCTACCTTCTGTGCTGCCGCCTGTTTGCTGCTGAGAGAAAAGTGACCTCTGATGCTTATCAAGGGCACTTGCACAACAATGGAAAGCAGTCCTAAAATTACCAGAAACTAAAAGCTAGCGTTACATATTAGAAACCTGAAAACATTAGGGCATATTACCAACAACTAGCGATAATTATCGCTATGTTGGCTTAGCGGCAATATTTTTATCGCCGAGCTGCGGCAATTTTTATCGCTTAGGAACCTTGTTGTTATCAAGGTTTATCTCCTAAGCGATAAAAATCGGCCGAAATGCATGAATATCACAGTAAAGTCAGCGATATTCATGCATTACCGAGCTAATGCCCTTAGCCTTGTTATCCACCTACCATTGGATAACATGGCTAAGAACTGCTCAGGGGCAGGTGTTAGCTTTTGGAGATATTCGCACTTAGCGCGAGTATCTCCAAAAGTTGGTAATAGGAGATAGCGATGTTGGCAACTGTTTCCAGTCGCTAACATCTTGGCACGCCCACTTTGCATGTCATTAGTGAATAATTTCACTAACATGCAAAGAGGGCCCAAGATGGTCGCTATCTACTACTAGCTGTCGCTAACTGGTGTTAGCGACAGCTAGGTAATAGGGAGATAATTTTATCTCCGCTTTCTTGGCTTTTAAAGCCAAAAAAGTGGAGATAAACCCCCTTGATAATATGCCCCATTATTTTTTAATTGTATCGGTCAGGGCACCTGCTTAACAGATAAAAACATTTCTCCCGTCACACAATCCCTGTTTAGAGGTGAGAGTGATGTTAAATAGGCCTAGTAGCGCTAGGGCTCTCTGCTGTTGGGCATCGTTAACGTATCGGATGGCTTGGTGACAAATACACACAAGTAATGTTAATTCTGTAAAGAGATCACACACTATATGCCTCGTCCTTACAATGTGCATATGGTTAACACAATAATTCTACTAATAATAACTTGATCATGGAAAGATAACATTCTATGTTATAAAAACACCCTCCTTAATGATGACCAGCCGAGATTCCCATGCTTGTGTAAGCAACAACCTCCTTTAAAAGAGGTCTCACCATTACCTTCACTGAAGTTATTTACATGGTTCAAAATGCATGATATTCGCATGATTGAACTGTGCGAGTGGAAAACGTAGAAAGAGTAGTATAAAGTCACCCCCAAAGCCATACCTGCCCCTCACCTGCATCCAATCATGCCTCGTAATGTTACATTGTCTTTCACCCCACCCCACGAGAAGTGCATGAAATCTGAGATGTAGGTGCTGCAAAAACCCCAATCTCTTGTTTTGTTTTCTTTGGTCTAGGTTAACCTTTCATGCCGGATTTCTAGTACAGTTCCAGGGGTTACTCTCATGTCCAGAGTCCCTAAAATGGTTGCCTGTCTAAATTTCTTAGTTTGGCCATCTGCTACATTTTTGTATGGGTGCTTCAGGATCTGTGTGGATGGGTGGGAGGTGTGTGACTCTGCATAGATGTGTGAGTTCTTTATTCACTGGATGTATGGGTTCAAAAGTGCATGTGAAAACAGCTGTATGGGTGGGTGAGTGTGTGTATGGGTGTGTGGGTGAGTGAATGGATATCTCAGTGCTACATGTCCAAGTAACTACATATGTAAAACACAGTGCATGTGAGAGTTGGAGTATATAAATTACTAAACGTGAGAGTCATTGATTGTGAGAGTGGCTGTATGGATGAGTGAGTACTTGTATCAGTGATTGTATGAGAGTAAGTATATGTTAATATCTGTATGAATAAGTGAGGCTGTGTGTTTATAACTGTATAGGTGAGTAAATAGAAGTGTTTTTGATTATTTACAAGAGTGACTAGATGTGTGAGTAACTCTGGATGAGTGGCGGTGTGTGAGTGTTTGTATAGGTGTATGAATGCCTATATTAGTTTTGTATTGATGAGTCACTGCCTGTATGAGTGACTGTATGGGTGAATGAGTGGATATGTGTGTAGATCTAGGATTCAGTGAGTGCGTACGTAGTAACTGATATTAGTGTCTCTATTGTTTTGAAAATGGTAGTCTATCTTTTAGAGTGAGTGTATCAACGGTTTTATTAAGGTGTGAGGAGGTGCATCAGATTTTCACATGGATGATGTCATCAGTGATGTCATTTGAAATGTCATCAGTGATGTTACTGACCATGTCATGAATGATGTAATATGTGACATCTTCAGCAGGTCATTGCAGTGGCACGTGTTATAATTAGCTCAACTAACTATAACGGCGGAATTTCTATGGTTTTGTATGAGGGAAATGTCCAACTAATTATAACATCCCTGAAACCTATGGTTTTTTTCGTGAATTTCAAAGGTTTTTTTATTCTAATTTGTAATTATAATGTCCCTGTAACCTATAGTGTTTTCAGTGAATTTCAATTGTTTGTTAAATGCTAATTTCTAATTATAATGTTCATGAAACATTTGTTTTTTTCAGTGATTTTACATTATCATTCCATTCTCAACCTAGTGAAAACAGCCGATATCCCCAGTTTTCCACCAATAACTTTCGCGAAAAAAATCGCCACAAATGAGAGCAACAACTAACGGTAATAAAATGCACAGCAGCCGATCTCGTGCAAAATCAACACAAAAACACAACTTCCCGATATTTTCAACGAGCAGCCAAATCTGGGGTGCGATCCAAAAACAGGCAATAAGCCGCGTTAGAAGTAGGAATCTAACATCAGCCTTTTACTGGTGTAAACCAGGACGCCTACTTACAGTGTGAAAGGGAGCCCAACCCAGATTCACTTCTGAAGACCAACACATATCATAAACTTACTGATCATGCAGCTCCGATACCCAAGAAGGCCACAACAGCCACTGCCACCACCCTCAGGATGTCCCCCCGGACCACCCCCTCCCTACTACCACCGAGGCAGCGCAGAACAGGACAGCAGACCTTCCAAAAACGGCATTATCTCTCAGACGCACAATACTTGAATGTTGGCAGATGTGGCAACCAAGTATGTGTGAAGGACGCAAGTCACCCAAGAATAAAAATGCACACAATACCAAGTGTAGCGAAGATGTGCTGGACAGACCTCACTAAGCAGAGCACAAACCTCTCCATGTGTACATATACTGCTGGTGCTTGTAGTGTGTGGACAATAGACGCAACCATGTTACCTCAGGCAGTGGGGAATATCTCGGTCATGTAGCTGTGTTGTGCCCCCCTGGAAGCGGAGTGGGCTGGTCCAACATATGCCACTTCAACATAGGAGTAGGAATAAATACGCCAGAGCTTTGGGCATGGTTCACTTGTGGGAAGACCAAACCATTTCCAGAGCGGCGGCCCTCTGCCACGTGGCTGTCGCTGTGACCACCGGCCTCCTCGACACAGGCCCCCTGTGAACCCAGCAGCACAGCACCGCAGACTTATTTCTGTACAGACTACTGCCTTTGATCTACACTGTGGACAGCAGGGATCCCAATTCAGATGGAGTGGCGATTGCAGATGATGTAGTCCAGTACGCAAGACACATTGCTCCCAGTGCGGCCCCCCATGGACCACACATCATCGCACGGTGCGCACACGCTGAGCGCCAAAGGTACCACTAACTCAGTTTACCAGCAGTCAATGCCACGTGGCCTTATTAAAAAAGAATTCATTAGACAAAAGACATTGCTCCCACTGCGGCGTCCCAGGTCACGCATCATTGCTGGCTGCGCACACGCTGAGTGTCAAAGGTACCACTAACTCAGTGCACCACAAGTCATCGCCACGTGGCCTTACTGAGGCAGAATGCAATAGACAAAAAACATTGCTGTCAGTGCGGCCTGCCCGGACTACTCATCAACGCAGGGTGCACACACTCTGAGTGCTTGAGGTGCTACTAACTCAGTGCACCATATTTCATCGCCACATGGCCTTATTAAGGCAGAATTCAATAGACAAAAGACATTGAATGCAGTGCGGCCCCCCCCCTAACCACGCATCATTGCAGGGAGCGCATACGCTGAGTGCTTGAGGTGCCTCTAACTACCTGCACCATAACTCACCACCTTGTGGCCTTATTAAGGCAGAATTCAAGAGACAAAAGACATTGCTGCCAGTGTGGCCCACCCGGACCACGCATCATTGCAGGGTGTGCACACGCTGAGTCAGTGTTTAATTTGTAAAATATTAGGTGCAGGTGCTCAATTTTTTTTAAGAAGGCCACACCCACTTTACTGGCTCTGCCCACTTCCTCCAGAGGCTGCATCCACTTCCTTTATCGGTTCCACCCACATCCACAAGCCTCAATACATCATAGCCACCTGCTCACATCTTGAGTTCCGCAAGAAGCTGAAGTCCTGGCTCTTCACATAAGCACCTCAGGGACCTCACGCCTACACAGCTGCCCAAGTGCCTGGATACCCTCTTGGGTGATTAGTGTGCTAAATAAATCAATTCATCATAACATAATGTAACATATGGGAAGGCACTTTCACACTTGTAGAATCATGTTTATAAATTCTGAAAGCCTTTGTGTGATTTATAATTCCCAAAAGATGACACATGGGCACAATCAACCTAGCTCAAGAATATTTTGGGTAAAAGAATAGCAACTGTTCCTCGGTCTTATAGAAAAACATGCATGACAGACACAGGGTAGACACTGACTGCATGATCCCATGTTAATGTAAACACAACAATCAGCAAAGTCCTGGACCTAAACAGCAAAGAATGTGAGTCTGTACATACTAGTCAGATACAATTTAGGAATTTATCTGCCTTAGGCACAGACTTAAGCAATAGAAAAAGCCTTGTGGAGCTGATGATGGAACTAGGCATCTCATTCTGAGCAGCAACTCCCTACCAGTATTTTGATTTGGCAACAGTAACCACAGTAGGTGTGAAAGAGGAGGGCTCTTTCAACAAATTACCTAGGCCCAGGTCATACACTTATTTTTTGACATAGGCCAACCACTTTAACTTATTGGAGCTGTTTATACTGAGAAAATCAACAAAGCCCTCTCTAAAAGTTCGCAATTCCTTAATTGCCCATAAGTGAACCCAACAAAATACCGGTGTTAGGATTGCAAACGCAGATATAGGCTTAAGTTCAAGGTCCAATCTAAAGGGAACTAAGGGGGTGCCTCTCTCCATTACTGTTAGAGCTCTTATGAAGTTGTTCTCACTAGTTCCCAGTTGACCTTCAGGGCAGTGGACCCATAGTTCTGTCACTGTGCCATACCGCTTGGTTGGGCTTTCTCTATCTCCACTGCTGAAAGACTCTGATACCAGGGAGCCTTTTTAGCAAATCTAAGAATAGCCCCAGCTCTATGGGTTAACAAAAGTGAGCTTTCAGAAACCTGCGACGCCCATGATCCAGAATCAAGCAGATGAAGCCCTAATAGTAAATTCCTTGACCCTTTCCAAAACGTCCCTTCCCAAGTTTATGGTACACCCTCGACCTCCTGAAATAAGTTATATGCTTGGTTTTGGATGCATTAATTATAAGACCATATTACCTACAAAACAGATTCAAATCGGTCAACAAGTCTTAGTAAATCAGCCCTAATTTTAGCTAGCAAAAATTTATCATAAGCAAAGAAAAGGGCCAGAACGTTATGGCCTGCCAGCATGGGGGAATCATTGGCAGTTATCCATTGATCCTTTCGGTCTGACATCTGGACTTCTGGTTAACACTGAAGGATAGTTACCATTTTGTTCTCAGAATATATAGTGATAAAAAATCATAATCATTTTTGTATATGGCCTCACTAATTCACTACATCTCTTTAATACCTGCAAAATTGTTATTCAAAAATTTTCAAAACTCAACGGCCCTCTTTCTGGGGGCTGGGTGATATTCATTTCTGCTGGTAACAAATAAAGCAGTCGAATAGGGAATGACAAGTAATGCAGAAAGTAATGAATTCCCAATGTCTTCTACTCTGGTATCGCACTGGTTTAAATCTGGTGAAATGTTCAATTGGGAAGCAGCTGAAAAATAAGGAATTAGCCTGGAGTTAGTTGTGGTTTCTTATTCCTGCAGTAGGTCCCTCAATTTCTAAGGGCACTGTCGGGATCCCAGTGCAGGACATTGTGATATTCCTGCGTCCAGGAAATACTGGTACCAATGGTATCCAGCTCAAATCCTATTCATTACTATGAGCACTAAAAGTGCTGTTTCCTATGAAAGGAAAAAATATGGAGGGAAGATCTACATAAATGTATGGAGTTGTGCACATTTTTTAATAATACATTGCATTTGCAGAACGCCTAATATCCACAATGCTTATCTGTCTATGCAAACCTTTACTTTCCCTGCCTCTAGATTTACAAAAATGCAGAAATATATGAATTCTAGCTTTGCACATACGATTTACCTAAAATTCCATATTTTTGGAGTTACAAAATTACAGATAAACCTTTCTGGCAAGTTTACAAGAGTAACCGTAAGGCAATAACAAGTGAAAGTCTGACAGAAGTCAGCATCTTTTGCAAAATTCACTTGTTTCTGCTTTTTCTTCTTATGCAGATTAATCTCCCATGTAAATTAAAGGCTTCTTCTATCCATTCTGAAAATAGGAAGGGGATTGATTATTTCATAAACCCGATTTGAAAACTATGTCAGCATTCTTTGTATATCAGTACGAGTGACTTTTCAAAAAATGTTTTCAGGTTTGCTTGGTTTTCTAAATCTTTACATAGAAAAATCTCTTTGTTAGAGTTCCGCTGTATCTCATACCAGGTTCCTGATAGTAATTTAATGTTTCCTAAACACAATGTTTCTCTGCAGGTTTAGAATTGATGTTTCCCCTTATCTCAAATTTAAGATTATCAGCTACTTAAGATGTATTTTAAATTCTTTGTGTCATGTAATTTATTCCCAACAAGTAAAGCAATAACCTGCACACTCTCCCTACTTGCAAGTGGAGCCTGAAATTTGCAAAGATGCTAAGAGTAAAAAGAAAGCATATGGGAAATCCTGTAGAGCATTTACGTGAGAATTTTAGTTTGTTGCCCCTTAAAAAAATAGTATTACGCCCTCAGAACTCTTCAGTTTGTCACTATTACAAAACCATGCCAGACAGAATTAGACAAAGATTTTGGCAGGCTTAGTGCGAGCAGAAGGCAATCTGCTTTAACATGTTACTTCACTAAAACACAAACTGACCCAGAATGAGTGCAGAGCAGCATGTGCACTAACTATGAGACTCAAGCGTAGCCTGCCCTCTGGCAACCATCGTCTGATTTTACAAGAATCAGGCAATAAATCTGAAGCGCAGGCCAAGCCCTCAGCACAGGAGATTATAAGAACATGCCTAAATGCCGGAAAGTTTTTTTTTTTAAATTGCAGCTCTTTTTGCTTTTATTAACAAGTAAAGTACATTTAATAAACAAAAAGGATACCTGTATTGATTGTGGGCGCCAGCGCTCATATGTATTCAGTATTTAACTCAGGCTGGACAGGACGTTGTATATTTTAAAATGTTTATTAGCACGTTGGCTGTCCTGCTGCACACTTCCAGCCTGATGTGCCCCCAGCTCAGCCAAAAGCCCGCTCTTAAGCATTCTTCAGCGTAAATGAAACAAAGTTCTGTGAGAGACAGGCGGTCGGATCTGCTCAGGACGTGACATCACTAATGTGATGACGACGGTCTTCAAGTATGCCTGGACAAAGGTGGGACTTCAGAATAGACAAACCAGGCAGCAGCCACAGAGGGAGAGCAGCGCTGGGTAGGAAACTATTTCAATATTTACCGGGCCATCGATCTAGCAGAGGAGAAAAATTGTATAGACCCGGCCCAGTAAAATAAGTGCCGGTGCTGAGCACCGGAAAGCTCTGGCACAAATTAAGCACTGTGCTGAGCGCTGGAGCTGCCTCTAGCACTCTGCACCTTAAGTCATCGCCATGTGGCCTTATTAAGGCAGAATTCTATAGACAAAAAACATTGCTCCCAGTGTGGCCCGCCCGGACTACGCATCACTGCAGGTTGCGCACACGCAGAGTGCTTCAGGTGCCACTAACTCATGGCACCATAAGTCATCGCCACGTAGACTTATTAGGGCAGAATTCAGTAGGTAAAAACCATTGCTCCCAGTGCAGCCCACCCGGACCACGTATCGTCGCAGGATGTGCACATGCTGGTTGCTTCAGGTGCCACTAACTCAGTGCACCACTTATCATCGCTAGCTGCACACACGCTGAATTGCCAACAACTGTGCAGCTCAACTCAATGACACGTGGCTGTGGGCCCTTGCTGACCGCTGCCTCTGCCTAAACTGCAGTCTTCAGGGCTCACAATTAAAATTGAGTCTTCATTCATTAATTACAGAGTGCAGTAGGCAACTAACTAAAATGTCCCTAAAGCCTACATATTATCCTTTTATTATCCTTGCTTCAAGAACTTTTTTTATATCAATTATAGCATAATCGCAGGGTGCGCACACGCTGAGGGCCACTAACTCAGTGCAGCACAACTCATGGACCCTTTATGAAACAATATTTTGCTATTTTCAACAAAATAGATTACTGCATACAGTTGATACCTGTGGTCGTTGTTATGAAGTGAAAAATGTCTCTCCAATTGAAAAGGAAAAGATAGTTCCCAGAAAAGTAACAGCTGAGGAAGTTCAAGGGAGACGTGCTCCAGTATTTACATGGGACTGTAGTAGTATTTGTAGTAAATGTCAACAATCTATTGATATTTTACTACATTTCTTAAGACAATATGGAAAAAACTGTGAAACAGAAAATTAAGATATTACAAGGACAGGATCCTTGCAAAGTGTGAAAAAATACAGGGTTGCAAGGTCATCCGCTGGCTTGTCTTTCTAGGAAAGTGTGTCAAAGTCATTTTCATCATTTAAGAATGTTAGCAGTACATCAATCCGAAATGCGAAAGTTAGTTAGAAGATTTTACTACGTAAAAAAACCTTCATTATGTCTAAATGAAATGAATACAGCTCTTTTGCATGGTTCATTGTTGGATGTAAAAAAAAATTGTGATGATATGGAGTTATGTTCCTTTGCCAGTCAAAAGGAGTGTAGAGAAAGTTAGAGTTTGATAAGTGTAGGTGTTGAAGAAGAGATGGAAGATAGTACTGATGTGAAGTTTGAAAAAGAAATAACAAAGTTTAAAGTAGTTTCTGGTGAAATCCCAACTATGTTTGTATTTGTTGTCGATGTACTCATAATACAATTCAAACTAGGCATGTAGATGTGTTTTTAAAAAGAGAAAAGGAAAACAATGATAAATGGAAATAATTTGCTGCTTATTTGTTTGTGGAAGGTCGTTTTGAGTTAGGTACTGTACAATATATTTGTTAATATTGTTACAATAAATTAGAAGAAAACAAAATGCCAGCCAGAGCTTTCCATAATGACTTAGAATTAGTAGCTATACCTCCTGAACTTATAGATTTAAATACATATGAGGCCATCCTTATATAATCTGTGCACCCTTTTCAGGCTATAATCCATATGCAGCCTAAAACAAGTAAGCTGTCTCCAACAGATCTACAAAGAGGTGTAAAAGGAAGAGTTATGTATTTACCTTTAGATTTTAAGAAAACTTCTGAAACTGTTGGTGTAGAAAGAGAGGCTACTGAACCTGTAGTCATTCGTGTCAATGGTGTACCCACAAAGAGTTGTAAAATATGGCAAGAGTTAGTAGATGTCAGGAAAGTCCATAAGGCTACATTATATCTTGTGCAAAACAATATTTACTATAAAACTGTAAATGCAGAAGAAGAAGAAATGACTTTAGAAGATGAAACATATATTTTATGTAGACAAATAGAAAAACTGGAGAATTCAAGAAAAGAACAAGCATTGGAATGTAGTGGAATTATGTGGGTTGTATTGGAATTGTTAGCTGTGGAATTGTGTGGCAGTGACTTGTGTAGTGTGGAGTGGAATTATGTGGCATGGGTGTGAAGTGGAATTACATGGATAGTAATTATGTGGCAATGAGTGTATACCTATTTGTTGTACAGGGGTGTTGAGTGTAGTTTAGTACATTTGAGTAGATTGTAGTGTTCTGGAGTGGTGTGTAGTATAGTGGTGTTGATTTAAGATATTGGTATGGTATGTAATGGATTTGCATTATGTGTTTTGTAATATATGGAGTACAGGGTTGTTAAGTTGTAGGGTGTACAGTTGATTGCAGTAAATAGAGTGGAGTATAGTTTTTGAGTGTATTAAAGCATTGTTAAGTTGTACTAAGCAAGACTCGAGGCTTACAGCATTTTCAGGCAGTGCAATCATTTTCGAACAGCTACCTACCCTTTATAACGCTGAGTGGCCACCTGTACTTTACTCTAGCGCTGAGAACGCAGAAACCACTTTACCTCTGAGATAAAGTTCTGTGATTTACCTGCACCACGAAGGCGATAGGAAATTCCCAATCGAGAATACATTTAAGAGTTCATCACATGGCAACAGACAGTATACAATGTCTCATTCCCACGCCACAGACCATGGCGGCACTGTCTGTTTGATCTTGAGATGAGGAAAACAAGTGTTTAACAACTCACAATACATAGTGAATAAATAATATCTGCGGCCATGCCACTCTTACAGTTGTGGGTGCCCAAGAATAGGCTAAATTGTAGAAGTGCGATGGTTAGTAACTGTGTTGGTAATGTCACTGGCAGCACTGGCGGAGGCATTGGGGCCTCAAGCTATAGTGGCACCCTGAGAACCTACTAACCTGGCACTTCCTATTTTACAAATTGTCTCCTGGAAAATTCGATATCAGGCTGGTGCAGCCCACTATTAAATCTTTGCCTCTGTCTGTCTTCGTGTTAGATAAAGCGCCCTCTGCTGCGTCAACTGATGGAGGGCGACCGTCTTTTAGCCATCACAGGCTGGTAATCCTCACAGAGCACAGAAGTACATATGAGGCGTGCAAGAGGATTTTAAACCCCGCCCACTAAAAACAATGGAATATCTCTTTCCAGAACCCGCAATCCACACATACAACCTGCAGCTACAAATGTATACACGATTAACACATGTACACACTTGTGCTAGTTTTTTTATTTACGTTGTATTTATTAATAAGCTGACGTGGCCACTAGAGAGCTCAAACTGGAACCTTGAAATTACCCATCGATTTCCTCAGTAAGAGTATTAATGTGTGAGTTATTTTAATGGCAATATCTGGTGGGCAAGGATATCGGGTGGTAATGTAGCTTAGTGAAATAAGGCGCTGAGTGCTGAAATCTGTGTGTATGCAGAGGGTCTAAAGCGATAAGATAATGCTTCTGGTTAATGTGCCTGTTGTGGAGCAATGAGTGTAACTACATGTTATATGCTTAAAGAGGTCTTCTTCTGTCCTTCGTTGCGCCCTTTGTCCCACCTTGGCTCGGCTTCCACATCATTAAGGGTGATTATCATCAGCTGCTATGGCAGGGGAATGGAATGGTGTGGCAGGTTTTAGGAACAGGCAGTGGTGGACTCTTCAGCTAGGGAGATCTAGCTATATAAAAGAGTATGGTACAACCATTAAACAAGCAATAAAGAGGAGGATGGGTTTAGGCCGATGTTTGAGAGAGCACGATAGGAGGCTGTGATAAGAGGGGCCTTATTTAGAGACAAGCTGTTTATTTTCGCACTGTAGGTTAGAGACCCGCCTCAGGCGGTGATCAGCTTGTTCGCAGATAGATAAACAAAAGGGGCCACCTGGTGCCAATGCCTCCATCCATCACCACCCCCTTTTGAGTGGGGCAGTGGGCCTCCATGGCGCGGCTAACACACACTGCATAAAAGAGACAAAGCCGAACAAAAGAAAACAAAACTAAAGTACACTCACCAGTTGGTTTTAAACATAACGTGGAGTGGAATGAAAACAAAGTATTGCTTCAGCCAACAACATACAAACTTGCGGAGTACAGACAAAACAAAGACACTGGCGGAAAGCAGCTGATAGTGATAGATATTCCTGTAGGTAGGGAGGAGGAGGGAACATGCGAGGACGAGAAACATCAAAGACGCCGACAATCTTTAAACATATAAAGGCCATCACAGCACTGTATTGGAAAGATTATTGGATGCTCTCTCTATACATGCTCATTGAGGAAGGGGCCTTTGTGGGAACAGCTCTGCACAAGGAGAAACTGGGGCCACAAACCAGAAAAAAACTTAGGCTGTAAAACTGACCCTGTGCAGGTATGACGGTCGATATCCTAATGCCAAAGAGGAATCTCCAGGCAGGGAATTAAAACAGGCGAGGGATAAACAATCAGTTGCTAAGCGGGCACAGACTGGGGTGCGAATTAGTAATACCAGATTACATGTTATCACTGGGGCGGGCATTGATGCAAACCTGTACGCAAATCCACACAACCGTTTCCTTACTCTCCTTTCTACTTTTTTTTAATACTGGAAATAAAATGAGATCTGAAAGTTAATTTTAATCAATGCAAATGCAATGTAGAAGAGAGGCCGGAAATGGCCTGTTCGTCAATTCAGTACTGTTCTTTGAGAATAAACAGAGTGCATCGAACAACTTGGGCGGGGTATTGGCTGGAGGCGTTAGTGAACAGCAAAACAAATGAGACAGGGCAGGAGTTAAAAGCACGGATGTGAGAGGCGGAGGGACTGGTGACTGAAGTAAACAACCAGCGAAGTGTGGTGGTTTGGACTGCCTGGGGAAAATGCGATAAAATACGTTGTCCATACCACCGCAAACCTCTAGCAGATGTGTTTGCGTGCACACAACCAAAGCTTCCAGCCAGGATTTAACGATGCAGGCACTTGTACGAAGTGTTCAATGTGAATAATAAGTGCGCTATAAAGTGAGCGCTCCCCCACAGCCGAGGCAGTGTTCTTGCCTGCCGCATAGTTTGCTTCAGAAAAAAGAGTTTGAAGACGGCTACTTCATCCCAATAGGAGCATGTTTACTGTAGTTAATCCATGCTGCAGAGGCGTTCCCAAACAAAGAAAGGAGGAACAAAAACACAGATTAACCTGTCACAACTAAAAGATTTAAGCTGACAGCCGAACAAACCTATCAAAGCCAATAGGTGGAGTTTCACCACGTAGACTAATTACTGAAAGTCTCGGAGAGACAGGGCATGCATGTGCTGCCTATACGAGACCTAAAAATGAATTAACATTATACTACACACCCTTTAAATTCGAAAGAACTTATAGGAGAATCTATTGGATTGTTCCAGATGAAAAAAGCAAAAGGAATTCCCATGAGTGTGTGAGAAAATGTTTGGAAGGTCGTTGTTTTCCAAAGCTGTTCCCTACTGGAAAAGGTGGATGATATGATGATCGACCAGTTCAGATTCCAGCTTCAGAATACCATACTTTACAACTGTACAGAAGAGTGTATTCCATAAATGTTTCATCTTTTGTTCCATTCGCCTAAAGTACGGTCAGCAGAGCTCAAAATTTAAATTGAGGTATGATTTATTTATTTCATAGAGATTTGTAGTCTATGTCCTCTAATTTTTTCAAGTGTAAGTGACTAAAAACATTCCTCGATGTCTGTGCTGACTACTGCCTTCGATGTACACTGCGGATTGCAGGGCTCACAATTCACATTGAAACTCGATTGCAGATGACACAGTCCAGTAGGCAACACACATTGCTCCCATTGCGGCTCGCCCGTACCACGCATCATCGCTGGCTGCGCAGACACTAAATGCTTCTGATGACTCTATCACAACTCATGGACCCTTTATGATACAATATTTTGTGTATAATTTCACATCTCGTGCCCCTACCTCAGTGTACCACAAATCATGGATCCTTTACAATAGAATCTTTTGTGCATTATTTCACATCTGGTGCCCCTAATGTACTGCAGCACAAATCATTGACCCTTTATGATCGAATCTCAGTGTCTGATGCAATGATTACTGTTGTACTTATTGCCAGCATCAACCATTCCCGGAAAAATGGCTTATACTCACCCCACACGCATCCACTACAGACGTCACTGAGCATGTGACCCTCGTAATAAAAAGGAGTTGAGCGCATGTGCCCGTACCCACTTCCACTATTTACCTGTGTCTGTGTGTTCATTATGTATGCAACATGCTGCCCCTGGGCCCTACCACACTATATTGTGCTCTGGACAGCATATGCAACCAACTTACCTTTGACAGTGGGGGAAAACTTTGGTTAGGTAACTTTGTCTCGATCATTGTACAAGTATGTACGTAGAGACTGGATCATTACAGTACTGTAAGCAGAGTGTATAGTGAATTTATAAGTGCGTGGAGATTGGCGGAGTGATTGTATAAGTACATATGTTGGCGTAGCCTAACTCAGTCAAACCTGTCTCTAATTGGCTGCCCTCCATGTGCCAAACACTGAAACTTGAACTTTCCATGGCACTGTATTTCAACAGATGCAACACTCCACTGAATGTGTAATAAACCATCATCTCCACACATATGTGTCATATCCACCATCTATCTTGTGTGGAACTATGGATGAATGTAGGGTCAGTGATTCCGAGTACCTTTCATGTTGGCCATGTTGTGGGACTAGGCTCAAAGAGTGACACATTGGCGCTTGCGACCTGGTTGACGGCAGCACTACAACACGGACACCCGCATCCAGTGTTGCCAGATTTTTTAACCATTCTCTAGCCCAAAACCAACCAAAAACTAGCCCAAAGTAAGCCCACTATTGCTAATTTATAGAAGGAGGGGCAGGGACAGCGTCAAGCAGGCGGTGAATGTATTGGAATTGATGTTGCAACAGGCTGCCAAGTAAATATTAGTCTAATAAAGTGCTGTGACATACTACTTTGCTGGAGCGCTGTATACATATTTATAATCTGGCAACTAGCACAAATCAAACTTTTACTGCACAAACGGAAAAATATTGCCCTATTGTGCGTGGTCTAGGCCAATCTGGCAACACTGCCTGCATCAGTTGATTCCTCATATAGCTCATGACGGAGCCACGCCCATAGCTCCGGAGTCATTCTTCACAGCCTCACGCAGGACTGGTACATGCCAGGCTAACCCACTCCCCTAACGCTCACAAAGAAGGAAAACAACGCTACCTGGCCCAGATTTTTATTGTAGTCATCTGCTGGCAGTGTTACCAGATTTTTAAAGCATTCTCTAGCCCAAAGCCAACCAAAAAGTAGCCCAAAGTAGCTCAATATTGCTACTTTAAGGGAGGAGGGGCAGGCACAGCGTCAAGCAGGCGGTGAATGCATTGGAATTGATGTTGCAGAAGGCTGCCAAGTAAATATTTGTCTAATAAAGCGCTTTAAAATACTACTCAGCTGGAGCGCGGTATATATATTTCAGGGATGTGGAATTAGTATAGCCCGATGCCTTTGACATATTGTTTGGGGTCAGGGGCAACAAGTTTTCATGTGTATTTTGTACTTGGGACAAGTAGGCCCAACCCTCTGCAGCACAAACCCTTTGGCTGCCAGTTTGCAGTTCCACACAATGGATCCTGGAAGGGCACTGTCTGCAGTTAAGGTAATATTTTTGACTATATGTTAAAGCAGTTCGAACTTGTATTTATGGTTCATTAATTGAAAGCCTTTATTATTATGGTGAACGCTGTAAGTAAATGTTGTAAGCTCTGGCTGCGCTACTGACAGTGATTCCAGTATAAAAATGTGTACACACGTTTTCAAAGTTTAGCAATATAAGGCTGTGTATAAAGCTCCCAGAATGATCTCTGATTTGATGCAAATATTTCCAGTAGCTTGAAAGCAAGATTGATGATTCTTCACTTTTAAAATAAAAAAATGAAAGCAGGATAAAAACATTTAGCTAAACTACTGTAAAATTTCAGGTACCATTTATTTTCAGAATCATTTAGTAACAAGTGTTGATGCATGCTATTATTTCCCAAAAATATTTGTAATGGAAAATCAGTGTAACCAGTTTCAATAAGTTTAAGGGAAATAAAAATAAACAAGCATTGGCAAAACCGGTAGGTATGAAATTGGTGGTCGGAGTTTCAGTTTTGTTGATATGTGAATTGTTTTGGCATGGTTTTTGTAAAACCTTATTGGTGTGGGAGCTGCCGGGCACTCACCATTACAACAAACACTTGCAAAAGCAAAAATTGTTTTGGTCTCAAAAAGCGCATACTGCTACAGTAGTTACTGTCACTGAACAAAACTACTTTGTGTGCCGATTTGCTCCTTGTGAAAGAGCCGAATGCTGTCACACATAGTGAAGCCAGCCGATACAGAAAGACAAACAGAAGTTTGAAAATACAAAAGGTCATGGTCAGCGCCAGACCAAATTAGGGGCCCAATTTGTAAAGAGTCTCAAAAGTGCACCCACAGTATATGTCCTTACATTAGGAGCAGTTATACACCTTTTGTGAATTCCCAAGAATTTACGGACAGAAGTAGGTCAAGAAATCGTACTCCTAGAAAATTTGTGAACTGCATTTTAGCTTGAGCAAATATATATGTGTAGATTTGCTAATGCGAAAACCTGAATGTTTGCAAGCTCACTTTTCCTCCAATCACTTTTTTTCCAACTCTGGAAAAAGGTTTACGTCTGCCATTGTCAGGAGTAAATTTCCAACATTTCTCAGTATTCGAGAAGTGTTGTTGAAAACCGTTAAAACACAGTAGATAGGTTTGCACAAACTCGTAAGGGCATTCTAACCCTGTAAGTATTGCTTACCACTACCTTCAGCCCAAGTATGTAGATCTGTGGAAACGTGGCAACATAAGGGGATTGCAAGTATTCAAACACTACTATGGTATGAGCCCTGGTATTATCAGAGGCCATATCAGAGCTCTAATATAATGAGATTGCTGTCATATTTTGTCGCTGCACTACATAGCACCAAAGGGACAAGTGGATTTTGTTACAAGACAAGTAGATTTATGAAGCAACCTGCCCCATGGACAAGTGGATATTTTATTAAATTCCACATCCCTGTATTTATAATCTGGCAACAAGCACAAACCAAACTTTTACTGCACAACCAGGAAAAATATAGCCCAATTGTGCGTGATCTAGCCCAATCTGGCAGCACTGTCGGCTGGTCACACATCTAGTTGTCAGTATGCCACAGCCACTTCCTCACAGCTGGTATACACCCACACCACACCCATCCAGCACAGGCGCCACAGGACACGTGACCCTACTAATAAAAAAGACCGAGCGTATGTGCTCTATGCCATTTTAGAGTTGCTTGCACCGTATGCACTGCGGCCGGCAGACGCATACCGCCACAGTGATGGGCCGTTCTGGTGGTCCAGACACCTCATGTTTTGTGTGCCCTGCTAGACCGCAGTGTAGGCCTGAGCCATGCAACAGCGGCGGTCTACCGCCACGTGCGTGGCCTCACTGATCACTGAGTTAGTAGCACCGCAAGGACTATGATGATGATGGGTGTACTAGTATGTCCTTTGCCATTTTGAAATCAAGACGGAGCACAAAATGTAAAACTTGTTGGCTTGCAGAGCTGGGCTGCATGAGGTGGAGGGTGCCCTGTCTGCGAAAAGGTGAGCAGTGAGCCCTGGGTGCGCGGCAGCGGGTACATACCTCTGTGCGACACAAGTGCGTGGGGTGCAGCAGGCTGGATGCATAAAGGCGGCACAGCGATTTAGGTGTACGCAGTCGTATATACTCTGCCATTACTAATTTTGTACTATGTTTCAGATATGGGAGCTTGAGAGTTCCACTAGGCCCCAGACCGTGGTAGGCGACACAGCGGTGGCGTAAAGGTGAGCTGTGAGTGTTTTGTGCACAGTGTGGGCACTCAGTGTCTCCTCCTCATCTCTTCCTTTCCCTTACACTCTTCTCTCTCTCTTTCTCCCACAGTTTCTCTCTTTCTCTTTCTCTTCCTTTCACTCTTTCTTTCTTATTCTCTCTCTATTCCTCTCACTCTCACTGTTTCTCTCTTTCTCTCAGTCTTCCTTTCACTCACTCTTTCTTTCTTTTTCTCTCTGTCTTCCTCTCACTCTTTCTTCCTCTCTCTCTTTCTTCCTCTCTTCTTTGATGGACGCATGACGGACAAACGTATCTTTCTTTTTATCTAACAGGCTGTGATTCATGAATCGGCGTTACTCCCCCCCCACACCACTACAGCTGAATACGTGTAGAACCTGCGATGATGCGTGGCCATCCTGATAACGCCTCAGAAAGTTGCTTCGGCACGTGGTGGACCCTCTTACACGCACGCCGTTGGCGGAAGGTAAGTAGAGAGCCTTCTGTCTGCAACAGCAGGAAGTCACCTTGGGGCAGTGGGAGTGGATAGTGTGCAGCAGCCTGGGCACACAAGTGCGCACAGACACCTCCGATCAGTGGGAGTCGATGGGGTGCAGCAGCCTGGTTGCGCATTGGCGAAACAGAGAATTAGTCGTGTGCACTTGTATATACTCTGCAATTACTAATGCTATAATATCTTTCATATGACTAAACTTGAGGGTGCACTATATCCCGGCACGTGGTTGGAGACACACCGGTGGCACAAAGGTGAGCTGCGAACATTTTCTCCAGTGTCAACACTCCCTCTCCTTCTCCATCTCTTCCTTTGTCTCTCTAACTTTCTCTCTTTCTCTGTCTCTTCCTCTCTCTCTCATACTTTCTTCCTCTCTCACTCTTTCTCTCTCTCTCTTCCTCTCTCACTCTTTCTCTCTTTCTCTGTCTTCCCCTCTCTCTCTCTTTCTCTCCTTTTTGTCTTCTTCTCGCTCACTCTTTCTCTCCTCCTCTCTCTCACTCTTTCTCTCTCTCTTCCTCTCTCTCACTCTTCCACTCTCTCACTCTTTTTCTCTTTTTCTCTCTCTCTTCCTCTCACTCTTTCTTTCTTATTCTCTCTCTCTTCCTCTCACTCTCACTGTTTCTCTCTTTCTCTCTATCTTCCTCTCATTCACTCTTTCTTTCTTTTTCTCTGTCTTCCTTTCACTCTTCCTTTCTCTCTCTCTCTCTTCCTCTCTCCTCTGATGGACGCATGACGCACAATCTTATCATGCTTTTTATCAAGCAGGCTGTGATTCACGAATCAACGCCCCACCCAACATCACCACAGCTGTATGCATGTACAACCAGCGATGATGTGTGGCCATCCTGACAATGCCTGAAAAAGTTGCTTCGGCACGTGGTGGACCCTCTTGCACACACACCAGTGGTGGAAGGTAAGCAGAGAGGCTTCTTTGCACAGCAGCGGGCAATCACCTCTTGCCAGTGGGAGTGGATAGGGTGCATCAGCCTTAGTGTGCATTGGAGAAACAGAGAATCAGGAATATGCAGTTGTATGTACTCTGTAATTACTAATTCTATACTATCTTTCAGAATGACTAAACTTGAGGGTGCACTATATCCCGGCACCTAGATGGAGACACGCCAGTGGCACAAAGGTGAGCTGCGAAGATTTTCTCCAGTGTCAACATTCCCTCTCCTCTCTTCCTTCCTCTCTCATTCTTTCTCTCTTTCTCTGTCTCTTCCTCTCTCTCGTATTCCTTCTTTCTCTCTCTCACTCTTTCTCTCTCTCACTCTTTCTCTCTCTCTCTCGCTTTCTCTATCTCACTCTTTCTCTCTCTCTCTTCCTCTCTCTCACACTGTTTCTCTATCTCTGTCTTCCTTGTATGTTACTCTTTCTTTCTCTCTTTCTCTTTCTCTGTCTTCCTCTCTCACTCTTTCTCTCTTTTCGTCTACCTCTCTTTCACTCTTTCTCTCCTCTCTCTCCCTCTTTCTCTCTCTCTCTCTCTCTTCCTCTCTCTCTCTCTTCCTCTCTCTAACTCTTTCTTTCTCTCTCACATTGTTTCTCTCTTCCTTGTATCTCACTCTTTCTCTCTCTCACTCTTTATCGGTCTTCCTCTCTCTCTCTCACTCTATCTTTATTTCTCTCTCTCTTCCTCTCTCTCACTCTTTCTCCTTTGCTGGACGCATGACGCACAATCTTATCTTTCTTTTTGTCTTGCAGACTGTGATTCACAAATGGTCCAGCGATGACACGACATGGCTGTACATAGTTTTAATTGTTGTTCTTTTGTTTTAATAAAATATTTTATATGTAAATCCATACATGACTAAGATTCTGATTTGTCCAACCTCACAAGCATCTTCGTATATATTGTACATTACCCAATTTTTTATGTTCCAGATTCCCTAACATGACTGTCACATTTGTTTGTGGGGTTGCAGGTGAGGGTGGAATAGCGCACAGGGAGCTCCTGCTGTGGGTTGTCGGAGCAGTGTTGGGTGTCCGACCTGCATGATCGTTGCCTCCATTGCATCTGTTCTCACAGACTTACGAGCCGGCGGGCTGGCTCGTAGATGAAGAGCTGCGAGCCGACTGGCTGGCTCATAGCGGGAGAACCGCAGCCCGTCAGTTCGCAGAGGGAAAGCTGCGGGCCAGCTCGCAGAGGAACACCTGCCAGCTGACTGGTATAGAGAAAGGTGCTGGCCGTTGGTTTTCCAAAGGGATAGCAGCAGAACAGTAATGTAGGGAGAGGGAGCGTGAAGAGGGTATCTCGCAGAGAGAGACCTGCGGTATATATTCAGTCTTGGCTTCACAGATACAACTGCGGGCTAGAGAACTCGCACCCGAAGAGCTGTGAGCTGACAAGGTGTTCGCAGAGGGAGACTTGCGTGCCCAAGAAGGTTGTTGGAGGAATGCTGTTGATGGGGGAAGAGGGTGCATTACCTGCTGATGTGGGGAGACGCAGCATGAAAGGGGTACCCCGCACAGACAGAGCTCCATTATATTAAATTGCCCCGTGACCTTTCTTTTATATTTTCACTCGATGCAAGGCACAAGATGGCTGCTAACACCTCCTGGTTTCAAGTGTTAGCAGCCAATCAGAGAACACTTCCTGGTTAGAAGTATTAGCAGCCAAACCAAGGCAAGCTTGTGCTCGGGACTTAGACACCGTCCAGATATATATATCTTTGCTTCCTTTAACATCTCAAAAACTACTGAACGGATTTACACCATTTCAACAAAACCGAGCTTTCTGGACCAAGACCTTTCTCCCTGCCAAATATGGCGTAATTCCGTTCAGCAGTTTGACCTGTAGCCTTGTCTAAAGTTGAGAAAACACGTGTACGGACCCCCCTTTTTTCTCAGCCCCCTTGACTATTCACTCCTAAACTTTCAAGATTGGAGCTGATCAAAAAAGAGAAACTTTTAGGAATATTTCGTAAAGATTTGTCAAATGACGCCAAAGTTATAAGCACATGGAGGGCTCCAGGAGGGGGACCTCACAACCCCCCTCCCAACATGAATGAAGCCCCGAGACTGCGGGGACCCCAGCGGACCCCCCAGCCCCAGCAAGCCCCCACTATTATTTTTTAAGAAATGCCCTCGAGACCTAGCCGACCCCGGGGTCTCATTAAAATAAAACTCGGGAACACGCGATCCCAGCACGAATTGTGCCAATTCTTTTTCTTAAATGCTTTATTTGGCCCTGGGGATCCTTCTGGGACCCAATGAGCAGGCCTATGGGGATGGGGTGATTCTACCCTGCCCCCTTCTCTTGTTTTCTACCTTTTTTTCACTTTTTTCTAGCGACTCACTTCTACAGAGCCACAAGATGGCTGCAAACACTTCCTGGTTTGGAGTGTTGGCAGCCAATCACAGTGAAGCTCGTGCACAGGACTTAGGCTCTGCCCAGATATCAAAACTTTTAGTTTTCTAATTTCTCAGCAACTACTGAACGCATTTACTCCATTAAAAAAAAGGTCACTTTCTGACCAAAGCACAACCTTTTTGCCACATTTGGGGTACTTCCATTTAGTAGTTTCGGCTGTAGCCTTCCACAAAGTTTTATATGAGAAATTGAGTTTTTTTACTCTTATTTTTTGAATTTCTCAAAAACTACTGAACGGATTTACACCATTTAAAAGAAAGTCGCTTTCTGAACCAAGCTCTACCTTTCTGCCAAATTTGAGGTAATTCCATTCAGCACTTCGGGCTGTAGCTCGTCGCATAATTTCCTATGGAAATTAACATGAGGAAAAAGCATTTTGGGACCCCCTTTTTTCTCAGCCCCCGCTTGACGAATCACCCCCAAACGTTCAGGATAGGAGCTGACCTGGATAGACTTTTTTTGGGAGAGAATTTCGCAAAGATTCGTTAAACAATGCCAAAGTTATTAGCAAATAAAAAAATACTTTTCCTATGGAAACTAGGTTGCAACTATAACTACCTACTGGCGACCGCCAGTAGGTAATATATATCTATCTATATATATATTAACTGAAAAAAAACATAGGTTTCACACACGTTATAGTTATGAATTAGCATTTAAAAAACCTTGCAAATTCACTGAAAAAACCATAGGTTTTACACCAGTTATAGTTAGCTGGTCATTTTACTCATACAAAACCATTGAAATTCCCCTGTTATAGTTAGGTGTACTCACTATAACTTGCGCGACCGCAATCCACTGCTGATGATGTCACATATTACATCATTCACATATTCATGACATGGTCAGTGACATCACTGATGACATCACTGATGACATCACTGATGACATCATCCAGTGAATGTGTTTTTTATATTTAAATATGTATTATAAATACACTACTTTGCATTGAAGAATGAGTGGATATATAAATATAAATGTGTGGATGGTGGATTTAGTAACAGTGTCATTGATTGTTTCCTTGACTAATTTGTAGAGTCTCACTATATATAATGTGTAGTTACTGAACTGTGTGAAAGTCTTTATTGCTTTGTCTTAATTGCTATGTTAAAGACTGTATTTGTTATTGGTTTCTTAACTGAGTATTTGTATGGGTAAATGAATGTCTATGTGGTTTGGTGGGGGTGTGTGATAGCCGAACAATGTGTGAAGAGTTCATTTAGTAGGTATATGAGGTTAAGACTACATGTTATAACAGTTGTTTCAGTGAGTGTATGTGTTTCTGGGTGTGGTGGTGATGAAATAATTCTCTCAATGGTATATCTCCATTAAAATTGAAAAAAAGGCAGTGTATGTGACAGTTATATCTAATGAAGTGTGCCTAAGTCTTAGTGATTGTATGAGTCACTATCTGGATAACTGTATACTTGTAATAGTGATTTTCATAACACACTAAGTGATTTGGTTAAAGTTGAACAGTATATTCTACATCTTTAATCAACAATAAACACTCAAATTTGTTATTTTCTTTATTTTTTGTGATTTGTTACAACGTACGCTTAAGAAAAAATGTTTTTTTTGGCCTTTGGGGTCCTTCAGGGACCCCATGAGATGGCCTAGGGGGTCAGGGACTCTCTACCCTGCCTCCTTTTCACGTTCTCCACTATTGTTTTTGAGTGACTTCTTCCTCGAGGGTGCGCACAACGTGCACGCACCTCGCAGGTTTTTTTTTTTTATTGTTTTTTTTTTACCCCCTCGGGGTCCTCCAGGGACCCCCTGAGAAGGTCTAGGGGGTCAAGGAGTCTCTTCCCTGCCTCCTTTTCACGTTTTTAAACTTTTACAAAAATCGGGCAAAACGCCATTTTCATGCGACGGTCGCGCATCCATGCGCGCACGTAAAGTCATGTGACTTGAGAGCAACAGTTTTGATTGGTTTATAGTAGTTTCTGTTCCAGAACCTTCAAAAAACACACCCACTTCCCTCACTATCTCTTTCACTTTCTTTGGAGAAGGAGCTTTGGTTGTTTGTTCCAGCCTTGGAGTTTTCTTCAAAGATTTCTACAGAAAAGATGGCAGAAAGACAGCAGGCACTGGATTCCTCCTCTTCAGAATCTGATGTGGACATGACTCAACAACAGCCACCTTCCAAGAAGAAGCAGGACTCATTTATTTGGAAGTTCTTTCTTTCCTCAGTACAGTGGGGGATTGTTACTGAGAATCACTACGGCCAGTAATGAAATAGGTGAAAGGTACTGTGATAAGATGGCTGCCAGTTGAAGTGAAATGTTAATGTCTATGCATACCGTCATCTATGTTGTTATTAAGGTGATGGCAATGAATTTAAACGCTTCCTCGCAGTGATCAAATTAGACACTGATGAAGGAATCTCCGAAACGCGCCTGTTTGTTTTGCTGATTAAATAACTGTTACAATACCCCCCTGAGTGCTGGACCTTTGTTTGAAGGAAGGACGAAGTTTGCATAGCGCATATGTATATATATATATATATACATATATATATATATATATATTCCAGCAAAAGGGTTCTTACAGTTCGAGTAAGAAAGACACCGAGCCCCAATTCTTGAGTGAAGCAGTTTTATTCTTTATGCAGCAGTATATATATTTGTAATACCGGGTTGCCTATACCAGTAAAGGACACACCCTCTTGATCTGGTGCTCTGCGTTCAAAGGCAAAACTGTGGTTTAGTATGAGGAGTGCACAACGCGGCACCCCCCCAAGCAAAAGTCATTGCCACCAGGCGGTCATTTCGGCAAAGGTAGAGAGTAGGCGGTATCTTACTGACTGATAAGAGTGCTAACAGAGGTTTAAGCTGGAAAAACAAACCTGGGAGTGGTATGGAGGCACACAGTCCAGCGCCTTGAATTTGGTTCACCACCAGGTGCTTTGGTTTACCCCATACTGTATACGGCACCACGATGGACTTCCGTTCCCACCATGCACCATTCTTTTGAATCACAAGTATCCACCCAAGTACCTGCATTAAGGAGGAGGAGCCGAGAGACTGCTACTTAGGGGGCAGTCTCTGTGTCCAGAACTTACTAGCCAGCCTGTGAAGCCGGCACTGATGATGGCCATTTCCGGCGAGAAACGCGTCTGCCATAGCGTTTCACGGACTGCGAGGAGAAATCTGTGGTTTGCTTAAATAAATCCTCTGTTAGCACTCGGAGCTGTATCCTGCTTACTTTCTTTGGAGGTGAGCGTGTGGTTTTGGATATATGTATATATATATATATATATATATATATATATATATATATATATATATATATATATATATATATTTATATATATATAGAGGTGTACACAGACGATTCATTGGCAACTAGACTATACAGGAAGGCCACAGCGGGTAATACTGTGCTGTACACGTCAAGTCACCATCCGCATCATCTGATACGCAGCATCCCTTATGGTGAGATGCTGCGTATCAGACGCATATGCAGCTTGGACGTGGAGTGCCAGACTGCCCAACTAGCTAGTAAAAAACGCTTTTTGGCCAGAGGTTATGCTGCTGTGGTGATTGACAAAGCTATTCACAAGACTAAGTCCGTAACTAGAAGTGAAGCACTGATACCGAAGTCACAAAGAGTGGGACTAGTTGAAAATAAACCAGGTTCCCAAACTAGGACCATTCTCACTTTTAACAGACGTCAATAATTACGTAAGATTTATCCCCGCAACTGGAATTTGGTGCAGGGGGACCCTGTGATTGGAGGGTTAGTGTCCAACAAACATGAACTTACTTTCAGGAAATCACAGTCGATGGGCAGTAGTCTGGTGAGCAATAGCCCTGAAGTAGTTACTTAGGGGACATGGATGGCACAGATCAAGGGATTTAGGAAACGTCCTAGTTGCAAGGCCTGTAAATTTGGAAGCAACCAAAACCCAGTTTGTCAGTCCCTTTCAAACAGAGCCTATCATGAACAATAAGAGACGGACATGTAAGACCGAGTATGCTATATATGTGCTGGAGTGTCCCTGTGGGCTGAGATACATTGGCATTACAAAACTGCCAGCCCACAGACACTCCAGCACATAAGAGCAATCACAGGAAAGGATCAAGCCTATCCAGTAGCCAGACACTTTGAGCAAGCCCATAACAGCAATCCCAACCTCTTACAGTATTATCTAACTGACACAGTCTTTCCCATGAAGCGGGGTGGTAATCGGGAACCTAAGTTTCGTCTTCTAGAGACCAGATATATAATTGAACTCAATACAAAACACCCAGCGGGGCTTAATTCCAGTGAAGATTTCTATACTTGTTTATAATTTTGTTTTTCCGGTATACATATGTACTTTATTACAAAATGTTCCCTGAAATCTACATCAATTTCTTAATTTTAATATGGGCCCATATTGAATAGAAAGATGACAACTGACAGAATGAGGTTCTGTTTTTTTAATATATGAATGAATTTAGGTATTATTTTTTAGATTTGAACACTTTCTTGCGGAGATTTAGCGTCAGTATTTATCAGCACCTGTTTCAGATGCTTTGATGCATATTTTAGGTATTGGCGTCTTAGTTATGCACTATTTTGCACACATATATTTCTTTGAATAATTTTTTTCTATAAAGTGTTGATATATACAGGATAGATGTATAGAATTATCTTAGGTTCGTACAAGAATAATTGTTGTCCTCTTGGGCTTTATCACAAAGATACAGAGCAAACCCTGGCAATGTCAACATGAATGTTAATAATGCAACATGCATGGGATTTGATATATGGTAGTCCTGACAATGAAATAATTTTGGTTCTATACCTGGACTTCCAGGTTGTCTACATGTATTGGCCATTCTTCATAGACATATATGTTTCAGGGGTTGCCTCCAAGATACTAGGAGGGATTTGAATAATATATTGTAACATGCAACCTAGAAGCACATAAAATGGTGGGTTTTTCTTTTACGAAAAAGCATTAGAATTAGTGCGTTTTTAATATCTAGATTTTTTTTATATATTTATTTAAAATATCGAATTTTACCATTCATTCCATGCTTGCTTTTTTGCATATTAATAATGTATTATGCTGCTAGAAGGAAAACATTATTCTCTGTTTTTGAATTTTGTACATTAATAATGTATTATGCTGCTAAGAGGTAATTATTACTCTCTATTTGGAAATGTTTACACTGAAATATGCTTATTTTGCACAGTTTCATTGTATTAGGCCGCTATAAGTAACTTGTTGCTTTCTATGATGAACTTGGCACTGTGTCATTTCCTGTTTATACACTTTAAATGCCTCCCCTTTCTATGACAACGCCTCATGTGGAGGTGCTACTGCTACTTTGACTTTCAATGCCAGATGAAGTGGAGGATAGGCGTGGCTGAATTTGTTTCTGTTGTTCACTTACAGCACCACTACTTGAGGTCGAGCTGGAAGGAGGTCCCTGCCGGCCCTTCCGACTAAAAAAGATGGAAGCTGTAGGTCGTGTTGGTGTTGTAGTTAACGCTGGTGGTACCAGTGCCACGCCGCCCATATCCCGCTCAGCAGCCATCCGGGCTAGGGTTAAAATGTCTGTTTGCTGCATGCCTGCTGGGGCTGGAGTGACGACTGTGATGACTGGGTCATCGTCAGACTGTTCATCAGCAGCAGAACATACCACTTCTTGTTCGTCGTCATCACCCATAAGTGGAAGCTTTGCGGGAGCCTTCCTTTTAGGCTTAGCTACCTTTGTCGACTCATCATGCCGTGCCTCACTCTCCGACTGCATTTGTGGCTTCCAATCAGGATCAAGGTCATCAGAAGGAAGGGGGCTTGAAGAAGAACTTGTAGTAGAAGTAGCCCTCCTTGACCTTTTTCTTGTTGGGAATCTGGAAGACAATGAATCATCATCAGGAGGAGTGGCTTCCTCGGGTGAAACCTCCTCTTGAATAGCAATTTCCTGATGTGCCCCTACTTCTGGAGGAACAAGCGTTGTAGGCAGTTGTGCCGCTCCATGAACCTCTAATCGCACCTCTCCATGCACCTGTCTATGCGCCTCTCCTTGCGGCTGTACTTGCGCCTCTACTTGCGCCTCTACTTGCGCCTCTCTTTGCTGCTGTACTTGCGCCTCTCCTTGCCCATGTACTTGCGCTTGTACTACTTGCACCTGTGGTTGTGGCTGTGGTTGTTGAACACTCATCAGCTGAGTTACACCCGGCGTTGATTGGATGGTACTTTCTTGTGATGAGCCAACATCACTGGTCGATGGTGACTGAGAAAGTAAAGTGACTGCCTCAGCAGCACTCATGGTCTTGGATCTAGCTTGGCGTGGTGGCACTGAGCCCAAAGTAGCAGAGGTGCTGCTTCCAGCTTGGTCCCCGGCTTACCCCGCTGCTGCTGCAGGTGTAGTTTTTTTTCCCAAAAAAGGTGTGGGTGGGCACACCAGTCTCCTTGGTAGGTGGTGCCACTTGCTTCTTCTGCTCCTTCTTACTGGCAGTGGCACTGGCAACTTTTTTCGCTGAGGCGCTATGACCAACTTTCTTTGGGGCCATCTTCTTGAGATGTCAGAACAGCAGGCCGCAGTTGCACGAGTTGCAGAGTTGTCTTGTCTGTGGCCACACGTGGCGTCACGTGACGTTGTGCTGCACACACCGCTGCAGGACTTCTTCCTGTCACTGGTGGTTCTCTTGTGCACCTAAAAGCAATGGAAGCCAGAGAAACATCAGTTATACATCCCAAAAAGTCGAAAAACACTCATAAATCACCACAATCCCATGCCATCCATGCCCTCAATGATGTTTAAATTCAAGACACCCCAGAGAAAGACTAGGCCCATACACCACTGAGTAGCCCTGGGCATAATGGTTGAAAGCAAGGCAAAGTGGGTGCAGGCCTGAGCACACTGCCTGCCTTCAAAATGGCCCCTTGACCCCCACCACATGGCCAGACCCTGCCTGTACCAGGCCTCAAGATGGCCCCCACTCACATGGCCAGGCCACAACACCACCCCAAAAAGTCAAAAAACAATCAAAAATCACCACAATCCCATGCCATCCATGCCCTCAATGATGTTTAAATTCAAGACACCCCAGAGAAAGACTAGGCCCTTGCACCACTGAGTAGCCCTGGGCATAATGGTTGAAAGCAAGGCAAAGTGGGTGCAGGCCTGAGCACACTGCCTGCCTTCAAAATGGCCCCTTGACCCCCACCACATGGCCGGGCCCTGCCTGTACCAGGCCTCAAGATGGCTCCCACCCACATGGCCAGGCCACAACACCACCCCTAAAAGTCGAAAAACACTCAAAAATCACCACAATCCCATGCCATCCTTGCCCTTAATGATGTTTAAATTCAAGACACCCCAGAGAAAGACTAGGCCTATGCACCACTGAGTAGCCCAGGGCATAATGGTTGAAAGCAAGGCAAAGTGGGTGCAGGCCTGATCACACTGCCTGCCTTCAAAAGGGCCCCTTTACCCCATCACATGGCCAGACCCTGCCGGTACCAGGCCTCAAGATGGCCCCCACCCACTTGGCCAGACCACAACACCACCCCAAAAAGTCAAAAAAACACTCAAAAATCACCACAATCCCATGCCATCCATGCCATCAATGATGTTTAAATTCAAGACACCCTAGAGAAAGACTAGGCCCATGCACCACTGAGTAGCCCTGGGCATAATGGTTGAAAGCAAGGCAAAGTGGGTGCAGGCCTGAGCACACTGCCTGCCTTCAAAATGGCCCTTTGACCCCCACCACATGGCCAGGCCCTGCCTGTACCAGGCCTCAAGATGGCCCCCACCCATATGGCCAGGTCACAATACCACCCCAAAAAGTCGAAAAACACTCAAAAATCATCACAATCCCATGCCATCCATGCCCTCAATGATGTTTAAATTCAAGACACCCTGAAAAAAGACTAGGCCATTGCACCACTGAGTCGCCCTGGGCATAATGGTTGAAAGCAAGGCAAAGTGGGTGCAGGCCTGAGCACACTGCCTGCCTTCAAAATGGCCCTTTGACCCCCACCACATGGCCAGGCCCTGCCTGTACCAGGCCTCAAGATGGCCCCCACCCATATGGCCAGGTCACAATACCACCCCAAAAAGTCGAAAAACACTCAAAAATCATCACAATCCCATGCCATCCATGCCCTCAATGATGTTTAAATTCAAGACACCCTGAAAAAAGACTAGGCCATTGCACCACTGAGTCGCCCTGGGCATAATGGTTGAAAGCAAGGCAAAGTGGGTGCAGGCCTGAGCACACTGCCTGCCTTCAAAATGGCCCCTTAACCCCCTCCACATGGAAAGGCCCTAGCTGTACCAGGCCTCAAGATGGCCCCGACCCACATGGCCAGAACACAACACCACCCCAAAAAGTCGAAAAACAATAAAAAAAATCACCACAATCCCATGCCATCCATGCCCTCAATGATGTTTAAATTCAAGACACCCCAGAGAAAGACTAGGCCCATGCACCACTGAGTACCTCTGGGTCTACTGGCTAGTGAGGCTTTACAGGCACCCCAAAATTAAAACAAAAAACAACATATAACAGTGAGCTATATTCCATGACATAAATAAAAATTAAGTTTAAAAAAAATCACAGAAACAGTTGTATCATGCACCCATGACTAACCCTGGGCCTACTGGATACTGTGGCTAGCTACCCACCACAATATATATTTTCTTAAAGTTGTGAAAAAGATTTAGAACTGGAGTTGCCTCAACTGCAATGCCCCAAACAAACAACAGCAACCAAAAGTGATCCAAAGTCCAAAAAGTCCTCAAATACAAATATCCACCATCAGCCAGAAAAAGTAATCCTTCCAGCTCAACAGCCAAATGTAAGCGATCAGAACATGGACAAAGCACCGTGAGTAGCCTGCGGGACAGGAACAGGAAGTTGGAGACCCTGGGGCACTTCCTTCCTCCCACCCAACCCCACCCCCCCAAAAAAATGGACTCCTGCACCAAAAAGTGCAGCCAAATGTCAATCTTCACATGGTTTATGCTTCCTGCGGTGGATTTCTTGTGCAGAATTGCAATTTTTGCAAGACTCAAAGGAGTAACGTGGCAGGAACAACCACGACAAGTACACACCAGGAGCATGACCAGAGCAAAACCAGGGACAAGCACAATGCCCTCGTAGTCAACCTAACCAACAAAGTTTTGTCAGAAAATCAAGAACGAATTCTGAATAAGGGTCTTGGGTATGTGCCAACACCCAATCTAGACATTTTTAAAACTAAATGTGAGATTGTAGAATTCTGCAGAAAATTGAAATTAAAATCCCTTTTCAATAACCAAGCACCCCAAACCTCGGATGGAGATACTTCCCTACGAAAAAAATCTAATTTCTGTCCATTGAATTCACAGGTCCCTATCAAGCTGCTCACCTTTGAGCAGGCTATTATGAATGAGATAGATGGCTTGAAGGACAACACGAAAAAAACATTTCAAAATATATCAAGAGCTGAGCAACAAGCTCTGGATGAATTGAAAAATGATGGTGAAATCATCATAAAACCAGCAGACAAGGGGGGAGGGACAGTCCTTCTCTCTAAGGAAGGATATAACCAACAATTCCTCGATTTGCTTTCCGACAAAAAACTTTATAAAATCATCAACAAGGATCCCACACCGAGATTACAGAGAACCATCATATTGATGATCACAGAAGCAGAAACGAACAATTGGATCTCAAAAAAGGAAGCAGAATTCCTAGAAACTAATACCCCCAGGATACCTTACTTTTATTCCTTGCCAAAGACTCATAAAGCTTGTAACCCACCACCAGGAAGACCTATTGTTTCTGGGATCGGATCAGTATTAGAACCATTGTCGCAGTTTGCAGACCAATATCTGAAGCCGTTAACACAGAAAACCCCCACCTATTTAAAAGATACAAGGGATCTTCTCAACCTCCTACAGGACTTTAACTATTCAGAAGAAACCATGACTCTAGTGGGTCTCGAAGTAGAGAGTCTTTATACAAGCCTCCCCCAACAAAAGACTTTTGAGACACTAGAAACTATAATCTTTAGCAGTGATTGGCATTACAAAACATCAATACACTTTATACTTGAATGTTGCAAGATGGTCCTCATGGAAAACTATTTCCAATACAACGACACCATGTATCAACAATGCCACGGCACATCAATGGGGAGCACATTCGCTCCAAGTGTAGCAGGGCTCTACGTGAGCAATTTCGAATCAGAATACGTTAACAACCCTAGCAACCCATATCAAAAACGCCGTTATATCTACGACATCATTGTAATCTGGGAAGGTGATACAAAAAGCCTTAAACATTTCCATATATGGATCAATACAAGAGGTGAATGGTTACAATTTACCTATACCGCAGATAAACACCAATTGGACTTTCTGGAGTATAACTATCTATGCCGAGGACCATGTTTTACATACAAAGACCTACCAAAAACCAACATCAAAAAACAGTATACTTTCATACCAAAGTTTTCATCCTCACCCACTCAGGGAGAATCTCCCTTACAGCCAGTTCCTGAGATTACGCAGAAACTGCATTAAACCATCAGAGTATAAAAAACAAGCAAATGAACTAAGTGAAAAATTAAAAGAAACAGATTATCCCCTAAGAGTAATCGACAAATGCAAGAAGAGGGCAAGGAATCAAAATAGAGAAAGTCTTCTGGAATCAACAGCAACAATGTGAAAAAGATCATTAACAAAAATTGGAGAATTTTGACCTCAGCTAATTTAAAATGGCCAAAACCCAGATTGGCCAATAAAATAATTTGCAATCTAAAAGACATATTGGTCCACACCAGACAACCTCCTAAAAAACCGACTTGAGCAATGAACCAACTATGGGACATCCGTCCACTCACTGGCCACTTTCCATGTGGTTCATGTTCGGTATGCCCATTAACAAAGACAACGAAGGAGATCCAATTGTTACCTGACTTCAGATGCAAACTGATCAACCACACAAATTGTAACACCAGCCATGTGATCTATATGATCACATGCCCATGCGAAAAGCGCTATATAGGAATGACATGTAGAAAGGTCAAGCAACGCATTTGCGAGCATGGGAGCAATGTTAAGTGTAAGAAGATCACAACCAAAATGTCAATCTACTATCTCGAAGCAGGACACACAATTGAAGACCTAAACTGGGTAATTATAGAAACCCTTGGAAATTGAGACCATAATGCAGAAAGAATCCTTTTTGAAAAGGAACAGAGGTGGGTGCACCGCCTAAAGACTGACACCGATGGACTCAACGATACTGTCCCATGGGGACGCGTATACAGATAACTGATTGCAGAATTGAATACACCTTGACTTTTTCATGAATCTATTAGTCATTAACAAAAACACGCTCTTTCAAAAAAAACTCGCAATTCCTTTGAATCAGTTTACAAAATGTCGACATTTCCTAATATAACACCAATGTGTACTTGCAAGAAATAAGCTGATTCTAATTTTTAAAACAGTACAAGTAGGATTAACCTTAAAGTATATCAGTTTGCACAAACTTGTTCCAGAGTCCATCCCAAAAAGTTACATCCATGCACCCTTCTAGCCAAATTGCAATTTATCAAGAGGTACTCTAAACCATGATGGAACACTCGATAATTTTGAAATGAGTTCAGGTTGTTAACCAAGATCCAAAGTTATCACCAATGTAAATCACGCCACATACTCAGTAGTGATCCTTGCCCTTTTACTTCTATTTTGACAATTATTTAATGTACAATACCAATGCGGGAAATCCCAGTTCCAAATATCAAAACTCAAATAATATTTACATCGCTAAACAATAACAAAACGAAAACTGACTAAGACCGCTCAGGACAGGTCTTTCTTAAATTGCCACACTGCTGCCTCCCATATCTGGCAACCCGGAAGAGAATGCTTTCTCCCGGGCCCAGATTGGTAGAGTCAGCACAAGTCGTGCCACACGAGACTGCAGGTAGCACGAGACAACGCCAATGCCACCGCCTCTGCAAACCGTAATGTACTACCAAAACGAAAAGTATATTGATATTCATTATTATTCCTATTAGGTCTCCTGACCCACTGGGACCCCGTTGAGGCAAAAATAACTCCAAATCCAGGTATGTGTCGAATTTACGAAAGTCTGTGATTTATTTATTATCGGCACAAGTCTCTACCTCTAATACTTTCACTAAACAGGGGCACAAACAATTGCTGCACAATCTAACCTGATATGTGATAATACATCGCCAATAATCATTGTTTCGAGTGTCTAACAACTTTAAATAACGAGTAGAGATACCTTGCTTAACCCAAAATATCACATCACATTGGGAGAGTTGAACTTAACTGCTAGTTGAGTGTGGCTAACGCGAGTATTGCTAAATTCTAATTTAATTGCGACACTTTACTGTATTAATTGTATTAATTGTCATGTTCCTGGTAAATTTACCAGTACACTAGTTACCTGTGAACCCCACTACCTTATTCCCTAGTCTAATTCTTACCTTTTCATCCACAGGTACCCAGCAACCTGCAAGGAATTACATTTCACATTACTTCCTTATTGATCTTAAAAAAGGCATCCTAGGAAAAACCTATTTGCCTAACACAAACAGAGACGCCCTTGGTCTCTGTACACACTACACCTCGGTCTGAAGAAAGCCAATTTGACCGCGTGGCAACCAAAGGGCTGAAACATGTCGACCTAATGTTCACGAATCCTAGTGTGCAAGAGCCATTATCACTCTCAGCCACACAACCTCAATATTAACTCTCACTATCTCAGAACTGGAACGAATAAAACGTATTATTCCAGTATGAAGATACGTTTTTAAACTATTCACCTCACTTCTCACTGCAAAATCACTGATCACTACTGTTTTAACCAAGGGTAAAGCCTCCTGGTGGAGGATGCATAACAACAAAACCCCATGATTATGCATACAACGTGTTAAGTACAGAGGAGAATCAAGATATACCGCTAAAATTACGAACTATACACGTGCATAAGGGTTTTTTACTTGGGACTAGTCAGAACAATACCTGCATACCCTGTTAACAAGTGATCCTTCTTTCTTGATTATATGCTATAAGCCTAAGGAAACTGAATGGATCACGTTTTCCTTCTCCCCCCACCTTGATTTGTTGAAAATTGTAAATAAGACAGGAATGAAAATAATGTTGACCAACACTAACCAAATTTATTCTGCAAACTTTTATGCTCAGCTGTCTACATTAGATTTCGACTTTTGGAAAGACAAAATTGAGACAAAAACTGCCTGGGCATGAAAGATTGGCATGTACAAGGCTTGCAGGCCTTGTTTAGAGCCTGCATTATACCAGAACAAATAATGTTTTTAAACGACACTGTTCAACAGACTTCTTGTCTTGGCCTGGCTATGATAAAAGATTTAAATAAACCGTCTTTACCTAAACCCACTTCTGAAAGTAATGACACTATAGAAAAGGAGGTAGACGCACCATATATTTTAACACAAAACAGAACTAATCCTGATTGGAAAATATGGTTAATCTGGCCCACAGACACCAATAACTGTCGTGATAGATTCCTGAACAAAACACAGGGGTTAAAACTGAACAGGCCATATCCAAGATACTCCCAGAGACAACTTTCAGGGATAATAACAACATAAAGTGTAGGAAAACTATGCCTTGAGTGGCTGAAGACATCCATACTTTCGGAAATCAAACAACACTTATCTTTACTTAAAGAAAGCAATGATTTGCGAGATTTCTTAATGGGGCCGCGCAAACCACAGCAATAACGTTTCATATACGCCGGTATATACGCTGCATACAACAAAGCTTGGAGAATAACGCAAATGGAAACTGCAGAAAGAGTACGAGAAATTGATCATATTAATTTAGAGAAAGCTCTCTCTGTAGTGGACAATGAGTTAACGACTCTGTTCTCCAGAATATATTCTTTGGACAGCATTGTATCCTCTGCAATTGACATAATGGAACAGGACTTGCTAATGTTGGAACATGGCCAGTCTCAATTACGTTCTATAAAGCAGTTAGGCTGGACGTTGCAAAATCTGCGTTCAGGCTACGTGCCATGGCGTCTAATCAACACAACGTCATTGTTTGCTGTATTTAACCTTACAGATAAACAAATCTCTTTGGCACAAAGAGGAGCAGACTATACGGTGCCGAGCATTGAAAAACTGGAAAGATTACCATTGACAGTTTCTGAGAAACCTGTCATTAAATTGATAATTCATGGCACCATCATGATACCAGTGACGATTTTCCAATTTCTGTATTGTCTACAGCATATGACAGCGGGCCTGTATGAAAGGTTGGGTAAAGAATACATTAAGTCAACATGGACTTTACCTTACACACACAAATGTTGGAACAAGGGAAAAGAGGTATTCCTTAGTGGAAAAAATTGTAAGAACTCACTAGAGGTACACTTTTGTGCAAAGGTATTAATTTACACGGAGCCTGCGACGGTTCTTCAAATAACCTCGCTTGCCACTTGCACAGTACACCCTCCACAGTGATAGAACCCATTTTCAGGCAGCTATCCAATGGGAGTTATGTTATGTTGAATGATCACAGCTGCTGTGGCATGATGCCAGGAAAACTTAATCTCGTTAGTGTGTCTTCCATGGTCACTTGTTGTATCAAGTATTGTATCCAACGCACAAGACAGACAGTGGGACGGCATTATGGCCTTCACTGAATATCTCTTCTATACGAATTGATACTTTAAGCAGAATAAAAGCCATTCTTTTGCAAAAATCTGTGCCACTGACCTCATCTAGAGAAACGTATGATCTGCAAATTGCGAGGACATCTGCAGAGATACATGCATTATTATCAACAAACTGCCCAGTACATTTCGCAGAAATGTTAAGTCAAATCTTAAACATGTCTGATACCAGTGGAATCGCACATGTATTGAAGACGATTTTTTCGGGACTGTTCACACCATTCGAAGCAGTCCTCTGCATTTTTCCAAACTTCGTGCACTCTGTGTTCGGCAGCCTGCCTCCCATCTTGGGACTCGTAGCAGGAATTCTATTTGTATTCCGTCTGCTCCGATATGGTAAGTCCGGCATCCAACGATACCCAGACCAACATGGAAGGGGCCCTCCTTGCCATGAGGTATCGTGAGAAGATTACACAGATTCTTGGCTTGGCTCGTTTAAGAGATCTGAACACAAACTGGTTTCTATCGTTCAGACCAATCTGGCAAGATTGCATCTTACCTGTTCTACGATGCCTGCTTTGCAGAGAGGAATGCATGTTGGACATCTGTTTTACACTTCCATCAGTCCTGCCATCGATGTCGACGCCTTGCTAGGTCCGGTAACGACTCATGCATCGTGTTGTCCACAACGGCTACCAATCCTGATGACGGCACTCATTGAGATCTCACCAGTAAGTCTAACTGAGGGTGAGATACGAGGATCAACAGGCACACAGGTACTATCTGATATGAACACTGCTAATGCGGCACCTGGCGCTGACGGCAATGCTTCTCATCTGTGCACATTTGATCTGCTTGATCAAGTAGTTCCACTTTCACCACTGTGGTAGACGATTTCATTGCCAGCCTAGATGATCTGATGTTTTCTCCTGACACCGGGAATAAGTTTTGATTCATGCACACAGCGTTCCCTGAACTCTGAAATCCGGCCTTCAATTTTTCAAAACAAAGAATTCTAACTTTGGGACTCTATTTTTTCACAACCATTTGAATTTTTATTTCTCACCAAAACATTGAACTTTTTTTTGGCACAGACTAATCTGCTTAAAGTAGAACTATTCTTAGAGAACAATAAATTCTTTTCCTTTTTTAACACTGCCTAAAGAAACTATTTGGCCTTGTCCTCATTACTATACCTATTGATATGATATGTTATGTTATGAAATGGTCTCGACTTTTTCTTTCTGTATTTAAGAACCATTTTCATAAATGTAATTTCATGATTCATTTAGTTTGCACATGTATATGCTTAGAATGCCTTCACTTCCTTAAAATGCGTACTGTAGAAATACTCAATGTTTTTTCTCATGTACAACCATTTCAAGTGCATTTTTATGTATTTTGGGGTGGGATTGTAAACACTAGCTTTAGATATGTTCAGTGCTTGCTAGGTTAGCTTTATTGAACTTAAGATCGTGGAGTGGGTGTTGTAAATGATTCTAGGACCCTAGTGTAATGTTCCCCGATTCATGCCCTTATATAGGTATACTTTACCATATCCTTATATAGTCATAGAAATCACTACCATATTTGGCCTAAGCCATACAGCCCAAATACGGCATGGCTGCTTCCACTAAGTTCCGAGAATCAACAACAATTTCTTGGAAAAACCTGCCTTCAGCAGCTAGGGACTTCCCCCTGCTTGAATATTAAGTTCTCCAAGGACTCCTGGCGTTTTCCAAGAATTTAGCCTTTGAGTGATGTTATTAAGTCCAAACATGCGTCAAACTCGGCACCTTCAAAATATAAATATGCCTAGGTTTGCCCAGACAAACACACAGTGGTTTGGAGCAGCTCGACTATCTACTTGCCCGACGCCCTGCAGCAGCAAGTGCCGAAGGAAGCCGACCCTCCAGCTGACGCACTGAGAGAGATGCTGTCTTTTCTCTTGCCGAGAAATCCACCTCCAGTGTTTCCAGCTTACCCCTGCGGGTATCTGGGAAATCGAGTCCTGAGAAAGAGATACAAGACCTCCTTCATTCCAAAACCAAGGGGCGGAGCTGATTAGACCTCTTAGAGAATTCTTGGAATAATTCCTGGCAGAGAACTACTAAACTTAGGCTACTCCTCACTTACTTCTTCCCTCGTACTAGACTTAGGTTAGGTACACCGGGGTAGGTGTATTTTAGAAGCACCAGTTGAGTACTTTTAGTCATTATTTATTACTGTATGTATTTTATACATTTTATGCACTTTATGGCTTAGAACCCAGATCATGCTTTTACAGTACTACTTTATAATACTGTTTGTATTATATGCATTGTGCTGTATAACCAGTATTACGATTGTAGCAGTTCATTTCCAATGCTTGAGAAAGAAGACTGTTCAATAAATACTTTTATTGAAAATACCCGTTTCTCTATTTCTCTGCATCTCTGGTGAAACGAAGCATGCACGATTGACTGAGCAAAATAGTTATCTATTGTTTCCGCGACTCTATAGATTTGATTTCTTATTCTTGGGAAACAAAGTTGTCATGTTTATGCGGTTGTCAGAAACGAATCCCTTCTTGTGAATTCGAGAAAGTTTCTAGTGACCTCTGAGCTAGCTGGCACTCATAATTAAGTTTAATATATTCAGTAGAGACCTAGCAGACTTCAGTCCTACGTCTAAACTACAGTATATATTATTCCAACGCGCAGAGCCTATTGGGAATATAGGAACTATACTACAGTATCAGAGAGAGGGAAAGGAAGCAATAATCAGTCCGTGGAGGGGAATAGGAGCAGTGAACATGGGAGAAGAAGGAAATTTGAAAATGGATGGAAGATCTGCATGAATGGGGTGTGGCTGTACATAGCAATGATAACGCTGAGCAGGACCTAGAACTCTGGGAGGATATTTTAGATAGTCTGGTAGAGGCTTATCTGCTCACTAAGGGCACAGCACCTGTGGCCCAGAGCTTGGGGCCCAGAGCTTTCCGTATACAAAATTCGGGGTGTTAACTGAGTGACCAACCTTGGTTGGGTTCGAGATTTTGAGTGGGCCTTGGGATGATGCCATGGGTACCATGGAATGCCTGTATTTGTATTATTTTCCCTCCCCCCTCTCCCTCGTGCACCCCTCTGCCATATCTGTATGCTCTCGTTCCCCCGGGCTTACCTTTATGATGGGTTACTGGGGAGCCGGGTTATCCACCATCAAAGGATCTATCCACAGTCACTGAGTGTCACTGCTCATTATTTCATTTACTTTAGATGTTTTATACTGTTTCACTGTTTAACTTAGGCGCTTATGCTGTTTGGCCATTATTTCGCTGCTTTTGCTATGGGCAGTGATAACCCTCAATTATGTTGACATTTTGTGTATTGAGGCATTGTGCCTCTTATGTGGGCAGATAACAAAAAGCACAATTAAAAAAAAGCCTTTTAGTGGCCTCAAACAACCCGAATCTGCAGAACAGACCTTTTGCAAACTCAAAAAGGCTTCAAACATCCGGCCTCTGTGTTCAGTATGTTCAGTTGTAGTGGGTGGAAATTCCATGGTTTGCCAATTGCTGCTGCTGTGGAGAAGTGTGGCTCACTGGTTAGAGCAGGCAGACCCTGAAGCAGAGGTCAGACCCGGGACCAGGGCTCAATTCCCGACACGGCAGGGTCTTGAGCTCAAATGTCCATGGACTCGATAATTCTCGCTTCGGAGCCTGACCTAATCATGGGTTCACACTCTGCAACTCTGGGCATTAAGCTTGCTTTATCTCCACAACGGCCCCCCCACTGCGGGATGCCTGGCTTTCACCTTGGGGATGCCCTGTAGGGGCTATCTCACAGGGAAAAGACAGGACGGGTTCCCAAGGCAAGCGCTTAGAGACCCCTGGGTGATAAGTGCTATATAAATCCAATATACAATACAATACAAGCTGACCGGTTAGTCTGTACAATACTAGGTACTTCCGGAATGAGCAGTTGTACTTACCATCAGGTATCTCCTCAGTCCCCTGCCCCCACCATGACTTGCCATCAGCATTGCTGGTGATTACCTTCTTGGAAGGCATCTCAAACATGCAGCGTTGTTTGTAAAACCATCTGCAGGAATGCCTCTTTCCTTTATCTGCACATTGCATTCAGAGGAGAAAACAAAAGGCTGCTCGGTCTTTAAGCAATGTCTGCAGAAGAAGGATCCAACCCTGCTGCACGAGTGCAATCTAAGCTTGAGAGTGTACTGAAAGACAGTGCTGGACCACAGAAATGTCATGCTCTGGGAAAGGCTGTGTGTAGATCTAGCCACTGTCACTGCTCGAGGTAGTATAGCTTCTTCTGCCTTTGCGTGTTTCTTAGCAGGGTCTGCATAAACAGCACAACGGAAGCAGGGGCTATTACCGCAGGACAGCCCTACCACCTTCAGCAGATTTCCTGGTAGGGGTGTAGGTACAAATAGTGCAGCAGGTGCAGTTACACCAGGAACAAGGGGCTTTAGGGGCCGTCGAACCTCAATTATGGCTGCAGTTTAATATCCAAGTTGTGGGCAAGGAGGTCAGTTTTCTGTCCTTGCTCTTTTGCAGCACCGCTGTCTTCTGTGGTAGTGGACCTTATTAGTGCAAATGGCAATCAGTTTGGTAAGGTCGGGACGCCATTCACCCAGCATCACACAAAGTGGCCGCAGCAGGAAGAGGACGTCAGCATTCCGTTTCCGTGGTTTCTCACCACCGTTTAGCCACTAGACCATATCTTTTCCATATGGATGTGACATGAAACCGAAACGTACACTGCTTAAGGTTTCCAAAGGTGTTTCTTAAAACATTTATTTTGAGCTGCTTACTTTAGCTAAAGAGTGCCCAGTGTTGTGGTCAGGTGGACGGGTGTGTGTGTATGAGATGGGTAAAACTTGAAAATAAAACTTTGTTTCGAGAACATGTAATAGATTGAGTGTTTGTGCGTGTGTGTGCAAATAAACTGCCACATATAATTTCCAATAGAGATGTTGACATATTGCTCATTCATACTAAGGATGGGAAAACGTACACCCCAGTATGGAACTACCCAACTAACACTTTATACCATTATCTTCATCCTCCAGCAACCTAATTGGTTGAAATATAAATTAGTGGTTAGCGGATGACATCATCTTGTCACCAAATGTTCTTCACCCTTTAAAAAGGCCTTAATTTCCTAGTCTTTGGTGGGGTGACATTCTAACTACAACCATCTTTACCTTACCTCAACAGGCAAGGCAGTGAATAATGGGCTGTATTATAGGTCTATACATTTTGTTGCTGATGTTGTGGTACAGGAACTCTACGATTGCATGCATAGTCCTCTCTCTAAAGCTGTGGCACATGTCTTTACCAATCGCATCAAGGGCAAAAGAAGGCTTAAGCGCCTAACGCTAAATTAAGGATAAATAATATTTTCTTACTTGTAACTATGGGAAAACTATTTCTGATTTCAAGCACGTGTTTTCTTCGAATCAAGCAGCCTCAGGATGATTATGACTGTCCTTCCCTCCCTTTATCATTTTCCCTACCGTTTTAACAGTTCGCCCAAAATCTGTTTTTTTATACCCACTTTCCCTTTTATTAGCTCTTTCTTATATCTCCCTTTCCACTCTATACCATGTTTCTGAAGCTTTCGCATTTTTTTCTTCTTTCGCAATCTCTTCTTTTTCATTGTTCCCTTTTTCTTAAATCCCATGTTTATTCTCCATTCACAGCTTATGTTGTTTACCTTTTTATTACTCTTAGCCTACTTTACCTTCTCTTTCTCTTGATTTATTCATCCTCGACACTTTCTGTATCATCTTTTTCCGCAGTTCCCTTCTCACTGCACCCTTCATTTCTAGCCAAAATGCTCCTCTTCTCTTCTTTCTCTGTTCTCTTTTCTTCTCTCTTCAGTGCACTAGCCTGTCACTTTGTGCGTGTCACCCATTATCATGTTTCAATTTCTCCAACTCTGGCTATCCTTCTTAGCTTGTTTCATCTTCTCTGTTCTCGCCCCTTTCCTCTTACTTCTTTCAACATTTTGCCAGTCTACTGTCATTTGCTTATTTTCTTCAATCTCACAATTCTATATTTTTACTCTCTTTCTCACTTTTGTCCATTTTCTCCCAATGTTTTTCAATAAACATTGCCATCTGTCTGACTAGTCTCGCTCCTAGTTTTCTCTAATCTCAATTCTCTTCACGTAATCTCTCTTCATGTTCTTTCCTTCTGTGTTGTTCCCTTCTCTTCAATGTTCATTCTCTACTCACATTTCTCTTCTTTGTCATTGTTCTATTCTCATATGCTACTATTTTCTGCAGTCTCTCCCAAGTGTCATCTCTCACATAAATTCTCGTCTTTCTACCTATGCCACTTTTTATAATTTTTCCCATGTATCCCTCTTTACTAATTTTGACTTTTCCATCAGTTCAATACTTACTCCGTGGCTATTCCCTCTCATTGTTATTTTTATGTTATTGTCATGTTTTTTGTTTCCATTCTACCATTTTACTCTCTTTTAATCTCCTCTCGCTTGTTTTTCTTTTCCCATAGTACTGTTCTCTCTTCTCTTTTTCCTTACTCTCTTTACCACAATTCTGCCTCTTCTTTCCCTCCATCTGTCCTCATTCTCTCCATAATCCACCCCCGGCCTGCTTTTAACAGCATCCCATCTCAATCAGTTTGACTTTCTGTTACCATCCCCTGCCCTTCTCTCCCATGTATTTCCTTTTTCTTCTTTTATGTCCCTTCTTTTATCTACTCTACTGAGTTGTCCTATCCTGTTTTTTTCCATTCCTCCTCTCCATCGCAATAGTCCTTTCCTACAGCTGCTGTTGTCTCACAGGGCGATCCCTTCCACTGCTTCTATTCATTTTCTGTTGCTCACAGTTAGGCCAATATGCTGATCAACAGATGAAGGGGCATATTTACAAGCCCCTGATGCCACCGGAGCATCACTTTTTCTGACGTTCCGGTGGCGTTGTGCCATTTTGCATATTTACCAGGTGATGCTGAGCCATTTAACGATTCCTTAATGCCACCTTGAAAATATGCACCTTGCTGCCACAGCTGATGCAGTGGATATAATATTATTGTTGATGGAATTAAATCCTTGCAGCTTGGTGTATCACCTCTTTTCCATTCTTTATTAAACTCACTTTCACTCATTAACAGAAACACACAAAATTACATAAATATTGTGGAAATAAAGATAAGGATAGAGATATTTTCTTTGCCAATGCTTATCAAAATGAGGAACAAATGGAAGCTAACGACATGAGTGGAAAAGGAGCGCTGGCTGAGGCAGAGCATCAGGTGGGCATCAGCATTTTTTATTGAGGCCTGAATTCTTCTGACCGCTGATTCTGTGTCACCAAGGTAAGTAAGTGTTTCTTCGGGCAGCATTGAGTTACCCATTTCTTGCAGGTGAATGGAATATACATTCCCTTATGACAGTACACGCTCCAGCATCGGTTGTGTTCATGGATACACGGTAGTATATTCAATCCATATTGATCTGTGGAATGACTAGTAGTTTATTTAACTATTAAAAACTTTTAGCTCAAACATTAACATCAGCTGTATCTAAGCACTTTACATTTCCGCCATTAATAGACAGTCAAGTCAATATTGTTGCAATACACAAAAAAACACAAATACATGCAAGCCGCATTATGCAGTTACTTACAGATATGATCCAATCCAGCAACCATGATTGAATAAGAATAGGAATCCCAAAACCAGTGGCCATGGACCAACAATCTTGTGCCATTGATTGACTATTTATTTTTAGTAAAAACAGAACTATTACGCACCTGGGGGCATATTATCAAGGGGGTTTATCTCCGCTTTTTTGGCTTTAAAAGCCAAGAAAGAGGAGATACAATTATCTCCCTATTACCTAGCTGTCGCTAACACCAATTAGCGACAGCTAGTAGGAGATAGCGACCATCTTGGGCCCACTTTGCATGTCAGTGATATTTATCACTAATGACATGCAAAGTGGGCGTGCCAAGATGTTAGCGACTGAAAACAGTCGCTAACATCGCTATCTCCTATTACCAACTTTTGGAGTTATTCGTGCTAAGCGCAAATATCTCCAAAAGCTAACACCTGCTCTGAGCAGTTCTTAGCCATGTTATCCAATGGGAGGTGGATAACATGGCTAAGAGCATTAGCTCGGTAATGCATGAATATCGCTGACTTTTCAGCGATATTCATGCTTTGCGGCGATTTTTATCGCATTTGCGTTAAACCTTGGTAATACCAAGGTTTATTTGCGGTACAAATCGCCGCAGCGCAGCAGTAAATTTTTGTCTCTAACCAAGCAATAGCGATAATTATCGCTATTGCTTGGTAATATGCCCCTTTATGCTCTCATGGTTTATTCTAGGGCATTGTTGTAGCTAGAGGGAATCTTCTTTGGCAAGAGTCTGGAGGCATTCAGGTAGGGGGTAGGTTAATTATGACATGTAAGGCAATAAAGCTACAGCATGTAGGTTCTGCACAGCTTCAACCTCCCTCCAACGTTCCCTATCTCCTAGCTTCCACTTCACGCCCAACACCAACATTCTATTACATCATTCACTCTCAGCATTCCACTCTCAGCTCAGACATGCAGGGAATGAGAGCACATCATTGTTTATAAAGTACGGGATCTATCATTCAAAATGATGATCTTTTGGCGAAACTGGATGGTAAAGGTGTGATCAAATATGCTCATTTTCCTATAGGGAACTGCACATATTTTATGGATTGGAGGTGTCCAAGTTATAGAATTATGTGAAGTTAAGACCATTATTTGAATATTTTTTGATTTAGGATCCGTATGGGTAGATTTCAGTATAAATAGGAAAAGTAGTATGAGAGATATTCAAGGGTGCCAAAAACAGTATTCAGGATGATCCCCTGTGTAGGGAAATGTGTAAGAAATTAGGCTGTTGGTTTGATGGGGGTTACCTGTATTCAAGCAAATGGCAACAATCCCTGTCATGAACCACAAAAGTCACTAAATCAAACCATGATTAACCCTCTGATACCATGGCACAAAAGCAGTCAGGCATAACTCAGAGGTGATGAGTAAAGTATTTATGAAGCACACAGACAGTAATATTGTGCAAACACAACATAAGAATAATCTCAAACCAATTTAGAAAATTATGGGAAATTGTAATAATTTTGTTGACACCAAAACAATAAAAATCTGATCACTAGAACTAGAGTCATGAATTTTTAAGGTTTAAGTTAAAATGTAGCAGACTAAAATATCAAAGCACCAACTATGAACACCTATTGGAAAAATAGGGCCGACTGCGAAGGAGCGCAAGTTGGATACACAAAGTAGGCCTGGTCAGAGCTTATCATCAGACTTAGATAAAAGTATGAAAAAAATGTTCTGAATAGGTAAAGGTCAGCGGGAAAGGCTGCGGTGTCTGAGTTGGAAGCATCGTTGTCCGAGAGTCAATGGATGAAGTTGAGGTGAACAATTCTATGTTCAGACGTGATCTCTTTTTTGAAAGTTGAAAATCTTAACTGGGATGTGGCTGGAAGCTGAAGGCAATGAGAGTTCCACGAAGGCTTGATACCTCTTTGGCGAAGGATGGCTGAATAGGATTTGCTGCTGCGGAGAAGAACATATGTGAAGCTACCTCAAACTCATCCCGATCGGCGATGTACCTTAGGTGGAAAGACAAGCAGTTTGGTCCCGGTCATCTCTCTATTCTCAGAGGGTCCCAAGTTTTGCACTTTTGCTCTCTGGGCACCTTTAGCACCACAGCCAAGGGCCTAGAACTAGAGAGGGACCCCTTAAGGGGCTATGACTCACCCAGGCTGGGTTAAATGTGGGTTCAAGATGGTTGGGCCTTTTCTGTTTGTAAGCCTCTGATCAAGAGAACAATTAACTAGCACTTGAAGTTACTCTGGTAGTCCTGGGTTCAAAGCAGGCCTTCCAGGTGCAGCAAAGCAGTCTTGTGGTGTACACAGCAGGCCACAGGAGCAGACAGTCCCCTGACCACCTTTCCACCGGACCAGAAAGTGAACAGGACAGTGAGTCTACGAGTCCTGTTTTTATACAATTCAATTCAAAAGTGCTTTATTCGAGTATTACTCATAAAAGCAAAACATACAAACATATAATAAAAACTAATTAAATTTACATACTCAATCAGACAAGTACATTACACAATTTAAACAATTAAAAGCTATTACACAATTTAGGCAATTAAAAACAATGACACATCATATATACAGGTGCAAAAATCATTACTATTAAAAAAAAGAAATACCAGAGGGATGATATTCATAATAGCAATATAAAAATCCTCAAGAATTCATTCCATTGAAAGTTCAACGTTCAAGCCAATGACACATTACATAAACATAAACAGAGAATAGACAAAAGTCTAGCAGTCTCTGGTCAGCTAAAAGATTTACAGAGAATAAACATTAGTTTAGCAGTCTCTGGCTATTTACTAAGCAGTTACAGAGAATAGACAACTGTCTAGCAGTCTCTGATCAACTTGATGGCGAGTAATTAACTTACCAACAGTCTCTGCCTTAAAACCCACGCCCACCCCAAGTACTTTGCAATTGCAATATTGATCCATTCTTCAGTAGTGGATTTTACTATACGCAGTGCCACCATACTACTTTTTGTACCTAAATTCCTACACATAGTAGCCAACCAGGCTCGCCTTGGGGCAAAATATACTGGGCAACAAAACAGAAAGTGACCTAGGGTTTCTTTTCCTACCCCACAGGCTGGACAAAATGCTACCCCCCCTGATTTCCATTTAGTTGTTAAATTACGAAGGGGGAGCGAGACTACCCTCAATTGGAATAGCAATTTCCTGTCCAAGGGGTTCGTTATGTAATCCCAATACTTTTCATAAATGGGGTACATTTTAACTTCTAGGTAACTAGTGGCCATGGTCCCGCTGTTAGTATTGAGCATGCTCCTATTGGCAACGTATTCCCCAAAAATGTCTTTTAAAACAGACTTAGAGGGAAATAAAGCCCCAGCAGGATCGGTCCATAAAGCATGTAGTCCTAAGTTGAACAGTGCAATCTTTAGTGTTTTAAACCATCTGATTTTATTATAATGGTCAGCTTTAATAACATCAGTGAACCCTTCCGCGTAGTGAGAGAGCTCTGGCGTAGTCCAAAGTCTACACCAGAATAGTATCGGACGTAGTTTAGCCTTTTCCGTAATTTCTCTTCTACCTAACTCGTAACGCAGGGGCAATAATGGACTGCTCTGTGGGGTACCTGTCAACGACCTCAAAAATTTATTTTCAGATAGTTGGAGTTCATGGAGGTTTTCGTACCCCCATAGCTCCGCACCATACAAAGCAGACCCAATTGCTTTTGCCTCATATATTATCAAGGGTGGTTTAATGGGTTTTGTCAGTGACTTCCTATGCTCCTTGATTATAGTGCCGGCTAGCTGCTTGTGCCTTAATGTAGCAATATTAAGGTGTTGCTGCCACTTATTGTCATTGGAGATCAGGATCCCCAGATAAGTGAAGGATTTTACAACTTCAAGAATGCGGCCACTCATGGTAATTTTTGATTTAAAATTTCTATGTGGGTTATCCCCTTCCACACTCATGACGAGCTGGGCTCGTCATGGTGTAGCCTCCTCGTACACTGATGACGAGCCCAGCTCGTCATAAAACAATGAAAAATAGCAATTCCCAGCACAGGAGGGGAATTGCCTTAGCAGCCATGGAGTTAAAAGCCATGAGTTTTGTCTTGGACGCATTCACCTCAAGTCCGTGATCAACACAGAACTCGTCAAATATTGCCAATGCTTTTTGTAAACCACTAGGGGTTTTTGATAAAATTAAGGTGTCATCGGCGAACATTAAAATAGGGACTTTCTCACCAGCGAGAGAAGGGGCATCCACAGCCCGAGATTGCATGCGGGAAACAATACCATTAATAAAAAGGGCAAACAAAGTAGGGGCCATTGAACATCCCTGCCGAACCCCGCGCTCAACAGGAAATTCGGCAGTGTCATTCCCATATCCTCCCCATCGTATTTTGGCATAGTTGCCCTCATGCAGTCGCATAATTAAAATCAACAGATCCCCAGGGACCCCTAGTGTCTCAAGCACTTCCCACAGTTTTGCCCTAGGTACCAGGTCGAAGGCAGCCCGCAAGTCAACGAATGCTGCATACAGGCTACCTCCGCCTAGCACCACGGTCTTCCACTGTATCAGTTGGAAACGGAAGACTTGATCCACAGTACTGGTTGCCCTGCGAAATCCAGCCTGGAAGGGGGATAAAATGTTGTATTCATCAGCCCAATCGAGCAACCTATTAACAATTACTCGCCCAACTATTTTCTGGATGGTGTCTATTAAACTAATGGGGCGATAATTACCGGGCTGTGCTCGATCTCCTTTCTTGTATATAGGGATGATTACAGCACCCCGCCAGGTTACTGGAATATCTGCCCCTCTGGTGATCAAATTTATCAACAAATGAATATATTTGCACCATCTATCAGTGTCATTCAAAAAAACATCTGCCGGAACCCCGTCAATACCAGGGGCCCGCCCACTTCGGACAGTTTTAAGGGCAGTAACTATTTCGTTCTTGGTGAAGATGTCATCCTCAGTTGGTAAAAAATGCAGGCACCTTCTATCCACTGCCTGATCTCTGGAGGCATACTGTTCGCTAAAAAACTTAACCCAAGCATCCTGGGGGACATTATTAGTGCTTGCCTCTTCTAACCTATCATGTCCCCATTTGATTATATGCCAAAATAACCTGGAGTCCTTACGATCACTTGCATTTTTTAAATTGTTCCAGTGTGCCTCATCCCAATCTTTTTTCGCTTTTGCTATACACTGTTTATATTGCTTCCTGGCAGATCTAATAGCCTCTAGATTTTTGTTTTTGATAGCATCACCCAAGGAGGTTCTTGCCAACCTACATTCATGATTGTACCATCGTGCTGGTCTATGGACAATGATCTTCTTTTTATTTGCCGGTTTCAGAAAATGGCCTTTGATTTCATTAAAAAGAACTTCATGGACCTTGGTGACAGTATTTTTGCTAGGAGGGAGCCCAGCTTCACCCTCAAGGGCCATGATAGCCTTGTCAGTTGCCATACTTATTTTTTCCAGAACCAGCTGATCTGTTTTAACACTAGTCCACCTCAGCCTGCGTAAGTCATTTGTAGGCACAATCAGCGGGGGTAAGGGATCAACAGAAGCACTAGGGGCAGTAACATCAGACAGCCACCATTTATGGAGAACACAAAGAGGATTGTGGTCACTCTCGAGCCTTTCCTTAACCTCCCTATCAATAATAGATGACCATAGGGACATACTGCATATAACATAGTCAATACGGCTCTTAGATCTTCCATTATTAAAAGTCATGGCTGATACTCTGTCTTACTTAGTACGACCATTCAAAGCCCTTAACCCATATTCAAGGCACATAGCATTCAAACCTAAAATATCCTCGGTCCAGCGAGTTATTGGGGTTAGGTCAAGTGCAGGGATTTCCCAGATCTTATCTTCCTCTGCACCTAAAAAAGCCTCACCAGTATCAAGGGGTTCAAAAGTACGGTTTAGGTCTCCTGCCAATATGATATTGTTCCCAGAAGAGTGGATATCTAGGTAATTATACAGAGACGATAGGACCACTGATTTACCAGCATTTCCTCCTCTAGCGTATAAATTATAAATGTCAATGGAGGTGGATGAGTCCCTCGTAAGTCTAATGAGCTGAATATCTTTGTGATTAAGCTCTAGATTTTTTACTAAGATCTTCAGGGACTGACGGACCCATATAGTGAGTCCTCCCATCGGTCTCCCTTTGGGACCTTTAATGGCCGGTACATAATAATTCAAATACCCCAAAGCAAAAACAGGATCACAGGCCCATGTTTCTTGAAAAATGCAAACGTCATACTTGCTGACAAATACTAACCATTCTCCACAGTCCATTTTGGAACAGAGCCCCGCTACATTCCAAGATAGTAAGTTCCCGGAGGCATACTCCGCACATATTTCAGAACTGTGATCAAGCCCGTTCAAATTTGCATGAACATTAACATTGTCATTTACAATTGAATAAATTAGTCCTACTGGAACATCTGGATTACATGACTCATTTGGTGAACCCATAGCTCGATTATGCCCCCCTATTGTGCAAGTGGCTGAAGATATTTGCAGCAGAGGCATACAATTAGTTATTTGTCAATCACAAGCATCTAGATTGGAAAGAGCAGAAAATCTGTTTTCCAATCCTAGACCCCACTCAACGGAACCAAAATTCTTACTGCCCCTTTTGGTTACGACGTTCCATTTTGTTCTTAAGGTGCTTGGATTGGGGCCTCTGCCTTTCCGGGGGTAAAAGAAGTCAAGAGTCAATGGAACAATAGAAGTAGATCGTCTCTGTGGTGGAAAAATGTTAGGCAAGATGTTTGGTAGTACCTCAGGGTCAGAGAGATTGAGCACAACGCAATCACCCTTGAACTTTTTTTCCCTGTTCCCAATCCACTCCACTCTTCTTGCATTTACCAGTTCTTCAGCCAATTGCTGTTTCCCCCACGGAGATATGGCCATGTTATTAGTTAGCCAAGATAAAGATTTGTTTAGAAGTGATGATGTTGTTTCAACTTCACCAGGAGCCAGAGGGGGCACATTTGCTAGTACAAGAACTAGTGGCGAAGCTTCCACCACCAGCTCAAATGACCCTTTCGAGGTATTAGGTCCACCATTAAAATGGGCGGAGGGTGCAGTACCAAAGGTATTTTCCGGTGGGTTTATCAGTGGAGCCACTGGGGGGTTTGGGGCAACAATAGGTGGTAATTTAATCGCCTGAATGTCATTAACCAAAGGTTGAACACTGGACGTAATGACTTCTGGGAGTTTCCCCACTTCACCCAGAGTTTTTCCAAGAAGACCTTCCAGTTTAGTCACCTCAGCGGCTAGTTTATCAATTTTGCTTATCAAAGGTTTAACTATCCCTTTGATTTTTGTGTCCATCAAACTGCAAAATTTCTGAAATTGAATATTAGAGAAGGTCACATAGGTTTCCCCCGTCAGATCGTCCTCCTCCTCGTCAGAAATTTTCCTTGGTGGTGTTGCAATTTTATTTTTAGCTGACCTTAATCCCACCCGTTTTTGTATAGCTTTTCTTTTAGCCCCTGTAACCCTCGGTGCCGGAATAGGAACAGTAGAAGGGATGATGGGCTCACAGGTCGTAGGGCTCACAGTCACTACTTCATTATCGCTGTTATCTTCAGTACTGGCTACTATGCCACTGGGCTGAATGGTAACAGTGTCCTGAGCTGAAGCATGTGCCACTCCAGAGAGGCTATTGTTTATCAGATCAAAGGAGTCCTCTGTCTCTTTGTCTACTAGTGGAGATTGTGTAGATGAATCCAAGCCCAAAGAAGACCTTCCATCACTATTTATTTTCGCCACTACCTGGACTAAGTAGTTCTCCATAGTGTTAGTGGCTGATGTTAACTTTCTACCAGGCATATGTGCAGATGGCTTTGGCGCAATAACAAGACTTAGAGCCTGAATAAGTGGTTAATGTTTTACCTGGAGGTCGATGGATCGGAAGGACTGTGATCGTCTGCAGGCCTGTAGAAGATTGGGCAGAGTTCCTGGCCCAACCCAACCTTGGCCGACCTCGGACGGCCTCAGACGGCCCGCCCTTTGCCCGGGCTTCGCCCCGGGCGTCCCCCGACGCGGGTCTCCTGCCCCTTTATGCAGCCTCTGCGCGCTCTGCTGGCGCGTCTCGCGTCACATCCGCGCACCGCCGCGAGGCCTGCCGGGAGTTGTAGTCCCCCCGGAGCGGCGGCGCGGTTTCGAATGGCCTGATGTGACTCTCGGCGGTGGCGGCTTGGGCGTCAGCTCTGGCGCGATGTAATGGCCTGGAATGACTCTTGGCGGTGGCGGCTAACAGGTAAGTTCAGTCTGGTTCCTGGTTGTGACTCTCGGCGGTGGCGGCAAGTAAGTATTCTCCCCCGCTCTGCCGGTCTCCTGCCCCTTTATGCAGCCTTTGCGCGCTCTGCTGGCGCGTCTCGCGTCACTTCCGCGCGACGCCGCGAGGCCTGCCGGGAGTTGTAGTCCCCCCGGAGCGGCGGCGCGGTTTCGAATGGCCTGATGTGACTCTCGGCGGTGGCGGCTTGGGCGTCAGCTCTGGCGCGATGTAATGGCCTGGAATGACTCTCGGCGGTGGCGGCTAACAGGTAAGTTCAGTCTGGTTCCTGGTTGTGACTCTCGGCGGTGGCGGCAAGTAAGTATTCTCCTGTTTTTATACTTGGTGCCTCCTTAGAAGTGGGAGAAGTTTATAGAGAATTCCCTTTGAAGTAATTGAAGTTTTGTTACTCCGTGCCCTGCCTCTAAGCTGTACAAAAGGGGGTGGTGATGGACGGAGCATCTGAACCAATCAAACGCTCACACCCAGTCAACAGATCTGGGTTTAATCAATCACCGTTCTTTAGCCCACTATGCCACCCCAGTTCAGACATGGCCATATGCAAATCAGTCTGACCCTGTGCCTCATGGGAACATTCCAGCCTGAACTGCCAAGCCATGCCTTCCCTGGACCGGAAAAAAGCTTCCTAGGACCGGTTTCTGGCATTACAGCCATCTTCAGCCAGGCTTGCTTGAATCCAGTGGCAAAGTGAGCAAGGCACTCACGTCTGAGCATACCCTGCCAACTTATGGCTAACAAAGCAGTACAAAAGGGGGTGGTGATGGACGGAGCATCTGAACCAATCAAGCACTCACACCCCCGTCAACAGATCTGGGTTTAATCCATCACTGTTCTTTAGCCCACTCTGCCACCCCAGTTCAGACATGGCCCCTTTTGTACCACTGCCTCTAAGCTGGCTGTATGAACAATGCAGGGGTGACAAGTCCTTTGAGTGAAGGCAGAGCACAGCCTGTTCAGTTACAAATTGGGGTGTGCTCGGTCCTGCTCCCCATCCTGCCAGTTGATGGCCAATCCACCCACACCTAATCCCCCTATTGTGTGACTGTCTGGGAAGAATAAATAACGTCCAACTGCTAACTACACCCAGTAATGTGACCTAGGACAGGCTACAGGCATCAAATAGCTACAGCAGGGAAATGCCAATCTTTTTAAAAAGTGGCGTTCCCAAAATTACTTTGCAAACGTAAAATCCAGCTTTATCATTTTAAATTGCAATTTCTCAGGCACCAAACAAGAAATGTTGAACTGTTCCCAATCAAATGTTAGCACATTTCAAGAATAATAAGGTAACCCCATTTTATCCTATAGGAGAGGTACATCTCACTATGGTGAAAAATGAATTTAGGTGTTTTTCACTAACAGGACATATAAAACTTAAGGGTACTTGTTCAACATTTTATCGTTAAATCTGTTTATTAAAGATTTAAAGAGAAACATTCATCACCTTAAAGAACATAAGACATTGGAGTAATATAGCAAGGTTATGAGGCTTCAAACAGTAGCAGTGTCATGAACATTGAACAGATGTCATGCACAGTGACGTAACAAAACTTGAGGTGGCCCCCCCTGCAAAAATATGGAGGGGGCCCCCCATGCTCCGGATTCAGTCAGGAGCTCTCAGGTCAGGGGCCTGCTGCCCATGCACCAGTGGCGGACGGTGGATCCCAAAAGTGGGGAACGAAAAGCCGAGATCCAACCGAAGGAGCAAGTGAGTACAGCAAGCACACCAAAGTAAAAGAGGTGTGCCCGGGGCTGTCCTTCCCAATTTGGCCCCCCAACCACTCAAATCTCGGCTCCAAAGAAATTCCGTAATTTGTCTCCAAAACATCAGCCAGTCGGACCATGAAAGCAGACACGCCCTGCCACCAAACACTAGCTTTGTATTTTTGAAAAACAACCCAAATTCTCTAAATCAAGAAGTCATCCCTTCTCTGAAAAAGTTCCACCACTGCCATGAACCAGTGCAACACATGGATAGACTCTGCCCTGAACATTCCATGTGTCATAGCCACATGTCATATGAGCCAATCCCATGCCAAGAACCACCACCATCAAGCCATAGCTAGCACGAGGGCTGTTCACCACCTCGCAATCTGGAACCACCATTATTATGTCAGGGCCCACATTCCACCCGGCCTGGGCACCACCATACAATGGGTGAGCACATTGGGCCGACATGTACCACCACCATGGCAGGGCCAACACTGTCATGTCATTCCATCTATCAAGTACACAATCATAGAGCATCGCCGGTGTTTAAATGGGGCAGCTCTGCAGATCTCAATAGCGGCCACAACAAGCTCCCCTCTCTACCCAGTAATAGCCCTTTCCAAACAAAGGCATGTCTGAGGCACTATGGAAAAGAAAGAACAAGACATTAACGGCTTCCTTGCCTGTCTCTAATAGTCCACCCACTCCCGCCACAGCCCCCCCCCAACAATACACAAGGACATCCACATGTCCCTTGTACACCTCCACAGGTCAAATGCATATCAACCATCCTGGAATGGCTACCCACCTAGAAAAGTAGGGAAGACATCCCAGAGAGCAAAAACAGCTTGACCCATATGCGCTAAACAGGGTCTGCAATAGGCTATGGGGCACTGGCACATAGCTCGCTGCAGAACAGCCGAGGGTCACGACTTCAAAGCCCACCTCGTTTACTCCCTGCCCTGTGCCTATTCATGGTTATTGTCGTGCAACCCCATCTACACCCTGTAGTATTTTATTGTCTCCCATTCACCACTGTCCACCCACTGTATGCACACCCCACAGCAACTCACCATCTCTCATCCACCACCATCCACCTACTGTACCTACACCCTGCACCTCACTGTCTCATACAGCGTCACCCCCCCACCGTTTTTACACCCTGCACTTTATTGTCTCTCACATCCGCTGTGCACCCACTCCATCTATACCCTGTAGCACCCCATATTCTATCATAAACCACTGTCCACACACTGCACTCACACCCTGTATCCCATTGTCTCCCATACACTGTTGTCCACACACTGCACTCACACCCTGTATCCCATTGTCTCCCAAACACTGTTGTCCGCCCACTGCACCCACACCCTGCAGCACTCCATTGTCTCTCATACACCACTGTCCACCCACTCCACCCACATCCTGCACTTCATTCATACACAACCGTCCACCCTCTGCATCCACACCCTGCAGTGCCTCAATGTCTCTCATACACCACTGTCCATCCACTGCATTTATAACCCTTCATATTTCAATGATTTCTTCATGTCTCTCTTCTCTCAGCCTCCTCTTGCCATCTTGGAACAACAAAGTCACAATAAACTATAGCAAAAGAAACATACTTTGGCACAGCCAATAGCTCTGCAACCATCGTCAGACCCATTGGCTTTGCCAAAGCTTATTAGATATGACATCCCACATGGATCCTCCCCTTCCGACTCACAATGTCCTTCCCATGTGTATCCCACTCTCTCCCATATGACTCCGGCGACAGTTTGCTACAGTCAAGTCCAATCCACTTACCCGAATATATCTCTATCATTCTTGGCACCCTGTTGTTGCTCTGGGGGCTCACTCCACGCCCCACTAGACTTTAACCACCAATCCATATTATGCTCTCTATTGGATTCCTCAACAAAAAACATTACCAATGTGAAAATCAAGAAATAGAATTCATACGAAAACAAACAAAACAAAAAGTGCACAGCATGGGCGGAAACGGAATAACCGAAATGCATTCAAAAAAAGAGAAAATGAAGGCTTTGTGCTGTGGAACACGGGAACGACCCTCTCCAACTCCATAGCACTCCGGAGGCCCCCAAAATGTGAGCCTCTCATCTAAGCTGGAGTCAGTAGAGTAGCACGAGCCCCACGTGCCCTCATTTAAGGAGGCGAAAATGGCCCCCTGGCTTCTGCCCGGTTAGTGAAAGACAGCCACAGTCAGTGTACCCCTCCCATTCCCAGGCCTCGATGCCACTGCACATGCTGCACCATTGGCATGCACGCCCATGGCCAGAGTCCAAAAGTAAACAAAGGGTCAATGACAAAGCGAGTCAACAACACTAGGCAGGTGCCTATGGTGCCAGCACCAAACACCGCCAAATTGACACCAAAAGCATCAAACACCACCAATCTATTCCAAGGAGGGAGTAATACACAAAAAATAGAATTTTGCTGAAGGCTCCAGCCAGTCCCTCACCTGGTCTCAAATGTCACTCAAAAGTTTACAACAACCACAGACATGCTCTCCCCTCCTTTGCAACCAGGAAGACCACAGATACAAATGAAATGCGGCACAACAGCCAGCGATGCCGGTCCTGGAACTGGGGGATCACACTCGAGTCTCAGCGTTGGCCCAACATCCCGTGACCCTGGGCAAACGACCCAATATCCCCGTGCTTAAAAAACAAGTGTGGGCCTGTGTAATTTAACCCCCGCTTTTGTAAAACACTCCAATACCCTGGGGGCGAGCCCGTGCCACGTTAAACCACAAAAAAAGCACTCTGTCATTCTCTACACAAACATCCACCCAGGGCTTTAAGTGGGATGAAAAAACTGGGGGGGGTCTCTCAAAGGGGCGTGGTCAATGTAATTAGGGGTGTGGCTTTAACACACTTACGCTAAAAATCTGTGTTTAGTATAGTGTGCCGCCCGACTTGTATTTTGCTGTTCCTGTCATTGCATCCAAATATGTGAGACAACAAGTCACATTACACTTACAACAAGTAAGGACTATTGGCTTTGTCAATGGTTATTAGTTGCATAAGATAAATAAGCTGCAACTATGGCTGGTTACATATAACATTGAAAAAGCTTTCAATTGAAGCCCTGGTGACCCTACCACAATGTTGCTGCTCTAGCTTTCAGAAATAGAAGGGAAATTCAGAAAGAAAATGACTCTTTAAAGGATTTCCCTTCCACTACACCGCTCACCTGGCATGAGGTAATGCCGTAACTTCTCCCCTAGTGAGAAGTGAGCAATGTGAGCACGTACACACCTACGTGCCTGCTGTCTTGAAACGGGTCTCTATCAGGCTCTGTGCGCCCTGGCACTTTTTTCTGGTTCTGGACTGCACTGACAGCAAACTGCTATGACTGCAGTCCGGAAAAAAACGGAGCGCCTGTGCCTGGGCTCAAAACAGAGCCCGATAGAGACCCGTTTCGAGGCCTCCTTTAAAAAACTAACGGGGCTCAGACCCCTTGAGACCCGGCCCATTTAAAGCCCTGCATCCACCCCCAAACACTTCTGAGCCACTTCCCTTCAATCTCTTCTGTGGAGACCTGGGAATGCCTCCATGTTCACCATCAGCATCGGGGACACTGCTGGGCAGGCCACCGAGGAAACACTCCGCGCCATCCAGGGAGACGCTCCAACTCAAACAAATGCGAGGCCATTTGCATTTCCAATGCCCGCCCCGCTCACCCTCCGAGCAGAGCTCCAGTCCTGTTCCTGGAGCTGACACCCCACCCGACCTGAAGGCTGGGGCTGGGCCCAGCCAGCAGGGCCGGCCCTAGGCATGTGCAAACTTAGTGTGCACCTGCACAGGGCCGCCAAACCCCAGGGGCCGCCACGACGAGGATCGGATCGGAAGGATCACACTGGCGGCCCCCTGGCAGGATTTGGCGGCCTCAAGCTCCGAGTAATACAGGTACATATTAATAAACCTTGAGCAAATAGCAAAAACAAAAACAATTAGCAACAAGTATTTCATCAGAAGGAGAGGGTTTATATATGCTAAGCAACATGAACAGTGTGCCTTAAATAGAAGCTAACATAGAAGGAAACGAGTCTGTGGGAGAGTCACAGACATAAATTAGAGGTTTACTGTAGAGTTCAGGAGGGTACACTATGTGGGAAATATTCTGTTGCGCTCATACGATGCCAAATAATTGTTCAGAAGATACACAGGGCGCATGAATTCTTCCATAATGGGTATTACCAATTAGAGACATACTACCGCAGTCATGCTGGGAAATAATGTGCCTCGAAATTACACACCTTCTGGTTCTCGGAACCCGACCTTTCCTGCCCACTGAAGCAACTGCTTTGGAATCCCCATCAGAATCCTCGACAGTTTTTGGTTTACGAGTCACTGCTTGGCAACCACTGTTTATTTGCACATTCGAAAAAAAATCTAAAGCCACATTATATGCATTGATAGCATTAATTTATACTTGTATTTTGAAGTATACTGCTTCCGGCCCCTGAGTGTTCGACTCACACCATAATTAGGAAGTCATATGCGTCCCGGCTGGCAATGCTATGGTCACCTCGCCAGGTTACTTAGATAGTTACATATGACTGACATAAAGTCTACCAAGGCCCTGATACCCAGTCGGGCGGAGCAGAATTACCGTACAGAATTCCGCCTTGCCTGATGCAGTTTGGGAAGTTTGAATGCCACAGTTTTTCAAGCTGTTGAAGTAGACCCAATTTTTTAGACCGATAATTTTGGCTGGAAAAATTACATGAGCTTACTGCTGTTTATTTCTGCTCTGTGAATGCTGATCACGTGAGTCTGACTTTAAATGTAGGTGTTGGTAGGGTAGGTACACAACAGGTAGCAAAAGATGCATTCTATTGCTTTTGCTCTTTATTAACCCGAGTCCTTTTGCCACACCCTTACACTGCCACGAGTATGACTATTGTGCTCATCTGTTTGGTTTCACATTTCTGCTCAGTCATGGTGAAAAGGGCTGTTGTGGCTATTGTACTGCATCATCAGTTGTACCAAATTTCTATGTGTTGCTGGTGCTCACTTTCCTGTGTGGTCAACCCTAACAAAGACCCACAAATAAATCACTATGTGAAGAGTGGGAAAGGCACACTCAATTGTTATGGAGTTTTACATAAATATGCTGTTACAACAAAGTGGTTTGCTTAAGTAACGTCTTGATAAATGTCTTCTAAGTTCATATAATTAAATTACTATACACACCATCCAAATATAAAAAAGTACACACCATCCAATTAAAAAAAAAGAAGTTTTTTATCAATTTTTCAAAAACATCCATAACATCCAAAGCGTTTCGATCAACTGTGGAACTTCTGCAGGGCTTATTACTATGCAGGTGTTTATCGTTTGAGGATCTGGTTGTCTGTGTACTCCATATAGTGAGATTTTTTTTGGTAATGCCCTAAGCAATATAAGGTATATCAGGAATAGGGCTCCTATGTCTTCCTGTTAGTCAAGTATTGTGTAACATCGAGTATTGAGCAAAGTATTGAACAGAAAATAAGAGGTGACCACTCTGAAAAGGAAGATTTCCTATCAATCAATCAATCAATCATATCATTTAGGGTAGGAGCAGCCGCAGGTACTGGTCAATCATCTAAGGACTTTTCTGGACGTATTATTAAAACACCTTTCTGAGCTCCGCCTGTCCGGACCCCCTCTTCCGGGGCCCCCACCTACGCTCCCTGCACAGGGCCACCATGAGCCTAGAGCCGGCCCTGCAGCCAGGCCTGCATGGTTGCAGCCCCAGAGTGGTAGTTGAGGCGGACCGGCCGGCCAGGCAGGCAGCAGAAGGCACGGATGGGGCAGGGCAAGGCTTTCCAGCCATTGGCTGGGGGGGTAGCAACAAATCGATTTACATTATTTATGGCCGGTGGCGGACCTCAGTCTTCGGACAGTCCTTCGTAGTAGGAGCGTGGCTCCTGGGATGCCACACCTCAGTTTGCCTCACGCGCACTTTTAATTGCATGCACACTCAATGCGCATGCCATCATCATCATGGCAAATGCAATCAGGGCATTGGTCAGCTCACCATACCTGCCTGCCCCACCCCGAACGTGCAGATGCGTTGCGGACACAACTGTGCACCGCGCATACCCACCCTGAGCTACCATTCAATTATAAAAAGCCTCAGAGGTGACCCAGGCCAGGCCCGTGCACCACCCAATCAAGAGGCTCAGAGGCCCGCCTGGGGTCCCGTGCACCGCCGCGTACACAGAAGTTGTTGCACACCACCATCTCATTAATGAAAAGCACGGGCGGGCTCGTCCCTCAGGATCATTCTACTCCAGCCCCCACGCCAAACTGAACCCATCCCCTGCCCCAACAATAACAAAAAGCCTATGTAGCGCTGCCTGCCGCTTCATGCCCTCGCGGCACGTCAACAGCAAGCATCACTAGGTCTGCGTAAATCCCTTCCCTCCATGTGACAGGTCTTGCTGACCTGCACTCCAGACACTTCCCCAGTCTCCCTCTTACCTCATGATATGTTGGCATTGAGACTAAATAAACCTGATATCCATCATTTGTGTAACGACCATTCTTTGCATGGTCCACCACAAATGGACGAGGGACAGTGCTCCTGGGCCCGCCCTTCAGCCCAGAGATGCCTTGAGAGCAGCAGACTCTGCGTACAGATGCATCCCAGGGACGCAACGCAAGCCCTGCCTTCCCTCAGCGCTGAGGGGCAACCCCAAAGCCCGCACCCTCCACTTACACACCGTAATGTATGGGATACTTCAGAGCCCCCACCACACTTCGAGGGGGCACACGTTCCCCCTCTGTTAGGCCATGGACACAGCACACGTCCTCCTACCTGGGGCACTGCGAGCCTTGACTGTCACTGTGTGCACGAGCCCACCACTGGACTCAATCACCAGGCAGGTGCCCCGGCCAAGAGACCAACAGGATGCCAGCATCTTGTCCGAGCGTCAGGGAGGAGGAGGGCCGGGCATTGAACCGGACAATCAAATCACCCCAATCAACACCATCCACCAAACTACTGTCTCGAACGCAGTTCACCAAACACCCACAAGCCAACGTGTGTTCATACGACAAATGCGAGAAAACAGCTGTCATTCAATTTGGTGGAAAAAACGCCCAATTCTGATCCCAGTCTGATGAGGGGCGGGACCCTATCTGTTACTGGGGGCTTCACGTGTGTCCCTTTGAATGTGTGTAAGTAAAAAAGTGTAGGGAGGTCTCCTTACAAACCAGAACAGGGACAAGGAGCAGTGACCAGTATAAGAAAGAAAATCCCTATTATTCCAAAACTGGAAAAACAGTTGCTATGCAGCCTTTCTTAAACTCACAGACCCATTGATATTATCACTACATTGCTTTTGAACCACAATAATAGGAAAGACTAATTAAAAACAGATTAAAAGTGGTATTAGCAAAAATTGTACAATTTATTCAATATAAAAACAATACATCCATACATAATTTTAGTGGCATAAAATACAATTAAGATTAAAAATGTGACAGATTCACATGAAGAACAGTTAAAAAATACAACGTTGTTGACGCAGCGTTTCGGTTTTGTTATAGCACTTTCATCAGGACAAAGTTCTGGTTGAAAGAAAACATACAATTAGGTACATACAATATTTTTCTTTTTTTACAAAATAAAAATTGTCAAAGATTACAGTTATAACACCAGAATTTATTCTACACCAAAATGTGGACATTTAAGGCGCTCTAGTTGTTTATCAAGGCATGTGGTTAAAATGGGTTTGGGGTTAGAAGGGAGAGATTTATCTCTATCAAACAAACTTTTTGATGGAGCCTATAAGTACACTTTAAGGCATTTATCAACTTCCTGTATGCATACCTTTCTACAAAATAGAATCATTTTTAGCCTCTTTAATCAATTTGAGGTTGTCTTCTTGGTTCTATGTTTTGTCACCTTCATAAAGATAGGTGCGGATGGTTAGAAGTCTGGGTGCTTCTACATAATGCACAGACCTTTGCTGCGGAGTAAATGGTATCACTAATTAGTTCAGCAATTAACCCTCTATCTTTATCTCCAAATAGAAAAAAGTTAACCATTTTTACCTTTCAATAGAAAACAGAATAATTCTTTTTAGATGATCGAGGGAGCCACCGTTTTGTAATGATGCAGGGCTGGTGCTTTAAATAAAAAGAGGGAGATATTTACTCTGTATTCATATTAATTTCTGTGGCTAGATCACTGGAAAGGGCAAATAAGCCTCACTCACCCGTGTGTCTGGGGAGGGCGAGGAAACAGCTTGTGACTGGATGTTCTTGATAATAGCGTTGTTTTGGATGCGCTTTTATAAATTGTCGCGCCCTCCTATAGTTCGGCTTAGGTACCGGGATTTTTTCGAATTATCCGGCTCTAAAATATAAAATCAGTAGTGTACAGCGTTATTATTCTACTCTTATTGTGGCTAATAATACCTTTCGCTATATTTACTAATGTTCCCTAATGTTCTTTGTGGATGCCGTTTTCAGTCTATAGTCTTACATCTCGATAATCATTCTTTATTACGAAAAACCCACTGTTATTGGGATTATAGTTTTGCTTTTCCGTGTCATACTAGCTATTATAGATCATTAACCCTATCTCAAAGATAGTAGGATAGATGTATATTAAGTAATCCTACATTGATCTGATGTTATATAGTAGTCTGGGTCATATGACCGCTCTCCTGGTATAGTTTTGTATTCTTCCAACTGTGATCGTGCTTTGACTAGTGACGTGCAGCATACTCTCACCTAGTTATGCTCCCTATTGAGTTAATACCCATGATTAAAAACAGAAAACAGCATCTCATTAGTTTTGAATGTGTGGAAATGAGAGAGCGCAATTTGAATGAAATGTATGAATACGCCATATTTACAAACCAGTTGCGTAAAGTTAGCTAAGGTAACTAGAGATATGAGAATATGTATCCGCATTTACTCACGATTGCTTTGCTAGATATAGAGAGCACATATAGAGTGTGGGCTAATATAGAAATGTGTGGAAATGCTTAGAAATGTTAGATGTGATAATCAGGTTCCACGTTATGTAGCTGCTAAATGAAGAAGGATGTAAAATGTAAAATGAAGAAACGTGCAGACCACATGGCACTGTATAAGAACGAAATGTACCATTGCATCTTTCACGTAACATGGATTCAATATTATTCAATGATTTGCTTATATGCTAAAGGCTATGTTTTATAGAAGTGTTTTTGTATAACCAGAGTGTGGTGTGTTAGCATATTATTTTAAGTTAAGAAATAAGGGTTCACAGGGTGCAGGCTACTGCACGTAATTTAGTAGGCCTGGAGAGATAAAGTGTCTTCTTTGATCTGCACGTGTTAGTTAAAAGTCGAGCCTCGTTAAAATAAATTGCCAATGCTGGTCGAAGTTTTATGGCCTAGCCTGATAAGGGGAGCCTGGAATTTGGGGCCCTGCTTCGGAGTGTCTGTTTGCAGGTGCGAGGGGGGTACCAATCAAAGAGCTTGATGAATAGAGCTCTGTTCGAGGAGATAGGCTCGGGTCCGGAGGAGTCTACTGGAATGTCATGGGGGTACCAGCATGCTGGAGACGGAGCCTGGGAAGCAAGGTCAACTTTAACAGACGGCCCAAAGAAGCGAAACTATGGAAAAAACCAGAATCGAGACCACGTGAAATGTGTACGTGGTGGGCGTCTCAGAGGGGCGTTCCACCCATACTGCGATTTTGTATTAGGGACAGCACCCTGGGGAGGAGACAGAGCAGACGGCCTGAGGACCCTAAGAGAGCGGATGGGTAGGCAGAGAGGACATGACTGCTATGCATTTGGTTTCACCTAAGACTAAGAGAAGTGTGTGATCTTCTTTAGAAGTCACCACGGCTGAAACCTTTTTAGGTAAAGAACTTGCTAAGTAGGGATGTCATCTAGGCTAGTGTAGGGTCAGTCTAACCTGATTTGTTTCTTTTCTGTAAATGACGCTCAAGATTCATCTTGTGTCTATGATATTTAACCTACTGATTTTTGAATTGGTTTTGGTAGTTTTCTTCTGTCGACTAAGATCTCTCAGAGAGTTCATGTTCATTTTACTGCCTGTGTATCTTTTGAATCTTATATTGAGATGTTTGTACCTGCAACTTATTTTGGCTTTATAATAAATCTTTAAACTTATCCGGAGTAAGTGGTTCTTTAGAGTTGTGTCAGTTTGGGCTGGTTTGACCTATGCAGGGTTTGCCTTTTACTCAATGACAGTCAACAATCGATCCAAAAGACTTAAGTGAGATAAGAGTTAGGGGGATCTGATAATTGATCAAAAATCTCACGTTCCCAGTTGGTAGCAGAGAAAGATGGTTGGCTTCTTTGGGAAGGCGACCTAGATTAGGTTAAGATTACCCCAAGGCCCCTAGTGATCGATGACCAGAAGAAGAGCCACCTGCCGAAGAAGGTGCTGACGGTGCGAGAGAGAAAAGCAGCAGAAACGGTCGAAAGTGAGTATAAGGGTCATGCGTTGTCAGATTGCGGTGTTTTGTGTTGTACCTGTGTTGTAATGTCAAGCAGAGTTGAATGCCTGTAGTGTGATTGTGAGACGGTTGTGAGCGCGCGCAACCTTGTGAAAATCTTAAGTTCAGGGAAGAGCTTAAGTGGTTCGGGTGTATCGGACATCCAGAGTAATTGTCTACCATTGTGAAGGGGGTCATGAGGTACCATTGATCGCCCGCAGGACCGTGATAGGGGGAACGTAAGAGTGAGTGTATGACACCATCTCTCATACCAGACTGCTTGTCAGGCTGGAAGAGTGTGGTGTCGAGGGCAGGGCGTTAGAATGGATCAAATCATACCTATCCCTACGCACCTTCCAGATCATCTCTGCTGAGGCCAGCTCCAATGTCGTCTGCTCTCCCCATGGTGTACCACAGGGATCCATCCTGAGTCCCCTATTGTTTAACTTGTATCTCCGTCCCTTAGCTAACCTTGCTGAGAATTTTGGTCTTATTTTGATGACGTATGCCGACGATTCCCAGATTGTGTTTTCTCTTTCTAAGTCGGATACGTCTGCTCCTTCTGCACTCAAAATAGGCCTCCATGAGATATTCCGCTGGATGTCGGCCAATCAACTTAAATTGAATGGGGACAAAACAGAGGTCCTCCTTCTAGGAAATAATAAGGACCTATGGAGTGACCCCCATTGGCCGACAGCATTAGGCAAGCTACCGCCTCCAGCCACCCAGGTCAGAAATCTTGGGGTCATCATCGATGACAACCTCTCAATGTCACAGCAAGCTAATAAAGTAGCGGGCATTTGTTTTACGATTCTCAGATGGCTCCGTAAAATTGTCTGGATGCTGCCACTCCCCACCCAGAAGACCGTAGTCAATGCCTTAGTAACTTCTCGGCTTGACTACGGTAACATCTTGTACCTGGGCGCAAATAAAGCAGTAGTAAGACGCTTACAACTGGTGCAAAACGCCGCAGCCAGAATGCTCTGCAGAATACCCAGACATGCCAGGATCACAAAACATCTTAGGGATCTACACTGGCTAAGAGTCGAAAACAGGATTCGTTTTAAAACGCTGAGCTATTTGTTTAAAATTAAAGCCGGGACCGCCCCCAAGTATCTCCTTGATCTTGCCAAACTCCACGTTCCCAATCGCAATCTTCGCTCAGCTACTTTAGCAAAGTTTGCGGTTCCCAGGTATAAACGGGCCAAAATAGGCGGGAGATCATTCTCACATCTGGGTCCAACCCTGTGGAACACTCTGCCCATTCAAATACGCAAAGAGGAAAACTACAGGATCTTCAGGAAAAGTGTAAAGACCTGGTTGTTTGACCTTTAAGTACCCTGGATTCTCTCTCTGGTTAGCTGGGCTCGTGATCCTCCTTTTCGGCGCCGGGAAACCCTTTGTGGGTAGCTGCGCGCCTTATAAATACTATAAAATAATAATAATAAATAATAATAACGGACGCTGGTCGGACGTTTACGGTGTGTAAGTAACCTATCAGTTAAGGCGATCGTCTGACGGAAGACGTTTCGTCGGTTGAGGTGACAATTACAGTTAGACTGTGGACGTACAGTCAGGAAAAGTGATCGCTTGGTCGGAAGTAATCATTTTTCGGTGTATGAATGGGACGCATGCATGACCGGGAGACGAGATGAGAGAGGAGGGGAACTGCTGCAAAGGGGATGAGTGACGTCAGAGCGAGCCGCGCTGGGATAGGCTGGTTGACGCGAGCCGCGCTGTGATACGCCGGTTGGTGTAGAGCCGCGCTGGGATAGGCCGGTTAGCGAGAGCCGCGCTGGGATTGGTGAATTGTCATCAGGAAGTAAACAAAGGAAGAGAATTAAGGAAAATTGTAGAATTTGAACATGAAGTGTTTTAAATGTCTAAGGGCGATCTTTAAGAGAGACAGAAGGAATTCTTATGAGGGGGAAGAGGCCCGCCGGAGGGTACACCAGCTCATTATATGGCTGTGAATGTTGGGTTACATACTATACTGTGGATCTCTGAGTGGAGCAAGATAACAGAGGGAAATGAGGAACTGACGTTTCCGAAATACGGAACCTTTAGGTTGGAAGCATTGAACCAGCTGAAAGCAGTAATGCTTGCGACGAGACCCCTACCCAGACCAACACAGTTCGAAGCCCTCAATGCGTGGTTTAGGGCAGCATACGATCGGAGTTTGAACAGGCGCCAAGAAAGAGTGAAACGATCGGTAAGAGCAGTGCAGGATGCCAAATGGGATGAAGAAGCTAAAAAGTGGAGGGTGCAGAGAATTGAAGCAGACAAACTGTATCCAGTGATAGAAGTCACAGGAGAAAAGAAACCCCTAGAGGAGGACGATGAGAGCGAGACAGATGACAGCCTGATAAATAGGTTATTGATGGACAGACCACCTCCGTACAATAGAGAGGTTGAACGTCCCGAGCTACAAAAGGGGGACGGGACTGGTAAAGGGGAACATAGACCGCTCCCTGTAACAGATTGGGAACCCAACAAAGGCGAGGAAATACCTCAACCTAGTCCAGTGCAGAGAGTAGTCGGAAGGTTTGTGGTACAAAAGGTGCCGGAAACAGAGTGTGCAAGGTCGTACCAACTGCCGGACGCTCTTCAAGTACCGGTTACCATAGGTCCTGTAGTGTCAATCTACAACCCAGAAAGAACACGAGAGGAAGAACAGGTACGATTGGACAGGGAAAGAGCAGAAATGGAAAGCAGGAACAATACGATTAATTCACAAAGGCAGTTGTTGGGACCAAGAGGTCGGAGCACACCATTGGATTCGGTAGTGGATCCCATAATAGATCAAGGGGGTCAGAGAGGGCAGATGGATCTGAGAGGACCACGGCCGAAATCCTTTAGGGAGTTAAGGGAGTACTTGAAAGAATGGGATGCGGCCGTAGAAACTCAAAACAACAGGTTAGGAGCGGAAGCGGAATTGGGAAGCCGAGAGAACGGAACCCTGTCTCACTGCAGAGCTGGCGAAAGCGGTCCAGAGTGGGACGGGAAAAGTCAGGACGGTAAAGGAGACACTCGCCACATCGGGAGTGGAAGTAGACAGGAGCATGAGTATAGGAATGCAGGATGTGGAGGGGTGCCTCGCCCCATTCTCAGTGAGGGAGATCAAAGAACGCAGGAATACAGGGACAGCTTCAGGTGCACTCACCACACACCGGGCGAAAATGTACAACATTGGAGTCGCGGGAATAGAGAGAGTCGCGAAGGGTCTCACCATGCATCCAGTGATCACGGACGGGATCGCGGGATCGCGGGAACATGGAGAGCTGTGAGGGACCTTATCATGTACTGAGTGACACTAGACAGCAAGGGAATTGCGAAGGCTTAGAGAATAGTGGAGGATCTTATCATATGTCTAGAGAGGCTGAACCGAAGAGACTGAATGGGATGGTGGGGAATAGAGCATTGTTTCACCACCCACCGAGGGAAGATGGAAGAGCATGGGATTTAGAAAGATGGGAACAAGAGAGGACTCCTCATAGCTCACCTGAGCCTAGGCGTAGGACTCGGAGTTGGGACGGGAGGAATGTAAATGGACCATCTAAGAATGAGGTACTAAGAGCCGAGGTAAAAGCAAGGAGACTCGATGTAACCAGTCTAAAATCGGACTTAGATGAAATAATAGACGGCACATTGCCAATGGAGAGGATCGACCTGTACGAACAAGATGAGGTACTGTTTATAGCAAAGGATGTTACTCGGAAAGCGAGGGCAGTACATGAAAGACTATCTGAATTGGCAGACAGATACACGGTAGACCTATCAAGGACTAAAGCACTACAGGGTAACCATAGGCTGCATTGCACGGATCAGGATTTAGACGAAAGGAGAACGATCGGGTTGAAAACACACATAAAAGAACTGATCATAGGCATAAGAACGTGGAGAGATTTGGATAAATGGGAGGAAAGGTGGTCCAAGAGAGGGACTGTCAGAAGGAGCACAATCGGAATGTCCCCAGAGGGAGGGCTACAGAGAATGGAAGCATACCCTTTGCGAGAAATTGCGAATGGAAACTATGTGCATGTGCCCTGGAGTAGAGGGGACTTAGCGGCATTTACCAACTCTTTTCCTAAGCTGAGGGAGAACCCCGTGGAGTGGTATAAGCAGGTAGAGAGGTTCGTAAAGATATCCAAGGTACTGTGGGTTGACCTGAACACCCTGTTTGACATTGTAGTGCCAGGGGACTTGTGGACAGCATGTAAGGTTAGCGTCGAATGGCCAACATCTGAACCGGATAGGGATGCCCAGACAAACGGACCATTAGAAAAAGTCATGGAAAAGTACGAAAGGGTAATGGCATGGCTGAAGGATAAGGTGCCGTTGCAGGACATAGACTGGGTTAAGATAGATCGGACCACCCAAGAACCTAAAGAGACTGTCCATGAGTATTATGAGAGATTGCTGAAAGCGTTCAAACAGTACAGTGGGTTGGATGTAATGGATCCTAAAGACAAAGGACAGTTTGTGTCAAAGTTCGTTCTGGGATTGAGACCTGATATTAGTTTGATGATTCAGCAGCATTTAATTTGTTGGCAAAACAAACCATTAGATGAAATTCTGAGATATGCAAGGTACTGCAGCGATGAGATAGACTCCAAAGCAAAGAAACTTAAAGAGAAACTGATGATGGTGCAGATGCAGTCGGCTGGAAAGGGTGGACAGCGGCAACAGGGAACAGGGACATTAGGAAGGAAGCAAAATAATCAGAATAAAGACGATGAGGAAAAACAGAGACCTAGGGTAGATATTGCGACATTGAAAAAGACGACCAGGTGTCACCAGTGTAACGAGGTGGGGCATTGGAAACGCGAGTGCCCCTATAATATTGAGACGGGAGAACTAGAACCAGAGGGGGACGAGGTCCAGAGCAGTCTGGCGAAGGGGACAACGATACCCAAGGGAAAGATTATCAAAGGGGGGACCCCGACTCCTCGAGCCCAGTTCCCTCAACCACCCAGAATTGCGACGGGGGGAAAGACCTATAGACAAATGCCACTTTTCGTAGGAGGAGAAGAATGCTATTACGTTGATCCCCTTACGGGACAGCGAGTGAATAGAGAGGAAGATTGTACCCTCTGGGCAGTTTTAGAGGTGGACCAGAGGGGACCATACGTGGAGGCCGAAGTAGCAGGGTGTCCTACAACCTTCTTGGTAGACACAGGAGCCACTCGATCCACTATAAGATCAGCAGTGGTCCCGGACCTGCCCATGTCAGGGGAAACCATTCAAGTGGTGGGAGTAGCTAACAGAAGAATAACCAGTTCTTTGACGGAGCCAGTATCAGTGAAAATAGGGAAATACAGCGATGAGCATCAGTTTGTGGTCTGTGACTCCAGCCCTGTGTGCCTGTTAGGAAGAGACTTGTTATGCAAACTAAATTGTACAATATACTGCACCCCCCAGGGAGTGGAGGTACTGACTAATGATGATGATGCTGATTTCAAAGTTGCAAATTCAAGGGTGTGTGTGGAGCTGTATCCCACCTTGACGGTGGAAGAGCTTCCATGGGACTTGAGAGGTGCGATGTCATCTGAAGTGTGGGATTTCACTGGGGAAGAAATAGGACTGATCAAAGGGGTAGAGCCAGTGAAGATCATGGTAAAACCGAATGCTGAGTATCCAAGAACACCTCAATACAAGTTGACCCCGGAGACGATTGCGGGAATAAAGCCTGTGATCGAATCCATGATTAAGCAGGGAATACTGAAGGAAATCGTGGGAAGTCCATGTAACTCCCCGATTATGGGTTTGCAGAAGCCTAGTGGGAAGTACAGAATAGTGCAGGACCTTCGAAAGATTAATAACATAGTTGTTTCATGTTGTCCAGTGGTACCGAATCCATCAGTGATATTGTTTCAGATACCATTCCAAGCTGAGTGGCTCACAGTGATAGACCTTTGCCAGGCCTTCTTTTCAATCCCATTAGATGAGGAGAGCCAATATCTTTTCGCTTTTAAGCTGGAGAATCGCGTTTTAACGTGGTGTCGTATCCCACAGGGGTATACAGAGAGCCCATCGATTTTTAACCAGCTGTTGAAGAAAAATCTTGAAAGTCTAGTACTGTCACAGAACTCGGTTCTGGTCCAGTACATAGACGACCTACTTGTGGCGTCAGAAACTGAGGAAGCTTGCAAAATAGACACCATCACTTTACTGAATCACTTGGCTGAGAACGGACACAAGGTGTCTCCGAGTAAATTACAGTACTGTTTGACAGAAGTACAGTACTTGGGTCACAGAATTGAAAAAGGGAAACGAAAGGTGTCACCGGACAGAATAGAGGCGATCATGAAAATGAATTCGCCCACAACGCAGAGAGAAGTCAGGATGTTTTTAGGAATGGTTGGTTATTGCCGGCAGTGGATAGCTAACTTTTCACTGAAGGCAAGACCTTTACAAAAGCTGACGCACAAGGAGGTGAGTGATCCGGTACCATGGGACAAGGATTGTTTGATGGCATTCTTGCAGTTGAGGGAGGACTTATGTCGTGCCCCTGCTCTAGGAATGCCGGATTACGAGAAACCATTCTTAATGTACTGCTGTGAAAGAGAAGGTTGTGCATTGTCAGTTTTGGTCCAAATCCATGGAAATGCCCGTAGACCAGTTGCATACTTCTCGGCTACTTTAGATCCAGTAGCCGCAGCGTTGCCCGGATGTCTCAAATCCGTTGCTGCAACGGGTGTCAGCATTGAGCGTTGCGAGAACATTGTAATGGGACACCAGTTAGTGGTGTATGTGCCTCATTCTGTAGAACTGTTAATGACCAGGACCAAGACACAGCATCTGACCAATAGCAGGCTCACGCGCTATGAGCAAGTCATTCTGGCTGCCGAGAACGTGACCCTCAAGAGATGCTCTGTTTTGAGTCCTGCCACTTTGATGCCACTTCCAAATGACATTGATGATGATGTATGTACAGATCATGACTGCCTTGATGTGACTGAACTATGTACCAAACCAAGACCAGATATCGTGGATGAGCCCTTGACTGACCCTGATGAAATATTCTTTGTTGATGGCTCATACGTAAGAGACGATATTGGTCAGCTGAGAGCAGCTTATGCCGTTTGCACCAATACCGGAGTTGTGGAAGCCGCTTGCCTGGAAGGAGTACACTCCGCTCAGGTAGCTGAAATCATTGCATTGACATGCGCCTGTTTAGCAGGTAACAAAATTCGAGTCACCATTTACACCGATAGCCAGTATGGTTTCGGAGTAGTTCATGACTATGGGCAGTTATGGTCTCAAAGAGGTTACATGACCTCTTCAGGTTCACCTATTCGAAATGGGGAATTTGTTCGACTGTTGTTGGAAGCACTGCAAGGTCCGGCAGCTATTGCCGTTGTAAAATGCACAGCTCACACTAAAAATACCGATTTTGTGTCACAAGGCAATAGGTATGCCGACGAGGTTGCACGCTACTGTGCAGAACAAGGATATTCCTTTACAGAGGTGGAAGTGAGGGGGATTCAGGAAAGGACCGAATTAACCATGTTGTTAGAAACTGTAGACACTTGGGATGAGTTAAAATGTATACAAGAGAATGCACCTGACTTCGAGAAAAAGACATGGGAAACTGCAGGTTGTACAAAGAGTGAAATGGATTTTTGGGTCTCCGCAGATGGGAGGGCAGTGTTACCAAACGAACTAGTTAGTCCAATGGCAAGGAGAATACATGGGCCAGCACACATAGGTAGAGATGCTATGGTGAGGGTATTCAGGCAGACATGGTACAACCCCAAGTTTAGAGTAGCGGCAGAAGCAGTATGTCAACGTTGCGTGATCTGCCAACAACTGAATGTTGAGTCACATAGGGAGGTCCGGGGGACCATTCAATAGGATGCAATTAGACTTTATTGAAATGCCAAGGTGTAACCGCCTCAGATACGTCCTGGTGGTTGTCTGCATTTTTTCCAGATGGGTTGAGGCTTACCCCACACGCAGGTGTGACACACTCACAGTAGCAAAATTGTTGCTTAGAGAACTGATACCACGCTTCGGGGTACCGGCCTCTTTGGAATCAGATAGGGGAACACATTTCAACAGCGAAATTGTGAAGATGCTTTGTTCAGCCCTAAATATAGACCAGAAGCTGCACTGTAGTTATCGACCAGAAGCTTCAGGAATTGTGGAACAGATCAACAGCACGATTAAGTCCCGAATTGCCAAAGTTTGTTCATCGACATCCTTGAGCTGGCCTGATGCACTGCCACTGGTCCTTATGAGCATACGTAGCACACCAGACAGAAGGACAGGTCTCTCTCCACATGAGGTGTTAATGGGGAGGGCTATGAGACTGCCATCGGTTCCAACTACAGCACTGTTGAACATCACAGATGATTTGATCCGGGACTATTGTAAGGGACTCTCTGACGCCATTCATTCTGTGTCTCTTCAGGTGCAGGCCACTGAAGTTCCATCGTCCCAAGATTTGTGCCACGACCTGTGCCCTGGGGACTGGGTCGTGGTGAAGAAGCACGTCAGGAAGAATTGCTTAGACGTGCGCTGGCGTGGGCCCTACCAGATCATACTGGTGACGAACACTGCCGTAAAGTGTGGAGGCTTGCCCAACTGGATCCACGCCTCACACACCCGAAGAGTTCCAGCACCTCTGGAAGAAACAGCTCCTCCCTCGGATGAAAATCCACCTGAGAACGGAGAATCAACGGAGGAGACAAGTCAAGCTGTAGAGGTGCCAGAAGAAACTGGGAGTGTTTCTGACCAGGCCGAGGACGGTCAATACACCAGCGAAACTGAAGTTGCCACAGAAGGAGAAAGTAGCTGGGAGTACGAATCAGACACTGATCAAGCTGCAAGTGGTCAAGAGTCGAGTGCAAGAACAAGGAGCAGGAGAACAAGGAGTGGAGAGGCTAGCTGGCCGGAAAGAAGGAGAAGGCCAAGCCTGAGAGCAAATCCGGAGAGAACTCTTGTTCCAATTTCTGAAGACTCAGACCTAGACGAAGGTGCAGTGGACTCAGACTCAGAGGGTCCAAGAAGATCAAGGAGGGTACGTGTGCCCTGCAGAAGATACGCCACTCCTGAGTGGACCTACTTGGCGGCAGATGTCTTGGGGACAGAGATCCGGGAGGGTGAGGGAAGTGCAGGTGACCAACCTTGATCCAATCGTAACGGTGGAAGTAAGACTGTTGACACCTGGAATTGAGACCGAAGGGTTGTTAACGTTCACTCTTCCCGTCCCTCTGTATTTAAGCAGGATCAAAGACCTGGTGCTGAACAGATTAGAATTTCCAACTTTGGGTCACCCAGTACCAGAGCACGAAGAAACCATCCTTCGTTTAGAATTACTGGAATATGCTATTAGAGCCGCTGGAACGAGAATCATCGTAGATACCTAAAAGACTTTGTAAATAAACCAGAGAGAGAGGATAACCTAGCGCCTAGTGGAAGAAGAAGAAAATTAGGGACTTTTCATTTAGTGGACGGAGAAGGGCTGTTGTTGAAATTAAAGAGACTGAATTGCAAAAAGACTATATCAGCTTCCAAAGTGTGGTTAACAGACTGAGAAAGCAGAATGAAAGCAGAGTGAAGCAATAAAAAGAGATTTTTCAGAAAGAAACTACACTGTTTGATATCATGGAGGCCGGTAGATCGAACCGCAAGGCAAAATGCATAGTAGGCACACTTATAGCAGTAGTGATTTCCCTTATAGTCATAGTAGTTACTGTATCATACATAGTGGGACATGCAAGTATAACAAAGGCAAGAGATGCAAAGCCTGTAGCGACATCGAGACCTGCTGTTGCTGGTAAAAGGGAGGAGGACAATGCAATTCAGGAGAAAGCGTTGCTGGCAGCAGAGGCCCGTAGGTTACATGTAGATGAGTCACAGGGAAATTTTAAAACAAACGCTTATGCCAAACTGTTATATGAATACATTGACGTCATGGAGGCCAAGGATTGCTATGTCTGCATGCAATTGCCGGCTTCTGTAGATGAAGGCATTCGATATCATCACCTTCCATTGACTTATGGTATTACATGTAGTCTATTGCTTAGTATATTTTATGGACGAGATGGGTTTGAGTATTATTTCTCGAATTATGATTCAGTATTACCAGAGGTCCCGAACTATAAACAGATGAATAAATGGGACTATTACAAGAAGGAAGATAGATTGGCAAAATTCTTCCTTCCTTGGGATACACTGGACACTTCATATGCACGCAGAAACAATCTAACTTGCAAAGTATCAGAAATTGAGAAGAAGTTTATAGGGCAAGTTGATGACAGGTACAGAAGACAAAAGATTCTGAAAATGTCAGGACAATGGAAAACAGATTGGACCGAGGAGGAGAAGGCACACAAAAGGAAGGGTAGTAATGGTCCAATAGCTTTAGATCGAACACAGAAAGGAAAGTTATGTTTACACAGGAGTAAAACTTACTATGAGAATGTGTTCGTAGGTGAAGTCAGTTGTGAACATGCTTTCAGATTAGAATACTATACAAAGGATTTCTTAAAGGGAATGCAAGTGATTCCTAATGTATATTTTGTATGTGGAAGAAATGCCTACGTGAAGCTACCTGACAACTGGTACGGTTCATATTATTTGGCAATTGTCTTCCCCAAAATATATCATGCCAAGGATTTAGAGATCATAGAGGGAAAAGCTTCAGCAAGGGGGAGAAGAGACGTAGGTGATGCTGAGGTAGTGGGAGATGTATTTGGCGCTATGTTCCCTCTTTTAGGATTGATACTTAATGATGTCAAGATCAGGAGATTGGCTACAGTTGTAGACAGATTGTCTGCAAGTACTGCAAGATCATTAATGTTGGTGGAAGGAGAGATGCAATCGATAAGGGCAATGGTTCTTCAGAATCGTCTTGCTTTAGACGTTCTGTTGGCCAAAGAGGGCGGAGTCTGTAAGGCTTTGAAGGTCCAGGAATGCTGCACTTACATTCCAGACAATTCAAAACCTCTTGAGAAGGAAATACAGAATATAACCAAGATACACCAAGAGATTGAGGACCTAACAAGGTTGAATGTCTGGGAAAAAGTAGGTCATGGGATGGGTAAAGTTGGAGGTTGGTTTGCCAATCTCGGGAAGAGTTTTGTCTGGTATATTCTTAAACCTATCATCATAATTGTGATTTGCATAATCATATTGTGGGGTTTAGTGAGACTGTACCAATGGTATAGGTCGAACAGATTGCAAAGGTCTATGAGAGAGCAGGAGCAGAGGTTAGCTGCTATGCAAGATCATCAATACAGGAGTCTGAGGGCTCTGGAAACGGTCAAGAGAGGGAGCCTTGCAACAAGTTCTGTTTAACCCATTCAAATTGGTGTACTAGTGATGACCCCTGGAGGTCATCAAAGGGGAGAACTGAGAGAGCGCAATTTGAATGAAATGTATGAATACGCCATATTTACAAACCAGTTGCGTAAAGTTAGCTAAGGTAACTAGAGATATGAGAATATGTATCCGCATTTACTCACGATTGCTTTGCTAGATATAGAGAGCACATATAGAGTGTGGGCTAATATAGACATGTGTGGAAATGCTTAGAAATGTTAGATGTGATAATCAGGTTCCACGTTATGTAGCTGCTAAATGAAGAAGGATGTAAAATGTAAAATGAAGAAATGTGCAGACCACATGGCACTGTATAAGAACAAAATGTACCATTGCATCTTTCACGTAACATGGATTCAATATTATTCAATGATTTGCTTATATGCTAAAGGCTATGTTTTATAGAAGTGTTTTTGTATAACCAGAGTGTGGTGTGTTAGCATATTATTTTAAGTTAAGAAATAAGGGTTCACAGGGTGCAGGCTACTGCACGTAATTTAGTAGGCCTGGAGAGATAAAGTGTCTTCTTTGATCTGCACGTGTTAGTTAAAAGTCGAGCCTCGTTAAAATAAATTGCCAATGCTGGTCGAAGTTTTATGGCCTAGCCTGATAAGGGGAGCCTGGAATTTGGGGCCCTGCTTCGAAGTGTCTGTTTGCAGGTGCGAGGGGGGTACCAATCAAAGAGCTTGATGAATAGAGCTCTGTTCGAGGAGATAGGCTCGGGTCCGGAGGAGTCTACTGAAATGTCATGGGGGTACCAGCATGCTGGAGACGGAGCCTGGGAAGCAAGGTCAACTTTAACAGACGGCCCAAAGAAGCGAAACTATGGAAAAAACCAGAATCGAGACCACGTGAAATGTGTACGTGGTGGGCGTGTCAGAGGGGCGTTCCACCCATACTGTGATTTTGTATTAGGGACAGCACCCTGGGGAGGAGACAGAGCAGACTGCCTTAGGACCCTAAGAGAGCGGATGGGTAGGCAGAGAGGACATGACTGCTATGCATAGGGTTTCACCTAAGACTAAGAGAAGTGTGTGATCTTCTTTAGAAGTCACCACGGCTGACACCCTTTTTAGGTAAAGAACTTGCTAAGTAGGGATGTCATCTAGGCTAGTGTAGGGTCAGTCTAACCTGATTTGTTTCTTTTCTGTAAATGACGCTCAAGATTCATCTTGTGTCTATGATATTTAACCTACTGATTTTTGAATTGGTTTGGTAGTTTTCTTCTGTCGACTAAGATCTCTCAGAGAGTTCATGTTCATTTTACTGCCTGTGTATCTTTTGAATCTTATATTGAGATGTTTGTACCTGCAACTTATTTTGGCTTTATAATAAATCTTTAAACTTATCCGGAGTAAGTGGTTCTTTAGAGTTGTGTCAGTTTGGGCTGGTTTGACCTATGCAGGGTTTGCCTTTTACTCAATGACAGTCAACAATCGATCCAAAAGACTTAAGTGAGATAAGAGTTAGGGGGATCTGATAATTGATCAAAAATCTCACGTTCCCAGAAATCAGCTGTGTCGGTTGGTTCCATAGCACGCAGGGCCAGGGCTGGTGCCCCGAGCTTGTGTGGTGCCACCTTGCCGTGGGCAAGCCCCTGAGGTCCATCCGAGAGTGTTCACGCACCAATCACCAATAATTAAACAATGATCACCATTGATGATCTCCAGGCGTGCGTGCAGGCCCTGGACACCATCCAATTCACTAAGAGGCCTGGCGCCGAGTGTGCACTGCACACCAGGCACTATTCACCCACGACAAGCAAAGGGGCCCCTGGAGCACGGGGGCCCCACGCAACGCCGGGGCTGCGTTACGCCCCTGTTTTGAAGTGCATGCCCATTTAAAACACTGCCCCTGTTACTGCGCCGGTTTGTCCCCATGTTCAGTGCTTTTAATGGAAAAAAATAAGTGCAGGTACTCGCCAACTTTAATGGCGGGGTGGGGCTATGGGCATGGTTAGGAGGCAAACCTTTAATTTGAGATATTCTTGGTGCGCAACTCTACACAATAATACTTCTGTAGAGTATTCTTTTTGTCTATGCTTAGGTACAAAAGGGTATTTTTAAAAGTAACTTTTACACTTCCTGTATAATATGCCTCTGCAGATATGGCACCATTCGTATTTTCACATCATGCACAATTATTAATACTGTGAGCTATTTGTGAACGAAACAAGCATAAGGTTAAGCGATGATCCCTTGTTAGTTAGGAGACCGGAAAATCGTGAGGGCAACAGAAACGTTGCCTCGCTTCAAGTTAGTATAAGGAGTGATACAGAGTGAAGAGACAGGGCAATGTGCCATTGAAAGAAGCATAGTACATGGCCAGATGTTTTGAAGGTTGAAGCTGTGGAACAGTTATTGGTGAGAATAAAACTCTCAGGAAAAAAAATCATGTGGAACAGATGTTATACTTGCATTTTTATCCTTTCTTTTTGTTTATAGATCAGCATTCAAATAATAGCAGCACAGCATACAATGCTTCTATGTTGGAATGGATTGCTTGAACCCCTACAAGATTCTTGCAGGACTCCTATGTAAATACTGAACCACTTAAATGGTATGTTAGAGTAGCCAGATGACCAAGTAAAATAAAAACAGAGCCTTTCCTAGAGTCTCCCTTCCTGATGCATTGTTACATGATGTCCACACACATTTTCCCCTCGCTTTTTTCCTGCTCCCTTAGCACCACCTGCTGTCTCCTCTCCCTCCACCCACAAAACCTCTCTTTTCTATAGGCATTCAGTATCTCCCCTTGCCTTTTGTCTCACATGCCTAAACCTTTCCCAATCTCACTTTCCTGTCCCTCACGTCTTGCACCTGTTTTCCCTGCCATACATTTTCTTCATCCAGTCCCCCTTGTTCTCTTCTGTCTTGTCTGTTTTACTCTCCCTCGTCCTATCTCTTCCTTGTCTGTTTCTCTCCTCCTTCGCTCAATTGCCATTCTTCTTTATCTTCCTCTTGTATTTCTATTTTCTTTCATCTCTTCTTTTCCACGTTTTTACCTCTCACTCCGTCCTCTTTCTGCATGACACTTTCCGTCTACCTTTCTTACTTTTTCTCTCTCTTTATTCCGAACTGTTGTTGAGAGGAGCAGGACTACCTCTTTCCTCGCTGGCCAATATGACAGGAAAGACAAAGCTCAATGAAGATTAGTGTTGGTGAGAGCCAGAGCCAGAATGCTTGTGGCTGTTAAAGTGGGCTATTGTAAGTAGAATGACACGTAGGCAGAAGTGGTTCTTCAATTCTTCTTGAATCCATCAAGTAGTAAGGAATACAGCCACACGAATACATCTGCATCCTCCACCTTCCCCTTCAGTAACTGACTCCCTCCCACTCCAAGCATACATTCCACAACCTCACACGTGCATACACACACACAACGCCACACACATACACGCGCCACACATACACGAGACATACACGCACACAACACTGAATATATATACAATACCACACACCCTCCTCCTCAAAAGCTTAAGTCACCACAAAAAGAATTACCCTAATTTGAAATCAGAAAACCGGACAGGGACCTTCCTTACTCTGTCACCACGGCGAAGATTCCCACCTTCAACACTGTCACCACGGCGACATTGGTACAAGATGATCCAACATCAACAACATCTCTAACACCATTTCCCATATCACGACTAGTACACAATTCCGTCGTAACAATAAATAAAATTCAATTGAAAAATATAAATTTAAAGATGAAGAAAAAAAAAATCCAAGCCTTCGAAAAAAAAATATTTTTAGTAGATTTGTGTTCAATGTCGCTGCGAAATCCCGCTTGTCGCCATATATTGTAAGTAGAATGACACGTAGGCAGAAGTGGTTCTTCAATTCTTCTTTAATCCATCAAGTAGTAAGGAATACAGCGACACGAGCACATCTGCATCCTCCGCGCCACACATACACGAGACATACACGCACACAACACTGAATATATATACAATACCACACACCCTCCTCCTCAAAAGCTTAAGTCACCACAAAAAGAATTACCCTAATTTGAAATCAGAAAACCGGACAGGGACCTTCCTTACTCTGTCACCACGACGAAGATTCCCACCTTCAACACTGTCACCAACACCAACATTGGTACAAGATGATCCAACATCAACAACATCTCTAACACCATTTCCCATATCACGACTAGTACACAATTCCGTCGCAACGATACATAAAATTCAATTGAAAAATATAAATTTAAAGATGAAGAAAAAAAAAATCCAAGCCTTCGAAAAAAAAATATTTTTAGTAGATTTGTGTTCAATGTCGCTGCGAAATCCCGCTTGTCGCCATATATTGTAAGTAGAATGACACGTAGGCAGAAGTGGTTCTTCAATTCTTCTTTAATCCATCAAGTAGTAAGGAATACAGCGACACGAGCACATCTGCATCCTCCACCTTCCCCTTCAGTAACTGACTCCCTCCCACTACATTCTTCCAAGCATACATTCCACAACCTCACACGCGCATACACACACACGCGCCACACACATACACGCGCCACACATACACGCACACAACACTGAATATATATACAATACCACATGGGCCCTTTGGCGCGGCACACAGCCGCCCTGCTCCAAGGCACACTGCACAAGTCAGTTCCAGGCAAACAGATTGTGCATACAACAGTTTGCGCATCAACCCTCCTCTTGACATATGGGAATTGGCAGTTGTATGCAGAAAGGCAATTACTAACGTGCACACTGTCCAATCATAGAGTCAAGTGACAACACTGCTCTCTGGTGATTGCAGCACAAGCTCTTCTGCGCGATCACACTCTAGAGCCAGCCAATTAGGTGATCTATGATACAGACACAGACAGACAAGGAGGTAGTAATACATGCATGTTATAAGGCCCCTGTGAGTACCAGTGCTCTCAGTGTCTAATCAAAAGCTCGGGTAATCACAGGAAGTGCCGGTACTCAGTACTGGTAAGAACCGGCCTATTTAAAACACTGTCCAAGGGCAAAGACATAGCTGCAACACACTCACTGTACACATAGAAGAACTTCTATTCGGTGCTGTGTCCTTGCCCTAACCTCACACCCCAGAGTGACGCGCATTTAGTTATTTTTTTACGTGCCACCATCAAAAACAGCGTACGAATAATGGAGAAAACCGACTTGTTGTTGCTTCATTCACCCAAAGATCTGCATGCACCACCGCAAGGAGAGTCGAGAGTTGATGTCTCACTCTCACAAGATCTGCCTCACCCGGCACCCGAGGTCCAATCGACTTACTCAGTTGAAGTTGAAGTTGGGGGGATTTATAGAGCGCGCGTTTACCAAAAAGGTTTCATGGCGCTGAATGGTTCAGTACAGAACAGACAACAGTTAGATCTCAAACGCTCTGGTGAATAACCAGGTCTTCAAGCCTTTGCGGAACTCCGGGTATGATTGAGAAAATCGAAGATTAACAGGGAGGGCATTCCAAAACCTGGGGGCCAAAAAAGAAAAGCTCGTACCCCCATGTTTTTTCCTGACAAAACGTGGGACAACCAGGAAATTCTTGGAGGAAGACCGTAGATTCCTTGAAGGAGTGTATGTTACAAGCCTGGATGCTACATATTGGGGAGCCAAGCCCGCCAATGATTTGAAAATGAGACATCCAAGTTTAAATTGGCATCTATGGGCAACCGGCAACCAGTGCAGTTGCCTCAGAAGTGGGAGGTTGTGGTGGAATCTAGTCAGACTATAGATCAGCCTAGCAGCCTGATTTTGAATAAGCTGTAGTCGGCGTAGTTCATAGGCAGGAATGCCAATATATAGAGAATTGGCATAATCAACCCGAGAGATAACAAGGGCAAGAAGAATAGACTTGAGAGCCGCGATCGTGAACAACCTGGGAAACCTTCCGGATGGCAAGAAAACATAAGAAACAGGAGGAAACAATCATGCTTATTTGGGTGCGCATGGAAAGATCAGCACTGTTTTTAATGCCCAAACTTTTCACGGATTTAGCCGCAGAAGGGGCTGGTCCAAGACAGGAAGGTCAGAAGTTAAAACACCAGGGATTGGGTGAGCCTCCAATCAGGACTAACTCCGTTTTGTCAGGATTTAACTTCAGATGGTTCATGCTCATCAAATCCTGGATAAAAATCATAGTATTCTGGAAAAGGGCAACAGAGTCAGGGGAAGAAGAAAGTGAAAATATAAGTTGAAGGTCATCAGCGTAATTAAATACTGTGACCTCCTGGAGATGCAGAGCAAAAGGTAAAGGGAAAATATAAAGGTTGAATAAAAGGGGGGAAAGGGCAAAGCCTTGGGGAACACCACAGGTTACCGCTCGGGGAGTTGAGGAAAAGGAAGAGAGCTGGACCACCTGTTGGCGGTTCTCCAAGAAGGAGGAGACCCAACTCAAGGCCAAATTCGAGATACCAGCACATCTGACACAGTCGACCAAAATGAGATGGTTGACCGTGTCAAAAGCGGCAGATAGATCTAGCAATATCAGGGCCTGTGCGGATCCATGATGAGCACTCACTCTCAGGTCATCCAAGACCGAAAGGATAACTGATTCTGTAGAGTGGGAGGGGCGGAAGCCGGCTTGATAGGGATCCAATTAATTGGAGTCCTCAATGAAAGAACTCAGACAATGGGTAACATGTCTCTCCAACACCTTGCCCACAAATGGAAGCAAGGAGATGGGGTGGAAGTTAGGGGGGATAGTAGGGTCAGCCCCAGCCTTCTTCAAGACAGGAACGATCTTAGCTGACTTGAAGAGATTAGGGACGACATCCAAGGCCAAAGATTCATTGAGGAGGGCCAGAGGTAGATCGGAGCGAGGTGGGAAGATCTCCCGAAGGATGTGTGACGGACAACTGTCAGTGGGGGAGCCAGATTTCGTGGCATTTATCAAACTGAGAAAATTCTCAGTCGAAATGGGAGGGAAGTGCGAGAAAGTATAAGTGCAAGGGGGGGGCACAGGAGGATCAAAAGACGGGGAAGGAAGAGGTATGGAGTTTAATTGTGGAAATTTTAGTGAAAAAATAATCTTGAAGAGAGTCACACAAGTCCTGGGACGGGAGCGGTTTAGCAGTCACTCGGTCGAGTTTGGACAGACTATTGAGAATAGAGAAGATCTCCTTAGATTTCTTAGGAGAGCATAGAATCAGCGCAGAAAAGTATTGTGTTTTTGCGGCGAGGATGTCATTTTTATATTCCCTGAGAAAAGCAGAATAGATGATTTTATCAGGTGGATCGTAACATCGGCGCCACTTGCGCTCTGCCCGTCTAAGCTGAAGTTTCTTAGTTTGCAGAGAGGGAGAGAACCATCTTTGTGCATCATGTGGACGCCTACATTGAATTGATCTTCAAGGGGCCAAATCATCACAAGATGAGGTAAGCCAGGTGTTAATAGCTAGGGCCTGATCATGGAGAGATAAATCTTATTCTGAATAGGCTCCTTTAAACAGGCTAGAGGCGCAGATCGAAGCACACAAGGAATTAATGTCAACACGCCCCAATTCCTCGCTTTAACATTCGTAGTTAGAGGGGTGCCCACCATAGTTTTTAATTATAGAGCAAAAGAGACCAAAAAATGGTCGGACCACAAACAAGGAAGAACCGAAAGTAGAGAAATGTCTAAATTAGCTGACCAAATTTGATCCAGAATATGACCAGACTTATGTGTGGGTGACTCAACCAGTTGTGTCAGATTCAAATGGCTAAGTAAAAGTCAGAGTGACAAGTCACTCACTTATATCCCAAAACTGAGAATAGCCGGTTCTGTTCCTACTAATCACGGGAGGCGTGCACACACCACCAAGTACATGGTACACGTTCAATGTCAACACTGTTCACTGCAGTGGGCAGGTAATAGTCCTGCCTGCATCACCATCTGTCACCACGTGAGCACAGAGGCTGTTGTCTGTCTTTTATCTCCGCAATGCCTGATGTGGTGAAAATGAAATACGGACTTCGGTTTCTCTGTCTCGGACTCACACCTGCACTGCCCTGACACCCGGGCTGGAAAGTGACCGGGCTGTTGATTTTGGAACCGGCCCTTGGGGCCGATTTTGCAACTATGCAAAATCGGCCTACAGAAACGAAACCGGTCCTTACTCACGTAGCCTCCCGGGAACTGTCCAGCCATGGTGCACAGTTCTGGAGTGGGCCCCCTGGAGCTTGGGGCCCCCCGCATTGCGGGTGCTGCAGGGGCTATTGTTACGCCCCTGGTCATGCATCATAAGGCACATAAGAGTTAGAAGCTTAACATTAACCCAGTTGCATAAACGAGTCTTCAGCAGCAGACGAGGATAGACCCTCGATGATGACCAAACACCACAACTGGGGGATAAGATGGAACAGGGAGAGAAAAAATTGCAATGTGGGGGGGAGCGAGACCTCAGCAGAATCGGTTTAGGCATGTGTGGTACCTGGGGGAGGGGGATCCCTCCTCGATCTGCATGGCGATGAGCCAGACGAGAAGTACCTTGAGTGTATGGCAAGAGAGCGTCCTCAAAAAGCTGAAGGGCTTGCAGCCGCGGGGTTGTAACAGGAGTGTTCTAGCTTTGAGAAGTGATGGATGAGCGGCTGCCAGGTGTGAGTGCATTTGATGTCAGCGTGGACAAGGCGGGCCATTAGCAGTTCCATTGCCATGACATGCCAGCAGCGCAGGAACCATGGCGAGATAGGTGGGGAAAGGTTTCTTCCAGGGAAGGGCAATTGTTTGCTTTGCTGCCACTAGCATCTGTGCAATGAGATGCCGATCAGAATGGATGTATGTCGTTACTACGCATGTTTTACAACGCATGCCTTTACCATGCAGGTTTTACAACGCAAGTCATTACAACGACTTGCTTTGGGGGGCGCTGGATAGTGAATAATTTAATTTACTATTCCAACTCCAGTCCCCGTGGATAGTAGGGAAGGTTTTGGATAGTAAACTAAACTATTCCCTATCCTACAGCGCCCCCGCGTAAGTCGTTGTAACGACTTGCGTTATAAAAGTTGCGTGGTAAAGGTACTGCGTGGTAAAAGTTGCGTTGTAAACGCTGTTCCCGGGTCAGAATGAGTAATGGCGGTGAGCCAAGATGGCCTGATGCCTAACAGGGTCACTGTGGGGGAGCTTGGTATGGGGACTACTACAGCAGTGTTAATGTTTCTTAAGACCTCCTTCCAGAACATTGTCAGGTTTGAACAGGACCACCAGATGTGTATGAAGTCCCCCACCGCTGTCTCAATCGCCAAAAGAAAGGGGAGAAAGTTGGGAGCATTTTCTGCAGGCACGCAGGAGTATAATACCAACGTTTTATCCGTTTATAAGCTGATTCGTGCTGGGGGATGCTCCTGAAGATTTTGGGGATATCTCACCAGAGTTGTTCCCAGCTTTCTGAAGCTATTTCTTCGCCCATGTCCACTAGCCATTGCTTCTGATGTGTGGGGGTGAGTGGGAGACACGTGCTGTAGCACCTTATATGTGCAGAAGATTAGGCCACAAGCACCCTCGAAGGTTCGAACCAAGGTCTCAAGGGAGTTGGCGGTCTGGTTGCTTCATGAATATAGTTGGGGGTGAGCAGCCAGTGTTGGAGTGCGTAGTACTGTAGCCTGGAGGATTCTGTGATATGGAAGGATTTCTCGCATTGCCCAAAAGTTTTAAAGGTATCCCCCTAAAAGAGATCACAAAGATGATCTTTTGGCCAAACTGGATGGTAAAGGTGTGATCAAATATGCTAATTTTCCTATAGGGAACTGCACATATTTTATGGATTGGAGATGTCCAAGTTATAGAATTATGTGAAGTTAAAACCATTATTTGAATATTTTTTAATTTAGGAACCGTATGGGTAGATTTCAGTATAAATAGTAAAAGAAGTATGAGAGATATTCCAGGGTGCCAAAAACAGTATTCAGGATGATCCCCTGTGTATGGATATGTGTAAGAAATTAGGCTGTTGGTTTGATGGGGATTACCTGTGTTCAAGCAAATGGCAACAATCCCTGTCGTGAACCAAAAAAGTCACTAAATTAAACCATGATTAACCCTCTTATACCATGGCACAAAAGCAGTCAGGCATAACTCAGAGGTAATGTGTAAAGTATTTCCGAAGCACACAGACAGTAATAATGTGTAAACACAACATATGAATAATCTCAAACCAATTTAGAAAATTATGGGAAATTGTAATAATTTTTTTGACACCAAAACAGAAGAAATCTGATCACTTAGAACTAGAGTCATGAATTTTTAAGGTTTAAGTTAAAATGTAGCAGGCTAAAATATCAAAGCACCAACTATGAACACCTAATTCGAAAAATAGGGCCGACTGCGAAGGAGCGCGAGTTGGATACACAAAGTAGGCCTGGTCAGAGCTTATCATCAGACTTAGATAAAAGTATGAAAAAAATGTTCTGAATAGGTAAAGGTCAGCGGGAAAGGCTGCGGTGTCTGAGTTGGAAGCATCGTTGTCAGCGAGTCAATGGATGAAGTTGAGGTGAACAATTCTATGTTCAGACGTGATCTCTTTTTTGAAAGTTGAACATCTTAACTGGGATGTAGCTGGAAGCTGAAGGCAATGAGAGTTCCACGAAGGCTTGATACCTCTTTGGCGAAGGATGGCTGAATAGGATTTGCTGCTGCGGAGAAGAACGTATGTGAAGCTACCTCAAACTCATCCCGATCGGCGATGTACCTTAGGTGGAAAGACAAGCAGTTTGGTCCTGGTCTTCTCTCTATTCTTAGAGGGTCCCAGGTTTTGCACTTTTGCTCTCTGGGCACCTTTAGCATCACAGCCAAGGGCCCAGAACTAGAGAAGGACCATTTAAGGGGATATGACTCACCCAGGCTGGGTTAAATGTGGGTTCAAGATGGTTGGGCGTTTTCTGTTTGTAAGTCTCTGATCAAGAGGACAATTAACTAGCACTTGAAGTCACTCTGGTAGTCCTGGGTTCAAAGCAGGCCTTCCAGGTGCAGCAATGCAGTCTTGTGGTGTACACAGCAGGCCACAGGAGCAGACAGTCCCCTGACCTTCTTTCCACCGGACCAGAAAGTGAACAGGACAGTGAGTCTGCGAGTCCTGTTTTTATACTTGGTGCCTCCTTGGAAGTGGGAGAAGTTTATAGAGAATTCCCTTTGAAGTGATTGAAGTTTCGTTACTCCGTGCCCTGCCTCTAAGCTGTACAAAAGGAGGTGGTGATGAACAGAGCATCTGAACCAATCAAACACGCACACCCAGTCAACAGATCTGGGTTTAATCCATCACCGTTCTTTAGCCCACTCTGCCACCCCTGTTCAGACATGGCCATATGCAAATCAGTCTGACCCTGTGCCTCTTGGGAACATTCCAGCCTGAACTGCCAAGCCATGCCTTCCCTGGGCCGGAAAAATGCTTCCTAGGACCGGTTTCTGGCATTACAGCCGTCTTCAGCCAGGCTTACTTGAATCCAGTGGCAAAGTGAGTAAGGCACTCACGTCTGAGCATACCCTGCCAACTTATGGCTAACAAAGCAGTACAAAAGGGGGTGGTGATGGACGGAGCATCTGAACCAATCAAGCACTCACACCCAGTCAACAGATCTGGGTTTAATCCATCACTGTTCTTTAGCCCACTCTGCCACCCCAGTTCAGACATGGCCCCTTTTTTGTACTGCTGCCTCTAAGCTGGCTGCATGAACAATGCAGGGGTGAGAAGTCCTTTGTGTGAAGGCAGAGCACAGCCTGTTCAGTTACAAATGGGGGTGTGCTCGGTCCTGCTCCCCATCCTGCCAGTTGATGGCCAATCCACCCACACCTAATCCCCCTATTGTGTGACTGTCTGGGAGGAATAAATAAAGTCCAACTGCCAACTACACCCAGTAATGTGACCTAGGTCAGGCTCCAGGCATCAAATAGCTACAGCAGGGAAATGCCAATATTTTTAAAAAGTGGCGTTCCAAAAATTACTTTGCAAACGTACGATCCAACTTTCTCATTTTTAATTGCAATTTCTCAGGTACCAAACAAGAAATGTTGAACTGTTCCCAATCAAATGTTAGCACTTATCCAGAATAATAAGATAACCCCATTTTATCCTATGGGAGAGGTACGTCTCACTCTGGTGAAAAATGAATTTAGGTGTTTTTCACTAACAGGACATGTAAAACTTAAAGGTACTTGTTCAACATTTTATCATTAAATCTGTTTATTAAAGAGGTTCAAAATAAGCTTTATTCGATATTCAGAGAAATATCATATAAGCATACATTTTTATACAGAATTTGATAGCAACACTCCTGAGGCGGAAAGCCGGGAGTTAGATCCTTTTTAAAACTGGTGCTATTGTTGTGTTTTAAACTGTGCCCTTACCTTCTGACACCTCGGAAAAAGCGGAAAGCGTCGCTCTCACCTGGCGCAGAACGCTTCACTCGCGCCTCGCTTTGCCCGCAGGCCACGCCCCCTTCGGAGGCCACGCCCCCAACTTATACTACATTGGGACGCTGATGTACGAGCGCCGCCATTGATAGCAACACTCCTGAGGCGGAAAGCCGGGAGTTAGATCCTTTTTAAAACTGGTGCTATTGTTGTGTTTTAAACTGTGCCCTTACCTTCTGACACCTCGGAAAAAGCGGAAAGCGTCGCTCTCACCTGGCGCAGAACGCTTCACTCGCGCCTCGCTTTGCCCGCAGGCCACGCCCCCTTCGGAGGCCACGCCCCCAACCTATACTACATTGGGACGCTGATGTACGAGCGCCGCCATTGATAGCAACACTCCTGAGGCGGAAAGCCAGGAGTTAGATCCTTTTTAAAACTGGTGCTATTGTTGTGTTTTAAACTGTGCCCTTACCTTCTGACACCTCGGAAAAAGCGGAAAGCGTCGCTCTCACCTGGCGCAGAACGCTTCACTCGCGCCTCGCTTTGCCCGCAGGCCACGCCCCCTTTGGAGGCCACGCCCCCAACTTATACTACATTGGGACGCTGATGTACGAGCGCCGCCATTGATAGCAACACTCCTGAGGCGGAAAGCCGGGAGTTAGATCCTTTTTAAAACTGGTGCTATTGTTGTGTTTTAAACTGTGCCCTTACCTTCTGACACCTCGGAAAAAGCGGAAAGCGTCGCTCTCACCTGGCGCAGAACGCTTCACTCGCGCCTCGCTTTGCCCGCAGGCCACGCCCCCTTCGGAGGCCACGCCCCCAACTTATACTACATTGGGACGCTGATGTACGAGCGCCGCCATTGATAGCAACACTCCTGAGGCGGAAAGCCGGGAGTTAGATCCTTTTTAAAACTGGTGCTATTGTTGTGTTTTAAACTGTGCCCTTACCTTCTGACACCTCGGAAAAAGCGGAAAGCGTCGCTCTCACCTGGCGCAGAACGCTTCACTCGCGCCTCGCTTTGCCCGCAGGCCACGCCCCCTTCGGAGGCCACGCCCCCAACTTATACTACATTGGGACGCTGATGTACGAGCGCCGCCAATGATAGCAACACTCCTGAGGCGGAAAGCCGGGAGTTAGATCCTTTTTAAAACTGGTGCTATTGTTGTGTTTTAAACTGTGCCCTTACCTTCTGACACCTCGGAAAAAGCGGAAAGCGTCGCTCTCACCTGGCGCAGAACGCTTCACTCGCGCCTCGCTTTGCCCGCAGGCCACGCCCCCTTCGGAGGCCACGCCCCCAGCCTTCCCGCCCATACTTCCATAAAGCATGTGTTTCCCTCAGAAGCGCAGCGGACGAGCGCAGCGGGCGCGACGATTGCGCGCCGAAGGCGCGCCTAAGGGAAGCCCGTCTGCGCCCGTCCGCGACCGACCGGGACCAGGGGCACCTCATAATACCCAAACCATTCACTATTCCAGGGCCGATCTTATGGATTGTAATACAAACAGTGACCTTCTCCTTTTACCAAGGGATACACTCCATCAGCTTTGCAAGCATGGTATCCTGAGCCATGGCTGTCACCTTTCAACTCGTGCAGCATGTTTGGCCTCGCCCAATCCACCCACCAATGAACTCGCTATTTTGTATCTCAATACTCGCTCTCTTGTCAAGCATCAGATGGACATCTTCCTGTTACTAGACACAGAAAAGCCAGACATTCTCTTTCTGGCAGAAACTTGGCTAACCCCTACCTCAGCACCCGATATTATAGCAGCACTGCCTCCTGACTACTATATTATACAGGCTGATCGCGCTACCGGGAAAGGAGGAGGTGGAGTTGCGGCAATTATCCACTCAAGCTTGGATGCCACCACTCTCAATTGCTTGACGCTACTCAATACAGACAATCTGGTATTAAAGATTGCTACTCCTCACATGTCTATAGCATGTGTTCTATTATATAGACCACCCACCTCAATGCCACTGTTTCCTATGTCTCTGAGCGAGCAAGTTGCCAATTTGGCTTTGGACCATACCAGGGTCATATTAGTTGGCGATTTCAACTACTGGTACAAAGACCCAGCAGAGGGCTCTCAATCGGCAGAACTGACTGACCTTCTCCTTAACCTCAACTTTAAGCAGCTCGTGCTTTCCCCCACTCACGTTAAAGGACACATTTTAGACCAAGTGTGGTCTAACACTACGTGTGTGTCATCTCCTTCAACCTTGCCTTGCCTATGGTCAGATCATCTCATTCTCAGATTTAAGATCTGTGTTGAGTATACCAGAACTACGGTGCCAATCACTGGCAAACTAGCCAGAAACTGGAATGCTATGGATAAGGATGCTTTCCTACAGTCACTAGCCAAGGATGTCCCTTCCTTGGATAATGACATAAATCTGTCAGTTGCTACGCTAACCAACTGGCTACAAGAGGCCAGTAACCTTCATGCTCCTTATAAAACAATCAGATTAGCACGCCGTACGGACGCCAGCAGATGGTTCTCAGCCGACTTGAAAATCAGGAAACTGGCCCTTCGGCAGCTTGAACGCCAGTGGCGCCGTAATTATGACACAGAGGGGAAAATTAAATATACTAGGGCAAGGAAGGAATACATGAATGCCATCTCTGCAGCGAAGACAGAGTATTTCTCTTCCCGTATCCTAGAATCAACAAACAAGTCTAAAGATATCTTTTCGGTTTTTAATGAACTAACCAATTTGGAGAATGTTCGTCCTAAAGTAACTCCCACCCAGTGTCTGTGTGATTCACTCAACACTTACTTCAGTGACAAAATCAAAGATATAAAAGCTAGCATTCCCCAATCAAAAACTCCAATCACGACTGGCATGGCAATCAAGACTGGTTCTACCACTCTCACCAACCTTTCACCCATAACTCAGGACCAGCTTTCGGAGCTACTGACGAGAGTTAAATCTGGCTCCCCATTGGATATTTGCCCCCTCGCATCCTGAAAGAATGCTTCTCCGCCTATCCTACTCCTGTTCTTGCTATCCTTAATGACTCTCTATTGTCGGGCATAGTCCCGTCTGCTTTCAAAGAAGCAACGGTCATACCCCTATTGAAAAAACCAGGGGCTGACCCGGCATGTAAGGCAAACTACAGGCCCATCTCGTTGTTGCCTTACCTGGCAAAAATCTTAGAGGCACACGTGGCGAAAATCCTTTCCAACTTTTTGGAGGAGTCCTCCTGCTTTGACCCCCATCAGACTGGATTTCGCCCTGCGCACTCTACGGAGGCAGTAGTCACTGCGGTGTTGGACACTCTCCGAGATTGCTCAGACAGACGCTCTCCCCAGGCACTGGTGCTCCTGGATCTTTCGGCCGCGTTCGACACGGTCGACCACAATATCTTGATCGACCGTGTCGGACAGGCCGGCATACAGGGAACAGCGGCCTGCTGGTTGAGATCCTTCTTGGAGGACCGCTCACAAGCGGTATGCCTGGGGGATCTAACTGGCGTTAAACAGCTTACCTCATGCGGAGTGCCACAGGGTTCCTCCTTGTCACCTCACCTTTTCAATATATATATACTCCCCCTGATACAAACGCTGAGGGACAAACAGGTGAAAGTTTTTAACTACGCAGATGATCTGCAATTACTCTTCACCATTGATAACTCTGAAAAATCCGTCAGTCACTTCCAGTCAACCATGAGGTTCATTAAATCCTGGATGGACCAAAATCAACTGAAATTGAACCCGGGGAAAACAGAACTGGTATTGACTGGGGACAGCGCTAAGCACTGGGGCCCTCAATACTGGCCCTTAGACCTGGGTCAAGCTCCACAACCATCACCATTGGCTAAAACGCTGGGAGTCATCGTGGACAGTGACCTTTCATTAAAGGCACAAGTGGGCCAGGTGGTTTCTAAGTGTTTCTATCAGCTAAAAAAAATTAGGAAGGTTCGGCGATTATTAACGCTAGAGGCCACTACCCAGGTTGTGATCGCCACTGTTCTGTCCCATCTGGATTATGCGAACGCCATTTATTTGGGTCTTCAAGTCTTTCTACTCAAGCGTCTCCAGATGGTACAGAACTATGCTGCCAGGATGATACTGAAGCAACCAAGGTGGCAAGCAGCGACCCCCCTTCTTACTAAACTGCACTGGCTCCCGATTACACAACGCTGTGCCTTTAAGGCAGGCTGCATGATTTTTAAATCACTGCATGGCAAAAGCCCCAAGTTCATTAATCAAATAATCACCAGATATGTCCCCCCCCGCAACCTTCGCTCACTCCATTTGGGCCTTCTTCAGATCCCCCCGTTCAAGCTTAAACGTTCTGGTGGACGTAGGTTTGCAGCACTTGCCCCCCGCCTATGGAATACCTTGCCACTAGAAATTCGGCTCTGTCAAGATCTTCTACCTTTTCGGAAAGCACTGAAGACTTGGCTTTTCAGACAAGCTTTTTAAATCCTACTTTTTTACCTGTTGTGTTACTGTCAAATTCAGCGCCAAGAAACTAATCAGTGTTAGTGCGCTTAATAAATAATTTAATAACATAACATAACATAACATAAAACATGGTAATTAAAAAGACAAGAAAGATTTCAATTAAAAAAGTCATCCAGTACTCGGTAACATATTAAAAACATTGGTGCAAGGACTATTAAAAAGAGCCATAAACAACAAACGACGGTTAAAAACAGAGATGGTTGTTTTCTCTGGTATCAGTCTAAAGTATTCCTAAATTTTATCAATAATTTTAAAAACTGCTCCATTTTAGTTATCACCTCCCTATCTTCGAGTTCCTGTAAACGCTCGAAGGCAAGTTTACACAACCTGAGATTCCATCTCTTGAGTAGGGGAGATAATAGAACTTTTCTCAATAACCCATAATATTTACAAAAAAGAATGGTATGGATGTTAGTTTGTTGAGATATATTGTCACAGGGGCAGGAGCAGAGAGTCCGAGACCAATCGTTACATGTTGGAAATGTTACATATCGGAAGAAAGAACCCAGTCTGAATCTGGTGAGCAGCATCCTTGAATAGCACGAAAAATCTGTTAAAAGGTATAGTTGAAGACCCTTGTGTGGTGTCACCCTTTGATATGCCAGAATAGTGTCACAGTGCTTTTGTTTATTCCATCTGGCTGTTTCCAGGTGGGCCATAAGAGTCATTCTTAAACATTTTCGTGTAATATTTTCTAATGTCAAAGGATCTGTGAACCATTCTGGGTGCCCAATTTCAAAAAAGAACTTTTTCACATAGACCAGCCATTTTGATAGAGAGTGTTTAGCCCCTTCCAGATTTAAAATGTCTTGTATCACCTCTCTATTAAAATCAGTCTCGGGGGTGGTCCAAATTTTGTGCCAAGGAAGGGGAGGTTCAGATTTTATAATATCTGATATATACGGTAAGTCCAATTCAATGTGCATCTGGTACACCGATGTTGCTTTTGAGGCGGCAAGGAGATACCTCACAAATTTATTTTCCACCATTTGTATCGGCGAGATGTTTTTGTCTATTCCCCAAAGGCCTGCCCCATACGTAGCAGTACTGACACATTTTGCTTTATATACAGTTAGTAATTGTTTCACCGGTCTTCCCCCTATTTTTCCTGCGAAGTCACGGAGCCCGCCAATGGCACTCAAAAAAGCAAATTTCCTTTTCTCTATTGCCGCTTTCCAGGATAATTTTTTATGTAGACAGATACCCAAGTAAGTGAATGCCTCCACTGTTTCCAGTCTTTGACCCTCGATGAAAATGGGGCATGGGGTTTTTTTGTGGCCTTTATTACTTAGCATGGAATAAGATTTTCCTATGTTCACTTTAAGGCCCCTCTCCGTCATAAAATCCGTGAACGCTGAAACTGCCTTTTGTAGACCCAATCTAGTCTGAGAGAGAATTGCAGCACCGTCTGCATATAGCAGGATTGGAATCGGTTGTCCTCCTATTTTGGGGAAGTCACACTCGATGTTTTTGAGCTGCTCGCCAATCGCATTTATATAAAGGGAGAAACATTTAAAGAGAAACATTCATCACCTTAAAGAACATACGACATTGGAGTAATATAGCGAGGTTATGAGGCTTCAAACAGTAGCAGTGACATCAACATTGAACAGATGCCATGCACAGTGGTGTAACAAAACTTGAGGTGGCTCCCTTTGCAAAGAATATGGAGGGGGCCCCCCATGCTCTGGATTCAGTCAGGAGCTCTCAGGTCAAGGGCCTGCTGCCCATGCACCAGTGGCGGACGGTGGATCCCAAAAGTGGTGAAACGAAAAGCTGAGATCCAAGCCGAAGGAGCAAGTGAGTACAGCAAGCACACCAAAGTAAAAGAGGTGTGCCCGGGGCTGTCATTCCCAATTCAGCCCCCCAACCACTCAAATCTCGGCTCCAAAGAAATTCCGTAATTTGTCTCCAAAACATTGCCCATCGGCCCATGAAAGCAGACACGCCCTGCCACCAAACACTACCTTTGTATTTTTGAAAAACAACCCAAATTCCCTAAATCAAGAAGTCATCCCCTCTCTGAAAAATTTCCACTACTGCCATGAACCAGTGCAACACATGGATAGATTCTGCCCTGAACATCCATGTGTCATAGCCACATGTCATATGAGCCAATCCCATGCCAAGAACAACCACCATCAAGCCGTAGCTAGCATGAGGGCTGTTAACCACCACGCAATCAGGAACCACCACTATTATGCCAGGGCCCGCAATCCACCCGGCCTGGGCACCACCATACCATGGGTGAGCACATTGGGCCGACATGTACCACCACCATGGCAGGGCCAACACTGTCATGTCATTCCATCTATCAAGTACACAATCATAGAACATCGCCAGTGTTTAAATGGGGCAGCTCGGCTGCAATAAGCCCCCCTCTCTACCCAGTAATAGCCCTTTCCACACAAAGGCATGTCGGAGGCACTATGGAAAAGGAGAATAAGACATTCACTGCTTCCTTGCCTGTCTTTAATAGTCCACCCACTCCCGTCACAGCCCCCCAACAATACACAAGGACACCCACATGTCCCTTGTACACCTCCACAGGTCAAATGCATATCAACCATCCTGGAATGGCTACCCACCTAGGAAAGTAAGGAAGAAATCCGAGAGAACAAAAACAGCTTGACCCATATGCGCTAATCAGGGTCTGCAATAGGCTATGGGGCACTGGCGCACAGCTCCCTGCAGGACAGCCGAGGATCAGGACTTCAAAGCCCACCGTGTTTACTCCCTGCCCTGTGCCTATTCATGGTTATTGTCGTGCAACCCCATCCACACCCTGTAGTATTTTATTGTCTCCCATTCACCACTGTCCACCCACTGTATCCACAACCCACAGCACCTCACTGTCTCTCATTCACCACCATCCACCTACTGTACCTACACCCTGCACCTCACTGTTTTTACACCCTCAACTTTATTGTCTGTCACATCTGCTGTCCACCCACAGCATCTATACCCTGTAGCACCCCATTGTCTCTCATAAACCACTGTCCACACACTGCACTCACACCCTGTATCCCATTGTCTCCCATACACTGTTGTCCACACACTGCATCCCCACCCTCTAGTACCGCATTGGCTCTCACACACCACGGTCCACCCACTGCACCCACACCCTGCAGCACTCCATTGTCTCTCATAAACCACTGTCCGCCCACTCCACCCACATCATGCACTTCATTGTCTTTCATACACAACTGTCCACCCGCTGCATCCACACCCTGCAGTGCTTCAATGTCTCTCATACACCACTGTCCATCCACTGCATTTATACCCCTTCGTATTTCAATGATTTCTTCATGTCTCTCTTCTCTCAGCCTCCTCTAGCCATCTTGGAACAATAAACTACAGCAAAAGAAACATACTTTGGCACAGCCAATAGCCCTGCAACCAATGTCAGACCCATTTGCTTTGCCAACGCTTATTAGATATGACATCCCACATGGATCCTCCCCTTCCGACTCACAATGTCCTTCCCTTCCCATGTATATCCCACTCTATCCCATTTGACTCCGGCGACAGTTTGCTACACTCAAGTCCAATCCACTTCCCCGAATATATCTCTATCATTCTTGGCACCCTGTTGTTGCTCTGGGGGCTCACACCACGCCCCACTAGACTTTAACCACCAATCCATATTATTCTCTCTATTGGATTCCTCAACAAAAAACATTACCAATGTGAAAATCAAGAAATAGAATTCATACGAAAACAAACAAAACAAAAAGTGCACAGCATGGGCGGAAACGGAATACCCGAAATGCATTCAAAAAAAGAGAAAATGAAGGCTTTGTACTGTGGAACCCGGGAACGACCCTCCCCAACTCCATAGCACTCCGGAGGCCCCCAAAATGTAAGCCTCTCAGCCAAGCTGGAGTCAGTGGCGTAGCACGAGCCCCACGTGCCCTCATTTAAGGAGGCGAAAATGGCCCCCTGGCTTCTGCCCGGTTAGTGAAAGACAGCCACAGTCAGTGTACCCCTCCCATTCCCAGGCCTCGATGCCACTGCACATGCTGCACCATTAGCATGCACGCCCAGAGTTCAAAAGTAAAGAAAGGGTCGATGACAAAGCGACTCAACAACACTAGGCAGATGCCTATGGTGCCAGCACCAAACACCGCCAAATTGACACCAAAAGCATCAAACACCACCAATCTATTCCAAGGAGGGAGTAATACACAAAAAATAGAATTTTGCTGAAGGCTCCAGACAGTCCCTCACCTGGTCTCAAATGTCACTCAAAAGTTTGCAACAACCAGAGACATGCTCTCCCCTCCTTTGCAACCAGGAAGACCACAGATACAAATGAAATGCGGCACAACAGCCAGCGATGCCGGTCCTGGAACTGGGGGATCACGCTCGAGTCTCAGCGTTGGCCCAACATCCCGTGACCCTGGGCAAACAACCCAGTATCCCCGTGCTTAAAAAACAGGTGTGCCCTGTGTAATTTAACCCGCGCTTTTGTAAAGCGCTCCAATACCCTGGGGAGAGTCCGCACCACATTAAACCACAAAAAAAGCACTCTGTCATTCTCTACACACACATCCACCCCAAACACTCCTAAGCCACTTCCCTTCAATCTCTTCTGTGGAGACCTGGGAATGCCTCCATGTTCACCATCAGCATCGGGGACACTGCTGGGCAAGTCACAGAGGAAACACTCTGCGCCATCCAGGGAGACGCTCCAACTCAAACAAATGCGAGGCCACTTGCATTTCCAATGCCCGCCCCGCTCACCCTCCAATGCCTCCGAGCAGAGCTTCAGTCCTGTTCCTGGAGCTGACACCCCACCCGACCTGAAGGCTGGGGCTGGGCCCAGCCAGGCCTGCATGGTTGAAGCAATGCAGCCCCAGAGTGGTAGTTGAGGCGGGCGGGCCGGCTGGACAGGCAGCAGAAGGCAGGGCAGGGGCAGGGCAAGGATTTCCAGCCATTGGCTGGGGGGGGGGGGGGTGGGGGCAGCAACAAATCGATTTACAATATTTATGGCCAATGGCGGACCTCAGTCTTCGGAGAGTCCTTCGTAGTAGGAGCGTAGCTCCTGGGATGCCACACCTCAGTCTGCCTCATGCGCACTTTTAATTGCATGCACACTCAATGCGCATGTCATCATCATGGCGAATGCAATCAGGGCATTGGTCAGCTCACCATCCCTGCCTGCCCCACCCGAACGTGCAGATGCAATGCGGACACAACTGTGCGCCGCGCATACCCACCCTGAGCTACCATTCAATTATAAAAAGCCTCGGAGGCGATCCAGGCCGGGCCCGTGCATCACCCAATCAAGAGGCTCAGAGGCCCGCCTGGGGTCCCGTGCACCGCCGTGTACACAGAAGTTGTTGTGCACCACCATCTCATTAATGAAGAGCTGGGGCGGGCTCGTCCCTCAGGATCATTCTACTCCAGCCCCCACGCCAAACTGAACCCATCCCCTGCCCCAACAACAACAAAACAGCCTATGTAGCGCTGCCTGCCGCTTCATGCCCTCGTGGCGTGTCAACAGCAGGCATCACTAGCCCTGCGTGAATTCCTCCCCTCCATGTGACAGGTCTTGCTGACCTGCACTCCAGACACTTCCCCAGTCTCCCTCTTACCTCATGATGTGTTGGCATTGAGACTAAATAAACCTGATATCCATCATTTGTGTAACAACCATTCTTTACATGGTCCACCACAAATGGACGAGGGAGAGTTCTCCTGGGCCCGCCCTTCAGCCCAGAGATACCTTGAGAACAGCATACACTGCGTACAGATGCAACCCAGCGACGCAACACAAGCCCTGCCTTCTCGCAGCGCTGAGGGGCAACCCCAAAGCCCGCACCCTCCACTTACACACTGTAATGTATGGGATACTTCGGAACCCCCACCACACTTCAAGAGTGCACACGTTCCCCCTTTTATAGGCATTGGACACAGCTCACGTCCTCCTACCTGGGGCACTGCGAGCCTTGACTGTCACTGTGTGCACGAGCCCACCACTGGACCCGATTACCAGGCAGGTGCCCCGGCCAGGAGACCATCAGGATGCCAGCATCTTGTCCGAGCGTCAGGGAGGAGGAGGGACAGGCATTGAACCGGACAATCAAATAACCTCAATCAACCCCATCCAGCAAACTCCTATCTCGAACGCAGTCCACCAAAACACCTGCAAGCCAACGTGTGTTCATTCGACGAATGCGAGAAAACAGTTGTCATTCAATTTGGTGGAAACAACGGCCAATTCTGATCCCAGTCTGACGAGGGGCGGGACCCTTCTCTGTTACTAGGGGCTTCACGTGTGTCCCCTTGAATGTGTGGAAATCAGCTGTGTCGGTTGGTTCCATAGCACGCAGGGCCAGAGCTGGTGCCTCGAGCTTCTGTGGTGCCACCTCGCCGTGGGCAAGCCCCTGAGGTCCATCCGAGAGTGTTCACACACCAATCACCAATAATTAAACAATGATCACCATTGATGAGCCTCTGGGACCAGGGCCGGAGTGGGCCCACTCTAGGCGTGCATGCATGCCCTGGACACCATCCAATTCACTAAGAGGCCTGGCGCTGAGTGTGCACTGTGCACCAGGCACTATTCACCCACGACAAGCAAAGGGGCCCCTGGAGCACGGGGGCCCCATGCAACGCCGGGGCTGCGTTACGTCCCTGTTTTGAAGTGCATGCCCATTTAAAACACTGCCCCTGTTACTGCGCCGGTTTGTCCCCATGTTCAGTGCTTTTAAAGGAAAAAAATAAGTGCAGGTCTTCGCCAACTTTAATGGCGGGGTGGGGCTATGGGCATGGTTAGGAGGCAAACCTTTAATTTGAGATATTCTTGGTGCGCAGCGGTACACAATAATACTTCTGTAGAGTATTCTTTTTGTCTATGCTTAGGTACAAAAGGGTATTTTTAAAAGTAACTTTTACATTTCCTGTAGAATATGCCTCTGCAGATATGGCATATTAACACCATTTGTATTTTCACATTATGCACAATTATTAATACTGTGAGCAATTTGTGAACGAAACAAGCATAATGTTAAGCGATGATCCCTTTTTAGGTTTCGCCTGGAGCGCGGAGCTCCTAGCTCCGCCCCCAGGAGAAATCTTTTGTTTTAAAGTATGGGGGACTTGAATCCGCCCCTTCTTCCATTGGCTAGCTCCATAAATGGAGGCTAGCCATTGGAAGATGGACCTGTTCGTCAAGGCCGGACCAGATTCGTGGTCGTTCCCGAAATTTTTTCCATCTCCGCCTCTGCGATGTCGTCATCGCGGCGGTGGGCGGAGTTTCGTTTTTTTTTTTTTAGGGTTTGTTTTTGTCATTCCATGCCGACCACGGCCGCCGGAGGAAGCCCAGGTGAGTGCTTGTTTTTAAATCTTGCCTTCCCGCCCCCTCCTCCCCCTCCCTGTGTGTCCATTCTGCCCCCCTCCCCATGTCTCCGTTCCGCCCCCCTCCCCGTGTGCCCGTTCCCTCCCCTTTCACTGAAAGTGATTTGTTTCTGGAGCTCGGGTCAGATGCGCTGTCCATTCCCACCCCCCTCCCGCTGTCCGTGTGTCTGTTCCCGCCCCCCCTCCTGCTGTCCGTGTCTTGGCTCCCCCCCCTCCCGCTGTCTGTGTCTCGGCTCCCGCCCCCCTCCCGCTCCCCGTGTCTCAGCACCAGAGTCCGAAACTACCACTGCTTCATTGTCTTTGCAGTGCACTCGTTTAGAGCACCAGAAGGAAAGGGGACATCGATGCAGAGGACCGCGATGCTTGGTACTGGGGGCGACAGACCCGGGTCGAGGCAGTGGCCCTTTTGCAAGGCCAGCGCCACGGGACGTTCCTGGTCCGCGACTCGGCCACAATCCCCGGGGACTACGTGCTCTCTGTGTCCGAAAACTCGCAAGTGTCCCACTACATCATCAACAGGGGGAGTAAGTGCTGCTGGGAATGAAGAGAACAGTTCGTGGAGTCTCTGGGCGCCTTTCGGCAGCAGCTGCATGAGCCCTATCAATTCTAGTGCAACTTTATATACATTTACATAAGGAGTTAGCTCTGGTGGTTGGAACTAGAATGGAAAGTTTGATTGGGAGGGTGCAGCTACTCTAGACGCGTGGACGGTATAATTACTGATTTTTGTACCTGGGCCCATTTATCGCCTTAAAATTGCAAGGTACAATACTGATTAAGTCGCCAAAATGACTTTAAAAATCCTTATGGCCACCTAAGTCCACGCTGCAGGTTCCGTTTATATTTTATTTCATCCTAGAGAATTTGTGTGTTCCAGATGTTTGTATTTTTTTCGTGCAATATATGGCACATATAGGGTATACAATGAACTGAGTCACCTGTAGGTCCCTGGGTGAGTTCAACTTGTGGGTATTCATATCTGGGGTACACAGATCTCTGCAGTTTTAAGGTTAGTGCGAACTACCCAGAGTGCAAGAGAAACAAGCGGATTCAGCCTACATGCTTATTCGGTTATCTTTATAATAATTTCCTGTGAAAGGGGTGTGCACAGGTGTAAAATATTGACAGCGCCGAAGGAAGAGAATTGTGATAGGTGTGTGTTTGTGAGAGAGTAAAACGAAGGGGAGCGATGAGAGGCAAACAAGTGAATGTACGAGTATTGTAAAAAGGAGGATATTTTGTATGAGAAAGTACGGATATGCGATTTCAAAACAATGAGCGAAAAGTGTCTTACAGTGAGAGCGTTCTGGTCTATTACCGCCTGGTATTCTTTCGTATAGCAGAAGGTTTTATTCTAGCCTTCTGCCTACGGCTATAGCGTATGTTGAAGGCCCTGATCTGCATAGTGTGTGGACCACAAAACACGCTTCTGGTAGGATAGAACTACTGATTCTTCACTTTTATGGTGTTCGTCTGAAACTATTAATGCCACTTTAGCGGTTCCCAAATTAGTTCCTTTAATTTTTGCCATGGGACATTCTGACGCACACACTCCGCCTGTGACCTCTGCGGTCAAAGGCCGCCTAATCATGTTAGTATTTACTCCTGACTTTAATTGCCCATTGTCCACCTCTTTCCCGAACCTACTGTAGGTTTTTATTATTGATTTGTGCTGCTCTTTCACAATTTTTTCATTCATGTTTTACTTTTAAGAAGCACGCCGCAACCAGGGTGTGTGTTAGCTGCTCATTTCAGCGCCCCGCATCTCTGCTGGGTAGAGATATATATCATCCGACCCACATTTCTTTTCCGTCGAGGGGGTGCTCCCTCTTTTCCCAACTGTATGTCCTCGCTTGCTCAGTGTAATCCCGTTGTGTATAGTGCACACAGTGAATTCTCCAGTAGTGTAGAGTATGCGGCTTTAATTCTGCATGCATATTACATTTACCTATTTTGTGTCTATAAGCCTAGATTGTTGGCTGGATTAAAACAGATTTGTATCTCAGACCATTTGTGTACGGTCAAAATGCTGCATTTTTATCGCTTTCCCGTAGGGAGATATTTAGTCAGAACATTTATAGTAAGAATGCGAGTTGAAATAACATAGTCGCAGCCACATATGTTACACGTTGTTAAAATACACGATTCCACTTAACAATGTCGTGGCTGTAGTCCAGCCTTCAGCCAGCATTTTGTTGCATGGTGAAATAAGTCAGTTTTGACAAGCAGTGTTCCTTATTGTTAATATTATAATTAACTTCGAATGTAGTCATTTAAAAAGTATATTTTACATGCAGGAATTCATTTTAATATAATTATTTGCATACAGTGACACTTTCTTCGGGGAGTTCTGAAATTAAGGTATTCGAACAAAAATTGGAAGAACCGAACAAGCATTGACAATGCCAGTAGAATCAAGTTTAAAAGACCATGTCATTTGGCTTTACTATTGCTTGTTGACGTTGGCATATGAAAGCATGCGTCTAGACACATGCACCCATGTGGTTGTCAATTTTGGAATGGGTTTTTTATGAAAGGGAACCCGCCCTAGGGTGGTTGCTGATGTGTATGCGTGTATTCTTTGTAGGCGTGGTTGCTCATGCGTCACTACGCAAATCGGCTATGTTAGAACGGCAAATTAAAGGGAGATGGTAAACGCAAGTGCCCACAGACGAATTAAACGAGTGGCTAACCAGCATTTTGCAGCTGCCAGGCCTTCGTAAAATACAGCAGCGGATGGGGGAGTCGTTAAAAAGGGGGCGGAAAGAAAGAACATGCATCATGTTAGAGCTCAATAACCAATTTAAAGAGAATGTCTCCATCTCAAGGATACAATTTATTCATCCAATTAGAACACTGAGTGAAATGCTCCTGCCCAGGATGAGGTCTTGAAAATGGAGGAAAGTCATTGAATCGATATAGGACAACTGAGATGAAGCGATATAATCGTGGGAAAGGGGTTTGGATTCCCTTTATTTTAACAATAGAACTGTCTTCTGCCGGGCCCCAGGGGAAGCCGAGTCGCAGACAAGTCTTCCCTCGGGGTCTTTCGCGCAGGGGATAGGCCAGGTAGGGGAAGGGGAGGAGTTAGGGGGTGGGTATTTAAGTGCGGGGGAGGAAGGGAACTTCCTCTTTTCTGCGCCTGGCACCATCGGGAGGGAGCTCAAAAGGCCACCCACCCACCCGGCAACTGGAGGTGGTTGTTGGGTCGGTCTATAGCATTGCCAGTTTAGGCCAGAGCTGCTTAGGCAGGATTCGAAGGGACAAGGGGGTCAAGAGCGGGCACACCCATCCCTTGGGGGGGGGAGTTTGCATAGGACGGATAGAAGCGTGAATGGAATGACGTGACGACTGGGGGCTGGAAGACGGTGATTGATGGGCAAGAAGAAAGGTGTTTGGAGCCTCTAGGGCTTAGTGATGAAGCAGAGTGAATGAAACGAATGAGGGGGGAAGTGTGAGTGGGGGTTTGCTGTTAATGTTATTGTTGATGTTACTGTTATGTACAGATTTGCAGTTCTGGTCTAATAAAATGGCCTTTTACGCTGACACTGCGTGGTCTGTTTATTGCGCGAAGATAACTTCTGACTTTAAATAATTGACTCGTAACACTGGCATTTATAATGCAACTGCGACAAACAATACCGACTAGTACATGCTACTGTTATGTTTGCACGTGGGTTTTTCTTCTTTCATTTTGAAAATAATACAAATATTAACACAAAATTTGACTCCCGGGTTTGCTATTAAACCAAAAAATGTAATGTGCCATAAACTTCAAACTCGTGCGTATTTTTTCTTCTTCTGTGAAACCGCTGTTTCATATTTGGATAAATAGCTTTAATTTCAGCACCTATTCCCTAGTAACACACAGCCACTTGTTCCTCCTCTCGGTCCTCTGTGCAGTGTTAGTTGTTTCTACATTAAAACTATGCTTAAACCATAAAAGCAACCAGAGAGGGAAAAAAAAGTAGTTGAACGTCAGCACCACCCTGGAGGCACGAGGCGCTGCATCTTCACGGCACCCGACCAGGGGGCACACATGCCTGAACGGTGACCTTTCGCAGCAGCACCACAGATCATCCCTGTTGACGGAAGAGGCAAGTAAGGACAACAAGGGACACCTGACTCACAAAGAACCAGGGTACCTAAGCTTGCATACGTAAACCACTAATTCCAATTAAAGTTTAGTCCCTAGGTTTTCATTCTGTTAAACACACAGCATGTCAGTCACGTTAGACTGTATAGCAGGGACGTACTCTTCTGCTCTTTCTTTAACGTGCCTTTTTAAACGTTTTGTATTATGGTTTTAATTAACTACATAATATATTTTCGTACTACTGGTACAGCATGTGTTGCACGTCAATCTTAAACACATTTTTTTAATGGCATGTCTTCCTTTTCTGTACTCGCTCTTGCATGCACCCGCCTATTTCTTATGGCCGTAGGGACTCTTCCCGGTGGTTGCTATCGCAGGCCTGTTGCCCTTTCTCCTTACGTGCTCTGCACTTTGTAATGTTGTATAGGAAGCTGCATGTGCAAGCTCTTGATATTGGAGTGCTCGATACTTGTGTCTTCAATGTCAAATTGCTTACTGTATCGCGTATGTGTCACCATTTAGCCACAAACATAAATGTTTCAGGTTTGTATATTTGCATCAATAAATGTACAGATATTTCCACCATCCTTTTTATAAATCATATACGCTTTGTGCGAAAGTCCGTCCCTGCGCCATGGCAGAAGCATCCGTGTTTCCTTTCAACAAATGGCTGCGTAGTCCTTTCGCTAAATGTCATTCACCCACCTTAATTTGTGTGGTTATTGGTACTGTGATAACTATATGTTTCTTCTTCAGGGATGCAGAGGATGCTGCATATGGGCGCGATGGCTAAGACTGTGCGTGCAGAGTGACTAGGGAGTGCAGAGTGACTAGGGAGTGCAGAGTGACTAGGGAGTGAAGAGTGACTGCAGAGATTAAGCTAATGACAATGTAAATGACAATGCCATTTATTTATCTGTTTTCAAAACCAACACATAAATACACATTTTGTCATTTACAATCCCAATAGCTCTAACTTTTCCAAAGGCGAAACCATTGCATTGTAAATGCTTGTTAGTTAGGAGACCGGAAAATCGTGCGGGCAACAGAAATGTTGCCTCGCTGCAAGTTAGTATAAGGAGTGATACAGAGTGAAGAGACAGGGCAATGTGCCATTGAAAGAAGCATAGTACATGGCCAGCTGTTTTGAAGGTTGAAGCTGTGGAACAGTTATTGGTGAGAATAAAACTCTCAGGAAAAAAAATCATGTGGAACAGATGTTATACTTGCATTTTTATCCTTTCTTTTTGTTTATAGATCAGCATTCAAATAATAGCAGCACAGCAAACAATGCTTCTATGTCGGAATGGATTGTTTGAACCCCTACAAGATTCTTGCAGGACTCCTATGTTAATACTGAACCACTTAAATATTATGTTAGAGTAGCCAGAACACCAAGTAAAATAAAAACAGAGCCTTTACTAGAGTCTCCCTTCCTGATGCATTGTTACATGATGTCCACACACATTTTCCCCTCGCTTTTTTCCTGCTCCCTTAGCACCACCTGCTGTCTCCTCTCCCTCCACCCACAAAACCTCTCTTTTCTATAGCCATTCAGTATCTCCCCTTGCCTTTTGTCTCACATGCCTAAACCTTTCCCAATCTCACTTTCCTGTCCCTCACGTCTTGCACCTGTTTTCCCTGCCATACATTTTCTTCATCCAGTCCCCCTTGTTCTCTTCTGTCTTGTCTGTCTTACTCTCCCTCGTCCTGTCTCTTCCTTGTCTGTTTCTCTCCTCCTTCGCTCAATTGCCTTTCTTCTTTATCTTCCTCTTGCATTTCTATTTTCTTTCATCTCTTCTTTTCCAGGTTTTTACCTCTCACTCCGTCCTCTTTCTGCATGACACTTTCCGTCTACCTCTCTTACTTTTTCTCTCTCTTTATTCCGAACTGTTGTTGAGAGGAGCAGGACTACCTCTTTCCTCGCTGGCCAACATGACAGGAAAGACAAAGCTCAATGAAGATTAGTGTTGGTGAGAGCCAGAGCCAGAATGCTTGTGGCTGTTAAAGTGGGCTATTGTAAGTAGAATGACACGTAGGTAGAAGTGGTTCTTCAATTCTTCTTTAATCCATCAAGTAGTAAGGAATACAGCGACACGAACACATCTGCATCCTCCACCTTCCCCTTCAGTAACTGACTCCCTCCCACTACATTCTTCCAAGCATACATTCCACAACTTCACACGTGCATACACACACACGCGCCACACACATACACGCGCCACACATACACGAGACATACACGCACACAACACTGAATATATATACAATACCACACACCCTTCCTCCTCAAAAGCTTAAGTCACCACAAAAAGAATTACCCTAATTTGAAATCAGAAAACCGGACAGGGACCTTCCTTACTCTGTCACCACGGCGAAGATTCCCACCTTCAACACTGTCACCACGGCGAAGATTCCCACCTTCAACACCAACATTGGTACAAGATGATCCAACATCAACAACATCTCTAACACCATTTCCCATAGCACGACTAGTACACAATTCCGTTGTAACGATAAATAAAATTCAATTGAAAAATATAAATTTAAAGATGAAGAAAAAAATAATCCAAGCCTTCGAAAAAAAAATTTCAGTAGATTTGTGTTCAATGTCGCTGCGAAATCCCGCTCGTCGCCATATATTGTAAGTAGAATGACACGTAGGCAGAAGTGGTTCTTCAATTCTTCTTTAATCCATCAAGTAGTAAGGAATACAGCGACACGAACACATCTGCATCCTCCACCTTCCCCTTCAGTAACTGACTCCCTCCCACTACATTCTTCCAAGCATACATTCCACAACCTCACACGTGCATACACACACACGCGCCACACACATACACGCGCCACACATACACGAGACATACACGCACACAACACTGAATATATATACAATACCACATGGGCCCTTTGGCGCGGCACACAGCCGCCCTGCTCCAAGGCACACTGCACAGACCAGTTCCAAGCAAACAGATTGTGCATACAACAGTTTGCGCATCAACCCTCCTCTTGACATATGGGAATTGGCAGTTGTGTGCAGAAAGGCAATTACTAACGTGCACACTGTCCAATCATAGAGTCAAGTGACAACACTGCTCTCTGGTGATTGCAGCGCAAGCTCTTCTGCGCGATCACACTCTAGAGCCAGCCAATTAGGTGATCTATGATACAGACACAGACAGACAAGGAGGTAGTAATACATGCATGTTATAAGGCCCCTGTGAGTACCAGTGCTCTCAGTGTCTAATCAAAAGCTCGGGTAATCACAGGAAGTGCCGGTACTCAGTACTGGTAAGAACCAGCCTATTTAAAACACTGTCCAAGGGCAAAGACATAGCCTGCAACACACTCCCTGTACACATAGAAGAACTTCTATTCGGTGCTGTGTCCTTGCCCTAACCTCACACCCCAGAGTGACGCGCATTTAGTTATTTTTTTACGTGCCACCATCAAAAACAGCGTACGAACAATGGAGAAAACCTACTTGAGGTTGCTTCATTCACCCAAAGATCTGCATGCACCACCACAAGAGAGTTGATGTCTCACTCTCACAAGATCTGCCTCACCCGACACCCGAGGGCCAACTGACTTACTCAGTCAGAGTGACAAGTCACTCACTTATGTCCCAAAACTGAGAATAGCCGGTTCTGTTCCTACTAATCACTGGAGGCGTGCACACACCACTAAGTGCATGGTACACGCTCAATGTCAGCACTGTTCACTGCCGTCGGCAGGTAATAGTCCTGTCTGCATCCCCATCTGTCACCACGTGAGCACAGAGGCTGTTGTCTGTCTTTTATCTCCACAATGACTGATGTAGTGGAAATGAAATACAGACTTTGGTTTCTCTGTCTCGGACTGACACCTGCACTGCCCTGACACCCGGGCTGGAAAGTGACCAGGCTGGTGATTTTGTTACTGGCCCTTGGGGCCGATTTTGCAACTATGCAAAATTGGCCTACAGAAACGAAACCGGTCCTTACTCACGTAGCCTTCCGGGACCCGTCCAGCCATGATGCACAGTGCTGGAGTGGGGCCCCTGGAGCTTGGGGGCCCCCCCGCACTGCAGGTGCTGCAGGGGCTATTTGGGCCCATCGGGAGAGGGGGTGGAGCAAAGCACCGACCAGAGACTAAGAATTTTAGTGTGATAAAGGCTGCTTTATTGGAAGCAGGTGCACCTTAACAATGAAAACCCTTGGCCTGCGCCGTACAAAACTAGGCCTCACTAAATATGTTATTTCCTGACAAGCCCCTACCCCCTCCCCTAAACTGGTTCCCCCATCCACAAGCAGTAAACAATTAGCAATAACGTCAATTTTCATCTCCACCTGGCTAAATACATTATTGTGCTTGACCTATATCCAAAACATATCTCCTGCACTTCCCCCATATATTAGGAAGAACCACCCCCACAGGCAGAAATCACACCCACACCTGCTCCAGTGACACAACAAACCCCACAACCATCAGACAAATCCCAATGCACCTGCTCCCAAGAAAAACCCCTTCCAAAAAACACCACCGAACCCACAAAAAACTTTACTCCATCCTGACAAAACGGAACTCAACCGACCCATTGTCTCCTCAGGATAATACTCGAAAACCCCCTTTGAAACTGCATAAACCCAGAGGGAAAATAATTTATCCGCCACCCCCCGCCCGGCTGCTGTGTCCCAAGTCACCGAAATGGTGGCCTATTACCCAAAATGGCCGGTTTTAAAGGCAACCAGCCCACAAGCAGCCCAAATATAGCCCAACCCCAGCTCAAGGCTACCAGACCAGCCCAAACAAGCCCACGAATGGTGCTGGCTCTAACCCCCCTCTTCCCCGGCCCCAAAACCCCTCAGGGTGGCAGGCCTCCCGCTGCTCAGCCACCCCCCCCAAAGCCCTATTGTTACGCCCCTGGTCATGCATCATAAGGCACATAAGAGTTAGAAGCTTAACATTAACCCAGTTGCATAAACGAGTCTTCAGCAGCAGATGAGGGTGGACCCTCGATGATGACCAAACAACACAACTGGGGGATAAGATGTAACAGGGAGAGAAAAAATGGCAATGTGGGGGGGGAGCGAGCCCTCAGCAGATTCGGTTAAGGCATGTGTGGTGCCTGGGGGAGGGGGATCCCTCCTCGATCTGCATGGTGATGAGCCAGACGAGAAGTACCTTGAGTGTATGGCAAGAGAGCGTCCTCAAAAAGTTGAAGGGCTTGCAGCCGCGGGGTTGTAACGGGAGTGTTCTAGTTTTGAGAAGTGATGGATGAGCGGCTGCCAGGTGTGAGTGCATTTGATTTCAGCGTGGACAAGGCAGGCCATTAGCAGTTCCATTGCCATGACATGCCAGCAGCGCAGGAACCATGGCGAGTTAGGTGGGGAAAGGTTTCTTTCAGGGAAGGGCAATTTTTTGCTTTGCTGCCACTAGCATCTGTGCAATGAGATGCCGGTCAGAATGGATGTATGTCGTTACTACGCATGCTTTTACAACGCCTGCCTTTACCACACAGGTTTTACAACGCAAGTCGTTACAACGACTTGCGTTGGGGTGCGCTGGATAGTGAATAGTTTAATTTACTATTCCAACTCCAGTCCCCGTGGATAGTAGGGAAGGTTTTGGATAGTAAATTAAACTATTCCCTATCCTACAGCGCCCCCCCCGCGCAAGTCGTTGTAACGACTTGCATTGTAAAAGTTGCGTGGTAAAGGTACTGCGTGGTAAAAGTTGCGTTGTAAATGCTGTTCCCCGGTGAGAATGAGTAATGGCGGTGAGCCAAGATGGCCTGATGCCTAACAGGATCACTGTGGGGGAGCTTGGTATGGGGACTTCTACAGCATTGTTAATGTTTCTTAAGACCTCCTTCCAGAACATTGTCAGGTTTGAACAGGACCACCAGATGTGTATGAAATCCCCCACCGCTGTCTACATCGCCAACAGAAAGGGGAGAAAGTTGGGATCATTTTCTGCTGGCACGCAGGAGTATAATACCAACGTTTCATCCGTTTATAAGCTGATTCATGCTGGGGGATGCTCCTGAGATTTTGGGGATATCTCACCAGAGTTGTTACCAGCTTTCTGAAGCTATTTCTTCCCCCATGTCCACTAGCCATTGCTTCTGATGTGTGGGGGTGAGTGGGAGACACGTGCTGTAGCCCCTTATATGTGCAGGAGATTAGGCCACGAGCACCCTCGAAGGTTCGGACCAAGGTCTCAAGGGAGTAGGCGGTCTGGTTGCTCCCTGAATATAGTTGGGGGTGAGCAGCCAGCGTAGTACTGTAGCCTGAAGGATTCTGTGATATGGAAGGATTTCTTGCATTGCCCGAAAGTTTTAAAGGTACCTCCCTAGAAGAGATCATGAATTGTGCTGCATTTACCCTCCCCCCATGAAAGGAATGAATGAGGTTGTAGGGTGGGGGGTTAGGAGCTACTGGAGTACTAGGGGAAGGGAAGGATATAAGGCCTCTGGGAAGTGCTATTTTGTCCCAGATGTCCAGTACTGTTTTCGTGGGGGTGGCTATACATGTGCTACTGGGTTGAGTCAAACTCGGTAGCCTTGCCAGGTCCCATAGAGACCTTCAAGCGACTGCACTGTCCATGTGGAACCAGTGTTTTTTGCGTTTGTGATCAACCCATTCTGATATGTAGCAAAGGTGGGATGCCCAGTAGTATTCCAGGAGGTTGGGCAGGCAATGCTCTACCGGTCTCGGGCAGCATGAACAATTGTTGGAGAATCGCGGACGACTGTTACCTCATATAAAGGAATTTAGACCACGCTTAAGGATTTGAATGTCTACCAGAGGAATTGGCGTTTGGAGGTTTTGGAACAGATATAGTATGTTCGAGGCATATGAGCTGCAGATTACACACTGTGCATAGATCGCCACCTAGTGTTGGGCCCGGATGTTTGCAGTTGTTTTTGTCCTGTAAAGTCTGGAAGTCACAAGATAGGTGACTCCTCCTTTGGATTACACTGCACATGGGCATCAGCTCCATCCTTAGATTGTTTTTTTCCACCACCGGGCTCGGATATGTTTCCTGCGCTCCAAATCGGAACCGATTCTCTTTTGGCACGCAATCCTCACCATTTTCGACTGTATTGTTTCAAACGCGTTTCCAATCAACGTTACTCTTCAACTCCGAAGTCTTCAATTCCGGTCGTCGACGAAGGCCCTCAGACCTACCTAGGCCTTGTCTTCCAGCTCATGGAAAGGACGCCATTTAAAAAATGTCCTCAATGTGGGTCGAAGTTTCCCCACACCGATCTCCATGAGGTGTGCAACCTTTGCCTCTCACCGGGGCACGATGCCAGAGACTGTTCCTCTTGAGCCTCCTTCCGCTCCAAGAAGACGATTCGGGACCGACGAGCTCTAAAAACAATGGCCTGCTCGTCAGCTTCGATCCCAGACGACATCTTCCATGAAGGCGTCAACGTCCCAGAACAGGAGCAAGGGCATGGTGTTGACACCAACTCCAAGGCCGAAGACTCAGACACCGAGGACATCACTCCGGCACAGCGGGTCGTGAGTACACACGTCAACCCCGACCCTTCCTCAACACTCTCTAAAAAGTCTTTGATCAAACCTGGCCTTAGGGCCCGGGTGCACACCGAAAGACTGCTTCCCATGCCCCGCCTTCGAGCTCGGCAAAGAAGCCTAATAAGCCTTTAGGCGACTCGGGCTCGAGTCAGCCTGCCCCCGGTGCCGGCGCACATCTACCGGCACCAAAAAAGAAGCAATCTCTTTCCTTCAGGCCAGCTGCTTCCACATCAAAGCACTCAGTGCCGAAGAATGGCACTGGTTCCTCAGCACCAAAACCACACTCGGAGGCGAGCAAAAAATTGCCAATCAAAGTACCTGCCTCCCATGCTTCGGAGCCGAAAAAATCTTCAGAGCTGATAAAGCCAAATGTTACACCGGCCAAAGACACTGCAAACGAACATGTTTCAAAGCTGAAAGATGCTACCGGCTTGGTGCCGAAAAAACCTTCAGCACCGAAGGATATACCTCTCACAGAGGAACTATTTCATCCAGATCCTACACAAAAGACTCTTGTTAAAGATCCCAAAACTGGTCGACTAACTCTTAGTTCTAAAAAAACAAACATTAGACACGCCTGCACCGGCTCCTCATCCTAAGAAGAAGGACATTACAATCTTTCCTCTAAGGATACCTTCTCCTCCTCCTCCTCCTCCTCCTCCTCCTCCTCCACCTCATACTCCTCCACCACCTCCTCCCCTACCACATCACTCCTCTACACCATCTCCTGCTCCGTTAGCAGATGATGATAACAGGGATGACACCTCTGATGACACAGGGGGTGGTGCAGATAGTGAGCAACCAGATAATTCTAGTCCTCCTGGCTCACCTGACCCTTGGGATGATTATAGCACCCCAGATGTCCCTACCTTCCCACAAGATGACATATATCCCTCCAGGCCTATCCCACCAGAGGACACTATGAGATTTAACCAACTTGTACATAGGGCTGCCCAGTACCATGGGGTTGACCTACATACTGACCCAGTAGAGGAAGACTTCCTTATGGATACCTTTGACACCACACAAAGGTCCACCTCAATTTTACCCATGCTTAAAGGGGTTATTAGGCACGCGCCAGTAGTCTTCAAAGATCCAGTTAGGGCTTGAATCATCAACCCCCAAATTGAGAAGAAGTATAGGGCTGCCCCCTCAGGTCCAGCCTACATTAAAGGGCCTGCACCATTAGACTCCCTTATAGTCTCCAACGCACGCAAAAGAGCAAATTCACAAACATCAGGCGAGGCTCCCCCACCAGATAAAGAGTCTAAGCTCCTTGATACCTCAGGTAAAAGAACAGCGTCACAGGCAGCAAACATTTGGCGTATTGCCAGTACTCAGGCCCTACTTGCAAGAAACGACAGGGCACATTATGGTGAATTAGAATCCCTAATGCAGCACCTTCAAGTTAAATTATTGCAAATGAGCCTATACAAGAGAGTAAAAACATCACCAATACCTCTATTCGTTGTGCCCTGGATGCAGCAGATACTGCTTCAAGGGCGATTAATACCAGTGTCCTATTGCGTAGGCATGCCTGGCTACGCATTTCAGGTTTCAAACCTGGAGTACAAAGTGCCATCCTCAACCAATCCTTTGATGAGCGACACTTATTTGGGCCCAATGTGGACGTATCTCTTGAGAAAATGAAAAAGGATACGGACACAGCTAAATCTATGGGAGCCTTGCAGTCTCAAGCTCCCAGATGCTCCTTTCGCCACTCATCGTACAGAAGCACCACCAGAGACTACTCCTCAGATAGTCCCTTGACATCTTACAAAGCCCCTACCCAATCCACCTACAGTAGAGGCTACCAAAGAGGCGGTTACAGGGGTAACCACAACAAAGGCAGGGGCAAAACGAATAACTCCTGCTCTCCCTCCACCCCTGCCCAATGACTTTCCTCCACTTCCCCCACCATATTCCACTCCAGTTGGGGGAAGACTAAAACAATTCTTTCCTGCCTGGATCAACATCACATCGGACAGGTGGGTGCGACAAATAATTCAGTCAGGTTACAGTCTCGAACTAACATCTACCAAACAGCGCCTAATGTCACAGGAACATCTGCTTTTGTCAAGGCTGGAGGTAACATCCCTCCTACAAAAAAGTGCAATCGAATTAGTTGCACCACATCAACAAAACAAGGGAGTTTACTCCCTGTACTTTCTTATCCCAAAAAAGGACGGCTCTCTGAGCCCTATTCTAGACCTCAGACCACTAAACCTGCATATACAATCGGACCACTTCCACATGGTCACACTACAGCAGGTCCTTCCTCTTCTTTTACAAAACGACTTCCTTGCTACCCTATTTCCACATTCCCATTCACACAGAAAGTATCTCAAATTTGTACTGGACGGTCAGCACTATCAATTCAAGGTACTCCCATTCGGAGTCACAACAGCACCAAGAGTGTTTACCAAGTGCCTAGCAGTAGTAGCAGCACACTTAAGAAGGCAGCACATTCACATCTTCCCATATCTCGACGACTGTCTCAAAAAATCCAGCTCACACAGTCAGTGTGTACAATACACTCACACCACCATACAATTACTCCACAACTTGGGGTTCACAGTAAACCACACCAAGTCTCACCTGCAACAGTCCCACGTACAACAATATCTTGGCGCCACAATAAACACTTCAACAGCGCTCGCTTATCCTTCTCCTGCCAGGATAACAGATATGCAAGCTCTCCGAAACAAATTCCAACCGCAACACTCTCTTCCAGCTCGAGTGTTCACGCAACTCATAGAAATGATGGCCTCTTGCATATTCATAGTACCTCATGCAACACTACAAACGCGTCCTATTCAAGAGTGTTTAGCACGACAATAGAACCAGGCTCAAGGTCAATTAACAGACCTAGTGTTGGTAGACGGTCGAATTCACCGCTCTCTGCAATGGTACAAAAGGGGGAACACCAAAAACCTTTCCAAGGGCCGACCGTTCCTGGAGCCAGATCATCAAATAGCCATGACAATGGACGCTTCGCTCTCCGGCTGGGGAGCTCACCTACTACAGCACACCATGGAAGGCAGATGGACGCCGCAACAAAAGTTACTCCACATCAATCACCTGGAGTTACTAGCCTTAATTCTTGTCCTAAAAGCATTACAAAAGCAAATATCGGGCAAAGCTGTCTTAGCCCGCACAGAAAACATGACAGGTATGTACTACATAAACAAACACGGGGCGACACACTCTCTGCAACTCTCTCAGTTAGCGCAGCAGATATGGAGATGGGCTATACCTCTAAAGATCTTCCTCTTAGCTCAGCATGTTCTAGCAGTACAAAACACCATAGCAGATCTGTTAAGCCGTCAAACACAACAAATCGATGAATGGGAACTTCATCCACAAGTTCTTCAACTGTTCTTTCAAATGCGGTGACAACTTCAAATAGATCTCTTCGCCACCCACGAAAACGCTAAATGCCCAAGCTTCGCTGCCAGATATCCACACCCGCTGTCCAAAGGCAATGCGATATGGATGAACTGGTATGGCAAATTTGCGGACGCCTTTCCCCCTCTCCCAGTGCATTCATTAGTGGTATGTAAACTACAGCAACATTCCCAGACATTCATTCTAGTAGCTCCAACTTGGGCAAGACAACCGTGGTACACCACACTGCTGCAACTTTCTGTGGTACCGCACAGAAAGCTATGCCTGTCTTCATGCTTATTAACCAAGAACCATGGAGAGATCAGAAACCCGGACCCAGCTCAGCTCAACCTAGCGATCTGGCTGCTGAGGTCCTAGAGTTCAGTTACCTTAACCTTCCTCCTGACTGCATGAAAGTCATTAAAGAAGCTAGACGCCCAACCACTAGAGCATGCAATGCAGCCGGGTGGAAACGTTTTGTAATATACTGACATAACAAAGACATCAATCCTTTAGATGTGTCTATTCAACACATCATAGGATACTTACTACACCTCCAAAGATGTAACCTAGCGTATTTGTCTATTAGACTGCATCTTGCTGCCATTGCAGCATACTTACAAAATAGATACCATCTATCACTCTTTAGAGTACCTGCCATAAAAGCTTTGATGGAAGACCTCAAAAGAATAATTCCACCCAGAACACCACCTTCACCGGTGTGGAATTTAAACATTCTTCTCACACGGCTAATGGGACCTCCCTTTGAACCTTTACATAAATGTGAACTGCAATTCTTAACTTGGAAAGTCACTTTCCTAGTAGCTATTACTTCTCTCAGACGAGTGAGTGAACTACAAGCATTCACTATTCAAGAACCTTTTCTGCAAATGCATCATAATAAGGTTGTTCTTCGAACTAATCCTAAATTCCTTCCAAAAGTCATTTCACCCTTCATCTCAATCAATCTGTGGAGCTGCCCGTATTCTGCTTGCAGTCACAAACATTCGCAGAGAGAGCTCTTCACACCCTGAATGTCAAAAGAGCATTGCTTTACTACATTGAAAGAACACAACCTTTTCGTAAAACTAAACAACTTTTCGTGTTCTTTTCACCACTACACAAAGGCAACCCCATATCAAAATCTGGGATAGCTAGATGTATTGTCAAATGCATACAGATTTGCTACCATAAAGCTAAACGTACGTTATCAGTCCCTCTTAGAGCCCATTCTATAAGAAACATAGGGGCTTCACTGGGATTTTTAGGGAACATTCCCTTAGATGACATCTGCAAAGCATCTACATGGTCTACACCGCACACGTTCACAAAACACTATTGTGTAGATGTGCAAACTAAACAACAAGCTACTGTGGGCCAGGCTGTACTCAAAACACTGTATCAAACTACTGCAACAGATACTGGTGTTTGCTGCTAAAAGTGGGTACTGCTATAGAATCTATGCACAGTGTGTAATCTGCAGCTCATGTGCCTCGAACGGAAAATGCTACTTACCAGTATGCATCTATTCTTGGCATGTAGAGCTGCAGAGTTACACACGCCCACCCACCTTCCCGGCTACCGTTATCCGTTCCAGTATTATCTTAATTAGATACAGCTTACATGAGCATCCTTCCTGTTTCTTACAAAACTCCATAATTTCCCTGTTGTCAAAAAACAATATAAGGATGGAGCCGATGCCCATGCCCAGTGTAATCCAAAGGAGGAGTCACCTATCTCGTGACTTCCAAAGACTTTTCAGGACAAAAACAAATGCAAACATCCGGGCCCAACACTAGGTGGCGATCTACACACAGTGTGTAACTCTGCAGCTCTACATGCCAAGAACAGATGCATAATGATAAGTAGCATTTTCCTCCTGGTAAGATGGAAATTTTGACCGCATTATGGTCACAAAGCCAGGATATTGGGTGTATTTTCCAACAGTGTAAGGCTTCCCAGACGTCTCGCCTGCAGGCCGGCCAGTTGGCCTGAGTCCTAGAAGATAATGACGGTTTCAGGACCCATGGAATGCCTGCATCTGTCTTCTTTTCCTTCCGCCGCCCTCCCTTCTGCATCTCTCTGCATGCTCCTGTTACCCCGGGTTTACTTTTATGATGGGTTACTTGGTAGCCACCATCAGAGGATCTAGCCACAGTAGCTAGGTGCTGCTGCTCATTATTTCATTTACTTTAGATGTTTTGAACTGTTCCACTCTTTAAGCTAGCCACTTATGCTGTTTTGCCATTATTGCGTTGCTTTTGCTATGTGCAATGATAATCCTCAAATATGTTGACATTTTGTGTATTGATGCATTGGGACTCTTATGTGTGCAACTTACAACAAACAGCCTGAGTCTGAAAATCAGACCTTTTAGAAACTCAAAAAGGCTTCAAACATCCGGCCTCTGTGTTCAGTATGTTCAGTTGTATTGGGTGGAAATTCCATGGTTTGCCAATTGCTGCTGAAGTCAAGCTGACCGGTTAGTCTGTACAATACTAGGTACTTCCGGAATGAGCAGTTGTACTTACCATCAGGTATCTCCTCAGTCCCCTGCCCCCACCATGACTTGCCATCAGCATTGCTGGTGATTACCTTCTTGGAAGGCATCTCAAACATGCAGCGTTGTTTGTAAAACCATCTGCAGGAATGCCTCTTTCCTTTATCTGCACATTGCATTCAGAGGAGAAAAAAAAAGGCTGCTCGGTCTTTAAGCAATGTCTGCAGAAGAATGATCCAACCCTGCTGCACGAGTGCAATCTAAGCTTGAGAGTGTACTGAAAGACAGTGCTGGACCACAGAAATGTCATGCTCTGGGAAAGGCTGTGTGTAGATCTAGCCACTGTCACTGCTCGAGGTAGTATAGCTTCTTCTGCCTTTGCGTGTTTCTTAGCAGGGTCTGCATAAACAGCACAGTACTTTTCCCAATACTCATTCTCGTACTCTCCAATGTTGTGTTTTCTCTTTTGTTTCCCACGCTTCCCTATTCTCTCAAAGTATTTTTACTTTTTGCAGCATTTGTCCTTTCCCCATCTTTCCTTCCCTGCTGTTTTTCAGTTTCTCCAACTCTGGCTATCCTTCTCAGCTTGTCTCATCTTCTCTGTTCCCTCCCCTTTCCTCGTACTTCTTTCAATATTTTGCCAGTCGACTGCCATTTGCTTATTTTCTTCAATCTCGCAATTCCATCTTTTTACACTCCTTCTCAGTTTTGCACATTTTCTCCCAATGTTTTTCAAAAAACATTGCCATCTGCCTGATTTTTCTCGCTCCTTGTTTTCTCTTATCTCAATTCTCTTCCCATAATCATTTTATTTCCTTCTCTGCTGTTCCCTTCTCTTCAAAGTTCATTCTCTACTCACATTTCTCTTCTTTGTCATTGTTCTAGTCTCATATGCTCCTATTTTCTGCAGTCTCTCCCAAGTGTCATCTCTCACATAAGTTCTCGTCTTTCTACCTATACAACTTTTGATCATTTTTCCCATGTATTCCTCTTTACTATTTTTGACCTTTCCATCAGTTCAATACTTTCTCCGTGGCTATCCTCTCTCATTGTTATTTTTATGCTATTTTGGATCGGGGAGGAAAGGTGGCCATTATCCTGTTAGACCTTAGTGCCGCGTTCGACACGGTGAACCATGCCACGCTAGTATACCGACTGGCGGGCATGGGCGTGTCGGGCGCAGCTCTGGACTGGCTTACCTCCTTTTTGAGTGAGCGCTTTTTCCGGGTTTTTGAGGGTGAGACAGTCTCTCATAAACATCCTCTCAGGTGTGGGGTCCCTCAGGGCTCCTCCCTGAGCCCGACCCTCTTTAACGCCTACATGGAACCTCTGGACAGGATAGTCCATCCCTTTGGTGTGCGTATAGTCACCTACGCGGATGATACGCAGCTGGTGGTCTCGTTAGACCACGCAGATGGATCATCCAACACCTTAGGCCCCTGTCTAGAGGCTGTTGCCAGCTGGATGCAAGCTTCCTGTCTCAAGCTTAACGGGGAGAAGTTAGACATCATTCTCCTTGGAAATCCCTCCCCGTCTGCTCTTGCACCCGTCTGGCCACCATGTCTTGGCGCTCCTCCTGCGCCTAAGTCCCAGATAAAGGGCCTCGGGATCTGGCTTGACACTGCCCTTGATTTCTCTGTCCAGGCTACTAAGACTGCTGCCACTTGCTTCGGACTAATGAGGATGCTCCGGCGGGTGCTCCCTCTGCTCCCTTTCCAGGCGAGGAGGATCATGGTCCAGGCCCTCATTCTCTCTCGCCTGGATTACGGGAACGCTCTCTACCTGGGAGCATCGGCTTCGGTCCTTCAGAGGCTCCAGGTCACACAAAACAGTGCGGCCCGCCTATTGTTCAATCTGTCCCGTCGGCAGTCGGCGAGGAAGGCTCTGAAGGACCTTCATTGGCTCCCAATGGCTGCCAGAGTGCAGTTTAAAGCTCTGTGCATCATGCACAAATCCTTCCACCGTGTAGGCCCAGCGATTCTGCACCCTCTGGTTACGCCTTATGTTCCAACACGCCCCCTTCGGTCTGGTACCCTGCAGCTGGCCACCTCCTCTAAAATTAACAAAGCCCGTTGGGGTGGCCGCTCTTTTTCCCATTCGGCGACCAGACTCTGGAATGCCCTCCCCTTTGCCATCCGGGGTAACAGCAACCTCCTCTCGTTCAGAAGGCCCTAAAAACGCATTTGTTTGCTAAATCTCTCTGATCTGCCCCGAGCCTGCGCTAAAACTATTTTATCTTCAAGCGCTGCGAGGCCCCAGGGCGCTTATGCGCTATACAAATGCAATTTTTCATTTAATTTCATTTCATTTATTGCCATGTTTTCAGTTTCCATTCTACCATTATCCTCTCTTCTAATTTTCTCTCCTTGGTTTTTCTTTGCCCATATTCCTGTTCTCTCTTCTCTTTTTCCATACTCTTGTTTCCACAATACTGCGTCCTCTTTCTCTCCATCTGCCCTCATTCTCTCCATAATCCACCCGCTGGCCTGCTTCTAACAGCATCACAGCTCAATCAGTTTGACCTTCTGTTAGCCTCCCCTGCCCTTCTCTCCCTTTTATGACCTTTTTCTTCTTCCATGTCCCTTCTTTTATCCACTCTACTGACTTTTCCTTTTCTGTTTTTTTCCATTCCTCCTCTCCTTAGCAATAGTCCTCTCCCACAGCTGCTGTTGTCTCACAGGACGATCCCCTCCACTGCCTCTATTCATTTTCTGTTGCTGACAGTTAAGCCAATATGCGAATCCACAGATGAAGGGGCAAATTTACAAGCCCCTGATGCCACCGGACCATCACTTTTTCAGAACGCTCTTGTGACGTTGTGCCATGTCTCTTATTTACTAGGTTACGCTTTGCTACTTAACGTGGCTTAAGGCCACCTTGTAAATATGCCCCTTGCTGCCGCAGTCTGCTGCAGCAAAGGGGTGGGCAATGGGTGTTGCTGTGGGAATTGCATTGCAACACCCATTTCTTTTTAGGTGCTGACTCAGATTTACAAGGCTGGGGCAGCATCAAAAACTAAGGCCTGGTATTACCTGGTCTTAGGACGGAGATACCTTGTATTTTGCTCTTTCCATGTGTGCTTCATTCTTCAGTACACATAGAAAGAGCAAATTGCCATTACTGACTGTTTATGTGCAGGAAGGTCTCCCTTTGTGCTCATAAACGTTCACCCATGTAGTGATGGCACAAGGGTGCCTGCACTGCTGCATCCCTGCTTTTAAAAAATGTTGGAGCGTGGCGTTGCCAAATTTGCCGTAACACCACTCTCCAGCATTTTTCTGTTTATATACCCTGAAGTCTTTGCATTGCTGAGTCAGTCCCCCGTACCTTCTAGCTCTGCTAAAAGCTTCGGAGTGGTTATCAGTCAGGACTTTACTCTGAAGCCTCAGATCAACTTGTTGATCTCCCCTTGCTTTTTTCAACTCCGCAAAATAAAAAAGATCTGTAGATTCCTCACTCATGATGCCCGGATTCAGGAGATCATCGCCATGGTCATGTCCCATGTCGATTATGCCAATTCAGTATACTTTGGCATCCCTCTGTATCTTTCCAGACGTTTACAGATGATTCAAAACCAGTCTGCGTGACTGATTGTTCACCATCCTAGGCATCAACATATTACTCCTCTCTTGAAGCAATTACACTGGCTTCCGGTTGTTCAACGGTGTGCTTTCAAGATTGGATGTCTTATTTTTAAATCACTTAACGGAAGGAGACTAAAATTTGTCAATAATATGATTGACAAATATGCTCCTACACAAAATCTTCGTTCAGCTCACAAAAATCTATTACTCACTCCTCATTGTAGATTAAAGCGTACCGGGGGTGCCAGGTTTTCTACCCTACCCTGAAAATCTGGAAAATATCTTCCCACCGAAATCTGCTTCTGCACCAATCTTCTTGGTTTCAAAAGTCTTTTAAAAACCTGGCTCTTCCGACAGGCCTTCTGAATCTTTCTTTAGGACTCGTATCTCAACCGAATTAGCGCCATGGAACCTCCCCAGTGTATGTGCACTTTATAAATTCTGTTTTAACATAACATAACATTGCCCCATGCTGGTCCACCTAAAAAGGGGTTTTGGTGCATTCATTGTTAGGGTTCCAGAAAGAAAGCTGCTGCTTTTGTTCACTAGACCTTAGAACCCTTTCAATCTAATATTTTTCAATCACATCAAAATTACAAATGCATGTGACAAGTTGTCTGTCATGATATTAAGGTTTAAAAAAGCAAAATATAGTAATATTATGTCCAGAACGTTGACATATCTACCACACTGAAGAGTAAGTATGTATTTACCAATCTTATCTTCACAACTACTTACCTAAACTTATTCTGCAAGGTAGTTGTTAGTTCAATGTAGTGGATGTAATATTATTGTTAATGGAATTAAACCCCCGTAGCTTAGAGTACCACAATCTTTCCATTCTTTATTAAACTCACTTTCACCCATCCACAGAACCACACAAAACTACAGAATTATTGTGGAAATAAAGTTTAGGCTAGAGATATTTTCTTTGCCGATGATTGTCAAAATGAGGAACCAAATGAGTCTGGCGACGAGAGTGGAAATAGAGCGCTGGCTGAGGCAGAGCATCAAGTGGGCATCAGCATTTTCTATTGAGGCCTGAATTCTTCTGATCTTCTTTCATTTATTCTGTTTCACCAAGGAACGTAAGTGTTTCTTTGGGCAGCATTCTGATACCCATTTATGGCAGTTGAATGGAACATATATTCCTTTAATACAGTAGCCTTTCGAGCATCGGTTTTTATCAAGGATACACGATAGTCCAGCGTAACTAGATTGATCTGTGGAATAAATAGTAGTTTATTTAACTATTAAAAACATGGATTTAGCTCAAACATTAGCAGCAGCTGAATCTTAACACTTTGCATTTTTGCCATTAATAGACAGTCAAGTCAATATTGGTGTAAAATACAAAAACTACGAATACATAAAAGCCACATTATGCAGGTACTTACACACATGATCTAATCCAGCAACCATGATCCAGTAAGAATGGGAATACACAAAGACAAGTGGCCGTGGACCAATAATCTTGTGCTATTGATTGAGGATTTCTTTTTTGCCAAAACAGAACTTTTACGCACTTTATGCTCTAATTGTTTAATGTAGGGTATTGCTGTAGTTGGAGGGCATGGTCTTTGACAAGAGTCTGGAGCCATTCAGGGAGGGGGTACGTTCTTTATTATATGTAAGGCCATAAAGCTACAGCAACATCATGTAGATTCTGCCACAGCTACAACCTCCCTCCAATATTCCCTATCTCCTAGCTTCCACTTCATGCCAAACACCAACATTCAATTACATCATTCACTCTCAGCATTCCACTCTCAGCTCAAACATACAGGGAATGGACGCACATCATTGTTTATAAAGTCCAGGAACTATCATTCACAAAGATGATCTTTTGATAAAACTGGATGGTACTGGTTTAATCAAATATGCTAATTTTCCTGGATGGAACTGCACATATGTTATGGATTGGAGATGTCTGAATCATAGAATTATGTGAAGTTGAGATTAACATTTTTTATGTAAGATCCATATGGGTAGATTTGTGTATAAGTAGGAAAAGTGGTATGAGAGATATTCAAGGGTGTCAAAAACAGTGTTCATGATCATTCTCTGTATATGGAAATGTGTAAGAAATTAGGTTGTTAGTTAAATGGGGGTTGTCCCTGTTCAAGCAAACGACAACAATCCCTGTCATGAACCACTAAAGTCACTAACTTGACCTGTTATTAACCCTCTGGTAGCGTGGCACAAAAGCAGTCAGGCATAACTTAGAGGTAATTTGTAAAGTATTTATGAAGCACACAAACAGTAATGCTGTGTAAACACAAAATAAGAAGAATCTCAAACCGATTTAGAAAAATAAGGTACATTTCAATAAATTATTTGACACCAAAACAACAAAAATCCAATCAGTAGAACTAGAGGTAAAGGTAAGGTAAGGTAAAAACAAGCTGACTAAAATATCAAAGCACCAACCACGGACACCTAGTTGAAAAATATGGCTGACTAAAATGGAGCACGGGTTGGATACATAAATTGGATTAGGGCTGGTCAGAGATTACATTCAGATTTAGATAACATTATGAGAAAAAGCTATTCTGAGAAGGTAAAGTTTAGCGGTGCAAGGCTGCTGATGGTGTCCGAAGAGGGAGCATTGTTATAAGGGATCGTTGGATAAAGTTAAGGTGAAGTATTCTATGTTCGGACTTCGTTTGTTTTTTTGAAGATGAATATCTCCACTGGGATGTAGCTGGAAGTTGTTGCCAATGAGAGTTCCATGAGGCCAGATAGCCCTTTAGCAAAGGATGGGTGAACAGGATTTCCTGCTGCGGAGAAGAACGTATCTGGAGGTACAGCGAAGTCAGGCAGATCGGCGATGTACCTTGGCTGGATAGACGCGCAGGTTGGTCCCGCTCTTCTCTCGGTTCTCAGATGAGGTTTTAGCCCAAACTTTTTAAAGTCACAGGTTTTGGATTTTTGCTATCTGGGTACCTTTAGCACCACAGCCTAGGGTCCAGAACTGGAGGGGCACAACTTGGGGGGGTCAGGACTCACCCAGGGTGGGTCTAGATGTGGGTTCAAGATGGTTGGAGCCTTTTCTGTTTTCTGATCTGATCAAGAGGTCAATTAACTAGCACTTAGAGTCACTCTAGTAGTCCTGGGTTCAAGTGATAAACAGGATTCAAGCAGCAGGGCAGGCCTCTGATTTTTCAAGGCACACTCTAGGCAGCAAAGCAGGCCTTCCAGGTACAGCAAAGCAGTCTTGCAGAGTACACAGCAGATCAAAGCAGCAGACAGTCCCTAGACAGTCTTTCTACCTGTCCGGAAATTGAATAGCAGAGTGAGTCTGCAAGTCGTATTTTTATACCTGGTGCCTCCTTTGAAGTGGGCGAAGTATCTAAAGAATTCCCTTTGAAGTGATTGAAGTTTCCTGACTCCCTGCCCTGCCTTTTAGCTGTCAAAATGAACAATGCAAGGGTGACAAGTCCTTAGTGTGAAGGCAGAGCACAGTCTATTCAGTTGCAAGTGGGGCTGGACCCAGCCCTACCCCATCCTGCCAGTTGATAGCCCATCCAGGCACCAGTAATCCCTCTATTGCGTGGCTGTCTGGGAGGAATAAATAAAGTCCTAGTGCCAACTACACCCAGTCTTGTAACCTACGACAGGTTACAGGCATCAAATAGGTATGGCCGGAAAATGCCAAACATTCTAAAAGTAATTGAAAATATGGGACCCGGTCACTGTTGAATTCTGCCACTTTTTTTTATTTTGAGCAGAATATCACCCTAAGGTAATTAATCCTTGGGTGATATGTATACTTTTTGTCTAATACAAGTTACATCACTTTGTAGATTGCTAAAAACAGTCTGAGGTTTGTTCGTTGCCGTACAAAAACATAAATTTACACATATACTATAAACACTTTTTACAATACACAAACAATTGAATTACATTTATCTGTTAAACAATACATTTACCAAAGAAAATTGTTGCCAAACTTCAAGGTTGTACCCTACCAACTGATTCTAGTACCAGGCCTTCGTTATCCTGATTGGATCTAATATAGGACTGGTCACGCAAAGGCATGAAACTTAGTAAACATTATTTCATCTATTGCATTCAAAAAAACTTTCTAAGGTCTTTTGCGGAATGTGCATTCGTATTTACGATGAATGTAACAAAGCCGACGTGGTTCCAAGCCTGTGTCTCATTTATCGGGCTTTTTTTCAGGGCTTTTAGTTGGGTACCTGTGTGAAAATGGGGGGACATATTTTAGTATAGGACCTTCAAATATACCGTCAGTGGAAGGGAGTTGTTTACACTTATATTTTTACCTTCCTGCGTTGTAGTACAAGTCTGTTCTAGTGCGTTCAGACTCTTGACTGGCGTTTTGCTTTATTCTGTAAGGTAGAAGACAGAAAATGTATCTATTTTCTGTATGGGGGACATTGTGTTGCAAGGTTTTTTTTAACAAGAGTCTGCCCACAATGTAACTTACATTTGTTTTGTTCTCATTCCTGTCGCTACATGTCTTCTGTTGTAAGATTTTACGACTTTGCGGGAAGTGGCTCACAAGGTTCTTCAACATTAAAACAGAACGATTTTTAATTGTTTGCTCTAATTATTTGTTCGAGGCTGCAAGTTTTTTTTTAGGTGGTTATTACTTACTTGGAGTTTTCAGTGTGTTGGCGTAATGCCAAACTGTCGTTTTATGGAGGGCGTCACCTTTTCTTTTTTTCTGGTTTGCTGCATGCACTGTAGGATTAAAATTGGTCGAATTTAAAGACTTATTTACCACAAAACGGGGGTGAATGTTTTCTTTCTCCACTCCGTGTAAGTCATTACCTGCAGTGTCTGTGTGTAGCCGCTTGTTTCTGCCAGTTTCATTCCCGAGTGAGTGTTTAGTGTTCTGGTCACATGACTAATTTAGGAAAATACTTGCGTCATGTGATTCAGCGGTTATCGGACATGTAGTCTTAGAGTTCATTGCGCGCTTAAGTGCGTGTGAGTGTGTGGCTCTTTTTGAAATAAAATGGGGTTTTGGTGCATTTGTGTCATGTGATCATTTTACATGGGACACGTTCATTCACGCAGTCATATTTCATAATTAGGTAGGTTTCTCTTTTTAACAGTAAAGTTTCCACATTGCCTCCACGTGGTGGAGCCTTTATTCCTGAGAGTACGGACCATCTTAGGTCTCTTTCTGTATGGCCAAGATCAATAAAGTGCTGGACCATTGGTGGGTTCAACACTTTTTGTTTGATTCTAGAACGATGTTGGGCAGTCTCTGTGTAATCCGTTAGTTTGTTTTCCCAATGTAAATTTTGTCACACGGACAAATTATTACATAAACGATATTTTTGCTTTTGCAGTTTGTGAATTCGTTATGGGTCCATTTGATGGTATTATGTTCAAACGTTGTGCCCTCCTTTAATTTGATTTGTATCTCCATTTGTATGCTGTTGGAAGGGTCTTCAGTCTTCAGTTAATTTCCTGTACCATTCTGTGTTTTTATTGTGTTTTTTTTCAAATTTATTTTTAGAATTTTTTATACAAATTACAACCAGTACAGCAAGTCTTCAAACCCCCCCTCCAACCTCCCCCCACGGGTCAGAAGTACAGCGCAATATCGAACACTTATCCACAGTCTTTGCATGAAGTTACACAGCCATTTAGCCAACAACCCTGTAAGTAGGGCAGGCGGCGTTATAAGGGCACTGAAGTATTTACATGTTCAAAACCGAGAATGCAGGGTGGCAGCTTACGCATGTCCCACCTCCCAAACTCCAGAAACTAAAATGAAGCTCAATTGTCATTGCACGACGTGCACTACGCATTCTCCCCTTGGGACTCTTGTAGCACCGGCTCCAGGTCTGTGTCTGCGCAAGCTGTTGAATATGTTTGGTAAAGCCCCCAAAAATTATTTGGTCTACTGGTAGGGGGTAGTAGTTTGCTGTAGATCTCAGATTGCGTGCAAGAATATAGCATATCGTGTGCCCACCTTTTAGTAGTCGGCTTCGGACCCCTCATCCAGCAGCATGCTACAACTCTGCGCACAAGTAGGAGCCCCATGTCAGCTAATCTGCGAATTGCTTTTGGCAATTACTTGGTGTATCCTATCAAGGCCATCGTAGGGTCCAGGGGGATGGTTACCTTTGTGATTGTGCTAAGTTCTGCAAACATTTTTACCCAAAAGTCATTGATACTCTGGCAGGACCATGCTAGGTGGAAAAAATCAGCGTCCGGGACGCGACACCTTTCGCACTCCGCAGTGGTTCTGAGCCCATACCTGTGGAGCCTGGACGGGGTATAGTATATCCTGTTTAGACATTTGAAGTGGACCAGCCTGTGCCGTCCATTCAAAGAGATGCTCCTAGTGTTGGTGCAACAGTATTTCCAAGTGTCTTAGTCCAGCGCCATGTGTAAATCTATTTGCCAGGCTAATCGCGCTTTAGTGTACGTGTTTTCCCTGTGTGAAAGTGACAAGGTGTAGAGGTGAGTAAGTAGTTTTTGTGAGTTTGTGGCCTTCGTGATATATGTGAGTTCCTTCACTTCTAGCGGCTCTGCCATGTCCCCCCCTAGGAGTTCAGAGGAAGCATGTCGCACTCTAAAGAAGTGGAATCTCGTCAGCAGGGATGGGTCATCCTGGTCCATCCGTGGTTGTTCCCAAGTTTTTACCACCCCATCACTACATAAATCACCTTCAGTCTCGATCCCTAGTTTCCGCATAGCTTCCAATACCCCCTTTTTGTGTAGTGGGGGCAGCCATCGCACCCAATCAATAGGCATGCTAGGGGTGTATAGCAGCGCACCGTTCTGCCTCTGCAGGAGGTTATTCCACGCATGTGTCGTAGCCGCAAGTGAATCAAGGATTCCCGTGCGGCGATCGGCAGGTTCGAATATCATGTGTGGGAGGGAGAGCGGAAGAGCAAACAAGGCCTCCAACTTCAAGTGGGGTATGTCTTTGTGCCTGTGTACCCATGTGTGAAGGTGTGCCGCCTGTGCCACTCTATAGTATAATTCTAGGTCCGGAGCTCCCAGTCCCCCCATGCTGTATGGCAATGTGAGGAGCGACCACTTCGCTCGTGGTTGTCCGCCTGCCCAAGACAGCCTAGTCAGTTCCTCTTGTAGTCTTTGAAAGAACGTTTTGGGGAGCACCATCGGGATGGTTGTGAATAGGAAGAGGAATCTGGGGAGCACCACCATTTTCATAATAGCTATGCGCCCAATTAGGGAGAGAGGGAGTTTACACCATGCAGTCAGGTCATCCTCCAGTCTACTAAAGGCCGTACCATAGTTTGCTCTAAAGAGGGTCTCAGAATCTGTGTGAAGGTGGATCCCAAGATACCTGATCGCATCAGTAGTCCAGGTGAGCGGGTATTCCATGGTCCTGGGTAGTGTCACTGGGGTCAGGGGAAAAGCTAGTGATTTTGACCAGTTGACTTGAAGGCCTGACAATGCGCCAAAACGAACTACCTCCCTCAAAACCAATGTCAAGTTGTTTTCTGGGTCTCTAACATATAGTAGGGTATCATCTGCATACATTGAGATCACTATCTTATAGTTAGGGAAGCAGATGCCTTCGTTGCCGTGGTAATCCCAGATGGCACAAGCTAATGGCTCGGCCACTAATGCCTATAGTAGGGGAGAGAATGGGCACCCCTGTCGAGTGCCTCTGGTGATAGGGAATGGGTCTGTTACTAGGTCATTAATTCGTAGTCTGGCTCGCGGTCTATGGTACAATGCTCCTATCATTTGTAAAAATGGTTGACCCAGTCCCATGCGCTGCAGAACCTGTCTCATGAAAGGCCACTCCACAAAGTCAAATGCTTTCTCCATGTCGAGGAATACTGCTAACACAGGTCTGTCCTGTTGTGTGTGTTGCATTGTGCCTAATACAGTGCGGATGTTGTATGTCAGGTTCCTTTTTGGGATGAAGCCTGCCTGCTCCAGGGCCACCTGCTGGGGGGCCAGTAAGGCTAGTTTAGTCGCCAGGACCTTAGCGTATAGCTTCGTGTCCACATTGAGTAGGGACAGGGGACGGTATGAGCTACATATATCACTCGGTTTTCCAGGTTTCAGGATAGTCACTAGCAGCGCCTCTCTCATTGTGTCTGGCATTTTGCCCTCCGTACAAATGTCGTCAAACAGAGTCGACAGGTGCGGGATCAATTGCTCTGCAAAGGCTTTATAAAAGCTGGCCGTGAGACCATCTGATCCAGGCGCGCTGCCTGACTTCATGCTCATTAGAGCCTCGGAGATTTCGTCTTTTTCTATTGGTTGCATGAGAAATTCCCTATCAGAGTTCGGCAGACAAGGGAGATCTATATGCCCCAGGTAATCCTCAATGTCCTCGTCCATCTTCCCTCCCTGAGCTGTGTAGAGATAGTATAGTAAGTTTTAAATTCATGCACTACATCAACTGGATCAGTGAGGGAGTCACCCATGGCCGATTTACCTCAGTGAGTATCTGGTGTTTCCTCCCGCCTCCGATTATCCTGGCCAAGAGTGCGCCCGGTCTGTCTCATTCCCTGTACATTCTAGCAGTAGCGTATTTTCCCATGTGTTTAACTTCCCTGTCAGCTTTATCGTGATATTCCTCAAGCAAGATTTTAATTTCGTTGCTCAAGTCGCAGTCTGCATTGTCTCTCTGCCTTTTTTCCAGGGCACCCAGCTGTTTCTCAAGGGCCGCTAGCCGCGCGCGGATTGTCTTCAATACTCCCGAGTGTTTGGAAATCGCCACCCCCCGAATGTATACTTTAAATGCCTCCAAGATAGTCTGGAAGCTATCCACTGAGCGTATATTGCCTCAAAGAAAAGATCTATGGCTGCAGCCAGCTCTCCCTTAAATATTGGGTCCAATAACAAATATGGCGGGAACTTCCAAGTGAAAGGCGGGATAGACGAGTTTTGGGTTACTATCTCCAGGAGTACAGGAGAGTGGTCTGAAAGGGTTCTGGGAAGGACCTCACAACTTGTAACCATGCCAGATCTGGAATCTGGGATCAGCCAGTAGTCAATTCTGGTGTGAATATTATGATAGGCGGAGTAGTGGGTGTAGCCTCCCAGAGTGGGATTGTGTGATTGCCAGATGTCATTAAGACCTAAACGTGTCATAACCCCCTGCAGTTCCACCGCCGCAGCGGCCGGTTTATGATGCAGGCCAACCGATCTATCCAGTGTGGGGTCCAGAGTAAGGTTCATGTCTCCCCCCCACCAAAGATCATCAGGGTTGTAGTGTCTAAGTTTACTAGCCAGCCCCTTGTAAAAGTCGGGGGAATCAAAGTTGGGACCATATGTATTGACAACTACGAAAGACATTCCCAGACCAGTGCATCTAGATATTACCTAACGTCCCACCGGGTCAGCCTCAAGTGATTGTTGTGTGAGTTTGGATCTAGGGTTCACCCATGTCATCACCCCTCTGGCATGCGTAGTGAAGCCGGCAGCTGCCACATTACCCTCCAGTCCCCTGTAGTGTAAGGTCCCGCTGTCCATAGGTAGGTGTGTCTCCTGAATCAAGGCCAGATCTATGTTGTGTCTCTGCAAATAGCTCAGCACCTTACACACCTTCCTGTGATCATTGAGGCCGCGCACATTCCAGGTGAGCGCCCTAATTTTGTCAGCACGCGCGTTGCTTATATCAGTCGACATTGCTTCAGACGTGCCAAGCATTCACTCTCTGAGTTCAGGTCATCCGTGCATTCTCTCTGCGTATTGCCTTTGTGCCCAGTCGATACTGCATCACGTTTCATGCTGTGTGTGCTAAGAAGTGCAGAAGCTAGTATGCCAGTTTTAGCGCCGTCAAATTCTGCCCTAACTCCCTCCCTGTCAAAAGTACCCCCCACCTCCCACAGCAGACCATCCCCAACTTGGCCAAGCCTGAAATTACCCCCCCCATCAAAACTCCCCATTTGTCCCATACAGATCCCAAAAGGAACCCGTTGTGCTAATAGCGCTGGGGCAGAGGTCGCCAGAATTAGAACAGGTAACAATTGAAATTGAAAAGTTTTTACAGTCCTGCTCCTTGCCTCCTCACCCAGTATATGTCTTTTAACGGCAGCCCACAGCTATGTGACTGTATTTGCCAGCTAATGTTCTCTGCCGGGACGATCACGTCTTCCTCTCGATGACTACCAAGCTCCCGACCTGCCAGCCTAAATCAGGGGCGTTTGCCCAGAGCCCCAAAAGCCAGCGAAAATCAAGGGAAAGTAATCAAAAAGTATAATTGTGTCATGGAACAGTTTCACCATATCTCGAAGTCTCGGGTCTCTCACAGGTAACCCATAGCTTTCTCCATCTGCACCATCAGTAGAACCGGGGAGTCAAGTGTTCAAGGCTCATCTCCCACATCGTCACCCCGGCTTGCCGCTGGCCGTAATTGCTCGGGGTGACGCAGGGGGCGTAGTGCAGTCATTCTTGCTCATCCAGTCAGCTGGTAGGTTCCTGTTCTTCCGGCTGTCCCCTAGGGCTGTTCCGTTGTTCCTTGAACCAAGTCTTAAGTGCCTTTTGGAGGACGTTCGGGTCAGTAAAGAAGTGGGAATGGCCTCTTTGGTTTATTGTTAGCTTCGCTGGGTACAGCATGGCGTAGTCCAAGCCAAGATCCCAGAGTTTTTGTTTGTACGGAGCAAAGTGACGCCGCTCCTCCTGCACCTTAGCAGTGAAATTTGGAAATTCGCCCTCGAACTGCAGTTGACCCTTCTCCCTAGTCCCTGTCTCTATAGTTCAGAAGTTTAGCTATGATAGGCCTCGGGGGGCCCCCGGGCGTGGTTTAGGACCCAAAGTGCGGTGCGCTCTCTCCACTATAAACATGGGCGAAAAGATGCCATCTCCCAGCAAGGTGGTCAGAAGCTTCTCCACAAACAGTTTCATTTTGCCCGTTTGGGTCGTTTCCGGGACTCCCGTGATTCGTATGTTGGATCTCCTGGAGCGAGCTTCCAAATCCTCCGACTTATCCTGAATCACCTGCAGAATCTTAGCCATATGCTTGCGATCTTTATCTAGTTCCATTTGCCGCTCCTCCACTTCAGTTAGCCGTCTTTCAGACATATCTAGGCGTTCTGCATGTTTGTCAACCCTTTTGGACATCCTGTCCATACGTTAAGTGAGAGCATCCATCTTCGTCCCTATCGACGCCATGCTGTCCTGTAAGCCCTTCTCCATGGTAACTAGCAACTCCTTGATATCAGTGTATATCGAGTTGTCCTGGGTCCTGGATTGCTGCCCGTTTTCGGGTTCTTGTGGGTCTGGGGCCTTCGTGCGCCGCTGTTCAAATGGAAGTTTAGACTGCGTTTTGTCTCCTTTCCCCATCGTGCAGCGACGTTTCTCTGTAGATCCGCTCTGCGTAGAACGACTCAGGGAGAGGGAGGGTCTCGGTGGTAGTTGTGTTGCTGCTGTTAACAAGGCACCCGGTCTCCCCGGCCCGTCCCTCGGCGCAGTAGCCACACTTGTTTTGCAGGGGAGGCCAGGATGAACCGTCCTATATGTGGGGGGCCTCGAGGCAGGTCAGGGCGGTGAATAGCGTGACCACCGCAGAAGGCCGAGTAGGGCCTAATATGTCGCTGCGTCAGACCCCCGGTGAGTGTGCCGAATACTTCTTGGGATGTCTCCCAGTTTGTGCAAGCGAAGGAAGTTGGTATTGGCCCTCGTGTAGTATTGCTGCGTGGCCCGCCGGGCCCAGACCCCCAGGGACTCCACCTCGGCTGTCACAATATGGCGCCCCGGGCACCACTGCTTTCGCCGCCCGAGGGGACGTCAAATGCCAAGCGTCTGCTGTCTGAGGGGGACGAGTCCCGCTGGCCGGGACCCGGCACTCGGGCGGAGGGCGGAGAGGCCCCAGAAAGCCCCAGCGCACAGTCGCGTTGTTAGGGCACGCAAAGCTGTTGCCAGTTCTATTCCAGTTTATGGTATCACAACTAGCACTCTAATGCCCCCAGGCCGGTACTGCTGCACAACGTCTGCTCAGGTAAGGCCTCCGCACTTGACTCTCGACGCAGTGGGACGTCTATCAGGGGGTCCGCGTCAGGCGCGCCGTCCGCTCTCCGCTGCACACAGGGGTGCCTGGGCCACAGCGGGTCACTCCCCTCGCTGTCCGCTATGTGTGGGGGATCAGTCACTCACCACTGTCTTGGCTTGCAACCCGGCTCGCAGTTTTGTATCTCGTAATCCTGTCCGCGGCAGTTGCCGGTTCGATGGTTCAGCGTACGCCGCACATCGGGCGACGCAATCCGGGGGCAGCACTTCGCCAGACTGAGGCTCCGAGGCCCTTAGCCCCGAGGTGTCGGGCCACGGTTTCTCCCTCTCGGATCGTCAGATGCCTCCCGTTCCAAGCACCGAGTGTGCCGGTGATGCTCAGGAGCTATGCGCTGTCTTCGGCAGTCGACGGGCTCCGTTATTTTAGGATAAATGCAGGATTTCTTGGGTGATTTGGCGGAGCTCAGGGCTCAAGCGTCTGCCATCGACGCTAGCAAACTCCGCCCCCGTACCATTCTGTGTTACCTATTTGGCTATTGGCTTCTTCTACGTATTTTTCTTTCTGCCAAACCACCAGGGCACCCCCTTTGTCGGCCGGCTTCACTACTATTGATGTGTCTTCACTTAGTTCTTTAATTGCTGTCTGTTGGTCCTTCGTGATGTTTCTTTTACAAAAAAAATGTTGTTTACCTAACTGCGTGAGTGAGGAGAGAACGGCTTGCTCGAATGCCAACATTTTTTGGGGGACCATTTGTGGTGTAGGAGTAAATGACGATTTATTGGATAAGTTTGATGGCTCTGGAACTTTGGTGTTTTCTTTGTTATGGAAAAACACTTTTAGTCTAATTTTTCTAAATAGATCTTGAAGATCTTGAAGATCTATTTAGAAAAATTAGACTAAAAGCGTTTTTCCATAACAAAGAAAACACCAAAGTACCAGAGCCATCAAACTTATCCAATAAATCGTCATTTACTCCTACACCACAAATGGTCCCCAAACAAATTTTGGCATTCGAACAAGCCGTTCTCTCCTCACTCACACAGTTAGGTAAAGAAACATATTTTTGTAAAAGAAACATCACGAAGGACCAACAGACAGCAATTAAACAACTAAGTGAAGACACATCAATAGTAGTGAAGCCGGCCGACAAAGGGAGTGCCCTGGTGGTATGGCAGAAAGAAAAATACGTAGAAGAAGCCAATAGCCAAATAGGTAACACAAGATGGTAAAGTAAATTAACTGAAGACCCTTCCAACAGCATACAAATGGAGATACAAATCAAATTAAAGGTGTGCCAGTAATCTATTTCCTACCCAAGGTGCATAAAAATCTACAGAACCCACCCAGAAGACCAATAGTCTCCGGGTGTGAGTCAATCCTTGAGCCGATTGCCAAGTACGTAGACGTATTTCTAAAGCCTTTTTGAGTGAGGCCAAGTCATATATAAAAAGACACGGCAGACTTCATCAATAAAATCGAAAATTTACCATTTGATGACCATAATGAGTTGATGGTGGCATTTGACGTCAACTCATTATACAGACAGATCCCAAGGTAGAGGGATTAGAAGCCAAGGATAGGGAATACAGGCCACAAGGCCCAAACCGCAAAGAGTTCCCACCAAATTTATAATCGAGTTGGCCAGCCTAGCATTAAAACTGAACTTTTCAGATTCATGGATACCTTCTATATGCAGGTGAAGGGGACCGCCATGGGGTGTCCTTATGCTCCAGAGATGGCGGTCCTCTTCATGGCCCTGTATGAGGAGCGATTCGGATGTACGTTGTTACAACGCATGCTTTTAGCACGCATGCTGTAACAACGCGGTTTTTAGAACACATTCTTTTACAACGCATAATACAAAGGGGTGTTGGATAGTGAATATGTTAATTTACTATTCCAATACCAGTCCCCGTTGACACTAGGGAAGGTGTTGGATAGTAAATTAAAAGTATTCCCTATCCTTGAGCGCCCCCCAGAGTCATGCGTTGTAATAGAATGCGATTTAAAAAACGCGTTGTAATAGCACTGCGTGCTAAAAGTTGTGTCGTAAACGACGTTCCCCGAGCAATTCATTTATCAGAATAATCCGTATAGCGAACACATTGTAAAATGGTATCGCTATGTTGATGACGTCTGGTGCCAGTGGAGAGGCACGGAAGTACAACTGGCCCAATTCCACGAATGGTTGAATAACAGGCACCCAGACATAAAATTCAGTATGACACACAGCAAAACACGTCTAACATTCCTTGATGTTGAAGTCTTCCCTCAGAACAACAAGTTGGCCACTACTTTATATCGTAAACAGACTGATAAAAATACCATCCTCCACTATTGGAGCTTCCACCCACAGAGCCTAAAAGAAAACCTGCCGTACAGCCAATTGTTGCGAATCAGACGCAATTGCTCTAGAAAAGAAGATTACCAGATACATGCAGAAATACTGTTTGAACAGTTAAGAACAAGAGGGTACCCCAAAAAAATGTTAAACCATGCAACCAAGCGTGCATGGTTTACCCCCAGAGAGGTTTTATTAACAAAAAGAGACAAAAAAACTTTTTGAACAATTGGTCTGTGTCTCAATTTACGGCCCACTCACAAACAAATTCAAATCAATTGTCCTGAAAAATTGCCATTTATTGTCCAACCTTGAAATTCCTTTCGTTAAACCCCTGTTCGCACTTAAAAAAAACAAGAACATAGGACAACAAATAATCAGGGCAAGTCTAGGCACTTCTAAAGTCAAAAGTGACTTACGTGCATCATTGGAATTTAACATGAAAATGTGTCTGGTTAACAATCTGTTAACGCAGGCTTAGCTGCGCACAACACAAATGAAATCTATCGATCAAACTTTGTTTTTTACTTTCTGCACATATTATTTATTCATATTTATCTTGACATTCAGTCAAACTTTTTCAACAAAACATTCTATGTTGATTTATATACACATAGTTCTTCCATTAACAAAGCAATATAATGCATTTTATACAATGAAGAAAACATTAAATTCTCTTGTGTGTGTCGTAGTTCGCCCAATGCATTTCGGGACAAAAGTAGGGTCCCTTCGTCAGGGGCAATGCTGCAAAATAACATATACAGGCGCATAAGTCTGGTTATATGAAAATTACAAGATCACATGGTTCAATGAGTTTCATTAAACAACCTCCACCTAAAAAATAACACCCTGAGTGCATGGACACACATGTTATCGATCGACACTGGATGGTATTCGATATGGCTAGTGGAGTAAACACAGATAGGCGGTTTCCGTAGTGACTAGTGATGTAGACGGTAACGGTAGTTACACTGACTCTGATTGGAGGGCACGAGTGCTGACTACTCCAATAGGGAGAGGCGTTAAAGTAGTTAAACCAGGAAATGCTGTCATTTGTACAAACGCGGGTTATCTCGGATGGATGAGGAATACCTGGTGGATTGATTACGAGCAACGTCCTTTAGGAAACGGTAAGAGCTGGCAATGGAGGGATACGAATATCTTTTAGACCTAGGGCGGCTACGCATATGGGCAAGGTTACAAATTGGTGTGTTCTTTTGTGAATAGGTACTGGAAATTGAAGCGCGTTCAAGCGGGAGAGTGTCAACGTGTTGCATACACCTGGAGTAACAGCAGGTATGCATTTGAGCTGTATTTTTTGCAAATATTTTTTGGTGTCAGCTTGATTTTCCATGCATCATTTTTTTAGGAGTTTTCTTGAACCTAGAGGTGCTCAGAAGAAAGAAAAGAATCATTTGCTCGTGTGTAAATGTGAGTGGAACTTAGATGGTTATTAGTGGTATTAGTTGTCTCTCTGTCCATGCACTCAGGGTGTTATTTTTTAGGTGGAGGTTGTTTAATGAAACTCATTGAACCATGTGATCTTGTAATTTTCATATAACCAGACTTATGCGCCTGTATATGTTATTTTGCAGCATTGCCCCTGACAAAGGGACCCTACTTTTGTCCCGAAATGCATTGGGCGAACTACGACACACACAAGAGAATTTAATGTTTTCTTCATTGTATAAAATGCATTATATTGCTTTGTTAATGGAAGAACTATGTGTATATAAATCAACATAGAATGTTTTGTTGAAAAAGTTTGACTGAATGTCAAGATAAATATGAATAAATAATATGTGCAGAAAGTAAAAAACAAAGTTTGATCGATAGATTTCATTTGTGTTGTGCGCAGCTAAGCCTGCGTTAACAGATTGTTAACCAGCCACATTTTCATGTTATTTGCAGAGTATTTGGGTATACTCTATTAGTTGCAGCACACAGATCAAAAAATCAGGTTAAGGTTTTTTTTTAAAAAACTTAGAAACTCAGGAGTGCTCAGAACACAACAGTTCAGATTTTTCATTGGAATTTAAACCCTGTGAAAGGCCACCACAAATGCGGTACTTGTGTATCGTGTGCCAGTACCATTGAGGGCACAACGTTCGAACATCATACCATCAAATGGACCCATAACGAATTCACAAACTGCAAAAGCAAAAATATTGTTTATGTAATAATTTGTCCGTGTGACAAACTTTACATTGGGAAAACAAAACAACAGATTACACAGAGACTGGCCCAACATCGTTCTAGAATCAAACAAAAAGTGTTGAACGCACCAATGGTCTAGCATTTTATTGATCTTGGCCATACAGAAAGAGACCTAAGATGGTCCGTACTCTCAGGAATAAAGGCTCCACCACGTGGAGGCAATGTGGAAACTTTACTGTTAAAAAGAGAAACTTACCTAATTATGAAATATGGCTGGGTGAGTGCAGCACTGAACGAATATGGTGAATGTTGAAATTCGCAAACGTGTCCCATGTAAAATGATCACAGGACACAAATGCACCAAAACCATTTTATTTCAAAAAGAGCCACACCCTCACACGCACTTAAGCGCGCAATGAACTCTAAGACTACATGTCCCATAACCGCTGAATCACATGACGCAAGTATTTTCCTAAATTAGTCATGTGACCTGAACACTAAACACTCACTCGGGAATTAAACTGGCAGAAACAAGCGGCTACACACAGACACTGCAGGTAATGACTTACACGGAGTGGAGAAAGAAAACATTCACCCCCGTTTTGTGGTAAATAAGTCTTTAAATTCGACCAATTTTAATCCTACAGTGTATGCGGCAAACCAGAAAAAAAGAAAAGGTGACGCCCTCCATAAAACGACAGTTCGGCGTTCCACCAACACACTGAAAACTCCAAGTAAGTAATAACCACCTGAAAAAAACGTTCTAGCCTCGAACAAATAATTAGATCAAACAATTAAAAATCGTTCTGTTTTAATGTTGCAGAACCTTGTGAGCCAATTCCTGCAAAGTCATAAAATCTTACAACAGAAGACATGTAGCGACAGGAATGAGAACAAAACAAATGTAAGTTACATTGTGGGCAGACTCTTTTGTTAAAAAAACCTTGCGACACAATGTCCCCCATACAGAAAATAGATACATTTTCTGTCTTCTACCTTACAGAATAAAGCAAAACGTCAGTCAAGAGTCTGAACGCACTAGAACAGACTTGTACATACAACGCAGGAAGGTAAAAATACAAGTGTAAACAACTCCCTTCCACTGACGGTATATTTGAAGGTCCTATACTAAAATATGTCCCCCTATTTTCACACAGGTACCCAACTAAAAGCCCTGAAGAAAAGCCCGATAAATGAGACACGGGCTTGGAAACGCGTCGGCTTTGTTACATTTGTCATAAATACGAATGCACATTCCGCAAAAGGCCTTAGAAAGTTTTTTTTTAATGCAATAGATGAAATAATGTTTACTAAGTTTCATGCCTTTGCGTGACCAGTCCTATATTAGATCCAATCAGGATAACGTAGGCCTGGTACTAGAATCAGTTGGTAGGGTACAACCTTGAAGTTTGGCAAAAATGTTCTTTGGTAAATGTATTGTTTAACAGATAAATGTAATTCAATTGTTTGTGTATTGTAAAAAGTGTTTATAGTATATTTGTAAATTTATGTTTTTGTACGGCAACGAACAAACCCCAGACTGTTTTTAGAAATCTACAAAGTGATGTAACTTGTATTAGACAAAAAAGTATACATATCACCCAAGGATTTATTACCTTAGGGTGATATTCTGCTCAAAATAAAAAAAAGTGGCAGAATTCAACAGTGACCAGGTCCCTTATTTTCAATTACTAAGATGTTGTCCTACCCGGCCAGAGTGAAGGACACAACCCCACTTTTTCCATAAACATTTTAAAAGTGGCGTTCCCAAAATTACTTTCCAAACTTAAAATCCGACTTTATCATTTTTAAATACAAATTCCTAGACACTAAATATGAAATGCTTACCTGTTCCCAATCACAGGTTGGCACTTATTAAGTGTAATAAGGCAACCCCGTGTTATCCTATAGGAGAGGTAGGTCTCACGTCAGTGAACAATCTATTTAGGTGTTTTTAACTAACTGGACATGTAAAACTTAAAAGTATGTGTTCAACATTTTAATTACAATGAACCCTGCCTTATAGGCTACCTAGGGCCTACCTTAGGGGTGACATATACAATAAAAGGGCAGGTTAAGGCTTGGCATGGGGGTAATAGTGTGAAGCCGAATTACAGGCAGATGCATCAAGCAAAATACCTCCCGGTAAAATAGCGATTCGGTAAAATAGGCCAATACCGACCGCAAAACCCCCAAATGCAGTGCATCAACCCAAATCGGTAAATATTAAAGAATCGCTAAAATAATCCCCTCTGTAAATTACCGAATCGCTATCCAGCCAATCGGAAATAACGAAAACCAAAGCAGGCCCCGGAAATACCGAATCACTAATAAAGAATCGAAACGGAATGCATCAAAAATCGCAAATACCGAAAACCTCGAAAATCGCTATTAGCATGAGCAATATAAGGGGAATCTCAAACTGGAGGTAAAGTTATTTGAATGAAGAAAAAAAAGAATAAAAAAATTCTAACAGGTGCTGACAATCAGTAAACCTTCAAAAATGCCCCTGGAAACCCTGTTAGTTAACCAAATTGGCTGCCCCCTACGTGCTTGCTAGGAGGAGGAGAATCAACGCCCAGGCCAAGCGAAGGAGGATGATCCAAGAAAGGGTCTTCAAGGTGCGCATCACTTGCTGGGGCAAACAGAGGAGCAGGTGTACGATAAGTACAGACTCAGCCTTGCCATGATCATGCGTCTAATAGCAGATCTGGCACCACAACTGAAGCACCAGACCCGTAGGACCCATGCCATACCAGCCCATGTCCAGGTCCTATGCAGCCTGCACCTGCTGGGGCCTGGAAGCTTCCAGGGGGTCATTGCAGAAGCTGGAGGCGTGTCGCAAAGCGCACTATCACGCTTCTTCCACAGGTTCCTGGATGCCATGCTAGCATCGATACGTCGCCACATCACCTTCCCCACAACCCCCCAGCATTTGAACCGCATCAAGCGTGTGTTCTACCAGGTTGCACAATTCGCCCATGTGATAGGGTGTCGACTGCACCCATGTACCCATCTGTCCTCCCTCAGCCACCGAATACATCTTCCGCAACCGGACGTCATACCATTCCATTAATGTGCAGGTAGTGTGCAATGCCAAGCACATCATAACGGACCTCGTAGCCCAATTCCCATGGAGCACACACGACGCATATATCTTCCGTCACAGTGGCATCCACAGGCGCCTCATCAACGGTGAATTTGGAGTGGGACACCAACTAGGCACTTATTGATGCAACATCATTAAATCCATCCCCACATGTACCATTGCATTTATGCTGCTGACTATTCTCTCCCCATCCTGCAGGTGACAGCGCTTACGCCTTGCGTGAGTATCTACTCACTCCCTACCTCAACCCAGCAACAACACAAGAGCAGCGCTACAACAGAGCACACATCAGCACAAGGAATGTGGTGGAGTGCACATTCGGCATCCTCAAGAGTCGCTTCAGAATATTGCACAAGACAGGAGGTGCCTTGCAGTACGACCCAGTGACCTGCTGCCAGATCATAGCTGTCTGTGCCATCCTGCATAACATCGCAACAAGAAGGGGGATACCCATAGAGGTGTACGGTGAGGACGAGCTACGTGCACAGCAACCCCCCCCCCAACACCGACAGGCACCTTTGCCCAACACAGCAGAAGGGCAAAGGAGGCACACAGCATCACTTCTGAAACAGGTAAGAAAGAGCCATGACAAGATGATATGCATTGCAAGTTTTTAATGCCCATTAACACCTGACTGGTGCTGATTAATGTAACAGAAACATGATGCAGTGTGAATTAAATCAAAAGGTAAAAATGTCCATTGACAACACGGGTGCTGCATGTGGCACTACAGTTGTCCCATGGTTACCTCACCATGGCCAGGGAGCCATTGCATCATGGCTATTTACGTTTGCCACGGACACCCAGCCTCCTGTCCCATGACTCCTCAACATCTCCTTTCAGTGGCTGGTACACAGCGCACGCTGGGCCTCCTCCCGCTTGTCTCAGGCATGGTGACGCTGCTCACACTCGAGGCTGCCTCACTCACCTCATCCCCTCCCACACTGCTGATACTGGCAGTTCCAGACTGCAGATGCTCCACTGCAGTGGTCACTCTATCGAGGCTCCTTGCCACATCCCCACAATAATGGCCCAAGTCTACCTGCAGGGACACCGATCGGCGGGCTAGCACAGCTGTGCTGTTGCACAGCTTCTTGATGGCCTTAATTGTGGCATTGGTACTGAGCGAGTATTGCTTTTGTCTCCGGCGCTCACTCTGTTGGCCTGCGACAACAGCACATGTCAGTTCCTGTAGGCATACCTTAATGTCATTGTTGCCCTCTACAACGGCTGTGGTCAGCTCTCGCACAGCGTCAGTCATGGATGCAAATCTGTTGGACATTCTTGTCATGCTCATGTTCATTGCACCCATGTGTGTCCCCTGCAGGCGCTGAACACACAGCATCCGGGTCTCGACGACTCCATACACATCTGCAAGATCAACTGTTGTCGCTGCAGCCCTTCCCAGGGATCGGGGCCGCTGTCTAGCTCGCAGACGTGCTGCTGTTCGGGCGGTTGGGGTGTCGACAGCCTGCTGATGTACATGTGTGGCTGCTGGCCTCTGCTCCGTCTCCATCTCCTGCAGGGAGGGGACATTTGCCCTGCGGCTATGTGTGGTAGACAGGACTGGTGGAGGTGGAGGTGGTGTTTTTGGCCGGGGTGGTGGTGGTGTTCTTGTCCGCGGTGGTGGTGGTGGTGGTGGTGTTCTTGTCCGCGGTGGTGGTGGTGTTCTTGTACGCGGTGGTGGTGGTGATGTTTGCGGTGGTGGTGAAGGGGAAGGAGTGACTCCATGTTCCAGCGTGTTCTCCACATCAGTCACCACTGGGGTCTCACAGATGACTAGGCCGCCGCTGTCATCTGATTCCATGGGGAGGCATCTGTGTGTGAAACAGAGCATTGTTTTTAATTTGTGAATATTAGTGTTTTTTTTGCTTTTGTCATCGACATAAAGAATATATATGGACTGACATTTGGCCCTTTGCTGCTGTTTTCATATCATACACCTCAGGGGTCAGACATGCACTCTTTCATGTTATGACTACAACTCCCATGATGCAACACTCTGTTGAGGGATTGTGCTTTGGGCACGGCTACATGTGCACTGTGTTTGGCATGGGGAAATGGGCAGGGGTTGACAAGACGCTGCATATCTGCGCTTGCATGCATCTTACCTTGTCCATCTTCCGCAGCACCCGAGGTGCCTAGTTGGGTGACCCCCACAACAGCTTCCGGTTTGATTGTCGACTCCGCAAGGTCCTCGAGGGTTGTGTTCGGTGTCACACTGCAGGACCCACCACCTGTGCCAGCCGCATCCTTCACCCTTTCCGCAATCCTCTCCTTAGCCCTTTTGCGGAGGTCGTACCACAGTTTTTTAAGGTCGTCGCTGCTGCGGTGGGTGACTCCGACAGCATTCACGCTGTCCTTGATGCGCAGCCACATCCTCCTCTTATCCGCCTCTGGCATCTTCAGGGAGAGCTTGCCAAACAGCCGTTCATGCCTGCTGCTGACACCCTCTATTAGGATCTCAAGCTCCTTGTCACAGAACTTAAGTTTTCTCTTCCTGGGGGTGTCCTTTCCCTTGGGTGCTTCTTTCTCCATAATGCACTGCTGTGCAGGTCCTGGTCGCTGCTGGCTATGTATTGCTCCTCTGCTCCTGTGCTCTGCCTCCTCCTCCTCTGAGCTCCTCAGGGCACTGAGAAAAGCATGGGCTGTGCTACTTCCTGGTTGTGATGTCATCAGCCTGCTTCCGATGCGCCGCGTCTTTTTGCGATTTCGCTAATACCGAAATCGCAAATACCGATTCGGTATTTGCTAATTCGGTATTTGCTAATCTTTATTTTGGTGTCTCGCAGCCAGCCGTGTTTTCGGAATTTTTACCGATTTTTACCGATTCGGTAATATTTAGCGAATTTATTGATGCATCGCGGTTTGCATGTCCTTATTAGCGATTCCTTATTTTTCACTATTAAGGACTTGGAATACCGATTTTTGATGCCTCTGCCAGTTAGTAGTTTAGAACTGCATTCAGCCTGCAATGGCAGGCCTGGTTCACGTTTTAAGGGGCTACTTAAGCAGATGGTACAATAAGTGCTGCAGCCCCACTGGGAGCAATTAATTTAAAGGCCCTGGATATATGGTTACCACACTACAGTGAGCTCATAAGGAAATTAAATATGCCAATCAAGTTTAAGTCAATGACTGACAGTTCTATCAAAAAGGTAGTACAAAAATCAGTGCAGCTGTTTTCAAGGCTCAAAAATTATTGAATAAAAAAGTTAGCCAATTCAATCTCAGAACAAGAGAGAATCATAGCTCTGCCATTAATTACTATAGTACACATAGATATACCAGGAATGCTCCCTCCAAAAATATGTTATAATATACTTGACTGCATTGGGGATGTAAAGATACTTGAAATAAATGTGTCACAGGTGTCAAAATGAGGATGGGAGTTGGTTTTCACCTATTGTTAGGATGGAAATTGATGCATTTGTCAATGAAAATGAAATCTCGTCCTTATTAACAGATTCACCTGTTGTGAACTCGACATCAACCCCAACTCACAAATATGTGGTCAAACAGGTCCTGAGACCAAGGCCCAGGATTGCTGATTGAAAGGTCACGGGTGGGAAGGTGCGTAGCTGGCAGGCTAATGCACAGGCAGAAAACTCTTTCTCAGTCCCACAGATAGGCACAGCGACATTTATTATTTATTTATTTTATTTATTTAACATATATTGCGCAACAGCTACCCAACAAAGGGTTTCCCGGCGCTAATGATTCAGTAGTATATGACAGGACAAGGCATTTTCAGATGTTGAATAGCCAGGTTTTTAATGCTTTCCTGAATTTCATATAGCTCACCTCAGTACGTAATGCGTGTGGCATAGCATTCCAAAGTGAGGGTCCAAGAAATGCAAAGGATTTACCACCCATGCGTGATAATTTTATTTTAGGGATAACAAAATGATTGGCTGTTGCAAATCTAAGAGTCCGAGAGGGATGATAGGGGCGGACTAGTTTTTGTAGATACTTGGGGGCTTTTTTAGTGGAGATCTTATGCATAAAGCACAGGGATTTAAATTTGATCCGGTTCTCTATTCTCAACCAATGTAGCTCCAGGATATATTTGGAGGTGGATGAGGAAATAGGGATTTTCCATAACAGTCTCGCCGCTGCGTTTTGCACTGTTTGTAAACTGCGGATCGTTGCCTTTTTTGCCCCCAAATATAACACATTGCCGTAATCAAGCCTGGATGTTATTAAGGCATTGATGACCGTTTTCTTAGTGTGTTCGGGTAGCATCCAGCAGATCTTTTTAAGCCATTTTAATATTGCAAAGCAAGTGGCCGATGTCTTCACAGCTTGCTGAGGCATATTCAACAAGTCATCGACAATGACACCTACATTTCGGGCCTGCGTAGTTGGAATCTGGGGAGTACCCATTTCGGATGGCCAATGTTGGGGTCCCCAAAGTTCTTTATTTTTTCCCAGGACAATTAACTCGGTCTTATCACCGTTCAGTTTAAGAAAGTTTTCTTGCATCCACCCTGCAATCTTTCCCAATCCTACTTTTAAGGTAGAAGGATTATCTCTTTCCGCAGAGGAAAGAGAGAAGAGAAGCTGAGAATCGCCAGCATAAGAAAACATTTGCAATCCAGTCTCTTCTACTACTTTAGCGAGCGGGCTCATGTATAAGTTAAAGAGTAGCAGGCTCAAAATCGAGCCCTGCGGTACTCCGTGTTTGAAAGTCAGGGTGTCTGAACAGGCAGATTGAGAAAAGACTTGAAAAGTACGATTTTCTAACAATGATTTAATCCAATTAATGGCTGCACCACGAATGCCTATAGAATGGAGTGTCCGCATAAGTACCGCATGTGACACCGTGTCAAATGCCCTTGCTCATTGCACCATCAGGATTCAAGCAAACCGGGCCGAAGACGGCTGTAATGCCAGAAACCGGTCCCCGGGAGCTTGTTTCCTTCCCAGTGTAAGAATTGGCTTCTGTAGTTTGGTTTGTCCTGTTCCCATCATGCACTGGGACAGGAACAGACTAATTTGCATACAGCCAGGTTCTGAAACTGGGATGGTGCAGTGAGCTAAAAAACGGTGTTGGATCTAGCCCTGATCTTTTGACTGGGTGAGAGCTTTCTGCTTAATTCAGAGACTCTGTCCCTCACCACCCCTTTTTGTAAATACCGTGTCAAATGCGGCACTCAGGTCAAGAAGCACAAGTGCCACCGTTTCTCTATCTATCAAGGCTCGGATGCTCTCTGTTACACCTAGCAAGGTAGTCTCAGTAGAGAAGCCTGAGCGAAAGCCTGATTGATGGGAGGGCAGCAAGTCGTGTGTAGTTATAAATTCCGTGAGAGACCGGTGAACGTGTTTCTCCAGAATTTTTGCAAAAATGGGCAGGAGGGAAATTGGCCGGAAGTTGGAGGGCAAGTTTGGGTCAGCGTCAGCTTTCTTTAACAGTGGATGAATCATTGCATGTTTCCATTCATCTGGCACATGTTCTTCCTGAAGGGATGCATTTAGAAGGTCAGTGATAATGGTCATAGCTCCCCTATTAAGTTGTTTTAAGACTGAGCATGGCAAAGGGTCTCTAGGCAAACCCGATTTGATCGTATTGAGTAGATCAACGTGATGTAAATTAGAAGTAAGATCCACAGGCACAGGTAAGCTTTAAGTGAGCTTTATTGCAGCACAGAGATAGTAGGTCAGCTCCAAGTCCAACCAGAGCTCCAACTGCCAAGAAGGCAGGGGGAGCGCTCCAGAATGCAGAACACAAGAAGAGATCTAGAGTGCAAGCTCAAGGAAGAGCAAAGCACTGTACAACATATCTCCTCTCCTTGCAATAAAAAGAAAAGACAAGAACACAAGAAAAGGAAATGCTAATGTACATAGTCATCCAAATACATAGGTGGGCGTCGGGAGCGAGGGCTCCTCAGGCAGACCTCAGATAAAGAAGAGGAAGAAGGAGCAGGAGTACAAGGTACGGAAGGAGAAGCAGGAGTAGTAGAACTGAAATCAAGTACAGACCTATTGTGGTAAGTACACGAGGAAGTGGAGGCATCACCACCACCCACCTCCCCCCGACTAGCTGACAGGGGAATGGGAGAAGCAGGACAACCAGAGGACAATAAGTAGCCATTACAGCCATCTACCTTGGCAGAAGACAGGTCATCAGAAGAAGAAGCTTTACGTTTCTGGTAGAGAGCTACCCTCCGGTAATTCCAACTCTCACCATTGGATAGAACAATGAAGTTGGGAAAAACCTTCCTAACCTTGTAGGGACCTCTAAACTTACTAAGGCCCTTAGTAAGTCTGCCCGGCTTAACCTTGACCAAGTCGCCCACGGAAATGGGCGAGGAGGCACTGTCATGGACTAAAGGAATTTCACTGCTAGAACTCAGCCAAGAAGGGGTCAATTTGCTTGCTGGTGAGCGACCACGCATTAGCTCAAAAGGAGACTTTTCACCAGACTTAAGGGGTGTGGAGCGGTAAGCCCAAACCAATTCCTGGACACGCTCATTTGAAAAAGAGCCAGACTCCACAAACATCTGAATCACGCCCTTGATCAGGCGATTCACCCTTTCGCAAAGGCCGTTGCCCTGTGGGTTGTAAAGACTCGTCTTCTGATGCCTGATGCCACAACCATTAACAAAAGATGTCATTTTAGAGGACGTGAGTTGTGTCCCGTTGTCAGAAATGAGAACAGAAGGATACCCCTCGTTGTTAAAAATGCCCTTCAAAAACTTGATGGTAGCATCTGTAGTGATTTCCTTTACAAACTGTACACATAACCATTTTGAAAAACAATCGATAAGGACAATTGCAAACCGGTGATCGGTAGGAAGCTCACACATGGGGCCTATGAAGTCAATGCATACACTATGCCAAGGAGTATTAGCAAAAGAAATCTTGTGAGTGGAGTGGGAGCCTAAAACTTTGAGGCGCTTCTCACCCTCCTTACAGAAACTGCATCTCAACACACAATCCACAGCGTCATTATCAATAGAGGGCCACCAGAAGTTCAATTTGACACGACGTTGCGTGAGGCTTTGACCCAGGTGTCCCTCATGGGCCAAGTCTAGAATTCTCTTTCTCAACAAAACAGGGGGAACAAAACGATCACCCCTCATGAGAATATCTTTACCTTCTAAGGAAAGTTCATCCAAAATTTTTAAAAAGGGTCTGACAGAAGGACTAACAGCACTTTCTCTCCTAGAACCATTAGACATGAGACTGATGACGGCCTTCAAGGTCAGATCCTCCTCCATACCTTTGGACCAGTCATCACGAGTAAATGTGCCACCACACACAGACAAGACATCCTCTATAACAGCAACTGCGAGATCGTCGGACTTGGTCTCAGAACTACAGTCAGTGGAAGGTATAGGGAGTCTAGACAGACAATCCGCTTGGATGTTTTTCCACCCATGAATGAATTCAACCTCACATTGAAAGTCCTGTAGCCGAGAAGCTAGTCTCGCCAACCTGGGAGAACCTTTACCAGCTCCACCAGGAGCAAGGATGTTGACAAGGGGTTTGTGGTCGGTACGTAAAACAAATTTATAACCCCATAAGTAGGTACGAAAGTAACTTGTACCCCAGACCGCAGCAAGAGCTTCGCGCTCTATTACTGAGTAGTTAGACTCAGAAGAGGACAAGGGTCTAGAAGCGAATGCGATTGTCTTTTCAACACCGCCATGTTTCTGTAGAAGAACAGCGCCCAAACCAATGGCACTTGCGTCCACCATCAAGATGGAGGACCGAGTAGTGTCAAAAGGGGTGAGGACATTGGCAGATTTGAGTTCCTTCTTAATCAAATTGAAGCAGGATTCGTGATCAGAGGTCCAGTTAAACTTGACACCCTTTTTGAGCAAGGATCTAAGAGAAGCTGTCTTAGAGGCAAAATCTCTTACGAATTTCGAGTAGAACTCGATTAAGCCCATAAAGGACCGAAGTTGATCCTTATCAACCGGGGAGGGTGCTAGTTCAATAGCCTCAATCAAATTCTTCTTGGGTTTAATGCCATCTTCTGACAAACAAAAACCAAGGTATTCTATTTCTTTCAATAGAAAAGCACACTTCTCTTTCCTTAAAGTCAACCCAGCCTCATCTACTCTATGTAATACATCATGTAAAATTTTATTGTGTTCCTGTAATGAACTACCATAAATCAAGATATCGTCTTGAAAAAATAGCACCTTGTCAAGACCCTTAAAAACTTCAGAGACAAGTCTCTGGAACACGCTAGCAGCTGAGACTAGCCCAAAAGGTAGTCTAGTAAATTGGAAAGTGCCCTCACTAGTGATAAAAGCAGTTAAATGCTTTGAGTTATCGTCCAGACAAATTTGGTGGTAGGCGTGCTTAAGGTCCAACTTACTAAAGAACCTTGCACCTCTAAGGGTTGACACCAATTCGCCAATATTGGGGAGGGGAAACACGTCAGCTACCACACACTTATTGAGGGAACGAAGATCCACACAGAACCTGATTTTGTTATCCGGTTTCTGCGAGATCACAACAGGCGAAATCCAAGGAGATGCTTCAATGGGCTCAATGATCCCCCCTTGGAGCATTTCCTCTAGAGTAGCCTTAACCTCATCCCTCAAAGCAAAGGGCACTCTTCTAACCTTGTGCTGTACAGGCAAACTGCCCTCTTTAAGGATTATGCGATGAGAGTATCCAATAAGTTCACCCAACTGGTCCCTAAAAACATTTTTAAATCTGGCCAAAATATCTTCCACGGATGAAGTCTCAACAATGGAAACTGGGTTGTCTGACCTGGGATCAACTACAATATGGAGGTCGTATTGGTGATGACGGCCCAAGATTGCTGGACCATCAGCTGATATGTAAATTTTCCCATAGGCTGATCTGCCTTTGAATACAATTTGCGCTTCAAAGAAACCCAGCATGTCTATTCTCTCCCCCTGGTAACCAGACGGGAAGATATCACACACTTTCAAAGCTCTTTTCCCCCAAACATTTTCCAACAGGGAAAAGGGAATTATGGTCCACTTCGACCCTGTATCAACCATGAGTGTAACAGTTTTGCCATCAATTATAAAATCATCTTTGAAAGGATTGCCCCTCTGGTTATCACACGCACACACAGTGTCAGTCAGAACTAAAATTTTGTTCACATCACGTCTTAAAACATCGCATTCATCAACAACTGTAACTTTAGAGTAATTCCTATTCTTACACATTTTAGCAAAGTGTCCCGTTTTACCACACTTTAGACACTCTTTGTTATTTGCATAACAAAATTTCCCATCTAAGGGATGAGAAGAAGTACCACATCTCGAACACATTTTCTGATTATTCTTGTTGAGCGATGTTGCTTGCACATTCTTTCTTTGAAGAATGTATCCTTTTTTCCTGACGATTGCAATGGCGGCAGATTCGTCGTCGCTATTATCACTTACAGTATTTTTATGAGACACTTCAGCCACCTTGGCTTCTAAGCCACTTTTTTGCAGTTCTCTCATGCATTTTTCACTTTCTTCTACAACTTTGGCTAGCTCTATTGCGTCTTTCAATGTTGGGTTCTTAGCCGCCCACAGACGTTCTTGCACCTTCCTATTGTTGGCTTGCACAACCAATTGGTCTCTAATTAACTCGTCTGCCATCTGCCCAAAGTTACATTTAATAGATAATTCACGCAGTCTTGCTACGAATTCGTCAATGCTTTCTTCAGCCAATTGCTTATTTTTATAAAATTTATATCTCTGAAGAATGAGAATCTCTTCCTTGCCAAAACGAGTTTCAAGTCTTGTGACAGCCTCTTTAAACTCGTCAAAATCGGCTTGTGAACCTGCAGGTAGTACTTGTGGTAGGTATCTGAACAAACGCTGCCCCTCTTTACACAACGTGGTCATCAACAGTGCTTTTTTACGTTTAGGCGAATAATCCTCTCCATCTAGAGCCTCTATATAGTTATGGAACATAACTATTCAGTCCTCCCATGCTATAGGAGGATTGCCTGGCTCTGACAAGAATTGAGGAGGAAGGGCAACATTGATTGATTGTGACATGACTTCTAACAAATGTCAGTAGGTACAGAGAATAAAGTACACCCAACAGTAGAGTAAACAAGAGTATGAAGCAAACGCTTACTGTTAATGCAGCTGATGGTCTGCTTGCTGCTTTGTCACACTCGTTTCAAACGCTTAAAACGCTCGTTTCCAACTATCCCTATGAGTGAGAAACTGCACCAAATCAAACTTTGTAGCGTTATATCCGTTAAAACGGAGCTCGGAGGCACTTGTAGCTGGTTGAAGATTTCGCGTTCGTGGGTGTGAACGCGAAGGTTTTGTGCACCTCGGCGCGTTACCAAGGCAACGGTATTGCCGTCAAAATGGCCGACAACGTCGTGACGTCGTGCGTGAGCGTCACGCGTCAGACGCCGACGTTACGTGTCATTAGCTCGTATGCCCTTCAAGAACGCGCTCAGAGGCGAAGCGTTGCTTAGCAACTCACTAACAAAGGAAGTTGGTTCAGGTGACGTCGCTACTTGTGAAGATCGCGTTGCTAGGATACGCGTTGCAGCAGAGTAGACGTTGATAGAGGTGACGTCAACGCTGTGTGGAAAACAGGAAATCGGCATAAATACCACAAATGGATCACCACGAAGTTGCTGTCGCCGAAGAAACGGAGGTTATTTTTCTTCAAAAACGCTGAATCACACACGTAGATTCTTGATGGAGTTGAGGCACTACTTCTCTGGAAAATGACTTCAGGCTGCAGCGGACACAGGAGACAGTGGTCGGACCTCACACCAACTCAAGTCGCCAAATGATGTAAATTAGAAGTAAGATCCACAGGCACAGGTAAGCTTTAAGTGAGCTTTATTGCAGCACAGAGATAGTAGGTCAGCTCCAAGTCCAACCAGAGCTCCAACTGCCAAGAAGGCAGGGGGAGCGCTCCAGAATGCAGAACACAAGAAGAGATCTAGAGTGCAAGCTCAAGGAAGAGCAAAGCACTGTACAACACAACGACGATATCGATGTTAAGCATAGGCCAGTTTTCTAATGTGACGATAGGAATGTCACAGACACTAGGGCCTAGTGTGTCAATATGATTGCTCAGTCTATCAGGAAAGGTAATAGGAACATCCATATTTGCCTTATTTTGTTCATTTTGTGCTTGTTCAATGCCCTGATATATTTTATCCACTTTATTTACAAAGAAAGCAGCTAGTTGGTCACACTGTATTTTATTGAGGTCTGGCGGGGTTTGTGAGGTATTTGAGCCAGCCAGCTCTTTCACTATTTTAAAAAGTGTTTTAGATTGATTTAGGGCCGCTGTGATTTTGGTACATACAAATTCAGCTTTAGCTTTACTACACATCGTTTGATAGTATGTTAATTTTATTTTATATTCTTTCTTAGCTTCCAAAGAATAAGTCTTCCTCCACTGACGCTCAGCATTTTTACATCTGGTTTTTTCTTGCTTTAATATCTCGTTAAACCACGGAGCAGGGGGCGATGATTGTTACCTTTTAACTTTGTTTTAGGCAAACATGAATCAATGGCTGTCATGAGCCATTTTTGGACTGATGTCGATAGATTTTGCACCCTTGACTTGGTGCAGGGTATATGATCTTCCAAAAAAGTATTAAGAATGTTAATGTCTAGTTTTTTCCACTTCCTAACAACATGGGTTGGAACCGATGTTTTGTCCTTATTCGACAGTTGTACTCGAAATGAAAATTTGATGGGAAAGTGGTCTGACCAGGGAACGGGTAGGGCAGGGAAGGTGACAATGTCATTGATATTGGAAAAGATGGGATCCAATAAGTGACCGGCAGTGTGTGTAGGTCCAGAGTTTTTCAAAATCAGGTTAAGAGACGCTAGATCAGCTATAAATTCAGCGGCATTTATACAGTCCCCTTTGTCCAAATGCAAGTTCATATCACCAATGATTGTAAAGTTAGCAGTTTTCATTACTAAGGGGCCAATAAGTTCTGACATACTAGTCAACCAGTTTGACGCCGCGCCTGGCGCACATTACTAAGGTTCAAGGGAGATTGCCCCAATAAAGCACACATGGCTGGAGGGGCTACGCACATTCTTAAAACACCTTAAAAGTCAGATGCAACATGAGTTAGTCAGGACCTAGCACACGTAGTGAGAACGTGCTCCCCAAGCCGAAGATCTGGACACGTTATCCACAGGCCACATTGTGTCCAAGCGAGGTAGAGACTGACCTGTGGTAATCAGTAGACATTTAATTTATGACTCTAAAGGCAGAAACCAACATTCCTCACCATATATGGTTTTCCAGAAACGTTTACAACCTTCCATGTTTTGTATATGAGAAGGATACCTACCGATTGCGAATTCAGAATCCTTAGACCCGCTGCCTGTTCTTCCGGCTGATTTGTTTAACTAAACAAACTGTTAGTGTTTTGTCAAACACCTCTTGTCTTCTGTTTTTTCAAGGGATTTAGAATTCCAGCAATACTCTTATCATGTAATAGAATCCAGCACTTTGGAAGGCGATATCTGATGGAATTGGGTTGCTTACATGGTAAAGGCGAACTCAATGTAAAATTGTCCGATCCATCTGTAGCTTAAAACAACAATAAGGATCACAGAAAAGTATATTCTCTGAAAAGTGAACAGTAGACAATATATTAAGGTTGAGGATTGCAATACTGAACATTCTAAGTTGGCAACCACGAGAAGGGTCTCTTTCATTGCAAGAAAGAGAATATATTTTAAATGATGTTGAGGATATTTTGGATTCACATGGCTGACTTTCTGAGGTGTTCGGATAAGCAAGGACATTTTTACCATGTTGAAACAGTTGTAGCATTATTAAAGAAATATTAAGGTTAAGTGTTGTAACGTAAAAGATATTTGATTATGTAATAATGTATAACCAATTTCTATTTTTGTCACATGGCAATTTATATATTTTAAATAAATATTTTTAAACAAGGAAAGAAAAACCTTTAAAGACTGTATCTTAATTATTGCTGACTGCCAGCTTCATGTTAGCTTAACTTCCCACCAGGTTTTTGATGGTACTAGCTTCTGCTCACAGCAGTGGAGAACACAACAGATTATTGGACAAATAACAAAACTAATACAGTGGAATATTTGTGGAATTCTTACTGTGTTTCATTAAGCAAAAATGCCAATATCTTAGAAATATAAGCGCAGGATTTAACAGAGTAACACATGCATATTAGATTACATAACCACTGTAACGTAGATAAGGATAATGGGGAAGGGAGTGTGAAACCTCAGTGTTCACAGGTTTACGAACTGCATTTCTGATGACTCATGTTTTAATCATGAGTGTGTGTGCAGTTATTCCAGATTCATCATAAAGCTTGCTTTAATCATCTTGGACCGATGACACCAAGAGCTAAGGACAGAGAGCAAATAAAACACAGTAATCATGAATGGTCAGACCACATGTATCTTATTTTATACACATATTAAAAAAGAAGTTCAACATTGATAGTACAACACAGCCTTCAAATATGTGACAGAGCATGGTGAAATTTCACAGAGAAATCTTTATTGCAAACACAAATTAAATGGTTAATCAGTTTAAAAAATCGAGGGTTCAAAAAAGGTATATATATTTTCATTTGTATCATTCTTATCTATTGTGGGGTGACTTCTGAGCAAAAGAAGAGGGGTGATAACATTGTGCTCCATTATTACTCCAGAAAATGGAGAGCCACCCAATAATCACCCAGGGACTGGGTATATTCAATAACAAAATTAAATTGCCCCTCGAGGAATCATTTGATTCAATATGATAATTTATAACAATGTCACCTCCATGATCAATAGTTAACTTTGAGCAGGAAACAGTCACCCAATACCAATGACCAACTGTATCAAAAAACAAGTTTTATTCTTGTATCCAAATATTTTTTTGTATTTTCTTTATACTAGGCAACATACACAAAACTGAAAAGATACAATTAATTGCAGTTGTGTGAGATCACCATTCGCCAAGATTATGGACTTTTAAAATACCACAATATGTGACAAAATCACAATTATACACTCGGTCTCGTGGTAGCTGAGTCTACAGAGCGATCTTTTAGACGCATCCAGTTGTCTATCAAAGTGAACGTTAGCCTTCAGTTTTATGCAGTCATTATTGATTTTTGAATCTTTGAAAACTTCATCTTAGAAGCTTTGCCGTGGTAACTCATCCTGGTTTTATTTTGGGATTTGACTACTAAGGATAAGATACATACATGAGCAACTACATCGTCCTGATGATGGTCCTAAGGATCGTTTAGACCAAAGGAGGACCGAAACGTCGACATTGTATCACCATTTTGCTTACATGTTGCAATTAGGGTGCACACAAATACATGTATAATTGTGATTTTGTCACATATTGTGGTATTTTAAAAGTCCATAATCTTGGCGAATGGTGATCTCACACGACTGCAAATAATTGTATCTTTTCAGTTTTGTGTATGTTGCCTAGTATAAAGAAAATACAAAAAAATATTTGGATAGAAGAATAAAACTTGTATTTTGATACAGTTGGTCATTGGTATTGGGTGACTGTTTCCTGCTCAAAGTTAACTATTGATCACGGAGGTGACATTGTTATAAATTATCATATTGAATCAAATGATTCCTCGAGGGGCAATTGAATTTTGTTAACCATTATTACTCCAATCACTGGGGTGAATTCCAAATGTTAATCATCGTTCTTCAACTTGAAGTCTTGACACGTTTCAAACCTAACTTTAATTTGCCAGGATCTCATTAGGAAGGGGAGTGACAGACTATCATGCCTAGTTAAATTGCTGCCAAAATTAGATATCAAAGCTGAGGTTGCTTACACTGGCATCCAGTGTGCATCCCAGTATTATAAAAGGACATATTTGTCTGGTCTATCAGGGCCTGGTCCTCACAGCTTGTAGCAGTAAACACAAGAGGGGATGTTGCCTCTTCTCTACTTTTGAGTATTGGTTGTCCAAATCGTGTTGTTGTAGATGAGCGTATGGTTTCTAAGTCACCATTTATGTGTGGATGTCAGCATATGCCAAGTCCAACTCTCGCATTCATTTGAGATGGTTTGAATCTTGGGAACTGTTAGACCTTGCATCCTTGGCGTAGTTTCCCCCTATCTTTTTGCCTCTACCTCCTGTATTTTTTATGCTGTGCTGGATTTCGTTTTTGCTGGTTTAGATGCTTTGGACACTCTGCTACTGCTGATCAGTGTCAGAGTGTAAGTGCTCCCTGTGTAAATTGTTATTGTGATTGGATATACATGATTGGCATATTTGTATCACCAAGAAGTCCCTAGTAAACTGCACTAGGTGTGCCAGGGCTGGTAATGACAAATCTACCAGTGGGCCTGCAGCACTGATTGTGCCACCCACATGAGCAGCCCTAAAATGGTGTCTCATGCCTGCCACCACAGTGCCTGTGTGCAGTATGTGAACTGCCGTGTCCTCCTGGTCAGTGTCCCCACTGACCAAGCCTAACCCTTCCCTTTCTGTGCACATTGGTCACCCCTATGGAAGGCCCAAGGTACCCCCTTGGGCAAGGTAGAGCATGTACTAGTTCAGGTGACATGTTCTGGTAGTGAATTACAGCCATTTTCGTTTTTCACTGCTGCAAGGCTATCTGCCTCCATAGGCTTTCATGGTGGATGCTGGCTACAGTGGCTACCAGCATATCTTCCCATAGGAACAAGATAGGACATAAAAGTCTGGTATCCCTGAACTCAGAATTTAATAACACATATTTTAGGAAAGGTTGTTTTTAAATCCTGTGTTTGAGAACAGCACTTTTTGAAAGTAGCTGTTCTCTTCTCTGACCCTTCTGTGTGCCTTGGCCTGTTTGTGAAAGGACTGTCTAGTTTGAGAGTGATAGGGGCTGGGGAGCCCCCAGGAGGCTGGCTGGGTCAGCCCTGGGCTGAATGACTGCATTTGCAACTTGAGTGGTGGGAGGAGATAGCACATGGGCCTGAATAGGGCTGTGCCTGCCTTCCACAATGCTGGCTCCACCTCCTGCTGGGCGGCTGACGACCCTGCCACTCACTCTGAAAGGATGGAGAAGCCAGATAACAAAGTGCTCAAGGACACACAGAACTGGTTCAGACCGGGTTCAGGGCCCACTTGCACAAAGAGAACAAAGACTTTTAGGGGTATAAGTACAGGACCCCTGACAACAGAAAATTTGATCATCCTGGAATTAAAGAAGGAACCGCTGCCAAGGAGAAAGCTGAAACTGAAGAAGGAATACTGTCCTGCTGTTGCTCTGCTGGACTGCCCTGCTGTTGCTTTGCTGCCAAGGAGAGGGGAAGGACTTTGCTTTGTGCTGTGTCCCCTTGCTTGAAGGAATCTCCAAGGGCCTGAGAAGAGCTGTGGAGAAGTGTGGCTCAATGGTTAGAGCGGCAAACCTTGATGCAGAGGTCTAGCCCGGGACCAGGGTTCAATTCCCCGCCTCGGCGGGTCTTGGGCTCAAAAATTCCATGGACCTGATAATTCTCGCCTCGGTGCCTATTCCAATCATGGAGTCCCACTCTGCAACTCTGGGCAATAGCTTGCTTAATCTCCACAACGGCCCCCACAACGCTAAGGATGCCTGGCCTCCACCTTGGGGGTACCCAGGAATGGACGCCTCACAGGGAAAGCCAGGATGGGTTCCACAGCGGTATTCGTACAAGCGCCTTGAGACCCTTGCGGATGAGTAGTGCGCTATACAAGTATCAATTTACATTTAGCTGGCTCCCTGTTATGAAGTCTTAGGAACAAAAGGACTTCACCACAGCTTTCCTGAACTCTATTGAGAGAGTTCTGTCCTTCCTGGAGTTTGTGGCCATGTGTTGTGCCTCTGGAAGTTGTACCTGTGTTGGGAAGCTGGAAACCAAGATTTAAGAGACTTTGCTACAGAAAATGTATCGCAATCCCGGCCGAGCAAGAAAATTCCCGCCGCTACGAAGACGGATATCGTCACAGTGCCTGTCGCCGCTGCCCGAAGACGTTGCATCCTTTGTTGGCAGGGAGATTTCTGCCGCTGCGAACATCGTCGCAGAGCCTGTCGCCGCTGGGTGAGATCACTGCATCACGTCGCTGTGAGAGTCGTTGCAGAGCCATCGCATCGAGGAGCTGCGAGAGGAAGATCGCCGCTGAGCCGCACATTGTCGCCCCGGAGATCGTCGCAGTCCCTAAAGATCATCGCATCGTGCCTTTGCGAGAGAAAACTTCCTACAGGACCTACGCACCGGAATCCATACAAGTTATTGCCTTCCTCCCCATACAGATCGGATTCGTCCCTACACGCCGCTACATCCATTGGAATTGTCGCTAACGCCTCCCCAGGGTCTCAGGAGTAACGCATCGCTTGTTTTCTACCGCTACAGCTTCTGTGCTTGGAAATTTTATCGCTAACAAAGGTACTGCGGCTAAAACGTGACACAATTGTGGTTAATTTTACCGCTAGCCTTAAGAACACATTTGCAACCATATTCTTGAACTGTGTATGTTGGATTTTTGTCGTTTTGGTCTTGTTTAGTTTAGATTAAATACCTTTATTTTTCTAAACTGTTGTGGTGTCAGTTTGTGGAGTTTTCACTGTGTTACTGTGAGTTTTGGTACAAATACTTTGCACATTGCCTTTGATAAGCCTTGACTGTTCGTGCCAAGCTACCAAGGGGGTGAGCAGGGGTTATCTCAGAGGGTTTCCTTCTTACCCTGACTAGAAGCAAGGGTCCCTATTTGGACAGTGGCACCTACCTCTGCCAACTAGAGACCCCCAGTTCTAACAGGAACGTATTCCAGTGTGTAAAGCAACAGTAGTTCCACTCAATCTCGCAGCTTCCTGGCGCTTTCCTAGAATTTGCTTGGACTTCCTGTGACCAGGAAGACTTCACTCCCCCTTACCTTATCAATCATATTCACATCATATATGCTTTAAAATAGATACTTCCGCATAACCTCTCAACAGCCTTTCAATGTTATGTGAAGAATGCAGTTGTGGCACCCTCTGTAAGCTGTGTACCCTGCATTGACACCTACAAAAGAAAACAAGCATGCAGTGCATCTTCACGACAGACCTGGACCAGTTGTCAGGCGACTGATTACATGTGAATCACTACACACTGGATCTCTTTTGCGGTGGGTAAAGCAAAAGATATCTTCAGGGTTTGGCCCTGAAGAAAGTTTTAAGAGTGTTCAGCGGCATGCAACAGTGGGCAATGTTCACCATGGAGAAATAACATGCAGCTTTAAACATCTTGGAGGACTTTAACAGCGAGGTGTATGAATAGCTGCACCCCAGAGGTCTCAGAATATCGTTTATTGCTGTGGACAATGACAGTAACAGAGTCAAGGCCATGTCAGGTGGAGGTTATTTCAGGGTCTTGGTGTTTGGTCCATTGCATCAACCTGGTGATGCAAGACTTCCTCAAAAAGGAAGACATAGTCATCAACTTACTGACCACCTGCAGAAGAAACGAAACTAATTTCAGCCATTCTTTTAAAGCCAGAAGCAGTTACTGATTATTCAGCATAGTAATAGAGCACCAGTTAAAGCCCTGATGCAGGAGGTGCCAACAAGTTGGAACTCGACCTTTTATATGTTGCATTGTCTGTCTGAGCAGTACAAACAGGTTAATGACTATGTAATTTAAAGAGGATAGATGCAGTTGGGAATGGTATGACCATGGATGTGGACAAATGGGGCTTAGTCAAATGCCTGACACAGGTGCTACTCCCTTTTGAGGTTTCACAAAGGAAGTTAGCAAGGAGACAGTACAATAGGCCAAGCTATCCCCTTGTTGCAACTCCTACAGGACCCGGTAAAGAAGGTGTCAGAAAGCTTTGTCCCTGCAGGTGTGAATGAAAACACAGAAGTGCATGGCTTGGTTGAGACCTTATTCCTTCACTTGGCTTGTAATACAAGGCTGCAATATGACATTATCCAGCCCAAAGAATAAATCTCTGCCACACTGCTTGATCCGGGGTACAAAACATTCTGCTCACTTTCATTCATTTTTTCTGAAGGGGATGTTTTAAAATACAAGAGGTGGATTGTAGAGCAAGCCAGAGACTTGGGAGAAGAACAGCTAGAAATTCGAGTACCACCTAGCAGTTCTAGGGTGCCGCCTTCAGCTTCCAGAGAAGGCAGTCTTGTGCTATAACAGCCACAACACCATCAACCAGAACACCGGCAACAACAGTAATCGAAGGACCCTACTCAATCTCTGCATTGTATTGGTTCCAATTGACAGGGCTCAAGTCCAGTGCAGAGGCAATGGCAAAACAGGTTGAGCAGGTGGCAGCACCAATGACCATCCACAAGATGTTCCAGGAGTATCTGGATGATCCATAAGAGGTCTATGTAGATCAAAATCCATTGATGTATTATTGGTATGGGAAGATGCACCAATGGCCAGAGCTCTGCAGACTGGCAATAAAGTATATGGCTTGTCCTGTTGCCTGTGTGTCTGCTGAACATGTTTTCAGTGCAGCTGATGGTGTTGTTACAGTGAGAAGGAACACTCTCTCACCTTAAAATGTGGAGAGATTGACTATGACCAAATAAACCAATATTTTATACCACACAATTGCAACGTTCCTGTAACAGCAGCACAGGAGGAGGAAGAGGGTGATTGATCTGAAATGTAATCAAATGTGCTAGCTGACCAACTTCTGGGTGAACCACCTGAGTTTGAGGACAAACTCTACTTCTGGGACTAAGAATGCCCATGTCCCTATAAAACGTTTACATTTTTTCTCCTTGAACTTAGTTCTTTCTTCCCCCCAAAAAAGTAGCTAGAAGCAAATTATTATTTACGTGTCAGATTCATGCTGCTTCACCTTTTTTATTAGTCACATATGGCCCATTGTAGATGGACCAGTGCGCTTAGAAGACGCCTCCACAATTCCTTCATGATATTGGGGACAATGTATGCCCCCGTGCATGTCTATTGCCTATCCCTTTTTGCATCACTTATCACTAGAAGGTCGTCCCCATAAGTTCATTTATTATATACAACACTGCCTGCCAATATTAAATTCTAATATGATGATTGAATACCTAATACCTAAACTACCTGTGCTTGGATTGTAAGGGGTAACTTCAACTATTACAACAGTGAATGACAGCGTGAGTGATGATTGATGATTCATGTGGTGGAAGAAGGTGAAGGAGGGTTTTCAAAATGTAATGTGGGAACTTACATGAGATGATTAATTTGCAAAGTTTGGAGCCTAAGTGATGGCCGATTATTTATTCCTGGAGGTGATAGGCCTTCGCAAACGTACTTAGCGAAAAATAATGAACCTGTATGGTCCACTCATATGATCCTTCTGTTTTTTTCATCATCTAGGATGGCTACCCCAGACAATCGTTTGATTTACAAGCCAGCCAAATTCCAATCTGTTGCTTGCATTAAAGGGGAGATAGTGTACCTACCACTGTGCTTGGAGTGGAACAGGTAACCAATGCACCAATGAGTAAGCAGATTATCAAGTGATTGTGAGTGCTGATTGATGTGGAGGATGACAGTGAGGGAGGGTGTATTGAACTGTAATACAGGAAATGTCTTGAGACGATTACTGATTCGCAATGTTTGAGGCTTGAGTGATTGGCGAACATTTTTCCCCTGAAGGTGATTGGCCTTTAATTGCAGGGCCCTCTCCTTTTCTGTGATTCTTCAGTCACTTTAGTTAACAAACAAAAACCTATGCAAAATACTGCAATTCCGTTTTTCTACTTGTTCTTCAACAGCAGGGCACCTCACTTCTATTTTGCTCAGGTCATCATGATGATGACTGGTCTGGGATAGAGCTACTCGGAGTTAAGAGGAGGATCATGGAAGAACTCAGGGTAGGAGCTGCAGGACTACCTCATCAACAACTAGAAGCAAGAAGTTATTGAGTATCGACTTCAACTCAAACTTAAACCAAAAATGTAAGGCCTAGTACTCAGCTATGTGGAATAGAGAGAGGTGCGTTTGTGAAATGCTGCTTTGTGTTTGTTGAACTTGTGGCAAAAACGAAACTCTGAGTCCCCCTCTTCTTTTATTTGCTCTGTCACTGAGACTTCTTGAGTCACTTTTCATGAAGTTTACCTTCCGTATGTCCTTCTCCTTGACTCTAAAATACAGTTTCTCTTTTACAATCCGCAGGCCTTCTTCTAGTCTCCTGCTTGAATGAAAGTCGCAAGCTAGCTGAGCTCAACAACACTCCTGTTTACCGACGGACCATGCTAGACAGGCACCAAGGAGAAGACATTCCAGAGAAGAATCTAGATGTAATGCCTAATTTTGCAATACATTATAATGTTTCTTTTAACAATCATATGAAGAGTACTGGGTGGGTGGGTTTACTCCCCAACCTATAAGGCAGAACATTTAGATATCTGATAACTTGGCTCTCGGGGCAGAAGAACTGTTAGCAATGCATTTGTCTGTACTCTGTCATACTCATTCCTTTATTTCCTTCTAACAACAGATTGATGGCGATTGATGTGCTGCTACTCATTGCCCAGATTAATGTTGTCCTTGTGTTGTAGTGTTTGTCTTTGTCAAACCATTCCCCAAATCCCCTTTCCCATCCATTCATCAAATCCCTAACCCATTTCCCTGGGGATTTATTGAGGTGTCGCTTAATTTATACCATGAATGGATCACACCCTTTGTGGGGCCGATGTGGTGAAAGCAACACCAACCTACTGCAGGATCTTCTAAATCATAGCACCCACCGGCCCATTACCCACCTGCTCATTAAAAATGATCCATATTTTAATATAGAATGAATACCATCAGATGTCAGCATCATCATTCAGGCCTTGTATTGCATAACTGTAAACGCCTAACCTAAGCTTGTCCACTCCAGATTTTGAGTCCATTTTTATAACTTGAGGATTTCACAAATAATACTACTAGCTCTACATTAGCCTAAACTTACTAGCATTGCTTTTTTTGTATTTTAGCACTATCAGGCATTCTCGTTGTATCATCTTGCAGTACTCAGATGGTGTTAATTCTTTGTAAATGGTTGATAAATATATAACCCACTGACTCAGTCTTTCTATTTCCATGTAGTTGCCTACGATGGAAAATCAATCAATCATTCAGATTAATCCTACAGTTGGAGCTCACCTGGGTGGAACTGGAAGTGGAACTTCACTTGTGAATTTGTGATTGCTTCATCTATATTCAGGTAAGACAACAATTATGGATGAAAAGTAACTTAGTAAGTAAGTAACTAACTGCTACTGTTATTTGGGTTGCTGTGCAGCATATAGGTAACTCCTGGCAGCATTCCCCCTAATGGTCAAGATAGTTAGAGAAGTATGACTCTATAACTAAGTGCTATGCTCTCTCTTAAGTTACAAGCACATAAACAGGCTGCGTAAAATTAATTGAAGGCAGCTGTGCAAAGTAAAAGTAAAATAAACTTATTCAGGCACAAATTTAGATTGCTGGTTCTGAGGAGGACTGCAAGAATGCCTTAAGGGATGATGCGTTGTTACAACAGGTTTGTGGTTTGGCCAAGAAGGGTTGACCCAGACAGAGGGTGTTGTCCCCTGTCTTACAATCTTATTGTAAAGTTGAAAAAGAGATTTCCCAGGAAGATGGAATGTTATTACGTTCTGACAAACTTGTCCCTCCTCATTCCATCAGGCAGGTCATCATCAGTAAGGCCTAATATGCTTATATTGGTGCAACGCTCACTAAACGTTGCATTAATGAGGCATTTTGGTGGCCTGGCATGGATACTGAGATCAGTGAGGTAGTTGAGAATTGTGTGGTGTGTGGGTTGCAGATAAAAGCTTGAAGGTAACAACACCTCCCCTGCTTCTCTCTGGTCCATGTGTCAGATTAATCCCCTGCCGGGTGGTTTTGGGTATATTTTAGTTTCAGTGGAATATGCATCCAAGTAGCCAGAGATCAAGATGGTCAAGGATCCAAATGTGTCAAGTGTGGTCTTGTTTTTGAAAGACATGTGCATGAGGGAGGGGTTCACAGCGATTCTTTTCTATAATAATAGACCTCAATTTCTGAGTAGTGAGCTGCAGACATTTCTTGATGCTTGTGGTGTAATGCATGTGATGAGTTCCCTGTACCACCCACAAACAAATGGCCTGGTAGACAGGATGAACAGAATTGTGGGTAAGTCCATTAGGTGTGCTAAGTCGGAGAACCATGACATTGGTAAGTTTTTGTACAGCATGCTGTGGTTTTACAGAACTACACCACACTCTAATACAGAGATCTCTCCTTTCGAATTATTGAGGTGTAGGAGAGCAAACAATAGCTTTAGGCCAGAGTGGATGAGTAAGTGGCTCAAATCAGATTCTGATGTTTTGAGTCTTATGGAGATTGTGAAGGAGAACATGTTAAGAACTCAAGTTCAGCAGAAATGCTTGTATGATCAAAAAAGAGAAGTTAAAACTGTACCCTTGGTGGTGGGTGATATGGTTCGGATTAAGTCGCCTGTTGAAGAAAGGTCAAAACAAATTTGGTTCACCTACCACTGTAATAAAGGTGGGGAGTAATGACATTAAGATGAAAGGGGGGGATTTGTGGAATCTTAATGACATTGTGAAGTTAAAAGACAGGATGGAGGGTGAGTGTGGTGGTGCTGTGGGTGGTTCAGTATCTAGTCACAGAAAGGATGCAGAGGAGGTTGGAGTAACCAAAGGAGATGCTCTCAGGAGAAGCTCCAGGACCAGGGGCACTCCCAGTAGGTTTTGTGAGTAAAGTTGTGTTCGAAATTAAGAAGCTCCAGTACCAGGGTCACTACCAGTAGGTTTTGTGAGCAAAGTTGTGTTAGACATTGTTTTGTATTTTTTTGTGAATATTGTTTTATTTTATTTTTTCAATTTTTGTTTGAGGAGAACGGAATATATGTAGTACTGGGAGTAGAATGTGTTTGTTTACTTGTTCAAACCATTCTCTCTTAGGGATTCCTATGTTTCTAGGCAGTGAAGTTATGCAGCCTTGTTTAAAGGTGATTGTTGTTGGTGAGAACAGTTGGAGTGCGCTGAGAAGGCATTGTCTACCGTGTAGCCTCATCAATAGGTACTTCAATAAAGTACTTCAACTTACCTTCATTCCTGCCTACTTACTACACTCACATTCCCCAAAAATTCCAAAAAGCTAGATGTCACAAGCAGATAGAAACAGTCAATCAGTACACAACTTGCACACCACATGTAGTAATAATGCGTTCCTCGTGCCAGACATCTGGACACATACACATTGTTCCACACTAGCTCTCCCTGAGGTCAAGAGCCATCTGTATCCTTATTAAGATGAGCAACCTTGCTAATTTACAACTGTAATACATTTTCAAAAAGCTGATATCAGTTTATGATACTTCACAAGATGTGTATAAAACCAGCCAACACTTTGTACTCCTAGAGGGTTTCCTCAGAAGCATTCTGTTGAGACTCTCGCAGCACCTGCTTTTAATTAAAACAACTTGTTCCTGTTATGCCAAATGCTGCATGTCTTTTAATTTCTTTAAGGTAAATTCACATCCGAGCAACAGTGTCAAAGGGAGCTGAAAGGTCCAGTAAAATCAGGAGGCAGGAAGCATCTTTATCTCGGGTCAGGAGGGTACTGCATATGATCTGTGAGGTAGCTGTCTCTGTGGTGCAGCCTGATCTGAAGTCACATTAGGAGTCCTGTAGGAGATGGTTGATTTTCACATGATCTAGGAGTTGTGCTTAGACTTCTACTACGATGATGTTGCTTATGAAAGGTACGTGAGAAATATTTGTAGTAGGAGGAGTAGTAGAGTTGTTGTAAAGTTCACTATCTGAAAGAAACAGCTAGTTATAGATTCCTTACCTTAGAATTACCCCCAGGCGTCAGAATAGATCCCGAACGTTTTTCATCAGCAGTACCCCTGTGCGTCGGTAGGTGGCGTTGTCGACTACATGTCTGTCATTGGCATCATGGTTGCTGAGATAACGTTGTGGAAGTTACTTAGACACCGCCCTCACGTGCTGACATCAGTTCATTCTTTTTCTACGCCAGCAAGGGGAGATCTGGAGAGAGCGGTACCCTCAGTAATTTTTTGACAGACTCTTTGTGACTTTTGTCGACATCGTTTTAAAGTTTCACATTGACTCCAAGTGCACGAGGGATGCCCGGTTTCAAGACCTGCGGTTCCTGTACTGATGTTGGTGACTGATCTGCACTGCGTGTGCCTCTACTGTCTGGAGAGCAACCATGACCCCAAGCTGTGCTCCGACTGCAGGACCATGGCCCGAAGTCTTTGCGGGAGTGATCCTGAAAGCTCCTTGAGGCATGGCAGTTGGCTCCACGTCGCTCAAGGTCCGGGTCGCATGGAAGGTCGCGGGACCGATTGCGGAGCCATCACCATCACTCCTCTTCTAAGTCTTTACACTCTGGGTCATGTATGTAGAAGCACAGGAAGAAGTCAAAGAAGAATCGTCGCTCTTTGACTTCATCTCGTAGGGTGCGGGTGGTGCCCCTTCTGCAGCATCACGTGCGAGGCCTTCAAGGTTGACTCCTGCCTTCCCTCCCTTCCTGGGACCGGAAGCGACCCCTGCCCAGCCTCATCAATTTTACAAAGCGATGAATGCCATCTTTGGGCAGCTAGGACTCCGCTGCCACGCCTTCGGGCCCAGCGGACTCGGCTCGGGGACGTAGGCCTTTGACGCCGGCAGCTTCGTCCTCTGCACCGCAGGGCCCCCTTGGATCCAGGCCTGGATCTGGAACAGCGCCAGTCGACCTCATTACACCTCCACCTGTGCCGATTTCACATCTGCAGTAGGCATGGGCGGATTTTGCGGATTGGCAATGCGCGAATTTGCGGATTTGCAAATTTGCGGATTGCGAAAATCCGCGAATCCTCGCGGATTATTTTTTTTTGTGTTCGCAGGGGTTTCTGCAAGTTCGCGAGGGTTTTGTACAATTACGCAAATTGCGAAATTGTACAAAACGCTCGCGAAGTTGCAGAAACCCGTGCGAACACAATGTGCCCAGTAGGGTATGTGCCTCTTGTGTGTAAAAGGTCAGAGAAAGATCAGTTCAGCAGATGAAGAGAAAGAAGCTCCTGGTCACAGGAACAGCACGGGTATTGCGCTCGTGAAAGTCAAGGATGCAAAGTCTTTCCAGCATCACAGCTGATTTTCCACGGTAGATTTGGGAAGAAGGCACACCTGTCCAGCCTCGACGACGCTCACGATTGTTTTTGTACACCACGATTGTTTTTGGGCTAATGAATGAGTCACTGAATTTGAGCATCAACTACTTCGAGCGACCATGTGTGTGTGTTACTATGCAATCGCCCCGAAGGGCGCAGGGGTCCCTTGAGTGGTCCATCAGCTGATTTTCCACGGTAGATTTGGGAAGAAAGCAGACCTGTGCCCAGCCTACTCATGCAACTATTTTACAATGGCGCCAGCAAGCTGCCAGCGCCGTTGTAAGATAGTTACAAAGTTAGCTTGCACAGGAAGCACTTAGATAAAATAAAGCAGCACCTGCTTCGTTTTATCTAGTGGTTCCTGTGCAAGATAACTTTGTAACTATTTTACAACGGCGCTGGCAGCTTGCTGGCGCCATTGTAAAATAGTTGCATGAGTGGGTGTTCAACTTTTGAACCCGTTACGTCCGCGGATTTTTTTTTGCGAATTTTGCGGGAAATCCGCAAAATTCGCGGATTGCGGATTTCCCAAAAATCCGCAAAATCCGCGGGCGTAACGGATTTCCCGCTCACCCCTAATCTGCAGCTGACATCGACTGGACCCCCAGCGGGCTTTGACCCTGGCTTCTGCCCTATGTAAACATGGAGCAGGACCGGCGGCGCCCAGTGCCGATGGGTACTTTTGTCCCAGTGTTCCACCCTGGCCATTTTCAGCCAGATTGGCAGCTAGAGGAGTGTGAGGAAGACTGGGAGGGGCTGGTGACCGATTGACAGACCAGCTGCAGTACGAGCTGGACTGGAGAGAGGAACTAGGGTATGCCAGTCGTCTCGATACCCCCAGACCTAGACATGTTGTCTCCTCCTACCGTGGCTATGGAGGAGAGAGCGTCATACGCAGTGGTGTTACGTAGGGCGGCCGAAACTCTCCACCTCCTGACGGAGGTTCTTCAGCCGGCAGCGAGTTCTTCAGAGCCTCTGCTGCTGTTCAATGAAGCCCTAACGGACATCCTTTTGGGCACCTGGTCCAGGCCCAACACAGGGGCTCTTTCAGATAGGATGGTTGCCCGACGTCACCGCCCTGCCCCGGGTGACCCCACTTTCCTCTCCCAACACCTTACCCCTGAGAGCTTGTTGGTCCAAGCCTCTAAGTCCAAAGGCGCCATCCCTACCGCTCCAACTGATAGGAAATCTAAAAAGCTGAACCAGCTTGGGAAGAAGATGTTTTCTTCCTCCAGCTTGGGACTGCGGTCGGTAAACACTGCATGTCTGTTAGGCCGTTATTCCCACTCTGTGTGGGATACGGTGGTGCAAGTACTGCCTCAGTGCATGGATGAGGCCTGGGCCAAGCTCTCCTGTGCAGTCACCGAGGGGGAGAGACGCAGCGAAGTTTACCATCCACTGTGGGCTGGGATACCGCAGACGCACTTGGTAGGACGATTTCCACGTCAGTGGCCCTTCAATGCTATGCCTGGTTGTGTTTGACTGGTTTTTCCGGGGATGTCTAATCCACCTTTATGGACATGCCCTTTGATGACCGCTGCTTTTTCGCCGACAAGGCAGACAACAAGTTAGAGCACTTTTAGGACTCCCGGGGTGCGGCCAGGTCCTTGGGCCTCGCCATCACCCGTCCTGTGCAGTCTGCCTTTCGCCCCTTTCGTGGCTACAGAAGGGGTGCCCCACTACATCCCATCCAGAGCCACAGGGCGGCGCAGGCTGTTCAGCCCCAGTGCGGCCAGGAAAGTGGGAACCACCAGCGTGGTTCTGGGGGCTAGCGAGCGGCCAGTCCACCACAGCCCCCTCTGCATCGCCTCCAAACCCTCCTAGTCCGACCTTTCAGGGCCTCCAAACACCAGTGGGTGGCAGGATCTGCCATCACCTCCCCCACTGGTGCACCATCACGACGGACAGGTGGGTTCTGCAGATAATCCAAAGGGGCTACTCCCTTCCCTTTCGAGCCCCTCCCTCCATGCCACCTCAGTACCATCGCATGTCGGAGGATCACATGGCCCTTCTCCAACAGGAAGTTTCGGCCCTCCTGGCCAAGGGGGCCATGAAGCACGTTCCTGCCCCAGAAGTAGGTCGTGGTTGCTATTCCCTCTACTTTCTGGTGCCCAAGAAGGACAAAGGCCTGAGTCTTATCTTGGATCTCAGGAACGTCAACCGCTTCCTCCAGAAGGAGAAGTTCAAAATGTTGACGCTTGCTCAGGTCTTGTCTGCCCTCGACCTTGGAGACTGGTTGGTAGCGCTGGACTTGCAGGATGCTTAGTTTCACATCCCCATCCTTCCGGCTAACCGGCATTACCTGCAGTTCACGGTAGGCTATGAGCACTTTCAGTTTACCGTGCTCACATTTGGCCTTACCAGTGCCCCTTAGGTGTTCACGAAAGGGATGGCGATGGTCACAGCTCATCTGCGCAGATCAGGGGTTCCGGTCTTCCCCTATCTAGACGACTGGCTGTTGAAGGTGGGCTTGCCCCAGGCTCTTGTATCCCGCCTCCAGACTACGGCCAACCTCCTGCATTAGCTGGGGTTCTCCATCAATGTGCCAAAGTCGCACCTGACCCCCTCTCAGAAGTTCCTCTTCATCGGAGCGGTTCTGGACACAACGCAGTTTGGGGTTTATCCTCCCAAACAGCAAGTCCGGGATATTTGGGCTATGAATCAGATCTTCCAGCCTCTAATCCGGGTTTCGGCCAGGATGACCCTGAGGCTGCTGGGCCTCATGACCTCCTACATCCTGCTAGTCGATCAAGCCAATTGGCATATGCGGGCTCTGCAGTGGGACCTGAAGTTCCAGTGGTCGCAGCATCAGGGAGATCTGTCTGATTGCATCCAGATCTCAGAGGGCACTGCACAACAATTGCAGTGGTGACTAACAAACCAGGATTGGGCAATGGCAGATCCCTTCCCTTCCCCAACCAGAAGACACATAGGTGGCATACACGTCCCTTCTGGGATGGGGTGGCCGAATGGGAGAGGCAGAGATCAGAGGCATCTGGTCTCCGGCAGAGTCGGAGCTCCATATCAACCTTCAGGAGCTTCGGGCGATTTGTCTTACACTCAAAGCATTCCTTCCCTCTGTCTGGGGAATAGTAGTGCAGGTGTTCATGGATAATACCACCGTCATGTGGTAATGCAACAAACAGGGTGGGGTGTGGTTGTGTACCTTATGTCAGGAGGCTCTCTGCCTCTGGACATGGCTGGAACATCTGGGCATATCCCTGGTGGTTCAACACCTGGCAGGTTCACTGAATGCCAGGGCGGACAAACTCAGCCGCATGTGCATGATGAATCACAAATGGTGTCTTCAATCGGAGGTGGTGAAAGGTCTCTTTCAACAGTGGGGAGAGCCTTGGTTAGATCTATTTGCCACTGAAGAGAACACATTTTGTTAGAAATTCTGCGCGTTGGAATTTCCAAGGCGGCATTCACTAGGCAACGCTTTTCGTCACGAGTGGAGTTGCGGTCTTCTATACGCCTTTTCGCCTATACCACTTCTGCCCAGAGTGCTGAAGAAGATAAAGCGCGACCGGGCCCAAGTCATTCTTGTGGCTCTGGATTGAGCACAAAGAGTCTGGTATCCTGAGCTGCTCAACATGGCCATTGATCCTCCGATCCGACTGCCTCTTTGGGATAATCTTCTGTCGCAGCAGAAACGGACGACCTTCCGCCCGAACCTGTCCAGCTTCCAACTCCTTGTGTGGAGATTGAGCGGCGGCAGTTGACGTCATTTGACTTTCCTCCCGAAGTCTGTGATGTAATCTTGGCAGCCAGGCATCTCTCCACTAAGTCAGTACACGCCTGCAGTATGGAACACATTTGTGGCATGGTGCACAGCAAAAGCTATGGATCCCCTTTCTGCCCCTCTTTCTAAGGTTCTCTTGTTCCTCCTGTCTTTGGCCCAGGAGGGCTCTGCTCTGGGCCCTCTTAAGGGCTACCTCTTGGCAATTGCAGCCTTTCTCAGGCTTCCTGATCAGCCTTCTCTTTTCAAGTCCCCTGATGTAAATAGATTTCTTAAGGGCATTACCCATCTTTTTCCTCCTGTTCCCTTTGTAATGCCTCAGTGGGACATGAACTTGGTTCTTACTTATCTGATGTGCACTCCCTTTGAGCCGCTACATAACTGTCCTCTCAGACTCCTCACTTTGAAAACTGCTTTTGTGGTGGCCATCACCTCTGCGCGCACGGTGAGTGAGCTACAAGCTCTGTCTGCAAAGCCTCCCTTTCTGGCTGTTCATCCAGACAAGGTCATCCTCAGAACTCGACCTTCCTTTCTTCCAAAGGTGGTCACTTCTTTTCATATTGACCACACCATCACTTTGCCCACCTTCTTGTCACCTCGGCATCCTTCAAAAGAGGAAGAGAGGCTCCACCAGGCAGGTCGCTCCCCACGCTGCTGCACGGCTCTGCCTGCATTGTTTTTGCCTAATCTTGTATTTTTCACCTGTGCCTAACTTGCTTTCTTGCCCAGAATTATCCTTATTCCCCTGTGCCTGTACTTGCTTTCTTGCCCAGACTTGTTTTAATTCCCCTGTGCCTGTACTTGCTTTTGTGCCCAGACTTGTTTTAAATCCCCTGTGCCTGTACTTTCTTTCTTACCCAGACTTGTTTGTATTCCCCTGTGCCTAACTTGCTTTGTTTCCCAGACTTGTTTTATTCCTCTGTGCCTGTACTTGTTTTCTTGCCTACACTTGTTTTTCCATCCTGTGCCCAGTTCTCCCGCGGTCCCCGTCCGTTTTTTCCCACCGCTGCATCCCTGCGGCCCCACCCCCTGCAATCTCATTCGCTGCCCGCCTCCCAGCTGCTCCTCCCTCCCACATCCCCTCATATGGAGGTCACGCAGAGGACGCACGCAGCAGGCACGATGTTGGCACGCCAAAGGCACGCCTAAGGCAAGCCTGTCTGCGCCCATCCGCGCCTGGACTGCACCCAGCAGCAGGACCCTTGGACCCCACGAACGCCACGATGCCCGACACCACTACGATGCCAGAACCCTCCATGCACTCAACACCCGCCCCCTGCAATCCCATTCGCCGCCCCCTCCCGCCTCCCAGCTGCTCCTCCCTCCAACATTCGCTCATATGGAGGCCGCGCAGCGGACACGCGCAGCGGGCACGCTGCTGGTGTGACGAAGTTGCGCCTAAGGCAAGCTCGTCTGCGCCTGGACCGCATCCAGCACCAGAACCCCTGGACCCCACGAACGCCACGATGCCCGACATCGCTACGATGCCAGAACCCTCCATGCACTCAACACCAGACAATCACACACCTGCTTCCTGGCCGCCCGAAGCGCACCCACGGAGCTTTCACCTGCCGGAACTGCAGCTTCACAAGCATCCGCCCCACCATGCTGCCGACCAGGAAAGAACCCAACCACCTCAGATGCCTCCTTCTTAACACCCGCTCCGCCAGCAAACACACCGTTGAACTATGGGACCTACTCAACTCAACCTCCCCAGATGTCGTCTTCCAGACGGAGACCTGGCTGAACCCCGCCTCAGCACCCGATATAGCCATAGCTTTCCCGGAAGACTACAAGATCACCTGCAGGGACCTGACCAACGGAGCAGGAGGAGGAATCGCCATCGTCCACAGGAACACTCTCAGAGTCTCGACCAACACCGACGATACCCTCAGCACCGCCGAACACCTGCACTTCCAGATCCACACCGACCCCAACACCACCCTCAGAGGAACCCTCATCTACAGACCACCCGGACCCCGACCACAGTTCAGCGACTCCATGGCCGACTTTGTCAGCACACACGCCCTTGCTTCCACAGACTGCATCCCCCTCAGGGACCTGAACTTCCACCTCGAGAACAACAACGACATCAACTCCACCACACTGATCGACAACCTAGCCAACATCGGACTCAGACAACTCGTCACAACACCCAACCACTCCGCCGGTCACACGCTTGACCCCATCTTCTCCGCAAGCCCCCACATCTCCTTCAACCACACCACCGAACTCCACCGGACCGACCATCGCTGCATTCACTTCACCTTCAAGAAACATACCACGCACCACCGCACTCAACAGATGCCTTGCCCCTGCTGGAGCAAAGTCACCGAAGACCAGCTAACCACCACTGTCGCCCAGAGCCCACCTGCCGACCCCACTGACCCCGACACCACCACCCGCAACCTCAGACAGTGGATCGATGACTGCACCAACACCCTCGCCCCAATCAAGTAACCCTCCAACAGTCACACTGATAAGAAAGACAGCTGCTTCACTGAAAACCTCCGGGCCTCCAAGTAAACCTGTCGAAAGCTGGAGAAGATCTGACTCTGTGCACAAACACCGGACAGCCATGCAGCCCACAAGAACGCCACCGGCAGACACCATCACCTCATCAGATCCGCCAAAAGGGCTCCTTCAAAGACCGCCTAGACAACAACGCGCACAACAGCAAAGCTCTACAACATCATGAAGGAACTCTCCAACCCCAGCTCCAACACCGACAATGTCCCACCCTCGCAAGACCTTTGCGACTCGCTGGCCAGCTTCTTCCACCGCAAAATCGCAGACATCCACAACAGCTTCAACGCCACGACCGCCCGACAACCACTGAGACCTCCGCCCTCACGACCTCCATCCGCACTAACCGCCTGCTCTCCTGGACCAACATCAACAACGATGACACCATCAAGATCATGAACACCATCCACTCTGGATCTCCGTCAGACCCATGCCCACACCACATCTTCAACAAAGCCAGCACATCCATCACACCCCATCTCCGTAAAGTCATCAACACCTCCTTCAAGACAGCAACCTTCCCAGAGAGCTGGAAGCATGCCGAGATCAACGCCTTACTCAAGAAACCCAAGGTGGACCCCAAGGACCTCAAGAACTTCTGGCCCCTCTCCCTGCTCCCGTTCCCGGCGAAGGTCATCGAGAAGACCGTCAACAAACAACTGACACGCTACCTCGAGGACAACAACATCCTGGATCCTTCCCAGTCCGGGTTCCACAGCAACCACAGCACCCAGACTGCCCTCATTGCTGCCACCGATGACATCAAGTCCCTGCTGGACAACGGAGAAACGGCGGCCCTCATTCTCCTGGACCTGTCAGCCGCTTTCGACACGGTCTGTCACCACACACTACGAACATGCTGGAATCCAAGAGAAGGCCCTGGACTGGGCCACCTCCTTCCTCTCCGGCAGAACACAGAGCATCCGCCTTCCCCCCTTCCGCTCCGAAGCCACCGATATTGTCTGCGGTGTACCCCAGGGCTCATCCCTCAGCCCAACTCTGTTTAACATCTACATGGCACCGCTCGCCCATGTTGCCCGTCGGCACGACCTCAATATCATCTCCTACGCCGATGACACCCAGCTGATCCTCTCCCTCACCAAGGACCCCCACAATGCCAAAACCAACCTTCACAAAGGAATGAAGGCAGTCGCTGAATGGATGAGGAACAGCCGAGTGAAGCTGAACTCGGACAAGATGGAGGTCCTCATCCTCTGATCCACCCCTTCAGCCCAGGATGACTCCTGGTGGCTGACCGCACTGGGAACCGCTCCAATACCCACCGACCACGCACGCAACCTAGGAGTCATCCTCGACTCCACCCTCTCCATGGCTAAACAGGTCAACGCTGTCTCCTCCTCCTGCTTCAACACCCTCCTCATGCTCCGCAGGATCTACAAGTGGATCCCCACTGAAATGAGAAGAACGGTCACCCAGGCCCTCGTCACCAGCAGGTTGGACTACGGAAACGCCCTCTATGCAGGAGCTTCAGCCAAACTCCTGAGACTGCTCCAATGCATCCAGAACGCCTCTGCACGCCTGATCCTTGACATCCCTCGCCTGAGCTACATCACACCCCACCTGAGAGACCTGCAATGGCTCCCGGTCAACAAGAGGATAACCCTCAAGCTCCTCACCCACGCACACAAGGCACTCCACAAACCGGGACCAAGGTTCCGGGTACAGATGACTCAGCTTCTACACCCCCACCCGCCAGCTCCACTCCGCCGACCTAGCCCTCGCCACAGTCCCCCACTTCGAAGAGCGACCTCTGGCAGCAGATCATTCTCCTACCTCGACGCCAAGACCTGGAACACCCTCCCCATCCACCTACGGCAGACCTAAGACCTGCTGACCTTCAGAAAATTCCTCAAGACCTGGCTTTTTGAGATGTAGCAGCATTCCCCACCCCAGCGACTTGAGACCCTCACAGGTGAGTAGTGCACTTTACAAATGATAAGATTGATTGATTGATTGATTGATCCAAAACATGAGCTCTCCTTCTACTTGGATTGCACCACAGAAATCCGGGTAGACGACCAGCTCTTTGTTGGTTACGTGGGCGCTAAGAAAGGTCAGACCGTGAACAAACAGACCATCTGCAGGTGGGTGGTTCTGTGCATCAAAGCCTCTTACTCTTTGGCTAAGAAGGAGCCTCCAATGGGGCTGCGCGCCCATTCCACCAGGGCGACGGCAGCTACTACTGCTTTGGGACGGGGAGTCCCCCTAAATGATATCTGTCAGGCAGCTACGTGAGCATCGCCACACACGTTTACGAAACACTACTGCCTGGACAGCCAAGTCCGGAAAGACAGCTTCTTTAGCCGTTCTTTTCTCCAGGACTTTCAGGTGTGAACTTGGTTTGCAGTCCCATCTCCAGGGTTGGTATTGCTGGGGTATCTATTCTAAGGTAAGGAACCTATACCTAACTATTTCTTTCAGATGAACAAGTTACTTACCTTCGGTAACGATATATCTGTAAGAAACATAGGCTAGTTATAGATTCCATACCACCCCACCCATCCTCCCCATGCTGCAAACTGACTTCTATGGTTAAGGACATCCTTTCAGGGCCCTAGTTTTGTGCACCAGTAGTCAGTGTCTTCCATGGCTCTGCGTTTCTGGCACGGAAAGTTGTGTACAGAACTAACGTCAGCACGTGAGGGTGGTGTCTAAGTAACTTCTGCGACATCATGCTGGTGAACGCAATGACGACAACAGACACAGAGTCGACCGACGCCACCTTCTGACGCGCAGGGGTACTTCTAATGAAAAACTTTCTGGATCCAGTCTTACGCCTGGGGGTAATTCTAACGTAAGGAATCTAAAACTAACGTATGTTTCTAACAGCTATATCGCTACTGAAGGTAAGTAACTTGTTCATTAGTATCGTCCTCATTGATCTTTTACCTTAGAAAGCCAAGAAAAGGCAACTGTCATTGAGACACATAATGCAATTTATTTCTGTTATTAGTGAGATTACGGAAAAACAATTAAGCCTACATCATTATGGGTCTAAAGATAATCTTATTGTAAGATATTATAAGCAATAAATAAAATTACATTGTTTATGACTTTTTTCATATTTAGAAAAATACTTGCATAAGCAATGCAAAATAGTAAAGTGTAGGAAATCAAGAGAAATCCATTTTGCCTGTTTGGCTCTTTTAATCATTCCTTATTTTTTTTAAATATCTTTATAGAGATTTTCATATTTTTTCTGCAAGCATATCAGCATATAAGTAAATCAGACAAAGTGAAGAAACAGCTAGCTTAAATAAACATAGGAAAAAACTCATAATTCCTGATGACGTATCTTGGTTCTTTGCTAGATTTCTGGGCTGGCTAGAAGGAATGCGTGATAATGAGTCAGCTGAAGAGAAATGTTACAAATTCTACTGTTGCCATAGCCCCAAGCCTCCTATTTATTCACAAACAATTCTTGCCAGGGCAAAACAGGTTGAGAGTTAAAAAAATGTATAGATCCAGGAACAGATTACATGATTTGTCAATTTAAAAGAGAAGCTTATATGATAAGGATTTATTTCAAAGGATATTTCTCTCTGATTAGTCAACATGCCCTACACTTAAGAGAGTTTTGTAAGAGGGTACAATAATTTCTACCAATAGTGCATTTCAATTTTTATGAGGTAGGTTTTAAATTGCATTATAATAAATGCAAGTATCTTTTGAGACCTGATAGTACATCAGGAACAGATAAACAAAGTAGGACTTACAAAGTCGTAAATCTACTCCTCTGGGTTTACTATTACGTTTTCAGAAGATGTTTAAATTGTTAGAGACTCACATATAATTCAAATATGACTCTTACGCATTTCCAGACGTACTGTTATTGAAATAAATTCACTTGGCTCATTTTCTGCTCCACTGAGAAAATATTTTACTCCTGTACCTCTAAACTCCTTTGAAACATGAGGTTGTTCACTTCCCAGACTTTAAAAGCATGTACTCTTGTCTTTTGGCAGAAGTGTCTTTATAGAAACGTAAGAGTTTGCAGGGCTTCACCTAATGTATCTGGACTGGGTCCAAAAATGTAATCCCTGTTTCCCCACCCTACCTAAATTATATAACTGTTTCAAATCCTCTATCCTTCTACCATGCAAATTCAGTTAAAGATTGTAAAATACCATAAACCTTGATTCGGTTAATCTGGAATTGGACAGTTTGTGTTCACTTCCACTTACAATAGAAAACTAGGGGGGTCAGTCCGAAGCCAGCCGGACTGGCTTCCGTGGTCCCTTCGAGGCGGGTGGACCGTGCGTACATGTTGGAAGCGGTCACTACGACCGCCGGATTACAATGCATATGAAATCCCTCCGCCGTGGCCTGTCCGACTCTGAGAGTATTCTGACCGTGATGGCCTCAGAACGGACCAATGGAGGCTGTCGGAGAGCGCAGCTTTGCACAGAGTGCCCGCCTAATTTCAATGCATCATCCAGATGCACCAAGATTAATGGTCTAACCACCTCATAAAGCAGGCGGAAATGGAGGGATAGAAACAAGACAAGCACCTCTACGCAGCTGTTTACTCCCTTCGCGGAGATCGAGCCCATGTTAAACGTCATGCCGATAGTCTATCTTTGCTCACGGACTAAGGGGCATATTACCAAGGGCCATTATCGCCGCCTTAGCGGGACTTTTTCCCGCTAAAGCGGCGATAATTTTATCACCCTATTACCTAGCTGTCGCTAACACCAGTTAGCGACAGCTAGTAGGAGATAGCGATCATCTTGGGGCCCACTTTGCATGTCAGCGATATTTATCACTAATGACATGCAAAGTGGGCGTGCAAAGATGTTAGCGACTGGAAACAGTCGCTAATATCACTATCTCCAATTATCAACAAAGCCTTACTTTTGGAAATATTCGCGTTAAGCGCGAATATCTCCAAAAGTTAACACCTGGCCAGAGCAGTTCTTAGCCATGTTATCCAATGGAAGGTGGATAACATGGCTAAGAGCATTGTCACGATAATGCATGAATATCGCTGGTTTTTCAGCGATATTCATGCATTTCGCAGGATTTTTACCGCTTTTGAGATAAACCTTGATAATATCAAGTTATCTCAGCGGTAAAAATCGTCGGAGCGCGGCAATATAATTTTACACGCTAACCATGCAGAGCGATAATTATCGCTATTGCTTGGTAATATGCCCCTAAATCCGAGTCATTGTGGACGCCACCGCTGGTAAGTTATAGATCACCATCACATATGCTTGGCACAAGTCGAGGGTACACGCGGGTACATTGCATTAACCCGCCCATCCCTGTCAAGAAGTTGGGCCCCACAGAAATATGATGAACCTGTCCCAGTGTAATGTTGGACAAGTGCAGCAGTCACATTGTCTGCTTCCCATTCCCAGCAACAACGCGCAGGCAGCGAAGGGGGTCTGTTTTAAATTTCATCTCCAGCTGGAGAAAATCTAAAAGTAGAAGTGAAGGGGCCATCAGGCCTCCTTCAGATTCAATAAACGGACTTGATGTGGCCTGGAACCACACACTTAAATACAAATGCAACGGAGGGGAAACAAAAGCATACAACTTGTTATCTCTTGACAGGTACTTAAGAGAGGCATGCTGTTGACTCTGTTAAGTCCCTGTATATAAGTGCATGCATTGTAAGATTGTCAGATCTTTTGGTCTGTCCCAGTATTCACACAAAAATGTTTTCCAAAAGCACAATATAATTTGTTTTAATAGTGCAATTTATCTCAATGCAGGGTATCAGAACGACGAATGTAACATACATGATACATTGCCAGAAAACCAAGTAAGCGTGGCAATCATTGTACAAGATATGTTACATGCAACATTGTTGGTTACAATGAGTATAGGTACACATTTACCGCATAGCTCACTGTGCCATCTTAGAAGGATCACAATATATGAACTTCTAGCAATAAAACTATCTTTGGCTACAAAATAATAAGCCACTTACCCATTGACATAAAATAAAAAGTTGTCATCTTCATATTACATAATGTGTTTTGCAGGATACACATGAACCTACTATACTACTTTGATTCATATCTGGGATTAGACAAAACACAGATTTCTCCAACAAAAATGTTAACCCCAAGGCAAATATTCCTATGTCAAATCTCATTATGCACTCAAATGTACTCATAATATACCCGATAAACATATGTGTCATCATTTAAGATCTGATGTTGCTTATTGTGAAGTCATTTCCAGTGAGCTCATGTCACGTGATGCCACGTGGGATATCATGCATCGTGACGTCATGCGCTGTGATTGCATTTGTCATGTTGTCACTTGTGTACTGCCTAACATAGATAGTCCCACCGCTTATTTTTATTGGGACTTGTGCCCTGCTCATATATGCCCCAAACCAATGATAGTGGCTGCCATTTCACAGCAAGTCCATAGTGTTGGCAATTGTAGAGCTTCTCTACCAACCTGCCAATTAACACGTGCTGACGTTACTTCCATTAAATATATATATATATATATGTAGAGAAGCACTCAGACATGAGGTGCCAGAAAGCTTTTAAAAAACAATTGCCTCTGATATTATGTCAAAGACACTCTTCCTAGTTATGTAATATATCATTTCTGCAAATACCCTTTTCCAATATCCTCTACAACAAATCCATAGTTGTTGTCAATTCATATGATGCAACAAACTATCACCTACCAAGGCACCATTCCTGACTGGTCGTAGCTCCTAATTAGATTGAAGCATATATGTGATGTCTTGGGTCATTTTGAAAGGTGGAGTGCTCAACTCACACTACCAAAGTACAATGGCTATTGAGTATCTAGCAGATGTTGCATACCTTACATTTTAAGTCTGGGAAAGGACACATTCACAATTTTCACAAATCTGGTTCAATAGGGTAATAAACATGATCATTTTAGATTATGACACAACAAAAAGTTGAAGGGCTGCAGGGATGAGAGATGAGTGGTTAGAGTAGAGAGTGAGGATCGAAAACACACAGATAAGGAAATAGAAAAAGATCAACACAAAAGAATGGCAAGGAAACATGTGTATGCAATAAGAGTAGAGGGGTGAGTGTGTCTTCAAATAGTATAAATCATGACAAAGGTGGTTGATAAGAGAGCGCTTAGAGACCCCGGGGTGATAAGGCGCTATAGAAATCTAATATACAATACAATACAATACAATACAATACAATACAATACAAGAGAGGAAAACGAGGATAGTAAATTCCATTTAATGGATAAGGTGTTAGAGCAGCTGTGAGAGTTGGACGAAGGAGGAAAAGAGGCAACTGAGGAAGTAGGGTGCTGGAGCAGGAGAAGGATGAGTAAAGTTATTTGGAGTATGCTAAAGGATAGCTATGCACTGATAGATGTGATGAGAGGTGAGTAGAGGGAGACGATTATGGAAGGGTGAATGCAAAGGATGAGGACGTTCAAGGAGGAATATAAAGAGAAAGGATGGTGGTAAGAGAGCAAATGCCCAGTGGTGTTTGAGGGACGGAGAACAAGTGCAAAGATACTAAAGGTCCATCATAGAATAAAAGGGGCAGTTTTGGAGAACAATCATAGAGGGTGATGGGTCTAGGAGCATCGTGGGTGAAAGTCAAAGAGATTTTGATATAGGCAGCAGCATGGCAGTCTTATCTCAGGAGAGAATTCACAACAGAGGTAGTTGCATCAGCTGAAATTTCTACTAAGTTACCCCAAAATAGCCTTAGCTCAAAAGTATACTTACCAATCTTGTTGGTGAAAATACTCATCCTGTGAGATGTCCAGCCCTTAACCTCCAAAGCTGTACACAGAAGGCACATATGTGTAGCAAGATGTTTGGTCAGTTCCCCTCAGGTTGCCAACTGCGATAGCGCTTCCAATTGTCATCACTGTTTCTCGGAGCGTGGTACTGCACATGGCTCCCCGTCTCATTTGTAACATTTTCACCCATCCTTAGTCCATTCCAAATACGTATGGCCACAGTGTCTTTGTACATGTTGTGCATGAGCCTGCTCCCAAAAATCCAGACTTAGGGGCTTCCACTGTTCTGTGAAGAACATGTCCAGGACAGTCGTAGTGCAAAGTTTGGTGTTGCCCGCCCTCACACGTATGCTCACATACGCCTTAAATGATGAGATTACGCTTTTTTGACATACACATAATCCTTATGCCATATGCAGGAGCACAGAAGGCAATGCTGACAGTAGGCAAGGTGGCGAGAGGAGAAGGGGAAGCAGAGAAAGGTGAAGCTGATGTGTCCCACAGTTGAGATAGAAGGAGGAGTGTAAGGCAGAGAGTGCGAAGATAGCGCACATGAGAGAGAAAGCAGCGAAAAGAAAGAGTGTGGATTGGAAAGACAGATATGGCAGAGAGTCAGAGGAATAGTAGGACAAACAAGAATGGTGAGGTGGAAAGAGAAGGGTGCATTGAAGAGAGAGGAGTCTGATGCACAGTGAGAGGATGGCAAGGTGTAGTAGGAGAGGGAGGTGAAGTGTAAAGAGAAGGGTGAGAAAGAAAGAGGGTGAGGCAAAGAGAGTGTAGGCCACAGCAAACATTAACAAGGCTGAGATGGAGAGCAAGAGGGTGAGTCAGAAAAAGAGGAGGCTGAGTTTGATAGAGAAGAGGAGAACATACGTCAGCTGATTGGCCCAGTCACATAATCAAAATACAGATATGTTAATGTAATATCAGAAAGGCATCATACATATGTGACTATGAAAGTCACTTGCACTCCTGGAGGGCACCAAGTCAAGGGTACAGTGCAGGTGTCAACTGCAATTCTGTTAACATGTGCATGGGATACTTGCCATTACCTAGTAAATGCCACAGAAAAGTACACATATCTTATACATACACATATAGCCTATGAGTACATGGAAGAGAAGAACTCCACCACCACAAAACCAACACTGGGCAAACAACCATTGAAATGACAATCAGAAAAACACATGGTAGAATAACAAAAGTATGCCACCTTTTTTATTACGGTACAAAAGAGAGTGGTGATGGACGGAGCATCTGAATCAATCAAACACTCACACCCAGTCAAAAGATCCGGGTTTAATCCATCACCGTTCTTTAGCCCACTCTGCCACCCCAGGACAGACATGGCTATATGCAAATCAGTCTAACCCTGTGCCTCATGGGAACAGTCAGGCCCGAACTACCAAGCCATGTCTTTCCTAGACCGGAATCAAGCATCCAAGGACCGGTTTCGTCCATCACCACCCCCTTTTGTACCGCTTTTGGCCGCCATAAGTGTGGCAGGGTATGCTCTGATTTGCATATAGCCAGTCTCTGACCTAGGGTGGTGTGGAGTGAAAAAAAACGATGGATTTAGGCCCAGATCTTTGTACTGGGGTGAATGTAAGACATTGTTCTTCATTCTGTCCATCAACTGTGTTTTTTGCAATTTACACCCCGAGTGGGCTGGGTATGCTCAGACGTGAGTCCCAGGCTCTCCACATCACTGGAGTCAAGCTATCCAGTCTGAAGAAGGCTGATAGCCAGAAACCGGTCCTTGGATGCTTGATTCCGGTCTAGGAAAGACATGGCTTGGTAGTTCGGGCTGGACTGTTCCCATGAGGTACAGGGTCAAGGCTGATTTGCATAGAGCCAGTGTCTGACCTAGGGTGGTGTGGAGTGCAAAAAAAAGATGGATTTAGGCCCAGATCTTTGTACTGGGGTGAATGCAAGACATTGTTCTGCATTCTGTCCATCAACTGTGTTTTTTGCACCTTTTTTATTATTCAATACATGTTAACCCATGATACATTTACCAATGTCCTTGACCACTTCATAATGTAACTCAAGATGCAACTACAGTCAACAATGCTAAGGCATCAGATTGCACCATAAACATTTAAATCCTTTCACCATCACCCACTATAAACAAGCATTTGCAATGCAATTGGTCTCGACTTTGGGACCTTATATGTATTTAGCTATGCAGCACATTAGCCTGGGTGCTGAAGCATCTACTGTTTTTTAACATGGAGGGAACGTAAGCACCAAACTGCGTGACAAGCCAATTATGGGAACACATGAAGAGAAATATTGCCTTTCAACGTGAAATGGTATGGTCCAAAGCTCTGTTTTCAATATAAAATCAGGCCCTTCGGTGGTCATATCACTGAAAATACAAGATTTAAAAAAAATATTATTGTCTACGGGTGCTCATAGAAGACAATTTCTATGGACTGGAATCTAGAGAATGCTGAAGTGATTCTGGTATTTTACTGACCTCTGCTGGTCGTTTTCTATCACGAAAGTGAAACAGAGGCAGTTGCCGGAAAATGTAAAAGAGAAAGTACCCAAGCAGAAAGCAATTTTGGTATTTTACTGACCTCTACTGGTCGTTTTCTATCAAGACATTAAATAGAGGCAGTTGAACAGAAAAAAAGTCCTTAAGCAGAAGCAGACAAATCCTAGGACTGGTCTCCAGAGCCCACAAAGTACACACACATATAAGTATATACTAATGTATGTACAAGAGGTCTCTAATTCTCGACCTAAAACTACCAACGTCAGTATCGAAATAGCAAAACAAATATCATTAATAACATGGAAAGGAGCATGAAACTATGTAGCACACACCTGGAAGGGATTCTGTTTTTTTTAAACTATGCAACTATAGAGCTAAATGGATGGTGGAAACAATTATGGTGCAACCATATGGTTCCCGAAAGGCAATATAAACGTAAGGCAAATACAGATGTAGCTCTTAAAAGAGCACAGAACACCAAGGCAAAATCACAGTGTTTCTTAAATATCATGAACCCAAAAAAGACCCAAGTAGCTACAATTAAGGCACAAAGTACCTTGAAGGTCACAACACGAGAACAAACAGCTACCCTGTTCCTGAAAATACACATTTTCATAGCATATAGGCAGTGTCAAAAGTAAACAGGTGAAGACCATTCAACTGTAAGGTGAAGCAAATATTTTCTGGGAGACGACAGTAACAAACATAAGCCATGCACTCCTTCAAATTGCTCTAAACTGTAAATCCCAAGAATTATTAATAATTAGCACTTGCATAGAACACAATTTATCTTTACTGCGGCATTGTAGAACCTTTTTGGTATTCTAGGGTAAGACCTTCCAAATGTTTCCACTGCAGAGCCCGATGCCAGTGGTTCTTATAAGACTACAGTACAACATGGGAAAGACCACAGCAAGGTACATTTAACAGTCACAGCAGTACCAGGATCTAAAGATGAGCAGACTCCTGGGATTACTGTATCTCTAGGAAGCTACAGGGCTCACAGGATCCCAAGAATCCTTTAAGGCTGTAAACAATGCAGCTGTCGAGGCAATTTCCGGAAGATATCGCCGCTGGCATTCCTCCTTTATGCCTCGGAGTTTAGAATTGCAATATATGCATAAGCTACTCTGCCATGAGCAGGGACGGCTTTAGCGCTGGCAGCGCCCGGTGCGACAATAATTATTGACGCCCCTAACACCCATGACCACCTCCTCTGATTCTCTCTCTACCACCAGGCAAAAGTGCCCCTCATCTCTCCAATCATATGGTATTGCTAAACACAACACCCCCATGAGGTTGGCGCCCCCTCCACAGGTCAGCGTCCAGTGCGGCTGCACAAGTCGCACTGCCCTAAAGCCAGCCCTGGCCATGAGGTCTGTAATGCGCACAAAGGCGAACAGACTAAAAAATGAAAATGGTCAAAGTATGCAGTAAATGGCGTGCCACCGTGCACATCACCGTCCAATGTTAACAGGCAGAGGTCCATGGGGAAACTGAAAGACCATGGACAGAACTGAACATTGAAGCTTTTATTAAAAAGCAATGTTACTTGATCAATAAGCAAAAGAGTTCCAAATATTGACCTCGCACACCAAATAACTGTATAGTAAACACAATTTCAGTATTCAAACAAAATTCGTTTTATGTCAAGAAAAAAGTTCAACTGTTCTCCCAAGAAATTGGCTCAAGTCAGTTCTCTTCGTTTTATTCTTTTCTTTATTTGTTCATACACTCGCAGATAAAAATAGCCAACGCGTTTCGTCCGAAACCGGACTTCTTCAGGGCTTTGCGCAGTGTGTTCTTATGTTGAGTGTCTCATCCGTTCTGGCTGGTGTGCACACAGAGAGTTTTATGGTAGTTGAATTGGTGGATATGGTAAACCGTCCTTTCAATTTAAGATCCAGTGAAATTAGGAAAAGAGCAAAGTAAGTGCCTTGGATTCGGCGTGAGCGTCGCGTACGTATGTGGTCGTCTGGTCTCCCGAAGAACTCCGGTCTGCGAGTGTATGAACAAATAAAGAAAAGAATAAAACGAAGAGAACTGACTTGAGCCAATTTCTTGGGAGAACAGTTGAACTTTTTTCTTGACATAAAACGAATTTTGTTTGAATACTGAAATTGTGTTTACTATACAGTTATTTGGTGTGCGAGGTCAATATTTGGAACTAGATGTATAGAACAAATTCTTATTTGTTCTAAGTTGGGATCTAGGGGATTGTATCCCAGACAATTCGCACCCTCACTTTTACTAACAGTAGGAACTTGACTCTTGGTGCGGCTCTTAAAGCCTCAATCCCCCCTCTTGTTGTGACCCAATAAGCAAAAGACGTGAGAATCAAAAACACAGTGAACCGGCGGAGGGGGGGAGGGGGGCGGAGCACCCACTATAAGCACAGCAAACAGACTGTCAGTCACCGAGCAAAGGCTTTAATAAACCCTGCACTAAACGGCGATAACGTATTGTGTTTTGGAAACTTTCTGCCGTCTGTACACGATCAAAATAGATGCCACATTAAAGGTGTGCCCGCTTAAGACGAAGGAGAACACCGCTTCTCTATAAACCTCCCAGGACAGGGATAATATTTTTTCCCTCTTCCATTCGCATTTATCTTTCACCGCCCGCAGCCATGCCCCATTTTAGATAAAGCAATGCATCGGAATTCTGTGGCTCTATTAACAAGCATTTGTAATGCAATAGGACTCGCATTTATGCAAGACCTATTGCATTGTAAACAGGAGTACAGGCGGGTAAGAAGGTACGACCAGGAGGGGGTTGGGCGAGAAGTCACGGACTGCTTGAGGGAGCCAGGGAGACAGGGAAGAAAATAGCGTTCGGAGTAAAGGGGCCAGTAACCAAGGAAGGATACAAATGTGGACATAGCTGTCATGAGGAGGGACTAAGCAATCCTAAAACCAGTCGAAAGGCAGCATTTAGGACCTAAGCCAATGAAAAATATGGGCGGAGCTTCCACAAGGCTTCCACACTATACTGAATACTTCATGCCGCACAAAGCGTGCAGCGCATGCGCTACTACACTAGGCTCGACCTAAACAGCACTTTTTGGGATCATGACAGGTACCTTGCTAGTAGCTCAAAATTATCATTTGCACATATGAACTCCAGGATTTAAAGTACTAAACCTATTCCAAAGTTGTAGAAATAAAAAAATACATTAAAATCAATATGAAAAAGGTATGATGCCCATCGTACTTTGGCACATTTTTTTTACTTCCGAACAGCAGAGGGAAGCACCAAACGAAGATAAACAAACTATTGTCCTGCTCTGTCTGTGCACAATAATTAGCCTTTGAAGCCCACACCAATGCTGTAACACCGGACAAAAATTTTAATTAAATTCATATAAGATGGAGTCAGCTGCTTACATACTCCCTGGAGTCAAAGGGTAGGGGCGGTTAATTGTGCACACACCACACCTTTGAACTGTTTCAACACTGGCCAGATGCTTCTCCAGGGACTATCAACTTGTGCAACAGAATATGTACTAGACAGATTGTTGAAACAAGATCAAGATTGTCTCTGGCTAAAGAGAGAGGATACTTAAAATTGTTTGTACTCATTGGCGGAAAAACCCTAACTGTTTAATCATTTTTGGGAATGGCCCAACACTTATTACTTTGGGGCATGGCACTGAATGAAAAGGTTACAGACCTCTGCTAAGAGGTGACAGGCAAGTGGTGCTTCTTCAGGTGTGCATGAAGACCAGGGCACAGTGGGCGGCAGTACCAGAGCAATACAGCAGCATCACTGCCAGCAAATGCTTCCCAATAACTGCTTGAGATCCCATCAGCTCCTCCACCACTACACTTAATGAGTATATTTAGACAGGAGACTGCCCTGTCACATTGGAAACGGGTCCAAGAAACCTCAATTTTTGTTTATTTTGTCCCTCGGAGATCGCGAGTTATCAGAAGTGGTGGCGACATTTAAGTACACATCTTTATTTCACTTATCATTTGTCTTTATTTGTAGAAATTTCGGATTTAGCTGTGAACGGTTGCAAAGGCAAAGCTCTTAGTGCAAGCTGCATTGGGTTAAGGAAAAAGTCCCACACAGGAAAGGCAAGGACAAATACTATGGGCTATACTGCTACTTTACAGAAATTTTTTCTAAATGTAAGTAACATTAATGCTCAGTTGAATCACCCTACTAAACTCCCCTAGCAAAAATCCTACTTCTTATAAATCTTCCGTGGTCCAGCACAACATTTCGAAGTACAAATTGTACAATTTCACCCAATTCAATTAATTATTAAACATGACGCACAGACTCCATGTATTAGTTACGTAGAAATGTCTTGATACATTTATTTCTGTCTTCTTAAAAAAGATTTTTCTTTAATGCAAATATAGCCAGCCTGTTTTGTCACGAAGACTTCTTCAAGGCTTCAGATACAAGTTCTTTTAATCCCAACAATTTAATTTGATATTTTTGTTTATTAGGTTTCATTTTCACGAAGTAGGTCACATTCAACCTCTTTTGTAACTGTAACCTCAGAAAAACATGCTGCTTTGTAAATAGAGGTTTAAAGTTCCCACAAAGTCATGAGTACGATAGGTAATTGCCTCAGCCTCTTTATGTAAATTGACCTTAACAATCCTACTTCTAGTGACGCTGATGTTCATCTGAAGAATGTTTAAAATGCAACTAACAGTGTTATCAAGGTCAAAAATAAAAAAATAAACAATATTGAGCTAAATCACAAGATTCACCAAAGATCTTTAAAACATGCCGACTCCACACATTACATTTCTGCCTTTTCTGATGCTGTATTTGGATGCTGTAGCGGTAAGCCGCACCCACACCGCTTGTGTGAGACACTAAACCTGAAGTGAGCAGGTGTGAAAGAAGATATATTAGTTACGTGGTGGATTGTCGAGCACGTAGCAGGACTACGTTCTTTGGTATGAAATGGAGGAGGCATTAATCGATAAGTGCACGCTTTTCAATGTCCAGGATAAGTGAGACACCTTCAGCCGGAGAGTTAATATGGGCTCCATACTTGGTGTCTCAAAACCCTTTAAAAATGAAGGAATCTGGGAAGAAAAAGTCACCACATAAACATCTGGAGCAGCAAGTTCTTTTAAGGAAACCTCAAGAATGCACTATCTCAATGCTGCCACCATAAAAGAAGTGTACACTCTACAGTCAATAACCCTAGTATTCCACATCTTGCTTTCTAGACTTGCCACTAAAAACCCTGAAATCTCGCTTTGTTTTATGCCTGAAAGACATGTCTCCCAATTCCAATTTCCTATTGGAGAACATAATGAGGCTACATCTTTTCATTGCAATGGCTTTTCCTTTAGTTGTGTTTTTGAAAATTATATTTTCATCATTTACTCCTAGACACAAGAATTTTATTTTATAGACACAAAAATGTTAAGTTATTGACAGAGCTCTGTTTCTGAAGTGTTTCTGCTTTACGTATACTGCATGGCTTTATACAGTTTGTGTCCAATTTATATTGTGGAATCTGATTCACTTCATTACAGTTGTTTTAGAGGCGCTTTTGGAGTAAGTTAACATTAGGTACAATGAAAATTAATATGTGGCAGAATCATTACCATCTTATATTTAACATCAATATCTGATAAACGTACTCAATAGTCTAACATAATTCAGTGTATTCTGCCAAAGATATACATAGTTATACTGTAATTTAGGTGCATTTATTGCTATGGATAAACATTCAGATGCTGCTCCATCGTCCAAGAATGGTAAAACAATGGTACTGACACTTGAATGTTGTAATAATTTAAAAAATATTTTAACTATTTGCAAAGGCCTGTACATTTAACCGCTTTCTTACTTTTTGAGATGCGCCTAGTCTCCTACCAATTACATAAAGATCCTTGATCAGTCAGTGTGGACTATCAAACAGTCAGCCACATCCAATGCTCTAATGCTTTGCATATAAAGAATAATGCGTGAGGCTGAGCCAGATAACAGTTTTCCCAAGGGGCATTTAAAACAATTGTCAGTCTACAAGCTTTGCAACAGTACTGGTCTGTGCTCCACTATACCTGCTACATTCGGCTCTGTCCTTCAGCTCAAAGAATGCAGAATTTGTAATCACTGCATTAGGGCTTTTAGCTGCAAGGAAACGGGCCTGCTTCTATAGCATTCGCAAATGTAGCACAAAGCTAACAATAGTAAAAGTCAACAGCCCAGGCACATTGCGAGAAGTCATGGACTGCTGAAGGGGCCGGGGGACAAGGAAGAAAATAGTGTTCAGAGTAAAGGGGCCAGTAGCCATGGAAGGATACAAATGAGGACATGGCTGTCATGAGGAGGGACTAACAAGCCTAAAACCAATCGGAAAGCAGAATGTAGGACCTAAGCCAATGAAAAAGATGGGTGGAGAGTGGGCAGAGCTTCCACAAGGCTTCTCCACTATACTGAATACTGCATGCCTCGCAAAGTGAGCAGCGCATGCTCTGAAGGGCTAGGCTCGGCCTAAAAAAAGGCAAGTGGATAGCTATTGACGAGTGGAAAAAGTAGGCGGACAGTTTAGGAACATTGTAGCTTTTTTTATTTATAATTTTTGCGAAGTAGATAAAAAAATAAAGGCAATGGCCCGTCCAGTTATGTACTTGTGCAGTAGCACACAGCTAAGCCACAACATTTGCCTTTAAGAATACTGCCAGTGAACCATCAACAGGAAAGTGGCATCCAATAGTCAGTCTAGGCACCTTAGAGTCATTGGGGTGGTATGTTCTTTGGTTGTGGGGGGCTGTGATCGGCTATGGAGGATCAATTTGGTTTGATAATGGGTGTGGTATGTGGGTGGGAGTGACGGTGTCCGTATTTGGGTGGTGTGGTCTCCAGCATGGGAGAGGACGCTTAATGAGTCGGAGCCCTGGGTCGGATCATTTTGGAGAACTTGTATCCCTTTAGGGTAGTGATTGCAATGGGATGGGTGGGTACCGTCTTGCTTTTTTGTGGGTAGAAGAACTATAGTAGGTAGGGGAAGATGATCTTTTGGGAGGGGGGGTGTTTGTTCAGATTCCATTGTTTACTTTTCCCCTTCATGCTTTTGGAAGGAGTTGGTTTTTGAGTACCAGAGGGAAAACCGCTTTGCTTGTTGTTGATGTTGAAAGGTATGGTAGTTTAGGTAACCAAGACCTTTTGGATTTGGTTGGGGGTGCATCAGTTGAAGGGAAATGGTCAAGGGCACACAGGGTACTCTGGGCAGGAGGAATGGCATGTGCTTAGGTTTTGAGGGTAGAGGGAAGTGAGGGATGAGATGTGGGTGCATGTGCAGTATGTGTCTGTTTCTATGTGTCTGATGTATGTTGCGTGGTGTGCTATGGCTTTTGTTTGGACGTGTGTGAAGTGAAGCATGAGTGGCTGGTATTGTGGATGTGCCCTTTGTGTGTTTTGAGACAGAGTATGTGGCCCTTGTAGTAGGTGTGGTGCCTGTCTGGCTGTTCAGGGTTGTGCCATGGCTGGTGTTGTGGATGTGCTCAATGTGTGTGCAGTAGTTGAAGTGAGGGTGAGTGTGGTCACAACATGATGAGTGGGTGTGATTGTTTTTAGCAAATGATGCTTGTCCTTGCGTGTGCTGTGTGACTGTTGATGTGCCTGCGTGATGTTTGTGTGTGCTTTGCACAGTTGGGGGGAAAAGTATAGTGGTTTGGGAAGTGGCAGGAGGTGGGCCTGAAATATGGGAATGTTAGAAGGCTGCCGTGAGTGTGGAAGCCAGGGCCATAAATGATTTCTGTAAGCCAGACATGTCAGCGTGAATTCCTTCCAGGTACAACACCATTATTTTTTGATGAGATGTTTGCACACTGAAGTGTACTCAACACTGCAGTCTGACCCACAGAGATCTGCCTCAGAAGGTTAACAGTCTCCACACTCAGGGTAGCAGGGGAGATGGAAATAGGGGTAGAGGTGTCTGGGGTGAAGGAGACTCATCCCTGCTTAGGGGAGCAGGCCCTGACAGCTAGTTGTGGAGCAGCAGGGAGGTTGGAGATGGTAGAGGGGTGGAGGATACAGATGTAGTAGACAGCAACCAGGCAAGTCCATCACTAATACTTGGGAATGTCCACTGTAGATAGACGAAGATGTTAAAGAGTCATCTGGTAGCTCCTCGGTGACACTCCCACCTTCCCCATGGCCACTGTTTTCCTCTGTGTCACTTGGTAGTATGGTAGCACTGTGGGCCGCAGCACCGGATTGATGCTGAAACAAAAAGAAAAATTTGATTTTAGAAACAGCCTGACCACACTCCTCAAACATTTCATCACACTTAAAATTACCCTTTAGTTGCTAATGCAGATGCTATACCTATTAAAAGTGGCCCCAACAGTGCCCTCACGACTTAGTTAATTGTATATTGTGGTGTCCTCATACCCTAAATGTGTTGCCATCACCACTGTCGCATACAACTACAGATGTGGGCACATACATTTCCCACCCCCATTTTGAAAACAAACTTGATGACAAATCTGTATCCCTAGGTACTAATCTCATACCAAAGTTAATACATGACATGTATTGTGATGCAGATATAGAAACCTAGGGCCTCAATTTGGGTGTAGGGCAGTGCTTCAAGGGATCTCCCAGCGTTGCCCTTTGTCAAAACAAAAGGGCATGTATGTTGGCACTGAACAATCCAGTCATTTTGCCATGCTCTGCCACACAAAGGGCTGCCATGAACCAACCCATCATGGTGCAAGGGTGCCTGCATTGCAGGTCTGATTGATTTCATGCAGGACACCTTCATGCACAAGAACAATCAAGCGAACCCCTTTCTTCTTACTTATGTGTTCTGCAGAATGCTGTACACATGAAAACATGAAAGCACTAGGAGACCACAACACCCAGGGGTGGTATCAGATCCTGATGCATGCCCAGGTTTACTATGTGTGTTAAATAAGGGAATGCGTCAGGTTACATGGGTGTTGTGTGGAAACAGCCACTGCCTACCCCCTGTAACGTCCCTTTCACGCAGTTGTCTGCGTGAAAGGGGCACATATTTGTAAAGCCTTGAACAGCCATTCAAAGTGACTTTACATGGCCATGTAAATAGGCAGTGGAGCGTTGCGCCACTAGATCTTAATAACATGATGTTTCGGTGGGATAAACAATACAGGTATGGCCTCATTAATGAAGGTAATGATGTACACATAGTAATGAGGGCCAAAGTTCAACTCAAGCTCTTGGGTTTGTAACACAACACATGATTAAAAGTTGTGTCTCTGGTACAGGGAAGTGGTAGTCTGTTCAGAGTAACTACACGTAACTACATGTAAAGCAGCGTGAACTGTACATCATACCTCTTATCCAATTCACATGTGACTATTTATGTCAGAATGTAAGCCAGATGAAGCCATTGATGGACCATTCTGAGTACGCTACATAGTGGCAATTTGTAGCACGAGATCAAATGTTGTCTTGGCATGAAGGTGAACCTGTAAAATCTTCACATTGTCACATACACATTCCCCAACACTTGAAATAATGTGTAGATTTGTGCGCACTATGTCAAACTACTCTTCTGCATGTATCAAGGTGGGGTACATATGGCAGTGTAACTTATGGCTTCACACATTCCTACAAGGTAGCTACACCTCCTAGGCATACATATGTTTTTATGCCCACAACTTGCTACTCTAGATTGCCCTCTTGTCAAGTATGATTGGTGCTCAGTGTCTGCATACACAATGTCTTCATATCACATGCCATAAGGGAGGGATCCCAAACCAAGGCCCACACAGTAGTGTGTCAGCAAGATGTCAGGCACAAGTATGATGAGCATGCTTTCTGGGATCATCTTAAAGATCTACTAGCAATGAGGGCATTAGCTTGCCTCATCTTCACTAACGGCCCCACCAGACCGCCGGGGATGCCTGGTCTCACCCTGGAGATACCCATTAAGGGACCATCTCTCAGGGAAGCCAGGAAGGGTTTCGCAGCGGTCGAAGCGCCTTGGGACCCTACGGGTAAGTAGTGCGCTATATAAATGGCAATACATAAGGTCCTTCCACCTCTTTTTGCAGTGACCACTGCCCCGATGAGTGACCCCAGGGACCTCAACCTCCGGGCGATGGATTCCCACATTTTCACCTTGAGAAGTGCCTTGACCTGTATGGCTGCACCAGATGTAGCTACTGAGTGACCAAGCCATTTATGAAAATCAGCTATGGTGATACGGAGCTACAAGACAGATACCATTAACAATGGAAAAGATTGGATACATAACATCTTAGCTTTACACATGCTTAGCTTTACACATGCTAACTTACTAACCACACTTTCATATTAACTTTGACACTCATTCTGTGTACTACCATCATTTGGGTATTTGTCTGAAGACACCACACCACAACCCTGACATCACATACACTTGCACATCTACACATGTGTAATGCAAACATTATTGACAGACACTAATGTGACCTCTAGGGCCCTACACTTATATAGCTCCTAAGAACAGAGACCTGTATAGTGTAGATATATGTTTACCAATACATGTGGTCAGAATGGAAAAAAACACATGGCACTTAGTAGATGCGCTTTTATGTTGGTTAAAATGACAATAGACATGCCATGCACCTGTATTTAAATGTAAGGATGTACAACAAAGCACATGCAGAAACTGATGTGGCCCTATGACAAACTGTGCATGTGTCTGTGTGCCCATGATTGAGGACAAAGCTTACACATATATGGCAAGTTTTCGTTTGGCTCAACACCAACATGGCATTGTAAAAGCATCACTTCAGCAGATATAATTAGTCGTAGATTCTTTTCAGCAGTGTCTAGAGACAATTTGGAAATGTCAGCATCAGCAAGCTTTATAACTTGAACACAGGTGGTGTTTAATGTAGACGGCCATGTACATTGGTCCGTATAGATCGCATTTTACAACTCAAACCAATGAACGTGACCGCATTTTCTCAGACACGCCTACATGCAGTTCAAATCAGCCGGCTGACAACAATTGGGCATATCCGATACATGCATCACTCATGCGGTCCACATTGTCGGTTAAGGAATAACATCTAAACACGGTGGTCGCATCTTATAACTCGTACCAATGTATGTGACCACATTTTTCAGACCCTCATACCACGTGGTTCAAATATCCAGAGAGTACATGTTCTGTAATGTGAATATTTCGTCTCCATTGCCTTGTTGACTTGTCTAGATCTGTTTATTGCATTAACAATTAAAAAAAAATCCTAATATGGATGTAGTAAGTGACACTGGTGGGAAGTGTTGTAGGTATCTTTGTGTGTTGCATCACTGTTTTCTTTTAGATTACATACAGAATCCGGCAATTAAATTAGTCTGTATTACATTGTGTGCAGAGCCGCATACGGGGTAACTTGTGACTCGCTGTGAATTAACATCCTGTGTGTCACTATCAGATTTATGGAGTACATTGCACGTTCCATCCATTCCACATGTACGTTCTGTGGCAGAGGTAAGAGACGACAGCGTCCAGTATACCGATATTTCCCAGACCTCCAGATTATGGGAAAAAGAGATGTTATCATGAAGTACTGTCCTGATACTCAAGCAATAGAGCATCTATGTGCACAGTTTATACAGGATTTACATGCTGGTTGAATCTATCCCATGACTCTGGCACCAAAGGTAAACCTAATGGTAGCACTGCATTGTTTGCCACAAGTTCCTTTGGGCTCTGGTAGGCTAGTTTCCGATGGTTGGATTGGACTTGGGGGGCCCACCTTTACACACCCTGGAAGGTCTGTCAGATCACCATTGCTTGCTGTATGCACCACAGCCTTGCTCTGAAACACAACATTCCTCTCATTGAAGAGGAAGGAGAGCGGCAGGTGCTGACGGTTAAGGATCCATGCATGCAAAATGAGAATCAAAACAGTGAAGAGAGAAGAGTTGGCATGCATCAGTGGGTCATCTCAAACTTCTTCTCATGAGTGTAAGTATGATGCGTGTTGTAATTACTTATCCTGTTACAGTGACAGCAGGTGTTTTGATGTGATGACATTTTTCCTTGGTATATGCGTTGTATGTACTGAGATTGAAGAAACGTGTGCACATGATGTCTGTGAAATTCCCCATGACAGCTCTTAACTGAAAAAACCTTTTTCGGATGCATCTTGAGTATGATGAGATACTGTGTTCTAGGCAAATCCACTGTTTGCTTGTCAAGGCATGGCTAAATCACTTATCTATGTGTATTTATCTGTGATAGGTACCTTCAAGATGTCTTCCTCTACTTGCCCTTCCTGAGCTGTGGCATCTACAAGTATGGGAGGATGTTGCAAAGGTACAAGTAGACAAAAGATATTGCTAGATATGTTTGCCTTTGTGTGGTAGCTGCAGATGCGGTTGGGTGAGATGTGGGACCACACAAAGAAGCAGATGTAGGTGGGTAAGCCTTGCTGACTGTTGTACTTATCTCTCTGAGCTCTCCAATCAGCTCAACAATGTGGTTGTTTTGTGACTCAAGTCGTAGATCTATTGAGCTCTGTAGCTACTTCATCTCCAGGAGGTCACCTCCTATCTGGCCCATCACTCCTTGGCTGTCATCATAGACACCTGCGAGTCCCTCAAGGTTGGCCTGGACCTCACTGGCAACAGTGGACTCACTTTGTTGGACCCCTGTAGCCCTCCCACCACCCCTGCCCCACGTACCTGCGTCCTTGACACAGCTTGCACTCATGCACTACCTCCTACATCCTCACTGGGAGGATTGGTGATTCTCTTCTACTCAGTTTAGACTGAGAGGCAGGCAATGTTTTGGGCTGTGTTAGGGGCACTGGTTGTTGGGGCAGAGGTCAGCATAGATGTCACTGCTGGGGCGAAAGATGTGGTTCTGGCCATGCTGAAAGGCACTGTTGCTGTCTGCCTAGGTCCATCAGATGGGCCAGGTAGGTCTTTCTTGTCTATTCCTCCTGGCAAACCAGCATCACTGAAGGCTTGATCGTGGGGTGGAGATGGGGTCAGTGTGGTTTCTTGACTCTGGGAAATCAAACCAGATACCCCTGTTGAAAGTAAGTTTTGAAATGTTAGACAGTAATTGTGATTCTGCTACCTAACATCTTCAAATACAAAAGGAATTTTTACTTGTGGTGTACATCGGGTGTGCGGAATTCCATTGCCCATCAGTCCCCTGGAACATTACTCGGAGATAGCTGAGAAGTAAGTCAGGAGTGACAGCAATGTGTCATTGGCTTTGGTGTTTTGGACATGAGGGCTTGCTGGGACATGTAGTGAGTTGAGCTGGCTGACCCACCCACCTCTCTCTTTAAGCACTGGCTACCTGCAGGTGAGTTGGAGTTGGACGACCTGATGGGTGAGAGGTGGGTCTGGTGGGAGTTGACTGCCTCCTTGGGTTGGGTGTGTTAGACAGGAGGGCCTGCTGGGACATGTAGTTGGTTGATTTGAGTTGGCTCACCCTCCCACCTCCCACCATGAGCAGTTGTCAATTCATAGGGATGTGATGACTGCATTTACAGAGTGTAAATGATGGTGAGTTTTTTAAATGTTACTTACCAGTCTCCAATCTACCAGTTATTCCAGTCAAGCCCTCGGACCGAAGGATGCCATGCACCTTTTCCTCTCCCAGTCAGTGAGTTGCAAAGGTGACCCAGGAGGCCCACCACTGGTCTTGAGGGTCTCATGGTGGTGCCTGGAGCCCAGTTTCTTTATTCACATCTTCAGGTCATGCTACCTCTTTCTGATGTCTTCCTTAGTACGTACAGTGCTCCCCTCAGCATTCACCTTATTGACAAGCCTGTCTCACATTTGCATTTTGTCTAGTTTGTGAAGGTTTTTGGACTTGTGTTTCAAAGATCTGTGGCTCCACTCTGATGATTTCATCAACCATCACTCCCAACTCTGTGTCCGAAAAACGAGGGGTTTTCACAGGTGACAAATTGGGAGTTGACAAATAAGGTGGGTGATAGTGTTAGGAGAAAAGGGTGCTATGAACAAGTATTTAACTGGTGAAAACATTGTGAAGTGTATGTGGAAATAGTGTAGGAGCTTGAAACGATCTTGAGGTTGTCTGCCAATTTGTGTATGTGGGAGCAAAGAATCATGGTCAGGGATAAGGTTTGCTTTTGAACTAGATTTGTAGGTGTGTCGACTTGGCTAGTAGACATCAGCTATGTTTGAGTTTGAATCATCCAATGGAATGGCTTTGTGTGCACCGCGGTTAATTGAGATAGCTTTGGAACCGCCTCTATCCATGCCAGGTATTCATTGACCGTCGTGCAGCATGGTAGGACATTTTTGCGCACAAAATGTATTTAATATGTTTTGCAATGTTACAAGATTCATGAGTGATAGCTTTTGAGAGCCGGGTTCCATACCGGTGTCTATACGACTGCCGAACTACAAGCATTGTCTGACCGCTGCGGTCGGAGAAGACACCAGCCTGCATTGTAATACAGTGCAGTTTAGTTTGCAACTTCAGCGGTCGGATTAAGTCAGATTTCATTTTGCTCAACCTTTGGCTTCAATAGAATTTGTGTGCATAACAGCAGCAAAGTGAGGGTCACTGTAAAAAAACTAATAAGTCCAACACTATGATCCTGACACTTGACAAATATGATTACCTGAAATATTACACTCCTTGTAAACATAGAGTAGAGAAATCCATATGGATTTCAGGAACTTAAAAAAAAACAACGAAAACAATTGAATGTCCTAGGGCGATGGTTCAAAGACATTATCAATAGAGTGCAGAATGGGTGCTTTAATTGGTGTAATTTGGTGTTGTTAAATCCTTTTTGGAGTAAATTAGGCATTATTCGCAAAAAAAAAAACTATGCATGAAGCACCTTTTAGAGTTTGTTTGTGAAACAATGTTGCATATGTACAAAGAAATGTCACAGGGTGGAGCTGTGCCAAATTTGGTATTGCTGCACTCATACATTTCCAAAACACAGGGATGCGCCGTATTTATAACAATATGGCGCTCTCCTGCGTTTTCCCTAGCGCTAATACTAAAATTAGCTGCATAGCACCAATGCAGGCATCCTTACACCATAGTTCAAGTGTGCCTGCATTGCAGAGAATCGTTGTTTATTCCCTTCCTTCACTTAAACAATCCATGATGGTGATGTGTTACTTCTATGTGTGCTGCAGAGTGCAACACACAAAAAAGCAGCAAATTGTCATGATATAATGATTGTTTATGTGCAGGAAGGCACACCTTCCTGCATATAAACAATCATTAATGGCATTTTGCTCTCTCTCTATGTGTGCTGCTCTTGCATGGCATAGGTTTTTGGCAGTGCCTCAGATTTAAACCTCTTTGTAAATCTGGGGCAGCGACAAAAAGCAATGGGTGTTGCGGTGGAACACCCACATCAACACCCATTGCACGCCCCTTTCACACGGATACCAGTGTGAAAGGGTAGCATATTTACAAAGTGCGTTAAGCCCCAAAAAGTGGAACAAGACACACCCTTTTGTTCGCACTCTTTTACTGGTTCACACTAAAATCTGGCAGAGACATAAAACAGTTTAAAATATTTTGTTGAACTACCGTGCACTAACATGCAGTATACGTGCCACAACAAGCAGGTAAATGCATAGTACAAATACAGTCAGCATAGCAGCTAGTCCATAAATCATGAAGAGAGATGTCATCATGGAAAGACAATAGAGCCTAACCTTCCTCCCCTTGCCACGGAGCAGTATAATTATATATTAGAAGATATCTGGGCTTTATCAGCCGACCCCATACCTTAGCCTATAGTAGATCTACATCATAGTTTCTGTCTCACTCTTCTCCTTGGAAAGGTCCCTCTTCAAGAGCCTGTTACCTATTTGTGTATCCCACTAAAAACCAAAGTATGTCATGCTTTGCAAACAACAGCTGCATCGGTATGTTTTGTCCAAGGGCTAAGGTCCGGCCAGAAAAAAATAGCAAGCAGCATTGTTGTTCGACATTGCACATAATGTTCAGTCAAAATTCCAGGAACATGCAGAGAGTGAACACAGCAATGCAGCAGGCAGGCTGCAACGTGCTCATCCTAACTTAGTGAAGATGACAATGTCCCTATGGGCCACCTGACAGCACTGGCTACCAGTTGAAAGAGGAATAACCTTCAAACTTCTAACCCACGCATACAAGGCCCTTCACAACACCGGATCTGCATACCTGAACAGCCACCTCTCCTTCCAAGCACCCCAAAGACATCTCCGATCATCCCAGCTCTCAATGGGCACTGTCCCACTTATCAGCAAGACTAGACCGGAAGGAAAGTTCTTCTCCTACCTCGCAGCCAAAGCCTGGGACACCCTTCCCCTCTACCTCCCGCAATCTCCCACATTTTTTATTTATTTATTTATTTATAGAGTTTTATATAGCGCGGACAAGACCCGTGGGTATCAGAGCGCTTCACAAGGAAAGAAATACACATATCAACATTCAAATAGCATTGATAATAACAAATTGATCTGAGGTAGCAGGTACTATACTCAACGCTGTGATTAGCTATGAGTGTTCCTATTATCTGTGCAATTACCAGTAGGTGCTTAACATGTAAAGAAATGACATATAGACATTATATTAACATTAATAGTAACAAATAGATATGAGGTAGAAGGCAGTGTATTGTAGGGACGTGATTAGATAAATATACCCCTATTAAATGCCCAATTAGCAATAGATGACGAGCAGGCTGAGCTCAGGTCAGAAATATCCCATCTAGCTCGGTGGGGTAGGGTTATAAGGCATTCAAGTGCATCGCAAGGATGAAATGGGTAGATAAATACAATGAGGTAGCAGTTAAATGTTTGATTGTGAGATATAGTTATAGGTGTCTAGCCTCAGCTTGAATACGACAGCAGTCATGTTTCATGACGAGGAGCGACCTCCATTCTTGTAGGTGAACGTCTCAGTCATCTTAATTTTTCTATGTCGGGTATTTACTCATCAAGTGGCTCTTCATTTCCCGTTTGAATGTCATGGTATTTTGAATCATCCTGATGTTTGGAGGGAGGGAGTTCCATATTCTGGGGGCCGCTCCGGAGAATGCTCGGTTGTAGGTCTTTTTCTTGTGGAAAAAGGCTGGTCGTAGTAGTAGTTCTTTAGCGCTTCTGGTTATTCTGTTACCCCCTGAAAGCTTAAGTTTCTTAGCCAGGTATCTAGGCGTGTTATGGTGGACCGCTTTGTGTGTAATGCAGGCCATCTTCATTTGGATTCTGGCCTCGTAAGGTAGCCAGTTTAGTGCTTTCAGGTGCGGGGAAATGTGATCGAATTTTCTCGTTCCCGTAATGAGTCTAGCCGCTGCGTTGAGGCAGGCTTTTAGTGGTGCTGTGGCTGTTTTCGGGAGACCCGCTAATGTGGTGCAGCCGTATTCGATCCTCGAGATGACTAGTGATTGGATAGCCAGTTTTAGATCCGACTCTGAGATAAAGGGTTTCACTTTCCCTAAGTAATTCAAATGGAAGCGGGCGCTCTTGGCCATTGCGTTAATATGATCTTTCATGTCGAGGTTTTCGTCTAGTATAATTCCAAGTGATTTGACTGAATTAACTAGGGTCGGGGTACAATTTAGCGCCGTCACCAGTTTGGACCATTCTTTAACTTCAGATTGGCTCTTTGTCGGTGAAATTAGCAAGAATTCTGTTTTCTGGGAATTCAGTTTCAGATGGTTTGTTGTTAACCATTGCAAAGCTCTCTTTAGTGTTCTGTTCATTAGGTCGATGTCCTCAAGGGAGGCTATTTTTATGTATAGTTGCGTGTCGTCTGCATACATATGATAGGATACCTGTGATTCTTGAAGGATCTCCGTGAGAGGTTCAACATATAAGTTGAATAGATCTGGGGAGAGCGTTGATCCTTGTGGAACTCCGATTGCATTGGGGCTCGGGGCTGAGATTGCTTGGTTAACCAGGTATCGTTGAGTCCTGTTCTGTAGGAAAGAATTGAACCATTTCAGCACGTTCCCTGACAGACCCATCCTGTCTTGTAGTCTGGTCATTAGCAATTCATGCTTTACCGTGTCAAAAGCTGATGACAGGTCTAGGAGGATCAATAGGCATGTTTGATTTCGGTCTAGGGCTTGTAGGGCGTCATCCACAATATGCAGGATCGCAGTTTCAGTGCTGTGACCAGTTCTGAATCCTGATTGGCAATCGTCAAGTAGCGAAAATTTAGCGATGTGTTGACTTCGTTGGCCCTGCACGCATTTCTCAATGAGTTTGGCCAGTAGAGGGATGTTGGTCACTGGTCGGTAGTTGTTCGGGTCAGTTGCGTCAGCCGTCGGTTTTTTGAGGATGGGCATTATCTGCCCTGTTTTTAGGCAGTCCGGGAGGGTCCCTTGTGTAAGTGAGGCATTTATTATATCGGTCCATATCGGAACTAGAGTGTGGCTGACTTCTCTTACATTGCCCCAGTTCAGGACGGACTTCAAGACCGGGCTTTTTGGGTGTCTCCAGCACTTAACAGAGCTGCCCCCAGCACCTTGATGGGGGCAGCTCATGGGTGAGTAGTTGCACTTTGCCAACCCTGATTAATTGATATTACTTTCTCTCTTTTCTTTCTCCAACCCACCTTCTCTCTCTTATGACTCGCAAGTCATATTCAATTGTTTAAAGGAGTCAATTGAACTGCACACTGCAGCACCCACCTGCCACCACTACTCATCAAATTTGAAAGTTGGGGTGGGAGAGGAATTTGCCTAACCATATCTCTGTTAACTTCTTCTAAGTGTACCCTTGCACAAATCATATTTGTGATTTCAACAGTCTCCAGAGCAGGATTTGATTTCATCAGTTTCATCTGAGCATTAGAGGTAGTATCATACTCACACTTTGATATCTTAATGAAATAACACCAAAACTGTAAACTCTCCACATAATTATAGAAGTTCCCGTATTTTTAGCACACAGCCTCTTAACTTTTGTTAACAATAATGCCATGTTGTCTGGTCCTACACCCTAGAAATATCTAGAGTGCAATATCCCCCCATATCTCTCATTTTAAATATTTCAAAATTCTAGTAGTGTGCATCACAGAAAGTGAGAGTACAGGGTCTTTCATTCTGATTGCTTTACAAGAAACACCAATAATTCACTAACTGTGAATAAACCACAGAAGTGTTAAAAAAATATAGAATGCTTTACAATGCTATAGAATGCCTGGCCATTACGTCCTTGCTGGTTCCTGTACAAGGTAAGCAGTAAGGAAAAGCAAACCCATGGGTTCTAGAGATTAGGGAGACTATAATTTTTGATAAAGCAGTGCCTCATGGAATAATCTAAACTAAATGTACTCTTTTGTTTAATTTGGTTATTTATTTTTAAATTATTCTCCCATTCTTTCTTTTAAAATTTCAAATATTTCCTAATTAAATGTTCTACCTTTGTACTTTGCATAAATCCGACCTGCCAAGGATGGAAATCGAATAGACAGTCACAGGTGTGTCAGGATGGGTTTTGCTAGCGATGGCCTGTTGCTGAAGAAAGTTGCTGATAAATATGAGAAATAGGCAGGAGTGTCGTAAGTTGGTCCAATCAGAGCGAGTTGGTGTTGTATCCATGTGTTCATGCTCTGCCAGTGAGTTCCTCCTAGAATCATGTAATATGGAATGTTGGGGGTCAGAGACTACAGTTGGAGAAGGGCTGAGCAGCATGCTGGCTGCTCCTGGTGGGGCTAGTCCCGGACTAAGCATCTGTACTTGTAACTACTATAATAAATACTCCTGAAATACTACAACCTGCCTAGAGTTGATCACTAACACAGACGTGGCACTAGAGGATCTCTAGTGTCATCCCTTCCCGGGCACACAAGTGTTTATCTTCCCACACAAAGAAGACTTTCAATCCAATGTTTCAATTGTTCATGAAGTTTATTTTATATTTGTAGAAGAATTTATCATCATTATTTCATATTGTTCATTCCAAATCATTCATGTGTTTGAAGGTCAGACATTGTCATAATAAGGCATCCAATGCATTTCGGGCATTATATAGCATGCCCTTCATCAGGGAAATAGACACTATAAAACAAAGAATAATAAAATCATATCAAAAACATTCTGTGTGAGTCTTTTTAACATCAATCATGACATTAACTGTACAGGATCTGCATGATGTGTGCATATAACTATATGTGAACTGTGTGTGAATTCAAGGGTTCAGTGATTCACATGCTGTGGTTAGTATTAGTGAAAAAACAGAAAGAATTCCTCAAAGGAAAAAGCTATCACTCACATGGCTGGGTCTCTGACGATGCTTGTTGTACTGCAAATTAAAAATGAAGCGATGTTACAAAAACAGCCTCAACTGGTGGGGCAGTCCATAAGGCAGAGATCATTCTATCAAAAAGACTGGTGGTCTGTATAGTCCCTCAAAACTAACCTTGCTCGGTAATATGCGCGCGATTACGTCCTTCTCTCCTCGTACTCCGCGATGGCACAATGAAATGCCGATCGCGTTCTCCTATTTAACCTAGATTCTGGTCATGTGATGAATCACATGGCATGGCCATGGAAGAAAGACTCATTACCGAGGGTAGCGAACCAACGTCTAATATCTAAGTAACGCCCCTGTTATTGAGAGTAATCTAAATCCTAATTATCATAATGGGTGGCATGAAGTGCCGGTTACGAAAAATGCTGAAAAAAATAAATATCGATAACTGGTATAAAGAATTTCTAAAAAAGTAAAATAAATATCGATAACTAGTATAAAGAATATTCTTTATACCAGTTATCGATATTTATTTGACTTTTTTAGAAATTAGATGAGGGCTGAATATGAGTCCGCTGTTGCGATCATGTGATCGCGTGCTTATCCAATTACAGCGCGTAGAGCTTTAAATAGCCATACACTAAATGTGTGGAAGTAGCGGATTGGTTGGCATTTCGAAAATCGAGGACGTTCGCATTTCCTAGTAAGTAAGCGCTATTGAAGAGCAGGGCGTTTGTTAGGCTTGAGAAGCTTTGGTTTTATTTTGATTATTTTCGCTAGAACACGTTAAGACATGTTTCCTGAGAGTGCGCAGTTAGAGCTTTTTGCCAGACGCACTAGAAGCTCTTTCCAATGTAGCGGTCATTTTCAGTCTTAATCCTTCATGAAACAGGGTGCACATTTTTAAGTTGGGCTATTTAGGGATCGCCATGTGATTAGATGACATGATTTTTTCGTTTGCATAATGACAGAGTGTTAACCAAAGTATTGGGATGTAATTGTATATATATAGAGATGGTTATGAGGCTGATTGCATTTTTTTCTTGATTTTTCTAATAGAGACCCCCGAGGAAGGGTCACCATAGACCCGAAATGCATTGGGTAAATGGGAGATGTTAATATGAAATGTCCTGGAAACAAAAGGATTCGCATTAACTAAAAAGATGAAATAAATATGAGAGTTTTGAAACAAGAATAATTTCATTGAATGGACTATTATTGTTTACGAATTTACCAGAAGAGAACCAAGTGGTTCTAGTGAAAGTGTGCACAACATTACCATCTAGACAACGGGATTGCCCGCTGACTCTCAATTTTTCACATGTTTACAAAGTGTTTTCAGACTAAACACTGAAGGTTAATGTTGCACAACATTGAATGGATTAAACAAGAAGATAATATATATATAAAAAAACTAGAGTGCTGGATGGACTCAATAAAGATTTACCTTTCAAGACCTCCATTTTCAAGAAGGAGTATGTGGGAACCTCATGTCAAGGTGAAGCAACCGCTGTACATACAGGTGCGCATATTCTTCATTTAACTGGCACCACAGCCGCACCAGTGACCCTGCCATTGGTCGCCCTCCACACAATCGTGCCAGTTCATCTCTGTTTCAAGCTACAACTGCAGCTCAACTGCAGCTCAAAGAACAACTTGCTGTTCCTTCAGCGTCTCAACATTTTCTACTGGAGCTCAAAGCACAGCATGCAAACCTCTCAACAAACAAGCGGCTAATCTTTCAACAAATGAGGTACATATTTCTACTGCCTGCAACTAGGAGAGTCCATCTCTACTTCTCTTTTCAAGCGTGCTAATTCTACCTGGCTGTGCCTTCCGTGAGGGTAAGCTTGACTCAAAGTGCTCTGGCATAACTCTTCTGAATCTGTGATTTGTACTTTCTAAAGATGCCACTTCTCAGCTGTAGTGCTTTCAAGAGAAGTGAAAATGTTTACCAAGCAGTTGTTACATTCAACAAGGATATTCTGATGACAAGCTTAGCTGGGGACTTATGGAGTAAGTTTGTTTTTATTTAATTATGGGCCCAAGTCTTCCTCCTGTTATTTGGCAGTTCTGACTGGAAATGCTTCACGGGCCAGGCATGGCGTGCTCAACCTGCGCGTTCTTCATTTTAGAAGATGCATTATTACAGCCGAAGATGCATTATTACAGCCTCTGCGCGTGCAGTTGAGCAAAGTCTTTGCGCATCCCCTGTGACGTCCTCCATTTGAGGAATATTCAATGTGGTGAAGTCTTCGCGACCGCCTGCCTCTGCTTGATGCTTTGATGCACGAATGTGCCATGAGCCACCCCGCATGACGTCAAGAAGTGTGCCACCATTTTCTGTTTGACCCTGGCTCACACTATATGTTCAATCAAGCCCCAGTACGAAGCAATGAAGCTTCGGCAAAGGACTTAGTGTCTGACTTCCGGTCCGTTCCAGTCTGGCCTGCATTGTGGTTCATTGTGAGTCATTGTGAATTCAGCATTTGGACATTGGAAGTACTCAAGCTTTTTCAAGTTTTCACTACTTTGCATTGGATGCTGGCAACTGCGTGGAACTGTGTGTAGAGTCCTTGAGTGAGATACTGCTCACTGGAGTTTAGCAAGTTCTCTTTGGTTATAATCTCTATACTCTTAATGCGTGTCCTGTATTGGTTTGTACTTTCCTTTAGTGGGGCACTCAGTGTATATCATACACCTAACTGGTTTTATTAATTCCCATTACTGTTGTTTATTATGCCTTCTGTGTTACATGGAATGACCATGACTGTATGATCAATTTCCTTGCCAGACTTGGGTTATTCATTGGGTGAGAGTTCCCTCACTGGAGTCTGTTTGTGTACAAACGACTTACCAGTCCTGATTCTTGACGTTTGTTGCTTCGCATTTAGCTAAGCATTCACTTGTGTATGCCTTGCTTGTCTACAGAGCTCATTTACTGTTTGTTTTTGATGTATGCAAACCGTTTGCTTTATACAAGAACAAGTCATGGGCTCTCACCCACATATTCTTTCTTGCACACATTGCCTGACACTGGTGTGTCGCACAGGTTACAGTCCTTTTGTCACAGTGCACAGTCCTTTTACCTCCATACAAGGCGTGCTCCTTGGGTTGTTTTCCCCATTGTTACGGTGCACATTGTCTTAGTCTTCACGCGAGGTGAATAGCATGGGTCTTAGTCCCATTGCTACAGTTACAGTACACGTTTTTACCTCCATATGAGGTATGTAAAACAGATTCCAATCCCTTTGCTACAGTGCACTACTGGTGCACAACATTTTACCTTCACTCGAGGTGTCTCACATTGGTCATATTCCCATTGCTCAGTGCACATTGTATGTACCTCTTCACAAGGTGAATCCTTAAACAGGGTTTTAATCCCGTCGCTACAGTGCACTACCAGTGCACAACGTTTTACCTCCACTGGAGGTATCTTGCAGGGGTCCTATTCCCATTGCTCAGTGCACATTGTTTGTACCTCTCCACTAGGTGCGTCCTTACACATGGTGCACAACATGTGACCTCAATTCGAGCTTCATTCGTTCATGTTCTTACTCACACATTTATACTCTCTTCTTTCAGTGCACAATTTACCTTACTTAAGGTGTGTAGTGTGAGTTGTTCTCTGTTTCTTATAGTGCACAATATATTAATCTCCACTAAAGATTTCCTTTGTGCTGTCGAATTATTACCCTTTTTGGATGTGTAGTTTGGGTTCTTGTCCAATTTCTACAGTGCATGGGTTATGCCACACTGTTTTTAAAATCTTTTTTTACTTTATGTGAGAAAGTACCATCTTTCTTACATTGGTATGCCCCCCTAATTTCTGACTGCTGATGTGCTTTGACTGAGTGTGCCCTGGGCTCCTGCCAACCAGGTACTCAGGGCCTTTGTTCCTTCCCTAAAACTGTGTTACAACAAAACCCAATTGACATCTCTGGCCACCTGTCAGCCCCTAGTAAATGGTACCCTAGGTACCCAGGGCATGGTGACCAGAGAAGACCCCTGAGGGCTGCAGCACTTATTGTGCCACCCTCAGAGGCCCTATACCCTGACACCCACACAATGCCTTTGCAGGCTGAGTGTCTAAGTACAGAACCAAAAAAAAGAGTCGACATGGCACACATCCCTGTGTGCCATGCCCACAGAACCCACTGCCCTGGCATACTTCAGTCACCCCTCTAGCTGGGTGCCCTATGCCAGAGGTGTGGGCACAGGTGCATGAGCCCTGTGCCCCTACAGTACACAGGGCCATTCCTGGGCACTTTAAGTGCAGTGATGCCATTAAGAGCATATGGTACTGGGAGGTTGTCATTACGAACTTCACAGCACCATAATGGCTACACTGAAGACTGACAAGTTTGGTACCAAACTTCTCAGCACATTAAACACGCACTGATGCCAGTGTGGGATTTAATGTAAAATGCATCAGAGGGCATCTTAGAGATGCCCCCTGAAAACCTAGCCTACAATCCACGTCTGGGCTGAGTGGCTGCCACACCGCAGACATGTTGCTGGACCCCTAGGCGGAGAGCCCCCCGCTCTCCTGGGCCTGCAACAATGAACATCCTGGGCGAGGTTCTAGGCCTCCTTCCCCAGGATGGGCAGGGGGAAGCTTCAAAGGCATTCCGCCTCTGTGAGATTCTCCAGACTATTTGCTGTACCCAGCAACTGGCCCCAGCAACTGGCCCCCACCAGTCCTGACCCCCACATGGCAGGAAGACTGGCGGGAAAAACTACGTCAGGAAGAGGGGGTGCCAGCCAGTGCCAACCCCACCCCTCAGGTGGGGGAGATGAGGTGAAGCTCGACCCTGTGCTCCGGCCATCTTGAAGATGGGGAGCCCTGCCCAATCACAGCTAGGCTCCTGTCCCCCTCCCACAGGAGAGGAGCAGGCTAGGGGGTGTACCCACCCCAGGACAGGGACCTATTGGTCCCTGCCCTTGCCCTACCTGCAACGCCCCTAAAATCAGCATTTAGGGCTCCCTGAACCTTCCTTCCTTAGATCTCGATAAGAAAAGAAGAAAGAAGATCAGGAGGAAGAAGACCCGCCGTGCAGCTGCTAACAACAAGCTTGGCCCCAGCTCTACCCGCCTGTCGATCCTGGAACCTGCCCCGGCCTAATCCCGGCGACTCCTGCGGACAGCAACCTTGGGACACCCAGAGGACATGCCTGCCTTGACCCTCTTAAATCCTGGGACTCCCATTAGCAGAAGCTCTGCTGCAACAACACCCCTGGTGCCAGCCAGGAAGCTCAGGACCAACCCACTCTGCACCCGCCGAGCCCGGACCATGCCTGAGTGATCCAGGACTACGAGGACGTTCCCCCGGTGACTGGTCCTGAAGTCCAGTGCCCAAAGACCCTCCTCGATGACCCCGACGACGCCTGCAGCCTCAGGACAGAGGACGCCTCCGACCGTGACCAGCAGGGGTAAAGATTTCCCGACCTCAAAAGACACCCCTGCAACCGGCACCGCAAAGCCCCCTGTGCCCAACTCCTGGGTGCCTACCTATCCTCCAAGACCCCAACTTACCCCTCGAAGTGTTGGTCGGTCCGGAAGAGCCTTCGTCCCCGAGCCTGCAGCCTTTGTTCCCTTTTCGAGTTCCTCATTAAATAACATTGAGCACCCAACTGCTTAAAGGCACCCTGCACCCAGCCGCCGAGTGCTCCTGGCAGTGCAACCTGTACCCTCTCCTACTTCCCCATTAGCCCTGAGCAAGTGACCAGGAGCCCAGCTCCCACAGCCGCGTGGCCTGCTAGCAAGCAGCCACCAACCGGAGGACCCCTTTCCCACGTTGGATAACATTGGGCCTAACTACCTCTGCACCCGGCCGCCCCTGTGCCACTGGGGGAGAACCAACTGTACTTACCTGACCCTGGAGGACCCCTGAGTCTATGCCCAGAACCCTAACTTCACCAGCAAAGTACTCACCTGGAAACCGATAACTCACTTACCTGCAATTGGATAACATTGACTGGTTTGACACGAAAAATCTTCTAAGTGTGAAGTTTTGGAAACTAAAAATATTCATATAAAACCATCCGAATTCTGAATTCCGAAGTACTTACCTGTGATCAGGAAAGAAGCCAGTACTGTACCTTGTAGCCCAGTACTGAACTGCAAAAGTAATCCTTACCGGGTTTACTAGTAACTTGTATTTTCTCCATAGGAATCCATTGTCTGCTTTTCTATGACATTTCTTCTGTCTACTTTTGAAAAATAGAAATATTCTTTAAAAATCATACGAAATACTGAAACGTAATTACTTACCTGTTTTAAGTTGAGACCCCAGTGCTGGCCCCAGGAGACCAGTACTGGATTACAAAAGTAACAAGATCGTACTTTACCTGCAACCTGAATTTTCTCCCATTGGATAACATTGCCAGATTCCTGTTGAAAAGTTTCTAGGTGTGAACTTTTAAAATAGCTTTTTATTCCCGAAGAATGACTACAATACCTAAAACGTTTTTGATAAACTGTTTTCAGCTTAGACCCCAGAACTGAACCTAGGAGCCAGTCCTGGAATTACCAAAGTAATCTACAAAGTAATCAACTGTGTTTGTATAAGGATAATGTAGTATTCTCCTTTCTAGGCTTAGAATGTTGGTGGTGCGGCGTCATGTCATAAGGATTCTATGTGGACTGTTGGTTTAAAAATAGTTGGTCAGTTGGCTCTGTTGGTCGCTTTGAGCCTGCTGCTGCGCAGCACCTACCTGTATTATTAATAAACTTCAAGCAACTCGAATCCTGTGTGTCTTCGAATTACTACATTATTTGTGGCGATGATCGTAGGTGTCTACTGAACCCTCTGCAGAAGATAGAAGAAAAGCAAAGGAAAATTACCTCGTCAAATGCAGGTGCTGGGCAGAAGTAGCGGGTGATCGTGTTACAGCATAAATCTCGGTTACCCATCCGCCGGAGCAGTATCTTGAGGTACAGTTTTTAAAATTAGGTGGCAGCAGTGGAGCATGTTAGTTTACGTCACAGACTAACTGAGGTTAGCTTGTCAGTTTCAGGTTTGGCGCTATCTTGGATGTGGTGGTTAAACCTTGTTCATTTGTCAAAGCAATTCACGTCAAGTGATGCGGTATCACGTTTTACGCAGAGGCCATTTTGGAAAGGGTTGAACATTGGCCAAAGTAATTCACGTCATGTGACGCGGTCTCACGTACGACGTAGAGGTCATTTTGGAGAAGGATGAAGTGTAAGCCGGAGCCATTTCGGATTAATCGATTAAAGGAAAAGCATCTTGAGTTCTTTTCGCAAAAGAGAATTAAACATCCAATCAGCGAAACAACATATAAACGCAAATCACAGCTGGAGCCTGAAAGACGTCTGTGTGTTGGTGGTTTCATATTTGGAAGATACGGCGGTGAGAGTTACCAGTTTTGTTATGTGCCTTCGTTTTTGGGAACTACAGAATATTGACTTCAACGTGAGTTAATTTCGATGACACACACATCTTTGTGTCATTAAGACTGAATTTATTAAGTAGTCAGGTTAAGGTTATTGTCCTAATTAGAGTTCATTTCTTAAAAAAAACATTTACTTTTTGTATTTTTTTATTTATTTTTTTGTTAGGTTACACAAGTGAGAATTGCATGCTGTATAGATGTTTTGATATTTTTCTGGCTTTAGTACACAGCATCCTGAAGGTTAAAAAAAGTTATGCTTAAGAAAGGTTAATTAAGCAACAAGAAAAAGAAAATTATTTTGGGTTTCTTTTCAACATGCAGTCTGTTTCTCCGCCTCCCCCTTCTTTAGAAACGCCAGGGGATCCACCAACACAGTGGAAGAAATGGTACGATGCCTTCATAACTTACATTGGTGCTATAGGGGGTTCACGTTATAGGCCTGAAAGAAAGAATTGGTCTATTGTTGAATGTATTAGGGTTTGAAGGTAGAGAGATTTTTAAACATTTACCCCCATTAGTACGGGCTCTTGATGAAGAGAAAATTGATGAGTTTGTTGAGACTGTTAAAAAATTGGAATTACGCTTTGATGTACAACCCAGTTTGGTAGTAGCGAGGCATAAGTATTTTAAGAGGGAACAAAGAGTTGGTGAAAAAGTGGAAGATTTTATTTCAGCATTTCGAGTTTTAAGTGCTGAATGCCAATTTGAAGGTTTTAGAGATCAGCTTATAAGAGATCAATATATTTGTAAGTGTACTGACAAGAGTATCCAGCAAAAGCTACTTTTTTTAGGTAACCCAACCCTCGAAGAGACTATTCGGATAGCAAAGAGCATCGAACTTTCAACATTTTCAGTGAGAGAACTTGATGAAAAAGGATCAGCAAATTCTACAAAAGAGGAAGCTGTTAATGTTATAAGGTCAAAAGATCCTAAAACACCGAATTTTTCAAGCAGACAAATATTTGTTTTAAATGTGCCAATTTTCCTCATTTTAGGTCAGGACGTCCATGTCCTTCTAGAAATGTCACCTACAGGATGTGTGGTAAGTTAGGTCATTTCTCGAAGGTTTGTCAAAATGGGAAAAGAAATATTGAGTATCATCAAGATCAAAAACAAGTTACCAGATTACCGTCTTCTGTTGCTAATGTTTCTATGTCAGAATAAAAGAACGATGATTTTGACAAGATTCAGGATGATTTAAGGGACATGGTGGTTGTGGTTAATGATGTAAATGTGGTTACCAATCAACCTTCTGAGTGCGTTGATCCTTATGTAGAAATTGGAGTTGGGACAAAGAGTTTATGTTTGCTTGTGGATTCGGGTGGAAGAATCACTATGATTACTCAGGAAAAGTTCAGTGAAGTTTGGGGTTCTCATCCATTATTTCCTCCTGATAGATCTCCTGTTTCATATGAGGGAAGAACAATTGAACTGGCAGGGTACTTTGAGGACACTTTAGAATTTAGAGGTGGGAACATTTTTGGGAAAGTATACGTGGCCATCAAGGGATTGAATATTTTTGGATGGTTTCATCAAGGTCTTTTCAAAATGGTACTTAGACCTGGCACAAAAGATCAGGTTTCCATTCTTAGATCAGAAGATTTTGGGAATATTTTGTTTGAACGCTATCCTGTAGTTTTTAACAACAGTCCTGGAGAGATTAAAGGTTTTACTCCTTGCATCAAAGTCAAGGAAGATGCCATACCAGTTAAGCAAAAACTAAGGAACGTACCTTTTAGTGCGAGGGAACAACTAGAACTGGAACTTAAGGGACTTTGTAAAAAGGGGATAATAGAACCAATTGAGTCATCTCTTTGGCTTAGTCCATTGGTCGTGGTTAAAAAAAAGAATGGTGAAATTCACGTCTGCATAGACTTGCGCAGTCTAAATAAAAATATATGGATCGACTCTCACCCCCTCCCAAAAATTTCCGACATGTCTTTAATCAATGTTTCAAAATGGTTCTCTAAATTAGATTTAGCCTCAGCTTATCACCAGGTGGTGCTGGACCCATCGTCAAGACACTTGACTGCTTTTGTTTCACCAATTGGAACTTTCCAATACTGTTGTATGCCATTCGGATTGGCCTCTGCGGAAGCAGTTTTTCAAAGAATCATGTCTAACTTACTAAAAAACATAAAAGGAGTTGTTGTTTTTCAGGACGACGTTTTGGTTCATGGTGAAACATGTGAGTCACATGATGAGGCAGTGTGTTGTGTATTGGAGACATTATGTGATGCAGGTGTAGTCTTAAAAAAGAAAAATGTGTTTTTAAGGTGCAGAAAATTGAGTATCTGGGCCATATCCTTTCTGAGCATGGAGTGGAACCTGGACCAGGTCTGGTCAAAGCTATTGTGGATTCTCCAGCTCCTGATGACAAAGTAGAGCTTAAATAATTCATTAGTTTTTGTGAGTTTTACTCAAGCTTTTTACCAGATTATGCTTCAAAAGTCCAGCCTCTTTCAAACATGCTTAAGAAAAGTGTTCCTTTTGTTTGGAACAAAGAATGCAATGATGTGTTTGAATGGATTAAAGAACGTCTGGTCAGCCCTGTAATTCTCAAAACTTTCGATCCTAATGTAATGTGTACCATCACTGTTGACGCTAGTGGTGTGGGTTTGGGGGCAATTCTCACGCAAAATGTAAAAGGGCAGGGGCACACGTTAGGATATGCTTCAAGGGTATTACACGGTTCTGAGTTGAATTTTTCTGTGATTGAAAGAGAATTGTTGGCATGTTGGTGGGCCATAAGAAAATGTACTCCGTATGTTTGGGGGAAACACTTTAAATTATGCACAGATCACAGCCCACTTGTTTCAATTCTTTCTGGTGACAAAATGAAAGAACACACGCCCAGAATTGCACGGTTGTCAACTAAATTTTTACAGTTTGATTTTGAAGTTTCCTACATCCCTGGTAACAAGAACATTAGGGCAAACTATTTTCTGAGACACCCAGTGAAGTGTGATGATGAAAATGATGCTTATGATGAAGATAATTGTTTTGTGGTCGCAGTTGTTTTGGATGATATGTGTGCATTTGGTGAATCACAATGGAGAGAGAAATTATCCAAAGATATTTTGTCTTTAAGAAGTCATCAAGTGTGAGAAAAATGCTTATATTTCTTTGCAAACTTTTGTAAAAGTAGCTGATGAGCTTTCTATTGAGGATGGACTACTTATGCGGGGTGACAGATTGATTCTTCCAGAATCATTAAGATCTAAGTTAATACATGGTGCACATGAAGGCCATCTGGGAAAAACTTTTACAAAAAAAGAGATTACGTGAACATCTGTGGTGGCCACAGATAGATAAGGATATTGATGTGTTTGTAGGGGGGTGTGTGATATGCTCAAATTCAGAGAAGAGTATGAAAATACGTACACCACCTCTTTAACCTATTGAGTTACTAAGTAAACCGTGGGAGAAAATTTGGATTGATTTGGTGGGACCTTTTAATACACTTCCTAGCAATGCCAGGTTTGCCATTGTGGCAGTTGACTGTTATTCAAAGTGGCTTGAGGTTTGTTTTATCAATGAACCAAATTATAGCAAAGTCATTGATTTTCTGAAAGATATTTTTTTGAGGGAAGGTTTTCCGACTACAATCATAAGTGACAATGGTGTACAATTTGTCAGTCGGGATTTTGAATGTTTTTTTAACCAAAGTGGGATCACACATTCAAGAAGTGCGTTGTATCATCCAAAAACCAATGGTTTGGTGGAGCGAATGAACAAAGTGATAAATAATTGTGTACAATGGGCATTAGCTGTAAAATGTAATGTTCAAAATGCAGTAAGATCCATGTTATGGTTTTATCGCACATCACCACATTCCTCAACAAAAGTTTCCCTTTTTGAACTTCTTCGGGGAAGAAAACCCTGCTCGAAGGTATGTCCTGAATGGATGTCAAGATGGGTAAAAATTAATACTGTAAATAATATTGACAACATTATTAGATATGATGTTTCACAAGCTCAATGCCACCAAAAAATATATTGTGATTCCAGGAAATGATCTTGTGCACAAAATATCAAAGTGGGTGACATTGTACGGATTAAGATTCCCACTCATGCAAAAAATGGGTGTTCAAAATTCTCTGAAGCTTTTACAGTTGACAAAGTGTGTGGTAATGCGGTAAGAGTCAATTTGAAAAACTGGTGGAATTTATCTAGAATTGTGAAAGTCACTGAGTGTGTAAGATCTAGTTCAAACTATTGTGATAACATGTCATGTCCTGTTAATAATGAGGTTTCTGCTTCTCCTGCTGCTAAGGTTTTGCGAAGAAGTTCCCGTAAACGTATTATCCCAGCCAGATATCGTTAGCTTTCAGAATTGCTGTGTTTATCCCAGCCAGATATCGTTAGCATTAAGAATTGCTGTGTTTCAGTTTTCGCAGCAGCAGGATATCATATCTCTTTTTGACGTTTGGCTTACTAGCCTTCTGATTTCTTCTTATTATTGTTGTTGTATTATTTTTATTTATTTTTATTTTATTATTATTATTTTTTTATGTTATAAGGAGGAGGATAATGTAGTATTCTCCTTTCTAGGCTTAGAATGCTGGTGGTGTGGCGTCATGTCATAAGGATTCTATGTGGAGTGTTGGTTTAAAAAGAGTTGGTCAGTTGGCTCCGTTGGTCGCTTTGAGCCTGCTGCTGCACAGCACCTACCTGTATTAGTAATAAACTTCAAGCAACTCGAATCCTGTGTATCTTCGAATTACTACATAAATCCATTGAGCTCATTGCTAAATTCTGTGTAGAATTGTGTTACCTACTGCAAACCCTGTACCTATTGTCTTCACAAAGTTTATTGCCTTTCTGCAAAGTACTCATATGAGACCTCTCATACATATTGAGAACAGTATATTTTTGATACCTGTTGGTTCTAGAAATAAAACAACTATATCTTTTGATATAAAAACAATTGGCCTGGAGTTCAGTCTTTGAGTGTGTGAAACCTTTTGCTGACTGAGTGTGTACAACAAATGCTTTACACTGTCCTCTGGTACTGCCTTACTGCTCGACCAAGCTACCACTTTTGAGAGTAAGGTCAGTCCTGACTTTAATCTCTGCTATACCTCTGGGGTCTGTGGACTCTATAGACACTGTACCTTATTCTGGTCCAGTATATATAGATCCACTTTCTCACACTTTATGCTTCATTTCTCGCCTTTAACTCTTTAACCCAGTACTCTTTACAATTTATTATTCACTTTTCATTATGTGATGGAGTAGTATGAGTAATCTCTTGTATTTCTCTTCTTCTACATCTTCTTGTTTTCTCTTGCTCTGACTTGCTTCTTGTATACCTTTCTGGCCAGTATGTGTGCACGGGGTAGTCAATCTCTTGTATTATTTATAGAAAGGAGGATGGGTAATGGTTTATGTTTATCCGTTTGCTCTTATTTCTATTGATGTTTCCTTTCATTATTTCCTTCCATTTTTCCACTGCTCTTCTTGTCTCTCCCTGGCTCTCTCTACTCTTTTCTGCTTTCTCCCTAGTTCTGCTATGGTGTTCTTTTCTGTTTTCCTTTTGGAAGAAAGGAGGATATATTGTATCCTGGTTTCTATGTGTTCATGCTATGCCAGTGAGTTCCTCCTAGAATTATGTAATATGTAATATTGGGGGTCAAACACTACAGTTGGAGAAGGGCTGGCTCCTGGTGGGGCTAGTCCTGGACTGAACATTTGTACTTGTAACGACTAATATAAATACTCCTGAAATACTACAGTCTGCCTGGACTTAATCACTACAGTTAGAAAGATTGCCAGCCTGTGAGCCCTTTGGATTTCATACATTCACCCCAGTACAGAGATCAGGGCCTAAATCCATCGTTTTTTTGCACTCCACACCACCCCAGTTCAGACTAAGCATGGGCGGAAAATCCGTCCCGCTAGCCGATTTTGCAGATTTTCGGTAAATTCGCAATCCGCGAGATTCGCGAATTTCCCGCAAAATCTGCGAGCGGAACGGATTGGGTCAAAAGTTCAAGCTGACTTTTGTAACTCTTTTGGAATGGCGCCGGCAAGCTGCCAGAGCCATTCTAAAATAGTTACAAAAGTCAGCTTCAACAGGAAGCTCTAATAGATAAAGTAAAGCAGGTGCTCGAGTTGAAGGTCGAATTCAGTTACAGAATCATTAATCACCCCAAACTTGGGGTGATTAATGATTTTGTATCTTAATCATCAGCCAGGATAGCTTGACTCCAGTGGTGTGGAGAGCACGGGACTCACGTCTGAGCATGCCCGTCCCACTCGGGGTGACAAATGCAAAAAAAACAGTTGATGGACAGAATGCAGAACAATGTCAACCATTCACCCCAGTACAGAGATCTGCGCCTAAATCCATTGTTTTTTTGCTCTCCACACCACCCCAGTTAAGTGGCACAGTGGCAGTACCCAAAATAGAAACAGCAGTGCCACCACTAACCTCTGCCTGGATAATTGGCAGGGTGACCATTAGTTGCGGTGTTTGTTTCAGCGTCTCCATCAGGATGTTTTCAAGGTGTTCGCCCACTAAATCTGCATTCTTGTTATCCTGTACGTGACCCAAGCCGGCAAGACTCTCCCGTCGGATTTTTCCCTATGGTTCGATTGAACCACATCCAGTAAAGTGTTGGCGATTGCTGTTTCAAGTACGGCACAAAGAATGTGGGCTACTTTACCGACTGGATCGGCTTCAAGATTGGTTTCCCCATATGGGGGCAGGTTTTTTTCTCTCTGCTCCAGCTTGCTGCTCCTGTGAGTGGTGGCCAGCTGGTGTAATCTCCTCCGTGACTATCGGTCTAAAAAGCGTGGCCCCACTTGCAGTAGATTTCCGAGTGGAATGCCTGATCCGCAATACACTGACCTTCGGAGGAACCATGGTGTGAATTGAAACAGACTGGGCTGGTAGAAGGTCGAGCGTCCGGCCTGATCAGCCAGTGAGAGTATGCAAGCAGTATCCAAAGGGGGTGGAACGACTGTGTGTTCCAGCTTTGCATCTAGCTTCTTAATGTAAGTGAAGTCTTCCTCGCATAGTCAAATCAGCATTTTCTTACCCCTTTAGCCGCCATGTTAGGAAAGAAGGCATTGAATGGCATTTGACAACATCGCCATCGGAGAGTTAGAAGGGCATGTTCCTCGCGGCGGAGTCAATCTGCCATCTTCTTTTTTCCCCCACTTCCCCCAAAAGTACAATGGATAAGAGGTGGAAGATGCGACAGCTTATTGATCCTCTGAAAGCCATTGAGATCCATGTGTTTTTGCTGGAACCAGCTCGTTTGAAGGCCATTAAGGATGGGCAATCTCAGATCTTTCACTCTGACCTGAAAGCTAAACTGGCTCTTAGCAAATGGCAGAAATGCGCTGAGAAATAACTTTAACTGAAAGAAGGTTTCCCAAAAGGATTAAGGACATTCATTATGGCCAAAGTCTGGTTCACTGTCTTCTCTGACTGACTAATTAATATCACCAGATATAAGCTTAACTCAGCTACAACTCGTAGCCCTTTTTCTATCACTTTTTTTGTCTTGCTTAATTCTTTCTCTTGATCTAAATATTGTCTAAATTGCTCAATATCATAAGCATTTACAGGAGGGGGGCTCTTGGGCACAGTGTTCCTCGGTGGCTGTCAACCACCGACAGCCAGTTAAGGGGGTGATTCCTTTTTCAGGTCACTTGGGGGAAGGTTTCTGGGGCAAAACTGTGGAAAGGGAGGGGGAGGGTAAAGGGGGGCCTGTGGTCAGACCAGAGAGGGGTGAAGGGGGACAACCAAAGGACTTTAAAATATCACGTTATCAACATTAAACAAGCTGTTACTTTAGATATGGGGCACTCTTTGGATATTGTTTTTTCATTTTTTCATTTAAAGAATCATGGCAAAACACTTGGTCGGAGCACTGGTGTAGCTCCATTCCATTCTCTGCATCCTCCCAAAGCACTTGTGTTCAATAATGGGGGTAAGTAGATGCATGTGTTGGAACGTAGTCGGTTTGAATGTGACAAGTAAGCGCCAGCCAGTAAGGGAGGAACTTAAACTATACAAGCCCCATATGGTACTTCTCACAGAAACTCGCCTGGCTTATAAAGATAGGGGCTTGCTCCAACATTTAGGTTTTGAAACAGTTGTTTGTAGTCCCCAAGGCGTTTTGATTAGAGGGGTAGCTATCTTAAAAGACAAATGGATGCAAAGCAGCATCCTCAAAGTCTCTGCTGATCATCGTGGTAGATGGTCAATTATGCAATTTGAAATTCTGACACTGCATATGTTCTCCGCTCTGTATATGGGCCCAATGTTGATGACCCAACTGTCATTAACACTTTGATGTTAGAGCTGCTGGACTACCAGGTCGACTTATTAATCATGGGGCATTGTAATCCCACCTTGAGTTATGGTATTGACTCCACTGGCAGCTTCCCTGAGAATAACCAAGGTTAGAAACTCAATTCTGGAGATGGCCTGACTTCGCTGTCTGAGAGACGCATGTCGGACTCTTCAATCTACACTACCCGGGTACACCTATAATTCTGCTCCACACAAACAGTACTCCAGAATTGGCCAACATTGAGGTTTGCCCTCTGATAACTTCGGACAATAATCCTATCCTACTCAGATTTAGGCCATCAGTGGCCAATAGGACTAGACAGCCATTCTCATTTCCTAAATACTTGTTGAATGACAATAAGTTTATTTCATTTATTCAAATATCTCTAACTGAGTTCTTAAACTCTAACATAGGCACTGCTTCTCCCTTCATAGTACGGGATACACTGAAGGCCTATGTACGAGGTATTGCTCAACAATATGTTTTGCATCAAAATAAAACAAGGGAGAAGGATATGAGGGCCGCTTGCCAAGTGTTAACACAACTAGAAACTCTCCATGCCAAAGAGATTAGGTTAGGGGGCATAAACCAGGAGCAGCTATTTATTTCACTAATAGATAAACACTCCCTCATGGGCAGGAAGTTAAAACTTTAACAAACACTGCTCCTTGCAATATGAATATGGGGAACAAGTTTGGAGAGTGTGGGCGTATCAACTAGCTGATAAGAAGTCAAAAGGGCAAATAAAGGCTATAAGGGGGGGAAGATGGATTGATATACACATCCTCATTCAATAATAGAACAATTTTCTCAATTCTATCAGAAACTTTACACTTTATCCTGCTCACCTGGCCAAACAGAGCTTGATAACTTACAAAAAGGTTGTAATTTGCTGTATTTGAAAAAAGAAGATTCTGCCCCTCTTCATTGCGATTTTACGAACGATGACATTTTGACGGCCTTGTCTGCTTTACCCTAAGGTAAGGCACCAGGGGATGGCTCTTTGCCAATTGAGTCTTACAAAACGTTTTAGAATCTCATCTTGACAATATTAAGTGCCGTAATTCACCAGATTGGGACTCAAATGGATGTAACAAATTCTTGGGACATGACTAACATTGTTTTCTTTTTAAAAAAGGGTCAGCCACCTGAGGAGTGCGGATCGTACCACCCCATATCCATCATAAATATAGAAGCAAAAATCTTTGCCAAAGTTTTGGCAAACTGGTAAGCTCCCCTCATGTCTGGATCAGTCTTGGGTCAGCAACACAGGTTCATAGCAGGCAGAGACACCACAGCTCATGTCAACACAGCTATTGTTGCTTTTGACTTTGCCAAGAAGACAGTGCTAAATCTGGGGTTGGTGCTATTAGATGCTAAAAAAGCGTTCAACCCAGTGGTATTGGATTGCTTATGTGCAGCACTTACAGCTAACGGCCTGGGTGGCTGATATAGCAAATGGGTCCGCGCAATAATTATCAACCCGCAGGCTAAATTAATATAAACTAACTTGCACTCGCCCCCTTTTCAAATACATCATGGTACGCAGCACGGGTGTCCTCTCTCCCCACTGCTACTTACATTATATATTGAGCCAGTTATCCGTTCACTCAGTTCTAATGCTCATACTCCACCATTTAGCAGTGAGTTATGGGAATAAAGGTCACCGTTTATGCTGATGACAAAGCCGTATTTTCCTCCGATCTGGTGACAGCACTTGCCTTAATCCAGGATGAGGCCAGAAAATGTCGCAGCCTTTCCGGTTATAAAGTCAACATTAATAAAGCCCAAGTCCTTTTTATCTTTCACCCAGCATTACCAATAATGGGGGGCTGCTCGACTACAACCTATCTTGGTGTGCATATCTCTCCTCGTGTAGAGCAGATATGCAGGCTTTATTATGAACTGCTGCTGCAGTCAGTAATTCAAAGCTTAAAGCATTGCACAAACTCCCAATTAGTATAATTGATCGATGTAATATTGTTAAAATTACAGTCTTACCCAAATTTTGTATATTTATTTTGTGCTATCCCTTTACGTGTTCCTAACTTTTACTTCAATACATTAGAAGGATCAATAAATAGCTTTATATGGGGGTACAACTAAACATGCAGTGCAATCCGATTTCTTAAATTCCCTTACAATCAGGTAGGGGTGTAACTCCCCGATCTGAAATGATACAACTGGGTGGCGTTCTCCGGATGCCTCCGAATACTTCTGTCCACTAAGAACCACCACTTTTGTTTTTATCTTTCACTCGGACCAGATAGCAATATGTTTTTGCATAAAATCAAAGGGCTCGATTCAGAAAATGAACTTAAGACTAAGGGCCATATGTATAAAGCAAATTCGCATTTCGGCCTTTGCGAATGCGAATTAGCAAAATGATATGTATGAAGTAAAATCTGGTCCAAAATAAGGAATCGCAAAATTTGCGATTCCTTATTTGGCAATTGCATTTAAGGAATCGCACATTTTGCAATTCCTTTAATGCAATGTATGAAGCCCCAAAAAATTTCCAAAATGCCCTTAAGGAATCGCAAATTGCCACCAACTTCTAGTTGGTGGTTGTGAGAAGTTGGCCCGATATGCAACGTTCGCTATTCTAGCGACCGCTATGTATCGTTCCAACGACCCTTATGGTGTTTGGTTGTAAGTCAACCTATAGACCAGCTATCCTAGTAGCGTGGATACGAGCAGTCTAAGGCTAAAGACTCGAGAGGGCGTGTTAAGCCAGCTGTTTACCACACATGTACCCCTTGAACACCAAGTGAAAGGACACCACACAAGTGTTATGAAAATAAACAGGATATTTATTAAGAATCACAACAGCCCTGTACTCTTTATGAGGACAGGGTACTAAGCACAAACCAAATCTCTTAGGAAAATACTTCAAGTGCACAATTAACACAAGTGTCCGAGGACACGGAAAGTTTAAGGTCTCGGGCGGACCCGATAAGGCAAGTCGGAAGCGAGGGACTCGGGACCCTGGAGTAAAGAGGCTATGCAGGCACCGAAATGCCGAGTTACCTAGCCACGAGGGCTGCGGCGGCACAAGTCTTACAGGCGTCGGGGTCTTCGCTGACGAGCCAGGAGCCGGAAGAAAAGGAGTTGCTGGCCGGCGACCAGTGATGAATAGTTCGTAGAGATCCAAGCCTGGATCAGAGATTGATGATACCTGAAAGCAGAGGGGACCAAGTTCGTACTACTAGCCAGTAGTCGGAGGGTACCAGGAAGGCACCGGTTGGCCGTCACCTTGACCAGGTGAGTGGGCGACGCTAGGCTCTGCAGTCTCACGGACCAAGAGGCGTTGTCGGCGACCACGGTGGAGGTGCGAGCTGTCCCACGAAGGATGATGCTGTCGGCGTCGCTGGGCCCAGGATGGGGCAACAAGCCTTGGCAGATCTCAGGGCCACGTGGTGGGCCTAAGATGGCGTCTTGAGAGGACCAGGAGGGTCCGGGGTGCTTCTCGCAAAGATGGAAGCAAGGGCCAGTCTGGAGCAACCAGACCAGCAGCGTTGATTGTCGGATGTCGTCACAGAAGGGCACGAGCCAGCGGCTAGTGACCAGACAACGTGCTGAGTAGCGAGCAGAAGGGCCCCACGCAGATCGTGGAGATGCTGGGAGACTGCGCTTCGGTGCTGGAGCGGCTCAGGGTCGGGGCTTCTCGGACCCCAGAGCACTCACCAGAGAATTGCTTCGATGGTCGTGCTGGTTAAGAGCGTGCAGGTTCTGATGATGGCCGGTCCCTCGAGGTCTCGTCGCACCCACAGATCACAGCTGAGCTGATGGCGTGGGTAGAGGTCAGAGGTGCCAGGGAAGCCGGTTCTCGTCGAGCTGGGCTGTCAGATTCCTTGAGGAAGGACTTACAGCAAACCGCAGAGTTCTTAGATGGTGCCCGCTGATGCAGGGTGACTACTCCTTAGTCACAAGGGAGAAATCTTGAGAAGAGTCTTGAATGTCCTTTCGTAGAAAGTAGTTCTTGATTCAAAGATGATCTAAATTGGAAGGGTCCCCGCTCCGGCCTTTATTCTAAAGAAAGGGGTGGGTACATGACTAGGTCCTGCCCTAAGGGTGGGACCAGGAAGGGGGGTAGTTACACCCCTCTCCCCTGCCGGACTTCCCCAGGCCAGGGCTGGTGCCCCTGGAACTGGTTCTAACCGGCAGATGCGTAGTGAGCACCGGGGTGCCACTCCGCAGTCACCTTCTCGCAAAAGCCCTACCTACCCAGAATACACAAACCCTGTCTGGGACGGTGCGAACACCGCCCTCGACAGGAAACCCTTTGTCCAAGCTCTCCTCGCTGGAAGGACTCCCAGCAGCAGGAGGTCAGACTCGTGTCTGTGGTGGCAGCATCCATTTTGTGGAGCTGAGGCTTTAGTTAACTTTAACCGGGGTTCACAGTTACGTGCATGTCGTGTCCCTCTAGAAGGGCGGAATGCTAACCTCGTCGCCAGAATTGGTGAGGGGGCAGCATCCCGATTCGTATGACACCTTACTCGACATGCCTTGATAACGCGACACCGAAGTTACCGCTGTGGTACGCGTTATCATGGAACAGCCATTGGACCTTGACTCCGCAAGCTGCAACCGGGCTCGGCTCGGGCCAGAACCTAGTTCACACGAGCCCACGCACTCTGCCTTCAGGATTGTTAAGGCCTGCCATAGGAGTGACTGATAGGAACTCGGGTGTCCATTGTATGGTTAGATATAGAGCTACTATATCTAAAGCAAAGGGTGATTACACGTCTTCGCCCCAGCTGTCATGCAGCCAGTTGTGTCAAATTTAGGAGGCCAGCCAGGGGTGGCATAATACATGCTGCAGCCCCTGGCGGCCCTGGGTACACCTATGCCCTGCGTTACGGGGTCTGATAAGGTGGCCCAGTACCAATTGGTAAATGCACCTAGGGTACATCTCGTAATTTAGAAAGAGAACAGCCAGGCTGTGGGTCTGATTGGCAGGCCCACAGCCAGAGAAAGTCGTAAACCAGTGAAACAAAAGCAAAAAATCTGGGTGATCATAGGATTGCAGACCCTACTCTCCTACATGACCCCCCCCCAAACGTCGGAACAATAAGCTAACCTTGACCAGGTGAGTCTTCTTGTTCTAAGTGGAAATATCTGGAGAGCCCATCGGCATTGCCATGATCAGTACCAGGTCTATGTTCCACTGTAAAGTCCATCCCCTGTAGGGAAATGGACCACCTAAGCAGTTTGGGGTTTTCACCCTTCATCTGATTTAGCCACAAGAGGGGCTTATGGTCGGTCTGAATCTTGAAGTGAGTGCCAAACAAGTATGGCCTCAGCTTCTTCAGGGCCCAAACCACAGCAAAGGCCTCCCTCTCAATAGCTGACCAATTCTTCTCTCTAGGGGTCAGCCTTCTGCTTATAAAAGCAATGGGCTGGTCTTGACCATCAAAATTCAGTTGAGAAAGAACAGCTCCCACACCCAACTCAGAAGCATCTGTTTGGACAATGAATGGTTTGGAGTAGTCCGGACTCTTAAGGATAGGCGCCGTGCACATGGCCTGCTTTAGGTCATCGAATGCTTTTTGACAGCTCGCTGTCCACTGAACCTTCTTTGGCATTTTCTTGCTTGTCAGTTCGTTTAATGGTGTCACGATGGAACCATAGTTCCTGACAAACTTCCGGTAGTATCCAGTCAGGCCCAAGAAAGCTCGAACCTGAGTCTGGGTGGTTGGAGGAGCCCAGTCCCTGATTGACTGTATTTTGCTCTCCAGTGGCTGAACCTGGCCTCCACCTACAAGGTGGCCCAGGTATACAACCTGTGTCTGCCCTATCTGGCACTTGGTGGCCTTGATAGTGAGGCCTGCTGCTTGCAGAGCCTCTAACGCTTTCCGCAGGTGGACCAGGTGATCCTCCCAGGTGGAGCTAAAGACAGCAATATCGTCAAGATACGCCGCACAGAAGTCATCCAGCCCAGTAAGGACTTGATTCACCAACCTTTGGAAGGTGGCAGGTGCATTTTTCAGACCAAAGGGCATCACCACGAACTGATAATGCCCACCAGGGGTTGAAAATGCGGTTTTAGGCTTGGCGTCCTCAGCTAACCTGATTTGCCAATACCCAGCTGTCAGGTCAAACGTACTTAAGTAGTTGGCCGAAGCCAATCTATCGATAAGCTCGTCTGCCCTTGGTATTGGGTGGGCGTCAGTCTTAGTGACTGCATTGAGACCCCTGTAGTCTACGCAAAACCTCATCTCTCCCTTACCACCCTGGGTGTGAGGTTTCGGCACTAGAACTACGGGACTAGCCCAAGGGCTATCCGAGGGTTCAATGACTCCCAGCTCCAACATTTTCTGCACTTCACTCTTGATGCAGTCTCTAACGTGATCAGGCTGCCGGTAGATTTTACTCTTGACGGGCAAGCTGTCACCAGTATCAACCTCATGGGTACACCAATCGGTCTGACTGGGTGTTAGAGAGAACATATGTCTGAAAGACTGAAGAACCTGTTTACAGTCTTTCTGTTGATGTTCGGAGAGGCTGCCACAAAAGACAACACCATCGACCGATCCATCGTCAGGATTCTGAGTGAGCAGGTCGGGGAGAGGGTCACTCTCCTCTTCCTGTCCCTCATCTAGGGCCATGAGCAAACTCATGTCCTTCCTGTCGACATATGCCTTGAGCCTGTTGACATGAAGCACCCTGTGGGGGCTCCGGGGAGTTCCCAGGTCGACCAAGTAGGTGACCTCTCCCTTTTTCTCCAGGATGGTGTAGGGCCCGGACCATTTGTCCTTGAGTGCTGCTGGGGCCACTGGCTCCAACACCCACACCTTCTGTCCGGGCTGGTAAACAGTCAAGACAGCCTTTTGGTCATGCCAAGCTTTTTGGAGTTCTTGGCTGGCCTTAAGGTTTTCAGATGCCTTCTCCATGTATTCAGCCATCCGCGAGCGGAGGCCAAGCACATAGTCCACTATGTTGGCTGCAGGCTTTTTGAGAGGTCTCTCCCATCCTTCCTTCACCAAACATAGGGGTCCTCTCACAGGATGCCCGTACAAAAGTTCAAAAGGGCTGTAGCCAACCCCCTTCTGTGGGACCTCTCTGTAAGCGAATAAAAGGCAGGGAATCAGGACGTCCCATCTACGCCGAAGCTTTTCAGGTAGTCCATGAATCATCCCTTTCAGGGTCCTGTTGAATCTCTCAACAAGCCCATTGCATTGTGGATGATAGGGTGTAGTGAACTTGTAGTTGACACCACATTCCTTCCACATAGCAGTTAAGTAGCTCGACATAAAGTTTGCACCTCTGTCGGAGACGACCTCCTTAGGGAAGCCCACTCTGGAGAATACTCCAACTAGGGCTCTTGCCACAACAGGTGCTGTAGTGGTCCTAAGGGGAATAGCTTCAGGATACCTGGTGGCATGATCCACTACCACCAGTATAAACTTGTGCCCTGACGCCGTTGGTGGTTCCATGGGACCGACGATGTCAATCCCCACCCGTTCCAAGGGCACCCCCACCACAGGCATTGGTATAAGGGGGGCCTTTGTCGTGCCACCTGACTTACCACTGGCTTGGCAAGTGACACAGGAGCGGCAAAACTCCTTGGTATCTTCGTTCATATGAGGCCAGTGAAAGTGTGAGACAAGCCTGTCCCACGTTTTCGTCTGGCCTAAGTGACCTGCTAAGGGAATCTCGTGGGCCAAGGTAAGTAGGAAACCACGCTGAGACAAGGGTACGACCAGCCTCCTGGTCATGCCAGGCTTGGGGTCTCTTGACTCAGTGTACAGGAGTCCATCTTCCCAGTATACCTTGTGGGTACCTGTGGCGTTCCCAGCAGCCTCAGCAGCAGCCTGCTGTCTGAGGGGTTCAAGAGAAGGGCAGTCTAACTGGTCCTTCCCCAGGTCTTCCCTTGAGGGTCCCCCTGAACCCAAGAATTCAACTTGATCAAGTTCGAACTCCCTAGGCTCAGTTTCCCTCAATTCCTGTAGGTCAGCCTCCTCTGAGACTTGATCCACGACCTGGGGCAAGGGGGAAGGCGCAGCCTTAACCCTACCGCTCTTTTTCTTGGGAGGTGTCTGGTCCGTTGTTCCAGGATCCAGCACCTGTTCAGTGGGGCACTTCCTGACCTGTGACCTGGTCACAGCGAACACATGTGCTGGCAAACCTAACATTTCCATGTGAGTCCGGTGCTCCACTTCTGACCACTGTGATGACTCCAAATCATTGCCCAACAAACAATCCACTGGGAGGTCTGGACTAACTACAACCTTCTTTTGGCCAGTTACCCCTCCCCAGGAGAAAGCTACAATTGCCATACTGTGATTGGTAGTGACATTGCTTGCATTGGTCACCAGGAATTCTGTACCTGGCATGATCTGTCCAGGGTCCACAAAGTTAGGTGTCACCATGGTGACACTGGCACAAGTGTCTCTATAGGCCTGAGCCATTTTTCCATTTATGAAAGGCGTCTGTCTGTATTTGCCCAAAGTATTGGGACTTACGTCAGGGGACATATCCACATCCCCGGTACTGACAAGGACAGCCTGAGTGAGTGTGCCAACTAAGTTGTCACGCCCCTCAGAACCCAGGGTTAACCCTACTAAACCCTTGGGAGGCACACTACCACTGCTGGCTGTACTAGGGGGCACAGGTGCCTTAGGGGCTGCAGTGGCAGGAGTCTGCCCTCCTCCTTTCTTGGTGCACTAACTAAACCAGTGAGATTTACTTTTGCAGTACTGGCACCATCTTTTGGATTGGCCTTCTTTCTTCTTTTGGGGAGCCTGACCCCCACCCTCTTTGGGTTGTTGGGGACCTGTCGAAGACTTCTGGTCATTTTGTTCCCCCTTAGAATCTTTACCCTTCTGGTCTGCTTTCTTCTGACCACCTTGATTCTGGCCCTGGTTCTGTTTAACTCTTGTACGAACCCATCTGTCTGCCTTCTTTCCCAATTCTTGGGGAGAGGTCAGATCCGAGTCGACAAGATGCTGATGCAACAACTGGTTCTGACAATTGTTTAAAATTTGTTCTCTCATCATCAAATTATACAATCCTTGGTAATCAGTAACCTTACTGCCCAGCAACCAGCCCTCAAAAGCCTTAGTGGCACAATCGACAAAATCAGACCAATCTTGAGACTGCGTTTTCTGGGTATCCCTGAACAGCACCCTGTACTGCTCAGTGGTTAGGCCGAACCCTTCAACGAGTGTATTCTTCAAGACGTGGTAATTATTAGCATCCTCTACCCTTGTGGTGAGGAGCTTGTCTCTTCCTTTTCCTTCAAAGGAGAGCCACAAGATAGCTGCCCACTGACTCTGGGGTACACCTTGCACAGTGCAGGCCCTCTCCAAAGCAGTAATCCATTTGTGGATGTCGTCCCCTTGTTTAAAGGGGGGCACTATCTTACCAAGGTGTTTCGTATCAAAACTCCTTTCCCTATTGCTAGGTACATTGCTGCCACCAGTGGGGACTGTCCCACTTAACTGTTGCTCTCTAGCAAAGGCAAGCCTCTCTTTGGCCAGGGCAAGTTCTTCCCTTTCAATCCTCAGATTAGCTGCCCTTTCCTTAGCTTCGTACACTCTCCGCTGAGGGGACGTCATCCCTCTTTGCGAAGAGTTGTGAGAGCCATTGGTTTGAAGGGATCTGCCAGAGTCCCTTGACAGAGATCTGGCTCGTCCATTCCCAATGTTAAGCTGACCTGATAGTGGCCCCAGGGGTCCCCCAGTACCACTGTCATGTTTGCTTAAGTTGGACCTGCTTAGTCTAACGACTTCTACCTGTCCCTTATCTGCCTCATCCCCAGAGGGATCCTCATCCTCATCATCCTCCACATCTTCGTTCTCAGTTGCGAGGTGGATGAGGTCAGGATCGTCTCTGGTTCCCTCGAGGGGAGGCATGTCTCCTTCTGGATTAGAAGAGCTGGGAAGGGTCTCAGCTTTTCTGGCATCATAAGTCTCTAAGAGACCAATCAGAAAGGACGTTGTGGGGTTAGACCCCTGCTTGATCTTCCTGGAGTGACACACCTGTCTTAACTCCTTGAAGCTCAGCACAGTATATCTTGAAGGGATGACCTGTGGAGGGTCAACTGACACAAGGGGAGACTCAGAGTTTCCTCCTTTGTCCGACATACTGTTTCTAGTGTGGTGTAAGTGATGCACCTACCTACACTATGTGTTTGCCTACTGTTCCCTTGCTAAGAGTTGCAGCCAAGGTGTGCTAAGCCTTGAGGAGCTGCAACAGCTGGTTCAGTAGAACTCAGAGTATTCTAAGCTTTAGTTATATGTACTAACAGTACTTATGTGATCTTTCAACAAGATATTCTTAGGATATGTGTGGTAAAACAACAGCAAGCTCAAATCCCAACCGCTGCTCACCAATGTGAGAAGTTGGCCCGATATGCAACGTTCGCTATTCTAGCGACCGCTATGTATCGTTCCAACGACCCTTATGGTGTTTGGTTGTAAGTCAACCTATAGACCAGCTATCCTAGTAGCGTGGATACGAGCAGTCTAAGGCTAAAGACTCGAGAGGGCGTGTTAAGCCAGCTGTTTACCACACATGTACCCCTTGAACACCAAGTGAAAGGACACCACACAAGTGTTATGAAAATAAACAGGATATTTATTAAGAATCACAACAGCCCTGTACTCTTTATGAGGACAGGGTACTAAGCACAAACCAAATCTCTTAGGAAAATACTTCAAGTGCACAATTAACACAAGTGTCCGAGGACACGGAAAGTTTAAGGTCTCGGGCGGACCCGATAAGGCAAGTCGGAAGCGAGGGACTCGGGACCCTGGAGTAAAGAGGCTATGCAGGCACCGAAATGCCGAGTTACCTAGCCACGAGGGCTGCGGCGGCACAAGTCTTACAGGCGTCGGGGTCTTCGCTGACGAGCCAGGAGCCGGAAGAAAAGGAGTTGCTGGCCGGCGACCAGTGATGAATAGTTCGTAGAGATCCAAGCCTGGATCAGAGATTGATGATACCTGAAAGCAGAGGGGACCAAGTTCGTACTACTAGCCAGTAGTCGGAGGGTACCAGGAAGGCACCGGTTGGCCGTCACCTCGACCAGGTGAGTGGGCAACGCTAGGCTCTGCAGTCTCACGGACCAGGAGGCGTTGTCGGCGACCACGGTGGAGGTGCGAGCTGTCCCACGAAGGATGATGCTGTCGGCGTCGCTGGGCCCAGGATGGGGCAACAAGCCTTGGCAGATCTCAGGGCCACGTGGTGGGCCTAAGATGGCGTCTTGAGAGGACCAGGAGGGTCCGGGGTGCTTCTCGCAAAGATGGAAGCAAGGGCCAGTCTGGAGCAACCAGACCAGCAGCGTTGATTGTCGGATGTCGTCACAGAAGGGCACGAGCCAGCGGCTAGTGACCAGACAACGTGCTGAGCAGCGAGCAGAAGGGCCCCACGCAGATCGTGGAGATGCTGGGAGACTGCGCTTCGGTGCTGGAGCGGCTCAGGGTCGGGGCTTCTCGGACCCCAGAGCACTCACCAGAGAATTGCTTCGATGGTCGTGCTGGTTAAGAGCGTGCAGGTTCTGATGATGGCCGGTCCCTCGAGGTCTCGTCGCACCCACAGATCACAGCTGAGCTGATGGCATGGGTAGAGGTCAGAGGTGCCAGGGAAGCCGGTTCTCGTCGAGCTGGGCCGTCAGATTCCTTGAGGAAGGACTTACAGCAAACCGCAGAGTTCTTAGATGGTGCCCGCTGATGCAGGGTGACTACTCCTTAGTCACAAGGGAGAAATCTTGAGAAGAGTCTTGAATGTCCTTTCGTAGAAAGTAGTTCTTGATTCAAAGATGATCTAAATTGGAAGGGTCCCCGCTCCGGCCTTTATTCTAAAGAAAGGGGTGGGTACATGACTAGGTCCTGCCCTAAGGGTGGGACCAGGAAGGGGGGTAGTTACACCCCTCTCCCCTGCCGGACTTCCCCAGGCCAGGGCTGGTGCCCCTGGAACTGGTTCTAACCGGCAGATGCGTAGTGAGCACCGGGGTGCCACTCCGCAGTCACCTTCTCGCAAAAGCCCTACCTACCCAGAATACACAAACCCTGTCTGGGACGGTGCGAACACCGCCCTCGACAGGAAACCCTTTGTCCAAGCTCTCCTCGCTGGAAGGACTCCCAGCAGCAGGAGGTCAGACTCGTGTCTGTGGTGGCAGCATCCATTTTGTGGAGCTGAGGCTTTAGTTAACTTTAACCGGGGTTCACAGTTACGTGCATGTCGTGTCCCTCTAGAAGGGCGGAATGCTAACCTCGTCGCCAGAATTGGTGAGGGGGCAGCATCCCGATTCGTATGACACCTTACTCGACATGCCTTGATAACACGACACCGAAGTTACCGCTGTGGTACGCGTTATCATGGAACAGCCATTGGACCTTGACTCCGCAAGCTGCAACCGGGCTCGGCTCGGGCCAGAACCTAGTTCACACGAGCCCACGCACTCTGCCTTCAGGATTGTTAAGGCCTGCCATAGGAGTGACTGATAGGAACTCGGGTGTCCATTGTATGGTTAGATATAGAGCTACTATATCTAAAGCAAAGGGTGATTACACGTCTTCGCCCCAGCTGTCATGCAGCCAGTTGTGTCAAATTTAGGAGGCCAGCCAGGGGTGGCATAATACATGCTGCAGCCCCTGGCGGCCCTGGGTACACCTATGCCCTGCGTTACGGGGTCTGATAAGGTGGCCCAGTACCAATTGGTAAATGCACCTAGGGTACATCTCGTAATTTAGAAAGAGAACAGCCAGGCTGTGGGTCTGATTGGCAGGCCCACAGCCAGAGAAAGTCGTAAACCAGTGAAACAAAAGCAAAAAATCTGGGTGATCATAGGATTGCAGACCCTACTCTCCTACAGTGGTAAATTGCGATTTCCTTGAAAATGCACATTTCAGCATTTTTCAAAGTGCCTTGTGATGCACATACATGCCCTTAGGGCATGTATGTACGCCACATGTGCACCCATGCATATTTCAGGGGTGCAACAGGGTGTCCTTTGGACACCCTTGCACCCTTGAAATTATTTTCAATTTGCGATTTTCAAATTGCGAATCGCAAAATTGAAAATACCTTCCCATTCATTCCTATGGGCCTCCTGGCCCATAGGAATGAATGGGAAAGTATTCCTTAATTGCGATTCACAATTTGCTAATCGCAATTAAGGAATACTAAGAATTCGCTAAAAAAAGCGAATTTGTACATACATAGCAATTTGTGATTCTGAAATAGCGATTTCTTAAAAATCGCTATTTCAGAATCGCAAATCGGTACCTTCATACATATGGCCCTAAATTCTCAACTTACTACTATTTGGTATTCACAGAATGCATTTACTACTTTCGGTATTCACAGAATATATTTAAGACTACTAACTTTATATCCGCACTCGGGCCGTAAATTCCGGCCCGGAGACGGAGCTACCAGCTTGGGGGTGGAGCTTGCGGCCTGGAGGCGGAGCTACCGGTCCGGAGGCGGAGCTTGCAGCTTGGAGGCGGAGCTTCCGGCTCAGAGGTGGGGATTTAGCCATGGCTGAAATCTCCACCTCTGGGCCGCAAGCTCCGTCTCCAGGCCCCAAGCTCCGCACCTCAAGCCAGAAACTCCACCTCCGGACCAGAAACTCCTCCTCCGGGCCGGAATTTCTGGCCCGAGTGTGGACGTAAAGTTATTAGTCTTAAATCGATTCTGTGAATCCCGAAAGTAGTACGTTCATTCTGTGAATCCCGAAAGTAGTAAGTTCACTCTGTGAATCCGGAAAGTAGTAAGTGCATTCTGTGAATACCAAATAGTATGAAGTTAGGATTTAGTCTTAAGTTCATTCTGTGAATCGGGCCCAAAGACCCTAACTACTACAAGAGAGTTCGATTCAAGACGATCAGGGATATAATGCACATATGGCACAAAGTTTCAGGCTACTGCTTGCTGTTCTCAGGCGATCTCTGTTGTGATTCCAATCTCCCTCTCTGGGGCAATCCAATGCTCCCGGAAGGACGATGCAGTTGGCCGACGTTGGGCATGCTGTGGTATTGAGCGGCTTGGGCAATTGTATGATGTTAATGGCTTTCGAACATTGTCTGATCTACAAACCTTGTATGAACTTCTGCAACAACAATTTTTCAAGTACTTACAGATCACAGACTACTTTGCAAGAGAGCAAATGAATAAACCACAAGAAAGCTCCGACTTATTGGCATGTCTATTAGATATGACTAGGAAATCACAAATTAGCACTATGCATCAACAGCTCTGTCACTATAGGATGGCTGATAGCCAGAGCCAAGCCCTAGACATAGATATTGCTCCTATATAGATAACCTCTGCATTATATACTCTGGATGGGGCAATTCTCTCTATTGGCTTAAAGATGCAGCAACTTCGTACTATCTGTATGTTATATTACACTCCTGAAAAGATTGCGAGATGGGGGAGAAAGGAGGTTTTGTCCGACATGTGGAATGATGGCAGCAAATATTGTACATAAGATTTGTACTTGCCCCAAGCTCGAAACATTTTGGGATGAAGTTACACAAATTACGGGGGGCGTGGCCGGATGAGCAGCGAGATGGCCGCTTAACCAGCGAGCTCCGCCGGCTGCAAGAGAAATCCTTTCATAATCCTGGCTATTCCTAACCGGATACACTCTGTACCAGTACATAACGGCAGCGGATGACCTGTAGGCACAATCGACCGCAGAGCCGGCGCACTGAGACACCCAGAACCTCTTGAAACGGACCCGGACACCTTGGCCGACTGGGACCCGCGTCAAAACCCGGCGACGCTGGAGGCCTGCGCGGGTGTGGCACGCTAATCGAGGGTGCGGCCCCACAGGCCTGAACGAGTGAAAAGCGTCGCATTGTGAGGTGGCCCTAGACGCGAGCGTGCAGAGGTGAGATAAGGCTCCGAATAAACAGAAGATAACCTGCATGAAATAAACCTGTATGCGAGTCCACTAAACCTCCGGACGGCAGCGGAATTAGGTTTTTAAAATCAGCGACATGTGCTGCCGCCATTTTGGATTGGGCCGTGAGTTTGGCTCCGAATGCGGGACTGATCCTACTGGTTCTGAACTTTGTGCAAACTTATCGGAATGCCAGCTGACCGCTGCCACACTAAGGTAATGATAGACTGGTGCTTCGGCTGTGGTGCGTCCTCGCTTGATGCACGTGGCAGGTGTGGGTGCTGACTACTGCGGCGCACCGGTTCGGTGAGGAGACCTACAGAATTGCTACAGGACTGTACTGCTTCGATCTTGATCTAGGTTGCCTATACTCAGTGCCAGATATGCCCGTTTGGTCTACTGCAGTTTAACTTGACATTTACTGGCCCTGCATTTCCTGAGGGGCAGATCATATTGCTGCGGTATTGTGCGGGCTGAGCCCTTTGTCTGTCTATTCTTAGGGCCTGGGTGACCACTAACAGGAATGTAGAGGCATTGCCTTATTATCTCACTCTCCGGCGATCTGCACTGCCCTGCAGTGTACTACCTATGAAGTAAGTTTATCCTAGGTATATCCAACTAGAACGCTGTATACTGCGGGACACGCTGACCTCTGGCACTTGACCATGGGGAAGGGAAATACTCGCCAGCCAAAGCTCACGTTTGAGCAGAAAAGACTGTCCAAACAGGCTGTGCAGGACTCCGGGGCTGCGGGGGGGGGGGGGACATCGCAGGAAACCCCTCAAGACATCGATGTAACTGCACTAATGCTTGAGGTGCGCTCCAGCCTGAAGAGTATCGATGCAAAACTGGATAACATTACGGCCCAGCTCGAAAATGTGAGATCCCAGGTGGCCACACATGAAACACACCTAGATGGCCTAGAGAACAGACACATGGAATGCTGCGAGTTTCAGCAAAATACCAAAGCGCACATCACCAGCATGGAAAAGAAAATCGAGGTGCTCTGCACCAAGGCGGATGACCTGGAAGCGCGCTCTCGAAGATGCAATATTCACATCACAGGCATTCCAGAGACCACGGCGATGGGGAAAATGGAGGTTTTTGGAACTGAACTGTTGCACGAAATTTTAGACCCTAACCTCTCCCCGGTTTATACTGTGGAGCGGGCGCACAGAACACTGGAGAAAAAGCCGCCCTTGGGTACTCCGCCAAGACCGATCCTAGCTAAACTGCTCAATTACCAGGACAGGGACCTAATACTATGATTGGCGAGGAAGAAAGGGAGGATAACACACAAAGGGAACAACATATCCCTCTTTCCAGACTTCACGCCGCTGGTGCAGGCTGCGCGTAAGGAGGTCTTGCCTGCCAAAAAACTGTTGATCCAGGCGGAAGTCCCATACTCTCTTATGTACCCTGCTAAACTAAGGGTAGTGCACGATGGCACGACACACCATTTTCTTGATGCGGGGTCCGCTTTAAAATTTGCGAAGCACATATGTAAACCCAGATCCAGGAGGAAGACTCAAACTGGAGCCGAAGCCGAGAGTCCAATGAGTGACAATGACTGAACACCAAACACCTTGCTGCTGCCATATCGTAGGGCTTGCATATAATGTCAATGATGTCATTGTCCTTGTACTTCCGAAAATGCCACTATGCTCCTCTTACGGTACTAGAAGATGCCAAAGATGACTGGTCGTAATGTTGTGTAATACTTTTATCCTGTTTTTATCCATTAGAGAAATAGCCTGTACTAATGCAGCCACCCTGTGTGAGCAGGGGTGTACGCTTGAGATACCACGCCTCCGAGGGGTGTCTCCCACAATTAAACTGTTCTGTTGTTTGTGCGCCTTTGGCGCAGTAAGGGGGTTACTGACACAACCTGATTGGGGGGTTGGTGTGGGTGGGGGGTGGAGTTGGGTAATGGGAGGTTTGGTATATCGTCAACTATATATGAATCTGCATGTCTTTTGTGATTTACATATACTCGGTGTGAGTCAGGCAGAGTACGGGCGCAATGGAGAACAACACGGACAATGGGGGTGACTAAAGTGTTAACATGGAATATAAGGGGCCTAAATGACAACAGAAAGTCAAGACTTATGCACAGCTACTTGCTCAGACACAGTATAGATATTTGCTTTTTGCAAGAAACGCACATTAATTCCACGTGCTCGCCCAAACTTAAGCACTTAAGGTGGGGATCCGCATACTCAGCTATATTTTAGAACTACGCGAGGGGTGTAACTATCCTTTTGCGCAGGGGTATGGATTGGAAGGAGCACTCTGCGTTTAGTGATACTGAAGGTAGATATGTTATATTACATGGCGCCTTGCTCGGCAAACACGTGACACTGGTGGCTGTGTATGGACCAAATACTGATGACCCGGAGTTTTTGAGGGAGGTATGGGCTCGGTTCACTATTCTGCACTGCTCCACAGTTATATGGGGTGGAGACTTCAATGTGGTCATGGAAGACTCCCTAGATAGAAAGGGCGTATCCAGTCAATTGCATCCACATGCAAGTCAGGCTCTGAAAGACATAATGAATGAAGGCTCACTCATAGATATATGGAGGTCCCGCAATGCTGAGGCTAGAGTAGGCACATGCATATCTGCACACCATGCGGCCTGGTCCAGACTGGACTACTGGTTGGTATCTCAGGATGTGGCCACCTGGACTGTCAAGGTGGACATTTTGGCCCGATCCCTGTCAGATCATGCTCCCTGTCTCTTGAAGCTTGACATTCCGGGAGCCCCTACTGGGGCCTTCACCTGGCGCCTTCCGCCTAATACGCTCCAAGATGCTGCCTTTACGGAGGAAATTATATGGGACATCATAGATTACTTCGCCACCAACACAAGCTTGGTCACACTGGGATGCTTTTAAGGTTGTTATACGTGGTCAATGCATAGCATGCAAGGCAGGAGTTCTGAAAGCCATAAGAAATTCCTTGGCTGAGACTGAGAGGGCACTTAAGGCTCTTGAACAATTATTCTGTGTAAATCCTACGCCAGAATTGGCATCCCAGATTAAAACCAAACTACTAAACTTTGCAGAGGAAGCGCAGCGTGAGCTGAAGTTCCTTGGTAAACAGGCTGAGGCTCGTAGATACGGGGAGACAGGCAGACCTAGTCGCACACTGGCCAGGATGATCAACACCACCCCTCCACCTACACATGTGCACACAATCATAGACGCTGCAGGGGAAATGTCAACGGGCCAACAAGAAATATTACAGGCATTCACCACTTACTATTCTAAGTTATATGAATCCACACATGCTGAATCGAAGAATGCCCTTGAGTCCTTTTTAGAATCCATAGCACTTGCATGGTTTAACAATACGCACAGGCAGTATATGAATCGACCCGTGACAGTGCAGGAAATTGCCACTACTATAAAGGCACTTCCTCTTAATAAAGCTCAGGGACCTGATGGCCTCACGGCAGTCTTTTACAAGACGTATGTGGAAGAGCTTGCTCCGCGATTACATGCTGTTTTCGCTGAGGCGCAGGAGGTGGGAGTGTTGCCAGACTCGATGAGAGAAGCCCTTATCTTCACATTGCTGAAACCAGACAAGGATGGCCAGAATATAGACTCTCAGTCAAAGGGAAATCCCTGGGTGCACACTCATATATGGACTTACTATATCTCCTTATCTACCTATCTAAACATTCAATCATCAGGTTTAGGGAACTAAACAAAGAATTTTAATTTCCACGCTAAAATAGGAACGTTCACAGTCTTTTTAATAAAAGCATAAGAAAGTTTACACAGAACCATAAATTAAAATTTCAAAGAGCGATCTTTGAAAGGATATAATAAAAACAATTAATCATAACAATTCATTACAGTTCATTACAAATACACAAAAGTTGAAATTAAATATTAAACATCAGAATCATATAAGGCAAAAATCACAGGCAAGAATTTACATTGAGTCACAATCAAAAAACCTCAACAACCCCCTATACAGTATTGCATTACTGATATCTTTACCACTATTAATTGCTGGATCCAAAGGTCATTAGTTAATACAGAAGTGACACCAATAGTACCACTTATATGTGCGTATCAATTGTTCACTGGACCTTATTTGGATTCTACACAAGAAAAAAGTGCGTCGACGCGTTTCGGTGCAGAGAACACAAGATACTGTAGCACCTTCCTCAGGACTGCCGTTTCTTTGGGGTCACCGGCTTCAAAGATTATTGTTTAACACCCTTTCTGTAGATATATAGGGAAAAAGCAAGGTATCACTATTTTTGGGTAATTCATGACACAATAGCATGATCTAATGGTCTTACCACACAATTATATTATATCAACTGGAGTTTTAATTGTTAACACTCTTATCCGTATATTAATGTAGTCAATTTATCTCATTTTTTTCTTCTATGGAATTTTGAGGAACCTTCACTTGTTCCACACATTTTGCTTTACTCAGCTTGAAGATTCTACTTTCCCATTCAGGACATATGATCGACATCTATATGAGTCATACAGTTTATCTCAAGCGAACAATTCTAGATATAAAGTCCCTCCGTTTCCATTTTAGTGTGGAAATAGATAAAACTTGGAGGCTAAGGGACCTACTGTGTGCCTTATCTGATCTTATCACGTCATAGCTTGCATCAACCTTAGCTCTTCTCAATCACATAAATTCTTACCATATGGGCTTAAGCCAGGGCACCTCTGTAAGTATAGTATATTGATTCAGGTCCTGGCTTCTGATATAGGTTACAGTAATTCCTAATATGGCATAAAGGGTAATTTCAATATCTTTATTCCATGAGTTCTATCCCTGTCATGCACTTGAAAATTAAGGCCATTTACCTTTACACTCTGGTGGTGGGAAGATCTTCTCTTCCTTATTTATATATGATGGTACCTTCGCTTTTCTTGAGCCCACTATATAGGAATCTAATCAAGATACAAAGACATGGTACTATTTTAGGGCTATTACCTCCCGCTTATTGTTCCAACTGGAGGACTCGTGTCCGATACCTCCGGTTGGAACTCCCACTTATGAGCTCTACAGCAAACACGGGCTAGGCCCGATTACTTTTAATGATTATTGGATTCGGTATACTAAGAAGGATGGTGTCCTTAGTTGGCCACCTCATGGTAGCTTTGAGACTCCAATCTTAGATAATCTAGAGGCTAAATTATTTGCGAAAAAGTCAAGGCCGGCCATGTTTGATGCCTTTCGGTTGTGGCGTAAAGAAGCCCGACAGAAAGAGATCAGACAGACTAAACGTAATCAGAGAGATGGTGTTGCTACCATTGTAAAGAAAGCAGAGCAGTTTCAGCGTGATAAGGAGGATAAGGAAAAGGAAGTGTTTGATAGGCTACAGCGTATGTCCATAGATAAATGCTATCCTGCTTTGCCTACGGAGTCGGATAAGAAGGAAGAACCAGTTGAGGATCCTCTAATGTCTTATCTTCTGAAATCACCACCTCCGTATGTACAGGGTACCGCCGCTCTAGTGGTTCCCCCTGTACCTGTTCCTCCACCTGTTCTTCAGCCTGTTCCTCAACCTGCACCCGTTCTTCCGACTGTTCCTGCTCATTTGCCTACTGCTATTCCCACTGCTCCTCCACTTCCGCATACTCCTGCTCCCGCTACTGTTCCTGCTCTACTGACTCCTGTTGTTGCTTCTGTTTCTACTCCTTCTCTTGTTAGTCCCTTGTGCTATACTTCTTCAGCTACTCGTAGTCGTACTTCTCCTGTTGCGGCTAACTTCTTTCATTCTCTTGGACCTGTTCTTGGGTCCGCCGGTTCAGATGGTCCTCAGAGACGTAGTCAGCTTCCCGGTAATAGGGAACGCGCTTCGCTATACAACATGGCGATGGGTTGGATGACGCATCCTCTTAGAAATCCTCCACGTGTTGTTATTGATACGTTCTGTCAATTCAATGTACCAACACAAAGATTTGTTTTCGAAGAAATGTGCAAAGTTTTGCGCGATCAGATATCGGCCGATGCACCTGACGAGGTGTTGACCGCTTTGTCTGATCTACAGCTTCAGTTCTCGAACGGACTGATAGTGGATACCAACGTTCGACGTGCTGTTGAGCGGTTGTTATCTTTTCGTCCCACTCCTATACCTCAAGCCTTGTTTGTTGAGGACGTTGAGAGGCAGTTCGATGCGTCTGGTCAGTTTCCCATGCGGGAAGTCCCTCCAGTATGGATGCCAGCTAACCCTCAAGCTCAGCCACCGATTGTGGCGCACTTCCAGAGAGTATGGATACATCTCCTATGGAAACGATCGGAAGTGTTAAAGGTGAAGCAATCGTTGCCTGACCCTCGCAAAAATCCTGCAGGGTATTATAAGGAATTGTCACAGCTCGTAGACGCTACGATAATGAATCTTGCCGATATTGATATGCTGTTTGGCAATGTCGTACCGCAACCGGGATGGGCTAAGATTCGTCAGGAAAACCATCCTAACGAATTAGGCGGTGATTGGGCTGCCCTTATAGGGGCGGATGGGTTGCAAACTGGCGGCGCTAAACCCGAACAGTTGATTGCTGCTCTCCCTCAGAGAATAATTACACTAATGAAAACTCTTATGCCAGCTATGAGGGTGAATTGGGACAAATTGTCAGCTTGTAAGCAGAAGAAGGACGAGAGTGTCTCCGACTTCTTTACGAGATTTGAGGAGGCATTCATCGATCATAGTGGGCAGGATATGGGCACTGAGGGTGGTCAACGGTTGTTTGTGGACAAATTTGTCTCTAACTTATTGCCTGACTTGAGCAATAAGTTGAAAAATTCTGAAAGTGCGTGGGCCGTTTCTACTTCGGCTCAAATACTGGCTACAGCACAGTATTATGAAAACAGAGAGAAAGAGGAGAACGACCGCGCTGATAAAAAGACGAAAGAACTTAAAACTAAAGTGTTGTTACAGCAAGCGTATCCTCCGCGTTCGAATCAGAATTCTACACAGCAAAATAGATCACAGTCGCAGTCTAATCGATCACAATCTCGAAATGACTCCTCTTCTCAGAGATCTTCGTTAGGGTACAATCAGTGTGCCTATTGTAGACAGGAGGGTCATTTAAAATTCAATTGTCCTGTCCTGAACGATCGTAATAGTGGAAACTCATCTAGAGGAGGTCGTGGTGGTTCTCAGCAGACATCACGTGGTAGAGGTCGTGGTGCTCAAAATGACCGCTCAGACAACTCATCAAATTCTAATAATTGTTTCGATCAACGTGGATCATCGCAAGGACGATCTGCGCAGTACAACGTAGACGATTATTACGTCGATCAGGGAACTGACGATAGTAATTACTAGGACAGCCATAGACAAGGAGAGGGAGTGGTATCAGTTCTGGTTGATCAGAGAGGGCCTTACGTCGCAGTTGCTACATCGGGCGTCGTTGAGCCTTTTCTGTTGGACACTGGTGCAGCGAAAAGTTCCATTATGCATTCAAAACTCCCTGGCGCACCTTTGTCTGGCTTAACAAATGTTTCCGTTGAATTCTCTGGCGCCCCCGTTAGCAATCCAGTTTCACGCCCTTTGCCTCTTACAATTGGGCCACGTGAGCTTGAAGCTCCGTTGATTTTGACTACTGGTTGTGGTGAAAATCTCTTGGGCCTGGATTTGCTAAAACGTTTGTACGCAACTCTGTATTGTTCTCCTGCGGGTGTAAAGCTCACGTTAGGAGAGAGGGTTGTCTCTCCTATGTACTTGTCTCTCGATAAGCTTCCACCGGAATTGAGTTCTCTTCCTGCATCTCTATGGGCAACAGGTCCCAATGATGTGGGCCTGCTTGACATCTCCCCTTATGTTGTTCAGTTGAAATCTAATGTGCGATTGCCACGTATTCCCCAGTATCGTATCTCTCTTGATGGTGAACGAGCACTGTTAGCGATCATCTATGATTTGATCGACAAAGACGTTATTGAAGAGACTCGGGGAAACGTGTGCAACAGCCCTGTACTGCCTATTTTAAAACGTACTGATCCTTCGAAACCACCTGTTTATCGTTTTGTTATCGATTTACGGGAGGTCAATAAAATTGTGATTCCTCAGTTCCCTGTTGTGCCTGACATCACGGCGCTACTGACTCTGATTCCAGCTTCTGCGTCTTGGTTTTCGGTGATCGATCTGAAGAATGCGTTCTTCAGTATTCCGATTGCTGAGGAGAGCAGAGACCTTTTCGGTTTCTCTCTTGGTGGACGCAGCTTCCGGTTTAAACGCGCTCCTCAAGGCTACTGTGAGAGTCCATCGATTTACAGTCAAGCCTTGAAGGGTCAACTGGATGCGTTTACGTTGCCGGCTGGTGCGGCCTTAATCCAATATGTCGATGACTTATTGGTAGCTGCGGATACTCAGGACATTTGCAAAATTGCTACGGTGTCGTTGCTGCAACATCTCTGTGACTTACATCACAAGGTGTCACCTTCTAAACTCCAATATTGTTGTCAAGAAGTAACCTATCTAGGTCACTTATTGTCAAAGGAGGGAAGGCGGTTGACCCCAGAGAGAATTCCAGCAATTGAGCGAATGACTATGCCAACAACACAAAGAGATGTGCGTGCCTTTCTAGGTATCACGTCGTATTGCAGACAGTGGATCCGGAATTTTTCATTGCTAGCGAAACCATTAGTGGCTCTTACGTGCAAGGATGTTTCAACTCCTTTACCATGGACGGAAGAATGTCAGAAGAGTTTTTCTGACTTGCGTGATTCATTGTGTTCGGCTCCTGTGTTAGGTACTCCTGACTACAGTAAGCCGTTCACATTATATGTTCACGAGAGGGAAGGTTGTGCTTTGAGTGTCTTAACGCAACCTTTTGGTGGTAAGCAACGTCCATGTGCATATTTTTCCTCGACCTTGGACCCGGTAGCTAGAGCATTGCCGAGTTGTTTGAGAGCAACAGCGGCAGCTGCGGTGTCCATCCGACAATCAGCAGGATTGGTCATGGATAATATGCTTACGGTGATGGTTCCGCACGCAGTTGATACTCTTTTGAATCGTACGAAAACTCAGCACTTGACGAGTGCGAGGTTGTCTGGGTACGAGTTGACGCTGCTGGCAAGTCATATTCAGATAAAACGTTGTAATGTTCTGAACCCGGCAACTTTGTTACCAATTAGCACGGAGTCAGATGAAATAGCAGAACATGACTGTTATTTGAGGACCGAAGAGGAAACAAAAGGTCGAGTGGACCTTAAAAACACCCCTTTAGAAGACCCAGTTGGAACATTGTATGTAGACGGTTCATGTTTTAAATTGCCGAATGGCGATGTCACCACTGCGTATGCTGTTGTGACGTTGAATACTGTTGTTGAAGCAGCAAGATTAAATCAGAATTCTGCCCAGGCTGCGGAACTGGTTGCTCTTACTAGAGCGTGTGTGTTAGCAAAAGGGAAACGTGTGAATGTGTTTACCGACAGCCAATATGCGTTTGGCGTTGCCCATAGTTTTGGACGGTTGTGGAGAGAGAGAGGTTTTATGACATCGCATGGTACGAAGATTCAGCATGGTCAGCTTGTGAGCGATCTTTTGGATGCACTTACGTTGCCTAAGCAGGTAGCGATTGTCAAATGTAGTGCGCATCGTAAGGTGACGGATGATGTTGGACGTGGTAATGCGTTTGCAGACGAGACTGCTAAGGAGACTGCCCGGAACCTTAGCACTCGAATGTATGTGACGAGTTCGGTTAGGTGGCCTACAGAGTCTAGTATGTGTGAGGACACTATCGAGAGTGTGAAGACGATACAAAATGAGGCCACCGAGACTGAAAAGACGAAGTGGAAAGAAAGTGCGGGAAAGTTGGATGCGAATGGTTGTTGGGTAGACTTGTCGGAACATAAGAGATGGATGTTGCCAGATGCGTATGTGCTGCCTATTGTGACAATGGCACATGGGTTAGCACATATTAGCGTGAAAGGTATTTGCAAGTTGCTGTCCCCTGTGTGGAAGAATGATGGTATCACTAAATGTGCTGAACGGTTGGTTAAGAATTGTATGGTATGTATGTTGTACAATCCTGGTAAGGGAACCCCAACTCCTCCTGGTAGTTTTGCTCCCCCTTCGTGTCCCTTTGAGGTGATTCAATTAGACTTCATCCATATGGAGCGATGCAATAACCTGAAATACGTTTTAGTTGTGGTTTGCGCGTTCTCCCGATGGATTGAGGCCTATCCTCTCAAAGACAACACTGCTTTGTCAACGGCAAAAATCCTACTGAAGGAATACTTTCCTCGGTACGGAATGCCTCGGGTTGTATGGTCTGATAACGGAAGTGAGTTTGTGGGGAGTGTGATGAAGAGTGTGTGCAAAGGCCTTGGAATTAACCAAAAATTCCACAGCGCCAATCATCCCCAGTCAGCTGGTTTGGTTGAAGGGTATAACGGCACCCTTAAACTAAAACTAGCGAAGATTCAGGCTACGACTGGTCTTTCGTGGCCTGACGCTTTACCCTTAGCTTTACTGTCAACGAGGGCAACCGTACACTCCCGAGTAGGGCTTAGTCCCTATGAAATAGTGTTCGGTCGCCCTGCGAATGTGTGGGGGGTCCCTAGACCGGGTGTGTTCCGCGATCTTGAGTACCCAATGTTGATTGACTATCTTCATGATCTGACTGCTAAACTGAGTTTAATTCACCAACAGGTTTACGAAGCATTGCCGACGCAGACGGAGGGTCCAGGCCACCAGCTCCTGCCCGGAGACTGGGTGGTCACCAGAAATTTTGCTCGTAAGAAGAACTTGGAGCCCAGGTTCACCGGACCCTACCAGGTCCTCCTTGCCACGAGAACTGCCGTTCGTTTAGAGGGTCGGAAAAATTGGGTGCATGCCACCCATACGAAGAAAGTTCCTATTCCGTTACCGGCAGACTCGTGGGTGAGGAGGGGCATTGCTTCAGCTGAATACGAAGGATTGCCGGCGTTTGTACCTTTCAGCGACGCACAACCTGTCGGAGAATCCCCAGTGCAGCAGAAAGATACTGTTGAACATTTGTCATCAAAAGACTCGAGACCAGAACATTCGACTGATCAACAGAACTCTGTTTCTTCAACGGATCCTTTGTTTGACGAACAGACACGTCCTGGGAAAACTCGATACTTTTTGCGATCCAGCACTAAGGACAAATAAAGTTTTGTTTTGCCCCTTGGCAATTGCATTATCCCGTTTTCCACGATCAGTCTGAACACCTGTATCATTGCAATTATTCTTGTATATATTGAAGGTTCTTTTTCTATGTATTTTTGCTTCCACAGCTGAGAGACATTTGCATATATATTGTAAATAAAGGCCGTAGGGACGCGCGCGTACTTCCTTCTGGTTAGTAGGTCTTGACGCTAGGTTAAAGACCGTCGGTTCCTGGGAACTCCTAGGGATTGACTATTGCTACACAGAACGAAGTGCGTCAAGAAACGTTGCGGACGGTCATAGGGGATGGCGTTTTCAAAGCTGATGGACGTGGAAAAAGCACAGGCACAAAGATTTGAGCTACAACAACTTAGCCGTACGAAATGTTTTATGTTTCAGATATCTATATTGCTTTTGATTGTTTCTGTATTATTGGCGGTGGGGTGTACTATATGATGTCGTACTTCTTACCTTCTGCCATACCTACTCCTACTTCTGATCCTAAACTTACCTCCACTGCATCCCCTCATTCTTTTCATATCTTACCCGAACACGAGCAGGCTAGACGTGTAGAATTCCGTAATAATTCCTTTATCCAGCTCCTTCACCAGCACCAGTTAGTGGTTAATACTACTAATTGTTGGGTGTGTGGGTTGATGCCACATACCACGGATAGGGGAATTCCATATCTGGTTTTACCGTATAGTTCCCAGGGTTCCGCTCGAGCATTTCAAACAATGTTTCGAAGCGCACTAGATTCTTACCCCAGTCGAGAGCCACGTTCTCCCTACTCTGGCCCTGGCTCGTATCACAAGCCTTTGTCTATAGCGATAGAAGACTTAGATAGAGATATCTATGAGCCGTCGCTCATACCGGAGGAAGAGGTACAAGCCTATAGGGTCCTGAGTAAAATTGAATATAGTGCGCTCACGAGTGATAAACAGCTTAAAAGCTCACCTCCGATATGGGTCGTACCCCACATTGGTAATTTTTGTTTAATGGGTCGTGGCCGAAGATTGAAAGCTCGACTCGGAGCGAGTGCTTGCACTGAGAATTACATTCTGCCGATGATCTCATCCCCTGTATTTCTGGCTGCCAAGGGTACATACTTTGTCTGCCATGATCGTGCATATGCATGGTTGCCCTCCGACTTTGCGGGCTCATGTTTTATCGCAAATCTGTTGCCTCCGACGTTCACTGTAGATGCAGACTATCACAAGACTAGAGTTTTGAGAGGCGTAATTAGCGAAGCGGATACTGCCGGTCAAGAGGCAGGAGACTTTTTCAAGGGTTTCCTCCCGTTTTGGGGGCCTATGGTTAATAGTAGGAACCTGAGACAATTGACTCGAGTGGTAGAATCGACAGCTAATATTACTGCCAGTGCCCTTGGTAATATCACCACAGAACTTCAGGCGGATAGACTTATGACGTTACAAAACCGTATGGTTTTAGACGTGATCTTAGCAGATCGAGGTGGGGTATGCAAGGTGATCCATTCGAGCTGCTATATTTTCATTCCAGATAACGCTCCGACCGTCTATCAAGCCATCTCAAAGTTGCATAAGATCTCTGAGTCCATACACGTGGACGTAGGGGATTGGACGCTACTTGGGTGGTTTTGGGGCCTGATGTCGACTTGGGGTTGGAAGATTCTGATGATTATCGGAGTTGTTGTGGCATTCCTGTTCACATGCTGCCTTTGTGTGCAGTGTGGTCCTGCCTTATGTGGCCTCTGTGCTACAACGTGTATAAGACAGCCGCCTGTTACCAAAGAAGCTCGATTGGACAGAGCTATGTTACAGCAACATCTAGATGGTCTGATGAATATCGAGTATGATTCCGACTAGTGCTTGCCTACATGAGGGCAAAAGGAGCGTCTGAGGTTCCGTGACAATTGTAAGTTGTGTTTTCGACTCGCACGAATATGGTCGAGTCTGGTATCTATGAACCGCAAATGACGAGTTTAGTGGGTGTATGCAGTTTCGCTGTGCTAACCTAAACCGTTCGTCTGTTACGTGGGTTATTCTATCTGTACCCACGGGTTCCATCTTAGATATGGCATCCATTTTGTCTCTTGCCCTCAAGTAGCCAGCGAACGGACGTTGTCCGCTTCGCGACCCTGGGATTCCCAAGATATCTACGGAAGATACATATCCTTTGAAAATGTCTTTATGATGAGGGGGATGATACTGTAAGGCAGATGGCCCCGCTCGAGGCTCATCTTGCCGTGCCGGTTTATTGTCTCAGCCGTGCATCTCATTAGGCACGTCCCTTTGATGCCTGTAGCTCGTGTTTCCCCGACACCTCCTCTTTTTCACCCTTTCCAATTCCCCACTGTCTCCATCCTCCTCCGCACCTGTCCTTGTTCCTTCTTCGATCTGTTTTATTGCTGATTGGAATGTACTAATGGTGGGAAGATGGGTTTTTGCAGTTGGGAACCGCCAAATGTTTCCGCACTTATGTTCCGGACCTTGAATGTATCAAAGTGACCAAAGCGACCCCTCTCGGGGATAACTATGGGAACCAAGCCATAAACCTTTGTGTGCCATGTAACCCTATGGAAGAAACTTGTATAAAAGGAGCGACCCATTTGTAGCAATTTGAAGCAGTCTCCACAAGTGGCACGCGTTGTACTTGCCGTGACTTCTGTGTTCCCTGCAGTAAATAAAGCTCGAATCTTTGACGCCGAAGGAAGTTTCCCGTGTCTCTGTCACTTGTACGCCGGAGCAGGTTACCCACGAAGGTTTCAGGTGTTGTCTCCTGGCACCGCTGTGTCTTAAATAACCCAGTCCTTCAATCATCTTTTCTTGCTCATATTCCTCAAAGAGCAGGTTGTTTGAAACTTCCAGTCAAGACAAATTATCCATAATTAGTTGGATCCAGACAATATACAGGGGGTCTCTACTCTCTAAAGATTGAATTGTCCTGAGGATGGCCTTAGGGATTTAACAACTACAAGGCCGAAACGTCGACTTCTTTGTCCATATCTTTTAAGTTGAAAGAACTCAGACAAAAGAATTATTGTTTTAGGGTATGAAAGATTCATTGTTAATAATTCAATAACGGCCACATGCATCAACCTATTTAGGAAGTGCAAACGGTGCGAATCGGTAAATTTGGCCGTTTGCGATTCATAAATAGGTTTTTGGGATGCATCAAACATTTTTGGCAAAATCGCTATTTTTAGCGAATTCCAAAAATGCGATTGCTTTTAAGGAATCGCAAATTTGCGATTCCTTAAAAGCAATGCATGATTACTTTTAAAATTGCGAAAGGGTAAACCTAGTGGTAATTTGCGAAAATGTATTAAAATGCTCAAAATTGCATTTTAAAACACTGTCATGTTACAGACACACATGTCCTTAGGACATGTGTGTGTGAAACATGTGTAGGAAGGTGGATATCTGACTATGGTTACCCCCAAACTTTTTGCCTGGTGTTTAGCTGGTTTTTGACTTAGTTGGCCTGGGATCCTGCTATTCAGGGCCCCAGGCTGATTGCTCTCTCCTTAAAATGGACTCCATGTACCTTAGGTGCATAACACAATTGGAAATGGTTCACCTTATGACCCTAGGTACCCAGGGCATAGGTGTATCCAAGGCCTACCAGGGGCTGCAGCATGTATTGTGCCACCCCTGGCCTGGCCTCCATATTTGACACAACTGGCTGATCACTCAGCTGGGGTAAGTTGGTGTAATCACCTCTTACTTAGGTACAGTATGCCTGTGCCTAACCCTAAACTGGACACATATGTTCCTATCAGCCACTCCTATGGAAGGCCTCATCAATCCTGGAGGCAGAGTGCTTGGAAATATGTGAGATGGTGCTCTAGCATGAGCTGAGCCTGTCTGCAGCTGTCGGGAACCACTCCCTAAGCTGTTCCGGGATATTGCCATACCATATACTCTTAAGTGCATTATAATCCTCGCGGTTAAATTCTATATTTGGTTTGGCTTTATCAAAACATGTCGAGTAAGGTGTCATACGAATTGGAATACTATCCCCGCGCCAGTTCTGGCGACGGGGATAGCATTCCACCCTTCTAGAGGGACACGACATGTGTGTAGCCTTAACCCCGGTTAAAGTTAAACAGAGCCTCAGCATCACAAAATGGATGCTGCCACCACAGACACATGTCTGACCTCCTGCTGCTGGGAGTCCTTCCAGCGAGGAGGGCCTGGACAAAGGGTTTCCTGCCTGGGGAGGTGCGAGCACCACCCCAGACAGGGTTTTGTGTATTGGGTAGGACAGGGCTGAATAGATTGAGACATGCCTGGGGCACACAAGGTGTCCCTGTGCATAAGCCAGCCCAAACCGGTTCTGGGGCTTTCCAGCCCCAGTCCTGGTGAGGAGCTGGACAAAGGAGAGGGGGTGTAACCACCCCCCTTCCTGGTCCCACCCATAGGGGAGGGACCTAGCAAGAGAGCCACCCCTCAGATTGGGAATAAGAGTGGGAGCAGTGCCATTGCACAGCAGATCATCCTGAAATCAACTTTAAACAAGAAGAAGACTGGACTTCGACATTCTGCTGCACAGAAGACTGAAGAGAATCTCCCTAGTGGCCTAGGAGGGGCCACCCTGTGAACACAGGCATCACCCAGCACCTCGACGTCTGCTTTGCCGCCGCCTCCCGCCGGAGCCCGAGTGCAAAGCCTGACAAGACACAGCTTCCCAGACTTCGCCCAGCCTGATCCACAGTCCCTGCAAAGAAGGGACCCGTGGAGGCACCGAGAGACGTGGGAGCGGCTATCTTGAAAGACCCCCGAGACGCTGACTGCGCAGCACCCGAGGCACCCTCGACTCTGTGCTTTGGGGTTTGAGAAGCCCCACAACCGAGCAGCATTTGCACCAAAGATCAGCCCTCCAGCATCTCCACGATCTGCGTAGGGCCCTTTTGCTTTTTGCCACTCGACTCGCCATCCCAGCCATTTGTCACATGGTCAGCGGCCATCTTGGCGACGAAATCTACAATTTACACTGTGGGTCTGGTTGCTCCAGACCTGCCCTCGCTCCTGTAGAAAGGAGTACCCGCTCTGACCTTGCTGGTCCGAGTAATAAGCCTTTTTTTACTTTCCCTGTGGCTTGCATTAGCCAAGGCTTGTTTGCTTCAATCGAGTTGCCGACACCGCCATCAGCTAGAGCTTTCGAGGGACAGCTCGTGATCAACTCCTGGACGTCCTTGACCTCTTCGTGTCCATGTGGCTGCAGAGAGAAGCAACCCCTGATCACCTGTTTGCACCCGACTTTGCCTGGTTCCAATCTGGTTCCACGGTGGTCACTGGTCAGTGACTTTGAACATTGTCCCCTCTGCTTTCAGGTCTTCACCACTTCAGATCCACCCTTGGATCCACCGGACACTTCTCCTTCACATCGCCTGCAGCATCTTCCGCTTCAAGCGCCAAGAACCTGCGTGTCAGAACCCGACGCCACTTCGACCCTGTGCACCCACTTCCTGTGGGTGAGGTAACATTGCAAAGCCGGTGTCCCTACACTGGTACACACCTCTAGGGTCTATGTCTTAAGTTTTGTTCCTCTAGGTTCAGCGGAAGTGCCCTTAAACTAACTTTGTGTACTTTTTACGCACCATAGACTTTACATTGGAAAGTGCGTGCACTTTGAACACTGCACCCGAGTCCCGTGGGCCTTTCCCGACTTAGTCATTGCCAGTCTCGAATAGCTCCAGCGATTCCCAAGGCCCTAGGCCTCTTCCCTTTCCTATTGGTATCTCTTATACCACTTTCTTAGTATATGGTTTAGGTGGCCCCTAGGGCTCATCCATATTGTGCAACTTTTGTGTATTTTAAACTGTCTTGTGATTTAACGCTTGTGTTTCTGTGCTCATAAAGAGTCCAGGGGATTTTATAGTTAATAAATCAATATATATTTTCAATATATATCTGTGTGGTGTCCCTTTCATTTGGTATTCAAGGGGGTTGTGTATGGTATAACAGATGGCTTCACATGCCTTTCAGAGTTTAGCCTAAGACTGCTTTGTCCACGTTACCACTAGGATAACTGGTCTACAAGGTTGAATTACAACCATCATCATAATGGTTGCTTGGCATGGTACAAAGTGATCACTAGAATTAGTGAGCATTATATACCAGGCCAACTTCTCACATTGGTGAGCAGCGGATTGGGATCTGAGCTTGCTGTTGTTTTACCATTACAATCTTTGAGATTATCATTTGAAATATCATACAGGTACCTGCTAGGTACATATAAAACAAGACTAGTATACTTAAGTTCTACTGAACTTAGTTGTTGTAGAGCAAAGGGAGTAGCACACCCTAGCTACAACTACTAGATAGGTTTAGTAGGTAAACACCAGTGTAGGTAGATTGCAACACATCCACCCACACTAGAGCAATGTCTGGAGCAGGGGGGTCCAGTGGACTTACTCCTGTTGAGAGTGACCCTCCAAGGGCACCATCCAAATTTGCTATTTTTTCCTTTAAGGAATTAAGACAGCTTTGTGTCTTAAGGGGTCTGAAGACAGGGCCTTCCCCTACTACAGACCACCTAAGAGAGCTCTTAGACCAGTCTGAGACTCTAAAGCCCTCTAAGGCAAACCCCACAGGGAATGCTGAAGGAGGCCATGCTTCAGAGGATGACACTGTAGACACCCCTGCCCCTATCATCCTGGTAGATGAGGAAGCCTCCACCACTGGAGCTCCTCAGGTAGATGAGGAGGAAGAGGAAGAGGAGGAGGTGGAAAGCAGTGAGTCAGATGATGACAGAAATAGTCAGGTGCTGGTCAGTAGACTGAACCAGGCTAACTTAAGTGTGTTTGGGACTGAAGCAAGGCTGACCTTGCCCAGCCACCCAAATGGACTTAACCAGGGGCATAGGAGGAGGAGGAATCACTCAGGTGAATCCAATACCCCCCATGTCTCTAGAGGTTCTCATGGTCACTCCAGAAGGGAGATGACTAGCCCTCAGAGAAGGGAACATGAGACCAAATTGAGAGAAACTCAAATTAGAGAGGCTGAATTGAGAGTCCAGAGACAAGAGTTAGAAATTGCCCTGGCCCAAGAGAAACTTGCTAGAGCAAGACAGCCTAGAGAGAGTGGATTAGGATCCACTGGTGGCAGCAATATCCAGAAGGATAAAGACAGGTCCTTTGATACAAGAAACCTGAGTAAGATTGTGCCCCCCTACAAAGCTGGGGATGATATCCACAAATGGATGACTGCACTTGAGAGAGCCTGCATGGTACAGCAGATCCCTCAGGAGCAGTGGGCAGCAATCTTGTGGCTCTCCTTTGAAGGTAGAGGCAGAGACAGACTCCTCACAGTTAGTGATGAGGATTCTAGAAACTACATGGTCCTGAAGAGTGCTCTGATTGATGGGTTAGGCTTAACCACTGAACAGTACAGGTTAATGTTCAGAGATACCCAGAAGACACAGACTCAGGACTGGTCTGAATTTGTTGAGTGTGCCACTAAGGCTCTGGAGGGCTGGTTGCTCGGAAGTAAGGTTACTGACTATACAGGATTGTATAATTTAATTATGAGAGAGCAAATCTTAAGTAATTGTCAAAATCAGCTTCTACATCAGCACCTGGTTGACTCTGATCTGACCTCCCCACAAGAATTGGGTAGGAGGGCAGACAAATGGGTCAGAACCAGGATCAGGCCTAAGAACCAGGGTGGTGACCAAAAGAAAGAGACTACCAAGCCTCAAGAGAAGGGTGGGGATAAAAGTAAAGAAAATACTTCCCCAGGGCCCCAAAACTCCAAGAATGGGGGTGGGTCCCAAGACACTTCTACAACCCAGAAAAAGCCTTATTGTCATACCTGTAAACAGGTGGGGCATTACAAAACAGATAGCTGTTGTCCCAAGAATGGCAATAAAGAGAATATACCTCCAGGTAAGGCTCCAACACCTCCTGTCACTGTTAGCAGTGGTCCCCCAGGTGGTGGGAGCACCCCCAAGAATTTGGGTGGGTTTACTTTTGGAGGACAGGTGGACTCTGGCCTATCCAGGTCCCCTAACTCAGATACTCTTGTCTATGAGACTGGCATGGGGTTTGCCAATTTCACTGCTTGCCCAAACACTTTGAGCAAGTATAGACAGGAGCCCCTCATCAATGGCTTGAAAGTTGAGGCCTTCAGAGACACAGGGGCTAGCATCACCATGGTGGCTGAATGTCTAGTCCCCTCAAGGCAACTTTTACCTGATGCCAAATATCAGGTGACAAACATTGATGGCATAGAATCCAATCATCCCATGGCAGTAGTCAATCTTAGTTGGGGAGGTGTCACTGGCCCAAAGAGAGTGGCAGTGTCAGCAAACTTGCCTGTAGATTGCCTACTGGGTAATGATTTGGAAATCTCAGCCTGGGCTGAGGTTGAACAGCAAACCCATTCTAGAATGGTAAATCTCCATGGAAAGGTTAGTGGGGCTGTAATGGCTACAGCCCCAATTCAAGATGTCCTTCCTGAAAAGGTTGGGAGGGCTGAGCAAACCTCAGCCCCATCTTTAGATAACTTCCCTCCTGAAAAGAGTAGCAGGGCTGTACTAGTAACAGCCCATACCCAAACTGAGTCTCCTCCTGAAAAGGTTGGTGGGGCTGTGATGGCCACAGCCCAAACTCAAACTGATACATGGGTAGTGAAGCCTGAAATGATGGATCACTCCACCCAAACAGAGACCATTGAGGAGGAAGAGAAATCTCCCTCCCACCAGACTTTAGGAAAGGATCAGCCTCCTCAGGGAACTGATCTTACCCCTGATGAAGGAACTGTCCCAGAGGTTGTTAGGCCTGGCCTGACAGAGCCTGTGATGGCAGTGGACCCTTCTCAGGAGGGACCCAGTCTGGAGCACGTAACCTGCCCCTCTCTACCTTGCCTTACTCAGCCCAGGGCTGCAGAGGACAAGAAGGACAGTGAGACCCAAAGGGCCCCCTGTCAAATAAAGCACCCCCATCAACAGATTAGGGGCACCGAAACTAGTAGCCCTAGTGAGGTGAAACCTTTAAAAACTCCTGAGGGATCCCCCTTAAAAGTAGTTAGGGACCTCCCCCAGATGGGTATTGTTGGGCACAGCCAAACCTGGGACCAAAAGGCCCCAAACCTGACCTGTCCCTCCAGTAAGCCAAACAGAGGGACCCAGCCTCCAGCTTTAGGTAGCCAGAGGTTGACTCTGAGAGCACAGTGCAACTCAGTCAGAGAAAGAAAGGCACACATGGTGGAGAGTGATTGGAGGAAGCTGAGCCCTACAGAGGAAACTCACTTCAGTACTCCATCTCAACACCAGCCTTTGACTTTGCAAAGACACACCACAGGTAGAGATTCCCTATGGTGGAGACCCTCAGATACCCTTAGGGTGAGGGATTGCTTAGTGGACCATGAGACAGGGGGTTACCAAGCCAGAGCTGGTACTTCCTTATATGGCCACTTAGGCAATATAGGCTTACCTGGTCAAGGATAGCCTTATCTCCTTTCGTTTGGGGGGGGGGTTATGTAGGAAGGTGGATATCTGACTATGGTTACCCCCAAACTTTTTGCCTGGTGTTTAGCTGGTTTTTGACTTAGTTGGCCTGGGATCCTGCTATTCAGGGCCCCAGGCTGATTGCTCTCTCCTTAAAATGGACTCCATGTACCTTAGGTGCATAACACAATTGGAAATGGTTCACCTTATGACCCTAGGTACCCAGGGCATAGGTGTATCCAAGGCCTACCAGGGGCTGCAGCATGTATTGTGCCACCCCTGGCCTGGCCTCCATATTTGACACAACTGGCTGATCACTCAGCTGGGGTAAGTTGGTGTAATCACCTCTTACTTAGGTACAGTATGCCTGTGCCTAACCCTAAACTGGACACATATGTTCCTATCAGCCACTCCTATGGAAGGCCTCATCAATCCTGGAGGCAGAGTGCTTGGAAATATGTGAGATGGTGCTCTAGCATGAGCTGAGCCTGTCTGCAGCTGTCGGGAACCACTCCCTAAGCTGTTCCGGGATATTGCCATACCATATACTCTTAAGTGCATTATAATCCTCGCGGTTAAATTCTATATTTGGTTTGGCTTTATCAAAACATGTCGAGTAAGGTGTCATACGAATTGGAATACTATCCCCTCGCCAGTTCTGGCGACGGGGATAGCATTCCACCCTTCTAGAGGGACACGACATGTGTGTAGCCTTAACCCCGGTTAAAGTTAAACAGAGCCTCAGCATCACAAAATGGATGCTGCCACCACAGACACATGTCTGACCTCCTGCTGCTGGGAGTCCTTCCAGCGAGGAGGGCCTGGACTAAGGGTTTCCTGCCTGGGGAGGTGCGAGCACCACCCCAGACAGGGTTTTGTGTATTGGGTAGGACAGGGCTGAATAGATTGAGACATGCCTGGGGCACACAAGGTGTCCCTGTGCATAAGCCAGCCCAAACCGGTTCTGGGGCTTTCCATCCCCAGTCCTGGTGAGGAGCTGGACAAAGGAGAGGGGGTGTAACCACCCCCCTTCCTGGTCCCACCCATAGGGAGGGACCTAGCAGGAGAGCCACCCCTCAGATTGGGAATAAGAGTGGGAGCAGTGCCATTGCACAGCAGATCATCCTGAAATCAACTTTAAACAAGAAGAAGACTGGACTTCGACATTCTGCTGCACAGAAGACTGAAGAGAATCTCCCTAGTGGCCTAGGAGGGGCCACCCTGTGAACACAGGCATCACCCAGCACCTCGACGCCTGCTTTGCCGCCGCCTCCCGCCGGAGCCCGAGTGCAGAGCCTGACAAGACACAGCTTCCCAGACTTCTCCTAGCCTGATCCACAGTCCCTGCAAAGAAGGGACCCGTGGAGGCACCGAGAGACGTGGGAGCGGCTATCTTGAAAGACCCCCGAGACGCTGACTGCGCAGCATCCGAGGCACCCTTGACTCTGTGCTTTGGGGTTTGAGAAGCCCCACAACCGAGCAGCATATGCACCAAAGATCAGCCCTCCAGCATCTCCACGATCTGCGTGGGGCTCTTTTGCTTTTTGCCACTCGACTCGCCATCCCAGCCACTTGTCACATGGTCAGCGGCCATCTTGGCGACGAAACCTACAATTTACACTGTGGGTCTGGTTGCTCCAGACCTGCCCTCGCTCCTGTAGAAAGGAGTACCCGCTCTGACCTTGCTGGTCCGAGTAATAAGCCTTTTTTTACTTTCCCCGTGGCTTGCATTAGCCAAGGCTTGTTTGCTTCAATCGAGTTGCCAACACCGCCATCAGCTAGAGCCTTCGAGGGACAGCTCGTGATCGACTCCTGGACATCCTTGACCTCTTCGTGTCCACGTGGCTGCAGAGAGAAGCAACCCCTGATCACCTGTTTGCACCCGACTTTGCCTGGTTCCAATCTGGTTCCACGGTGGTCACTGGTCAGTGACTTTGAACATTGTCCCCTCTGCTTTCAGGTCTTCACCACTTCAGATCCACCCTTGGATCCACCGGACACTTCTCCTTCACATCGCCTGCAGCATCTTCAGCTTCAAGCGCCAAGAACCTGCGTGTCAGAACCAGACGCCACTTCGACCCTGTGCACCCACTTCCTGTGGGTGAGGTAACATTGCAAAGCCGGTGTCCCTACACTGGTACACACCTCTAGGGTCTGTGTCTTAAGTTTTGTTCCTCTAGGTTTAGCGGAAGTGCCCTTAAACTAACTTTGTGTACTTTTTACGCACCATAGACTTTACATTGGAAAGTGCGTGCACTTTGAACACTGCACCCGAGTCCCGTGGGCCTTTCCCGACTTAGTCATTGCCAGTCTCGAATAGCTCCAGCGATTCCCAAGGCTCTAGGCCTCTTCCCTTTCCTATTGGTATCTCTTATACCACTTTCTTAGTATATGGTTTAGGTGGCCCCTAGGGCTCATCCATATTGTGCAACTTTTGTGTATTTTAAACTGTCTTGTGATTTAACGCTTGTGCTTCTGTGCTTATAAAGAGTCCAGGGGATTTTATAGTTAATAAATCAATATATATTTTCAATATATATCTGTGTGGTGTCCCTTTCATTTGGTATTCAAGGGGGTTGTGTATGGTATAACAGCTGGCTTCACATGCCTTTCAGAGTTTAGCCTAAGACTGCTTTGTCCACGTTACCACTAGGATAACTGGTCTACGAGGTTGAATTACAACCATCATCATAAGGGTTGCTTGGCATGGTACAAAGTGATCACTAGAATTAGTGAGCATTATATACCAGGCCAACTTCTCACAACATGCACTTCAAAATACATTTCAGGGGTGCAGGGGGGGTCCTTTGGACCCCCCCAGCACCCATGGAATGCATTAACATTTTGCGAATCGCTAATTGAAATTCGCAAAATGTCAATGCCTTCCCATTGATTCCTATGGGCCTTTTGGCCCATAGGAATCAATGGGAATTGCGAAATGGCAAATTAGAATTCGCATAATATTTGGTAAAAATTGCAATTTTTACCGAATCGCAAATATTATGCGATTTAAATCATGCATCCCATTTTGCGATTCCTTCTTTGCGATTCCCTAAAAATCGCAAATAAGGAATCGCAAAACCGTACTTTGATGCATGTGGCCGAAAGAGTGGACTACAGCGCAAGTGGACGTGAAGAACAATTCATTTTTCCAGTCCATTTGTCTTTGATGAATTTTTCTTATTGTAAAAGTACCCTTCTTAAACAAATATATATATATAAAGAGATATTATTTTACAAACTCAATAACCGTGTAGCTTTCCTTCTTCCTTAGTATTTTGATTACTATGTCCACATCTATGCGACAATTCATAATAATAGCAGGTATCAATTTAATTCAGTTGATCAGAAGCACAAAAGTATAAGTGATCAATTACCTGTGATTTAATCTTCGAAAAAATTCCCTTGTTGGCATTTTAATAGAATCATCTTTTTTACACGTGGCTTGGCACTGCCCGGCTTTATTTGATTACTGGTCTGAAATTTTTGTTGCTATCAATCAAATCTTGAATAGAGCGGATTCCCCATCTCCACTCCTGGGCATTCTGGGCTGGGTAGAAAACACTGAGCCAAAAGGTCAGAAGTTACATGCGCTATTGTTATTGTATGCCAAAAGGCGAGTGGCCATGAACTGGGGGCGTAAAACCAAGCCTAAATTTAATGCCTCGCTGGCAGATGTTACATATGGTCACACGCAACTGGGTGCCTATTGGGACCTGATGCCAACTACCTCACGTCCTAGAGACATTTGGGAGCCATTCTTGCAGTGGTCATGTGATAGGATGGTCTCCCCCATGGCTACACCTGCGAACCCAACTGCGCAATCCCAAACTGATGTTATGTGATTACCCTAAATTTGTTTGCATGATTATGACGCATTTACAATAATGCGTGGATGATAGGATGCAGAAGGCCCAGGAGTGCTTTGCTCCCCTCCCCAACGTGTAGCAGATAAAGGTAGATATAGTCGCCCGCTTGTCTTTATATATAGAGGTATAAGTTTGGTCCGGATGCTGTTTACTGACTCCATAGAGTATGTTTACTCATTTTACTTTTGATACTCAAATGCTGTAATGTTGGATTTGATTTACAACTATACTGACGTTTGCCTGTTTTCAGGTTAGTTATGTGAAACAAAGAATTGTATCCTTTTGAAATGTGCAGCGGCATTGTCACACTGATTGCTTCATCTTATATACACATGTTATTATGATATATGCAAATGCTGCGTTTGTACTATGCAATCTTTAATAAATACAATTTTTAAAAAAAAGTTACACAAATTACTAGTAGCCACTTGGGCTGGACCTCTCTCCTGTGACAAAAGAGATCATGTTAGGTTACAAGGTGGAAGCCAACCTTGGTCTGACGTCTTTCCTTTCCATAACTTTTGTTGAGGCTTAACTTTGCATCACGAGGGCATGGATTTCGCCAAATCCCCCGGTAGCACTAGAATTGTGAGCAACTATGAAAGATATTTATGAGAGGGAGCGCCCACAAGCTAGAACTAGAGGTGTGCGACCACTATAGAAATTCGATCGCATAGAGGTGTGCGACCACTATAGAAATTCGATCGCATAGAGGTGTGCGATCACTATAGAAATTGGATCGCATGTGGAACAGAGTTGCCTGAATCACACGATAGACTACGATTTAAATATTCTTTCTCTTATTGTCTTTTTTTCTTCTTTTTAAAAAAAATGGTCTCTGCCTTTGTTTCCTTTGTTCCCATGTCGTTTGAAATGCATATGTATTAACTTTTTTCTATATATTATTCTGTACTCGATGGGAAATTCTTTTTTTTCTTCCTTTGCTGTTTACTTTACTTGCCCTGAACAGATGTAAAATGACTTAAGATTGCACCCTTTGTCAAAAATAAAAATGTGAAAAAAAGAAATGTACTCCCTTTAAAGATTTGAGAGGTGCATCTTCCCGGGACCACAGACTGCTTCCCTGCGGTCGCCTAACACTATCACCATACGGGGGCCTATTCAACAGGAACCGCTTCTCCTTTGCGAATGGTTTACCATCTTCTTTGTGGAGTCGTCAACTATTCAATAGTTTGCAACTGCAGTCGCAAACCATAGATAAAAACCATAATAATTTGCAAATAGGAGGGAATGTCCCTTTTGCATGCCTTCCTAATTGTGTTGAAGAATGGGTTAATAAACCCATAGTGAGGCACAAATGCGTTTCTGAATCACTAAATAGGCTTATTACACATCAAAAAGCCATTTTGCAGGTGCGAACCCTGTGATTTTGCGAATCGCAGGGTTTGCAATTACAAAATGGTTTGTAAATCTGGCTCTGTGTGCTGTCATGCACTTGTTTTAGCAGCATGCAGATGTTTACAAAAGTAAACATATTAAACATCGGAGATGAATAATAATCAGTGAAAAATGACACGAGTGTGTGGGTCGCTTTCAAACTGTGGTCGTGATGTGCTCTGCACAGATTGGCAATTTTCCCGTGTGAGCCGTTTAGGCGGTGTTTCTTGTAATGTTGTTCAAATATAGATGGTTGCAGGCGCGCAACACCCATTGGGCTCACCGGGCTTCAGCCCCCCCCCCCCTCGCCTCCTCTGCCCGGGCTAAGATCACACGCACTGAAATGGTGCAAGAAGGCTGCGCATCCGATCCGAGAATGTGATTGTTTTAATGATTTCTGAGAGGCCCAGCAGCCCGAGCCAGACAGCGAGCCTCTGAAAAGTTTCAGCGAGTGAACCGACCCCCCTGCCCTGACCTCTTGTGTTTCCTTTAGAGTGGCGCAGAGGTGAAATCCTTGCCTGAAGGCAGGGATTTCACCTAAGCACTTGATGGGTTGTGAGCATGGGGTGTGAAGATGTGCACAGCAGGGGGAAGGCATGGCCAGTTAAGGTGATGCTTTTCCTTTGTAAAGGAATTTCTGCTGGCATCTTAGCCCAGGGTGTGCTGTCTGTGCACTTGTATAGATGTGTATCCCATACAATTGCACAGACAGCAAACCCTTGGCTATGACGCCAGCAGGAATTAATTTACAAAGGAAAAGCTTCACCTGCACTGGCCATCCCTTTCCCCCTGCTGTCTGTGCATTTGACCCACATTGATCTACACAGTGAGACCTTCGGGAGGGGCTGGATGCCAGGACACAGTGCTGCTGATCAGCCAGACTCCACAGTATAGTATCAGAAGAGCAGGCAGCAGTTTTTGTGTAAGTTCCAGTAACTTTAATGCATTTTTCAGCACAGCATTACCTACTGCCTGCATATCAAGGTTACTGTGAATTTTGTTCTTGACTTACATACATAGAAACGTCAAAGAGGACAGTCCCCTCCAAATATGCAAATGCAGTGTAAGTTTGTAGTGTTCATTTTTTTTGGGGTGCTAGTGGGTAATTTTAGAGTTCAGGTGGGTATGGGTTATGGTGTGCCAGGGGGGAATTTATGGTTCAGGGTGGGTATGGGTTATGGGGTGCCGGGGGAATTTATGGTTCAGCATGGGTATGGGTTTTGGGGTGCCAGGGGTAATTTTAGGGTTTAGGGCAGGTGTGGGTTTTCGGATGTCAGGGGGCTATTTTAGGGTTCAGGGTGGGTATGGGGTGCCAGGGGACATTTTAGGGTTCAGCGTGGGTATGTGTTTTGGTGTGCCAGGGGTAATTTTAGGTTTCAGGGCAGGTGTGGGTTTTGGGGTGTCAGGGGCAATTTTAGGGTTCAGGGTGGGTATGGGTTATGGGGTGCCAGCGGGAATTTATGGTTCAGGGTGGGTATGGGTTATGAGGTGCCAGGGGGGGAATTTATGGTTCAGCATAGGTATGGGGTTTGGGGTGCCAGGGGTAATTTTAAGGTACAGGGTGGGTGTGGGTTTTGGGGTGCCATGGGATTAATTTTAGGGTTCAGCGTGGGTATGTGTTTTGGTGTGCCAGGGGTAATTTTAGGTTTCAGGGCAGGTGTGGGGTTTCAGGTGTCAGGGGCAATTTTAGGGTTCAGGGTGGGTATGGGTTATGTAGTGCCAGATGGGAATTTATGGTTCAGCATGGGTATGGGTTTTGGGGTGCCTGGGGTAATTTTAAGGTTCAGGGTGGGTTTGGGTTTTGGGGGGCAAGGGGGAATTTATGGTTCAGCATGGGTATGGTTTCTGGGGTGCCAGGGGTAATTTAAGGTTCAGGGCGGGTATGGGTTTTGGGGCTCCAGGGGGGTGATTTTAGGGTTCAGGGTGGTATTGGGTTTTGGGGTGTCAGGGGGTAATTTTAGGGTATGGGGTGGGTATGGGTTTTGGGGTGCCGGGGAGGGATAATTTTAGGGATAGGATGGGTATGGGTTTTGGGGTGCCAGGGGTAATTATAGATTTCAGGGCGGGTATGGGCTTTAGGGTGTGAGGGGGTTAATTTTAGGGTTCAGCGTGGGTATGTGTTTTGGTGTGCCAGGGGTAATTTTACGATTCAGGGTGAGTATGGGTTTTGGGGGGCAATGCATCAAACTAACAAAAATGTGTGCTTTAATTGTTATCCAGTTTCAAATGCAGAATTCACCACATTTTTTTCTCAGCTTGACCTGAGCATTAACCAATCCTGATTATTTGCCATTTTAGCTCCGCCCCATTGATTTACATTAGCCACGCCCCTTCATCTGCCATGTTAGGCCCCCCCCCCCCCGAAATTAAGACCTAGTTGCGCCCCTGGATAGTTGTATACCTTGCTTTTAGAGGGAGATAAACCAGAATGTTCATAAAGGGAAGCGAAAGGAGAAGGAACGGAAGTGAGCCAGGCCTAAGCCATCAGTTTGATTGGTGCAAAAACCCCAAAGCACGAGCCAAGGCGCAGGCACAAGACGTATCTGGCCTCCCTACCTACCTCTGCTTGTGAGTGTGCATTCCCATCAGCTTGAAGCTTCTAAAAGTGAGGAGTTTGTCTATGCTAAAAGTTGCCAGTCGGCATCTGATTTGTTACTTTGCACGAGCAGAGTCACACCAAGGGACTAATCCAGAGGGGCACACTACAGGCAGAGAGATGATCTTCCTGAGAACCATTCTGAGTTTATAACCCACTGACAAGGAATAACATGCAGGCTTGGCATTACCACTACACGTCTTCTCCCAATACTGGACTCTTTTTCAAGTATGAATTTTGCCTGCTTTTGCAGGTGGAACTGTACACTAATTTTACTGCACCCAGGTCCAGAATTACTAAGAACTTGTGCTACCCTTGAGTCACCCAGCTGTAAAACAATATTTTGGGAAGAAATCAAAAGTTCAAGCAGATTCTCCAATTTCTAACATCTACTACCAGCTTTTATTCACTGATCAATGAATTTAGAAATGCTTTCCATCGATTCATAAGATGAGATCCCGGACGTCTGCAGGCACTTCTTTCTCATCGCTCTTTCTTTACTATCGGTATGCAGCAGTTTGATACTCCATAATTGCAGGTTCCATCGGCTTGTTCATTCTCATTACAGGGCCGAGGCTCGCATTTGCCTCTGGACGTCTTACAGAGGAAAGTGTCCTTTGGAAGTTGTGCTGTGGAATAAAATAGTAGGTCAGATTCACTTTGACACCACAGGTATTGCATTTTTCTCTAAGAGGTAATGATAGAAAACTTGCATGACAACTGGAGCAGCGCAATTCAATGCCCAACACTCGATATGCAATATATATATGGATATGGATATGGATGTGTGTTTAACTGCATTACTCCGTGTGAAGTTTATTAATCAATTGTAGTAAGTGGTTGTATGTTTCATTGAATGAGAGCCACCTGTATATGTTGATGAATTATAACAAATCTATTCCCCATGAAAGAAAAATTATACTTTCCCTTATCTGAATTTGATGCATTCATTCATGTTAACCGTATTCATTTAGAACCTGTTTAAATCTAACATTGGCCTAACCTCTAACTGGGCCTCAGTGCATATGTTAAGTTATAAAATGACTGCATGTGTTTTATTTTCTCTCCTCTGCTGGTGTTTTATCAATTGTTTTTATGTTAGAATAGACTGATTGTTCAGTTTGTTCGATTAGAGGGACTAATCTTTTTCATAAAAAATTGGCCTCAGGGGGGGGTGGCTTGCAGCCAGCTAAGATGGCCGCAACATTGTGAGGCTCAGAGGGTGAGACCGACTCCCCCCGTAAATCCTGGCATCAATCCGCTTCAACACTTGTCCCAGAGCTGCTGCCGTTAAAGCGGAGGTGAAGAGGACTCCGCCGATCCCGCTTTGTGGCGTTTCCGACGCTTGACCACGGAGCAGCGATGGATCAACAGCTGCGGCCTTTACGACACTCTCAGGCTGCGGAATGGATTTTGGTAACGCCCCAGCGTCCCTGACGAGCGCCTGGCAGAGCGCGTGACTGCTGCAGTGGTGCCCCCCCACCTGAGGTGAGAGCGTCTTGAGGCGCACCGGCTATCGAGCTGGGAGAGGACCGGTGGCGAGCGCTGTGCCGGGGTGAGGGCTGAATCGTCCCCCTCTTCCCTCCTCCTCTTCAGTTACCGAGGGTGCAGCGCGGCGGGAAGGACCGCTTTCAAGGATCCGGAACTCTGTGCAGGGACTGGAGGCGGCGCCTTGTGCGGGTCAGTCTGCGCCCTCCTGGTGGCCTGTTCAACCTGCGCCGGTCCCTTCGGTGGACATCTGGGGGCAACGTGATTAGCGACGACAGAGGCCTGATAGAAGCAGAAGAGGGGCTCCCTCTTGGACGTTACTGACTAGGCAGATTGAGAAGGCCTGATGTGACGTGCCTGCTACGAGAGGCCACAAACGAACTGCCCTATAAAGTGAGCCCGGGGCATACTGGATAGCACGTTAGCACCTACCCGGTTGCAGGGCGTTGGTCGCGTTGCCCACTCCTGGAGGCCGGGGGTGAGCGGCCTCAAAAGGCACCCCTGCACGTGCATAAAAGGTCAGACTGCCATACAATAATACCGGGTGGCTGGAACACCGGCGGCACGCAAGGAGCTAGAGTCAGTGACGCACAGCCCTAAAGAAGCTAATCCCCCCACAATGAGTGGCAGAGGGACCCGCCCGCCCCAGCAAGGCAAACTTGACAAGTTTGCGTATACTAAAGACTTTCCCCCGTTGCCGGACAAGAAGGGGGTTGGGGCCAAGGGTGCTGAGGAAGATGGAGGCTCCAAAGTAACACTGGATGATGTGATGGCGGCACTCCACCAGGTACAGACTACAGTGGGCGCGATTTCTACGGACGTCACATTCTTACGTGCGGATTTTCAGAAAATGGCGACAAGGGTGACTGAAGTGGAACAAGTGACGGCGACTCTTACAAAAGATACTTCACTCCTGGTAAAGAAAGTGATGCAACTGGAGGAAGACAACAGACAAATGGCGGCAAAGCTAGATGAACAGGAAGGGCGCTCCCGACAATAACAGGGCTTCCGGAATCCGAAGTTGGACCTGCCATGGACCTCTATGTTGAAGATCTCATAAAGAATACGCTGCAACCTAAGGGCCTCTCAACCTTTTTTTCGGTGAAGCGTGCTCACAGGATACCAGGTGGGCGGCCATGACCAGGAGCTCCCACGCGACCAGCGTTGGTACGTATTTTTAACTTTCGGGATAGAGACGCTATTCTGCAAACAGCTCCAGTGGCCCCACCGATACAGATACAAAACTTGGAGATCTGCCTGTTACAGTTTTTATCTTGGAATGTCAATGGCCTGCGAGTGAGGAGTAGAAGGCATAACATTTTACAATACCTTAGAGACTATCCCGCGCAAGTCACTGTCATTCAGGAGACACATCTTCTTAAAGCAGAGGTCTGTGACATGTCGCAGAAGCAGAAATGGGTGGACAAGTTTATCTGCACTGATAAAAACGCAAACATAAGAGGGATTCTTAAAATCTTCAAAAAACAGGCTAAAGCTCAAGTCCTGGATTATAAAGAGGATCACAGTGGGAGATTGCTCATCTAAAAAATCTCATTCAATGACTTGACCTACACGATTGTGGGCCATTACGGCCCAAATCAAGATGACCCCTCTTACCAGAAAGCAATCCAGAACCATCTGATAATTTCCCAGGATCCCGTCATTTGGGTTGGGGATTTTAATATAGTTCTTAATCCCAAACTTGATAAGTCATCCAAGTCAAGAGCCCATACATTATCGAAATCCAGGCAAACCCTTGTAGTCATAATGGAACAGCTGGGTCTTGCGTATGTATGGAGGAAAAGGTCGGGAAACAAATTGAGGGTCTCCTTTCAAAATTTCAAGTACAAGCATAAATTGCGAATTGACTACGCTTTTTTTAGTTACTGTTTAAAATATTCACTGATGGAGTTGGACTATCTCCCTTAACACCTGTCTGATCATCGTGCAATTGTATTTGGCCTTAAGATTGGTAAACAGATAATAGCCTCCTCATGGTCTTTTGACCGTATGATTCTATTGGAGGAGGAGGAAAAAAGTTTCTTGCTAGCTGAGTCGAGGTTTTTCTTGGAATTGAACTTGGAATCCGTGGCAATTGCAATGGTTTGAGCCGCTCTGAAGGCTTATTTGAGAGGCTGTATAATTAACAGAGCCTCATATAGACGGAGAGTATACCAGGAAACAATCAAAAATCTTGAGCAAGAGTTGTTTCAACTAGATCAAAAGCTTGGCTCCGTTATGGCCTCAGCAGAAGAACTAGAAAAGCGGGCCGAGCTGAGAAATCAGCTGGAAAAAATATTACAGGAAAGGTTGGCCAAGAGGTGGGAGGCGAGTAAAATCTCCCACTTTGAATTTGGAGAAGCTGCCGGGAAGGTCCTGGCCTGGAAAATCAAATCAGACCAAGCAAAAACATATTAGGGAGATTAAACTAGAAGGTGAAGCTGTTTCTAGGACCTCGGACAGGGAGATAGGGACTGCTTTTCAGGAATTTTTCCAGGAGCTATATAAGGAGGAGGTCACGAACGATCCGGAGGCTAGGGAGAATTGGTTAGACAATGTTTCCTTACCAACCCTTTTAGCAGCACAGAGTGGCCATCTGGAGAGGGAGTTATCAGAGGAGGAGGTGGGTAAAGCCATTGGTTATCTAAAGCAGGGGAAAGCGGCTGGCCCTGATGGGTTACTAGGAGAACTTTATCGGGTGCTAAGTTCAGTCATAGTTCCATCCATGACGGCCCTATTTAATGGTATTCTCTTGAGGGGGAGGTTTCCCCAGATTCATGGAATGAAGCCACGATCGTGCTGATCCCCAAGCTAGGCAAAGACCCGTCGGAGTGTCGCTCTTATCGACCAATTTCTCTCCTAAATAATGATTACAACATTTTTACATCTATTATGGCATCTACATTGGGGGGCATATTTGGTTCAATAACCCACCCAGACCAAAAAGGGTTTATAAAGGGGCGCCAGTTGGCAGACCACACCCGTGATCTGGTGGGCGCAATTGACATCGCTTCCACCTTTTCTCTCCCACTGGCCACCCTTACTCTAGACGCCAACAAAGCTTTTGATAGGGTCAATTGGCCCTATCTGGCTGCGGTGATGAAAAAGTTTGGGTTTGGGGCGGTTTTCTGTCGGGTTATTGAACTTTTTTACAGGACCCGAAGGGCCAGACTGTTGGTTAACGGTGCCTTAACAGACCCCTTTAGAATCACTAGAGGTACCAGGCAAGGCTGCCCGCTCTCCCCCCTCTTATTCAACTTGTACATTGAGGTGTTTGCTCAAGTATTGAGAGAAGAAGAGGACATTCCCTCTTTTGTATTCGGAGGTGGGAGAAGCGGGTAGTTCTTTATGCAGATGACATTCTTATCTATACGTCTGATCCGGATAGAGCTTTCCCCACGGTAATTAAGAGGGCGGAGAAGTTTGGGCGGATCTCAGGTTATGATATCAACGTTAGTAAAACGGAGATCATGACCTGGAATATCCCCAACTCACAGTTAAAGGTGGCCACCTCTATGAGATGTAGGCTGATCGCAACTCTATTCTTCCAAGGGGATTAGTAGACACAACAAGTCAGTTGGGTGGTAGAACTCACTGGGTCACCAGCCCATTTGCCCCTCATCGTTCCGTCTGGGCTTTTCCCATATTTTTATATGCTCATATATTTCTGTCCAGATCGAAAATTCTTTCTGGTCGTAACCTGCCCTGAGTCTGAAGACACCAGGTTGCCTATATATGCTGCTGTCTGAACTAAACTGTGATGAGATATCTGGGAATACGGATCAAACAAGAAAAAGGAAATATTGTACAGACCAACTTAGATCGAGTCTCCAATGAATGTCGGAAACTTTTAAAATCCTGGGCCTTTCTCCCACTTTCTATACTTGGGAGAACAAACTTAGGTAAAATGTCCATTCTCCCAAAGTTTACTTTTATTTTTAACACCATCCCCTTGGATTTTGAACCTAAAAAACTGGACAAATGCCAGTGTGAGATTAACTCTTTTGTATGGAATTATAAAACATCTAGGCTGGCCTGGAAGAAGTTGAGAAGGAGGAGAGAGAAGGGAGGGTTGGCATTACCAGACCTGTTGTATTATGCTTGGGTATTTCAGTTGACTTACTCCAGAAGGCTCCTGAAAACACCATCAAGCTCATCCATGGGGGTAATGTTTAGGGCCATGCTAGCGGGAGAGGACCTTCCACCTGATGGATTTCTATTTAAGTTCGTGGATCAGACATTTTTCAAGCAAGTTATATTAAAGACCCTACAGTCGGCCGTAACATCTTGGGTGCAGACTAGAAAGAAAGTAGGGCTTCCTTACTTTTCAAATTTCGCCCCTCTGTGCAATTCCCCAGGGCAGCCACCATGTTTGCAGGACAGTCTTGCAACTCGCTTAAAGGAGGCAGGGATTACCAGATGGGGAGAGTTACTGGCTGGAGGGAGTTTAGAAGAATGGGAAATGTTGTGGGATAGGGTAGGCCCGGCTTCATCCAGATTTAAATATATACAGTTGGACAGTTGGGCCCGAGCTGCAGGCAGGAGGGGTGTCCGATTGGGGAAACAAAGCAATTTCAAACAACAGCTGGTAGAAAGGCGAGAGGGAGGTAAAGAGGTGGCGAACTGTTACTGGAATATAGTGGAGGAGGCGGATGGGGAGTTTACTCTGCCAGATGAGCTTTGGGGAAATGAATTGGGCCTTCAGTGCGAGGATTTATGGATGAGATCTTTCACCTTTCTTTATAGAGTAGTTAAACCAGCTTGGCTGAGGCACAATCATTTGTTTACTTTAAATCATGCTTATCTCTCCCCCCTAAGGCTCTCAAAATTCCTCCCAGGAAAGAAGTGTAACAAATGTAACCTCGTGGAAGCATCAGATATACACATGTTTAAGGACTGTCCTGCTATTACGCTTTTCTAGGAAGAAGTAAAGGACACCCTGGAGTCTATTCTAAATACAACATTGACCATCACTCTCCCATTAATAATTTTTGGTTTAGATGAAAGAGTAACCGGCCAAGCAAAGACTCTCCTCTTTTATGCAATTATTTTTGCAAGACGACAAATTTGCAAATTTTGGATGGATTCTACTGCTCCATCGCACGCAGGCCGGCTAACGTCGTTATATGAAATCTCGAAGGTTGACTTGGCCAGAGCCTGCAGCAAATGAAATCTGTCTTTTTGGGACCTGTTGGTTCATTGGAGATAGGAGTCCCGTTTTTTTTTTTCCCCGGGTCCTATGATTATGCCTACTGCACTCCATGGACCTTGGAGTGTTGCCCCCCTCCGAATACAATAATGGGTCCTTCAAGTTGAAACACTTTGATGGAGTAATAAGAGGTTCGCCCCTCCCCTCCTCTGTTTCATCTCTATGATTCGGTCTTCCGCCATCAATTGAATCGTGTCTGGGTAAGTGAGGACATAAAAGATCTGTTTGTCTCTCAAGGTAGGACGCGCACGGTGGTTGGCTTTTCTTTATGGAAAGAGGTTATGGCAAATGAGGACAAAAAAAACAAAAAAAACTCGGAGATCTCTTTCTTCCCAGATTATACAGCGGCGGTCGTGGCGCGTCGTAGGAGCTTTTTTGAGGTTAAGAAAGCCCTGAGGTCCCGAGAATTACCTTACTCCATTCTCTTCCCGGCGCGCCTCAGAGTGGTGGCAGACAAGAAAACCTGTTTTTTTGATACGCCAGAAGAAGCACATGACTGGCTTGAGGGTTGGCGTCCAGTGGAAAGGTCAGAACGACCGAGAAGGAGCCGGAGACAACTGGGCAAAGACGGCGACTCTGAAGACATTGAACAGACAGGAGGGGAAGACGTGAGTACCCATAAGGACTCCGGGGACTGAACACTTCGAACACAGGGGAAGTACCTCACTTTCTTTTATACTGTCTATGGCAATTGTATTTGGTCACCGGTTTGAACTCCCTTCCTTTCTTTAATGACAAGAGATTGAACAATGGCTCGAGACTTACGAACTGGGGGGATGTTGGGTCTTCCTTGGACTTTCCCACCCCTGTACATACATGCAACCGAAGTTCTAGGGTGGGGTTATTGAGCACTCTGCTGAGTTGGGGTGGCGGGCCGTTCTACATCCGCTAGGCATGGAGGCAGGGAGGGGGGTTGGTGGGGAGGAAATGTTAATTCGTTTATTGTTTGCTGATTCTGTGATGCACAGATGTGGATATTGTTGCGCAGTGTCATTACTCATAGGAACGTGCATGAGCGGTACCATGGGACAGGTCACTTACAGTTGTAGATACCTTCAATACGACGATGGGGGATAACTTGCTGCCTACCTCGCAGGTGGGATCAAATACGTTGACCCCGTCCTTGCCCATCTTCACGTGGAATGTCCGCGGCCTGGGTGACAAATTCAAGCGGGCCTGGTTTGGCAGAGCATTAAAAGGGAAGGCGCAGCAGTGGTGTTACTGCAGCAGACACACCTCATAGGCACAGCTACAAAAGCCCTGGATAGATGGAGTTATAAAATGGCAATCCACTCTGAGTTCACCTCCAGCTCTAGAGGGGTCCATATCCTGATAAAGAAACAGTTCCCTTTAATTGTTAACGATGTCAAATTTGATGGGGCAGCTAGATTTGCCACTATACATGCACAGTGGGAGGGCAAAACTGTAAATATTGTCTCTGTGTATATGCCTCCAGCACTGCAGGCGATAGCCCTTTCGGATCTGAGTGCATTCCTCCTGGGGCTGCAGGAGGGTGAGGTAATAGTTGGGGGAGATTTTAACTTGGTGGTTGACGACTCCCAGGATAGAATCCCTGCGCGTCCGGCTCCAACAGGTGCTTCAAGATTAGGTAGCTTTCTTGTGGCTATGGGCTTAGTGAACCTTTTGGAGGACATATCACCCTAGTGACAGTCAGTTTACCTACCACTCCAGTGTTCATAATAGTCTCTCCAGAATCGACTATATCCCGGGATCTGTGAGTGGCCTTTGGAATCTCAGCAGTATAGAAATTAAGCCATGGGGCATCTCTGACCACTCCCCACTAATGCTTAGTTGCAGACTGCACCAACACACGAGGCGTCGGATTTATCCCATACGCCCTGCCTATCTCCATCATCCCAAAATTAGGAAGGAATTACGTAAGGCAACAAAACACTTTTCAGGATAACATCGGCTCCATATCTTCCTCTGTCACCTTGTGAGAGGCCTATAAAACAGTTCTTAGGGGCCAGGCGATAGCTTCCATTGTATGCTATAAACGGGAGGGACAAGCGGAACTACAGGCTTTAGAAGCAGAAGTGGTTACTGCAGAGGCACGACATACCACTGACCCAACCCCTGCAGGGTCACGCAGCTTACAAATTGCGCAGCGGGAACATAAGGCATACCTGACGAAAGTGGTCGGGCAGCAATTGACACGCACACAACAAAATCTATGACGTAGGGGACAAGGCAGGCAAACTTCTGGCATGGCTGAACAAACAGGAGAAGTGTGATAGATGGATAACAAAGTTTACAACGCAGGGAGGGCTACCCACTACAGATCCAAACACAATAGTAAATATGCTAGCGCAGCACTTCAGGCATATATACTCCTCAGACTCTGCTATCTCGGAAGAGGATCCCTTGTCCTATATAAAGGATCTCAAAATGCCCCAGCTGACCCCAGAAGAAGCACAAATATTAGAAGATGACCTCACAGCGGGCGAAGTGACACTAGCTATTAAGGAATTACAATCAGGCAAAGCAGTAGGACCCAACGGCATACTGATCGAACTGTATAAAAAAATGTCGGACTCATTGGTACCACACCGGTTAAATATGTTTAATGAGAGCCTAGAGATGGTAGAGCTCCCCCCGGATCAACGTACGTCTACCATAGTTGCTATTGTGAAACCAGGGAAGCCGGCGGATCAGTGCACATCAAATTGGCCTATCTCACTCATGAACGCTGAGGCCAAAATACTCGCCAAAGTGTTAGCACTACGAATCACACCACACTTATCCAAACTTACACACAGAGATCAATCAGGTTTCATGCCCAGCAGGAACACATGGCTTAACTTACGGCGACTGCATGGGGTACTGGCACATTCATATTTCCTGCAGGAGCCAGCAGTGGTACTTTCGTTAGACGCCCATTTGGCATTTGACACGGTTCATTGGCCGTTCCTCTTTGCAGTACTGCATCACTTGGGTTTTGGCCCGAGATTCTGCGCCTGGGTCCGACTATTGTACGCGAAACCCATGGCACATGTTACAGCTAACGGCCATATGTCAGTGGACTTCCCTCTTGCCAGAGGAACACGTCAGGGCTGCCCGCTGTCGCCACTATTGTTCGCCCTGGTCTTGGAGAACCCTGGCGGAAGGGATAAGATGGGAACCCACTATTAAGGGCCTTAAATGTTATATCTTACTTCCCCTCAACGCTCAATACCCAAACTTTTGGATGTTTGCACAGCGTATGGCAGGGCATCTGGTTATTCTATTAATCGTTCTAAATCTACTATGTACATTCTCCATGGCCCACCACCACGCCTGCCGGACGGCTGTCCGCTGCAGACAGCAAATAACACTTTTAAATATTTAGGGGTTTCCGTCACGACCAATTCTGCAGAATTCTATAACCTAAATCTACAGCCCCCACTCGACCGCCTCAGGCGAGACGTCGACATTGGGAATCGTTACCGCTGACCTTGCTGGGCAAAGCAGCACTATTTAAGATGATGGCTCTGCCACGTTTTTTTTATATTTTAGAAAATAAGCCCTATCCAGTGCAACGTGCAACCTGCATACTTTAAAACAATTGCAGCACAGGTCTCTGTTTTGCTGTGGGGCCATAAACCTGCACGCATAGCACATACCAAGATGGTACGAAGCTGGTATGATGGCGGTATAGCCTTACCAAATATATGTCTTTACTATTGGGCAGCCCATTTAAAAGCCATTAATCAGTGGTTACATCTTCCGCAGGCGGAGCCTGCACTCAAGGCAGACAGGGAACAATTAGGTCTGTCTGGTATATTGGCTCCTCTATTCGACAAAAAATTAGCGATGTCAAAGTTTGGGCCACTGAGACACACACTTCTGATATGGCATACAGCACAGGCAAAACTGGGATGGCAAGGGGTCTTAACACAGCTCACTCCACTATGGTACACAAAACAATTGGGATGACTTAGGCGCACCAAGGGCTTTGACCGTTGGGATGCTATAGGCTTGTCAACTATTGGGGATCTATGGCAGAAAGGACAGGTACTCCCATTTTCTACCCTATGTCAGCAATATGACTTAGCCCCCTCTGAGCAGTTTCAATATGTACAGATCCGGCATGCATTAATGACAGCCCTGACGCCTGACTCCGAAGTCCCAGAGGCATCACCTCTGGAAGACAGGTTATTGACTGACTTTATGCCTAAGAAAGCGACTTCCCTAGTTTATCGTAAACTGGTGAATAATTTACCTGATCCCATGGGAACCCTAAGAGAGAAATGGTCTCATGACTGTGGAGAGGTTAATGACTCGGAGTGGCAGGAGGCACTGGCATCCCGAGGGAAGTGGGCATTCCCTCACGTCACCGTTTGGTACAGTTACGCATACTACATCGCTCCTACTATACTAGAAGCACCCTACATAAAATAGGGAGGGTAGACCATCCCTACTGCCTGCGGGGCTGTGGTGAGGAAGGGACCTTCTATCACACCATTTGGGACTGCCCCAGAATTTTTTAATACTGGACCCAGGTATTACGAACTATCTCGCAATCAGAGTCTCCCTACTGCCAGAACCCAGACGCTGTCTTCTAAATATATGGGAGCCCAATGACCTTTCACGGACAGGACAAAGTTGGGTGACATTAGGCATGATGATGGCTAAGAGAAATATTGCACAAAGGTGGGGTGTGGCGGAGAGACCTACCCTAACAGCGTGGAGGGGTGATATGGATGAGGCCATGATAACAGAGAGGACCGTATTTAGAAACAGGGGGTGCCCCCAAAAATGGAAGAAAATATGGGGGGCCTGGAATAAGTTTAGGGGGAACATATGTGAACCACCGTCAGATACTGAGGATACCACCTCGGATTCCGAATAGGCCCTTGGAACTGAAACGAACAGTGAAAATGTGGACTGCAACTATTGCAATGATGTATATTTGTGACTGTACACTAACTAAAAATGTTTCTTTTGAGAAGACACTGTGTAAATTCATGCTGATTAATTTTGACAGCTATGATGTAATTTTTTTCCAAAATGCAAATAAATATACTTTAAAAAAAATGTAAAAAATTGGCCTCAGATATTGTGCTTGGGATATCGGGAGAAACTATCCTGGGCTGATGTTACATCCAATATAGTCCAGATAATTGCTTCTTTGTTGGGAGCTTGGAAACTACGGATGCTACCTGCTCCCTAGGAACAAAGTCTTTTAATTGTTTTGTTTGGTTGAAGGGGATAAGGAGTAACCCTGGGCTTAGTACTTCGCTACGCCCACGGAGTGGGCGTAGTGTTGCCTACTTCGCCATTTGCGAAGTAAGCATAGCAGGCAACACTACGCCCACCCGCGGGCGTAGTGAAGTTGCCCGCCAGTTGCCCGCCACCTGCCTCCCTCCCGCCCTCCCTAAATACTTAAATTACATTTGAGAAATGATTAAAAACCACTTACCTTGTCCGCCGCGTCCCCGGGGCTCCCTCTCGTCATTGCGCGATTCGCGTCGCCGTCTTGGATAGTAATGCGCTTGCGTGGCCGCCTGCGCATGCGCATGCACATTACTATCCAAGACGGCAGCGCGAAGCGCCCAATGGCGAGAGGGAGCCCCGGGGACGCGGCGGACAAGGTAAGTGGTTTTTAATCATTTCTAAAATGTAATTTAAGTATTTAGGGAGGGCGGGAGGGAGGCGGGTGGCACGTTGTGGGGCTACGAAAAGTGCGTAGGTGGACGTAGTGTCTCGCCCACTTCGCGTAGCTTCGCGAAGCCCCACTATGCCCACTACGCCCACTACGCCCAGGGTTAATAAGGAGAAGCTTTCTTGAATCTTCTTCCATGCTTTGTCTGCTCTCTAGAATAGCAGATCAGACCCTATCCGGACTCTTGTTGAGAGAATACTACTTCTTCACCCCACTGATTTTCCCTGCCCGGAGTGTTAAGCTTCATACTTGAATACTCTGACTCTTTCCAATGAACCTTAAATCTGGTTTATCTGATGCTGACACCTTTCTCACATAATTTCCTCTTTACATTACCAGTACGCAATTTAGAATAGGAACGTTCCTTTATGGAACCAGTTTTGGTGATATTTTGCTTGCATTATTTGATACTATGTTCATCCTAAATAAATTCAAACTGAATGATTATTTAAATAAATACTCTCAAATTATATGCTTTCTTCCGTACTGCTGATTTGAGTTAACATATAATCTGAATTAAATTGATTAATAAACCCTTAAGGTTTGGAGTGGACACCATCCGATCTATTCTTGTGGTGCCATACTGGTATTGCTCTTTTATTACACTTCAAGTGGACAATCAAAGGCCCATACCACCAATGGGGAAACTTATTTGATGACTTCACCAAGAGACTGAGATTTGAAAAACTCAGCTCTATCAAGTGGTAGATATGAGGATGGTTTTTCACTGATGTCTAGGGATCTAAAATACTCTGGAGAACATCCAGCCCATGCCCCTTAAATTAATAGCCTAATTTGGAGAATTAGTGGTGTTTTGAAGGTTCTGAATGGGGTCGCGATGGCCAAGGAGTGAGTATAAATAGAGTTGCGCATTGCAATTTGTTTATGTCAAGCTGATGGTTTTGTGACGATATTGTGTATCTTGCATTGAAACTGTGTCTCTGGAGTAGGTGTGTAAATGCATATGCACTTAATGATGAGCAGTTGAAGTTGTTATTGCGCTTGCTGCAGTCCAGAATCCTGGGATAGATACGAAGGATATTGTTGCTTAATTTGTTTGCCAAGATTTGTGGTGTTGCTAAGGTTTGTGGTGTTGGTTCGTGAGGTACCATTGGCCACACAATTCAGATAGGAGTTTATAACTGATTGTTATGAGTGTACTAATAGTGACTGGTGTTGGTGGATCCTGTTGCACCAACGAAAAACCGCATTAGTTAGGGGATTTCCCACTGGTTTAGATTTCATTTGTATGCATGCTAATGTTGGAAAGTGTTATCCTTCTTGTGTGATTGATAACTCTGAATTTCTTTAGTAGTTAGACAAGTTATTTGCTATTTGTGCTTGCTTTAGCGTTTTTGTAAAAGTTTTGTTGCACAGGAGAAATTGTAAAGGATTGTAAGCCGCTACGATGTGTCAAATCACATAATTGATTGCTGGTGTTGGTTGGTTGGTGTAAGTGTGGCACTGATATTGGTTGTTGCGTCATTTGGTGCAGCGGTGTGATAGGTTTGTGAAGAGAGTGATGCGTTGAGAATGGAAATCAGTATTGTCAAGTATTATATTGTGAATTGGTAAAAATTGCCACCTATATGAATGTATTGTTTACCCTAAATTAAGGATAATCATTGCAAAACTTAAATGCTCTAGGGCGCTAAGTGACTTGGTGAAGGGTGATGCAAAAATTCCTGGCCAAGAAAGCTAGGAAGCTCTACCAGAGTGTACACAAGATCATTATGTGGCCATAAATATCAGACTTCACTCATGTATTTGGCTCAAACAAGATTAGATAAGAAAGAAGGGTCCTTGCAATTCCCCTGATACAATACCATTAAAATAAATATAATTGAAAATTTAAGACAAGTGTTATATGAATCAAAACCCAAACCAGCACAACATGAGACGTTGAATGCTTGGTAGTGTACTGTCCGTGCTAAGAAGCAAAGAAAAGTACCAGAATAGAACAAAACAGGCAGTTTGTAGTTGGGTGGAAGCTTAATGGAATGCAGAAACACAAATGTGGACAAAAAGACACACAATTGATGGACGGAATGCAGAACAAATCAAAACATTCACCTCCAAGAGATCTGGGTTAAATCCATCATTCTTTTGCTCACCATGCCACCCCAGTTTAGACCTAGCCATATGCAAAGCAGCCTTGACCTTGTGCCTCATGGGAACAGTCTAGCCCAAACTGCCAAGCCATGTCCTCCTTGGACTGGAAACAAGCATCCTAAGACCGGTTTTGAGGTTTCACCCCTCATCAGCCAGGATAGCTGAAATCCAGTGGCACAGTGAGCCACCCATGTCAGGGAATACCCGGCGCACTTAGGGTGAGGAATCAAAAGACACACAATTGGTGGACGGAATGCAGAACAAATAAAAACATTCACCCCCAGTCAAGAGATATGGGTTAAATCCATCATTCTTTTACTCACCATACCACCCCATTTTAGATCTGGCCATATGCAAATCTGTCTTGACCTTGCGCCTCATAAGAACAGTCCAGCCCGAACTGCCAAGCCAGGTCCTCCCTTGACTCGACACAAGAATCCTAGGACCAGTTTCGGCAAGGATAGCTTGAATCCAGTGGCACCGGGAGCCTGGGACCCACGTCTAGGCACAGCCAGCGCACTTAGGGCAAGGTAGCAAAGACACAGAATTGATGGACAGAATGCAGAACAAATCAAAACATTCACCCCCAGTCAAGGGATCTGGGTTGAATCCATCATTATTTTACTCACAAGCCACCCCAGTATAGACCCGGCCATATGCAAATCAGTCCTGAACTTATGCCTCATAAGAACAGTCCAGCCCGAACTGCCAAGCCAGGCGATCCCTGGACCGGAAACGAGCATCCTAGGATCAGTTTCAGGGCTTCACCCCCATCAGCCAGGATAGCTTAAATACAGTGGCACACTGAGCCAGGGACCGACGTCTGGCAGTGCAGACTGGACTGTTCCCATTGAGCACAGGGTCAAGACTGATTTGCATATGGCTGGGATCAAACTGGAATGGTATGGTGTGCAACAAAAATATGGATTTAGACCCAGATCTCTGTACTTGGGTGAATGTATGATATTGTTTTGCATTCTGTCCATCAATTGTTGTTTTTGCTATTGTCACCCCGAGAGGGTGGGTATGCCCAGATGTGGGTCCCGTGCTCTCTATGCCACTGGAGACAAGGCATCCTGGCTGATGAGGGGGGAAGCCCAGAAACTGTTCCTAGATGCTTGTTTCCAATCCAGGGAGAACATGGCCTGCCAGTTCGGGCTGGACTGTTCCCATTGGGCACAGGGTCAAGACTTATTTGCATATGGCTGGGTTGAAAGTGGAATGGCATGGTGAGTAAAAAAAGATGGAGTTTGATCCAGATTTCTATACTGGGCTGAATGTATGACATTGTTCTGCCTTCCGTCCATCAATTGTTGTTTTTGCATTTGTCACCACAAGTGGGACGGGTATGCCCAGACGTGCGTCCCGTGCTCTCATGCCACTGGAGTCAAGCTTTCCTAGCTGATGAGGGGGAAACCCCAAAACAGGTCTTAGAATGCTTGTTTACAGTCCAGGAAGGACCTGGCCTGGTAGTTGGAGCTGGACTGTTTCCATTGGGCACAGGGTCAAGACTGATTTGCATTTGGCTGGGTTCAAACTGGAATGGCCCGGTGAGCAACAAAAACGATGAATTTAGACCCAGATCTCTGTACTTGGGTGAATGTATGATATTGTTCTGCATTCTGTTCATCAATTGTTGTTTTTGCATTTGCCACCCCGAGAGGTCCGGGTATGCCCAGATGTGGGTCCCTTGCTCTCCATGCCACTGGAGTCACAGCATCCTGGCTGATGAGGGGTGAAGCCCTGAAACTGGTCCTAGATGCTTGTTTCCAGTCCAGGGAGGGCATGGCCTGCCAGTTCGGGCTGGACTGTTCCCATTGGGCACACAGTCAAGGCTGATTTGCCTATGGCTGGGTTGAAACGGGAATGGCATGGTGAGCAAAAAAAGATAGATTTAGACCCCAATTTCAATACTGGGCTGAATGTATGACCTTGTTTTGCATTGTCACCCCGAGTGGGAAGGGTATGCCCAGGTGTTTGTCCAGTGCTCTAATGCCACTGGAGTCAAACTATCCTAGCTGATGAGGGGGAAACCCCAAAACAGGTCCTAGAATGCTTGTTTAAAGCCCAGGAAGGACCTGGCCTGGCAGTTGGGGCTGGACTGTTTCCATTGGGCACAGGATCAAGACTGATTTGCATATGGATGAGTTAAAATTCGAATGGCATGGTGAGCAAAAAAACATGGATTTAGACCCAGATCTCCATACCTGGATGAATGTATGACATTGCTCTGCATTCTGTCCATCAGTTGCTGTTTTTGCATTTGTCACCCCTAGTGGGACGGGTATGCCCAAACGTGGGTCCTGTGCTCTGCGGGCCACTGGAGTCTAGCTATCCTGGCTGATGAGGGCTGAAACCCCAAAACCGGTCCTAGGATACTTGTTTCCAGTCCGGGGAGGACCTGGCCTGGCAGTTCGGGCTGGATTGTTCCCATTGGGCATAGGGTCAAAACTGGTTTGCATATGGCTGGGTTCAAATTGGAATGGCATGGTGAGCAAAAAAAGATGGATTTAGACCCAGATCTCCATACTCGGGTGAATATATGACATTGTTCTGCATTCTGTCCATCCATAGTTACTTTTGCATTTGTCACCCGAGTGGGAGGCCTATGCTCAGACGTGGACCCCTGCTCTCCATGCCACTGAAGTCAAACTGTCCTGGCTAATGAGGGGTCAAAACTCGAAACGGGTCCAAGGATGCCTGTTTCCAGTCTAGAGAGGACCTGGCCTGGCAGTTCGGGCTGGACTGTTTCCATTGGGCACAGGGTTAAAACTGATTTGCATATAGCTGTGGTCAAACTGGAATGGCATAGTGAGCAAATAAAAGATGGATTTAGACCCAGATCTCTATACTGGTTTGAATGTGTGACATTGTTCTGCATTATTTCCATCAATTGTTGTTTTTGCATTTGTCCCCGCAAGTGGGACGGGTATAATCAGACATGGGTCCTGTGCTCCCCATGTCACTGAAGTCAAGCTATCCTGGCTCATGAGGGGTGAAACCCCGAAACCAGTCCTAGGATGCTTGTTACAGTCCAGGTTAGACCTGGCCTGGCCGTTCGGACTGGGCTGTTCCTATTCGGCACAGGGTCAAGACTGATTTGCATATGACTTGGTTTAAACTGGAATGGCATGACCCAGATCTCTATACTGGGGGAAATAAATGACATTGTTCTGCATTCGGTCTATCAATTGTTGTTATTGCATTTGTCACCCTAAGTGGGGCGGGTATGCCCAGACGTGGGTCCTGTGCTCTCCAGGCCACTAAAGTCAATCTAGCGGGATGATGAGGGTTGAAACATCAAAACTGGTCCTAGGATACTTGTTTGCAGTTCAGGGAGGACCTGGCCTGGCAGTTCCGGCTGGATTGTTCCCATTGGGCACAGGGTCAAGACTGATTTGCATGTGGCTGGGTTCAAATTGAAATGGCATGGTGAGCAAAAAAAGAGATGGATTTAGACCCAGATCTTCATACTGGGGTGAATGTATGTCATTGTTCTGCATTCTGTCCATCGAATGTTGCTTCGGCATTTGTCACCCGAGTGGGATGCCTATGCCCAGAGGTGGGCCCCTGCTCTCCATGCCACTGAAGTCAAACTATCCTGGCTAATGAAGGATGAAAACTCGAAACCGGTCCTAGGATGCTTGATTCCAGTCCATGGTGGACCTGGCCTGGCAGTTCGGGCTGGACTGTTTCCATTGGGCACAGGGTCAAAACTGATTTGCATATGGCTGGATTCAAATTGGAATGGCATGGTGAGCAAAAAAAAGATGGATTTAGACCCAGATCTCCATACTGGGGTGAATGTATGTAATGGTTCTGCATTCTGTCCATCGATTGTTGCTTTTGCATTTGTCACCCGAGTGGGATGCCTATGCCCAGACGTGGGCCCCTGCTCTCCATGCCACTGAAGTCAAACTATCCTGGCTAATGAGGGATGAAAACTCGAAACCGGTCCTAGGATGCTTGTTTCCAGTCCAGGGAGGACCTGGCCTGGCAGTTCGGGCTGGACTGTTTCCAATGGGCACAGGATCAAAACAGACTTGCATATAGCTGGGGTCAAACTGGAATGGCATGGTGAGCAAATAAAAGATGGATTTAGACCAAGATCTCTATACTGAGGTGAATGAATGACATTGTTCTGCATTCTGTCCAGCAATTGTTGTTTTTGCATTTGTCAACCTGAGTGGGGCGGGTATGCCCAGACATGGGTCCTGTGCTCTCTCCAGGCCACTGAAGTCAATCTATCGGGCTGAAACCCTAAAACTGGTCCTAGGATACTTGTTTCCAGTTCAGGGAGGACCTGACCTGGCAGTTCAAGCTGGACTGTTCCCATTGGGCACAGGGTCAAGACTGATTTACATATGTCTGGGTTCAAATTGGAATGGCATGGTGAGCAAAAAAAAGGTGGATTTAGACCCAGATCTCCATACTGGGGTGAATGTATGAAATTGTTCTGCATTCTGTCCATCCGTTGCTGTTTTTGTATTTGTCACCCCGATTGGGAGGCCTATGCCCAGTCGTGGGCCCCTGCTCTCCATGCCACTGAAGTCAAACTATCCTGGCTAATGAGGGGTGAAAACTCGAAACGGGTCCAAGGATGCCTGTTTCTAGTCCAGGGAGGACCTGGCCTGGCAGTTCAGGCTGGACTGTTTCCATTGGGCACAGGGTCAAAACTGATTTGCATATGTCTGGGGTCAAACTGGAATGGCATGGTGAGCAAATAAAAGATGGGTTTAGACCCCGATCTCTATACTGGGGTAAATGTATGACATTGTTCTGCGTTATGTCCATCAATTGTTGTTTTTGCATTTGTCACCCCGAGTGGGATGGGTATAATCAGACATGAGTCCTGTGCTGCCCATGTCACTAAAGTCAAGCTATCCTGGCTCATGAGGTGTGAAACCCTGAAACCAGTCCTAGGATGCTTGTTACAGTCCAGGGAGGACCTGGCCTGGCAGTTGGGGCTTGGCTGTTCCCACTGGGCACAGGTTCAAGACTGATTTGCATATGACTTGGTTTAAACTGGAATGGCATGGTGAGCAAAAAAAGAAGATGGATTTAGACCCAGATCTCTATATAGGGGGGGAATGTATGACATTGTTCTGCATTCTGTCCATCAGTTGCTGTTTTTGCATTTGTCACCCCTAGTGGGATGGGTATGCCCAAACGTGGGTCCTGTGCTCTCCATGCTGCTGGAGTCTAGCTATCCTGGCGGATGAGGGGTGAAACCCCAAATCTGGTCCTAGGATACTTGTTTCCAGTAAAGTAAAGTAGTAAAGTAAAGTATGAAGTCTTATATAGCGCACGACTTACCCTGGGGCATCTCGGCGCTTGCTTAGGGAACCCGTCCTGGTATTCCCCTGTGAGATAGCCCTGGCAGGGTATCCACAAGGTGAAAGCCAGGCATCCCACCGCGAGGGGCCGTTGTGGAGATTAAGCAAGCTATTGCCCAGAGTCGCAGAGTGTGAACCCGTGAGCTGAGAAGGCACCGGAGCGAGAATTAACGAGTCCGCGGAATTTTTGAGCCCAAGACCCGCCGAGGCGGGGAATTGAACCCTGGTCCCGGACCGAACTCAAGCTCCAGGTCTGCCGCCTCTAACCCCTGAGCCACACTTCTCCACAGTCCAGGGAGGACCTGGCCTGGCAGTTCGGGCTGGGCTGTTCCCATTGGGCACAGGGTCAAGACTGATTTGTATATGGCTGGGTTCAATTTGGAATGGCATGGTGAGCAAAAGAAAATATGGATTAGACCCAGAGCTCTACACTTGGGTGAATGTATGACATTGTTCTACATACTGTCCATCAATTGTTTTTGCATTTGTCACCCTGAGTTTGGCGGGTATGCCCAGACGTGGGTCCTGTGCTCTCCATGCCACTTGATTCAAGCTATTGTGGTTGATGAGGGGTGAAACCCCTAAACCTGTCCTAGGATGAGGACAGAGAGGACCTGGCCTGGTAGTTCGGGCTGAACTGTTCCCATTGGGAACATGGTCACGACGATTTGCATATGGCTGGGCTCAAACTGGAATAGCATGGTGAGCAAAAAACGATGGATTTAGGCCCAGATCTCTGTATTGGGGTGAATGTATGACATTGTTCTGCATTCTGTCCATCAATTGATGTTTTTGAATTTGTCACTCCGAGTGAGGCAGGTATGCCGAGACGTGGGTCCCGTGCTGTCCATTCCACTGGAGTCAAACTATCCTGGCAGATGAGGGATGAAACCCCAAAAAAGGTCCTAGGAGGCTTGTTTACAGTCCAGGTAAGACCTGGCCTGGCAGTTCGGGCTGTACTGTTCCCACTGGGCAAATGGTCAAGACTGGTTTGCATTTGGCTGGGTTGAAAATGAAGGGCGTTGTGAGTAAAAACAAAAACGATGGATTCAGGCCCAGATCTCTGTACTGGTGTAAATGTACGAACAATGTCGAATGTTGTGCATTCTGTCCATCACTTGTCTTTTTTTGCATTTATCACCCCTAGTGGGATGGGTGTGCCCAGACGAGGGTCCCCTGCTCTCCATGCCACTGGAGTCAAGCTATCCTGGCTGATCCAAAACTGGCCCTAGGATTCTTGATTCCAGTCCAGGAAGGTGCCTGGCCTGGCAGTTCAGGCTGGACTGTTCCCATTGGGCACATGGTCAAGACTGATTTGCATATGGCTGCGTTCAAACTGGAATGGTATGGTGAGCAAAAAAAACTGGACTTAGTCCCAGATCTCTGTACTAGGGTGAATGTATGACATTGTTTTGCATTCTGTCCATCAATTGTTGTTTTTGCATTTGTCACCCCGAGTGTGACGGGTATACCCAGACATGGGTCTCGTGCTCTCCATGCCACTTGAGTCAAGCTTTTGTGGCTGATGAGGGGTGGAGCTCCAAAACTGGTCCTAGGATGCTTGTTTTCAGTCCAGGGACAACCTGGCCTGGCAGTTCGGGCTGGACCTTTCCCATTGGGCACAGATTCAAGACTGATTTGCATATGGCTTGGTTCAAACTGGAATTGCATTGTGAGCAAAAAAATGATGGATTTCGGCCCAGATATCTGTACTGGGTTGACTATATGACATTGTTTTACAAACTGTCCATCAATTATTGTTTTTGCATTTGTCACCCGAGTGGGATGGGTATGCCCAGACGTGTGTCCCTTGTCCTCCATGCCACTGGAGTCAAGCTATCCTGGCTGATGAGGGGTGAAATCCTATAACTGGTCCTAGGATGCTTGTTTCCAGTCCAGGGAGGACCTGGCCTGGCAGTTGGGCATGACTGTTCCACTGGGCACAGCGTCTAGACTAATTTGCATATGGTTGGGTTCAAACTGGAATGACATGGTGAGCAAAAACACATTGGAGTTAGGCTCAGATCTCTGTACTGGGGTAAATGCATGACATTGTTCTACATTCTGTCTATCAATTGTTGTTTTTGCATTTGTCACCCCGAGTGGGACGGGTATGCCGAGACGTGGGTCCCATGCTCTCCATGCCACTGGAGTCAAGTTATCCTGAATGATGAGGGGTGAAACCCAAAACCTTTAGTAGGATGCTTGTTTCCAGTCCAGGGATGACCTGGTCTGGCAGTTTGGACTGGACTGTTCACATTGGGCACAGGGTCAAGACTGATCTTCACATGGCTGGGTTCAAACTGGAATGGCATGGTGAGCAGAAAAACAATGGTTTTAGGCCCAGATCTCTGTACTGTTGTTATTGTATGACATTGTTGTGCATTCTGTCCATCAATTATTGTTTTTGCATTTGTCACTTCGAGTGGGACTGGTATGCCCAGGCCTGTTTCCAGTACTCTCCATGCCACTGGAGTCAAGTTATCCTGGCTGATGAGGGATGAAACCCCTAAACCGGTCCTAGTGTGCTTGTTTCCAGTCCAGGGAGGCCCTGGCCTGGCAGTTGGGGCTGGACTGTTCCCATTAGGCACAGGGTGAAGACTCATTTGCAAATGGCTGTGTTCAAACTGGAATGGCATGGAGAGCAAAAAAACAATGGATTTAGGCCCAGATCTCTATACTGTGGTGAATGTATGACATTGTTCTGCATTCTGTTCATAAATTGTTGTTTTTGTATTTGTCACCCCGAGTGGGACAGGTATGCCCAGACGTGGGTCCCATGCTCTCCATGCCACTGGAGTCAAGCTATTGGTGTGAAACCCATAAACTGGTCCTAGAATGCTTGTTTCCAGTCTCGGGAGGACCTGGCCTGGCAGTTTAGGCTAGGCTGTTCCCATTGGGCACAGGGTCAAGACTGATTTGCATATGTCTGGGTTCAAACTGGAATGGCAATGTTAGCAAAAAAACAATGGACTTAGGTCCAGATCTCTGTACTGGGGTGAATGTATGACATTGTTCTGCATTCTGTCCATCAATGTTGTTTTTACAAATGTGGAGAAGACACATGACTGAAGAAGGTAAGTTGTAACTGGTCATAATGAACGAGAAATCTAGGAAGAAGAAAGCCCAGGGAGAGAAAGATGTTGAGACGCAGGATAAGGTTGACACTGATAGCGATTGTAATGATGATTTCCTAGAGGACTTACCATCCTTTGAGAGGACTACTTCCTAATAATATTGTTCATACTGCTCATAGTGTTAATGGTGCTACTGCTCCTGTAGACCAAGGTGTTACTCAGTCAAGGGGACCTGCCCCAACAGCCAAGTTGTGACTGGTCCAGCATCAACAGCTATTGCTGAGATTGCTCGGTTTAATACCGTAATCACAGGTTTACCTGTTCCTAGAATGACGACTCCTGCTATGATGACCCAGACACATAGTATTTCCACTCTAACTGCCCCAATAACTATGGCTCCAATGCGTTTAGTTTTTGGAGCAGTTCCAGGAATGCCTACTACTGTTATTACACATAATTCACTAGTAGCCATTTAGAGCTCCAATCCACTTGCAAGGCCTTTATGACAAGGTGAGACTAGTGTGCACAATCGGAGCTGACGAAGGTGCCATGAGATTCTTGGACTTTGGAGTGATACCTCAACGGTTTGTGGAATTCTTAAACAGTGAGAGATTGAGGTAATCAAAAATTAGCCAGAGTTCCAGTCAAGTTTGAGACCTTTAGATATTTCCAGAGTGAGGGTAAAGTTAGGGGAGCCTATTTGGGGAGATGAACTTAATTATGTGAACCAGTATCAGTAGAATAGATTTATATTTTTGAGTAAAGATGTTACTCAATGTACTGCTCAAGCGCACACAAAATGTAAAGACTTGGCAAATAAGTATGCATATACCTTTCAAGAAGCAAAAGTCTGGAAGAATCTTTAACACTCAGTTAGATAATCAAGCAATTGTAAATATTAGAACTTCAGGAATAAAGTTACATGTTAAGTAAAGCAAAAACACAAGGAGATGATGGATGGAGCGCTGAAACTTTTCAGACACTCACCCCAGTCACAAATCTGGGTTGATCCATCATCGTTATTTAGCTCACTTCGCCACCTCAGTTCAGACCCTGCTATATGCAAGTCAGTCTTGACCCTGTGCCTCATGGGTACAGTCCAGCCCGAACTGCCAAGCCAGGTCTTCCCTGAACTGGATTCAAGCATCCTGAAACCAGTTTCTTGGTAACACCCTTCATCAGCCAGACTAGCTTGAATCCAGCAGCAAAGTGATCAAGGGACCCACGTCTGGGCATACCCTGCCAACTTAGGGCGTACAAAACAAACACAAGGAGATAATGGATGGAGCGCTGAAACTTTTCAGACACTCACCCCAGTCACAGATCTGGGTTGAATTCATAATCGTTCTTTAGCTCATTTCGCCATCTCAGTTCAGACCCAGCTATATGCAAATCAGTCTTGACCCTGTAGCTCATGGGAACAGTCCAGCCCAAACTGCCAAGTCAGGTCTTCTCTGAACTGGAGACAAGGATCCTGGGACAGGTTTCTGGGTAACACCCTTAATCAGCCAAGCTAGCTTGAATACAGTGGCAAAGTGAGCAAGGGACCCACGTCTGGGCATACCCTGCCAACAAAGCAAACACAAGAAGATGATGGACGGAGCGCTGAAACTTTTCAGACACTCACCCCCAGTCATAGATCTGGGTTCAATCCATCATTAGCTCACTTTTCCACCTCAGTTCAGACCCAGCTATATGCAAATCAGTCTTGACCCTGTGCCTCATGGGAACAGTCCAGCCCGAACCGCCAAGCCAGGTCTTCCCTGAACCGGTGACAAACATCCTGGGACCGGTTTCTGGGTAACACATTTCATCAGCCAGGCTAGCTTGAATCCAGAGGCAAAGTGAGCATACACTGCCAACTTAGGGCGAACAAAGCAAGTACAGGGAGATGATGGACGGAGGGCTGAAACCTTTCAGACACACCCCAGTCACAGATCTGGGTTGAATCCATCATAGTTCTGTAGCCTACTTGTCACCTCAGTTCAGACCCAGCTATATGCAAATCAGCCTTGGCCCTGTGCCTCATAGGAACAGTCCAGCCCGAACCGCCAAGCCAGGTCTTCCCTGAACCGGATACAAGCATCCTGGAACCGATTTCTGGGTAACACCCTTCATCAGTCAAGCTAGCGTGAATCCAGGGGAAAAGTGAGTGAATGATTATAGATTCAACCAAGATCTGTGACTGGGGGTGAGCGTCTGAAAGGTTTCAGCACCACGTTCATCATCTCCTTTTGGTTACATGTTAAGTAACCAGTCAGTTGCATACAGAATTGGAGTAGCCTAGACCAGTGGGTCAGAAAAAGGAAAGGAAAAGAGGATGCTGGGGGAATGATAAAATACTACCAATAACCCCAGATGGATCTAATACTAAGACTTACCCTCTGAGAGATGTACATGGAGGAGGATAGGCGCATGTGCCCTGGAGTTGAGGTGATCCTGCTAAATTTACAATTTCTGAAAGGGAGGGAGGGTCCCAACGTTTGATTGTTTTATTAACATTTCAAAAGTACTGTGGGAGGATTTGAACACCTTTTTGATATAGGGATTCCCAGTGATTCGTAGGCTGAATGTAAAGCATTGAATAGGTGTCCAAATGCTGAACGTCAGAGACTGGCTGCAGTGTCTTCCATAGTGATGGAGACGTAAAACCAGGTGGATAATTTCTTTAAAGGAAATGTTCCGATAAATGACATTGATTGTTTGAAGATTAATCAAACTACAAAAGATGCTGAGAAATCCGTGCATGCCCAATTTAAGCGTTTGTTGCAGGTGATTAGACATCATAATGTTGTTGATAACCCAGAAAGGCTTAATATGAGCAATTTTGAGGCACAGTTTTTTTCTTAGATTGTGTCGGACATTATCCTACATATTGAGCAGAACATGATCTGTTGCCAAAGTAAGCCTTTAAATTAGATACTTTGATATGCGAAGTATTGCAATGATGAAAAGGAGATGAAACAGAAGATGCGCAAGGAAAGGTTCATGCAGACCCAAAACAAGCTGCCACAGAAGTGGTTTCTGAATGGACCATAAGTGGAAAATGTTTGTGGAATTCAAGGTGCTGGATAAAAAGGTGGAGGACAAATGATGCATGGCGAAGTGGTGATCCACAAGGTAGAGGATGCAGGGTTCCAACTGATCCGAGTACAGAAATAGATATGGTAAGGAGAGCAGGGAGGTTTAGAGGCCCAGTAGATTTTTTACACTGGAGTGTGCACTACCTGCTGTGATTTTAAAGGGAGCCCTGCTTTGCAGACTGCCTCTAAAATAAAATTATATGCAATTTGACTTTGGAATTAAAGGTAATTCCAAAGTAGTAATCTACTTTATTTTTACATATAAGTGACAGCTAAGGTCTCCCCTAGGTGCCAGAGGAGTAAGGTGCAATGTAACTATAAACAGGGACATTATAAAGGATGTTTTACATGCCTTGGTGAGGCAACAAACTGCCAATTTCATTTTTGCCCCATTGTAGATAATTAGCTCCTAAAGGCTAACATTGTAATATTTTAGTTAAGTATAAATATTGATAGGAGCAAGCAATAAATATCATTCAAGAACTTAGTGATACCTATGATAAATCCAACAACTTGCCCCTATTAGATTTATAATACCTATTGCAGAAAAAAAGTTATTGAACTTTCTTTCCTGTAAGCCAAAATCTAGCCTTAGAGCAGAACTTCTCTTATTGACTAGCCTCATCCAGTCGAGCCAAGCTGTCCTAATGAGGTGTGAAGTTGCCTGTTAGAGAGACAAATGATTTCCCATGGGTGTAGTACTGCAGCTTCAGAAGCAGAAGACAGTATGAGGGAGGGGTAGACAAACTGGTCTTCAAAGGGAGAATGACAATTTAGGACCGCACAGTTTTACTTCAACATTCTGCACCTTCAGCCACATCGAAGTCCCGTTAGTCAGATTAGTGAGAGGGCGGAAGGGAAGGTTAGGGAATCTTAGCCATACCAGTAGTTTGGCTTGGCCTGATCTAACCTCCAAGGAGAGAATTTTTACATTCTGGATTTTGAATGGTGCTTTCTATGGCAAGAATATGCCACACTTTGTAGGAAGTGGTTCAATGCTTCATGGCCAGGAACACTGCATAAATATGGAAGAGCTGCATGACAACTCAGAACTGCTGCCTGAATCTACAAGGAGAAAAAGAGCTGCCCTGCTGAAAACCTGAACTGCACCTTTTGGAATGCACCTACTTCATATTCTGGGAATACTGCCCTAAGGACTTTTCAGTGCTTCAAAAAGGATTAAGGAGTGGACTCCCTTCAAGCTACAGGTTAACTGAGTCCACCTGCATCCTCTCTACTAAAACGTCCCCATCCTGGAGTGTGTCTACTGGACTTTTAAGGATTCGACAGGTGTATTGTGGGAATTCTAGTCCCACCATCCCAAGGACCACCTCGGAGTTTCAGACCCCTGGATTGGTATCATGGACACTTTGAACCCTCTAGGAGACGTTCTGGAAAAAGATCCTGAAATATGGGAACTTTTTGGCAAAAAACTCCATAAGGTGCCCAGGTGCATTGTGGGAGTTGTAGTCCTAGACATCAAGAGGAAAACCAGAGCATCTGAACCCTTGGCTGGTTCTGTGGACCACGTTCCAGCATAGAGAAACACTTCTAGAAGTATGTGTAAAAGTGTTACATTATGGGTGATCTGACCTTTTGTAGAAGCTCTAACATTATTTATCTTATCCTATGTCCCTCTGGACTTGGGTATATTGGCGAAAGCTCTGGAGAATTTCGGGAGCGATTCTCAGAACACAAATCAGCCATTAGGACTGGTAAACTGAATGCCCCCATGGTTAGCCACTACCAAAATCAGAACCATACTGAAAATGAAATGCGTTGGCTAATCCTGGAACGTGTCAAAACAATACCAGGTAAAGATACCACCAAGCTCAGGAAATAACGTGAAACATACTGGATCTACACTCTCAACACAGTGCGTCACGGCCTAAATGAGGAAATCATTTGGATAGTCACCAAGTGAAAGACCCCACATTTTTTACTGCAATGATATTTACCTAATCCATATATTCATATTGGGCTGTCATCATCGTTAACAACCTATAACCATTTATAATCCTTCTGGCTGTTTTTTTTAAAAACTCTTTTTTCATTGATAGATCGTACAAAGGACACTGCACTCCGTACCCCGGAGGAACTGCCACATACAAATCACAATATAATCAGCGATCTACATAACTTCTGATAACAAAAACCCTGAACCCCCCACCCACCGCGAGGAAGATCCCAGCCCAACACCTCAGACAAGCGGTCCCACAACCCAGTCCAAAAACTTGCCAAACTACCACAACCCCACACCGTATGTAGGAAAGTGCCCACTTCTCGCCCACACCTCAAGCATACTGGAGACTCAATCAACCCAGCCCGCCACAATGTGGAGAAGTGTAGCTCACTGGTTAGAGGAGGCAGACCTGGAAGCAGAGGTCAGCCCGGGACCAGGGTTCAATTCCCGGATCGGCGGGGTCTTGAGTCCTAAAATGTCCATGGACTCGACAATTCTCGCTCCGGTGCCTACTCGAATCATGGGTTCACACTCTGCGACTCTGGGAAATAGCTTGCTTAATCTCCACAACGGCCTCTCGCGGTGGGATGCCTGGCTTTCACCTTGCGGATACCCTGTCGGGGTTATCTCACAGGGGAATACCAGGACGGGTTCCCTAAGCAAGCGCTTAGAAACCGCTTGGTGATTTGCGCTATATAAATTCCTGTACACACACACACACAATCTCTCCCTGGTGTAATAGGCCCTATGCAGATACTTAAACTGAATGAATCTCAGACGCACTGCTATGGCCGCTCCTCTAGGGGACTCGAGGGCTTCTCTCCAATCTTCCTCTCTAGCTCCCCCACATCCTTTACCCAGGAGTCCCACAGAGTCTGAAGAGAGGATGAGCAATGCGTGACTAGTGTTTGGTAGATTCGGGATATTTTCTTCTCCTCCAGGTCTCCCATGAACACCTTCGCAAGGCAAGGAGTCCGGTCCCTCCAATGCAGGTGCAAGGGCATGACGGCATTGTAGGTATTAAAGAACTGAGTTCGGGGCATACACAATTCTTCACTGAACTCCTGAAAGGACTTAAGTGACGTGCCCTTCAGAACGTTTCCTAGTGTGGAGATTATAATAGAATCCCAGCCTCGGAAGCCCCGCAGCGATGTCAGCGCCGGCAGCCGCCCATTGTGCCAGAGCGAGGTCTCCCCCGTAAGCCTACCCCACCATCCCATGCGCCGCAACAACTGTCGCTAGATCTGAAAGACCAATTGAGTAGCCCTAGGCAGCACCTTCCTCAACTGTGCCGAGTATAAAATAGTGTGTAGCGTCTCAGGGTCCATTAGATATCGCTCAAGGGCATATGCTGGGTCTCCCCTGTCCCCATACCACCATTCATTCAGGACCAGAAGGTGGGACACCTGATAATAGGACAGAATGTCCGATGTCGCCAGTCCCCCGCAGTACGTGGACAACAAACAGGTGCCCTATGGGGAATGCCACAGATGTAGCCCCCGCTACCCTCACCGAGGCCGTCAAATCAGTATACAACAGCTTCAGATATGACAGAAAATGCAGCCCACAGTTAAGACGCGGGAGGAGTGCAAAGAGGTAAATCCAACTTAGGGAGTCGAAGGCCCTGTCAATGTCAGCTAGTAGCAGCGCCGCCTGGGTCCCGGTTCTCCTAATCGCCTCTACTGCCACATGTGCTCGTCTGATGTTATGTCTTGTCGCCCTACGGGGCATAAGTCCGGCCTGATCAGGGGGAATCAGGTCCATGATATATGGGAGGAGCCGGTTCGCGAGCGCCTTAGCCAGTATTTTGGCCTCCATATTCAGAAGAGAGATCGGTCGATATGACTCGTGCCGATCAGGGGGTCGTCCGGGTTTACAAAACACAACAATTTCTGCGTGTCTCCAGTCCTCCGGCAGGCGTCCCTGTTCTCTCGCCGCTTCCAGGGCTTCCATATAGTGTGACCCTAACTGGAGATGATATTTCTTGAAGAACTCGCTAGGAAACCCATTTGGCCCAGGGGCCTTACCTGTATTGAGCTCCCCCAGGACTGTGCTCAGTTCGTCTGCCGACAGCGGAGTCTCAGTCGCTCCCGCACATCCTCTCGGAGTGCGCTGGGAGGGAGGGCCGCGATAAAGCCATCAATGTCCGGCGCAGGGATACTCTCCGACGGAGCATATTGGGCCGCTTAGTACCGGGTGAAGTTATCCACCAGCACTTTCGGTGCCAAAATCGAGGCCCCAGTCTCGTCCCTAAGACCCGGCAACACCCGCGCCTGAAATGTGTTTTGGCAGAGTCTATGTAGCATTGTACTAGATTTTTCGCCCCACTGATAGATTCTGCTCCGTGTCGCCAGCCATACCTGCCGAGCCTCGTCAAACAGCAGGGACGCATAGGACTGCTGTGCCAGGAGTAGCTGTCCCACATCCCCACCGTTTCGAGTCACCCCACATTGGGTCTCCAACAACTCCACCGCTGCTGCAGCCTTCACCAACTCCTCCTTTCGTTTCCGACGTGCCGCCGCGCACCAGGCGATATCCACTCCGCGGAGCATGGGCTTTAGGGCCTCCCATAATGTCCCCACATCTGACATTGTGCCAATATTATCCTCCGAGTAATGGGCTATGGCGTCCCCCATATGTCGCTGATAATCTTCCTGTTGCAAAGTCCAAGCCTAAAGGCGCCACCGAAACGGCTGCCTCCCTCTGTCTAAAGTAATATCCACCATTACTGGAGAATGATCTGACAGCCCTCGTGGTAAGATGGACGCTGCGTCGACCCTCTCTATCACTGCATTGGGGACAGAAATGTAATCAAGCCTAGAAAACGATTTATGTACTGCTGAAACAAATGTATATTCCCGGTTATGTATATGGAGATAGCGCCACGTGTCCACCCATCCCATTCCCTGCACCATGTCTCCCAGTTTGGTGGGTGTGTCAGCAACTTGTCCATCCCCAGGTTTGCAGCAATCCATGCGGCATTGCATAACATCATTCCAATCACCCCCTATCACCGCAAGGCTCTCAGGAATCTCCGTCCACACCGTATACAACTTCTCAATCTGTGACCACTGTAGTGGGGGCAGGGCGTACACACTACCAATTACCAGCGGCTCCGCACCAATCATCCCCTTTATAAACACATACCGGCCCTGTGGATCAATCCACTGTGTCGAGTGGATATAGGACAATCTACGATGAACCAAAATTGCCACTCCTCCGGACCCACTCACAAACCCAGCATGATAGAACTGATCATAGCCATACCTCTGCAGGCTGAGCGTTTTATTACCCAACAGATGTGTCTCCTGGAGCAAGAGAATATCCACTTTCTCTCTTTTCCCCAGTCTCAGAACTGCGCCTCTTTTAATTTTATCAAGCATCCCCCGCACATTCCATCTTAGTACTCTCATAGATGCCATAGGCATCCCCAGTCCAGGGCCCTCAACCGCCATCTAATCACCAGCACATCACAGGGCGCAGCAACGGGCACATTGGGCATGCACACACCAAGAACAATGATCCAGATGACATTGTGCCACACAACCCTCCCCCATCCCTCCGCAACCTCCAACCCCCATACCCTCCCCCCCAACTCCCCCCCAACTCCCCAACCTCCCCCCCATTCCTCAGCAACGTTGAAGTACCTGTTGCGGCATAGGATATCCCCGACCCCCAACAGGAGACCGGAGACCTTCTATCCCAATGGACCCCCATGAACAGCCCACCCAATCCCCAACCTACCACCCTTGGGAGATGAACTCCTCCAAACATGGGGTGTGCGTCCACCCTCTAGTTCGCTCCCCCCCACCCATACTCACATCCCGTCTCAGCAAAACCGTAAGCATCTACACGTCCCTGATAGTAATTCCTAAAGTCATTGTCCATCTGTAGCTGGACCGTGCATGTCCGCTCAAGCCTTGCCCGCAGATCCGTACGTTAAACCTTGAAAAGGAACGCCTCGAACCCTCATGAATCTGGCTTTTGAGTGTCTGGAGCAACGGTCTCCCCCCTTCTCCACCTCCTTGGAGAGAGTGCCTCTCGACGGTCTGGATCTCCAGTTGCTCCTACTTCACGAGTGTTTTGGGGTCCGCGGCTGCATCGTCGTCGAGGATGAATCAGAGACTCTAGCAGGCGGAGTGTGCACCCTGATGCGGACAGTCTCATCGGTCCAGGTAAACACCTCCTCTGGAGTATTAAAGAATAGTGTGCGGGATTGAAATATCACCCGCAGGCAGGCTGGGTAAAGCAAGGCATATTAGATATTGAGGTCCCTCAGGCGTGCTTTGGCCGCTGTAAAGGATTGCCGTTGTTGCTGCACCAGCCTGGTGTAGTCCAGGAAAATAAGGATCCTCTGATTATCGCACATAAGGGGCTCTTTCACTCGTGCTTGTCGCAGGATAGTATCTCGATCATGATAATTGAGTAGCTTGGCTATCACAGGCCGGGGGCGAGTGCCAACTGGAGGCTTCTGGGTTAGCGCTCTATGTGCCCGCTCGATTATGAAGCAGCGTGAGAGGGACTCCGGCGGGAGCCATCCCTCCAGCCATTGGGTCAGGAAGGTCTCCATGTTGCCCTTCACGCAGCCCTCTGAAAATCCAACGAACCTCAAGTTGTTGCGTTGAGCCCACCCTTCGCATCCTCCGCTCGGAGCAGTAGGCCCTTCTGAATCCCTTCCATGTTGGCCACCTTCTTCTTCAGGGTCGCCACATCATCTTCCACTCCCGTTATTCTGGTCTCAGCTTCTGTGATACGGGCCATGGCATTTCGCAGGTCTTGGCGTAATAGAGTGACGTCAGCCCCCACGGCCCCAATCTCCGCATCCAGCATGTCTCTAGATTGTGTAATAGCCGCCATGAGGGCTGCATTGTCGGGCCCCGGTGTCTGGTGGCTTCCAGAGGTGCCGGCACCCCCACTTGGGCCCATGAACTGGTCCTTGCTTCAAGGCACCACCACCACTCCCACCTCTGGTCATGTCCGATGGCTGCTGGGGTCCCCACTCCGGGCTCCACTGCACGTGTCCCCCTGGTTCTCGATGTCGTTCCACTGGAGGAGGATTACTCGCCCACACCGCACTCATACTCCAAGGCCCTGGGGGGCCAGCCAGCGGCACCTCCAATACCGTTCACCACCCTGTTGCATCGTTTCTGTCAGCTGGTATCGCCTGCAGTGCACTCCGACTCTCTTTCCAGCGTTACAAGCAGGTCCCCCGCTCTCATCGGCCCTGACCTCAAGACTGGCCCCACAGCCCTCACCCTTCAGTGCACTTTTGACGTCCGCCGTCCAGGTTTCTGCTCCCCCGCCGGAGTGCCTCTCAGGATGGTGACTGCTGTGCGTGTCCCTCCTGCCTCTAGAAGTGTCCCTCATCACTATGCACCAGTCCTCAGGGGCTCGGCTGTCTGTTTTCACCCCGGGGGCAAAGGCACAGACCAGAGTACACGTGTCCCTCGCCCTCCGGGGCGGCGGGCAGTGACCAAGTGTAGGGCCCAGGAGGGGCCTGGCCCGTATTGACGGGGCCCGCCGGACGCCTGTCCGTCCGTTGGATGGCGCTCCCGCCGTCACCACCTTCCAGGAGGGCCCGAACCCCCCTTCGCTGTCCCATTTGGTCGGCAGACGGTAGGGCTCCCCAGATCTCGTGGGGGGGGCATCGTCATCTGTCCCCCAGCACCACCGCGGCCCGAATCAGCCGGCGAATCAGTTGCCACTCGCCCCTCAGATTCAGCGGCACCTCGGGGCACCTGTCTTACCCCCCGGTCCAAGGGGGGAGTGAGGGAGATAAACCGCCTTACTTGTGGCCCTATAGGGCCCCTCGTCGCCGGGTGGATGTTCCCCTCACCCCCGCGTCTAGGTCTGCTCCTGTGGGGATGGTCGCCAAAATCGATTCCCTGGCTTCGCGGTGGATAGCAGGCCGCACCTCCCGGCCGTCCGCCAAAGTCTACTCCACAGTCCCGGTGTCAGCCTTCCCGGAACCTGCAGCAGGGCCGGGAATAACCTCCGGAGGCCCAGATCATCAGGGCGCCCTCCTGTCACCAGCTCTCCTGCGCCGCTTCGCCTGCTTCGAGCCACAGCCACAGCAATCGGCGGGGTGCTCCAAACTCGAGCTCCCCGGCTTCACCTTCCGATGCAGGCCTCACCGCTCCGATGTTTTCACTGCGGCTCCTCTTGCCCTCAGGTGGCCCAGACTCATCTCAGCACCTGCCGCTGTTGTCGTCTCCCTTCCCACACCTCCGGGACTCAGTATGGTGAGGGGGAACCAGGATAAACGGTCGGATTTACTATCGACGGGACGGAGCTCTCTCAGGCTGCGTACGCCATGATGGCTCTCTTGGTAACGTCTTGTATCAAACAAGGGTTCCCTGTATAACTGAATAGAAACATGCACCCCTAGGTCAGGGAAAAATACATAATGTAAAGAACAGCCTAGGCGGAAGTCTTGAATTGCCTACACAGTGGTAACAGGACAAGAGACTTAAGAAGGACAGTTTCCAAAAAGATTACGTTTTTGTGCTAAACAAATTTATTGTTAAATAAAACAATTTAAAAATACATATATCAAATGACACATTAAAATTATATTTCAGAAATATAAATCACAGTAAAAAACACATAATCAGTTCCTTTTACAATGAAAAAATGGGGGAGTGGTGTATCAAGTTGTGTGTCGAAGCGTTTCGGCGGCCAGCGCCTTTCTCAAGACAGAGGACAACTTTCTAAAAATAAAAACATATTTTAGTACAACATTTAAGCAGATTACTAACATCATATGCATATCAACGGTTCACATTCAACTCTATATTTTAATGTAAATACTATCGGTTAGAAAAACATGGAAACTGTACATAAAGAAGCGCCTGTCCTGTTTTTATAGGCAATTTTACGCTCAGAGAATAAGAGCAAAGGTTAAGGGTAGCCTCTACTGTAGCTCACAAAATTAATATTGACAAGAATCTCTCATTTTATAGAATTGATGGATTACATTTGCATAGTAAACAAAGAAATGATTGATCTTGTATTGGTAAATGATCTGATGCAAAATATATTCATAGCTGATATTGCGCATAGATAAAATCACATATATCACTGTTACCCATGGTAATGTACCCAGTCATTTTCTTTACCCACAATACTGCTTATTTGAATAATACAATGAGAGTATAAACTGGAGATACACATAAATACATTTTATTCAGCTGACCCGGTAATAACAAGAAACATCTTCTATTTTGTATTATATCTTATGTAGGGAAGGTGAAAGAGATAAGTAGGCCAATAGTTATAGCAGAAAGATAAATAGAGTAAAAATAAAGAGGATATGATTCAAAGTTTGAAACCCTATTGTTTTTGTTTTTGAAGTGTTATTTGTATATGAAACGACAAACCTTATTGGATCAAAAAGGTTTCATAAAACTATTGATTTATTGTCGACATGTTTCTTTTTTGACTAGATTATGATATTATCTAAGTTACTTACAGATATGAACAGCCTGAGGAACCGAATTTTTATATATTTCATTCAGGTCTTCTGAAGATTATAAGATTCAGTTGGTATTGGTGGCAGAAATCTGCAAAATTTATTATCAAATTAAAAAGGTATAAGTAACACTGTAAATTATAAGATTGTCTAAATTAAACAGGATTTTTTCATAAAGATGACATACCTAATCTGACCAATGATTGTTTCTTATGCAAAGCTGATGATGATGTATATTCCACTTTTTAAATTGAAGCAGGATGGATGGATAAAACTGTGGGGAGGTTTAAAGAAGGAAAAAATTATATATATGTTTAATCGTAGGCTACCTAACTGCTCATATGTTACTCAGTTTAAACACCTGCCTGATATAAATGACTATTTTACCTGATATTTAAGGCGATAATGCGTCGCCTTCACGGAATCAGACCAGTTAGAGAAGGGGCTTCGTATTTTGGAAATAGCACCTATGTTGGGAACATATATAAGAATCACAGATCAATATTTTTTCTGTGTTTATCAAGTGAATTCCTATACCCACAGATTTGGGAGGGAATCTTACCTAATAGTGCAGTTCGTTAGCATCAAGTTCTTAAGTAGCAGTTGTTTGGAGGGCTTCTGGAGATTCTATTTAGCTGCTTGTCATAAATCACAAACCGATGGAAAAATCCGTATTTAGCTGTGAAGGAACAGGGGTTTATTATAAGGTTCCTTTGTAACAAGAACTACCCATTTCCTTATAGAAAAAATAAAGAATGTTTGTTGGCATACCTTATGAATTAAAGTATTCACGGTTTGCTTCAGAAGCGTGGGGATTGACAAACGCCTTGGTTGTAGGTATCTGGATATTACCTACAACCCAAAGTTATTGAAACATTGTTAAAAGTAAAGCCAGTGAGGGTTCGTTTTAGTTCGAGCGAGAATTGCTTTTCTAATTAGCAATCGCGTTTACATACCGGCGGCGTTTCTGGTCGTTGCGTGTGAAGGCGGTCTTCCCTTTCAAACGTGCTTCAGGGATAAAATGAAGCACAGAGTGATTCGCGCCTCTATATATACTGGCAGGTGAAGCTAATTAACCTACTTTCACCGGACGCTTAGGTGTTAGAGAGCGAGGAAAGACTTTGGGGCATGCATGGTTATTTAGGGAGAACAGACTAATTCATCTATGCAAAGCGATATTTGCACACAAGTGAGAAGGCATTATAGGGGGGGGAAATCATATTCACAGCGGAACTTTCTTCTTTATTTTTAAATTAAATTAAATGGTTACGCTGACATGATGGTTTCAATCCTATATTCATCCGCCAAAACGACCTCATGTGTGTAAACAAATATATTTATTTATATGGAAAATACTATTTCTCAGGATCGGTTCTAATGTGGATAGTGCATTAATGAGGATAATGCATTAATCACCGCCTGAAGTAGTGAATATGCCAGAATCTGCCTTTCAATTGTGATCAAAGGGATCAACGATTTAAATGTATCCATTAGTGTTAACAATAATTCCCATTTGAGCTAAGATTTCTTTTTATCATACCTTTATTGACAAAGCTTATGTCGATTCTCCAATGGGAAATATTTTCTAATGGGCATTACTTATATGAAGAGAAGTAAATATATTTATTCAAAATAAGGAAGGGGAAATAATTATTTACGTTAAAAAAGGGGGCAGTTATCTATCATGAAACTCTAATGTACATTCATTGCTTTAAATAATTGCATTTTCCCACGGGATATAGCAGTTCAATCCTTCACGAAAAGTGTTTAGGGAAAAAATCCAGAACACTTCACGTTTCTTTCGAATAGCCTCACCTCCTTTTTCATCGGGCACATTAATTTTTTCCAGTATGCGCCAAGTGAAGTCGTCTGGGCCATGTCCTTGTTCGAGGAAGTGCTTCACTAATGGTGCCATTACTTTTTTAGTCCTGATTGCCGAACGATGTTCGGTCAATCTGGTTTGAATGGCAAGTGATGTCTCGCCTACATACCCAAGGCGGCATGGACATTGTAAAAAGTATACTGCATTAGAGGTCTTACAGTTGGACATACTTTTAGCAGTGGCTGTGTAGCCATTGTGGGTAAAAGATGCTCCTTTGTGAATATTAGCACAGGACTTACAGCTGGAGCACGGGAACGTGCTAATTAGGGGGCGATCTCCAGTTAAGGATTTCTGTACAAAAGTCTTAGGATCTGTCGGACTTTTCATTCTGGAGCGCACAATGTAATCTTTAATATTCTTGTTGCGCCTGTGTGCAAAAAGAGGTTTCTCCAATTTCCATATAAATAAATATATTTGTTTACACACATGAGGTCGTTTTGGCGGATGAATATAGGATTGAATCCATCATGTCAGCGTAACCATTTAATTTAATTTAAAAATAAAGAAAGTTCCGCTGTGAATATGATTCCCCCCCCCTATAATGCCTTCTCACTTGTGTGCAAATATCGCTTTGCATAGATGAATTAGTCTGTTCTCCGTAAATAACCATGCATGCCCCAAAGTCTTTCCTCGCTCTCTAACACCTAAGCGTCCGGTGAAAGTAGGTTAATTAGCTTCACCTGCCAGTATATATAGAGGCGCGAATCACTCTATGCTTCATTTTATCCCTGAAGCACGTTTGAAACGGAAGACCGCCTTCACACGCTACGACCAGAAACGCCGCCGGTATGTAAACGCGATTGCTAATTAGAAAAGCAATTCTCGCTCGAACTAAAACGAACCCTCACTGGCTTTACTTTTAACAATGTTTCAATTACTTTGGGTTGTAGGTAATATCCAGATACCCACAACCAAGGCGTTTGTCAATCCCCACGCTTCTGAAGCAAACCGTGAATACTTTAATTCATAAGGTATGCCAACAAACATTCTTTATTTTTTCTATAAGGAAATGGGTAGTTCTTGTTACAAAGGAACCTTATAATAAACCCCTGTTCCTTCACAGCTAAATACAGATTTTTCCATCGGTTTGTGATTTATGACAAGCAGCTAAATAGAATCTCCAGAAGCCCTCCTAACAACTGCTACTTAAGAACTTGATGCTAACGAACTGCACTATTAGGTAAGATTCCCTCCCAAATCTGTGGGTATAGGAATTCACTTGATAAACACAGAAAAAATATTGATCTGTGATTCTTATATATGTTCCCAACATAGGTGCTATTTCCAAAATACGAAGCCCCTTCTCTAACTGGTCTTATTCCGTGAAGGCGACGCATTATCGCCTTAAATATCAGGTAAAATAGTCATTTATATCAGGCAGGTGTTTAAACTGAGTAACATTTGAGCAGTTAGGTAGCCTACGATTAAACATATATATAATTTTTTCCTTCTTTAAACCTCCCCACAGTTTTATCCATCCATCCTGCTTCAATTTAAAAAGTGGAATATACATCATCATCAGCTTTGCATAAGAAACAATCATTGGTCAGATTAGGTATGTCATCTTTATGAAAAAATCCTGTTTAGTTTAGACAATCTTATAATTTACAGTGTTACTTATACCTTTTTAATTTGATAATAAATTTTGCAGATTTCTGTCACCAATACCAACTGAATCTTATAATCTTCAAAAGACCTGAATGAAATATATAAAAATTCGGTTCCTCAGGCTGTTCATATCTGTAAGTAACTTAGATAATATCATAATCTAGTCAAAAAAGAAACATGTCGACAATAAATCAATAGTTTTATGAAACCTTTTTGATCCAATAAGGTTTGTCGTTTCATATACAAATAACACTTCAAAAACAAAAACAATAGGGTTTCAAACTTTGAATCATATCCTCTTTATTTTTACTCTATTTATCTTTCTGCTATAACTATTGGCCTACTTATCTCTTTCACCTTCCCTACATAAGATATAATACAAAATAGAAGATGTTTCTTGTTATTACCGGGTCAGCTGAATAAAATGTATTTATGTGTATCTCCAGTTTATACTCTCATTGTATTATTCAAATAAGCAGTATTGTGGGTAAAGAAAATGACTGGGTACATTACCATGGGTAACAGTGATATATGTGATTTTATCTATGCGCAATATCAGCTATGAATATATTTTGCATCAGATCATTTACTAATACAAGATCAATCATTACTTTGTTTACTATGCAAATGTAATCCATCAATTCTATAAAATGAGAGATTCTTGTCAATATTAATTTTGTGAGCTACAGTAGAGGCTACCCTTAACCTTTGCTCTTATTCTCTGAGCGTAAAATTGCCTATAAAAACAGGACACGCGCTTCTTTATGTACAGTTTCCATGTTTTTCTAACCGATAGTATTTACATTAAAATATAGAGTTGAATGTGAACCGTTGATATGCATATGATGATAGTAATCTGCTTAAATGTTGTACTAAAATATGTTTTTATTTTTAGAAAGTTGTCCTCTGTCTTGAGAAAGGCGCTGGCCGCCGAAACGCGTCAACACACAACTTGATACACCACTCCCCCATTTTTTCATTGTAAAAGGAACTGATTATGTGTTTTTTACTGTGATTTATATTTCTGAAATATAATTTTAATGTGTCATTTGATATATGTATTTTTAAATTGTTTTATTTAACAATAAATTTGTTTAGCACAAAAACGTAATCTTTTTGGAAACTGTCCTTCTTAAGTCTCTTGTCCTGTTACCACTGTGTAGGCAATTCAAGACTTCCGCCTAGGCTGTTCTTTACATTATATATCTCTTGGTAACGTCTCCTTCTGGCTGGTTTTAACGTTATTATACCCGACAATACTAGCATATGGGCCATATACGGTATTAGGTAAAAGACGTAAGTTATTCACTAAGATAATCCAAATTGGCAAGTCATAAGAGTTTTTAAATAGTTTATCTCCTTTTTGGACTCCCTTTGATACCACTGACACATTACCGACTTACTGGTTTTTCTTACTGATAATACCATTTGAAAATGGTGGCGGCAGCCAGCTATCGCACTGAGAGCGTAATAAACTTTAGTCCTCTTTATATTGTGCTGAAAATAAGAAATCTCAGTTTGCCAATATCGCGCGAGCTCCGGCAGGAGTCAACCTTTCTTTCTTTTAAAAAGTGAAACCGTCCGCGCTACTGAACACCGACCAGATGGACTGAGGACGACACATGCGGAGGAACAGACATCTACACGAGGTAAATATCGTACCCATACTAGAGAGGTCTCGCACAGCTAAATAATTTTTAGAGGCCATCTCGTAATCTGATGAATTGAAACGCCGTTTTCCAGCATTCTCCCCATGCTGCAGTATCAAGTTATAGAACGTTTCAAAACATAGGTCCCCATACTAGATAGCGTGCCCTCAGTAGTAAGTCTTCCTAGTAAGGTTTTAAAAATGGTATTGCGGTTTTAACATACCGCTAGATAATTAACACGATAATAATGGCTTGTTTTTGGGCGAAATCTCACCCGCTGAGCTTCAGCCCCGGGACAGAATGGCTATGTCATCTGCCACAGGCTCTATAATATCAGCATCAACGTATATTTAATCATATATGAAAATAAGGTCTAGACAACTCGTGCCACACATGCGTGCACTAGCGCGTAGAAACTAACTTTTAGCATTTTTTCTAAAACTTTATTGTTCATGATGAGGATATCAAATTGTGCCTGCCATTACAATGCCAGTTGGTCCCCGCCCTGTGGGTCTGTTCTAATCTTGGGACTGCTACAGGAAACTATTCTTCACGGTGTAGTAGTAAAAATCATGCTGCCATATTGGTCCATCTTTTTTTCTTAACTTTTGCCCTTTAGTGATAAATTGCTCTGGGTGGAGACTCCATGAATAACGGGGAAGAAAAATACCCCAGTGAAACCAATCAACAGGACCCCCCTTTTTTCAAGAGAGAGACCAAACTAATAAGGTGAGACCACAGTGAGGACAATATTATTATTAACGATCGTTAAAAGGCTTCGGTACTTTCAAATGCTCTAAAACCATATATTCTTACACCTGTAGAATCTTTTTACCTGTGCCTAAAGAAGAAGAAAAGAGACGCGATTGGTGTCCTCATAATTAATACCAGATATATCTACTAGTGATATAGATGAACACATTGCAGTTTTATGGAAAGCAGAAAAGAGCATCTTCCTGGCTTGGGCATTAATATACCTGTAGGTATCTAAGCCTAGTTACAAATATTGGAGTAGTTTAATCTATAGCCTTATGTTACATCTCTAGTAACTTTTCTCTATGTATGTCTCTACAGGAGAAATAAAAAGTTGTGAACCAAATACGTAACCTGCAACAGTGCAGTTGTTACAAGAAAAGTGGGTGATGATAGTAGACATATCTTCTCCTGTTTCTGGTGGCAGTTCATCACAAAATCTTGAATCCTTCCACTTTCTGGGGACTCTATGGACATATAACCTCGTATGTAAATCCACACTTCCTGTCTCATTGTACAACTGATATAGTCTTCTTTCTTACTATTGGAAAAACTACTAACAGACTCTCATTTTGAATACCAGAGCTATTAAGATCACCTCTCTTTTTTCCTCACTATTTCCCTTGAGAGCACATGTCACTTTAACCACTAATAGAATTTAACTGAATAAGAAACATGAGTATCAAGGACTCAGCACTTACATCTGTACTACCATTGTATTGGTTACAGATGTGAAGATACCCCTACCTTCAAGGAAATTGAATATGTATTGGCCCTGATGAAGGTGGCATATTTTTAGCTTACACCGAAACGTACGTAGGCCACTGAGAGACAACTGAAAATCCAACTGAGAAGGATCCCCAAAAGAAGGATAGCAAATGCAAAACTGGGGATGGTATTTGTGTACAATATCTGAATAATATCTCCATTTGTGGGCCGTTCGAAATTTGGTTGTCTGTTTGTTTCTCCAGATCCCTTGTGCGTAGTATGTAAGAGACAGTATGTATGAGTAGTATGAATGGTGAGACTGACACGGACGAATGAATAAAGCTGTTTTATGTAGCTTTCTTTTATTATTGAATGTTTTGGTGGGGGTGTTATATGAAATCCTGTATTGTGTACTTATTGTGAAATCATTTCTTTCTAAATACAGAAATGATAACATGTGTATCATTGTTTTTGCATGTGTAAAAAAAATTCAAAAAACAACAAAAAATTGCTTTCTGAAATGAATTATAAACTAAGAGAAATAAATGATAAATAAAGCCTAAATGAGAATTATTGCTTCTTGTATATATTAATATAGCTGTGCTGTGTCCTTGTAGAAAAAGTTTGTTTTGAGTTTTACCAACTTTTGAAATTAGATAGGTCAGTCCAGAGGTCTCTTTATAGTGTATATTCCTTCCCTTCCCCCTCCTCTAGACCTAAAAGAAATATTGATTGGGGGTACCCTTAGCTGTGAAAGTTTGATCTGACCTAGTCCAGCATTACCTTTTTGAACAACTTAGATCTATTTGCTCGTTTTACTTTTAATCTTTAAAAAAACTCTGGTTCCCTACATTGGATTTTTGTCATATTGGTGTCTTTATGTTCATGAAAATATAACCTCTGTTTATAAGTTGGTGTTGGAGGTTTACTGTGTATTGTGTCTTACTTATTGAATGTATTGGCGTTTTTAATTTCTTTACACACCTGTCTCCTAAATTAAGTCTGACTGCTTTTTGCCAGCTATCAAGGGTTGAGCAAGAGAATAATCTATTGAGACCCTAACTGAACATTTAATTGTGGTTGTGGCCTTATTACTAGTGGTAAGTCACTCCTAATATGCCACAAGCTGAAGTGATTCGGGTTCCTCAAGCACCAACGCCCCAACAGAAAATGGAAATCTGCGGCTCGGTGTGAACTAGGTCACAAGGGTGAATCAGAATTCTTTTGCAAATCAAACAACTTTCAACAGTACCCAGTTTTTGATGCCTCTGATGGCTATGGTACTGATCTATCACAATGGTGATGCTTGAGAGTAAAAGAAGATTGCAAACTTGGCACCGTTTTGGAGGTAGCCCAGACTGATCCATATGTGGAGGGTGAAGAAAATGACTACCCAGTGTTTTTTTTAATAGACACCATGCTACCATTCTACTGTTAGAACAGCGTAAGTCCCCGGCCTACCCCTCTCAGGAAAACAGCTCCAAGTTGTAGGTGTTGGAAATAAACAAATTGTTAGCCCTGCGTCATAAAAGGCCCAGGTATGATAGATTCCTTTGATATATGTTATGTGATTCTGGCCCAGTAGATGTGTTAGGATGTAGTATTTTGTGCAAGTTTAACTGACCCACACACTGTACACCAGATGGTGTTGTGTTTTAAACATGATGAGGACTTGGATTTTAAAATAGCTAAATAGAGAACAGCTGTTGGGTTGTTTCCTCTGATGACTGTGGAAGACTTGTCCCTGATTTAAAAGATATTGTGAAGCCTGGAGTCTGGGATTTTAGTGGGAAAGAGTTTGGACTAATTAAAATTGTAGAACCTGTCTAAATTACTGTTAAACTTAAATGCTGAATATCCCTGAACATCACAGTTTAACCTCACACCAGAAATGATAGCTGGGATTGCCCAGTGCTTTATTCCATGCTTACGCAAGGAATATTGAAGGAAATTATGGGGAGCCTACGTAATCTGCTATTATAGGTCTGCAAAAACCGAGCAGCAAGTACCACATTGTGCAAGACCTGCAAATGATTGCTGCTCCACTTTGTCCTGTCGAAAATAATCCTGCTGTGCTTTTGTTCCATTTACCCTGTGAAGCTGCATGATTGACAGTAAGTGATCTTTGTCGTCTTTTTTCTCTCCCGTTTCATGGGGAGGGTCAGTCTCTTTTTATGTTTAGGTTTCAAAATAGAATTTTGCCATGGTGCCGAGTTCCACAAGGGTAAACAGAAAGTCCCTCAATCTTCAACCAAATCCTGAAAAGGAATCTGGAGACTCTAAAGTTACTCTGTAATTCAGTCCTTGTCCAATACATCAAAGCTTTGTTAGTTTCATCGATTCACAAGAAGCATGCAGAAAAGACACCACAGAAAATCTGGAGGGAAAATTCTATGCCGTGCCCGGGAACTGAGAATGCCAGATTACAACAAAAAGCTTACATAGTTTTGCAGTGAGAGGGAGGGCTGTGCTCCTTCAGTGCTTACTCAAATGCATGGTGATTCTTAAAGACCTGTGGCCTATTTTCCTGCTGTACTAGACCCTTTAGTTGTATGTCTTTCTAGCTGCCTTAAAGCAGTAGCAGTCATATGTGTCAGTATTTTCGGAGAGTGAGAATATAGTTATGGCATTCCTTTTACAGTGATGGTCCCTCACTTTGTAGAGATATTGCTTACTTATACCAAGACCCAAAATCTGACCAACTGTTGACTCACCAGTTACAAGCAAATTATACTTGCTGCTGAGAATATTACATTGAAGAGATGTTGTAGCTTGAATCCTGCTGCATTATTACCCCTACAAGAATATGAAACTGAGGGGCGGTTGAGCCTGACTGTCTCAATTCCACAGAATTGTGCACCAAGCCAAGACCTGATAATAAAGATTAACCCCTCACAGAGCCCGATTATGTATTGGCTGTGGATAACTCATGCTTAAGAGATGAGGAGATACATTTTAGAGGTGCCTATGCTATTTTTACAGTTCAAGGCGTAGTGAAAGCCTCCTGACTCTACTGTGTAAAATTGGCCTTAGTGGCTGAGTTAGTCACTCTTACTAGAGCTTGCTGTGTTTCTGAGCAATTGAAACTCACAGTTCTTACTGAGAGTCAATAGGGCTTTGGTGCTGTGCATGAATTCGGATAGTTGTGGTCACAAAGGGGATTTAAGACATTATCAGGGTCTTCCATCATAAATGTGGAGTATGTTATGAGACTTCTTGAGGTCTTGCAGATGCCCCAAGAGATGGCTGTGGTTAAATGACCAACACACAGGAGCGAAAATGATTACATAACAGCTGGCAACCACTATGCTTATGAAATTGCTCAGTATTGTGCTTATGGGTCTTGTGCATTTAACAGGGAATATTCAAATGAATCTGAAAATGGTACTAATTTTAATCTCTTGTTGTCAGTTATTGATATGTGGGAGTAAGTTAAGAGGCTGCAGGAGGAAGTGGCAGAGGTTGTATAGCAGGGCTGGGTTAGAGCAGGGTGTGTGAATAATAGTGATGGGATTTTAGTTTCAGCAGATGGGAGACCTGTGTTGCCTGATAGTTTGTTTCCTGTGGCTAGACATTTCCATGGTCCCACACACACAGGGAGGGGCGCAATGGTGAGAATGTTCAGACAGATTTGGTTTAACACCCAATTCAGGATAATGGCTTAAAACCTGTTTCACATTTGTCTTGTTTGCCAGCCGATAAATGTAGGGACAGCAACCGCAGGTATTATGTGTCAAATTACGAGATCAGGAGGTCCCTGCAACCGAATGCAGTTGGATTTTTTTGAGATATTTGTGTTTAACCAGCCGAGATTTGTCCTGGTAATAGGGTAAAAAGTTTTTTGAAGTATATCGGACTTGGAGAAATGACATTGTCCCTGTAGCTGAACTGCTGTTATGTGAACTGATACCCAGGTTCTGAGTCCATGTTTCTCTGGAGTCAGACCAAGGATTAATTTTAATGATAATTTCTTGTGAATGCTGTGTGTGGCTTTGCAAAGGGAACAGCAACTGAACTGTAGTTAGCTACCTCGGGCTTCTGGCATTGTGGAACAGGTGAATGGGGTTTAGAAGTCCTAGCTGACCAAAGTGTATGCTTCTACCTCAAAGTGGCTGAATGCTTTGCCTTTGCAGTTGATGAGCATCTGAAGCACTCCTGATCGGTAAACAGGACTGCCTCCCCATGAGATACTCATAGGGAGAGTCATTAGATTGCCTGCCGTGCTGTGCCTGCTGTGCTTGTGAATAGTACAGCTGACATTTCCCGACTACTACACGGGAATTGCTAATGTGGGGCCTTCTGTCTCACCAGGTGATGTTGCTAATGTCAATCCATCAACAGGGTAGTGTCACAACCCCAGTCCGGGGTACTTGTTCTTGGTCAAGAAGCATGTTCAAAAGTCATGCGTGGATCCAAGCTGGACAGGCCCTTACCAGGTCATCTCAGTGCATTATACAGCTGTCAAGTGTGATGGAACGCCAGAATGGATACATGCTTCCCATACCCAGGGAGTGGGGAGCCTCGACAGGAAGATGGTAACACCTGCTGCAAAATTGCAACCTTCACCTTGTAAATACCTCGAAGGAGCAAAGGGGTTGAAATTAACACCCAGGAACCTCAAGGTCAACCTGTAATTCAAGTTCCAGAAGTAACGCAAAGCTGCATTAAGACAAGCTCTGACTCTGCGGCAAGTGAATCCAGAGTAGCAACAGTAAATCAATCTCTCGTGCAGGTGATTGATGATGCAGATCACGGGAAGTAATGTGACCAGAAGCAACTGCAGGATAGAAGAGTGGCGAACGGTCAGAGAGGGGCTGAGATAGAGCCTATCTGTTGATTGCATTCCACAAGATGTCGTCAAAGAGACAGAGTTGAGTAGGCTGAGTTACAGTGTAGACAAACAGCCAGTATTCAGATGATCAAAACAAGTGAGGGTGTCTTGCTGGAGGTACTCTGCCCCTGAGTGGACACACTATGTTGACAGTGAACTTGATGTAATCACCTTTAATCTGGGTGAGCAGAGAACTCTGTTGACCAAACTTCTTTGTAAAAAACGGTGTCTTTTAACCTCAACTCCATTCAGCTCTTTTGAACTGAACTTAGATTAACTTTGCATTTGTTGAATTACGAAGATTCCTTAGGGCCAAGTCTCCAGTATAAGAGCACAGGTGTTGTTTTAGAAGCAGGTGGAGTAGGGCTAAGGATGATTTGCCAAGACTGCTATACATAAAGCCAATCTCATCATGTAATAATAAAATAAGTTTTGCCATTTGCACAAGTAGAAAATTTACAGAGTTCTTAAGTCTGCTTCCTGATGCTCAACTCAAAAGGTCTGTCTGTATCGCAAGTATTGGTATCTTTACCAAAGATCAGCATAGGTCAGTTACAGCTGGAGTGTTAGTAGGTGCTATTATACTCATGGCTGCTTTATTAATAGGGTTAATTTCCCTTGCTAATAATAGTCCTGATACGCCTACACCTAAACCTAATACGCATGCATAACCCGTTGAGACGAATGTAGGTTTGACACTAATGAGACATTTCTACATCTTTTCTAGATTGCCATATGAGTATGCCCAAATAAAGGAGGCAATGGAATGCTATGTATGTGCTCTGCTTAGGTAATTGAGGGAGTCACTTACCATAACATTCCTCTTTCTTATGACATTACTTGTAGTATTTTGCTTAGTCTGTTGCATAGACAGGTACTCTTTGAATATTATCATTCAAATTATGACTCAATACTTTCTGAGGTTACTCTTAACGAGCATCTGACCCCACATTCTAACGCAGATGAGATAGATGCAGCTTGGTGTTTCTTTCAACCTCCTCATAATTAGGTCTGGGCATAAAACTCTGCGCTGCTTGCAGAGTTTAGAGAATTCAGCAACTCCACGCTCTGCAGAGAACGCACAGTTGCTGATAAACTCCGCAACGGAGCGGAGGTTATATTTTTAAGTGTGATCGAAATGTTCGTTCAAGCATTAAGGAGTGACTTGCCAAATGCTTGTGATCGCCCACGAGAGTTTCTGAGCCGTTTGCAGTCGCCACAAGATTTGCATGCTCTCTGCATGCTCCCATAAGATTTTGTGGTTGCTAATACATCATTCGGGCATGCCAGCAACTTAAGATGGATGTTTATTGCCATACGTGATTCCAAATGCTCAGGATCTACAGCGACTGCAATCTGGGGAAGTTTTGCTCATCGAGAAGCATCAAAATCTTTCCAAAAGTAAATTTTTGGCATTGCTGAATTAATGCTCTGTTCCCTGTGTTGCCAATGCCTCCTTTGTCTGGCTGGTGAGTGTGTGTGTTTGCCAAAGGCCACTATTTGACTCTGTTCCCCATGCCATGTGACAAGGGGCCATTTTGTATAGTCAGTGTCCATAGGCCTGCATGTGTTCCTTGTTTTCCAGGCCTCCTGCTTCTTGTTTTATCCATGTGGCTGGCGGCCATTTTGTGTAGCCAGCCATTGTGCTTTGCCATAGGCCTGAATGTTTTCTTTGTTGTGGCCATGCCTCCTTGCTTGCTGTTAGATCATGTGGTCGGTGGCCATTTTGTGTAGGCACTGGCATCCAGTGTGTTTTTGCAATAGGAGTGCATTTCTTCTTTGTTTTCCAGGCATCCTGCTATTGTTGCTTGTGAGTTGTGACCATGTGGTGTTGTGTGGTTCCCACTAATCAGTAAGACCTGCAAGTTTGTTTGGATAACAAAAGCTTTGGGTGAAGTGCCTGGACTGACTCCGGGCACAACCTCACGATATGTTGGCCTGTAGACCAGCCAGCTCTCAGTGCCACTGTAAGCTCCCCTAACATTAGCAGGGAGCGAATGGTTTCTGACAACCACTGAACATGACCACCCTGACCCCCAGGGATCGTGGTGACAGATCCGAACCTTTCGCTCAGTCACTCGTGCTTACGTGTGCTCAGAGAAATATACAGAATACACAGTGGGACGTTTTCAATATATTTATTGAACCAACGTTATTCTTGCATAGAATACATGTGCTACGATACTCAGCAGACAGAAGCAGATAAAAGTGATTACGAGCACAAAAGGAGTGAATAGTAGGTATGGAACTACCTTGGTGCTGAAAGTATGTATATGCAGGCATATAAACAAGGCAGTAATCAGGTGTACTCCTACTATGCAAATCCTACTTTAAGTGTAACTAGAGAGTGTGTAGGTGTAAACCCAAGATTGTCCCCTAGGGACGATCCAACCCCATTACCTTGCATGAGAGAATGAAGGGCTCCGTCTTGGTCACGAACAGTACACCCCTCACTATGTGTCAGACCGCTGTGTGGAGAAGTCTCAGCATGCAGTGACCCTCGTGTCAGCCTAAGTGCTTTCTCTGCTAATTTAATAGGATGCTCATTATTTATGATAGAAAGCAGCCTTGTGATGTACGTTGTAGATTAGCGAAGCTATTGATATGTAGATAGCTCTGTCGCCCGTGGATGAAGCTAGAACAACATTTGTACATAGTGCTTAAAGAGGTCTTGTACAAGATGTTCGAGGCTTCGTGATAATGTTGTACGTAGCTAGATGTGTAAACAAAGTGGTTTCAGAGAAACTAATAAAAAATTGTTGAGCATCAAAATATGTACAAATGTTCACGGCAAAAATGTTATTGTGAAAAAGAGGACAATGTAAGAAAGGAGCAGGCTCGCTACATGAGCCTAATCCGGGAACATAACAGTGGCTGGCTGCCTATTGTGTAGCCAGCCAATGTGCTTTTGCCATAGGCCTGCATGTCTTCTTTGTTGTGGCCATGCCTTCTTGCTGGTCGTTGTTCTGACCATTTGGCTGGAGGCCATTTTGCATAGAAAGTCGGTGTGCATTAGCCATAGGCCTGCATATGTTCTTTGTTTGTGACCATGCCTTCTTGCTGGTTGTTGTGCAACCAGTGGTGGCTCCTCAAGGGAGTGCTGCGGGATGGTGAGGCGGGTGGGGGAGGGGCACTGTGGGGGGTAGTAAACTCCTTAATGCGGCCCAACAGAGATGTGTATATAAATAAATAAATCAAACGAATTACATTGCGTACAACCTGACGCGTTACCCACACATCACACAGATCAATCAATCGATCAGGTGTTTGTTAAGCGCGACTACTCACCCGTAAGGGTCTCAAGGTACTGTGGGGTGGGGGAGGTCACAGGTTCCAGTCCATCAAGGAGGGGGTGTGTCGAAGAGCCAGGTCTTGAGGTTTCTTGCGAAGATGGGGAGCGATATTATCTGTCTGAGCTGGAGTGGAAGGTCGATACAGGCTCAGGCTGCGCGGAAAGAGAATGAGCGGCCTCCCGATCTGGTCTTTCTAGTGTGGGGGACCACAGCGTAGGAGAGCTAGGCTGGTCATAGGATCCTTTGAGGTGCATGGAATTTGAGTCAGCTGTTCAGGTATGCTGGACCCGTGTCGTGGAGGGACTTGTGAGCATGGCTTAGCATCTTGAAGGTGACTCTAACTTCGATGGGGAGCCAGTGGAGTGTGCGCAGGTGCTGGGAGATGTGGCAATGTCTTGGCAGGTTGAGGACCAGTCTTGCGGCAGCGTTTTGGATGTTCTGTATCTTGCGGGTGCGGTTTTTGTTTATTCCGGCATAGAATGCGTTGCCGTAGTCGAGCCTGCTGGTGACCAGGGTGTGAGTGACGGTCTTTCTGTGTTTGAGGGGGATCCATTTGAAGGTCTCACGTAGGAGGTGGAGGGTGTGGAAGCAGGAGGACGAGACAGAGTTGTTCTGGCGGTCCATTTTGAGCTCTGAGTCAAGGATGATGCCCAGGTTGCGTGCGTGGTCAGTGGGGGTGGGCGGGCTTCCGAGGGTGGGGGGCCACCAGGTGTCGTTCCAGGAGTCTGGGTTTGGGCCCAAGATGAGTACTTCATTTTGTTGGTTTTTAGTTGTAGGCAGCTGTTTTTTATCCATTTGGCGACCGCTTCCATGCCTTCTTGAAAATTGTTCTTGGCGGTGTTGGATTAGTTGGATAGGGAGAGGATGAGTTGGGTGTCGTCTGCCTATGACACAATGTTCAGTCCGTAGGTTCTGACGATGGGGGCGAGCGGAGCCATGTAGATGTGGAAGAGCATAGGGCTGAGGGAGGACCCCTGGGTGACTCCGCAGGTGGTAGGTGTAAGGTCCGAAAGGAAAGGGGGGAGTCTGACCCGCTGCGTTCTTCCGGAGAGGAAGGAGCAGATCCAGTCGAGGGCCTTGTCTTCTCTTCAACTTGTGTGAAACTAAGGGCCACTGCTGACTGACAACTTCAAGATGGCTCTAAAGAAAGCTGCTACCAAGAAAGTGCTATAAACTACAAGTGGCTCCATTGGGTAGAACCAAAAATGTCATTATTGATAGTGATAAATCAATTACTATAAATCGCACACAAAAAGAATCATACAATCATTATTGTCTTTTTATCAAAAAATAAATGTTTTCCTATATCCAATTTTTGGTTTTCGAATTTTTCTAATATTTGAAAGGGCTTACAATCACAAGACAACCAGATAACTATAAAAAGTCTCTGTCCCCTTTTAAATTTCAACAGTAACCCACCGTGTCTCTGGGTAAAGAGAAACAGGACAGGAGGGAATGTTACGCTGACGTTTCAACCCAGGTAACAGTGTGATTATGAGATCATCAAATAGGGTCTTCTTCAGGACAATAAAAGCTAGTGTCAGTCCCAGTATTCCGAAACTGAAACTGAGTCTACTCCGGATATGGTAGGAGCGTAGTGAAGAAAAATGACTCCCAAATAGGAATATCGCTACAGACAGTCGATAATCATGGAGTTCTATTGAAAAGGCCCCAATTCTGTTCAAGCCACTATAAATCCTGTATAAGTGGCACGGTAGTCCCTTGTTGAAATAGTGTGGACAATCCTGGTGAATGAATAATTGCGTGAAAACTGAAGATCATATTGCACACTTGTCGATTTATGGTGCTGTAACCGCACAAGAACAAATAAATCATGTCTGGATGGTGAATAAATCAGCCTTCAAAGTGGCTGCCTAGATTTATGGCAGTATTGAGCGAAAACATCTGGGGACTCTATCTAACTCGGATGCCATCAAGAACTCGTACCAAGCAAGTGGGCAGTGAAAAGAAGGAGCTTACCACCACCACTGGTATATCAACCCAGATCTTTTTTGAGAAACAAAATACAAATGTACCTGCCGCACTGGCCTCTGGAGAGCAAGTTGGGAGCAGGACCCCCGTATCAGTGGACCCACTCCAATCTAGGCTCAAACCCATGTCTGTCACAGAGGCAGCCAGTTTAATTACTACAACTCAGACGAGCAGTAATGTGAAAATTGACTTATCTCTGTCACAAAATAGTACCCTATCATTGCAGGAAACTCAGAGAAGTGGATTACAACAACTACAGCCACAACCATCAATAGTAGTTTCTCCCAAAGTGGAGCAGTTCAGCAGATTGAGCTTTCTGCTGAGGAAGTAGAGGCAGCCGCTCTTTCAGAATTTCCACTGCCCAAAATGGAAGGTTCACAGATGGTCCTATTTTGCACGAGTTGCTGTTCCAGGGCTGCATCCCGATGTGCTGAAAATTGCTGAAAATTGCTTGGACAAGCTTTGCAGCAGAGTGCTGTTACCAATATCCACCTGATGACAGACATGTGTATCAGCTGCCAAGCCACTGTTTACATGTGCATCATTGCACACTGGATCTCTTTTGTGGGGTCTAGAGAAAAGAAATCTGCAGGTGTTGACACTGCTGAGATTTTAAATGCCGCTTGGAAGCATGCAACAGCAGCCATGTTCATCATGGAGAAATCCAATACTCCTGCAAACATTTTGTATGACTTTATTAACAAGGTCTTTGAATGGCTATGACCAAGAGGGCTTAACATTGGATTTGTTGCCACAGGCAATCGCAGTAATAAGTTAAGGTCGTGGCCAATGGAGGCTATTTCAGGATCCTGTGTTTTGTGCACTTCATCAACGTCATTGTACAAGACCTTCTCAAAAGTGAACGCTAAGTAGGCAACTTACTGTCCACCTGCAGAAGGATCTGCACTCATTTCAGCCATTCATTTTAAGCCCATAAACAGCTGAGGGTCATTCAGAGTTATAATAGAATGCCAGTTACAGGAGGTGCAAACACATTGGACGCGACTTATTAAACGCCTGTTTGAGCAGTAAAGACTGATCAATGAGTATGTCATGCAAAGAGGGGATGCAGCTGTGAAAGGCATGATCATTCAGATTAATCAATGGGGCCTAGTCAAATTCCTGACAGGTGCAGCTTCCTTTTGAAGTGTTCACACAGAAAGTCAGCCAGGAGGACAGTACCATGGGCCAAGCTATCCATTTGCTGTACATGCTACAGGAACAGCTAAAGGAGGCGTCTGCAATGTATGCAGGTGTGGAGGAAAAAAATGATGCATATGACTTGGTGGAGAGCTTAATCCTTCTCTTATCTGTTAAGAGAAGGGTGCAAGAGACATTGTGTCATCCAAATATTACCTCTGTGCCACAATTCTTGATCCATGGCACAAACTATTACTGAATATGGTAGCGTTATTCCAACCGGGAATGACGTCTTCAAATGCACACAACACTGAGAAATTTCCTTTATGCTTTGTACTTTCAAATAAAGTTTTATTGAAACACTCAATTTAGTTGATTGTAATCACAATTTTTTCATAATGTCACTAATGTTCAAATGTCACAATTATATTTGGCCCAGTGACATTTGAACATCAGTGACATTATGAAAAAATAATGATTACAATCAACTAAATTGAGTGTTTCAATAAAACTTTATTTGAAAGTACAAAGCATAAAGGACATTTCTCAGTGTTGTGTGCATTTGAGGACTTCATTCCCGGTTGGAATAACGCTACCATATTCATCACTTTAGCCTCCAAGACTCAGAAGGAGGAACTCATCTAGCACCTAACTACCTTTCAGTACTGTTTTACAATCACAAGTAACAACGAGTGCGACGGTTCATTCTCCAAATTTACAAACTATTACTGGCCAGTTTCATTCCTTTTCCAGACACTGATGTTGCAAACTACAAAACATGGATAGCTGAACAAGCCAGTGAGCTAGAAAAAGAAAGGCTGGGAATTAGAGCCCCACTCTTCCAGGCCATAAGTTCTGTGGGGCAGCCTTCAAGTTCAGAGCCTTAGGGCACTGCGTGTGTCTCACTGAAGCCAAAACCAACAACAAGAACACCATCAACAAACTGGATCATCAACCCCGGGATCCGCAAAAGAATGGTTTCTACTGGCAGGGCATAGGTACTGTGCAGAGGCGAAGGCAAAAGAGGTTGAGCAAGGTGACCCATTGGTGTATTGGTATGGGAAACGGTACCAATGGTCAGAGCTCAGCAGGCTGGCAATAAACTATCTCTCTTGCCTGGTAGCCAGTGTCTCTGCTGAGCGTGTTTGCAGTGCTACTGGTGCCATTGCCACATAGAAGGACCAGTCTCTTGCACCAAAACATGGAGAGATTAAGCATGATTAAAATGAATCAGCACTTTATACCACTTCATTACTCCATACATGAAGAACAAAAGGAGGGAGACTCAAGTCATGGAAGTAGTGTGCTAGGTGACCTACTTCTGGGCAAACCACCTGAGTTTAAGGACAAACTCTACTTTCCTGACTACTAGGCCTAGGCCAACAATCATAGAACTTTCTCTCTCTATTGCTGATCTTCTTTCTTTTCTTCGACGCCCCAAAACAAATTAGCTAGCGAAACATTATTTAATTTTATTTGCTTGTGTCTGGTTGACTAAGTCAGCCCCACCGTCTCACTCTCTGATATATTTTATTGCTGGATTGGTGTTGCAATAGTGTGCAGTGAAGACGTCCCCACCCATTTTACTCAAGGCAATTGGAGATACAAACAAATGTGTACCTGCCTCTAACCCTGGGCCATGTCCCAGGACATCTATCCTTATTTAGTTTATTATTCCCCTAGCCGGACTGTCCCACATTATTTTATTAAGACTGGCCAATATCTGTTTCTTGAACAATGGATCGGCAATGTACCACAGTCACAGTGACCACACTCGATTTAGAAGAACAGGTAAATGGCATGCATTGCATGCTGAGTGATTGTTGTTTGTGAGTGTGTTGTTGAGATGATGCATGTGGTGCCAGCCAATAAGTGCGACACTGGTTGTTTGTTTATTTGTAATTATTATGCTTAAATGTGTTTGTGATAATTTACAATGTTGGTGGCCTACTGACTACTGATCATTGTTTCCCTGAAGGTGTTTATTTCCTTCCCCTTTGAGAGTTAGCGAGATTTGTTTGCCGATTCCATGTCCACTCCACACTGCTTTGCTTTCTGCTTTAGTTTTTATTCCTCAAAGAGTTAGACCTGACCAGTCCCTTTAAAATAGATAACACAAACACAAATCTAGTCTACACAATAAATTGCTCATTCTTTTTCTTGCTGTCAAGCAACAGCATTGTACTACAGAAGGATCAATTGCATTTCAGTTAGTCTCAGGACACAGTCGATACGGAGTTGGACACCCTACTAGGAGTCAGGAGGATCGGGGATGATGGAAGGACTCAGGGCACTCACTGCTTAAAGAACTGCCCCCAAAATAAGGACGCTTTCCAACTATATCGAAACCAACTGATTTGATGATGACTTTAAAGAGGCCTATTCAACTCCGTGGAGTGGTGGTGAGTGGTGACAGAGGTGCGTTGATTAATTGACTTGATTTTGAAAATGCTATGTTGCTGGGTGTCTGTGCTCAGTCCGTGCTGTCTGGCTCAAATTTAACGCTAAGTGGTGGTTGGGTGGGAGGCCTATTGTAGTTATCTGGAGACAGGCATTTAGTCATGAATTATCACACTATGCACGTGCTGTTAGGTTACATATTATTATTATGATTAATAAATGATGACAAATTGATGATCACAATATAGTATGATCAATCATATTACGATACACTTTTGTGCGATTTTTGGTTGTTGTAAAATTGCCCTCACCTAATTGTACACACACCAGTCATAAAAATGAAAGGGTGCAAAAAGGCCTATTCTTCTCTTGTCTCTTGTGCTCCCTCTCAGGCTTCTTGATGCACTTCTTATGAAGTTTAACTTCTTTCTTTCTCTTTGATTCTATAATATATTTTTAGTTTTTTAATCCACAGGCCCTCTTTTTACACTGCGGCAAACTGGAAAAGCAACATTACACTCGCCTTTACCTTACCAGCTGCATCCGTGCCTGGCACGCTAGATTGACAACCAGTCCACGAGGAATGCAGATGCAGCTCACACTTTGTAAATACAGTAAAAATAAATCTTTTAATAATCATTAAAACTGTGTGTATTGTTTGTTTGACTCCTACATGATTTGTAATACATTTGCTATATTTTAAAGCTAGGCAACACAGGACATTTACATATATAAAGGTAACTTGGGTCTCAGCCGAAGGACAAATTACTTTGGGTTGCATTTAATTTTCCTGTACCCATTCCTTTGTTTCCTTTTCTTCCCATAATAGATTTATCATGGTTGGCTGTTCATTACCCAGATGAATGTTGTCCTTGTGTAGTGTTTGACTTTATCAAACATTTCCCTACATCCCCCTTTCCATCAATTCGTAAAAAATCCCTAACCCTCTTCCCCTGGGCTGTGTGATTTATGAAGGTGTTGCTTAATTTACACCATCAATGGATCACACACTTGGTGGAGTGAACGTTGTGAAAGCAACACTAACTCAGTGTGAGATTCGGTTTTTACTCCTATTACTGAAAGAATAGTCCACACGGGCCCCAGTTACCCAACCTCACATAAAAAAGATTGATATTTGACATATAGAGAAACATCATTTATCAGTATCAAATTCCAGGCATTGTGTGTTGCTTTAAATGCTTAACCAACAATAACCATGCTCTCCAGACTTTAAGTGCTCTTCCTAAAAAATCACAATGCCAGACTAGAGTCACTTTTGTTTCCTTGAAATACTAGCTCACCAATCATTTTTTTTTAAACCTTAATTTTAACAATCACATACATCATATCACATACAGATTGGTTATATGCATATAAGGCACATTTCAATAGACTGCAATAAATAAGATCACACTTCACAGCCGGCATGTCACATATGATACTCAGGTACAGCTAGGCATAGTACACAATGCGCAATGTACAGGAGGGTACAATTTACAAAGGGAGAGCAATGCAGCGTATATGGTCACAGTGTAGTATATTGCATAGTTCACGGTACCGGGACACACCAACAGCTCCTATCACCCAGCAACATTTTTGGCAGTGCACACAGTGTTAGAAGTACAAAAGAGGACATCACCATTGAGCCCGCCAAGCGCTATCAGCCAGTACCCAACGACCAGCACATATGGCGTTCCAATGCAGTCAACGCTTAGCGTATTTGAGCACACCTTTCCACATCATCAGCACGCATCCACCATGGAGTGCTCCATTCACACCTCACCACTTTGGTTGAACCCGAGCAAGGAACAAATAGCTGACTTTTTACAAGACTTAGATCTCCCACATCTTACTGATCAGCTCAAGGAGGAGATATCAGCCCCCTTCACAACAGAAGAGATCCACAAAGTTATCAATAAATTAAAGAAAGGGAAAGCCGCAGGTCCTGACGCTCTTCCTAATGAATGAAATTTACTCTGTGCTAGAACAAGAACTAATCTTGATTTTGTTAGATCTGTTTAATTCTATATATATCGAGGGAAGAGTCATGGCGAGCAGCAACTATAATTGTCTTATTGAAGCCGAATAAGGACCCAAAGCTTTTTCAATCATATATGCCGATCTCCCTCCTCAATTCAGATTATAACATTTTCACACAATTAATCACTAATCGGCTGGAGAGGGTGATCGGTCTTTTGATTCATGAGGATCAGAAAGGCTTCATTAGGGGAAGGCATTTGCATGACCTCACTCATGAATTATTAGGTACAATAGATATGGCTACTACCAATGCTTTACTGTTAACAATAATGACCTGTGACGCAGCTAAAGCGTTCAACCTGGTTAATTGGGGTTTCCTTCAAGAAATTATTCTCTGTTTAATTTAGGCAGATGTTTTCTGCGGGTAATTAAAGCACTTTATAAAAATCCGGTGGCACAAGTCTTAGTAAATGGTTCCCCTTCGCCAGAGATTAGAATTGGGAGGGGTACCAGGCAGGGGTGCCCCCTCTCACCTTTGCTCTTCGATATGTACATTGAGCCGTTAGCCATAAAACTGAGTTGATGTCAGGATATCAGCCCTTTTCAATGTAATGGGTGGGAAAAAAAACTAGGTCTATATGCGGATGATTTAATGATTTTCACGGGTCATCTGCAAGAATCAATAATTGCCATCTGGGAGAACTAAAAAGTTTTTGGGAAATTTCAGGATATGCAGTTAATCAATCCAAGACAGAAGTGATGCAATGGAACACACATTACACTTGTGATCAGATCCGACAAAGTATTAGATATTTGGGGATAGAATTAGTGCAGAACAGTGATTTAATTGCGAAAGTAAATTTTGATAAGATAACATATAAGGTCAAGTCTCAACTTCAAAAATGGGATTCACGGGGGCGTGGCCAAGATGGCGGCTTAGCAAGACGTGTTCACTGGAGGCTCCCCGTCCCCGTTCCCCAAACCGGGTCTAAAAGCAGACCATTTCATCTTCTAGCACCGGAGCCGACACCTGCAGGTGCAGGGGACTCCCCAGCAGTGGTCGGGAACTCAGGCGGACCTTGGGGACGGAGCAGTGACCGACAGGGTGAAGCCGCCGGCGGAGACCGACGGAGAAGCTGGAAGCAGTAATCTCCCACCTTGGTGAGGGAAGCATGCGCACCCCCCGCCTCAAGCTACTGGTCTGTGGGGCTGCTCCAAGAGCCTCCCTGGCTGGTGCAGAGATTCGGAGGAGGCGTTCACTGGGACGCAGCAGTGGAACTCGAGGGGATGACCCGAGAGGAGCGGCGCTCACGAGGCCGGCTCTGGAAGGCAATCGGGGCCCCGGCTCGGGCTTACCCGGCAGTGACATTGCTTCCGAAGGTGAGCGAGGCGGCACGACGCGGCCAGGGAGTGCACCGCTGGGGATTACTACCGAGAACTTTGGTGCCTGACGGCCCTGTTGCGTGTAGCAGAGACCCAGGGCTGCACGACCAAGCGAAGCGAACGACGCCATACGGCCCACTGCGGCTGGCCGTCGACCGAAGCAAGGGTGCCACAGCTGCGGAGGACCTAGAGCGGCGGCGCGGGGCGTTGGTCAGACCCTCGAGGAGGACACAGGTGAATGCTGGGGAGTGAATTAAGGGGGAATCTGCCGAACCCCTGGAGTGGCGCACGCCAAGACCGGGCTCCCTGGCTGGGAACGACCCATCACGAGGCGCCACGCTCCGGTGTGGCCCAAGCCCCGGACCCGGGAAGAGCTCGATCCCACCCTGGTTCTCCCACCGCACCTCGGAAGGGTTCCGTTTAGGAGGACAGCAAGCAGCCTCGCCCTGAGGAGAGAGGATGACTTCCTCCAATCGTAAAGGCAATCGCACCATAACCGAACTGCTGGGCAAAGGCCCCCCAAAGACCGACAAAAGCCCTGACAAACCGGCTCAGGCTCCCCCACCTAAAGGGAAAGATCACGGCGAGGGGGAGGCCCCTGCGACCAAAGCATTCATGGAGACTCTCTTCGCCTCTCTTAAGGAGGACTTCCACTCCCTCCGACAAGAAATGGCGGGGGAATTCAAGGAGCTGCGCCGGGACGTCGATGACTTGGGGGAAAGGGTGGCCGCCACTGAACTCGCGGGACAAGCAAGGAGCGAGGAAGTGGAATTTTTGAGACAAGAAATTATCAGGCTCAATGGCCAACAGACTGATCTCCAATCGCACATGGAGAATCTGAAAAACCCCTCAAGGTGCAATAAGATCCGGGTCCGAAATGTGCCGTCCAAGGCAGGGGGGGACTACATGGCAGGATACTTGCAGGCCCTGTTCCGATCGGTGCTGGACGAGAGTGAGGACTTCGAAATCCGCATCGATAGAGCCCACTGGGTGGGCCCAGCCCGCCGAGCTCAGGGTCCTCCACAGGACATTCTGGCTTTCCTGCCAGACTACCCCCTCAAGGAACGGATTCTGAAAGCGGCGCGGCCCAAACAACCTCTTCGCTTCCAGGGCCAGGAGGTGGAACTTTTTCAGGATCTTTCGGCAATCACCCTGCAAAAGCGGAGATCTTCAAAATGGCCACCAATTTCCTCCGCAAAGAGGGGGTACCATACTCATGGGGGCATCCCTTTAGACTGATCTTTAAATGGAACGGGGTGCTCCATCAACTGCGCTCCCTGAATGACACTTGTAGCCTACTAGGCTCACCGCAAGAGGAGGACCGACCAGATGAAGAGGAGGGGGGACATTCATCCGGGGCCCCGTCCGTTTCTCTCCGGACACATGGCGACGGCTGGCAAAAGGTGAGAAGAGGACGTCCCTCCAGGAAACACCTCAAGCTGAACCTGGAAACGATGGAGCAAGACAAAGCAGCAGCAATCCAAGAAGTATCCAGAGACACTGGCGCCAGCTCATGAGACATTGAAGCTACGGTCCTGATTAGCTAAGTATGGCAGCTCGTTTTGGGGTCGGGGCGGGGGGTCTCGTGCCGTCGAGCCGCCATTGCCACACAACCCACTCTTGTCATAATGTACAGCAGGCCTGGACAGACTTTGGATAGGCCTGGAACAATGTACTATAGTTGTTGTTCTTTGTTTGGGACTACAAATATTTTGTTTTTGGGGGGGTTTGCAGGGGGGAGGGGAGGGGAGGGGTGGAGTGGAAGCAGCACTGGATTTCACCGTAGGCCTTCTGGGGGACACGATGTGGATTGATTCTGTACGGCACCAGAGGGGGGAGGGGTAGCGGGGAAGGGTGTGGGAGGCATTAATGCTTCCACTGGAGATCCGGGGGGCAACCACAAGTGGAAATGGGAAGGTATGGCTCGCTACGAGGGGGAACGGGACCGGGAGCAGCTCTCACTGAAGTAACCCCAGGGTCTGCCCTAATATGCCGCTTACTATAGGGACCTGGAACGTCAAGGGGCTTAACTCCCCGCAAAAACGCCAGAAGATCTGGAAGTACATTCTAGACCACCAATTAGATATAGTGGCTCTCCAGGAGACTCACTTGTTAAAGAAGGAGGATCATCGTCTTAAACATAAAAGATATCCTCTCATCTATAAAGCCTCGGCCTCCACTAAACAGAAAGGTGTGGCTCTCCTCTTCAGTCCGGGGGCACAATTCCAACCCTTGGCCACCCAGGGTGACAAAGACGGCAGGTGGCTAATGGTCAAGGGTCGCTTGAAGGGTAAGCTTTGTACGTTTGTCACACTTTACGCCCCCAATACCGGGCAAAAGCACTTTTTACACTTATTATTGGGGAAGGTGATCGATTTTGCAGAGGGACCCTTATTTCTTTTGGGGGATTTCAACCTAGTGTGGCAACCGGACCTTGACAGCACACACACACGCCGCTCTGACACGGGTACCTTCCCAGAGGCCCTGCAGACACAAATTGGAGACATGGGCCTACTAGACACCTGGCGTACCCTATATCCACTCACACGCGATTACTCCTTCTTCTCACACGTACACCAGATGTACTCTCGGCTAGATTACATTTTTATGAGTCAGTCCCTGCGGGGTAATCTTCAAAAGATGCCAAGATACTTCCTATCTCGGTATCCGACCACGGTATGTACACTATGTGCCTTTCCTGGTTGGGTAATGCCCCAAGGCCAGCCCGTTGGTACTTCCTGGAGGCTCTGACGAGGGACAAGGATTCAATGACACAGCTGAGGGAGGCTATCGCTGAATTCTTTACCCTCAATACTCCAGATGCGACCTCTGAATACAACACGTGGGATGCCTTTAAGGAGGTAATGCGCGGTAAATGCATTTTGCTCAACTCAGCCCTGAATAAACGCCGGGCGAAGGAAAGGAAGGGCTTGGAGGAGGAACTGGAGAAGGCTGAGCAAGCTCACAAACTCAAACCCACTAGGCAGACACTACGCACCCTCACGGCCCTCAAGGGTAAGTTACGTGCCATATACACCAACAGGGCAGAATTCACCCTCCTTAAACTACGCAATCTATCCTACACTCAGGGCAACAAGATAGGGAAACACCTTGCTAGACAATTGAAGGACAAGCGGGAAAGGGAATACATAGGGGGACTTCAGGATGGGGCAGGGAACATACTACATAGAGACGAGGATAAGGCAGGACTCTTTGAGTCCTTTTACGGTTCGCTGTACTCAGCTGACACTCCTAACACGGTCCACCAGCAGGCCTTTCTCAAGGATCTCCCTATCCCGCAAGTCTCCCCAGAATGGAATGAGACCCTCACAGCGCCCATTACCCTGGGGGAAGTACAAACAGCTATCAAAGCACTGAAACCCCATAAGGCACCCGGTACGGACGGGTACACAGCAGTCTTTTATAAGACCTTTGCGGGAGACATTAGTCGTCACCTGGTCCGGCTTTTCAATCCGATGGCCCTAGAAGTCGACACCCCTGCCTCCATGGCGGAGGCGGTGATCGCTGTAATCTCCAAACCTGGAAAGGATGTCACTTGCTGCTCTTCCTACCACCCCATTGCCCTTTTGAACATCGACTCAAAGTTGTACTCCTCTATCCTGGCCAGGCGGCTTACGGACCTTATGCCACTCATCATCCATCCCGACCAGTCGGTTTTATAAAAGGGCGCCAAACACATGACAACTCCCGCCGTATCGTCCATTTAATCGAAAAAGCAAACAAATTTAAAATTCCTGCAAAATTAGTCGGTCTGGATGCTGAAAAAGCATTTGATCGAGTCGATTGGCAGTTTTTATGGGCTACATTGGCAAGATTTGGCTTCTCCTCCACATTCATAACGATGCTCCAGGCCAATTATAGACGTCCTACTTCCAAAGTCTCTGTCAACGGAGTGCAATCCTCCTCCTTCGGCCACTCCAGGGGGACCAGACAGGGTTGCCCCCTGTTCCCCATGTTATTCGCCCTTAGCATAGAACCCTTAGCTATAGCAGTAAGGGAGCACCAGGGAATCGAGGGTCTCCCCTTTACTGGGGAGTCCCATAAAATTTCCGTCTTCGCGGACGACGTCCTCCTCTCCTTGTCAAATCCGACTAGTTCACTCCCACACCTGCAGGAAGTTCTCAGTTCCTTTGAGTTGGCGGCAGGCTTTAAGGTTAATCTGGGTAAATCCCATATACTCAACCTAACCCTCTCCCACACGGAGTCCCTGCTTCTCCGGTCTCTAAAGCCGTTGGCGTGGGCGCCCTCCTCCATACAATACCTAGGGGTGCAACTCACGCCCACGCTGTAGAAATTGTATTCAGCCAACTTTCCCCCTATCCTCGCCCGCATCCAAACAGAACTGACAAGATGGAAGCCGCTCTTTCTCTCCTGGCTGGGATGTGTGCACGCTATAAAAATGACACTCCTCCCCAAATTACTATACTAATTTCAGGCTCCCCATAGAATTAGATGAGGACTTCTTTAGGCGCATGAAAACAATGCTCCTGCGCTTTATTTGGCAGGGAGGACAAACCCCTGTCTCGCCTTCTCCATACTTCGACGGCCGCAAAGGGAGGGAGGAGCAGGACTCCCTGATCTCAAACTTCATTATAAAGCAGCTCAATTGCGCATCTTAGTTGAATGTATGCAGATGGAGTCGGAAAAGCATTGGCTCCATATGGACCGCAGTGTAGCAGGCAGGACGATATGGGACTTGATTTGGCGCGCAAAGAAAGATAGGCCCCCAAACGCATACCTTAGCACCCCGACACGCACCACTCTCAAGGTGTGGGACACTGTAGCTACAAGGGAGGGTTGGACATCTTTCCCCTCACCACTGACACCTCTTCATTTCTCCTCCCACTTCCCCTCTGCACTGGTGGAGGGAACGTTTGATGCCTGGAGAGAGGGAGGTTGCCTCGCATTGACACACTTATTCCACAACTATGACCCACTTACCTTTGAGAACTGCACAAGAGAATATGAGGTGGGGGACCGTGAACGGTACCATCATGCTCAACTGTTACATTGGGCCCTAGACCCCCGGATCAGGGAGGGATCCACTAGACCTCTCACTAAACTTGAATTACTCCTCCTTAAAACTAAATCCATGAAGGGGGCTATTTTGGCGCTATACAAGCTCCTACTCTCTACGGAAACTAGCCCCCGCCCGAGATATCAGGCCTGGTGGGAGGGGATGGCCAAGCGCGACATTTCGGAGGACGACTGGAGCCACCTATGGTCAGATGTCCTTAAGTTTAACCAATCCACAGCACTAAGAGAAGCCCACCTGAAAGTGATGATGGACTGGTATTTATACCGGTCCAAACTAGCTAAAATATTTCCCGGCACATCGGATCGCTGCTGGAGGGGATGTGGCCTCTTGGGGGATTTTCAACACATCTGGTGGGACTGCCCCTCCATTCGACCATTCTGGTAGGAGATCCTGGTGCAGATAAAATCCATCCTGGGGTATCCCGTCCCGATCTCCATGACCGAAGCTCTACTGGGCATTAGGGACCCTAAACTAGAACATCAAACCAGGGCCGATAAAAGGATCATGTGGCTATGTATGGGGGCTGCTAAACTGGCTGTAGCGACAGCGTGGAAGAAGAAGGAGGCACCTGCAAGGTCCCTGTGGCACTCCCGCCTGTGGCAATTACTTAGCTTAGAGCGTATGTCCGACATAGCCCGCGAAGATTTCAAGAACTTTGAATTCCGTTGGGGTCCCTTGGGCGCCTTTCTATCGAAGGGTCTGCCATCGGCGGTATGCCCTTTTACGATCAGGGCCCTTCACCTATTTCAAATCTAAGACCCACTCTACGATGGGACACACTATAGTGCCGCTCCACCACCACTGGGGAGGGGAGGGGGGTGGTTTGGGGGAGGGGGGAGGAGTTGGGGTTCTTTTTCCTTTGTTTTGGCGGTTTCCTATTATTTGACTCGATATGCACTACCCACTGACGATCTTCTTCGAGCTCCTTGGGGGTCTTGGCGTGCCAGTGGCACAAACTGGCTTCTTGGCAGTGATGGGAGCATTGATGGAAGAAGGAGCGTAGGGACACCTAGAGACTCAATAGCATTCTTCCTGATGGTTCCCTGTATGTGACGTGTCAATCGCTCCCCATTTGCCCCACCACCAAAGCCTACCCACGTGCTATAGCCTGAGAATGGGTACACGGTAGCTAAGGGGCACTCAGATTTACTGTATGCCAGTGATGTAACTGTTGTAATGTGCACTTTGGAGAGCCCCTGCGAGGGCATGTGGGCGGATTGTGCCTTGAGTCGTGTTTTGAAAATCACAATAAAAACTACTTTGACAAAAAATGGGATTCTCTGCCCCTGTCTTTTTTAGGTAAATCGAATTTGTTAAAAATGGCAATTCTTCCTAAATACACTTTTATTTTTAATTCTATACCCCTGGGATTCAGGAAAGAATGGCTAGCTAAGATACAAGGCCTGTTTTCAAGTTTCATTTGGGCAAAAAAGAAACCCCGGATAGCTTGGCGAAAGCTCAGGGAGAGAAAGGAGGATGGGTGAGTAGCCACACAGGATCTTCTGCAATATCAAAGGGCATTCCACTTAAAAATCTTCAGACAATTGTTGGGGGACTCCATCTCTTACACACCTTTATTTAAGGCTTTGACTATAGGCTTTCAGGATCAAGTCCGATATTTTCTGTTTAAATTTGGGGACCCAAATTTTTTTAAGAAAGTCAAACTAAAGATTTTATTAGCATCATGCAAAGGATGGTATCAAATAAGAACATTACAACGTATACACTATTACAGTACACTTGCCCCTATATGGAGATCACCTGGCACACCAAAGTGTCTCTTAAGACTCTTCAGCGGTTCTAATTCAAGCAAACGGCGTAACAAGATGGGGCGAGCTTTTGGGAGGATCGGACATAGTTTCTTGGCAGAAACTTCAGGACATTACAAGAGGGGCTGTATCTAAGTTCAAATACTATCAGTTAGTAAGTTTGGCCAAATCTCTTAAAAATCTTGGTAAGGGCAATTAACTTTTTGAAAAGAAGGCAGCCACCACAATCATTGGAGGTAAAGAGATTGCCGTATGGTACAGGATAATGATTCAGCCTCTGGAAGAATCTCATCAGTGGTTCGATGCGATTTGGTGGAGAGAGCTGCCAAACTACGATCGAGAAACCATATGGCAAGTATCTTTTGCGGTTCCATGGCAGAATGTTAAGGCTGCTTCATTAAAAAAAATCATGTATTTACTCTCCATAAAGCGTATTGGACCCCAAGAAGATTATCTAAGATGGGCTCTAAAAATGCGATCTGCCAAAAGTGTGGGGAAGCAGATGCGGATGACGTGCACATGTTCTGGAGATGTACATCAATAAAAGGTTTTTGGAATAAAGTAGGCATAACGATTTCCAGCATTGTGGGGTTTGAAGTTAAGGTGAGTCTTTCTCAAGTAATTTTGGGTTTGACCCCGGATGAGGAAGTAACAATCCAGATATCTAAGAATCACAAAACTTTAATGTTTGTGCTTTTTTTTGCTGGCACACAGAGAATTATGTATCAAATGGATTTCCCCTGTTTCCCCACTAGAGTGTGAATGGGTTAACTCAATACATAGATTTGCAAAATTAGATGAGCAATAAGAGACACGAAGAAAACTGCATTTTGGAAGATTTGGGATGAATGGTGTAATAGAGATAATAACATAATCGCTTAAAGATAGTTATAAGAGCAAGAGCATGAGTTAGTATACCTTTAAGTTTGGTCTGGGCCTCCCTTTTTCTTTTCTTCTTTTTTTGGAGTCCTATGATTATGTTGGTAGCCGAACAGGCCAGGAAAAGCTTATTGTGGATTGGATCGAAATTCCTGGGGCAGAGATATCTGCAGGACCTGTAAGAGTGGAGAACCTTTGAAGGGGAGCATGCGGAATTCCGAGGCTTGAGGGGAAGGAGACCCCGGTGTGTGAAGGTAATTCGCATCTCCTCTGTAAACAGAGTGTTCGGGGGTCACTACCCTGGAGTGCCTGGGTACAGGCAACAAGAAAACTCCGGCCACTGCTAATTTCTTTGCATTGTTTTTACTTCAAAAATTTCCTAATTACAAAAGGGCTAGAAACAAATGAGAACAAAAAAAATATCCATTTACTTGATTATACTGCTGTATACACACTACTACACTCACTTCTATAGAAACTTACACATATTTACTCTCTTAAACAATCAATTATAAAAACACACAGGGCCCGATTCACAGAATGAACTTAAGACTAAATCCTAAACTTACTACTATTTGGTATTCACAGAAGGCACTTACTACATTCGGGATTCACAAAGTGAACTTAATACTTTCGGGATTCACGGAATGAACTTACTACTTTCGGTATTCACAGAATAGATTTAAGACTACTAACTTTACGTCCGCATTCGGGCCGTAAATTCCGGCCCAGAGGCAGAGTTTCTGGCTTAGGGGCGGAGCTTATGGCCCGGAGGCGGAGCTTGTGGATTGGAGGCGGAACTTCCGGCTGCAACAATTTGACACCCTGCCACCCTTGTAGGTCTTCCCCCACTTACTGATTCGGTATTTACCGATTTGGTAATTCTTATTCATTCCTATGGGCCTCCAGGCCCATAGGAATGAATGGGGAATACCAAATCGGTAAATACTGAATTGGTATTTACCGAATTTGACTGATTCGGTAAAAATTACTGAATGAATACCTACATACCATTTACCCATTCGGATCGGTAAATGGTATTTACCTACATCTGACCCTATGTGTTTCTATAAAATGTAAATATGTTTTATATTTATATCAAAAATCACAAGAACCTAGTCCAAAAGGCAATAATTTTTATAAATCTAAGGGCATATATGGATTTGTCAAAGATCATTCCAATCACACCCCTGAATGCAGAAATAGGTGTAGTGCTCAAGATAATTGCCAAAAAATAAAAGTAGCCAATCTCTGATAAGTCTAACACTAGACAACACAGTACAAACATTCACTAGAAAGACAACATTTGAAAAAATGTGTGAATAGCTAGAAGACACCTCACGGGCGCACCACCAATGGGGCCCCTGGTTGATACTCACGAGGGTGGCCCTGTTCTCATCATCGGTGTCAACTAGCTTAACGTAAACGTGTCTGACTCCCAAAAGTAAAAAGACAGTGAATGGTGCAGTGTACACAAACTTATATGTGACAAGGACTAACAACGTTCAACATATAACACAACAACTATTGCGCATACAAGATTAAGAACCTTTTTATTTTGTATTCTCTTGTCTGCCAGCAGTAAACATATATACATAAAAAGGAGAGAAGCGAATACTACCTATCGATTCGCTTTCAGCTCGCTGCCGACATGTTTCATTGCCTTGGTAAAGATTCAGGCAATTTCTTCAGGGCAAAAGTTATAGAAAAGCCACTGCCAGCAATACTGTGTTTAGCGTGCTGTAAATCAAAAAAGGCATAACTGTATGAGAGACTGCCTGTGATTGCACTGTGTACTGTTACTTAACACCCGTACAAAAAGAAATTTTAATTACCTGGCTTACGGCTTTTGCTTTCATACCGTTACAGCCACGTCTTTAAAAGTCATGGACCCACCCCCGATCGGTAAGTGTGGTCTTTTCTCCCTTATATTTTATCTAGTAAAGGAAAAACAAAGTGGAAAGCCCCCCGGGGGCGGGCATTAGAGATAGCAATTCTAGCCTCACCGGGTCTTCTATTTCCAAAAGATTCGTCCACAACGCGGCGGTTACCAGTGGAGAAAGCTCGTACGGCGTCTTCTCAACACCGGATCAACGAGCGTTTGGGGTGTGTACTATTTATTTTCTGACTAGGATTGTGATTGGTCCCTGGCGTTACATGGTTTGCGTGTCAGTGGACTACGCGGGAACCGCAATTTTGATTGGTCCCTGACTTGGATTCCCATAAGAACGTGATATGTCAATTTTAATTGGTCCCTGGCATCATATGGTTTGCGCGTCAGTGTACTACGGGAATTCCCGTCAAAATGTAATGTGCTTATGTACACAGAACGCGGTTTTGTTATACGTGGAAATGATTCTTAATTAATATCAGCAATCAGCATCATTGCAATTATTTCACATAATACCGATCGTACTACATTGAATGGGTCGGCCACATTGGAATGGTACTAAATGCGATTTATCTTAGTTCACTTTTTAATTTTTGGAAATCTCTCATTCTGGGTTCGATATTTATACAACAATTGGGTTCAATGAATATATATGCCCTCAAAGTGAAATGTATTATGTTTATCAAACCATGTTCCGGGGAGATTGCAAAGACTTTACCAAAAAACTATACCAAAAAAACTATGAGCAGATAATGGAGGGGGAATGTAGCAGCTCAACCTCCTTAGTGAAAAGGAACCTTATATTTATCATTATCATACCACGTTCCAGGGGGACTATGCAAGGACTTTGGGCAGTTTATGGGGGGGGGATTGAAGCAGCTCAACCTCCCTTGTGAAAATGAACTGAGAAAAAAACCGAGACAATATTGTGTCATGTTATCCGATTGTCAGACCTTAGAACACTGAGCCAAGGAACACCTATACATGTATTTCAGTGCAGCTTGTTCCATTCCAACAGTTCATTTAACCCCTGTTGTTCGCTCCGCTCTTGATATATCCAGCGTGCCTCCTTTGCCAACAGACGTCTTTCCATGGTTTGAGTCTCGCCTACCACTCTTTCCAGCACCACCCAGGTGAACAAATGTTTATTGCGATGGCAATGCGGCACCAGCTTAGTGGTCAGTTTGCCCTGTCGTATGGTGCTCAGATGTTCTTGTATGCGGAGCTTGATCTTGCACGTTGTTAATCCAATGTATTCAAGCCCACATTCACAGCTCAGTCTATACACAACGTTTGCAGTGTTACAGTTGCTGAAATGGTTCAGTGACCATATCTTCCCAGATTTTAGTACGACTGTAGTGCTTTTGTTCGTAAGATGGCATACCGAGCAATTCCCACAAGGATAGTGTCCATTTGGTACAGTGGTTTTTCCAGTTGATGTTTTCTTTATCATTCTTGTATGGACCAATTTATCCTTGAAGTTTTGGGCCCTTCGAAACGCAAAACGGGGTGGTGGCATCTTATGCTCTTGCGTAGACAGAATGTGCCAGTGTTTTCTAATGGCTTGTCGGACCTTAGAGGCCAACGGGTCGAAGGTCATGACCACGGGTAGGCATTCTGATTTTTCTTTCTTTTGTGATTCTAAGAGAGCTGCCCGTGGATTGTTCAAAGCTCTCTTATTCGCTTGCCGAATTACTTTACTTGGGTAATTTCGTGCTTTTAGTCTACTACTGAGGTCTTTGGCTTGTTCTTTATATACAGTTCCTTCTGTATCGCATAAATTGGCCCACTGGGAGGTTATCCCTCAGTGCCCTCGGATGGTATGAATGATAGGCTAGTAATGAGTTTCTGTCGGTAGGCTTTTGATGTACACTGGTGGCAAATTTTCCTTCATAGGCTTCAATATCCAAGTCGAGGTAGACGGCACTCGTGTGGTGGTACTTCCATGTAAAATGAAGGCTCATGTCCTGAGTGTTCAACCAGTTTAAAAACTGTACAAGCGAGTCTTCTTCTCCTGACCAAATGAGGAGCACGTCATCGATATAACGTTTCCATAAACTTAGGTGGTCTTTGAAATGGTTGTTATCTGATTCGATGACGTGCTCCTCAAACTGACCCACGTAGATACATGCTACGCTCGGCGCCATCGTCGCGCCCATAGATGTTCCCGTTACTTGCAGGAAGAGATCATTTTTGTAGCAGAAATAGTTTCTAGTCAGCGCCAATTCGACGCATTGTAGTACGAAGCTCTGCGGCGCATCGTAGAACCATTCTTGTTTATTCAGTGCTTTCGCTATTGCTACGAGGGCTGCCTCTTGAGGGATGCATGAGTATAAAGACTCAATGTCTATGGTTACGATGTATTCTGTTGCTGGATTGAACGACATGGATTCAAGGGTGTTCAAAATATCAGTGGTGTCTTTTACGTACGAGTTTTGGGTTACAACTGTTTCGCGGAGGTAATATTCTGCAAATTGGGACAAGGGTTCCAATATAGATTGGATACCTGACACAATAGGCCTGCCAGGGGGGGCCTGGCAGGCTTATGTATCTTTGGGAGAATATAAAAGGCAGGAGTCCTCGGGTTGGTGTTAATGAGGAACTCCGCCTCTTTTGCACTTATCCATTTCTTTTCTTCTGCAATCGCGACTAGTTGGGTAATAGTGTCTCTTAATTCAGGTGTTGGGTCTCTGACAAGAGGTTGATAGTTAGCTCTAACATCCAGAAGTCTTCGTACTTCCACTTCATAATCAACCGTATTTAAAATCACAATCGCGCCGCCTTGTCGGCGCTTTTTATGATTATTTTATCGTTGTTCTGAAGGGACTTGATGGATTCCCAATCCTCTTTCGTCACATTTTTGAAGCCCATAGACTTGTTTTTGTTTTCTATGTCTGTAATCTCTTCCAGGACTTTCGCCTCAAACACCGCGGTTTCAGGGCCAATCGATGCATAAGTGGGACAAAACGACGAGGGTTTTCTTAAGTTTGAGTTAAAACCCTTAGTTTCTTCTGATATTTGTTTCGCAAAAATTTTTTTACGTTTTATTCTGCGCATCGTTTCATGGAACTCGGTTCGACATCTGAAGGCATCATGGTTAGGCGTGGGCACAAAGCCCAGACCTTTATTCAGCACTTTCTCTTCTTCAGCTGTCAAGTGGTGGCTAGATAGATTTACTACAATGCTGTTCACACCGGTTTCTTCCCCTTGCTCCGCGTCAGTCGTGGTGAGGAGGTTTGCCATTGTTGTTGTGGCCGATTTCCGCGTCCTCTCCATCTTCCTTGTTGTTGTTGGAATCCCGGGCCTTTGTTGGATGCTTGGCCCTGCTCTAAAAAATTCCTCAACAGGGTGTTTAAATCAGTATTAGATGGTTCTGGTTGATTAAATCTGACTCTACTAGTGCTGGGGCCTGGTTCCTGATCCTCTTCACTTGACGTGTTAGCCAACGACCAGTTTGCAGGTGTTCTTTTTCGTTGCTGAAAACGGGGTGCTTTGCCGCTTCTATTCCCACTAGTCTGTGGCTGTTGTTCTTGGTTCGATTGATAGTATGTGTAATTGGTATAAGGGAATGCCCACTCGTGTGTGTAACGTGCCACCCTTGTAGGTCTTCCCCCACTTACTGATTCGGTATTTACCGATTTGGTAATTCCCATTTATTCCTATGGGCCTCCAGGCCCATAGGAATGAATGGGGAATACCAAATCGGTAAATACTGAATTGGTATTTACCGAATTTGACTGATTCGGTAAAAATTACTGAATGAATACCTACATACCATTTACCCATTCGGATCGGTAAATGGTATTTACCTACATCTGACCCTATGTGTTTCTATAAAATGTAAATATGTTTTATATTTATATGCCACAGTGTATTGAAGAATGAATGGGTGTATAAAACAGTTTTTTTCAGTGAATATATATATATATATATATATATATATATATATATATATATATATATATATATATATATATATATGTATATATATATATATATATATATATATATATATGAAGAAAGGTTCCTCCCCAGCCTGCTCTGCGTTCGCAGACACCGCCTCCACGCCAACAAGGAAGAGGACCGGACCAGCCAATTCAGCAAGATGGTATTTTATTTCAAGATTAAAACAGAACCAGCGACGCGTTTCGGGCGGGAAGCCCTTGATCACGCTGCAACATGTTTACAATCAATTATGCTTTTTTATAAGTGTATGCAGTGCAATAGGCGCCACCCCCTGGTGACGCCCACCATGATCATGTGATTAGTAATAAACATTGACAACGCACTACCGCTGATATATAGTTGCCATTGCTGAATGAGAATACAAGAATTCATAACTGGTTAAATCCAGGAAACCATCCGAATACATCAACATATATTCAATGATAATGATATTACAGTACAATTCTTCAATGTTAAAATTCGGATGAAAAAATATATATATATCCGTTGTGTGCAAATAAGCAATTTAGTACATTTAGCAGCAAGACTATAAAGTGCGTGTACAGAAAAGTGCATAAGTGATGAAAAATTGTGATAAAGTGCAAGAGTTAGCGGAAACATATGGAACTACCACTGGAACAGTAATCAATATTTAGGCATCATCTCTTGATGTTTATATACATAAATTCATCTAAATCATCCTAATCCATAATTATTTCTATTTGAAAGGTCAAATAGAAAAAGAAGAACCATTTTTTCAAGAAGCTAAAATTGACAATATGTATAAATAGATTTATAATTCATATATATACATACCTACACACACCCACTCTCATACCCACCACCCCAGATACCTAGCCCGTTATATCGATGTGATTATTCCGATGGATTACAAATTACCATGTGCTAGTAAAGACTAGTACAAAAACACTACAAATGGCACTAACTATGTACACACCCAACTAAAAAACCCTCACATAAATATTTACACGTGTGTATACCTGTACGATTCCATATTTACACAACTTTGTGCAATACTAAGCCCAAGGTCAAAACAATATCAAAAATTCTATACATGATATCCACATAACAGTAAAATCACTGTACAATTAAAAGATATTACAAAATTGACTGTCATTAAGATGTTGTACGTGATATGTGAATAGGACTGTATGAAAAATGTATGTATGATGATGCCTAGTGCCTCATAATTGCCAAGTAAAGTGCATAAATTATGTCCCCATAGGTGAGAATCGATGTAAACTTCACCAGATGTAATTACAGAGTATGGGACAAATATAAGGGACTTCTAATAGGGAACCTAACTAGAAGAACCAGAAACCGAAACACAGATTAAGATAGAATCAGAAGCTGGCAAAGCCAAATATATCTACAAAAAGTGATGCATCTCCTCAATATTATTGAGCCCGTTAGGCCAACGGCTATCGAGCTCCAATATATATTTAGACTCCATTTTTCTGAGTTGAGACTCACGATCACCTCCTCGTCTTAATAGTGGGACTGCCCCTATCACAAAATAACTTAAACAACTAAGATCTTTGTTGTGCACTCGTTTAAAGTGACGGGCGACAGGGTAAGAGGGGTCACTATGCAGAATAGCCCTGAGATGCTGTAAAATCCGGGCGTGCACCTGGAGCTTAGTGCTTCCAACATATCTAAGCCCACAGGTGCACGTCAGAACGTACACAGCATGATCAGTTTTACAGTTGTAGTTGCCATTGATGGTTTTGGCAACTTTACTGAACGGGGTGTTATAATGGGTAGTAGTGACACCGAACTTACAAGCTCTACAACTGGAGCATTTAAAGAAACCTCTGGACGGGCGAAGCCATGGGACTTTGGATTTTAATTCAGGTGCTGCTTTGTCCAGATGGTTGCCCATGGTTCTGGCTCGTCTGAACGTCACAGTAGGAGAAGAGGGCAACCTGGTGTTAAGCATGTGGTCGCTCATGATAATCGGCCAGTGTTTGTTCAAGATTGACCTGATTTTTCTGTCTTCTCTACTGAAAGTAGTAATCAGACGTGGGCACTCCAGTTGGGGTGTAGTAATGAGAGGAGGTTCGGTTTCCAAAATAGGGTCAGGGAAGAGACTCTCCCTAGATCTGGACAGAGATTTGTTAACTGCTGTATTTAATATCCGCTCGGAGTAACCTCTAGCCCTCAATCTGGCCAAGAGTTCTTCCAAGCAGGCATCAAAATCAGAGGGAGAGCTGCAAATTCTCTTTAATCTAAGGATTTCCCCGTAGGGGATTCCTGAGATTGTGTGTTTAGGATGCATGCTGGAGGCATGCAATGTGGCGTTGCCAGCTGTCTGTTTTCTATGGAGGGTGGTGTTTACTTTTCCATTAGAGACATACACCTCCACATCCAAAAATTGGATACGATTTTCACTGATATGAGCCGTAAAGTGAAGATTAAGCGAATTATCATTGATGTCATCAATAAATCGCAAAGCTTCCTGTTTGCTACCCTTCCAGATGATGAAGACATCATCTATATATCTTAAGAAGCACCTGACGTGCTTATCCATCCATGTCTTGTGGCGAGCTCTGAGGACCCGCTCCTCCCACCAGCCAACGTGCAAGCACGCATAGCTGGGAGAGAAGCAGGCCCCCATCGCCACGCCCCTCAGTTGTTTATAAATTTCCTTTCCGAATGAAAAGAAGTTGTTATGGAGGCACCATGTTATTAACCCCACAATCACCTTATTGTGTTCATAGTACTGGATGGGTCTGCTGGAAAGGTAGTGTTGTACAGCAGATAACCCCTTATCGTGATCTATGCTGGTATACAGCGATTCAACGTCAAGCGAGATCAATAGCATATCATTTTCCCATTCAAGCGTAGATATTTTAGATATAAAATCACTGGTGTCTCGAGTGAAGCTGGGAAGTTGCTTAACAAAGTCTTGTAAAAAGTAATCAATATACTCTCCCGCTTTCTCTCCCGCACTTCCAATGGCCGAGACTATCGGCCTGCCTGGTATTGGTTGTATTGATTTGTGCACTTTCGGGATGAGATAAAGAGAGGGTAGAATAGGAAAGTTCACGTACATATATTTATGTTCTTCTGGTGAGATGAGACCTTCCCTCTTCCATTGATTTAAAGACTTGTGTAAATTAGATATCGCTTTGTCGTATTCCTTTTGGGTGCTTTTTATATAACAAGCGGGGTCTTCTAGTTGGCGTTTGGCTTCATTGATATAATCTTTTTTAGGCCAAATTACCAAATTGCCCCCTTGTCAGACCTTTTGATCACTATGTCCGGGTTATCATCAAGTTTCTTCATTAGTTTGTTATAGGCCATCCTGGTGTATGTCTCTTTTTTACCACGTTTGTTGTTGGTTTCCGTGTATAGTTTTTTGATGTCATTTGTGACGCAATCGTGAAAGATGTCGATCGCGTCCCTTGGCATTAGTGGTACGAATTTTGATTTGCTTATGAAAGGGCTCAAACCTGCACCTTTAGGAAGAATAGGAATTTGTCTGAGACGATCTTGAGTAGAGATCTCTGTGTCAGGTTCTAAGTCGTCATTTGTGTTCAGTAAATCATTAGCATCAAGGAAAACATGTGTATCAGACGCCCTTAATGACATAATATCATTTTCTCTCACAATTTCGTCTTGGGCATCCAAATCCTTAGCCTTTTGTAAGGCAAAGTGCTTCTTCAGTTTCAGTTTCCTTATAAAGCAGAAGACATCCACCCTAGTGGTAGTGTAATCAAAGTGTTGAATTGGTGAAAAGTTTAAACCCAATGCTAGTAATTGCTCTTCCGCTTTATCAAGGACCACGTTGGAGAGATCGATAATGGTATTGTTCTTTATCGTCGTCTCCCCCATGTTTTTTTCTTTTTCTTTTGCTGAAGTTGTTCCCCGGCATTGCTTCCTTGTGCGTCGTCGTTCTTTCCTCCGTTTATTCCTACTTTGTTTGGCTGTGGGTTGTTTTGCCATGATCTCAGAGTTTGGAGCCTCTCGTCTACCACAAAGTCCATTTCTTGCTGGATATTTAATGTTTCCAGTCCATTTAAGTTTAAATCACTATTGGTGGAGCCAGAGGATAGTGATTCCATGCTGGACGCACTAGTTGTCAAAGAGTCGGTAGAATGTAACATTCCGTTAGCATCGGTAGCATTAGATGTGGTAGGGCCAGAGCTGCCTGCTGGCAGGGTGCTATTGGAATTGGAAATAGAAGCATTCTTCTTTTTGGTATATGCCTGTCTTTTGGCCGAATTATATTTTTTGGAAAAGGTAAAAATCCTCCCCAAGCGATAATCATCTGCGTCACGAGCAAATTTTGTAGCCTTGCGGGTTTTTATTTTCTCTTCGTGTTTGCGCAATTGCTCATTCATGTTATCTGTAAGTTTTTTGGTTTCTACGGCATTTTGACAGGCATCAATTTCTGTTTCCAAAGCTTTAATTTTCTCCAACAGCTTGGCTCGGTCACTGGCGGCATACTTAATTAGTATGCATACTAAATTCATCGATGCAGCCAGGTTACTTTCGCCCCACTCCTGAAGCATGGCTGGATCTGGATTATCGAAACTGGGAGCCAGTAAAATCCTAAGTCCTCGTGGTACACGCCCCACTTCCTCATATTTGCTGAGGGACTTATGCTCCCACCATTTAGTGCATTCGGCTTTGCGTAATTTAACCAGTTCTTTAAACAATTGCTTTAAATCTTTCGTTTGTGAATTGCCAAGTTCGTTTTGATTTTGTTCCTGATTACGGCCAGAAGATGTATCTGTGGCGTTAAAGAGTGACAATGCGGCTTCCTCCCGCTGCTTGTCTATTTCGTCCTTATCCATGTTGTTACAGTTCTGTTATTTTTATATTTGAACACAACGAGCACAATTCTGACTCGTTTATTACTGCTGCTTTATAACTTCGTCACCGGATGACATTGCCTTGAAAACACACTCACCGTAGGTCAATGGCGGGAACTGCTCCGCGTCCCACGTCCTCCGACGCGAATCCTCGGGGCTGCTCACACAGGCCAACCTAGACGGCAGGGTTTCAGTACATCCGGGGGCCAGCTGCAATGATTCCCAAGCGAGATCCGAACAAAAAGTGATTTGAAGCAGCTGCCGGCAGTAGACGAAGGGGTCCGTTACGGAGGCAAATCAACCTCCGTTATTGCATGAAGAAAGGTTCCTCCCCAGCCTGCTCTGCGTTCGCAGACACCGCCTCCACGCCAACAAGGAAGAGGACCGGACCAGCCAATTCAGCAAGATGGTATTTTATTTCAAGATTAAAACAGAACCAGCGACGCGTTTCGGGCGGGAAGCCCTTGATCACGCTGCAACATGTTTACAATCAATTATGCTTTTTTATAAGTGTATGCAGTGCAATAGGCGCCACCCCCTGGTGACGCCCACCATGATCATGTGATTAGTAATAAACATTGACAACGCACTACCGCTGATATATAGTTGCCATTGCTGAATGAGAATACAAGAATCTGCAAATTGGGACAAGGGTTCCAATATAGATTGGATACCTGACACAATAGGCCTGCCAGGGGGGGGCCTGGCAGGCTTATGTATCTTTGAGAGAATATAAAAGGCAGGAGTCCTCGGGTTGGTGTTAATGAGGAACTCCGCCTCTTTTGCACTTATCCATTTCTTTTCTTCTGCAATCGCGACTGGTTGGGTAATAGTGTCTCTTAATTCAGGTGTTGGGTCTCTGACAAGAGGTTGATAGTTAGCTCTAACATCCAGAAGTCTTCGTACTTCCACTTCATAATCAACCGTATTTAAAATCACAATCGCGCCGCCCTTGTCGGCGCTTTTTATGATTATTTTATCGTTGTTCTGAAGGGACTTGATGGATTCCCAATCCTCTTTCGTCACATTTTTGAAGCCCATAGACTTGTTTTTGTTTTCTATGTCTGTAATCTCTTCCAGGACTTTCGCCTCAAACACCGCGATTTCAGGGCCAATCGATGCATAAGTGGGACAAAACGATGAGGGTTTTCTTAAGTTTGAGTTAAAACCCTTAGTTTCTTCTGATATCTGAGGAAGCGCACTGCTTTCTATGTGCCACGGAGGTCTCTACGGTCGGCGGAACTGGCCAAAATGGAGGTGCCCGTGGTCAAACGTGTGCGGATGGGAGGTCGCTCCTTCCAACATGTGACAGCCTGCCTGTGGAACGAGCTCCCACTTTCCCTTCGGAAAGCGAACAACCTCCTGGCTTTCAGGAAGGAGTTGAAGACTTTGCTCTTCACCAAGTAACCTGCGTTATCTGGAGTGTGCTGCCTTTGGTTTTCTTGTTTCTGGGGGCCTCTTTGCCAAAGCGCCGGGACACCCTCTGGGGTAGCCGTGCGCTCAATAAGTTCGGCTTACATTAACATTAACATTTGTTTCGCAAAACATTTTTTACGTTTTATTCTGCGCATCGTTTCATGGAACTCGGTTCGACATCTGAAGGCATCATGGTTAGGCGTGGGCACAAAGCCCAGACCTTTATTCAGCACTTTCTCTTCTTCAGCTGTCAAGTGGTGGCTAGATAGATTTACTACAATGCTGTTCACACCGGTTTCTTCCCCTTGCTCCGCGTCAGTCGTGGTGAGGAGGTTTGCCATTGTTGTTGTGGGCGATTTCCGCGTCCTCTCCCTCTTCCTTGTTGTTGTTGGAATCCCGGGCCTTTGTTGGATGCTTGGCCCTGCTCTAAAAAATTCCTCAACAGGGTGTTTAAATCAGTATTAGATGGTTCTGGTTGATTAAATCTGACTCTACTAGTGCTAGGGCCTGGTTCCTGATCCTCTTCACTTGACGTGTTAGCCAACGACCAGTTTGCAGGTGTTCTTTTTCGTTGCTGAAAACGGGGTGCTTTGCCGCTTCTATTCCCACTAGTCTGTGGCTGTTGTTCTTGGTTCGATTGATAGTATGTGTAATTGGTATAAGGGAATGCCCACTCGTGTGTGTAACGTGCCACCCTTGTAGGTCTTCCCCCACTTACTGATTCGGTATTTACCGATTTGGTAATTCTTATTTATTCCTATGGGCCTCCAGGCCCATAGGAATGAATGGGGAATACCAAATCGGTAAATACTGAATTGGTATTTACCGAATTTGACTGATTCGGTAAAAATTACTGAATGAATACCTACATACCATTTACCCATTCGGATCGGTAAATGGTATTTACCTACATCTGACCCTATGTGTTTCTATAAAATGTAAATATGTTTTATATTTATATGCCACAGTGTATTGAAGAATGAATGGGTGTATAAAACTGTTTTTTTCAGTGAATATATATATATATATATATATATATATATATATATATATATATATAATATATAATATATATATAATATATGTATATTTATATATATATATATATATATATGTCTATCTATACTACTATTATAAAGAGAGAACAGAAACCTTTTGGCAAGGTAAACTCGGGAACCACAGCGCCAATCCACACACCCAATACATTGTTGTAATCCTCAGGGTGTGTAGATGGACATAGGCTGCATAAATTTAAAAAAAACGTAAATTAAAAAATTAAACTTTAAGAACAAAGTGGTCCCCTAAAAGTAGCGCCGGCCGCGACGTAGCGCTGGCCGCGACCTAGTGATGTCCGCAACGTGCGTGATGACGACAGGCAGGGAGGAGCGGTGACGAGCAGCGAGGAGTAGCGGTGAAGTCCGGAGCGCTGGGAAGAGCGGCGGCTCCGGTAAGGCAAAGGCAGAGGCGGGAGGCGGAGGCGGGAGGCGGCCGGGAGGCGGGAGGCGTTCTGGGCAATGTCGGGGCAGGCTGGGTAAGGCAAAGGCAAAGGCGAGGCAGGAGGCGGGCGGGAGGCGGGAGGCGGTCTGGGCAATGTCGGGGCGGGCGACGCTGCCGCAATCCGGAAATGCTGCCCCCAGCCCCCTTCTGCCCCAGGCAACGCTGGGGCGGGCTGATAGCATATATATATATATATATATATATATATATATATATATATATATACATATATATATATATATATATATATATATATATATATATATATATATATATATATATATATATATATATATATGGCGAAACTTGTCACTCGGAACACAGGATTCCCAGATATTCAGTAACAAAGAGCCGACCCAAAGGTGCTGGTGAACGGTGATTTATTTCGTAAAAGCCAGTGCTGCCACCATGACGCGTTTCGCCTCCGAGGAGGCTTGATCACTTGACAAACAGCGAGAATCAAGCAGGACTTTTAAAGTGACAGTGCATTGGATCGTGTCATAGAAATGAAAAAAATACTACATATCGTATTTGCTGCATATGTACAAATCGGAGAAACAATAATGCCCAAGTGGGCCACCACGATTTTAGTTCAAGCAATTTACACATTTCAATAAAATCACATTCAAGGATTTTTAGAAAGAAATAAAGCATGTAAAAATTGCATAAATCGAAAAATGGAAAAAGCACTCATAAGTATGTACATGATAAGTAAATTCATCTATGTACATTACAATGTGTCGAAAACCGATATGTCCTATTGTATATAAAAAAATTATGGACAATAGTGCAAGTATTGAGTGTCCAATAGCAGCAAAAATATGACACAATAAGTATGTATGGCCAGAATAAAGCCCAAGTGGGCCAGTCACAATTTCTGTCATAGGCATATAAAGTGCATAATGTGAAAGTGCAAAGTTAGCAAAGTGCAAAACAGTAATAGTCAATAATTTCAAGATTAAAATCAGAAACAGTTATATACTGAAGATAAAAAATAAATTCATCATATGTACAAAGGGAAACTATATATAGGGAACAAATGATTACTGACATATCCGGACAGGTCTTAGTTGGCATATGAGTTGATCCTAAAGACAGGTATAGAGATCTTCCCTGTCATTGAGGCCATTAGGATTTTTGGTGTTAAGTTCCAGGATGTATCGGGTCTTAAGGAGACGGAGTTTGGCCTCGCGGTCACCTCCTCTCCTTGAAGCCTCAACACAATCGATCAATATATATATATAAATATATATATATATATATATATATAAATTTCCTACTGGCAGTCATCAGTAGGTAGTTATAGTTAAAACCTAGTTTGCATAGGAAAAGGATTTTTTTGATTTGCTAATAACTTTGGCGTCGTTTGACGAATCTTCGCAAATTTCTCCCAAAAATCCAGGTCAGCTCTGATCCTAAAAGTTTGGGGGTGATTCGTCAAGTGGGGGCTGAGAAAAAAGGGGGGTCCCAAAACGTATTTTCCCCATGTTAATTTCTCATGGGAATTACCCCAAATTTTTCAGAAAGGTAGAGCTTGGTTCAGAAAGCGACCTTTTTTTAAAATGGTGTAAATCCGTACAGTAGTTTTTGAGAAATTCAAAAAATAAGAGTCAAAAAATCATTATCCCATAGGAAACTTTGTGCAAGGCTACAGTCCTAACTACTGAACGCAATTACCCCAAATTTGGCAGGAAGTTAGTGCTTGGATCAGAACTCGACTTTTTTTCAAATGGTTTAAATCCGTTCAGTAGGTGCTAAGAAATTAGAAAAATAAAAGTTTCGATATCTGGGCGGAGCCTAAGTCGCGTGTGCAAGCTTTAATGTGATTGGCTGCCAACACTCCAAACCAGGAAGTGTTGGCAGCCATCTTGTGACTCGGTAGAAGCGAGTCCCCGGAAAACAGAGAAACAAAGATAAAAAACAAGAGAGGGGGGCAGGGTAGAAACACCCTGACCCTTTAGTAAGTAAGTAGGTAAGTAAGTAATCTTTATTGCTTAATTAAATAAAATCTTAGCAGTCTGTACAATAAAACACGTATATTACACAATTTCATATTTCCTTAAAAGCAGGAACACTGTATTCTAAAAAAAAGAGTTGAAACTGGTTAAAAAGACATGTAATAAAATTTTATTAAACTTCATTAATTCAGGCAGAGTTTGTGTGCGAATTCCGAACTTACCTCGTCACCTGGGCCCATAGATCTAAATAGTTATTTGTTTGATCTTTACCCGCTAGTTTTAGTGTCTGTGCGGGGTTGAGTTCATAAGTAGGCACCTGGCGGAGGGCCAAGGGCGTGGTTGAATGTGCTCAGATTTCTGCACCTAGTTTTGTCTCTACTTCTTTCATAAAGCGGGCAAAACTGCAGAGTAGTCTTATGTTGGCCCCTTCGAAGCACGCCTTCACTGCCTGTCTGCAGGACCGAATATGCAGTTTGTTTATATGTGGCTTTAACAGTTCTCTCCTCTCCAGGTCGAGAGTCTTACACATACACAGAAGGTGCAACACATCTTCTTCGGTTTCTCCACATAGTCTGCTGAGGGTGGTTGCAGGTGAGCGTTTCCAACAGGGCATGTGGGTTTGAACAGGTAGAATCCCCATCCTCATTGCCAAAAAGCGTTCCTTCAGCATTCTGGAGAAGATGGTGCCTAGATACGGTTGTGGTGAGCATTTTGAGTAACTTTAAATCACAAACCAGCTATGCGCCCTCCTATTAAAGTCTGCTCGATCTTTTTTCAGTAGAGACGAGGTTTATTGACCTATTGAAAAGGATTTTGACGTTGTTAAAAGGAAGTCCGGATTCCCAGATGTTCTGAAGGGCTAACTCGCTGATCTCTGATTGAAGATAAGCCATGGCCGGGGAGTTGTTTTTCCGTGTAATTTCTTTCCATAGAAAGGAGTTTAGTGATCCGGCCGTGGAGCTCTTAATTTTGTACCAGCTTTTAATGTACCTGCCTTTCCGGTTTATTGCCTGGGTTGGGAATTCGAATTTGAGTCTTAGTTGCGCTGGGGAGGTGTATTTTGGGAGCTTGAATATTATTCTTAGCGCTTTAGAGACTATTTTGTCCAAGGTTATTTCGTCCTTCCCTCTCATGGCCTTACTGCTGTAGGTTATCGTTGGGAGGAGCTTTGCTCGGAGCACTTCGAGCAGCGAGAGCAGGTTTGGACCAGTTATTTTGTCTTTACAATTTTTCAAGGTGATAGCTAGGAGGGTCCCTCGCCTTTGTATTGCCTCTTTTTGTTGGTCATACAACCCTTTGTTATCGATGATTATTCCTAGGTATTTGTACTCTTTAGCCACTTCGAGTTCACAATCTCCCAACTGCCATTTTTGTCGTTTTTTTGCGTCTCGCTGGTTTAATACCATAATTTTTGACTTGTCTAAGTTGATTTCCAGCCCGTTGCTTATGACAAAGGAATTTGTGGTGTTGAGTAAATGCTGTAAGCCTACTTGTACTGATTAATACCAGGTCGTCGGCATACAATAGATTTGAAAGGGGGAGGCCACCCAGATTTGGTACGTGATGATTGCAGTTATCTAATGCAATTGAAAGATCAGCTATGAAAAGGTTAAATAAATTTGGAGCGAGGACGCAGCCCTGCTTTAGGCCTCTGGTCGTTGGAATCCGCCTGGACACAATGGAGCCTCTCCCCAGGTTTATTTGAACCCATGTCTCAGTGTGTAATAAAATGGGTTGGTTCAGGAGGGAAGAGGGGATTCCCCATCGAGATAGCTTTGACCATAATTTTCCTCTGTCAATGCTCTCGAAAGCGGCTTTGTAGTCAATAAAGCAAACAAGTAGTGATTGTCTGGTTGCTTTTGCAGAGTCGGATAGGTGAGAGAGGGCCAGAATATTTGTGGTGGTCCCCAGGTTTTCCTGGAACCCTGTTTGGTTGATTGGGATCAATGTTTTTTCCCTGGCCCAATCCTGTAGTTCGGCCAATATAAGGCCTGTGTAGTATTTGGCCTCGATGTCAATAAGAGCTATGAGCCTATAGTTTTTTGGGTCGCTCTTACAACCTTTTTTGTAGATGGGGGATATGATTGAGCCTTACCACGATTCTGGGATTATTCCTGTGTTGGCGATGTTGTCAAAGAGTGGTAGTAGAGCAGTGGATCAGTATTTTGGGTCTTGTTTGTATAATATTGGAGGCAAACCGTTGGGTCCTGGTGCTCCCTCTCGTTGGCTTTGGTTAATCCTGCTCTTGATCATTTTGGGAGAGAAGCCCAATGATAATCCATTCTTTTGGGGGTGACGGGTTGGTTGGGCGTCGTAATGCTCAGCTGACCCTGACCCTCTAGGCCTGCTCAGGGGGTCGTAGAAGGACTCCCAGGGCACAAAAAACAATTTAAAAAAAGAATTTGGCGCAATTCGTGCTGGGGTCGCGGGTTGTGCGTTTTATTTAAATGAGGCCCTAGGATGGGCTAGGTTCTGGGGGTATTTCTTACAAAAAATAGTAGGGGCTCGCTTTGGGGCCTGCTGTGTTCATCCACCATTTGGCCACTCTGACAGCACGGGACGCACTGCTCAATGAAACCAGCACTATATCTCCCCAACCCTATCTGGCATGGGACGATATTGATGCAACTAGGTTACAAACCCTGTTGGATGACACGTCTCCCGCCCTGTCCGCCGACCCAAACACTGCTACCCTTCAATTCTACCAATGGGTTAGCTCGGCAGCCACAGCACTGGTCCAAACCAAAAAACGCTCCCGTAATCGGCAAACCCCCTCGGCCCCATGGTACTCTGAGGTGCTACGCACCCAGAAGCAACTATGCAGGCATAAAGAGAGACTATGGCGGAAAAACTATACAGATGAAACCAAACTTAGTTATAAGGAGTCAGTTGCCATTTACAAAACCATGATTGCTGAGGCAAAGAAAAAATACTACTGTGATAGGATAGAATCAGCTAAAAACTCTAATAAAACCCTCTACGAGACAACTAAACAACTAGCTGGTCTGTCCGTCGATCTTGCCCCTCCTCCCTCCCAGTCGCTTTGTGACGCACTGTCCAACTTTTTCTTTAGGAAAGTTGACGACATCTATAGGGTTTTCTCCAACATTTCCTCCACCCCCCCGGCAGCCACTATCTCCCACCAGAGTCATACCTTCTCCCAGTTTCATGAGGTTACCTGTTTACAGGTACAGAATACAGTGTCATCTATTAAATCAGGATCAGCTTTAGACCCTTGTCCCCTGAAGGTGCTACGACCAATTATGAAAACAGTCATCCCTGCCATAACTGAAATCTGCAATTCTATGTTCTGTTCCGGCATCTTCCCAGAGACACTGAAAAAGACTTTAATAAAACCTCTCCTTAAGAAGCCCACCCTCGATAAGGAAGAGCTGAAAAACTACCGTCCTATCGCTAGCCTCCCATTGATGGCCAAAATAGCTGAGAAAATAATGAACCTCCAACTCTCGTCCTTCATCGAGGAACATAAACTCCTGGACGAATCCCAGTTCGGGTTCCGCCAATTCCACAGCACGGAGACCGCTCTGATCAAAGCGGCGGATGATATAAGATCCATCCGGGATGCCGGAGGTACAGCTGTTCTCATCTTGCTGGACCTATCGGCTGCCTTTGACACGGTCGACCACACCATCTTGGTCGACCGTGTCGAGAGCATTGGGATTCAAGGCAAGGCTAGGAGTCTCCTTGCCTCCTTCCTGGCAAACAGATCCCAGGTCGTTACCATTGGACCTTTTGAATCCTCCCCCCTGTCTCTGCCATGTGGAGTTCCCCAAGGCTCATCCCTTAGTCCGACACTTTTTAACATCTATGTGTCGGACCTTGCCAAAGTCATCAGGGCACATGGGATGAGCCTGACCTCCTATGCAGATGACACTCAACTGGTCCTCGCAGTTAAAAATGACGGTCCCAAAATAGCAAACACCTTTAACCAAGGCATGTTGGCTATCGGAAGTTGGATGGCTCAAAATTGCCTGAAATTGAACTCTGATAAGTCAGAGGTGGTAATTTTTGGTAACTTATCCCCGCAATGGTCCCCCCTTTGGTGGCCATCATCTATGGGCCAACCCCCGGACCCAACAAAAAAAGTGAGGAATTTGGGAGTCCTTTTCGACGACCATCTAAATTTTATGCCACATGCCAACCAAATTTCTTCCTCTGCCTTCCATAAGCTGCGGCCTATAAAAAAAATCCTGCCTTTCCTGCCAGTAAGTGCCGGCAAAACACTGGTTAGTTCCCTTGTTTTGTCGACCCTAGATTACTGTAATGCACTGTTTCTGGGTGCCCAGGAGAGAGTGCTCTGGAAAATGCAGGCCATTCAGAATGCTGCTGCTAGGCTTTTAGGGCGCATTCCCAAACATCACTCGGCTGCATCCACTATAAGACAGTTGCACTGGCTGCCAGTGAGAAAAAGAGTCATGTTTAAGTCCCTCTGCCTGGTTTACAAGGCTCTGAAAAACGTGGGACCGGCGTTCTTTGTCCAAAACCTTATTCCTTACCGTCCCTCAAGAATGCTACGCTCATCCTCCCAGCATGACTTAGTGGTACCCCGAACCAAACACGTTTCTTGGGGGGACAGAAGATTCATGGTAGCTGCACCCAAATTGTGGAATACCCTCCCAGAATCGATCAGAACTAGCCCCTCCCTCTGGACATTCCGCAAGCAACTGAAAACGTGGCTCTTTAACCAATGAACCCCTGTCCGATGAGGCTTAACACACTGCAGTAACTTCAGCGCCGAGATGCCCAAGGGCCTTCGTTCGCGCTTTATAAATGTTTTTATAAATAAATAAATAAATAAATAAATCATGTTGGGAGGGGGGTTGCGCGGCCCCCCTCCTGGAGCCCTCCATGTGCTTACAACTTTGGCGTCGTTTGACAAATCTTTACGAAATTATACAAAAAGTTTCTCTTTTTTGATCAGCTCCTATATTGAAAGTTTGGGGGTGGTTGGTCAAAGGGGGGCTGAGAAAAAAGGGGGGCCCGAAACGTGTTTTCTCAATGCATTTTCCATAGGAAACTTTCGACAAGGCTACAGGTCAAACTGCTGAACGGAATGACGACAAATTTGGCAGGGAAAAAGGTCTTGGTCCAGAAAGTCCGCTTTTGTTTAAATGGTGTAAATCCGTTTAGAAGTTTTTGAGAAAAATCTAATTTGGCAGATATTGATATTTGGGAATTGTGACATGTGATTGGCTGAGGGGTTACGAGCATGAGCTTGCGGTTAAACGGTTGAAACTAGGAAGTGTTGCTAGCCATTTTGTGATTCAGTCTGTGAGCTGGCATCTCTCCCTCTACAAGCCATTGGAGACGAAGTTCTACCTCTGTTAGGCAACACTCAAAATATACTGCAGCTCTGTCTTGTAGTGTAGTTCCTATTTTCCCAATGGGCCCTGCGCATTGGAATAACATAAACAGTAGTATGGACGTAGAAGTGCGGATCTTCCAGGTCTCCAATGACTATGCTAAACTTAATTGGGTTTGTATTTAACTAGCTCAGAGATCACTGGAAACTTTCTTGACTGAATGGGAAGTGATCAGCTTCCCTAGTACAGACAAGAAGGGATTCAGTTTTCGAAACAACCGCATAAACATGACAACTTTGCAGCTTAGAATAAGAGTCAATCTCTAGAGTCGTGTGAAACAATAGACAGTTATTTTACTCAGTCAGTTTTGTGCAGATTACTTTCACCAATATGCAGAGAATAGAGAGACGGGCGTTTTCAATAAAAAGGTATTATTTATTGAACAGTCTTTCTTCTCGTGCAAGAGAAATGAATTGCCACAATTGTAAGACTAGTTATTATAAAAAGTGCGTACAGTAAAATGAGGATTGCGAAATAATACTGTAAAAGCATTGACATGGTTTCTTAGCCATACAATGTTTTAAAATGAATAAAACATATATACATTCATATATACATTAGGCTAACGTACTCAACTGGTACTTCTAACTACGCCTACCCCAGTGTACCTGACCTAAGCCTAATACTTGGAAGGGAGTAAGTAGCAGTTTAAGTTAAGATGGTTTTGCCAAGGTTTGCTTCAAGAATTCTCTCTAAGGGTTTAGTCAACACCATACCTCTGGGATAGAATGTTGGAGGTCTTGTATCTCCTTCCAGGACTCGATATCCCAGTCACTCGCAAGAGTAGGCTGGAAACGCCGGAGCTGGATTTTCTCGGCAGGAGAAAAGACAGCGTCTCTCTCAGCGCGTCGAGGAGGAGGAGGGGCAGCGTCCGTGGGCAGTTCGTATCTGCTGGGCTCTGCAGGGGACAGCTGTTCTGCTCCTATGTTCACCACACCATCGCTATCATCAATGTCGTTGAGACAGCAGTGTTTGCTTAAGGCAACGTGTGTAATATTTATACCTGAAAGGTGCCTTGTTTGACGTAAGTTTTTGGACATAAGACGTCAATAAAGATGTCACTAGGAAGTGATCGTCTCTCAGTGCTCATTAGAGTTCTATTGCTAATCAAAACATAGCAAGCGGGGATTTCCCAGGTTGCTGAGTTTTATCTTGTTGAAGAACTCGGAGTGTAATCTAGGAATCTTAGATAGTGGCTTCTGCTGTGTCATTTGCTCTAATGAGCTGCAGAGGAAGCTGCAGAGGAAGAGATTCTGAAATGTGGCTCTGATCGTGTGAGGCCAGAGACAAGTTTCTGAATATTGCATTTGATCGTTTATGCCAATATAGGGGTATGAATGGATTATAGCTGTATAGGGGCATAAGGTCACAGTATTGATCGGGGTCCTAGATTAGAACTCGACAGTCTGTGCGAGATCCCCCTTTCACAGTCCCTCTCCCCATATCAACGTCTCGCAGCTCGCTCCCCACATCACAGGAAACCAGGACCTCGGTATGTTGTGGTGTACCAAAAACATGCCTCAGTGCACAGAAACCCCTATCCGGCTAGCTATAGTATGTCATTCGTTTTCCGTACTACAGCGGAGCTACCAATTATTAGATATCCTAAAACAATGCGACTGAGGTCCTCTCAGAATCCGTGGGAACAAGACACTTTTTCAGTTAGACACTCATACTTGTTCAGAATGTGAGTTACCAGAGACTTTGTATACTTTAAAATGTTTATTTCAACTAACGAGCTCTGTGACGTAGTGCACGTCCTAAGGTGAGCAAAGAAATGCATGTAAACAATACAATCAGCATAGTTACAATTGCATAAAGTACAAATGGGGAAAGGATATTATAATGTCAGTGTATTAAGGCAAATAGCGCTTAACACCCTCCGTATGCTACAAACTATGTTTATTATATTAGTGGCTGATTTGTTCTCCGTACTACAGCAGAGCTACCAATAATTAGATATCCTAGAACAATGCAAATGATGTTCTCTCAGAATTCGTGGGAACAAGACAGTCTTTCACTTAGACACTGATACCTGTTCACAATGTGAGTAACTAGAGACTTTGTATAGTTTAAAATGTTTATTTCAACTAATGAGCTCTGTAAAATAGTAGTATATGAGCTAGGGTGAGCAAAGAAATGCATGTAACAATATAGTTACAATTGCATAAAGTACGAATGAGGAAAGTATATTATAATGTCAGTGGATTAAGCCAAATAGCGTTTGCCACCCTCCCCATGCTACAATCCATGTTTATTATATCAGTGGAAGACCTCTGGGCTTGGGCAGTGGAACCCCTACCTCACGTCTTATATGATAGGATTTAAATCTCTGGACAAGCACAGCTCTTTCTCAGGAAAGATTGTTCTCTAATTGTGTGTCATTTACATCCTGTGCAATATTAAAAGCAGTCCAAATTTCAGAGGCAGAGGTTTGTTCCATGTTATGTCTATATGTGCATGGGATGGGCCAAAGCTGATTAACCAGCAATGTTGTTTTCTGCTCTTGAATACGGTGTACAGATGAGAACTTAGTGCACAGCAGAAATAGTGAAAGGCAGACAGTTCCCATGCAAAGCAGCAGAAACAGAAGTGTTTATGAGAAGCAATGCATTTACAGTCGTGTGAAAAAAGCGGCTAAAATGGCTGTGATGCAAGGTACGAATTCATGCTAACTTAGGAATGTTCGTTGGCACCTTGTAACTCCCACAACAAACTTATGTGGCACCGCCAAATTAATCCATCAATGTGTAAGAGCAGTAAGCTGCAACAGCTTCCAAAAGGAAATCATTATTTTCTTCTGCAAAAGTAGATGCCATCCAATTCAGCAATTCGAAGGAGCAAACGTGCTCATTGATTATCGGTGCATCCAGCACCATAGCAGGGCAACGTGCGTGGTACTCGATGTAACTCCATTGGAGAAAATCTTGTGCAGCCGTACATACATCCCACTGAGCAAGTACACCAAGTGCAGCAGCATATGCTATGAAACTAATACCAGAACATTCACACTCCTGATTCACCAAAGGGTTCATCAGTAATGGAAAATTCAGTTCCGGCGACGCTGTGTTTGTTAGGCATAGATCCAACGCCCATTGGAAGGGACAGCGCATGCATGAGAACACTGGCTGGATGCAAATATACCAGGGATAGCGGAAAGGCAAATTGTATGCCATGCTGAGAGTGGCCAGCGGCAAGGTACCATAATAGTCAAGCATGCAGTTGCAAAGTAGCTGTAGTAGGGCTGGGTTGTGAATGAGAACAAGTGGAGCAGCCAGATCAGATCAGGAGGAAAACTCCAGATCAGGAGGAAAACTCTGGCAGCCAAACCTAGTCGAAGTGGCAACCTGCTGAAAACACTCAGAAAAATAGAATGAATGAAAGCAGGGATCACACCAAAAATAGTTTAAAAACACGTTAAAAGGCCAGATCTCAGAAGCTAAAAAAAATGCACTAGCCTTGTTGTATGCGAAGCATTGAAATTAGAATGAATTCGTTCAGCAAAATTTTGTGGAAGATCAGTTTTTAAAGATTATGAACTTCTGTTGTCGTGTTGGCCACCTGCAGGACAGAAGTCTCAAGGTCAGAAGTGAGAGAAAGTTGTTTCTGGGGCAATAAGGCTCTTATTCGGCTCAGCTTGTGGAAGTCTGCCTTTAAGGTTGGAATAAAAGGCTAAATCTAGATATCGAAACTGCCCTGTGAGGGAGGAAACAGCAAATTTTTAAAGCAAGCTATACGTTGTGACACAGTCATAATGTATGGAAAACCTTCTAAGTTGCGGCAATATTTTTCATTATTCCAGAGTAAATAAGTGTCATTGCACAACTTTGTTTTGTGTGTTGCTGATATTGTAGAGGATGATGTATGTGTGTTATATCATGGTCAGAATCAATTGCGGCTCGCGGCTATGCCTTCAGAAACCAGTGAACGGGCCGACAGCTCTACCTCTGTGAGCCACTCGGTTAGACGTAGGTGTGTCTGCTAGCAGGCCCGACGGCCCGTAGCTCTCCGTCTGCGAGCCGATATATATTCACTAAAAAAAACATAAGTTTTACAGACATAGTTAGAAATTAGCATTTTAAAAAACCATTCAAATTCACTGAAAAAAACCATAGGTTTCAGGCCTGTTATAGTTAGAAATTAGAATTTAAAAATCCTTAGAAATTCACTGAAAAACCATAGGTTTCAGGGACATTATAGTTAGTTGGACATTTCACTAGTACAAAACTATAGAAATTCCCCCGTTATAGTTAGTTCAGCTAACTATAACTTGCGCCCCCGCAATGCACTGCTGATGACATCACATATTACATCATTATTGACATGGTCAGTGACATCACTGATGACATCACTGACGACATCTCAAATGACATCACTGATGACATCCTCCAGTGAATGTGGTTTTATTTAAAATTTAAATATGTATTATATATATATATATATATACCAAGCTGTATTGAAGAATAAGTGGCTGTATAAGTGTCTGGATGGAGGATTTAGTAGGTGTGTGACTGACTGTTTAAGTGAGTGATTAAACGTGCCTTAGTGAATGCATGGGTTAGTGACTAAACTGTGTGAATGTCTGTATCAGTCTGTCTGCTGTTGTATAAGCTGCTGCATGGGTTGGTCAGTAGCCAAATGAGTGTCGATGTGGGTTATTGATTGGTTGCCAGAGTATTTGTATGGGTGCCTGAGTTTGTGTGTGGGTGAGTGGGAGGTGTGTAACTCTGTGCATACATGTTAGAGTGGTTGATTCACTGGGTGTATGGGTTCAAGAGTGCATGTGAAACAGCTTTATGGGTGTGTGAGTGTGTGTATGGGTGTGTTAGTGAGTGAATGGATGTCTCAGTGGTACATGTCCAAGTAACCACATATGTAAAAGGCAGTGTATGTGAGAATTGGAGTATATAAATGACTATACATGAAAATCAGTGATTGTGAGAGTGGCTGTACAGATGAGTGTGCACTTGTATCACTGATTGTATAAGAGAGTAATTATGTGTTTCTTTCTGTTTGCATAATTAACTATGGATGAGTGCTGGTTTGTGAGTGTCTGTGTAGGTGTATGAGTGCATTTGTTACTGTTTTATTGATGAGTGACTGCATGTATGAGTAAATGTATGGGTGAATGAGTGAATGCATGTGTAGACCTAAGAACCAGTGACTAGATAAGTAGTAACTGGTATTGGTGAGTCTATGGTTTCGAAAATGGTATTCTGTATTTTGGAGTCGGTGTGTTAATTGTTATATTAGGGTGTGAGAAGATGCATCAGATTCTCACATGGATGGTTTCATCAGTGATGTCATTTGAGATGTCATCAGTGATGTCATCAGTGACATCACTGACCATGTCATGAATGATGTAATATGTGACATAATCAGCAGTGCATTGCGGGGGCAAGAGCTATAGTTAGCTGAACTATAACAGGGAAATTGTTATGGTTTTGTATGAGTGAAATGTCCAACTAACTATAACGTCCCTGAAACCTATGGTTTTTTCAGTGCATTTCTAAGGTTTTCTAAATGCTAATTTCCAACTGTAACGTGCCTGAAACCTATGTTTTTTTCAGGGAACATATATATATATATATATATCCGTTCCAACTCCTACTCTCGGCAAAAGTGCAGAGTCCTCGACGTAGGTACAGACCACAAACACTGCGATAAGTTTTAGTTCAAGGGTGGTTTATTGCTCTTCTGTCCCCAGCATATATATATATATATATATATATATATATATATATATATATATATATATATATATATATATATATATATATATATATTCACTGAAAAAACCATTGGTTATTTGGTTATAGACCATATCTAGTTAGGGATTAGCCTTTTCAAAACCTTATTTTACTCACACAAAACCATTGAAATTTCATATATAGTTAGTTCCACTAACTATATATCGCGCACCCGCAATCCACTGCTGATGATGTCACATATTACATCATTCATGACATGGTTAGTGACATCACTGATGACATCACTGATGACATCTCAAATGACATCACTGATGACATCACTGATGACAACATCCAGTGACTGTATGTTTCTGTAAAGTTAAAATATGTCTTACATATTGAAGAATGAGTGGATGTATAAGTGTCTGGATGAAGGATTTAGTAGGTGCATGACTGACTGTATGAGTGAGTGATTAAATGTGTCTCACTGAGTGCATGGGTTAGTGACTAAACTGTTTTAATTTGTGCATCATTATATCTGTTGTTCTACAAACTGCTGCATATGTTGATCAGTAGCTATATGAGTAACTGTATGGGTTATTCATTGGTTGTCCAAGTATTTGTATGGGAAACTGAGTGTGTGTGTATGGGTGGCTGGGAGGTGTGTGACTCTGTACATAGATGTGTGAGTAGTTGATTCACTATATGTATGGGTTCAAAAGTGCATGTGGAAACAGCTGTATGGGCGGTTGACTGTGCATGAGTGTATTAGTGAGTGAATGGATATCTCAGTGCTACATGTCAAAGTAAGTACATATGTAAAACACAGTACATGTGAGAGTTGACATATATAAATAACTGTGCATAAGAGCCAGTGAATGTGTGAGTGGCTGTATGGATCATTGTGAACATGTATCAGGGATTGTATAAGAGAGTAAAGTAAATATGTGTTAGTATATGTTTGAATAAGTAAGGTGTGTATAACTGTATAGTTGAGAAAATGGAGGTGTGATTGATTTTTTGCATAACTGACTAGGTGTGTGAGTAACTCCATGGATGAGTGACAGTCTTTGACTGTCTGTTTACACTGATTGTATCTAAGGTTATATTAGAGTCTGAAGAGGTTCATGGTATTATCACATGAATGATATCATCAGTGATGTGATCAGTCATGTCAAATGAGATGTTATCAGTGATTTTATCAGTGATGTCATTTGAGATGTCATCAGTGATGTCATTTGAGATGTCATCAGTGATGTCATCAGTGATGTCATCAGTGATGTCACTAACCATGTCATGAATGATGTAATATGTGACATCATCAGCAGTGGATTGCGGGTGCGCGATATATAGTTAGTGGAACTAACTATATATGAAATTTCAATGGTTTTGTGTGAGTAAAATAAGGTTTTGAAAAGGCTAATCCCTAACTATATATGGTCTATAACCAATGGTTTTTTCAGTGAATTTTCAAGGTTTTGTAAATGCAAATTCCTAACTATATATGGCCTATAACCTATGGTTTTTTCAGTGAATTTCATTGGTTTTTTAATAGCAAATATCAAAAGCTGTAAAATGTCAAGTACGTGATAGGTAAAAACTTTTTCGTGTTTATGCACGCTGATGTGCTTTGAACGCTGCCCCCCTCCCCTCTTTTCTCTTAGTAGTACTCTCTCTTTGCAGAGAGTGAAGAGTAGTTAACGCAGGCCTTTACCTCCGTTGTAATCCGTCGTGCCTGCTTGTCTCTCCATTTGATTGATTGTTATCCAAGCATTTACTGTTTTACAATTGATTCTCTTTGGTTCATTCTCTATTTACAAACAAGCACAAAGTCGCAATACTCTGTTTAGTCTTTGCAGATAGTGAAAAATCGTGAAAAATCGTGTAAAAAAATAAAATTAATCGAGCAAAATCAGTAGGCCACTAATTGGATCTCTTTTTGGCCTCGCTAAAATAGAAATATTAGGAACAACCCTTCATGAGAAATACGAAAATAGTGAGATGAACTGAGCTCTACACCATGAGGGCTGCAAGACAGCTCGGCTCCGTCACTCACCCCGCCCAAAATAACGACAAACCCTATGCAAATATTAAAAATATAGACAACACACCAGCAAAGAAACAGGGTAAAACATTTTATTAAATAACTATTTACATAACTATTTTATACTTTTTATTGCCCGATCCGGCTAGCTCAATCGATCGAGCATGAAACTCATGCACTCTGATAGCAAGCGTTGCTACTGATGCTATGCAGACCAAAACTGGTTTTCAGTTTGTACATTTTCCTAGATTTTTCCATCCAAGGTTGGTTGAGTTTGTAGAACGATGGCTTCAGATTTTCAACATACGGTGTGGTGGCGCGGACTGGGAGGGGGCGCTTCGCTCCTGCCCCCTCCCCAAGTAAGATTTTCATACGTGAAAGTACGTTAATGGTTTTGGTCCCTGATTTGCTTCAATATCACTGCCATTCTCAAATGGCATAAGTTCTGGATGTTGGGTGCCATAGTTCAGAGTTCTGAGCAGCGCTTGTAACACTGTCTGAAGCTTATTTCCACCTACTGCAGCTTCACTATTCTCAAAGTAAGTGAGTGTCGTTTGTGGACCTGACTGCATTTGAAAACAATGTGATATGGTACCTCCCTAAACCGCTTGACGGAGGCCCCCGAGGGGCGGTGTGATGGCACGGACTCGGAGAAGACGCTTGGCTCCGACCCCCTCCCCAAGTCTTATAGCACCGGTTTAGCCTGAGATCGCTCCCGACATAGGCGGCCGGCTCCCGGGGTCCGGCGGAACTTTTTGCCTTTTGATGACTCTTCTATTCTGGACCTTGTCCCACAATCCGTTTGACCTGAAGACACGCTGTAGTGGGGCGCCCCTTTACCGTTTTAGTTGCCATTCCGCCCGCTTTTGCTACACTCTGCCTCTTCCGCCATTCAGCTGTTTACCGCCCGCTCTTGCGACTACAGCGTCTCGCTCACCATGTAGTTGAGTTGCTCCCGCTCTTGCGATGCAACGATAGGCGACTGCCACAGGACTCTCAAAATGGCGGCCGGCTCTTCAGATTTGGGCGTGGTCTACTAAAATGGCCCTGGGACACCTTGGAACTCGGACGCTTCCCTGATAGGGCTTGGGTCCCATTCTCGAAAGCGTCCCCTCAGCCGTGAAGATTCTACAAAAGTCTTGGGGGCCCCCGTCTCCCGCAGGCTTCTGGTGGGGAGCGGCTGCCATGTCTGCTCGTGGAATGGCCACGACGGAGCTACGAGATGGTAGTGCTCTCATGCTGACGCCAGCTTTAGTCTGAAACATCCAGAAACACTGTAGACTACCAATTCGATCAGTTCCGGTAGCGCCCCAACATGACCCGATAGAGAAGAACTTGCCCTCCCCTCTTTGACTGATGGTTCTTGTTGCCTGTCCCCTCTGTTGTCATTTTACAGAACTTTTTGGACTGCTGAAAGGGGTTGTGTTCCGAACGCTGGTTGGTGGAGACATTTTGACTATATTCTTGACCTACGTTGTCGCGTAATGCGTTATATGACACGCCGCGTTAGCGCACCCGGAAGTGATCCGGGGCGCGGCGCGCAGCGCGTAACGTAAGCATAACAGGTCATGTGACTTGTTAATAAAACTTTTTATTGGTTCATTTTACTTTTGTTATTTTAATAATGAAAAGCTTGGTCATATGACCTAAAAAATACGCTTTTTATTGATTTCGAACTTTTTTTTTATAACATATATGTTATAATATTCCAGGCTAATGTACTTTCCCGGAAAATTTTCAACTGTCCTGCAAGTAAAATATATTCCTTTTTCGAGAAAAAGGGCGTTTCTTCGTTCCATGACGGAGCCGTTGAGTAAAAGAGACTCGGCCTGCTGTCTTAGTCGCCGATACGCCTGATTATCAGATTCTTATCGATCACTTTATGTTGCAGGAGTGGAAAACACAACTGCCCTTGACCATTTATCTTTACTGCGTTCCTACATATTATACCTTTTATCCGTCATGTAATTGGACTGCTTTATTTCACTTGCCTTTTACTGATTCGAAAACAGTGACTAAAAGTAAAAACTTTACCAATGTAAATACTACTAACATGTTTTGTTTTAAAAACCTTTATTGTGAAAATGTCAGTATACAAATACGGGCCTATAACCACGTGGGCCGGCCACGGAGCAAACTGAAATCGTATATGATGATGAGACATTTACATTATAGAGGAACGTAACGAACGAGCCATTAGGTTGCAAGAACTAAGGTGTCTAACAGTTGCGGAATCGGTGGACATACATTTTGTAATTAAAATACGACAGGGCCACTTACAAAAAAGTTATCTAGATATACATTTGCGTGCAAGTACCATGGGTGACGTTAATTCGAACTTTCAATAGTACAGTAATCAATAACACATCAGAACTTAATATCAATAGGGATGTCGAAATATTCAATCAATTCTCGTCCCCGCCCGCCATGAGCATCAAAACTGCATTCATATCTCGTGATATCAAGGTTGTTCAACCAGTACACAACAAGGAGTTACGAGTCCCATTTATACCGGCGCCATTTTGGGCGAGGCCGGGCAGGTCCAAGATATAGTCAAAATGTCTCCACCAACCATCGGCCAGACCAGAACCCCTTTCGGCCCTTTATGCTACAAGATGGTGTCCTCCATTCAGAAAATATTGTTGGCAGCATTTTGAAAGGAAAGATAAACAGCCGTTCTCCTAGTGAGTCTCACATTGTTACATTTAGGAAGAATATTGAAGAGTAATATGTGGAAAATCTGAAGCCATTTTTCTACAAACTCTCAATCAGCCTTGGATGGAAAAAAAAATCCTGAAGAATGTACAAACTGAAAACCAATTTTTGTCTGTATAGCATCAACAGCAACGCTTGAGTCAGCTTTGTGTCAAGCCGCCATTTTCATTCAATCAATAGCGTCCCCCTGCACACATTCAGGGACCTGGTCGTGTCTTCAGGTGAAACGGATTGTGGGACAAGAAGCAGAAAGGAAAAGGAAAAAAGTTCCGCCGGACCTCGGGAGCCGGCCGCCTATGTCATGGGCGATCTTTGGCCACACCAGGGCAATAGTGAAGCTGCAGCAGGTGCAAATAAGCTTCAGACAGTCTTACAAGCACTGCTCAGAACTCTCAACGATGGCACTCAACATCCAGGACTTGCCATCCGGATCTTGGCGCCTTGTGCTGGTTCCGACCTATTCACACATCGGTCCACTACTGACATCACCTCATAAGCCAACGGGGCACCCCACACCGACTTTCGGCGCAGCATTGTAGGATGGCCACACCAGTGCGGCAACTTGCTGGACACAACCTCGGTGCCATCCGGATCTCGGCGCGTTCGAGTCACTGTACCGCAAGAGTGACCGGAACTCAGCTGAACACGCCGTCTTTCGGCGCAGCATTGTAGGATGGCCACACCAGTGCGGCAATTTGCTGGACACCACCTCGGGCAATAGTGAAGCTGCAGCAGGTGCAAATAAGCTTCAGATAGTCTTACAAGCACTGCTCAGAACTCTCAACTATGGCACTCAACATCCAGGACTTGCCATTCGGATCTTGGCGCCTTGTGCTGGTTCCGACCTATTCACACATCGGTCCACTACTGACATCACCTCATAAGCCAACGGGGCACCCCACGCCGACTTTCGGCGCAGCATTGTAGGATGGCCACACCAGTGCGGCAACTTGCTGGACACAACCTCGGTGCCATCCGGATCTCGGCGCGTTCGAGTCACTGTACCGCAAGAGTGACCGAAACTCAGCTGGACACGCCGTCTTTCGGCGCAGCATTGTAGGATGGCCACACCAGTACGGCAATTTGCTGGACACCACCTCGGTGCTATCCGGATCTCGGCGCGTTGTGCTGCCTTCGGCCTATTCGCACATCGGTCCGCTACTGACGCCGCCTCACGTGCCAACGGATTTTCTACGCTTTTTGTAGCCCTATGCCGCATAACAGGTCATGTGACTTGTTTATAAAACTTTTCATTGGTTCATTTTACTTTTGGTTTCCTAAAGATGGAAGGCTTGGTCATATGACCTAAAAATAACACTTTTCATTGGTTTAGAACATTTTTTTTTCCCAAACGATGAAAGCCCCACCTTGTTTCTGGATGATTCAGACTGAAGCTGGCGTCAGCATGAGAGCACCACCATCTCGTGGCTCCGTCGTGGTCATTCCGCGAGCAATCATGGCAGCCGCTTCCCACCGGAAGCCTGCAGGAGTCGAGGGCCCCCAAGACTTTTGGAGAATCTTCACGGCTGAGGGGACGCTTTCGAGAATGGAGCCCAAGCCCTAGCAGGCAAGCGTCCGAGTTCCAAGGTGTCCCAGGGCCATTTTAGTGGACCAGGCCCAAAACCGAAGAGCCGGCCGCCATTTTAAGAGTCCTGTGGCAGCCGCCTATCGCTGCACTGCAAGAGTGGGAGCAACTCAACTACATGGTGAGCGAGACGCTGTAGCCGCAAGAGCGGGCGCAACTCAGCTGGATGGCCGCCACCTGGGGAGGCCCGTTCACGCCGCCTCCCCCACGCCCCCCCGGGCCGCCCCACGCCAATTTTCGGAGCAGCATTGTAGGATACCAAAACCAGTGCGGCAGTTTACTGGACATCACCTGGGTGCCATCCACATCTCAGCGCGTTCTGCTGCCTTGGGACTATTCGCACAACAGACCGCTACTGACGAGGCCTCCCCCCGCACCACCCGGGACGCCCCACGCTGTTTTTCTGAGCTGCATTGTAGGATCCCAAAAACCAGTGCGGCACCCAGGTGACATCACCTGGGTGCCGTCCAGAACTCAGCACGTTGTGCTGCCTTGGGACTATTCGCACAAAAGACAGCTTCTGACCATTGTTGCTTTTTTTTGTCAAAAATGTTTAAATGTTTGTTACAGTTTTTGTTCCGTTCGTTATATTTAAAAGTTAATAAAGTTTTATAATCCTACTTTGTTGGAGTGCTATATATTTTTAAAAAATCGGGTGAATGGGGCCTTGAATCGGGTTATTGTCATGTGTGGGCTTTGCAAGTGTACTGCTACAGGATCGGACATTTCAAACTCAAATGCACGTTCTTTTTCTTACCTTTCCGAAGCATGGAGCGCAATAGCAGGCAGAGAAAGGGTGATGCAAGTGTTGAACACTGCCTGGCCTGGCAAGTTGCTGGCAGTGCCCCCCCCCCCGCCCGCTCCTGAAAGAGGACACACACACACCGCCGCCCCGAGTACTTCACAGATCTTTAAAAGACCATGCGCTTGTTCATGAGGCTTAAATGGTTTATCACCCCTTCTAGAACCCCTGCATCGACCCTCTGACGTTTCCTGGAAGAATTACCACGTAACACAATACCAAGCCTTGTCAGCTGAAACCCCCGAGGAATCGTGGGGCATATTATCAAGGGGGTTTATCTCCGCTTTTTTGGCTTTAAAAGCCAAGAAAGCGGAGATAAAATTATCTCCCTATTACCAAGCTGTCGCTAACACCAGTTAGTGACAGCTAAAAGGAGATAGCGACCATCTTGGGCCCCGCTTTGCATGTCAGTGATATTTATCACTAATGACATGCAAAGTGGGCGTGCCAAGATGTTAGCGACTGGAAACAGTCCCTAACATCGCTATCTCCTATTACCAACTTTTGGAGATATTCGCGCTAAGCGCGAATATCTCAAAAAGCTAACACCTGCCCTGAGCAGTTCTTAGCCATGTTATCCAATGGGAGGTGGATAACATGGCTAAGAGCATTTGCTCGATAATGCATGAATATCGCTGACTTTTCAGCGATATTCATGCATTGCGGCCGTTTTTTATCGCATTTGCGATAAACCTTGCTAATAGCAAGGTTTATCTGCGATAAAAATCGCCGATGTGCGGCGATAATTTTTGTCTCTAAACAAGTTAGAGACAAAAATTATCGCTAGTTGTTGGTAATATGCCCCCGGGTTTTTGCTTGCAGAAATCGGGAGGCGGGAGACTAGCACTGAAATCAGTAGTCTCACGCCTGAATCGGGAGGGTTGGCATGTCTGGATTCTCTACAGCTGGGGCCATAAACTACATCCGCAGGGCTAGGTGATAGCCTGGGACCGGCCTGGCATCTAAAATGGCTGCCGTGCACGACAAAATTGTGGCATTGGAAAAAAGGCAAGATGGCGCAGACAATGTTTATCAATAAGGATTCATTTATAACAAAATATTTTATCGCACTGACAAATTGGCAGTCAACACTTCCTGATTTCCATCGAATCGAACGTTAACAGACGTCATGCAGCAAAAAAAAAAAAAGCTCACGCACAGCCGCTGGAAGACATGTATCAACATATATGAGCATCCTCAGCCACCCTCAGAAAACATAAGGGATTAGGATACGTCTCCCGCACCCCCTTATACCTAGTAATTTAATTAAAACGAAGCACAAAATGGCGAATTCCCGTTTCGCTACCAGTTTGCGGCCCGTGAAGCGCTTCTACCGTGAAAAAATTGTTTTTTTTATTTTCCCCACGGGACCCTTTAATAACCCCAACAACATTCCTAGGGGGTCAAGAGGGGTATACCTTGCCCCCTTTCATTAAATTCCCCCTTTGTTTTTCACCTCTTCTTCTCTCTCGATCCTACCGAGAGATAAGATGGCGGCCGCTCAGGACTGTTTAGAATGTTGACAGACACCGGGGAGCCAATCAGCTTCGCATCGCAAAGTTCCGTTTCGCGAAAAGTAAGCGGACCGGAGCGCAGCCCGGAGCGCTGTTACAGATATATATCTTGTTTTGAACGTTAATTTCTCAAAATCCACTGGAGCACATATATTGAGACCTAGCAAAGGCACATCGGGCTAACAGTCCCTACAATTTTGCCAAGTTTCGTGCAAATCCATTCAGCCGTTCGAGCTAAAAGTGAGGCCAAAGGCCCTATAGAAATTAACATGGGAAAAATGCGTTTTGGGACCCCCCTTTTTTCTCGGCCCCCCCTTGAGGAAACCCCCCCAGATTTTCAGGGGCTGCTCAGAAACAAAATGTGCCATTTTCCTGAAACTTTCAGCCGATTCCGTCCACAAACGCCAAAGTTATTAGACATAGAATTTTCAAAAGTCCCATAGACAAAAAATCCTAACTATATATACCTACTGGCGAGACGCCAGTAGGTAATATATATATATATATACATATATATATATATATTACCTACTGGCGGTCGCCAGTAGGTATATATAGTTAGGATTTTTTCTCTATGGGATTTTTGAAAATTCTATGTCTAATAACTTTGGCGTTTGTGGACGGAATTGGCTGAAATTTTCAGGAAAATGGAACATTTTGTTTCTGAGCAGCCCCTGAAAATTTGGGGGGTTTTATCAAGGGGGGGCCGAGAAAAAAGGGGGGTCCCAAAACGCGTTTTTCCCATGTTAATTTCCATAGGGCGGTTGGCCTCACTTTTAGCTCGAACGGCTGAATGGATTTGCACGAAACTTGGCAAAATTGTAGGGACTGTTAGCCCGATGTGCCTTTGCTAGGTCTCAATATATGTGCTCCAGTGGATTTTGAGTAATTTAGGTTCAAAAAAATATATATATCTGGGCGGAGCCTAACCACACATCTGATCTGATTGGCTGTCAGCACTTCATCCAAGAAGTGTTGGCAGCCATCTTGGGACCAATATACATGATAGCACCTCATTAAAAAGCATTGTAGTTAATAGAGGGTTTTAGGACTTTAGTTACATTATAAATCATTTGTTGATGGTACCATATGCGTTTTAGGAATTGTGGTGGGTTCTAAGGTGATTTTACCATGTGAAAAATCCTTCTGCTGTGATATCATGAATATTGTTCTCATGATTTTCCCACAGTGGTTTGGAAGGGGATCTATAAGCTAAACTGAAAGCATATTTTCTGTAAATTCACATTATCTTTCTCAGTCATGTGAAAATGAAGTCTGACATTCTCAGTAAAACATGTACATCCAACAAGGACAGAGACTGTCAGTTGATTCCTTTGTGCTCTACTGCAGCCTCCTAAAGTGTTCTAAAGAACAACTAGAGCGCTAACAGTCCTACGTATTACAAAGGTATAGCACACCTGGAGCCATCGTGATGGGAATAAAGTGTTAACTCTTAAAACATTTAATTTAAAAAGGAACAAAATGAGGGGGTATATTATGCAATAGAAGGTATTATTAGTGCTGCAGAAAGAAAAATTAGGGCACATTTTGAGTGACTTTTCAAATCCTCTTCTATTTCATTAAAAAATTCTGACATGCAGTCTCCCAAAATGGCCACCAGAGACAAAAGAGCCCAAATGTAGCCCAAATATCACCCAGATGTAGCCCAAGTATAGCCCAATGACAGAATGTCCCAGAGTGTTCTAAAGAACAACTAGAGCGCTAACAGTCCTACTTATTACAAAGGTATGGCACACCTGAAGCCATCTTGATTGGAATGAAGTGGTAAGTCTGAAAACACTCAATTTAAAAAGGAACAACATGAGGGGGTTAATTTTGCCATAGAAAGTATGATTAGTGCTTCAGAAAGAAAAATTAGGGATCATTTTGAGTGACTTCTCAAATCCTCTTCTATTTCATTAAAAAAATTCTGACATGCAGACTGAAACATGCACTTTGAATACCAGCAGCAGACGTCCCTGGTGAGCAGTAGCTTTACTACAGTGATCTAATGTGCAACTAGAGTGCTAACATTCAGAATTTATGGCAAATGTGTGACACATCTGAATGCCTTCTTGATGGAACCAAAGTAAACAAGCATTGAAAATGCAATAGATCTCGCCCTCGTTTAAGTTAAAGCCATTCTGTTTGTAATGAGGTGGCTTTTTAGCTTTGCTTTTATTAGTGTTTTTTCAACTTTCATGTAAATAACATGCATCTGTATGCATATAAGTATATGTATGCATGCATTTATGTTTGTATTTATATAGATATACAGATGATATATGTTTATATATGTATGTATATATATATATATTCACTGAAAAAACCATAGGTTATAGACCATACATAGTTAGGAATTAGCATTTACAAAACCTTGAAAATTCACTGAAAAAACCATAGGTTATAGACCATATATAGTTAGGAATTAGCATTTACAAAACCTTGAAAATTCACTGAAAAAACCATAGGTTATAGACCATATATAGTTAGGAATTCGCATTTACAAAACCTTATTTTACTCACACAAAACCATTGAAATTCCATATATAGTTAGTTGCACTAACTATATATCGCGCACCCGCAATCCACTGCTGATGATGTCACATATTACATCATTCATGACATGGTCAGTGACATCACTGATGACATCACTGATGACATCTCAAATGACATCACTGATGACATCACTGATGACAACATCCAGTGACTGTATGTTTCTGTAAAGTTAAAATATGTCTTACATATTGAAGAATGAGTGGATGTATAAGTGTCTGGATGAAGGATTTAGTAGGTGCATGACTGACTGTATGAGTGAGTGATTAAATGTGTCTCACTGAGTGCATGGGTTAGTGACTAAACTGTCTTAATTTGTGCATCATTATGTCTGTTGTTCTGTAAACTGTTGCATGTGTTGATAAGTAGCTATATGAGTAACTATATGGGTTATTGATTGGTTGCCCAAGTATTTGTATGGGAGACTGAGTGTGTGTGGGGGTGGCTGGGAGGTGTATGACTCTGTGCATAGATGTGTGAGCAGTTGATTCACTAGATGTATGGTTTCAAAAGTGCATGTGGAAACAGCTGTATGGGCGGTTGACTGTGTGCATGAGTGTATTGGTGAGTGAATGGATATCTCAGTGCTACATGTCAAAGTAAGTACATATGTAAAACACAGTACATGTGAGAGTTGACATATATAAATAACTGTGCATAAGAGCCAGTGAATGTGTGAGTGGCTGTATGGATCATTGTGAACTTGTATCAGGGATTGTATAAGAGAGTAAATATGTGTTAGTATATGTTTGAATAAGTAAAGTTTGTATAACTGTATAGTTGAGGAAATGGAGGTGTGATTGATTCTTTGCATGACTGACTAGGTGTGTGAGTAACTCCATGGATGAGTGACAGTCTGTGAGTGTCTGTTTACACTGATTGTATCTAAGGTTATATTAGAGTCTGAAGAGGTTCATCGTATTATCACATGAATGATATCATCAGTGATGTGATCAGTAATGTCAAATGAGATGTCATCAGTGATGTCATCAGTGATGTCATTTGAGATGTCATCAGTGATGTCATTTGAGATGTCATCAGTGATGTCATCAGTGATGTCACTGACCATGTCATGAATGATGTATTATGTGACATCATCAGCAGTGGATTGCGGGTGCGCGATATATAGTTAGTGCAACTAACTATATATGGAATTTCAATGGTTTTGTGTGAGTAAAATAAGGTTTTGTAAATGCGAATTCCTAACTATATATGGTCTATAACCTATGGTTTTTTCAGTGAATATATATATATATATATATATATATATATATATATATATATATATATATATTTATTTATATATGTACACACATACATGTATATAGTGCTTGTCTGTAACAGAGCAATGAACAGGGGACAAGACACACTGGAGCCATTGGAAATCTGGAAATGTGAGCGGACACTGTAAAAGTTTACGACTGTAGCAATAGAAAACCATGCTACTGTAAAAGAGCTCCTCAGATGAACGTTGGAAACAGTGGCACTTTACTCCTAAAAAAGGGAACTGTAAGAAATTGGGTTTTTGGTTGAGTGGAGGGTGAGACACCTTCTCAAGCAGAAACCACAATCGCTGTTAGCGTGAACCACAAGTCACCAACTTAACCTATGTTTAACCCTGTGTAGGTTCAATCAATCAATCATAACACTTGTATAGCGTGCTACTCACCCGGAAGGGTCTCAAGGCGCTTAGGGGAAGGGGGTCGCTACTGCTCGAACAGCCAGGTCTTGAGCTGTCTCCTGAAGGCGAGGTGGTCCTGGGTCAGCCGAAGGTGGATGGGGAGGGAGTTCCATGTCTTGGCCGCCAGGTAGGAGAAGGATCTGCCTCCGGTGGTGGCTCTTCGGATGCGTGGTACGGCGGCGAGGGCGAGGCTAGCGGACCGTAGCTGGCAGGTGGGCGTGTGGAAGGTCAGGCGGTCATTGAGGTACTTGGGGCCCAAGTTGTGGAGAGACTTGTGTGCGTGGGTGAGGAGCCTGAACGTCATCCTCTTGTTGACGGGGAGCCAGTGCAGGTTCCTCAGGTGGCCGGAGATGTGGCCGCGTCGAGGGATGTCCAGGGTGAGTCGGGCGGAGGCGTTCTGGATGCGTTGTAGTCTTTTCTGTAGCTTGGCTGTGGTTCCAGCGTAGAGGGTGTTTCCGTAGTCCAGCTGGCTGGTGACGAGGGATGGGTGACTGTCTTCCTGGTTTCGATCGGGATCCATCGGAAGATCTTGCGGAGCATGCGGAGGGTGTGGAAGCATGAGGAGGAGACAGCGTTGACTTGTCTGGTCATCGAGAGGGAGGAATCCAGGATGAAGCCCAGGTTGCGTGCGGGGTCAGTCGGCTTGGGGGCGGTGCCCAGGGCTGGCGGCCACCAGGAGTCATTCCAGGCGGAGGGTGATGGTCCCAGGATGAGGACTTCCATCTTGTATGAGTTCAGTTTCAGGTGGCTGATCTTCATCCACTCTGCGAGGTCTTTCATCCCTTCGTGGTGTTGGGGTCTCTGGTGAGGGAGAGGATCAGCTGGGTGTCGTCGGCGTAGGAGATGATGTTGAGGTTGTGTTGGCGTGCGATGGTTGCGAGGGGTCTCATGTAGACGTTGAAGAGGGTGGGGCTGAGTGATGATGAGGATGAGTAATGAGGTTGGCAGAAAAGCAGCCAGACTTAACTTTGAGGCAATGTGTAAAATATTTACACAGCACACAAGCAGTAATAAAGTGAAAACACAACACATGAAAAATCCTCCACCAAAAGTCCAATCAGTAGAACTGGATATATGCAAGTTCAAAGATTTAAGCAAGTTTACTGCCTCAAGCACAATGGGCCACTTGTAGATATATGGTTATGCTTGGCCCGGGAAAGTCACAAGCTCAGGCTGACTGCAATGGAGGGTTGTGGTGGATACTTACTGGTTGTTGTGCTCCTGAGGCGGAAGCCAGGAGCGAGGCACTGCTTTTAAAAATGGTGTCACTGTGATAATTTGTGTTTTAATCACTCACTCTTTTGGGGAATTAGTTGTCCTAAGCAGCCGAGTCATTGCTGTTGCAACACCGCTCTCCATAACACTTCTTGGCGCCATCGCGCTGAGACCGTAGCCCACGCCCCCTTCTGAGGCCACGCCCACCTACCAACCACTACTTAAGATGCCGATTCAGGGCGCCAAGTAACTTACTGGTTGTTGTGCTCCTGAGGCGGAAGCCGGGAGCGAGGCACTGCTTTTAAAAATGGTGTCACTGTAATAATTTGTGTTTTAATCACTCACTCTTTTGGAGAATTAGTTGTCCTAAGCAGCCGAGTCATTGCTGTTGTGACACCGCTCTCCATAACACTCCTTGGCGCCATCGCGCTAAGACCAGAGGCCACGCCCCCTTCCGAGGCCACGCCCCCCTACCAACCACTACTTAAGACGCCGATTCAGGGCGCCAGGTAACTTACTGGTTGTTGTGCTCCTGAGTCACAAGCCGGGAGCGAGGCACTGCTTTTAAAAATTGTGTCACTGTAATGCACTGCTTTTAAAAATTGTGTCACTGTAATAATTTGTGTTTTAATCACTCACTCTTTTGGGGAATTAGTTGTCCTAAGCAGCCGAGTCATTGCTGTTGCGACACTGCTCTCCATAACACTCCTTGGCGCCATGGCGCTAAGACCGGAGGCCACGCCCCCTTCCGAGGCCACGCCCCCTACCAACCACTACTTAAGACGCCGATTCAGGGCGCCAGGTAACTTACTGGTTGTTGTGCTCCTGAGGCGAAAGCCGGGAGCGAGGCACTGCTTTTAAAAATTGTGTCACTGTAATAATTTGTGTTTTTAACCACTCACTCTTTTGGGGAATTAGTTGTCCTAAGCAGCCGAGTTATTGCTGTTGCGACACCGCTCTCCATAACACTCCTTGGTGCCATCGCGCTAAGACCGGAGGCCACGCCCCCTACCGAGGCCACGCCCCCCTATCAACCACTACTTAAGACGCCGATTCAGGGCGCCAGGTAACTTACTGGTTGTTGTGCTCCTGAGGCGGAAGCCGGGAGCGATGCACTGCTTTTAAAAATTATGTCACTGTAATAATTTGTGTTTTAATCACTCACTCTTTTGGGGAATTAGTTGTCCTAAGCAGCCGAGTCATTGCTGTTGCAACACCGCTCTCCATAACACTCCTTGGCGCCATCGCGCTAAGACCGGAGGCCACGCCCCCTTCCGAGGCCACGCCCCCTACCAACCACTACTTAAGACGCCGATTCAGGGCGCCAGGTAACTTACTGGTTGTTGTGCTCCTGAGGCGGGAGCCGGGAGCGAGGCACTGCTTTTAAAAATTGTGTCACTGTAATAATTTGTGTTTTAATCACTCACTCTTTTGGGGAATTAGTTGTCCTAAGCAGCCGAATCATTGCTGTTGCGACACCGCTCTCCATAACACTCCTTGGCGCCATCGTGCTAAGACCGGAGGCCACGCCCCCTTCCGAGGCCACGCCCCCCCTACCAACCACTACTTAAGACGCCGATTCAGGTCGCCAGGTAACTTACTGGTTGTTGTGCTCCTGAGGCGGAAGCCGGGAGCGAGGCACTGCTTTTAAATATGGTGTCACTGTAATAATTTGTGTTTTAATCACTCACTCTTTTGGAGAATTAGTTGTCCTAAGCAGCCGAGTCATTGCTGTTGCAACACCGCTCTCCATAACACTCCTTGGCGCCATCGCGCTAAGACCGGAGGCCACGCCCCCTTCGAGGCCACGCCCCCACGGGCCCTACCTGAAGCTGCATAAATTATGTGCATATTCCGGACGCGCAGCGGACGAGCAAGCGGGTGCGACGTTTGCGTGCCGAAGGCGCGCTAAAGGCAAGCCCGTCTGCGCCCGTCCGCAAACGCACGAGGCCAGAGGCAATCTCCCCTGCCCATTTATCAAGCCAAACCATCACCTACAGCTTGCACTCCCTTCGGCAACTATACCAGCCTTCTGAGCCATCCTGTCTACACGCATGGGATCCGTCAATAAAACATCCTGCATGCAGTAATTGCGGCTTTCGTTTCTCCCCCCACCCCCATGAAACCAAAAACATTTACTATGCTTCTGCTCAACTGCCGTTCACTTGTTATGTTATGTTATGTTATGTTATTTTTATACTTCTATAGCGCACGGCCACTCCACGGAGTATCCCGGCGCTTTATCGAAGGAAACCCAAAACCGAAGAAGGGAGAACATAACACTGAGAGGACGTGCAGACACAGGAAGCAGCATCAAATTAAGGGAAAAGCCATGTCTTAAGGGCCTTTCGGAAGGACAGAAGGCTAGAGGTCTGTCTCAAAGAGATTGGGAGGTCATTCCAAGCATGAGGAGCTAAGTAGCGAAAAGACCGTCCTCCTGCTCTAGCACGCTTGATAATGGGAACACTCATTTTTGATAGGGACGAAGATCTGAGAGATCTGGGGGGGTTATACCAGGACAATCGTTTGGAAATATATTTGGGGCCTATGCCATGTAAGGCCTTGAAAGTCGTGGTCAAAGTTTTAAACAGAATCCTTTTAGCAATTGGAAGCCAGTGTAGTGTTGAGAGAAGATCAGTGGCTCTGGCTTTTCTTGGAAGACCAAAGATGGCTCGGGCTGCAGAATTCTGGGCGATTTGCAGACGCCTGACCAGATATTTGGGAAGTCCCAGAAACAAAACATTAGCATAATCCAGCCTAGAGTCAATCAGTGCCTGGACAATGATTTTTCTGTGCTGGATAGAAACTAGAGGGAGGAATTTACGAAGCATCCGAAGGATGCCGAAACATTTCCCAGTAAGAGATGAAATATGCGGTCCGAAAGATAGCTCGTTGTCAATCATAACTCCCAAATTTTTGGCTTTCAAAGACGAACTAGTGGGAGGAAACATATCTTGCGGCCACCAGGGTTTCCAATCAGGCTCAGAGGTACAGCCAAAGAAGAGCAACTCCGACTTGTCGGAGTTGCACTTCAGCCCATGACGTCCAAACCACTCAAAAACAGCGCTCAAACAGCCCTTGACCTGGGCACCGTCAAACAGGCCATCTTTGTTGCTTACAAAGAGGAGCTGGGTGTCATCAGCATAGGTGACAATCCGGGCGCCGAAAGACTCCGCCGTCACCGCCAGGGGGGCCATAAAGATGTTAAAAAGGAGGGGGCTCAGGATGGAACCTTGAGGAACCCCCACTTCAAGCGGTGACATTTCGGCGGAGTAGGGAGGCGCCCAGATTGTCTGCCGGCGGTCGGCTAAGAAGGATTTAAGCCAATTCCACACCGTTCCCCGCAGACCAAAGTCCCAGAGTCTGGAAAGAAGAAGTGCGTGGGGAACGGTGTCGAAAGCCGCCGACAGGTCTAGCATAATCAGTACCACTTTTTTTCCAACATCCAACTCCTCCCTGATGGCATCTGTGACTTCAAGGAGCGCGGTCTCCGTGCTGAAATTTGCACGGAAGCCAGATTGAGTGCTATGCAACAGACCCTTTTCCTCGATGAAATTAGAAATAGATCTGTGAACAAACCTCTCAGTCACTTTCGCCAGAGCAGGGAGTAGGGAGATGGGTCTATAATTTGCATGGACTGAAGGGTCGAGCGCTGGTTTTTTAATGAGTGGCAGGATCATGGCGCTCTTCCAAGCTTTGGGAACTACCCCGGAAGAGCGGCTCTACGGCCGTCATCCTACTTGACCTGAGTGCCGCCTTCGACACTGTAAATCACAGCATCCTACCCATCGCCTCAGTATGATCGGAGTGTCAGGAATAGCACTCACCTGGATGGAATCATTCCTTACAGACAGATCCTTCCAGGTATTCGAAAAGGAGTTCACCTCGTCTGGTAAACCTCTTAACTGTGGAGTGCCTCAGGGCTCCTCCCTGAGTCTTACCCTTTTTAATGTTTACCTTAGTCCCCTAGCTGATGTCGTCCGCCCTTTTGGGGTGAAAATTGTCACCTACGCGGACGACACTCAGCTGGTGGTAGCACTGGACCCCCCTCTCAATTCTAACCACAGCCTACACAAATGCCTGAAAGCTGTTGCGTCCTGGATGTCGGACTCCTATCTGAAACTTAACTTGGACAAAACAGAGGTAATGCTCCTGGGAAATAACATCTCGAAATCCATCGATACCATCTGGCCCCTCTGTTTAGGTAGCCCCCCTCAACCAAAGGATCAAATTAAGAGCCTTGGGATCTGGCTTGATCACAATCTCACCGTCAACTACCAAGCCACCAAACTAGCTGCTATTTGCTTTGGGTTGATGAGATTGCTCCGCAAGATTCTCCCCCTTCTCCCGTTTCACTCTAGATGGATCATGGTCCAAGGACTAATCCTGTCGAGTCTCGACTGCGGTAACGCCCTATATCTTGGCGCCCCACAGTCCACACTCTCCAAACTACAAGTTATCTAAAACTGCGCGGCAAAAATCCTCTTGAACCTTCCTCGTCGATCCCCAGTCAAAGCCCGATTGAAGGACCTTCGCTGGCTCCCTGTCAAAGCTAGAATATAATTCAAGAGCATGTGCGTCGCGCACCGCTCCTACTGGGGAACAGGCCCCGCCATAAATCACCTCTTGGTGGAAGCCTACCGTCCCTCTCGGGCCCTTAGATCCGCGACCTCCTACCTAACCTTCGTACCACGCATAAGAAAAGCCAGATGCGGAGGCCGCTCGCTTTCCTACAACCTGGCTAGGATCTGGAACTCTCTTCCCCTCTTAATTAGGTCAGAACACAAACTGCTTACCTTTCGAAAACTTTTAAAAACTTGGCTTTTTAATAAATCCCACACTTAACCTGTTCCTCTGCTTCCCGCACTCCCACCCCTTCAGCTCAACCTATCAGTTTTTCTACAGCTCTGGGACGCCTTTGGGTAGCCATTGCGCTTTACAAATCTCCATTCCATTCCATTCCATTCCATACAATGACTAGGTTAGTCCAGCTGAAAAAGTTACCTTCTCAAAGTAGAAGCAAAGAGCCCAATTTGCTCGGGAGGAGGCTAGGAGGAGCAGGAAGGCTGCTGCAGATGGTTGTCTCTGTTGTGCAGAGAGCAGGCTGAGTGTTGTGGAGTTCATTGCCCTAGTGCAAAGATCCTGCCAGGCATCATGGATTGTCGTTGCTGGAGCTTCGCGTTGGTTGTAACAGTAGGCTGTTGATGTTTTAGCGTGAAGTGCAGATCTCACTTTGCCAGTCGTTGCTGACTGTCACTGTAGCCGGAAGAGTCTAGCTCACCGGAGTTCACATTGGCAGTCCTCACGGGTGGAGAGATCTCACCAGAAACTGGCCTGTACTCAGTTGCAAAGAGACCAAAGCTTAAGAATTTCTCTTTTTTATCAAAGGAGAAGTTCAATTGATGTTAGGCAAGGGTCCAGGAGCTGTTGAGGCACCTCTTGGGGATCAGGAACACACTACATCAGAGACCAGCAGTGCTCAGACAGGTCCAGTTGTAGGTCCAGGCATGTCCAGAACAGCATGTCAGCTGGGCAGTTGCAGGCAGGCCTCTGTAGCTTGGTGTGTCCTTGTAGCTCAGAACAGGAGGTAATCCAACTGCCCCTTGGAGCCACTCTGCCTGGGATAAAGGGACCAGGTCTAGTCATCCCTCTCAAAAAGTTGCAGGTCAGCCATCTGGAACCAGAGCAGTCCTTCTTCTGTAGTATCTACAGGTTCAGGAGTGAACTGAAGAGTAGGTCTAAGAGTATTGTTTCCATACCTGTTGCCAGCTTTGAAGTGGAGGAACCATCTAGAGTTTTCCCTCCACAGGTGGCTTTGGAATTTCCTTTATCCCTACCCTGGACCCAGGATGTCAGCAGTGACATAAGGCTAGTGTGAAGTTCTTTGTATATGTGCTGAGGCAGCTCCTTTGAACTGTAAGTGGAGCTGTGCACAGTTCGCCCCTCCCATCCTGTCAGGATGGCCCATTCCCCCAACACTTAGTCCCCCTTTGTATTACTGTCTGGAAGGTATACCTAAACACCAACTGCAAACTACAACTAGTCATGTGACCCAGGATAGAGGCTACAGGCACCAAATGAGTAGGACAAGAAAATAGTAACTTCTAAAAGTGTGTGGTGATAATGAATGATAGAACGCTTCACAACGGAGGAGTTGCATTATAGGTTTATTGACCACAGCCCTCACAGCATCAGGAAACAACTGTGAAACTTAAAATCAAGTCCCCTACCATTACATGTACTAGATAGTAGCGTCCTAAACCTAAATAATGCATCGTCATAGATGATGCTATGAAGAAATTACAACAAAGGGGCATTTTCAGAATTGTGACTTAAAACCCAACTTTATCATTAAAGAGGGTTTTAAATTGCAATTCTTTCTTATACACCAAACATAATATTTCTACCTGATCCTTAGCAAAAGTAATCCCAAATAACTCCATGTTAAACTAAGGGAGAGGAATTTGGGAGTGTTTTACTACCAAGACATGTTCATCTGTTTAAATACAATGTACCCTACTATATGGTCTGGTTAGGGCCTACTCAGGAGTGACTTATATGTATTAAAAAGGAAGGTTTACTCCTGGAAAAAGGTATATTTTGCCAGCTTAAAATGTTTGATCATAAATTTAGGGTTTGTAATATTGTGACACTTTAATATCGTGATGCAAACATATTATGGACATAAATAAGGAATTTTAGGTAATTAATATCGTTTGTCAGAATATCAGTGTTTTTATTATAGTTTCCAATAATATTGTTGTAAAATATATTGTTTTTTATATTAGTTTAATGTGTTTTATTTCATATTTTAATTGTATATGTTATATATTGTTTGTTGGTAATATTTTCAAATATCTTTTTTAACTTTAAGTTATTTAAAAGTTTTACATTTAATTGTTAATAGTAATTTATAGTGTCATAGTGATTTGTGAGGTTTGCAGAGGTAAAGGGTGGGAAGTAAATTAATAATAATTTATTAATAATTACAATTGAGTTATTATCAATTATGTTATGGATAATTATGTAAATCGGGTAGACCTTGTATATTTTTAGTGATACTTTGGGTGTGTTTTGCTGGGTGTGGGGAGGTATAGGGTGTGAAGTTAATTTTTTTTTTAATTTTGTTTAATTAAATATTGATTATTAATTAAATATCAATTATTTTTTCTTGCCCCAGTAATTCCTCACTGGGTCGGCGATACAGGGGGGATTGTTTAATCAATACTGCATCAATAAGTAAAGTGAAAGTTACAACCAAAAACGCCTGACTTATTTATTAGGGAGTCTGCTCAAACACTCGCTAATTATCAAAGGTTCTCAGCCAAGTGCTGCCTTATTGCTCTGACTATGATTAGACCAGAGAGCTCTCTATCTCTACAGCCCTGTGTCTTCCCAGACTGTCACCTCCGGTCTCCCACTCTTCCCGAACACACAAGCATGTACCTTGGCAAGCCAATCTCCTCCAGGAACGTGGCACGCGGCTCATATAAGCAGAGGCCTCCTATCTGTCTTCTTTGGCGGCCCTGGTCAGCTCCAAGGTTTGGGGATTCCTCTTGGCCCAAGTTCCTGCTTTTCTGCTTCTCCTGCAATCTCTTGTCAATCCGTGTCTCCTTTGATTCCTGAAACACAGTGGGTTCTCTCGCGTATGGATTCCTTTCTGGTATCTTGTGCTCACTCTCTCCAGGTGATTGGCCCCCAAACACACCCGTGCTCCAAGGCCACACAGGTCACAGCCTGCTCCATCCAGTAGCACTGAAGTAGCCCTAAAGGGATAGGCATCCCAAGAGGTCGGTGGAATAAGCAAAACAATGTCTCATGATGCGTAAGCGGTGGGGAAGTTTATACACCCTCCTCCCCATCACGGGTAACCTGTTGGAGTCTCCATTAGAAGGCCTGGATATATCCTAGAAGTCTTCAGTGGGACGAAGTAGAATCCATCTACCGTGCCTAGTGGATGCCCCTTAGTTAGGTTGCCATGGGGCTGCTTGCGGGCTGTGCTGGTGTTGCATGCGTGACTGCATCTGGGCAGCTGCAAAACCACTTAGTAACCAATGGCCAGTTGTTTGTGCAACTTCAGGGGTGAATGTGTCCTGGTCAAGACTTCCTCGCTACTGAGATCAGGATGCAAGCCAGGTACACCGGTAGTCACTGTTTCGTCATATCGTCACTGGTACTTCTTGTCAGTTAGTATGGCAATAGTTCATGACTCCAGTCTGGTTATTTGATGATCCAGGGGTAGTAGCAATGATGCAATTGACTTGGGCTGGTATGGTGGGATTGCCAGCTGTGGGTTAACCTGGATGACGGGTGCTGACGAGTTCCCTTTGTGGCTGCAAGTCTTATTTCTCGAGACACCAATCCGCGGGAATGATGCTGGTCAGGATGTTTTCGTTCTTCTTTTTGGGAAGAAATCTGTATCCTTGTGTCAAGATGTTTTGTGTTGCGGAGTCATCGGTGAATGTATCTGGACAGGTACACTGGGAAGCGTGGTGCAGAGACTCAGTTTGCACATGCTTATGGCTTACTCTCAGGTCTACGGCTGTGCTGTCACCGGTTCATCCTAATTTCACCTCGGATGTCTCTGGATGCAATCCGTAAGCAGCTCAAATCTTCTTGAGCATGCCTTTCAGGCCTGGCCACCCACGTTTTTCCCTGTTTGGTTGCTCGTCAGGTTTGTAATGTAGACCAGCAGGTCACTCTTCCATCTCTTTTTTCCAGGCACAGTGGCATGCACCCAGTGCTTAATTTGTGCCGGTGCTTTCCGGTGCTTAGCACCGGCACTTAAATGTCAGGGCCGGGTCTACTGCGCGCACACCCACATAGATGAAAGTTTTGTAAAAAAAAATATATGGTATCGGTATATACTTTTATTCTCTTGTACTTTACTATCTGCAGCCCCAGGCCTGGCCGGCGGCCGCAGCGTGTTTCTTTTTTCATGTCATCATAGCAGTGTGTGAGTCTCAGAGTCTGTCATCACCGGCGTCACGTCACTGAGGATGTTTATTTTCGGTTTTGCGAGTGCAAGCGAGTAAAGTGAGTGCCCAGGCCCCCGCCCCCCTCCGCCACCGCCGAACTCACATTTCTTCTGCACATGAGCCGTGAGGTGGTGGTAGTAGCACTGCTGCCCAGTCCTGCCCAGGCTAAGAGAGTCGAATATTAGTATTTATTATTCAGTTAGGCGATAAATATAAAATATGTGCCAGACAGCAAGTTTCGTTTCATCATGGCGACTTGTTGACGGTTTCTGTTTGAGTTCCGTTTACCAGTGGGTGGGCGGACCGCGGAACTTCAGAACGCGCACAAATGTATTTAAGCGGGCTGGAGGTTCTGATTCGGCCGGGCCGGGGGTAACTGGGCAGGGCCCAGGGCTGTGCGCGCGATATTGTGCAGATTTATTTTCACTTCTTTGGCTCAGGCAGACTGCCACCAGTTGCCACGCCCCAGCATAAACTGCGCATTCGGCAAATCGGGCGGCAGCTCCCCACGTCACGGACCGACCCACGCCACGAGTCATCCACTGCAGTGGCAGTGCACATTAAGTTAGCCCGGTGAGGCCTCGGCCTGCGACCAACAACAACGACGACGAGAGCCGACTGGGCTGACCTGGCTGTAACTGTGTCTGGTCACTGGTGCAGTACTGGTCTGGTGGCGCACTGCAGACTGCAGTGAGGCGGTGGCCTGGTAGTGGTAGCAACCGTAGCAGGCAGCACGACACGCAGAAGTACCACTGAGCGTGAGCAGCAGTCGGTGTGCACTGCAGTGAACCAGTGAGACAGTGCGGCCAGCAGCGCTAGCTAAGCTAGCAGCAGTGTGTGTCCTGCCGATCGGCCCACCACGAATAACGGTAAGAACGAAGTGAAGATAGAAATTAAGTTCAGCAAAGCACGGTCGTAAGCACCTAAAGTTTAGTTAAGAGTACACGCCCAGCCCCTGGGCTCCCTGACTCCCACGAATTAGGTTCCCGGGGGCCGATCTCGACTGTTGGGGACAGGGTCAGAGGGACAGAACTGGTGCCTCACAACCTAACACTCAGGGGGCAGACAGCACGCAGAGAGACATCACTGGGGGGTCGCAGAGAGTGCTAGACTCAAGGGGCAGATCAACTCTTTCAATTAACGCCTGACTCATTCTTGCAGTCACACGTTCCCCGTTCTCAATAACACACGCCTATATACTTTCCAGTCAGTGAAGAGTCAGCCACACCTTCCGACTTTGCTGCTAGTTTGTGAGAATGCTTCAGGTGGTGTGACTACTAGTCTGTGAGTGTGCTGTTGGTAATGTGTGACTGCTCATATGTGATTGGTGTGTCAGCCCTGCTGTTGGTAGTCTGAGATTGCTAATCTGCGAGCGGTGCGAGTGCTTCTAGTACTGTGTGACTGCTACCTCGATTGGTGTGAGAGTGTTGTTGGTAATACGAGACTGTTAGTATGTGATGGGTGTGAGAGTATTATGTGTATTTAGGGTGTTCTACTTTTCCACAAAAGGCCTATTATGGTTCCCCTTGTGTTTTTCTTGAGGGAGTTTTTGACCTGGTTTACTTTTTTAATTATAGAAGCGTCTTAGCCTTGAAACCTTGCTGCAGCAGTCGTTCTTCAACAGAGTCCCCTTCCGCTGCTTGCATGCCTTGATTGTCGCTTTCTTAAATGTGACTGGTCAGTGTTTTTGAGGGGCCATTAACGACCCTCTGTCTAATTATTAATTTTCAAGTACACATTTTTGGACACTATAACTGGTCTCCTCCTGTCCCCCACCTACGAGTGTGAATCACTTTATATCACATCACGTGCACAAGTAGTTGTTTCCTGGCATCACCAAGTACTACTTACACCAGTGGAAAAACTATCAGGCCCCTCCTACTGGACCCCTTATTGCTCAGAGGCACTAACCCTCTACTCTGGGACTCTCTGGCTGCAAGGAGAAAGATTGGAGCCCAAGTGAGGAACAAAAGTTAAGAAGGCCCCAAGACAAGTGAGGGAGTATTAGGGAATCGGTGGGGGAAGAAGGATCTTTGGGATATCCACCCAAAGCTTAAAAGGAATGTCAGGGAAGTGCACTTGAGGGACTTGAGGGACGTGTGTTCTAAATGAATGCTCATGGGCATGCTGCACGTCAATCTGGCTAGTGACAAATTCGCATAGTCTTGGGGCGGGGTGGCGGGTTCTATGTGTAATTTGCAGGGTGTGTCACCACCAAGATTGAAATGAGCAGGATATGCAGGTGCCTGTGTACCTAGTTGACGACCTAAAGCGATGCTTTACCCACTTAAACTGATATTAAATATGATTTCTACTAAACACAATGTGGAGAAAAATGTGAAAGAACCATCTGTCTTTTACAAGTGCAGTGTATCAGCACAATTAATGACGTGTAGAAGTATGCATTGTAAACATGGGATGTGTTAAAATGCAGCATTTTTGTACAACATGGTTGAAATAACAGAAACCATAGACCGGGAGGGACAACCTGGGCTTGTGGAGAGAGCAGTACTGGGAGAGAGGTTCTTATCTTAGAAATCTTCAGCTCAGGGAGGGACAGGCACAGGCTGGGGCTGTGGATGACGTGCAAATACTACATTAGGTATTTTTAAGTGCAGTTTCCCATGACGTACAGTTAATTATTTGAGCACAATGCACTCAGTGCATTTTACACTACCTGGGTGCTGCTTCAGGACTTAGGAGGAGTACTTCTGTGGTATCTCTTTTAGTGAGTTTCTTGTGACAAAAAGAGCCCATTTAGAGTGCTGTATTTGAACATCGTGCTTGTCTAACCTGCCTGCAGCTAGGCAATAATGTTTTTTTAAGACAGACTGCATGTGTGATTTGAGGCTGATGAAATAGTGAGCGCTGGACACTAGCCTGGATGTACCTGGAAGTAGAAGTAGCAGGGAAACCTATCAAACCTTACTATGAGGAAGGCTCCCTTGCTGAAATTCATCTGTCTTTTTGCAGTGCCGGTTGATGAAGTGGGTGGGGCTAATAGATAAAGTGGGTGGAGCCAATGGAGGAAGTGGGTGGAGCCAGAGAAAAGTGGGTGTGGCCTCCGACAAAGATTTGAGCACCTGCACTTCATATTTTACAAATTAAGCACTGCATGCACCATCTTCTCAGTGACTCTCTGCATTCAACCTTCTGTGGACCATGCGGGTGAAATTTCCAGTCACTTGAGGCAGGTCGCAATTACTGGTTTGGAGTGAGGATGACTGGAGGGACTTCGCAGCCAAATAGATTGGTGTCTTTGCTGGTGCTTTTCTTCTCCTGTGGAATGTGCTGTTGCTAGCATGAATCCCATCTTTCACCAATCAGACAAGACTTGTGAAATGACATTCGCACTGCGAAGTGTAGGGTAGAGACACGGTTTGCACTTAATGGCGGCTTATGTTTTGTTCTCCCACTGAGCTGTCGCCAGGGACGTTTTTCCGCCTCAGTGGCTAATTTGTGTCTTTGGATGCACTCTCCGGTAGTGGTCCTCGGACTCTTATTATATAATTATTATTATTATTATTATTATTATTATTATTATTATATAAAATTTGTAACGTGCGCAGTTACCCAGGGGCATCCCGGCGCTGTGAACACAGGAAGGAAGGCTCTCACTCAGTCCTACACCGGAAACCCTGTGATCTTGCGTATGTGTGGTCGTCCGGTCTTTCAGTCTTTTCAGCTCTCTTCATCTTGCTTGCTGTGTGCTGTGACATTCTGCCACATGTCACGTGTCTTCTCTGAGACCTCCAGCCAGCTCTATCATGTCCATTGGCCTGTGCATCTTCTCCCATATTTGACTACTCACAGGCCCTGTACTATCGGTAGAACTGGGGGGATTCTCATTGATGCATCAGGCAGGCTTTGACCAGCATTGGAGTTAGGTAAAGCAATTATTGTGTAGATGCTGCCCTTTCTGCATTCAGGCCACACTGGTACCTTTCCTCCCCTCTTATCTCTGGGGAGCAATGGTGGTGCTGTGTAGGTATGTGGGGTGGATGTCAGGGAGCTCCTTACTTGTCTCTTTGTGTGAAGCAGTGCCAGTCTTGCTCCTCTTGGCATCAGCAGCAGCATCACATTTGTAGGGACCTGGCAGGCAACCAGGCTCTTTCTATGACTGGCATTGTCGCTTTGAGGGCACCCTCAGTTGGCCTCCTGTAAGCCTGCTAGTGGGGTGTACAATGCTCTTGTACCTTTCACAGAATGAGGTCATCTTTTCTCTAAGCTTGCTAGCGGACAGCCACTCAGGTCCGCGTCGTGATTGCCATCTTTTCTCCCTGAGTGTGATTATGGAAAACTTTCATTAGGGTCATGCAACGCTCCCTCTGCGGAGGTGGTGGACATCTGCTAGAGGGATGCTGTGCTGTTAGTGTTCTTATCACCCTACTGTGGCGCAGTGCCTTGAGTGTTTGATTTCTGAGCACTTATTTCCCCCTCCCCCGAGTGTGCACTGTACATGCAGGTTTTGTCTCTGCTTTGGCTTTTTGTATTGCCTGCACCTCTCTGCCCTCATGCTGGAGACAGAGCTCTTCTGGTGCTCCGGGTATGTGGGTCTGGTGGGGAGGAATGGTGCACTCTTACCTCTAGGCTGGTCTCGATGTGCAGTAGCAGTTACCATCTTTGTTGCCTGCAGCAAAGTCACAGGATACCAAAGGTTCTTTAGGGATCAGGGCAGCTTTGTGGACTGCTTGATTCTGGTGTGCTACCAGAATTGGCCACAACATGTCACTGCAGGCACTTCTCCTGCCGCAGCAGCAGTCCTCAACTGCGGGTTGTGAGTGATGGCTCTGTGGCCCTCCTTACTATTTCTGGGCTTGGCAACCCCTGGGGATGCTGCTGTGTGGAAAGATACACCGTGTCAGAACCGGCTCACAGCTCCTTAGTGGCTACAGGTATGAGCATCACCTGACGGTGGTGTGGTAGCGGGCCATACTTTCCTTTGCTGACTAGGTCGCTGTAATTCTTCACTGCACCGCAGGCAAGTGAGGCAATGTACATTTGTTGCTGCCGCAGAGGCGAGATCAATGGTGCACTACTGGCTCGGTGTTGGTGGGGGGGGGCGACAGGGTGCCTTGTCTTATTGTTACTTTGATGGCGGTGCAGCTACTTTATGTAGTGCTTATAATCCATGTGGGCGGCAGTTAAACTTGCCAAAACCTCCTCTTGCACAGGGGTGGAGGGCTGCTGGCTCACTTGCCGCTCAGTGTGAGGAATCTGAGAGAATTCCTTATTTGCGGCAGTGAATGCCTGGGGCTTAGGCTAGCACAGCCATGTGCTCTTGCAGGTGTTGCAGGGCACTCGCTGTCACTGCGGTCAAGACGGCAGGCAGCAGGCATGCGCCGCAACAGGTGTTGGCAAGATATTGCAGGAGCTATTGCGGCACGCTGCATACATGTCCCTTTCGCAAGAGGGCACTTCTCCCTTCTTCTCTCACTATGGCAGGTGGAGGCCGCTTGCTGGCACCTTTGATTCCTTGTATCTCTGCAGGCAGACAGTAGCAGGTGTAGCGAGGTACTGGAGACAACCATTCTCTTTACTCTTCTCCTTCGCTGCAAGGTGCAGTTCCACCCTTTCTAGGGGTGAGGGGACACATCTCTGGGCAGGCTGCAGTGACAATGCAGATCCTGATGTCCCCCTTAAGCACAGAGAACTGCGAGGTGGCACAGCATTCGGTCAGACCCCCTAGTGGGCAATGTAAAGTCGTGGACCCTAGGCCCACATCATGAATAAAATAACGACACAGAAACGGTGTGTAACTGTACAGAACTGGCCCGAGCACTTGAACTCAGTCTCTTTTATGGAAGGGCCACATGACTGATAACACCTGAGTTGGATGGGTATGGGGTGGGTATAAAGGCAGTCCTTTAGAAAGTGGCTGCAAGAAACAAAAGTATGAGTCCGGCAGGCCACTGCGGTGTCGCGCTCTAGTGTTCGAGTGACGTGCCCAATGCATGATGGGAATTCGGCGTCGGCCATTTTAGATGCCGAACGCCAGAGCATTGTACACGCCGTTCTCCCGGCGTTAACTGAAAGTACACAGCGGCTCAGTGTCTTATTAGAGCACCGCGTACTACAAATTGGTGACTAGGCTCAGTGGGGGTGCCGACGCAGATCCACGCACAGCGGCACGCTCCTGGAGAACCACGATGCACCAACACCCACACCCGAGCGCGGCAGATGAGTCAGCAAGACCCCGGGGGACAGCAAGTGGCCAGCGTACAGCATGTGCCAGCGCCGAGGCCGACCTATCCACTCAGGCGGCCACCAAGAAGTGAGGCAGACAGAGCCCCAGGCCCACAGCTGCAAGGGGGGAAAGCACGCAGCATCCCAGACCTGGGAGAGAGGTGCAGGACACGCACTCTCTAGCAGTCAGCAGTCACATCACCGGTGGTGGGCAGGCACGCCTGCAGGACACACCGGTTCCATGGGGAGCTAAAGGAAGGAGGCTGCAACGCCAACACAACCGTGAGTGCCCGGCTGTACACCACAGTGCAAGCTTGCATGCACCAGACACAGCACGGTAGGGGAGGGTACGGACCCCATCCAGCAACGGACACCACACCCACGGAGGGCGCAAAATGCTGGCACCAGAGCCCAGAGAGAGGCAAGCCCCGGGGAGCCCGACGGGAGCTGCAGAACAACCACCTCCATTGCGCAACGCCTCCAACATGTGTGCACAGGCTTCCTCCCTCACCAGTCCAATTCCCTTCTTACCCAAAGCGGGCGATCCTGCATTGCCATGGGAAGCTTGGAAGCGCTATTTTCTTAATTATCTATCAGCGTTGGAAAAGGAGGGGAAAGGAACCTTCTCCAGCTCAAGAAGGAAGAAAATCCTCCTACACAACCGAGGCCCAGAAGGTCCCAGAGTGTATCTCAACCCCGTAAAGAAGGCCAGGCCCCCAGAAGACAACGATGAATTCCAACACACATTAGACGACATGGACTCCCACTATCGCCCAGTAGTATGCACCGCAATTGACCGGTGCAACCTCTACCAACGGAAGCAAACCAGGGGGGGGGATCAATAGACGAGTATGTGGCGGCACTACAGAAACTAACAGTGACGTGCAAGTTCGGCGCACTACACGACAAACTCATCAGACACCAGATCCTAATGCATACAGTAAACACGACGATCCAAGAAAAGCTATGGGTCAACGGAGACGCTCCCCTCAAGGAAGTTGAGGCACTTATGAAGAAAGCGGAACTATCTAAGAGGTGTGCAGAAGCAAATAAAAGAGAAAGCATCAACAGAACCCCAGTATGAAAATTTCGGACAGAAACAAAAAAGAGATGACGCAGCAACAAATGTTGCAGTAAGCGAGGTACCAAAAGAAATACCCGTCCAAGTTCTCAAAAACACAAAGAGCACATGGGGACAGCAAAAATACCTGCTACAGATACGGTAGCCAGACACATGCAGGCAACGATAATGGATGCCCAGCCTTCAGAGCCAATTGCTCATACTGCGGAATGACGGGACATTATGAAAAAGTATGCCGACGTAAGCCCAGGAAGGCAGAGGTGAAGTACGTCACACAGGAATCGGACAGGGATGAAGAGGCCGCCGAAGAGGAAGGAGAAGATGAAGTTTTATGTGTAGATGATCAGATACTGGGAATAGACTGCACAAGATCCAGGAAGCTTGCATGCCAAATGTCGATCGGCGGTGTACAAGTGACCATGGTTGCTGATCCACTACACAGCATTCGCATTCAGCGTGCTCACATTCAATGCACCAAACATGCGTTTCTGAGCAGATCTTTTGCACTGGCAGTCATTATTTTATAAGCTAAACACCGCCACCAACAGTGCGCCTAGTCAAGGCGATGGGAACTGGATGGAAAAAAAAGACCACAAAAGATATATTTCTCTATATATGATAAGATCACAGTTTATTGGAAACAGTGTATGAGAAGATGATGTGAGTTAAACTAACTGAACCTTGCTGGAAATTCAAATGAATGTGATAGTGGGCAATGGGTCAGCACCATCCAGTCATTGCTTAGTTTGAAGTCTCAATCAGTGCTGTTGGGGGACATTCACCAGAACAAATGGATATTGCATGATTATCGGACATAAACTGTCTTGTTATCTCCATGCAGCGTTTGATTACAAGATGTGCCTGCTGGCGAGCTCGAAGCGGTGTGTCTACGTCAGATGGATCTTTCTTTTTTGACTGAGAGGCAAGGGAGTTAGCAACAATTTTACAATTTTACTTCTCGCGTGACCTATTTGGCCACACAATGATGACCAAGAATCAGTAGGTAAAGATTAGTAGGTTTATTACAAAATAGAAATCAATCCAGTATAGGTGCATATCAAGATCATGTTGTAAATATACATAGTCATAATCGGCAACCTGAAATGCTGAAATAAGTTCAGTCTCAGTAGCAAAAGGCATGTAAGGAATAAGGTCACCACAATACAGGTGCTAAGAAACAGGAAATGCCGTTCTTTAAATAAACTCCATTCTTCCCTTCAAAACATGAACAGATTAAAGAGTCATCTAATCCAGGCTTTAAGCTAAATTGAGGATAGCACAGTGTAAGAGTACCAAAGGATTCGGGAATAATGGAAAGAAGGTGACAGCATAGTGAAAACTTCAGTAGAAGTCTTCTGGAAGGGAAATTGGTGCCTAGCGTCAAGTTATATACTCTCGAGGACAAAGGAAGACAAGAGGCCTGTACCACTCGAAGTAGAAAAGTAATCTGCCTAAAGTCTAATAGTAAATAAATTAATTAAAACACACAGATTCTCCAATTTCAGCCATAACTCTCCCCACTCTTCCAAGCATCAATGGTGTTAAGCTCGACATGGTACAATGACAACGACTCCAAACATTCTCATTCCACAGACCATAGCAGTTACAACAGCCTTGAGTCTCCCTCTATTCTTGATATGCGATGAATAGGAGGCTTCTCCTGCTTATTAAACCGTCTTGTTCTTGCCAACATTTTCTCTTCTCAGGATTCTCTATCTGTAATACCTAATATTCCTTCACACCTACAAATTAAAGCCCATGCAGAGTAAAAAACCCAACACATTTCATGTTAAAGAACAAAGGTCTAGTTAAGCTACTTTGAGTCAATCACTTTCAATGTGCATTCAGAATACATGAATATATGTGCATGCATAATGTTACAATAAATGCAAAACTCGAATAATACATTCATGATTACATATGTAGTGTACTTTCACTAAATGCAATATTTCTTGAAATACAAGGTAAATGTGAATGAGAACTGCAAATGTTCATATTAAACTAAAGAATAGAACACAAACGTATATAAATCTCTAGTTTCTACAGTAAAAACTCCTCAGTTATATGTTTTGGATACTTTACTTTACATGAATATGGTAAAGGCAGACAGGATATATAATGTCAGGTGAGGGAGTTGTGGCGCAGCAGCCAGGGCCACTGATTCTGGAGCTCGGCCCACAGTTCGAACACCAGCTGCAGCTCAGCCCAGCATCATGTGACTCTGGTAATAGCTCACGCAAACTCCCCGATGGCTGCCAGCGCTGTGAAGCCCTTAAGGGGAAGATATATTAGGTACTCTTATACATTGTTTTTGTGACGTGCAAGGATGGAGCCTAAATTAGGCTGCTCCACACCCTATTTCAGTACCCTAAGGGGCATGCAAGATTTACAAATCATGTGTGAATACACACTTTTCTAACAAACTATAATAACAACGTATGCCCATTAATGACCAGGATCAATACATCTATATGAGTCTTGCCCAACTCTAAGCACACTAATATGAAGATGTACCTACTGAGTGTGCATAAAAGCACTTGCAATCACCGTGTGAGACTACAAATTGGATTTATACCAATTTAAAACTACTTTATCAGGTCAGCACAATGAACACAGGAGTAGTTTCAAACAGATGTGACACTTCTTTGATTTGCATGGAAGCTGCATGTGTGAAAACCTGTCATAGTGGACTTATGAGTAAAAAGTATAAAACGTACCATGTTGATTTTCTCCCTTTTCTATCCACATACGTCGAGGAAAATGTCTTGGATTGGTTGCCGTGAATGAGTATGGCATGACTATGAATGCGTGAAATTCCTAACAACTGATATAAAGTTACCTAGGTGTCAGGAATAAAAGGAATCTTGGTCTTGTCTTGAAGAAAGCCACACAACCATTTTTTAATATCAAAGGTGGCTGATACCTCTAAACCGCCAATATGGGAGTGAATAATACTCATTAACCATGCCCTGTGCTTTTATTCTTGCTGAATGGACCCCTAATTGTTGCAGGGGATACTGTGTAGGCTATGTTTCATAATAAACAATCAGGCCTATACGTTTATCATTGACATGTCACCTTAATCAACTCAAGCCTAATGTACTGAGCCAACAGTTTCAGAAGAGCAACCATCCTTCATAAAGTCTTAAAAGGACAAATATATACAAAAGTACAGTTGGCAAAGCAAAATACTATCTCTCCAAAGAGATACTGAAAAGGATTATTGTAGTGCATATCTCTATTCACGTGGTTTGGTCAGGTGAATCACAAACACCAAAACCCTTGTCTAATATGGTAGTCTGTGAAATTTCAAAATAACTGCCTATAGTCTTCGCTCCAGAGTAATACCAATCCATCCGTAAAAGCCTGTTATCTTTAACACATGCTTTTAACCATAAGTGGGTCATGCCATCAGGCTTTGTTATAACGTTTCCTACTAAACAGACCAAACCTATAAAATCTGGAATGATGTTTCCTAATGAAAATAAGTTTTTACCCTTTACCAATGGTTTCCAGCCCTTCATTTGTGAAAGAAAGAGTACTGGTGCCCAACGCTCTGCTCAGAAACTGGAGGCCGGTGCAGTTGGACATCAACACACCACCTAATACAATGGCTGGCAGTCTTTAATCCTCTTTGAGACTATCTGTCCCATTTTCCCGCTCCTATAGCTTCCTACTTCCTTAGCTTGCGATTTTTCTGTCTTTCTCTTCCTCCATCTTTTCGGTCTTGTTTTTTCCCCTTGTTTTGCACTCAGCAAATATCTGATGTGGGAAAATAAGTGGCAGTCTGTTGTAACTTAAGTCTACCTGCTACTCAGCTAGAATGTGTGTGATGTGGAATGTTGGATGGATGGAATGTTATATGTCTGTGAGTGTCAGTTGGGTAAGGGCTGAGCAGCAGGGCAGCTGCTCCTGGTGGGGGTTTCCTCTTAACATCTTGTAATAACGTAAATAAAGGAATCTACGTAATCTACGCTAGAGGTCTTACTTCTGTTTGATTTCAACATTTGGCGACGAGGGTTGGATAGTGGTTTAATTCAGGAAGTTATGTGATGCTCTGTTCAGATTGTAATGTGGTGTGAAACTTCTAGTACAGTTGTGTGCGAGATGAGATGTAATATGGTGTGACAGGATGCATCTTTTATGTCAGTTTGATTAGATGTAGTATAGTGTGTCAGGATGTATCTTCTATGCCAGTTTGATGAGATGTGGTATGGTGTGTGACAGGATGTATCTTTTATGTCAGTTTGATGTGACGTGGTATGGTGTGACTGGTTGTGATGTGAGGTGTGTAGTATTTTATTGCATATTTATTATTAGTGCATTGTATTCAATTTATTCACTATATGTATTAGCCATATTGTCATTATGGTAATTGTTTCATCTAATATATTTCACAATGCATTTGTTCCCCCTAAAGAAGGGAGATATGTTGTAACTTGTCTACCTGCTGCTCAGCTAGAATGTGTGTGATTTGGAATGTTGGATGGATGGAATGTTAGATGTCTGTGAGTGTCAGTTGGGTAAGGGCTGAGCAGCAGGGCAGCTGCTCCTGGTGGGGTTTTCCTCTTAACATCTTGTAATAACTTAAATAAAGGAATCTACATAATCTACGCACGAGGTCTTACTTCTGTTTGATTACAAACGGTCCCAAAAATAAGTGCCAGTGATCACCACCAGCATCTACTGGCTTAAATTAAGCACTGTTGGCTTCATAATTTTCCCAACTTTGGCCAGTTCTAGTGCACACAAACTGATAATCATCATGCATACGTAAAAAAAATACAGCTTGAAAAACAACAATACAGCCCCTCTCAATAGATCCTAACAAGAGTTATCGCAGTGAAAACCCACAGAGTTTATGAAAGTGGGTGACCAACGCTAAAACCCATGTCATATTACTATAATATGTGAGATTACATGTAAAAAGCTATCTGTCTGTGGTAACACAATGTGATAACAACCAACTGTTAAAGGTGTATTGTCATTAACATATGCTTTTCACAATTATTAAGCTAGACTAGCTGCCTTTGTCATAACATTTCACAATAAGCAAACCAGACCTACAGCATCACACATAACGTTATCGAGTGAACCAAACTAGTTCAGTTCAAGACCCTGTGTTTTATGCACAGGGCAATCAATGAAAAGGCACTATAATGTTAAGACCTCACGCCTCCACATACTTCATCGGGAAATCTCTTAGATCTTCTTCAGCGCATCTAACTGTTAAAATCTAGTTAGCGACATCAACATTATCGGCAACATCTTGTCCCTTTTCAGGCTCATATGTGGGCGTAAGTAGCAGCAATTTTGAATGCCATGGCCTCTCTGCCCACTGCCGATAGCCAGCGGGTCTCTCTCTCTCCCTCTGACCTTTTACATCCCCCCGCGCACTGACAGCCCCTGCTCTCACATGCTTGGGCAATAAACCTCCCCTTCCGCACGACCCTGCCTCGGAGCCACATCCTGTACCCGGCTAACACCTCCCTCCATCTCTTTCATAACCAAACTTCCTTTGATGAACCCCCTTCCTCTGTGCCCGATTGTCCGGCTCAATCCCAGGCCACCACCTGGCCCTGCGGATGCAGTTTATTGCCCCCTACAGTAGGAAGGTGACCGCTTCAAAGGATCTGCGACTAATCAAAGCCCCCACCCCATGAGATCCGATCAGCCGCACACATTCCGGGAACCAGCGGAATGTCCAGCTGCGCGACAGTCATCACCTACTGAGATCGGGGTGGGGACTTCTACTGTAAATGTGTGTGGGAACGGTCTTGAAGCGGGGATTTCGAGGATGTCTTTCAGTACATCAAAGTGTTGACAAAGATGTGTTTTATGTAATAAATCCATAAACATGTGTATAAGAGGCCAGGCCTCAGAGATGCGGTTAGAGCACCTCGAGAAGATACCCAGTTGTCTGATTTGATGTGTTCTGCTCCGTCGGAATAAACTTCTGTTGCCTGCCTTCCAGTCTCCAGCGCCTGCCTCTTTGTTTGATAATTTCGAGGGGTATGAGAGGCGGCTAACGCCAGGCAATACTTTAAGGTTATCGGTTGAAATCGGCCTTACCTTTTACAATTGGCATCCCAAACATGGAGCCCATCAGCGACACGTGGATCCAGTGGGAGAGGTCCTGACGACAGAGTGAACGACTGCAACGATTGGGAGTGCACCTGCCCGATAGACCCTCGTCTGGCAGCCGATCATCCGAACTTCACCGGTTCCGAGCAGACCTCTCTCGAGTGATCTACGGTCCTGACTGGGAACCATCAGGAGTGCCGCGGCAATTACAGAGAATAGAGGACGATTGGGCGCTGGAAGCGGAAGACGAGAAACTGTCCATGCGGTCCAGGTAAGGTCGTGTAACACGACAAATTGCGAAATAATTGTTTGATTGTTTGGAAAATACTAGTATTGCTCTTCGATTGTTTTTTGAGATATTCTGTGCCTGCAAACGGGGAAGAATAGGAATATTCTCTCTTCCTTTGCAGATAGCGAAGGGTAGGTAACGCAGACTTTTGTCCCCCGTTGTAATCTGTCGTGCCTATTTTTCTCCCCACTGATTGATTGATTGTCCGAACATTGATTGTTCGAAGTTGGTTCTTTTGAGATATTCTCAGTTTGCAAATAACGTAGAATAGAAATATTCTATCTAGTCTTTGCAAGTAGTGAAGGATAGGTAGTGCGGACCTTTGTCCCCCTTTGTAATCTGTCATGCCTATCTTCTCCCCACTGATTGGTAGTTGGTTCAGCCCGGACCGCTTATTAGAGATGAACCATCCAGCTCCACTGGAAGGCACCCCTAATAAGGACATGTTCACCAAGTATGGATTAGTCGCTGTAGCCTATAGTAAGCTATGGCACAAATATACAAGAAAGGATCAAGAAAGTCAGTGGCCACTGATAGGATCCTTCGATGACGATAAAATAAACGGGCTGGAAACTGCCCTTCGTAACAATAAGACAACGCCCACTATGCTTGATAGTCTCGGCATGTGGCGCAAGGAAGCAGAACAACGGAAAAAGAGAAACGAAGTCAGATTAGAGAAAGAGCTACGAAAAGCAGCTCACCTAGCTGCCAAAAAGTTAGAGGAAGAGATAAAGGAGAGAGAGGAAGCGAAGCAGAAGCAAGAGTCCGAAACATCGGGCCAGTGTCCCGTTAGAACACCCTCTACGCTCTACCCTGAGTTACCCTCGAAACAACGAGCGAATGATGATTTATTACTGGGTCCTCCAATCATCTACATGCCCCCTCCATACGCCCCTTCCCAACCCTTAGTACAACACCCTCAGCCCCCAAGCACAGGTGAGAATAGTGCCAGGGCCTCGGTCCTCACGGCCTCCGCGCCGGCCGAGCCCCTCGTACTCAACGCAGCGCAAGCAGCAACATTAGACAACCCTGAGACCCGAAAGAAAGATTCCACAAGAATGAACCGGTTGAGCAAGGACGAACGAGCAGGGATCGATAATATAGTAAGGACACTGGTGGAATGGAAGGAGAGCGAGGAATACGTAACGGATATGTAAAATTCATATGCCGATAGCCACAGACGACACTTTGTTGTGCGATTTTGTTATCACACCCTCAATGCCTATGAGGACCGATACTAAGACAAAGGTCCTGAGAGCCTAACGACTCTGTATAGGAAAGTTGACATTGGGGATGAAGGCAATTGTGACGTGACGGACCTCTTCACGCGTACGCTTGAAGTTTTCCGCCACCTCACTGAACAGAGGTTAGAAGCTAAAACTACGACTCCTGTAGCGACCGAACCCCGAACAGAAAAAACTGACACAATGATGCCTATAAAGGAGGCCGCTCCCTACTGGGTTCCCCCACGAGGTCAGGGAACGCATGATGACATTAACCATCAAGATGCGAGAGGGAGGGTAGTTTATAACTGGGTCTACCAACCATGGGATCAACAAGATATCCTGACTTTCCGAAAATCCCTGCCCGATTTACGGAAGAACCCCACTGCCTTTTACACTGAATTAGGTACAGCCTTAGGTTCAACGATTATGACCCTAGCTGACACTGATTTGTTTTTCGGGTTATGTCTGCCAGCTGATGTGTGGAAGCAAATCCGGAAAGTCGACCACCTTGAGCTGTTCGGACATACCTGGTCACAACTCGATGGCATAGACAGACAACGAGAGCCTGGACAGAAACCTTTGAAATCCATTTTAGAACTCCCAGACAAGATTGTCCAGAAATTGAAGACCCTGATCCCAGAAAAGAAGGTGGAGTGGTCGATAGTAACGGCCTGCCGCCAGAAACCCCAGGAAGACGTATCAGAATACTTCTCCCGGTTTGAGACGGTGTTTTCCGATTACAGTGGCCAGGACATGACCACTGCAACCGGACATCATCTGTTTGTCCAGAATTATGTCAAAGGTCTGTCACAGGAGGTCTCACAGAAATTACAGACTAGCGAGAGTAGTTGGGCGGCCTCCAAACCTGCGGCTATCCTTCAGATGGCCCAATATTATGAGCATCAGAAGAACGAGAATGATTGGCGCGACTGAGAAAAAGAAAAAGGATCTGAAGGAAAGGGTGATGATCGCACAGTTGCAGGGAGTGACTATAGGAAGGGAGCAGTACAAAGGAAATTACTAGTCGAATGCTCCTAGAAATCCACCCCCTAAAGACCGTACACCCGCACCCTACGCTGGACGTAAAGACATTGACGAGAATCAGTGTGCATTTTGCAAAGGATTTGGTCATTGGAAGTCCCAGTGTCCGTTCCTGTTAAAAATGAACAAAAATAGGGACACAAGAGATGTAGCGGGTGGGCCAAGAAATAGAGGACAGGGACGAGGGTACACGAATGACACCAACAACGACAGGCCAGGCAGACCGAACACATTTGACCGTCCCCGACAGAACCAGTACCAACAGTCTGACTGCGACAACACCCACAACTTCGCATAGGACTGCCAAGGGCAAGGGAGGGATCCAATCGAGCTCTATGTTGACCAGCAAGGTCCTTATGTCACCGCTAAGGTCCTGGGTACGAAGTCTCCATTTTTGGTAGACACTGGCGCAACATGTAGTGCGTTATCTAAACGACTGATTCCAAGGGCACCCTTGTCTGGCTCACATGTAACATCAATAGATTTTGATGGAACGCCCTCCACTAATCCCTTGTCCACACCGATCTCCTTTGACTTGGAAAATAACACCACTGACACAACGTTTTTGCTCTCATCCAACACCCCCGATGCCATTATGAGACTTAACTTATTGAAGCATTTCCGAGCTACTATTAGGTGTTCACAAGACGGAGTTCGAGTCTTTTTGTACGACAACCCGACCCTGCTCAGACTTTGTCCCACCCGACGCATGTTTTCCATCACTGATGCCGACCTGTCCCTGCTTGACACTCTACCTCTATATCTGTGGGCCAAAACTGACTCGGATGTAGGGCGCATGATGATCGACCCGGTGCACATAACTGTTCGACAGGACGCAATACTTCCCCAATATCAGATATCGCTCGAGATCGAGAAGGCATTGGTGAAGATTATCCAGTCCCAGATAGATGCAGGAGTGGTAGAGGAAGTAGTTAGCAATGTTTGCAACAGCCCTATCCTACCCATTGTAAAGAAGCAGGGTGAGGGAGATGAAAAAGCCTACCGCTTCATCATCGACCTACGAGAGGTCAACAAAGTAGTTGTACCTCATACCCCGTAGTCTCAGACATCACCACCATTCTGACTCTGATTCCTTCCACCGCCACCACCTTCACTGTAATCGACCTCAAGAACGCATTCTTCTCTATCCCCATCCACCCAGACAGCCGATACCTCTATGGCTTCACCTTAAAAGCCCGCTCATATAGATTCTGTAGAGCACCCCAAGGCTACACTGAAAGTCCCAGCATCTATAGCCAGGCCCTCAAGAGACAACTGGACGCAGTCCAGTTACCCGATGGAGTGGTGTTGATACAGTACGTCGATGATATCCTTTTGGCGGCCGACACCACTCCACTTGCAGTCACAGCCACCATCCAACTCCTGCACTTCCTTGCGGAAAATGGCCACAAGGTCTCCAAGAAGAAGTTGCAATTCTGCCAACCCCAGGTCACTTATCTAGGCCACCTCTTGTCCAAAGACGGGAGAAAGCTTCCACCCGATCGAAATCAGGCCATTCTAGAAACCCCTGTCCCTAAGACCCAGAAACAAGTCCGCTCCCTGGTAGGCCTCTTCTCCTTCTGTCGACAGTGGTTGCCAAATATCAGCCTCATCGTGAAACCACTACTTTCCCTACTGGCTAAAGATGTCCCCTTCCCGCTCCCCTGGACCCCTAAATGCCAATCCTCCTTCAAAGAACTACGAGATGCCCTCTGTTCAGCCCCCGTCCTAGGAATCCCCGATTACACAAAGCCCTTCTCCCTCTACACTCACGAAAGGGAGGGGTGCGCTTTGTCTGTCCTGACTCAGCCCATTGGCCTCAAGCAACGCCCATGTGCTTACTTCTCTGCCACTCTTGACCCCGTAGCCAGAGCTTTGCCTGCCTGCCTTCGAGCCGTAGCTGCTGCTGCTGTCTCTATCCGACAAAGTGAGGGGATCGTGCTCTCGAACCCCCTCACGGTGTTAGTACCCCATGCGGTTGACACCCTCCTGAACCAGACTAAGACGCAACATCTGACTAGTGCATGACTGACTGGGTACGAACTTACTCTGCTTGCACCCCACATCACACTGAAAAGATGCACCACGCTGAATCCGGCCACTTTGTTGAACCTACCTGAGAACGACCCCAATGTGTCCCCTATACATGACTGTGTCACCCTCACGGACGAACAGACTAGGAGTAGGGTTGACCTCCGAGACATTGCCTTCCCAGACCCTGACGGAGAGCTGGGGGTGGACGGCTCTTGCATCAAACTCCCCGATGGCACCACCTCAGCTGCTTATGCAGTTACCACAGCCCGAACTGTAGTAGAGACAGCCCGCATCACACAATGATCTGCACAGGCAGCAGAACTGATTGCCCTCACACGAGCGTGTATCCTAGCAGCAGGAACAACAGCAAATATTTACACCGACAGCCAGTATGCCTTCGGGGTGGTTCATCATTTCGGGCTCTTGTGGAAGGAGAGGGGATTCCTGACCTCACACGGCACACCCATCCTACATGGAGACCTAGTCTCCGCCCTGACTGAAGCCGTCCTCCTTCCCAAACAGCTTGCTGTAATCAAATGCCAGGCACACAAAAAGGTGACGGACATCATTGGGCAGGGGAATGCACTCGCCGAAATCACTGCCCGGACCACAGCCGAGAATAGGACAAAGACACGCATGTATGTGACCAGATCACAAGCAGAAAAATGGACGGACGCTAGGGAAACTATCAGGGACATCCAGATGGCCAGCTCACCACACGAATTGACTGAATGGGCATGGGTGGGATTGAAAGACGATGAAGGCTGCTGGCGGACAAAAGACACGAACAAATGGTTCCTACCCAATTCATACCTGATCCCCATACTGACCATGGCACACTCTCCTGCACACATAGGATCTGCCCCTATGGTCGAACTTGTCTCCAAAGTTTGGCACAATGACAAGATTACAGACTCAGCTAAATGTTTGGTCCAACAATGTCTGATATGCCTGCAACACAACCCTGGGAAAGGAACTGTAGTACCCCGGGGAGGGTTTGGGGTCCCCAATCATCCATTTGAAGTCCTACAGATGGACTACATCCAGCTAGAAAGATGCCAAGGTCTGAAGTATGTACTTGTTGTCGTGTGCGCATTCAGCAAGTGGGTGGAAGCCTATCCAACTCGCGACAACACTGCCATTGCCACTGCAAAGGTATTACTGAAAGTATTCTTCCCTCGCTACGGCCTTTGTCGAATTTTGTGGAGCGACAATGGCCCCACTTCATAGTTTAGGTTATCCAACTCATCTTGAAGGGGCTGGGTGTTAGGCATGGGCGGAAAATCCGTTCCGCTCGCGGATTTTGCGGATTTTCGGGAAATCCGCAATCCGCGAGATTTGCGAATTTCCTGCAAAATCCGCAAATCCGCGAGCAGCGGATTTTGCTCGCACTGCTCGCACTGTTCGCGTGAGTTCGCGCCCCGCGAATAAGTGCGAAATTGCAGAAATACGATCTAAGCAAAACTGAAAGTAACTACTTACCAGGTTCAAAAGTTCAGGCACATCATTAGTAGCCATTTCCTGTAGTGCTTCCTGAGGGGCCCCTCCAGAGTTCAGTTGCCAGTTGAAACTATTATGTGACCCTGCTCTGAACCTCAGAATAGTTACACATATGCCACAAAGGTCATGAATTACAGCTAAGGGAGACAAGCAGGAGCCAGGCTGGAAGTTAAAATCCATTAATCAGCCCCTAATTCATTATTGTCAGTTGGGGCAGGGCAGGTGTTGTAACTAATTTTGCAACAATGAAAGCACTTAGCAAGTGCAAAAGATCACTAATCAGGGCGCACTAAGGAAGCAGGTGCCAGCTAAAAAAATATTCTGTGACACATTAATCAGCCCCAAATTAATTCAGGTCACTTGAGGCAGGGAAGGTGTGCTTTGCTTTGCCGAAAATAATGTACACTGGACAACCAGAGGGTGTGGTGATGAAACAGAGGGTGGCATGGGTGGGCCAGAGGGTGGCATGAGTAGTCAGAGAGTGGCAGTGGTGACAGAGAGTGGCAGTGATGAAGAAGAGTGTCCCAAACAGGTTGGACACGTAGAAACAACAAGTTCGCAAAACTTGCGACCCGACAGGTAAGTTCGCAAATTGCGAAATTGTAAAAACCCTCGCGAACTGGCAGAAACACGGGCGAACACAAAAAAAAAAAAAAATCCGCAAATTCGCGGGAATTCGCGGATTTTGCGGATTGCGAGTTCGCAAATCCGCAAATTCGCGGATTGCCAATCCGCAAAATCCGCTCATGCCTACTGGGTGTAAAACAGACATTTCACGCAGTCTTCCACCCCCAATCTGCTGGACTATAGAGCGACATAATGCCACGCTGAAGCTCAAACTAGCTAAGATAGTGGCTACCACAGGACTGAAATGGCCAGATGCTCTCCCACTGGCATTGCAATCAATGCGTTCCACCCCCACCAAACACCATTTGACCCCTTACGAGGTCGTTTTCGGCCGACCTATGAGCATTTGGTCCGCACCAAAACCGACATCCATTCACGACGTCCCGGACGTCCTAATGTCTGACTATTTGTACAATCTGACTAAGACACTGTCTGTTATCCATCAACAGGTGCTGCAGGCCATCCCTGATGCTTCCAGGGGTCCCGGACACGACATCCAACCCGGGGACTACGTGCTGATCCGGAACTTCCAGCGTGCAAAGTCTGGAACCCCAGTGGATGGGCCCCTGGCAAGTTTTGATCACCACCCGAACAGCTCTTCGAGTGGAAGGGAAGAAAAATTGGCTGCATGCACACCACTGCAAGAAGATCTCCTCCACCCTGACGACGACCGAAGACGTGGCCACCCAAGAAGAGCTCCTGAACAAAGATCGACCTTCCCTGAGCTGTTACCCTGATACAGAGACACTTGAACTGGTAGAATTCCCCAATCCCACTGTGCCATCCAGAGAAGGGTATAACCTGCGACGAAAGGAGGGAGCTTCGGCTAAGCAGACCACTGACTAAGTTACAATTCTCAGAGCGGTGGCCTAACACTACTAAGGCTGCCAGGAGAGAAGCCAAACTAAGTTTTGTGGTTCTGCCCGCTAACGAGCCCCTTGAAGATGATGGAAGCGCCCGATACGAAGATGATGGAAGCACCCGACGCAAAGATGATGGAAGCAACCGGACATCTGAAGACCCACTACAGAAACCCAAAGACTGACAAAATACACAGCTCAAAGACTATTGCTCTCTTTATCGCCCTTCTCTTTTGCCTCCTCCTCATGACCACCCTCTGGATTGTGGAAGAGAGCGCACCAGCTCATAAGACATTTCTAACTACTGTACAACCTACCACCACCAAACAACACTACCTGGTCTCTCTTTCACCTCAACTCCGAGAAAGACGTAAGGAGTTCTGGAACAACTCCTTTGTGCAGTTGCTGCACCAACACAACCTTGCCGCCAATGCCACAAATTGCTGGATCTGTGGGTTGTTACCACATGCCTCTGGACATTCCATCCCCTTCATCCCTTCACCTTTCTCCGTTCATGGTTCCTGCCTTGCTTGGCTGATCCTCCTGCAAAAGAGTTACAGGGACAATGCCACTTCCAGCAGAACTGTGGCACACTTTTATCATGGGGTCTGGCAGAACAAAACAGGAAGAACTGCTGCTCCCTTTTGCCCTCTGACATCCAACGCCTCTAATCATATGGACATCCCTGCCAAAGATCGGATTGAAATGCAGGTGTTCAACAACCCAGTCAGACCCACTTTTTCCTACCTCCGGAAGCGAACAGCTGCCACCCTGACTGTGGCCCTATCTGTCGTCAATGTCTCGGGCCTTGTATGTAACGAAGGCCTTGGGACACAGCTGGTAGGCCACAGCGCTTGTCGCATCACCAGAACTTTGGACTCAACTGATACACCCTCCTTTGTCACTTCTCCGAACATGTACTTTGTTTGTGGTACGAAAGCCTACACCAGGCTCCCCAAAGGCTGGGGGGGTACCTGTTACATTGCCTTCATCCTTCCTCCGACCTATGTGGCTCCAGCAAACCATTACCGACAAAAGCGAGCAAAAGACATTGAGCAAGCCGACTCCACTGGAGCACAGTTCCTGGACGCAATGAAGGGACTTGTTCCACTCTGGGGCCCGATGGCGAACAGCCGTGCCCTCCGACATTTGACCCTTGGCAGTTGAAACGACAATGAACATTACAGCTGGCATCCTCACAAACAATACAGCCGAGCGTCAGGCGGTCCGCCTGGTGACTCTTCACAGCCGCCTTGTTCTAGATGTGGTTCTAGCGGATCGTGGAGGAGCATGCCGTATCATTGGGTCCAGCTGTTGCACCTACATACCGGACAATTCACCCTCAGTTTACAAAGCCATTGAACACCTCCACAGACTTTCCTCAGAAGTTCATCAGGAACAAGAAGAATGGTCGCTTGGGAGTTGGTTCTGGAGTGCTGTAAAGGACTGGGGTGGATGTTGTTTATGATCGTATTAATACCGATTGTCGTAATATGTGGATTCTGCCTGGGTGTTCAATGCTTGCCACCCCTGTGCTCACTTTTTGCTAACTGTATCTGCCCTAAGACTCTGGACTTTGAAGCTGAACGCATGAAAGCTTTGTATGAAGTAGAAATCTGAAATATAATGGGGATAGACATAGATTGACAAACTGGCTAGATATGTTGGAAAGGGAGGACTGTTAAAATCTAGTTTGCGACATCAACATTATCGGCGCCATCTTGTCCCTTTTCAGGCTCATATGTGCACGTAAGTAGCAGCCATTTTGAATGCCATGGCCTCTCTGCCCACTGCCGATAGCCAGCGCATCTCTCTCTCTCCCTCTGACCTTTTACATCCCCCGCGCACTGACAGCCCCCGCTCTCACATGCTTGGGCCATAAACCTCCCCTTCAGCACGACCCTGCCTCAGAGCCAAATCCCGTACCCGGCTAACACCTCCCGCCATCTCTTTCATAACCACACTTCCTTTGATGAACCCCCTTCCTCTGTGCCCGATTGCCCGGCTCGATCCCAGGGCACCACCTGGCCCTGTGGATGCAGTTTATTGCCCCCTACAGTAGGAAGCTGCCCTCTTCAAAGGATCTGCGACTGATCAAAGCCCCCACCCCATGAGATCCGATCACCCGCACACATTCCGGGAACCAGTGGAATGTCCAGCTGCGCGACAGTCATCACCTACTGAGATCGGGGTGGGGACTTCTACTCTAAATGTGTGTGGGAACGGGCTTGAAGCGGGGATTCCGAGGATGTCTTTCCGTACATCAAAGTGTTGACAAAGATGTGTTTTATGTAATAAAGCCATAAACCTGTGTATAAGAGGCCAGGCCTCAGAGATGCGGTTAGAGCACCTCGAGAAGATACCCTGTTGTCTGATTTGATGTGTTCTGCTCCGTCGGAATAAACTTCTGTTTCCTGCCTTCCAGTCTCCAGCGCCTGCCTCTTCGTTTGATCATTTCGAGTGGTATGAGAGGCGGCTAACGCCGGGCAATACTTAAAGGTTATCGGTTGAAATCGGCCTTACCTTTTACATATCAAATGTCCATAAGATCTGTGGATCCTGATTCTTATCTAACACCTAAACTGTGGAATACTCTACCTATGGAATTGTTCATACTAGAGAACTTTATTCCTCTTTTGAAAAGCCTTGAAGACCTGGCTGTTCAGATAATATTCCTCCTTACAGTTTCTGATGACCTGTGATGTCTGTTGCAGCACTGGGAGTCCCCCGGGTAGCCATGTGTTATATAAAAACTCCTGACTAGACAAGGTCAAACAGGCCTACAGTTTGTCACCATAACCAACTCAGGTCTCCAGTTTCGAGAGTGCGTTTTGCAATTGGGTTCCGCCCATACACCCAGAATTTTTGCTTGTTGGATAACCCGGTTTTGTACCTTTACTGTGGGTGAATTTCAATACATGTCTCTCACCCACAGTAATCACATGGCAAAGGTACTGCATGTGTTTACCACATGGATCTGCCTTTTTATATCAGACCTCTGCGATGCAGCAAGTGTAAGGGGCACTTAGCTGGTTACAGGTGAACATGTGCACACATGATTGTGCATGCTTGTGTGAGCTGCACCTGGGAGACTACTGGCACCGGTAGGCTAGTGCATTGGGACTAGATATTGACCTGGGTTAGGCCTTATGATGTTTTTGTACACTAATAAGGAAAGTCAGAGTGATTTACTGTTATGTCTGTAGGGATACTTTTTTATACACATAGATAAAAAACTGCCTTAGAGAGCAGTTTTGCTTCCCTTTGGGGTGTAACCTGTGTGGGGTCATCCAGACTTGCCATATTTCTCTGGGTCATCTCAAGTCGGAGCCCAGGCCTTTTGCCATGCTGCTTTTCCCAGTTAATTACATTTCTATGGAGCAACAGGAAAAAAGGCCTCCCCAAACAAAAGGAGCAATTAAAAGTACTTTACCCAATTCCTGAGGAAGAAAGGTGTGTGGTGGAATGATCTGTATCAATCAATCAGCTGTCACACTGTTCCTGGGATGGGCCTGCCCAAGCCCACTGAATAAATGAGGGAGCCAGATCTTTACAGCCAACTCAAGAGGGGTCTCCCCTCTGAAAATCTAATGAGGTAGGCCCTGGCATTGATGTCAACGAGAGGCGGAGCTGAGGCTCCAGAGGACATGTGACTAATGACTCCTAGATGAAGCAATCTTGAACTGTCCCAGCATGCTATGCAGGAGTGTTGGGACAGGGGTGGAGAGGTGACCTGGCACCCTAGGATTGGCCAGGTGTAGCTGGTTTCTGGAACATTCCTCTCCCCTTTGAAAACTCTTCCTCAAAGGGGAAACTCTCTCTTGCTTGGCGATTGTTCCGCTGCTGGACCCTGCAGTTGCCATGTATAACTGGAAGGAAGAACCAAGAGCCTAAGGACTTTGCCCAGCTGACCCCAGAACCTGTGGCTCTCTCCAAGGGCCATTGAGGTTGACTCCCTTACGTCCCCTGAGAATCAGTTGTGGAAAAAGCACTGGACTTCTGCACCAGATACAGAGTCCAGGAGGAAGACTGGTGCAGGAAGCCAGGAGATCCAGCTAACTGAGGACTGCAGCAGTTTAGAGGTTAGAAGGCCTGCTGCAACGGCCCGCATGGCTAGAACTTGTCACTGGAGTCAAATCAGCCCAGGACCGTCACAATTGGCCCACCAGGGCTAGAGTTATTATATTTTAAAGTATAGAGACCGTTGACCTTATTCCAACAAAGCGTGTGAGGCTCAGCTGCACTTTTCTATATATACCCCTGGGTGGGACCAGGGGTCAGCACAAGGATCACTCATGCATCTACATACAGGAGGGGGTGCCTGTGGGCCCCTCACTTCAGGCTCATTCTTGCCCCTGAGGACCACATCTTCCCGGGGACCTTCACTTTTGATGTTTTCTGAGGAGGGGTGTGCATGGGGCCCCTTCCCAGATTCTCCCTGAGACCCATCCCCAGGCCATAAGCACACTAGAGAGGGTTGGGACCCCATCCTGACTCCTGTAAAGTTGCTAGAAGGGGGAGCACTGTTACTCTCCCCCGGCAGTAGTGTGCCTGCCCCGTTCTCGGCACCATGTCTGCGCGGAACAGGCAACCACCACAAACCACGGGCACCCTGCAGCAGTACCTACCCTGCAGGGTAGGTAGAGCAAAGCTGCCAGCTCCTGTGGCTGCACACGGAGGTGCAGGCTGCGTAAGAGTCAGCAGGGCACTGAGCGGTGTGCTCCCTCGACTATCCACAGTGTTTTAAATCATGGTGGAACAAGGTACCTCCCCACAAAAAAAAACACATAGCAAAAGAAGCAATCCAGCTCAAGGCAGCATGGCAAAAACAAAGAAGCGTCTCTCCCAGTGCAGCCGGAGAGACGCTTAAAAAATATTTACTGCTCACGTAGAAGCATCCGATAATGCCTTGCGGCAACTTTCCATTTACCTGATTTTTCTTGCTCGTGGGGACCCCAGGATGGCAGGGGCACCACAAATGGCAGAATGGAAACGGGCTTCAGGAGCACAGCAGCTCCCCCTTAGGAATTTCTGTTACAAGGACTGTCCCTATGTCTGTGAAGGTCAGATTCCAGGACTCCCCCCCAGGATTTTGCTTACTGTTTCAAAGACTTTCCAAAGCTGGTGCCTTGCTCTACAGCTATGAGTGCAGCACTGTCTAGGGGCTTACTCTATTATTATACTTATTATGGCCTAAAAGGGTTTCAAGCTGACATATGTACTGAAGCGCCTTCGATGGGCAAAGCATATTATTATTTCTTAATGTACAAATGCAAATGGGTATCGCTTCAAAAAACGTAGAGTGTGTTTTAACAAAGTAGAGGAAACCCCTTTTTAGGTCTCTCATAGAGCAGCACATGCGCTGCCTCTACGAGGCATCAAGTAATCGTTATTACTACTGAAACTCCACCCATTACATTTGTCTTTGTTTTGTCACTTGCCATTGGTGAAATCTGGCATTGCTGTTCTTATCTTGCTCAGCTTGTCGTCTGATACATCACTTTCTTTTTCTTCCCTTTTTGGAGGAAGCAGCATGGACCAACTACAGTTAACTTACTCTGCTGGCTGTTATCTTTTTAATTAGGGACTACTTTTTTCTTTGCTGCTTTAATTTCCACAACTTACCCGACCCAATTTATTTATTTATGTTTCATTTATTTATAATTAAATCACATTTAAATGATGCAGCCCATGCTGAGGCTTGAACTCTGTTTTCGTACTCCAAAGTCTGCAGCTTTATTTGTTGAGCTACCTCCTCCCACCATTTGTTAAGTTTGGTTTCAGATGCTACATTTCTCCATCTCAACCCTGTTTTTTTTTATTGTACCTGCCTCTCCATCCATGTGTATTATTTTTTTAATTTGTCTCTCTCCACCCCCACTCTGAGATCACTGTTTATTTTTAAATAATTAAATAATGCAGCCCACACCGAGGATTGAACCCTGTTCTCCAGCTCCACATTGAGCAGCTTCAGAAACCTGCCATCTGTTTTGGGGCAAGTTACAATGCTTTCACTTTCGTAGCTTCCCTGCCTGCCCAGCAAGCACACACCACTCGTTCACTTTCTTGTTTATTTAATGCATTTTTATAAAGTGCAGACTTTACCCGAAGGTGTCAGAGCACTGTACAATAGAACCAGTTACGTTACATGAGAGAACTGTTACAGGAATGGAACAAAACAAAAGTAGCAGGCCATTGAATCAAAATGACGCAGGCAAAAGGAACACAGTCTCAAACACAGCAAGCACAGAATGTAGGAACAAAATATGAATATATATGTCAAATATACAATGACTAAAGAGCTTCATGGCGAAAAATAGCAGGCCATAGAATCAAAACAACGCAGGCAAAAGGAACACAATATCAAACGCAGCAATAATGTACAAACAAAAATATAAATATGTATGACAAATTTACAATGACAACAGAACTTCCTGGTGGGATCTTCTTCCCTCTCTGACTAGCTCCTTCTCACGTAGTGAAAATCGTGACTTCACCAAACAGGGTTCTTACCCTTTCTTTTCTCCTTTCGTGTATTTGTTCCCTTGTAAAATGGATCCAAAAAAGAAAAACACTTTTGCTGAAAATGCCGTCTTTTCTGACATTTTTCTATTCCAAAGTGCAGCCTCGGGAAAATTAACATGCTGTTATGCCGCCCTCAACCCTGTGTAGTACCTGTTCGGGAGTCCCCGTTCAGGTGCGAGACCCTCAGCCAGATTTGGCTTTACCTTTTGCTTCACTTCGCATTCATATAGTTTTTTTTCTGTTACAAGTGCCAGTAACAATGGACGAAATCTACAAATGCCAGAATAGATGCCAAAGTGATCCAAATGCAACTAGGATAGGACAGGTTTAGCCATGCACGTATTTTCACTTTGCATTGTGGTACATGTAGTGTGTTCTCGTTAGGAGTAGAGGATTGCAAGTACTAGGGCAGTGCTAAGTGATGGAGACATTGGGCCCGATGTAGGTAAAAGGGATTTTCCGATTTCAAAATACCGAGGCGGGCCGAATCGGTATTCTGAAATCGGAAAACGAGATGTAGCAAACAAACGGCGAAATAATACCGAATCGGTCGGCATTGGTAATGTGAATCGGTACGTACCGATTCGTCACGGACCGAATCGGAAAGTACCGAATCGGCTACCACCGAATCGGAAATAGTCGATTCGGCTACCACCGAATCGGAAATAGCCGAGTCGGTAAAATCCGATTCGGCAATTAACGAATCGTAG